>NC_139396.1:136350000-138850000 GCF_054392235.1 Sus scrofa | reverse complement strand
TTCACTCTACAGAGGAATACTGCACACCAGCCAACATTACATCTGTGCTCTGTTGACCTTGGGTTTCCCTAAACCTAAGCCCCATCTTCCCTAAAGCCTTTTCTGACCATTTCAGCTTAGAGATATTTCTGCCTCTTGGGATGCTGAGATCCCCCTGGGTGCTGCCCGAAGATGTGATTGATGTCTATAGTTCAGCTGAGTGCATCTCACTACATCAAGCTGATACCTAGCTTCTTAAGGGCTGATACTGAACCCTATCCTTTCTTGTCCCACTCTGCACTATACTGGGCCACCACTCTGGGTACATTCCATTGATCCTGATGATAAGACAACTATCCCAAATGAAAAAGAACAATTAGGTTCTTTCTGCCTATTTGCAAAAATGGTTGGTGGAATTAAAAAAAAAAAAAAAAAGAAATACCTCCATTTGGAATCATGAGCCAATCCTTCTGCCCAGTGAATGTGCATTCATCACAGTTTTCTTTTCTGTCTCTTCCCCCATGGAAACTCAGATGTGAGTAAAATATTGATAGGTGCTCCCTTGCCCCCCATACAATGTCAACTACTCTTGAGTTTATGAATATAAATTAAAGTGGAAATGAACTGAAGGCAATTCAAATAGATAAGATCATGGCTCTTCACATCCATTCAAGGGAAGGTATTTATAGTGCTAGTCCTGGAAACTCCCTAGTGGAAATGTGATAATGACCTCCTCCAAATATTAAAGTTCTTTTTAATTCAAGCACCCAGTGTGAGCGAAGGCTGAAAAATCTGCCAACCCAGGATAAGGAACTTTCGCCAACCATCCTGTCCAGTGTGGATAGTTTAAAGGTTTCTAAAGTATTCATAGTTAAGGGAAAATCCCCTGGCCTGCATTGGTCTCTTTCCAAGATCTCAGGAGCCCACAGGTAATTTACATTTAAATTTAGAGGGCTTTGTAAATCAGGCAAGCTTTCTTGTCCCAGCATCTCAGCAAGTAGTGCCTGAAAACTTCCCTGGTTTGGAAAGAGATGAAACAATTCATATAGGAAGCAAAACACATACAGCAGAGCTATTGCCATTCTGGAATGAATGAACACAGTCATTCATTTTTACTACCCAGATTACAGAAGACCTAAAAAGTAAACTAATGGAGCAGGTAGCTGATGGAAAAGCAATTTATATGATATTATTTATAAAAATAAATTTCAGAGTTCCCGTTGTGGCTCAGCAGATTACAAACCTGATTAGTATCCATGAGAATGTGTTCAATCCCTGGCTTTGCTCAGTGGCTCAGTGGGTTAAGGATCCGGCACTGCAATGAGATGTGGTGTAGATTGCAGAGGCAGCCTGGATCTGGCATTGCTGTGGCTGTGGCGTGGCTGGCGGCTGCAGCTCCAATTTGACCCCTAGCCTGGGAACTTCCCTATGCCACCAGTGTGGCCCTAAAAAAGCAAGAGAAAAAAAAGTTTCAAAGATTAGGATTATTTTTTCCCCACCCTCATACTCATAATTTCAAGACACTTTGATAACCTTGTGGGCTTTTCTAATCAGTGGATTAAGGGCAAAAAAAAGGGGGGATGGTCCTGAAAACAATAGAAACGAATGTGAAGTCCCTTCTTCTAGCAAAGTCTGCAGTATACAGGCTAATGGTAACAAGCATTATTTCAACAAAGCAGATCCTAAAAGGGTACGTCAAAGAATATATTCAGATCTGCACATTCCAGAGTCAAGGGAGCCCCATTTGCCCCACTTTAGCCGAGGTCTCTATTGTGAGATGAAGGGAAGAAGGTCCCTTCTCTTTCATCTTTTCCCCCGAAGTCTTAGCTTCTCCCCATGGACTTTGCTCTGAGGACCGTGGGAACACATGTTCTTTCTTTTCTTCCCTGTCCGGAAATGGGAAATGGCCTGCTTGTGAGTTCTGACCTGGGGTCCCAGGTGGCTCTGCCCCTACCTCCTCCATGAGGATGATGAAGGTGGCATTGTGTCCCTGCTCCGCCACCAGGCGGCCATCGGTTGTCGCCACGTGGAGGCCGTGAGGGGCTTTTCCAGGGCACATCTGGGCCTTGGCGGTGTACTTCTCCCTCAGTCCATCTGTGCAGTTGTTGGACACAATCCGCCGGTACCTGAGGATACAGACCATTGTCAGCAGTGTGGCTTGTGTCCTGTGTGTGCACGCTTGCGTAAGCACATAAGGTAGAGTGCAAGAAAGCAAGAGTGAGACAGATGTTTCATGCAGCTGCACCTAAAAACTAAGTCCCAAAGAAGACAGCCATTTAGGAAACTAAATAAATGCTGAGAAACCACTATCCTTCCATCTCAGGAAGAGCCGCTCTTTAAACATGATTATTGATCCTACCTGGTGGGCCACGTATCAGATCAGTGTCTAAACCAGTCAAGGAAAATCAATACCTGGCTCACACATAATGCAGGAGGAGGCAGACCCACTGGACTAGGGAAACAAGGAAAGCTGGAGCTTCTCTCTATGAGGGAGGGACTGGTTCGGACTTCTTTTTTTTTTTTTTTTTTTTTTTTTTTTATTTTATTTTCCCACTGTACAGCAAGGGGGTCAGGTTATCCTTACACGTATACATTACAATTACAGTTTTTCCCTAATTAAGATTACTCAGTTAAGCCTCTTCCTATCTTCTCTGCACAGCCCCTGCCCCAGGACATCCTAGCCCTCACTCTGGAGCTACTGGGTTCTTTTATAGCACATTTTATCTCCTCGCTAATACTTCATTTCTCACTCACCACAAATGCCAGACTAGAAGCACAAGTCTGAAGTTCCTATTTAATCCTGCTGTGAAGATTGCATGGGAAAACAGCCCCACAAACACCGTGACCTTCTAGGAAAAGGGCATCTTTGCACCGTGATGACATATTATCCTGCTTGATCACTGACCCCAACACCTGAAGTCAAGCTGAGAGTTCATCCACTGCCCTTACCTGAAGGACAGACATTATTTCTAGGCATACCACTATCTGTGTGACTGCATATAATCAACATCCTGGTCAAATTACAAAATAAATGCACCACCACTACCACCATCATCATCACAACTGTATCACATCATACCTTTCACCCTGTATGTCAGGAGTCATTAACCAATCCATCAATGGTGCCTTTTTTTGGTGGCCTTGAAAGGAGATGAACCCAAATGCCTTATGAGTGATATGGGTCTTCCACACTACCTGATAATCCCCTACCCCCAAATACAGTGCTGAAGTACCAGCTCCACATCTCCATCCAGACATTTCAAGAGGATGTTAAGCAAATGCCGTATGTAGTTATTCCCTCAGATGGAATTACAATATATACTCTTGTAAACATATGTTATTTTTAATTGCCAACTGAGTTCATAATGGGTCTAGAGCTGCCCTGCCTGATAGGCTAGCTGCATTCCCCCTGTGGCTACTGAGCACTTAAATGTGGTTAGGGTTGCGTGTTGAAATATTTCAGACATGTAGTAAGATAAAATATATTATTAAAATTAATTTCACCTTTTAAAAACCCTTTTTCGACGTGCTATTAGAAAAAATTTAATTATATATGTGGTCATATTATAGTTTTTTGTTCAGCACTGGTCTACATAATAGAACCTTTTAAATCTATATTTTATTGCTGACCTTTAGTCATTTAGAAGATATTTAGTTTTACTCATGACAGATAATTTGGTGGGTACCATATCCTGAGGCAAACTTGATATCATCCACTCCTCCTCTTCAACTTCAACTGGCCAACTGGTTAATAATTTCTAATATAAACCTTCATTTAAGAAACCTAGAGGGAGTTCCCGTCGTGGCGCAGTGGTTAACGAATTCGACTAGGAACCATGAGGTTGCGGGTTCAACACCTGGCCTTGTTCAGTGGGTTAAGGATCCAGCATTGCTGTGAGCTGTGGTGTAGGTTGCAGACGCGGCTCGGATCTCGTGTGGCTGCGGCTCTGGCGTAGGCCTGCGGCTATGGCTCCGATTTGACCCCTAGCCTGGGAACCTCCATATGCCGCAGGAGGGGCCCTAGAAAAGGCAAAAAGACAAAAAGACAAAAAAAAAAAAAAGAAACCTAGAGATGTATGCAGTCATTTATAGTGAATCCTTTGAAAAAAAAATGAAGCATTTTCCCCTTTCATCTCCTGGATTTATTTGGTTGGCCATTTAGGGGTTTGATAAAACTATCTTGCTTAAAATTGGGGCCACCTACCTGTGCCACATGACCATATGAGAAGCCCTAATGCAATTATCTTCCAACTGTGTCCAAGATATGCTCTGCCTAGGAATTTGATAGTCTAGCTGATCATTTGTCCCATTAAATCTCTCTTCCTCTAACTTCATAGCACCTTATTCTCTGACATCACATCTCTTTATGTTTCACTCTGCTGGATCTGTAGTTTGAATGGTTTGAATCCCTAGACCACCCCTCTACCATAAAATGACATCAAAAGTGCTTCAACCCCAGCTCAGATCCCAGGAATACCTCCCAAAGAACCAAATTCTTGGCTAAAACATTATGTTTCTCAGAGCGTCTCAGACACTCAATCCATCTCTTGCATCGTGTTTTGCTTTTTTTTTCTCTCTCTCTCTCTTGTAGATCTCAGGTAGAGAGTACCCCTATCACTATTTTATAACCAGGTAAGGTAAAAGTAGTGAGATGTTGAATAACTTATATATGCCCTTAGAAGATCTAATGGAAGAATTGAGACTGGATTCCAAAAAAATTAGTCCCTCATTACTCAAAGATGAATGCTGGGACCAGCAATGCCGATATTGTGTGGGAACTTGTTGAATGAAGAATCTCAATGCCATTATAGAGCCCCTGAATCAGAAGCCGTGTTTTAACAAGATCCTTGAGTGATTCACAGCACATTAAAATTTAAAAAGTTTTGTCTTAGGCTACCAATCACTTTCCAAATCCGTATGATATCATGGAATTGACAAAAGAAAGAGGAAAACAACAAACCTCCAAAGAATTTTTTTTTCAAGCATCTGAATAAGTAATAAATAAACAGAGAGAAACATACATAATTTGATAATTGCAGAAAGTATGCCTTGACCTTCTTATTCCAGGAGTTCCTAGGATGGACCTTTTGAATTTGCATTCTCAGTTTTTATCATCAGCCTATGAGAGCTTCAGTTCATTTATTAATAGAGAACAGTAATATCTGCATATCACTTGTGTTCATTTATTTCCACTGGGGCCAAAGAAACAAACTGGCATCTCTTTCCAGAAAAGAAGGGATGATCAAAGCAATAGCTATGTTTAGTCAAGATAAAATGGCAAAAGGTATTGAAATCTAGGTAATCAGAATTTTTCAGATGTTCAAAAAAAAATGCTATTTTCAGCTAAATAACTCTTCAGCTTTTCTCATAAGGTACCTGCTATCAACAAGTTCTATCTACCCTCCATCTTGCTTAAATAGCAATGGCTCCCTTGATTCTGACTTAGGGAAACAGGAAAACAGTGAGCAGAGTCCCTTCAGGGGTTTTACTTACCCAGTGCTGTTAAGGTAGCTTTGACCAAGGCTGCAGTCTTTTGATGGGGAGGCTGGATTGTACCAGAAAGCTGGAACACACTGGCTTTCTCCATGTCTCTCGTAGCCATAGTCACTGTTTAGAAAAGGAATATTGCATACTGGTAAACATGAGCAAAAGTGAGAATACATATACGCACAAACACAAACAATCGCTATAGCCACCCAAAAAAGAAAAAAAAAAAAAATCCCTGTAACACATTCTTTAAATAGTCTCAGTAAGGACAAATATTCATATTTTAACATTGAATTTTCAGACTTAGAAATACCCCCAAATAATTTGGAGTCCACCATATAGAAGACATAGTGGACTATCAAACGGAGAGTCTAGATTTAAAGAGATATGAACATATATAATGTGGCAGACACACTGGCTTGGGATGGGTGCAAGGGATGCATTAAATTTAAAACTATATTTTGGATCACAGTGGTTTTACTGTAATAAGTAGATGACAATCAAGAAGATGACTTTAAAGGTCAAGATTCATTCCTGGGTTAAGATTCCACATCTTATTGCAAAATGAATTTCATTGATTTTATTTTTATTTCATTTTTCCTGGAAATTCCCTTTCAAACACATATACACATTTGCATTCACATCTACACATAGAATCATTCAAATTTTCCCAACTGTATATAATACAGGTCCTTTGTTTCCTTTAGGAAAAAACAAAACAAACAAACAGAACCCACCCCCCCCAAACTAAATTGTAGCTCTTTGCCTTGTTTCTGTAAAAGCCTAGCCTTAATAAAATGAAGAAAGTCAGGTAAGATTTTCTTCTTTTTCCCACACTCCAAAATGAGGAAGTCACGGACCCATTTAGGAGAGAGGGGCTTCCATATGAAGCATAAATGGTGTTGCCTTACTTCTTGGAGTTTCATAAGGTTACCAGAAATATAAATGCCAGAGTAGAGAAAGTGCAAGAAAGTAAGCATTATTGCTCTTGTAACCAGCCCCAAGTCATCGAAGGTGGTTTCACTTGGCAAGAAGAGTCATGCTTCTAAATTAAGCATCCAAGGGTTTCCTGGAATCCACAGACAGGACAGAACAATCCAGACGGTTGAATATTGACCCACTGAGTGTTAATGAAACATAAAACAACAGAGAAATCTCTCTGGACCCACACCTCCTTTCTTTTTCTGCCTCCATATTCTTTGAGCCATGATTTAACTGAAGTCCAAGGAAAACAGGGAAATTGTCTATACGAGTAACTAGGACAGGAGTAAAAGGAATATAGGAAAAAAAGTTTAATTCCACATTTATGTATTACTCATATGAGCCCTGTCCTGTGTAAGAGGTACAATAATCCCTGTCCTTGGGGGGGTTTCAGTCTCTTAGAAAGAGGAATACAATATGCCTCAACTCAACAAAAGAACAGAGTAATACAGTATGAAGCAGAACACAGTGTAATGCAGCATGGAACTGAACACAAGAATACTGTATGAAGCAGTGCAGGTAAGAAGTACCAGCTGACTGATGAGATTATATAAAAGATCTCAGTTTGACCCTACCCTACCTTCTCACTGTCTTCCTCCAAACAAAACTCCAGCCAATCTTTCAACTCCCTTTGTCTTGGTATGTGTTATGCCCTGGGCTTTTGAATTATGCCACCCTTTTCTTTGCTTGGCATTTTCCAGTGTATCCTTCTCCAAAATCTAGGTCTGATGAGACCATATCTGCCTTCCCAGACAAAATTCTTTGTGGCCATATTTTGGAAACATTGTGGTTACAAAAGAAGTGACATTTCTGGTTTTTTTTTTTTTGTCAATATTATGATAGTCTAGAATAAGACACTGCAGATGTTGAATAAATATTTACTGGGTGAGTGAATACTTTGGTTACATTTTTAAATAAATGCACTAATTTATTTAAATTTATTTAATCTCTCATTGCATGTGATCTATTTCTGCAGGGAGACTTTAAGTCCACAGTGGACTTTCCAGTGGGGACCACAGAGAATATCCCAAGTGCTTAAGAGATGTCCACGGAGCGAGTGTGAGCTGAAGTCATTGCAAATTGAGGTGGAGAGGTGAAGTTCATGACCAGCTTTGTGTTTAAATGATACTGGTAGAAAAAGAGAAAGGGACATGTCTATCAAGGTCATCTTTTGCTATGCCTCCTGATCAATGATTGGAGATCTTTCAGCCTGAGAGTTTATATGGACTCAGTGTTGTGCCAGCTGCTAACAGCCTTTGAGAGCAGCCAACTTAAAATTCCTGGGATTTTGCAAGTTCATTAACGGTTGTTAAAACACAACTATTATCAAAAATTAAGTTCTACAAAAATTTCAATTAAATAAATTACATTCAAAAGATAATAAGTACTGAAAACATAGAAATACCTCATTATTTAATGTATTTAATATTATATGCAATAAATATTATAGATAAAAGTCATTATGTGTTACATTATCTATGCTCTTGAAGTCATTTATACCCAAGTATCTATACGGTAAAAAAACATGTTGTGCTTCCCAATTCTGCATTCACCGACGTACTTTGGTAGCTTGAAATTGGCTATGGTAGGAATATTTATAGAAATTAGAAAACACTACTAATCAAACCTTATTTATTACTTTATTCCTAGAGAGCCTGTAGTTAAATACTTACCAGCACAGCACTGAATATCTGATGTTTAAGTATTGTTTATCTAAAGAAAGATTTGGGCTGTGGTGTGTCTGTACTCCTTCCTGAAAACTCCCTGATTGCTTTATTAGGCAAATCTACTGAATGTTCTTTTAATCCTAAGAAATATTAATGATATTTGAAGGAAGGCTGTTTGTCTAAGCAACTTTGGGAAAGAGAGAAGTGTCTTATTGCTTCTTGCTAAGCCTAACCATCTTTAGCAGTACTGTTCAGCTCTTCTACCTGTTAGTGATGCAGTAATTTAAAAGCATGCTGCTTTGCCCCAAAGAGAAAAGGCACCTCATTAATATTTAATAACATTAATGGAAACATCATTGGCTGCCTCCAAGCTGTGGACTTCTTCATTAACTTCTGCTAAATGTATATTAAAATCTCCCTTACTGCTCAACCTCTCTCCAAGCTCTGGAGTTTTCATGATTTCAGCAAACAAGCCATTCCAGCTGCTGCTCCAGCTTCCTAGGGAAAGGTGTTTTTCTGTTGAATTGTGACATTTGGAGAGAATGTACCAGAAAGTTTTATTTGCCTTGGGGAAGTAAGCTGCCTCAGCTTCTGCAAACACACAAGTAGTTTCCTTTAAGAAATAAGTCACCTCTGTATCTTTCTTGACTAGGAAAGGATTTAGAACTTCTAAAAGTTTAGGGGGACACTTGCACATTTCCAGGAACCAGCACGACCTCCAAATCCTATCCTAGAGGGAGCCTTAGTTGATCCAAAGAAGGGATAGACAAGGAAAGGCTCAGGAAAAAAAAAAAAAAAAAAAAACTTCTGCACATCAGAATAGAAAGAAACATGCGTATTCCTTGGGTCCAGTTCCCTCAGGTGACATGTTGGAAAGGAGAAGCCAAAAGAGGAGAAATGCCTTGTTCAAGATTGTACACAGCTAACCATGTCCACCAAAAGTGATCACTGAGAGTCCTGACCCCTCCTTCAGCATTAGTAAAATCCCATGAAAATCCATTTCACCAACAGTAGGTAAGGCCCCTGAGTCCCTGGGAATGACATTCTGATCCTCCTGGAGCCAGCCAAGTCATGATCTCTGCTGGCCCAGTGGTACAGGGTATCCTACTCCAAGACCATGCACTACCCTATTATAGCATTTTTGATCCCCAGTACCTCCATTCTCCCATTTGGGAGTTGAGATTTGGGGCTTAGTGTTCCACAGGTGTCTCTGTCTCATTTTAGGAGACAGTACAGCATGCTGGGTTTGGGTTTTTGGCACAGCATGAACACTCAGCAAAGAGAAGCAACCACAACAAAAATGATGGAATAATAATTGCCATGATTATCATTTGCTAAGGCTTAAGCGTAAACACAGCTATAGAGATAGAATGATAATTACATCCAAATCATTTCAAAAATTGTTTGAAAAACCAAATAACCATCATGCAAGTATTTCTCCTAGTCTAACCCATGCTAGCCATCGGCCCTTATCCCACCACTCATCAACAATCATCACATATCTGCTTTCTCTGATCTGCTGCCTATTTTCCTTGTACTTAGCAGCAAATCTACAAAGCTCCATCACCACCTCCTGCAGGAAGCCTTCAATCCTTATTCCAGTCTGCAGGGATCTCCTTGTTCTAACCATTCCTAGCACTTGCAGGTAGGACCAATGCTCGGTGCCCCATGGGACCCTACATGATAATGGAAATGTTTTACATCTATGCTATCCAATATAGTAGCCACTAGCCAGGTATGAGTAGTGAGCACCCGAAACATGACTAGTGAAATTGAAGAAATAAATGTTTAATTGAATTTAATTAAAATGCAAATAACCACATGTGATTTGTGGCTATTATAACGTACATCATAGGTTTGGATCATGAAATTCAGTACCCAGTTACACCCTTTATTATTTGTTGTCATACCTTCTTTGCATCCAATAACTCTGGCTTATACATCTTTGATTGTTTTTTACTAGGCATTTCTATGAACACCTAGTTCATAGAAAAAGCTATGATTAATGGGGCATTATATGCAGAAAACTAAAGGTTGAATGGATTTCAGACACATGTGAATTTATGTACTATGGCACCCCAGTTTTTCCCGTCCCTCTTTTACATTACTACATGATAAATTCACTCTGTATCTGGAACTCTACTGGATATGGAAGGTAAACACAAAGACATATTAAGACTTAGGACTAATCAACTGAAAAGCTTTTGCACAGCAAAGGAAACCAAAAAGAAAACTTTCAGAATGGGAGAAAATAGTTTCAAATGATGCAACGGACAAGGGCTTAATCTCTAGAATATATAAGCAACTTATACAACCCAACAGCAAAAAAGCCAATCAATCAATGGAAAAATGGACAAAAGACCTGAACAGACTATTCTCCAAGGATGATATACAGATGGCCAGCAAACACATGAGAAAATGCTCAACATCGCTGATCATAAGAGAAATGCAAATCAAAACAACCATGACATACCACCTCACACCAGTCAGAATGGCCATCATTAATAAGTCCACAAATAACAAGTGCTAGAGGGGTTGTGGAGAAAAGGGAACCCTCCTGCACTGTTGGTGGGAATGTAAACTGGTACAGCCACTATGGAGAACAGTTTGGAGATACCTTAGAAATCTATACATAGAACTTCCATATGACCCCGCAATCCCACTCTTGGGCATCTATCCAGACAAAACTCTACTTAAAAGAGACACATGCACCCGCATGTCCATTGCAGCACTATTCACAATAGCCAGGACATGGAAACAACCCAAATGTCCATCAACAGATGATTGGATTCGGAAGATGTGGTATATATACACAATGGAACACTACTCAGCCATAGAAAAGAATGACATAATGCCATTTGCAGCAACATGGATGGAACTAGAGAATCTCATCCTGAGTGAAATGAGCCAGAAAGACAAAGACAAATACCATATGATATCACTTATAACTGGAATCTAGTATCCAGCAAAAATGAACATCTCCACAGAAAAGAAAATCATGGACTTGGAAAACAGACTTGTGGCTGCCTGATGGGAGAGGGAGGGAGTGGGAGGGATCGGGAGCTTGGGCTTATCAGACACAACTTAGAATAGATTTACAAGGAGATCCTGCTGAGTAGCATTGAGAACTATGTCTAGATACTCATATTGCAACAGAACAAAGGGTGGGGGGGAAATGTAATGTATACATGTAAGGATAACTTGATTGCCTTGCTGTACAGTGGGAAAATAAAATAAAAAAAAAAGACTTAGAACTCTGAAGTCAGAATATTATTTTGAATGAGTTAACCTCTCTGTGTCTTGATTTCTTCATCTATAAAGTGCCTGTGATAAAAGACTCTCTTTGCAGGAGGTGGTTGAGAAGATTAAGTAAGACAATACATCTCAAATACTTGGTACATAGTAGGTGCTCAGTAAAATTACTGCTGTATGAGTAGGTAAGTGAGTAAGGAAAGAAAATTACTGGATATAATTCTAGTCTAATTTGGTTTCTCACTGAACAAATGCATTTGGACCTCCTGGGGGCAACTGCTTCCTCAGAGGCCTCAGAGGACTTCAGAGCAGACCCTTTACGCTCCCTTTTCTGACTACCCACTAGTCTCTGACAAAGTGAATTCTCCTTGAGGATTTGTTTCTGGCCCCTCAACAATACCCTGATGGAGGTTACTGCAAAGTGGTTCTCTATAGTAAGCATGGGGCTTGGGGATTTATGAGGCCATTAATTAGAAATGTTAATATTGGAGTTCCCGTCATGGCTCAGTGCTTACTGAATCTGACTAGGAACCATGAGGTTGCGGGTTCGATCCCTGCCCTTGCTCAGTGGGTTAAGGATCTGGCGTTGCCGTGAGCTGTGGTGTAGGTCGCAGATGCAGCTTGGATCCTGCGTTGCTGTGGCTCTGGCATAAGCCAGCGGCTACAGCTCCAATTTGACCCCTAGCCTGGGAACCTCCATATGCCGCAGGAGCAGCCCAAGAAACAGCAAAAAAAAAAAAAAAAAGAAATATTAATATTTATGTAAAATTCATACTTATTACTGATACCATCTCTGGATGGAAGGGTGAAAGTTGTGAGAAGTTAATGGTGATCCACCAATAAACATATATGAGGATCTATAAAGTCTTCCTTCTACAAGCAGAAGAGGGATATTGGGGGGAAATATCCTTCCTTTGTGAATTCAGGCTGCACTCCTTAACTTTTCCACCAAAATCAAGACATTTAACCCATCCTCTCCAGTCTCCACTCCCTGTTGTCTCTGAGACTTAAAAGTTGCCTGGACCAATCAAATGAACATGACCTGATTTGATTTCAGAAAACAGTTAGTTGGAATGTGCAAGATAATCACTTACACTGACCAAGCTGGGTTTTTCAGATTCCTCTGCTAACACTTCCAGGTAGGAAGGAGCATTGAGAAGGAGACAGGGCTATGAAACAGTTGCAGTACACAGCTTTTTAGCATGAGTATTTATGATAAACAAATTCTATTTGATGGAAAAAGTATATTTAAACAATACCTCTGGTTATTGAAGTTGACTTAAAAATAGCAAACAAATTTAAAGATTTAGTCCCACTGTCCATAAAAACCATCGTAACACAAACAAACATAAGAACACAAATTTCAGAAATCCAACTCTCTCTTCCATACTCAAAAGTAGTGCAGAAATGCTTTTTTTGGTTACATTATTTTTTTTTTTTTTTGCGTGTGTTCTCAGATTATGGCAACTAATCCAGCCTCAAGTCTTGTGTGTTTATTTATCCTACCTCAGACTCAAGTGGTTCTATTTTCTTTTTAATATGAGGTGTGGTTGGCTATGGAAAGGCAAACATATAATTTCTTATACATCTTCCCCTAAAATTCTATAGCCTTCTCATACACCCTATACCTACAATTCTAGTACCAATGGCCAAAACTACTTCATTTGGCATTGGTTTAGAATTAATAGAACATTTTATATGAAACCTTGAGTTTTAATTTTATAATAACCAAACTTGGTGACCCTATTTCTTCTGAAAAATAAAGTGACTTTAACATAATAAAGACTCTGATTTATTGAGAAGTGGCATTATATACAGGAGAGAACATGGAATTTATCTAGACTTGCATTTGATCCTCATCTCTCTTCCAATTTATGTGCACTTGGTCAAGTAACTTACATTCCAGATGCTGAATTTCTTCCCCCTAAACTGTCATAATAGTGAATTGACATTACAGGGCATGGAGTCCAGGTGGTACCTCTACCACTGCAAGTGTGAGAACCATAGAGGATTTTGCAATGGCTTTTCTCCCTCCTGCTTTACTTACAAGTGCATCCTGACAGCAATTGCTAAAGAAGGAGTCAGAAATAGTTTAAGCAATGCCATTTCCATTGAAAAAAATGGATGACACCCAAAGGTACAACATTGAAGACAGTGCTTATTTGAATGTGTGAGCTCTGGCTAGTTGCTAAAAATACCACAGAGACCACTTAACCCTGGGGTACAAGATTAACAACAGCAGCAGCAAAAGCTATTTGCACCATTAGGATAAACTCCTTATCCACTTTAATGATGTATGTGAATTCATTTATTCCTCCCTAGGACCCAATGAGATACATGTTATATATTTGTATTTTACAGTCCAGGAGTTGAAGTCATAGAGATTAGAGTCAATTTCCCAAGGTCAAAAACTGAATATCAGAGCTTGGATTTTTTTTTCCAGACTAGTAAATGTTAATGTAAACTGCTGAAGGAAAAATATTTATGTTACAATTCTTACTCTTTATTAATTAATTACAAGACTTTCTAACAATAGGTGAGGGTATAGCACAGCTCAGAGAGACACAAGAGAAAACGTAGCATAACATAAACAAAAACATCTGCCACTGTGGATGCAATATGCAGAAAGACAGAGGGAAGCCTGATATTCATATTCTGAATATTTGGGTTGACATCAATATGTCATGTACCCTAATTCTGTGTGGCTTACTGTATAAAGTGCTATGACTATTTTTCTGGATTGTGGTTAATAATTAAAATTCATTCTACTCAAGTATGAAAATATCCTTTGTTTCCAAAGGGTCAAAAATGCCACAGGTGGGATTCTGCCATTAAAATTAAATTCAATTTGTCCCATTTCATTCAGATGATTCTTGCTGAAGTCAAATTGTTCTAGGCATGAATTCATGGATGAGGAGTTCATACAGAGCAGTCATGGTCACCTAACAAGCTTGCTGTCACCAGCTATAGTCCTAGTAGAAAGTAGGAAATGAAAGATAGCTTGCAGCACCAATCAAGCTTTAAAAACAGGCTGGATGAAATGAGGATGGAAAGGGTGAGGCTGCTGCACAGGGGCAGCTGTTTTGTACCCATCTGGGCTTATTTCTCTTACTAGATGGGAGGAAAGAACTGATGCAGCTTTGATGCTTCCCTTTATCTTCCATGTTTATAGGCTGAGACTTGAGCCCTTATGCTATATATATATATATATATATATATATATAATGATTTTTATTTTTTCCATTACAGCTGGTTTACAGTGTTCTGTCATTTTTCTACTGTACAGCATGATGACCCAGTTACACATACGTGCATACATTCTTTTTTCTCACATTATCATGCTCCATCTTAAGTGACCAGACATAGTTCCCAGTGCTACACAGCAGGATCTCATTGCTAATCCATTCCAAAGGCAATAGTCAGCATCTATTAACCCCATGATTGGATTAGGAAGATGTGGTATACATACACAATGGAATACTACTCAGCCAAAAAAGAGAACAAAATAATACCATTTGCAGCAACATGAATGGAACTAGAGACTCTCATCCTGAGTGAGGTAAGTAAGAAAGACAAATACCATATGATATCACTTTTATCTGGAATCTTATATCTGGAATCTAATATACAGCACAAATGAAACTTTCCACAGAAAAGAAACTTGTGGTTGCCAAGGGGGAGGGGGAGGGAGTGGGATGGATGGGTGCTTCGGGTTAATAGATGCAGACTATTTCCTTTGGAATTTTTTTTAATCTGGAATAACTTATGAAAATATCTAAATTGAGCTTCAGCTTTGGACTCTCCTCAAAGAAACAACATTCAAAAACATCATACAACTTTGTGATGTTTACTGTTGATTACACACTGAAGATGCAACAATAAAGACAGTCTAAAATTCCTGCCCTCATAGCACTTACACTCTACTGGGGAAAGATGGGCAGCTATAAAGCAATCAAAAAAAAAATCTCTACTTTTGGTTAACACTAAGAATCCAACAAAACAGGGCTATGTGACAGAGAGTGCTCAGGTAAAGTGATATTAGATGATCTCAGAAGGTGTTTCTGAGCAGTTGATGTTTTCACTGAGGCACCTAATAGTGATAAGATCTGATTTAGGTTTTTAAATATAATTTTGTATGCTCTAATGATATATATATTTAGGGTGACCAGAGGGGAAGTAGAGAGTGAATTAGTAAATGGTTGGAGTGATCCAGATTGCAATGAACATGGTCACAGATGCTTTGAGTTAGAATGTGTTTTGGAAATAGAAACTTACAAGGATTTGCAGATGGCCTGGACATGAGGGTAAAAGAAGGGGAAAATCAAGCTCTCCTAGGATTTTTACTTAAGCAAATGAGTGGGTGTCTGTATGTTTTACTGAATTTGGGAAAATGGTCCAGGGATGGGAGCCTTAAGAAAAGTGAAAAACTGCTCCCAGTAGTGGGTATTGAGGAAGAGTTCTGCTTTGGCTACATTAAGTTTGAAATCCCTATTAGCAATTCAAAGGAAGATGGATGCTGAGTAAACAGATGGACACAAATGTCTTTATCCAAGAAGAGATACAGGCCTGAGCTGGAAGTGAATATTTGGAAATTACTGAGTCAATAGCTAGTAAATGAGATTCAAAGTCATTCTCTGGGATTGTCATTAGAGGGAGAAAAAAGAAGCGATGATAAGGGTTCATTTGGAAGAACACAATTTGAGTCAATGCGTCTGGAGGGAACTGTCCAAGGTGCCAGCTCTCTGGGCTCTCTGTGCCCAGCCCAACTTCTCTGGGACTCTCCAGGACAGCTGCCCACTGAAGATGAGAAGTCCCCTTGGACATGCTGTTCTGCTAGAACCATGATCTTCCATGTGAAAATGCCTCCTCCTGTCCTCCTTCCAGGGATGCAGACTTCCCACCTGGCCAGGAACAGGGGCAGCCAGGCCTGCAGGCCAGCAGACACACCTCCTACCTCTGAGTCATGCCTTTCTCCCCAACTTCATCTTCACCTTCATCCCTCAAACCAGCAAATATCTAGTTGGAATTGGTGACGAGACATGAAGGGACTCACCATTCAAAGTCCCAGTCGGCACAGACACATGGTTCTGAGACCACTGTCCCTGAGGCGTCTCTGCTCAGGGCACACTGAGCACCTGGCTTGCGTTTCTTGAAAATTTTCCTTTCTCCCATGACGCAAGGCTCCCCCTTAGGAAGAAAATCAACAGTGAGAGAGGCAGAAAAACACAAAGAATGTGAACTAAACCACCTCACCTTTTAGTTTTATTTTATTTTATTTTATTTTTATTTTTTCCCGCTGTACAGCACAGGGATCAAGTTATTCTTACATGTATACGTTTTTTCCCTCCCTTTGTTCTGTTGCAATATGAGTATCTAGACATAGTTCTCAATGCTACTCCACAGGATCTCTTTGTAAATCTATTCCAAGTTGTATCTGATAACTCCCGATCCCTCCCACTCCGTCCCTCTCCCGTCAGGCAGTCACAAGTCTATTCTCCAAGTCCATGATTTTCTTTTCTGTGGAGATGTTCATTTGTGCTGTATATTAGATTCCAGGTATAAGTAATATCATATGGTATTTGTCTTTGTCTTCTCTTTTGGTCTCTTTAGGTAGAAATCGCCTTCCCACTAACCATCTGGGAGTTCCAGAGATTAAAAAGCTGATCTTTACTGCCACGCAAGAGGAGCACTGTGGGAAGCTGGCCTATCACTGCTACTCCACCTAACCCAGTCAGTGATTTCGACTTGGCCTTGTTTCTTCTCCACATCCGTGGAGAATACAAAAACTCCAAGTCATCCTCACAGACCGCAGGCAACTTCCCAAATGGCTTAAGTAGAAATTCTAATGGAAAGGAACCTACTTCTGGCATATTTTTCATCTTCAGAGTAAACCTGAAGTGGACCCAACAGGAGTCCTGTCTATGATAAACAACCATGCCTATGTCCTTACTCCCAGTCAAGGGTAAAAAGAGAAGTTGGTGCAAATTATATGCATCCAATAATTATTAAAGAAAAATAGTCTGCCTCTGTTGCATATGGAGCCCCTCACTCCCACCTTTCACCCCTTCTCTTTTGTCCTACCTGCAATGGTCCTTCCAGCTAGTCTGAGAAATCCTCTCATGCTTCCTATTAGAACCTGTGATGGTCAAACCATTGGCCAGTCTCCTAGTTTGGGAAGTTTATCTCTCCATGGGTATCACTAAAATCTCAGGTTATCATTGTCACCTTTCCCTCAGGCTGCTCAGTGATTTCAAGAAGATCAGGATTCCAGAGTGCAAAATGATCCCCAAATATCATCTGGCCCTGCTAGATTTGGGTGTGTGGGCTCCAGACCCTCCCCCATAATCCACCATTATCCTCAGTTGACTCGCTACTTTCCTCCTCAAAATAGGATGGCCTAGTAGGACCAAAAAGAACTTGCAGTAGCTCCTATTTCTAGGACCCAGGATTCCTCCACCCTGCCCTGTACCTGATTGAGCAGGTGCCAGGTCTGGAAGTCCTCCTTATTGCAGCGCCGGCTGAAGATTGATTTGTAGTCCACCTTCACCAACTGCCATTCAGAGCGGAGGCTGAAGTGACCAAAAACTCTAAGGGTTTTCGGGGGAGGATGAGCAAGACAAGAAAAGGCCCCACGGTCAGTCACCAGTGCACAAAGACTGGGGGGAGAGAGGACCAAATTGCAGACTTCACCAATTTTTCCACAGCCAGGTCTTTGATGGCCACTGAGGGGAAAGTCACTGCCCACACAATTTCAATCAACTGACCTAGTATTCATTGCAGGTTTAAAACAAACTTTTTGTATGTGCACAAAAGTATTGTATGTGCTTTACAGGAAGCATTTAAATATAGAAAGGTGTGGAGAAGGAAAAATTTTCCCACTCATCTACAACCCTCTACTCATGGAGAACAGTTGCTCATTTATTTGTTTGTTTGTTTTTAGCGCTGTGCCTGTGGCAGATGGAAGTTCCCAGGCTAGGGGTGGAATTGGAGCTGCAGCTGCCAGCCTACACCACAGCCACAGCAATGTGGAATCCAAGCTGTGTCTATGACCTAGACTGCAGCTCATGGCAACTCTGGATCTTAACCCACTGAGTGAGGCCAGGGATCAAACCTGTGTACTTATGGATACTAGTTGGGTTTGTTACTGCTGAGCCACAAAAGGAACTCCATGTTGCTCATATTTTACATATGGCCTTCTTCTTAATGCAAACACTACTATTATATCTACTGATGTCCCCTGGCAAGGACTCAGTTTTCTCACCTGAAAATTGTACATAGATGTGTTGAGGTGAGGGTAGATTAGCTGATCTAAAAGATGACCTTGCCAGTTCCAAAATTCTGACTGAATCTAAGCATGCTTTACTTGAAATTCTCATTGCTTAATTCACATGAATACCACGCTCTTTTTCCCTTCTCTGAAAAATCATAGTTGTCTTGTAAAAGGAACTCATATTTATGTAAAGCAAAGAAGCACACCATCTGTGAGATTTAGATAATCAATACTGACCTTTTCAAAGACCAGCAGTTGATATCCCTATAAATATGAATGATCAATCGTTTCAAGAAAAAGAGGAGAAAAGACTGATCATCCATACTCCACTCAGTGGCATGTCTTGTAATTACAATGCAAGGCATCCATCACCGTGATGGAAAGGGGAGACCAGTCATGCTGGGAAGAGAAACAGATTGAGGTCTTTCAAGGAATTGGATGGCTTGCATTCCAGCAAGACTTAACCACACTCTCAGCCCTGGGTTCTCCTTTTCCCAAATTCAAATAGTCTTATAGTGACACTAAGAGACTACTTCTCTCCAAGGGACATTTCCTTCTGCTATATGAAAGATGAGGATGCTGTCGTAGGGGTGGAGCTGACTAAATTTGTGAAACTGAGAAAGCAATCTGTTTTGTAGATCATGCAACTTAAAATACACCTCAGGGAAGGATTTTTAATGTTTTATCAGTTATATGTTAAATAAAGCTTTTATAGAGCTTTATCAAAAAAAAAAAAGATTAAATAGGCTTGAGGGAGGAACTAAGGGTCTCTCCTTTAGCACAACTGCATGGTCTTTGCATAAATTTTACTTTAGCCTTGAGTAGTAGGAGCTACAGGGTCTAAAATACCCTGGATTGTGTGGCCAATACCATGTGGGCTACCTCCCTCCAGGGTCTCTCTCTTCTATTGTATTCTTGCCATATTCAGTGGTACCCAAATCCAATGCATTCAAGCCAGGTCTACACTAATGTATTTCTACTATTCAGTTCTGGTTCAGTTCATGGAGAAGTCATGAGTCAGCCTTTTTTTTTAACATTTAACAAAACTGTTATATCTTATTAAAAGTTTCTATTTGTTTTAAGAGAGTAGAATAAGGTTAAAATCTCATCAAGCAAAAACAGACCAACCAACAGAAAAGTAGGATAAATCTTAATGAATGTCCCCTTCTATCCGGACCATCCAAATCCTCTACATCCTTACCTCCTTTAGTAAGTCTTCCTGGATTGGAGTACTTTAAGCAGCAGGATACCGGTGATGCTGAACAAAAAACAAAATGCTTCTGCCTACTTCACATAGTTTACAGTGATTTTATGGACCTCAAAATACATCACGTCAGATTAACCCCCTTCCTCTATATGAAAGGATTACTAGGCAGACAGAAGAGGGAAATTAAGGCGTATGATTTACCTGGCTATCAACAAGGTATCTAACAGGGTATGCTATAGCAGCCTTGAAGAAAAGATGAAAAAATATGATCCAGATGCTAGTAAAATTATGTGGTTGAACAGTACCTAATTACAGCATTAAAATCAAGCAGGAGGGAGGGTGAGTACTTAGCTGCAAGGTTCTGCTGTCGGCTCTTTCTTGTTCATCATTTTTATTAATGACTTGAAGACATGGAAATAATGGTCGTCATTGGAAACTGCATTTTCTAATGACACATGGCTGGTAGAAACAATCAATATGCTTGATGGCAGAATCAAGACCCAAAAAGGTCTTGACAGACTGAGGAGACAGGGCTGAATTTAATAACATGTGACATAACAGGGGAAAACGTCAGGTCCTGCCCTGGCAACTACATAAGCAGTAGATGAAAGAAATGGGGCTTGGTGCAGCTCAGGATAAATAATAATAATGATGATGGTGATGATTTCAGCTTAAGAGTTTTCATGCACAATGTTATTAATATAAATAAACAATTTAGAGAGATCAAAAATACTTAAGGTAATCTTAGAATGCATTAATTAATGCAGAATTTTGTATATCGTCTAGAACAAAAGTGGCAATATCCTGGTCTGTTTTCCATTAAATCTATCAAAAAGGAAAATTCTAGTTTTAGTCTTGGATGTCACCATTTAAGAATGATATAGACTAATATATAACAATATAGACTAAAGTACACTTAGGAGCTTTGGTGGTAGTAGTAGAACTTGAATCTCCTTAAATTTTAAATAAAAGTATGCATATATTGGCATGTATGTATTTATCTATGGAGAAATTGCATATATTTTATCAGTTTTCCAAAGGGTTCACAGTTACCAAAGTTAAGGACCATTAGAAAAGAGAGTGATAGGGAGTTCCCACTGAGGCTCAGCGATAACAAATTCTACCAGCATCCACGAGGACATGGGTTCAATCCCTGGCCTCATTCAGTGGGTTAAGGGTCTGGCATTACCATGAGCTGTGGTGTAGGTTGCAGACATTACTTGGATCTGGCACTGCTGTGGCTGTGGAATAGGCTGGCAGCTGTAGCTCCTACCTGACCCCTAGCATGGGAACTTCCATATATGTGAGGTCAGCCCTAAAAAGACAGACAAACAGACAGACAAGAAAAGAAGAGAAGAGAAAAGAAAAGAAAAGAAAAAAAGAAAAGTGATAAAGATGATGTACTGAATTAAATAGTGGTTCCCCAAAGAGATACAATTGTACTGTAATCCCTGTCACCTGTGAGTGTGACCTTATTTGGATAAAGGTCTTTGAAGATGCTAAGTGAGTTAAGGATCTCAAGATAAAATCATCCTGGTCCTAAGTCCAATTGCAAATGTCCTTATAAGAGATACAAAAAAAGAGAGACATATAGAAAGAAGGTGATGTGAAGACAGAGGCAGAGATTAGAGTTATGCAGCCACAAGCCAGGGAACATCTGGAAACACCAGAAGATGGAATAAGCCTAGAATGAATTCTTTC
Organism: Sus scrofa; assembly: GCF_054392235.1. Classification (NCBI taxonomy): domain Eukaryota; kingdom Metazoa; phylum Chordata; class Mammalia; order Artiodactyla; family Suidae; genus Sus; species Sus scrofa. Next base: position 138,828,456 of record NC_139396.1, on the reverse strand, counting down.
ATAAATAAGAGGGAGGGTGGCCTTGCTTCCAGTTTGACTTTAGACTCTGGCCTCTAGAACTGTGAGAGAATGAATTTCTGTTTGTTTGTTTGTTTTTCATCCACCCAATTTGTGGTAATTTGTCATAGCAGGCATAAGAAATAATAAAAATGACAATATGATTTGAGACCCCTTTTCATCCATCTCTCCAAGGAGCAGTGTAAAAACGATGTCTGGTTAACCTGATGATGATTTAGGAATGGACAGGGGAGTGAAAACCAAAAAAAATGAGCACTCACCCAAGTGCATGGCCTACTTGATCCCGAGCCTCTAAAGGTTGTTCTCAATAACCAACTCAACTCTTTGGGATATCCTGTTCCTGAGCTCAGAGTTCTCATTTTAGGAGTGAACATAATACAGGTACACAATCAGGTCTTGTGGACTAATTCAGATTCCTCTCCTCTGAAACCCCAGCAGATCCATTCCTTTCATCTGTATTTGTTTGGCTTCTATTGCAGACTTCCTTACACCATGTTTTCCAAGTCTTTCCCCAAACTGTAAGTCAATTTTCTAATATTTCCACTTAAGAGTGTGGTAGTCTGCTTTCATGTGCCAGATGCAAATTTTTAAACATTTAAGATCAGGCTTATGAACTTTGCTCACTTCCTCATTGGACCCCAACTAAGATTGTGGGGTAAAATCCGTTAGCAACTTTCAGACATTGATGTCCTCCCCATCTCTCCATCATCAGCTCATGGTAGATCCCCTCCTGTGGGGCATGTGGCTCTGAAACAGGGTCTATCTTTTGCAAAGATATGGCTTCCCTAATTCTGTTCAATATTGGTTTCATTCACTGTTATTTGATTTGAGCTCATAGAAGATGAAGAAATGATGGAAACACAGCAAACTAAGTAGGAGATTAAAAAAAAGACTAACTTAATTTCAAGCATTTATCATCCCTTGTCATAACTACCCTTAGAACAGATGTTAAAATTCACAACATCCATAGAAGTGAGAACCCAGGTGGGAAGTGAGAGGAACCATCAGAGAAGTCAGAGAAATCACGTCCATCATTTTGGAATGATAAACACTGAATATATCCACTTGGTTCTGGAGTGGAAAATGAAATCCTACATTGCTTCTAATTCAGAATACGATAAATCAGTTTCCCAGATAAAATGTTCTCATCTCCTGGAAATGTTCCTCTAAAGCTTATCATAAGTAAAGAAGGAACAGCATACCTGTCCCACTTGTGGCAACTTTTGGGGAAGAATGTGGTTCATATGTCAACTGAATATGAAAACTCAAGAGATGGGTAGGGTAGAAGAACCAAAGATGTGGAACATACCCCAAAAAAAGATAATGTAATTCCAAAATCAGGTGCTACTTCCATTAGAAAGCCTTCTGTGACTGTTTCAACAATACTGAACTCTCACTCCTCAGAAACTCGAATGGTCCTATTATCTTTAGACTAGAGGTTCTCCACTGTCTGCATCAGAATCACCTAGAGAGCTTGTTAAATATAGATCGTCTCCAACCCAAACTTTCTAATTAATATGTTTGGGGTAACTAATGAGGTGCCTGATTACTTGCATATCTAATAACTTCCCAGAGGATGCTGATGTTGTTGTCTCCAGGACCACCCTTTGAGAAATACTGTTCTAGACCACTTACCCATAATTTAATTTTCTTGTATTTTTTTTTTATCAAATTTGTGTCAACCAATGAGAAAGCTCCATAAGGCTGGGAATGTTCTTGTACTTCTGTGTACCACACAAAGCCTTTCAACAGGAGTTGCTTGAAAAAGACTGGCTAACTAATTACTGAGTACTCCTGGAACAAGGCAATTCTAAAGGGTGGTTCCCTTCTTAAGTCTTTGGCAAAAAGAAGCTAATTCCCAGCATGCCCAAATCCACTGTCACCCACTATCCCACCACTTCCTTGCAATTACCAGCATAAACTATTTTGACCTCCTTTTCCAGAAATACATTCCTAGCCCCCTTCTGAACTCAAAGCATATTTTCACCAAAATCATAAAAACCCTGAGATAGAGTATGTAGAAATCTTGAAAATCCCAATTGATGATAAACGTTTATTATCATTGCCCTAATTCTCACTGCTGGGACCTCCAAAGACTCATACCAAAGATCCAGCTCATCAGGGGTTTTTGAATGGGTTGGCTCAAAATTCCTCTGGTAAGGTAAATATTAACCTCAAATGCAGGGTCTTTCTTTATTCTTGTTTGAGGTAACATTTTCTAGAGAGCGTTGGAGAAATCAGATACTCATACATAAATACAGATGACTGTCTGGAAACAGGTATCTTACCCTTTGGTTCCCCTGAAGAAGTTGCTCCCAACCATAGACTCAAATACATGAATTCACAGAGCCATTTCTCACAGTATGGATTTTCGGGAAAAATCAATTAAAATTTATTACTTTTGTTTTCCTTTTTCTTTTTCCTTTGTCACCTGGATTTTTTTTTTTTTTCATGAGAGTTTTTGGCTCCACTCAAGATTCATTTTCCTCTTGGGCTGAAGACCTGTGACCATTTCTCTCTTTTTTTAAACCCCTCTGCTGTCTGTCTGGACTGCTAATGGGACTCAGGTCACAAAATGCCCTCCTTCACTCCCGGGTGTTAACTTTCAATATACAGGTGGTCTGGGCATAGAGGCAAGGGTATTAGGTAATGAAAGAGAAGTCTTGTTTTTCCTAGCTCTGATCTGCTGCTAGATTAGCTAGGTGACCTTAAGCCAATCATTTCATCCCCCAAACATCAGTGCCCTTAACAGAAGATTTAACAATTTAACAATTTTTCATCAGTGATACATGTACACAAAGGATGAGATGCAGAAGTAGTCTAAATGGAACATAGCCCGTTGAGGACAATTTCCAAGAGTTTATTTTCTTTCAATCCCTATGTCTGCCTCCAGGTAGATAGTCTGTCTATATTCTGGTGACCCCTGCACACAAAGGATTTATCTATAAGGGTCATTCATCTTTGTCTCCACTGGCACTTCTTTCATATAACAGATGCTCAATAAATACTTCTGGTTTGATTAATGGGTAGAATTAATCTACCAAAAAACCATCTACTTCTTCCAAAATTGGGGTAATAGCTTTATCTGCCCTTATTTCTGGGCCAAAGAACATGGCTTTGCTAGGTGTCCTTTGGGGTTTGGGAGGAAAAAAACAATCTCAGGAAAATAGCATCAGCTTCTCTTCCCTTGTTATCATGGACTGTGCTAGGATTTCCAAAAACAGCTGTGATTTGCTGGGATTGGAAATAACACACCTTCTCTAATCCACCATCCGGACCTGAATAAGCCTTGTAAGGAGGGAAGTGATTAATTTGAGAGAGGGAGGTGTTTTACAAAAATAAAAGACTTCATTAGAATTCCACACACACAAAGGGTTAGCTACTCATTAATTAAATGATTTCAAAGGGGATCTTGGTATATAATTGCTATAATTTAGGTGGAAACAATGCCATACTAAATGTAATTAGAGGAGTAGGCTCTGTAAAGATGTTTTCCTCTTTAGCGGAGAGCAACTCTGGGTTGCCCGATTCCCCTCTGCACTGTAACCTGGTTCTTTTTTCAACCTCCAAATACATCAGCTTTCATATATAGTTATAAAAGCTGAGAGAGTTTCAAGGAGAGAGTGGTTGACCACAATCCTTCCAAAAGGAAAAGAACAAGAATTCTTTACTAGGAAACCACTGGAAATACGCAAAAGAAAGAGCAAACAGTGCACAGGGAGTTAGATTAGAGGATGCCACTGCAGACTGACTTTTGAGGCAACATTTGGTCAAACTTAACTAGGATAATACTGTGTTGTCATCCACCTGCCCAGGACCTTCTCCATTTCCTTGATCTTCCTCAGTTACCCCAGAGCACGCACCTTGAGCTCTTCTAACCACCAGCTCTTCCAGCTTCACCTGCCTGAAGAAAACCTTAAGAAACAGAACAACGCCAAAGCTGACTCCATCCGTTTCTTCTTGACTTTCCACTTTCTGTTATTGCCTCAACTGGATTCTCAGTTATCAGACTAGAAACCTCTGTGTTAGCAGAGACTCATCCCTCAACATGGTCCTCGATCTTAACTTCCAGCCTGACACTCAATCCTTATACATGTCTACAAACCCTCTCAACTCCATTTGTATGCCACGCCTGTGTGCTAGTAGTAATAATAGCTATCATTGATGGGTATCTGACAGAATGCTTGTCAGGTGCCAGGAACTCTGCTAAATGTTCCCTGGCTATTATCATCCTGAATCCTCCATACAATGCCTGAGAATCTTAGGTAAAGCCTTTTCAGATGAGTAAACTGAGGACCTGGCCATACTCAAGGTCAAGATTGAGCTGGGATTCAAGTTGACTTTAATGTGAAGCTAAAGCTTTAACCAGTCACACTTCCTCCGGCTGAAGACTAATCCAGGCTCTCAGTACCTCTCACCTCCTCACTAGTTTCACTAGATTAAACCCTACATTCTCTTCCACTAAAAGAAGCATGATTTCCTAGTGCCTGCTTTTCCTCTGCCTGGGATACCTTTTCCAACTTCTCACCTTGTCCAAATCCTACCCACTCTACAAGTGTCAAGTCAAATAATATGCAGTAATTCTGGGGAGGAGGGCAGGAAGAAGGGAAGGAAATCTTTTCAAATCTAAGTAATTTTCAGTAACCATTTTGAGTTCTTTTTGTTTTTCTTTTTAGGGTCACACCTGAGGCATGTGAAAGTTCCCAGCTAGGGGTCTAATAGGAGCTGCAGCTGCTGGCCTGAACCACAGCTACAGCAGCGCTGGATCCGAGCACTGTCTGTGACCTACACCACAGCTCACAGCAATGCTGAATCCTTAACCCACTGAGCAAGGCCACAGATCAAACCAGTATCCTCATGGATCCTAGTGGGGATCGTTAACCACTGAACCATGAAGGGAACTCCCTTAAGTTCTTTTTTAAGAAAACAAAACTACTCTAAGTATACAAAGTTTTTTTTTTAATTTATTTTTCTTATCATCACTTAAACATATTGATCTAATGGTAATGTTTAGAAAGAATATATTCTCAATGATATCAACTCTTTGGAACTAGCCTATCCTTTGCTTGTGGCCCAGTGTGCAGTCAATTTTATATATATAATTATTTATATATACATTGAATATTTGCTTAAAAATACATATTTTCTATTTGTTATGTGGAGGGCTGTATATAGTTCTTTACAGCAAGCTCGCTAATAGTGTTACTCATCTCCAAAATCACACTAACTGTTGGACTTCTTGGTCTGTTGCTATTTGCCTGAAGTTTAATAAACTACTCCCCTATAATAGTTCAAATCTTCCATTTCTCCTTGAATTTTTTGTTAATCATTGCACTATACAGGTCTTGAGATTTTTTTCTGTCTTCGAGACAGACTATTCTACTTGGCTTTAATTTAAATGCTAACTTTTCTGTTACGCTCTCCATGATGTTTCTTCCCCCTCCATTCCTTTCTTTCTTAGGAAGAAAAAAAATTATCTCTTTCCTCTGAATTTTCGTAGCATTTTTTCTCTATATTTTGACTATCATCCTTGGCACTTCCAACAGGTATCAAAATTCAGAGAATATTCACCTAAATATATTGTCATCTTTGCTAGGTTTTAAACTCTTGCAATTCTGCAATTTATATAAGCTGTGCCTTACATATTGTAAATGCTTGTCATATACATATTTTCTGAGAGCCAGGAGAATAAATTGGTTAAACATCAAATATGTTGGCTTCAGACAAGCCAGGATGTGAGCCCCAGTCCTGGAGCAACTGGAAGTTCTTTATATGTATATTTATTAGACTTAAATTTCCTCATTTGCAAAATTAGGATAATAACAATACCTACTACATAAAGTAACACAGAGGAAGACAACCATCATATGATATCACTTATATGTGGAATCTTAAAAAAAAGGATACAAATGAACTTATTTACAAAACAGAAACAGACTCACAGAATTTGAAAACAAACTTATGGTTACCAAAGGGGACAGGTGGTGGTGGGAGGATGGATTGGGGGTTTGGGACGGCCTGTACACACTATTGTATATGAAATGGATAGTCAACAGGAACCTGCTGTATAGCACAGGGAACTCTACCTAATAACCTATATGGGGAAAGAATCTGAAAAAGAATAGATGTGTGCATGTGTATAATTGAATCACGTTGTTGTACAGCGGAAATAATTACAATGTTGTAAATCAACTATACTTCAATAAAACTTTACAAAGGGAAAAAAAATACCTAACAGAGTTCTGAGGTTTAAATGTGTTGTATACTTGTAACGTTTAATATAAATTAAGAAATGAATAATCTTAAGCAACTATTAGTATTTTACATAATAGTAATTAATTAAGTTGCTTCATGTCTTTTGTTGGATGCCTGAAAATTTTGTGGGCAGAGAGTGTGCCTTACGCTTTTATAGCCCTGTTATCTCTACTCTAAGATTTTGCAAACAGGAGGTTATCTGCAGAAGTCAATTAAACAACAATAACAATAATAATTAGAAACATAAATATTCATGATAATTTATTGAACACTCACAGTATGCTAACCACTTTACATGGATTATCTAATTTCACCTATTGTCCCCATGTGATAGATGGGGAAAGTAAGCCTCAAAGAAGTTTAATAATTCATTCAAAAAGGCTACACAGTGAATAGGCATTGGAGTCAGGAGCCGAATTTAGGTGTTTGCTGCTAGTGTTATAACACAGTTCTCAGCACAATGCTTTCAGCAAATCTCATACCCCTTCTTCTGTGTTTTGTAACTAATTAGCAGTCATTTAACTGCACAGTTCAGCACAGAGGTATGGGCATGGGGCGGGGAGGAGGCTCTTTGCTCCAGCTTATCATAGGCTGCTTGCATAAAAGGCAGAAACAGCATGAAATATATAAAACTGAAATCACAGTTGGAGGAAGGAAGAAAAAGAGAAATATGTAGAGGTTATATCTAGAGAGCTCCAATTATGGCTCAATTTGTCTCAAGATCAAAAGTATTTATTCTGTGAGGAATTATGTACTTGATCTTAAACTGCAATCTTCATTGGCTTGGTTTCTGGTTGGGAGTCCCTGGGGCATGAAAAAGAACAGAGCTTCACCCACTATCTGGAAAAAACAAAACCCAGATAAAGTAGTGGCCTGCTCAAGAACACAAAGGGCTAGAACCCAAGTCATCTGAAATCCAGTTCTTTCTCCCACACTGACTGCTTTTCATGGGAAACCTTTGCAGCTTGCAGGATGAATCATGGTAGAGCATATATGACAGTAATTGCTGGAGGAACACATGGTAGGAATTTGACCAAATCCAGGGCTATGTGTAATCAGGAAAGGCTTCAGACAAGACCCACTTTCCACATTAGGCTGCCTTTTCTTCAGCCTCCTGTGTCTAAAGAGAGCTCTGGGTTTTTCAAACTGTGCCCTGCTACTCTGGAACTATAGATGTATGCTATTAGGTTCTTTTAAAAGAGAATTTCCTTTGGTGCACTAAGACTGGCATTCGTCTGCATAGCCTAATGGGTCCAATAAATCATCAGAATGACATAGACAATGATGTGTCCTGGTCTCCGGGGAAATGAGCCTGTTCCCCTCCAGAGAGACAGCTTAGCTATTGTCATTGAGCTCCTGATGTGGGTCAAGGTCAGAGATGCTAGGGTTATGGAATCTAGGTTGTGCTTCACAGGTGGCCAGCAAGCCAGAAGGCAGGCACAGACCTTCAGTTCACAAATGAGGGAGGATCCCTGTGGGTACTAGAGAGGAAGGAGTCTCCTGTCGGTCCAGGTGTTGCCTCCATGTTGACATGTAGATATATGTGCCCCAAACTGAATGTTCTGCAATGACCCAGCCTGGCTACTTGCAATTTATCCTATTGACACACCAGATTTATCTCTCATTCTTCCAAGTAAACAATTAAACCAGCTGTGGATTCCAGTGAGTCACACACTATCTTCTCTGCCATCTCCATCCAAGACTTAGAAGTAGCCATTGCTAGGAAACCGCATATCCCAGCTCAATCCTTTTTACCCAGCCTTGACTTCTTTCACTGGCTGGATGTCATTAATTTCAGAGCAAATTATTAGAAACCTGGAAAACAGTTCTGAAATACGTGCAGATTTATGACGAAGTCATTTCACAAAAGGTCGCAGGCAACCCTGCCTGCTATAATTAAATCTTTCATTAATTTTTAAAATACACAATAACTTACAAACGCAGAATAAGTTAACCGAATGACCTTGAAAAAACTATTTCGAGCACTGCTTCATCAGAAGCCACTATCTAGCAATTTCCTGAATTTTTATTTTACATGTGGGATTTGTCTTTTTCCATTTTTGTCTTTGATTGGGTTCCAGTAGTCCGTTTATGTGAAATGATTCAGTGTGTAAATGATTAACTTACACACTGCAGAGTGACGGTGGGTAGTTCAGACTCTCCTTCCTTTAGGTCACAACTTCAAAGGTAGAGTAAGTGTTACCCACACAATCATCCATACATATTTAAATGCAGCCTCTATGCTTTTATTATGTGGAAGCTACTGGCGGGTGGGAAGGGGGGTTATTGGCAGTGTCCATGGCATGCAAGAGTTCCCTGGGCCAGGGATTGAATCCATGCCATAACTGTAACCAGAGCCACAGCAGTGACAACACCAGACCCTTAATCCCCAGAGCCATGAGAGAACTCTTACTTGTTTTTTTTTTGTAAGTACATGTTGATAAATGATTTCTCTTTTTTCATTATAAAAAGCATGCATTCTCACTACAAAACAGAAACTATAAAAATCTATAGATGAGAAAATAAACACCCTACTGGAGTTAACCATTTTTGATTCTCTGTGATATTCCTTTTCATTTGTTGACAGTGTTCTTCTTTCTCAGACTAAGAGATAAACAGTAATCAGAATTCACAACCAGAGATAAAATCTTTGGAAGTTAGAAGCAACTGTGAGATATCTTGCCTTCCCTCCCTTTCTCTCTCCCTTCCTCCCTCCTCTGTGTGTGTACATTTGCCCTTTTGTCTCTGTCTCACACACAAACAAGCATGTGCGCGCGCGCACACACACACACACACACACACATCACCACCACTAAAAGCTCAAAATTGCATTATGGAAAATATTCCCTAAACACTAGAGTTGAAATTGTATTCTAGCTGAGTGGATTCCAGTGAGTCACATACTATCTTCTTTGCCACCTCCGTCTAAGACTCAGAATTAGCCATATAACCTCATAAAAAACTGACCTTTTTCTCTGTAAGGTATAGAATAAGCTATAAAACAGTGCCTTCCCATCAGCAGAGACATTGCCCATCTTGTTTATGCCCAGCCCAGCTCCTAAAGTTCTCAGGACAGTGTCTACCTTGTAGTGGGCACTCAATACATATTGTTACATAAAGACATAATCAACTCTCTTGTAATAGCAACTCAGTCCATGTGGCTTCCTGAGTCCTTCTCTAAGCATTCCTATAGAGTTCAGTTCTTTCTGAGAGACCTAGGCCCTCCACGCCTCCTTTTGCCTCCTGCCTCCATAATCCCTTGTCTTTGCTATGTTGGTCCTCGGTCATTGGTCTCCAGAAATTCAGGCCACATCCCTGCCACCTAATTGTTTTCCCTTTAAGATGTGGAAGGGATTAGTGATAAAGGAGGTCATTGGCTTCAGGGGAATTGCATTGAGTGAAAGTGCGACATGAAAAAGACCGTAATAGAAATAGGCAGGGGATTGACAACAAGGAATCATACACACAGAGCCATGTTAGTTACATGGTATGATGATGGGTGAGATGGTGAAGAGACAGGGATTAAAGGTTTGAAAATAACCACCTGGAGAGGAGGAGGGACAGTTGAGAAAGAGACTAAAAGGCATTGGATCTGAAGAGGCAAAAGAAAGAAAGCTTATCTTTTAAATGCATTTAAAGAAATCATTCAATATCTAAACAACTTTAACTCTTAAAAAAAATCTTAATAAGCTCCTTCCATGGGTTTGAAAGTTTCCAGTCCACAGCATTGGGAATGTAGTCTGTGAACCTGTGAAAGATGAGTCAGGAGCTGAGTGATGGAGAATCTGAGAGGTGGAAACAAAAGGGAGAAAATGAATGTTCAAGATGGGATTTGAGAGGGGAGGAATATCTGGGAATTAAAAGAGCTGTAAAGGGGTGGGGGACACCTGGTTTTCCTTTGTCATTGCATTTCTGTTTCCTGCTTTGTGTCAAATCCTGCACCAAGAGGTAAAAAGAATCAGATAAAAAAAGAAAAAGTAGAAGTCAGCCCCTTCCCTTAAGTAGTTTGCAGTTTAGTCTCACAGTATTATTCACTCTCAGTGTATTTGCTGAGCCCCAATTATCCACAGTCCTCCATGTACTGCGCTGATGAGGATGACAAATAAGGCAGTTGCCAACTTTACAAATCTATCAGAGTAAAAAAAGACCTCACACCCTGACTGCAGGGACGACCAATGTGTAAAACAGAGCACAGTACAAAAATAAAGGTGACAAAGCCAATTCACCATGACCCAGCAATTCCATTTTTAGGTCTGCAGCTCAGAAAACTTCTATTGATGTATTTGGAGGCATAATCCAAGACAGGACAATACTGTTTGTAATAGTGCAAAACTGGAAACAAGCCAAAGGTCCATCAATAGGAGAATGAAGAAATAAACTGCATATGCATGCCATGACAAAATGCCTCAGAATTATAAGTGTCTGAAACAAATGGATACGTCCCAAGAGAGATAACAGTGACTGACAAGCATATAGAGGAATGATAGAATCTGGATAATTACACATTTAAAAAACACACAAAGCAACACTACATATAGTTTTATGGATAATTAAATGTGTCCTAAAAACATCAACATGCATACCAAATTCACAGCAGTGGTTGATCTGTGAAGGGAGTGAGGGGATAGGGTCTGAGAATGGACAATACCGAGAAATCCAACTCTACTGGGATGTTTTGCATATTTGCTTTAAAAATCTGAAGCCCAAAGGATAACGTGTTAACATTTATTAATTCAAAGTGGTTGGTATACAGGTGCTTGCAATACTCCTCTTTGTACTTTACTGTATTTTTTAAGACTTTCGAAAAGAACTGTAAGAAAACAATTATAGGTATGAAATTATGGATGTAGAATCTATATTAGGAATCACAAATTCAAAATCTTACAGGAACCAGCTTAAATGAACAATGAATAAGCTGCAACACCTGGAGAAGACATGTATATCAGGTAAGAGGTGGGGCAAGAAATAGTACAGCCAGTGGAAAATGGCCAGCTGCCATGGAGCTCTAGCAGTTTATTGGACTATGGGCATTTGGAGCTCAGTGCTGTGAGATTTTTTTGTCTGCAAATTTTAGCTCCATTAAGAAAAGTGCAGACCAACCTAAACATATCTATAATCTAACCCATGAAGCTTAAGACAGAAATTTAATAAAACAAAATAAAGGAGACCTGGAAGAAATATGGAGGGCTTCCTGAAAGAGGTGGGACTCGTCTGTATGGTTAAAATAAGAAATGAGGAAACTTCTCGACCATTTCAGATGATTTGTCTATTCAAATAGTCAGCCCTCCACATCTGCTTGCTCCACATCCACAAACTCAACTAACTACGGAACAAAAACATTAAAACCAAAATACAGAAAATTCCAAAAAGAAAAACTTAAATTTGCCACACACTTGCAAATATTTATATAGTCTTTAGATTGTATTAAGTATTATAAGTAATTTAGAGATGACTTAAAGTATGTGGGAGGATGTGCGAAAATTATGTATGCCATTTTATATGAGAAACTTGAAGATTCATAAATTTAGGTATCCATGGTTGGGAGGGGTGTTCTGGAACCAATCCCCACCAGATACCAAGGGACAACTGTATTTCCAAAGAGAGCATAACTGAAGTAGTTTGTGGATAGGAGAAGTTTGTAGAAACTGTGTCAAAAATTTAAATGATATTTTGTAACGCAGCCACAACAGATTAAGCTCCATGTACTCTCTTGTTCAAGGTCAATAAACTATAGCCAGTGGGACGAATCTGGCCCAAGGCCTGTTGTAGATGGACTAGAGCCTGATGATGGTTTTTACATTTTAATGGGCGTGGGGGAAAGCAAATGGAGAATTATATTTTCCATCACGTGAAAATTGTATGAAATTGAAATTGCAGTGTCCATAGGTGAAGTTTTATTGGAACACACGATGTCCATTCATTCATATTGTCTGTGACTGCTTTCAACACCAGAAGAGGAAAGCCAAGTTGATGTAGCAAAGACCCTGTGGCCAGCAAAGTCTAAGACCTTTATAGAGAGAATCTACTGACCCCTGCCCTAGTTGGCCAAAGTTCTTCCCGGTAGGTAGCCCATTTTTCGATCATTAAACTATGGAGACTGAAAACATCTCTAATGTCACTCAGTGGAGGTTATTTCACTTCATTGTCACATTCACATGAGGAAACTCAGGCTCAGAGGGAAGGTATGCAAGACATCTAAGGTCACCATGATGTAAGTGGCCATCTCAGCCTTGTCCCTGGAGAGTGGACCTCCAAAGCCCATGCTCTCAGCCACCACGCCATCCCACACACACAGCAATCCATCAGTCAAAATAAGCCTTTTCTTTCCAGACTATCCTTCCAGTACCTTCCAGTATCATCCAAGCCCCCTAAGTAGGTATGCCTTCTAATTTTGCACACTGTGGCCCCAACTCAGTGGGCTCTTGAATTGATGGCAAGTCTGGTACTAACTGAAAGGCCTGAGTCCAGCAGTGACTGGCGAAGATGACTTGGGAGTTCACTGGATTTGCCGATTACGCGAATGACTTACTTTAGGCAAAGCAAAATCAGACTTTTCCAGCAAACAACAAAGAATCGAAAAACAGATCAATGGAAGCAGCACTGGCTCATTTCCAACGACTTTATCGGATGCAGTTACGAGAGGCTAAACAATGCATTTAAGCCCAGGGCTGGGTCTCCATGTTGTGCCAAGGCTGGATTTAAGAGCATGTTCCCTGCTAAGCTTGTGGTCACAGTCTCTTAAGTAGAAAGAAGGTCTTAGCTTTTCTCTTTTTTTCAAACCTCTGCAGCTTTGGGGTTTGCATAATTTTCTAGGCAAATGTTATCTCTCTTCTTTCACTCTGACTATTAGTTCTGCTGCTGGAACAATGGATCCGAGATTTATACCAATTAGAATGGGATTTACATAGGGAGTCAGCGAGGCAATTGGCCCTAGACAATTTTCTGAGCACATCTCGGTCCCTCCCCACCTCTCACTCTCCCCTCTACAGCCTAGGTATGTTCACATTCTTCTGCTCCAAGTTTGTTCACACTGTCCCCAACCTAGGATGTCCTTGGTCCCCCTTTCTGCATAGACATAAAGCCCTAGCTACTCTATTTTTAATCCCTTCTTTGATATCCAATGGCAAATACAGTTTGTGCTACACCTTACCATTTACTTGATTTCTAGTTCTTTCATGTATTTGTTATCTTCTTTCAGATAGACTGTACTTGTGTCTGGCAGGGCAGTGGGAAGCCAATGGCACTTGGTGAATAATATTCCAGCACTCTCACCCCCAACACCATGGTTCTTTTCTGAGCACACCTTGGGAGAATTCTAGTGCCTTTCCTCAAATTTCAGCTCCAAACCTAGAGTTTGATATTCACATTCCTTGCTGTCAATTTTCCGTTTGCTGAATATGTGAGCTGAGCACTTATTTCTCTGAGTCTCAGTGTTCTTCTCTTCCCATGGACAATTATCTGATCTACCTGGCAGGGTTACTGGGAGATGTCAATGAAATCAAGTTTGAGAAAGAACTTGGAGAGATACCTGCCACAAAGGAATGTGTGGAACAGACACAGGCTTGCTGCTGCTCACTCCTGGTGAGAAGTATCTGCTTTCTTCCAGGGAAGCTGTGCCCCTCCCTTTGGGGATTTTTTTTTCCCTTGGGAGGCTGCCAGGTTCTCCCTGTTCCCTGTGAAAAATCAGCTAAATCACAGTCAATAGGTTCAACATTTCATATCAAGAATTTCTAATATAGATTTGAGGCTACAGGAAAACAGTGTTTTTCCATCTGATTCCATATCCCAGCCAAGCAAAAAAGAGCGCTTCTTAAAGTGCCAATTTGAGGGCCAATAGTGGACCAAATGAGCCCAAAGTGCCCTAAAAAAAAAAAAAAAAAGCAGATGTTTCATTACCTGGAGAGCCACTGCCTATGATGACAATAGGCTCTTCAGCTTGTCAGTCACCCTGCCTGAGACACAATAGGCCCCTGGCTTGTCAATCAACCCTCTCTGTTCTTGGCCTTAAGTAATAAGAATGATCACATTTCACTGTGAGTTATATTAGACTAGATGGTTCCCATCAGGGTTACCAGGGAGATGTTGAAATAATAACATTTGAAAAGACACTGGAAAAAAAGAGCACAATAAAAGTAAGCAAATCCCATGCCTGCAAGCTGGGGACTGTCTAGTTCAAATAAATTCCTCTATAAAGCCACTGTGTTAGAATGTTCCATGCTACTGAGCTTTGGCCTCCAGGAGAAGTGGAAGCTGAAGAGATTCTGTGGAAGGTGGAGGAATTAAAAAATCATTCCCAGGCCAGTCCTCAATTCTCTAGCTGTCCCTCTGTGCCCACTGCCATTCCACTCCTTGCTTTATCACATAGACATAGGCCACTCTAATTCCTACCCAACCCCAGGCTCCCATAACTTGCAACTACTGGATTTTGAACAAAAAACTTAAGAATATCTGGAGATCTTCAATCATTTTCCTAAAATGCTAGAGCCATGAGCCAGGGATGTCATTATAATCACAACAGTGGTAAGATTATTGGGGATAATATTCATAAGATTCATGTGCTAATTTGTTCATTTATTCAATCTCTCTCTCTCTATATATATATATATAGATATATATATATCTATATATAGATATATATGGTTAAATCTTTGGTGCTAGTACAAAACTGATGCATACGGCAGTCAAAGAACATGATACACAAAGATCCTCCCTCATGGGAACTTAAAGTTCCTGTGTGTGGGTGTTTACATACATATGTATGTGTGTTTGTGTCTTAAGGGTAGATCAAGGGACAGGGAAGTACTAAACAAACTACCATTTTCATTAATACACATGGTCTGAAATATTGTAAAAGAAGCCTACATTGGGCTAGGACAGCATATAGCATAGGAGTCCAACCTGATCTAGTGGGCTAAAGGAATATGTGCCAGAAAACAAAACAAAACAAAACTGATATTTAAGCTGAGACCTAAGATACCCAGAAGCCCGGCTGTTCGACCAGGGAGGGCAAGCACAATGCAGATGTGCACACAGACAAAGACCCCAGGGCAGGGAGATCAGTGGATCAGGGAAGAGTGCTCAGACGTATGGATGCCAGAAATAAGGACCCAGAGAGGGACTCAATGTAGATATTTGTAGGCCATTCAGTGAATTTGGAATTTATCCTAAGGGCACTGGAAAGCCCTCCAGGGGTTTGAGAAAAGGAGGGCTGTTTCCAAATTTCCAATGTCAAGAACATCACTCAGTATCTAATTTGTAAACATAACCAAGACCCTTTATAGTCTCAACCCCTTAACATCCAGTCATGCTCTCTTATGGTTTTTTCCTTTGCCCTGAGGTCACTCATTTGTACAACTAATAATTACTAATTTTTGTTTTTGTCTTTTTTCCTTTTAGGGCCACACCCATGGGATATGGAGATTCCCAGGCTAGAGGTCAAATCAGAGCTGTAGCTGCCAGCCTACACCACAGCCACAGCAATACTGGATCCTTAAACCACTGAGTAAGGCCAGGGATCAAACCCACATCTTCATAGATACTAGCCGGGTTTGTTAACCACTGACTGAGGCAGGATGGGAACTCCTTAACCAATAATTATTGATTCCCTACTATGTGCCTACCCCCCTTTTGGGTACTGAGGCTACAGTATTCAACAAAACTGATAAAATGTGCGCCTTCTTTTGCGCTTTCTTTCTGTTACCTACTAATTGGTTTTCCACTGGTGAACTGCTATGGAAATTTCCAAACTAACTCAATCATCACCTTTTGTATGTGTGAGTCTTTTATGTGCCTATACCTATATTCTGGTAATATAATTAGGGTTTCTTGATGTTGTGTTTCCTACTCCCCCCAACACTGGACTGAGAGCTCCATAAATGTAGAAATAACTGCTTTTACTTCTTGAATATCACGTAAGAGGGTCTCAAACATACCGGAGGCTCATTAAATGTTTTCGAATGAATGAACTGTGTAGTAGCAGGGCTCTCTAGAGAAACATAATGAATAGGAGATAGAGATACAAATAAAGATGACCTAGACATAGATATGGGGGAGAGAGAGATACATAGGACATATGGAGGCTAATATGTCCCAAGACCTGCAGGGTGAGTCAGCAAATTGGAGACACAGGAAAACCAATGGTGTAGTTCCAAGCTTGAGAGTCAGGAAAAGTGAAAGTTCTAGTTCGAGTCAAAGGCAAGGAAATAAACAAAAACAAAAACAAAACAAAACAAAAAAAAAAACATGTTGCAGTTCAAAAGTATCCAGGCAAGAGGAATTCTCTCTTGTTAGGGAAGAGTTAGCCTTTTCGTTCTATCTGGTCCTTCAACTGATGAGACACATTCCACCCTCATTAGGGAAAACAATCTGCTTTACTGGGTCTGCTGACTTCAATGCTAATCTTACCCAAAAATGCCTTCATAGAACCAACCAGAATAATGTTTGAGCGAATATCTAGGCATCCTATGACCCAGTCAAGATGACTCATAACACTAACCATCACAAAATTATAAATATTTAAATCCTCCAAATGCAGGTAAAACCTTAGTGTCAATGAGCTAGCCCTTCTTTCTTCCTGACCTCTACTGAGCTAGAGTCAGGGTTAACAGAGAGAAAGATACAGAATTCAAATAGCCTATACCATTAATAAGTTTTGGTTAAATGGCAAGGTTGAGCAATCTTGTCCCCAAATGGACTTCCTGTCCTCGAAGTTTCTAAGGCATACATAAACCGTTTTGAACTCTGGTGTCTGTCTTTGCCATTGTGCCATTCCATGAGATAAAAGCACTGGTCATCCTTAGAGGGATTCTTGCTTTTAAAGTATTTTCAGGAGTTCCTGTCGTGGCTCAGTGGTTAACGAACCTGACTAGGAACAATGAGGTTGCGGGTTCCATCCCTGGTCTTGCTCAGTGGGTTAAGGATCCGGCATTGCCGTGAGCTGTGGTGTAGGTTGCAGACGCAGCTCGGATCTCGCATTGCTGTGGCTCTGGTGTAGGCTGGTGGCTACACCTCTGATTAGACCTCTAGCCTGGGAACCTCCATATGCCACGGAAGCAGCCCTAGAAAAGGCAAAAAGACAAAATAAAAAATAAAAAAATAAAGTCTTTTCACACCTAAGGCAGAGAAATTGTCTCTTGGCAATCATTCCAGGATCCACCCTTCTGGTTGTCTAAAGAGCCCTGGATCACTGTAATACTAGAGAAACTTTGAATTTAATAAAAAGTTAAAAAAAAAGAGCTTGAATTGTTTTATACTTGGTTGGATGATTGCTTCCAAACTAATCTTAATTCCATGAAGGACAAATACCATTCCATCTCAAATCCCATTTAAGTATGCACTACTCTAGTTCCTCTTCTACTTACTAGTACTTACAGGATCTTGATAAGCAAGGTAGAAAGGGGAGAAAAGCTCTGCCACACTTTGTAAAGTCTTATTGGGGAAGAAAGAAAAATAGGAGTGCTATCTCATCTTTTCAGTAAATGGTTTGGCCTTGAGGTCAATCTCCCTCGTATCCATGTAACCAGCTAAACTCCATCTAAAACTGTGAAAAAAAAAAAATTACCCTTTAAGATTAGATGAATACAGAATTTAAGCTGTCAGCCTTAAACCTGCTGGGAAAGCCAGGTCATATAGAGATTTGGGTACATGTGCTATTGTTCAAAGTAATTCCCAAGAGAAGCAGGCAGTGAGTTCAGAGAGGTGCCATAGAAGAGAACCCAGGATAAACCACACTACGCGATGAGGAGAAACAGAATAAAGGGAGGACAAACATGTCTCTCTAGTACAATAACAGGGAAGACCTGACTTCAGGGCCACACATATCTGCCAACCATGTCAGGACCATGTCAGAGCTGACTATGATGAGCAGCCATATCTGGCCTGATGAATTTAAGCAGACTACAAACTTCTTGACTGTGTGCACCTTTGCCTTACAGAACTTAGAACTTAGCACCTAAAACTCTTTGATGGACGTCTTAGAGGATGTCTCAGAGAAGAGGAAGGTTTTCTTTTTTAATCAAGGGACTAAGTGAAGGATCAAAAATAAACTGGAAAAGTCAATTCATGGTCAGAGCTCCCCATGGAAAAAAATGTGGTGGTATTTTAGTATTCCATGATATGGTTCCTGGAATTCATAAGAAAAAACTTTACTCTCTTGGCAGAGTATTCTGGGTAACATGACAGTCAATTGTTTGTCACCTTTAATGCGCAAGTCTGCAAAGTCCATGAGGACAAGGGTTTCTCCCTGACTTGCTCATCTAACTGTATCTGGCATATAAGTAGCATCATTTTTTTTACAGTATAACTTCACCAATGTCTTGCCAGGACCTTAGATCCTTGGGATCTCTCTCTCACTGTATCTTTGTTATCTAAACCTCCTCTATATTTATACACCTATATATATACATGTACATTCATAGGTGTGCATATGTCTATACACATATGCACCCGAATATATATATATTCACGAAATGTGTATATATATATACACACACATATTATTTGTATTTTAGAAATAAAACTTACATTGTGATATAAGTTTTCTTTGAACATATAGGACTTGTAATCATATAACATATTGTTGCTGTATATCCACCAAATGACGAAGCATTAGACTCTAAGCATTAATAATATACCATATCTTAAATACTGTCCCTGACTTGAACAGCGAAACGTGCATACAATATTGTTAATTCTTAATTGGTAAAGTGATTTGACAGTTTAACAAAAGAGTCTATTTGTTATTATTGGAACTTTAATTAAAAATTTAGAGGGTGCGATAATTCTGTTTTGGGGTGTGTTTTAGGAAAATAAGAAGAAACTACTGAAAAATGCAAATTACAACTATACTTCCTGAGCAACAAATTCTACAGGAAACCCTTGTTTACACTGAACAAAAGAACGGTTCATAGAAATCCTATAACAACCACAAGATCTTATCTGAAGACATCAGTTATGAATGTAATACACCTACCTTGGAAGGATCAAAGCAGCTCCTCCTAGGGTTTGACTTATCTTTCAATTTCCAACCATAGTGGGTCTATGTGCCTAACACATAGCATATGCCCCCAAATAAGGCTTATTTTAAAAGACAGAGTTCACCACCCTTGGAGTTAGAAAGCTGTAGTAGCAATTTGGAAAAATTCAAAGATAATGTAAAATCACTCTTTGTTGCACTTGTTCCAAATAATTTTAAAGACATTTTGTGGAACCACCAAAATTTTTCTTTATGAATCTTTTTTAAGTAGTGAGGATACTGTCTTACTTTTTTTAAGTAGTGAGGATATTTGTATTTCTAAGGATAAATCCTGTAGATGTGGAACCCTTAGCAGTGCTTCTACTGAATTTCCTAAAAAGGGAAGATTTTTGGAATGTCAACATTTTATATATATATATATATGGGCTGCACCTGTGGCACATGGAAGTTCCCAGGCTAGGGGTCAAATTGGAGCTGCAGCTGCCAGCCTACATCACGACAATGCTGGATCCTTAACCCACTGAGTGAGGTCAGGGATTGAACCCACACCCTCATGGATACTAGTCAAGTTCCTTATCACAATAGGAGCCCCCCAAGAATGTAAACATTTTAGAAAGAAGAAGGAGAGATTCAATTTCACAAATGAAGTCATGGAAATCCAGCATACTAGCCACTGGACAGTTAGGTATTCCAAAGCCACAGGATTATACAGAATCCTAGCTAGGGTGGCCTAACCCCTGGACTACTCTTTTGTTTAGTTGTTTTTTTTTTAATGTTTGTTTTCCCCAATTTGTGTGCCATTTTCTGTTATGGTTGTGTGCTTTCTGTCACTCTGAAAGCCCAGAGAGTGGCTGGCTAACCCTTTGAGCATGGAAGTGAATGGGAGGGACATGGCAAAGTGGCCCAGTCTGGGACTAGATTACGCCATTGCATCAAAACTGCACTTAAGAAGGAATTTTTAACTGATCACTCTGGGGAAAAGGTAATGTATAGAAATGAGCTACCTGCTTCATGTTCAAAGCTCATCAGTCAGTCTCATATTTGGAAAGGACTGATTTAAACTATAAAGAAATTAATGAATACAAAGGTTGAAAGAACAGCAGTGGCCCCTAGAGTAGGAAGATGATAGCCTTCCTTCCTCCAAACCAGCGCAGAAGCATGACTATGACCCTTTCTGTGCCCACTCCATGATACAGCAAATTCTCCAGGGAATAATTAAAGTGTAAGATATTCCAGCCACATGAGAGTGGCGGAGGGGGAGGAAGGTGGGGTTTGGTATTGCTGGTGAAGAAGTATCATAATTGCCTTCCCATGCCCCCCCAACCCCATACACACGTGCACACCAACACACATAGGTGATTGGCTTTTTAAGCACTAAATTTTGACATATTTTTTGAGAACATCACATTATTACCACCTTCTTTAACAATTCAGAAATTACTTCAGGGCTTTTTCCAGCTTTAAGATCTATATCACCACTCTCTAGTCTCATTGTAAAGTAATGTAGAAAAGTTTTCACAGCAAATTAACCTGAAGTGGAATGGGAACAACTTGTGTTTGTGTGTGTGTGTGTGAGACTCAAGGAGCTTCCTTTAAAAAATTCCCTGTTTTCAGTACTGTTTTGCTACCTCTGTCCCCATAACTAGCCCCTTACTGGACTGTTCTGGAAAGAGAGAAAACACATCTAAAGACTTAAGCTCCTGCTCACATGAGTTCTGGATAAACAAAAATTATATATATATATAGTGTTTTTAGGGCTGTTGCACCTGCAGCATATGAAAGTTCTCAGGGTAGGGGTTGAATCAGAGCTACAGATGCCAGCCTATGCCATAGCCACAGCAATGCCAGATCCCAAGCCATGTCTGAGACCTATACCACAGCTCATGGCGCTGGATCCTTTAACCCACTGAGCGAGGCGAGGGAGCAAACCTGCACCTTCATGGATACTAGTCAGGTTCGTTACCACTGAGCCACAACAAACTTCTGTTAAAATATTTTAATTCCATAAGAAACCATAACTTTTCAGTTAGAAGCTCAAATTCTCTCATGCTGTCAGTAGCCTTTCGAATTGGTGGGTGGGTGCAAGCATCAGTATTTCCATCTTACAGATGAAGCAGCTTTGGCCCAGAGATGGAAAGGCTTTGGGAAAAGCCCTTGGCCTCTGTGAAAGTAGAGCACAGGCTGCTGGGCTGCTTTGGACCACAGCCAAAGAAGTACTCACGTCATGATCTGGGTCTCCACACCTGCCTCCACCAGAGCCCCGTCAACAAAGAGAGGAAGTGAGGTGAAACCATACTTGTCCCAGGAGTGGCCCTCATCGAAACTCACCCTGGGTTGGGAAAAAGGACATGAAAGAAACAGCTGAAAATAAAACCACACTCTTTTTTGCAACCACTTTTCAGGTTATTAAATTCTCCTCTGTATCTCACTTTCTGGCAGTTTGGATTATCAATAGGTATTAATCTTCAACATCTCCCCATATTATTATGAGATTTGATCAAAACTGCATTTCCTGGCCCAGGCAAAGACAGCACCAAGCCCTGCAGAAATATTTCAACATCTCAGAATAAAAAAAAAAAAAAAATCCAGGTAGGAGGGCTGAGTGGATGGAATGTCACATTTTGAGTACTCAGAATGGAATGCGGGGTTCAATTTACAGCACAATCAATTCAGCCTTTGGAGTTTCTGACACAGATAAATTGAGTAGCACAGGGTATACCCTATGGGAGGGGAGGTGTGTGTCTTTCAGATCAAACCTTAAAAATAGCAATTTCCTATTTGTTCAAAATGGATGAAGTATCACTTTCCTTCCCCCATGCCACTCTACGGGGCTTTTAGGGACAAGTATAGAGTATGAGACATTGTTCTGGGCAACACCATTCCATCTTCAACCAGCAGTAAGAGGAAGTTCTGGCCCTTTGTGGACACATCCAAAAGGGAGGCTGCCAGTGGAGAAGACTTGAGCAATTCTGAATGGTTGCTTTCTTCCCCTTCTTGATATTATTGAGTGTCCTGTTCCCCTTGATTTAACCAAAGGATAAGCCTGAAGACCGTCTCCTCTGAGAAGCTTTTCCTGACACTCCTCCTTCCCTCAGGCAGTTTTATTTGCTTTTATTTATTTATCTTTGGTTATCCTTCTTGGCCTGGTCAGTTCATAATTCTCTGACTCCACAGCATAGGATTCTCTGAGTTCGCCTGTAGAAACTCTATTTTCCCTCAACACCCAGGCCTTCCCCTAACATAACTCTAAGTGAGGACCTCTTAACTCATCTTGAATCCCTCAACTCAACATTATAATCTTGGAACTTCAGGGATCACAGTATATCTTGTTCATCGACTAACCCCCTTGATGTCACCAAGATATCCTTGTCACAGTGCTTCTTAATTGATACTACATACAGAGTTTCAAAAAAAAAAAGTCTGACTTTCCCACTGAACTGTGATTTTTTGAGGTCAAAGACCATACGAATCATTTTTGTATTCCTAGTAATTAGTAGAAACATTGACATATGTTAAATGAATATACGAATGAAAAAAATAAGAAATGATCAAGGGAACTCTTCTAATCCATCCAATCATTTTTCAAGCATGACTTATACTAGCATCCATAAACTGGATGTGAACCACTGTTCCCATTACTAGTCAGCTATTCAGTCCATGCTCTGCATATTTACTTTTTATCTTATCCTCTCTTCCCAAATATATTCATTTTAAACATTATAAAGTCAGTTTCATCACCCAGCTAGACAAACTAATCTGCCATAGAACAAGTTCTGGATAATGTCTTGCATACCTTGGCCTATTCTACAAACAAAATCAGATGACACTCAGAAAAGGTTTTATGAGTTCCTAAATTATCAGCATCTAAATTATCAGTCTTGACTTTATAACTTTTGAGGTATCTTTCATATATATAAAAACTGTATATATTTAAAGTATATAAATCGATCTTTTGATATAAACAGGGACCATGGAGTTCCCTTTGTGGCTCAGCAGTTAACAAACCCAACTAAGATCCATGAGGATGTGGGTTCGATCCCTGGCCTTGCTCACTGGGTTGGGGATCTGGCATTACCATGAGCTGTGGTGTAGGTCACAGCTGCAGCTCCAATTCAACCCCTAGCCTGGGAACTTTCATATGCTGCAGGTGCAGGCCTGAAAAGCAAATAAATAAATAAATAAACAGGGACCTTCTGTCCAGCACAGAGAACTCTACTCAGTATTTTCTGTGATAACCTATATGGGAAAAGAGAAAAGATGTGTGCATATGTATAATGAATCATTTTGTTGTACAGCATAAATTATCACAATCTTGTAAATCAACTATACTTTAATGAAACTTTAAAAAAATAAACACATGAGAGATAGCTATAGATTGATAGATATACAACAGATAGATAGATAGAAAAAGAGGCATAGTGAACATTGGCCACCATGAAGCTGGTTTCTGAAGAGGTGGGAGTGGAGGGTAGGCAGAGCTGGAAATGGGGATATGTAGGTTAAAAGGTACAAGGTTTCTGTTATGCAAGATGAATGAGGTCTTAGAGATCTACTGTACAGCACAGTGATGATAGTTAGCAACATTGTTTTGACTTTTTTAACTTCCCTTTCATTTGTTAATTAAAGACTATAGAAATTGAAAGTCCCCCCCCCCCAAAAAAAAAGAGAAGGTGAGGCATTTGTGTGTGATTGAGTAGCAAACTGAAGTAGCCATTCTTCAGGGAGCATCATCTTTACTGCAAAGAACAACTTGGATATTTGGCAGACGCTTAAGAGATTGGAGCTGTTTTGACATTTAAGGACTTGGCTATTTTAGCCTTTTTTTAAAAAATATACTGAAGGCTAAATAATCATCAAAGCTGAACCAGAGGAAACTGGGCAGATCTGAACATCTTTTTTCAGAAGTAAGTTTCTCATTCCCAAAGGAGACATATGGATGGCCAAGAGGGGTATGAAAAAATGCTCAATATCACTAATTATTAAAGAGATGCAAATAAAAACTACTATGAGGTACCATCTCACACCAGTCAGACTGACCATCATTAACAAGTCAACAAATAACAATTGCTGGAGAGGATGTGGAGAAAAAAGTACGCTTCTCCACTATTGGTTGGAATGTAAACTGGTACAGCTACTATGGAAAACTATATGGAGGTACCTCAGAAAAGGAAATATGGAACTACCATAGGATCCAGCAATTCTACTGCTGGGCATATATCCAGACAAAATGTTCATTGAAAAAGATAACATGCACCCCTATATTCATAGCAGCACTATTCACAATAGCCAAGATATGGAAACAACCTAAATATCCATTAACAGATGAATGGATTAATAAGTGGTACATACATACAATGTAATATTACTCAGCCATAAAAAAAGACAAACTAATGCAGTTTGCAGAAACATGTATGGATCTCGAGACTCTCATACTAAGTTAATTAAGCCAGAAAGAAAAAGACAAATAACATATGATATCACTTATTTGTGGGATCTAAAATATGGAAGAGATGATCCTATCAAAAAAAGAAACAAACAGAAACAGAATTTATGTTTGGCCAAGGAAAGCAGACTTTGGGTTCCCAAGGGGGAAAGGGGAGGGAGTGTGATGGATGGGCATTTTGGGGGGTTTTTGGATGCAAACTTATATTTGGAATGAATGGGCAATGGCGATCTAGTGTACAGCACAGGGGAATGTGTGCAATTGGGTCACTTTGCTGAACAACAGAACTTGAAACATTGTAAATCAACTATAATTTAATAATAATAAAAGAGTGAAAATAAGGGACATTCTATTGTAGCTCAGTGGCTATCAACTTGACTAGTATCCACGAGGATGGGGGTTTGATTTCTGACCTTACTCAGTAGGTTAAGGATCTGGTGTTGTCATGCGCTGTGATGTAGGTTGCAGACTCGGCTCAGATCTGGTGTTGCTGTGGCTGTGGTGTAGGCCAGCAGCTGCAGCTCTGATTCTACCCCTAGCCTGGGAAATTCAATATGCTGCAGGTGCTGCCATAAAAAGCAAAAAAAGAAAAAGAAAAATATAGTGAAAATAAGAGCATATTTGAGAATGGATTTACCTTTCATGCCATGTACCCTCTTGGGTCCTAAAATAATCACAGGTGTTTTTCAAAGCATATCATGGCCACTAAGTAGTAGACTATCTGGTAAGTCCAAGAGGTGAAAGATGATATTTATTTTATTCTAGTTTTTTTTTTTTTTTGGATGACTCTGAAGTAATTGACTATCATCTTGATAGGAAGAAGCCAAAGCGGCTGAAGGCCTCCATCCTTTTCTCCTCCTCAGAATTTTCTTACGGTTGAAGGTCAGTTATTAACCCCAGCAGAAAAACTTGCAAGGAGTGCCACCAGCATCCCAGGGAAGGGGGAGCTGTCACACCACTGCCATTAACAGGAGACTAGAGGACAGTCATCTCTATATATGCAGAAAAGATACCACAAAGTAGACACAAAAGGACCATCACAGCCTTTTCATCTCTTAGGTCTGAGCTCTGAAGTAAAACTAAGCCCAAGATGGAGAGAGCAACTTCAGAAGATAAAAGGGTGCTGTATGAACTGATTTCACATGCAAGGGGCAAAAGCATGGTTTAGACAGAAGAATGGGATCAGGAAAATAAATAAGAAATGGCGACATCCAGGTGGGAAGGCTAGCATTCACAATAACCAAAGTCTAAGGATGGCATAACATCAGTGTTAGCAAGAGGACAGTTCTCTAGGGCCAGAGTGAAGAATGGATCCCATGACTGTCATTTATGGTCAATGCATGACTTGAAGCCCAGGTTTGTGCCATTTGGGTGACTTTCTGAGATCAGTAATTTCTAACACCTGAATATCTTAGCCTGAGGTAATTATTAAAATAAAAACTAAACTTCTTAAAAACTCCAAAAAAAATACACTATAAAATTAAATCACTTGAGTATCAGAAATCTGGGTCTGCCATTTGGGAGAGCTATTCTTTCTGATGACTGAGAGTTTTCAGGTGTTCTGAAGTAAATCTATTGAATGGTAACCCCATGGGACCCAACTTCTTCTCTAAATTCAATAGCTCATCAATGGCCAAGAGAAAGGAATGTGGAATTCCTTATTATGCCCACAGGTGAAGCTGAAATCGGTAAGATCTCCAATACTCAGGGAGATAGGAGTAAAGTTACAACTGACCTTCAAATACTGGCAAGATGAGAGTATAAAACCAAATCAAAATAGAATTCATTTATATATATATATTTTTTTTTTGCTTTTAGGGCTGAACATGTGGCATATAGAAGTTCCTGGGCCAGGGGCTAAATGCCGGCTTATACCACAGCAACAGCAACACTGGATCCGAGCCTCATCTGCAACCTATACTACAGCTTGCAGCAACACCATATCCTTAACCCACTGATTGTGACCAGCAATCAAACCTGAAACCTCATGGACACTATGTCAGGTTCTTAACCTGCTGTGCCACAATGGGAACTCCCATTCATCAAATATTTATTGATATCTACCGTGTGCCTCTTCTGGCAGCAGCCTCTGTTCTAGGGACGTAGCAATGAACAAGAAAAGGAAGGTCATAGTTTCAGTGGAATTTATGTTCTAGTTTGAGGAGACAAGCAATATATAGATAAATGGATACAAAAATATATGTTAGAAATTAGTGTCATGAAGACAACTCAAACAGTGATATGATAGAAAGTGATCAAATAGTTACTTTGTATTGAAAATTCAAGAAAGTCCTCTCTGAGGAGGTGACATTTAAACTGAGATCTGAATGATAATAAGGAACCAGCTGTGTAAAGATCAAGGTGAGAGCCCTTCCAGAGGGAAGACCTGGTGTGAAGTGAAGTTGCTGTATGGAAAGAGCAGAAAGACGGTCCGTGGTATAGATGCATGGGAAAGGGATGAGCATGATGGAATGGAGTCAAGAAGATAAGTCTGGGACAGACTCTGAAGCACCTTGTTTCCAGCTGAAGTTGCAATGATATGTTTTGATTTAGCCTTTAAAAGATAACTTTTATTTCTTCATGGTGAATGGATTATTAGGGCCCCAAATGGATGCAAAAAGATGAATCAGGAGTTCCCGTCATGGTGCAGCAGAAACTAATCTGATGAGGAACCGTGAGGTTGCAGGTTCAATCCCTGGCCTTGCTTAGTGGGTTAAGGATCCATCGTTGCCATGAGCTGTGGTATAGGTTGCAGACATGGCTCGGATCTGGAGTTCCTGTGGTTCTGGTGTAGGCCAGCAGCAATAGCTCCAATTTGACCCCTAGCCTGGGAACCTCCATATGCCACGGTTGCAGCCCTATAAAGACAAAAGACAAAAAAAAAAAAAAAGATGAATCAGTGGGGGAGGTGTGGCTATTATAAGAGACCAAGTTAGAGAAGGAGTATGGACAAATACTCCACTCATAATAGTGGAGACAGAAAGAGATGGAAAGAGTAAGAATATTTTTATAGGTAGAGTCAAGAGAATTTTGCTTGAACAAAAGAAAGAAATCACAGACACCATGGATTTGGGGGGTTAATCAGCTGAGATAGGGAAATAGGGAGAATAGGAGAAGCAAAGCTTTTATTGATTTGGTTGTTTCTGTTTGGTCCATGTCAAGGTTGAGATGATCTTGTATTTCCATTTGTGACACTATCAAGAAGAACTTTGATGGATGGATCTGGAGTTTTGGAGAGTGCTTAAGCCAGGGATGTAGTTTTGGAAGTCACTCATAAGATGGGACCAGCTTAAAGCAGAATGCTTAATTTAAAAAAAAAAAAAAAGAGTCTCACAGGAAAAAAAAGTAACTAACGACGAGCTCAAGCTGGGAAAAAAAAAAGAAAAGAAAAACAAAACAAAACAAAAAACACCTGAGGTGATTGTCAATCACGAGGTAAATATTTTCCAGCAAACGTCCCTATTGTCAGAGGTAATCAAGTCACTGTGAGTCTAGTACGTGTTCACAGATAAAGAGCATGCATAATAAAAAACATTATCCTGCCATCAGATCCTAAATACTATGTTCAGTTTCAATCATTGTAGAAAACTGACAATCAGTGTGATTAAAAGTAAGAAACAGGCTGTTCTAGAAACAGGTTCTATGAAGATAGCTTAGGGAAAAGAAGAGTAAGAGCTGAGTCATTTATCATTGCCTTTTAAATTTTTTAGCAAGAGTGCTTCCAAATAGTTAAACGCACAAACATGTTTCCATTCGTTGTCTATTGAAAAGGGGTAATGTCTGTGAATGAAATCAGAGAGAATGTAGATAGATGCATGAAAATATCAATTTTAAAATATAGAGAGAATAAAGTAGGAGAGATTTCTATGTTCATAATTGTTCTAAAAAGCAAAGTTAAGTATTTGCACAAGAGTGTGAGCTCCGGAGTATTTTATTATGTTCAATGGTACATCCCAGCACCCATACTAATGCCTGATAAATAGAATATTCTCAATGACTATGTGAGAGATAAATGAACAAATGCATAGAATCTGTCTTGAATTGCTTATCTTACCATTTTCCAGAACCTAGAAAGCCTAGATAAAACCATCTCTTGAGGTCCCTTCCAAGTGTAGGACTCTAAAAATCTCAAGCATCTTTGGAGCAGACTTATTCTGCATTAGTCTGTGCAGCAGGACAGAGATGGATGAACAGAAATTACACATAGATTCATTATTTCTCAGCACAATCTTTCTAACAACTCAAGCCAATGTACCATTTGGAGGCTTCTGCAAGTTGGTCAGGGTGGTGCAGTCCTGGTGAAGCAGGCTAACCCTCTTAAGTGTCACAGAAATATTTGCTATACTGTATGTGAAACTAGACTACATGTCCTCCAAGACACTTCCTTACTCCATGGGTCTATGACTTTACGATACTGAGGTGAGATCCACCAAAAGGAAGAGAATCTTCCAAGAATAACCAGAGCCCTCCTGGGAACTCTCTAGCAAAGAAATAGAGTTAACAGTGGTCACTGAGGATTGATGTTCCTCCCTTTGGTGAGATGCATTGCTCCATTTTACATTATCCCAAATGCACGGGGTGGTGGGATGGTAGCCACTTGGAAGTTCTTCAGAACAGCACATGCACTTTTGCTTCTTAGAGGCACATATTGGTTGGAACTATTGTTTTCCTGTGTTTCTCTGAAAAAAATGCTGGTGCCCACAACCATTTATAGAAGAGCAACAGAACAAAAAAGGCCAGGTGATGTTTTGCTTTCAGTTTCTAAGAGCATCCCAATGAAAGGAGACACTGACAGCTTGTTAGGGCTAAGCAAACAGTAGGACCCCAGTCTACCTGCTGATTAGTAGCTCTGTCTGTTGTGAATTTTCATTCTGTGGGGCTCCATTGTTCATTTCACTCTAATGCTTCTAAGGTACAAAGGTAATACTGGTAATACTGGATGGAGGGCTTACCTGAAATAGCACTTATGTTCTAATCTCTGTGCATCTAAATGTACATGGTCACAAATGGATGGGTTCATC
The DNA here is from genome assembly GCF_054392235.1 of Sus scrofa. Taxonomy (NCBI): domain Eukaryota; kingdom Metazoa; phylum Chordata; class Mammalia; order Artiodactyla; family Suidae; genus Sus; species Sus scrofa. The sequence continues at coordinate 138,798,746 of NC_139396.1, read as the reverse complement.
TGTATGCTGTTTTGCCTTCATGCATATCTAGCTACCTATCATTTCAATTTATAGGGAACAGCATGCCTTGTTAGCCTAGCTAAAGTTTCCCCAGCTTTTCAATTATGATTGCTATTTTCTCTGAAAGGCAAAGTAGCTATTATTTAAATGTGAGAGCCACTATACCCTTGTGTAAGAGTAGGCAGGCGGGTGTCTTTTTCCTATGCAAATATCTATACATCTGTATATGCTGCCAAAATAATGTCAGTTCAAGACTCACTAAAGAAAAGAACAATGGACTCATTACTTAACCTTTCTTTCACTTAAAATGAGCTGTTTACCTTGAAGGTTATAACTTAATTAAAAGTATTGCTGATGAAGAAGCTGCCATTTGAATTTTACAAGCTTGCAACTCATAAGCCAGCCAGAGACAAAAATCAGTCAAGAAGTTTGTAAGGAAACGGTTATGATAATGATACGGTCAAGCCCTTAAAAAACATTCAGTTGGCCTTGAAAGAGACGTGCAAAGGAGAATTCCTGAATGAGTTATTTGCAGTACTTGTTTTCTAATACACATGCTCAACAGCTGACATTTAACCATGGCAGGGACCACTTCAGAGATGGGCATTCATAGATAGGCAAGAAAGCAGAAGTCACAGGTGGGATCAAAGTTCAGGGAAACATTTGTAGCATTTGTGACAGATGACAGGGTCAACATCCTTTGAACAGGGAAAATTCTATTTCAAAAGCTCAGTTTGAAAAATCATCTTAATGCTTTGTAAATTGAAGTTGGTAAACACATGGAGGGTAGTATTTTCATTACTATTATAAGAGGAAATTCAATGGTAATGCAGATATTTTCTTCTGAGTTCTATAAATATTTTTTATCAAAAAAGAGATATTTTATGGAATAAGGGAAAACTCAAACCTTGTATTGATGAGTTTGAGAGGCAGGATTTGATATTAGATAATTTTCCTAACATGGATGGTTTCTCTTCAAAAATTCCCAGACAAGTGATCCTTTGGGAAGTCATCAGATCTTTGCAGACAAACATTTGAATGGTCAGGTGTAAAGATGCTAAGATTTACCAAAACCCAAATTTTCTTTAGTCCCTCTGCTCCATATACGCTTTTTGTGCGAAATATACTTTCCTCTTCTTTCACCAAAAAGAGGTAAGAGCAACAACAAACTTTTGTGTAAAAGTCTCTAAAAATCAACCATGCAATGATAGCTAATGAAAGAGGAAGAGCAGGTGTGACATTCAAGCATAAGATGTGGTTGCGACCCTCTTCCCCCAGGTCTTAAGGGGACAATATCTGCCAGCTCTACCTGTCTGCAGGGCATTTATCAATTATATCCTTGAGATTTGGATAGAAATGGTTAGAACACAACAATAAGAGCTAAGACATGTCATTTTTCTTGGTTAAAAAAACCAATAAACGAACATATCTTAAGAGTCAAGCTGCCCTGCCTGAGAGTATGAGTCCTGCTCAATCCTCGACTCAGAGAGGTCTTCCCATTGCAGAGGGAGAGAGGTCTTAGTAGTAGAAGGAATTACCTTTGAATTCAACCTGAATCCCTTAAACTGGTATGTACCATTCTTACGCATCCTGCCTACCCTTATTTACTCACATTCTTGATTCTAACCAAAGACAGTTCTCGGTGATCTCCCTAAAACCCTGAACTCCAGGCTTGGTCAGAATTTTCTCTGCCCTTGGCTTTCCTCTCATCACCTCTCCTACTCCTGGCATCCTTTTTTTTTTTTTTTTTTTTTTAAAATACCAGCCCTCATGTCACTTGCTACAAGAAGATGCCCTTATACACCAGGGAGGGCTGCACCCTGACTTGGGAATCCAGCAATGCACACAATCAGCATCATGACACAGACATGCTTTGATTTCCAGTAATATGTGGACCACCTAAACTCTGTATCTTGACCATGATCTTCCAGAGGGCAGCAACCATGTGAGAAGACTTCTGTGGACTCATTAAAGTGTCTGGAAAATAATCAGGTAAAACAGAAGAGCCACTGTGATAGATACATAACTTGGTTCTGCAAGGTTCTAGCTGCATAGCTTTGAAAAAGATATTTAACGTGTCTGCATTTTAATGTTATGATAAAAAGAGTGACTGGAGTTCCTGTGGTGCCACAGCAGTAACACACCTGACTAGTATCCATGAGGACTTGGGTTCAATCCCTGTCCTCATTCAGTGGGTTAAGGGTCCAGCATTGCCCTGAGCTGTGATGTAGGGCACAGACACAGCTCAGATCCCTCATTGCTGTGGCTATGGCATAGGCTGGCAGCTGTAGCTGCAATTTGACCCCTAGCCTGGGAACTTTCATATGCTGTGGGTATGGCCCTAAAAGGACAGAAAAAGAGAGAGAGAGAGAGAGAGAGAGAGAGTGCCAACATGCATAGGGTGGTTTCAAGAATTAAAACTAAGATAATTCATGTAAAAGTCCTAGAACAGTGCCTGGAATTTAATAATCCCTCAGTAAATGCTGGCTATCATGACTATCATGTAATTCCACTCTTCCGATATTACCTCAACATTGTAACATCAGTAGTAAAAGGATGATAAACAATTATACTGGGAATTATTCAAGCTCCTGCTTGAGTTGGCAGAGCATTTTTTTTTTTTTTTTTTTTTTTTTTTTTTTTTTTTTTTTTTTTAGCAAACAGCGTTAACTTAATACATGGCCAAACTAAGAAAAACTTTAAGTTCTTGCCAAGGAGGCTGCAGCTTGAAGTTGATACCTGGGGATCCTAAGCCTCTTCCTAATTACTATCTGATGCTTCCAAGTAAAACTCTTACTCAAAGAGGTTAGTCTTCTAAAGCCAAGGGTCTGGGAGTTATGCCAGCATCTGTCTTCCAGCCCATGCTGAATCCCAATGACTCTATTCTAGAGGGGCATGCCCTCTACTATCAAACATTCTCTCTTTCAGATATTCATTCTGCTAAATCTGAAGCCTGAAATGCTTTCCCTTCAGGATGTAAACATATATATTTATTCATCCTCTGCCAAAAACAAAAACCAGCATCATCATCATCATCATCGTCATCATTGTCATCATGCATTTTCACTCAACTTCGTTCCAAAATCTACTTTCTTGGGAAGAATTATCTACACTGTGTCTGTACTTCAATCTATTGATTATCATTCATGCACTCACTCATCCAGCCATTCATTCACATACTTCAGTCTACCTCTCATCTTCACCTCTCTTGTGAATCTAGCCAACAAAGACCACCAGTGACTTCCTTGCTAAATTGTAGATTGTCTTTTACTCTGTAGATGATTCAATCTGATTACAGAATCTGGTGCTTTCTTCAGCATCCATGAAAATATTCCCCTTGTGTTTCTATCTCTTTGTGTAGTTCTCCTTAGTCTGTCCTATAATTCTTCCTCTTCTCTGAAAGTTGGTATTCAATGGTGTTCCATGAGAGTCCCTGTTTTCTTTTTTTTGTATCCACTTCCCTGAGGCATGGAGCCTACTGACATGATTTTAATTACCACCTAATGGCTAGAGACTAAAAATTTAAAGTGTCACCCTAGATGACTCTTCTAATCTTCAGGTGAATATATCCAATAACTAACCATCACCTCTGCTTGAATATTCATAGATATCTCAAATTAAGCTGATCTAAAACTGAACTTAGCATCTGCTACATGCACTTAACCTTCTTACAGCTACTATACTCTGGATTCCTAATCTTGGCTGCCAAATCTTGCCAGGCCTTCCTGTGTATTTTTTTTTTTGCCTTATCTGAGCACACATTCCTACATCCCATTGTATTCATCATACCTCCTCATGTCATTTATCTGGCCTATTACCTCAATCTAAGGGTTAAATGGTGTAATGTGTATTAAATGGATGGATGGATGAAGACATGGATGAAGAAATGCGTAAATGGGTACAAAACCATGCACAAAACTTGTCCCAAGCATTTCCACTAAGAAGTTGCTCATTAATAGGGGAGGGAGCTGTCCTTACCACAAATGCCTGACTGGCAGAGGTGTGTGTTTCATGGCCACGAGGGCGCCACCCCAGTCTAGGAACCAGACATTGTACTCTTCATCAAAGATCTGGAACAACAACAACAACAACAACAGTCATAGCAACGCCTTACATTTGCAGAGTGCTTGACAGTTTACAAAGTCTTTCACGTATATCATTTCATCTAGATTATGAGCCTTCCAACAATCCTACCAGAGAGTTTGGCACGTACTGTCATCCCCATCTAATTGATGAGGAAATGGACTTGCAGAACTCTCTCCCTAGGCCACTCAAATGTCATTGCCAGGGCTCTTTCCCCTAGTACTGTGAGCCAGTGTGCCATTTGAAGTTGAGACAATGAGAAGCATTTTCAACTACATAACCCAAAAGAAAATATGACTTCCAAAAAGCTTTCCCATCTTTTTCATCTAAGTTACTACTCAGATTTCTTTTTTTCATTTAATCAAGTGTGATATTTACTAATGTATACATGGTCTGTGTCTTCTGGTGTGTCTTTAAATGATCTGGGAACTTAAAAGGACAATTTCTTTTAGACATGTAAACATTATGATGACTAAGTTTACAGGCTCAGCCTCCACCTCCTAGTCTCCCACCCAAGTTGGATGAGGTATTTACTCTAAATGCTCATGAGGACACAGTACTTCCTGGGACCGAGAGTTATTCTTTAATTCATTCATTTGCCCATGACTTATTCAAACATCTAATCATTACTTTGCTCATTCAGTGAACATCCATCCACCCATCTATATGGGCGTATACTAAGCACCTACCAGGATGCAAGTCTCAGGAGACTTAGCTCAGACCAAACCCCACCTATAGCATTGTTTCCACAGCTATGACTTTTAAATAGCCAATCTAAGACAAGAAAAGTATCTCTCCATCAGAGAATAATTTATCTCTTCTAGATCTTCTAGAGGAAAGTAGAATTGGAAAATTCCTCTAGCACTTCACCACTAATGGTGGCTCTTACAGTCTGGATGGAGAGGTTGGGATGGTGGGTTAAGTGAGATATACTTGAAAGAGTAAAAATGTATAAGAAGATTTAAAAGGGAGGGAATAGGAGGAATGATGTCTCCTGTACATATGCCCAGTGAATACCACAGAGAAAAGTAAATGGAATCTCGAGGCTTAAAGCTCTCATTTTCTTCTCACATTTCCCTTTCAAGGAAAGACAAATGTTCATACTAATGATGAGCCTTAATGCACAAAAGATTTAAGGGTCATTTATTTATATTTCAGATATAGACATTGACTCTGAGCCTGCAATGCTAACTTTTCTCTCCAGGGCTGAGATGGGCTCCATGAGAAGCCACACAGTAGAGATGCCAGATTGAAGTCTGAAGGCAAGAACTACAAAAAGATTCTTGGCACTGAGGAGTGCGAGAGAAGTTATTTTCTTCACACTTTTCTCTGTATCCTCTCATTCTGGCCACTGCTAACTCTCGCCCTGTCTAGCACTGTCATGGAAGCTGGAATCCTTAGCTGTTTGGGAGAAGAGAAAAGAAAGCCAAAGTAGTGACAGCACAAGGAAGGGATGCTGCAATGACCACCTGGCTAGGTGCACTACTTCTGCTATCGGTGGGACAATGGCTTCTTGGGAGTTTCTGTACCAGAAGAGTTTAGACTCCAGTTTCTACCTCATTCAGCACTTAGAGCATATTACATTTTGCAGGTATGGTCTTGTTTATGTGTCTGTTCCTCATCTACCTGACTCTGGTCTTATGGGAAAGCATCTTACCTTCCTCTTTGTTGTATGCCTTCTCATGGTTAATATAATGGTTGTGTCTAGTAGGTCCTTGGCAGCTCATTTTGAGAGTGGTAGTGGTGACTGTGGTAGCAATGGGGTGGTGATGATGATGCTGGTGATTGTATGATTATCTTCACTAAGGGATGCAAACAGAAATGTTCCCAGGGAGATTTCAGATGGTGGCTTCACCTCATCATTAAGACATCCCATCCTCTTCCCCTGTATTCCTTAGATGGAAACCTTCTCATCCTTAAGATGTATGAAAATGCCATGTCTTCTTAGAAAGTCTTTATCAGTTTCCCTAAGTATAATCAATTTCTCCCTTTCCCCTGCAAGTTCATAATGCCACTAAAATAATACAATCACCCTAGTGAGTTATTTATGAACCTGTTTCCTCTACTCAATTTTGGGCTCCATGAAGAAAGGGACTCCAAAGTATTCAACTACCTCCTCAGGTTTATACTTGACACTTAGTTGACATTGTATAAATCTATATTGTCCAATATAGTAGCCACATGAGACACTTTACATTTAAATTGATTAAAATAAACAAAATAAAAAATTCAGTCCCTCTGACACTAGCCACATTTCAAGTGTTCAATAGCCACATGGGATGGCATAGATACAGAACATTTTCATCATTGCTGAAAGTTCTATTGGACAGTGCTGCAAAAAAAAATGTTTATAAAATTGAATTAATTTTTCATATAGTCATGTATTTATTAGGCTGTCTCATACTTAATTAAAGTTGGGCCTACACAATTCATAAGCCACCATGGACTTCCACAGCTTTACTGGTCTTGGTATTCTACCCTCTTCATCTTGTAGATAAAGAAACATATCCAGAAAGAGAAAGAGATCTACTTGCCAGGATTTTATGGCGCATTAGAGACAGAAACTGTTTTACTGGTTTGAATCCCCCCACACCAGCACTGGCCTTAGCATACATATTGCTGAGTGAAAGAATGAACAAATTGGGAAAATCCCAGTTTTTCTTATCCCCTGCCTAACTCTTCCCATTTTACCCCATTGTCTGCCAGCTATGTGGGCCAAAAAGAACAGCTGTTTCAATATTTTTGCACCTCAAAAGTCATAATGAGCCTGAGGAACCACAGGAAAATGCCATGTTGGCAGAACTTGCCCTAAATGCCTCTTCCCTGCCCCCAAATCTCCCAATTACCTGTCTCCATGTGTTGCCCCCATCGGAAGAGATGAACACACTGATATCAGTATACGAGAGCTCTGGGCCAATATTGCCTGAAACAGAAGCAGATCATTTGAAATTGTCGGGCACTTTAGAGATTACTTGTGCTTGGAGCTGGGGGAAGGGGTAGCAGAGAGCAAAGGTTTTCCAAGTTATGTTTAGAGTAGATTTGTACAGTCTTTCTTGATGTCGTGTCAAAAACCCAGTGGGAAGATAACCCAAAATGGTGGGGGGGAAATGAATAAATAAATTATATGACAGGGATGCATCTTCAAATGGTAAGACTCGAAGACCAAATATTGATTAGCTTGGATCTTTGGAACTCTTCCTCTTGTATAGCAGCAGTCTCTTCAAAGTTGATCTTGATGGTGGAAAAGGATGGAAGTGTAGACGTGCACAGAGAAGTTGGGCCTGAGAATATCTTTCTCCTCATATCTGATACTAGCCCAAGAAAATCTGATGTGTATATGTGTGTGTGTGTATGTTCGTATCTGTGTGTTTCCAACTTATACTCATCAATATGTTTCTTGAGTGTCAGGCAGATGAATAATCCAATAGTATAGACTATGTAACTAAAATTAGAAAGTGCCCATAATGAACCTATCTACATGACAAAAACAGATGCACAGGCACAGAGAACAGACTTGTGGTTGCCGAAGGGGAAGAGGAAGGGAGATAAATGGACTGGGAGTTTGGGGTTAATAGATACAAACTATTACACTTAGAATGAATAAACAACAAGATCCTACTGTGTTGGATATAGGAAATATATCCAGTCACCCAGGTTAGACCATGATAGAAAAGAATGTAAGAAAGAACATATATGCATGTGTGTATGACTGAGGCACTTTGCTATATAGCAGGAATTGGCAAGTTGTAAATCATCTGTACTTTAACAGAATTTTTTACTAACATTAGAAAGTGCCCAGAATAAGATGATTATACTCATCAGACCATGGCCATCAAGCACGGTTTATACCTAAACTGACCACACCTACCACTCCTTTCATGCACCTTTCCCCTCTCCTTCCTCTTTTTCTCCCCTTTGGACTTCATCATCCTGTGGTTATGTTTATTGAAAAAAGAAAGTGGTTATGATTTTCTAGTCCATCTGTATTGCCCAAGTTGCCCTACATACTCTCCAAGCCTAGAATCATGCTCCAAACTTGGAATTTAGTCCCTCAACAAATAAATATGGAAGGGATGAATGAGTGAACAAATGATTAAATCATGTTCTGATATTGATGCACATTTGGGGAGGTCTTAAGAATCAGGAAAGTACCCTAAACATGTAAGAATTTATCACTGAGGCTGATATTTTTTCTTTAAAAATAGCAGGAAGGGAATGTTAGCTCCCACACATCTGTAGCCTAAATAAGAGCACAATAAAAATGCAATAATGAAAATGTTAATTGAGCTCCTGACATTTAATGCTTCAAAATGAGAAATTAAAGCCAGGCTACAGCTTGTCAAGCTCCCATCAGCATCAGGGAGCACACAGCTAGCCAACTTGTTTTGACACTCAGGCTTCTAAAAATAACCCTGAGGCTCAGAGCTCAGGCAGTAGGTACCAGTGGAGTGGGGAGAGGCATAGTGAGCAGCTCTGAAGAGCTACATCTAGAATCTGGAACTCAGGTCTTCCAATCCAGGTTCTGGAAAACACGGATGAAGAAAGAAAATAGGAATAGGCAGAGAATGTCAACTGGGGTCCTTTACAGATGGCTGCCCAGAGCATTGTGCTAATAAGGATTCTGAAGCCATATTCAGTTTCAACGGAATAGAGTTTGGTGATCCATTAGTAATGCCTACCTAGGGTGGTAGAGAGAGGGAGCAGGAAAATAGTACCCCCAGGGCTAGAATTTGCAAGCCCTGTCATGGCTTCTTGGGATTTGTCTCATCATCTCTTACCCAATTTAAGGGCTGGTTCTGCCTACATCTTTAGCCTCTCCTTGAAAGCTTGACCAGATTGATTTTGGAGGCACAGTGGTGGTGAGAATTCAAGGCTCACAGTGAAGTCTGTTTTGGAAAGATCTTCTGTCAATTGAAAGGCTAGTTGAAAGAAATGCTGTTGATCACAGGGGCCAGAAAGTCATTTCCCAGAGGAAAGGAGAGAAAAGAGGTGTCCAGAATGATTTCATCATTTAACACATTCAGTCCTTTAGAGGACTATGAGAGTTAAGTCTCTGATTGGGCTAGTCCGGGTTACAGTGTCAGAGAAGGAAGATTTGAAGAATGTGCCTCAGAGGCTACAGTGGAACTGGAAGGGCACTTCCCAAGGTGGCCTCCAGCCAGGCTGGAGGAAAAGGTAGCTGGTCCCCACTGAAGTGGTATGATAGAAGAGAGAAACAAGGAGAGGGATGAAAAAGAGGGAGTGCTTCTCAACAACAGCTTAAATGGTAAACCACAGAGGTCCTGGTGCCCTTTGGGGCAGCTGTAGACAACATGCTTTTAGTCCCACATCTTCCCAAGTGAAAGACAGAGACGGAGATATCGTCCGGGATTAGAGATAATTTTCTCGTCACCACTGATGCCCACTCAGAGTCAGTAAGTAGAGGAGGAAGCAGACAGTGCACAAGCCACTTTAAGGAGGGAAAGCACCACTATGGAGGGACCAACACAAGGGTACAGGCATTCAGAGTGGGTAGGAAGTGTGGCAGGGAGCATGGGTAGCTGTGAAGCTGGTATGTGAAGGGACTCAGGGCTAGGTCTAGCTGAATGGCTATTGGGTAGATTAGACTTGGAGCCAGAGGGAGTGTGGGCATGACCATGGCACCTGTTCATCCTGCCCTCCATCTCATCATCTGTAAATCGAGGGGAAGAATAACCACCTATTCTGCATCATAAGGTCATGTGCATTCAAAGTGAGTTGCACATCTTAAGGCCCTGGGAAGATGTGATTCCTTGATCCCTAGCTGAAGATCACAATGGTAAGGATATTTAGAATGCTAGTGTTTCTGTTAGCTCAAAGCCATCATTAAAGTCTCCAAACTAGCATCCAATCTGCCTTCTGAAATGGTCTCAACAGAAGTTAGAGATGGATCCCTGGGTAGGCACACATCCCTGCAGCTTCCCCAAGACCTCATTTCCAGGAGAGGTGGGAAGAGGTAGTGAGTAGTGGGAGTTGAGAGGAGAAAGGCCAGGGTTATGAACACTTGAAAGCAGGCCAAATGCATGGATGTGGAAAAGGGTCCTGTAGAGACAGGCCCTGTACAGGCCACTGAAGGCACCTTTGGCTAATTTCCTAATGATTTTCCCAGTAGGAAACAACCTCTCAGCGGAAGCAGGCAAGCAGGATCAAGACAAGTTGGAAATGAGGTGTGTGCGGGTGATCTAGGATCAGGATTTGGCAGCTGTGTTACATTCCTCTCAATGCAAAGTGCCACACAGAGCAACAAGAGTTACAAAGGGGAAAGTAAAGGAATTAGTAAATTCTCATATATATACAGATGCAAAGAGTTTCAAAATCAAATGTGTAATGCCTACATGTTTGCTAGTTCATAAAGTCTTAACATTAGAGTACTTTAGAGGCACATGATAGTTACAGGCAATAACAACCATAACTAATTCTCCCAACCATGCCCTGAGCCCTTGCTGGATTTTGTAGACACACTCCTCCCCCTCTATGTTCTGCAACACCCTCACAAGATAGAAATAAGACTTGATTTACAGAAGAGGAAAATGAAGCTCAAAGGTTAAAGAACTAAGCCAAATTCCTAAGGCTATGTCAGAGTTCAGCTTGAAAAGCAGGACTCCTGAGTATATTCAGCCATTCTGTGGATGCATAATATTGATGGATTCTATTGAAGGTGATGTGCAAACTACATTCTCCTGGTGCAACAAGAGCAGTTCTAAATTTCTATAATATTAATGATGATATAGGTAACATGTAGTGAGCATTCAGTATGCCCTAGACACTATTTTGAGCTCTTTAAATCCATTGCTTCATTTGGTATTCAGATTCTACTATGTCAGCACTATTATTCCCACTTTGCCAATGAAAACAGACAGTTGGGGTGGTTAAGCCACATGGAACAATGCCTGGCTACATAGTTAGTGTTTAAATAATGTTAGATTTTCTTATTTATTACTGCTGTCCAAGGTTACTTCCACAAGAGGGGTCCAGAGCCTCCTATGGGCTTTGAGGAAAGGCAGAGTATGCAGCAGTCTCAGAGGTGGGGGTTCAAACTGGCATGGATTATGGAGTGTGGAGATCAGTCCCCAAGCCAGGAGAATAGCAATAGAGCCTGCCCTTATCCCTCACTGTCCTGGGATCCCTGAAGCCAGTGGTGTTAAGTATGGCGGATCTGATTCCTACCAGGTTGAGAGGAGTGACTGAGACATCAGAAGACTATGAGAGCTGTCAGTCTGATGGGAGTGGTCACTGGTGGTATTTGAAAGTTCATGCAGTTGGAAGCTGAAGAAGGAAGTGAGGTCTAGGAGAACAGCAACTTCAGGGGCCAGGGCTTCAGGTTGATGAGAGAAAACAGACTAAGCCATCTCAGAAAGTCTCTGTGAATTTATCTGCTTTGATTAGCAAAAAGCTGCCTAATACCAGAGCTTTAACTTGGAAGATTAGAGGCCCGCCTTGCTTTATGCCATCAATGTATTCCTGAAAAGGTGTATGCAAATCAAATGCATACTAATCAAGCACATTCCCCCAGAGACTTTCATTTTCATCTCAGAGTTGTTTTATCTTCCTTTCTGATTGATGTTCAGTGGACAGTGGTTTCAACAATGCAACCTGGAGTTTTTCTGCCCTTTCCCCCAGGCTCTCAGCCAAGTGGTTAATCATGTGTAAACAAACCTTTACATGCACCAGAGACCTCCTGATTAAAAACAGCTCTGAGGTGAAACCCTTTGTAAAGAATTCTCTGTGTAAAGAGAAAACTACCCCAACTTATACTAGGTGGGCTAGGAAGTTGATATATCACATTTTCTTAAAGTGAGAATTCTCTACTAAAAACAACCTTGCTGATCAGTCAGTTTACTTGGAGAGGAACTCTTGGCTCTCACTAAGCACAGTGGACTAACCTCTCACCATGTAGGATGGTGCATTTACCAAGAGTTACAACTGTCTGGAGTTCTTTTGCTGGGTTACTAGATTAGCCTTGGAGTTCCACGAATCCTGCCTATTATGTGGGAAGAGTGCCCATAGCATTTAGTTGATGCTCAAATGATTCCAATGAGGTCATAACATCTTCCAGAGGCCCTCAGTGAGGAAGAAGCCCAGGGAATGCCTTTCTTACCTGTAGCCACCACGAGCCCTGGAGCTGTCTCCTTGCTGGAGATTCTTCCTGAGGAATACGGATTTTCAGAGATTTGCAAGTGTAGGTGTAGGGAGCAGAAGGGCTACAATGGAGAAGAAGAAAGTAGCTTCATTCCAGGAAACTCCTGACATGCACTCCTGTCCCACCGGAGATGGGGCTCTCTTGTGTTCAGCTTCCAGAACAGCAAAGGTCAGATGTGAGCCACTCACTTAGCTTTGGGCAGGGGTCATCTCTCCCTGAACAGCCTATATGCTCACATCAGAAGCTGCCCTGAGCACCACCCATAGGCCTGTGCTGGTCCCCACTCCCATAACAAGGATATGCCGCCCTCCCTCACCCCCACCCATCCATCAAGTTCCAGCTCATGGTCAAACAAAACCTCTGTGACCATTCCTTTGCACAGGATGACACTGACCTTCTCCCACATCTGATGCTGACCATCATACTCTGGTTCTTGGAGCTCTAAGGGGCCAGGGGGAGCAGTGAAATGGGGAAGCGAAGGGGGAGTCTCAGGTCCCCTACCCTCTTCTTCAATCAGGTAGTCTGTTTCTGATTTATGTATTTGGCTCCTGTTTGTAATTTCACTTCAAATTTTACTTAAAATGTTTGAAGCCATGATCTAAAACTCATGTAAGTTTGTGTTCTTTTTTTTGTTTTTTGTTTTTTTTTTTTTTTGTCTTTTTTTGCTATTCCTTGGGCCGCTCCCGTGGCATATGGAAGTTCCCAGGCTAGGGGTCGAATCGGAGCTGTAGCCACCGGCCTAAGTTTGTGTTCTTTATTCATTTACTTGTTCCTCCCTATGTGAGCTTCTATAAAAGGATTGGGGATTTATAGAGATGTAGGGCCCATAATAAATAAAAATGAGCACATTGTGAAACTGGGAAAAAGAGAAAATTAGGTTAATAAAATAAGATGAATCCATGGGTGAGGTTTGGGGAAAAAAGTTCTTGCTATGACCAGTTCCCAGAGGTAGGCAGGCATCTGTCTCTGACCTCCCTAGGACCCTAAACCAAAAACATGGAGCTAGACTTAAAACTACAAAATGGAAAATATCCTTTTTTTCCTATTTAACACTAGATTTCCAGTTTTTAACATAATGTCTAGAATATGATATATGGTTGATAAACCTTTTTAGTAAGTGGTAAAAGGCAACTTATTTTGTGAAGGAGAAACATAACCATTTCTGAGTCCTTGAAAACATTTCTCACATAGGTTTTCTGTAAGCAGTCACTGAGGGTTGTGAATTTCACTGTTAATTACCTTTCTTCCCTCCCCATCTCTCACTGCAGCCCCTGAGGACAGAGACAGTATCTTATCCATCATGTCTTCCATGGTGGCCACCCTAATATTCCATACAGCTGGAACCCTGGGAATGGAAGAGATTAACTATTGCTCCATGTGGACCTACCAGCCTGACATTTCTTGGGCTTCCAAGGCAACTCTTGCTTACCTTGACCACTAGCAAGCACTTATCAAACTGTATCATATCAGCATCAGCTAATAGGTATTTACCCACTACTGAGCTCTGTTTGGCATCCTTAGCCCCTGGTTCTTTCTCTTGTGTTTACTTATCTTAGTAGGAGTTGGAGCACATAGTATATTCTCAGTAAAAGCTTGTGGAATTCAGCAGAACTTTCCCTCCAAGTGATAAGGCAGTCTGTGTCCACAAATCAATGCCCTGGAAGTTGTAGGAAATCCCTGTCCAGCACCAGCCAGTTTCCAAGGCCTCCTTGAAGTAATTTATCCATCCCCAGCATCCCCAGGGTAACCAGCCTGCTCTGTGATCTCACGTGAGGCTGAGGGACTGACCAGCAGACAGTGTACAGGGCTTCCTCTCAGGTCCACATCTGGAGCTTGCAGTAGACGCCAATCCCTGCCCTTGTTGTACGTGATGTATGTCTTCACCTGGTCATCCACCTTCTTGTTTGCCAGGAATATCCCTTTGATACCTGCTACCTAGGAAAAAAGGTGGGACATGGAGAAACATGTTGGGCCAAAACACCTATAGTTTGGGAGAATCCCTAGGAGAAGCCCCAGCATTTTCCACAGCATGTTGGGGGTACAAAAGAGGAAAAGGTGAAGGGCATGGTGACAAATGTCATATACCACGTGGTGTCGGAGAAGTTTAAGTTCCCCTCTGTTCCCTACCCCCACAAACCAAAAGCCCCACTCCCCTCTTAGTCACCTGCTTTTCCCCACTCTACAAGTCTCTGCACAGTATTCAGAGGACACCTTATCCTTAATCAACGATCAACATTCCCTTTGGGGTGGGAGTGGTTGATGACAACCGAGGGAGCTACTCCTTCCAGAGAACATTAGGGATTAACAGGTACACATTACTATATGTGAAACAGATGACCAACAAGGACCTACTGTGTAGCACAGGAAATTCAATTCAATACCTTATAATACCTTATAATGCAAAACAATCCGAAAAAGAATATATAAAAGAACATATTGTATATATTTCAATTATATAGATACATTATATAAAATATATTACTGAAAATAATACATATGATATATATCATATATAACATATATAAAATGTATGTAAAATACATAACTGAATCATTTTACTGTACATTTGAAACATTGTAAACTATACTTCAATAAAAGTTAAAAATAAATGAATAAATAAATAAATGAGAGCATGGCATTTTGCTCAGAAAGGGCTTATAGACAGGTTTGCAAAGCATCAAGGTATAATTCATAGTTGTAGAAGTCCAGGTGTCCTGATTCGAGGCAAGGCAGATATTTTTAGGCAGATGACCCAGCTTGGAGACCAGGCCCTGTCTCTGGCTGTCCCACTATATCACTATGTGACTTTTGGGTAATTCCCATACCATCTTTGGGTTGAAAGAGGTGGAATAAAAAATTCCTTTCCTTTTTTTTTTCCTCAGTCACCTATAAAGGATACCACAGATAACAAAGAGAACTATTGCCAGGGTCCCTGATGTACGGAGGTCTGTATGCCCTTGATATTCTGAAGAGAGAAGAGCATCACTGCAAAACACATAGATAGAGAGCTAGGAGATTTATGATCCAGAAGGGTTGGTTTAAGAGTAAGTACAGATTTGACTCACTTTTATTTCTTCTATGCCTACATCTGGGCAATAAGAGATATTTAGCATGACAACACTCTATGTCAAAGAAAGATTCCCTTCACTTCCTGTTCAAGTTTCAGCATGTTCCAAAGCAAAGGGAGTCCAAATTGTTTAAATATATAAAAACAAGAGGTGGAAGGGCAAGTTTTCTGATAACACTCAGATATGTGAAAATTTTAATTTTAGTTATCCCCATTCTTTGAAGGACATTGAAAATTGAGGTTTACCGCAGTTCTGAGAGGATGCCAGTGGGAGCAAAGGGAAAGAATTTCATGGAAATAAGTTCTTTTTTTTTTCTTTTTTTAATAGCATATTTTAGTTGATGAAATAAGAAGTTTTTTTTGTTTTGTTTTGTTTTGTTTTTTTAAGTAACATGACTGGCCTTGAAAGAGAATAGAGAATGAAATGAATGAAAAGAAAAAACAAAACAAAACAAAAACCTCAAAACAACAACAACAATAAAAAATGGACAGAGAATGTCAGGAGGGCAAGAGTATTATCTGGGAAGGATACCACCAGGGGAGTTTGACAAAAAGCCAATAATGGCATTGATTAGATTCCCTAACTAGACCAGAGGGTGGGTAAAGACAAGCCAGCATGTGGGAAGGGCAGTGGTGTCAGAGTCATGCCCTTCCCTGGAGGTACTGTCCCTGCTCTAGCTGCTTAAAATCAGTGTTATTTCAGGAATACTAGTACCTTAACTGCTCATCCAGGGGCTGTGAGGCCCTCAGATCACCCCAGTTTTTAAGACCAGTTGCAAAGGTGTTTCTCTTAAACCTGATTACCAATTATTCCTCACAGAGAATGGAATCTTTGTTTCCTTAGAGCCTTCTCTGCTATTCTTCTTAGACACAGAGCTGGTGCCTTTTCTGTTGGACCACAAGATAATGATTCCATAGCACTCTCTCCTTAAGTCAGCTCCCCCCCTTACCCCTGCCCCACCATCCAACATGTACCCAGAGCCTTGCTATCTACTTTCAAGGACACACACAGGTCAGACTCAGACTCCTGAGTCTGCTCATGTGGGGCTTCTGTATCTCCCCCACCGCCATCCCCAGCCCCCAAGCTCAATGCATTCCAGCATGAATTACTAGCCACTTGGTTGCTTCTTGTATTCTTCTGGCATGTTTGGAAAACATAATATGTCAATCTTATACTACCCTACTCCCATTGAGAACTCCACCACTCAGGCAGGTATTTTCTGTGTGCCCCACATAGTCTGAGAGCAAAATCAGGAGAATGGGGATTGAAAAGCTACAGGAAGGAGAGATTTTTAAGGAGCCCATCTGCACTCCTGAAGATATTTCTTTTGCAGTTGCAAATAACACCAAAGAAAACTCTCTCCTGTCTGAAAAAACAAACATACAAACAACAAGAACAATAACAACAGCAAAAAATAGAACACTTTCCACTTGTATTTGGATTGGTAAAAGTTCTAACATTATTGTTGAATTGCCTCTTGGCTCCATCTCTTGCACAAATAGATTATAAGTTTGGAGGGCACCTTACTTTCTGTGTCTTAAGCCAAAAGCTTTCAAATTTTTGAACTGCAACCCAAGTATGTCACAGTCTAGTAGATTCATACCCACACATGTATGTACATAAGTTGCTAAATATATATCTCTGACACACACAAAAGATTCAAGAAACACTACTAAGCCCCACTATATACAATGTAAAGAAGTTGGAGAATGAGACATACACTTTAACTCTTCTCCATCAATAGAGGTACTTGGAATCTGATAGACTTAAATGGGTGTCTTCCCACCGTAGTCTGGAAGCAGACCTGCTTTTTGGCTGCTGTTGGCCCCAAGAGTTTAAGGAGAAAGGTACCAGTTTGTGGTGGTCCCCATAGAAGAGGGTAGTACAAGATATCAGGCCTGCATGGCCCACTTTTCCTCTGGGAATCAATCTGAGGTACAAAGGGACACTGACAGCAGCCCCTTGGCAGAGCACTGAGTCCAGGTGGCACTGTCATCTGTTGTTCACCTCTCTGAGCCCTAAGGACAAGGAATCCAGGGCTCTGCTGGGAAAAGCAATTACCATGGTCTACTTTGGGCTGTCCCTAGAGTTGTTCCTGCGGTGAGCAGCCAATGAAGGTCAGCTTGGGAAAAATGTCCCCTTGGAGTCTATAAGTAGCTATCCACCTGGCCAAGGAAGGACCACAATAAAGATCATAAAGCAGTGGGTGGAGGGCAGGCACTAGAAACTGGAAATGCAATGAAACACCAGTAAGATAGGCAAAGAGGACAGAACACTAAGGATGGCTCAGAAAGTTTCATTTTCTCCATCCTCAGAGAGGTCAAGATAATTAATCATTAGGAAATTTAAATGAAACTAACAAGTTACCACTAGGTCCCTAAAGGAATGTGTAAACATGCACACATGTGCACAACATGCCCACACACACAGATACACACATACACACAGACACACACACAGAAAACTGATAATTCCATGTGTTGGTGAAGATGTGAAGCATACTAGAAATCACATACATCTCCAGTGGGAATACAAAATAACATTGCCACTTAAGACATAGTTTGGTCAATTTTTATAAACATATACTTACATTTGACCTAGCAGTTCCACTACCAGGTATTTACATGTAAGAAAGAAAAACTTAAGTTCACATGAATGTGCACAGAAATTTTATTCAAAATTACACAAAACTGGAAACAACTTGAATGACCTTCAAGTGATGAGTAACTAAACAAATGAGGAAATGCCCAGGCAACACAGTACTACTCAGAAGCAGAAAGAAGGGAGCATTGATTGATAATCAACAATATGGGTGAGTCTCAACGAGCTAAGGGAAAGAAGCTTGACTCAAAAGGCTACCTACTATATAATTTCTCTCATACGAAATCAAGAAAAGGAACTACTGGATGGAGAGAGAGAAATCAGATTGGTTTGCCAGTAACTTTGGATGGGAGGAGGGTGATGACAAATGGGCCGTAAGAGGGGATATTTTGGGACAATATCCTCTGTTTTTTATATCTTGATTATGACTGTAGATGCAAATACTCCTGTCAAAACTCATGGAACCAAAAGGGTACATTTTACTATACATGAACTATATCCCAATTTAAAAAAAAAATGAATGTGAGAAAATGCATAGTAGGAAGTACTTGGGGTGTTTTGCTCAAATAGACGTGGGCTGATTCCAACACAGCTCTACCACTTGTTAGCCCTTTAGATCTGAGCCAAGTTAGCAAATTCTCTGCATCTTTGTACTCTCATGTGGACAACAGGGAATGATATCTACCACAAGGAGATATTGTGATAGATAAGAAAGAGTATATAAACTGTTAAGGGTTGTAATATCAGGGCCACTAGCCACATATGGCTACTGAAAACTTGAAATGTGGACAATGGGACTAAGAAACTGACTTTGAATTTTGTTTAATTTTAACGAATTTAAACTTAACTTTAAAAACCAATACCAGGTCCAGTTATTGGCAAACTTTTAAGTATGTTTGGAATAACTTGAATCTACTTCTACCATAAATTTTATGAAATGTAAATTCTGATCAAGTATTTATGGGGAAAATTTAGCATACGAATTGAGATGTACTTGGGAAGTGTAAATTATACCCAGGATATTGTAGACTTAGTATGACAAGAAAAACCATAGAATACTTCATTAGTAATTTTTCATATTAATCATATACTGAGATGATAGAATTTTGGATATTTTGGCTAAATAAAATATATTATTACAACTATTTTTACCTGTTTCTTTTTACTTTTTTCTATATTTCAAAAAATTTTAAAGTGCATGTGTAGCTGTATTATATATTTATTCAACAATGCCAGTCTAAGGCATTACATGGTGTGCTGTTATTATTACACAGAGTTACAAGTTAGATGAGGAAAATACTGAAGAAAATGCAGCAGCTCAGAGCATGTTTCCATAATATAACTGAGAGTGTTGGAAAGAATATTTGTTACCTGATTTATCAGTGGAGGACAACTAAGAAGAAATGTAGTTTATAGTTAGAGATGTCAAAAAACCACAACAGAGCTCTCTATGAAGAGTGTCATAAGAAGAATGGTGAACACACGTAATGAACTACATTCACCATCAACACCAGCCTTGTTTTGATGGGATGGGCTCTGACGCCTTAAAGAAAAGATTATTATTTGGCCTTCAAGAATTATTTTCTCCCCTGATTATGTAATTACAGCCATGACAATATTGTTCTCTGAGGCAGGAACTGAACAGAACACAAAAGACTCTCTACAACCGGAAATTGCACCCACAGTAAAGGAAAAGCCAAGATCTTCAACGTGAATTCTCAAATAAATTCTCACTTTCTTTGTTCTCTTTTCAATGTCAAGAAGAGGTCTGAGAGTTCCATGTGGAAGATGGAGTGACATGCCATGAGCTTTGAGGGGCCAGAGTCAGCTTGAACCACCTCACATGTGTGTTAACTGAAGGCAAATCTGACATTTCAGACAAGGGAAAACAGACGTAATCATATGTTACATTATAACATAGAGCTAAGGGAAAACAGATGTAATCATACGTTACATTATAATATAGAGCTACAAAATAACTTGGCATAGGGAATACGTCATGCATACGATTATCATTTGCTAGATGTAAGGGAAAAATATAGAGAAATACTAGCCCAGAGAATAAATACCCAACTCTTAAGTCAAGCTCTTTACTAGCATCTTTATCCCTTTATCCCTTTTCCAAGGTCATTCAACATTCCAGGAAAATGGACCTCTGCTCATCAGACTGTGGTCCTCTTCTCATGCTAGAACTTTACTAGGCATGCCTTTCTCCTATGCTCTGGCAATTCATCATTTAAACCTTCTCATCTGCAAGTCTCTCCACATTCATCGAGTTAGAATTAACAATTCCTTTTTAGTGATCCTCTAACATGCAGGAATCATATCTCTAACACAAGTTAGTTTGTGATCACTACCCTACTAGAGTCGCTTATATCTTCCCAGGAGCTTGTGAGTCTCATGTACTGGCCTCATCAGACAAAATACACTCCATGAAAGTTTGCTAATTTAGCTGAACTGAATGTGAAAGCTTACTGGATTTCTTTTTTTCCAGCTGTATTACTCAAGGGCATTCAGAGTCCAGAAAAATTATAGTCTCTTTGCTAAGTTGCCATATGGTACACAATCTCAGTTTCTATGAGAATCTCCAGTGAAGAAGGTTAAAGTCTAATGATGCCTAGAGACTAATTAAATTGAGCTTTATCTCCAAGTCATAGAATGTATATCCAGGTGCAAAACAGCACCACCCTCTAAAAACCTTCAATATGCTCATGGATATAGATAGTGTCAGGATACAATTTTTTCCCTTGGTATTAAATGCCTTCTAGAATCTGAATCCCAACTACTTATCTAGCACTCATTCGTGTATCTGACAACCATCTATTCTACACAATTAGATGGGTTAGCTCACAGTCTTACAAATCTACACCATCTGTCCAATTCTTGGCTTACGCTATTCTTGGCACTTGGGATAGCTTCCACTTCTTCATTTCTTCCTCCCCAGGGCAAAAGTACTAATAATCAGATTGGTAACACTGAGAAAAAGAACTGGGCATGTACAGCACATCCCTAACTCAACTATTTTCAGGATCTGCCTGCAAAGATCACATCCTCTGTACCTCAATGCTGTGTTGTTAGAGACAGTCTTCCATGGGAGAGATTTTGATTCACTGTTTCTGCCTGTGACTGGATGGATGAGTCCAGTTCTGGGGAGCAGTATTAGTAAGACCACGTCCTCCCACATGCTTTTAAGAACAGGAAAGCTGACATTTGATGTCCTTTTGTCTCACCTTTTTTTTCTGTTTCAACTGGTTTCAATCTCAGGCAGGTAAAAGAGGAACTTTGTTTATTGACCCCTTCAGAGTCCAACAAACTAGAATGCAGGCTCTGAGGGTAAGAACTCTTATTTCTCCTGCTTTCCCCATGGGCTTGAACAAAACGCAGGGTCACAGAAGCCCTGATAAAAATGAATGGAGAACAAGCTTAACAGAATTGGTTTTAGAGACGTTCCCTTGCCTGGCACATCTTGCTTCTCTGTGGCTGCAATGATACCTTACATTTTTCCCCCCCAATAAGACTGACTTTAGCAAGACAAAAAAATATTACATGTATCTTGGTACATTCTTCATTTTTATTCATGCTCCACTTCAGGTCAGAATGTCTCACTGTTCTAGATGACCAAGGAATTTCAGGCACCCTTTTTTAGAAAAAGAATGGCACAATGGTAAACTCACCCACCACATCAATAGAGTCAGAGAAACAGGGATTTCTCAACTGAAAGGTCATCTGAAGCAATGTCCACCTCCCCTATTAGTGTCTGGTCATAGAAGTGTGAATAATCCTCTTACCTCTATAGGCTTACTGGTGCAAACAGGAATAGCCTCAGTCCTGGGAACATTCAGCCAAACCTTCCCACAGATGTGATTTACTGCACAATAACAAAGATGTATTTCTGCCTCCTCGTGTGATTAGAGGCATGAAAAGTTAAGCTTCCCAAAGCCATTTACACCCCTTAGTCATCTCTTCCAGTCTTTACAATTTAAGGAAGAAAACTAAGCCATTTCCCAAGCTGGGACCTTGTTGCTAAGGGAATTATTTCAGCACTTGTCTACTACATCCCAGAAAATCAGAGTATTTCTA
The DNA here is from genome assembly GCF_054392235.1 of Sus scrofa. NCBI lineage: Eukaryota > Metazoa > Chordata > Mammalia > Artiodactyla > Suidae > Sus > Sus scrofa. The sequence goes on along the minus strand of NC_139396.1, from coordinate 138,776,756 downwards.
CCGATTTTGTTTTATACCCAATGAAATTCACTTCTCTCTGTTTTTTAAAGTACTTCCATTCGCCACATGGCTTTGTGTAACATTCCTTCTACCTAATAAAATAATTGTAATCTTATATGTTTCTACCACTCTTAGTAATTGAGAAGCCAGCTTAGATACCAGGATAGGGATGCTGGAATTCTGATAGACACCGCCCAGAAGAGACCACTGCAAAGCAAAAAACCCAGGCACTGGTCCCCATGTTCTGAAAGCAGCTCCCACTTCTCAAAGAGGAAAACTCACAATAGAGTAGCACACCCAAGCCATCTGAGGCTGCCATCCACAACAGACAACTCATCCTGCCATGAATGAATGACCTCAGCCAGCACAGCCTGACACCAGTCACTAGTGAATGTTGGATAATAAGACACACTTTTAAAACTCAAATCAACCCATCAGGTTGAAGTGGTCAGTTAAGTTCTTCCACTGTGGCCAGGACTGACAAAAGTCACACACTGTTTCTGGAGGTATAAATAAACACTATAGATTTAGGATCACCAAAACAATGTTTTTTGGTTTTGCTTTTGTTTTGTTTTAGATTTTTTAAATTAAAGTATAGTTGATTTATAAAGTTTCTTCAATTTCTATTATACAGTAAAGTTGTTTTTGCTTTTTTTTTTTTTTTTTTTTTTTCTCTTTTTTTGTTGTTGTTGTTGTTGCTATTTCTTGGGCCGCTCCCGCGGCATATGGAGGTTCCCAGGCTAGGGGTTGAATCGGAGCTGTAGCCACCGGCCTACGCCAGAGCCACAGCAACGCAGGATCCGAGCCACGTCTGCAACCTACACCACAGCTCACGGCAACGCCAGATCGTTAACCCACTGAGCAAGGGCAGGGACCGAACCCGCAACCTCATGGTTCCTAGTCGGATTCGTTAACCACTGCGCCACGACGGGAACTCCTCCTGTTTTTTTTTTAATCTAGTTCCTAAATGTTGTCATTTGGTTTCCTAGATAAATTATCCTTTAATCGGTGATCACATTAAAACAGAAATTCAATAGAATTGGAAACTCAATAAAGGTGATAATAATAAAAAAGAAAGAAAGAAAGACAATTTAAGTTAATGCCAGTTTTTCTTCATGCACAGGTGTTGGCATCTAGTGGCACTTTAGGGAAACCCTCACTCCCACCACTAATATTTTCTTTTGTTTCCTATAAATTTGTTCACAGAACACTGACTTTCCAAGTAATTTAAAGAAAATAAATAGCACTACTTGAGTTCCCATGTGGCTCACTGGGTTAAGAACCCAACATAGTGTATATGAGGATGTGGGTTTGATCCCTGGCCTTATTCAGTGGGTTATCTGCCATTGCTGCAAACTATGACATAGGTCACAGATGCAGCTTGGATCTGCTGTTGCTGTGGCTTTGGCATAGGCTGGCAGCTGCAACTCTGACCTCCAGCCCAGGAATTTCCATGTGCCACAGGTGCAGCTGTAAAGTAGATAGATAGATACATAGATTCATAGATACATAGAGATATACATGTATATAAATGGCACTACTCCCTCCACCTAGACCTCATAAAAGGAAGCATAGGATTGAAAAAGGTACTTAAGAGATCACAGAGGTCTATTACTTTCACTTCTGGCTTGTAATCACACATATACATATATGAACGTCAACTTTAGCAACATTTATTGAAGTCTTGAGTCAGCCACCGCATTAAATGCTTTACAAACACCTCTCTCATTCTCACAATAATCTTTTTAAATAACTTATCTCCACTTTTCAGGTAATGGTATTGAGGCATGGAAGAGTTAAATCCCTTGCCTAAAGTCACCCAATCACGAGGTGTACAACTGAGATCTGAACTCAAGACTATTTGACTCCAAAGCTTGTGTTCATACCTTTAAAACTCATGAAAGAGAAAGTCAGATCCAGGTGCAGGATAATCTTGGCTACATACCTCGTACAATTCAATAACGATGTTTCCCATTAGTCCTCGGCTGCTCTTAATGTTCTCCATGGCCAGGGTGAAGTAGATCCCACGTGTGTCTGAGATGTAGAGATTGTATGTGTCATTCTGGTTCCATTCCTGGACGGCTGCAAACACTTGGTTCTCATCGGTACTGATGATGTGCATGTCCTGTAAGAAGATGGAAGGCCTATAAGGGAGCAGATCTCCATATCTCCCTGCTCACTGGACCCAGAATAATTACCATGACTTATGAAATGGTTGAGAAAAAGCTTGAGTTATTATAGGCAATGTTAAACAATTTTGTGTTGGGCCACGGCTCTAAACTATGAGCCTCATGATTTCTGTTCCTTCCTAAGCAATAGTAAGATGGGTGTAAGGGGCTTTGGTGGGTATCATTTTCCATGGCTTCGAGGGATCCATCCACTTTCATTTTTTATTTCTATAACTGGAAATTAGTGTTAGTACTCATGGAGACACACAGCCTTGCAAGAGGAGACACACATGCAAAAAAAGACAGGGCCTATCCCTTTATTAGATCTTCATTCATGATTTCAAACTTTTTAGTGTAGAAGTTTTCATACATTCTTTGGAATATTTAGTCATGGGGATAGCAGGAAGGGTTGCATGGAGGCATAGCAAATGGGCAGGGCTCTGGGCATCCAACTCAGTTTGAAACAGAGCAGCACTACTTAGACCTATTGTATCCTGGAGTTCTGTGTTATATCTTAGGAGTAAAGGGTGAGGGGGTTTCTTCTGATAATAAAGTAATATTTGAAAACCACAAATAAAGAGGAAAGGCTATTAAACCTGGAATTTAGTGTTCTGGGTCATAATATAAGCTCTGCTATAAGTTAGCTGTATGATATTGAATGTGTCAGTTTCCCTGACCTTCCATTTTCTCACCAAAAATGTGAAGAGATTGGGTTCTCATTTCAATAGCTAACATTTGGGAACATATTCAGTCATCTAAATGAATTATTTCAATTAAAAGTCCAAATGATTCTGCAATGGAAGTAGTATGATTATAATCATTTTATTTAGGAGTAAGCTGAGGCATGTAGAGGTTTGCCAACTGACCTCAGATTATATAACTTGTAAGCAATCAAACCATGTTTTGAGCCTCTGTGGGATGACTTTAATACAATTGGTAACTTCTAACTATTTGGATATATAGCCTCCAGCTCAGAAGTTGCAAACCAATGACCCATGGAATGACTATGAATCACAATGGTTTGGTTTGACCATAGCATCTATCAAATACCTGAAATGTAGTAGTTTTAGGTGGAGTTAGCATTCATTGGAATCTTAGCTTTGCATGCCCAAAGGTTCCAATGATCTGCCCTTTCATATTGATGTTAACTTGGTCCCTGAAGTCACTTTAGTTTCTATGCCTGGATGGATCATTTCTAAAATCAAATTAATAGTTCACAACTCAAAATAGTTTATAAAAGCAGTCTGCATGTAGGCACTGTACAAAGATTACCATAAATTAAAATCCTTGTCTAAGGAATTTACACTGTCAGGAGGAAATACTGGCCTGGATAAATACTTGACCAAATAAGAGTACTTCCATTTGGGGGTGGGGGGAGGAGGCACCCTTGTCACTGTAGTGGAAATCAGTGTGGTACTAGGAATACAAGCAAATGGAGTTGACAGTAAGTAAATAACTAGGGTGGATCTAGTCTTTTCTGTATTTGACCAACCTTTCCTAGAAATGGTTTCAACAAGAAAAGGAGGCAGCAACGTCTCTAATGTCAGAACCATGGAGAGTTCCTCCAAGATGATTTTTAAAGGATACAAACTCATTTGATTTGGATAGCTGGGCGGTGGGGAAAGTGAGAAAACAAGTTCTGGATCTTTTATTGGAGTTTGTCGGGTCACAGCCTCTAGCCTTGGACTCCATAGGTCACCTTGACGAAGACCTCACTTGTTTATTTGCACTTACTTACACACCTTGTAGAATTACAAGTTCCTGCTGAGCTGCTTGAAAATGGAAATAAGGCTTACTCTTAAAAACCATGTGATGAAATCGTGTTGTGTTGGTGTGGAATGAAAGCCCAAGAACCCAGTAGGAGGGGAAATAGCAGCTGCAGGAAATACGGATTAAATTCACTTACCCTGTTAAAAATGCAATAGAAATGCCTGGATTTTCCCAGATGTTTGGTCATAAAAATGAACGAGCTAAGTTATTTTAGACTAAACTAATGTAAAAGAAGTGGAAAAAAACAACTTAAAACACTAGGGCATGGTCAGGATTAGAGGCAGCAGATTTGCTCTGAGTGCCTCTTAGTTTAGACCTGCAGTGGGACTGTGTTACCTGGTGAACAGGTATTCCAGACTCTAAGATGAGAGAACACTCTCTAATAGATAGACATATGTAATGTTTGCTCGATAAATTCTTAATTTGTCAAAGCCATTTACATAATAAATCGTATTACTGAGATTTGAATGCAAGACTATCTGAATCAAGAAGCCAAACTATCAGTGGGAGCACAATTTAGTATGCATCAAAATGACCTGGAGATCCTCCTAGCACACAGACTCATGAGTTCCTCTGCCTAAGATTCTGATTCAGTATGTCTGAGGTGGAGGCTTGGATTCTACCACCTGAGCAAGCCCTCCAAATGATTCTGGTGCATGCAATTTGAGGAATCACTTTTTGATAAGCTCTGAACTATTTGTTCTCTCTCCTAATAGGTCTTAGAGTTGAATAGAGGTCAACCAATAATCAAAATAATAAGCCTTTAATAATAAAGTAAAGCATCATTAGCTAAAATTGGTCCAACAGGAACCTGCATGTTAACAAAGCTTATTTCTTTCATCTTGCTACCCTAATCTAACTCCAAAGCATGTGTCACTTCCTTACTAGAACAATTATAAATAATACTCCCCTGACACAGTCTCAAGACAGTCATTAGGGAGAATAATAGCTGCTTTTTGAAAACCTAAATCTGTAACTTCTTAGGTGAACAACACTAAAAATACCCTCTTACTGAAACATTTTCTTATAATCTGGGCCTAATGCAACTTTATTCATTACAAAAATGCCTATGTTCTTAAGTGTTTGCCATGTGCCAAACACCATATGTAAATACAGAGAGTATTAAAATGTAGAACCTGACCTCAATAAGATGCCCACACAGTGGTGGAAACATCATAAACTTGGCCTTTCCTGAACTTGATTAAGGGCTATAGTAGAGGTACTGCAACTGGTGAAAGGAGCACAATGGCTTACAGGTGGGAGGGGGGAGGCAGGGGAAGAGAAAGTAGAGCATTCAAGGACATGCATGGAACTTGGAACCACTCATAGGCAATTTTCCTCCAAGGGAGGTGAGAAGAGAGAGTGGCCACATCACAAGGGGGTCTGTATAGAACACCAAAGTTTTACCCTGAAGGAAGTATAAATATGACAAAGATTTTTAAGCAGGGGAGAGGGAGGATTAGAGTTGGTTAATGCACAGATTTTGGTGAAGAAGATCAGGTTCATTGAATGACAATGTCCAATATGGGAGCATTGTGAAGAATGAAGTTAAGTGGGACAGTGCTAGAGGCAGGAAGAAGTCTTAAAAGATCGTTGCAACCATCTAGGTAGTAACACAGAAGACCTGAACTAAGGAAGTAGTTACTCCAAGAGAAGCCTATGAAATGAATTGGAGAGATGTTAAGGAGGTAGAATCCATGGGGGGTCAAGGAGACAGATATATCTTTAATATCCAGGTACCTGAATTATAAACATTTTCTGCCTTTTCTTTACTCATTAGAATCAAAACTAATAGTCACTATTACAATTATGTGTGTGAGGTCTGCCTCTCCTATTAGACTATAAGCTCTGGAGGGCAGAAGCTATGTCTCTCTTGTTTATCATTTTTAGTACTTCCCAGAGCATCTAGCATATGGTTGACATCCAACAAAAGTTGATAGAGTAAATAAATGGAGTAAGTAAGAAAACATAGGAAAAGGAAGAGAATAAGGGTCAAAGGGTAGAGACTTTGAGCTTAGTTGTTAAATGAGATGATTAAGGGAATGTACTTCAAATAGGCAGTTAACAATAAGGTCCAGCATTTTAGGGAGATATATGGGCTGGGATATGGGAGACAGCAGGTGAAGAGAAGGGATGAGATCACACGGGAACCACGAAGAAAGCAAGGAGGACTTAGGAACACACAATTTTAAGGATGGCAAGGAAAGGGGATCCAGAAAAGGAGACCAGGGAGAAAAAAACGGCTATAAGGAAATGTATCAAATATGACTTTTTTTCCCTCAACAGTGTCAGATACTCCAGAGAGGTTAAAAAAAAAGAAGATAAAGACGGAGGGATATCTAATAGGATTTGGCATGTCAGTGGACACTGGTAACAACAGCTGGCATATTTTTATTGGAATAGTGGGAAATGAGTGTGGAAGAGCTGAGAGCCACAAGCAGCAGGTTCAAGAGTGAACAGGAAGTGAAAAAAGAGGTTAGAATTACATAAAACACTTTAAGACGTGTGGCAGGGACACAGCAAAGAAGGACAAATCAGCATTTGGGGAAGCATAAAAGCTAAGAAAAATCTTCCTAAGGAAATTACAGAAAAGGTTAATAGCAGTGTCATGATCACTGTAATAAATTATCTAAATATATATTTCCTGCTCCTTTCTTTCATTATTCGAAATGGGATTAATTGTATTCTACCATCAAAAACAAACCTAAACTTAGATAAGGAGAGACTTTATTTGAAAAGCCTATTGCAATGGGGATAACACTCTGATCATAATATCTGAAAGCACCTCAGAGGCAGAAAAGAATGACTTGTAGAGGGAAATGTAAAGCAAGGCTAGAATGAACTGTGGGGAGTGGGGTGTGTAGTTAAACAGGAAGTTATTACACTGAAGGTGGGAATGTAAATTGTTGCAGCCACTGTGGAAAACAGTATGAGGGTTCCTCAAAAAAATGAAAATAGAGTTGTCGTATGATCCAGCAATCCCACTCCTGGGCATATACCCAGACAACACTATAATTCAAAAAGATACATGCAGCCCAATGTTCACAGCAACACTATTGACAATAGCCAAGACATGGCCACAACCTAAATATTCATCAACAGAGAATGGATAAAGAAGACGCTACACACACACACACACACACACACACACACAAATGGAATATTACTCAGTCATTAAAAGAATAAAATAATGCAATTTGCAGCAATATGGACGAACAGAGAGATTATCATACATAGCAAAGTATTTCAGAACGAGAAGGACAAATACTGTATGATATCACTTATATGTGGAATCTAAAATGACACAAAGCAATGTATCCATGAAACAAAAACAGCATCATAAATATCGAAAATAGACTTATGGTTGCCAAGGAGGAGGGGAGTCAGAGGAGAGAAGGACTGGGAATTTGGGATTAGCAGAGGAAACTATTATATATAGGATGAATAAACAACAAGGTCTTACTTACAGCACAGAGAACTATATTCAATATTCTGTGATAAACCAAAATGGAAAAAGAGAAAATTGTTCTGCTTAGGGTCAGGTGATTCTCAGAGGAGAAAAGCTAGACTTAAATTTGGTCAAGTCAAATTAATAGGCACTTAGTTCAGATTGGTCAGGGGGAACACACAGTTTAGTTAATCATTTATGAGATCAAAAAACAGGAATCTAGTCTTGGCAAAGGTAACACAACATGGGGGCATCTGAGTCTCTTCAGGACATGCGAGGGAGGGGAGTTCTTTGTTGTAAGCCATGTCCAGGAACACAAAAGGGTGAGGGGATTTCTTAAATGTTGCTGTTTTCCAGGAGCTTGGGGCCAAGTCATGTTCAACATTGTCACCACTAAACTGAGTTCTATAGGAAAACAAACATTGTTTTCCTTTTGTAGAAATGACTGTTAGAGTAGCAAGTTAAGAACAAGTCCAGCATATAAGAGAAAAGAAGAGGTCTATCAGACTCAGAGTGATACAGGGATGCAGGTAACTATGAGACCAAAGGCAGCCTGGGCTGTGACCCCACAAGGGACTTGCCGGGCAGGTTAAGAGTGTCAGCAGTACTTGCCCTGGATCACAGTGGGTGTTTAGATCTGCCTAGCACTTTACATTTTACCAACAATGAGATATCTGATTTATCCCCACAACTTTGCCAAATGGTATCATGATGCCCATTCCACAGATAGGAAGACCTGGGCTCACAGATAAACAGGCAGCAGAGCTGGAAAGAAAATCCTGGCTTTCTGCTCAGGAGCTCTGGTCCCCTTTTCCCAAGGTGTCACGGCTCCTGCCATCTGCCTCCAAGCCCTCCACTGGTGTGCAATTTTCATGGTCATTGGCCTGAAAGCACTGACCTGATGCCCAGGAGCTGGGTTATAGAGATCTCAGCACAAGGTTGCTGACCCTAATAATGTCACCCTTTATTAACAGTCTTCATTTCCTTCCCTGCAAAATACTAGGAAACCATGGAGCACCCCAGGAGAGCATCTTCTGAACAGACAGGCTGGGAGTAGAGGTGTGAGTGATGACGAGGAGATTTTCAGTGTTTTTGTTTTTAAGCAAGATGCCCAGCAGCAGCTGCAGCACCACATGGAATGGCAACAACTTGCTTAAAAGCCATTTCCATTTTTAAACAATGGAAAGACCAATCTCCCTCCACCCACTCTGTCCTCACCTCCTCAGCAGAGGCTATGGAAATCTGGGCCAGTGCCGACTAATAAAGGGGATCGATAACCATCCAGCTATTTTCACAGCAGCCCTCATATTAATGAGAAGCTGTTCTGGATAAAGTTCTGTAAGAGGGGCTGCACGGATGGTAGTCCACCACAGTAAATTGCCATGGGGTTGCTAATCATTAATGGAGTGTTCTAGGGTTCTGATCAATGCCAGGCTTCATTTGTTCCCACCTGCAGCCACACTGCCCAGGAGAGTAAATTGTTTTCCTGAGCAGGTGAAAAGTACATAAAATATGCAAACATACAGAGACAAAATAGGCCCTATATGGATGATAGGGTTTGGAAAGTTCTTGAATTTTTTTTTCCCTGGGCCAAAACATGGACATCATCAGGTTACTGCTAGGAGTATACTCTTTTAAAAGGAAAATGTTTATGAACTTCTCCTTCCTCATCTTCTCAAAGCAGAAATACATCTTTCCTGCTTGAGTTTAGAATATCTGATGGGAAGTGCTCCAGTGATGCCACTGGTTAGCGCATGGTACTCACAGAATATGAGTAATTCCCAGCAACCATGATCCTATACACTGGTTTTACAAAGCCACTCACATAGAGAATAGAGAAAATGAGAAGTTGATGGCCATTGTCCCAGAGGCTACTTATTATGGTCCCTGCCAAGCTCATCAGCCTCTCCACCTCTCTGTATGCAACCCAGTCTCTCTCAAGATGGTTTTTCAGTTTGTTAAATGAACCATACTCTCTTAAAAATAGGGCCAATGTATAAAGTTTTTACTAGTTTCCCTAACACTGGTTTTCAGGGTTAATTCCTTATCTTTCTTGAATCATCTGAAGTGTCATTTTCTTTAGGAAACTTTCTCTCAATACCCATATTTGATGAGTTCCAACAATTATGTCACAATGGCCTTTGGACTTCTATACCTACAATACTCCCTATACCCATGATTAATTCTTTGGTGTCTCTTCTCTACCATAACACAAGCTCCACGCAGGCAGGAAATATCTGTGTCTCACTTTCCACTCTATCCACAAAGCTTAGTTCAGTGCCTCGCACAAAGTGAAAACTGAAACGGAAGAAAGACTAGGTCAATGGATGAAAAAAATAAGGAACATGTGAATGAATGGATACACGCATGTTTCCATGAACAACCACATGGATAAACACAACCAGGGAGTAGATATTTATCTACCTTCTTATCCCATAATCTCTTCTTTCTCTGCACTCATTTAGCCTTTCATGATACATTTCCTAGCACCAGCTTAGAGACACAAGTCTTTGTAACATTACATTTGATACATGTCCAACCTGAGACTTTTTGCTTCTTTGCAGCCTCAATAGGGGATGCTATTATATCCTGTCTATTTCACACTGAGGTCCTAAGATCCATCTCCTCCCAGAAACTACTGTTCACAAGGAATGAGGTCCTCAGCATAAGTTTTATAATATTCCAATAGAGGAGTTAAAATGCAATCACTTGATATTATGGCAAATTATTCCTATTTAATTACTCATTGTGGTAGAAAGGAGTGGAAGCATAGGCAGTACATTTATATTTAGCACTAAATATAAATGTACTGCCTATGAGGTTCACCTGTGCACCTGTATGGAGATAGAAGACAGAGAGAGAGACAGACAGACAGATAGATGATAAACAGGTAGATATAGATAGATAGGGCTTCTGCCTGGGCCATTCTGAGCCTGGCCCTCTATTGGTCAGCAAGGCCATTGTGAAAGGGAGGGGCCTCCAGAAGAGATTTCAAAGCTAGTGCTCCTTTCACCACCAGTCCGGGGAAAAGACCCAAGGTTGTACCTGATATTTGAATCTTGGAAATCAAAGTTCTTGTCTGCATACCCTTCTGAGAGGGGAACACAGAACCCAGATTCAGCAACATCAGCAGAGGCCAAGCCCCGCAGTGGGAAGTCAGGCTGAATGCCAGCCATCTCCCAGGCAGGGATCAAGTTTTCTGCAGCCAAGCCAGGCAGCCTCTCCCTGCCGTTTTGTCTGGAAGCACCCAGGACAGCGGGTGGCACTTACCTTTGGCAGCGAGTACTTGGGCAGCTTTATCTGAGCAAAAGCCTCTCTTCGGTAGGACACATAGTAGCTGGCTCTCCCACCTGTTGTCACCTGGATCATGGGGAAACACAGGAAGGTCAGATAGTGCTATGGATGGATGACAGCACAAAGAGGACAGAAGCAGCCTCTCTATTAACAACCACAATAGGTTTGCAACAACCTTTTAGGGAATAGCCCTTGTTGGCTTTACACCTCCAACCCTAGATACCTTGAGTTGCTCCCATGTCACAGTGCTTAGACAATAAGTGAGCAATTCCAACAGTCTCTCCCCATGGCTGGCACTATCTGTGCAAGAAGGGGCTCTGTATTTGGTCACCATGCTCTGCATACATACACACCTAATAGATAACATCAACTGAAAACAGAGAAGCTCTTGATATGGGCTGTACCCATGATCTATATATTGTCTCCTTTTCCCCAACATTTTTAATCCATTGAAATGATGACATGATTGTCAAAAAATATTTTCTGAATCTGAATAACTATTATTGCTCAAAGAGCTTGTTACTTTGAAATTAATTTTACTTTTGATCTGAGCACAATTTTTTTCCTTCATATTTACAAAGCCATGCATTAAGCAGACATTTATTTATTCTTTCCATGTGCAAGTTAATTATAGGCGTCCAAAGCCAGAGAAATAATGCTGGATTTGAACATCAGAGATCCTACATCTGAGTCTCAGTTCTACTGACTCACAGGTGGGGGAGTCAAGATCTGAAACCTCACTCAGGAAAGATAGATTCTTAGAGGAACCCAGAAACCACTCCAAGAAATGGCCCTCTGGTCTGGGCCTGTTGGAAAGTCCTGCCAGTGTGGCACAGCACTGCAGATGGCTTCTCTTGGCACAATTATCCTAACTCAGGGGAAATTAATATTCACAGGAGAAGGCAACATAGCCTGTTCAGAGAAAATAGCAGGATGACAATAGCAACCAGGCGGCTGTGCTCAGGAGGCAATTACCAGAGGCATGCACTCCATTCTCACTGAGGCCCAGGCACTTGCTGGAGATGGTCCAGTCCCCTGAATCTGCTCTAAACCTGGCGCCCATCCACAGCGGCTGCTGGGAGCAGGAGGGGTGTGACATCTCTATTGAAAGCCACCCATCGCTCCTCACTCAGAGAGATGCCATCTCCCATGACTCCCCCTTGCCCTGTTCGGATTAGAAGCTTACAAAGCAGGCATCAAAAGCTGCCAGGTAGAGCAGATGTTCGAGTGAGCGTGACGGCAGAACCCTGGAAAGAACTTGGTAGAATACATAGGCTGTGAACCAAGAGGAGATTTTGGCTTTCTCCCTGAGGTTCACTGCTAGCCTTACATGTCTATTTTCTAATTAGAATAATGTTTGTCTCATACTTCAAGCCTTTTTTTTTTTTTGATAAGACATCTGTTCTAAATCTATATTGTTCTGTGTAGGCTTAGAGGCAGGATGTTGACAGATTAAGATCAATGAGTTACCAAGAAGTCTTTATTATTTTTCTTTTAAAAATAAATCTCGACTTCATAGAATCAGATAAAAATATAACCCTTGGTTTTAAACATAGTCACTATTAGTCCTGGCATGATCGTATTTATTTGCTTATTTAATTTGGTTTTATTTTTTAATTATAAAGCAACACATATAAACATATCTGCTAACCCAAGAACTAGATCAATAGTCTTTAAACTTCAGCATGTATCAGTATCACCTGGAAAAGTTGCTAAAACTCAACTGCTGGGCCCCACTGAGTCTGGGGTGGGGTCCAAAAATCGTCTTTTCCAATAGCTTCCCAGCTGGTGCTGACACGGCTGGTCGGGGGACCACACTTGGAGCAGAGCAGAACTTGAACTTTAATGCCAATGGACACACACCCCTACGCCTCTGGGCTCCTCACCTATCCTGACTCCTGCCTTCCTCTGAAATGTAGTTACTTTCCAGAATCTTGTGCTTACAGTGATGACCTTATTTTTTTTTTAATTAAGGTAAAATTCGTATAACATAAAGTTAATCATTTTAAAGGGTATCATTCAGTGGCATTTAGCACCTTCACAACGTTATACAATCACCAGCTCTTATGTAGTTCTAAATCATTTTTCATCACTCCCCCAAGCAGACCTTTTACCCAGAGATAAAATTTTTAAGCCCCCAAGTATCTGCTCTGGTCACCTATCATGTGCTTAAAAGTCAGTTCTATCCAGGACATCCTGAATCTCACCAACCTTACCCTTAGTGAATCAGACCAGCACAGAGGCAGCAAGTTCCACTACTGATGCGAGGCAGAGAGCAGCAGTGAAAACAAGTGTTTCCCCAGAAGACTCAGTCACCTCCATAGGGAGAAAGATGAGACAGCACCACAGGGCTTTTTATCAGCACCACATAGCAATGCCCGTGGGGTTTCCAAATTACTGAGGATCCAGAGGGAGAACAGAGTGGTGCCTTTGATAGGGTGAGCAGTCCCGCTGACTCTGGAATTCAGCCTAGCCATGCCTGTTATGGCCCTGCCCAAACACAGACACACACTCTCTTTCAACCTCTCTCCCCCCAACACACACACACCCAGGGAGCATTTTTGCTTAAGTAAGTCATGAAGATGGAATTACACTTCAGAATCACCATGGGATGATCTAAAATATTAAAAGGCTGCACAAAGCCCAAGGAGCCCGGAGATTCTTCAGGCCTCAGATATCATAGCAGCCCTCAGCATATCCACTGGCTCCTGCAGCTCTGCCTTTGTCCTGGCCATGCCCCTCTCTGCACTGCGCAAATCCAACACATGCTTTAAATCTCAGTGTAAGGCCCAGAGATCCTGGAGAGTTTCTGGATGCCACTTATTTATTATAACATATCCTTCCTCTCAACTCCTGAATTTTTGTTATTTCCATGTTCCCAGTGTTTTTGACATTTTCATGGTTTACATATATCTATAATGATCCCTCCAGGTCTTATTACAAGGTTGTAACTTCCTGATTGCTAAGTAATGCTGGTCTCACAGCAGATGATTAGTGGATCCATGATGATAAAAATAATGATAAAACTGTCCTGGTTTGAGTTTGTCTACCATGCTTCAGAACCTTACATTGTCCCATATAAATTATACAGTTCAAACCCATCAACAACCCTGCAAAGGCAACAAGAAATTGAGTGACTTGCCCAAGATCAGACAAATTACGAGCCCAGTAAAGTCTGGCTCCAAACCCATTCTCCTCTATCCAAGATGAATCCTCCATCACCTTCCTTATGTCAACAACTGTATTGTAACAATACGATATATTTCCTTGATTACAACATCTTTTAATTGTTTTTAAATCTCTATAATTGACTGTGTATACATTTGTATTTCCATGTAATCCCAGAAAATCGGTTACGGCGTTGATGCTGCATCTTAAAACTAATGTCTTCTTAGAAGAGAAGAGGTGAGGTAATAAAAACAAGAGAATTATCATGCCATGAAAGCTTATTACTTGGAAGATGCTACAGTAAGCAGTTTACAAACCAGACTTAATTTGCATATGTGTATTTGCGTTTATCCATCTATACCTCTCTCTCTACCTACCTACCTATACACACACACTCCATCTCTTCTACAGCTCAGGAAACTGAGCCTGAGAAAGGCCAACTAATTTGCCCAATGTCACACAGTCCTTCCTTGTCCCAGCCAGTGTATGACTCCAGCCTGTGTTTGACTCTTTCACTAGGAATAAGCATATCCCCCAAGTGTCAGGCATAGGGCAGGAGGTCTATACTTACTGACTAACTGAATAATGAGTTGTCATTCATCCACGTAACCAGAGAGCCTTTGACTTTGCTTCCCTCCATTGTTTAGTGTCTAAGCAGTGGCTCTAGAGAAGAGCTTTCCAACACTGCCTGGTTCCTGGCTGGTCACAGGAACTTATCTCCGAATAGAAGCTCTAGCCCTCTCCCTGGGGAACAGAGCCTTCCCAGTCCTGGAATGATACCAGGCTAGTGCATTTGCTGCCTTTCTGCTATTATTTGTGTGGTTCTCTGGCAATCATACAAAGAAGGAATAAAGTTTAGCGACTATTAATCTATTTTGATGAACTTTTCTCTTCCTTACAAGCAAATTTGCTGGCACGGTAAATCCCAGAGATTATTACCACTTTCCCTTTCAGTGACACCTTTTATTTTACATTTGATGAATGTCATCCAATTATTTGCTCTGGGCCCATCCGTCATGCTAAACACAGAATTAGCTGGGTCTTTTCCTCACTAATGACTGGCTCGTTAATCTGATTTTCTGGATTTCCATTTTACAGGTTTAATTGGGCTCCTGGCCAGTGAAAATGATTCCTTTGGACAAATGCATTGGCCATTAAACACATCTGTCTCTTCTGACTTTCTCCCATGCCTGCTGTAACCAAGTCTAAACTGACATATCCTTTTTTTTTTTTTTTTTTTCATTTCTCCTTGCTTCTGAATGATGGCTTGCCTTGGAGGAGAGAGAAAAATATGCCTCCAAAATGGAACTGGGGGGCCCTGAATCATACTGAACTTGTTTCTGTCACAGATGGAAGAAAACTTGTAATGTTTCTAGAATTCATAAATGGGTACAGGTAGTCTGAGAAGAAAATCAGAAACTAACATTTTTGAAGTGTCTATCATGTGAGGAGTGCTTTAGATTTATGATACTATTTAATATCCACAATTATTATTATTACTGTTACTATTGTTAAAACTATTATTAGTACCCTCCAAGGTGAAGATATTAATAACATTTTTCGAGTACTTCCTACATGCCAAGCGCTATTCCTCTGTATATACCAGCTTTCTCATATATGATCAGGTGAGAAATTGAGGCACAGAGAAATCATACAGCATACACAAAGACACACAGCAAGTAAATGCTGGAACTGGAATTTGAACCCAAGTTCATATGACTATGAAGCTTATGCTTGTTCCTCAGACTATGTGAGGTTTCCACACGTCAGTACAGAAGGGAATGGATCCTAGGTCACTCAATTCCCTATAACCAGATAAGCTGCCCACCAACAAGGCAGGTCTTTCTCTGTGAGGGTTCATGTCAATTCCCCAGCCCTGAGAAATCAATGTTCTATTGTTGCACAGGAGTAAATTGTGCTGCTATTGGCATTTGTGAATAAGAGAGTATAATGGAAATAATTTAGCTTACACAAGAGCTGTTGCCTTCATAGGAAATGACATTTAGAAGCTTTTCCAACTAGAGGAACTTGCTGGGTCCAATACAACATGAATAATCTAAGCCAAGAGAAGCGACTACATTCATAAGCACATGTTAGGTACTTCTCAGACAGCCTCTGAACTGTTCCCTCCTTCTTAAAAAGATGCAAGGGAACAGCTGAGTTGTTATGATGCACAATTAACTTTTTCAATTTCTTTGCTCATTAATTCTATTCAGATTATTTAAAATAAGTCTTGATGTTGTTAGGCCTTTCTCTTCCTCTCCACCTACATAATTCCTTTAAAGATCATGCTTTTTTTTTTTTTTTTTTTTTTTTTTCCTTCAGGAACAAAGAAACAGGCTTCTGAGTACTGGACCACAAGAGTCAATAAATAGCCATGGGCCTCATTAGGATGTGGCTCTAAATATTAGGATGGTCCCAGGTGCTTCTACATGGCAGTTCAAGTCATTTTGTCATATTGAAATCATTTTCCGAAACTGCCCTGCTAAGGAACTGTCTCATGCGTCTGAGTCAAAACTGGTACAGCATTTGAAACAAGACACCTATCAGCAAGACATCTACTCTGCCAGACTGTCTGATGTTGAATTTAGTGTTTGTCAAACTGGTGTTGGCTTATTTAATGTCCTGGAGGCTCTGTGATATTAATGTAATATGCAGTTTTATCTGTCTGTTTCTAGAGAGTGGGCCTAATGCCTAGTACAACACTCCAGCTTAGGCCAAACCTCCTTTGAAACATATTTACCCATAATTTTTTTTTTATTGGGGCCCTAACAGCCCCAAAACAGCTTCACCAAGAATATATCTGGGATAAGAGAAGTGATGCGAAGTCAATATTGCTCTTTCTCTTGGTGAGACGTGTGCACAGGTGTGTGTGTGTGTGAGCATAGGGGAGATGTTGGAGGGAAGATGTGTACTGAGGTTGCTAGCACACTCATTGGCCAACAAATATTCACACATCGACTGCTGCCTTCACCAGCCCTGCCAGGACACTTCTTGGAGCCTTGACTACCTATGGAGGATGTTGATAAGGAAGAGAAAAGGTGATGAGTTAGAAAAACATGGGACAACAACCACATGTCTAGACCATACACAGCAGAAGAAGAATCAGAAGACTTGATTCTCTGAGACTGTGTACTGAAATATCACAAAGGACTAGACTCGATATGTTTCCAATTATGCATTTTCAAAGAAGACTCCGCTTCTGATTTTTAAGCATTGTAGCACATCTCTTGGGATCCCAGACGTATGTTTGAATCCTGCTTCTGCCATTTGCTGATTGGGTGACCTTGGACAGGTCATTTAACCTTCCTAATTACTTCTTTGGAAAAACAGAGATATTATTCTGCTTACTGACATGTTACTATAAGGATTAAACATGTAAGGAGCCTTATTCCTGAGCCCAGAACATGCTAGGTACTCGATGCATGTCACCTGTCCCTGCTGAACTAGAGGCCCAGATGCCTGTATCAGTCTAACAGCTTGGAGGGCTTATGGTGACTGAGCATGGTGGCAGTTTACTATTGCAGGCCAGAGGCTTCAGGAAGTGCTAGGGTAGTCGTATGGATTGCCTGGTCAGAACTTATTGGAAATAGAGGACTGAAATTGTTCATGTTGCCCTCAGCAAGGACGATTTTTTTTTAATTTTTTTTTGTTTTTGTTTTTGCATTAGAGTATAGTAGAGTTGACTTACAGTGTTTTGTCAGTTTCTGTTGTATGGCATAGTTTTACATATGTTTATATAGGAATATATATATATTCCTTTTCTCATTCTATCTTCCTTCATGATCCATCCCAAGAGAGTGGATATAGTTTCCTGTGTTGTAGAGTAGGACCTCATTGTTTATCTATTCTAAATGTAAACGTTTGCCTCTACTAACCCCATCCATCACACCCCCTCCCCCGTCCACCTTGCCAACCACAAGTCTATTCTCTATGTCCTTGAGTATTTTTCTGTTTTGTAGATTAAAATGGACAGAGAAACTAAATAGACATTTCTCTTAAAGAAGACATACTGATGGCCAATAGGCACATAAAAAAATGCTCAGCATCACTGATTATTAGAGAAATGAAAATCAAAACTGCAGTGAGGTACCACCTCACATGGATCAGAATAGCCATCATTAACAAGTCAGCAAATAAAAAATGCTGGAGAGGGAGAGATGGAGAAAAAGGATGGCTTTGTAGAGAAGACCACCCATGGAGACCACAAGGCCATGTGTTTTGTGCCAGACATTTGACCATTAATGGCTTCAAGTCTTATCTTCAGGTCCTAGCATTTATGATTTAGAAGGAGGGGTAGGAGTCCTTAAGATGCCCACTTGATCCTTCAGAGTAGAAATTGTTTTTCCTCTCCTAGTTTTATTGGGGAATGAAAAGACAATGATAATAATTATGGAAATAAAAAAAGAAAAGAACAGATATGAATTTTAATTGTCATCCTGAAGTACACATTTTGTGAGCATTTAAATACTCCCAATTAAAATAATAATAGATACAAAGCCAAACCCTAGACAGTCTACCCTGAGTGTTCTAGATCTGGAAGCCACAGTTTCACAGAAAAAGGAAAATAGTACCCACAGAAGCACCAAAGACAAATGCTAAACTTACTATCAAAATGCTTCCCCTGCCTCCTGTTTCAAAAATGTCAACGTTCCTTGAGCACTGTGAATACAACACTTTTTTTTGTCTGTTTTTTTAGGGCCACACCCACAGCAAATGGAGCTCCCAGGTGAGGGGTCCAATTGGAGGTGTAGCCTCCGGCCTATGCCAGAGTCACAGCACTGCGGGATCCCAGCCAAGTCTGAGACCTACACCACAGCTCACAGCAATACCAGATCCTGACCCCACCGAGCAAGGCCAGGGATTGAACTCACGTCCTCATGGATGCTGGTCGGGTTCATTAACCACTAAGCCATGATAGGAAATCTGAGAATACTTTATATATATTAAAGTATATAATATAAAGTTTATATATATAGTGTATATATATATAAAGCGAGAGAGAGAGACTGAGAAGTGGCTAGAAAAGATATTACAAGTTGCTAAGCTTATATAGTCTTCCTATACTTAATAAGGTTTTCTCTTCATGATATCACATAGGCTATTTCCTTTATACAAGTAGACATTATGAAGGCAATTAATTGACTGAAATCTTCCCAGTCTGGAAGATAATAACCCAAATTTCAAAAAATTAAAAACAAAATAGTGGGGAAGGAGAAGAGGGAAGGTTAAAAGGGCCTGGTATCTGTAACATCTTAACTAACTTAGCTCAATTGTGAATCAGATATGCAATTTAGGCATGGTAACTAGTCTCTTAGAGTTTCAAGGTTATTTTTATATAAAAATGAAATGAAGAATAATTACTGTTATCTTACAGAGAAGTAAATGAGAGAAGATAATAAAATACTTTCGTGTAACTATAAAATGTTTCACAAACACAATTATGAGGATGTTATGACTGACCTTTGTGTGCACCCAGGAGCCCAAACCTTTTAGATAAATCACTAGACTGAACGTTTGTGTCCCCCCAAATTCATGTGTTGAAACCTAATTCCCCACGTAATGGTGTTTAGAGGTGGGACCTTTGGGAGATGATTAGGTCATGAGAGTGGAATCCTCAGGAAGAGACTAGTGCTCTTATCAAAGAAAGCACAGATAGTTTTCTGAGTTATGCTACCATCTCAGGACAGGGCAACAAGATACTGTCTACGAACCAGGAAGTGAGCCCTCACCAGACACAGAATCTGCCGGTGCATTATTCTTGAACTTAACAGCCTCCGGAACCTTTAAGAAATGAATTTTTGTTTTTTCATCAACCACTTAGTCTATGGCTTTCATAGGAGTCTTAGTACAGAAATCAAGCTGATGATCCAGTTAGGCCCACTCTTAATTGTGTGGGATGTTGAAATTTGCCATTGGGGCAATGGCTATCTATACATAGCCTGCAGGACTAGAGTTCCCTACAGACTCAAAGGTTGGAGGCTACATGGAATACGAGGAGAGAAGCAAGAAATGTACAGGCAGAGGCATAGAATAGAAGTGTCTTTGGCCATCAGGATGGATGGCAGCTGCACAGAGCTACTTAGAGAATGATTAATTTTATTGATATGTTCAAGATGCTTTAGAGATCCTAAAAGGGCAAGGCAAGCAAGATCATTAATTTTAGAGAGAAGCAGGGATGCTTCTTTGGGACACAGGACTTTCAGATAGACCTGGAGATACGTGAGCTGATGGATATAACACAAAACTTCACCAACATGGGACTTGCTGCCTCATGAGTGAATTTTGGGACAGCAGTGGATGAATTTACACCATATGCAAAGCTTTTTCTCAGAAAACACAGCTGCCTCCCCCAAGAGAGCCATGAGTATTTGTAAAATGCTAACTGCTACTTCTTGGCACTTCCCCATGATGCTCCTTTTGTGATAACTCTCCTATTCTCCACTAGCAGAAGCATCACAGTTGGACAATCAAGCTCCATGCTCACCAATGTCTGCTCTCATACACAGTGACCTTGTAGGAGAGATACTATGCAGCCCCACTTTACCGATAAGTTAATTGACATGCATGAGGTCACTCAACTCCAAAGGAGCAAAGCCTGGATTTGAACTTGGGTCTTTCAATTTTGACAATGTCCAGTACATTGTGCAAGCCTCAATGAGTCTAAAATGTCTACTGCTGAGCCTTCCTGAAAAATATCTCATTTGGGGCCAGTTATCTGGAGAGATTCATCCTGACTCAGATCTCTAGAAAAGACCAGAATCAATGAATTTGACACCATTTACATTAAAAACTACCTTCTTAATGAAGCCTCCTCCATCCCAGTTTCCCAACTAGAGTCAGCTTTTCTCCCTCTGGTTTTTAGGACTCTTTGTTTGTGGCTCTGGTGCTACACTTACCAGCTGCTGCCTTGAATTACTGGAAAGTGGTGCTACACTTACCAGCTGCTGCCCTGAATTACTGGAAAGTGGGTATATCTTAGGTTGTACTATAATATCTTCAAGGGTAGATAATGTATTCTGTTCCCATGTAACTGTCTCTCCATACCCAGCACCCATGTCATGACTAATATTTGTAGACTACTCTGTGCTATTAGTTTTTATTATTGAACCAAATCTCATTTAGTCAGAGCACAACTATACAAGTGCGGTCTACTTAGATTCCCATGTTAGAATCTGGGAACCTGAGGCTCAGACAGACCACATTAGGTCACCTTCTTCCTAAAAGGTGAGGCTCAAATCCAACCTCAGAATGTCTGATTTAAGCCCCAGGCTCTTTTCATGCTGCCAGGCTGCTTCTGTCTATGTTCACTAAGTCAAGATCAGAAGAACACAAAGTGAAGATAATTGCATGGATTTTTACAAGTGGGTCTTGATTTTACATCAAATCCTCCTTTGATTGGTTGGCAACACCACAGCATGGGAAAGCAGGGGCCATGGGAGAGCGTGCTTTCCTATGGGAAACAGGGAAGCAGATTACAGGATGTTCTTCCCCACCCACTGCCGAATCCACATATTAATTAAAGGTCTGGCCAACATCACATCGTTCCTTGAACATTAATCATGTTTAGACATCTCACTATGGATCCTGGCCCCAATTCTACTATGTATTGTATTTATCAATCAATCAGCAAGTACTTATTCTGTCCTTTTGTGCCCAGGCTGTGTCATGTACCACAGGAGTCATGGGGCTGCGACCTCACAGAGTTCACCATTTCTTTGTAGAAACAAGCCTAACATATCAGATGTACAAATGATGATATAAAGTGAGTGTTGATG
This sequence comes from Sus scrofa, assembly GCF_054392235.1. Lineage (NCBI taxonomy): Eukaryota > Metazoa > Chordata > Mammalia > Artiodactyla > Suidae > Sus > Sus scrofa. Next base: position 138,755,130 of record NC_139396.1, on the reverse strand, counting down.
CTATGCTACTCTGAGGAGGGAAGGCTAAGTGCTGTAAAACAGAAAAAAAAAAAAAACAAAAACCTTAGAACCACAATAGTTACTCAACTTCTTCTCAAGATCCTTCTAGAATTACAATAAAATAAGTGCTGGGCACTGTGGGAGTCCACACTCATCCCGTTTCCTTTTACAGATGACATGAGTAAGAGATGGAAATGGCAGGGTGACACAGCTAGCAGAGGGCTGGGCTGGGATTTAAGCTCATGCTTGCTTAACTACAGAGATGTAGGCATAAGCTCTCTTCTGTATCACCCTCCACTGTGATGCACACACCTAGTAAAACGTAGTATATAAACAGGTATGATGTACACTCCCACTGCCTCCGGAGGAGAGCATGGGTCCTCACACTGAAGGATATGCTATTTTCCTAAGAGGATGATGGGTTTGTGGATGTAACACTAGAGAAACCAGATCATGGCTGAACTGTCCCACACACCAAAGGGAGATGCTGGGAGAAAAGGTGAGACTGTACCATAAAAGAAGAAAGAAGAGATCACCAGCAGAGCTGGAGAGGTGGCAGGATGGGAGATCCTAGAGAGTGGATCACTGGTGATTAGTTGGTTCCAGAAGAGGTGCTTTGTGGGGAGGACTAGTAATAGAGGGTGTGTGTAGGTTTTATTAAGGGTTTTTGTCATTTAGTATCTGATATAAACATGCTGCTTCATTTTCACTTGACATTTTCAATAAAAACGCTATACTACTCTGCTCAATAATCTTATTAAAATTTTATGTATTTGTTTGTTTATCTCAACAGAGGTGGTTCACATCAAGAACATGGTTCTGCTTTAAGAAAATGCCCAAGGGTTACAGCTGGGTTATCAGGGATTCTATCTTTCTGCACCTTTTCAGGTTACTTACTTCCTTCTTGGTTGTGGAAATTAACAAAGGACATCAAAACAGAAGCCCAGACATGGATTGCGACCTCTTCCACCCCTTAAGCCTCTTTAGGAAAAACACTTAACAGCTCCTACACCTCAGTTTCAACTCAAAACAGCTAAGTTCAAAACAGATAAGCACTCTCACAACATAAGGTCCAACGTGTGCCTAACACAAAGTAGGGACTCAAAAATGTCAAATGTCAATGTTTTTTGTCCCTTCACTTCCTGAGTCCAGGTTGCCTCAACATGAAGGTCGTCTTTAACTCCTATCTCCTAAGATTCTACGCTGTCAGTTTCTTCTGTGGTCATTCAATGACTCCACAAGCACGCTGTAAGCACTTACTTTGTGTGAAGTTTTCTGCTCCTACTTACCGCCCATTACACAGTTCTTGACCCAATTTGCCTCATGCAAATAAGAAAGTTTAAGTTGTGACTCTTTCTCATTTAAAGAACAGAACAAATGCACTGGTTGAGAAAGAAGGCTCTGGTGTCAGGCTGCCTAGATCAGATTTCTGTTCTATGCTTTGGGAGAATGACTTTACCTCTCTGTGCCTTTTCTGTGAAATCAAGGTAAGAGTAGGACTTATCTCATATGATGTCATAATAATTAAATGCATTAATAATAGGTCTAGCTTATACCAGCCACTCAATAATCATAAGCTGATTATATACCCAATTGGTTCTCTAAGAACTACAGATAATTAAATAAGAAAGAAAATGAACTAGGAGGTAAAAATCATGGAGGAAGGGTTAGGACAAATATTAACCAAGAACATGCTGAGAACTACAGTGTTTCTTACACAGAAGAGTTAGTAATGTTCAATCCACTTCTTAAGGACTCGTCTCTGATATTTCATTTCGGAGGATATAAAGAAGCCACTTCTTCACTGGCTTCCCTCCCCCCACACACAAAGAACAACCAAGAAGCAATTACACAGTGTGATGAAATAATAAACACACTCATATTAAGAGCACTTGGATGATTTCTCCATACTGCAGTCTGGAGACACTCACTACCTGGGGCAGGCAGTAAAACAGCAGGCGTTTATTCTGGAGAACCAGACAGAACCCTTGGATACTCTCCATTCTAATTGCATTCAGTGGCTTTACCACCACATGCTATTACAAGGTGTGCATTCCTTTCAAAGACATTTTTCAGAGAAGAAAGTGGAAATGATCTCGCCTGGCCTCAGAGGTTACAGGCTGTAGGGAGAAAGGGGAAGTGTCTAATTTCATGTTCCCATTACACACAAGCTGTATAAGAAAAAAAAAACAAGGAAGGAGGAGGAGAGAATGGAGATTCAAGAATCAGACAATTTTAAAGCCCAAGAAACACAGAGAGAAGAACCAATCAATTTTTTTTTTTTTTTCCGTAGCAGATGTTTGCCTGCAGTTCCAAAGCTAACAGCAGTTGATGTAGTAAGGATGAAATAGAAGGACGAAGAAAAGAGAGTTTAAAAGGAAGGGAGGGAGGGAGTCAGATGGCAAAGAAGAAGCTAATCCCCAATTCCTCCTTCCTGGCCTCACCATGCTAGGCTCTGCCCTCTGGGGACAGCAGGGCATCCACTGCCTTACCCACCCTAGGTTCTCCTGGGCCCTTGCATATAGCAGCCCTCTGCCTGAAGCATTTTTCACCAGGAAGACAAGGGTAATCAGGCCCATCCTTTAAACATCTTCATTCTATTACTTTCATAATCAGTTTCTGAAGTTCTGTTCAATAGATGTGGGCCGACTAGACCAAGCGCTTGAACAGATGCTTGGGCCATGGAGCTGCTCTCTCTGCCATTGATCACAGAGACAAAAATCAATCATGGCTAAGAAGAAAGAAGTTAAAAATAAATTGCAGGAATTGATTTCTATTCAGACCTTCTGACTCCCTGTTTAGGAAGGAAGAAGGAAGAGGGAAGAGGGAACCTGGATCCACCTGTCATGAAAACACTTCATATGTCCCAACCTCCAAAGCAAGATCTTGGAATATTTTATACACACACGCACACACACACACACACACACACACACACACACACACACATTTTCTCTTAATTTATGCTTTTATATTATTTTGTTTTTGCATCTTAATAACCATCAGAGATGAGAATCCATTCAAATCGTAATCTTTCATGAGAAGAAGACTAGGGTTTGTCTTGAGTTCACTACAAATACTCTAAAGTGGGACCCTGGGCTTTGTGGATGGTAGGAACTCCAGAAAAACTTGTTGAGGGACTGATGGAATCAGTGAATGAATGAAGTCCCCTCCTTGCATTATCAGTTCTTATAGTTATGCTTATTTCTGTGAAAATTTTATCACAGCAGGCAACTTTGTTATTGTTCTGCTTATGTATTATCTCTTTCAATCTCACTAGACCATAAACCCTCCCATGGTAGGAACTTATAGTTTTTTGCTTTTAAATTTTTGATCCATTGCATCATCTTCATACTGAACTCTCAGTAGGCATAAGAGAAGAATTATTCAGCAAGTCTCTTGAGGAATTAGCTATATCCAAATATATATACATATTCTGACATTAGAGAAATGAGTTGGGAATTTCCAAATAATAGCCCCCTCTCTTCTATCTGACTAAATGGAACATTCTGGAGAGTGATCAGACTTGTGGAATTTTAGCACTGGAAGAGAATTTCTAGAGTCATACAGCCCACTGGCTTTCAAACTGGATTCTGGGGCACTCTAAAATTCTACAGTGATGCCTTGGGAGTGTCTATAAAGGGGTGAAGAAGAGGCTGGGTGGGGGAGGGAGCTGATACAATGTCTCACCCTCTTTAAACTATGTCCATTCCATTTGTATCTATTTTACATTTTGGAATTCCTTGAACAGTACTGAACGTTCCAACTGTTAAGAATATCAATAGTAACCAAAGGTTTGAAAACTCTGATGCCATCCTTTCATCTTTGTGAGAAGGAAATGAAGCTTTGAAGGGGAAAGGTAATGGCCCAAGGTCACAGAGTGAGTTATGCTGAGACCAGACTTAAACTCAGGAATACCGTGCTACCCGCCCCCACTGCCCACCTCATACTGTGGACACTGTCTCCTGCCACGAAAGGTCTCTTTTCTTTGTAACACTGGATGGTCCTATAGTTGGACTCCTCAAGTCAATTCCTTTCTTTGAGAATTGGCTTAATCCCTGCCTTTTCCAGGAAAAGTCCCTGATCATATTGTGCCTCACGGATCTCCCTCACTCTGAGAAGGAGCCTTGATTATCTTAGGGGCCTTTACGCATCGCTCATGGTGACCATCAGGCCATCCAGTCCTACCTCGTATAAACTGAACAACAAAGGAGAACAACCACTTTGTCAGTCGTGTCTACCATTATATCACTGTCATTTAGAACAGTAATAGGAGCATATTAAGTGCTCAACAAGGAATTGTAGAATGAATGAATAAATGAATCAACCAATCAACACTTCTGTCTCAACAGCCCAAGGTATGTAGTAGGTATTCAGTCAAATCAAGTTGATTGATTAGCCACTGGCTCTTCCACTCTTAAATTCCAAGAAGACCTTATTCTGGCTGACTGTGAGAGTTTTCAGAATCCAAGTCTTAAAAGCTTCTTGCAGAAATCCAAAATATCCTTTTATCACCATTCACTGGCTATGGAGTTAAATGTAGAGAGATTAAAAATTTTAAAATATGGGAGTTCCCCTTTTGGCTCACCAAAATCGAATCTGAGTAGTATCCATAAGGATGCATGTTCAATCCACATCCTTGCTCAGTGGGTTCCATCATTGCTGTGAGCTGTGGTGTCGGTTGCAGATGTGGCTTAGATCCTGCATTGCTGTGGCTGAGGCAGAGGCTGGCAGCTACAGCTTGATTTTGCCCCTAGCCTGGAAACTTCCAGATGCTATGGGTACAGCCCTAAAAAAAAAAAATTAAAGCTGAGCCTCTGATATAGATGTGTATTCTAGTTAGAATGGTAATGGGGAGAGAACTGGACTTAATAGTCTGCTTCTCAGTCAACAGCCCAACTGCCTTCATTATCAGCACTGTTGTTTTTACAATACAATTATCTTTAATAGAAGACCCCAGAAAAGGGATCCTCCTGGGAGCTGGGCTTGGCAGAGCTCATGTTGAGAACTTGCTGGGACTTGAAAGGGAGGGATAATGGGAGACCTGACTGGGTCATGATTCAATAGCTCCTCTGCACCCAGAAATGGGACATAAGGGAAGCTGTGCCCCAAAATACATCATGAAAATAGGCTAATGCATGAAGAGGTACAGGGAAAGTGGGGAAGGCTGGAGATGAGTGGAGCTGGGGATGGTAAGGATGATTAACCATCAGGTTGTCAACTGCCCCCCTTTGTCATCCCTGTGACAAGTGTTTGAATGATCCTCTAAGTGTATCTGAGGGACAGCTCTCAGAGGTGCTGGCATGATTACATTGTGCTGAATTCCATTAAGCCCTTCTTTGGTTAATGATGCAGAAACTTTCTGATCTGAAACAAAATTGAAACAGATTCTGACAAACAGTCCACTTGAACAAGGAGTGGAGTGAGGCTTTCCTGCCCCCATTATCTACCAAGACAGGGACAGCACCTGCTTACTTCACCTTTACAGTCAGCTGGAAAAGCTTCTGGGAACACCAGCTTTTCAATGCTAATGTGAAGATCTGTAGATTGGGGAAATGGATCAGTGTCCTCATTTGCTGTCCTTTACAGACCCAGGCAGCCCTGAGTTTAGATCCTCCTGACCTTGCCATTTATTGAACTGTATGATGAAGGGTAATGCTCGAAACTTCTCTGAAACACAGTTTCCTCTTTTACAAAATAAAGAGAGTGATATCTACCACATTGAGATCCTGTGAAGATTATGGTAAAATTAAATAAAATGTACTTGTGCCAGATATAAATTTGGCACTAAATAAATGGGAGGTCCTTTGCCAATAAGGATAACAATGCTTCAGTTTGCTGATTGGTGGGTGAAAAATTGTGGTGTGGCTAGATGGAAAGAATAGTCTCAAGAATTGCTGCTTTGGAAATAAGAACTTAGATTTCCAAAGAGTGGAAGAGTTTCGAAAGTTAGGTGATCTCATTCCTTTGAGTTGAATATAGAAATGTTTGTGGCCCCTGGACAGCACACCCACCTTGAGGCCAGAACACACAGGCTGCATCTAACTCTATGAGGCTCCTGGATAATTAAACATGTATGTGCCACTCTTCCCATAAAATACACTGAATATCAGATGTGCAACCATGACCCACCTTGTGCCCAAGGAGACACCATTAATTAACAAACACAGTCTTTCCTAGTGAACCACAATAGCAGCTTCTATGCAGTTATTACCAATTACTCAGAGGTGATACACAAAATGAAAAAAAAAAATGATACTTCAAAACCAGATATATCCCATCCATGTACTACTAGAAATGCAAATATTTATAACACATAGCTAATTATAGGACAGTTAGCTAGGATTAAGGGAAAGAATTCCTTGCTATTTGGGTCTATTAAGCAACAAGTATTGTAACTTCCATGGAAACTCTGCAGATCTCTTGAGAAGAAGCAAATCTGAATCATTTATTAGAAACAGGCATGGAAAAGCTTTAAATAGAGTGAAGAGATCACCATGCCCAAGGATTGATGGGCATCCTGTACAGAAAGGCCCCTCCCTGGAGCCACTTAGTCTCAGCAGGAGACAGTGGGGAGTCGTCAGCATCTGGTTGGTAATTGATGCTGTGCTGTAGGAATGGACAGGAGGCATTGATCAAAGGGTAGGAAGTGACCAGAGAAGAGGAATCTAGCCAAGGCTCTGAAAAAGGCCGTATTTAACAGATGGGCAGAGGGAGAAGCACCAGTGTAGGAGAGGAAGAAGAGACTGAAGAGGCAGTGAGAGGAGCTGTACTGCACACTAGCAAAGGAGAGAGGCTGCTTCAAAGAAGAAGGAGTAGCCAGGACATTCCAACGCTGTAGACAAGTCCACTAAGTTCATTCTTGAGGGGTGTTATCTGGGCATCATTTATAGACAACTTGAATGAACTTGGAAAATGCAATTTCAATGAAGTAGCAGAGGCAGAAGTCAGTCTTAAGTGGGTTAGAGAGAGAAGGAAATGAAAAAATAGGTTAATGAATGTAGACAGTGCTCAAGAAATTTGGTTGTGAATGAAAAAGGAGTCCCTTATAAAAAGGAGTATGAGGAGTTCCCGTCGTGGCTCAGTGGTTAACGAATCTGACTAGGAACCATGAGGTTGCGGGTTCGATCCCTGACCTTGCTCAGTGGGTTGAGGATCTGGTGTTGCCGAGAGCTGTGGTGTAGGTTGCAGACATGGCCCAAATCCCACGTTGCTGTGGCTCTGGCATAGGCCGGTGGCTACAGCTCCAATTCGACCCCTAGCCTGGAAACCTCCATATGCCCCCATATGCCACGGGAGCGGCCCAAGAAATGGCAAAAAGACAAAAAAAAAAAAAAAAAAAAAAGACGAGCATGAGGTTCTAAAAAAATTTCATTGTTTAGTTTTTTTGGTAAAGTTTTATTGAAGTACAATGGGTTTACCAGGTTGTGATAATTTCTACTGCACAGCAAAGTGATTCACTCATACATATACACATATCCATTCTCTTTCAGATTTTTTTCTCATATAGATTATCACAGACTCCTGGGTAGAGTTATCTCTGCTACCCAGCAGATTCCCCTTGGCCAATTTTAAAATATCTGCTATCCTTAAATCAAAACTAAACAACAATCACTGAGGTATATGGAATGACTGTTGTTCAGTTTTAATTTAAGGATAGTAGATATTTTAAAATATTTTAACAATGACGGAAAGTCAGAAAGAAGGAGGAATAAACTAAAGGAGAAAGGAGGATAAGCAATACAGCCAGGTCTCTGAGAAGTTAGAAGGGATGGGGATAGGTGTTTGGGTTGGGGATGTTATATGGGGATGAGGATGCTTCTTGCTACTTGTCTTATATAGTTCACCCATCCACAATCCTGGGTGCATAGTAGGGACTCAAATAAAGAGTCAACGTTGTCTGGCGTTGGGTTCCTCTCAAAAGTAGAGGCTGAGACAAGCGCTTTTGCACAGGTAGTTTATTTATTTATTTATTTTGGAGGGGTCGTTTGGGGTTTGTTGGTTTATTTTTGAGAAATGTTCCTAAGGAACAGGAATGATGGAACTAGACAGCAGGAAACTGGGAGTCAGGGAAAGCCATCCCAAGATGTATTACTGAACTGGTTACTCCCATGAGAAATTGGGGCTTAATTCCACTGGGGGACCCTATGGTGCCTCACAGAGGACAAGGCTAAGAATTGCCTTCCTGACCTAAGAAAAGGAGTACTTATCCACTGGCTCCTAACTCTTATTGGTCAAATCATCCCATAGGATCTTGACACCCTTATGACTCAAGGTGTGCATCTGGGCCAGACTGGCTGAAGGGGTCTCTTATTATACGCCTCCTACTCAGGGAGAAATTACCCCCTAGAACAAAAAGCAAGAGGTCCACAGAGTAGCTGAGGCAAGGTAACACCGCCACCTCCATGCACAGCTAGTTGCTGATCAAAGGTGAGGCAGAAGCATGGGAAATGGGAAGGAAGAGATGTTCAACACGAAGGTCAACTAAACGTCATTACTTCACAATCTGATCACTATTTTGTGTGTACTCACAGAGGTATTTCAAACTCTAATAACAATGTTTACTTCAAGTCACTAAAATCATTATCTGTGTGGAGGCACATCCCAGCTACATGCTATTTAAAGAACTTCCATTAGTGCTGCCTGTTGAAAACACTTAAGATTCTGAAAGCGCCTCAAGAATATTCACCTGAAGATGTCTTTATTGGATTTCTTTTGAAGATTGTCTCTGCAACTCTTTCATTTTCCTTTAAACTCCTGTGCTGTAAATGTGTCCCTAATGATGAAATTGCTATTTATTTAACATTCAAAATCTCTCCCATTAAGGCAAAATTAACATCATTTAAAATATTGCCAAATAGTTTTTCTTTGAATAATTACACTCTATTAATTTCTGCCTCAGGGCTTTTTGTCATTCAGAAAGATAACAATTTATTAGGGATATAGTAGCCACACCATAGAGGCTTCTTTACATCTCATGGTGGTGCATAAAGCAGGCTCTTAAAATATCGAAAGCTAGGTCATCTAGGGACCAAGAAGGCACTCAAGAGTCTTAAAAGATAATTAAACTCCAGCATATCTACAGTTGTATATACACAGATATATGTATCATTAGAAGCCATATCCTTTGACAACCAACACAGTAGAAGGTATGTGGGATAATTTTATCATGCATATATGTCAATACATGTGTTGAAGCCATGAATAATTAAAGAATGAACGTGAGGGAAAGATTTAGTCATCTTTTATGTGATAGGCTTATCACAAAATACACAAAATACAGTAGGGCTAATTTTTGCATGTGGATTAGTCTCTTGATTCTTGCATTTTATAGGCCTCTGCAGTTTTCAAAGCATTTCAAAGCCATTTTTATCTCCCTTAATCCTCACAACAACCTTCCAATTTAGGCAGAACAAGTAGCATGATTCCATTCTACAGAGATCAGGAAATTAATGCTTGGAAAATCCAAGTGACACACCCAGTGTTCCCTGGCTGGTAGGTGGCGGACTCCTGACTATAACCCAGGTCTTTGAGTTCAAGGTTCTTTTCCTCACATGAGGCCGCTTGCTACTTGAATCATAAACTGCTTGAGAGCAGGGACAATGTCTTCTGTTAACATGCTCCGTAGCATCTGGCGTATTTCTAGTAGCTCAACAAATATCTGTTAATTGGCTACTTGTACTTGTTAACTGCTAAATCTTCTAGAACATTTCCCAACAACAAAAAAATAGTACAATAGTGCTATATGTCTATGTTTATACACAGAAATCTTAAAAACTAACAGCAACTTGTATCCAAACTACCACTGGCTTCATTTGACTATTGGAATTATCTGAGAACCCCTCTTAAATATGACATTGCTAGAGATGTCCTCCCCCAGAATTCCTTGGTATATAAATAGGGCTTCTCTTCATAGCATCACTAGGAGTTGAAAGTGGCATTATATAGTAGATGGCTTTGCACTGTTACTGGTCTCCTTAAAGACATGGAGAAGGGTTTGGCAGAAGTGAAATGGCCTTCCCTCCTTCAAATTTTCTTGTCTATCCCTACAGAATACTTTGTATCTTTGTAACGATTTTTATTTTTTTTTCATTATAGGTGGTTCAGTGTTCTGTCAATTTTCTACTATATAGCATGGTGACCCAGTTACACATACATGTATACATTCTTTTTTCTCACATTATCATGCTCCATCATAGGTGACCAGACATAGTTCCCACTGCTACACATCAGGGTCTCATTGCTAATCCATTCCAAAGGCAAGAGTCTGCATCTATTAACCCCAAGCAGTTTGTATCTTAATTATGGATTTTTTTTGTAAGTCAGATATTTGAAGATATGGCAGTATCAAGCATTTAAAAAAAATTCAATTGCACATACAATGCAACTTTATTCAATGAATGACTAAACCCTATGACACTGATGGCCACCTCCCCTGCCAGATGAAGAACAGGACTGGGCTTCATGTAGCTTAGTGAAAACACACAATCTTTCGTGATAACTTTCCAGGGCTCTGCTCCTATTTCTTCATCACACTCCCTAATAGCTAGGGTGTGAATCATATTACTGAAGGGATTTTATCGTTAACCACTGCTGAACTACCTATTCTCTAGGATAATCACTAGAAAAGCCACTCGATAAGGAGAAAAGACAGGATTTCCAACCATCTTGGCTCAGAACACAGAAACCAACTTATCTCTCTCTCCTCCTGCCCCTACAGAGGAAAGCCGATTTCTCTTTTATCCATGTGGAACGGAGGCATTTCAGACAGACACTTTCCCATTAAAACAAGGGCTCTTCTGGGAAGGATTAGCTCCTTTTGATTTCACTACAAAACCCCAGGCCCTGGGCCCCCTGCACAGAAAAGGCCTTGACGGATTAACAAATTTCACAGCTTTCTGTACATCTCCAGCTCAACTTCCCTGATAGCAGGAGATCAAACACTAGGTTCCCTAAGCAAAACCATCAGGATGGCTACCTTTACCTCGTTGTCCATAAAAAATAAATAAAAGCCGGGCAGAATATGTGGGGTCTCTGTAAATTGTGGGAGCTGTGTGGGTAAGTATAGGGACCCTTCTACCATACAAGATACAGGATCAAAAATAATAACACCATATCTAAAAAAAAAAAAAGAAATTATGACTGGATATTAAAAGCTTTCCTTTAGAGGGGTAAATGGAAGAGAATAAATGTCTTATGCAAAATTGGTATCATGAGAAGTGCATTATAAAGATGTTAGCTAGGTTTGGGGTTATTTAAACTGCACTATCAAATGTATATACATTTATTAACAATGACTCACTCGTGGGTAAATAATTATGACTTAAATACATACATTTTATTTATAAATATGCAGAGACAGAATATGGGTCTGCCTGTCAACTCAAATTTCTAGTGGTTCAGTTGTCCACACACAAAAAAAGCCTGACCTTGACCTACATAGTCAGCAGTGCTACAAAAATGTCAGGGTTTGCAAATGTTTTTTAGCAGCAGATTCATTTCATCAAATGAAAAGTATTAAGAACCCTGATAAACAGAGAAAACCAAAGCAGAGTTACACTTTTAAGGAGGGTCTGAATCCTGGAGACCTACCCTTCCAGACACCTTTGTCCATTTTCGTTACATTTTGAGACAAGTTCCCTAAGAGCCAATATAAAAACTGTTAAGAAACACACTGGGCACAGAAGGGTATGAATGAGTGAGGGGATAGACGGGTCTCTTTTTCTTCAAGTTATTTTTTTTTTTTTCCTTAGAATTCTTTCTCTTGTGGCACTAAAACAAAATATAAAATATTGATATTTTAGAAAGTCAGACAGTTGAAGTGATAAGTCTCTTAAAATTATGAAAAGCCAATTCCACCAAAGCCCCTTATGTCCATCTTGCTGTTATTCAGCTGCTCACATTGTAGGTGTAGAATTGAATATCTGCCTTTACAAGCCAAACTATGGAAGAAAGGCAGGACTCCGTGGCTGTGTAATCCTCGGTGTCCAGCTCTGCCTTAGGGATATTCCACGGTGATGTCACCAATAAGGGCGGGGCTGGATCCAAATCTGGGTGTGCTTCTTGTCCCCAAACAGTTCTTTGGCAGCTTCTAGCCAGGGCAGGAAAAATATAACCTATCTCGATGCCCTGATAGCTTACTCCACTACCAATCTGTAGGTTTAAACTGTGGAGAAGTTACTGTTGGTCTTAGGGTTTTCTGCTCTGAAGGTCTTCTAGGAAGCCTTATTTCAACAAACAGAATGAGGAACTCTTGCCCTTTTCTTCTTTCAGAGGTAGATATTAATTACTGCAGAGCAAGTCTTACCTTTTCCATATAGCCTTTCCCACACTTCAACTTTCAAAACTCATACCTTCCAAAAAAAAAATAAAAACAAAGACCCATACTGACACCAGAAATGTATTTGAGATGCTGTCCAATATTCTTTTTTTACAAAAGCAATTATAAAGCAAAAATATAAAAAAGAAAGGTTCCAAGTAATCCAAAACGATCAGTGGTATAGGAGAAAGGAAGAACAATATCAGAAAGCTTAATTCAGGGAAGCTGCCAAAATTGACACAAAATTTAGTTTTGAGCATTTTAACAACTGCAAAAAGGGAAATGCAAAATTACCAATATTTAATAAAAGGAAGTAGAAATTGCCTCTCCAGGACAATTTTCTAATTTATTTTCCAGCCACTTCATTCCCTCCCGCAATTACTATCATCCTTAGATATCTCTATCTATAATTAATATACTATGTCCTCTCACTTTGCTCCCTTGACCCATGCCTTCCCTCTGCCTGGAATGCCCTTTCTCCCTCACCTGTCTCACTGGTACTCATGGCCCCACTGCCAGGAAGCTTGTACTGACCCTCCTCCCATGGCAGGGTCAAGAGCTCCTCTTCCTCACGCTAAGAGGAACATGTGCTTTCCACTAATGCATCTCTCATCACGCTCCATGATAATTGTTTCATTGTCTGTGTTCCCCACTGGGCTGAATGTATTTTAATATATTTAAATGAATGAATATAAAAAGGGTACTGAATCACATAATGGATAATTCGTGGAGAGCAGTTCTATAAAAATGGAGAGACATTCTACACATGGTCATTTCTTATGCAGTGAGCAATTGCCAATTACCCTAAGTTGTCTTATATTGTTAGTTGAAGAAACAGGACTCACTTGCTTTAAAAAGATAACTAACCACATTCCTTGAGAATAAGGATGATGTCTTATCTTCTCCGTTCAGTTCAGTTCAACAAACGTTTATTGAGTACCAGTCATTATGCTAAGTTTAGGAAAAACAATGATGAATAGAATGTAGTCCCGTTGCTCTTAAAATTTACAGACCTAGCTTGGGAGGAATAATACACATGGATAAGCAATCATCAAAGGAGCTTGGTTTAATCCTGGTTGATTGAAGACGTCAGGGAAGACTTCCTATAGGAGACATTGCCTAAGTTGAATCGAATAGGATGAATTTGTCTGATAAAAGGACACCCCAAGACACAAACAAAATAGAAGAAAAGCATATTAGACAAGAAATGATATAGTGCAGAAATGACATGGTGCATGCACAGAGATTAATTGTTGAATTGTTGGTGGGCCAGGAATAGTTTATTTTTATTAAAGGGTAAAATATGAAAAGGGAGGTATATGGGGAACAGTGGTGGGAAAGGGATTCACATGAGGCTGATGCAGTAGGAAGAATTCAGATCATAGAAGAGCTTATAGACGATGTTGCTCTAGCAACAAGGATAACATGAAAGAATCATGCAAACTCTATAGTGAATGAAAATATAACCCCAAAACACAGTATATGCAAAAAGGAAGCCAAAAGCAATGAAGGATAAACAGGGGGCAGGCAGGCACAAGGGCAAAAATGTCTACAGCTACAAATCTTAGGTCAGTCTAGAGCAATAGAGTTCTCCAGAAATACTTCCTAAGGAGCAACACCAACGATCTATTATTTGGAACCAGGAATTGGTTGGTGGGCCAGGAATTGGTAGGGGGAGTATTCCTGGAATTGAATGGTGACAAGAAGCTGGAGAGGCATGGTTGGATAAGAACCACTCAGTTGGTCCTACCTTATAAGAAGAACCTACTAACAGACTACTACTCTTTCATTATAGGGACCTTCACTGAGAACCAAGGGGGATTCTTCTTAAGCTGAAAGAGAGCTCTGATTTATCTCCAAGATGAACTTCCTCAAACTATTCATCCTGAAGAGCTTATGTCATTAAAAGATACGTAATGGTGAGCAGCAGAAGAAAACAGCACAAGAATTACACAAAAAATAACACAACAAAATAAAAAAGGGAAAGGGACAGGCAAAACAAAAGTCTAGCAGGCATAGAACAACGACAACAAAAAAGCTTCCATGAAGCAAAAACGTTGTGACCATACTCTTAGGATTATAAACAACTCATTTGATGATATCACCTCTACAGGTAAAGAGTCAAAACAGAAATGCAAGCGCTTGGGGGAAATAGATTGAGGCAACAGAAAGAGATAAAATATAAGGTGGCAAGGTTCATGAAAGAGGTTAAACAGTAGCAGAAAAAAAGGCAAAGAGGAGCCTGGACATAGCTAATTACTCATTCAGGGACAGTATGGGTAAAACTGTTTTTATAAATTCATTTTTCTCAGGGAGTTAAAAATGCGTTAGAAGGAAAAAAAATGACAGCTCCCCTTTGTATTTCTTGTCCATTGTACACATCCTAAGTGCCCTGGAGGAAGCAAGCCAAAACAATAAAACTAACATGTATAATACATAAAATACATATTTCAAAATATAAATCACAGAAACTTTTGAGAAATTAAAAAAACAAGAAACTGAACCAATTGAACGAGACATATTCCAGGGAAAATAATCCACATGTAAGACCAACTGGAAAATATACATTAATAAAGTAAATAGTATTCAAGTACATATTTTTTAAAATTATATATCAAGGGCAAAAAAAAAAAAATCAAGACACTAAGAAGGGAAAAATTTTAGGCTAGCCAGACACACAACATTCAGTAAGTTAATGAAGCAAATTTCTTAAGGAAAGTGAAGGACATAACAAATTTTACCCCCTAAAAGATGTTATTAAGGCATAAAGAGGATGAATAAATATATTTTCAGCACTCTAGAATTCACCTCTCTTTAAGACATTACTAAAGGACAGATTTCAGACAACCAAGACATAAAACGGAAAACTACAGTAATGGACTGGTGGTAGCCCCTGAATACATTTACCTATAAAACTAAAATCTAAATAAATTCAGGAATGAAGCTTTGAGCAGAATATAAATGCTTCAAATTACTTAGTTAAAAAGAAAACTGGAGTTGAGTAGAAGAGGAAGAGAAGGAGGTCATAAACACGCATGCTATTTTTCTCCACCTTTCTTTAGCAATGCTTAATAAAGTATTTAAATTAACAGAAATACATTTTAAGATAGGAAAACAAACACTAAGAGATACTATAACCAACAAAAATGGGGTGGTTGTGGATTTAAAGAGAGAGGGGAGGAAATAGAAAGGCATAGAAATACACCAAATTTAAAATTTATCACAAGAGGAAATCAATCGATGTTATACAAAAATAGAAGGTTTGCCATGTTGTGTAACATTATATTCATAAAGCTTAGCTAGAACAGATATTCAAAATCCTCAAACAAATACATAGGCAGGAAACCAAGGAAAATAGATCATACAACCAGATTTTTTTTAAAGCAGCATAGTTTTTTTTTTTTTAATTAAGCATTCACTGTCAGAACTAAGACATATCTTTTATATCAAAGCCAACCCTCAAACTCATCCATGAGAAGCAAAGGATTCTGATTATTGACAGCCAACCACCTTATATCTGTACTTGCACTATGAGCAGTTGTTTACCTGCAATTCACTGACATTCTTCTATTTCATTTCCATCTTAGTCAGTTGAGAGTTGCAAATAACAGCAATTAATCTGTTTTTATTTGATGATTAATGAAATTCAACGTTTTTCTCAGAAGCGTCGGCCTTTTGCATTATTTAGAGAGTTGTAATTCAGTTGTTTCCTATCTCTTTCATAGTGGGAAAAAAAAAAATCCTTAAGGCAGCCTTCAAGACTCTGGGGTTGGAATTCCCGTAGTGGCAGAGTGGGTTAAGAATCCAGCCAGCTCTGGTTGTTGCTGCAGAAGCATGGGTTCAATCCTCAACCAGGGGCAGTTGGTTAAAGAATCTGGTGTTGTTGCAGCTGTGGTGTAGGCTGCATCTACAGCTTGTATTCAATTCCTGGCCCCAAATCTTCCATTTGCTGTGGGTGTGGCCATTAAAAAAAAAAAACAAAACTGTGTGGGAGCTACACCTTATGCCTTTCTGATGTTGTCTCTAAACTCCCCAAGTCTCATTTACTTTTCCCTCAGCTCCTTGAACTCTAAATATTGGAGTGCCCCGTGGCCTAGTCTTTAGATTATATCTCTTCTTAATCCACACTTTCTCCCTTGATGACTTCAATTCTGCAATTTAAAAATATCACTATGCCGACCCCACCAAACTGATGTTACCAACCCCCTACCTTCTCACCATTCTTGCTTACAAATCCAGCCCCCAGTTTCTACCTGTCTACCCCACCCTGCATGAGGGGCTCAAGCAGTACAGGGCCCAACAGATCTGGCTCCATGCCCCCTTCTGAGTGCTGACTTCTCTCATTCTTTCCTTGGTCACCATACAACAAATCCTCCCCAGGTCATCCTAAATGAAGTAGCAATACCTACTGACACCCAACATTCATGGCCAAGCATTTAGCATTTATTTTTATCTACAGCACTGTAGTCAACTGATATATTTTGTATATAGAGATAAACAGATGATGGCAGAAGGTAGAAAAGAAGATAGAAAGCAACATTTGCTCGACATTATTTTGGTGCTTTACAGATATAATTGACCAATATAATCCTCCTAGTAACTCATGAAGCAGGTACTACAATTATCCTCTTTTTATAGATGAGTAAAATGAGGCATAGGTCAAGATCAAGCAGCTAAGTGTGGCGACCCAAGGTTGGAATAAATGCTGGCCATTAGGCTCCCAACAGTAGGTCATTAACCACTACCCTTCACAGCCTTTCGTATAAATGTATATATGGATATATATATATCATCTATATATTTTTCCTCTCTCCCATTAGCATGTAAATGCCACAAAAGCAGGAACTTTACTGTGTTCAATATCTTAATCTCGGCACCTCAAATGGGGTCTACAACATAGTAGGGAATCGATAAAATTTTATCGAATAACGGGAACTCATTTTTCTTCCAAACAAAATAAAATTTGATGCTGATTAAAGAAAAGAACTTCTTTGGTTTCCAGCATAATAATTTAAAAAAAGAAATGTTTCAGAAGTTAAAAAAAAAAAAAACTGGATATCTGCCTACAGAGTTACAGAAAACTTTATGCAACACAAGGAAAAATGAAACCAAAAAAATCTGAACATTTTAATTCTAAGTCATGTTTCCCAGAAACAATTCTGCCAGTTTCATCATTTTATGCAGTATTAGCATTAAGAAAAGGGTAATCAGATTGGTAAATTCATAAATCATCCCTGTGCTTCTACATTAAAATAAAACCCTAACAATGGAAATGGAATAAAAGGAAACACTTGAGAAATAACTAAGGGTAATATTAGCAGAGGCTGTGGATTCACTTAACTTTGTGACACAGACTGACTTCCAGGATTCTACCTTGAGTTACCTGGCAGAGGGTAGTGCCACCAATGTGTCAAGTTCAAGGGAGGCCTGACAATTGTATTTTACTATTTGAGATGTCGAGATGGCTGTTAGACATGTAGGTCCACAGTATCTGTGGGAGGTCCCAACACCTTGAGAACACGGAGAAGATGCTTGAAACTATGAGATTTCCCAGGGACCATCAGGAGGTGTGGTTGGAGGTAAGAGAAGTAGGCCAAGGGCAGAGAGTGTGGGAACACCAAGAGTAGTGCCTAATGCTGCATGTTTTGCATTGTATGTGTTCAATAAATACTTATGAATAAACAAATGGTAATACCAAATGACCTGCCAAGACTTAGGAAAAAAAATTCCTGAAATTCTAGCTTTTAATTGGGCTGAGAAACAGTGATTTTGTAAGCCACAAAGATCTCCTTTTCACTCCCTCTTTCAAGCTGGTTTTTGAATGACTGGCTATTTTTCCTATATATTATCCCACTTCGAAAGCCCACATAGCTAATTTGTAAAAAAGAAGTAACTGCTACATCCATACTCTATCAATAAAACAAGCAGTCACTGAGCACACTTGATTTGCAAAAGCGTCTTGTTAAGGCCAAGGTTTGGGGTAAAGTATGTGTATAAAATATTACCCCTATCCTCAGAGAGTGTAAAAACAATTCAGAAAAGAGAAAAATCCCCTGAGATATAAGTAACAACTCCTAATAGTCTAGGTGTAGAGCAATGGTAGATAATAAAAGCCATAAGGGCACAAAGGAAGGGAGCCATTCCCATCTCTGAAGTTCACAGTTGTCATAGGAGAGTCGGGGCTGATCAGGACTAAAAGGCCAGGGGTGAGGCCGAGAGAGCCGTCCAGGTGCTTAGCTCTGAGCAAACTCAAGAGATTCTGAAGTTCACTGTTTTGATACAAAACAATCTGGAAAACCACTGACAGCAGAAGGTGGGAAGGCAGAAAGTGGGGCATTAAGGATGCTGCCTTCAAATAAGAGGATGATTTATCCCAGTAACACACCCTCCCACACACAAACACACCCACACACAACACATACACTACTCCACACATACACACACACCACACATACATGCCACACATAGACCACACCACACACAAAACACACATACACTACACACCACACACACTCCCTATATACATACTCAGCATGCCTCACTCGATGGCACATCTTCACTTGTTTCCTCTCATTTTTGATGTATTTGGTCCCTCCTGCCAGTGAAACTCTAAACCTAAATCAAAGGGCACCCTCCTCCACTGCTGGTGGGAATGCAAACTGGTACAGCCACTATGGAGAACAGTTTGGAGATACCTTAGAAATCTATACACAGAACTACCATATGACCCCGCAATCCCACTCTTGAGCATATATCGGACAAGAGTTTCCTTGAAAAATAGACGTGCACCCGCAAGTTCATTGCAGCACTATTCACAGTAGCCAAGACATGGAAACAACCCAAATGTCCATCGACATTGAATTAGGAAGATGTGGTGTATATATATATATATATATATATATATACACCACATATATATATATATGCGATGGAATACTACTCAGCCACAAAAAAGAACGACATAATGCCATTTGCAACAACATGGATGGAACTAGAGACTCTCATACTGAGTGAAATAAGTCAGAAAGACAAAGACAAATACCATATGATATCACTTATAACTGGAATCTAATATCCAGCACAAATGAACACTTCCACAGAAAAGAAAATCATGGACTTGGAGAACAGACTTGTGGCCGCCTGGGGGAAGAGAGGGAGTGGGAGGTATCAGGAGCTTGGGGTTATTGTATACAACTTGGTATGGATTTACAATGAGATCCTGCTGAGTAGCATTGAGAAACATGTCTAGATATTTATATTGCAACAGAACAAAGGGTGGAAAAAAATGTATACATGTAAGTGTAACGGCCCCCATGATGTACAGTGGAAAAATAAATTAATTAATTAAAACAAATAGATAAATTAATTTTTAAAAAACCTAAATCAAGGCTTCCCTAGTTTGTCTAAAAATTTGTGTCCTGCCTGGGCCTGGCCATTCGAGGGGTGGTTAGCACTGGACTGGGAGGGGAAGAGTTAGTAAGTCCTAGATTTTCACAGAAAGAAAATCCTAGAGACACTTAATTTCTTGGAGCGCCTCATTCCCATGTTAGATAAGCCACTTTGGACAGAAATAGAATGTGGCTTTGATAAATTACTTATCTCCTCTCTAATTCCTCATCTCTAATGAGATTTGATTCTAAGTAATCTCAAACCCCAGGCCAAGTCCTCATCATTTCAAGACCTCTTTGGCATAATAAAACGACAATGCAACTGAGGGAACTTTAGCAGGCCACTAAAGTACCCTGTATATGGCAGTGACCCATAACACCTTCATCTTTCACCACAAGTCCGGGATCTCCCCAGGGGACTGGTATCCAAAGCATAGGAGAGACAGCATAGCCTCTCCTATAGCATCTTCATAGCCTCTGGGAAGCCATCCTCATTTTCCTTGTAGGCAACTGACTTTGCATCTTCCCTCTACCTGTACATCTGGACTTACCTGAATGAAGATATATTCATCCTGGACGACCAGGGAGCTAATGTCAATGGAGCGAGCAAAAGGCCCACTCCGAGTAGTCTCAGCACATTCCTGGATCCTGCAGGTGAGGTAGTGAGCATCTGAAAGAGGAGGGCAGAGCAACACTTAGACACAGGGGCAGCGGTCAGTGAAGCTCTCAGCACACAAAGTTCTGTTTACGAAGGATGCCATTTAAAACAACCATGAGATCACATTTTCTTGTCCACAGAATTTGTAAAATTTTTAAAAGTAATATCTAGTTCAGAAAAGGGAGTAGGGAAAGAGTTAATCTTACATCCTAACAGCTCAAGACTAAATTGGTACAAATTTTTGGAGGAACAAGTTTGAAATAGCTATCAGAATTTTAAATGTACCGGTCTTACACTAGCAACTCTAATTCAAATGAGGTTTTCTAGAGACAGGTATATATGTCCACAAAGGGGCGATGGGGGGATGTTTATTGGGGCATTGTTTATAACACTAAGAAAAGGAAACTGGCTAAATGTCTGTGAATTAAGGAACATTTAAATAACAGGTACACATACGTGGTACCATTGCTGAAAATAAAAGAATTAGGGATATACATATGCATCAACATTCTGCTTCCTCCAGCTGCATTGTTCTACAACCCTCTTAAAAAATGATCTAGCAATATATATAGTTTGATCCAATTTATTTAAAAAAAAATTTTTTGTCTTTATAAATATAGGTTTTTACCTTAACCACACAGCAAAAAAAAGTTTTAAAGGACACCTACAAAAATTAGCCATGATTACTTGGGGAGAAGGAATGGACTTAAGGAGAAAGAGTTGAAGTAGGGCCTTTGCTTTTTATATTATATACATCATTATTGTGTTTATAATAAAACTGTATTTATTTATTACTCATAAATAAAACTTGTATCACTACTTGTAACATTTTCTAAATATCTCAGTTGCTGAACATTCCTCAAGCAGCTGGACCTGAATGAGAAATTCTGGACTCTAAGCATTCTGACGATGAGGACACAGTCAGGCAAGGAAGACAATCCATTCTGTTATTTGTTCTCCAAGGAAAAACTGCAGGGAAGTCTCTATAAAGAAACCTCTGTATAAACTTGCTTTACAAGTATGTATTATTGATTTAATGATGCTTAAAAATAATAAATGGGTCAAAGTGGAAAGTAATAATCACTTTAGGATTAAAAGCAAAGAAGTCTTTGTCACCATCTAAAATGACCTGCCTTACTACATATACCTAATGTTCTCACCAACTTAAATATGCACACAGGTGTGCCTAAGTGTCACAAGCTACAATGAAGGGGGTGGTAAGCAGTAGAGATAAATAAAGGCAAAAGTTTAAATAAGCAACAATTTATAACAATTGAGTTTAAAGCAAGGGTACTTTAAATCTTCCCTCATTGTTGATCTTTAATTATTGATTGATCCAGCAAGTACTTGTGTGCATATAATGTGTGGGGTATTATATAAGTTCCAGGAATATAGCCGTGACTTAGAAATTTTCTATTCTGGAAGGAACTGCTGTCTAAAAAGGGTTCACTCAAAAATTATTTGTAGCTAGCTATTACAAATATTTATTTATGAATAAAATGCTAATTTAATAAAGAAACACGTTTTAAGAGAAAACAAATTTATTATGTGCTATATCTCTACTTTTCAAATCTGGACAAAGTCAAGTTGCTTTGGGATCCTTAATCCATACACATCAAACACTGATTTCAGTCTCTCCATCAGCTGTTTTATCATCTGCTCAGTCTCTCAAGCCTCCTCACTCTCCTTTCCTTCCTTTCTGTGGTGCAATCCAGCTTGTTCTCTGCCCTGACAATTCTGCCTCTGAAGTGTCTCCAGAATCTCTCTTCTTCTCTCCATGACCCTTGCCATTTGCCTGGACAAGTCCATCCCATCTGTGCTGCCTGCTGCACCGATTTCATAGCTGGTGCTCAGGTGCATGATGGACTCAAAGCAGGGTGGACCCGAGGGAAAGAGCCAGCATCATCTCTCAAACCTAACTGAGCTAATCCCCCCCAGCCTCAGAACCACCAACAGTTCTGAGCGCCTGAAAACAAAGCCCAAATATATTTCTATGAAATAGAAGGCCTTTTACAACCAGCTTAATGAAATAAAATGTCTAAGGAGCCAGGCAAATAATATATAAGAGGAAACTGAGCTGGGGTAAGATGATAAAAGGCAGCTGGCACATGGCCTTAATGTCAGGGATCACTGAGGGACACCTGGAACTACAGTAAAATGGCCAATACTTGTCTCCTTACTGGGGAGCTGCTTCTCGGCATCCATTATCATCGAGATGCAGGAATAAGATGTTCTGAGTTTCCGCATAAAGTTAAATATTCCAATTTTTTTATTGTCAAATTTCCTAATGTTTAAAAAATTGAAAACTAATTTAAATTTAAAATATGGTGCAGTTCAAACTCTATGAGGCTAAAGGAAATAAGCCTACAGTCCAAACAAGCCTAGGGGCCATTCATTTTGCATCTTGACTCTGAAATTTGGTCCTTTCCTGCCTCTCCAGAGAAGAGAGAGTGCCCGGTCCTCCCCGTTCTCTGACGTGTTATCAGTCTGGCTCCCTCCCCTATTGTGGAAGTACATCCTGTGGGCCCCATCCTCTCGGTCTCTGTCCACAGAGAAAGCCAAGAAGGGCCTGGCTTTCCACTTCTGGCTGAGAGGACGGGGGAAGGCAAGCAGCCCAGGCTGTGCCTTGGAGCACATGGCCTGCCCTCCAGGAATATTCTTGGCCCCACAAAGGCTTAGTAATTTGCTCCTAGAATAAAGCACCAAAACCCAGTGAAACGCAGCAGTAAATACATGTAAAGAAACCACAAGTGTTGACATGACAACCTTCTTCTTTCTTGACAGCAAGTATCACGGAAATCTCCTTACACCGGTAATCAAAGGTGTGCACAGGAGGATGTCTGCTTATCCCTCTCATGGGCTCATTTCCCCCGTCTATTTGGTATTTACTCCTGCACTTGGAGATGTTGAAAAAAAAAAAAAGAATCAAGTGTCTTCAAGGCCACCCCCAACAAATGTAAACCTACCTAAACCTTGGCCCATGGCAGGTGAGCTATTGCGCCAAACCTGTCCTAGTTCTTGGCTCTCCCCCCGTCCCCCTTTCCGACTTGCCCCTGCCTGGCAGGGAACAAAAGGTCTAATTTAACAGGAAAGCAGCACTAAAATGAGTTTTCAAAATCCACTTAAAATTCAGTGGCCTCGCAGTCATTGGTTCAGCTCATATATCAGAAGGCTCAACGCTTTTATTTTTCAAACCACAGAAACACGATAACAAGTGCTACAGCACCCACTGCCTCATGAGAACCCAATGTGGGGCCTGAGGAGAAGAATGTGTCAGGCAGGCACAAGTTTCCCAGGGGAATGTGGATTTCAAAGGTGGGAAAGAGTCACAATTGGCTCAGGCCTCTGACTTATAAAGGGTCATAAATTTGGACTTTGGACATTATCTCCAAATGAGGCTGAATGCAGCCATATTCTGTAATGAAACTGAAAGAAGCTATGTATCAGATAACTTGAAATACCCAAATAGGCTTCTAACAAGTGTGGCCTTTTTATTTACTTATTTATTTTTAATAGCACCATATGGCTGATAAAATGGAGGAGGCCCAGATCACTTGAGCATATTGTGGGGTTTGAGAGAAAGGCTTCTGAAGGTAGAAAGTGTGAAGATCAATTCCTGGACTTGCTACTTGCTGATTGCCCTTGGCTAAGCAGAAGTATGCTTTTCATCTGCAAGGTGCAAACAAGTTAGTATTTGCCTCTCAGGGTTATCGTCAGGATTAAATAAGATTATGTATGAAAAATGCTTAACACATTGTGGACTAAATCTAAAAAATTCAATAAATGCTAATTCTTTTTATTATGAAGAAAGAAGGAAGGGGATTTAACACAGTGTCCCTCATAGGTTCAATTAACAACAAGGAATATTCTGTTTTATTGCGGAGAATCAAAAGACCAGGAGAGGAATTCCTCTTGTGGCTTAGTGATAATGAACCCAACTAGGATTCATGAGGATGTGGGTTTGATCCCTGGTTCCACTCAGTGGGTTAAGGATCTGGCATTGCTGAGAATTGGAGTGTAGATCACAAACATGGCTTGGATCTGGCACAGCTGTGGCTATGGCATAAGCCAGCAGCTACAGCTATGAATTGACCCCTAGCTAGAGAACTTCCATATGCTTCAGGTGCAGCTCTAAAAAGCAAAATAAATAAATAAATAAAAGTAAACAGTAGGGCACAGGTCCTACTGGTAAAGTCATAAGTTATATTCTGAATTTATGTCACTGTTTGCTTTCTTTAAATGCTATGGGTGCTCAGACAAGAAGAAAAAAAAAAGCACATTTGAGATGAAATAATCAAGGAGGACTTGAAGGAGGAGACAGCCCTTGTGTTTAGCCTGGATGGAGACATGTTCTATGGGAGAAGGGAATTCCTGAAAAAGGGAGTAAAAACTGATGTGGACATCTAGGTGCAAAGTGGAAGGCACTATAAAATTAGATGATAATGTGTGGACTTGATTAATCCTTATTCTTGAACTTCTATTTCTATCCTCTCCTTCAAAACATTCTCAAATGAAAAACTAGAAAGACCAGACTGAATGAAGATCTCATTTGGCTACCCTTCTGGGAAAACCAGACAGTGATTTCCCAAGTGGTTGAGAGTCACCTCATCCTCAAGATTAATGTATTTCTAAATGGGAAATGTCTTTCAAATGTATTTCTAAGAGCTGGTACAGTCACTTATCCACTGACAAAAAGTCAAGGCTTTGTTGCCTATACCTTGGAGAGCAATATCTGCTCCATAGCTCTATCAGTACTGGCTTGTTTTAACTCATTCTACTACTGGTAGAACTATAGGGAAGGTGGTACCATTGACCCCGTGTGCCCAGTCTCATGGCTTCTCAACTTACATGTGGTGGACCAATATCCTCTCTGGTGAGAAGAGGTAACCTTAGACTGACTGATTCATTCCTTTTGTATGGGGTCAAGTTGTGCAGAGAAGCTGCATGTGTCAGACACTCCCAGAGGCTCCATAAAGCAGAACATAAGATTGGTCCTTGCCCTCAGAAGAACCCCAGATTAGTGATGAAGACAATATATTCACAAGTGATTGTGCCTTAGTATCTGTGCTGGGTCAAGGATGATCAGGAAAGAGGAATGTAGAAAGATAAGGAAGGGAATAACCTGACACCCTTAATGTTATCTTCCTAAAAGGTTCATTTCTGCCAGCAGTTTTATAAGGCAAGCTTCTCATCCACCTACATCAACAAGTTTCATTGTAAAGTCCAGCATTCCTCACTCTGCCAAACCTTTGCAAAAGGATCATCTCCTGAGAAGCAGGGATAAAGTCTTAGTCATCTTTGTTTCCCACCTGGTGCTGACTTTATAAAAAATCTTCAGTAAGTGTGAGTTAAACTGAATTGAATTACATTAAAAGCTGACACATTTTTATGTTGAATTATATTGTGACTTGCGATTATGTTTTGCCTTTAAGATTATTAAATATTCAAACTATTCTAAACGTCATGTCTCTTGCCATTTCAGAGGAAAAAAAAAAACTTTCCATGATTCACTCAATCTCCATCCCTTTGGGTAATATACATATTGTCAAAATTGAAAAAGTGAATTAAAATTGTGAACAAAAAGCAAATTCAGCTCTTCGGGTCTTTTCGTAGAGAAATACCCAGGAGCTATTTATTTTAAATAATGACATTAACTCTCAAATGCAAATAAGTGAAACCAAGCAGATTCCGAGAAACTCTGAAAAGTTATTTAGCTTCCATAAGCTTCCTTTCCCTTGACTGAGGAGTGAGCCTAACCTGTTTGCAGGCACAGTGAAAAACAAAGGATATTGACGTTATTGCAAATGCCTAATACAGCACCTGAGACAGGGTAGGTACCTAAAATCAGCAAGATAAGAAAAGGTAGCTACCATTCCTTCCTAGCATACCTAGGGATTTAGAGTTTTTGTGAAACTTCTTACTGCCCACGGGAGAATTCTAGGGTCTCTTCCTTCTACGGACACAGAGGGAAATCTGGCAGGGTAATAGGCATTTAGAAATCATACTGATTCTAAGTATCTTAGGACTCCTGACTCTCCATTCAGGGCTGTTCCTACTCCACTTGCCAAATAAACTGACTCCGAATATGATGATTAGGTAGTGGTAGTGGTGGTGGTGACAGTAACATTTTTGAATGTTCACTCTCTTGTCTGGTCTTGCAGGAAATATATGCCTTAAACTGGTTATTGCAAGAATGTAAGAATCATGCAGGAATTGCTGCAGCCCCAATAAGGAGTTAGAATTATTTTCATTCCCATTTCACAGATGAGGAAACTGAAGCAGAGAATGATTAAGTAATGCATCTGAATTCCACAGCTCTAAAATGCAATAGGGATAGGATTTGGACCTAGGTGATTTGACACCAGAACCAGTGATCCTAACCATTATGGATTTGAATCATGGAAGGACAATTATGATGAGAATTAGACTAAAATTCACATTCTGGTTCAGTCCCTGTCACTGACTATCTATGGGACCTTGAGAAAATTGTTACACATGTTGCTGCTTGAGAGTGAGGCAATTTGAAAATTTCTAATCTATTCCAATCATGCTTTTAAATACTGAGATCCTTTGTCAAAAACCATCCTATATTCTCAATATATGAAGTGGATTTTTTTTTTCTTTCTGCTTACTGCTGTTTAGGGTTGAGCCTGTGGCATATGTAAATTCTCAGGCAAGGGGTCAAAGTGGCGCTGCAGCTGCCAACCTACGCCACAGTCACAACAACACAGAATCCTTAACCCATTGAGCAAGGTCAGGGATCGAATCTGCATCTTCATGGATACTAGTTGGTTAGTTACTGCTGAGCCACAATAGCAACTCCTGAAGTAGATTTTACCATGCCTTATATAAATGAAGAGAAGGCAAGGGGGTCTGTAGTCCTATTGATTTAACTCTCTCCTTATCCTCTTCTTGGTTGAGTTCTTAAAATAATGCCAGAGCTCTTAGTTACACAATTTACAACCATTGAACTAGTTAATAACCTCAAGTTCTTTAAGAGCCAATACTCTATGCGTCTAGAAGCTACAGTTTAGGCTGCAAGGCTGATAGTTTTGCCTTGTGTGCCAAGCCCACTTGATTATTTATGACTGCCTAGAATGCTTTGTCAGGAAGTTTTGGGCTTTATCTTGGTTGATGAGAAAGTGTCATGATTGGCTAAGAGAGCAGATAATGGTCCTGGGACAATGAATGGTCATATATGTTCTGTGGGTTTGGATCTAGAAATGTGAAGTCTAGATGTCTAAAACCTTTTAGCTCCTATACAGTTGCACTAATTACAGTGTTCCTCTGAGGCACTCATCTAGCTTATGTTTCAGAATTTCCAATGAAGAGGAACTTGATACTTTACAAGGCAGTCTGTGTCATTTTGGGGGTCCTCAAATTGTTACTCCTTTGTTCATGGAACTGAAATATGCCTCACTATAAATTTTACTCTACAATAAGAATTTTTGCAAATTGATGAAAAAATGATAAAAATACTTATTATATCTGTGTGTTTTTAAATATGTGAAGCACTGGAAGATCACAAAAAGGTTAAAAAATTTTCCAAGGTCAAATAGCTTCTAACTGACAGAGATAATTCTCCAACTCAAATCTTAGGGACCAATATGACACTCCATTGTTGACACTGTTGACACTCCATTGTCTCTTGGATGAAGAATGCATATATGAGTATGTAACTGAGTGTGGGAGAGAGAGGGAAAAAGAGGGAGGGAGAGAGAAAATGAATATGCATATGAATAAGAACATGAATATTAACATGAATATTCTCAGGGGACACTGACAACATTCAGAGTGAGATGATTTCCAGAAAAGAATGGGAGAAGAAGCCATCTGAATCCTGAATCTCACGGCAGAAGCAGGTTTCACACTGTTGTTAACAAGATTGGTTGGCTTTGCCCTCTTTAAACCCTGCCAAAGCAAGAGATAATTCAATGACTTTAGTTTAATCTGGAGGTCTGACACTCAAAGAGAAGGACCAGGAGTAGGGAAGTGTGGAGATACTCCCATCAAAACCAGACAAGGGACCTGTTTATGTTGGGTTTGCTCCAGAGTGTAAGAGGCAAGTCTAGAGCCAGGATGGTCAAGGCCACACATAATACTGAAGAGCCACATGCTGTGTTGTTGCACCTGCAACCCCTTCAGTCTAGAGCAGTGCTGTCCAATAGACACATGATGGAGCCACTAATGACCCTTTACATTTTCCAGTAGCCACATTTAAAAGAAAAGTACACACCAAGCATACTTTATCTAGTCTTCTATAGAACCAGCTCACCAGATGATCATAAGGTATGCTACAGGTTAAGAGAAATGGCCATGGGAACAGCATTCACCACATACCACAGCAGAACGGAGTCATGCATTTCATTAGGATATGTAAAACAAAACATCCCCAGGTTAATTCAATCTTGTTAGGTGCACTTTTCAAATAAAGATGGGTGAGAGCCAATTCCCTAGGTCAGGAGAAGATTTTTTGAACTACCAAAAAACTGATTTTAAAACTTTAAAAAGTGAAACAGAATTAATACGTACTATCCTTTAACCTAAATGTGGCATATGACATTTATTCCTGTTTTATATCCATCAGCTTTTTTTCAATTCTTGACAATAAGCTGGGAATTTTTCTATGTGCTCTGCATTTTTTTTTTCTTTTGAGGGCCACACCTGAGGCATAATGGAGGTTCCAAGGTTAGGGACTGAATTGGAGCTGCAGCTGCTGGGCCTACAACACAGCCACAGCAACATGGGATCCGCCTCGCATCTGCCACTTAGGCCACAGCTCAAGGCAACCCTGGATGCTTAACCTACTGAGCAAAGCCAGGGATCGAACCTGCGTCCTCATAGATATTAGTCAGATTGGTTTCCTCTGAGCCACGATGGGAACTCTGTGCTCTGTATTTTTAATCTCATAAAACTTCACAGTATTCTTATACTATAGACCTTATCCCAATGTGGATCAGCATTCTTGAATTTTCAGAAAATAAGTTTAAGCTCAGTGTAAGAAATTACCTAAAGAGGGAGAACTGTCCAGCAATAGAATGGATCTGTCTTAAGCAGAGCTCATGAACTCTGAGGATACCCTGTTAGAAGCTGGGGGCGGGGGAGGTTCCTACACTAGATAAGAGGTCAGACAGTCCTGTAAAGTTTCCCCAACTCTTCAATATTACAGAAATTATAGATCACATACATAGCTTAAAAAGGTTGACATAAAGATCAAAGCGAAGTCAAGGGCTGTCCCGAAAACTGTGGGTTATCTTCTGAAAGCTGCTGTCCACTGTTCTTCTTCAAACCCCTCCATCTCATCCTTCATCCAGTGTTTCCAGTTTTTTTTTTTCTTTTTTCTCAGCAGTAAATTTCTAATTCAAGCTTTGCCACTCTTTGAATATGTGCCATTATCTCCCTAAATCTTAAATAGCTCTCCTGTTAAAAAATGTAAAGGAAGTGTGGGTCACCCCTCATCCCTGCCTGCTTCAGAGAGGAGCTTATATTTATTCAAAAATCAAAAAAAAAGAAAAAGAAAAAAAGAAAGTACTCAGCAAAGTGCCAGGCACAAAGTAACAAGTGTTGATCACCTTCCAACTCTCTTAAAAATAAAAATAAAGCAAATAAAATATATTCCCCAAAGTGCATGTTTCTAGCGTGCAGCTGTGTTTGGCCTTAAAAGCAGTAGATTTATCATGGAGGTAGCATATTCTGAATGATACCCCAACACCTATATCCAGGTCAAAGAGAATCTGCTTACAAGTGTGCATTCAACTCAAACCCTTTGAGTTGGGCAGAGCCAGGATAAGTATGCTCAGATAATAGGAAACCAGAGCACAGAGAGGTTAGGGGGTCTCAAGGTCTCATGTTCAGTGGGTGGTAGAACTCAGGACCTCAATTCACAGTTAGGTGTTTTTTACGGCTATACTCCTAGACCACTACTATTTGCATGAGTTATTTAGCTCTAGT
Source organism: Sus scrofa (assembly GCF_054392235.1). Classification (NCBI taxonomy): domain Eukaryota; kingdom Metazoa; phylum Chordata; class Mammalia; order Artiodactyla; family Suidae; genus Sus; species Sus scrofa. Next base: position 138,724,814 of record NC_139396.1, on the reverse strand, counting down.
TATGACCTAGAATATGTTCATTACATTTCCATATATTTGATGTATATCATTATTTTCACATATGTAATACATTTTTAAGTTGATTTTATTTTTCTTGAGCAGGAAAGAGCTCTATAGATATAAGTTGGTGCAGATGCTATTTAAGATGTAGATGGGTGCACAATGTACAAAGGGGTCATAGATTTGAAATGTAGGATTCCTCTGCTTATTTGCAGGGATGATAGAGGTCTTGCTCATAACTGAATCTGGGGCTAAGAATCTTGCCCAACATACAGTAGGCTATCTCTAAGAATTTGTTGAATTAATAAATAGTTTTGCAAATATTTTTTTCCAGTTTTTTTGGGGGGTAAGCATGGCTATATAAAGGTTTATTTTTTTAAAGCTAGCAGTCCTTGCAATTCACCATGTAAATGCAAAATAATTACGATGAGCTACAGACATTCCTACTAGAATTACACTGCAGATGCTGGGAAATTACTAACAGGAGCCTCAAAATTTATCATATTAACTCACGTCCCCAGAAAAATTCATTCCCGAGGGTTTATTTCAATGAAATGTCTCCCCTGGGACTGTAGGCCTCTCCCCAACTCTAGGAAATAAAGATGGATATGGCAGTAATGGAGCTCAGGACTGTTCATCTTCCCAAGCCATTAAAATGCAAATCTGGGGAGGAGAGAGAGAGCTGCAGGCAGATCTCCCAGGGCCTGGCCTGGTGGCCACAGCACTCACATCCATCTGCCGTCCGCACCTCCATGTGCACCAGGTCCGCTTCCTTGTCCAATCCAGCCACCGACCTGGGGAATGAAAGAAGAGTCAGAAGCTCAGTGACCATATGGGTGGGAGACAACAAAGCGGGGAAGCATTTGGGGTCATGATTCAGAAAGTCACTTTCTCAAGAGGGCCTGGCCGGGATTGCAAGGACCCACAGAATATGGTGACATATGGTCCCAGCAGGGTGGTTGCCTCTCATAGCTGTCACCTGTAATGGTTGCAACTCATGTGTCTTGGAAAAGCATCAGTGAGTCAGTAACTTTCAATACACCCATCAAAGTACAAAGGAATGCTCTCCATAGTAAAACCAGTCTAAACCTCTGCCCTTGACCCTTTACCACCTTGCAGCTCGATCTTGTCACATCTGATCATTTCCACCACTTCCTCCCCCTCTGCCCTCCCACTCGAGGGGGTGTTATTTCTTACCACACTCTTACCCCAGGTAAGGTGGTTTAGCCTCTGCTCTGGGTTGTTTGTTTCCAGACAGTCCTAACCTCCTGAGTTTAGATCTATCTGCTCTTCCTTACCTCCTTGTGAACAATAAATATATAGTAACCAACATTCAAACTCTGGTCTGACAAGGACACGATTCTCCTGGTGGCAGGGATGGAAGAGCAAAAAGTCTATGATCAATAGCCAGAAAATGAAAGCCAAGAATCTTTACAAATTAATCCTTGTGGGCCTCCACACTTCCACACATAAAGCCCAGTGAGCCACCTCCTGCATAAAATCTCTAGGCCAGAATAAGACTCAGAAAGTGAGCTAAAAAGGCAACAGAGACATTAAAACATTCATGCACTAAAGACATCACATGATCTACTCTCTCTCTAGCAAGCATAGACTCATAGTCTTTTTACTCTTATTATAAATATCATTCTGGTTTTTTAGTCCTCAGTGGCTAAGAGGCGGCATGTTAGAAAGGAAAAGTAGAATTTAAAATGGCAAAAATCAACAGATGGTACCCAGATAACAAGAAAAATAGAAAACTTATTAAACACAGACCTAAGAACTCTAAACCCAATCTTCCACACCATGAATCCACTATACTTTTTCAGGTCCTGAGGCCATAACTGTATTAAAGCACAGCTCGGTATCTGATATCCATGCTGAGGGGCCAGAAGCAGAGAACACGGTAGGCAGGAGGCTAATGATATAAGCTTACTCTGTTTAAGAAAAGAGGCAAATGAGCTCTGTTAGGAAAAATGAAGTGATTTTTTATTTGTTAGTGATTATTGCTTTGAACGGCTAAACTTTCGTTACTTAAGAAGTTCATTTACATAAAATACTTCTTTCTCCAAAAAAACCGCATAAGAGGCTTTACTCTAATGTTTTATTTTTACCAATTATCATTGATATACTATCTCTTTTAATTTTTCCTCATCCATTTGATCCTAGGGGCAAACATCTAACATAAGAAGAGCAAGTATCATTAGTTATATTTGATTGAATGGGAAATGGAGGCACAAAGAAATGGATATTTGTCTAAGATGACACAGGGGCCAGGCCAGAACTAGGAAGGCTTAACTTACTTCTCCATTGAGGGCAGCTCCCAGTCTTCTTGGCTCTTTTCCCTTTGGTTGGCAAGGTCCTTTAAACCCAGCTCTCCCCCTGTCCCTTTTCTTCTCCAGCTAATCCTAACCCCTCCTTTAGTTCTCAATTGGCCTCATCCCTCTAGCAGCCCATCCATCCTCATCTCACTGAAGAATACTTTATTTGCTTCCATAGGACCTTAGCTTGGTGGTTCTCAAACTTGGGTGATCATAACAGCCATTGAGGGGGCTTTGAAATATCCATATGTTTGGCCCCTTCCCAAACCAATGAGATAAGATTCTTTGGGGATAAAATCAAGGCATCATTATTTTTTAAAGCTCTCAGGTGATTTCTATGCATGGTCTTGGAACCACTGTGTTGCATGATTCAATCACATCACTTATGTGATTGCAATTTTGTGTCTTTCATACTTGGATATAAACTTTAAAGATATGGGATCCTGTCTATTTATCTTTGAATCATTGGCACCTATGGGCCTAGTGTATATTAGGTCCTACCAATGTATTTACTGAATTAATGAACAACCCAATATGCCCCTGATAATGACAAAGTTCGAATGTCTAATTTATCTAAGGTCAGACGCACAGGACTGAAAGCACCAGAAAGGGCTATATGGATACCTTCTCTATGCCACAACCTCTCTGTTTATTTACAAGAAATTTTGTATACTCAGGATTAGAGACTTCTCAGGTATTCTATCCTTCTCAGTTTTTCTATCCTCACCCAAGGTCAATGATAGGATAGAATGGACAGAATTGAAACCATAGTGATTAAATCAATTACAGTCATCAAGCATTACGTTCTATAGAAAAGTCACTGCCTCTCAGGAGCTTAATATAAGGCAGACAACAATAAAACAAGTACATAAACTTCCCCCTCATTCAGAATTGCTCAATCCCTTCCACCTATCTAAATCCCTGTATATCTTTTAAGGTTAAAACCAAGCTCTAGATCACCCTCCTTTGGACTTCTATGGAATTCATACTCTAGATTACACATCCTCTAACACTTTTAATTTTATAAAGCTGTGTATATGTTTCTTTTGAGTTGGTTTTGGCCCCTAAGAATGGGCACCTGTGGTATTGGTTGGCATAGTACCCCTATAACCCTTCCATCCTTTGCAGAACTGTTATACCCAACTCAAGCCATGTGCTTTGTCCAGGATGGTCAATCAGAGTAGCCTATCCCTCTGAGCCATCAAGATGGTACATGATCCAGTGTGATTATGAGACATTTTGGCTATAGTTATAAGGACATGATAAGACAATTTAGAGAACTTCTGCAGTAATTCTCCAACTCATCTGGCAGAGAAAAAAAGAGCTACCTTTCCTTCTTATCACCGTGATAAAATGACTGGAAGAAATATTTCCAGCCTGATAGGAAGAATAAGTATAAAAGACTAATGTGGATATACATAAGAAAAAGAAAAGAGACTTTACATTGTGATATATAGCTCAACAGAGAAACAGGGATAGAAAGGGTTGTATGAAGATAGTGGTCAAGAGATGAGATGAGATAGAGATACAAAAAAACAGACAGACAGACACTGAGATTCAGAAAGAAATAGAAAGAGAAGACCAAAATGGCAACATAGGAGACTCCTGAGCTCCCTTCCTCTCATGGATATACCCAATGTATACATGGAGGAATAGCCTATCAAAGAGTTCCCAAAACTAGCTGAGCAACTCCTATATATAAAATGAATGAGAAAATATCCACATTGAAATGGCCAGAAAGGGCTTAGACTTACTCTCTTCATAAACCCCACCCCTGGCAGTTCCACACAATTAGGATTGAACCCCTAATCCCCAGATGCTCCCCAAGGATCAAAAGGTTTAGACCCCACATCTAGAATCCTAAATTTTAAGACCTGCCACAAAGGGGAGGGTCCTCCAAACAACTAACTCTAAAAGCCAATGAGCATTATGTCCCTAAAACTACAGCAAGCAAAGAAGCAGTTCTTAATGGATGATGGAACACTGCTGCAGCTGTTGTTCCATGGCTCAGTGCAGAGGGAGCAGGAAAAATCATGTCTTTCCCCTAAAGTAGTTATCAGAATACTTTAACAACTGCTGCCTGATGATCAGGCTTCTAGGGGCTGCATGTGATTATCCCCAGAGACAGAAGAACACCTCTCCCCCATTTTGCATCCAACCATCTCCAAGTTGTCAGTAACTCCCTGGAAGAAGCTCATACACATGACTGTACCCCCAGCTTTGGGGGCTACCACCTAAGAGATGGTCCCCAAATCTTCTTGCTTTGATAACCAATGGGATTTCCATTCATGAGTCCCATGGGATTGTAACAAAGAAGCAGTTCTTAATAATCTATCCCCCCAAGTTTCAGCACAGAAGGTGCAGACCAAAAAAAAATGGCCATCTTCCACTCTTTCCCTGAAAGGGAAAATACTTTAAATGCTGCCACTTGAGGCTTCTAATTTAGCAGACTCCTCAGGGCTGAGATCCTCTTCAATGATGGAGAAAAGCTGCATACAATTCTTCCATCTTCTCCTTCCAGTGACTCCAATATAATAACATTTTTTTAAAGTCACCAATATCTCCCTGAAAGGAGATTGTACACATATCTGGCACCCCACTCTTGTGACTATTTCATGAGGGCTGAACTCCTGAATCACCTGGGTCTAATAACCAATGGGGCTTACACTCATGAGGCACAAGGGCTGCAACAAACTAAGAAACAGTATTAATGGGCACAGGCATACACTCACCCTTGCATCTATACACCAAGGCACAGCACTTAGAAAGTGGGCAAAAATGACTATTGTCTAGTTTCCCCCTGGAAGGAGCTTAACTACATGCTTTAACACATGCTTCCTGAGTATCCAGCATCAGCCTGCATCCAAATGCTGACTACACTTCTCATCTTTGGAACACTAACAGGTCTTGGCATACTTTAACTAAGAACAAAGAAGGAGGCTTAGACAATCACAAAAGTTTGAGAGACAACTACGAACACAGTCAAGTTGATCAATGAGGTACCTCTCCTACATGAGATCACTCTGTCAAGATTGGAAGATGTGTCTGGTGCTGATTTATCTGATACTCAGAAACCAAGACAAAGAGTCAAGAAAAATGAAGGAACTGACAAATATGTTACAAACAAAAGAACAAGATAAATATCTAGAAACATATCTTAATGAAATGGAGGTAAGTTATTTATCTGGTAGAGAATTCAAAGCAACTGTAATAAAGATGCCTATAAAATTCAGGAGAGCACTGCATGAAAACAGTGATAATTTCAACAAAGAGAAAGACCTTTTAAAAATCACCAAACAGAAATTGCATATATGAAGAATAAAATAATTGAACTGAAAGATTCAACAGAGGGGTTCAATAAAAGACTAGATCAAGTGAAAGAAAGGATCTGTGGTCTCTAAGATAGGAAAGTGGAATTCATCAAATTAGTGGTATTAATAAACTTTTTAAAAAATGAAGATAGCTTGAAAGACTTATGGAACAACTTCAAGCAGACCAATGTTCTCATTATAATGCTCCAGAAAGAGAAAGGGATAGAAAACTTATTTGAGGAAATAATGCCTGAAAACTTCCCTAACTAGGGGAAGGTAACAGATATCCAGAATTAGGAAACACAGAGAGTTCAAATAATATGAATCCAAAGAGAACCATGCATACACATTATAATTAAACTATCAAAAGCTAAACACAAGGAAAGAATCATGAAAACAGCAAAAGAACAACTTTTGGAGTTTGCACTGTGGTTTAGTGGGTTAAGAACCTAACTAGTATCCATGAGGATGTAGGTTTGATACCTGGCCTTGCTCAGTGTGCTAAAGGATCTGGTGTTGCTATGCACTGTGGTGTAAGTTGCAGATGTGGCTCAATTTAGGCATTGCTGTGGCTGTGGTGTAGTCCCAGCAGTTGCAGCTCCAATTCAACCCTAGCCTGGGAACTTCCATATGCCACAGGTGTGGCCAAAGGTGAAAAAAAAGTTACATACAAGGAAACTCCCATAAGACTATCAAAGACTGGAAAAAAAAGTTATATACAAGGGAACTCCCATAAGACTATGGAAGACTACCAGCATATTTTTCAGCAAAAACTTTTAGCAGGCCAGAGGGAGGTGGAATGATATATTTGAAATTCTGAAAAAAAATTAGCCAAGAATATCTTATACAGCAAATTGTCTTTCAGAATTGATGGAGCTATAGAGTTTTCTAGACAAACTCTGGAGGGGGTCAACACCATTATATCGGCCCTAGAGAAAATGTTAAAATTTCTCTAAAGACCTTAAAATTGAAATAAAATAACAGTAATAGTAATAGGAAAACATATAAAAGTATGAAATTCACTGCTATAGATAAATATATAGTTAAATTCAGAGTAGTCTAATGTTTTAATGGTGGTGAATAAATCACTGATAAATCCAGTATGAAGGTTAAAAGATAAACTATTAAAATTAACTATAAAATTAATTTTTTAATAGATACAGAATGCAAATGATACAAATTGAGACATTACAACATGAAATGCAGAGGCAGGGAGTGCTTTTGTATGTGTTTGAAGTTTTACCTTTTTTTCTTTTTTGATGGCAGTTCCCAGGCCTTGGATTGAACCTGCACACAGCAGTGACCTGACCACAGCAGTAACAATGCCAGATTCTTTAACCACTTAGGCCATCAGCAAACTGCTGCATTTGAAGTTATTATAAGCTTAACAAAGACTGTTATAATAAAACATATTTTGTATAAGCCTCAGGTTAACTACCAAACAAGCCTAAAGAAGGTACATAAAAGTAAGAGAAAAAGGCATCTAACTATTCCATTATAGAAAGTCATCAAATCACCAAGGAAGAGAGAGAGAGATGAAATAAAGGAACTACAAAACAATGAGAAAACATTTAACAAAATAGCAAGAGTAAATCTGTACCTGTTAATAATTACTTTAAATGTCAAATGACTAAATTCTCCAAACAAAAGATATAGAGTAGCTGAGAATATAAAGAAAATTAGACCCAACTATATGCTGCCTACAAAAGACTCACTTCAGGAGTTAACCTCTATGACTGTAGAGACTCGGGTCGCAGCAGAGGTGCAGGTTTGATCCCTGGCCTGGGAACTTCCATATGCCATGGGTGTGGCCACTAAAAAAAAATTACAAAAGACTGACTTCAGCTTTAAGAATACAACACAGACTGAAAGTGAAGAAATTAAAAAAAAATTACATGCATATGGAAACCAAAAAAAAAATGGGTATCTATCTTTATATCAGACAAAACAGACCTTAAGGAGAAAACTGTTAGAAGAGACAAAAAAGGTCATTATATATTAAGAAAGGGGCCAATTCATCAAAAGCGTATATCATTTGAAATATTTATGCTCCCAATATAGGCGAATCTAAATATATAAAATAAGTATTAACAGATCTGAAGGGATAAATAATAATATAATAATATTAGGGGACTTCACCAGTGGATAGGTTGTTCAGACAAAATTCAATAGGAAACATTGGACTTAAGCGACACTTTAGATCATATGGACCTAATAGACATACAGTAGTCCAGTCTTATCCTAGGTTTTGTTTTCTGCAATTTGAGTTACCCAAGGTCAATGTGGTCAAAAAATTTCAGAAATAAACAATTTATATTTTTTTTTCTATTTAGGGCTGCACCTGTGGTGTATGGAAGTTCCCAGGCTAGTGGGGGAATTGTGGCTGCAGCTTCCTACCTATGCTATAGTCATAGCAACACCAGATCCAAGCCATATCTGTGAACTATGCAGCAGTTTACAGCAATGCTGTATACTTAACCCACTGAGCAAGGCCAGGGATTGAACCCATACCCTTATGGATATTAGTCAGGTTCTTAACGTGCTGAGACACAATGGGCAGGCCCACAATTCATAAGTTATAAATTGCACACTATTCTGAGTAACATGATGAAATAGTGCATTGTCTTGTTCCATCCAACCTGGGAAATGAATCATCCCTTTGTCTAGCACATCTTCGTTTGTTATTATTCCATTTATTATTAGTTATTGTTGTTAATCTCTTACTGTGCATAAGCTATACATTAAACTTGATCATAGGTATGAATGTATAGGGAAAATATAGATAGCGTTAAGTACTCTCCATGGTTTCAGTTTTAGGCATCCACTAGGGGTCTTGGAATGTGTCCCCCATGGATAAGGAGGAACTACTTTATACAGAACATTGTATCTGAGAGCAGCAAAATCATATTCTTCTCAAGTGCACATGAAACATTTCACAAAATAGATCATATATTAGGGCACAAAAAAGTCTTAATAGAAATTCCCATTGTGGCACAGCAGAAGCAAATTTGACTTGTATCCACAAAGACACAGGTTTGATCCCTGGCCTCAGTGAGTCAGGGATGCTACATTGCCATGAGCTGTGGTGTAGATCACAGATGCGGCTTGGATCCCACACTGCTATGGCTGTGGCATAGGCACACAGCTGTAGCTCCAATTCAACCCCTAGCCTGGGAACTTCCATATGTCATGGGTGCAACCTAAAAAAAGCAAAAAATAAAAAGTCTTAATAAATATAGGAAGATTAAATCATATTAAGCAACTTTTCCTAACCACAATGGTATAAAACTGGAAAGCAACTGCAAGAGAAATGGAAATTCACAAATAGGTAGAGATTAAACAACATGCTCCTGAACAGCCAATGGGTCAAAGAGGAATTAGGGAGGCGGATCAAGATGGCAGAGGAGTAAGACGTCGCACTCACCTTCTCCCACAAACACATCAAAAAAACACATCTACATGCAAAACGACTCGCAGAGAACATGTACTGAATGCTGACAGAAGAATTTAAACCTCCAAAAAGGGCAAGAAACTCTTGACATAACCGGGTAGAAAAAAAGAAAAAGAGAGAGAGAGAAAAGGAATAAGGACAGGACTAGCATTCCTGAGAGGGAGCTGTGAAAGAGAAAGGAACCCACATTCTGGGAAGCCACCTAACTGATTGGGAGATCAGTGGAGACAGAGGGACCTCAAAGTCACAGAGAAAAGCACAGGAGCTGGACTGAAGAGGGCAAAGTACAGTGACAGCTGCACAGATCATCTGCACCACCGCCAGACACCACGGCCTGAGATGGTCTGGCGGTGGGGTGGGGGGGGCTGGACACTAAGACTTAGGCTCCAGAGGTCTGTTCTGGGGAGAGGATGAGGGTTGGCTATGTGGGGACAGTCTGAGGAGCTAAGGAGCAGTGTGCTACAGGCTGGAGAGTGGAACTCCAGGGCAAAGGGAACCTGAGAAAAGGTCTGGGCCTGCAGGAGAAGCAAAGTACACTTGCTGGGGAGGGAGACAGGAGGAGGGTGGACCACCATAGGAATCTCCCTGTGCATGCACACACATAAGCTCTCAGAAGGTGGGGCACCTCTGGTGCAGGAAGGCTATGGGTGGCAAGAAGCCACTTGCTCGGGCTACGGAAGATTTGGCACTTCTTGTGCAGGCTATGGGTGGCAGGAAACCTCTTGTGTGGGCTAAGGGTAGCAGGGGGGCTCAGTGTGACTTAGTGCCTACAGGTGGCAGGTACAGAACTTGGCAGTCATCTTGGAGGCCAGAGGGAGGTGTGGCCTGCCACCACTAGGGGCCTGTGAATGGGCTCCACCTGTGGCCCCAGTCACCTCAGGCGTTGGCCAAAGAAACAGAGGGCAGTGCAACCAAGCACCACATGTTGTCACTCTCACTCTCCTGGGAACACACCTGCCCTTCAGCTGCCACTGCCAAATGCTATGGGCAGCACCCAGATGCTTGATCACTGTCCTTTCCCAAAACCTTACAACTAGGAGCAGCTAAGGCAGCACCTCCTGTGTGAGCTAAGCAGGATGGGATGCTTCTTGTGCGGTCTGCAGGTGGCAGAGGCAAACTACCACAGAGGTCTGTTCTGACTCCCTACCACCACTGGGGATCCCTGAAAAAGAACCACTTGCAGCCCAACCACCTCAGAGGGCACAACAGAGGAGGACATTGCAATGGAACACAACCTGTTGTTGCTCTCGCTCCCCTGGGAGCACACCCGCCCTGCTGTTGCCACTGCCAAATGCTCTGGGCAGTGCCCACATGCTTGATCATTGTCCCTTCCCAGAAACCTACAACTCGGAGCAGGTGATACAGCACCTCCGGGTGGGGGGGGGAGCTAAGCAGGATGAGGTGATTCTTGCATGGTCTACAGGAGGCTGGGGCAAACCACTGCAGTTATCTTTGACTCCAGAGGTGGGCATGGCTCACCACCACTAGGATTCCATGACAAGAACTACTTGTGGCCCCTATCACCTCAAGGGCACCTCAGAGGAGAGCATCATGACTGAACACCACCTGATGTTGCTCTCACACCCCTAGGAGCACACGGATCCTGCTGCTGCCACTGCCAAATGCTCTGGGCATTGCCCACACACTCAATCTCTTTTAATTCCCAGGATCCTGCAACTAGGAGCAGACTGTGCAGCTCCTTCTGTGTGGGCTAAGAGAGACAGGGTGCTTCTGGTGTGGTCTGCAGGTGATGGGGCAAACCACCACAGTTATCAGTGACTCCAGAGTGGGCATGGCCCACTACCACTAGGGGTCCATGAAAAGGCACCACTTGCAGCCAAAATCACCTCAGAGGAGAGCATTGCAATCAAATACTATCTTTTGTGGCTCTCACTCCCCTGAGAACTCATACACCCTGCTGCTGCCACTGCCAAATGCTCTGGATACATTGTAAGTCTGCCTAAGGCTCCTTACTACTTCCCAAGGCCCTGAAACTAGTAGCTTGTGCCACCTTCCTGCAGGTCCTTGCTGCTGTTAGGAGCCCAGCAACCAAGCACTGACTACCAGCCCTACCCATTGCCTCCTTCTCCCTGGAAACAGACTCAGCACCCTAGGGATAACAGCCTGCTCACATTGAAGAAAGAGACAACTAATATTCAAACTCCCATGCCAAAAATAAACAGTAACCCCCCCATGAAATACAAAGGGGAGCTCTAGCATAGAAGTAGCCCTCCCCGCAAGACTACAGTTTGGCCTCCCTAAACTCAACAGAAAAAGAAAAACATAAGCAAAATGAAGATGCTCAGGAACGATTCCCATTTAAAAGACCAGGAGAATTCACATGAAGCAGAAAACAATGAAAGAGACCTCTGTAATCTGATAGATATTGAGTTCAAAAGGGAAGTAATGCAAATACTGAAGGAATTAAGGCTCAATATCAATATCAATGAATTGAGTGATTATGAACAGTAATGCAGATTCCTTTAGAAAGGAACTAGAAAATATAAGGAGAAAAATAGAAAAATTAGAAAATTCATTTGCAGAGACACAAACTGAGCTAAAGGCACTAAAGAGCAGAATGAATAATGCAGAGGAATTAATTAGTGACTTGGAAGATAGAATAATGGAAATCATCCAATCAGGACAACAGACAGAAAACCAAATGAAAAAAACACAAAAGCAATAGAAGAGATCTATGGGATAATATAAGTTGGCTAATCTACAAATAATAGGAATTCCAGAAGGAAAAGAAAAGTGGATTTAAAATATATTTGAAGAAATTATGGCTGAAAACTTTCCAAATCTAACGTAAACTGATATCAAGATACATGAACCACAGAGGGCCCCAAACAAGTTGAACTCAAATAGGACCAGACCAAGACATATTATAATAAAAATGGCAAAAGTTAAAGATAAAGAGAGGATTCTAAAGACAGCAAGAGAAAAGCAAAAGGTCAATTATAAGGGAACCCCCATAAGGCTATCAGATGATTTCTCTACAGAAACAGTACAGGCCAGAAGGGAATGACAACATATATTTAAAGTTCTGAAAGGAAAAAAATTGCAGCCTAGAATACTCTATGCAGCAAGAATATCATTTAAAATAGAAGGGGAAATAAAAATTTCTCCAACAAACAAAAGCTAAAAGAGGACAGCAACACGAAACCCAGTCTAAAATAAATATTGAAAGGGCTTCTCTAAATAGAAAAGGAAGAAGTAAAAACAAATAGGATAGAGGAATCCACAATTGGAAAGCAATCACTTAAATAAGCCAGCATACAGATCTAAAAGAAGGAAGAAAAAAAAAAACCCTACTGTAAAAGCAATGATAAACACAAGGAAGAGCAAAAGGACAAACATGAAGATGTTAAAAAAGGACTTCAAAAGCATAGAATGTGGGGAAGGAAAGTAAAAAAATATAGACTCTTTTTTTTAATATGTTTTATCCTATATGACTAACAGGCTAAAGCAAGCAGATAAAGGAAGGGGCTAACATACTTCAAAAAGAGGGCAACCACAAACCAAAATCAAACATTACATTCACAAAAACTAAAAAGGAAATTACTCAAGAATAAAATAAATGGAAATCATCCCACCAAAAAAAGAAAGGAAAAACATAGAATCAACTGGAAAACAAGGTTTAAAATGTCAATAAATGCAAATCTATCAATAATTACCTTAAATGTCAATGGATTGAATGCTCCAATCAAAAGACACAGAATGGCAGGTTGGATAAAAAAGCAAAAACCTACAGTCTGCTGTCTAAAAAAGACCCACCTTTGGGCAAAGGACACACATAGATTGAAAGTGAGGGGGTGGGAAAAGATATTACATGCCAATGGACAAGACAGGAAAGCAGGAGTTGCAATACTCATATCAGACAAAATAGACTTTAAAATGAAGGCCATAAGGAAAGACAAAGAAGGACACTATTTAATGGTAAACGGATCCATTCAAGAAGAGGATATTATGATCATCAATACATATGCCCCTAATATAGTAGAACCCAGATATCAACAACAAACACTAACAGACATAAAAGGAGAAATTTATGGGAATACAATCATAGTAGGAGACATTAACACCCCACTCACATCAATGGACAGATCCTCTAAACAGACAATCAATAAGGCAACAGAGATCCTAAAGGTCACCATAGAAAAGTTAGACTTAATTGACATTTTCAGGACATTACATCCAAAAAATCAGGATATACATTCCTCTCAAGTGAACATGGAACACTCCCAAGGATCAATCACATACTGGGGCACAAAGCTAACCTCAAAAAATTTAAGAGTATAGAAATTATTTCACATATCTTCTCTGACCACAATGGCATGAAACTAGAAATTAACCATAGGAAAAATAATGAGAAAAAACTAACTACATGGAGAATAAAAAACATGCAATTAATAAACCAATGGGTCAATGAGGAAATCAAGAAGGAAATTAAAAATACCTTGAGACAAATGATAATAAAGACACAACCACTCAAAATCTATGGGATGCCACAAAAGCAGTGCTCAGAGGGAAATTCATAGCAATACAGGCCTTACTCAAAAAAGAAGAAAAATCTCAAATAGACAACTTAACCCACCACCTAAATGAATTAGAAAAAGAAGAACAAACAAAACCTAAAGTCAGCAGAAGGAAAGAAATCATAAAGATCAGAGAAGAAATTAATAAAAATAGAGATTCAAAAAACAATAGAAAAAAATCAATCAAACCAAGAACTGGTTCTTTGAAAAGGTAAACAAAATTGACATACCTCTGGCCAGACTCACCAAGAAGAGGAGAGAAAAAAACCCAAATAAACGAAATAAGAAACGAAAAAGCAGAAATCACAATGGATAATGCAGAAATGCAAAAAATCATAAGAATACTATGAACAATTGAATGCCAACAAATCTGACAACCTAGAAGAAATGGATAACTTTCTATAGACTTACTGCCTGCCAAAACTGAATCAAGAAGAAATAGATCATCTGAACACACTGATCACTAGAAATGAAATTGAATATGTAATAAAAACACTTCCTACAAATAAAAGCCCAGGAGCAGATGGCTTCACAGGCAAATTCTACCAAACATACAAAGAGGAATTTATACCCATCCTCCTTAAACTTTTCCAAAAGGTTGAAGAAGTAACACTCCCAAAGACATTCTATGATGCCACCATCACCTTAATATCAAAACCAGACAAAAATATCATGAAAAAAACAAAATTATAGGCCAATATCTTTGATGAATATTGATGCAAAAATTATCAACAAAATTTTAGCCAACCAAATCCAACAACATATAAAAAAGTTCATACACCATGACCAAGTGGGATTTATTCCAGGTTCACAAGGTTTGTTCAACATATGCAAATCAATCAACGTCATGCACCACATTAACAAAAGAAAAGTCAAAAACTGCATGATCATCTCAATAGATGCAGAAAAAGCATTTGACAAAGTCCAACATACATTCAGGATAAAAACTCTTACCAAAGTGGGTATAGAGGGAACATACCTTAACATAATCAAAGCCATGTATGACAAACCCACAGCAAATATAATACTCAATGAAGAAAAGCTGAAAGTCTTCCACTAAAATTTGGACTAAGACAAGGATGCCCACTCTCACTTTTACTCAATATAGTATTGGAAGTCCTAGCCACAGCAATCAAACAAACCAAAGAAATAAAATACATCCAAATTGGAAGAGAAGAGGTAAAATTGTCACTGTATGCAGATGATATAATACTACATATAGAAAACCCTAAGGACTCAACCCCAAAATTACTTGAACTGATCCACAAATTCAGCAAAGTAGCAGGATATAAGATTAACATTCAGAAATCAGTTGCATTTCTGTATACCAAGAATGAAATATTAGAAAAGGAACACAAAAATACAATACATTTTTAAATTGCACCCAAAAAAACCAAATACCTGAGAATACACCTGACCAAGGAGGTGAAATACTTATATGCTGAGAACTGTAAAACATTAATCAAGGAAATTAAAGAGGATTGAAAGAAATGGAAAGATATTCCATGCTCCTGAGTTCTAAGAATTAATATTGTAAAAATGGCCATATGACTCAAAGCAATCTACAGACTCAACACAATCCCTATCAAATTACCCATGATATTTTCCACAGAACTAGAACAAACAATCCAAAAATTTATATGGAACCACAAAAGATCCAGAATTGCCAAAGCAATCCTGAGGAACAAAAAATAAGCAGGAGGCATAACTCTCCCAGACTTCAGGCAATATTACAAAGCCACAGTCATCAAGACAGTGTGGTACTGCTACCAAAACAGATATACAGACCAATGGAGCAGAAGAGAAAACCCAGAAATAAACTCATACACTTACAGTCAGTTAATCTTCAACAAAGGAGGCAAGAATATAAAATGGGAAATAGTCTTTTCAGCAAGTGGTGCTGGGAAAACTGGACAGCCACACGTAAACCAATGAAACTTGAACACACTCTCACACCATGCACAAAAATAAAGTCAAAATGGCTTAAAGACTCAAATTTAAGACAAGAAACCATCAAAATCCTGGAAGAGAACATAGGCAAAACATTCTTTGATATCAACCTTACAAATGTTTTCTCAGATCAGTGTCTCAAAGCAACAGAAATAAAAGCAAAAATAAACCAGTGGGACCTTATCAAACTGAAAAGCTTTTGCATGGCAGAGGAAACCACAAAAAAACAAAAAGACCACTTACAGAATGGGAGAAAATAGTTTCAAATGATGCAACTGACAAGGGCTTAATGTCTAAAATATACAAACTTACACAAGTCAACAGCAAAAAAACCAACAACCCAATTGAAAAATAGGCAAGACCTGAATAGACATTTCTCTAATGAAGACAGATAGATGGCCAACAAGCACATGAAAAAAATGCTCAACATTAATTATTATTAGATAAATGCAAATCAAAACTACCATGACGTACCACTTCACACCTGTCAGAATGGCCATCATTAATAAGTCCACAAATAACAAATGCTGGAGAGGGTGTGGAGAAAAGGAAACCATCCTGCATTTTTTGTGGGATTGTAGATTGGTACAACCACTATGGAAAACAGTATGGATGTATCTATGAAAACTGTACATAGAACTACCATATGACCCAGTAATTCCGCACCTGGGTATATACCCGGACAAAATTCCCTTAAAAAAGATACATGCACCCACATGTTCATTGCAGCACTATTCACAATAGCCAAGACATGAAAACAACCTAAATGTCCACCAATAGATGTCTGGATTAAGAAGGTGTCATATATACACATACACACACACACACACATATATATACACACACACACACACATATATATATATATATATATACACACACCTACACATATATATACACATACACACACACACACACACACACATATATATATATACAATGGAATACTACTAAGCCATATAAAACAAAATACTGCCATTTGCAGCAGTATGGATGGAACTAGAGACTCTTCATACTAAGTGAATCCTGCCAGAAAGAGAAAGATAAATACCATATGATACACTTTTACCTGGAATCTAATATATGGCACAAATGAACCTTTCCACAGAGAAGAAAATCATGGACATAGAGAACGGACTTGTGGTTGCTGGGGGGTGGGGAAGGAGTGGGATGGACTGGGAATTTGGGGTTAATTGATGCAAACTATTACCTCTGGAATGGATAAGCAATGGGATCCTGCTGTATAGCACTGGGAACTATGTCTGGTCACTTGTGATGGAGCATGATAATGTGAGAAAAAATAATGTATACACTCATGTGTAACTGGGTCACCTTCCTGTGCAGTAGAAAATTGACAGAACACTGTAAACCAGCTATAATGGAAAAAAAATAAAAATCCTTGTTAAAAAAAGAGGAATTAAAAATATCTTGAAACAGATGAAAATGGAAACACAACATACCAAATCTTACAGGATATATCAAAGAGGGAATTTTACAGCAATAAATATGTACATTAAGGAAGAAGATCTCAAATAAACAATCTAAATGTACACCTAGAGAAACCTTAAAAAAGAGCTAAACTAAACATAAACCTTATTAGAAATTAATAACAAAGATCAGAGGATATATAAATGAAATAGAGACCTAGAAGACAATAAAAAAGATGATGAATTAAGATAAATGAAAAGACTAGTCTTTAGCTAGATTTACCAAGGAAAAAATAAATGACAAATAAAATTATAAATGGAAGAATAGACAGTACAACTAACATCACAAAAATGCAAAGGTTCATAAAAGACTACTTTGAAAAATGATAAGGCAACATATTGGACAACACAGAAGAAATGGATAAATTCATAGAAACATACAATCTATCAAGACTGAATCATGAAGAAATAGAAAATCTGAACAGACCAGTTACTAGTAAGGAGATTGAATGAGCAATCAAAGACCTCCCAAATAAAAGAAAGTCCAGCATCAGATGGCTTTAAGGGTGACTTTTAACAATCATTGATATAAGAACTAATACCAGTATTTCTCAAAATTTTCCAAAAGATTAGACGAGGAAGAAACACTTCCAAAGTCACCTTACGAGGCCAGCAGTACCCCAATATCAAACCCAGAAAAGGGTGCTCCAAGAAAATTAGAGACCAATATACCTGATGGACATACATGCAAAAATCCTCAACAAATGATTAGAAAATTGAATTCAACAGTACAAATCTTCCCTGACTTAAATTGGATATGTTTTGATGAATCCATCAAAAGTTAAAAATATCCTAAGTTGAAATGTATTTAATACACCTAAGCTACTAAATAGCACAGCTTAGCCTAGCCTAACTTAAATGAGCTCAGAACACTTACATTAGCCTACAAGTAGTTAAAATCATTGACCACAATGCCTATTTTATAATGAAATATCAAATGTCTCATGTCTTCAGTACAATACTCTTATTGAGTATTGTACTGAAAATGTGAAGCAGAATGGTTACATGGGGACACAATGGTTGTAAGTATATCAACTGTTTATCCTATTGGTTCTGTTTCTCTGAATAGTTTTAACTAATAAAAAATGCTTTTATCAGTCCTGGTCCAACTTTGCAGCCTGTTTATCCACATAAACCCATAATGTACCTTAATGATTGTGCTTGCATATTTATTTGCTTAAGCCATCAATTACAAACAGAAAGAGTCTTGTTACTATAGAACCCATCAGACAATGAGCTTCTGAAGAACAGAAATGCCAATCATCTTTCTCTAACATTTACTGCCAGATACAACTCAGGATTAGGCATAACTTCAGATTAAATGATAAGAGATAAGAGATTTGTACTTCAAAGCTGCTATGTTCTTGGACTCAGAGAGGGAGAGATTAATCTGCTCAGCTGGTCAAAGGTGGAGCAAAAGATCCTGGATGCTAAAGGTAAGAATACTCTTGCCCTTGGGCACCAGAGGAAAGCCACTGCCTATTTTCTGCAGTACTTCCAGCATTACCCTGGAGTCTCTCAACACTGGCACTGTTGACATTTAGGGCTGGATAATTCTTTACTGGGGTGGGGGCTAACCTATACACTGCAGGACATTTAGCAGAAGCCCTGGCCTCTACTAGATGCAGTAGCAACCTTGCAGTTCTGACAACAAAAAACAGTCTCTAGATATCACCTATGATTCCCTATGGACAAAGTCGCCCCCTAGTTGGGAACTACTGCCTTACCTGGATGCACTTGACTGATGCGTGAACTCTGTGCCTCCCCTGCTAACAAAACAGCAAAAATAAGAACACAGAGATTTCACTTCCTCAGCTAACCCTAACACTACTGAGATGCATGCTCACAAACTCTTGCTATTCTGTACCTCACCATCTCACCAGAAAACTCTCTGACTTTCACCAGGTGGAAGCAGTCAGGTCCCTCATCTTAAAGCCCCAAGAAATCTCAACTTCTAAAAACCTAATAACTGGAGAGTGCACCCAAATACAGCAAACACAGAAATATAAGATGCTGATATTCCATGATTCTTTTCGGCGTGGAGGTAAAGTTTCAAGGAATAAACTTGTGGAAAATTTTGGGAAAGTGCATACAGTAATAATAATAAACACTAATGGCTACTGTGTCAGGCATTGTGTTTGGTGTTTTACAAGCATCATCTTAATTAATACTCAAGGTACCATTCATCTCATTTTCATCTTCAGTAAAATGAGGATAATAAGAGAGATTAAGTAACAAACCTAAAGTCACAGGATATTAATAATTCACAAATATTGAGAGTACTGTATGTCAGGCACTATTTTAAATGTAAATGCTGATCTCATTTCACATACATATTGATCCTACACATCTGGAATCAGTCTTTTTCCATTATTATTATTATTCTTTTATTTTTGGATGTGCCCACAGCAGTGCGGATGTTCCCAGGTCAGGGATCAAGCCTGTGTCACAGCAGCGATCCTAGCCACAGCAGTGACAATTCTAGATTCTTAACCAGCCGAGCCATCGACAAACTCCCCCATATTTAAAAAGGATGCAATTAGGCACTGAAAGCTTAAGTAACTTGCTGAAAATCTCACACCTAGAAAGTAGCAAAACTAGGGCTTGAACCAGCCAGGTGGCTTCGAGTCACGATCTTAACCTCCCCTATAAGCTGACTCTACTACCTGCTGAGAGAAGGGATGGGGTTTGAACCCAGTCATTTTTCTGAGAGCTAAGGATCATAAGCATCGTGCCCCATTGCCTGTTCTCTCTACATAGGCAAGTCCTTAACAGAGCATTCTACGGAATATAAATGCATTATTTATATACATTTGACATCTCAGAAAATGTTGGTTCTAGATTACATGAACTGGGAGTCACTACTATCTGGTAATAATCAGTGAGGAAATGTTGGGAATAGAAAAAGTTTAGGCTAATGAGAGTGGATACATTACATGGAAATTTTTGCCGAGAAGCCTTAAGAAAGACAAATACAGCAGAGAAAAGGACATTTTGGGGGGCTTGGGCTTGACTCATTTTTAGGTCTTTGAGAATGGAATGAGCTGAGATATGTACAGAAGGGACTGTGACACTATCATGAGTCTGTAGCAGGGGATTAGAGGCTTGCCTGCTCAGATATGCCAACCAGGTTAGTAAGTGTCCCTAACACCTCTTCCATCTCCAGGACCAGAAGGGGGCCAGAGTGAACCAGAGGGTTAGAAACAGCACCTATTACAGAACCAGCCATGGCACAGATCAAGCTCCCTCTGCTTCATGTTTGCAACAAAGTAAAACTGAATTTGCAAGTATCTCATTGAAATTACATGAAAGGAAACTCCTGAAACTTTCTAGAAATTATCAGATGGTAAAAAGAATATCAGTATGTATTATTACTAATGCAAAATGAAAACAAACCATCAATGGCACCTTTATTTGGTTATGCTGTATTCCTGGTTTTAATTGACTATAAAATAAAATTTAATAGAGCAAAACATAGTTAAGGTATGAAGAAGAGATATGAATCCACGAAAGCCCTTATGAGTATTTAAAAATTCCTAAATGGTGAAATACTTTACTGAGGGTTCCTCTGAAACCTAACACCCATGATTAGGGAAAAATTAATCTTCCATTGTATCTTTGCAGTCTTCCTAAACAGGACAGAGGTTCCTTTGTGGTGCACTGGGTTAAGGATCTGGCGTTGTCACTGCAGCTGCTGTGGTGCAGCAGGTTCAGTCCCTGGTCTGGGAAGTTCCACATGCCATGCACATAGCAAAAAAAAAAAAAAAAAAAAAAAAAAAAAAAAGGAGCTAGGATAGGAGGATAGGATCCAACTTTGTGAATCCTTCCCCATCACATTTTTCCCACATATGCCAATAAAGATTTTAGTCTCCCTGTCTGTAAGATGGGACAATCATAATACCTATCTCACAGAGTCGCAGGAAGGAAATGAGCAAAGTGGTAAATACTTAGAACAGTGCTTGACAAATAGAATTTTTTTTTTTGGTCTTTTTGTCTTTTTTAGGGCCACATCCATGGCACATGGAGGTTCCCAGGCTAGAGGTCTAATCAGAGCTATAGCTGCCAGCCTATGCCACAGCCACAGCAATGCCAGATCCAAGCAGTGTCTGTGACCTACACCACAGCTCACAGCAACACCAGATCCTTAACCCACTGAGCAAGGCCAGGGATAGAACCTGCAACCTCATGGTTCCCAGTCAGATTCATTTCTGCTGTGCCACGACGGGTACTCCAGACACATAGAATTTTTTTAACTTTTTAGCTATTATTATTTTTCATTTCAATGACAAGATAAACTAATCTGATTGATGCCTGTCTTCTTCCTTCTCCCATACATCAGTTCTACATTTATTGAGTGCTGAATAGTTACAGCATTGCTTTATGCACTGGACATGAAAAGTCTTGATTTGGGGGGTTTAGGAATCTTTCTTCCTCTCCAGATTGGTTACATATCACAAAGCCTGGGAACTCACTCTTGATAAGGGCTCTTATAAGGCCCCATTCTCCTCTTCAGTGTATAAACTATTATACTATATAGCAAGTGTTTTTTTGTTTTTTTTTTTTGTTTTTTTTTTTTGCCAATGGGACACCATCCTTGACCTTGACCTCAACAGCTTTTACTTGTTCTTACATCAACATTTCTATCACAGTGCTCAGCACATTGTAGATCATCAATAAATATGCATTGAGTGAATGATTACAAACCTCTGATTCAGGCATACAAACTTCCTAAGACTCTGTGTAAGCCTTGAGCTCACATTTGGGCATTTGGGTCTCAAAGAAAACTTTTCTTATGTTCAAAAGAGATCTCACTTTCCTGTTTGTGTCCCAGATCATGTTTATCATGTGGATTGCTCAACTGGTGCTGAAAAGGGGGAAATTTTTCTATGCAGACCTGGATAATATGTGAGGTGGTTTCCTCGCAGGCATGCTTAATTTTATAACAATTACCAAGCTCAACATCAGTGCACAAGGATCATGTGAAACTCTGAGAGGAAGGGTAAGGATTATTCTACAAAATTCAGAGTGCTTCTGACTTCTGAGCGAGGGCCAAGGACACAGGGAACAAAAGAACATAAGGAGCTACAGCCCAACCTCCAGGGAAGAAACTGAAATTGGCTCCTGGAACCACACACTCACAGATGTTACTGAGGGAAGTACAGATGTTACTGATGGAAGTACCTGAAAAAGGCCAAGCGGCTTTCAAATTTATTTTTAGCAACTGAATCCTCTGTTCAAACACAGTCTCCAAATCCTAACACGTGAAATAGGTCAAACAAGAACTCATCAGAAACTATGAATGGCTTACTCAGACACAACAATGCCCGAGAAAACTGGACAAAGAAACTTTGAAACATCCTGATCTTGTTCGACCCCTTCACTTAGTAGATCAGAACACTGAGGTTCATTCAACTGTCCACAGACACACGGAGACACACAGCCAGTTTGGGTCACATGGCCCTAGGATCCAATTTGGAACCTCAGGCCAGCCTCTTCATCATACACGTGGCTGCCACGAGCACGTGGCAGGGCTGAATTTCTCAGTTTTTCTCTCCTGGGGTGTCCCAGAGCAACACCTTCTGCAGAATTAGGAAACCTGGACATTGGGGTATACACAAGGGAGGTATTAAAATACTGGTAGAGTCCAAGGACAAATGCTATGCAAACCTGCAAACCGATTTGCTAGATAATTAAATGATAAAATAATCTTATCTCAACATGTATTTCTCCAACCCACACCACAAACATTCTCTCTCTCTCTTTTTTTTTTTTTTTTTTTTTTTTTTTTAAGGGTCACACCCTTGGCATATGGAAGTTCCCAGGCTAGGGGTCAAATCAGAGCCATAGTTGTCGGCCTACACCACAGCCACAGCAATGCAGGATCCAAGCCACATCTGCAACATACACCACAGCTCACTGAATCCTCAAGCCACTGAGCAAGGCCAGGGATCAAGCCGGCATCCTCATGGCTACTAGCCGGATTCATTTCCACTGTGCCACAACGGGAACTCCACATTCTCCTTCTTGATGTCTTCGCTCAGGCTGTCCCTCCACCAGGAATATTCCTCCTATTCTGTTCTGCATATTCTCTGCTGATGGCCCAGCTCAAGGCCCACTTTTCATGAAAGCTTCCTGATCCTGGCTGAACACTATAATCCCATGAGGAACTTGTTAAAAATATTGACTATCAATCCACAGGTCCCAATTCCATAAATTCTGGTTTCATTGGTTTGGAGCCACAGTCCTTCCACATTTTCATAGCATCAGAATCTTTTTGTTAAAATACAGATGCTGGGCTCCAATCTCAGAATTTCAGATTTGGGAGATCTGGGGTGGGGCTAAAGAATTTGTATTCTTAGCAAACATGCAAACGATATGATGATGATGGCCAGGGATCACACTCTGAAAACCACTAGCCTGGAGTACAATCCAGGAATCAATGGCATTTAGATACTCTCAGGATGTGCAGCCAGCATTGAGAATCACTCATTAGTGCTCAAAACACAACCGTCATGAATCAAGCTAAAATAGCCTTTCCTGTTTATGTATCAGTGGGGTAGTTAAAAGCATGAACTGTAGAATCGGATGCCCAGAGTTAGAGTCTTGGCTCCATCACATACTCCCTGTGGGATCATAGGCAATTTACTTAACCTCTCCTTGATGCATTTTTCTTATTGGCACACTGGAGAAATGATAATAGTGCACTTCTCATTGTTTTTATGGGAACTAAGTGAACTAAATGCATGTAAACATTTCAAATAGAGAGGTGGGGGCACATGTGAAACCCTAACACTATATAATGATTACAATTTATAATGCTCACATTAAGTATTAACTAATAATCATTGTTATTATTAGTTATTATTATTATATCTAATGTACTAAAATTTTATTATCAATTTAATATGTTATCTCACGTAATCCTTAAGCAAACTCTTGAAATCAATAGTATAATTTCCTTCAGATGATGAAATGAAAAATTTGAGATGTTAAATTGTCTAATTGTTGGTACAGGGTGAGAAAGATGGAACCTGATTCAAACACAGTCTGCTTTACTCCACCATCAATAATCTGTGTACCTGAATTTTCTTCTTTCTTTATTGTACTGTCCTTAGAGACAGTCTCTAGATCTGATTAAATTATGTTCCACCAGTGCCTAGCACTGTGCTTTGCTCTGTATTATTAAATATCCATTGAGTAGATGAATATACAAATAAAACATTAATAATCCCAGTAGTATGTTTAGGATAAATGTTGAAAATAGCTCCATAATATAGTGAAACAGATTTCATTCGTTTAATTAATCTCCAGGCAATTAAGTAAATAAAGTCTTCATTTTCCATTATTATGCTGTTATTTTCCTCATTTATCCTCAAAGCAATATTGGATCTGTCAAAAACAGTCATCTGTGATTTGCTTGACAAATGTGATCATCCTATGAAAATGCTAGGACAGCACAAACTCAGGGATCTTATCCAACTTCAATGAACATGGCTCCTCTAGTGGGCACTTTGACTTCCTTCCAAGTCACAATAATCTGTGCCTCTGTCAACTTCTGTCTCTCCCAGACCCACGGAATTCTAGGTGCAGACTCCCCTGCCCACACATTATATGGCTCCATCCCTGGTTTATAGTTGATTAGACCAGGGCTACACCCTCAGCCCAAGCTAAGTCAAAGATATTAGTTCCCAGACTTTAGGACTGCTTTGAGAAAGAACAGCTTGAGAATCAGAGAAACTTATCTTGGATATCTTTAACTGTCCTGCCAGAAAGAAGAGAAAAGCAGAGATAAGACACAGAAGGCAAATACTCTGTGAGATTCTGAAATAGGGTCCTTCGTGGGGTCTAAATGCATTCCTTTTCTGGGACCCTAATAAATTTCTCTCTCTATCTCTCTGTCTGTCTGTCTGTCTGTCTCTCTCTTTCTGTCTCTCTTTCTCTAGATAAATTAGCTTAAATTAGTTACTGTTTCTTGCAACCATAGAATCATTCCCATTGTGACTTCTAAAAGTTTTTCAGCATGTGCTGGGCCATCTCATGACACTTGGATTAGTTCCTATCCCTTAAGCATTCTGCTGCTCCCAGCAAAGTTAAAGGACCACTGATCACCATACCAGTGTCTCTCAAATAATCAGCTATGACCCACTAGTGAGTCATAACACATATCTACTGGATCACAACCCCAATTGTTGTGGGTTTTTTTTTAAATAAAATAGAATGTGTTGTTGGCTTTTTGGGATTTTTTTTTGTTTGTTTGTTTTGTCTTTTTTGCCTTTTCTAGGGCTGCTCCCACAGCATATGGCGGTTCCCAGGCTAGGGGTCGAATCAGAGCTGTAGTCACCAGCCTATGCCAGAGCCACAGCAACGAGAGATCTGAGCCGCATCTGCAACCTACACCACAGCTCATGGCAACACTGGATCGTTAACCCACTGAGCAAAGGCAGGGATCGAACCCATGACCTCATGGTTCCTAGTCAGATTTGTTAACCACTGAGCCATGATGGGAACTCCCAGTTTTTTAAATAAAATAGAATTAAATGGAATAGAAAATTTCAGAGAGAATCTCATGTGTAGACTAAATGTTTTTCATGGCTCTTTAAGGCATATAAAAAGAGCTAGGTGTTATACAGGATCATAAATGTAACATTTCCTACCAGGGAAGAAGGAAGGGAGAGAGGGAGGGAGGAAGGAAAGAGGGAGAAAGAAAGAAAAAGAAAGAAAGAAAGAGAGACAGAGAGAGAGGGAGGGAGGGAAGGAAGGAACAAACTATGTGGCCTAATTTAACATAATATTTTTCTAAATTCTAGATGACTAGAATGAAATTCAGCAGTCATATGAACTGTTTTCAGGACAAGGTATACACCCATCAAGAGGTCACTTGTAACAGGAGTTTGAACTCAACTGAAGAATCACAATGATCTGTAGCCAACATCATGCTACAAGCTGGCATGTAGCAAACTGAAGTTGAGCTTTGGTCACTGGGGTTTTATGGTTATGCTGATGGGGCAACAATCCATGAGGCTTTACCTAAATACAACCAAATGATTGATTTGCTAGGTATATTCAGTAACCCCTTGGCAAGTACTTACTGAATACCCACCATGTGTGAGCACTTGGGGAGCTTCCAGGCAGCCTAGAACATGGTCCATCTGTATGTTATATATGTGTGGGGGCTATAGCCTAGCATACAAGTGGACAAGACCATACGACATGACACTGCTTAAGAAAGTCTGCTCGTGAAGACCTATGAATCCCATTAAACAGACCAAGCACACTGCCAAATTCATAGAGAGGTTGCAAAGAACAAGCAAAGCCCTTGTTCTCCCAGCCATTTGATTTTGGAATGGCCATTTTCAGACCCCACCCCATACTCTGAGAGTACCTTTAATAGGCATTTATGGGATAACACATAAAAGGACCTTCAAAGAACTTGCTGTCTTGTTGGGAAAGTGTAATAGATCAGGTAGAGTTGCATAGAGATGGAAAGACAAGGACCAGGTTTGAAGAATGTGTGGGGTTAGAAAGTCAGGGAGAAAACAGAAATGATATGGTCCAAGGCATGGTGGTGCAAATAGGCACACCAGAGAAGAGAATATCATATCAAGCAGCTGTCACAAGATATCACTTTGGAGACAGAATAAGAAAGATTTTGAAGGCAGTGAAAAGTCACCATAGCAGAAATTATGGATTGGTTCCTGCAAACTAAAATATGCAACATTCCCTTCATGTTCATTGGACCACTGGATAAAGGCTTCTGTTTTGGCAGGAACATTCATTCTATTTCTTTAGAAAGTAATTTGTATTAAAGTAACTTGGATAAACTCTTTACTTAGGAAAGCCTATGCTTTTTACAATGTTGCTTCATTTCTTATTCTTTGGTCTATGGGATGTGTTTAAAATATCACAACTTGGAGTATGTGTGACACCCTAATAGCAGTGATTTATGGGGATCTTCACATGTCCTCATTCAGTGACATACTGAGCCAACAGCCAGGGCCACTCAGGAGGGAAAAGATGCAAACAGAACAAAAGTAGTATTCACAGAACTTCCCCACACCACCCAAGCTCTGCCACATAAGAAGAGAGGAGACAGGCATTTGATCAAGAATTTTCATGAAAACTTGGGTAGAGAAGCATCCATCTGTCACTCCCCTGGTCACATTTCAGGTCTTTTTGGGTCCCAGGACCACACTAACTCAGTGATTCATTCCACTTATTCACACACTGAGTACCTGCTATGTATGAGTCTGGAACAAAAAAGATGATGGGGGAAGAGAAGATGCTGAGAGCAGTAAGATGGTGAACTAGAAACTCAGACTGATAAGAAAGCAGACAGAAGCAGATGCTTGTAAGAAAACATAGTATGTGCCTTCAGAGTGGAGTATTCTGCACAGAGTGCTGTGAGCATCCACAAGGGGCTGGGTCTTTACAAGTGAAGGAGACACTTCAGAAAGGAGAGGCATACACAGATGAGACGCAGTTAGTCCTGCTGGCCCATCAGTGTGGCACTGAGGCTTCCTGTGTGCCTGGTATAGAGACCAGCAGCAAAGTGAGGGTCAGTGGCCAGAGGCAATAGAGGGGTTGGAAAGTGGAAAAGGATATAATTTCAGAGAGAAAGAGGTAAATAAAAGTTTGGAGACCTATTAAAGAAAAACAATTAGGAAGGGACAAAATTCTCACACTGCACGTTTCTTAGGCTAGAGCTCAGGGTGACACAGTTAGTGCTTACTGGGGTGGCACTAATCACAGTACCTATTATTTTTAATTCATAATGTGTTTTTAGGGCAAAAATCCATCTCTTCTATGTCCAGTGGTTAAGGGAGGTACTTTGGCATCATCAATCTGAGGTTCTAATCCCAGGTCCACATCTATTAGCTGTGTGACTTTGGGGTTAGTCGACCTCTCTAAATCTCCAATTCTCCATCACAATAACAACTTCCTCATTTGGTCTTGAGGAGGATGAAGAGAAATGGTACACACGTGCACATTGAAAGAATGTTCCCATCTGTGGAAAGGTTCTTTTGTGCCGTATATTAGATTCCAGATATAAGTGATATCATATGATATTTGTCTTTCTCTTTCTGATCTACTTCACTCAGTATGAGAGTCTCTAGTTCCATCCATGTTGCTGCAATTGGCATTATTTTGTTCTTTTTTATGGCTGAGTAGTATTCTGGTGTGTATATATACCACATCATGGACTTGGAGAACAGACTTGTGGTTGCCGAGGGGGAGGGGGAGGGAGAGGGAGCGGGATGGATTGGGATCTTGGGGTTAATAGATGCATAATATTGCCTTTAGAATGGATTAGCAATGAGATTCTACTGTGTAGCACTGGGAACTATGTCTATTCACTTATGATGGAGCATGATAATGTGAGGAAAAAAAGAATATATACATGTATGTGCAACTGGGTCACCATGCTGTACAGCAGACAAAAAAAAATAATGTATTGGGGAAATCAAAAAAAAAAGAAAGAAAGAATGTTCCCACTGGGTTCCAGGGTTCCAGGAATCTCCTAGAGCTTACACAGGCAGACATACATACAGAGGCACAGACACAGGCACACACACCTGAATACCCACTGGTAGTGCAGAGTGTGTCTATGGAAATGTGCATTGGGATAGAGTAGAAATGGCCCTAGGCTGGGGAAAAGACTTCCATTTCTATCACAGTCTGTTCACTGACTAGCACTGAGGCTTTGAATATGTTACCTGACCCCTCTATTTCTCAGAAAATTGCAGGGGTTGCCAGGGAGGTGGGATTGGGGGCCAAAGGATCCTCTCCATCTCTGCTCTCCAGGGCTGGTGATTCTGCAGCTGAGGATGCTGGAAGCACATGAGCTCTTCCTTTGCACTGACAGCTCTTAAAGCCCTGATGGTCAGGGTCCTCCCAGTCTATCCTGCTCTGCCCCTTCTATGAGAGGGGACCTTTATAATCAGGTGAGGGCATTGGAAGGTAGGGAAATCCCCTGCTGGGAAGGTTCTCAAAGTGTTACTAGCCACCACCTGCAGGATCCATGCCCAGCCGGAGAGACTGCTCTGAACATCCATGTGCTGCCAGAACCCACCTGCCCAGCACCCCCACGGGTATTGAAAGACTGAGCGGGGGCAGCCTGATGAAGTTGCTGCTGGGGTTCAACAAGCAAAAGATACTCACACTCAACAGTTTGCAGAGTGTTTTGGGAGGGAGATAACATTGTTCCCATTCCACAGATGATCAAACTCAAAGTCAAAGTCACTTAGGATCATCAAGCAGAGCCCAGAGCTCTCAGTACTGTGGGCTTTCCCTGGCTGCCTCTCAGGTAAGTCACATGTAATTAGATGCAAGTTTACGTGGTACCAATGGCAAGTACTGGAAGAATTCAGAGAGTTAATTAAAAAAAGGCAAAGGACATTAAGGAGACAGCTTGGGAGGATGTTTTGTAGAAGTTCTAGAGAAGAAAGAAAAAGGAACCAGGTATATTTATAGACTAATAATGTGCAGAAGGGGGAAAAATGTGCTGCCTCTGGCAATTCTCATCAAGTTAATGGATGTTGCCAATTACTGTGGTAACATTTTTAATTGTATCTTAGCTCTGAAGAGAATAATAACAGAATTTCCTAGTCTTTGCCTCAGGACTGTTAGAGGCACACCTTCTGGTATATTACAGTAGCAGTGGACCTATCTTCCCAGAGTCTACAGAGACAGCCCACTTCATAGGAAAGTCTCACTCACAGCTGTTCCAGACCTAACTGGCATGGAAAGCAGTAGTTAGAAAAAGAGCATTGGCTTTATATGTTCACGTGTAGAAATGGGTTTGGGGGACACTTGGCAAGTGTTAGAGGGAACAGGCTGTAATCACATGGGACCCTCATGAAGAAGATGATGACCACAGCATTCCCAAAGATAAGGTACCAATCACTAGTGCACGTGTGCTGTTTTACAGTCCCTGGGACACTATGCATTGTGAGTGTGATCTCATTTAACACTCATAATAACCAGTGTGGTTATTTGATTTATGCCTCCCCTCCAGACTAAGTTTCTTGAAGGAAGGGGGTCTTGTCTGCTTTGTCCACCAGGGTAAATCCCCTTCCTAGCACAAATCTGGCACTTAATCACATGGTTCAACTAAGATCAATGCTCCTGTTTTTGGTCTGCATTTTACTAGCCAGGAACTAAAGGCTTGGAGGAACTAGGCAGGTGGCTTGTCCAATAAGTGGAAGCTCTTGGATTCAAACTCAGGTCAAAGATGGCAGAATAGAAGGACTGAAGCTCAACTTCTCTCCTAAAAACAACAAAATTCAGAACTATAGGCTGAGCAATCTCCACCCAAATGGACTGGAAACCTTAAAAAAGATACCTTACTCCAGAAGAAAAAGAGGAGGCCACATCAAGAGGTAGGAGGGGTGATTGCACAATATAAACAACCCCATACCTCTGGGGTGGGAAGCTCCACAGACTGAAAACTAACTGGTTCACAGAGACTCACCTACAGGAGTGAGAGTTCTGAGCTCCACATAAAACCCTCATGTGCGAGGGACCTGGCACTGGGAGAAAGATCCCCTGGAGCATCTGGCATTGAAGGCCAGTGGGGCTTGTATGCAGGAGCTACACAGGACTGGGGTAAATGGAGACTCCATTCTTAAAAGGTGCACACGGACTTTCACATGCACTGGGTCTCAGGGAAGAGCAATGTCTCCAAAGGAATCTGGGTCAAACCTGACTGCAGTTCTTGGAGGACATCCTGGGAAAACAGGGGTGAATGTGGCTTGTTGTGGGGGACAGACATTGAAAGCAAATCTCTCAGGGATGTTCAGCAGCTTGCCTGTCTCTGGAGTTGGCTATTCTGGGAAAATCTGGCCCCACCCGTCAGTCAGTACTGAGAAGCCCCAGGGCAAACAACAATCCAAGTGGTATCACAGCCCCGCCCCTCAGTAAACAGGTTGCCTAAAGACCCCTCAGGCACACAGCTGCCTCTAATCCCATCCAGAGACTAAGCCCCACCCACCAGAGGGATTAGAATCAGTTCCACCTACCAGTGGGCAGGCATCATTCCCCCCCCCCCAATCAGGAAGTCTACAGCAAGTCCCCATACTCACTTCAGCCACAAGGGGGGCAGACATCAGAAGTAAGAGAGGCTACAACTCTATTATCTGTAAAAAGGCCACCACACCAAAAACGTATAAAAATGAAGAGACAGAGAACTATAACTCAGATGAGGGAGAAAGGAAAAACCCCAGAAAATCAGCTAAGTGATGAGGAGATTCTCAGCCTCCAGGAAAAAGACTTTAGATTGTTGATGATAAAGATGACACAAGACATTGGAAATAAATTGGAGGAAAAGATGGATAACTTACAGGAAACACTGACCAAAGAGATACAAGATATAAACTTCAACAAGAAGAGATGAAAAGTACAATAACTGAAATTAAAAAATTCGCTAGAAGCAGCTAACAGCAGAATACAGGAGGCAGAAGAATGAATAAGCAAGGTGGAGGACAGATTAGTGGAAATTACAGATGTAGAACAGAAAAGAGTAAAAAGATTGAAAACAAATGAAGAGCATCTCAGAGAACTCTGGGACAATGTGAAACGCACCAACATCCGTATTATAGGGGTGCCAGAGGAGAAGAGAGAGAGAAGGGGACAGAAAAAATATTCCGAGAGATAATAGCCGAAAACTTCCCTAACATGGGAAAGGAACC
The DNA here is from genome assembly GCF_054392235.1 of Sus scrofa. Classification (NCBI taxonomy): domain Eukaryota; kingdom Metazoa; phylum Chordata; class Mammalia; order Artiodactyla; family Suidae; genus Sus; species Sus scrofa. The sequence continues at coordinate 138,693,072 of NC_139396.1, read as the reverse complement.
ACTCACTCAAATCCAGGAAGCACAATGAGTACCATATAAAATAAACCCAAGAAGGAATACACCAAGACACATATTAATCAAACTAGCCAAAATTAAAGACAAAGAGAAAATCTTGAAAGCAGCTAAGGAAAAGAAAAAAGTAACAAACAAGGGAACTCCAATAAGGTTATTGGCAGATTTTTCAGCAGAAACTCTGCAGGCCAGAAGGGAGTGGCATGATATACTTAACGTGATGAAAGGAAAAAACCTCCAACCAAGATTACTCTACCCAGCAAGGCTCTCATTCAGATTTGAAGGAGAAATCAAAAGCTTCACAGATAAGCAAAGGCTAAGAGAACTCAGCAACACTAAAACAGCCTTACAACAAATACTAAAGGAAATCTTCTAGGCATAAAAGAAAACACAGCAACAGGAAACAAAAATTCCACAAATGAAAAGGCTCACCAGTAAAGGTATGAAATCATCCATGCACAATTATGCCACCAAAATCAGAAAACATGAGAAGAGGTGGGTACGAATGCAGGACACTGGAGATGAACTCGCAATTAAGAGACCAACAACTTAAAACAATCTCATATACATATAGACTCTTACATCAAAACTTCAGAATAACTGCAAACCAAAAATCTACAATGGATACACAAACAAGGAATCTCTGGAAAAGAAATATATCTCATAATAAATAAGTGCATAATCCACCATGAAGGGGGTCATTTGACATCATTCTTGGAATGCTGAAATCTTAGATCTGATTCTGATTTCCTCTCCATCAAAGAATTTATGATAATTATAATTAAATAATGCAACTGTACAATTAAATAATATAGTTCTACAATTGTATTATCAATAACCATTTCTCTCCATGGTACAATGTAAGGTCTATAATGTCTTGTTTATCACATCACCTAGAATGGTGTAATGCCTATATTGAAGAATCAATAAGATGTAACAAATTGTGAGGACAAAAAAAAAAACTCAGGTCAGAGGGACTCGGCCCTGGAGTACAGTGTGAGAGGCAGCAAGGAGGCTGACTTTCTTCACTGGAGAATGAAGGAGGGAGGCAAGAAAAGGATAAAAAAAAACCTACAATGCACCAGGCATCTTACATCTTTATGTCATTTAATCATAAGAAGAAACCTACAAAGCACGTATTGCCCACAGATTGAAAATGTGGAAATGGAGGGCCTGAGAATTTAAGTGTGTGGGCAAAATTCCTCAGGAGGGCAAAGAAGAACAGAGCAGGTTCAAATGATCCCAAGACTTAATCTCAGTAGAGCCTTCCTCCACTCTATGTGTCCCAGAGAGGGATGCCACACAGGTCAAACTGACCCTAAAAACTCCAAACACTGAGGGGAAGAAAAAAAAATAGGGGGTATGGTTTCCTGTTCCTTCAAATAAATCTCTTAGGGACAACTTGGGAACAAATTGTGACACAGGTCATTTTTCCCTAATGAGCCCTTCATTCCCATCCCTGTTCCCAGATCCCTTTTCTGTACTTCTCTCTCTGATTTCTACCTTCAGTGGCATAATCCTTCTCACCCTACACCTGTACCAGGACCCAAGATAGTCCCCCACTTAGGTCTGCCCTTCCTAGATAATATTCTGGGCTCTAAAATCAACCACCAGCAGCCCACAGATACGCCTAGGCGCTCAGTCAATAGCAGCCAAGGAAAGTATCTGAATGAATAAAAAGAACTCTTTCAGTAACAAGCAAAGTTATCCTGGGGGGCTTGGGGGCAACAGATCCAAGAAATATTAACCAGTTATACTTCCTATACATGGGCCAATCTCTCAACACTTTCTGCTAAAAGTGTCATTCTCTAAGCAGAGACTGTATGAATGAAATAGTCCCTTTCCTAGGCCTGGAAGGAGGCACAGCCTAAGTGCTCACAGATTTGCCAACACCCCCAAGATCTCTGCACCTGAGACTACACAGAGAGCTCAGGTCACACACCAAGGCTTCCCAGTTTAGGAAAATCACATGACTGATCTGAGAACCAGTCATTTCAATTCAAAGTAGGCACTGGTCCCTTCCTGCCTCTTCCTCTTCCTTTTCCATCTTGTTTAGTACATTTCACTATGAGGCCATCACCAGAAGACAGTAGGGCAAGGCATACACCTTGCAGTCAGAGAGACCAAGGTATCTATGACCACATCCCCACCACTCATCAGTAAGGGACCTTGACACACCTTCGACCTTTCTGAGCCTTGAATCTTCATCTCTAAAAAGGAAATAATAATAGTCCTTACCTCTCAGTGTTGTTGTGAGAATTAAAGTAGGTAAGAGTAGGACACTTCTAGGCTCAGGAATACTCAATGCATGTCAGCCATTAGCATTTCTGATCTTCCCAAAGGGCCATCAGTCTTTCACCTCTACTATTGTCCCAAGCCCCCCCCCCATCCACTCCTCTTTTACCTGCATAGACACTGCTAGAGGCACATCTCCTGGATATGAGGAGAAACAGATAAAATCACCAGATTTTATCTACAGGTATAGCTGTTTCATCTACCTTCCCAAAAAATATTCCTCCTAAACCCCAATACATTCCAGAGGCAACATGTGAAAACTCCTAGGACCTGGAAAACTAAGACCTAGATAAGGATGCAAAGCCCTGGCACAAGGCTGCATAGTCCTCTGAGACATTACTCACACCTGCATCTGTCAGCCTGGAGAAGGGCTGCCCAGGAGAAGAGAAAGAAGTCAGCCCCTCTGGGACAATTACAATTAAACTGAACCAGATGCTCTGAAATCCTCTCCTGGGAACCATTCCGCCTAGTCCAGGGCTGGAGCAATACCACTTAATAGGCCCTTTTTCATCTTTAATTTCTCTGATTCAGAAAGTTTACAAGATCAATTGCTAAGAAGGCTAATGTGAGGAGATGAGGCAGCAAGTTGCTCTGGGCCCAGAGTCAGCTAATTCCTTAGCTTCTAACTAGAGCCTATAGGGACCCACTTATATAAAGCCTGAGAACTCGCCTGGCTCAACTGCCCCTCCCCTGCAAACCCCTCTAAATAAAGAATTTGAATTGCAACACAGCAAGAATAGCCTGTCATCTTCTAACCAGGGAGCACTTCCTAGGAATCTCAGGAAGATCTTGCTGGAAATACTTTCGCCTCAACCCAGGGTAGGGCTTTAAGTTCAGAGCCTGCTCCCCCCTCCCCCCACCACCATCTTCATATCTAGCATCCCAGGGACCTTGCCCCTGCAAAGACTATCTGAGACAATGCAACATCACAATCAAGTCAGTGGGCTCTCAGACTGTGTGAGTCTACATCCCATTTCTACCTCTTTCGAAGCCTTGGTTTCCTTATCTATAGATGGGAGTAGCAAAAGAACTTTGTGGCCTATAACTAAATAATGCCAGTAATGTGCTTAGCATGGCACCTATACTCTGTAAATGCCAGCTATCATTCACTGTCCAGTTTGCTTGGGCCACCTAGAGCCAGCACACTGTGCTTATTCAAGGGTAAAGTCAAAATGGACCAACATGATGAAGCATTTCTGTTTCATGGGACCAAAAAAAAAAAAAAATAGGACTATACTCAGATATTTTAGCCAGTGTCCTCGTAGCTGCTGCATCCCTGAGAAAAGTGACAGCCTTTTCATTTCTTGTACTATTTTACGTATCTCCTTTATTCCTGGAGTAAGTTAAAGCCTCCCCTCCTTCATTCCTGCCCCGCAGGAAGCCACATACAGGGACAATGCTGGCTGATGACAGTTTTACCAAATGATTCCTGGAAACAGCATGGAAGAAGAAGAAAAAAACTGCCTCCCTTCCAGGGGATGTACATTCACTGCGTGGAAACACAGCCCAGAAGAGGAATAGCTCATACGAATTGTTCTGCAGGATACACCCTCCAGGACTCTTCATTTCTTTAACAGGACATTTGCCTCTTTTCCCCCATCATTGTCTGCATATTTTCCTTAATGATGGCAGAATTAAACTGAACTTTTTCTGCGCAACTACCTCTGGGGGATTCCAGCAAGCCTGGGAAGGAAGTTTCAATTTGTTCACTTGCTGAGAATGAATTCTGCCTCATATAACTCCTGACAAATTGCCATTTTTAAAAGGTTTGTTAATTTCCAATGAGCAAATGGCACATCAGATATCTTGTTTATTCAACAGATGCTCCTGAGCTAAACAAATGGTTCTTGTTTAACAAACATGGAAACATCTTGTCAGCTTTGCTGGGATCATCCTGTTTAACTATCAAGGAGGGCTCTTGCGGTTCGTGGAGAATATATGAGCTGCCTCCCTCCCATGTAGGGGTCTCTAAAGGGTTGGGGAAAGTGGTTCCACTGGAAGACGTGATGTGAAGCTCCTTGATCACAGGCTGGGAAACAGCTCTTAGACAAAGGACCTGGGATTTCTCCCTTTCTGTGAAGATGTCAGGTATTTCAGATTCAGATCTGTTTGATCAAGAAACCTCTTTGGTGCTGAAACTGAAAATAGTTTGGATAGAGATTCCCATTAAACACAGAAGTGGTATAAAACTGTGGTTAAGAATCTCAGCTTCACCGTAAGCCTAGGTTGGATACTGGCTCACCACTTAGTAATGGCGTGAACCTGGGCAGCTTAATTAACCACTCTTAACCTCAGTTTCCTCTTCTGTGAAATAGGACTAATGACTTGAAAGGCAAAGATGCTGATGACAGCAAGAAATGTAATAAATGTCCATACTATTAACCCCAGCTCCATTTTTTTTTTTTTTTTTTTTTTTTTTTTTTGTCTTTTCTAGGGCCGTACCTGAAGCATATGGAGGTTCCCAGGCTAGGAGTCTAATCGGATCTGTAGCCACCGGCCTATGCCACAGCCATAGCCACAGCAACATGGCATCCCAGCTGCATCTGTGGCCTATACCACAGCTCACAGCAACACCGGATCCTTAACCCACTGAGCAAGGCCAGGGATCGAACCTGCAACCTCATGGTTCCTAGTCAGATTCATTAACCACTGAGCCATGATGGAACTCCAACCCCAGCTCCAATTTTAAGAAATTTTTAAAATGGAACTGAACTCAGGAATGAATCCATGGACTGAGAGAAGGTTGGGAAGGGCTCAGTTTCTGCATCCTCCATTGTCTAGGAGTAAATGTGGCATGTTTTATTCAGTGATGGTTCAATGACTCTGGTAAGAAATGAAATCTAAACAGACAATGGAGTCCTTCCAAGCCTCAAATCTCCAGCCTGATATCATAATTACTTTCAGTCAGTGAGCTAAGGATCTGGCTAGCCTAGGAGGCAGTGTGGGTGGGATGAGGAGGGCTGGGAAAGAAGGAACAGAAAGAGGCCAGCTTGCCAGGAGCACACGAGGACACGTGGAGAGAGATGATGGCTGACCTCTGTCAAGTCCAAATGTGCAAGGATAAATCCATCTGCTGATGAGTGCAGCATAGGACAAGGTATTAATTACAGGAGGGATGGCATTTCGAAGCCTCCCTGCTGGAAAGTATCATAGAGCATTACCTTGAGACAACACCTAACATGCTGAAGATTAATTTACTCCACAGTTTAGGTGCTCTGGAGAGATGCAAAGTGAGGTTGACCCCAGGTGAGTTTGGCATTACCATGCACTGTCTGAATGACTTGCAGATATTAACCAACCTGAGCCTGGGAAAAGACTGCAAAAGACCCCCCACCTCCCCAGGCATGATTAATTACCTGGCTCCTCTCCAAAGCAACTCTATAAGGTAGAGAATAGCATGCTTATCCTCATGAGGCTGATGAAGAAACTGAGGCTTAGAAAAATGGCCCCAAATATTAAAGCTTCTACTGAAGGAGCCAAGACATCTGTCTCAAGAAACATGGACAACTTAAATACTCTGAACATTTGGGAGAGAGTTCAGGTGGTTTCAAAAGCAATGTAACTTTTGAGCAGAACTTTGGAAGATATTAAGTAGTTTGCCTGGAATGGCAATGCCCTGCTTTTGTTCTCCTGGCAAAGGGAAGGCATGATGGAAGACCTGCAGGTAAATGATCTCAGAGCATGCATGCAAAAGGGAGGTGGGTGTTGATTGTGGGTGGGGAGGTGAGAATTAGTAGGTAAGTATGAGTTTGGAAAGAAGTTTCAGGTGTTTGGTGTGAGAGGGCATTCTTTGCCATGCCACAGGGTTTGGAATTTAATCTCTAGATTACTTTTTCTCAGTCTTGATTCCCTGAAAAATCTATGATGATGCTGCTCAGCTTAAGACACAGTTGCTGTGCCTGCCAAGGTCTTGAGAAAATCATAAGTAATCTTTAGTGAAATACTGCCCAACATTGATTTGCATTCACTACATCTCTTTGTGGTTGGTCCAAAAAGGCAGATTAGAGAGTCAGTAAGAGAGAAAAGACTGGGGACACATTAGCTGTTGCTCAATTGATTTTTGTTCATTTAGCAATGCAAGGATATAAGAATGACATCATTTTACTGATAACCTTGAATTGCCTCAAATTTGCCAAAAAAAAAAAAAAATGGAGGAGTGATAACTCATCAACATCAATTCTTTATTGGCTGCAAAATTTTGGCGACACACTTCACATGTAACCATGACTCACAAATGTGTCATTACACTTTCATTTAAAATTCTTTTATAAATCTCTCTTGATTTCAACAGCAGTTGTTTAACCAAAGGGTAACATTATTTAGTCTTCATTTTAGAAAACTTACCAGACAGTATAAAAGATTGACTCAAGGGTACCAAACTGAAAGCAGAGAGGACAGAATGGAAGCTATTCCAGGCAAAAGATAATAAGGATGTGATTTTTTTTTATGTCAGTAGGGATGATAAAGATGCATCTGAAAACATATCTAGTAGGTGTCATAAACTGGCATGGGGATCATATGGCGGGGGTTGGCTGAGAGAAAGAATGAAAGGGGTCCAGGATGATTTGAGATTTCCAGGTTGGACAAGTAGATGGCTGGTGAGATTGTTCACTGAGATGATGTGAGAGCTCAGGAGGAATAATTTAACCAACTTAGGGGAAGGAGGAGATGCAGTTCGTGTGCACTTGAGGAATGCAATCTGTTCTTTCATGGAGAATTTGGGATTTGAGGTTGATGAGAAATATCCCAATAGAGCTACATAGTAGTAAATCAGGGTAAAGATGTCCAGTGGGCCATGGGGCATGGGAAGTGGGGGATTCCGGCAAGAGCAGAGTAGGTGATCTTAACAGGTATGAACAGTCATTATGATGTGGGTGTGATTTTCTGGGAAAACAAATCTTTTTTTTTTTTTTTTCTTCTTTTTGTCTTTTTAAGACTACACTCATGGCATATGGACGCTCCCAGGCTAGGGGTTGAATCAGAGCTATAGCCACAGCAGCACAGGATCTGAGCTATGTCTCTGACCTACTCCACAGCACAAGGCAGAGGGAGACCCTTAACCCACTGAACAAGGCCAGGGATTGAACCTGTGTTCTCATGGATGCTAGTCAGATTCATTTCTGCTGAGCCACGATGGGAACTCCAAAAACAAATCTTTTTAAAAGCAAACAGGAAAATAGTGAGAACATCCTGGAACATCCTTGACATCTATGGCATTCCAAGACAAGAGGAGCCAATTAAAATGCAAAAATGGAAGATAGAAAAACAGGAGAAAATCACAGCGGCCAAGAAAGGACAGAGTCTCTGGAAGGAAACAGACACCATGAAAACTGCTGAAGTCAGATAGAATGAGAAATGAAAAAAGAGCACGGGAGTCAACATGAAGGGTTCTCTGATGATCACAGTCCAAGGAGCAGTGGTGCAGGAACCAGACTGAGTGGGTTTAAAGGTGGTTTGGAGGTGAGGAAGCACATCCATTATACATAATTTCAAAAAAATTAGCAATGAAGAAAGGAGACAAATAGAGAAGTCACTTGAGTAGAAAGAAAGACAGTTTTGTTTCCTTTTTGCTTTTTTTTTTTAAGGATGGAAGAGAATTAGTGATTTTTAAGTAGGTACAAGGGAATAAAGAGTTTGAATATACTTGACCCAGAGAGTAACTAATAAAGCAAAGCTTCTAAAAAGTTAAAAGAAACAGGAATAAAGGTGCACCTGAAATTTAAGTTCATTAAGAAGGTACAGCTACTCTTCTAACACAGCAGAGAAATATGGAGAAAGAGAAGACTTTGCAGAGAGAGGGGCAAAGGAGAGTAGGATGTATTTATATGTTGTAGTTTCTAATTTTTGGTGAGACAGAAGACTCGATGACTTCTGAAAATAAGGGACAGGGAAGGGTGGGGGTAAGGTGACTGGCAAAGATGTAGTAAAGATTTGGACAAGTCCACATCAGGAACAGGAAGACAGCCAATTAGAAAACGCTAGGTGGCAAAAGCAGGGACTGTTTGGCTAATCACATAAAAGGAGTGGGAAGAAGCAGGTCATGACTGGTGTTGAGCAATTATGATTCTCTTCTTTCAAGAATGGAGTAACATGCAGCGTTGCCTACCAAATAGATGGTAGTCGGTGATGACGTGTCCAATTAGATCTCTAGGTGTAACTTATCCAAATGTAATGTGGCAAATCCACAACCTCATTCCAGCTCCACTCCTGGCAAGGAAAAAAGCAACCTTCTGTGGCCAATGAGATGGTAATTCCAGTCTGTCTTTAATTTATCTCTGACTCTTCCCAAACGAGCTCTTTCCACCTCTAAACTCAAAGACTTCTCCCATCCATCTCCACCTCTTCAAGTCCACTCTTTCGTAGCATGACCACAGGTCTAGAATAGATCCTCCAAGCCATGAACACTGAAGAAGAGACAGCCAAGGAATTAATGTTCACCGGGAAAGATTTCAGAGCAGGCAGGATGGGGGAGAAGCTTCTTCTCAGTATTAATGCAGGTCTTTGGTACAACATGGTCACAAAATGTCAGCCACGGATTGTTCCACCAGTGAATATTAATTTTTAAAAGCATTTTCTGGGTATTCGCTTTTTATAGAGCACAATGTTTACCCAAGGGACCATTCGTAACAGTAGTTAAACAGAGACACTCTAATTCATTGTGTTTCTACGGCCTTGGGAAATAGAAATCCTTTAAGTACCTTTACTCTGCTTCACGGGAGCTACTTTTCAAAGTTTAAATTGGTTACTTTTCACACTACTCATTTCTTAAATTCCATTTATAAATCAAAGCAGCTCTTGAGCAATTTGATGGGAGTGAAATGGATGAATAAAGAACAAACAACAAATATATATGTGTATATGGTCATTTGAGTTTATTGGATTTTTCTTATTGTTACTTCTAACCTCTTCTATGAAGATGCTCTGAGCTAGGTCTGGCCTGGTGATCAGAGGTGCTGCTAGGAAAGGGTTGCGACGGTCTTCTTAGACTACCAACTTCCAACTCCAATGATACCATGTCTTCTATGTTGCTTTGCATCAGAGTAGACCTGACTAATGTCTCAGAGATCCAGGGTGAAAAAAAGTCCTTTCTAGAATAATATCTTCTCATTCATAATCACTCAATTCCAGGCTTTAGAACTCACAATGAATATTTAATAACACTGGTCTAGAAGTTTCTAGCACATCTCAGTAGAATCAGAGGCTCTTAATCAGTGCTGAAAGAGTCCTCAGAGGTCATCTCATACAGTTGGTTTTCAAACAACTTAATAATGGATATAGTTTCCCAAACCGTTACACACTAATATTTTTAATGTAATTTAAAATATCACAGAATGTCAAATTTCCATACAAGTTTCTAAAGATTCTCAATGGATGCACTTATCTACACTTAGCTCATCACAAATCAGTAGCAGTTTGTGGACCAGCACTGGTCCCTGGACTCTATTCTGAGCAGAGATGATGCTGGTACAAACTTATTCTAAATTTAGGTAAGGAATCTGAAGTGTAAGAGAAGGGGCAATTAACCAGTTACAATTTCTTAACAGGAGAGTTAGGTTAGGATTAGCATTATTGATACTAGCCACAACGACGGAACGTCTTCAGAGTCACTCAAGCAGAGATGCAGGAAGATGGGCCCCTCTGCACAGAGACTCCTCGTTACCTGAACCCTAAGTAGTTTGGTCTTATTAAGTATATTTGTCTATATCTGACTATGCCACGTTACCTGATATATATACATTATTAAGGAAGACCTTTCAGACTCCCATGCTAGGCTGGGCCCCTAAGTTTCACCCTCACATGGCAACCTTTACTCATCTTTCACTGATTTAACCATTGTTAGCAACTACATCTTTGTCTGATTATTGCATTATCATCTTTTTCTTTTTTTCCTGCTGGGCTAAAAGGGCTAAAGAGGCAGAGACCATGTCCGTTTTGTATACCATCATAGCCTGGTGCCGAGCATAGTGCCTGCCTCCTAGCAGATGCTGAACACATTTTTTGAAAGAATTAATTAATGAGTAGAGAAGCAATGCTAGGGTAGCTCTCTGGGGCCACCTGCAGGGACTGTAGGAACTAGCAGCATACCTGGTGAGGACACCAAGACTAGAGCTCAGCCTGGCTAAGATTTCTCCAGGGCAGCTTAGCACCTCACACCTAGCAACTTCTCCAGGCTTATTTCAAATGGCCTTTTATCAATGCAGCTGGCAGGTTGTTTCTCCCCTCCTCCCTTCTTCCGGATCTCCCTTCCTGTTTCCTCCCACCTTTCATCCTTTCTTCCTTCTTTCTTCCCTGTCATTTCTGTATGTAACACCGCATGAGACAGTGAACACCAGCATAATCAGGCAGGATCTTTGTGTAGAGAAAGCTTATACAATACATGGGTGAAAGATAACTACAAATGGCCCAGTTGATGAGAAAAACCAGAAAAGATAAACATAAGACAACATGAGCTCAGGAGTTTCAACTCCTCTGCCTGGGTTTTAAGCCCATTATAATCAGATCCCATCTAACAATGCCCAGGTTCACCCAGCATGCATCAGAGAGCCTGCACTCCTCAGCACCTTCAAAACATTACACTTACCCATTTCTTTGAACCTCTGCCTTCTGCTGCTGCTCTGGCTGAAAAGCTCTCCTTCTTTAGGCTTGGCTAGGTCTCACCTTGCCAGATGGAGCTCAAGTGCCACCCCCTGGGAGACCCACCCCATACTCCCATTTCCTACGACCAAATTATCTGTATCACACAGGTGAGCCCTCAGGTATTAGACATCGTGTGATCATGTCTCCCAGATGGATTATAAGCTCTTTGAAGGAAGGGCCTGTGGCTGGTGTCTATTCACTGTCCCCACAGGGCTTTAAGTATGGAATTGTGAATGCATCATTGGAAATGCATTGCAAGGCCAAAACAAGATTTGGTACTTTTATTAGGTCTGTCACTCCCTAGACTATGGAAAAGCAATTCAGAGCAAAATGCAAATAGGTGTTATTGGAACATGTCATACCTTATCTCAGCAATGGCTTCTTTTTTTTTTTTTTTTTTTTTAAAGCTCCACTGTGCCCACAGCATGTGGATGTTCCTGGGATCAAACCCAAGCCACAACAGTGACAACATGAGATCCTTAACCTGCTAGACCACCAGGGAACTCCAGCAGTTAACATACAAAAGAGTTTTCCATGATCCCATTTGTCATTTATAAAACCGGGCGAGTAAGGACAGGTGGGAATAATGGGAAAGTACATAATTGCTATAACTGCAGCATAATATATACAGTGCCAAGCTACTGTCTACACCCCATGATTCCAGGTGAGTCACTTTGTCTCTCTGGGCCCCAGTTTCTTTATCTGTAAGCTAAGTCTGTTTTCTCGAGATTTCCCTTCTGCTTTAATTGTTCAGGTGTCTCTTCGAAACTGGCATGTCTCTTCTGGGTTCCCAAGGTCAATGGCTGTTCCAGAAACTGCCGCTGGTTTCCTCTGAGCCGCCGGAAGGAAAGGTTCTTATTCATTACACCGCCCCATCAATCATCCAGAGTCCATAGGATGTTTAATATGGAATCACTTAATTTAATAGTCATTTTGACATAAGAAATTGTTTTCTTAAAGCCAGAGCTGGCTGTAAAACCTCAAGTGATATTTTATGGCTGTCATATAATAAAATCATTCAGCAATTAGTGATTAATGACATACAACAGTAAGATTTTTCCATGGCCACCTCCCCCCGTGGCTGTTTCTCTCTGGTCTCACTCACTTTCCAGTCCAGCAATCAAACCTGGAGTGACAAGCCTCTTTCTATAATCAGAGTAGATTTCTGAGCCTAAAAGGCCATCACCTCCAACAAAAAGCATCCAATGGGCCTGGCCTGGTACTGTGGTGGGACCGAATGTAAGCATCTAAGTAGACAGTCCCAGACATGGATGAAAGTTAGAAAGCATGGGCTTCCTCAGACAAAGTACCAGGCGTGGGGTTTAGAACAAAGGAATCAAGCTTTTTTCATTGTGCAACAGGGATTTTGTGAGAAAGGCAATGGACCCTGTGAGCTGTCTCCCTCACTCACCCTCCTGCCCATTACACTGTCCTCCTTAACTGCACTTTTAGTCCTGACCCGCCCACTCTCAAAACGCCAAGCACTGTCTCCCTGAGCAGGGTCCCTGCTGTGTCCCCTTCCCTCTGGTCTACCCTCCCACAAACACCAAAAATTAAACTTGACAATGTGGGCTTTCAACTCAGGAAGACCAGCCCCTCTTTCCTAGTTCATAACACTCACCCAAATGTGATGGGACAGACTATTGGTGCTAGTCTCATTTTACAAATGAAGATGTTGAGGCCCTGGGTGTCTAACAACAGTCAAAAAGCAGCACAACCATGGTTCCATCCTTGGCCGTCTGCAGCCAACCCCTGACCTTGGGCCAGTGCACTCTTCTCACCCTTCTTCCCCCACAGGTGTTAAAAGATAATTGTAGTAACGGGAGCCATGAACCTAGCACATTGCTTGGCCTAATCTAAGTCCTCAATAAATGGTAATTTGTGATTATCATTGTTACTTACATAGTGTTAACTTATAATGTTATTGATTATTGCCTTATTTCCCCTGTTAGGAACAAGGACAGAATTAGGAGTAAACCTATCTGTCTCTGCTATACTGGATACAGTGATGTGCTGTCTGGACCCCACTGTCTTCTAGATACTCGTCCCCCAGTGTAGGAAGTGATGATTCTCAGCTAAGTTGCTCTCTGGAATTTTCCACAGCTGGTGACAGCACCTCACCAAGTTCACACCCCTTGCCCAGTGATAGCTCACATCTTACAGATGCTCAGTTTGGAGACAGGAAGGCCTAATCCCTTGGCTCAAGGAGGGACATATCTAAAGGCACATCGCAGCTACACAGCTCTCAGGGGATCAGCCAGTGCAACTGCATCACAGCTCACTCCCTGCCCAATGCCCTCACCCCTCAAAGGGGGTATTATTCCTGAGCTCCAACAAACCTCCTGCACTGAAATCCCTATCACAAAGGCTACTTACCAAAGGAGAACTTCCTAGGACATCCACCCACCCCCCAGAAAATCCATGCACAAAAAATAAAGAAACACAAAACTACTCAGGGAACACTGTTTCACTGCCTTTTCACACTGGGGGAAATTACACCTAAGTTCAGAGCATAATTTCCCATCAACTATGTAGTAAATACCGTGCTGAATTTAAACCTTCTTTGAATCTGTGGTCACTACACCTTGTTAATTTATTTCCAAGTAGAACTTGAGTTTTTAAATATCATAAAGAACAAAAAATATATTATAAAGACAAGAAACAGCATTTTAGAATGGGAGGATTTAGATTCATTTTCTACTCTTCAAGATGTTCTTTTACATTTTAAATTGTAAAGCACATTTTCTAGAATTTTCTGAAGTTCTATCTCCTCTTTCCTGTATTTGCTGCCCCCAGTAATAGCCTTTTAACAGGCCACCTGGTCCCCAGTTCTTCCTTTGATGATTTGCCCTTTATCCTGCTGCAAGAATGACCTTCCTAAAGACTGGTCCTGAGCATGCCCAGTCCTTTAAGTGTATTAACTGCAGAATCTTCAACCTGGCATTTAAAACCTCTAAGTTATCACTTTAATCTTCTTTTCAGCCTTATCGGCATCTCTTCTTCCATGGGCATAGAACTTGAATTTCCTGACAGACTGAACCATGAATAATTTTCTAAACACACCTCATGCTCTCCTGCTTTTGAGGCTCCCTTTCTGTTCCTTCTTCTATCTGAAATGCCCACCATTATGTCTCAGAAGAAGGCCCAGGACCACACCCATAAGTCTGCCTATGAAACTGAACTCATCTGTTAGTGTTCCTCTCTGAAGTCTTTACTGATGCCACCTCCTCTGGCCCCTCTATCTCAGGTGGTACCTCTCTTGTGGCATTTCACCACTGTCCCTTGTGTCAGATACTTGCCAACTTATCTCAACTTCCTTTCACGCTACTGTATCACTCAGCTCTTGCTGCCTAATAAATCATCGTAAAATGCAGTATCTTACAACAGTTATATATTTTGCTCCTACATCTGGGGGCCAGCTGGAGGACTGCCTTGTCTATATTGGGCTCCATGGGAGGCTCTGCTCCACACTAGGAATCAGGAGAGAGAGCTGGGTTCCTCACAGACGTGTGGGCTTAGGTGTGTTTCATATGTCCATTATGGATCTTGGAATGAGGGGGCCATCATGAAATGAAAGAGGTAAAAGATGCACACCCCAGGCAGGCAGGCACTTTAAAAGCTTCTTCTTGTTCTTACCTGCTAAACTTGTCCACGCAAGTCAGACGGATGAGCGCACAGCTGGGGTGAGAAAATACCTATTGCATACAGTTCATTGTTGAAAGGCACTGCCAAAGTCACACAGCAATGCATTTGGATGTACAATTCTATTACTTAGGAGATAATTAAGAACTAGAACAAATAATCCATACCTACTGTCCTTTACATCCTTTTGCATGAATACACTATTCACAGAATAGGGACTCTAGTCTCTTGAAAAGAATTTCTTAGTAAGTACATCTAAATGGACATAAATAAAATCCATAGCCTCTATTATGCCACAGTGTTAATAAAAACTAGAAGCATTATTTTAATAATGACTAATATCCATATAGCGTTTTACAGTTACAAAGTATTTTAATAATGCCTTAGAGCTTTCAAAGTACACAAATATATTATCTCATTTAGTGAGTAGTACATGCATTTTTAAAAGATGCCTGGAGGGGGCAATGTCTTCACTGGTTGGAAGTACTCTTTAACTCTAGAAGTCAAGTACTGTGGAGGAAGAAAAGGGTTTTTGGTAAGGGACCCCTGGGTTGCGACTCAAAGCACAACCCTAGGACACCACTAACTTGATCCTTGGTTTTGAAAAACATTTTCTAACCAGGATATGTACTGTTTACTGGGAGAGACACATGCAATGGAGATTCCTGAGGATAGATTCAGAGCAAGGGTTTAAAAGTGGGGCCCCAAGAATCTGCATTTTAATGAGCATCTTAGGTCAATCCACTGCAGGTTTTCCCTTGACCATCATCTGAGAAAAAACATTCTATCAGAGGAATGGACAGGATTTCTCTCCTCCCAGCACCTAATGTTGAAGATCAACACACAGGCTACAAGAGGATTATCGACTTCTGGGACAAAAAGCATTGGACTAAACTTCCAAGACCTTCTATCAGCCCTTTGAATTCTAGAGATGAAGGTTCACAAAACCACAGGGATCCTAAGAGCAACCTAAGTCCTGGCTGCTATTCCAGTGGCAGAAATAGAATTAGTCCCCAGAAGCCCTGAATCCTTCTCACAAGTCATGGATTTTTTTTTTCCTCCTAATGTACTGAGTTTCTCTCTGTGCTGGGATATCCTAACAAAGCTCACATCAAGTCAATAGGAAGGAAAAGGAAGAACAAAAGGAGACATAGCATACCTCTTAATGCCATTCATGTTTCAAATCTCTTCTTCCACAAAAAAAAAAAGTAGAAAATAGTCATAAAACCCAACTCCATTTGCCCTATTTCACTGCCACTTCTTTTAATGACACTTGTTAAGCAGGGGGGTGTTAGTACTAAGAAATGTATGATTCAGGATCCTGGATCTCTCATTCTCAGTGTTACTTAACAAGTGCATGGAATCCCATTTTAAACCCCCCAGTGCTTCTGGCCCAGCTCCTTGGCAATTACTGCACACTTTGGTGCATTTTATAGATCAGACTGGTTCCAGGGTCTGACCTTTTCAACACTTCAGTCTCCTCGTGTCCATCTGAAATGCTGAGTGGGCAGAGAAGGGACCCCCCGGGGATTTCTCTCTCTGCCTCTATTGTGCACAGTTTTGCACAAATTACTTGACAGCTTCTCTTCAACACCGTTAAGGGAAGAGGTTGGCAAATGTTGCAATATGATAAGGCTGGCCAGTGGGGAGATGAAAAGGGGCGTGGCATGCACCTAATCCATCATCCAGGCTGTCCTTCCCAAGAGCAGATTCAAGTAAGAGGGCTAAAGGAGGAGAGTGTGTCCTGATTTCAGGGAAATTGAGGATAAGCAGCATGGATTCCTAAATGACAGTTTTGTCCCTCCTTGTACTTATAAGCAAAGGGGATCAAGGTGGTAGCATACACCTGTCACATATTCAGAAATACACAAACAAGTACACAGAAGGAAAACCGCGTCTTTGAAAAGCAATTTGCTGACAGCTGAAAAAGCCTAAGTGACTAAAGGAGTTTCCTGTTTTAAGCATCCCTTTGAGAATAAAACAAGCTACAGTGTGACTGAATGATCCTTAGCACCCTTTGCCACCAAGTAAAAGAAAGGGTTAATTTCTTCCAATCTAATCACCATAGTCTTTCACTCTCTCTCACACCAGGCTCTATGGATTATCACTTAACTGGACAAAATCACTTCCATGTGAATGTGGACATTTATCTTCTTACCAAAACATGGTGAAGCCCTTGATAGAGCAGAGGATCACCAGGTAGTGTCCTCATTAGCACAATGGCTTAGGTTCTTTGGCAAGACTTTAACCACTGAAGAAATGTCTACTCTATAGGATAACCTGAAGACAATTATACCAGTATGTAGCTTGTATAAAATGAAAGGACCAATCTAGATTGATGATTTTATAAGTGTTTTTATTTGTTTCCTTGATGAATGGACTTCCATCTTCAAAACAACTCTTATGCATAAGCTTAACATATAAAACATAAGAAGCTGAGTAGTTCTGGCTGAATCAAAAATGAGAGGGCCAAGGACCTGATCACTATGCACCACTAAGGCTCTCCTGTGTATCAGATAGTCCCTGGGACAGTTTTTCAGAACTCCCATAGACTTTCCAAGAGCACTAGTGGAGAAATCACTAGACCAGATCATCTTTCAGGGTCCTTTCTGCTTTAACCTCCCCATAATCCTTTAGTATACAAGAAGAGTATATCAATTCAGTGGTATATTCTGGCATGAAAGTGATCTTTATAAATACTATGCCCACATAGAGAAAATTGTTTCGATTAGGTAAATGTGAAAAAAGAAACATAAATGGTTGACATAATACAACTACACTTTTTTGAGAAATTATTTTCATATGTACAAAGAATCAGAAGATGGAAAGAAAGAATTAAAAAGTGTATTAAAATTATTGAATTCCAGGGGTTTTTTTTTTTCTTTTTTGGGGCCTCACCCATGGTTGTGTGGAAGTTCCCAGGCTAGGGGTCCAATCAGAGCTGTAGCTGCTGGCCTCTGCCACAGCCATGCAGGATCTGAGCCATGTCTGTGACCTATACCACAGCTCACGGCAATGCTGAATCCTTAACCCACTGTACAAGGTCAGGGATTGAACCCATGTCCTCATGGATACTAGTTGGGTTCATTATTACTGAGCCATGACAAAATGATTAAATCCTAGTTTAATAAAAGAAAATTAAGGCTGTTGTATCAATTAAAGTATAAACAGGAATGGATTATTTAAAATATATACTAGGCATACATTTTTAAAAGCCCCAAATCCCGTAATTTTTCATTGGAGACTGGCACTTGGGATCGAGATACTTTAGAAGATTTGCATCTGTCTTGAAAAAATCATTAGCTTATATATTGACAGAGAGTTGCACGGAATGCACTTAAGTATCTCAAGGAAAGTACCAAATGTTAATAAATCTTCGTAAAACATGACCGTCATGCCAATCCCCTGCACAAGAGATGAATGCCCTCCATTACCCAGAGAGACATGTCTAAACCACTTACCTCGTGTTTGAGGCCCTTCACCATCTGAATCTAGTCTACATCCCAAGCTTCATTTCTCACTGCCCCTCAATGAAAATCCTATTTTCCTAGCACAGTGGTGCTCAATGGAGGGAGGAGATAACCTGAGAGAATAATTTGGCAACATCTGAATATTAGAGACATTTCTGATTTTCACAACTAGAGGAGTTCTGTGACCATTCACAGAGTAGAGACCGGGGATCCAGCTAAACCTGTTACAAAGCACAGGATAATTATCCAGACCATAATGCCAAAAATGTTGAGGTTGAGAAACCCTATTCTTTTTTTTTTTTTTTTTTTTTTTTTTTTGTCTTTTTTTGCTATTTCTTGGGCCGCTCCCGCGGCATATGGAGATTCCCAGGCTAGGGGTCTAATTGGAGCCGTAGCCACTAGCCTACACAAGAGTCACATTAATGCGTGATCCTAATCGCGTCTGCAACCTGCACCACAGCTCACAGCAACGCCGGATCGTCAACCCACTGAGCAAGGGCAGGGACGGAACCCGCAACCTCATGGTTGTCGGATTCGTTAACCACTGCGATGGGAACTCCAAGAAACCCTATTCTAACAACTGCTCTCCAAATATACTGAGACTTCAGCTTTGTTCTAATTAGGCTCCCTGAAGGAGAACCCTTTCTTATTTGCCAAGTCAACCATCATCCAAGGTTCTTCAATCTCATCTCCTCCAAGAAGCCTTCACTTGGCATACCAGGCTAGCCTGGGCCCTTCAGCTGCTGAGCAATCATGACATTTTCTCTAATATTCTTTTGGTGCTTCCCATTTCTGGCCATGCTCCCTTGGCAATCTGCATTGATTTGTCTCAACATTTGCATCACATCTGTTAAAGTACACATGATCTGATACAACACAATCTTCAGCTTATAGTTTTACGCATTTTATTAACATCAAGCTAGAAATATTTTTCTCTAAAATAATTTTAACAAATAATAACAAGGCATGGGCTGATAACTGGAAAAACAGATCAGAAATACAAACAATGACAATTAGGTAATGAATGGGATTTGAATGTAGAGAAAAACATATGCAGATACAACCAAACTTACTTAGTTTCAAAGAGATACTAAGAGCTATCTGCCACCAAATTAATGACGATACTCATTTTTGCCAATTATCCTCTCATATTAGGAGTTGTTTTATTATTAATTTTATATCTAATATTCATTAAACACTTACTATGTGCCAAGCTGAAAAGACTGACATTCAGCCAGGAGGTGATGGCAGGGTATAGTGATGCCTCATCAGTCAGAAAGGACATCAGCTAATTAAGTACAATTGCCTAATATCATATAGCTATTAAGCACACAGCTCTTCTCCTTTAAATTCCCAAGCCCCCTACAGGAATGAATCTCTAGTTAGATCACATTCCCCTAATTACTTTAAAAAATCTCTTTATAATATAAAGAATCTTAGGGCACCAATTATATGTGTGTGTGGGAAAATTGTAGATACACCTTATGGTTATCCAATTCAGTCATGCCAATCTGAAGAAA
Source organism: Sus scrofa (assembly GCF_054392235.1). NCBI lineage: Eukaryota > Metazoa > Chordata > Mammalia > Artiodactyla > Suidae > Sus > Sus scrofa. The sequence goes on along the minus strand of NC_139396.1, from coordinate 138,673,496 downwards.
GATATGTACAAAGTATCTTTACTTCCAATAGCACCCAAAGTGAAAATTCCTCGATATAACATTAGCTAGAAATATGTAAGACATACAGAGAAACTACACAACCTTATTGAGGAATACAAAGAAATACTCTAAAAGGAGAACAAACCACATGGCCCCAAAGAAATCCGGATATTGAAAAATATTCAGTTCTTGACAAATGAATTTAGAGCTTTGCTGCAATTTTAATCAATAGTCTCCTGAGTTCCTTTATAGGGAGAGGGGAAGTGGGGAATTTTGAAACATAACAGTGATTCCAAATTTATTTGGACGGATAAATGAATAAGATAAGCCAAGGATATTTTGGGGAAAAAAGAAGAGGATCTATTTTTGTTCTCTTATGTTTTGCAGGAAAGACTTGCTCAACCAGGCACAGCATTGTGTTATAAACAATAATTAAACACAGTGTGGTCTGGCTCAGGGCACAGAGAACTGACCAAGCCAAGAGAATAAAAGCTGCTGACAAATGCTGTGAACCTACCAACCTCAATGGTCCCTAACTTCTGACCAGAGTTTCTCCTACAGGAAACAGTCAGAAATATGGGCACAGAATTAAGTGGGAATATGTTTATTGGAGTTTATTTTATTAAAAAATAGAGATCCTACAAATCCTAAAAAATACCCATCAATATGGTTTAAAGTTATTAAATTATTAAAATAATTAAATTATAATATAGTCTCAAGATAAAACAGAGAACTATCAATATGAGAATTCTGAGGCATAATTAGGAGAATGCATTTTTAATGTCATATAATTTAATATGTAATTATAATGTATGTTATATATATACTATATAGTAAAGAAGCATCACAAATCAGAAATCTTTAGCTAATATTTACATGATCATAGAATGTGGGCACAATCTAAATACAAAAATAATAGAAGACAGTATAACAAGAAAAATAAAAAGATTTGATCATTTTTAAAGTAAAAAGTATGTTTGATATCATAAGGCAATTAAAATCCATAGAATAAACTGGAGACAATCCTGAAACAAAATGAGAGACCATATAAAAAAGCTCATAATAAAAGAGAAGCAAAAACAGATGGTCACATAAAAGAAATACAATGGCTAATAAATATATGAAAACATGTCTAAACTCACCGGTCTGATAAGAAATGCAAATTAAAACAAGGAAAATCCATTTTTGCATATTAAATTAGATTACTTTTTTAAATTAAATTTTTATGAGGTGTAGTGAAGTGGTATTTTACTAGTTGGAGTGGAAATTGTTATAAACTTTCCAGAGAACAACTTGGCATAATATTTATACATATTGTTTTGGTAATCTATCCTTAAAAAATATAATAATCAGACCATGGAAAAATAATTACTTAAAGGTTTTCAAAATAATATTCCAAAGACTTCCTTAATAGTAAAAATTTGGAAGTAAGATCAATGTTAAATAACAGAAGGTGATTAAATTATTATACAGCCACCAATTAGAATACAATGCAAGTAACAACAGTTTTAAATTATGTTTAGAGAGTGCAGAGAATGGTACAGGAAAATGTTCAAGTATGTTTTTAAAAGATGCAAAAGTTTAAAAACAACATAACCTCAATTGCAATAAAAACAAATATGTTGAAAATTATACTATATTATAATAAGGGAAAAAGTCTATGAAGACGTACTTGATTTTTTTAAGTGGTATTTTCTGGACAGTGAAATTAGAGGTAACTATTTTCTTTTTATTGCTCTGCCTTTCCTCGAATGTCCACAATAAGCTTGCATTGAATTGACAAACAGGAATAAAGTATCTAAATCATGTTTATGTCTTTTAAAAGTTATTTTTGTAGTTTTGCCATTGCCTCTATATCTTGTCCTAGAAGCCTGAGACATTTCTGCTCTAGGACTCTCCTCGGTGAAATGTCCTCTGGGAAGTTTACGTTTCTTCTCAAAGTCTTCCCTGTTTTACGCCTTGCTATAGGCTGAGTTGTGTCCCCCACCAATTTACACATTGAAGCCCTAACCCCCAAGGTGATGTTCTTTGGAGATGAGACCCGTGGGGGGTAATTAGGTTTAGACAAGTTCACTGGTGTAGAGTCCTCATGGTAGGATTAGCATCCTTATAAGAGAAACACTACACACTTCACTTTCCCTCTTCACCATGTGAGAACATAGCAAGAAGGGAGCTGCCCACAAGCCAGAAAGATAGCTCACTCCAGAAACCAACCATGCTGGCACCCTGATCTCAGATCTCCAGCCTCCAGAGCGGGAGAAAATATATTTCTGCTGTTAAAGCCATCCAGCCTAAGCAGACAATTATACACTCCTCTCCCAACACGGAGCAGGGCACTCTGAGATTTCCTCAGCGAGAAAAAGGCTGATTCTGCCACCTGCAACCCTGCATACTGAAGAGCCTCCAAGCCTTCTGGTGGATGTTTTCCCCTTGGGCTGTTCCTCTTCTTTCTCTAGGCCTCTCCCTGACCTTCCAATTCTTAGATTCCCCACGCAAGACGGCTAAGCCCAGTGCACTGCTATCACTGTTTTCACTTCTTCAAGTAGGGAGCAAGGCTTAAATGGGCAATCTGAGTTCCAAAGAAGACTAGAGCAGTCAAGATGCTTTATTCTATGTGGGTTGCTTGACCCTCCCCCAAAGGACAATAGCTATCTGAAATCTCACCCACTGTGAAAACAACCAAATTTGCTCCCCTCTGAAAATGTATTAGTGAGATTATCCTCTCTCTGTGCTGAATGGCTATTACTCATGTCTGCCACATAATCATCTGGGTAGAATAAGCAGTTGGAAGCCCTCTGTCTATAATTCCACAGAAACCAGCCAAAAAAATGGGGGAAAGAAGAAGGAATGGTGTTTCTACTTGAATCTTAGAACGTTTCTTACACTGGATGAGGAGAGTGAATGTGGCTGTCTTTGAAGTCTCTGTTTAACACATAGAAATCTTTTCAGATTTTCAGAGGCTGGGTCAAATATGACACTTTCTCTTCCAGTAAAGACTTCATTAAGTCTACAACTACATAGGTCTCCTTATTTTCCCTCCTTCGTAGAATGCATACATGGTAAGCCAAAGTACCACATGAGTCCAGCATCTCTTGATTTCATCCTAAGAGTTGAGGGTTCTGTCTTCCCCGGGGCACTGACTACGGTGTATAGTTTCTGAGCACTCCATCTGTTCTTAGTATTAAGATAGCTCTTCCAAGGCCAAGATGTAACCAGACATGCAGCATTTAAGTGGCCTCTGCCAGCAAAGTAGAAACTGATTTCTGCTTGAAAGCCGAGCTTTCACACTCCCCTCGTGACCTTGCATGTATTATTTTCAACGTAATGTATTTTTAAATTGCTGCATCATTTAAAAAATGTAAGGGAGAGTTGAATTAAATATTATTTGTGGCATACCCTAGTTTGCAAAGGGCCTCTAAATAGGATCCCTTCTACCAGGTCGATGCCTAAATCCCATTACTTGAGATGGCAAATGACTGTGTTTGCAAAATTGTAGACGCACAGTTAGAGAGAGCTTCAAAAATTCAGCCCATAATGTTAACTTTGTTTGAAAAGAACTTGATTTTCCAGGAAACAATCTCAAGCCATTCTGCCTATTCCTTAACCCTGTCATGGATAATATATTAATATCCAAAGGATGACTCACCATGTAATTCTTCAGGAACCATAGTTTAGGAGCTCATCCTTAAAGTAAAACATAAACTATATTAAAGAATACGTGAGATTTACAGAGTTTAAATTGAAGTAAAGGTGTAAGGAGGTTTGTCCAGCCACATTAATTCAAATAACCATGCCCTATTTTTACCTCCAGCCACATTAATTCAAATAACCATGCCCTATTTTTACCTCCAGCCTGTGAGTGCCCAATGTCTTGCACACTCACAGCTGTTATTAGGCTGAAATGGGTAAGTCTAGGATTCAGATATATGGGAATTTTGTAAGTGAAGTTAGCACTTCTCTGAATGGGAATGTTCACACTTGGCTCATGTTTACACATACACACACACACAAACACTCTCAGAGAGGGAATAAAAAGTATTCTCAGAAAGCAAAATCCTGCCATCAAAATGTAGAACAGAATAAAATGGAATAGAATGAAACAAGTTGACAACCTCACTAGAAATATTAGCAGCTAAAAATAACAAATATTTATTGTCTCTCTGTTTCTACATGTCAGGAATCTGAGCATGACTCAACTGGGTGCCTCTGTCTCAAGGTCTTTCACAAGAATTCAGTCAATGTGCTGGCCAGGGCTGCAGTCTCATCTGAAGGCCTGACTGCAGAAGGATCTGTTTCCAAGCTCATGCACATGATTATTGGCAGGATTCAACTGTTCCTCCCTGGAACCGAACTGTCAGAATGAGGCTCTCAGTTCCTCACTAACTGCTGACTATAACCTCCCTCAGTTCCTTGTCACATGGGCCTTTCCAGAAAGCAGCTCACATAGCAATCATGAGAATTCGCCTGAGACAAAAAACACTGTCCTTTTGTAACTGGAACTCTGAAGTGACATCTCCTCACCTCTGCCACATGCTAATGACTAGAAGTAAGTCACTCAATGCAGCCTGAATTCAAAGGGAGAGGACTACTCAGTGGTGTGGTCTCCAGAAGCAGGGGTCATTGGGGGCCATTTTGGAGGCTGCCTTCCCCAACCAGGAAGGGAGTACTAACTATAAATAGACTCTTATTGCATATGTTTTAGGTGGGAATATACAATAGAACATGATTTATATTTTCTGACAAGGATTAAAGATCCTCAAATGTATATATTTTGATGTAATTATTCTCCTTTTAGTGGTGATATAAACAAAATTGTTAAACCCTAACAATCACCGATTTTCACTCCTATGTGTTCTAATAGATGTGCAACAAACACTTATGGATTTCCTGGGGGTGGAATAAGAGTGATAGATGGAGAGGCAAAGGAGAGAGGGTCAATCATTCTCTATAAGAAAAGCTTATGATACTTTGGAAGGTGTGTAAGAGTGGAGAGGTACTTTGGAAGGGGATGTGCTGTGGACAACCCTGTGGCTGAGAATAGTTTTATAGCCCATGGAAAGAGAAGGAATAGATGAGAAAGTAATGATTGTCTAAGATGATAAGGATTTTGAAGAGATAAAGGGGTTTTATAAAGACTCACCGTTGACTGTGTGATGTGATGCTTCTTTGCAACTCCTCTCAAGGAAAGGTTCAGTAAAAAGCTACATTGCTCTAAAATACTTTTAGTGTTGCATATGGATGTGACACTTGAATGTGACACTCTGTTGAGACTAGGAAAAAACATAGGTTTCTCAATGGGCTAGCTAGGACACTGGTCCAAGAAAATGATCCTAGATAGTAAGGAAATATGCATAAAATATTAACTGAACTATTATTTATAAAAAATGAAAAATATGAACATTTCTAATGTCTAATAAAAATAGAATATAGCAATAAAGTATATATCTTTACAGAGTGAAGTGTTGCCTAGATAATTAAAATGATGGCTATAAAATGTTCACAGTAACATAAAAATTGTTGTAATAAAACATTAAGAGGGGAGAAGGTAGATTATACAAATTCACATGTAATATGTTTAAGCTACATATAAAAGAGCACATTCATCCAAAAAAAGAGACTGGGGAAAAACAAGAACAATGAAAGACTGGAAAGAAAATATTGCAATAAAAGGACTTTTTAGTCCATATCCTCCTTTTTTCCTTTACAAGCTATTTTCCTTGGACCTCCTATCTATACACACCAGGAGGGACATGTGTTGCTTTCCCATTCATCCAATCTTCCCTCATGACCTTTCTTAAAAAGAAGAAAAGCAGCTGGGACAACCATCACTAGAAATCTACAATGAGTAAGCCAACCTTAGTCTAAGGATGAGAGAGACATGGAACCCACTGTGGCTGTCCCTACACACCAGCGACTCTTTCAGCCTGCAACCAGCATTGGAACAGGTCAAAAATCTGTCCACAAAGGACCCTCTCCTTGAACACCCTACAGTGGGCTGATCTAGAACCTGTTCTACAACTATCGTCTTCCTATAGATTTTCTTTTTTTTTTTTTTTTAATTTTAAAGGCCGGTCAATTTTGCAACCCAAATACCCCAGAAAAGGGGTAAGAGTTTAACATCTTAGGGTATATTACTTTATCACAACACTTTCATACAATGAGAAAAGGCAAAGAAGAGGAACAAATGGACCCCAATCTTTCAGGAGAGAGAATAATTAAGGAAAAGTTAGTAAGGAAGATATATTGGATACATTCTTTCTCTCTTTCATTATACTATACAAGTAAAAGCTATTAGAGATCAGAGGCACTTAGGGACTAGTCCAGTTACACAAGAACTCAGCAAGGCCTAGGATGCCTGCGCCCTCCTTGAAAAAGATGCTGAAAAAAGACAAATACCTAGGTAGGGTGAGGGTCCATAGAGGCAAAGCTGTGAACCATAACAAGTATTCATATTGGATGTGCAATGAAAATAATCTTCCCACTGCAGAATGTGCCTTCCTGCTAAATTTCTCCCAATGGAAGGGAAGAAGAACTATTCATTTGCAGCTCAGTAGGATATTGAAACAAAACAAAACAAAATGTTTTTTTCCCTATGATAACTTTGTCAAGCAGAGACTAGAGAAGTATTATATTAGGATACTTAGCTACTTTTGTGATGTCCCTGCAAACTAAAAATCACTAAAGTAGTTGGAGTGATGAATGGGAGCATAAGACAAATCTGGTAATCTGCCTGTCAGGCAGGTATCAAATGAGTGAAAGGGTCACAACTAAAAGACTTGTCATGTCAGTCCAATTCTAGGGGCGTGAGCGTGATGGCTAAGTCACTCCAGGGTGTAAGATTCCTAGGTGACCTCTCTTGATGGCATTGGAACATCTGGAATTCATAAAGAAAATTTTATCTCTATAGGAAGCTTGATTATTAATGCTAATGAATATCATGCCTCCTGCCCTGTCTAACCCCCAGGCACTGTGGGGCACTAAGGAGGAAATGGATAACAATGATAGCCCCTTACAATCCCCAGTGCATTTTCAAAGCCATCAGTTACAGGGTCATCACTTAGAGGGTTGATTCTTCTCCCCCACCCTTGGCAGAAATCATTTCTGAATTATAGTACTCTCCTCTAGGCTGCTACTTTCCACCAACTAAAGGCAGCGTAGGAGAAGAAGCCTCACATTCATGGATGTCTATCTCCAAATATAGATTTTGAACATCTCCAATTTATAGATAACAATATTTGGACAATATTTTGTCTGGATTGCATTTTCACTCTATTTGTCTACACAACATAATATAATGGTCTTTCATTTTAATGTCTTGTTTTGACATGGCTATTTTCTCTCCAGTGTGTCCCCACACCCACCAGTGCCACTTCATCCTAAATGATCCCTCCCAAAGAAAGAGTTTTAGGGCTTTTTGATGTTGATTTGTTTTCACCACGTCAGAAGAATCATGAAGCAAGAAAGAGTGAGGACAATAAGGTTAGGTTGAGATGTGGATTCCTGACAGTAAATTAGACCCACTCAATTGTTATCCAATGTTCATAGGCAGTCTCACCCAGCATGGGATTCAAAATTGCATCCCAGAAAAAATGACAGATCACTTGTGTGCCATGTTCTTCACAACTACTAATAAATATAGTATTTAAGACATAATTTACAAATTACAAAACTGAAAGGGAAAAATGAAATTGCCAAGAGTCCAATTCTGAAACGATTGCATCTGGTCCTTGCCATAACCTTCGGAAACAGAGAAGAAGAATATTGTTCCCATTATACAGATGAGGAAACCAGAGCTGGGAGAGGCCCTGTCTCAGCCAAAACTGTGCTCAGCACCCTGAGAAATGAACTTTGTCTTTCCTCAAGGAGGTGCTGAGACGATATTTCTACTCCAAACCCATACAAGCCATGTCTCTTCAATATAAGTGGTTTGGAGTTTTTTGACAGTCATGGATTCTGTCACTGGAAGAAAATAATGGCGTCTGTAAAATGAGCTCTCTGCAACTCCTATGACACTTAAAAGAATAATCATGGCAATTATACATCAGAAACAGAGAAGTGATAATTACAAAAATGGAATTTTCAGCTACCACTTGGCTGGCCAGCACAGGCGCTAACTTTTACGTTTCCCCATGGGGGCGTATATGAAAGGAGCAGAGAGTGAAGAAGAAATGAAACACAATTATCAGGACCTGGGGATTTATTCTTTTTACACAAAGGAAGAGGGAAGGCAGACAGCAGCTGGAACATTCTCTTCTTGCTCTTTGCAAAACATAGGAAAACTCTGCCCTTCCTCTACTTAATTTATTTTCCTTCCAAAATGATGACAAGACTTATCCAATCTATTATACTTCTTTCTCCATCAACTTGACTTCCTAGGCGGCCAATGGCCTTACCATCAGGAGTTTGTTCTAGAAATAGCAGAAGGATTTTGTTTTTGTTTTTGAGGGATTTCTGAGTGATGGTACACCGAGAAATGGTCCATCTGAGCTGAGCCAAAGGCTGTAATTATATAGCCAGAACATCAGAAAAACAAATATTTCTTTTTCTGCCTTACTCTATTGTAAAAAAAATCTTAATAATTCTAAATACAGACCAAGTAATAATTGTAATAATAGTTACAGACCAAATAATAGTTGGTCTGAAAAGGGAAAAATAATTGGGGATAGTCCAGGTATTGAAGCAAAAGCAACACTCGCAATTCCCTTTCCTCTCCCAGGATTCTATATATATAATAAGACATGGTTGACATTGTGCTTCTGAAATCATCATTTTAATTCTGGACATAGTTTTTGTAGGTGCAGGAGGGGACTGGGTGAAACTGCTGCTTCCAAAGATGTTGGTATGGATGTGTATATGTACAAAAATGGATGTAAATGTACATCACCCCACAACGCATACCCTGCACCTACCTAATGGAAGGCATACACGGCCATCTCATGACTTCTTAAGGGAATTGAACTAAGGCATTTAAAATGAGCATGGAATAGTTACTATTTTCAAGCACTGCTAATGTTGTTTCTGTTTTTAATCAAACATATAATTAAGCATATTACACACTTTGGTTCAGGCTGCCTACAGATATCCCTACACATATTTGGCCATCGCTTCCATTGAAGTTAAAGCAAGACACAAGGAAGAAGCATTTTTATGTTCCAGCAAGGAAGAGTAAAAGCTAAAATTACACTAAACCAGGTTTCCCTTGTTACAGCCAAGGTAACAGTAGTAAGCATGTATTTAAAAAATACCAGTTAATGACAACACTTCCCAACTAGGGGGAAGGGCTAACTGTCCATCTGAAATGCCTTCACTCTTTAAAAAGATTTTTCAAAATTGCTCCATGGGCATCATCCTGAAAGATTTATCAGGTGTGATATGAGTCAGGAATTCTGGACTGAAACGAGTTTGGGAATCTGACTTCATGTTTGCAGCTTCCTTCATTCCAGCCTTCTCCAGAGTCTTTAATATCCTACCGTGAGTCCTGAGTCTCCAGGAAGGTAGAGTTGGGTAACCATCACCTAAAATTATTTGACCATAGAAACACCTATGGAAGGACAAGCATTGTGTGGACCTAATGTTCTTTGGAGAACACTTTAGGAAAATATTGCTTTTTAGAATAGGTTCATAAAATATTTACTTTTTCCAAAAAGAAGAGAGATTAGTACACAGCACGGATGGTCATGATGCTCTCATGGATTTCTCCAGCCCAGTGCTTCTCACTTTAATGGACACAGTAAGTCACCAGGGATCATGTTACATGCAGAGTGCTACTCAGTAAGTCTTTGTGGAGCCTGAGATTCTGCATTTCTAACAAGTTCCCAGGTGCTGCTGATGTTGCTGGTCCATAAACCAAACTTGGAGTAGCAAAGGGCTAGGGCACATGTGACTTCAAGTGCTGAAGGTGTCCAGGGATGTGTCCAGAGTGCTATGTTGCCTGATAATTCCTTATCCAAGAGGGTGGTGAGTCTGCAAATGGGGCTTACCAGTAAAACCTGTTGGGTGTGATGCGTTCATGCATGAGTTGCCACCGTCTCCCAAAGTCCATGGAGCTGTAGAGCTGCAAAACAATGAAGTGAGGAGAGCATAAGCATCAAGGGATGTTCTGTTTAACAGAATACATGTGCATCCCCCTGGAGAAGAACATCCCAACCCACCAGTGTGCCCAACACCCTCAAGAAGGCATCCATTCTATTCATATACAAATGTATGTACATGGCTGTGCCATACTTATCATGGTGTCTTCTGGCTCAATATATAGGCAATCAGCTGATGCTTTTGAGCCAAGCTTTGAAACCATTTCTGAGGCCATGTCTCTACCTTGGGGGCAAGGCTTTTAGTAAAATTATATCTTCCTTTTTTTTCCAGCTGCACCTGAGGCATAAGGAAGTTTCTAGGCTAGAGTTTGAATCTGAGCTTCAGCTGCAGGGCAATACTGTATCCTTAACCCACTGCGAGAGGCCAGGGATCAAATCCACAACCTCATGGAGACTAGGTCAGGTTCTTAACCCACTGAGACATATGGGAACTCCTCCTTTTTTCTTTAAATTCTATAAAGTCTTTAGCTACATCTAAAATAATTCAGCAACACTTATTTAAAAATATATGTTTATGGAAAAACCCTTATATGAAAGTCACTCTGTAGATTCTGTGTTCAAGGAAAAAAAATAAGACACATGTAAAAATGCCCTTCATGTGATACCTGATACAATATTGTATGCAAAAAAAGTGTGCCCTTTCAGCTTTATCTCTTACTCTTCCTGTATATATTATAAATGACATGAACTTTTCAGTGCCACTAAAGACATCAGACTCATTCACATTCCCACATCTTTGTAAAATGGCAAGGATAAGACCACTCTTGCGGCTGAGTGAAAATTACCCATCCATGCAGAGCCATCTCTGACCTTTAGCCCACTCACTATTCTTTCTTCTCAATGCACTGCACTCATCATTTTTTCCACTGAGCACTTACCAGAGGGTAAAATACAGGTATGTCGTTCAGATTTGTCTGATTATTTAGTTTTATTTATACTCCTTGAATACATATATAAAGTGTTCACCTAAATATCTATTGCATAAATCAATAATTAAAACAGGGAGGTAATGATGGAAGAAACTCCATGGAATAAGAAAACAGGAAAAAAAAAGAGCCCTGGGACTTTGAAAAAAAAACAAAAAAAGAACCTTCTGCAAGGCCAAATGAATCAGATTCCACATTCTCTTATTTTATGAATGCAAAGTATGGCCCCTTTGTAACACAAAAGGGAAAACACAGCATCTCTGTAAAGACTAGCCAGGAGTGTAGGGTTTTATTTGTAATTGAATATCTAGAAGTATAATATCTGAATCTAACTGATAATGGAATAATAGATATATTGTCATCATCATCATTATTATTTGACTAAGTTGTTCTTTCACATACATTTCAGCATTACAAGGACACTGAGGGGAATTCAAGACAGTTATCAGTTCTTATTAACGTAAACCCCTAATCTCAAGCATTCTCTGATCCAACCAGGCACAGTTAACCACCCCCCCATGGTGCCATTACTATCTGCCTCCAGGAAGCTGTTTACACTCAGCCATAACAGGTTAGCACACCTCCTCCCCCACTAGACTCTAATTTATAAGAGGGGTGGAGATCATGCCTTACTCAGCTTTGTGTGTCAGTGATTATACAATGCCTGGCATAAAACAGGGGAACACAGGAACCTCCTATTTTACAGTTCATGACACTCAACCTTGAAGAAGTTATGTTTTGGTCAAATGAACGAGGATGTAGGTTTCTGATGTCCTGGCTCACCTCTCCTTCCATGGAATCATGATGTCTGGTTTATAATGAGAATGCCATCGTGTTTATTTTTTTTTCACAAACTTTTACAAGTGGGGAAACCAAGCAAGAGAGAAGCAGGTGGTCTGCAAGTTTCTAAAAATGAGGTCAAGGAAGGACACCCCAAGAATCACACCCCCAAGAGCTGCTTACCCATAGTGTTCTCAAGTGCATGCACACCCAGGTAACATTTCCATCTCTAAGTTATGAGTCCATAATCTTACAATGCCTACAGAAAGAATTTTTGCTTGAGGAAGTATAGTGCCATTTCAGTTTAATTCAGTCAGTATTTATTGAACACTGGCACCAGGAACTATATTTTTTAAAAGTCTCTATTGTCCAGTAAAGAACAGATACGGGTGTGTGGTTGTGGAGATACACATATATAGTAGTTAAGGAGATGCATTAGCATTTCCATTCTATCAATGAAGATAATGATGCTTTGTTCTATAAAGCAACCAAATGGAAAACTAGGAGGTCCATGATGATTTATCTGATTTCAGGTTTATACTAAACCATGTCAATACCACCAACACTCACAGAATTTACTCAAACCGGGCTCTCTCACCTCTCACTCCCTGAGAAAGTACCAACTAGTATGTGTGCCCAGCTCAACACATGGGGAAAAAAAGGCAAAACTATTCTTCCATTGCCCTCAGTCTCTTTCTTTACTCACCAACTTAATGAATAAAACAGAACGAGCTCTACACCATTAAATTACAGGGTGCACAGAGACACATTCAATTCTTCAGGAAGCCAAATGGGTAACTATAAGCATGGCAAAAATGAAAGTGGGGCAAAGGCTAAGGCGCTAAAAGGCGAGAGATGGGAAAAATAAACTAGGCTAAAAATGGGTAAATGAAGCTCCCTGGATAAATGTATCTTAAGCTAGGCCTTTGGAGATAGGTGGTGTGGACTGAGTGGAAGAGACAGTAAGAAGATTGGTGTCAATATAGTCAAGGTCTTGAGCCTGGCTTTAAGAGAAAGGATGGATGGATATGATGATGGTCGCTGGCCAAAAGCAGGTGGCAGTTGTCTGTCTACCCATTTGTCTCCTTATCCATCCATTTATTTCTGGATGTTTTATATTTACCTATATGTATATTTATATATTGGAGAGGGTCTTGGGAGAAAGGAGAGGGTTTGTAAGGATCATACCATCCTGCTGGGAAGACTATATTGACATAATTTATTTCAAGGACTGAGTATTTCATTTAGGGTTTCGAGAACTGGGTCACTCTCTTTCCTATGGCAGGTGTCTGATAAATATATGCTCAGAATTAAGAGAGATGTTTTCTAATTAAATATAGAAGAGACTTTGGGTGGAACCTTCTACAACCCAAAGCTATCAGACTGTCTGTCAGATTCTAGTCAGAGCAAACAGAGCCCCAAATTCCATCAAATGAAACCCAGCATGATTGTGTCTTCCTCTGCTGCAAATTCTAGTGACAGGTCAGGAAAACCTCTGGGGGTCACAGTGACAACACCGGAGTCTTAGTCCTCCAGGGAAACCATCAGACCTTCCATTCTGGAGGATCCTGGTCATGGCAGAGTGCCATGCACTGCAGCTCCTGCCCAGGTGTGCTCTTGGGAGAAGTATGGCTCCTCTCATCTCATGCTCTTCCCAACAGAAAGAGCAAGAGCTCAGCTGTATATCTCATCCAAGCCAGTTTCACTTCCTGACTCCCTTGTCTCTGCTTTTGCTTTTTCAGCTCTTCAGTTTGACTGATGGGGAAAAAAAATTAATTGAATTCTCTGCCTGGAGGCTGATTTAGATGAACAGAAAGAGCAAACTCCTATTCATTAAGGGCCTTGGGTGAGCCACCTTGTTTCTAAATCCACAGTAAGTTTCTCAGTCTGAAACGAATGGTGTATCTCCCACAAGCTAGATCTTTGCAGCCTCTTCATTCATTCATTCATTCATTCATTCACTAAAAGTGTATTAAAAAATGACTATGCTTCAGGCACTGAACTTAATGCTAGGATTACAAAGGTTAAAAATACCATGATCATTAGAAGACAGAAATTCAGACAATCACACTGCCATGCGATATAGGCCATAATATTAATACTAACTATCTCTGCAATGGTAACAGTGTGGGCAATAGGTATTTTCTTCTTTTGGTCACAGAAGTTTTTAAGGATTATTGTGAATATGTATTAGTAATTCAAAAAACGAAATCTCTAACATTGAAATAGAAACAAAGCACATAGGCAATCATTCAATGGAAAGTATTGGAAGATGATTTCATGACATGAAAATGTTCATTATATGCAATTTATTTAAAAATATGTTACACTTTTGGCTACCAAAGAGGATGGGTGGAGGGGAGTTGAATGGGGATTTGGAATTGGCATATGCACACTGAGGTATATGCAATGATTAGCCAACAGGTACCTAATGTATAGCATAGAGAACTCTACCCAATATTCAGTGATAATCTAAGTGGGAAAAGAATCTGAAAGAGAATGGATATGTGCTTATGTATTACTGAATCACTTTTTGCACAGCAGAAATTATCGCAACCTTGTAAATCAACTATACTTCAATAAAACTTAAAAAACTCCGCAGATAAACCAAAGCTATTTAACACTACTCTAGACATTAAAAAATGTTACAAAATATGTAGATATTAATACTAATTTTATGTAAAATATTGCATAACTTGAACTATATTAGGAGGTAATATGCCAAAATGTTAAGAGGGTTATCTCTGAATTGTGGAATGATGAGTAATTTATTTACTTTTTAAAAGCTCCTCATCATTTTCATATTTCTTTATTTTATATATATACATATATATATATATAATTTCAATAATGGTGCAAAGCTATGCATTATTCCACTTATATTTTTATACTAATTTTCTATTTGTAATGTATACATTATCTATCTATCTTTTAAAAGGTTAAGAATTGAAATTCCAAGTTGTTCATTAGGGAACTGGAATTAGACAAAGCATCATGGGATTTTCAACAAAATGGTATTTCACAGAGGTTATCATAGATAGTGGTGAATCTTTCCTTGGATAGGAAATGTGTTAGCTCACATGGTGTTTACACAGTACTGCATGGCTTCAAACCAGAATGGCTCATGCAATATTAAAATGTGTTTTCCAAGCAGTAAACACTTTGAAGCATTTTTGTTCATACAGAGTTACATATTTGACCATGTTTCCCTCTGTATCCTGCCTTATGATGGCCTCTCCCTGCAAGGACGTCATTTCTGGACTTTTACCGGAGAACAATCCAGATCCCCTTCTCTCCCTCTTTCACTATAGTTCATGTTCGCATCTCTCTTAACAAGCACGTCTTCAGTAGCGACACATACACGCAGAGCCCTAAGTGAATCATTGGAACAGCTGGAAAATATGAAAGAGCACGCTCTTTTCCTTATTGATTCTGTTATTAGTTCCCTAATTACATCAGCCGGCCAGGGAAAACCATCTGATAGCTGAAGAACTAAAGAGGCAATTTAATCAATGTACTATTCCACAGGAAGAACAACAAATCGTATCTGGAAAGTTTAAGTTCAAAGGATAATATGATTACATTAGGAGGTTATGGGTCGAATTGATTGTGTCCTATTCCCTACCCTCTCCCCCAAGAAACGAAAGATATGTTGAAGTCTTAATCCCCTGTATCTCAGATTGTGACCCTATTTGGAAATAAGGTCCTTGCAGATATAACCAAGTTAAAAGTGAGATCAGGATAGGTTCTAATCCAGGATGGCTGATATTCTCGTAAGGAGAAATGTGGACACACAGGCAGATAGGCAGAGAGGGAAGACGACGTAAAGATACCCAAAAGGAAGACCAAATTAAGGCAGAGCATTATAGTGATGTATCTACAAGTCAAGGGCTATGAAGACTGCTGGAAATCACCAAAACCTAGGAAGAAACAAAGACTTCCCTACAGGTTTCAGAAGGAGCACAGTCCTGCTCACATCTCAATTTTGGACTTCCGGCCTCCAGAATTATAGGACAATGGATTTCTATTGTTTCAAGTCATCCAGTTTGTGGCATTTTGTTATAAAAGCCCTAGTAACTAATATAGGCATCGCACACCTACCAGCAGGAGTCATAATGACAGATCTTGCTCTATTTCTTTCTTGTTTTCTTGTCTCCACTCCTAGTCATTGAGTTGTAAAGCTAGACGTCTTGCTTAGGATCAGACTGTTGATTCTGTGGTGGAAAGTCTAGCCCTCATTTGCCAGTATTTATCTGCCCTGTGCATCTTCATCACACCCCTAAGGATATTTTCTAAGAATAAATGTGAATTTATAATGGCCACATGGTGGTAACCAGACATAATCAGAAGGGACTACAAAATATACATTTTACAGCAGCTTTTGGTGTGCCAGTCAGATTCCATAGAGCCAGCCGATCTTCTATGTGGAGGGAAGGATGGTTTGAAATATATTTATATAAAAACTCTACCCTGTAGGGAAAATTCAACCTTAGTGTGTAACTGTCTTGATTTTTTTTTTTTTCCTTAAAACCTATGGAGTTTAGGTAGCATTCTACTGAATTTTGTGTGGCCACACTGGTCTTTGTCTTTCAAATAAAATAAAGCAGGTTCCTACTCAAAATAGGAAGGACTCTGCACCTATTTCCTTGGTAGCCACAGAGCATGTGGGAGACCTAGGCTGGCCTACATCTTGCCTGGGCTTCAGGGAGAATCTCCTGGGTTGTGGCAATATCTATGGTAAGCTGGAGAGCAACTAGGCTCACAGAGCAACAAACATTCCTTTCCAGCATGTGCCTCTGGTTCCTTTCTCAGATATTCTCCAAAGAACTCTTTCCTTGATAAGCAGGGGAAACAATTCCACCCAATGTCCCTGTAAGCTCTGGGGACATAGACAAGAACTTCTGTCTTCAGTAACCATTTTGCTTTGCCATTGGAAGACATAAGGTATCTTCACCAAAAAAGATACTTATAAAAAAGCCGTAGGCATTCACCCAGTCGTGGCATTCTATTGGAGATGCCACCATCTTTCCAACAATCTTCTCAAAGATTTCTAGCCACAAAAGTTTTCGGTCTCTCTCAGGCAGCTTACATGGCTCATTCCTTCATTTAACAAAGGCTGATCAAACATCTGTTAAAAACCACTTAACACTGTTACATAGGTTTAGAATACATCAGTGAACCAAAAACACAAAAGCTCTGCCCTCAGGGACCTGTCATTTTAATGGATATCAGGAACTCAAATGGTGTCAAGTTCCTTGTATGAATACAAGAGGGAGGTATAAGAAAAACAGTACTGTTATTTGTAATGCTTTAGACAGAGGTTCACTTTGCTGGCACTTAATGCAGTAAGAGAATTTCTCTGCTTATCCAACAATAAGATTTTTTTTCCCACTTTTTATTGAAACACTTGACACTCCAGGGCGATCTTTTATTTTTCTGCTTTTGATAGAGTCATAAGTTCAAAGAACGTTTCACTTTTCTCTTAACTCTAAGAAAAACACGGTGCAAACGTGATAATATTTAGAAAATGACATTTCCCCACAACACTGGGGAGAAACAGGGAGTCCAGGGAGCTTGCGCTCCAGCTAAAAAATGGCTTAGCTGTTCCTTAGTTGAACGGGAGTGCTGATCCAAGTGTGGTCATGCGTTGTGATTTTTAAGGTTATCTGAAAAGTCAAATATTTATGGGAAATCTCCATATTTTACATTTTTGTCAAAAATTTTAAAATTTATGGATTTCTGGGAGTTCCCGTCGTGGCGCAGTGGTTAACAAATCCGACTAGGAACCATGAGGTTGAGGGTTTGATCCCTGGCCTTGCTCATTGGGTTAAGGATCCGGCATTGCCCTGAGCTGTGGTGTAGGTTGCAGACGTGGCTCAGATCCTGCATTGCTGTGGCTCTGGAGTAGGCCAGCGGCTACAGCTCCAATTTGACCCCTAGCCTGGGAACCTCCATATGCTGTGGGAGCAGCCCTAGAAAAGGCAGAAAGAAAAAAAAAATTATGGATTTCTGTTGTGGCTCAGCAATAATGAACCCAACAGTATCCATGAGGATGTGGGTTCAATCCCTGGCCTCACTCAGTGGGTTAAGGATCTGGCACTGACATGAGCTATGGTATAGGCCACAGATGCAGCCCAGATTCCACATTGTTGTGGCTGTAGTGTAGGCTGGCAGCTACAGCTCCAAACTGACTGCAAGCCTGGGAACTTCCATAGGCAGCAGGTGCAGCCCTAAAAAAAACAATTTTTTTTTTTAAATTGCCGGGCAAGTAAGATATATCTTAATCCAGGTGGCCAGGTACTGCTTGAAGACTATCAATTTGTGACTGAACTTTAGTGTAGACCTACAACTGACTGAAGGAAAGAGTGAGATTATATGACTTTGAAATAACATTGCCAGATTTAACAAATACAAATACAGAATAGAATGCCCAGATTCTTAGAATTTCAGATTAAAAACAAAAATTTTTTTGACCAAGTATATCCCATGTAACATTAAAGATAAGCTTATATTTTTAAAATGTTGTTGTTTATCTGAAATTCAAATTGAATTGTGTCCTATATTTTATCCAACCTTACTTTGAAGTCCCTCACATTCCATTTCTAAAAGTCCAGATTATAAGATGTATCCCCTTACATCAGGCTTCATTATTCTTTGACATTGGATGTCACCAAGTGAACAACAGAATCTCAAAATGATTTGTAATACTCTATTTCACTCAATCTATTTAATGCTAATTGAGTACTAGCATATGCTAAGCTCAGTGCCAGGTATGATAACACAAAGGTGAGTAGCGCAAGGTTCCCGGATCTCCAGAAACTCAAAACCTAGATAAGAAGACAGATGTGTCAATAGGTAAGTGCAGGACAAGACAAGGCAGCCCCTGCCAATGGAAGCAGAGGAGGGCTGGGAGAAGGCAAAGGAGGGAGTGGTCACTTCTGAGGAACTTGGCACTGGGCCATGAGCTGAGTCAGAATGGATGAGTAGGAGCTGGCCTGAGGATAAATCTCCCCCCTGCCCAAAAAAAAAAAAAAAATTGTAGCTAGCAAAGGTGATCATTTCTGGACATTAGGGAAGATGTTAGAAATAAAACGAACATTATCTCATCCTCCTACAAAAATACAGTTCATTTGGCCATGGATCAGTGTACACTGTTCTAACTGCAATATTTCAAAGGAGAAAGAGCAGAGATGGAAAAAAAATATGAACAGGTCATCTGAAGGATTCAAGAGGAGGAAGAAAAAACTGGGGAGCTCCCCACATAGCTCAGTGATAACAAATCTGACCAGTATCCATGAGGAGGTATGTTCAATCCCTGGCCTCGCTTGGTGGCCTTGCCAGTTAAGGATCTGGCATTGCTGTGAGATATGGTGTAGGTTGCAGATGCAGCTGGGATCCTGAGTTGCTGTGGCTGTAGTGCATGCCAGTTGTTACAGCTCTGATTTGACCCCTAGCCTGGGAACTTCCATAGGCCACAAGTGTAGCCCTTAAAAAAGAAGGGGGAGAGACAGAGACAGAGAAAACAAGTACCTAGGAGCATGGGTGTGAAGATAAAATGAAACTGAAAGATGGGGCTGTGAGGGAGTTCCTATCATGGCTCAGTGGTTAATGAACCTGACTAGCATCCATGATGACACGGGTGCAATCCCTGGCCTCATTCAGTGGGTTAAGGATCCAGCATTGCCGTGAGTTGTGGTGTAGGTCTCAGACTTGGCTCGTAGCCCGAGTTGCTGTGGCTATGGCGTAGGCCAGCGGCTACAGCTCCAATTTGACCCCCAGCCTGGGAACTTCCATATGCCACAGGTGCAGCCCTAAAGAGTCAAAAAGACAAAAGATCGGCTGTGAGAGTGAAGGCTATAAAAGCAGAGAAGTGTAGGTAGATACACACTTATTCATCAAATTTCAAAACATCCTCCCTTAAAACCAAAAAGAGGCAAGATTACAACACCAAAAATGAAAGACTGCTTTTATTTTTATTTTTATCATTTATTTATATATACATTTTTCTACTGTACAGCATGGTGACCCAGTTACACATACATGTATACATTCTTTTTTCTCACATTACGTGTTCCATCATAAGTGACTAGACAGAGTTCCCATTGCTTCACAGCAGGATCCCATTGCTAATCCATCCTGAAGGCAACATTCTGCATCTATTAGCCCCAAGCTCCCAGTCCCTCCCACTCCCTCCCCTTCCCCCTTGGCAACCACAAGTCTATTCTCTAAGTCCATGATTTTCTTTTCTGTGGAAAGGTTCCTTTGTGCCCTATGTTAGATTCCAGATATAAGTGATATCAGATGGTATTTGTCTTTCTCTTTCTGACTTACTTCATTCAGGATGCGAGTCTCTAGTTCCATCCATATTGCTGCAAATGGCATTATTTTGTTCTTTTTTTATGTCTGAGTAGTATTCCATTGTATACATACCACATCTTCCTAATCTAATCATCTATCAGTGGACATTTGGGTTGATTCCATGTCTTGGCTATTGTGAATAGTGCTGCAATGAACATGCAGGTGCATGTGTCTTTTTTAAGGAGAGTTTTGTCCAGATGTATGCCCAAGAGTGGGACTGCTGGGTCATATGGTAGTTCTATGTATAGATCTCTAAGGTACCTCCATACTGTTCTCCATAGTGGTTGTACCAGCTTACATTCCCACCAACAGCGCAGGAGGGTTCCCTTTTCTCCACACCCCCTCTAGCATTTGTTATTTGTGGACTTATTAATGATGGCCATTCTGACTGGTGTGAGGTGGTATCTCATGGTAGTTTCGATATGCATTTCTCTAATAGTCAGTGATGTTGAGCATTGTTTCAAGTACCTGTTGGCCATCTCTATATTTTCCTTGGAGAAATGTCTATTCAGGTCCTTTGCCCATCTTTCAATTGGGTTGTTGGCTTTTTTTCTCTTGAGTTGTTTTAAAAGCCAGTTCATAAAATTTACTACTCTAAGATGTTGGTGAGAAAAGCACAGGATATCCTATAAACAGTTTAAAACTCAATGTGCCTCCAAGTCTTTCATCAAAACATCCCTAATAGCCAAAGGGAATAGAGCTTCCCATTAGGAATCTGGACATGTGACCTTAAGCAGCCTGAATAAGGACAAATTTTTCAAGTCTCTAATTATCACCTTAAAATTCTAGGGATATTTTGTCATCTACTATATATCTCTGCTAAGGATTTTTAAAAAATGAACTTGTTCACAAATCTTCAAAGGAAGTGACCCCTCCACAAAAACACTCTACATCTCTCATACTCTCTTTACACCACTTGCCCTGGGTGGGGGGGGGGGATGCACGTTCGAGTCCCATTTTGAAGATGGGGAACTGTCACCAAAAATGGTTGATGCATAATTAGGGACCAGGTACTGATGGGGGTGACTTATTTAACTGTCTCAAGTGTGTTTGGTGTAGGGTGACTGCAAGGGAGCCTGTGATCATTTCTTGGTGTCTATGACGACTGGAACCCTGCACCTGATATAAGGAGACACATTTAGGCAGGGCTGTTGTTTAAGGATATGACCAAGGGAGAAGAAAATATGGAGTTCTGGTGATGATACACTTGCAAGAAAGCAATTCCATTAGACCCTGGCTGCTAACACAGAAAGCCTCATTTTTTTTCCATGGCTTTTGTATGATTCCTCAGGCTTATCCACCTGACTGTACCCCCAGTTTCAGAGGCCATCTGTATATTTGGATAAGTAAAGCCTTCTATTTCCCAAGTCAGGGTTCAACTCCCTGTGAGAGATATTGGTGACTCGCCTGAGAACACAAAGCATAGAGGATGCTTGCCTCCATTCTCCACAATGTTCAGAATGTGTGGATGCTTCGCTCCAACCCAGCATACAGAAACTGGCTCATAACAATATTAGTGTCTACACTCTGTCAAAGAGGTAGCACCATGCTCACTTTCTGCCTGCCTTTACTCCAGGATTCTCTCCATCCCCCTTATTTTCCAAGTTCCAGCCACACTGGCCTTCTTTTGGCTTCTCAAACATGCCAAGACATCTCTAGCCCCTGGGCTTCTGCACACGCTATCCTGTCTGCCTAAAATGTCCTTCTTCCACTGCACCCCTCCCTCTTTCCAAACATGTACTCAACTGCTACTTGCATGCCAGGTATCAGCAGAAATATCCCTTCCTAAGGGAAGCCCTGTTGATCACTTCCTGCCCCAGACAGCACCAGGTCCACCTGCCAACTGCTTCCGTGGCTCTCTGTCCTCTTGTTGCACAACATTCACCAAAGTACAAAATTGTATATTTGTGCAATTTCATGATTAAGGTCTGTCGTCCTTTCTAATTAGTGGGGAATCACTACTTTATTTTGTTTTATTTTTTATTAGAGTATAGTTGATTTAGAGTGGTGTGTCCATTTCTGCTGTACAGTGAAATTGACTAGCGATCCAGTCGTGCATATATATATATATACACACACACACATTCTTTTCCTCATAGTATCTTCCATCATGTTCTATTCCAAGAGATTGGATACAGTTCCCTGTGCTCTACAGTAGGATCTCACCACTACTTTAATAGTCCTAAGCTTGATAGAATGCCAGATCTGGGACAATAGATGCTCAATAAATAGGTCCTGAATGAATACATGATTATTCCTTTTCAAGCCTTTTAAAATTCTGTTCCTTCCTTGGGAAGGCCCCATCCCTTCCCAAGTTTGTTTAAATTCTACCCTTCTTTCAATATTAGTTCAAACTGTCTCCTGTCCATGAAGCCACACTTGGCTGAAAGAGATAAGAGTACAAGAGAAAAACTGAGGAACTACTTTTAAAAGAAAATTCATAAAACCCATCACTATAAGACGCTGGAGAGAAGGGAAGAATATCCTATGGATAGAATCTCCTTTCTCACACGTAACACCCACTGTCCACCGGACTGTAGTAACAGGTTTCCCTTAGAAGTTCTCCAATTGCTTTTATTTAACTCATCCAGCTGCTGATCTGGTCATTTGCTCCCTTATGCATCAAAACTTGAGGTAATCTCTTCAAATAGATTAGAGGCTCCTGGCTGAGAGAAATCTCATCTGAAATCTTGATCTCCTCTAAGAAATTCCACAGGGCTTCCCAACAACATAGAATCAGAGAATAACAAATTTTATAGCTGAGAATGTTCTTGGAAGAAATCTGGACAATTCCTTTTATGCACATGGAATCTAAGGCCCATAAAATCTATGGGACCTGCCTGGCGGCACACAACTAATCATCTGTGGAGCTTGAATTCAAACCCAGGGTCCTGACTCACCTCAATGCTCTTGTAACTATGCTGTACTGTCTTTTTTTTTTCTTTTCTTTTCTTTTTTTGGTTAACTGCTTGATTTTGAAAGAAAAACAAGTTAACATAAGCTCACAGGAATAATGGCTCATTTGGCTACACCCGGCATGAATGACACTGCACCTTGAATCCATCCAACACTTTTATCTACAAGTCATTTTCACAATTCATTTTATCCTCTTTTATGCTGAGTATTTTCTAAGCTAATAGTCACATAAGACAATCTTATAAACAATTCTCATAGTATTTACCAAAATCCATTCTTTTGTCTCCTCAGTCCTACTCTCTTGATCATTTTCCTTTGCAATCACATTCTATTCATCTCTACACATTACAATTCAGAAACATCTCATATTAAGCAGTACCCTTGGAACACAAATGTTGCTAAACCTCCACAAGCTGACTTTATTTGTTCTGACCCCCACCCCCACCCCGTACCTGTGTTCTCTCTTCTTCACGGTTTTGGTTTCACATCACATCCTACAATTAATATCCACTTTATCACCTACTTTCCTGGCCTTTTCACTGCATTCAGTTTGTTTTTAACTCTTCTCCAAGTTCAAATTCGTTTTTTATTCCCAAGACCCTGAATCTAAAAGAGGTGGGAGAACTTACTTTTTTTCTAGTTTTAGGTCATTTATTTAATTTAAATTGTTACCTTTAAGTAGCAAAACAATAATACTCACCTTCAATGTGGAACAAATGAAGTCTTTACCTACCATTTGAAACACAACTCTATTTTTTAAACATGCTCATGATTTTAGTATTAATATACATAAAATGGCCAGAAAATCTGAGTTCATTCAAAGTCAAGTATTAAAAGAATAAAAAATAGTGTGTACTTCAAAGTCTATTCTTGCAGAAAAATAAGAGGCTCTGACCCTGACAGGTATTTCTTGTATATAGTTTGACTCAAAATAAACACTGACACCCAGGGTTTCTGTCCATACTTCCTAGAGGAGAACATGGAGATTTCATGGGTATAATGAACTTGTTCAAGATCCCAAAGCAAATTCAAAGACGTGATTCCCAAACCAGTGTTCATTCCAAAACAACCGCTGCCATTGAAAAAAAAAAAATGAGTGTTATCAAGGAAACAACTTTAATTGTAAGGGAGCTCACACCATTACCTAGAAAAGTCGGCAAAACTTGGGGTTGTAGCACAGAAAACAGACCAATGAGCAATTTGGAAAAAGTGTCCAGGGAAAGGACAATGAGACTGTCTTCTGCTGCATCAAAAGGCAGAGCAGGACCAAAAGGGGATCCAGATAGAAGTAAATGTTGGCTTGACATGAGAAATAATATTCTAATGGAAAGAACTCACTGAGGCTGGAAGAAGCTGTCTCACATGGCAACAAGTTCTCAAGGGAGTTACAGGATATGTTTAAGTAGAAAATGGATGAGCACTTTGATTAAGGTGATACCATCAGGAAATTAAAGTGTCAGATGGGGTTTAAGTCAATGAGTTCTTAGGTCCCTTTAGATATATGATTTTTGATTCTTAATCCAGGAGCAGTAATCCTAGGAGCAGAACCCAAGGGGATATTCACTACTGATGTTCCCTAAATATTTGTAAAAGCTGGCAGAGAAATTTTTTTCAAAGGCTCTCAAATGTTGTCGGAAAGGCCAGGACTCTGTGTGGCAGTTTGATGGATTGATTTAGTCTCCTTCTATCTAAGATCTTTGCAAAAGGACTTTCAGCTCTTCCCTTCAAGAGCTAGAATTCATTTCCTTACCCCCTTGTTTAGGCATCAGAGTACAGTGAAGGTGAAACTGTCCCAGTTCTGAGTGTAGCTTCTAAGAAGCCTTGGAATCTTTCAGGATGCTGTCACCCTGGGTGAATGAACCTGTGCTAGCCTGCTGGAAGATAAAGGACCACATGAAAGAAAACCCAGTCTACATCCATCTCAGACCAACATACAGCCAGCTGATCTCTACCTAGAAAAATGTGCCAGCCAAGATCAGCACAGCCACCAATTCAACCACAGTTGACCATAAAAACATGAATAAATATAGCTGAGGCCAGAAAAATCACCTAATGAATTCAGAGTTGTGAGCAATAACAAATGTTCACTGTCGTAAATGTCTAAGTTTAGGGAGATTTGGTTCCACAGCCTTAACTAGCTGGTACACCGACCTTAGATACAAGCCTTATTTCTATCAATGATCTAACTGGGCTATTTTGAGGAAGACTTTAAATTTCTCAATCTCTGTCTTTTATATAAGTATGATGAAGGGATTTCTTCACAATAGTGGCTCTCAAATTCTAAAGTTATTTAGATGCCTTGTTAAAAATGTATATTCCAAGCCCCCTTCCAGAAATTCTGGTTTAGGGGTCCAAGGAAGGAACCCAGAAATATGCATTTTAACAAGATATCAGATGATTTTTCAGAAGAACCACACATTGAGAGACTCTGTTCCAGATAATTTTTTTTTCTTCTTCTTTCTTTTTTCTTTTTATGTACATACCTGTGGTATATGGAAATTTCCAGGCTAGGGTCCAATCAGAGCTTCAGCTGCAGGTCAATGCCACAGCCATGGCAATACTGGATACGAGCTATATCCACAACCTATGCCACAGCTTGGGGCAATGCTGGATCCTTAACCCACTGAGGGAGGCTAGAGATTGAACCCAGATCCTTATGGACACTATGTCAGGTTCATAATCCACTGAGCCACAATGGGAACTTCTATTCTAGATCACTCTTAAGGAAGCTTGGAGATTTATAACTATGCTCATAAGCCTTTCTTTCAGTCAGTCTCTACTTCCATCACAGGTAGATGATGTTCAGCTGAATATTTGCAACTCCTTAGAGATGGGAGTGTCACAACTACTCTACGACCCATTAGAGAAGAGTAACTTGTCCTTAAATCAGACACCATTTGGCTCCTGAGAAATTCATTCGTAGCTCTATCACAGAAACCAGAGCCTTGGAAAAAGAGATGGACAGACTATTTACACTCAAACTATTCTGTCCAACTGCAAATGCTGGAACACAATTAAATAGCAAACAGCATAGCCTCAGCTAAAATGCACAACAGCTGGACTGTGTTCCCTGAAAGTACAATGCATTTATTACACAGATAATTAGACTTCCCTCTAGATCCAAAAGTCATATGCTCTGTGCATTAAGCAAAGAGGACTTACTGCATGCTAGCCAACCCCCAAATGCACAGAAAGTGCTGATCCTTGGGTTCTAAAATGGGGTGAGGAGTGAGTTGGGGAAGAGCCAGGAAGATAACAATTGTTCTGATGTTCTTCTGTTCTTGGCTTTAGTGACCCAAATCAGTGGTTCTCAACTCTGCATTAGCGT
The DNA here is from genome assembly GCF_054392235.1 of Sus scrofa. Lineage (NCBI taxonomy): Eukaryota > Metazoa > Chordata > Mammalia > Artiodactyla > Suidae > Sus > Sus scrofa. Next base: position 138,647,097 of record NC_139396.1, on the reverse strand, counting down.
TTCCTGAAAGTGTCAAGCTATACTGGTGCCTGGGCCCCATCTTAGAAACCTTAAGTCAAAATCTCTGGGAATAGACTACCTAGGCACAGGTGTTTTTAAAGCTTTCCAGGTAATTCTAATGCATAGACAGGGTCGAGTACTATTGTCTAAAGCAGAGGTTGGCAAATTATGATCCATCTGTTTTTGTAAAGAAAACTTGATTGGAACCTATCCATACTCACATGTTCAATGTTGAGTCTTATAATAGAAATCATACGGTTGGCAAAGCCTACTAAAATACTTAGTATTCTGTCCTTTACAGAAAGTTTGCCAACCCACTATTCTTAGCTACTGATCTTGATCTTTAGTATCAGGTAAGAGGTCCTAACAGGAATTTTATACTGAGTGCCTCCTGGCTTGGTTACCAGGAGGTTTAGTTACTTGGTTACTTGGCTTGGTTACTTGGTTAATTGGTTTGCCTGTGTCTCCAACACCAGGAACCCAAAGAAAATAACAACAAAACTAAGGTCTAACAAGTACTTATTGTGTGTCAGGTACTATGTTAATCAGTTTGCACTGAAGCCCTACAGTCACCCTGTAGAGGAACTCTGGTTATCATTACCTTATAGAAGAGAAAACAACACTTTAGAGAGGATTAAGTCACTTGTCTGAAAACACAGAGTAACTGTCAAGGTCAGATTCAAATGATACTGTCTGATTCCATGGCCCATGTGCTCAATAACCACATAAGCCAAGATTCACAACATGTAAACATGGGTCTTCTGAGCCAGACTGCAATGTGAGCTTGGGCAAGCTACTCTGAGGGGCAGGGGTAGAGAGGTTCTAAGAAAACCTACACTGCAGGGCTACAGTAAGATTAGGGAGAGCACATTGCCTACTAAAATAAAAACATCTGGCAGACTAAAACCATTTTTTTCAGGTTTTTCTGCTGTAGACACACTTGACGATATTTCACTAATTGTTTTCATCTATTTAATCACTCAGTAATTTAGTGAACATTTTCCATGAACCAGCATGGTTCTATATTCTAAGGATATAGCAGAGAACAAGATACAAGAAAACAAAGTTTTCTTAACATTTTTATTTGTATGTTGCCAATTTTTCCTACTACTATGAAGGGAGGGGTTGGCAGATTTTTTTACTTAGGAACAGTGGACAGTTTCTCAGCACTCTGCTTGGGAGCCATTTTAAATAGTGAAACTACCAAAGAGAAGCACAAAAGTACAGAAATCCATGGCACAAAACAAACCACATAAAGGAGGTCACTTATAGTCTGAGAGCTCAAATAAGAAGACAGAGTATAGCCCTGTTCAATCTCTTCTGGGAACATGCACATCCAGGGACTCAAATTTTTGCCATTCAGTTCATTCTGAGTACTGATATGGGGATTATAAGTAAATTTGAGTGACCAAGTAAATTTGCAAATATAGAATTCACCAATAATGTCATGCAAAGATAACTGCTAAGAGGAAAATCAAAGCAGGGTAGGGGGATAAATTCAGACAGGCAGTACTATTTTTGTGAAGACAGTCAAGGAAGACCTCTCTGAATGGATAACATTGGAGCAGAGGCCTGAATGAAATGAAAGAGCAGGTGATGTGAACATTCAGAGAGTGACCTAGGATGGAAGAAGAGCAAGGGTGAAGGTCTTGAAGTGGCCATGTGGTGAGTTAGAGGAACACTCCAGGCCAGTGTGGCTGGAGTAGTGGCAAGAGAGAGAAACTCTGGAGATGAAGTTAGAGAGAAAACAGAGAGGACCTCACATACGAGGCATGTCTGCCCTTGATGGGATCTTGGTCTTCTATACATGATGGAATCATATGGAGGCATTTGAGGAGAATTCTGCCACAACCTAATTTAGTTTTTTAAAGACCACTATTAGAAAGTGTGGGGACCACAGAGAAGAGGTGATGGTGGTGGTCCAGGAAAGAGGGCTGTTGGCTTCCACTAGCATGTGAGTGGCAGAGTTGGGATGGTGAAGGGACTTGTAAAATACTCTGGAGATAAGGCAAATAGGACCTGGTGATGGAAGGACTGTGAGTTCTGAGTGAAGGAGGAATCACAGATAGCTCAAAGATTTTTGTACTCTTCAACTGGGTAGTGGAGGGAGATGAGAGAATGGATCATATCTGCATATATGGTGAAGGTAGAAATGATAAGGTTTGCTACTGTACTGGAGTTGAGTTTGACCGCAAAAAAAAAAAAAAAAAAAAAGACAATTCCAAGATGTTGAGCCTGTAGAAAGGGGTGTCATTTACTATTATTCAAATCTGGGAAAGGAAAGTGTTTGTAGGGATGTCAAGGTTGCATATGTTAACTTATTATTTGGATTTTTTTGGTGTGTGTTGGTGTGTGTGTGTGTGAGAGAGAGTGTGTCTGTGTGTCTGTGTGTGTGACAAGTAATAAAGACAATTATAAAGGGGTAGTAGATACTCATCCATTATGTATAAATTACCTTTGTGTATGTTCTGCTAAGTATTAGAGATAGGCAGAAACAAAACCTAGTTGCCATGGAGGAGCTTGAAATCTAATGGAGAAACAGTTAAGTAAACAGATGATTTTCTTTCCACTACAGGTTCTGAAGCCAGAGAATGTCAGGCAATACCCAGGGCAACACAGAAAGAATACTGGAAAGAGATCCCAAAATCCTAATCTGCAGGAACTCCGATTTCTCCAAAGAAAGACCTAAGAAAGAATGATTCTGCTGGTCTCATAAATACAGTCAAGAATTTTCAGCTCAGCTCATGATAAAATTGCTACCAGACAAAAGGCTTATGCGAAGGCAGGGCAGACCCATGGCTACCATGACATCAAGTGGCACACAAACGTCTCCTCACTCAGAGGACAGCCCCGGGCAGTCAGGACCATCATCCCCATATTCATCCTTTCTCCCGCTGACCTTGTGTGTAGCTCTGCTTGTTGCTTTTAATGTGTAACCAAGAGAAACTCTAGCAGAGAAACACCAACAAAACTAAAAGTCCTCAAGCAAGGGAACTGCCTCTGCAAACAAAGGAAACATGAATTCCTTCAAGGTTTGAGCAAGGAAGAAAAAGAGCACTCTTGAGGAAAATCCCTGCTGAAGACAAGATACTCTTTTTCTCTGAGTTTGTTTCTACCTTTCTCTCTGGTCCCAGCACTGACAGAGACGAACCTGAAAAATAAGACACAATCCCCTCCCTTAGTCCCCTCAGTACAGCTGGTAGAGACCAGGATTTTCAAAAGAACTTACTGTAGAAATCCAAGAGGGAAATAAACAAAGAAAAGATAAAAACCGCAGTCGCACTCACAAAGCAGAGGTCCCTGACCCCACAATAGCAGAGAGTGTTACCAGGCACATGGGCCCAGTTTGGTTACACATTCGATCTGTCTGAAAGTTCTGTGTTCAGAAAATGCCTCTGTTCAAAAGAAAATGCCTCTGTTTAATCCTTAAGCAGGATGTTCATGCACATGCATACATTTATACACACTCCTTGGCCACATCTTTTCTAGATACATGCCTGGAGTTGTTGCTCCAGTCCAGTGGTGGTTTGGGGAAAGACATGAGTGGGTTTCAGGGCTGTTGAAGGTCTCCTGGGAAAACAAGGCAAAACTCATATTCCTTCAAGCATAAATTAACCAAGGCATGGGTAGGGTCAGGTAAAAACATGATTCTCTCTTGTCCATTTCCATGGCCCCTCTTCCATCCTATTTCATGAAAACTTCACATTTCAGGGCCAAGAGGTCCCCTGGGATCAATGTCGGAGTCCCCTTTGAAGCCAGTAATCATGAGGTGGGCTTATTACATCTTCGTCTAACTGTAAAGTGGCCTCACAACCCTCCAATTTTGGTGTTTCAAACTCAAAGAACAGCGAATCACTACAGTCAAAGGCATTCTCAGCTGTGTTTGCAAATACAAGAACAAGAAAGTATGTGTAATCCTCTGAGAAAAACCAGGAAGAGCACCCACATAGTCACAGGAGGGGCTATTCACCCAGAGTTCAGTTGTGTACTACTGCTTATCACATAAAGAGTGTGAATCCCAGACAGATACAGATACCCTCTTCTTGTTTTCTTTTTGATTTGAATGCTATTGTAACAAGAACACTAAATTCCAACAGTGTCACGAGGAGAGAGTCAAATCATAAAAATAAAAATATTAGGCTGGAAAGGGGAGGCTAGATTCTCCTTGAAATGAAGACTTCCCAGTTCTCTTTCTGTCCAAGTAAGTGCATGGGAACCACTCTGCCTGTTACACTCATCCTCCCATTTCCAACTGGATCTTATGGTTTGATAATTTCTTGTTATTCAACCCCTCCATTCTATCCCTGTCCAGCATTCACAGCCCTGCCAGGAAACTTAGACTTTATTTCCTATTTCTTCCCCACTGCATTGTTCAGCAACTACACAGATGCTTTAGACTGATTTTCCACCACCACCCCTACCACTGCCCCCAGGCAAGGGACAGAAGTTCCTATTGGACCCATCATTTGGATGTGCTCAGCCTCCATGGTATGATTTATAGAAAGGCAGCCTCAATTACAATTTCTCTTACTCCTTGCATTGATGAAATGCTGAAAATACAGAATTGCCAAGATGGCATGGTACACAGCCTCCGACTCAAACAGCTTTCTGCTGACAGCCCCGGGCACACAAAAAAGCTGCAGCTCCCAAAACAGAGACTCAATCCATCAGTGCCAAAAATGGGAAGACCGGGAGCTGCTTTCCTAAGTCAGAAAAGTGGCTCCACCACCACGCTCCTCTCTCCAACCCACAGTGGGAACTCTGCTCTTTCTTCTGCCTGGGAACTTAGAAGCAGCCTCTGATATGGGCCAAGCAATTTCAGGAACAGCAGCCAACAGACAGGAATTGGGAGATTTAAAAAATAAATCTGCATATGTGCTTCTATTTCTAGCCCTTGTTTACTCACAATAAAAAAAAAAATGAAAGCAGTAACTGAACTAAAAACAAATAGACCCATTTAATCTATTAGCTTTGGTTTCACTTTTATTCTGCCGACTTGAAATTGGTAAGAACTCCACAGTAGTGTTTCACCCAATGGGAGAGTTTGTGGGAATAGCTTATCCCATTTCTTTTATCAGAGGTGAGCCTAGGATCAGGAGAGAGAGAGAACTTTAACATGTGTCATTGGTTGGTAGAACAAGGAGCATGTTAAATACAAGGTCACTCTTGGACTACCTTCCCATAGATACTCCAATTTTTTTTGATCCTGTCTCTTCAAAGTTTTTTTTTTTTTATTATTACAGATGGAATGATCTGCATGGCATCTTAGAAATAACTTTTTTAAAAGCTCTGGGTTTGGACAAAAGTGCTCAAGGGAATTAACACTATTTGTGGTTTACCCAGTGTACTCTCCATCCACTGAACCACAGTCATCCTTGGAATGGCCTTTCTCCAACATCCTAGGATTTCCAAAATTGATTTCTGGGTAAAATTTATCTAAGAGGTCTTCTCTTGACAACTGGGATATGTTTTAGTGTCAATTATTTAAATTAGAGTTTGTAATGAATAGATTTTATTTTGAGGGGCAGTTTCACCTTTACAGAAAAACAGATGGAAAGTACAGACAGAGATTTCCCAGAGAACCTCTCTCTTCCCTACTATTGCTAACATCTTGCATTAGGGTGGTACACCTGTGAGAAATGATGAGCCAATATTAATATATTCTTATTAACGAAAATCCGTTGTTTGTATTCTCTGTGTTCATTCTATGAGTTTTGACAAATGTAGGAGGAATGGCATGTGCCCACCACTGTGGTATGACACACAAGAGACTCATTGCCCTTAAAGATGCCCTGTTCTCCACCTATTTATCCCTCTTTTTGATCTTTTTACTGTCTCTATAGTTTTGTCATTTCCAGAACTCCATTTAGTTGGAATCATACATTATGTAGCTTATACAAATTGGCTTCTTTCACTTAGTAATATGCATTTTAAATTTCATCCAGACCTTTTCATGGGAGAAATGGCTTTGGTTTGTTTATTTGTTGGTGTGATGAAACTAACAGCTTATAAACAGAGTCAGGACCAGTAAATCATAAAATTCAAAATGTATCCCAACTTTCCCCTTTCTTAATTGTAATCTCTAAAGCAGATCAGGGACACTATGAAAAACTAATCAAACAAAAACCTGGTGTTCCCTAACACTATTAAAGGCAAATCCACAGAGGCACATTTTATATTATCCAGTGTGTGTTTAGAGATATGTCAAGTGAGTCACCTGAAATTATCCCATCTCAGGGAACATTATTACAATTACTAGTTATTAGAATTATTTGTTATTAAAATGAGAATGTGTCAGGGTTCAGGTGGAAAAATAAAAAGAGTGCTTGAGGTCCATAAAACAGTACAAAGAGATATTCATTCAACTGGTTGGTTAACTCTATTTTAGGGTACAGACATGCTGATGGATCAAAGACCAGCTACTGGGTATTATCTGAGAATCTAGCAATGACAAGGCTTTGTATCATGCACTTTTTTTTGCATGTTGATGTCTAAGACACATGCCCTGTACACTAGCAGCATGTCATCTCCTAAAGAGTGTGTTGCTTGCAATAACTACCACCATGTTAAACATTATGTATGGGGGGCAATGGAGGTACCGATGATGAGTTTCATGGAAACTCAGACAAGGAAGATCCTTTATGACTGGCTGACATATGAGCTAGTAGCCCCTCAGGGAGGACAGAAAGTCATCCATAAGCAATGGTACAACGACAGGGCAGTATAAAGAAGATGAGTGCAACGGAGAAGATCAGGTGCTCCCCCTTTTAGTGGTGCATGAGTCTCAACCTTATAATCTAAATCCAGCTTTTGTTATTCTGCATAGGGTAGGAGGTTGGGAAAAGGGAGAGTATCTTTGGTTTATCTATTTGTTTACTAAAATAACTTTAAAAAAAAAAATTAGGGGCACACCTGTGGCATATGGAAGTTCCCAGGCTAAGGGTCTGATCGGAACTGCAACTGCCAGTGTACACCACAGCCATAGCAATGTGGAATCCGAGCCACATCTATGACCAACACCACAGCTCTCACAGTGGCACAGATCCTTTAACCCAGTGACCAAGGCCAGGGATCGAAACTGCATCCTCATGTATACTAGCCAGGCTCCTAACTTGCTTAGCCACAATGGGAACTGCCCTACTAAAATAACTTTTTAGTGAATTTGAGTATCTTTAGGCAGGGCATGTCCACACCAATTTATTATAGCCCAAAACTGTTATTACCTTTTTTTTTGGGGGGGGGGTGCATGCCCATGGCATGTGGAAGTCCCCAGGCCAGGTGTCTAACCCATACCACAGGAGTAATGAGAACCACAGAAGTGACATCAGTCCTTAACCCACTGAGCCACCAGGGAACTGCTCCAAATTGTCATTTCTATGATTTGCCCATTCTTAATGTACATTTGAGATAAGCATGGGGCATACATTTTGCAGAGAGAATTATCCGAGGATGATGCATTTATGACTAAAAACTGTAAAAATTGAATTCTATGATTACAAACCTTGTACTTCACCCTGAGAGCAAAGGAGAGTCATTAAACTTTGGGCAAGTTCATTTGGAAGAAACTCTCATATGGGCAATATTAATGAAGCTCTTACCTTAAAAGATTCTAATTCTATAAAGAATAAAACCCATATTCTTGAACATCCATTGACAAGTAAGTGTGGACCACCCCATAGATTCTAATAATAGATCTAGAAAGCTTCCTGATATAACAACAAGACTACGGATATGAGGTCTTTGAAACATAATGCTGGATTTTCTAACAGAACACATTTAGACTCTGGCTTAGTCATTTGAGTTAATTGAAGTCATAAACTATTGGAGCTCTTAGACCTTCTTGACATTCAAATGTAAGTTATTGGTGCTTCTGTAAAATTAAGGGAAGAGAAAGAAGGAAAAAGGAAAGCATTTCTAGGGTAACCAGTACCCTTTTGATATAGAACAGAAAGTTCATCTGCCAGGTTAGACAGGAATAATGGACCCCTGCAACAAGTTGGTCTTTAATTCAGAAATAGTTGCATTCCTTCATTCATTTACTCTTTCACCCATTCGATAAATGACTATTGCTATTCTTCTGTCTACTGGGTATTATTCTGAGTGCTGGAAGATTAAAAAAGAAGATAAGGAGTTTCCATCATGGCTCAGTGGTTAACGAATCCGACTAGGAACCATGAGGTTGCGGGTTCGATCCCTGGCCTTGCTCAGTGGGTTAAAGATCCAGTGCTGCCATGAGCTGTGGTGTGGGTCACAGATGTGGCTCAGATCCTGCATTGCTGTGGCCCTGGTGTAGGCTGGTGGCTACAGCTCCGATTGGACCCCTGGCCTGGGAACCTCCATATGCCACGGGAGCAGCCCTAGAAAAGGCAAAAATAAATTAATTAATTAATTAAAAGATTAAAAAAAAAGAAGACAGATTAACTCCAATATGGTTCATAGATACAATATAGGAGTGGACATCTATGAGCAAGGTAGAACGAATAAGTGCTTGACACGGGATGTGGCATACAGTACACACTTTAAATAAATAGCTACCCTTAGCATTAGATCAAAGGAAGAAGGAGCATCAAGCTGTAGAAGGAGTGTGACCACTTTTTGTTGCATGAATAAAGGGAGCACTTGGAAAAGCAGCATCTGGTCATGTAAGTGCATTAACACGTGGATTGGAAAGGTAAGAGAAGGGAAGGAAAGAGGTAGGACAACAAAGGTTTATAGAGAGGAACACAACCCACTTATTCGTTCTACCTTGCTCATACCTTGCTCATAGATGTCCACTCCTATATTGTATCTATGAACCACATTGGAGTTAATCTGTCTTCTTTTTTTTTAATCTTTTAATTAATTAATTTATTTATTTTTGCCTTCATGTGTCTAAAACATGAAGTATGTGAAGAGGAAAAGTAGAAACAGTAGGTGCAGTCTAGAAGAGAAGATACAAATGCCAACTCAAAGTATGAGCAATGGAGAACAACTGGTTATTCTTCTGTGTGGGAAGGACATACAACATCCTATAGAAACCACAAACTGACCTCACGACACTCAATGTTTATCGTGACCTCTCTTTAGTTTTATCATCTATAAAAATGAGAGATGCCTTCTAAAGAATGATCAAATATATTACTCTAAAGGAATTTTAACTTGGGTCAGTGTATAAGAAGCTTAAAAGGCAAAGACACAGAAGATCACCTGAAGAATTAGGAAGCCACTGGTGGTGTGAAATGAAGACAAAAGCTCAGGTGGGAACAGTGGGAATGGAGAGGAAGTGAAGGCAATGAAGACAGCAGTATATAATAATTTCAACACGAGTGACAGGGGAGGGGAAAAGCCCCAAGCTTAATTGAAGAGAAAGAATGGGTTGGTTATTGGTTGAACTAGTGAGACAAGTTGGAGTTTGGCAGATGAGGTGGAAGATTTTAATACTTCCTCAGGAACCCCCATGAACATAAGTTTAAGACAGAGAAAGAAACTGAGTTTGGAGGATGTATGTATAATTAGTAAAGGGTGAATTTAGATGAACAGCTGTATCTTCTTCTAGATTCTACCAAGGGAAGCAATTCAGTCCAACTGTGTTGAGTCTGTATTATGCCATAATTGTATATTTTGTTTTAAAATTAGAACATATAGGAGTTCCCGTCGTGGCGCAGTGGTTAACGAATCCGACTAGGAACCATGAGGTTGCGGGTTCGATCCCTGCCCTTGCTCAGTGGGTTAACGATCCGGCGTTGCCATGAGCTGTGGTATAGGTTGCAGACTTGGCTTGGATCCCGCATTGCTGTGGCTCTAGTGTAGGCCGGTGGCTACAGCTCTGATTCGACCCCTAGCCTGGGAACCTCCATATGCCGCGGGAGCGGCCCAAGAAAAGGCAAAAAGACAAAAAAAAAAAATAATAATAATAATAAATAAATAAATAAATAAAAGAACATATAAAAGAGGAAAATAAAGCTTTGCATGTAATAACCTTTAAAAACTATGTCTAGTCACTTATGATGGAGCATGATAATGTGAGAAAAGAGAATGTATACTTGTATGTGTAACTGGGTCACCATGCTGTACAGTAGAAAACTGACAGAACACTGTGAACTAGTTATAATGAAAAAAAATAAAAATCATTATATAAAGTTGGAAAAAAAGTTGTTGAGAAAAATGCCAAATACATGTTTATAACGTAAGATGTTTCTGTCGCTTTCCTACTCTAAGTTGTTTTACAGTAACCCTGAACTTCTAACTAGTTCCTGAGATTATGTGGAACTATTCCTCCTCTCACCTTAATATCAGGGTCAGGATGTGAGCTAGGACTAAGCTAACAGCAGAGGCCTCGTTGATGAGTTTAGGGGTGGGCATGTGGCACAATCAGAAGCAACTGGAGCCAATCTCAAGACTCCCTATTGAAGCAGCTCTCTTTCCACCAGGGGTCATAAGAGACGAGGGCAGAGGCTTAGAGTGGCTAGCAGCCATCTTGACAATCTGCGGAGAAAATTTCTTGAGACCAAAGATAAAAAAAAAAAAAAAAAAAGCTGAAAGATGCAGGAAAAGAGACCACTGCGAGCATGCTTTGAACCCTTAGACTCAATCATGCTTGAACAGGTGTTCCCTTTAATGTCACACATACTTAACTCACAAATTTCCCTTTGCTTATGCTGGTATGAGATGGGATTTTCATCACTTCCAACCAAAATTATCCTTACTTTATACACACAACATATAACCATGGGTAATGCTGCACCATACAAAAACTAAGTCCAGAGAGAGGCATATATTCTGTAGGCTGTGTTAGCCAGTGAATACTTCATGCAAAAGGCCAGTTCTTGAGGGGTGGTTCACTGTGCTTTGGCTAAGGACATTTTTATAGGGCACTGCAAGGAGAATAAAAAAAAAAATGATCTCAGTACAGCTCCTGCTAATCAGGGACATCATGATTTCATGTAGGAAACAACTGCATGCCAAACTCAACAAAACAGTGAACAAAGCTGAAGGAAATGACAAGTGGAGCCTAACAAAAAAGGATTCATCCTTGTGAGACAAGTGAAATTAAAGAGAACTACCATTTTTAAAAAAATACAACATTTATTGAGCAACATTCTATGTGATACAACTTCTTAATTTACTATCTCCATAGTTCTATTCTCAAAAGCAACAGTAATAATAATAATAATAACAATAAAAGCCATAAAGCCCATGACTGCTTCCTCCATTTTTTTAGACTGGACATGTAATCTCAAAGTTCATGCTTTAACTAGTAAATTATAATACTTAGCAACCTCTTATTGCCTGGCTGACCCAACCAGCCTTTCTGGCTAACCAATCGTCTTTTCTACCCTTGCACCTTCAAAGACTCTTTATTTGCTTGATACAAGGAAGCAGGAAATGACTTGCCTATTGTTTGATTGCCTCCTGGAACCCTGCCAATCAGTTAAATGGCCTGTCTGTCCAAGGTAGGGCCTTTCTGCCACTGCCACCACGACTGCCTTTGTGGTGGACTCCCCCACCCTCCTCTGGCTTCACACACCCCAATGGTGAAACCATGTCATGCAGAGACAAGAGAAAGTAGATGGTTCTCTAAAGAAATTCCCCTTCATTACAACAAATAACTTGATAATTACCCAGAAGTGGCAGGAAAAAAAAAAATATTACTAGCACAAGAGAACAAGCAAAACTTAATCTTTAAATGAGACATAATAGAATTTCTCGCAATGCGTCAAAGTCATGGTTAAAAATGCTGTCCTCCAAATGAGAACACTGCCCTCCTGACTCCAATTGTCAAATCTGTTCAAACACATCTCTCCCCTGAGGCAGTTTTCAAGATTAATAATAGTGTGTATGTTGTTTTAGAAAACTTCCCCCAACCCCCTGCAATTCAGAATAGCATTTATTTTGTGAGCTTCAATCAGGCCAGTCATCCATTCCCCCCAGATGCTGAGTGGAGAGGAAAAGCAACTTTTGCAGGGATTGTGAGAAATTGGAGTGGCAGGCAGGAATACCACTGACTACAGTGAGGGTTCCCTTTCCAGCCGACCTGATAGAGATCTCAGCTGCTTTTATCGCTTATGATAATAATTAATATAAGAGGGAGAACAAAAAAAGTGATTATTATTCACAGAAGTAGTTACAGTAATAAAAGTGACAGCTATTTTTCCAGAAATTTTAAAAAATATTTTTATTTTATAGTAATTAGACTACAAGCACGGTGCTAAGCTGGTTTAGTTTTATAGTTCCTTTGGTGTCATGTTTCAGCTTTTTTAAAAAATCCTTAATATTTTCTTCTTATAGAATATGTATGTAATATTTATAAGATGTAACATATAACATAAATGTAAGTTATGAAGTACAGTAAAAGAAACACCTGTGATCCTACCACAAAAATTTAAAAAGTAGAACCTCACTTATTACACTGAAGTTATCTGTGTGCTCCCCTGAGCCCCAGGTAAGCACTCACCAGAACTGGAATTTTATTGTCCCACTGATTTTAAAAATAATTCTACCCAGTAAGGATGTAACTCTAAACATAGTATTTTCAGGCAGTGTTTCTTTCTGAAACTAAAAAATGGAGTCATACTGTATAAAGCCTACCTTGATGGGCTTCTTTCCCTGATGGATATTTTTCTAAGATCTGTGCATGTTGTTCAATGCGGTTTTGTTCATTAATTGTCACGACTGATAATATTCCACTCTGTGAATATAACACAATTCAGATGTCCCTTTGCCTGTCAATGGATACTTGAGATACTTCCAGCTCTTTTGCTGTATGGACATTCATGCACGTGTTTCCTGACAAGCATTTCCCCAGGGTTTACACCAGGAGCACGTTGTTTAATTGTAAGATTTGCATTTAATTCCTGTCAAAGGTCACTCCAGCCTATTTTTCAAAGCAGTTGTTCAAATGTAAACTTGCACCCAGGATGTACTAGGATTCCCACTAAACCTCAGCTACCTTCATACTTGCAATGACAAGGTATCTTAATTTTGCTAGTCTGGTGAATATTAATGGTATCTCGTCACCTTAATTAGTGTCGTACTAATTACTAATGAGGCCAACCTTTTTTTTTCATGTTTATTTTCCATTAGTGCATCCCCTTAAACATTATACTTTATAGCTTATTTTGGTAATTATTTTGTTAATTTGCCTATGGTTTGTTCATAAATTTGTAGTATTTCTTTCTGTAAAATAGATTCTTATTCTTTGATAGAGATATGTGTTGCAAATATCTTCTCCAATTGGAGTTTGTGGCTTATATTTTCACATACCGTTTTTGGTATCTTTTAATGAAAACTATTCTTCATTATTATGCACTTTAATTAATATAACTTGAATGTATTCATTTTATGGTTAGCACTTTTTGGGTCTTAATTAAGAAACCCTTTCCTATCATAAGATGTAAAGTATAGCTTCCAGGATTTTCTTCTTAAAGATTAATACTTTCTTTCAGATTTAATTCTTTTTTTTTTTTTTCAATGGCCACATGTGTGGCATATGGAAGTCCCTGGACTAGACCAGGGATTGAACCTGTATCCTCAGAGAGACAGCATCAGGTTCTTAAGCCCCTGAGCCACAATGGAAACTTCTTCACATTTAATTCTTGAATTAATATGGAATTTTATTTTTGTGCATGTTCAGACCCAAATGTATTTCTTTCCTATGCACAAATAATTGTCCCAGAATAATCATGACATAGTGCGTCCAATAGCCACTGTTTTGTTATGCCAACTTTGACATTATTAAGTTGCCATATGTTTTGCAAGGACATTTTTTGAGCTCTCTATTCTGTATCCACTTGTCAATTTGCCCATGTCTACGTGGCATGTGTGTGTCTGTGTCTGTGTCTGTGTCTGTCTGTGTACAAACTGAGGAGAGGTACAGAATAAAACTAAAACTTTTATATCTGATAAGTTCTCCACCCCAGCCCAACAACACACATTCGATTTCCCTTCAGTTGAATCGGCCTTAGTCTTAGGCCTTTGCTGTCTTTTGTGTGCTAGCGAATCAACTTAATAAGTTCCTACAAGCATTTGCTATTATTTTGATTAGATTATATTAAAACAAAGAAATCTGAGAAAATTGACATTTTTATGCTACTGAGGCTTCTATTAAGTATGCACAGTATATTTTTCTACTTAGCTTGGATTCCTTTAATGTATTTTTTTTTTTTTTTGTCTTTTGTTGTTCTTGTTGTTGTTGTTGTTGCTATTTCTTGGGCCGCTCCAGCGGCATATGGAGGTTCCCAGGCTAGGGGTTGAATCGGAGCTGTAGCCACCGGCCTACGCCAGAGCCACAGCAACACGGGATTCGAGCCGCGTCTGCAACCTACACCACAGCTCACGGCAACGCCAGATCCTTAACCCACTGAGCAAGAGCAGGGACCGAACCCGCAACCTCATGGTTCCTAGTTGGATTCGTTAACCACTGCGCCACGACAGGAACTCCTAATGTATTTTTTAAAAGTTTTCTCCATAAAGGTCTTACATAACTTTACTCTTGTGGGAAAGGAAAATATGTTACACCATGTAAATTATGTTTTAATTATGTTTTATAATGAATTATTGCTAAAGAATAAAAATCCACTTAAGGAGTCCCCATCATGGTGCAGCAGAAATGAATCCAACTAGGAACCATCAGGTTGCGGGTGTGATCCCTGGCCTTGCTCAGTGGGTTAAGGATCCAGTGTTGCCGTGAGCTGTGGTGTAGGTCACAGATGTGGCCTGGATCTGGTGTTGCTGTGGCTGTGGTGTAGGCCAGCAGCTGTAGCTCTGATAAGACCCCTAGCCTGGGAATCTCCATAGGCTGAGGGTACGGCCCTAAAAATACAAAAAGACCAAAAAAAATAAAATCCACTTAATATTGCTAAGTTTTATTAAGTTTAATCCATTGACTATAGTTTCTTTTGTGTTTATACATAAACAATCATATTATCTATAGAGGATGATTTTTTTCCTTTTTTTATCTTACTATGATAGTTAAGATTCACAGTGCAACACTGATTTAAAGCTGTTATAGTGGGTATCTTTGTCTTACTCCTAATTTTCCTAAAATGCTTCTATTATTCTATAATTAAAAATGTTGTATTTTCTGGCTGATAATCTTCATCAAATTAAAGAAGCACTCATCTTCCACTCATTTATTTGTTTCATTTGTTTTTATTTTGTAAATCACTAATTTGTTGAATTCTATTGAAGAATTTTTATGAGAAGGTTGGGGGGAGTGAGATGGACTGGGAGTTTGTGGTTAGTAGGTGCAAACTATTACATTTTGAATGGATAAGCAACGAGGTCCTACTCTATTGCATGGGAAACTATATTCAACATCTCAGGACGGAACATGATGGAAGATAATATGAGAGAAAGAATGTACATATATGTATGACTGGGTCACTTTGATGTACAGCAAAAATTGGCAAAATCCATTACACCGACTATACTTTAATTAAAAATGAAAATTAAAAAAGAATTTTTATGAGTCAATTGAGAATATAGTTTTCTCCTCAAACTTTTATTTTTTAATGATTTTTAATTTTTCCCATTATAGTTGGTTTACAGTACTCTGTCAATTTTCTACTGTACAGCAATGTGATCCAGTCACACACACACACACACACACACACACACATACATATACACATTATTTTTCTCACATTATCCTCCATCATATTCCATCACAAGTGACTAGTATGGAGAGTATGAGCATGGAGGTATCTCAGAAAACTAATATAGAACTACCATATAACCCAGAAATCCCACTTTGGGGCATATATCCGACAAAACCTTCCTTGAAAAAGATACATGCACCCATATGTTCATAGCAGCACTATTTGCAATAGCCAAGACATGGAAATAATCTAAACGTCCATCAACGAATGCATTAAGAAGATGTAGTATATATACCCAATGGAATACTACTCAGCCATAAAAAGAACAAAATAATGCCATTTGCAGCAACATGGATGGAACTAGAGATCTCCTCAAACTTTTAATATAGTGAATTTCATTTTTAGATATTTTAGATCTTGCATTCTAGAAATAAACCAAATTTTAGCATAATATATTCCCTTTTGCATACATGACTGGATTTAGTTTATTCCACTGAAACTTCATATTATGAAGCAGGTGCTTTTGGAGTTCCCCTTGTGGTGCAGCAGAAACAAATCTCACTAGTATTCATGAGGATGTAGGTTCAATCCCTGGCTTTGTTCAGTGGGTTAAGGATTCCATGTTTCTGTGAACTGTGGTATAGGTCACAGATGCAGCTTGGATCCCAAGTTGCTATGGCTGTGGCATAGGACCACAGCTTGGACCCCTAGCCTGGGAACTTCCATATGCCATGGGTACAGCCCTAAAGGGCAAGAAAGAAAGAAAGAAAGAAAGAGAGAGAGAGAGAAAGAGAGAGAGAGAGAGGGAGGGAGGGAGGGAGGAAGGAAGGAAGGAAGAAAGAAAGAAAGAGGGAGGGAGGGAAGGAAGGAAGGAAAGAAAGAGGGAAGGGGAGTTCCTGTCATGGCGCAGTGGTTAATGAATCCGACTAGGAACCATGAGGTTGCAGGTTCGATCCCTGGCCTTGCTCAGTGGGTTAAAGATCCAGCATTGCAGATGTGGCTCGGATCCCGCATGGCTGTGGCTGTGGTGTAGGCCAGCGGCTACAGCTCCAATTAGACCTCTAGCCTGGGAACCTCCATATACCACAGGAGCAGCCCTAGAAAAAAAAGACAAAGAAAAAAAAAAAGAAAGAGGGAAGGAAGGAGGGAGGGAGGGAAGGAGGGAAGGAAGGAAGGAAAAAAAATAATCGACTTACAGCATGCCATTTAGTAGTGATAGGACGAAGAGTAAAGGCAATACTTGACTTCAGGCCTGTCTGACTTCAAACTAAGATTTTAACCATGTGCCACAGCTCTCTGGATGCTCTGAAGTTAACAATTCATGACAGTGACTCAACACACATTTTCATAGCTTCCACCAGTCTATGCTTTGCTCTTGAGACAGTAATATCCAATATGTTAATCTAATTACACTTGATTGGTGGACCTTGAAAGTCAAACTTGTAGATGCGTGTGTATGAAGGGAAGATGACTGAACTGCTGGCATTAACACGCCCCAAGACCAGAGAGAAAGGGTGTAAATGAAGACTAAAATATCTTTTGGGTCTACTGGAGGGAGTGACTAGAAATTTATCAGGTTATCATCTTAATGGGAGGGGAGGGACGTCCTCATCTTCTTTCCACCTAGATTTACGGCTCTATCAGATCTATTTACCCGAGCCCACCTCCACATAATTTCACACTTCTTTGTCAGAACATTTACCACTGTCAGTCATTCAACACTTAACTTTAGATTAAAAGAATATTCACTGGAAAAAACAGGCACACTGTCGCCAAAGCATCCAGGGCCCAAAAGTTCATTCCAACTTCCTCTTAAGCACAGTTTTCCTTCACTTTGAACATGTATGTTTTGTCAACCTACTCCAGTTTCTCTACCTCGTTTTCTAAATTCAGTCACTAGAACCAAACACCACAGAAAACTCAAGTAAACAAGGGAGAATACCTGGGTCCAGGAAGGCAAAAGTCATGGGAAACACAAGAATGGGTGGCCTGAGGCTCCAGCCCTTCTGTGCTGTGAAAAGCCTGGCCACATTCAAGAGACGGTGTTCTAGATACTAATCTTAGGCTGGACGTCCACTGGTTGGAGCCTCTGCTTTGGAACTTTGCTTCTCGCACTTATCACTGTCTCGATAAGATCTCCCCTGACCATCCTGAGTTGCATCTCTCTCATTCTGGCTCCCCTTATCCTTTCTTGTGTTATTTTTCTTATACCACTTATGCAATAATTAACAACATATGTTATTGCTAGACCAGCTCTAATGATAGTTAGCCAACGGCAGTTGACCCTTGAACAATGCAGTTTAGGACTGTCCGGGTCCACTTATATGCAGATATGTTTCAACTGCAAATACTACAGATACAAGGTCAGTGGTTAGTTAAATTCATAGATACAGAGGAACCATGACTATATAGTGCTGACTATAAATTACACATGGATTAATCCTCATGTTGTTCAAGAATCAACTATATATCAATTGCTGGCCATCTATAATATAAAAACCAACTATAACAATAAATGGTATATTAATTTGACATGTATGGAAAGTTTCAGGATGGGAGAAATTTTGGTCTGGATTTGTTTTGTTGGCTATTTTAGGGCCGCGCCTGCTGTGTACAGAGGTTCCTAGGCTAGGGGTCAAATCAGAGATATAGCTGCTGACCACAGTGACAGCCACACAGTGTGGGATCTAAGCCATGTCTGCAATAAGCACCACAGGTCACGGCAATGCTGGATCCTTCACCCACTGAGCGAGGCCGCATCCTCATGGATCCTAGTCAGGTTCATTAACTGCTGGTCCACGAAGGGAACTCCCGTCTGCTTTTTGTCTTTTTATTTCTGAATGTTCCCAGGTGCCTAGAGCAGTGCCTGGGACATGGCCAGTGTGCCGTGAATATTGATGGAAAGAAGAAAGGAAACTGAAATGGAGGGAGGTATAGACACTCCTCAGATATGAACACAAATGACCCCAGCTCAGGTAGGCGCAGAGAGTTTCCCAGGTATGGAACCAGCAGGAATAGCCATTTAAAGATATAAAAATTGTGTTAACCTTACGATACCATAATCAATAGAAAGCAGTAGAAAGGAATGTACTACTGATATGCACAGCATGAAGGAAGCTGAAGACCCTCCTGCTTGGTGACAGAAACCAGGCACACAAAAGAAGCACACCTCGTATGACTCTGTGTAAGATGCACACTAATCTACAGTGATAAAAAGCAGAGCAGCGCCGGCCTGGGGTCAGGGGGGTGGGGCGTGGACTACAAAGGGACATGAGAAATCTTTAGCGGAGGGTTTGGAAATGTTCTGCATCTTGGAAATGGTTCCGCAGGAGTTTATGACGGTCAAACCTCATTGAACCGCGTACTTTAAATGAATGTGGTTTATTGTACATAAATTATTCCTCATTTTGATACAGAAAAAAATACTACAAGTGGCACAGAAAGAAGCAGATGGCTCTTTAGCTCACTTTTCAAAGAACATCATAGCCATAGAGTCAGCAGGCCAGACATCTACTAGGTGTGCTGTCAACTCTGAAGTATGCTGATTTTCTCTAACTTCTCCTTTTCCAGCCATCTCTCCTCTTCCTGAAATAAAGAAATCCTCTAATAGCATCTTACACATGCACCAGTTCTGCTTATCCATCTCAGTAACTATGCAAGATGTTGTTTGTGCCCCTTGTCACTACACAAGGTGTAGCTAACACTGTCTGGGCCAAGGCAGCCGTACCCCCAGCATCTCCCTGGAGACTCTCACCCTGACCCTAGCCTCCCCTTCCTCTTCTCTTAGAAGTGTTTAAACATCAGAAAAGTACCACAGAAAGAAAAAAAAAATAGAAAGTGTACTTCCAATAGAAAGATTTTTCATTTAAATGTGCTTTATTGTGTGATGTATTCCTTTAATTAAACTGTGTGTCTGGGTGCACTAGTTGCTATTACAGTGCAATTCCTCATGTTTATTGAATGCAAGAGTAGCTAGGGCAATGCAGTGGAAACACACATTAGCAAGAGTGCAACTTAAAGCTATAGTTCTCTGATCTTTTGTGCTTCTAAGAGGTAGATAATCTTCGGGGTTAGTGGCCCGGTATGCTGAGATGCCCTCTATCAATATGAACAGGTCTCATCTGAAAGGAAAAACAAGGTTTCTTTCTAAAAACCGTGTTTGGCTCATCTTGTTGACTTACCCAGATTGCACCCTCTACTTCTAGAAGAAACAAAGAACCAGGCAGAGGAAGGGCAGATGCTAGAAATTCCCCCACCATCTTCAAAAGATTGGATAAAGGAGCAGAATTATTAACATTCCTTGCCATTCACGTGACTTTATTGTTTATAGAGAACTCCTCTTTAGGGGCTTGTAAAGTGTTGTTACTGCTCATACTGACTTAGGAACTAAGAGACATAGGATAAATGATGTACCCAAGTAGCACAGAAAACAACAGAGACACACTAGAACCCCAAGGCTGTTCTCTTTCCACCTCAGAGCTGGCAGGGAGCTCTCTGTTCTGACTCTGCCATGAGTTATGACTGACTTTGGTACAAATCCTGGAATCTCTCTGTTTTAATCTCTTTATCTGTAAAGAGAGGGGATACTTCAACATCCCTTTAATTCTTAAATTCCGACAGTCTCTTAAATATGCCTTCATAAATTGAGAAATGAGAAACCAGAGGAAAAGAGGTCTCCTTTCATGAGCATTGGGAAGGATGCTTAGTTTTCTTCCTAGACCAGGGTTCTGTGATACCATGAAAAAGAGCTAGCATTTCCTTCCATACCACTCCTATTTTTTTTCTCTCAAACATATTGAGAAAAAAAATGTCCTCACAAAAAGATCATATTTTTAAAAATTAATTATTAGTTGATAATCCCAACAGATCCATGGTTTTCGTTTTTTCATGACCTCCATCAGGCCTACTCAAAATGCATTTCCATATTGACATTTTATCTCATTGCCATTTTCACAAGGAAGAAGGTATATCCTTTTGTTCTTCTTTTGGGGCAATTATCGTACCTCCTTACTACTTGTTCTCTCCATTTGGATTGTGAGTTTCTTGAGGGCAGAGACCTTAAATAACACATCTTTGGATGTGCCTTGGCATTTACTATTTACTGCCAATGGCATTAAAAACTTTAATAGACATTTATAGTATGTTTCTCTGCTTCTTGAATTTGTCCTTCCACAATTAAAGCTCTGCTTCCTTTTCCAGATTCTCCTAATAAAATCAATTTCTCATTTTGGCTCTGGCATTCACTAGCGCTCAGTAGAGAAACAAATCACATACTTCTCTATGACCCATTTTTAATTCATCAATTTCCAAATAAAAAAAAATTACCAACGCAACAGGTAATTGTATAAAGAGCACACAGAATCACTCAGCAAAATATCTGTATACAGCAGGTACTCTATAAAAATGTGTTAGACCTGAGAATATAAAACAATGTGCCCCTATGTTCATAATTCCCCTTAGAGTTCAAGGCAAAAAGAGAAGAAAAATGTGTGCAGTCAAAACTTAATCCAATGCTACCTTCCCAATCCACTCACATTGTTCTGTCAGTAACACTCAGTAGGGTAGACAGCATCCTCTAAAAACATGCTGGCTATGAAGTATCTCACCACCAGCCTCTTCTGATGACTCAAATGCAACAAAAAACATAATTCAGACACCAAAGGTAGTTTAAAGCTACATCAGAGAGATAGATGCACCCATAATGGTGTTACAGCCTTCAAACTCAGCCAGGTTTGAATATATTTCCTTGATCAGGACTGTTCATGGGAAGAAGAAAATCCCTTCATGGGGAATTTCTACTAGACAACAGGGAAATGCAGACCTTTGTCCAAGAACTGATTACTGGGTATTTACTATGTGCTGGGCACTGGGGATTCACAAACAAAGAGTCAAGGTGTCTTCTCCAAGGTACCGACAGACTATGCAAAAAAAAGGTGGTTATCATATAAAGTGGTGGATGATACAATGGAGGTATATCTGTGCAAAAAAAAATGGAAGGAACCTGAGACCACCAGGTGGAGATCAAATAGGCTACTTGGAGGTACTTAAGCTGAATGAGAATTTGCTAAAGAGCAACCAAACTATGTAACCAGCATCAGGCTTTGCCAGTGATTTTTCCGTTCTTTCTTCCCCATTCCTCTTCAGCTACACCATTTCTTTTTCCCATCTTTAAGGTCAAGCATGAGTATCTCCTTCTCTGTGATATAGCCCATCAACCCGGCCCAAAGAGACTTCCTCCCTGGAATGTGGAGCCTTCCACACTTCGAGAATTCCAGCTGCTACTTTGATTTCAAATGTATGTCCTTCTACCTTCTCAGCTCTTGAGTGCAAAGCCATGCCAGGGGTTGCTCAGTATTTTATGTCCAGCTTAGAGAACCCTGCCTGGTACTGAGTGTGTACTTCTATAAATAGACAACCAATGAACAATTGTCCCAATCACCATTTGAGTTGTGAATGAATCTTGTGCCCTGATTTTTTTTTTTTTTTTTTTTTGGCTCAGAAAGCATGATCTGCAATTAGGGCACTGAATTAGGCAGGTAGTCTTGAATTCAGCTTTGCTTCCTCACTCATTGCCCTCAACCTCACAAATTCCCACTCAAACACTCACCTTGGCAAAGTCACTTATACTCTCTAGCTTCCATTTCATCATATTTCTTTCTTTCCTTCTTTGGAGGAGTGGCCAAGTAGGTATAGCAATGGCACTTTTCTAACGTGTTATAAAATTCAAATGAGATTCCCAATTAAGGTTTTTTTTTTAATGGCCACACCTGCAGCATATGAAAATTCCCAGGCCAGGGATAGAATCCGAGATGCAGCTGTGACCTACATGACAGCTGCAGCAACATTGGATCCTTAACCCACTTCTCAGGCTGGAGATCAAATCTGTCTTGCCACAGAGACAACATTGCCAGAGCAGGAACTCCCCCAATGTGTGTGTTTGTGTGTGTGCATGTGTGTGTGTATGTGCACATGTGTGTGTGTGTACGTGTGTGTGTGTGTGTGAGTGACCTCAAATGGACTACAAAGACCTTTGAGAACAGAAATTATACCACATATTTCTCTATATCTCTCATAGCACAGAAGACAGGCCTGTACTGAAAGTAGATTCCTAATAAATATTAGTTAAAAATCCCAACCACTAGTTAGGACTTCAGGATGAATGGGAACCAACGATGCTAGACTAGGGTAACTTTCCTTTCTTCCTGAAAGGAATACCCTTTCAAGGCTGAGACCTCTTAGAGTGAAGATCCTGTGCTAGGACATTCTTACACCCACTCATCCAATAGGTCAGCAGGTAAGTCTAGGGCACCTACCAGGCCTTGCTTGGGATACTGAATACACAACCTGGGACCAAACAGACTGAGTCCCTGCCTTCCTCGAGCTCCAGTTCTAGTGGGTGACTGAGAGGTTATGCAAGAATTAACATGCTGGATGGTGACAACGTATTAGGAAGAAAAATAATGTTGTATAAATAGAAATGGGTCAGAAAGAAGTTGAATTTGCAGAGGGTAGTTGGGGAAGTCATTTTTAAAGAGATAACATTTGAGCTGAAACTTGCAGGCAGTCAGAACCTGAGCCAGCTGGACACCCTGCATCCCAGAAAGAGTGCAAGAGAAGAGGACTGAGACAGGACTGTGCTCAGTGACAGGGGCCTGGGTGGAGGAGGCTCCAAGAGCCTGTGGAGCAGTGGTGGGAGATGAGGCCAGGACAGTGGGAGGGCAAGCACACAGGGAAGAGTATATGCGATTCTATGAGCCATGGAAGAGACTCGGGGTTTTCCTCTGAGTCAGGTGAGATCCATTGGAGATATTTTTAAAATTAATTTTGGTGAAGTAACACTGGCTTCTAACATCATATATATTTCATGTGTAGAATATTGTATTTCCAATTCTGTATACCCTATAGCATGCTCACCACTGAAAAATTAGTTTCCATGGTCATCACACAGTTTGATCCCCCTTACCCATTTCATCCTCCCCCACGCACCCCACCCACCCTTTTGCCTGTAGTAACTATTCTGTTCTCTGCATGGATGTGTTTGTTTTTGTTTGACTTAGTGTGTCCATTTATTTTGTTTGCTACATTCCATATATGAGTGAAATCATATGGTATTTCTCATGTGACTTACTTCACTTAGCATAATACCCTCAGGGTCCATCTATGTTATCACAAATGGCAGGAGTTCATCCTTTTTTATGCCTGAGTAACATTCCATATATATATATATATACACACACACACACATATCTTCTTTTCCCATTCATCACTGATAGGTGCTTAGGGTGTTTCCATATATTGGCTCTTGTAAATAATGCTGTGTGAACATATCTGTTTGAATTAGCATTTTTGTATTCTTTGGAAAGTTTAAATCAGGGATGACATAACAGTTATATTTTAGTGGATCATTGTGGGTGGTTTACATAGAGGTGATGGTAGGTAGAAAAGAGAGAACGAGGTTGTTACAATGATCCACATGAGTGAGGGACCTTGGAGACACACACCAGACTGGAGCAGTGGAGGAGGGGTGTTTGGATTCTAGATGTGTGTTTATTTATTTACTCATTCATTCATTCATTCATTTTATGGCCACACCTGTGGCATATGGAAGTTCCCAGGCTAGGGGTTGATCAGAGCTAAAGCTGCCAGCTTATGCCACAGCCACAGTTACCCCAGATCCAAGCCACATCTGCAACCTACATCACATCTTGAGGCAATGCTGGATCCTTAACCCCCTGAGTGAGGCCAGGGATTGAACCTCACAGAGACAACATTGGGTCCTTAGCCTGCTAAGCCACAATGGGAACTCCTAGATGTGTTTTAAAAATACAGCCAAGATGTTTCTGTTCTGGCCCAGCAGAAATGAATCCAACTAGTATCCATGAGGATTCGTGTTTGATCCCTGGCCCCGCTCACTGGGTTAAGGATCTGGCATTGCCACAAGCTGTGGTGTAGGTGGCAAACCCAGCTCGGATCCTGTGTTGCCTCAAGATATGGCGTAGGCCAGCAAGCTGCATCTTCCATTCAACCCCTAGCCTGGGAACCTCAATATGCCAGCCCTAAAAAGCAACACACAAAAATGAAAAATAAATAAAGTCAAGATGATTTGCTTGGGGACCGATGGTAGGGTCGAGTATGAACTGAAGAGAAGAGTCAAGACTCCAAAGTATTGTACCTGAAAAACTGGAAGGAAACAGGGAGAGGAGCAAATTTGTGAAGGGGAATGCATAGCAACCAGGTGTTTAATTTAAAACGGAGTATGTTATGTGGGAGTTCCCGTCGTGGCGCAGTTGTTAACGAATCTGACTAGGAACCATGAGGTTGCAGGTTCGGTCCCTGCCCTTGCTCAGTGGGTTAACGATCCGGCATTGCCGTGAGCTGTGGTGTAGGTTGAAGACGCAGCTCGGATCCCACGTTGCTGTGGCTCTGGCATAGGCCAGTGGCTACAGCTCAGATTCTACCTCTAGCCTGGGAACCTCCATATGCCGTGAAAGCAGCCCAAGAAAATAGCAAAAAGATAAATAAATAAATAAATAAATAAATAAAATGGAGTATGTGGCATAATTGTGAAATAGCCACATTGAGAAGTCAAGAAGGCAGTTGGAGATGAACAAATCTAGAGTACAGAAGAGAGACCTGAACAAATAATTAAGACAAATAAGTGGTATTTAAAACCACGAGACTGGATGAGATCATAAAGGGAATGAGAGAGGGCAGAGATGGGAAGAGGTCCAAGAATTGGGTCCAAAGCCTCTTCAGTATTAGGAGAGTCAGATAGACGAGGCAGAAGCATGAAAGGCTTCTGAGAAGGAGCAGCCAGTGAGAGGGAAGGTATAAAGAGAACAGAGTTCCATCTTGCATGTATTTTCTTCTTTCTATTCATTCATCCTCCAAACCTCAGTCTTTGTACTAATGCTTCAGAAAGGACTTCCGTGATCCCCAGTACAAGCATCCTTCCACTAATCACATTGCTCTTTGCCTTCTTAACACTTTGAGTATGAATCTGTGCATACATTTATTAATATAATTACTTATGGCAATTTGTATCATTCCATGTTTGTTTACATGTGTACAATGAATATCTGCCTTTACCTGGACTGCTGGCTAGCCCTGTGCAAGGGCAAATCCCATTCACCGCAGGTGCAACTGCTGAATTAATGCTAGGTGTCTTATGTTCATTACCTAATGTCAATTTAATAGCCATACTGTGATGTTTATAGGACTAGTCCTATTTTGCAGACATGAAAACAGAGGATGAGAAAATTCAGTAACTGTTTGAAGGCCACCCTGCTAATAAGCAACTATACCAGGATGTAAAAGAAAACACATAAACACACTAAAATAGATAACCAACAAGGACATACTGTATAGCACAAAGAAGTATATTGAATATTTTGTAATAACCAATAAGGGAAATGAACCTGAAGAAGAATCTATATCTGTCTGTCTATCTATCTGTCTAACTGAATCACTGTGTGTGTAACCTGAAACCAACACTATCTTCTAAGTCAACTATACTTCAATTTTAAAAAAGAAAGAAAAGAAAGCAAAGTAAAAGAAAATGAAAGAAAAGAAAATGCAAGTCTATCTAATTCAAAGCAGATGGCCTTTCTAAGCTGCCCATGTATAGTAATAGTTCCGTTAGTGTTTGGTGCTGGTCTGTTTAGAAAGCAGTTTATTACAAATGGAAGAAGTGGGAGACTTGATAAACTTGAACCTCACATCACCAGTTCCTTCCCCTACCTCTCCCCATGCTCTCTACCTTCTCACTAACTCACACTCACGCTACACATAGCTGTACACATCTGTCTATGCTAGTCTCTACTTGTCCTCTCTCTGCAGCTGTTTTCTGCCTTTCCCTGGCCTGTTCTACACCCACCCCCTCAGGGCTCACTGACAAGGACTGCATCCCTCGCCTTCCAGGTGGCTCAGCCAAAGGCAGGCACAGGCAGAAGTTAGGCAGGTGAGACAATAGAGAGCTTAGGACTTGGCTTTCCAACTTCCCGCCTCCCTATAGGGTCTCATATTTATGGCAGGGGCTCCCTCTCCTATAACTTCAGCTGAAGCAGTTCAGTGCTGCCCTGGACCACTCACTGGGGAATTCATGGAGTGCTTGCTCCTTCAAGCCCTGGCATCTTGAAGCTTCCTCCTGCTTCCTACTGCTGCTTCCTACCATCGCTGGCTCCCAGAGCCTTGCCATGCTGGTTCCCTTAACCTTACATGTCCCTCTGAAAGAGGTCCTTTCCCTCAGGTCTCACTAGAAATCTAGCTAGGGCCAACCTCCTCCTCAAGGCCTGGGCCCTGGTGGATACAAGGTCAGAGTGCATCCCTTCTCCTTGGCGCAATCCTGCTCTGGCCACAGCCCCTCCTGTCTTCCTGCAGAGCCCAGGCTGTCAGGCAGACCTCTTCACTGTGCCTGCTCTGATTTTACAGCCATCCACAGTCCCATAAAACTCAATGAAATAAAAACCTAGAGAATCTGTATCACACCTGAGAAATTTCCCATAACTGCCCTGAAATGGTGCTAGATTTCCTATGGTAAAATTTAAAGAGATGGGGGGAAAAAAAAGAAAAGAAAGGGAAGAAGGGAAGGAAGGAAGGAAGAAAGAAAAAAAGAAGAGGATTTGACATCCAGGTGTAAACTAGTAGTAATTTCTGGCTTTTCCGTGACTAAATGAGAAATGAAGTGTGGGGAGGAACTCAGGCTGTCTGAAGGCAGAGATAAGACTGTGTACCTCCAGTTGGGAGGCTGCACTCTGCATAAACATTTTCCAAACCCCAGTTCCCAAGTGCTTGGAAGAGAGCCCGAGGCATCAGCCAGAGTCTGGTCAGATGGAAAATGAGAGGGGACAGGCGCCCACCCCAAGCTCTTGCCTCCACACACTCATGCGAGGATGCTGGGTAAGCACAATTAATGGCAAAGTGGTTTGTACAGTTTATGTAAACATATTAACACCTTGCTCTGCACATTTATCTGATGTTAAGTGATTAACCAGTTCCATAAGCTAATATTTATATATGACTTGCAATTGTGCAATGCAAATTAGGCCCCATTTATCATGGAATTGGAGGATTTGGGAAAGGAAACAGAGTCCAGGGACATTCTAGTCCAACCCCCACATGAAGACAAGTAAAATAGAGAAGGGCAGCGATACGGCCAAGGGGGTGGAGAGCAAGGGGTAAGGGTCTGTCTCCACTAATCCTTTTCCTGCTATATTTTGCTATTTTCCCCTCATAAAAAGGAACAAGGTACCCACGTTTCCCAGATCCTTAAAGAGAACAAAAATTAAGTTTTTCTAACATCCTTGAAGGCCGGAATAATAATAACTAACGTTTTGTCAGCTCTCACCCTACGCCAGACAGATGCTAAGCTGTCCGTGGTTAAACCTGCAACATCACTATGGAACTGATGTTCTTGTTAGGAATTATAATCAAAATTGAGAGTGCTAATTCCAGATCCCGGATTCAGATCCAGCTCCATTAAAGGGATGTAGGACTTTTTAACTAATAGGGTGGCTGTTAAGATTAATTAAGAAGCAAATAAAGCAGTTACCGTGAGGCCTAAAACATAGTAAGTGTCCTAGAAGAGGTTTCCTATTTTGTTGTTCATCACGTTCCGTGTTTTTTAGACATGGGAGAAACAGGCAGAGAGTTTTATTTTGATACAAGAAAACACACAGACATGTAGCTGTTAAAGGACAGAGCCAGGTCTGCTGACTCCAGAGCCAAGGTGCCCCCTCACCGATGCTGTCCAAGAGCACACCTGGTGGTGGCAGAAATGGTCTCTAGCTGGGATAACCAGTACCTGGGTACGAGATGCATGCGGCTACAGAGAACTTGAAATGTGGCTAGTGCAGCTGAGGAATGGAATTTTTATCTTATCTATTTGTAATTAACTTAGTTTACAGCCACACGAGGCTAACGGTTACTGTAATGGACAGCTCGCCTCTTCACTGCCTCATTCGCGTTGCCGTCCTTATTCCCTAGCTCACTGCCTGACTTCAGCTCGCTCTCTAGGATATAAACCCTTATTCTCATCACTCTGATGTTACTGCCTTCACAAGCCTGTTCTCCATAAAGAGTTATACAGCTAAGATGAACTCACAAATGTCTGTATCATGAAGGAATATAGACATGAACTCAGCTAGTAGAAAGGGGTTCCATGTGAATCAAGGTAGATCTCCAGGTCTGCCCTCCCCTGTCATGATGTAGACACCCTTTCCTCAGCCTGCAGCCATTCAGCTTTTGTCTGCTTTTTTTTTTTTTTGTCTTTTCTAGGGCCGCACTCGAGGCATATGGAGGTTCCCAGGGTAGGGGTCTACTCTGAGCTGGAGCTGCCAGCCTACGCCAGAGCCACAGCAACACAGGATCCGAGCTGCATCTGTGACCTACACCACAGCTCACTGCAACGCCGGATCCTTAACCCACTGAGCAAGGCCAGGGATCGGATTCGTTAGCCACTGAGCCACGACGGGAACTCCTTGTCTGCTCTTAAAGAGAGACAAGTGGGCCAAACTCAGAGGCCATCAACATCCTGAATCACCTGTCACCTGGTTCTCACCTGGGCATCCAGCTAGTGTCTGGAAGAGAATTTGGAACACAGTGATCTCTCATTTTGATTCTGGTGGTCACAACCTTCTATGGGTCCAGAGAAATTTCAAGAACTGCTTAAAACAGACCTCAGTCTGGGACCTGGAGAATTAAGATCCCTCACCATGGACATCTGACCAGCTTCTGTCTGAAGCCCAGTTCTTTCACTTCTACCTCCAGTACTTTGGGCCACAGTGATGCTCTAAAACCTTAGTGCCTTATCTTTAAAATGGGAACAAATGCCTCAAAAGGGTTGAAAGGGACGCTAAGTAGACAGAGCTTAATACAATGCCCAATGTGCTGTACTTGTTCAAGAAAGAATGTTCTGCCTCTCCTTGCAAGGCTAGAGTTACTGAAACCACCTTCTCTAATTGGCCTCTCACCAACACATCCTTCCTTTCAATGTTTTTCCCCTGAGGGGGGTTCTATAGGCATCTTTTCAAAGAAAAAGTATATTCAAAGGGTGAGCATACAGCTAGACCAGTTTCCATAGTTTTGCATAATTTTTCAAGTGGGAAGTACAATTTCAAGGAAAATTCTGGATAATCACCATCCCCATCAAAAAGCACTTAAACGCCTATTTGCAAGTGTGCTAAAGGAAGAGGACAGGACTGTACAGCCCTGCCCTCCAGGCACACATCAAAGAATCACTTAGATGCAATATGTTCTTTTCCCCAAATTACCAAACCCAAAGATTTGACCCCCCTAACAGCATCTGATTCTTAACTAAAACTCGAGCCTCTCTCCTTCCTTTTGGCATTACTCATTTCTGAATTTCTTCCTACTTCCGGGAACATTCTTCCTTTGCCACTTTTGCTGTATGCTGTTCATCTTTGTTCTCCCACTTACGAGCTGTGTGGCCTCTGAAAACTTACTTCACCGTCCTGAACCTTGATACCATTATCCATAAAATCAAGGTAATCTTACCTACCTCATAATGTTAGTTTGAAGATTATTTAGGAGAAATAGGCCACAACTGGATGGGACTCCATCCCCTAACAAATTTATTTATGACAAATAAAATAAAACCCAGAATCTTAAATAGTTTCCAAGCTTAGAAGGAAATTCCTATGTATCAAAATCAAAAGTGAAAACTCAAACCAAAAGGAGTTCCTGTTAGGGCACAGTGGGTTACAAACCTGACTAGTATCTGTGAGGATTCAGGTTCAAGCCCTGGCCTCACTCAGTGGGTTAAGGATCTGGCATTGCCACAAGCTGTGGTGTAGGTCTCAGATGTGACTCGGATCCTGTGTTGCTGTGGTTGTGATGTAAGCCAGCAGCTGCAGCTCTGATTAGACTTCTAGCCTGGGAACTTCCATATGCCACAGATGCAGCACTAAAGAGAAAAACAAAACAAAAAAAACCCCCAAAGGATTAATAGGGGGCTCATGATCTATGTATTTGTGAACTAAATATAGGCTTTGGGAACTGAGAGTGGGTTCTAAGATCTACCCAAGGAAAAGAGAAATCTTTAGGTCCTACAAGGTAAAATGCTGGAAATAGCCCATATATAAAGTCTAAAGTGCTACTTGACATGACACAGAGCCTCAAAATACATTAGCTAGTGTCTGGACAAGCAATAACAAGTTTCCTTCTGATCAGAGCCTTGGATTAGGCTGGTTTGGGAATAGTCACCCAGAAGAAATAAAAATCTCAGGATAGCTATCATTATGGGTCTAGAGTTTGAATTCATATAACCTGCATTCATGACCTGAATTCATATGACCTGTATATATATATATATATACAGGTGAATATGGAGATATATATATATATATATATATCTCCATATTCACTGACACACCTAGGGCTCAAACAAAAGTCAATGAAACCCATGGGGGATATATCACAGGGAACCCTGTAAGAAAGCAAAAAGATGACTCCATATGAAGATGAAATAATACTTAAAATACACACGTACCCCATGACCCATACCCACCTGCCCTGCCACACACAAATAAACCACTATGAGGTTTGAAATTAATGAATGAATCAGAAGGAAGCTGTAATATTAAAATTAGCATAAGGAAAATATTTAGCACAATGCTGAGTATATATTAGGTAATAAATTGTCCTGATTTCCCACTGTCTTTTCTTCTATATCCTAGAGAATGGTTCCAAGATTCTGTTCTTGTCTCTTTATGTAGGACATTTATTTTTGGTTTTGCTATATTTTATTCATTCATTCATTTAGCAGAAGAGGGCATGATTGGAGCTGAGCTTTGAGATGACTATGCTTTATGCTACCACCGTATTGATTCATTCACCATTGCCAAAAATAGAATAAGAATTTTGGGGGACAATGGAGGACCAGGAACCAAACAAGAGATGGGCAGGTAGGAAAGCTAATCCATCTCCATGTCACAAAAGGGTGGCCACATGGGAAAAAGTATGAGAGAAGCAGATCGTGGGATTGGTCAGGGAACCATTGAGGAACCTCCAGCTCCACTTGTGGACTCTAACAGACTGATCTCAACTTAAACCCAGAGCTGGGAAGCATAAAGCATACTTCCAAACTGTGGGTGTGCTTTTTTAAATTTTATTTTTATTAAAGTATAGTTGATTTACAACGTTATGACACTTTCTGCTGGACAGCATAGTGACCCAGTCATACATACATATGCATAATTTTTATCATACTATCTTCCATCATGTTCTATCCCAAGAGATTGGATATAGTTCCCTGTGCTGTACAGCAGGACCTCATTGCTTATCCATTCTACATGTAAGAGTTGGCATCTACCAACCCCTAACTCCCTGTCCAACCCACTTCCTTCCCCCTTCTCACAAACATAGAGAACAGACCTGTGTGTATGCTGTAAAGGGCAAGAGTTAGACCACTGGGGCATGAACTTTCCTACCTTCCCTTTCTACAAGAAGGCTGAGGTTCAGGGTTTTTAGAAGTTATCTCAAGGAGCAAGAGGTGTTCATCCTGGAGTGAATACGAGTAACAGGACAGGTACTAAGGCTATGTCACCTATTGAAGGGTTTTCATATATAAAGAGAGGGGATTTATGGGCTTCAGAAAACAGAGTATTTGAATGAAGTCATGCGAAAAGAGAAATTGTTACCAATAGGTAGAAGACTAAAGGAAGCAGATGTTATCTTAATGTGGTAAGGTCTTAGCTAATGATTGGAATTATCCAAAAAAAACAGAAATGGTTTCTTTGAGGAACTGAGCTCCCTGAAACTGGAAGTGTGTAAACAGAAGCTCTGTGGTTGCTGTCAGAGCTAATATACAAAGGATTTTGGAGTTGTAGATAAAGAAGATAAAAAATAGAGAAGGTTAAAAGCAGCAGCAAACACAATTACAAAAATATTTCCCGAGACTATATAAATGAATTCCATACCTGGAAGTATTAATAAAAACAAAATAAATTGAATTAAATAAATGATAATAAGTGTGTTTTTGAGCCTCTCTCCTTTTCCAGTTTCATAACAGAGGATGAGTACCTACATGCACACAAGCAAAGCAAAGGAACACCACCAAGTGACACTGGCACAATTGAAATGCTGAAAATGTCATAGTTCACATGTTGTCATTACTGTCCTTCTCTGTGTGTATTTCCATGAGAAGAGCTGAATAATCTAAGCAGCACTGTCTTCAATTTTGTAATTAGAAAGCATGGGCCCTGATGCATTGCAAATGCAGTCAGAATCCCAGCTTGTGACTTAATGAGCAAGGATAGTCCAGCCACAGACGTCCACCCTCCATATTAATCAGGAGCTGATGATTTTCTGCTGGGAAACTGTCCTCAATGATACATGGTCCTAGTCAGCTATTACCCAGGTGGCCGGCTTTGCCAAAGACCTCTGGCCTTTCTAGTTTTAAGTCTGTACAACTAGGCATCAAGGAAACTGGGAAAGCTTGAATTATCTTGGGAGGTAATTTCCCCCAAGAGAAAATATTCCCTGAAGCCCTAGAAACGTTAAAAATTCAAGGTAGCAAAAGAAGAAATTTTTAGAAAACTCAAAATAAGCAAACAGAAAAAAAAAAATCTCTGCCAAAAAGAAGAAAGAAATCTGAGTCAGCTCAGCCAATCAGAGGCCGGAGCATGTGAAAATCAGTGTCATCCGCTCAGTTGTGGGGTCCTACAGAGGTTAGAACTGGTTTATGCCAAGCAGAGATCTCACATTTAAAAAAAGAATTAGCACAACTAAGAATCTTTCTCCTATGGGACTCCGATAACACAGCAGCGGGCTTTCCGTCATTATTCTCATTCTACATAAATTGAAGCAAGTTCAGAGATAGATGTTAAATCATCCACCACAGGTCACACATTTGGTTAAAAGAGACGTTTGGAGTTATAAATCCAGGCCTTTTAAGTACAAGTCCAGTTCTCTCCAGAGCCTATACTATGTGCCTCAAGAGGGTCTCCTTTCAGCTACATATTAACTATGAATTGTCCCCTAAAGCATTAACTTAACTGAGCCTTTCTCCACAGCTGACCTGTCACCAAGTATGTATTGAGCATCTAAGTAGCCCAGTAGGTTTCTTTCTTTGATGAAATCCTCTTCATCCTTCAAGGGCCAGCTCCCTCCCTTCCCAATATTCTGTCATCTCCAAAGACACTTCCCTGCTGGTGGTCTCTGAAGGCCATTAGTCACTTCAAAGGCTCCAATGTCAACATACATGATCAACAACAGTTCATTACTTTTTCCCTCTCACCAGACTGAGCTACTTCTGGAAAGTCTGATTCATCATTGTATCTACACAAGCACTATACACAATTACTGAAACCTTTCAGGTCCTCAGTAAAGATTTGGAGAATGGAGAAGGAAGGCCTGGCATGAGTAAACTGGGGTCCTATTTCAGAGCCAAGATGTACACATGAAATAGATACTGCAGAAAGGATTAGCTACCTGTGTGTCCCAGGTTTTAATTACTGTAGAGATAATCCCTAAGGGACAGTCCCCAGAAAATAAAAAGCACACATATACATATTTCCCGCCTACAATCCCAGATGCACCTTCTCCTTCTCTGAGAGATAAGAAGCATCCACAAAGGGCTGTCGAATGTCTATAAAGATAGGTGTAAAGTCATGCCATTGCCTGATCAAGACTGGGTTTCTCAATTGGGATAAGATCCTTGATGGAAAACTAAAGTCTCAGACCATGACAAATAGTTGGAGAGAAAAGTTTGCATCCTAAATTCTGAAACAAAATCTGAAGTCCATATGAAGTTGATGAAAGGCAGCACTAAAGATTACTTTTAGGTTTTGAATAGCTTATGGTAAAGAAATGACTTACTCAAATGGCCTTTTTTAACATAGACAGTTCCCAGCCTCCAGATGAACTAAGCGAACAAGAATGGGAAGAATTTCCAATCTTTGCATAATAAAACACATACTCTGTAACATCCAAAGGCCCCCCAGTGGCTGACCCTGGACTAATTATTGGCTACTATCCATCACACACTGTGATTCAGTCAAACTAAACTGCCTGCAACACTTAGCTATACCACCCTTTCTCCACCTGCACAAATTTACTTAGGCTTTTGCATTGCCTAGAATATCTTCTCTGTGTGCTCATTTGATACCTTTTCCAGGAACCATCCTCCCCCAAAGCCATGTTTCTCATCTTCCTGGCTGGATCTTTCACCGAGTTCCTTAAATATTTACTTTTACCTCTTCAGTGGGATATGAGGGTAGAAGTTTGCACTTTCTTTCCACTTACTTGATATTTTAAAGTGACATTTTAGTCATAAGGATTTTTTTTATTATTATTAATTCTTGTCTCTCAAAGTCCCTGTAATGGCTTCAAAACATTTTCTCTTACATTAGGTAATTTTCAAACTTCTCTGAAACTAGTTAACATAGTTCTATTTTACAGGTGAAGTATTACAATAAGTGTACCCAGTCACAAAGGACCAGAGTATGGCCACTCTTGGTAAATGTTCTATATGCACTTGAGAAGAATGCGTATTCTGTTTTGTTGGGTGAAGTGTTCCATCAGTATCAGCTAGATCAAGTTAGTTGATTGCGTTGTTCAATCCGTCTACATCCTTACTGGTTTTTCTTTCCACTTGTACTATAAATTGCGAACAAAGAATCAAAACTTGATTTTTTTTAAAATATCATTTACAAATCATATTTATGAGATGCTTAGGAATAAATCTGACCAAAGAGTTATCTACAAACTAAATAAATAAATAAATAAATAAATAAATAAATAAATAAATAAAACATTGATAAGTTAAACTCAAAATAAATAGAATTAATGTTTTCATAAATCTGAAGACTCAATATTTGTAAAATACACAAATCATTAGAGATAAATAACAAGCGTGGGTGAGGATGTGGTGAAAAGGGAACCCTCATGCAGTGTTGGTGGAATTATAAATTGATGCAGCTACTGTGGAAAACAGTATGGAGGGTCCTCAAAAAATTAAAAATAAAACTGGCATATGATCCAGCTACTTCATTCCTGGGTATTTACTCAAAAACGAGAAAATAAAACAAAGAACTAATTTGAAAAAAGATAGATGCACTCTAATGCTCACTGAAGCATTATTTAAAATAGACAAGCTGTGGAAGCAATGAAAATGTCCATTGACAGATGAATGGATAATGAAGATATCTCACACACACACACAAAGGAGTATGTCTTGGTCATGAAAAATTGAAATATTGCCATTTGGATCGAGAGGATATTATGCTAATTGAAATAACTCAGGGAAAGACAAACATTGCATGTTCCCCACTTATACGTAAAATAAAAAAAATAAGAAAAAAAAGGAAAACAGACTCAGAGAGGGAAAAAAATGAATGCTTGTCAAAGAGAGGGTGATGAAGTAGGGAAAATAATTAGAGGGAATTAAGAGATACAAACCCCCAGTTACATAATAAATAAGTCACAGGGATATAATATACAGCATAAGGAATATGGTCAATAACAATACAACAACTTTGTGTGGGAACAGATGGTTACTGAACTTGTCGTGGTGATCATTTCATTTCATAATGTATGCCAATGTCAAATCATAATGTAGTATACCTGAAACTAACATAATACTGCATGTCAACTATATTTCACTATAATTAACTAAAAACTAACTATAATAAGTGTAGTGAGGATGTGGAACAACGGTAACTCTCATGTACTGCATTGGAAGTGTAAAATGGCACAACTGTTTCGGAAAAATGTTTGGCATTTTCTCAAAAATTTGAAGCTACGTCTACCTTATGATCCAGTCATTGCACTATTAAGGACTTCTCCAAGGAAAATAAAAGCCTATATCTATACAGAAACATGTGCAGGAATGGTCATAGCAGCTTTATGTATAACAGCCAAAGCCTAGATTAATCCATTAATAGGTGAATGGGTAAACTAATTTTGATATATCCATACAGTGGAACACTCTCCAGAAAAAAAAAAATAATAAACTATTGATACATGCAGCTACATAGATGGATCTCAAAATATTATAAGAGAAAAACGCCATGCAAAAACAATACATATTGTATAGTTCCTTTTATATAAAGTTCTAGAGAATGCAAATGAACCTAGAGTTACTGCCAGCAAATCCCCAGCTATGAATACTGTGAGGAGATGAGAAGCATGGGAGGGAGGAATTACAAAGGAGCACAAGAGGGTGATGGGTATGCTCTTTGTCTTGACTCTAGTTATGACTGCATGCGTATTAATTTCAAAACTTATCAAATCAGTGAACTTTAATATGTGCAGTTATTGAACATCAATTATACCACAACAAAGTTGTTCATAAAAATCTGAAGGCAACACGCAGAGTGCCCTTAGTCCTATTTTAAATAATGCTTAGGAGCAACTAAAAATGTTTAACTCCCAGAGAGTTCCTTAGCTCTTAAACACATGTATCTTCAGGACAGAGCTCTTCAAATGTTATATCCAACATTTTTGAAGCTAGTTCACACCTTCTCCCTAAATAGGCTCTCAAAATAATCTATAGTTCTGTTTTGTCATGCCTGGTATTTTCATCACAAACACCTTTGAGGCAAGCAATTTCACTACAACTAATTAGCCGTGAAGCAATTTCGCCATACAAAATAAAATAACCAGGTGACACTTTGGTTTCACTTCAACATTGACACACTACTACTCCCATTTTTATATTATATATATCTTAGGACTCATATGATTTATACAATGATGAATAGATGTAGCAGTCTTAAAATAGTGGATGATAACAACTCTGGATAGAGACTTGATAGAAATATGGTAATAAGAAAAGTTACTGGAAGCTGAAACAGGAGAGTGTGATGCCAGATAGCACGCTATACTAGAAAATGATAATGAAGCAATTTGCAAATGCTTCAGGGATCCTAGTCACCATGCCCCACACCCCCCCCCCGCCCCCGTGAAAATGAAAAGTTTACCAATCTATGGCAAATATAAAAGAAGCAGCGGCTTGTAATTCACAATAGGTATTGAGAGCTTTAATTATAGTCGTTGACAGATTTAGACACAACAGCTTGTTCACTCATGTCATCTCTACCAAATTTATCACACAACATGAGAAGTTGGATGCAAAAAAAGAAGAACCAAGCTCCTCTTATTTCCCAAAAAGAAATGGTTACAGGATCCCTGATGAGTTTAAGCTTCTTGAAAATGGTGACAAATTTTTGCTATGTGATGAAAGGGAACATGACATAGATAGAATTTTGGTATTTAGTACAGAACCTGATTTTGATGGTTTGATGAAATATAAGGACTAAGCACGTGATAGAACATTTAAATGAAGTTCAGGTGTGTTCTACCAGTTACATATGTTACATGTGTTGATAAGAAATAGCAGCATCTCTCTTCCATTTGTTTGCCTTTCAGAGAAACCTGAAGAGATTTATAGAGATTTTTTTTATATTGTGAAGAATTTCTGTCCAACATTAGATCCTGAATCTTTAATGATGGACTTTGAGAAAGGAAGTATAGCTTTCCCAACCCAAATATGACTAAAATCATCTATCCACACACATTTTAAATGTATTCAAATATTTTTTATATTTTCATTTGCACAATAAAATCTTTTTTAAAAATTTTGTTATTTTTTCCATGTTTCATTATGCTTTTTAAATCTTCATCTTTTATTTTCCTTTCATTATTTTACCTTTAACATTTTAACATTTTCTGGCCAATTAGTTATGCAGCAAAACTGCCTACAGTGAAACTGCTTGTGGCAAAGTTTCAATACCTAGAACCCTATTTTGTAGACTTATCATCACTGCCATCAATTACTCATTTGATCAGTGTTTCTCTTTCTATGGCAGCAGAGACAGTATCAGTAGCATCTAGCCTTTACTACTGCATCCCAAGGTCTTGGTACACAGTAAGTGTTCAGTAAGTACCTGTTGAATATGGTATCTTTGGCCTGGTATCTAGGTAATAAAGAGCAAGTTGTTGACACCTTCAATTAAAATTCTAAAAAGCAAGAGATGGTCTTTGCTCTCTATGTTTTCCTTCATTTTCCCATTTATTTTGTCAATGGTCATTTTCAGAAAAAAATTCTCTTGAACTTTTAAAACATGAATCTTTGTTAGAATTTGTTAGGCTCTTGTATCTGTTCATAAGTTACAAAGGCAAAAAGACAAATGTCATGGCATACTTTTCAGTTACTTGTAATGATTAAGTTGTGATACATATAATGGTGATTAAATAAATAATAGCAGCTTTTTACCTGATTATGAAACTGGTGTTTTCAGCATCAAAAAGGGAAGAGATTAAACAACTCTAAGGGTAGACAAATTAGAAAAAGAGTAATGATCCACTGGTGAAACTTGAAAGCTCCCTTTAGGAGCTGGAGCCTCTGGGCGAGACAGTTTCAGAAACCATCCATGCCTGAGATAAACAGGGGAGAGTAGATTGCCCATCTGCCTTTCAGCATCTTCATTATGAAAACATTCAAGTCCAATATTAGGACAACAATATTTGAAGACAGAAAAGTTAATATATCTTTTTTTTGTTTGTTTCCTGACTCATTCCCTAGCTGCCTATTACCAAGCTTTTGTACAATAACCCCTGGTTTCTCTACCAAGCACTTCGAATTAAAAAGTCTCCATTTTAAAAATCCTTGTTTCAATAACTTACCCAGACAAATACTGCTGGCTGCTGCCTCCAGTGCTCAGAGCCACCAACGGAGGCATGGGGTGAAATGTCAGAAAAGCAGCTAAAAGGAAAAGGGACCACAAAAGAAGGTCATTGTCCCCTCTGTGCTATACCTTGGCAGCAAGGCTTACTAGGGCCTCCCTCTCCCACTCAGTGTGTTGCAGAAATAAGTATCTCCTTTGTCAGGGAAGAACTGTGCTGTGGGCACAGCCCATGGCCTTAGATATGTTTGTGGGCAATCAGTGGTGTTCTTTCTACTCTTGCCACCTCAGGACTATTAGGCACTGCTCTTTCCTGTGACTTCTGCACAGTCACCAAGTCTGCTTCCCAATCACTCTGTAGTTTTTTCCCCTTTCTTTTCAGTCCCACAATGATTACCTTAATTCAAATCTTCTTTATCTCTTGTCCAGGGACAATTTAAGATTTTCAGATATCCTAAACACTGAAAAACATTTTGCATGTACTTAAAAAATGTAAAACCATAAAATAAAAGGTTTGCAGGGATGCTGAAATGAAGAGTTTTTTCCTAGTTTTTTTCTTAAAAGCTGAGATAAATTCATTTATGTTTCCATAGATAAGTTGGTCTAGGGACAACTTTCTCTACAAAGTCATATGTGCATTGAGTCTTAAAAGATAAAGAGATGGAGAACTTGGAGTTCCTGTCGTGGCTCAGTGGTTAGCAAACCTGACTAGCATCCCGGATTCAATCCCTGGCCTTGCACAGTGGGTTAAGGATCCAGCGTTGCTATGAGCCGTGGTGTAGGTCACAGACGCAGCTCGGATCCCATGTTGCTGTGGCTCTGGCAGAGGCCAGTGGCTATAGCTCCAATTCGACCTCTGGCCTGGGAACTTCCATATGCAGCAAGCGCAACCCTAAAAAGACAAAAAAGACCAAAAAAAAAAAAGAAAAAAAGAGAGAGAGAGAGATGGAGAACTAGGTAAAGAAGGAGAAAAGGACTCCCAGAGGAAAGTGGATGTGCCAAGGTATTTGCGGCTGAAATGAGAGGGTACATTTCCCTGTTGCATTAGTGAACAGAGGGCTTGGGGAAGGGGTTAGAAAGTCAGATGGCATCCAAACTATTATGGTTTATGAGCTAAGCTAACTTTACCTCCCAAGCTATGGGGAAGACAATGATGAACTGTCAGAAGACACGTAACATGTTGAGGTCATCCAAACCTCTTCCTGTGAGATATACTGGTATTTTCAAACGCAAAGAAAGAACAAAAAGAGAACACCCCAAACAATATCAAACAAAACAAATCTACCTTATAGAAGCAAATAGTCATGATCATCAAAATAAGTGTCTAGCTGAGATTTCTTTCAGACTGCTCCCCAGTGCTCTCCATGGCCTGGGCACCATATTTTCTCTTACACCTGCCATGATTTCCTAACCTAAGCCAGGGTCAAAGCCAAAGACCAGTTGGAGACCTTCCTGACTAGTCTCAAAGACTGTCCTGAGGATCTGGTTTCCATTCCAGGGACAGGCCCGCCCTTACTTCCTTAACTCCCCGCTCCATCCCCACAGCACATCCTTCCCGGTGGCCAGTTCCATTCCATTTGCCTCGAGAAGCAGTCGTGTTACACAGTGGACTCCCACCCTCTCCTCACACATGGCAGCAGAGACCCAAAGACAGTAAGACTTTTGTCACTCAGCAACCCCGGCATGCATTCATTCATATTATGGGCTAAAAAGTGGCCCCACTAAATCCCTATGTTGATTCTTAACCCCCAGTATCTCAGAATGTGACCATATTTGGAGAAAAGGTTTTTAAAGAGTTGACTGAGGTAAAATGAGGTTTAGACAAATGGACCTTCAAGCAATATGCTATGTCTAAGAAGTAGAAATTAAGAAGCAGACACAAACACAGAGGGAAGAATATGTGAAGGTACAGAGAGGACAGCTCTCTGAGAGTTCCTGTTGTAGCTCAGCAGGTTAAGAATCCAACCAGTATCCATGAGGACGCAAATTCAATCCCTGACCTCGCTCAGTGGGTTAAGCATCCGGTGTAGATACAAGCAGTGGTGTAGGTCGCAGATGCGGCTCAGATTCCAAGTTGCTGTGGCTGTGGCAGCCAGCAGCTGCAGCTTCAATTTGACCCCTATCCTGGGAACTTCCATATGCCACAAATGTGGCTACAAAAAAAAAAAAAAAAAAAAAAACACAGAAAGAAAGAAAGAAAAAAAAGCTGTCTAGAAGCTAAGGAGAGAAATCTCAGAAGAGACCAACCCCACTGACTACCTTGATCTAAGACTTCAAGCTTCCAGAATTGTAAGAACTTAACATTTTTGCTATTAAAGCCACTCACCCTGTGTTATTTCGTTATGGCAGACCTACCAAACTATTACAGTATGTGACCAGATGGGGAACAGGTTTTTTTCTTTGTTTGTTTTTAACCATGATTCCTCTTTAGAGGAACTCTTCTTGTTTCGGGATTGCATGGATCATGTAAAAGGGAGTCACAGGTATGACCTAGATGACCCGGATGACATAGATGGCCTGGGTCTGGAGCTGTGGACACCTAGGCTTTCTAGAAGCAGGTTCAGGTAAGCAGAGGATTCTGCCTGCTGTGGGCCAGAAGACCCACTGAAGCTGGGGGAACTCAGTGGGTGTGTTAGTTTCGTATTACCACTGTAACAATTACCATAAGCTTAGTAGCTTGAAACAACACAAATTTATTATGTTACATATCTGGAAGTCGGAAGTGTGCAGTGAGTCTCTGAGGGTTAAAGTCAAGGTGTCAGCAGGGCTGTGTTCATCCTGGAGGTTTGGGACGAGAACCAAATTCCTTGCCTTTCCCAGCTTCCAGAGGCTGCCTGCATTTTGGCAGCTTGGCCCCATCTTCAGAGAGTGTCATTCCAACATCTACTTCCATTGCCCCATCTCCCTTTTTAACTCTTACTCTTCTGCCTCTCTCATAACAACTCTTGTGATTATACTGGGCACTCTTGGGCAATCCAGGAATACCCTCCTCATCTCATGATCTTAACTTTAGCACATCTGCCAAGTTCCTCTTGTCCTCTAGGGAAACATATTCACAAGTGTGAGGATTCAGAGGCAGGTGTCTTTGGGGGAGATGGTATTATTCAGTTTACTGCAGTGAGGACAACCAGAGGGTGGCACAGCCCTGGAGTGACTTAGGAACACAGAAATATCAAAGGAAATGAGCTGGGTGGAAATCTGTGTGCTGTGGCCCCTGCCCTTGATCTCAGAAATCTTCAGCTACCACGCCAAAATCACAAAACATGTGTCATTGTTTTTTAGATTTCCCCCAGGAGCAAACACTGAGACAAGAACTAAATAGCTTATTTGGGAGATAGTAGAGAAGTAGAGAAATTACAGCCATTGGCAGCTATATCATAGAGCCAGCTAACTCTCTGGATTTAGAGCTTAGCCCCATTGGGGAATTCTGGAGCCGGGGAGGTGGTTTAAACCACATGCCTTAGGAGTTGTTCCACATGATATTTGAGGGAACCATGATAGGTACACACCAAATTTTGTTGGTCATTGGCTGCGGCAGCCCCCACATGTGAATTCCCTGGCACTTCTATAGAAGTGGGTACACGACCCTCTAGAGGCTTTGGAGAAAGCCCTCCAGCAAAAACATGTACATCTTGCAATAAGAAATCAGGGGGAATGTTTCCGCTAGAGTGGGAATACCAAATGGATATGGGCAGGGCATCCACAGTGTCTGATAAAATGAGATTTCTCATGGAAATCAGTGACATGGATGGGTTTTGCATCCTCATTGCTGTGAGCTTGAAACAGTCCATGAATATGAGGTAACAGCTGACATCTGGATTACACAGAGAAGAATCATCAACGACAAGTGACTTTTGTACTTGGTTTATACTTTATGCCTACAAACCTGCCACGACTGCAACTCATTCTACAGTCTCTTCTGCTGAAAAAACCAGCCCTGAACTCCTTGCTATCTGGCCCTTGTTCAGGACTTCTATAGAGCCCTGTTTCCAGTATTTCCCTGGTCTGAAGCCAATTTCCCCCTCCTCTCCCACTCCCACCACATTTGGCTCAGACAGAACATCAATCTGCACTGCTACACATCTCTATTGCTCTTTTGAGTAGATGAAAATATATTGGATAGAATTTCCCTCCACCTACTACTTCCTCCCTTGATTAAAAAAAGGAAAATTAAAAAAGAAATTACAAAAAAA
This sequence comes from Sus scrofa, assembly GCF_054392235.1. NCBI lineage: Eukaryota > Metazoa > Chordata > Mammalia > Artiodactyla > Suidae > Sus > Sus scrofa. The sequence goes on along the minus strand of NC_139396.1, from coordinate 138,603,681 downwards.
ATCTCCAACTGTTATTTTCTCCTTCCTTTTCATTCTGAGGCTTCAGTCGTTCCCCTCCATTCCCACCCATAAATCAGGCATTTCTGGAGCTTCCATATCCAAATGCACAAGGACGATATACATGTGGGTACTTTTAAGTGAGAAGTCAATGTACTATAATTTAATTTTCTCCTCTCACATTAAACTTGCCATTCTTCACATAATCGGAGTGATAAATGCAGAGTCAGACTTCATCTTCCTGACATTAATACCCATCAGCACTTCAAATGCAAACAATTGTGACATTCGACTTTATAAAAATTACCAAGCACACCAACTCTGCTTAATTAAACCATTTAAAAGTTGCTTTTGTTACATTTAATGAATGATATATTATACTGCAATGAAACATGCAGCAATACAAATACTTCACAATGTTTCCAATTAAGACTCACTTCACTTATGCCAATTGACAACACGAGTGTTCCACACTTCATTCAGTTTGTGCATTTTAAATGAACTGGTTAGTAAGAAGGGTGCTTCTTTGCTAATGAGTTTTGTAATCAAGGCATCTATTTTAATTTCAAATTGGCTAGATTGGGGGAAATTGCTAGACTAAATGACTGGTACTAATTAGGATTATAAAAATATTCATCATGCCGTGGAATTAACATGGGGGTCTGATTTTCCTACATTTGCATATTGCTTGAGTTTTGGGGGAAAAAAATCTTGACAAATTGTCTTCTCTTTAGCAAATTGAACAAACACTATATCTGTTTTAGCCCTTCTTTTCATTTAAAGCATAATACATATTCATGGTTTGTAAATGAAGTTAAATGATTTCAACTTCTATCTTCATTACCATATTAAAGATGTTGTCTCCATAAGCTTCCTTAAAAAAACTTCAGATTATAGTATTACCTATTTGAATGGCAAAAACTTTTATGTAATCTACATATTAGCCCAAACATGGGGGAAAATGGGTGGGAAAAGGAAGCAAAACAGTGAAACCTAAAGAAAAAACTGCTTTGTTGTGTATTGTCTGCCTGAGGCAGAATTAATTTGTCCTATTGTTTATCATCAGGAAGCAATTTGATGATTGCTCAAACTGCAGTCTACTACTACTCCTCAAAGTCCTGCCCCAGCAAACGCCGTCACCTGAGGGATGTGCTGGAAGAAACACTGGATGCATCTGAAGGTCGGGTGTCTGAAGGTCTGGTGTCGGCCTGATTGATTTTGTGGTCTTACTATTACAGTGTTCTCTGGGGCTAAGGTTCAGTGTTGGGTGGCCCCTCTGGAATTCTGCCCTGAGGTAGTGGAAAGTCTGTCCATCTGCTAGCCATAGCAAGGTGTGGTGGTCACAGTGGGGGATCTGAGCCAGGCTTAGAGAACAGGTCAGGCCCCTCACTCTCTGGGTGACCTGGAGCAAGTAAATATTGCTTTCGAGAGTCATATGCAGTGGGACCCTACTGTACAGCACAGGGAAATGTGTGTGATGGGGTCACTTTGCTGTACAACGGCACTTGATGAGACAGTATAAATCAAATACACTTTAATAATAAAAGAGTCGTATGCTCACCTATAAATTGCAAGCAACGTCCACCTCGCAGATTCTATGAGAATTCAATGTAATCATGTATACAGAAGCACCTACCAGTGACCACACACAGACTTCTCTTTAACACTGAGTAAGGTAACATGGGGGTGTAAGAGTTACCAGGCACAAATCCCAATTCACTGCAGATGTCTACACCTCTTGGCTCCAGAGTATTTGTTTCCATTACAACTTGTCAAATCAAACAACCAAATACTAATACAACTTTAGGACAGAGCCAAAAAATTAATCTGCAAAACTATCAGAATAAATCACTTCCTCAACATCTATCCATAGCATATGCTTCTAAATAATAAAACCTATATCTATGACTGAGTTGTAAATAATATGGATTGATGTTATATACAAGAATTCTTTTGGTTAGGAGAAAAAAATAATTCCTAGAGTTTTGTAGTTCAAAAGGGACCAGAGTGAAAAGTAAAGCTAAAGAAAGGAGAAACTTCATGCTCAATATATTCCTAGTTCGGGGAAATTTTCCTCTTCGCCACACTGCATCTTGAAAATGTATTTATATAATGATTTGAAATGATTTTACCTGAATTGACTTTATTCACACCTAAAACCTGCTTTTTTATTTTATTTTTTTTATTACAGCCACCCCTACAGCATATGGAAGTTCCCAGGTTAGGGGTCAAGTCAGAGCTGCAGCTGCCAGTCTACACCACAGCCACAGCAACATGGGAACCAAGCCACCTCTGCGATCTACATTGCAGCTCACGGTAATGCTGGATCCTTAACCCACTGAATGAGGACAGGAATCAAACCCACATCCTCATGGATACTAGTCTGGCTCATAATGCACTGAGACACAACGGGAACTACTGAAGTCTTTTACAATTAGGACTGAAAATAGCCTATTCAAGGTAGATTACTTTTCAGAACTCTTCAATTATGAAAGTAATCTAATATTACAAAATTTGGAAAACAAATAGTATAAAAAATCCACAAACATAATTCCATCATCTTATGAGAACTCAGGTAATAGCTGAGAAGATTTCTTTCAATTTTGTAATTTTAATCTTTTTTCCCCTTCTTTCCTACCTTCTTTCCTTCCTTTATCTTATTTGTTGCATACTTGTATTCAGAGTACTAATTTATTTAATATGAATTATGCATGAACTTATATATAATGTATATAATATCAGATGTATGTTAAATAGGTATTGATACGTATCCATGCTGCTACATGGTTGTCATGGCCACCACTGTAATAGTGGCATAATATTCTGGCAAGTGTATATACCCTGATCTGAAGTACCTTAATGTTGGGGTCTCAGTAAATTTCTATTAGATTTTCCCATTATGAATGACTCAGATAAACATTATTATGCCTCAATCTTTTTGGTATCATTCCATTGGTGTAGTCTCAGAAGTAAATAACTGAATCACTGGATCAAAGTTATGAATATGTGTATGTCTTCTGATATACATTGTCAAGATGTTTTCCAAGAAGGAAAATTCATTTGCATGACCATCAATACAATTTCAGGATATGAGTTTCACTGTAACTTTGCCAGCGTTGGGTATTTTCCTTATGGCACAGAAAGGAACACATTTAAAATTAAAACCTATTAATTTTGGAGTTCCCGTCATGGCACAGTGGAAATGAATCTGATTAGGAACCATGAGGTTGCAGGTTTGATCCCTGGCCTTGCTCAGTGGGCTAAGGATCTGGCATTGCCGTGAGCTGTGGTGTAGGTCGCAGAAGCGGCTCAGATCCCGAGTTGCTGTGGCTCTGTCATAGGCCAGCAGCTACAGCTCCAATTAGACCCCTAGCCTCGGAGTAGCCATAGAAAAGGCAAAAAGACAAAACTAAACAAAACAAACAAACAAACAAAAAAACCTGTTAATTTTAAATGAGTATCTATTGAAAGTTTCCTTATGAAATCTTTGGATTAGTTGGCCTTGCTGAATATCAATGAATTCTTGCCTTTGGTTTAGACTAATTCTCTAATGTCAATATTTTTAAAGGTTTTCTCTGTCACATACCTTACTTGCTATCTGCCAACCTTTCTTCCAAAGAATTCATCTTGTGTTTATTTCTTCACTAGGTTAGCCCACAATAAATCATCTGCATGAAGTTAAAAATGATCATATTAAGAGTGGACCCACTGGGGGTGGGAGTTAACGGCTGAAAAAGTGCACAAGGGGGATTCTGGGATGCCAGTCGTTTTGTGTTTCTTGATAAAGGTGCTGGTTCCACAGGTGTATTCAGTTTATAAAAATTCAATTTTCATGGAGTTTCTGTTGTGCTGCAGCAGAAATGAATCGTACTAGTATCCATGAAGATATGGGTTCAATCCCTGGTCTCGATCAGTGGATTGGGGATCTGTCATTACTGTGAGCTGTAGTATAGGTCACAGATGTGGTTTAGGTCCCTTGTTGCTGTTGCTGTGGTGTAGGCTAGCACCTATAGCTCCAATTCAACCCCTAGCCTGGGACCTTCCATATGCCACAGGTACATCCCTATAAAGCAAAAAAAAGAAAGAAAATTTCAATGTTCATGATATGTGCATTTTTCTGTATGTATACTACTCTTTGATTTAACATGTTTTAAAGTCTGACCCTGACTCTAAAAGGCCGGGTACTATCAGACCAGGGTGAGTGGTCAAGAAGGAGGCACTTTGTTTTCACCTTCAGGAAAGGGGCCTCATGGAAATTGTTTCTATGGTGATAGAAATGGCAAATGTCTACTGTACCCAGGAGATATCTGTAAGAGCAGTGTGAGCTCAGCATAGGTGAATGGCACTATGGATTTTTGTTTCTCTTAAATGATGTGCAAATGACGTTTTAAGCATGGAAGAGGACTTAATGAAAATGCAATGTTTTTCTTTAAATAAAAAGTACCCTTAATGTTTACTCATTCAATAGGGAATAGGTTTTAAAACCATGGCCATCCTTAGTTCAATCCCCAGTGGCTTTATCCTCCCCAGGTGGGAGCCACAAAGCCTGTTTCTATCAGTGGCTACTGAGGAAAGTTATCACCTGCTAATCCTGGAGGCTCTGAGTACAATTACATTTCTAATCTGAGGGTTTACATGAGAATATAAATGAAAGGACTAGCTTCATTTGTATCCAACATTCCAGAAACACAAGTTTAAACTTCCTTTTGAATTTTCAGGCCCTCTACACACCAGAGACTTACCAATTCACCAGTGTCCTGATGGTGTGTGGCAGTCTCAGGTAGGGGCCAATCAGAATAAAAAAAAAAAAACACGCATGGAATGACCACCCTCTCCTCCACCTCCGGCCCTATTTTTCCAGTGGTCATGCTTAAAACTGCATCAGCCTCTTAACCAGCTTGTCACTCTGTCAACTACTATTGAACTTGTAGGGTAGCCAGTGATCAAACAAACAACAGCAACAACAAAAAACTCATTGCTGCACACTTACCTTCCTCCCCACTACCATAACAGCAACCCTTCATTATGTGTGCTTGTTTTTCAGAAGGTGGTTTTCACAATGAATTTATGGGCAATTCTAGACCAGTCAAGCCCAGAAGCATCTGAAAAATAATGGCGTCTGAAGTCTCATTGAGATCCTCGTTTCTGATTGCCAAAGCCATTTAGATTTGTTAAAGTTTCATTTTGCTGAGAAGATAAATGGTAATAGAGAGCACTGCATTCTACCCCTCGTGCAGAAAAACAACCCTGTTCAATTCCCTATCTCCACAGAAGGCCCCTGTCCAGAATGTATACATCTGTGAATACATAAGCATGTACCCATTTTTTAAAAGCTATACAGAATATCTTGTCAAAATGAGGGATACTTAAACACCCAGCTTTCTATAGCTATAGGAACAGCACCTACTCCTTTAGAGGACTGCAATGTCCTCAAAACCTAACTCAAACTGTTTCCAAAATTCTTAGTTTAAATAAGATTACTGAGACCTTCAACTAATTCAAAACCTCATACAGTGAGCTGTTTCAGTCATCAGTGAGGAAATAGCCTGATGGAAGCAAAAGAGAATCCTGCCTCTTAAGTAACATAAATACACAGCTCTCAAAAGATGTTCTAGCACTTAGGTTCTGAAAAGAGAGGAGAAGAGTAGCTTTTCTTTCATTATTTCCAATTTGATCAACCATAACTTATTATTTCAGCTTTTTTTTTTTAAATCTGAACTATCCTTATAAAATGTCTTCAAGATTCTGTTCCTTCTTTCTTCCTTCCTTCCTCCCTTCCTTTCTCTCTTTCTTTCTTTACATTTTTTTAGGGCCATACCTGCAGCATATGAAAGTTCCTGGGTTAGATATTGAATCTAAGCTGCAGCTGCCAGCCTACACCACAGCCACAGCAACATGGGATCCAAGGCACATTGCAACCTAGGCCACAGCTTGCAGCAACGCCAGATCCTTAACCCACTGAGTGAGACCAGGGATAAAACCCACATCCTCACGGACACTAGTCTAGTTCTTAACCCATTGAGCCACAACGGGGACTCCAAAAACATCTTCAAGATTCTTCCACTCAAGAAAGAATCTCTTGTCTTTACTAAGTATGAGTCATTCAGTATTAAAATTCAAGATGGCAGGAGAATCTGTAAGGCAGAGGAGGAGCTGGCACAGGAGTTGGCAGGACTTACAAGACAGCCAGGATAGAAGGACTTGGTCAAAGGCCCAAGTCACACTGAACAGGACACAGCAAGGACTTTGCTAGATCAGGACAATCTGAAATGGACAAGCATGATCCTCCAACAAGGTCAAGTGCAAGGTACATTTACCCCTAGCTCTACACTTCTTCACAGCTTTGGAAACTGGAAGGCTTGGATCATTTTCACCCACAATCTGGCCCTCTCCGGTACAGAGGAGCCACAGTTCCCAGTTGATTCACAACCTGCCATCCAGCATCTCAGTGAACACAGCATTATCTTTCAATGTCTAGATACAATTTTGTTCTATCCAGAAGGTGTTTTCTTAATTCTCCAGCAGTGCCTTTACCCAGTGAGATCTCCTGGAAAGACTCATGCAGCTTTGGGAGAGCAATTTGGAGAGTAGAGCAACTGGATATTGTCCTTTTAAAATATCATTCAATTAGGTCTTTTGTGATACATACAACATAATGAGATAGCCTTACCGATTCTAAAGAAATTGCTAGTGCATTTCATCAAAGGCACAATAATGGGAAACATCGATTCCCTTCTCACCACAAACATCTCCCTTTGAGGCTGCAGTTACCTTAATAAGAAGCACTTTTCATTTTCTCTAGAAGAAACCACCACCTCAATACAGGCACATCAGAGAAAGATGCAGTCTGAAAGAAGATATTTGTCTATCAATCTCAACCTCCCCTGCATCTTCATCTGCTGTTCTGTAGCATCCCCCTTCTTGACTCTAAAACAGTAAATTAGCCCAAAATAAAGAAAAAAACTCTGCCACAACCTGAATGACTGGAGCAAGATGTTTTATAGCATCTCTACAAATGTTGCCAAGGGTATCATCTGCCTCCTCACACCATTTATTTAAAAGAGCAGCAGGGCTCCAGTTAGAAACTTTATGGGCCTAAAGAACATTCAGGCACTTTACACAAAAGAAGCCAACAAGAAAGAGAACTTAAGGAATAATATACCCGGAAATGTGCCCTGTGATTAGGAAAACCCATCAGCACCTACTGCCACGTGTCCTACTATTTTTACCAGGTGAAAAAGCAACCACCAAGTTTGAAAGTATCTCAAATGTATAGTATCCACAAGGGTGTTTTGTGAGCAATACTGTGGATGTTCTTGGGGTTGTGGAGTTGGAGAAAAAGAATATTTCTTCTGTATACACACAAGACATATTGTATTTGGTTTATCAACCTCTTGGCATGAGATGCCTGATGCCACTAACCTAGTTTGTCTCTGCATAAGTTAAAAACATGGTTTAGGAGTTCTGTTTTGTCTAAATAAATTACCATGCAGCCATTCAACGACACCCAAACGATTTATTTATTTTTCAACATTATCTTCAAAATTCCTGGCTATATTAAGCATCTAAACTCACAGACTACCTGACATTTGGCTAAGTCTTTCATACAATATCCACTTGATGCCATGGAAGAAAAGTATTTGCAATGGCTTTTGCTCTGCAAATGTCATGTGGGTGTCCTTAGGGGATTGAATTTAGCGCCTGGTTCCCACCATGAGGCTCCACTAATGACAGATATAAAGGTTATGTTGAAATTATTGTTTAAAGGTGCTGACATCTCACACACACACACACACACACACACACACACACAGACATATACACTTAAAATTATATATTCAAATATGTACTTAGGATCAAGTGTTTCCGGACTTAAGAGAGAACAGGGAGAAGAAGGTGTTTCAACCAAGGTTATCCTGTTGACCTCTCTATGCAGGACAGTGCTCATAATTATCTATTTCCTTTCAATGATTGATTTCACAACACTGTTACATAATAGTTGGTTATCAAGCATTGTACTAAGGTTCTGGAGGAAGCAGGAAATAAAGCAGAAGAATAATCTGAAGTTGCTTCTCTTAAATTGATCAACTATAAAATAGGGCTCCTTACTGTGGTACCTATGCATTCATCCACTAACTCATTTGCTTATCGCATATCCACTGATCTTTATGAAGTACCAGGTACTGTCATAGGGACGGTTGCTACTGCCTTCCTGGAGCTTGCAATCTAGTGAGAAATATAGGTAATCCCAAATTCACATTAAATCAATGGGCAATTTCAACTGTGGCAGGTACTCAGAAAGGAAGGTGCACAGTGCCATGAGAAAAAAATATCAAGGGGCATGGTCAGGAAGTTTGGGGAAGATGTTCTGAAAAAAGTGGTGCTAGATCTGAAATCTGACAGTGATGAGATTTACTTTAGGGAAGATGATCCCAGGCCCAGAAAAGGGAGCAAGGGGGACAGAGGGGTGGGGACTGAAAGGATGCTATTAAAAGGAAGTAGCAGCAATGGGTCAGGAGAGAGAAGGAGGGACAAGACCAAGTAGGTGCTAATGGACCCCACTGAGGACTTAGGTCTTATTTTTTTTTCTGTTAGCAGCGAGAAAATGTTGAAGGAGTGTAAACAAAGGCATGAAATCAAATGGTAAGATCTACATTTGGGAAATATATTGTTCAGGTTATAGCATGAACACAGATGATAGGAAGTATTAAGGATACCTCCTAGGTTTCTGACTTTTTGCAACTAAATGCACACAAAATACTGGAAGAGAACCAGCTCTGCTGGTGGGAGATCAGGAGTTCATTTTAGGAATGCGTTGAATCAAGAGGCTTCTGAGACATGCAGGGGACAAATTCAAGTGCACAGCTGGACATATAGATCTGAAGCTCAAAGGGAAGGCCTTATTGGGCCACTCTATCTTAGATGTACTTTTAGAAAAAAACAAAAGTGACTTGTTTGAGGTTTCTCTCCTTTTGCTAAACTGAGAACAATGGTATATTCCAATTCTAGGCAGCATGGTATGATGGAATATGTCTAGACTCAGAGTCTGACAAGATGCATCCAACCCCTGGCTCCTTAGCTACTTGGATGAGTTTGAACAAGCACCTTTGCTTTTCTACACCTTTGTTTTCTACAGTCTCCATAAAATTATTATGAATACACATATCCTACTTACAGCAGAGGGTTATTTTAAAAGTCAAATGAGTACAGTCATAGAGAAAACTATCTTAAACCTATGAAATGATAATGCTGTCCATAAATGAAATACATCTGCCTGCATATGTTTGAAACTAAAGTGTTAAAAAGGAAACAGTTGCTTAGACACAATCAACTTGGTTGGAAGGATGCAATGTCATTGAATCCGCTCCAACATTTGGATTGAGTAAACAAGTGCTTTTCACCAGGTGGTACCTGGGTGACAAGATGCAAATGAAAGCAGTATTTGTTCACCTTTTGATCCAGACTGTAGGCCAGCACCCAGTCCTCTTGCTTGGGGTGAAAGAGCAGACTCTGGATATAGAAAGTGAGCCGGTATTTCTGATAAGTCGCCCCTTCATCTGAGCTGATCAATATGCTACTTTCCATCTCAGGATCACTGAGAAGCATGATCTAAAGAAAGAAGAGAGGAGGAAATATAGACAGAGTTAGCAGGAGAGACTAAATACAAGAAATGAAAGCCTAAATACAAAGTCTTCTCTACATGTGTATCAGAGCACAGAGAGGGGCATCTGGGCCTCTCAGTAAAATATAATATTGGCCTTGGCCTCTCAATAAAATATAATATACATTTTTTTTTTTTTTTTTTTTTTTGGTGATTGAGTCCTTCATTGCTGAATGGAGCCAAAATATTGTGCAAGGTTAGGTCTGTATACAAATGAGTCTTCATTTTTTTTTTTATGTCCACCTTTAAATACTTTTATTCTTGATTTTTCATTTGTACTTTTAAACACTGGGAGTTTATGCTTATGGTCTTCTGTCTCCTGTCCTTGGGAAAATCTCACCTCCCTCTCCTCATCTTCCCTCCATCAATTCTCCATATCACTCTCCAACACTCCCTTGCCCTTACCACTCTTTAGTCATGAAAAAAATCCCACTGTTTGTTTTGTTCTTTCTGAATCGTCTTAGTGACTTAATTGATTTAAGTCGTTTTATGATCCCTTTGCTCTAGATAGTTCCCATAGCACATATCCCCAAAGGTCTTTGGGACAAATGCTGCTGCTCAAGAAAGTTTGTCATCCCCAAGCCAAAGGGACAAAGTGGTGTAGTGGAAAGTCTTTGGTATCTGAGACAGCAGATTCAGGTCTCAACACTTCTATTGTCATGTGGTTACCTTGGAGAGTTACTTAACTACTAGAGGCCTTGGTTTCCTCAACAATAACTGACTCCGACAATATTAAAACTGGCTCTGAACACTTGGTGTAACGCATTTTCTTGACAACTGGTAGCGATGATGACCATCTACCTCTTGGGATTTAAAAGTCCTACCAGTCTGTGCAATTTGACTTCTACTCGTAGGACCTCAGTAGCACTGGTCTCACTGAAGGCGTGAGTGACCTTCCAGCATTTAAATCCAATAGACACTAAGACAGTTAAACTCTTAGCAGTCTTTGTTAGCACTGGCAATTCCATCCTTCTGGAAGCATTTTCTTCCAGGGGCTTGTGGAATACCATCTCATCTGGTTTCCCTTTCTATCTCTTTTGAATACTCTGTTCTCTCAGATTATCCTTATATGGCCATTTTTCAACCCTCAGTTTTGACCCTCTCCTCTTTTCACTCAACACACTGTTCAACCTCTTCCACTCTTACTTTTTTTTTTTTTTTTTTTTTTTTTTTGTCATTACCACCTTTCTGGGAACAACACATACATTAAACGTCAGTCTGAGGTCTCCTCTCAGTTTCAGACTTGAAAACTCAGATTCCTAGTACCTTCATCTATGTGGATGTCCAGCCACACATCCAGCTCAACATGCCCCACTGTGAACTTCGGCCAAGTCTTATTCCTCCCCTAGTGTTCCCTGGTTTAGTGAGTGTTTCCACCAATATCCACGTGAAGCCTGAAGCCTGAAGCCTGAGATCCATCCCCAACTCCACTTCTCCATTCAACTCCTACAATCAGGCTCCAATCTCTGTGCATTTTACCTCCTAATTAACTCTGAAATCAGATCCATTCTCTCCATGCCCCCTTGTGACTGCCTTAGCCCAGAATGTGACCATCTCTATACGGGATTCCTGGGAGACAGCCCAGGCCAATCTCACAGCTTTAGTCCTGTCCCCTCCAATCCACTTTGCATATTGTGGCCAAAATAATCATCCAGTAATAAAATCTGATTCTGACATTTTCATAACTTAAAACATTCAATGGCTTATTTTTTATCTTCCTACATCCTAAAATTCTTAAAGTAACATGACATAGTATCTCCCTGTGTATGTTTTTGGTTTCAGTAGCAGCACAGAGTTTTTGACCTTTATTACCTGACTCAACTCAACTTTTTTGAGTTCCTAATGTTTGCTGAATGGCTGAATGAGCAAATGAGTTGGTTCCCTCCTGTAAGATTTCCTGTCTTGGCCTGTAATGCCCCCAATTGTCAGGGCTACTGCTACACATGGTCTGCATCACAGGGCCCAAAATACCATGGAAAGCCAAAAAAAAAAAAAAAAGTCCATATCTTATACAATAAAACTTTTGAATAAAAGGATTTTAAAAATTTACCCATAGCATACATTAATATTATAAAGTAAACATAAAACAAATTCAATGCCTTTAACTACTAAGATTTATAGTCCTTTTCCTCTTTTATTCCTTTACAGCTTCCAAGGCAAGCTTACTTTCTTTTTTTCAAATATTTGCTTTGGCTTCATTGAAATAAGTTATTACTAGTTATCAGCACATTTTTGAGAAATGGATGCAGTATAGTTTTTTTTTTTTTATTCATGCATGAATAATCTAGGGGAAAAGCTCTTAGATGGGTTATTCATAGACAGAACAACTTTCTCCTCCCTTGGCACAGTGAAGGGTAGGGACAACTGGTAAAAGCACCCCCTGCTGCCCTTAAGAAAACCTCAGAAGATGCATCCATGCCCCTTGTAGAGTCTGCAAGAACAAATATACTGGGAAATAAGGGGGCTTTCATACCCACCCTCTCTTGCTTCCCACCATGTACTGATGGGCTACATAACAGGCAATGAAATCATTTCTCCCCTGGTGCAGAGAAATTAAACTGCTTATTTTATGCAGGTATAAAGAAGCTTCATGCCTATGATTTTAATTAGAAGATAAGACCAACATCATAAATGAACTTTATTTTATATACCATGAGTTACAATATACCAAATAAAGGTTACCATCAAATATCTAGTGCAATGTCCTCTCTTCTTGCAGCCCTGTTTCTTCCTGTACACATACTCCATATTTGCATGCACATATTAATCTGCACACAAATGCTGCATATATATGTGCACACACACAGTTACACATATACAGCTGTGACATATATATGCATGCACATATATAGAAATGCACTTATATACAAGGGTATTGACATTGTGTGTGGGTTTTAGGGAGCTTTTTTTGGCAAAGTACATTTTTATTGCCACCTTTCTCTGACAGTCTCATCAGAAATCCTTTTATATACTTTGATATCACTGACAGTGTCTGTATTCAATCCTAGTGTCTGAGAAGAATAGAAGGAGGGAAGTAGAAACCTACATGTTTTGGATTTCTAATGTGCGCTTGGCACTTTATAGAGAATTTTACCCCATAAACAAAATTATAGGACACATCATTACTTTCATTTTATAGGTAGAGAAACTGAGGCTCAGAGAAGGACAGCAACTTGCCTATTACATCCTCTGATTGACTCAAATGCCAGCACCTCCCACTACGCACATGCATACTAACTCTTATCTGGACCTTGAAACCTCAGCCCTTTGCAATCTTTACCAAGGGACAAATGGAAGTCAGAGAAGCAGCTCTTCATTCTTTTTTTAAGCATTTCTAAGAAATCTACATAAAAAAGCAGTTTCAAGAAAGCCCCTGACATATAGACACCTTTGGCCAAGAGGACATGAAGAATTAATTGACTAGAAATCCAAAGGGGAAATAGAATGTTAGAGCAAAAGAAAGGAAGGAAGGGAGGGAGGAAGAAAAGTCTTAGCAGAAGTCAAGTCTCAAAGTAAAATATCATTTTGTATATGAAGCTACAAATCTATTTCCACAACTACATATATTAAAAAAAATCATCCCAGGCCCACCCAGATTGTTAGTGGGGAGCAGGGATCGCAAACACCAGGGCCTAAAAGGGCAAAGCAGGTAAATAAAATGAGCAAGGCTGATAAAGCAAAACAAGGAGTGGTAAGCACTGTGGGAAAATGGAATGTGCACACCTTTCCTTAAAATGTTTAAAATCAGATTATGATTTTAAAAGTATCCTCACATTAAATGTGTTTGTGGACTAAACTTATAAAATAGGCATGTGACTCTTGATATAATTATGACAGTTTGATGCCTACAGATACAAAGAAGTTTACAACCCTTGCCTTTCAATCTTTAATGGCAGGTATATTTGTATAAAGCCTATGGCAATGCCTGTTTAGACATCTGTAGATTCTGCATTTATGTGATTTTGATAATATGAAAAAGAAGGTGTTCCCACTGGAGATTTTTGTTTGTTTGTTTTATTTTGCTTTTGCTTCATTTTCCTTTGATTCTTTATCCAGTTTGCCCTGGCACAAGATCTGCAGTGGGTATACCCATCTGCTAGAAGAGAAAGAGGTCTTTCAAATATGCTGGAGCAGAGTTATTAAGGCTATAGGCTCTGGGGGCAGGTGTCTTGAATTTAAATATTCAGTCTGCTGCTTTATGTGTAAACATGAGAATATTATTCAATTTTTCCATCAGTACTCTCATCTATGAGAAAAGCAGATAATAATTGTATCTAATGTTGTATCTCAATGTTGATAGGGTTAAGTGAGATAATGATTAAGGAGCTTAGCACAGGGCCATATGTGCTAAATAAGCATTAACCTTTATCTATAAATCACCCATGATAAGAGCACAACTAAAGTCTGAATAGAGGCCAGCAGGCTGGAGATTTGGGGATTATTTGCCTCTCTCTTAGTCCCCATCATACCTGAGTTTTATAGATAAAACAAAAGGGATGGGTAATGGGGGTAAAGAGGAGACGCAGTTCAGTGGGTGTAAAGTTTCAGGCATGCAAGATGATCAAGTTCTAGAGATGTGCTTATAGCTAATAATTCTGCACTGCATAACTGGAAGGGTTTGATAAAAGGGTATATCTCATGTTATGTATTTTATTATTACCATTTTTAAAAAAATGAAAGGAGAACACAACTACATTTCATACTTATTTTACATTCATTTTACACTCCCAGTAAAATTTTAAGAAAAACACACCACCAAATATCAACACCACCAAAATGAACACCAATCAGTAGGTAATCGTTAATCCACTAACCACAAGTGCACTTTGAATGGCCAGTCTCACTTCTTTTAATGGGAGGCTTTAGCCCTTGAAGGAACTAAACACACTACTGCCTTAGGGCTAAGAACCTCATACAACTTGTGTCTATGGACTTGGCCTTTCACTGTACATGAATTTTCTCTGTGACATATTAGAGATGGACAAGTTGTAGAGTTTATTGACATAAAAATGGTGTGATATTTTTTAAACTTGTAATTCTTTTTGCAGGAAATCCACAGAAACACTGAGTAATTGTGTTCCTAATTTTAATGGAGGGTTGCAAATTACAAAGGACACAGGTAGAAGTTAGGAATCAGGCAGGGGCTCTGCTTCCAGCAATTTAGGTTTTCAAAAGACTCTAAGTTTATTTGTGTCTAAACCAGTCAAAATTAATATTGGGGATGTCCAAATCCTACCCAGAAATTTTACCAGAATGCCCACTTTCCTGCTGCTGGGCAAGTCCTGTAATACCCAAATTGTAAAATTAATGATCATGTTACTTTATTCAATCGCCATGCTCTCTCTTTCTCCTGTGTGCAATCTATAAAATGGGGTGAAACCTATAGGTTTCTCAGCCTCTCACTCTGCCAGAGATCCAGAAATGCAAACAAAACAAATTGTAGTTCAATGCTTTGAAAACAGTCTCTGAATTGAAGTAGACTTCCTCTGAATAGAAAAGGAGAAATACTATAATTTACTCTATAATTGAGTCCTAATGGGAGACCCTTAGCACAGTTGGTGCTCAGTTAAGAAATAGCAATAATATCAATACGAGCTCACAAAGCATATTAGGCTAAAACCTAAACCTACTGACATAATCAATATGTTGCCGGATATTGACTTATACACAAATAAAGCCTGTTAGAGATGAGGCTCTTAATCACGATATTACAATACACCATTATTTACCCCCCCATCCATCTATCTTTCTGTTTATCTTTCTATCTATCTATCTATCTATCTATCTATCCATTTATATCTCTACCTAACAACTCACCTTATAGCAGAGGTTACAGCTGGCTGGAAAAGGGTTGGCCCCAGGGAAGATTTAGCAGTGTATGGAAACAATTTTTTTTCCATTGAGCTATAATTAATATATAATATTATATTGGTTTTGGGCACATAACATGGTGATTCATATTTTTATACAATTTGAAATGATCGCCACAATAAGACCAAATACCATCCTGTTACCATACAAAATTGTTACAATGTTATTGATTACATACACTACGTAAACATTACATCCCCCATGACTTATTTATTTTAAAGCTGGAACTGTAGACCTCTGATCTTCTTCACCAATTTCATCCATTCTTCCCACCCTGGAGACATTTTAATTGTCACAACTGGGGACAAGGAAGAGAGTAACTGTCAGCTAGTGGGGAGAGACCAGGAATAAATACCACTAAACAAGTATGGAACACAGGACAGCATGAGACAACAAATAATTACCTAGCCCAAAATGTCAATAGTGGTGCTATTAGAGTAATCTTGTTACAATATTTGAGTGTGTGTGTGTGTTCATATACATACATATATATATATATATACACACACTCACATATACATATATATCCTATTATGAGAAATATATATAACTACATATACATTTTTAGATAAAACTTCAATGCATATCTATGTTTATATGCATGTCTCTTTCACTTATTTCCATTGTACATGTTATTCTCTTTACCAAGATTAGACTCTCACCTTTCCACCCTAACTCATTATATTAAGCATATTTCTCCTTGTCCTTCAGAATTTAACTCAAGCATCACCAGGAAAGCAATAGTCATTGAGGCCAATCATGAAAAAAAAAATTAAAAAGCACAAAAACAACAACAAAAACAAACAAAAAACTTAATTTAAAAAATGGGCAAAGGACTTAAATATACATTTTTTCCAAAAATTATATAGTATATATTTAGTGATGATTTAGAGAAATTGTATCTCTTTTGCATTATTGGTGGGACCGTTGCATTTTTGGTGCAGCTCTTATGGGAAACAGTATAGAAGTTCCTCCAAAAAAAAAATAAAATATAGAATTACATATCAGCATTTTCACATCTGTATCTATACCCCAAAGAATTGAAAGCAGGTTCTTGAAGAGATATTTGTACATCCATGTTCATAATAGCATTATCCCCAATAGCCAAAAGGTGGAAACAACCCAAGTGTCCATTGATGGAAAAATAGATAAACTAAATGTGGTATATACATTACAATGGAATATTATTTAGTCTTATAAAAGAAGGAAATCTTGACACATGCTACAACATGGATTAAATGCAAGGAAATTATGTTAAGTGAAATGATCCAGTCAAAAAAGACAAACACTATATGATTTCCACTTATATGTGGTATCAAGAACAGTCAAATTCCTAGAATCAGAAAGAAGAGGAAGGGTTGCCAGGGGTGGGGGGAAACAGAGAATGAAGAGTTGTTTAAGGAGCATAGATTTACCAGATGGAAAGAGTTCTGGAGACTGGCTACACAAAAATGTGAAGCCCATACTTAATACTATAAATGATTAAGACGGTAAACTGTATGTTATGCATATTTCACCACTTAAAAAACAGATATAACCATATAATATTAGAATATGAGATGAGATAAAACAATGTGTTTAGGAAATTTGAGAGCCAATCACCATAAATACCACTCAGCCCCGTTATTTACCGAGTCTTTGTTTTAGCCCAGGCCCTACTATAAGGACTAGGATAAGAGCAATAAGAAACCAAATAAAACCCCTGCCGTCAGGGAGCTTGCATCGTAGTGAGGGAAGAACAGACAATAAACAAGTAAATAGGTAAGCCAGGTAGAGTAAAATAGATCAGAACAGGAGATAAGAACTGCTGAAGGGGAGGGTCAGGAAGGGCCACACTGAGAAAGTGACATTTGACAAAGGACTGGGAATTCAGGGAGTTAGAACAGAGTGAAGGAGGCAGAGTGCTGCATGTGGGAGCACCAGTGGCAGGAGTACTCTGGCTTTATCCCACATGCCACGGGAAGAATTGGTGGGCTTTGAGCAAGGCTGTGGCTTGTACTTTTTGATCCTTTCACCTGGCTGCTACTCTGGTTGAACAGAGTACCATGGGAGGTGGGGAATGGCAGGGGGAGAATGAGAGAGGCCAGTAGCAGGCCCCTGAAATTATCCAGATGGGAGAGGCTGATGATCTGCGCTAACATGGATGCAAGTGACTGAGATGTTGTCCACCTGTGGGTATAAAGGAAAAGCCAAAGGTTCTGCACACAGATGAGCTCTGGGGAGTAAGAGAAAGTGGGGCATCCCATTAAATGTTTATACCTACAGGTTCCTCTCAGTCTTGTTGTCATGATCAAAAATCTGAAATAATTGAAGTGGTCAGGTAGGTTTTTGGTCTGAACAACTGGGAAAACAGAACTGGAGTTTATGGGAGAGTAAAGCTTACGAGAAGGGCAGATCAGAGGCTTTGGAAATAAGTAATATGATTTTGGAAAGGCTAGGTTTCAGATGCAGAGTAGACACCCAAAGGGGCTGAGAAACAGACAGTGAATATACAAGGCTTACTTTCAGAAGAATGGGCTGGCCTGCAGATACAAACTTAAGAGACATCAGTGTTTGAATAGCATTTAAAGATATGAATCTGGAGATCACAGAGACAGCAAATATAGATAGAAAAGAGTTAGAGAGCAGAGCTCTAGCACACTGTTTAAGGGTCAAAGAGATGAGAGATCAGAAATGAAGTGTGAGAAAGAGAAGGAAAAACCTTGAAACCAAGGAAAGAAAGTACCAGGACAGAGAGTGTTCAGTTGTGTCAAAAGCAGCTGACAGTTCAGCAAGATGAGTCCTGGAGAAGTGACCGCTGACTCTAGTGATGGGGTGGGATTTGGTGACAATGGCAAAGGCAGGAGAATGAAGTAGGCAGGCTGTCAGTGCTGTTGCAAGTATAAACTGGCATGACTGTTCTGAAAAGCAATGCAGCAATATGAACAAGATCCATAAATATTCATACTTTTGACCCTATAATTTCTCTTCTAGGAATCTGTCCAAGGAAACCATCAGGGACCCAATAAAAGGCTTATGCACCTGTGTGTTCATCTCAGTGCTATTTATAACAATAAAACACTGGAAACAACCCAAATATATGATAGATAATTAAATAAAGTAGACTAAATCCATTCAGTGGAATATTATGCAGCTATTAAGTATGAATGAAAATTGTTTTATGATACATGAAAAATAATCATATGTGGAAACACTACATAAAAATCAGACTGAAAACACATGAAGCATAACCTCAAATTTGTTAAAAATTGTTTCTATCTCATGTTCATATTTATGTACAAATAAGCAACTTGAAGGAAAAATTCACTGCACGTTAACAGTAGTGATTAGTGTGCAGCAAGATCATGAGTTATGTTCTTTTTTTTCTTTATACTTTTCTATTTTTTCCCTAATATTCTGCAATGAGCTGACATTACTTTTATAATGAAATCTCTCTCTCACTCTCGCTCTCTCCACACATACACACACATACACAGAGGCTTTCTTTCCCATTAGCCCTTTCAAAAATCCCAGCAGGAAGTTTCCTGTTGTAGCTCAGTGGATTAAGAACCCAACATAGTATCTATGAGGATGCAGGTTCAATCCTTGGCCTTGCTCAGTGGGTTAAGGATCTGGCATTGCTCTAAGCTGGAGTATGCAGATGCGGCTGAGATCCAGTGTGGCTGTGGCTATGACATAGGCTGGCAGGTGCAGCTCCAATCTGACCCCTAGCCCAGGAACTTTCATATGCAATAGGCACAGCCCTAAAAAGAAAAGAAAAGAGAAAAAAAAAAAAGAATTCCAGCAGGGCCCACCACCGATTACCTGTCCTTAGAAAAACTGAGAAGCTGGAAAATATCTGTCCACTCTGTGAGCATCACTTTGAGTACAGGGCAGCCATGGGTGAAGGTTGCACGGGCAGGGGTGAGGGGACCTCATGCAGATAACAAGACAGCCCCAGCTCAGGGTGTGGTGGTCCTGACCTCCCCTCAGAAGCAAGAATCTCTGAGGCTCATCCCCACCCTTGCTCTCAACTACCCGGTCCACCTCGCAGGGCATGACAGTTTTCCCCCAGCCCAGCTCTGACCATGATCATGGCATTTCTCTCCGCAAGAGACCCTGGTAGCCTCAACAGGTCATGAAAACCAATTCTGGCACTTCAGACACTTCATAAATGGGTCCCCCTGTTGTTCTCAGGCTGGGTCTCTACTACTCAACCATGCACTCTAGCCAAGCATTCCCTAAAAGTTTATTTTTTTCTCTTTCAAGACACTATACCTACTCCCCAACCATTCCTGTCTTCACTAATGCTCCACCCCGCCACCTCCTAGAAAGCCCAGCACCAGCCCTTGTCCACGCCCTCCTTCCAGGTCCATGTTAATCCCCTCCCTCTCAGAAGCCCCTTGAAACCTCCAGCAGAAGGATCTCCACCTTCCACAAATGTCATTGGCAAATTTATCATCACACTGAACTATGGCTTTATGTTCAAAATATTTGAAAAGTTGTAATCACATTTATGACTTTTCAAATACGAGCTACATTTGGTTTCACTTGTATTCATCACATTCGTCCTAGACATTAAGTTCTTTAAAGGCAGAGAGTGTCACTGATATCACACAGCCTGGTCTTTGCTGAGCTCAGTGAAGCATATATGCTGTAAATATCTGATATGTGGCTGAGAGAAGGTCACTCAAGGGTGTCTAAGTTTGCTGGACCAAATATTCACTACATTAGACTGTGGCCTACAAGAGCCTTGGCCAGAGAAACTGGCTCCGTCACAATCAGAGGGTTCAGCAAACTTCATGTGAACTTCACTGCCCACTGGCAGCCCAGCATTACCAGCTCCCCCCACAGTAAGTATCACTTAGAGCAATAGTCTCTCTGTCACTCTAGCTCCTCTTTTGCCAAAGTCTACTACAGACAAGTTAATAAACTGATGGTCATGTTATTTTTTGCAAGACGTTTAATTCCAATATTTTGTAAAAAAAAAAAAAAAAAAGGCAAGTCTAACCCTGTAGAGAGGAAAAACAAGTTTCATAATTTTAAAATAAACTAAAGTCTACAGGATTGAGTTGGAAGTCATTTTCCTCACTTTTGTTGAATTATTTTTAATGTTTTTGTTGTGGTTTGATTTGAGGGTCTTTGGTTTGTTTCGTCTTTCTCCACCTTAGGAGCATTAGGGAAAAATGCAAACCCAGACATGTACTCATGAGATCGGATGGAGGGTGTTGAGATTTGGGTTAGATGAGATGAAGGGATAGGATTTGGTGCAACATTGTCATAGGCACTGGTAATAACCAGGAGTATTAGGATAGGCTTTGACAAGTATCAAATTAGTTGAATCAAGATCAGCCACATTATTTGCTGTTTCAAGTATGCAACTTGCTCCTGTGTACATCTGGGACCACACTGGAACTCCAGAGTTCAGAGACATTACTCGAAATCCTAAAATCAGAAAGGCAATGACTATATGGAGAGGTAAAGAAAAATGCTCACCAGCATGAGTATTATCTAGCACAAAACAAACCTAATTTATAAGCATCTTGAAGCTGCGGGGGAGGGAGATCCTGAAAAGATTCGAGAGCACGAGGAATGGCAAACGGAAATTAATTGCACAGTACCCATTATGACTAATTTAAGAATTGCAGATTGTCACTGATACAGTATCTATTTAGTGTGCTATCTTTAGTATTTCATTTCATGAACATTATAAAAAGGGGACACAGGCTTTCATAAGTTCACCTGCTAATCTTATTTTTCACATTGGACCTTGAATGCTTCATATGAGAAGCCTTCAACCCAGGCAGTTTTCAGAGATGTAACCCTCTTAGGACTGGCAATTGGGGAACAATTATTCTAGTTAAAAGAAGCAAAACACGTGTTAAGTTATCTGGGGGAAAACAACTGGAATAAATATGCTTGGAAATATCCTATGTCCAGGTCTAGTTGGAAGAGACTACGCAGCTGAGAGCTTCATTAACATGGGGACCAGGTCACTGAGTTCTGGGATCCCTGCTGGGCCCAATAAGAATGTTGATAATGATGATCATGCGAACAGGAGTTAGTTAGAACTCAACTCCTCTTCGCCATCACTGGCCACACTTCTCAGGGGCAGGGAAGGTTTCCCATACAACTAAATGCTGGATGTGATCAACTGGGAGCAAGGCATTTTTTAGGGACCAGCTCTTTGGGCCAATGGACCACCTGAAAGCCAGGCTGTTCCAACCAGTGGTACCTCACAGTCCTTTATCAGTTCAGGAACCAACCCCGGGGAATGGAAAAGGCAGTATTAAGCTTATTCTCCCAGTCCAGAAACATTTAGATTCTAGAAAGAATAAAAATAAAAAGGAACCAGACTCTGCAAAGAGTCAGGCAGACCCTTGACCTGTGCTTTCCACTCCCAGCTCAAGACACCTGCTCTGTATCCCTTCCCTGCAGGTGGAGTGACTGTCAACACCTTTGAGCAGCATTGCATTTTATGTTTTGCCAAGTCCTTCCACATCTATTTCCCCCTCCATTCTCATATGGCTCCCTGAGGAAGGCAGGGCAGGCATTATTACCCGCTGTATTAGTTTCCTGTGGCTGGAAAAAAAAATTACCACAAGCTTAATAGCGTCAAACAACATCGTTTTATTACCTTACAGTTCTGGATGTCAGATGCCCCAAATGGGTCTCCCTGGGCTGAAATCAAGGTGTCAGCAGGGCCGTGTTTCTTTCTGAAGGCTCTAGGTGAGAATCTGTTTTCTTGCCTTTTCCAGCTTCTGGTGATTCCCCACCTCCTTAACTCAAGCCCCTCCCCCTTCCATCTTTAAAGTCAACAATGGCCAGTTCAGCCTTTCTCAGATCACATCATTCTGATGCTACTTCTCTCTTACAAACTGTCAACTTAAAAAAAAAAAAAAAACCTAAACAAAACAAATAAACAAACAAAAACACGACCTAAAAGTTGAGAATGATGTTGTATTCCGCGTACTTGCTGAGGACTTAAGCCCAGAAGACAGGCTCTCAGATGGCTCTGAGAAGGTAAGGGAGGACTCAATATACAGAGGAATTTTGCAACAAAAGCCAGGTAGTCAGACTATCCAAAGATGATTGTTAAGTGAAAAAAAATAAATAAATAAACACCTCAAGCTAATGGACTTATTGCTTTTCTTTTTTTTTTTTTTTTCTTTTTAGGGCCACACCTGCAACATACAGGAGTTCCTGGCCTAGGGGTCAAATTGGAGCTACAGCTGAGGCCTATGGCACAGCCACAGCAACATTGGATCCAAGCCCCATCTACGACCTATGCTTTAGGTTGCAGCAATGCCAGATCCTTAACCCCCTAAGTGAGACCAGGAATCAAATCTGCAACTTCATGTATACTAGTCAGATTCTTAACCCACTGAGCCACAATGGAAACTCCTGGACTTATTGCTTTTCTATGTATGAGAAGATGTAAGAGTCTGGGCTCATTGAAATTATCCCTTTGACATGCATCTCAACTATCTAGGGCCAGTATCCTGTTTTTCTCCATCCTGAACCCCCTCAGAGTGCACAGTGGCTGATGGCTTAATGGCAGCAACATCCTTTGTTCACTGGCATGGCAAGAGACATTCTTCGTCCGCACCATTCTTAAGGACCCTCGTGATTACAATGACCCTTGTGACCCACCCAAAGAATCCAGAGGACTCCCCTGGAAATTTTGTCAGGCAGATATTCTCTGTAATGATCACCATCCTGTGCTGAGCAGTTCTCTCACAGGCAGGGGAAAGAAGGCCACAATAACAAGTGAAATATTTTTCTTTCTTTCTTTTTTGTTTTTGTTTTTGTTTTTGTTTTTGGTTTTGTTTTTAGGACTGCACCCTGGCATGTGGAAGTTCCCAGGCTAGGGGTCACATTGGAGCTACAGCTGCCAGCCTATGCCACAGCCACAGCAACAAGTGATCCTAGCCATGTCTGCAACCTACACCTCAGCTCATGGCAATGCCAGATTGGTGACCCACTGAGCAAGGCCAGGGATCGAACCTGCATCCTCATGGATCCTAGTTGGATTAGTTTCCACTGTGCCATGATGGGAATTCCTCAAGTGAAATATTTTAATATCAGTAAATGAACCACCTTAATTCCACCTAGAAATTGACATCCCCCTTGTCAGGTAGGCTAACATAGTCACAGATTTCAGGATGTTTCCAGGAGGCCATTTATTCTTTCTAACCACCCCATTCTGGAGGCAAGGAAATGCCCAGCCTGAGCTGAGAGACCTGCAGATGGTCTGACCTGGTCACCATGTGTGACAGTGGGACTGAAACTCTGAGCTTGACTTCCCAAGTTGAGTGCTCCATCCTTGCTGTGCTCTGGACTGGTGACAGAGTGAAGGAGAGTGAGAGGACACAGCACGGGAACAACAGAAAGAGAGCAAAACAAGGGGGCAGAAAGGAATCAAAGGCTGAGCAGGAGAGACTAGGAGGCTGCCCCCTCCGGTCTTTGTCACCATCCTCCCCTTTTGGTTTCTATCCCTTCTGCTCCAAGTTGGGCCCCATTCTCCCCAAACAAAAGAATGTGTGCATGCTTTTTCCCTTTTGGGTTTTTAGGGTGTTTGGTATCGCTTCCCATCTTTCACAATGTGCAGCAGGAGGGGAGGGGACAGAGAGGTGACAATTTTGCCAGGCAGGTACTGTCTGTAATGATCCATCATGCTACGCTAGGTGGTCCCCAGACAGGCAGGGAAGAGAAAGCCACAGTAACAGTAATAAACAGAGAAGAGGGCTTTCCAGGTACCAGTGTAATGAGGAGCTCCAGCTGCCTCATTTGCAGCGGGGGGGCGTGGGGAGGGTGCCTGGGGAGGGTGGGAAGGAGCAGGAGAGAAAAAACTAAAGGGACCACAGATGGAGGTGCCCAAAGGTGGTAGTTTTCTATTTTGCCCCAGTGACTGCTGCCATGCATGTGTGTTTTCTCTCCTTACTGCTCAAAGGAATAAAACACCACCTATACTCTCACAAACTTTGTGTTGTTGTTAAGGATGGAGAAGTACATTTGTCAAAAGGTCCAACTGCCACTTCCGATTCCAAAGCTCGCAAAGGATCCACCCCTATGGTGATTTAGATTAATCGCTTCTCATTAAGAGCCAATAAACAAACTACATTGAGAGAGCGCCTCTCAGCCACAGCCCACTGTGGTGGTGTATAATTGCCACGGGGGAGGGCAGAGGCATACCAGAGAGTTGTCAAATGTAATTTATAGGTTTTTAAGATCTAATCATTTTCTATAATATTAGATTAAGTGACAGTCTATATTGAAGAGGAAATTACATTTCACCTTGCTTTCTTAACCCCACCCCCTTTTCTAGCTGGGGTTTTCAAAGAGCTCTCAACTCAACACAGCAAAGAGCCTGAAAATGCCCTTGACAATGTACTTGAAAAGGCCTGGCCAACGGACTTCCATGCACCCCAAATCTGCCAAGAGAAGCGGGGACAAGAGAGAAATGGGAACTTTCTCCTGACCAAGCCAACTCTATCCAGGAACCCCAGGAAGTCAGCTCTGCTCGCTTCAACCAGAGCTATGTATCCTACTCTCTGAGCACCCGCACCCCAGCTCAGTGTTTATTTTTGAGTTTGTGATGGTGAAGAGCCCTGACAAAAGCTCAGCATGTTTAGCTTTGGAATCAAGCAGCCCTCACTCTTTCATTTAGTCATTTGGTCACATGGTCAACCATTTGCCCACATGCACGCTTATGTGTCAGATTCTAAGAGGGCATGGGAGACATGGAATGAGAAAGACAAGATTCAAACCCCATTTCCATTTATTAGCTCCTTGCCTTCAAAGCTTTGGTTTTTCTCAACTGTAAATTCTTTTAAAAAAGGAATAGCACCCGCCTCCACGACCACTAGAAGAGAAGACGAGAAAGAGAAATAATGTTTGGAAACTCCTGACGCATATTGGCAAACTCAAATGTCAGGACTTTTCTTTCCCTTCTGCTCTCCACAGGGTTGAGAATGGTTATTCTCAATTAAGATGGCAACAAACACAAAATCTGTTAGAGGGGTGGGGGGGGGAGGGTCACGCAGGTGGCACAGCTGAGATGTATGAAGCAAAAACAGAGATGTAAAGATTGATGTCCACTGTTGTAGAAGGAGTCCAGTTCCCACAGCCCAAAAAGGAGAAGTGGAACAGTCATCCATTACTGTGCACGCTTGAGACATACAAGGTCTGATTACAGAGAACCAGTTCATTAGCCTGGAGGTCACACTCCTTCACTCACTGGTTCTGACAGAACTTTCCAATCTCGTGTCCCCAGGTGCCTATCCTCTTGAAGAATCATCCATTTCACTCTTTCCCAAACATCTTACTTTCCCACCTCCTAGCCAATGTAGATCACATTCCTCCTCCTGGAAAGCTCTGCTTATACTCTAGACACATAAACCCTCTCTATCTTTTAAGGCCAAACCCAAAGTCCTCTAAGAAAGCACTGTGGATTCCTCCCTCTTCCCTCTGCAGTGCTTTTTAGAGTTTACAATGACCTGCTTAGATTATAGTAAAGCTTTGAGCGCTTTCATGGCAGGGGGAGTTTTTCCATCTTTCCATCCCCCCCCCCATCTAGTCTAAATTAGTGTCTTTTAGAGGAGCTCAAAAGTCCAACTGCTCTGATCTGTGTGGCCTGTTCTCATGCACTCAGCGGGAAGGGGCAGCCACTGCCCCTGCAGGATCCGTGGATGAGGGAAAGGGGTCATGGCCGAGCCTCCAAGTGTCTCCTAAGGCCTTGATCACAAGGGGCCCTGGTCATTTCCCCACTCAGTGCACGCACTGGCCAAACTTGGCTAAGCCTGGTCTCACTGAAGGGAGGTGTAGAGTCCTCCCAGGGGGAGAACCCCAGGGGCAGAGTGGAGGCAAGGAATATTTTGTGCAAATGATATACCTGAATTCCTCTCCCAGGTATACACCCAAATAAATCATAAACAAACAAATGTGTGTACATTCATATCCAAGCAGCTCTATGCAAAAATGTAGCCAAAACGTGGAAACAGTCCAAACTTTCTTCAACCAGTTGAATGGCTGAATGGATAAGCAAATCTGGGTACATATACGTGGACCATTACTCAGCCATAAAAAGTAATAAAGTACTGATAATGTGCCCCCATATGGATGAATCTGAAAGATATTATGTTAAGCAAAAGAAGCGAGTCGCAAAAGGTCACATAGCACATGACTGCATTTATGTAAAATACCCAGGACAAGCAAGTCCAGAGACAGAACGCAAGCTGGTGGTTTCCAAGGACTGGGTAGAGAGGAAGCAACTATTTAATGGTTACATGGTTTCTTTTGGGGTGATGAAACATTTTGGAACTAGCTAGAGGTGGTAGTCATACAATATGGTGAATGCATTAAATGTCTACAAATCGTTCATTTAAAATGGTTAATTTTATGTTATGTGAATTTCACCTCAATAAAAATAAAAGAGCTGTGGCCAGCTCTGGTTGGCTCCAGCCTCCCTCATGCCTGCCAAGAAAAACTAGGATGACAATACTAAGCTGAAGATACCAGTAAGCACAAAACTGATTCCCACCTGACTTATAAAGTGACCAGTCTCCTAATAAACCTCTCTGCTAAATGTAAATAATAATAATATAATTGATTAAAATAGGTCCCACAGACCACAACCATAAGGAAAGCCTGGACAGCTATATGAATCCTACAGCCCACTACTGGCTAGTGAGTCTGGTCACTGGTCTGCTTTCTCTCCATGTTGCCCAATTTCAACTCAGGCTGCAGCCCATAAAGAATCCACATGTCCTGCTGATATAAGCGGCAGTTCCAAGTGGATGGCCCCTCCCAGGAACAAATCCCATTCTAACTGTCTCAAGCCTCCTCTTCCTATTTCTGAAAAATTAACATTACCAACAGGTTTAATTAAAAAGCAGAGGCCCCTTCATGCCTAAGCACCATGCTTCAACACTCTCATTTTAAAGGATGGTGTACAGGTGCTTGCTTTATACAGCTTTATGAAGCATGTGTTATAAAAGTACCTCACCCATACGTTTTTTTATACCATGGCAGTCCATTCAATTCAGTGCCATAAAATCCTAGCAATATTTAAGTGTTAAAGGTGACTTTCACTATGATATTTATTATTGGATAATGAAAAATGGGACAGATAGCCTTCAAACCTCCAGGCAATGGAGCGAACCACATCTCTTCTAAGCTTTTAATAATAGGACCACCATATTTCCTGGAAATGACACAAATCCCCAGAGTCCCTTTTAAGATTCCCTCTTGGCAGCGTGAATTTTAACAGTTTTTTTTTTCCTTTTTTGAGACCAAAACCCATTACAATCAGAGGGAAATCAATTAGTTAAATATTTGGATCTGCCTTCTCCATCAGACTGGACATTTTAGGACAGTCTTGCCCTTCCCATATGACAAAGAATTCCCTATCGCTCTTGCTGTAGATAGCTCTATAGAACCCAACATAATCAGCGGTCAGAACACAATGGGAATTTACTCCATGCCTCTCTTCCCAAATCTAGACCTTCTTGGGTTTTATGTCTTATTGCTATTATACCAACTAATATGCTTATTGCCATCTATTTCTCTGTTTGTGTCCTCAGCAGACGTGGCATCTCTGAAAACAGTGACTCTGTCTGACTTATCTTTCTTACCTCCAGCATCTAGCACAGTATCTGGTACCCTCTAGATATAAATAAATATGCCTGAGTGAAATAATAGTTAACTAATTCTGAGAAAGCTAGTAGAGAGCAAGATCCTCCATCACAACTATCTCAATACATAGTTGAAGGCATGAGAGCGATTCGGTGATCTCAAAATCCCACAGTTAGCAATGACATGATTGGTAGCCAGTAGTGGCACCTTGGAAAAGTGTATATGAATCCCCCAAAGTGCCTCTTAAACCCTTCTTCCTAGATCCTCCTGCAAAGGTCCAGAGTTGGGATTTCTGACTCAGGGAGCAGAGCTCTGGATCTGCCTTATGAGAAGCCCCATGATTATTCCAGTGTACACACACGAGTCAGCACCTCCCCTTTAGAGTGTCTTTAGAAAGAAAAAAAAAAGCATTTTTTTTTCTCCAGTTCCTCACAGAACAGACATAAGCTGCTAGTGCCTGAGAGCCCTCCATCAAGGAGGTGGCCATGGCAAGTTTGAAGAACTCATACAAGTAAAATGGAATGTGAAATGCAGAAGCAGCCTTCCACACAGGTCTGTTTCCCTGGACTCCGTATAAAAGCAAGGGCTGCAGGAGAGAAGGATGGGGGCCCTATAGACAGGGCCAATCACAGGAAGGGAATCAGGACAGCATTTGATAATATCCTTCTCTGAGTAGCCTTTAACCCCCTCTACTCAGTCAGAGGTGGGGTCCCCAAATATCCCTTTTGTAACTTAGCTCTAACGTCACGCTAAGCTCCTACACAGTATTATTTTTGCTCCTAAAGAGCCTATATTTTAGGCTTTCTAAACACCACCTATTCAGAGTTGGAAATAAATTAGTATCAACTGTGGAGCAATGAGCTGCTACCTTCAGATTCTCCATCTAGTATCTAGAATAGAAATGAGAAGGAATTAGCCATTCTCTCTCCTCATTAATAAACAAGAGTTGCCATCCCTTCTAGTTTACAGTGTGTTAACACCTCTCTAGCTGCTCCCTGGCTGCTGTGCCTAGCTTAGGGTGATATCCAAGGGAAAGAAATAGAAATATTTGGTGTCAGTGTGTGTATGCATTTAGGCTAGTGAGGCAGGCAGGTGGGGGCAGAAACTTGAATCTGATCAGAAAAGACTAAGCAACAGCTCTAGACTTAGTCCCAAAGTGGAAAATGAAAGGACCTTCGGCATTTGTTCCCTCCTGTGGTTTAATGCAGACCCCAAGGATCCTGGACATTTAGACTAGGAGGGGCCAATTAAGATTCAAGGGAGAAAAAAAGTGTAATTCAGAGAACTGCATTTCAAACTTGAATGTGATCACTAAAGATCTTATGACACTACAGATCCTGGTCCAATACGTGTGGTGAAGGGTGTGGGATGCTGCACTTCTAACAGGATCCTAAACTAAGCCAATGCTTCTGGGTCTGCAGTCCACACCTTGACCAGCAAGGACTTAGGGGACAATGAGAACAGCTGGTGTATTGCTCAGTGTCTCAGTGTTCATCAGATTCACCTGGAGGGTTTGTGTTAACCACAGGGTGCTGGGCCCCACCCACAGTGTCTGACTCAGGAATTCTGGGGTGGGCCTGAGAAATTGCATTTATAACAGATTCTCCAGTGATTCTGTTGCTGTGGTTTAGAAACCACACTTGAGAACCACTGGGGTAGTAGGACACTAGACATGGATCAGGCAGAACTGGATTCAGATCTCACTGTGGGGCTCACCTGCTCAGCTCCCTGAATCTGGTGTAAGAGGGGATAATAATATCTATTGGTTGGTTCCTGGGCTTAGGTGAGGGTTAAATGAGATAATGTCTATATTTAGCAAAATTTGCTAGGCCCTCAAAAATGGACAGTTGTGAACTTCCTTTCCTTTGTCAAAATTAGCCAGAATGAAGAATGGCTGAATTCTAAAAATATTCTGGGATGTGGCTTCACCATATAAGGCTTCATATCAAAAGCCAGCTTTGGAGTTCCTATTGTGGCTCAGCAGAAAGGAACCCAAATAGTATCCATGAGAATGCAGGTTCGATCCCTGGCCTCACTCAGTGGGTTAACAATCCAGCATTGCTGTGAGCTGTGGTATAGGTCTCAGGTGCAGCTCAGATCTGGCTTTGCTGTGGTTGTGGCATGGCAGGCCAGCAGCTGTAGCTCCAATTCGACCCCTAACCTGGGAACTTACATATACTACACTCGCAGCCCTCAAAAAAAAAAAAAAAAAAGCCAGCTTGGCCCAAGAGTCAAGATAATCATCAATCTGTGTACTGTGTCTGCTTTGATTTGGCCATTCTGACCTTCTACTGACACACAGGCAGATAGGTAAAGCTGAATGATCAGTTTATTGGAGGCTCACACCATGCAAGGAAGTGTGAAAGGTGCCTCTGAGATGGGATTGAGCAAGATGGTTTCTGCCCCAAAAAAACTTACAATCTTGAAGGAAACATTCAGTCTGAAGTATTGTGAGCTGAAGGGCCTGTTAGGTGAGAGACTGCCATAGTGAATACATAGGGCGGAAGACAAATACAGTAAGTAGCATTGGTGAAGATCAAGAGAGAAATTATGTGTAAATACTAAAGATAACCAGAAAAATGTAAATATTGCTAGTTCATACTGTAGATGCCTAAAGGGCCTCTGTAACAGGAAGGTTAAAAAGGAGGCTTTCTTCCAAAACACATTCAACTTAAGATTCTCCTATTAGACTATCGCTTTGCTTAAATCATTTATATTTAAGACTAGGCTTTTAGTTATGAGACCACTCTGAGAGAACAGAATTCACAGATAAATTTGTGGATGTCAACTATAGTGTCTCTTAGAATCACCTGGAAATCTCTGTAGACCATTTCCACCCCATGCTACATGCTCTAGAGATGCTGATTCTGGAGTTCTAAGCAAAAACATAAACCTCCAAAGCCCCGTTTTTTCCTAAGACACCATTTCTCCTATGTGAGCCAGAGAAAAATGTTTTTCCTCAAGCCTCTGAAACTAGCCCTTCTATTTCAGATGAAAATTTCCAGCCAGTTTTCTCCAGAACCAATTAATAATACATTGTTGTAACTAAACCAGATCTATAAAAATAGTCTTAAAATCATAATCACAATCGTAAGAGCTAATATTCTTTGCTCTCGCTATGTGCCAAGCTGCGTACTAAGAATTTTTCACATGTAGAACTTCATTTAACCCTCACAATGACTCTAAGAGTTAGAACTCTTTATTCACCAGTTTTCAGAGAAAGGTTCAGTATGATAAAGAGACATACAAGATCATAAAGCTAGAATGTAATGTTGCAGGAATAAAAATCTGCCTATTTCTAACCCCCAAACTTACTACTGTATACTATTCTAAAAGTAGCACTGTTTTTTGTTCAAAAAATGTAATGAGCAGTATCACCTTGGCTGTTGGTAGTGCTCACACATGGCTTCATTTCAGAAGGTGATATTTTGAAAAGGATCTTGAATGGGGCAGAAGGTTCATAGGAAACAGAGCAGAAGGGTGTTACAAAGAAAGACACAAAGGCATAAAAGGGGGAAAACCCAAAGGAGTCTTGGTTCCTCTACTCTGCTTGCTGTCACATTTGATTTTTGCTCCACATTCACCTTCTCTCTTATTGCCCTGGCTTCTGCCCCTGCCTCTCAGATTGATGCTTTCTGTGACTCACCTGATGCCTATACAGGTGGGTTCAGGCAGCACAAACAAACAAAAAAACTGCACACAGTTAAACCTCTGTAAAGCAAATCCTATTCCTCCACTGACTCATTACCATTTCACTTCAAATGGATATTCAATGTCCAATCTATAGTTTCTCTCCTTTATGTTCTCTGCCAAGTGTCTAATGATCTGTGGATGAACAGTGAAGGACACTGACACTGACCAATAAGGTCACTATTTGCTCTACTGCTCCCTCCTCCATTCACACAGAAACTCAAACCCACCTATTTTACAATTTACAATGTTTATACGGTGGGTTTTCTTAAAAAAGAACATGGATTTAAACATGCATTTGGTTCTATTCAAAAAGCTACGATGAACAAAGATTCAAAACCTAGACCAAGCCAGATTACTGCACTAAGGTTCTTTATATATATGGGGAAGGAAAATAGAATATATTTATGAAATGCTGCAAGAAGTTCCAAGAGACAGCATCAAATTTCCTAAGTAGAAGACAGAAGTCATGCTTAACTCCTTTTCTTAATATTCCCTACTTTGAACCCCTAAGAGAATGCCTACCCTATTAAAGTGTTTCACTCTCTTACTGAGAAAAATAATTCAGTCCATCTATCATTCTCCTGAACTGCCAATTCCAACTAAAAGCCTACTTCCCAGGCTTGAACTACTTTCAGAACTATTTGGCTTCCCCTATGGCATGTAAGCAAAACAGCTCCTTCCACCACCATGTCTCCCCACTGATGCCCAAACACAAACATAGCATCTGTGGAAAACATAGCAATTTAAAGACAAAGCAAACATAGCAATTTTAAATAAAGCCAACTCTCAATTTTCTGCCTCGGGAGTGGGGTGGGGATGATGCGTGCTAAAGGCAACTTTTGATTTTTTTTTTTTTTTAACACGGGGAATAAACAAACCTCGGATTTTACTGTTGAACTTGGTTATTCCTACCATGGAGAAGACCTGGGAAGGGTGTGTAATTCCAAATGGTAATGAATCAAAGCATTTATTTTTTCCTAGTAACCTGGCTGGTGGTCTTTTCTGCAACAAATGAGCTTGAATTAGCTTGAGCTACTATTACTGTGGCTTTGCCTTCCTTAACAAAGTAAGTAATATTTAGAGGGCGGCTAGGAGGAAGGAGAGTAGTAGCAAAGGTGACTGGGTGAAGAGTAGCCTCTAATTAAATACTTCGCCTAGAGACACATGTGCCTACTCAACACTGTGATAACAGAGTTGGCTGCCCCACTTGTTCCCTCCCGGGAAGAGGCAAATCTGACCTTCACTCGTTCACTTCCTGCACGTTCTTCCTCTTGAGGATGTTTCTTTCATTAAAGACCCTTCCTTTGGACCCACAAGACATGTCAGAGTCAAAGAAAAGGAAGACACTCGATAGACCTCAAACTGGAAAGGCAACCAATGAGGGTAGGGTTAATATTTAGGGTTTCAGCTACATGTCCCCAGGCCTGGCACCAGAAGATGCTGTGAAGTGAATTAATCCATATGACAGCTCAGTTCCCAGCTGGACCACTTCTTTCATGAGAAGTTCCTCACTCCATCTCATTGACCTCCACACTGCTGTCCTTACCCACTTCTCTGTAATCACCTCCGTACTCACCCAGACTTTACAGTTTTCATGTCCAGTTGGATGTTACATGATGTCTGAGACCAGCTTCCCATATCCTTGATGTTGATTTCTGTATCTTGTATGATGATTTATCGTGTATGATGCACCCGCATTAGAATTCATTGCTAACAGCCCACGAATTAGGGACAGCCTTCGTTTCTGGGCTTTGTATGCTGTCCTTTGCAACCTCTACCAGGCATGGAAGAACCCTGGGGATGAACTTAAATGGCTGAGGTGGGGCATGGCGACAGTGCCCTCAGAGGTAAGCAGGACCCAGGGGCAACCAAGACAGGGCCAGGCAGGCGTCAGCATCCTGAATCAGTCAGAGAGGTGGACAAAGCACAGTTGGGAAAAGCATGTGACTTGTCTATATGTTATTTGTTCCTTCACGCCAAGCCCATTCTTAGCCCTGCTGGGATTTCTCTATAAGGAGTCTTTTAAACATTCTCATTCATTTTTTACAATGACAAAAATAGCTCTGGTGTCCAGACAAAAGCAGTTGTTTTTTCAGTACTTATGCCCAAGGTCTTTAAAAACCATAAAACTAAGTGTTGGGTCAGGAAGTGGGCCTTGGTAAACAAAGCCTTTCTCTGAGCTGATGGGGTTGATTTATTATGGCACAGGGCAGCCTCAGCATCCATAAAGGGATGGCCCTTCTGTTCTGGGAGAGCTTTTGTGCTTCTGGAGTCACTGAGACTCCCTCAAGAGGGAAAATAATGACACTCTTCTCTCTAAATCTCAGCTTTTCCTGAGCCTCCCTCTGTCACCATGTTCTCAGTCCTGGAAGGGGGAAACAGAGGAACTATTTTTACATGAGCAAAAGCAAAAGTGATGGAACAGTGAGCAGAGGGGTACCAGATGAGACTAGGTACCAATGGTAATTTTAATAGGTAACATCACTGCCTATTCAGGAATGTGAGCTGCCATCACCTCTCTCCACCTCCCATGCCAGGCACCACAGATGGTCCCCCCAACATGCTACCCCCAGAGGTGAGTTTGACTTCAGCACAGACTCATATTTTTCACTATCTGCACTATTCCCATCCCTTCTACATCTGCCTTCTCCTATTCCCAAACAAAAGTAATAGACTGGGAGCTCAGACAGAACGAGGGCTCCTATTTCTCTAGGGCTTAGAAATCCCACCAAGGAATTAACTCCAAGTAAAGAGAAGCTGCTCTGGTCCTTTCCTCCTAAGGCCACATGCAAGTGGTTCTCTTGCTAAAGAAGATGGGGAAGGATAATGAGCTGAGTGACCCCAGGATGTGAGAGCACCCCCGCCAGTGGAAACAGAGACACCACAGAGTCAGTAAGGCTATCAACCTGAAGCCAACCTCATGTCCAAGCAGGAGATGGGGCCCAGCATTTACAGAGTTCTGAGTGTCCTGTCTTCATGTCAAAGCTCCCAAGATGGTCTGACTACTACAAAGCCCTTACAGAATGATTTTGGTTTCTGCTGAGCAAGTGGAAACAGGCTGGCTGCTCCACAACCACACATGTGACCCAGAAAGAAAGGGAGTGACCACATGACCCAAGCCCGGAGCACTGTGGCTGGAACTCACTGAACTTTGGTGAAACAAGAGAGGAGGGGAAGCCTAAAGAAGGGGCCCAGGGAAGAGACTGAGCAGAAGAGAAGGAGGAACAATTCTGACAGTCCTGTATTCCAACTCTTTATTCTCAGTCCCCAACAGGCATCTTGCACTGCCCCCTGCCCCTTCCATAGCCAGCAGGATGTAAAGAAATTGTTGTCCCCACCACCAAACCTGTCATTTACTGAGCACATGCTATGTGCCAGTCACTTCCATGGATTATCTCATTCAATACTCAAAAACACCCTAGGGGGTAAGTATAATATTATTTCCATTTCACAGATAAGGGCACTGAAGTTTTCAGAACTCAACCTACCCATCCCAAGTAACACTGTTTTTTGTCTTGTTTTATATTTTTATGGCCACACCCACAGTATATGGAAGTTCCAGCGCCAGGGATTGAATCCAAGCCACAACTGTGACCTATGCCACAGCTGGGGCAATGCCAGATCCTTTAACCATCTACACAGGCCAAGTATTGAACCTGCATCTCCATTGCAACCTGAGCCACTGTAGTTGGATTTTTAACCCACTGAACCACAGCAGGAACTCCCAAAATAACACTGTTATTAAGTGGGAGAGCCTAAAACTCAGTTTTACCTGAGGCCAGCATGAGGGTTCTAAACACCACACTGGATGGCTGCAAAAAGGCAACCACTTGAGTCAAAAGCCATTCCCACAGCCCCCTGAAGGGTCACTCAGTTTCCCCAACTGAGGATTCATTGGTCTGAAGACAAAGCAAAGCATGGAGCAAATGCACTTTTCTTTTTGGTGGGTATATGTATGCATGGTTAAGTTTTTGAAAAAAATTATGTGTTCCATCAAAAGAGCAGCCATGGCTCCCTTTTAAATCAAAGTGCCTCCCCAACATTAGAAAATAATTTAATGTAAACAATGTATTGAAGTCAACATATGCAGAGTCCACAAATTATAAAGTTTCAGCCCAGTGAATTCACAGGTGAGTGTGCCGGTGTATTCACTTCTGACATAAAAAATTATTTAGTAGTCAGCTGTGGCTGACTGGATAAGGACCTGACATTGTCTCCATGAGGATTTGAGTTCAATCCCTGGCCACACTCAGTGGGTTAAGGATCTGGTATTGCCTTAATCTACAGAATAGGTCACAGATGTGGCTCAGCCAGTGCCGCATTTGTGGTGGGTACAGCAGTAAAAAGAAAAATTGAAAAAGAAAAAAGAAAGAAACCCAAGTGTGTACCTTCTCTTCCAAAAACAACCACTATCCTTTCTTCTATTAACGTTCATTAGTGTTGAACATTTTTAAAGGTTATACCAGTAGAGCTATTCAGTGTCTATTCCTTAATTTTATTTTATATTGGTTGAAAATGATGTGTTCATTTCAGGTGTACAGCAAAGTGAATCAGTTATACATCTATCTATTCAATTTTCAGCTTCTATTCCTATATGGGTTATTATAGAATATTGAGTAGAATTTCCTGTGCTCTACCATAGATCCTTGTTGATTATCTATTCTATATATAGTAAGGTGTATATGTTAATCTCAACCCCTAATTTATCCCACCTTTCCCCTTTGGTAACCAAAAGTTTGTTATCGAATTCTGTGAGTCTATTTCTGTCTCTCTCTCTTTTTTTTTTTTAATTTTAAACCATACTGTTTCACCATGCTGCCTATAAATTGATCTTAATTCACATCTATAACCTAATAAGAGAGTCATATTTTTCCTTTTTTGTCTCTCTCTTTTTAGGGTCACACCTGAGGCATATGGAAGTTTCCAGGCTAGGGTCTGAATAAGAGCTGCAGCAGCTGGCCTATACCACAGCCACAGCAACACAGGATCTGAGCCACGTCTGTGACCTACACAACAGCTCACAGCAATGCCAGATCCTTAACCCACTGAGCAAGGCCAGGGATTGAACCCACATCCTCAGGGATATTAATCGGGTTCTCGACCTGCTAAGTCACAGCAGAAACTCCCTATTTCTGTTTCATAAATAAACTCACTTGTATTATATTTTTTATTTATTTTTATAATGATTTTTATTTTTTTCCATTATAGCTAATTTACAGTGGTCTGTCAATTTTCTGCTGCACAGCAAAGTGACCCAATTACATTCTTTTTTCTTACATTTATCATGTTCCAGAGGGAGTAGGAGGGTCTGGCAATTTGGGGTTAACAGATATATTTTTTTAGATTCCACATATAAGTGACATATGAAGAGATATTGAAAATTGCTAATAATTAAAAAATGCAAATAAAAAATACAATCAGATATCACCTCACATCAGTGAGAATGGCCATCACCAAAATGTCTACAAACAATAAATGTTGGCGAGGGTGTGGAGAAAAGGAACCCTCCTATACTGTTGGTGAGAATGTAAAATAGTGCAACACTATGAAGGATGGTATAGAGACTTCTTAAAAAACTAAAAATTACTAACCAAAAACTAAAAATTAAAAATTACTGAGCCATAAAAATGAAATAATGCCATTTGCATCAACATGAATGGACTTAGTATCATACTAAGTAAGTCAGACAGAGAATGATAGCATGTATTATTTTTCATCTTGCTTGTGTGGCTCCACATTTTATGAGATTAATCCATCTTGTTGCTTGCTTGTAACAGTGATTCCTTCTTTATCTTTGCTGTGTAATGTTCCATTGTGGAAATATTCCTCAACTTATTTGTCCATTTTTCTGTTGGTGGACATTTGGGTTGGTCCTAGGCGATGGTTTTTATTGCTATGAATATTCCTCTAGATGTTGTGGGAGGCACATATGCATGCCTTTCTGCATGATACACATCTAAGAGTAGAATAAATGGGTCATAATTTATGTGTATGATCAGGTTTGGTAGCTGCTGCTAGTATCTCAAGGTGGCTTTAACAGTTTCCTTCCCTCTTAGCAGTGTACAAAAGTTCCAGTAACTCCACATACTTGTCTACACTTGGAATTGTCAATTTCTGGTTTTAGCTAATATGTTGGCTATATAAATCATCTCAGAGTTTCATCTTTCATCTCCTGCTGACTAATAAAGTTGATCAGGTTTTCATATGTTTATTGGACATTTAGATATCTTCTTTGGTGAAATGTCAGTTCAAGTCCTTTGCCCACTTTTCTCTTACGTTGTCAGTTTTGTTTAAATGATTTGTAAGAGTTCCTTTTATATTCCAGATACGAGTCCTTCCTTCACGTATATCTTATGAATATCTTTTCTTATTAAGTGGCTTGTTTTTTCACTCTTATAATACTTTTGTGGAACACAAGTTATTCAGTTCCTTAAAGTTAAATTTATCAGAATTTTCCTTTATGGTCAAAACTTTGTGTGGCCTATGTGAGAAATAATTGTCTATCCAGAAGCCATGAAGATAATCTCATGGCTTGTTGGGAATCTTTATGATTTCAACTTTCACATTTATATCTGTAATCCATCAGGAATGGTTTTGCATAGAGAGTAAGATAGGAGTTAAATTTTTTTCTTTTAAATAAACGAAGTTACATTTTTTAAAAGAAGATCCTTTCATCACAGAACTTCAATATTACTTCTGTTATAAATCAAGCAACTACAGATATGGCTGCTGCTGGGCTCTGTTTCGCTACACTGTTTCTCCATCTTTGTGCTAATACCGTATGGTCTTAATTACTGAAGCTTTAAATAAGTCTTGCTGTTTGGTACTGTAAGTACTGTGGCTTTTGTTTCTTTCAAGATTGCCTTCCATACTCTTGGTCCTTCATATTTTTCCATAAATTTTAGAATCAGCTTGTCACATTCCACAGCAAAAGTATAGTGGGATTTCTACTGCAGTTGTTTTGAACTAATAGATGAGTTTAGGAGAGAACTGACATGCTTACAATATTGAGTCTTTCTATTAGTAAACAGTTTTTTCTCCCATTTATTTAGGCCGTCTTTAATTTCTTTCAGCAAGGCCTCAATGCAGCATTTTGTACCACTCATGACCTTATTATATTATTGTATTACCTGTTCACCAGATATCGTTTGATGCTATTATACAAAGAACCTTTTTTATTTCATATTTTTAATGTTCTGTTTGTTTCTTATCATCACATTTATAAATGAGAGATTGTATCAGTGATCTTGCCATATTCACTTATTAGTATGAGTGGTTGATTTATGAACCTTCTTGAATTTTCCACATAGACAATTATGCTATCATTTCCTTCTCTCCAGTCCTTATACATTTCCTTTCTTTCTTGCCTTTTGCATCAAATAGAACCTTCATTATAACACTGAAAAAAAAGAGGTGATAGTGGGCATCCTTATTCAGTTCTCACTCTTCAGGGGAAACATTCAAAATGTCACCACTACATGTGATGTTTGCTGTGGGTTTTTTTAAATATATACTTATTTCATCAATTAAGAAAGTTTTCTTATACTTGGCTGAGAGTTATTGGTATAAATGAGTGCCAAGTGTTATCAAATACTTGCTCTCCATCAACTGAGATTATCATATGATTTTCTCCTTTATTATGTAATTGTGGTGAATTATATTTAATTTCCCATATTGAAGTAACCTTGCACTCCTGGAATAAGCCCAACTTGGGTGCAATATATTATCATTTTTATATTTTGCTGACTCTAATTAGCTGTTTTGTTAAGAATGTTTGCCTCTATGTTCATGAGAGGAATTCATCCATAATTTTTATGTCTTTGAATGTCATTCTCAGGTTTTGGTATCAGGGTTACACTGCCCTCATAATAAGCTGGAAAATTTTCCCACTTGTTCTACTCTCTGAAGAACTTCTATAAGATTCCTGTTATTTTCCCCCAATCATTTGGAAGAATTCATTGAGGCCATTTGGGGCTGGTGACTTCTTGGTGGGAAGACTTTTCATCACAGATTCAGTTTCACCAGACACTAGACTCTTCAAAATGTTGGTATTCCAAAATATTTCAACAGTTTCTCTAGTACACTGTAGGGTCTGATGCCTACATATCCTCAGAAAATACGCCAACACGTTTCAGTGGTCAGACTCCTTCCACACTGGTCAGATTCCCCTTCCGTGGTCCTGATCTTTAGTTAGATCTCCTTGACCTTCATCCTATCTTGGAACTGCCTCTCTGATGAATACAAGATGTTTTTATCATTAAAAAAAGAAAAGACCATCGCTGTCTTGCAGCAGGGTGATTTATTGAGAATTTAACACAGCAGGATAACCTATTAAGACATAACATTGTGCCTTCTTTCTCAGTGCTCCAGACTCATCAGGCTGTGACAAAAGCTAAGTCCCAATTCCCCACATAAACCTTTCTAGACAGGCAGCCAGGGCTTGGTTTCCAAGGTCTGGGCTCTCTTTTCTCCCCAAGGGGACTTCACAGCTTTTTTTGTTACTGTGTTTAAGAGCAAGAGCCAGAAGAGAAAGAGGTTTGTACTTGGAAGCCAATGCTAAAATCATCTTTGCTTGTTTCTCCAACTAGACCAGTCCAGGGAAGGGAGCCAGCTTGTCTAAGTTTTGGAGCTCTGATTGAAAAGAGAAAAGTACAAAGCCTTAAAGTCTTCTTCAATAACAGTAAGAAGGACTATAGTTTTCTGAGCCTGACAAGCAGCATTCCGAGGGACAGAAACTCAAATGGGGGTGCCTGTAGTACTGACTGTAATATAGACT
This sequence comes from Sus scrofa, assembly GCF_054392235.1. Lineage (NCBI taxonomy): Eukaryota > Metazoa > Chordata > Mammalia > Artiodactyla > Suidae > Sus > Sus scrofa. Next base: position 138,563,068 of record NC_139396.1, on the reverse strand, counting down.
ATGAAGGAAGCTGGTAGCCATAGGAACCCTAGGGGAGGTGTGCACAGCCCAGTTCAACACAGAGGGAGTCGAGATGGCTTTGGAGGGAGCCATGTCTGAATGGACCAGATAGACACTTGCCAAGGGCCAAGTGTAGTGGAGACCATTACCACCTGAAGTTAAAGACATTTCCCTTCTTCTCTAGGGTGTATAAAATCCAGCATTTTTACATGGCTCAAGGGGGAAGCAAGCCAGAAAGCATAACTGATAGGAATAGACCAATAAGTCCAGTGATGAAGGGCTTGAGCTCCCAATTTCTTTTTTTTTTAATTTTTCAATAAAAACAAAGACCGAAATTTTAAATGTGGGCTATCTTTTAATCTCCGAGTGCTGTGGAACAAAAGAAACCCATGCCCTCATCTCTTTGGAACAGGGTTGGCATGGAAACTGGCCAGGAAATTAATTTTATAAGTAGGTTTTTTGGTGAGGTCAGTCACTTCACAGAGCCTCAGAGACAGCTTAGCCTGCCTTGACTTCCCTCTTCCCCAGTGATACTTCCATCCAGAGGAGAGAAAATGTCCTCTCAATGTCCAGTGTGCAGGCCCAAGGGGGCAGCCTTAAGGATTTTAGAAGAGTAGCAGCTGGGGGAAAAAAAATGATATGAAATTCAGACAGTTCGCCTGCTCTGATTGGGAACTTTCTTGGGTTATTCTCACTCAGTTATTGCATATTAATTTCAGCTTAGGTGAAATGAATGTCAACCCAGTGCCAGGTACTGTGTTAGGCACCAGGAAGCCTGGACACATGACGCATGGTTCTGGCCCTGAAGCATTCGATGTTTAGCAGGGGAGACAGAAACAAGGACGGTTGAGCTGCAGGGAGATGTATGCTAGGAGAGGAGATGAACAGAATGCTATAAAAGCACCAAGGAGGGAGTGATCGATTCTACCACAAATGTCTCCCCTTCTTCGTCTCTCTCCCCCCAGAAGAAGGTTCCAGGCTCTTGATTCTGGCAGAGGATGCCAAGAAAGGGCTGTAAGTTATCACAGCTGGAAGCCATTAGTCCTGTTGCAATAACAGGAGAGGCCAGTGGAAGGCCAAACACAGAAGGTGAGTCCAGGATGGAGCAGCCAAGCTCAGGTGCCATCTGGACCAGGAAAACAGATCTGGGAGCTGGGATAAAACTCTAAGCAAAAGCCCTCTCAGTTAGTCAGCCCTCCATCAGCCTTCCCCAGGGAAAGACTGAGAACCACTGACAAGTGGCTGCGATCCAGCTTCCCCGGAAATGCCTCCAACACCTGCAACGTGGTCTCCCTCCAAGGCAGCAACAGGAATGTCGTGCTCTGAGAACATACATGACCTTGCACCAGGAATTAAGATGGGTACGAGAATGGGAAAACTCCATCTAGGATCCAAAAGAGCTAGCCATCTTTCTATAGACCAAAACATTAAAAGATAGTAAGCAAAGTGGAAATGGCAGTCAATGTGGGCGAACTGATCGTGAAGGCCTTTTGGAGGAGATGACTCTCAGTGGGGTCCTAAAGATGGTTAGCATTCAAGTGAGTGGAGAGAGAAAGGAAGGAGAAGCTCAAGAGGATAATATGAGCTCAAGCCCAGGAGCCACCAGGGGAGGCAAAAGGAAACATGGAGTGTCTCAATCCTACAAGGGTCGAAGAGGACAAGTGAAATGGGGCCTAAGAAAGTATCTGGTGCATGTTGGGAGGAGTCTTAATCCCATTCTGTGGAGTCTGGCCTGAATTCCAGAGGCAATAGGTAATCACTAGCAGATTTTGAGTGGGGTAGGGACTGCATAAAAGCAAATTATCTCACGTAACACTTCTCCACCTGAAAAACACCCCTCCCTTACCAATAAAGGCCATTCAATTGGAAGATGTCAAAGACAGCCTAGCCTCAAGTTATAAATTTACCTGCCAACTACAGAGAGCCCTATCAGCATGAGAAGGTTTGGTCTCTGAACTATATTTATTTCCCAGTCAAAAATTTAAACCACTAACAACAGCAGAAAAAAAGAGGCCAGATGAGGTTGAACGGCTTCCCGAAGCACAGAAAGCCCTGGAAGTACAAAAAACACATTAAACTGCAGCAAAATCAAAGGGTAAGACTGGAGTGCAAACTCTGCCAATCAGTCATCCTTCACTAGGTCAAGCGTCTACCACTTGGCTAGCTTCCACCCCCGCTGGTGCTCGAATGTGGACCCGTCCTCACTGCTGTGCCTTGTAATTAAAGGTAAGAGCAGACACAAGCACTGCCAAAGGAGAGCAGCCAAGCATGTGGGAAGCATCATTTGGAAGTGCCCAGTGGTGTGGCAAGGCACATACAACAGTGGGATTCTGCCACCACTTTGCTGAGTGACCTTCCTAATAACCCCCTGGAGGAAGAATTGGTTCACCCTTTCCTGTGTAAGCAGCCAGGGGGATTGGGGCATCTGCCTGGAGCTCAGGGGATGGCTGTTCATCCAAAACCCAAGCTTAACTTGGCTTGTCTAGACTGGAGGAAAACAGGCACCATTCATTTTCATCCCTATTCAAATATGCAATATTGCTTTGCCTCATGGTAAGTGAAAGTGACATGAGCTTTCAGCCAAACTGAGAGAACTTACACTAGCTTAGAAAACACATATTCAATGTTGGTAATCTCTTAGAATGGAACTTGAATTTTCTAGTGAATGCTTCTAATGGAGTTAATATTCAGCTTGCTGGCATTCAAATTCATACCCATTTTTTCTAGACTATGCTTGATTTCTAAAGGGAAATTCAACTGCAACAGCAGTGCATAAACCATTGACCCACTTGGCACACTCTAATTCATCTTTTAAGGCCTAGTCAAATGTGACTGTTCTATATCTTCCACTGACTACTCACGGTAGACTTAAGCACTCCCTCCTCTGTGTTACCAAAGCATTGGATACATATCTCTATTTTAATAAGTCTCCCTGGACAGAGGCCTCATCCTATTCATCTTGGTAATCCCTGTGCCTGGCGCTATGCTAACCACAGAGTTCATTTCCAGTTAATGTTTGATAATCTGATGTTGAACTGAGTTTATCTGTCCTTAATCCTACTTTCAACCATGAAAATTGTAAACAAACATACTTCACTGTTGAATTTATCTCTGTTTGCCAAGACTTACATATGCTCTTAAGCCTAAGTGTGCCTCCTGGGATCTAGCCCCATAAATCCAATGGCCTAGACGCCTTTATACCTGGATATCCCATAATGTCAAACTCAACAGGCCCCAACAAAACTGATCCTCTTTTGCTCAAAACCCGTTCTTTCTCGGTAGTTCACTCATGTCTTTTTAAAATTTTTTTATTTTTATTTTTATTTAAAAATGATGTTTATGATTTTTATTTTTTCTATTATAGTTGGTGTACAGTGTTCTGTCAATTTTCTACTATACGGCAAAGAGACCCAGTCACACACACACACATTCTTTTTTTTCACATTATCCTCCGTCAAGCTCCATCACAAGTGACTAGATATAGTTCCCAGTGCTATACAGCAGGATCTCATTGCTTATCCATTCTAAATGCAATAGTTTGCATCTATTAACCCCAGATTCCCAGTCCATCCCACTCTCTCCCTCTCCCCTTTGCAACCACAAGTCTGTTCTCCAAGTCTATGAGTTTCTTTTCTGTGGAAAGGTTCATAGATGAATGGATTAAGAAGATGTGGTATATATACACAATGGAATACTACTCAGCCATAAAAAAGAACAGAATAATGCCATTTGCAGCAACATGGATGGAACTAGAGACTCTCACACTAAGTGAAGTAAGTCAGAAAGAGAAAGGCAAAAACCATATGATATCACTTATATCTGGAATCTAATATACAGCACAAATAAGCCTTTTCACTTATGTCTTATTAACACCTCCAACCCACAACCATTTACCCAGTCAGTCCACTGAAATCTTTAAAATCTATTATATGCCAATGTCCAAGCAAGCACTAAGTTGAGGTGATCCCACCTCTCCAGCCTATCTCATGGCCAACCCTCCTCTCCATCCCTCATCCACTGCAGGAGTCCAGGCCCTCATAAACCTTTGCTGAGAATGTCATGTCAACCACTGTTGTTTTTGCTTGATTTATTTCAAGAAGACAGTTCTATAACCTGATTGTTATTTTCTTCTTACATATAATGAATGGCTTTTCATATCAACAAACCTAATCTTTAATCATTATATACTATTCCACCACATGAATATATTTTAACTGACTAATACAGTTTTCATGGTTGGCATTCAAGTGGTTTCTAATCTTTTAAATCATAATTGTGATAATCATTTTTATAAAATAATGTCATACGGGACTCTATTGCCAGTCTCACCATCCTTCACCCTGTGACCTTTCTAAGAAACAGATCTGATCCAATGACTCCTGATTCCATATTCTGTTAAGAATGAAACAAAATAAAACAAAACACCCAAATTCCTAGCCCAGAATAGGAGACTCTCACATCACGCAGTCCTTTACCACTGTGTTTTCCTCCTCAGCCACCTCTTCACCTGTGCTTACACTCTACTCCCTGCAAAGTTCCAGGGGCTTCCTGAACATGCTTAACTCTCTCACATGTCTATGCCATTACAGTGTGGCTTCCCCTGCCCAGGGAACCCTCCCAACCACCCCTCCTGAGTCCTCAGGAACCCCTCCTGATGCACTGACTTCAACACGAGGTTCACTCTGAGCCCTCCTGGCCCTGCCAGGTAGACACGTCATCTCCTTCCTCCATGACCCACAGCATTTATTACTGTCCTGGACATTCCTCCATGAAAGCAAAGGCCCAGGACACAAACACATATACTCCAACACATTTGACAAATGCATTCTTCTTTACTCCAACTAGATCAATGGTTATTCTTTTTTAAAATTTAAAAAATTTTTCTTTTTCTTTTTTTTTGTAGTGACTGCACGTACGGCATATGGAAGTTCCCAGGCCAGGGACTGAGTCTGAGCCGCAGCTGCAATCCAAGCCACAGCTGCAGCAATGCTGGATCCTTTAACCCACTGTCCTGGGTTGGGGATCAAACCAGCACCTGCAAAGCAACCCAAGCTGCTGTAGTCAGATTCTTAACCCACTGCACTATAGCAGAAACTCCAAACCAGTGGTTCTTGATGCCAGAAGCACTTAGAATCATCTAGAGAGCTTTATAAATTACTAATCCACCTTGTATCAATTAAGTCAGAGCTTTAGGTGAGGCCTGGGCAGGAGCATGTTTTAAAGCTCCTTCAGGATTCATGAAGGGCATCCAGAGTTGAGAGTCAGACTTCAAACCCTTCAAAGGCAGTGATAGATGTTTTTAAGAACTCGGGAATGTGTGGTGGGCAAGAATACAGAATTTGGTATCAATCAAACCTGAGTTTAAAATTTAAGTCATTAACTTGTTAGACAAATTTCTCAATTTCTCTTGACTTGTGTTTCCACAGCTACAAAATCGGGGTAATAACAGTGCTTAACTCACAGGGGTGAAAAGGCTGTTTTACAGAACATGCATTATTTTATAAGACATATAAAGACTTAGCTCTGACGTTGGCACACATGTTAAAGACGATTACTTCCTATGCCGTCGGAGCTCCCTTCAGTACCCAAAATGAGCCAACACACACACCAACCATTTGAAGAATGCCCATGTCCCGGAGGCTTGTGCTGCTTCTCAGCATCGCCTTCAGCTCGCAGCAACTCCAGCTAGAAGTGCTATAATGTACTGCTAATATCATTCCTTGTTAAAAGGAATCAGTGAAAAAAGCACCCCTTCCCAGGCTTGGCTGTTTTCAGAGATAATGTTAAATCAATTTTGCCTTCTTCCACCTCTACAATCTTAAAGGAAACCACAGTCAGACCTTCTAAATTGGTTATAATTCTGAAAGGAGAATAGAAGCACAGAGCAGCAAGAATGGAACTGAGCACATGGAGGCGGATCTATCTATCCCTCCAGTAAAAAGCAGCAGAGGAATAAACCAGCAAACCTCTTTTTGTTGTAAGTCTTAGTGGGATACTAGAGGTAGAGATGAAATGAGTACACTTACTGTCTAGAAAAAGTCTAGAGTTTTTTGTAATGCTCTCATTCAAAAGACTCCAGGAAAACAGTGTCACTTTAAAAACTAATGACAGAAGGGGTTCCCCTTGTGACTCACTGGTAATGAATCTGTTTAGTGTCCATGAGGACGTGGATTTGTTCCCTGGACTCATTCAGAGGGTTAAAGACCCAGTGTTACCACAAGCTGTGGTGTAGGTCACGGACATGGCTCAAATCCCACATTGCTGTGGTTGTGGTGTAGGCTGGCAGCTGTAGCTCCAATTAGACTCCTAGCCTGGGAACTTCCATATGCCACATGTGTGGCCCTAAAACAATATAAAGAAAAACAAAAACAAAAACAAAACTAATGACAGCATATATGTGCACAGGCTGTAGGTTAACAACATCCAAAGGGGAAAAAAAAAATCTGAGATACGGTCCCTGCTCTCTAGACAGGGGTAAAACTTAAAAAGTTACTCAGTATCTTTATAGTGAGTGATGAAATCTGGATGTTAATTTCAGAGATTATTTCCTGACTGTGTATCAGGAATGCCCGGAGATGTTTTGTCTAACAAATATTCCAAACCTTCTCCTTCTCAGAGTCTTCAGAGCAAGTGAGGTCCGTGATTCAATATTTTTAAAGTTTCCTCACGTTATCTAATACAGTCCAACACAAATCTTCCAGAGAGCTTCAGGAATTGGGGCAGAAGTATTATCTGGGATTGAAAAAAAATGGGGATGAGATACCGAGATATCAGGGCAAACTTCAACAGAGGAAGGGAGATTTTAGCTGAACTTTGAAAGTAAGATTTTGGAAAGTGGAGTGGACACATATCAATAAAAGCCAAGACATCAAGATGGGAAAGATGCTAACAGGGAAGAGGCTAACATTTCCATTTACATAATCCCCATGGCTTATCTCATTTGACTCTCAATGAGGTGAGGAGGCAGGCATTGTTGGTTGCCTATTCAATATCCATCCCTGTCTCTCCTTCTTCCTTCCTAACAGAACCCATATTCTGTTGAGGTATCCCCCTAGGTGCAGGCACCTGCTTGGAGGAGGCTGGACCCCATTCCAGCCTTACTGGTCTGTCCTGCCCTGCCATAGGCATGCACATGGAATGCAATGCTGGGAGTTCTGTGCACTTCTGGAAACAGATCCCTCACTCTGAAAATGCATTGTCTCCTACTCTTCTTCTGGAAACTGTCATATTTGAAGGTGAGACTAGAACCTCAGCAACCATCCAGTCATCCATCAGGAGATTAGCCTGAGGGCAAAGACCAAGAGTCTAGATGGCAGAGGAAAAAAAAAAAAAAAAAAAGGAAAGACTCTGGTTTTCCATAATGTCATGGAACCAATGAATTAGCAATCTGGAATTACTCTACTTTTAGACTTTGTTGCATAATTAATCAGTAAAGTCCCCATGCTTCAGTCAGCTAAGGCAGAGTTTTCCATACCTCATAGAGACAAAGCATCCCAACCAACACAGGCAGGTGTTATGATTCCCATTTTGTGCATAATGGCCTGAGTTTTAGAGCATTTAAAACTTATCCAAGGTCAAAGAACAGGTACTGTTGAGCAGAACAAAGAGAAGACTGGAGAGGTAAGCTCAGAACCAGGTGGTAAACCACACATATGTGTAGACTTCTGCCAGGGAAACCAGGGAGATGGCGAAAGTTTCCAAGTAAGGAGTGCCATGATCCAAGTGGTGATTGTCAAAATTAAATGACATGTTCTGACTGCTGTCATTTTGAGAGGATGACTAGAGTAAGGGTCTGATCCTCACCACTTCCTCTCCTTCCCTCCCTTCCAGAGTTTGATGGTCCAGAGTCCAAGCACTACCCGAAGACTTCAGGGCAAACCCAGAATGCAAGAGTTCACATGAAAGCCGCTGGAGGACTAGAGAGAAATCATCTTTAGAGATGCTTAAAAGGAGAGTATGTCAAACCATTTACAACTGGCTTAGGGTCCAGCTGAGGCAAGACAGGCTCTCCAGAGAGCCACATCATGGAGCTATTATTGTGGAGGAAACCTCCAAGAAATGACTTTTTACAACCCTGTGTCTACAAGGCTGGTCTCCTCTGAGTTCTCGAATGCTCATGCTCTGTGATTTGGGATCGAGGCCGGGTGGTTAAGACCAGGAAGCCAGCAGTTTATTATTCTGAGCCGACTTTCCAGAGCTAACCTGCAGACTAAGATTCTGTTCTGACATCAACTCCCTCCTTTCTGAAGGTCCAGAGCGGAGTCAGGAAATCTTCCATGCATAGATCTGCTGTCACTGCCTCCCTGAGGATGATGAAAGATGGGAGGTTCAGGCCAAAGACCACTTTGGATAATTGCATCCTATCTCCCTGCTACTCTTCTTTTGTAACTGTCCTTCTGGCCTGGCCTGACTGTTTTAATCAGTCAAGTGCCTCTCTCACTACCATCCCCCAACAAGGGAAAGGTACTGTATAAAATTGAGCTGCCAATCACTTCACAGTCTCAGTCAGGAACCTGGCTCCCAGACCTGCCCTGCACTCGGTGGCCAGTCCTCTTGTTCTCATCCTCTCTGGCCAGTCATTCTGTTTGGGACCCTGTCTCATCCTTCAGACTTTAGCAGATGTTCTTTCTCCAACTTGGACCCTTTCCCTCCTGGCTCAACCTTAACTCAGACTCTCCTCTGATTCTGCTGCCTTTGCCTATTCTAGGTCTAACGTGGCCTTGGGGACCTCAGCCTTGGCCACATGTCCTTGGGTGGTTCCCAACCTGAGTCACCCCAGCCTGAAAGACTAACCTGGCCTCTTCTGATCCTAGTGCCCTGGAGACTCTAAGTTTACTGGATGGACCAAAGAGCCTCAAAGTGCCTAGCTCTCCAAGTCCTTCTTGGCTGCCTATTTGTCTAGGTCTGCCTACTTTGTGCAGTGTCTTTCTGTGTCATTTAACAAGAAAAGTGTTGGGCTTGAAGCCAGAAATCTGATGTCCAAAACCATGGTTCTCCCATTAAGTGGCTTCTTTCTAAAGCCTGAGCTGGACCCAGAACCTGGTCCTGACGTCTAGTCCAGCAGTTACTGTCATTACCCAGTCTCTAAGGTTTTGGGCCACCAGCATCTCCCCCACCATCAAGTCCCAAATGCAAATTCCACTGAAGTAAAATCTCTACCAGTGTGAGGTCCAGGCGTAACATGCCTGACTGCTTCCTGGGCCTGGTACAGTGCCCCCTGCACAGCAAGGTACTCCCCAAACACACACTGCCAAGATAGATCATCCAGAGTTCCTACGGTGGCATAGTGGAAAGGAATCCGACTAGTATCCATGAGGATGTAGGTTCGATCCCTGGCCTCACTCAGTGGGTCTAGGATCCTGTGTTGCCATGAGCTGTGGTATAGATTGCAGATGCGGCTCGGATCCTGCATTGCTGTAGCTGTGGCATAGGCCTACAGCTGTAGCTCCAGTTTGACCCCCAGCCTGGAAAGGAACTTCCATATGCCACAAGTGTGGCCCTTAAAAACAAAACAAAACAAAAACCCCAGATCATCCATACACCACCAAGAGGGAGGAATGAATCTACAGGTGGTGTTTTGGGGGTTACAGTGCTGGAAGAGTTACATGGAGTTCTGGAGCCAGACTGACCTGGATGTGAAGCCCTGGTCCACCAGCTCTATGTGCCTAATAGAGCTTGGGAGATAATGGGCAGAAACTTGCTTTGCACATATTTCCCAGGGCTGGCAACCATCACTTTTAATTTATACTCCAATAAGGGAGAAAGAAGCAACCAACCAATGGATCAGTGATAAGGCACATGAGTCAGGTGGCTGTATAAGGGAGAAATAGCAGGGATGCAAAGTTCAATAAGGGAGAAAGAAGCAACCAACCAATGGATCAGTGATAAGGCACATGAGTCAGGTGGCTGTATAGAGGGAGAAATAGCAGGGATGCAGAGGGAACAATTTTCTGTTGTTCCAGAAATTGAAAGGACTTGACCTAATGCTGGTTTGAGGTGGGTAGACTCCTTTTCCTAGAATGAAAAAGTCAGCTCTATCGATCTGGGCTACCTGGGAACTGGGAGGCTTCTCTGAGCCAGAGTGATACCCAAGAGAGGCTCAGTTAACCAGAATGGGGATGAGGCACATTGTTGAACACATACTCTGCACTCTGTTGATCTGAAGTTATTTAATTCTTAAATGTGTTTTCTAATCCTCTTGTGAGCCCCATCTACAGATGAGCAAGCTAAGGCTTAGAGGAGATAAACAGTACATCCAAGGTCACTCAGCAGGCATGGTGTGTGCCAGGAAGCCCTTCCCCCCACATAACTCCTCACTGGGCACCAGGGAGGAACCAGGGGCGGTTGGCAAGTTTCTAAACCAAACTGCAGCCTTTCCCATCTCTGACAACTGGGAGATACTCATGGACATTTCTAGAACTTCCATGCCCTCTGGTTCATTTCTTTCCTCTGTTTGGTCATCATGAGACAGCCAGAGCCATTCCTCTGAGTCAGACTCTTGCTGTGTAGTGACAGAGCTGACTGTTCCTGCTCCCAGGGGCCCCAAGTGGGGCTGCCAGCACCAACTGGGCTTCAATTTGTCACTGAGGTCAGTGTCTCCCTCTCCACATGGGCTCTGACCCCCAACATGCAGGGATGGATAAGGACATGCTTGCTCCAAACCTGCCCTGGAGCCATTTGGCAGATCCGAGGATCCCAGGACGCTCGCCCCTCATTACCCAGACATGCTCATCAGCAGAGCTTGTGCTGAGCACCATCGTCTGTCATACTGACCTTGGGCTGGTAGTGGGGGGTGGGAGAAGGGCCAGGGTGAGGCAAGCATGCCAAGAGCAAGCTCTCTGCTTGGTTGAGCTCACCAAGGAAGGAAAAAAAAAATAGTCATTTATTTCACTGGTGGTGATGGTTGTTTTTGTTACAGGCATTTCTACCTCAGGGGCAGGGAGGCCCATTTGCTATATGACTGTGCATCAGAACATTAGAAAGAACATAGCACCCTGTCTTCCCAAACTCTTTGCAAAAGCTGCTCTTGTCTGGAATGCTCAAAAAAGACACCCAGAAGGTCTGGAGAGGGCAGGGCAGAGAGAAGAGATGGAACAGGATGTTGAACACGGGCACCTCACTGGTCCAAGGGGCTCTCATGCTATCACCCCAGCTCAGAAGCCTGCTATGGCTCCCCATGCCCTTTGCACTGCATCCTAACTCCAACCTTGGGCTTCAACAGGTATATGATATCTAGCCCCACCCTCTCTCTCTCCTGTCTTGTCACTAACAAACCCCATATGCCTGTTACGACCTCCAAAGCCTCATTCCCCTAGGAGAATGTCATTTCCATTCCTTCTTTCTCCAAATCCCAAGTCTCCCAACATCTGCCCAATTTCTCCCTCTATGTTTCACCGGCTCCGATTATGCCACAGGACAACATGTTCTTAAAGCTGGGTGCTGTATTAACTCTTTCACTTATTGCTGAAGTTTGTACAATGCTCTTTGTTGAACATCTACACACACAGAGATGCATGTGTACACACCACATATACACGGAAAACGCCAAACCAATGAAATCAAATTAAACAAAATAGGTTAGGCAAACTAAGCCATGAGGAAGTACTGTAAAGGGCTAATTTTCTATTATTCCTCTTAAATGCCTGAATAATCTTACTACAAATCACATCTTTATTTTAAAAATATATGATCTCCTCAATGCAAACCCCAAAGGGCACTTTGGAGAGAAGCCAGGCTGTAGGTTTATATTCTTCCCATTTTCAAATAAATGCAAAAGAAAAAAAAAAACTAGTAATCATTTTAATGAGCCTTTAAATAAATTCTTGGCTAAAGCACACTGCAGTAATTTATAGAGGGGACCACATACATACATTTGCTGAGAAAGGGACTTTGTGACTACAGAGTGAATTTCCAAGAATTGCTCTACATTCCTTTCCTTTAAATGATTAGTTTGAATTTGAACCATACTCCATATCCACTTCATTGCTGGGTCATACTTACAAAGGCAAATGGACACTTGTAAACCAGGGTCTTTCCCCTCATTGATCCACCTCACTTTTGATTTCTGGACTTTCCTTTACTCTAATTTCTTGGCCCCAGATGAAGTCAGATACTTTCACTCTTGGGGGGTTTACTTCATTCTTTTTTCTGGACATACCAAGAAGAAAAAGGGTTGGATTTGGAATCAGTAAATGAAGACAGTTTGGTTCTGTACTTTTCAATTTTTTTTATCCTTTCTTTCACACATTTCCCCCTAAACTCATCTCCCTGTTCTAGCCTCTCAGTAACTGTTAATTTATGAGGCAAGAAAAATGAGGTGGTTGTGAATGAACAAGAGTGGGACCGTTTCTCTCCATCAGCAGAAGAATCAATCTATTTCCAGTAGTCAGCAGGTTTGGTTTTAAAAGACAAGGAAGACAACTGGAAAAAAGCAGGTGGCAGCATGCTTCCTGAACAGGGCAGGATGTGAGGCTCTTAAAAAACCCAGGGTTCTGGGATCTGCATCCTCCCCAAGGCAGCCAAGAAGCAGGCAGCCTGGCAGGGGAGACCCAGCAGTCCTGCGGCTGTAGCTGGCTCTCACACCTGGATTCCAGTGTGTGGTCCTCAGGTCAGCTCCATCTAAGGGGTTCACGGTTTTCCCCAACCTCTTGCTGGAGCTGGTTTCCTCCAAAACGATATTACATCTCTCAATTTTTTTTCCTATGGTCCCAGAAGGAGGGGATAGGTAAACAGTCTGTTATCCCCACTTTACAGCTTGAGAAACAGAGGCTCAGACAATTTAAATGAATGTCCCAAAACCCACAGCTAAAGAAGAGAAAGGTCTAAACTGGAAATACTGATTCCTTCCCTGACTCCCTTCCTCAGGGACCCAGTCTCATTTCTTTGCCTTTAGCATGCTGCTCAACCATTCTGTGCCTCTAACATACCAGAGAGAGTTTGGATTCCAGACCCTTGACTTTTCATCCAGGTTCACTTGAAATGGGATTCTGGCTGCAATATCCCTCAGGCTTTGAGTCCAGAGAACTGAAAAGCTATAGATGTTTATATGAAGCCTATGGCTCACCTCATATTTTCACTGAGATGGGGTATATATTCCTAATTGTTCCCTACCTGCAACCACCATGGTACCCAGTCTGGGTTCTCCATCAGACCTGTGTGCTCCAGCTGTCAACAGCCCATGGACTTGGCAGAGAGAACTGGGCTAGGAGTCAGCAGACCCAGTCCCAGCACTGGCTCTGCTGCAAATGACTTCATGACCTTGGACAAGTTCCTAAGGGTCTCCTGTTAAATGAGGGCCTGCCTAAACAGTCTCTGAGGGCCCTTCTCTCCTTGACAAGCAGTGAGTCTAAAAACTAAATATGAGTGAAAGTGAGTTAGATGAGCACATTAGACCAAGGTAAGTGATCATCAGCAACCAAATTTGAGCAGGTCACTGACCTCTTCATGCCAAACTTCCCTTATCTGTAAATGGGATAATGATAGTACCAATATCATAGAGCTGCTGGTTAAGATTTCAGTAAGTTAATTCGCATAAAGCATTCAGAAAAAATTTTGGCACATAGAAAAATTGCTGGTCCTCCTTCCCATCCTTCTCCTTCTCATCATCACTATTATTGTTATTTATTATTATAAACACATGTTATCTTTGGGCACAGAAGTGAATATTAGTGCTAAGAAGGACTTCTCTTACTTGCTCTTTAACTAGCTTATTATGCAAATTTTCTGAAGGAAGAAAGCAGTACCCACAGAGACAAGATGCCTGAGGCTGCAGGAAGTAAGAAATATGATGTTGGAGAGCTGGTCCCTTGGCTGCTATTGTGATACTCAGTATCCTCGCCCCTGGGTTGCTAGAACAGGTGCAGCAGCATCTCTAGCTGCCTTTTCTGCTGGAGGAGGGCTATGTATCCCTGGTTGGGGACAGTGATTCTCACGGAAAGTTGCAGTCACCTCACACAGGTAGATCCCCTCAACTGTGCCATGGAGGATGCTGCAGTTCTGAGTTCCACCAGTAGAGACAGGGGGTTCAGGGAACCACCCACCTTCTGAATAAGAAACTGTGATGTCAGAGAGTCACAGGAGGGGTTATCTGGCCAATAGGTGGCCGTAAAATCAAGAGCTATAGGGATCAGACCTTCCAAGGACTATGTCACTGGCTACCCACTGAAGCCCACAGATCATCACATGTCACCATGTACCCTTCTGAGAGGCACTATCCAAATGGTGGTCATCTAGACCATCTAAGCTGGAAGCATCCTCCAAAAACATAGAGCCTAACCTTGACACTATGCAAAGAAGGAAATGGAGGCTCTATGAGGAGGGAAGTTTATTCAAGATACTCGTTACCCAGGGGCACAACCAGCACCAGAAAGAAGATTTCTGACTCCTTCTCCTACTCCAATGGCTTTACCCTTAAATGACACAAAAGGTCCCTTTGTGTTGCAGAAGCTACTGTATGATCCCTTTGAGTCAGAGGGAGGTCTGTGTGAGCCATGCTCAGCTTAGTTTCTCTCACATAGCATCATCACAGGCCACCAGAAAGAGGAGTTTCTAAGCATTATCCTTATCCTGTTGCCCCAAAGACCACTTTGCAAATACCTACTTTTTACCTGGGAACTTATACTCAGAATATAGCATATGACACCCATTGGATACACGGGATTAAAGCAGATTTGGGACAGACTGCCAGTCCCCTCATCCTGAACCCACCCCTCAGTCCATCTAAAATATTTCAAAACACAGAAGGTTCATGTGAAAATATGCAGCGAGAAATATCTTATGCAAATAGGGAACGGATGACAATGAAGGCCTGGCTGCACTGAGCCGTCGTTCTCACATGACAACAGTCACCTGGAGCTTAAATTACAGAGTGGCCACTGTAGTCCCCACCTGGCCCACATCTCATGGGTTTTACCTGCCTGGCCCTTGTGGGTATTTGCGTTTGAGACCCAAGGTCTATACATGCAATTGTTTTCTGTGTGCATCTTGACTACCCAAGCAGATTGCACATTTCTGAAAGCAGGAACCCTCATCCAAAATACTTTTCTCTGAACTAGACACTTAACAGATGTCTTAATAACCTAAAGTTTTCTTTCCACTTGTTTTTGGTTTTTTTTTGTTGTTGTTATTTTTGTTTGGTTTTGTTTTTGTTTTTGTTTGCTTTGCTTTAGTGTAAGAGATTTTAATATCTGTGAATTGAAAGTGTACTACCTTAGAGCTTACCTTCCCTGACCCTCTAACAATCTTGGGAGATATGGTCACAGAAAGCAGGAGTCCAATATTTTCAGATTACACGTTTGTTCTCTCTTGAGGTTTTCTGGGGTCTCAAAGGGAACTTGGGGTTATGCTGCTGTATTAAGAAACTGATATGGGAATAATCAATATCCAACCACACACACACACACACACACACACACAATTGCCCCTTTAGCAGCTTGAAAGAGGTGGCCTGCTCTTTGGAGAAATCTGCCTGGTAATTCCCACCCATATTTCTGCAGTGTAGCCTGGAAGTAATTATCCTCGTGGTAAATCAATTAGGAAAGGAGAATCTAACACCCCTCTCCTGCCCCAAGAAACTGCTAATCCTCCAACAGTCATGGGCAGAAAACCCCAGGCAACAGAGTCCCTACTAGCAGAGGAATGTCTGCAGTCACCTGGTCTTGTCTGTGGTAGGTGCGGCCACACTGTAGCAGGTCAGAGTAGACAGCATGGCCTGTGTGGTCAGACAGAGGTGAATAGGGATCCTGAACCTACTCCTACCAGCTATTTTAGAGAAAACAAATGGCTCATCTGCCTGAGCCTCAGTTTCTTCACCTGCCAAATGGGAATAAAACTATCAGGCTAAGGGGATTAAGGGTGAAATTAAAATGGGTATAAAAATGAACTTAGCTGAGTGCCCAGAATTGAATAGGAGCTCAGTTTCAGAAAGTCTTTATTCTATTCTGATGTCAGTCTTACAGTTCCCCCTGCCCCTCCTCCAACCCCACACAGAGGCATACACTCTACCCTGCAGTAATTTGATCACATTCCCTGGCAGTCAGGACTTTCCGTGCTCTCTATCTTTTCCAAAACACTGTTTCCAAATCTGCAGGTGGCAACTGCTTTCCAGCCAGAGCAATTAGACCATAATACACTTGCATTTCTCTATCCACTTCAAAGATTTGTTCTCAAATAGACACCCATGGTAGCTAAGCCCCACTCTTACTGAGGCACAAAGATTTCAGCCTGTTTGTACAAAG
Organism: Sus scrofa; assembly: GCF_054392235.1. NCBI lineage: Eukaryota > Metazoa > Chordata > Mammalia > Artiodactyla > Suidae > Sus > Sus scrofa. Next base: position 138,546,833 of record NC_139396.1, on the reverse strand, counting down.
CACAGTGCTATTGCATGCAGGCTTGACCTTGGCACATGCCATTCTGCATAAGCCTGTGGACAGAGTCAGCTGATAGCAATGAGTTCTAGGAACCCAGGGACATTTATCTCCTGCAAAAGGAAGGGGAGGTTATGAGCTAGAGCTCAGACCCCACCACAGCAGAGCCCCTCCTCCAGAGGCAAGCCTCACATACACATCTAATGCACGGCTCTTCGAAAAGTGCCAGGCTCAGACATCACCCAAGTGATCAGCTAACTGACCAATGGCCAGAGAAAGGCATACAGTGAAGGATGCAGAATTCACATCAAACACAAGTAGGGCAGATCAAGGCCATTAAAACAATGCAGATGCCACTTTCACTATACCATAGGATGATCTAAAACAACCTCAATTCAATTAGCTCCCAGCCTTTCTTACCAATACTCTCATATGGAAAAGGCCTAGTAAACACAGCTAGTTCAAATCCCAGCTTCCTTAAGGGAGTCTAGTTCTCCAAATAAAACTGCTTGGGAAAACTTTGCAGACCCACCATTTACAAGTAGTACAGGCATGCTGTGATTTGCATAGAAGCTATTTCCTTATCTTATCTACCTTCTAAAGTGGCCAAGAGGACTATGTTGATAAACCTAAAAGAAACCTGAGTGTAGTAGGTGCTCAATTAGTGCTAACTAAGATTATTACTAGCAGGAGACCATGCATATGTCAACACTTCTACTTTCAAGTTAATGGCTTATTAGCTATCTGCATTTGGAGATTTAATGTTGTCCAAAAAAAAAAAAAAAGTGTTAAGAAATTAACAATTAGCTTTGGGAGCAACTATGTAAATATGAGCACACTTTACCTTTTGCAAGGGGTAACAGAACTCTGATGTACTTACAGCCTCCAAGGAAAGCAGTAGCCATCTGTTACATAAGTAACTCATTAGGTAAAAATCAAGTGTTACAACAAGATTAACTGAAAAATCTGCTAGAGACTATTGTTATTAGCTGGCTGATTAACACTGGGAGCTACAGATAATTTGGATGCTGAAAGAATCAGAAGATTTTTGCTTAATTCAAGCTCAGATAAGAATCCGTATGACCACAGGTTTCAAGACGGAAACTAAAAAAAAAAAAAAAAAAAAAAAAGTGTGTGGGGGGAATTACAAGGTCAATGACTCCCAGCATTACATCAATACAGAAACAAACAAGAATATTTTTATTTCTGGAGTCCCTGTTGCAGCTCAGTGGTTAAGAACCCTACATCCCTACATAGTGTCCAGGAGGATGCTGGTTAGATCCCTGGCCTCACTCAGCAGGTTAAGGATCTAATGTTGCTACAAGCTGCAGTGCAGGTCACAGATGCAGCTTGGATCTGGTATTGCTGTGGTTGTTGTGTAGGCCAGCAGCTGCATCTCCAGTTTGACACCTACCCAAGGAACTTCCATATGCCCCATGTGCAGCCATAAAAAGAGAAAAAATAAAATAAAATAATTTAAAAAGAGAATAGTTTCATTTCTATCTGTCATTTTATCTGAGCGGCTTGAGAAGTGTAGGTCCAGTAAACTTGAGTATTCTAGTTAAGAGAAAGTCACCATCTAGACTATTTGTACATTATCAGCATTTAGAGGCTCAGTATACAATCAAAAACACTGAATAATAAAAATAAACAGAATCTAATTTCATCTCTCCTTGGGAGTTTCATCAGAAGGCACTTTGGGATCACACAGTCTCTTTAGGAAATGAATTTCTATGGAATTGCTATTTCTGAAAGAAAGGAAGAAATTCATGCCATTAGCCTGTTTTATCTTTCCCCAATTGGAGTGAAGGACATGTTTGTACTTTTAACTTTCTGGGTGGCGATGCCTCACAGGTGGGGTTTAACTGTGGTTTTTTTGGTGGTGTTTCTCAGAAAAGACAGGTAAACAGGCCTAACTCTGTGTTCACTGGGCAATAAATAATTCCTCTGAGGCATTGTTCCAGAGAGCCCATGGTCTGAACATCACCTCTGGGAAGGAGAAGTGGAGGTACATTTCTGTCCCAGTGGCTTCCAAATGTCAGCTTTACCTTCCTTCTAACTTTGATCATGTACCTTCCCCTATTCTCTGTCTCTCACCCTCCTGAGCACCTCTAGGTTATACTAAAAAGAGAGAAAATATCCCAGAGTAGGGAAAAATGGGAGAAGACCAAAAGAGATGCCATTATGAGTCCAATGGGAAACATGCATGACAGATGACTACTACAATGGATGCAAACAGGTGTGACCCTGCATATGCCACTTGGGAAAATCCTCACGAAGACAGCTGATCTATCATCTACATGAAGATACGATTAATTCCCTCGTGGTCCAGACACAGGTCAGAGATCAGTTCTAAAGGGCATCTTCCATTTGTCAAGACCCTTGTCCTGTTTCTTCCAGAGTGCAGATACTCCCTGTGACAGCCCCTGTCACTCCTCCTGACCCCAAGTCATTGCATGGAATGAGAGGAGCTTTAAGATGGGAGTTAAAAGACCAACTGCCCATCCTGCTGCTGACCAGCTGAGTGACATGGGCAGAATATTTGTCCTCTGCAGGCCTCAGCTTCCTTCTTAATGGAGAGATAGTACAGAGGAAGCATTGAAATAGATCATCACTGACTGGATTCAGTCAAGTCTTATCATGTGACTATTATGGACACAGCATCAAGCTTTAATTTCAGGTTATGAAGCAACTGCCTCAAGCCCCCAGATCAGGACTAGACTGTCACTTCTGAAGCCTAGGACTGTGATTCTATGAAAAGAAAAGGAAAGAACAGAGCATGGTCTGAAGCCAAGAAACTTAAACTGAGCCTCAAGAGTCCTGGAATCTTAACTCTGGCTCCTTCTTGTCCCTGCCTTTGTGGTCTTCTGTGGCTTCAGTTTCCTCATCTGGTAATTGAGACTATTGGTACAGATAAAGGATTCATTTTTTAAAATGATTTATTTCTTTCTATTATAGTTGGTTTACAGGGCTCTGTCAATTTTATACTGTACAGAAAAGTGACCCAATCACACATACATATACACATTCTTCTTCTCACATTATCCTCCATCATGCTCCATCACAAGTGACTAGATATACTTCCCAGTGCTAGACAGTAGGTTCTCACTGTTTATCCACTCCAAAGGCAATACTTTGCATCTATTAACCCCAAATTTCCCAGTTCATCCCACTGCCTCTCACTCCCCCTTGGCACCCACAAGTCTATTCTCCAAGTCCATGAGCTTCTTTTCTGTGGAAAGGTTCATTTGTGCCCTATATTAGATTCCATATTTAAGTGATATCACATGGTATTTGTCTTTTTCTGATTTACTTCACTTAGTATAAGAGTCTCTAGTTCCAACCATGTTGCTGCAAATGGGCATTATTTTGTTCTTTTTTATGGATGAGTAGTGTATATACTCCATTGTGTATATATACCATATCTTCTGAATCCACTCATCTGTTGATGGATATTTAGGTTGTTTCCATGTCTTGACTATCGTGAATAGTGCTACAATGAACATACAGGTGCATGTATCTTTTCAGATGAAGGACTCTTAACTGAGATTTACTGGACATCTTGGGTCCATGGGTATGATTCAAGGTATTTATAAACACCTAAAATTTGTTTGTAAAATTGTGTGTATGTGTGTGATCAGGTTTCTAAAATGGAGGTCTAGAGATTTAATCACATTTGAAAAAGAGCTGCAGTTTAAAAACTATCAATAATGAAATCTATGATCCCTTCCAGCTCTAACATTCAATAATTCAAATCACAATATTGAAAAAAGTGAAAATGACAACCCTTTGGGACAAAGAAAAGAGAAACTATGCAGCTAAAATCAGGAACAGGAACTTAAATGGCTTTCCTGATTATCATAGTTTTGACACCTGGCTGGTGGGCACAGTTCTGGGTGTGGGGACCCCTGAAGCTGGCTGGATCTTTGGATGTCCATCACCAGGGTTGAATCAGGAGTCATCAATTCTGGTTCTTTCCTTTGCTGGGGATAGTTAGGTGACGTGAGGAGAAGGGATGGCTGTGCGTTATGATGCTAAGGGCTTGACTCCGAGTCTCTCTGCTTTGAGTAGCAAGAACAATCAGTCACCTAAGCCAGAGCTGGGACTCTACCAGGTTTGAATCTGAGTCAAGGGACATCTGCACAAAGGGTGGAAGACGACCCCTGCGCCTACCTCACTGAAGGAAAGGTTAGCAAAACCACTGGGGAATGCAAATCAGATGATGAGGAGAGAGGTAAAAAGGACCATTTTCAGCCTTTTAGAAACCCTGAAATGGCCTTTTATAACTGTGGTGTGTTTAACAGGGCCAGGGCCTGCCTAGGTTTCTAAACAGCCGTACTGTTCTAGCTGGGAAAAGGTCACATCTCCCCAAAGCCAACACATTAGATTTCATTTATTTTCTATAACCACCCATCAGTCCATGGAACCCAGGCCCCCTCCTCTCAGGAGGTCTTCAAGACTAAAGTCTGACCCACGACTGGGTTGTTAAGTGAAGAAGAGAAAAGCAGAGGCTGGCAGAGCCTGCCTGCTCCCCTGTGCTCAGAAGGAGCTCTGAATCAAGCGGAAGAATCCGAAACTGCCTGTCCTTCTCTTGGAGGAAACAGACCAGAGAAAAAGGGGCTAGAGGGGGACTTGACTCTGGAGTCAAAAAGAACCATTCTTCATCGCCAGGCCTACTACTGACCATGTGTTTACTACATGGCTTTAGGCTAGGAAGTTACTTAATCTCTCTGAGCTTCAGGTGCTTCATCTGTAAAATGGGGACAGCAGTCACTTCTACCCCAGAGATTCACTGTGAGGATAAATGAAATAAGATATTAAAGTACACGGCACTGTTCACAGCACAGAGCGACCTCTTACATAGTTACATAGTTTTATTGCTGCTGCTGCTGCTGCTGCTATCATCATCATCACTGCCACTACCCTCTCAAGGGAGATGTTAGAAATACAGCATCCGTGGTGTTCCTGGCATATACAATAGGTACTCTGCAAGTGATTTCATGGCCACTGCTTTTTTTTTTTTCTTTTTCTTTTTTTTCTTTCTTTTTTTTTTTTTTTCCCTAACTCTTGGCCCCTGGAAGCCATTCCATTCCACAGGGCATGCTCAGGACCCACTGACCCCCCTCTTACCTTCCTTTTGTTGGTGGGATTGACATAGAGGTAGCTGAGGACAGTCTTCAAACCTACTTTGTCATTCAGCTTCTCATAGGTGGTGCCATAATCTGTTGATCTGCAGGTAAGAGAGACAGAAAGAAAGGGAGAGATTGTTTTACCAAATGGGGGATTGTGTTTAAAGGGGAGCCCGGCTCTACTCTGACCTGCATCTTTGTTCCCAAATCACATGAGTGCTTAAAAGTGTTCTCCAGAGATAAAAGGCCCCATTAATTTTAGAAGAGCAATTAGACTAATGCATCTGCTTACTACCCAAGCTCGCTCGCCTTTGCTCCCAGCCTTTCTCGGAGACCTACTTTCCTGCCCTTTGTGAGGCTGTGTGGTGACAGGAGCTGCCAGAGTCCCCATGGGACCTCTTTGGGGAGAGGCATACATTCTCACCAGGGAGCAGTAGGAGGAGATCCTGAGGTCACTGGGGTGCCACCAACTTCATGCTCCCTCCATTGAGCCTGAAGCCAGGGGGCCCTCAGAGGGGGCAGAAGTGTTGTATCCAGGGGCCTGTAGGGTCCAGTGGCTCCATAATCAGGCTGCACCCAGCAGAAAGTCTAATGGTGTCTCACAGGGAAAAGCCAGAGACACTGAACTGCTTCCAAAAGCCCATCATTCCAATGATCCTGTTGGCTACCTGCTCCTCCTTTGGGCCTAATTTCCAGGGCTCTGACCTTATACCAAGACCAAGAGTCAGGGCTCAGGGAAGGAAGTCAGGCCAACCAACCCACAGGCTCCTTCCTCCCCATCTGGAGGTGGTGGGAGAGAAAGCACCCACCAATGAATTCCAACCTCCCTGCTGCTCCCATCTTGCTTTCCCCCTCACCCTGCACCCTTCCCTCCCTATCATACCACCAGCATCAGGTCCTCACCCTCTTTCTGCTGTCACCTTCCTTGGCTGGACCCAGGAAGCTTTTCCCACGTGAGTTTTAGGAAGCCTCAGGCCAGCTTACTCTCTCGACAGTCAAGTGACCTCCACTGAGGTGCCTGAATTCCACCTCAAATCTCAGTTCCCAACTCTGGCCCTGGGCCTCCCCTAGTAATAACCTGCCCTTGTCTTTTCCCTGATCCTTTACCCACCCTCTAACTCTAACCTGATTCTGCCCTGGCCACAGCTTAGCTTTATAAATCCATTAGCCACTTTCTCCAATGACCTTGAATAACTGTCCTCACCCCGTGCAACCTGGCAAATTCTGTGCCCCAGGCCCACCTTAAATATGCACCCTTACCTTTGTTAAGGCTTCACTAGTCCCCTTCCCAGTCACCCCCAACTTTCCTCTGCATCAGAACAAAGATCCCCAGCCATTGTATACCCAAAGGCACACACAGCATTTACTGCTTTCATTCTTTCATATTGTCATGATTCATTCTCTTATGTTCTGTTTCCCCAACCACAAGAGCAAGGTGCTTCAGAGAATGTTATGCGGCAAAGAAAGAATGTGAACCTGGGGCAGAGCAAAATCTCTGTTTCATTCCTAGATGGGCAGCACCCTGGCTGCATGACCAAGGGACCAAGTATGAGTTATTTGCTGGAGCCTCAAGTTTCTTAAATAAAAAATGGGCATAATTTACTCTCACAAGGTCTTTGTGAGGATGCAAAATTGTAATACATGGAAAACCACCTAATAGGATGTAGGCATTCTAAAATGGCAAAAAATAAATGAAGATTTCCCATTGTGGCTCAGTGGATTAAGGACCCGACATAGTGTCCATGGGGATGCAGGTTCAATCCCTGGCCTCACTCAGTGGGTTAAGTACCCGGCGTTGCCTCGAGCTGTGGTGTAGGTTGTAGATACAGCTCTGATTCCACCCCTGGCCTGGGAACTTCCATATACTATGGGTGTGGTCCTAAAAAGAAAAGGAAATATAAATAAAATAAATGAAATTGCAAAGGACATTCACATCTCCTTTCCCCAAAATGTGCAGAACCAGCCCTTACACATCATGCACACTTGGCACGTTTCCTGAATAAACAGACTTCAGTATCTCTAATCCCTCCGTAGGCTACAGGCCCCACATGGTCATCGGTTAAACTAACTTTAATAATCATTCCCCAAAACTGACTTCTTATCTTCGTCTCCTGTCTACCTTAGGCACTGCCAATCAGAGAAAGCCTTGCCTTTATCTCTCAAACCCAGCTCAGTCTCCAAGTCTTCATGATTCTACATCCTAAATAACTTAGACCCCTGGTCTCTCCGTCTTCATTCCAAGGCTGTAGCTCAGGCATCCTCAGTTTTGCCACGATCCCCCAATTTGATGCTCTTCTTCAAGCTTCTCCCCTTCCCACCTATCTCCATGCTATCATCAGGTTATAGTTCAACCACAGAGATCTGTCCACCTCTCTCCCAGCAGTGGTCACCCAGTGCCTGCACACAGTGAAGTCGTATCCTCCAAGCCTTATCCTGTAAAACCTGGCTAGAACTCCCCTTACTAGACCCACTTCCAGCCACCTGCTCCTCTGTCCCTTTCTCTCCAGCCTCATCCAGCTTATCTTGAATGTCCTGCATTTTTATGGCACATCATTCCTTCTTGCCTGGACTATCTCCATCCTCTGTTTCCTCCACTTGGTAAATGGCTCTCCAACCTTCACACTCAACTCCAATATCACCCTCCTTCCAACATTTTTATGGGGGAATTAAGCACCATTTCCTTTGTGTTCTCATACCACCTTGTACGCATTTCTATTGTAGCACTCATCCTGTTGTTGTGATCATACCATCTTTATTCTGAGACCTCTTCCTTGACTATAACTCACTAAGGTCAAGAGCCATGTCTTATCATGGCCCCCAGTGCCTTGTACCATGCCTGATACAAAGCAAGTGCTGGATGTATTGATTTTTGTATTGTTTGGTTTTGTCTTTATATGCAAGAATGAATGAACCCAAACCTACTCACAAGTTCTTAACCCACTATTAATATCTAGTGGCCACACAGCAGAAAGCCACACCTTGACAACCCACCTGACACTCCAAATGCTGGCACAATCTTGCAGGCTGGTAGGGTCAAGTAGCCCCTGGTGCCAGGGAAGGATCTAGCATAAGGTTAAATGACCAATTCCCCTGACCTCCTATCCTACCCAGGACAGAGGAGAAGATACACCATAATCTCTAGAGACTGTGAGTAGTATTTTTTTTTTTTTGTCATTTTTGGCCACCCTGCAGCATACAGAGCTTCCAGGCCAGGGATCAGAACAGACCTACAGTCAAGACCTAAGCCACAGCTGTGGCAATGCTGGATCCCTCACCCACTGTGCTGGGCCAAGAATCAAACCCGGTCCCAGGGCTGCTGATCCCATTGCACCACAGTGGGAGCTCCGCAGTAGTATAGTTTTATCAATACAAATAAAACAGATAGAACAAGTTGCTTCCTGATTCTACATCTTGGGGGCATAAAGATAGTACCATGCAGGGAAAGAACACTGAACTTGGAATCTGGAAGTCTAGACTCTTGAAATAACTCTGAAAGGCACACAAAGTGTTACCCTGGGAAGGTCAATTCTCTAAGCCTGTTAAAGAATTCTTCTGACACATTAAAATGGAAAGGCAGGCTTCATATAGGACTCTCACGATGGGCAACAGGGACCATGGCAATTAGTTTTGAAGCAGAGCAGGGAGATTAGGCTCAAGTTCAAATACAACAAGGAAAAAGTGGGAATTTATAGCCAAAGAGAAGGGTGCGGTTCAGTGGATAGTGTATTACTAAGAAGTAAGGAAACACTTTGATAAACTGACCTGGCAGGATTCTTGCTGAAAGTGGGCCAGGGTGAGCGGACATCACCTGGGGAATGGTAGGATGAGGAATATGATCTGATATTGCACATGATGAGCAAGGGGTGGGAGGATTCTGGCTAAACTAATTTCGCAGGACTGTTGCTAAATACAGGATCTTAATAACATTCCCAAGAACAGGGCCTAGTTGAAAAAGAGCTCGGAGGATGCAGACTAGAGTTTGGTCAAGAAGAGAATCATTGTCAAGCCCCATTCTACCATCAACGCAAGAGTTTTAACTCAGATAAGCTTAAGCCCTCTTCTGGACTTTAAATCTTATTATCCCACCAACAACAGTGCTAAGCTGTTTTCCAACTAGCAACTTTTCCTCCTGCTATATATAGCGAACATCTTACTTAGAAAAGCTAAAGTCTCAGGGCTCCCTGCATGACTGATGTCACAACAAAATTCCTTCCAGAATCCCAATAACCCTCATCAAAGGTAGTGCGCTTAGCATGACACCCAGCCTCTCCTTCTGCAAAGCTGTCCAACTGACTCACACTGACTTTGCTGTTTTCCAAAAGCAGCTGCTGGGGGTAGGGGCTTCTCAACACAGGATATACCAGGCCCAGCTTCCTCTGTGCCTCAGGCGGTCGCTGCTCATTCAGGCAGACAGAAACAAGTCCCAGTGAATACGCCGCAAGAAGCCAGTGAGCCCTGGGACCAAAAGAGCCCTGGACGCTGTCCCTTCCAGCACGGACACTGCACGCCACGTTGATCACAGAGTTCTGTGGGCCCCCTTTGTCTGGTGTGTGAGGCAGCTGGCAGAGAGGCCTCAGTGCCTTTGCCAGAAACAGCTGTGCCTGCAAAAGTCACTTTGACAAGAAAGCAGACCATCCTCCACCTTGTGACTCCAGGCATCTGCCGGCGGGGTCACTTAGAGGAAGCAGGTTCTTTTCCCCTATTTTAAATCTAGTTTCCCAAATCTTGACACTAAGCTCCTCACATCAGAATGTCCAGAAAGCTGGAAACATCCCACACATGTACTGAGCAACCACCATGGGCCTAGCACGGTGCCAGTTACCATTGTAAATTGCTCAGAACACACAGCTAGCCTGGCAGGCAGCACGTAAGAGGTGCCAGGGCTTCCAGATTCTGTGTCTGGGCGCAGATGACTCCAGTTCCAGAAGGTGTGCATGCCACTGCTGTGTGCACGTGTGCGCGTGTGTACATACACATGTGTGGGTATATGCACACATATGTATATTTCCCTTTTTCATGTCCTTTCTTTGTCTTTTGTTACAAATTCTTTTCAGCACACAGAAAAGCACAAGATGCCAATCATATGCCCACTGCTAGATTTACAGGTTGTTCATAAACACAAAGACTTGATAATCTTTTCAAGTGTTTTTATATTTACATACATGTTACCATATAGGATATCTGTTCTGCAGCTTGCTTATTTTGTCCAACATTCAGTTTGGGGAATTTTATCCATGTTGATATGCCTAGCCCTAATTCATGCAGCTCACCAATAAACCACTGCCCATTTGTCCCTTCCACCACAAATAAATATATTTGTTTCTTTCTTTTGAAATTTGCTATGGTACATGTTTCAATCATTGTTTTTACACATGGCTTCTTGTGCGTCTGTAAAGAAAAGTTCCTTCTGGAGGGACACGTGGATGTGCACCTCCCACTCATACCCTGTGCATTGCTGGTTACTGACAAATTCTTCTCCAAAGAGTTTGTACCTACAAAGAGACACTCCCTTAGTCCCCAGCTCCAGGAATGAGGCCCTTCTTTATCGCCAGGGCCTGAGTCCATAGGTCTTGACTGAGTCACAGCTCTTGGTATGACACCAGCTGTCTCTGCCTCCAGATTCCTGAATTCCGGAGCATCTGAACCTCATCAGCAGCTGGGGCCCTGAAGGCTGGTCTCACAAGTGCTGTCCCTGATTTTTTCCAGTGGCATCACTGTAGGTCATCCTGGGCTCTACCACCTGCCAAAGAACTTGTCTGGCTGGGCCTCCCAGCCAGCCAACCACTCACACTCCTCCCCAGGTACCTGATGCTGACTGGTGGACCAGATGACCACACTCCTCAGCCTCCCTAGATTCCAGGTCTGAGCCCATCAACTTTTCAGGAGCTCCTGTACTATCCTGATAGGCCTCAGAAGAGCTCCATGTGGGTCCGTACACTCTGGAAAGACCCTCGCCCCAGCCTAAACTGCCATAACCCTGGCAGTTACCCAAGGCTATTCTCTCAATGACAATTCCCAGAGTCGACTTGTGAATATGGTACACTTTCATCTACCCAGCAAGCTCCCACTCCTCCAGTGAGCTTCTGGGGAAGAGACTGGTGGCAACAAGCATATGGTCTGCTATTTTAAAAGTACAAGAACAGAAAAGAAAAAGTTTCAGCCAACACAGCCAAGACAGCTTCCCAGTTGAGCTGAGCTGGAGCTCAATATCGCCACCCTCCTCTCCATTGCCCCGTTCCGTTCCCAGTGCCGTGTTCCTGCCAGAGGTGAGAGGGCTCTGGAGGGCACTTTGCCAGTTCTCACCAGGACACCAGATGTTCAGAATCGGGTAGAAACACTGCTTTCCTAATCCAGCCAGCTGTCTCTCGCTGCCCACCTGTGCTCCTCAGCCCCCTCTCCCTTCCCTCTCTCTCACCCCTGAAAAGGAACTGGGAAATCTCAAGTCTTTTATTCCTCTTATCAGTCTCTCATCTCCTCAGTGGACTCTTTTCTCTATGATATAACCTAAAATTAGCAAACAACCTCAGTCCTGGTAGTTCCGTTTCCTGTTAGCAATTTTATTTTGTTGTGTTCATTGCTTAATGCATATTTATCTTCTCTCTATTATGGTATCTACTCCATACCTGGGACTGGGCTTACTCTCCACTCCACCCCTGCCCCAGTAAGGGACACTTATGAGAAGCAAGCTATTTTCTGTAAAAGGGCCAGATAGTAAATACTTTAGATTTTGCCAGTCTCCATCAAAACTACTTGACTCTGCCCTTGGAGCTCAAAAAAAGCCAACCAGGATACATTAATGAATGGGTGTGCTGCATATAATAAAACAGTATTTACAAAAGCAGGCAGGATATAATTTGGTGGCCACTGTTCTAGCTAATTGCAGAATCAGTCCCTACTATGCCCACTACCAGCCTGCTTTTGCCTCTAAGACAACTTCCCAAGATTCTGGCTAGAGTCTGATGCCCTAACTCACCCTCCCCTGCCTGACTGCCATGGGGTCAAAATGCCTGCCTAAGCCTGGCACTCGGGACTTCATAGTCTGCCCCCTTGTAGTCCCATTTCCCGTCTCTCCCAAAGAGCTTATGGCTGGCAAGTGTCCAGATTTTCTCCTTTTTGACTCCCAGCTCTAGTACTAATTACATTGTGGAGACTTTTCCTACAACTTCAGCCCACACCCTCCTCCGCATTTGTATCAGCAGCATCTAGGAGTTCCCTATTTATTCTCTGAATACGCATATGTGCTTCTTCTCTTTTCAGCACTGACTAAAAGCTCCTTAAAAGAAATACAGCAAATAGAATATTGTTCATATCTCTGAAAGTACAGAGCACTAAGTAGAGAAAACAAGGAAAATGGTGAGCAGGGCAAAGACAACTAGACCAGCACGGGATGAATCAGCCATGTGAGTTCTTCACATATCTGAACAATAGGGCCATTGTTGTCAGGGTTCAACAGAGGATGGTGAGATAACTAGTCCATCATCTGATAAACCCTTGTGCCGTACATGTGAACGGCCTGTCATTTTTATGAATACTCCATGTTGTATTTTTCTCAACGACAATCACTTTTTTCCCCCAATTTATACTCCTTCCATGCAGGAGTGAGGCACGTGGATAACCACTTAATCATTAAAGAATCTTTGTCCACTGTTTCCAGTTGACACCATTAAAGTATATTATGGCCCAGCTGCCTGAGGAATCAAAATATGAACCATGCTTCCTCCAAGTGCCAGGCCTTGGGAAGCCCCACCAGCCTTCCACACTGAGGACATTCCTCTGAGCTACACTGAGAATAGCCAACAAAGACCAGAGACAACTAGGGGCTCCAGTGTGTGGTGAATCACACCTATTCCAAGGGCAGAGTCAGGAGTTTCCATTACACAGCTTAGCTCCATGGCTGCCTAGGGAGTCTTTATGATCGAAATGGGAAACCACGGATACTCCCCTCTGGCCTGCCCCTCTGCCAACTTAGGGCCAGGGCTTAAAGCCGCATTAATTTATATCTTTGCAAAGGCAGAAGCTCAGCATGGCCACAAATAACCAGCCAGAAAACTAATTTCAGACTCCAACTCAAAAAAGCCGTGATTTAAACAGCTTCATTCTCCAAGTGGGTATTACCCAAACCCTCTGCTTCAGAAAAGCCACACACAGGCTGATGCCAAGGCAGAAAGTTACACGGCTCTCTGTAATGTCTTTGTGTCACCTGACCCCATGGCCTTATTATCTATCTTGCAAAGAAAGGCACAAGGACATAGAATAATTAATGTTCTCTTGCCCCGGCTTTCTGACTGACAGCCACCACTGGGTTCCATGTGCAGGAAATTGGAGTTCACCTGACTCTGGAGACGAGATCCCACAGAATTCATGGTGTACATCGAATAAGAAGTAGACCCCCTAGTAGTGCCATTCCAGCTCAGATCTAGGAGGCAAGGATGGAGTGTGGGGGTTGGCCAAAACATTCAGATCCTTGATCTTTCTTTCCCATTGAAGTGTGAACACTTCAATTCTCACTGAAGAATCTCAGTTCAGATGATAGAGTTGTCATTCAAAATGACAAAAAATCTCAGTCCTATCAGCCAAGGGGCCTGTTTGTGTCATACCTGTGAAGGGAGGAAACAAGCCCTCCAGAGAAAAGAAGGAATATGAGCAGACACCCCCCCCCCCACCCTTGCCCCCTCAGAGGGTGTGACATCTCATCATCCACCACACCTTTGTTCACATGAATATAACGGAAGACAATCGTTATGGGAAAGGCTAAATAAAATACAGTATATTTTACAAAGACAAATACACACACACTATATAACAGCATTAAGGAATAAGGTAGAGGAGTTCCCTCTGTGGTACAAAGGGATCCGTGGCGTCTCTGCAGTGCCAGGATGCATGTTTGATCCCCCGCCTGGCACAGTAGTTAAAGAATCTGGACCAATGCCATAGCTGCAGCGTAGGTCAAAACTGCAGCTTGGATCAGATCCCTGGCCTAGGAACTCCATATTCCATGAGATGGCAAAAAAAAAGAAAAAAGAAAAAGAAGAAAAAAAGAATAAGGTGTATATCAAAATTATTGACCAAGAAAAGTCTCTAAGACTTTACTAGATGAGAAAGGCTACTGAATAATAATGCATTAAATACACAAACAGTATACCCAAGCAAAACAAAATAATATATTCCCATTAAGCTTATAAGTATATATACACAAGTGCATTTTAAAATTTCCAGAGGAAAACACAAATATATGTCCATATTAGTTACTTCTGAGTAAGGAACTAGGGTGGAGTGGGCTGGCTATAAGAACTTGAGTTTATTTGCAACGTTGAAAAGTTTTCAAAACAAAAATACATGTTTTTTGTTTGCTCATGCAGTTAAAAATAATAGCAATAAAATGATATGTTACCAAGGAGTTACAATGCAGATCCGTAAATTAACACATCTATAGAGAAACTCTATTATAGATAAGCATTTGCATTCAAAAAGACAGCCCAACATAATTATAAGAAGATTCATTTCAGAGTCAAGCAGATTTGGTTTCAAATCCATCCTGTGGAACCTTAGGCTAATCACATCAGTCTCATGTTGCATATCTGCTCAATGGGAATATAAATATCACCTTCATAGGATAACTGTGATGCTTAAATAGCCCTAATAACATGAAGCTCACTGTACTGCCAGTTGCTGGGAGACCCCCCTGGTAGAATAATAGTGTGATCCCTGGAGGGGAAATTGAAGACCCCCCCTAGAAATAATAGTGTGATCCCCTGGAGGGGAAATACATCTCTGGGTAAACAGCAGCTGAGTTATAGTTATATAACCATCAGTGGGCAGGCTAATGTCATCTCCATCCCAACCGTATTGGCAGTAAGCTACCAAAAGGCACATGGGAAGATGGAGGGAGGGCTTGCTACCTATCATCAGAGATAACCTCCTGCAAGTGGCCAACACTTAACAAATTAAAGTCTAGGGAAAATGGACTTCTCTTTTTTCACTAAGTTTTCCTGGGGAAAAAAATAATGAGATACAAACCAGAGTGTTCTGGATGATTTTAGCAAGGCATCTCTATCTGGGGAGTAGATATTTACCATTTCCCTTTAAAATTATATTCAGCCAGTTGGGTTCCTATGACATGCATTCAATTATGTCTGTTCATGAGCATCCATAAAACCTTCTCACTCCCTACCTCGGGTAACATGGGTAGCTGCCTAGTGGAGAAATGTGAATTGATGGAGAGGCTTAGACCACCCCTCTACCTTAGAGAAGCTAAATTCTGTGTCACATTCATTTGTAAATCTTTCTTTTCTCTGGGATAAGCACAATGCCATGTCTGAGGTAGGTGCTCAAAGCACTATTTAATTTTTCAGTTAAAGTGAGTCTATTCCTCCCAGAGGCAGCCAGCTCTGTAGAGAAGAGAGCGGCTCCTTTTGCTGCCATCCTCCTCCATCTTTCCTGCCTCTGGTTTCCTAGCACCCAGCATCCATGTCACACTTAGGGAGCACTGTACCTGCTCTCGGGTGATATACATCTCTTTTCTTCTGCTGCTGTTTTATGTCATTATTTACCTTTCTGTGTATGAAGCTTCTTACTCCAGACAGAAGTCTTTTGAGGTCAAGGAACTACATGGCATGTCTCTTTTAACCCCTAATGCTTGCTGAATAATGCCATGCAGTTTGGATACTCAGGCTGAGCCAATATATCCCAAGGACTAAAACAGTCACCTCAGATAGATTCTGCCTGTGAAATGTCCTGCTGCGGGAGCCTAATAGCAAAGTGGATCCTCCTTCAGGTAGAGCTGGTTCTATCAGTTATCTTACTGGTCATCCTAGGGAGAAAGAAGACTAAAGTTTTCCAACACCTGACAACCCCCAGCCCAGGAAAGAAGAGGAAATTCCCAGATACCCAGGAATGGATTGCAACTCTCCTATTTGAGGCTCTGATACTATAGTTACTCTGTCTCCTTATGGGCCCAGAAGTCTTAAATCTCATTTATCTCTTCTAAAAGAATTACACATTGATTGTAGGCTCCCTGAACTGTGCCAGTTACACAACATTATTTATACAAGTGCCCTGTTGGACACCCCATTCTACATTCCAAACACTCTTGACAATAGACAGGAGCTGTAGGGCATGAAAACCAATAATAGTTTTTTAAAGCTTTCCTCTGAAAGGCTAAATAAGAAAAAGAAGCAATTAGCTAGAAGTTGGGTCTTTTTCTCAAGCCACTGAGTATTTCTTAAACCACCCTGTTGCCCTTGGAGCAATGATCCTCTGAGATCTGAGGTTGCACTCATCTGAACCCCAGCTGATGTGGGCTGGCTCCACAGATGCACCCATAGCCTTAGATGAAATAAATGCCACCCTCTGGGGTATTTGAAAAAAAAAATAAAAGCACTGAAAACTTACAGTAGAAATATTACAAAATATAGAAAGGAATAATGTGCAATGTAGACATCAATTATAGCCATACTATATGAAGAAAAATCCAATTAACATTTTAACTTTTTGTTCTGTAATCTGTGTGCATGTGTATATTAATAAAGTTTGGTGTCATTCTCTGTATACAGTCTTATATGCTAATTTTTAATTAACATAACATTTTAAACATCTGTCCATGTTGTTAAATATCCTTTAAAAATCATTTTAAGCCTTACAGCTTTCCAATGTATAATGTTTCATAACGTACTTTAATTGTCTTCTTGGTCAGATGGTCAGTTTCTGGCCAAATTTTCTGCATAAATCTTTGTATCCATCTTTGTTTCTTTAAAATGCATTCAAGTAAGTATAATTATTAGTTCAAAGTGTAAAAATTATTATTAATATTCTTATTACAACCTGCCTGACATAAATCTTCTGGCTTCCACTAACAATCTACACTTCCACATGGCAGTGCCAGTTTCACTGCATACTGGCCGGCATTGAGCATTACTATCTTAAAATTTCCAGACATAGGTGTTCCAAGATACCAAAAGGCCACACACTTTGACACCAACACACTGTAAAAATGTGAAATCTTAACTGTGTATTCATACCTGAATACCGTGTCTTTAACTGTGGTTCTTTTTTTTTTATTATTTTATTTTATTTTATTTTCCCACTGTCAGCAAGGGGATCAAGTTATCCTTACACAACTGTGGCTCTTAAACTTTGATGACTAAAGACTCATTTATACTTTTAAAAATTATTATAGACCCTAAAAGATTTAATTTATGTGTTATATCCATCAACCTGGACTATCTTAGAAGTTATATCTGATAAAAAAGTTTATAATATTTATCAATTTATTTTAAAATAAAGAATACCACAATTTTATGAAAAACAACTATAGTTTCTAAAACAGAAATAATACATTTTTAAATTTTTCTATTCATATTTTAATAACAATTTTAATTGTTTAGAGATGGCATACTACAGCAGGTGTGCACAGCCTCATGTAACCCAGATACCAGCCCTGGCGTGTGCCCATGTTTATGATCACATTGGTACCACTTATGTGTAATAGCTGTGATGAAGGAAGAACAGAGGCTATGCGGAGGTTTTTATCATTTTTTTTGTCTTGTTTTTATTTATTTATTTATTTTTTATTGCACCACAGCCTGCGGAATTTCCTAGGCCAGGGATTGAACCCATGTCACAGCAGTGATAACACCAGATCCTTAACCCACTGAGCCACCAGGGAACTCCAACAAAAACAATTTACTCAGAAAGAGTAGCATCATTTTATACTTTTTTGCAAAGCTCTTTAATATCTGACTTAATGGAAGATAGCTGGGTTCTCATATCTGCCATTACATCTAATTGTTTTGACATCACATACATCATGTAGCTTCTAGAAAATTCACTTTTCTCTTGTGAGAGAAGGAGAATAAGAAAGGGCAAATAACATTTTACTATTATTAGAAAATAGTTTCGATTTCACTGATCCCATGATAGGGTAGTGGACATTCCACAGAGTTCCCAAGACCATACTTTTGAGAACTGCTCTTCTATACCAAACAACTTTATGTCAGGGTCCCAAGAGGACTGAAACTTTCAATTAAAGCTCTGGACTTCTTGCAAACCTCCTCTCACTTCAAACATTCTTTTTCACAAGACCCTGAAAAGTTCAAATCCAGCCTCCTGTATAAAGCCTTCTCAACTACCCTGCCTTTCAGAGATATTTCCTTTCTCTGATTCTCACTGCTTTTACATCACTGCAGCACAAGTTGGCCTATACTCTTTGATTTTCACAGTCTCTTGTCTCCACCAAAACTCTAAGCTTCTTGAGGTCAAGATCAAGCCTTTGGCACACACTTGGACTCAATAAAAGATTTCTCGGAAGACTGCCACCCTAAGTCACTGTGGCATTTAAGTAACTAACATTTACATAGTGCTTTATACAAACCACTTTCTCTTGAAATATTTCATTTAATTCCCACAATGACCCTTTGACATAGGCACTTTATCTTTGTCATAAAAATGAGGAAATAGAGATTCAGAGAGGTTAAGTGACTAAGTAAATGACAATGCGGGAACTTGAACCCAAGTTAAATGATCCCAAATGCCACGCACTCTACTTCCATGCTGGCTATTTATTGAAAGCAGTGACAATTGAGCATCTGCTTTACAAAGTATCACATAGTAGAGATTTCACTGATTCATCCTTTCAAGGGACCTCCATTTCGTAGTAGAAGGCATTACAGGTATTAAAACGGAGAGCATTTGAAGTTAAAATAATGCAAGAATCCCTGCTCTCCCACATACTAACAAAAAGAGGCTGGGCATATTGTCTTAGGATTCTGAGCCTCAGTTTTCCCACCTCTAATATAAGTATAATAATTCCCTCAAGGAAGAATTGTTGAGAGGACCAACGAGAAAACCCACATAAAGCATAGTGCAAGAATCAGCTTAGTTCCTTGATACACTTACATTCCTTCCTAAAGCCATCTTATCACCATCCTGTATTTCCTCTCTGGAAAAGAAGAACGGCTTCATGAAACAAGACAGACACTTCCTACAGCCTGAGCAATCTACTGAATTGGAAACTATTTCATCCCATACACCTGAATCTGGGGTCTTTGGAACAGAGGATGCAGAAGCCCAAGCCAAAAGTATCACTGGAAAGAAAGGACAGTGTTTTGTTCCTTTTTTTTTTTTTTTTTTTTTTACTAAAATACATTCACTGCCAATCCTGTGAGAGCCTGTAGAGATCTTGGTCCTGGAATCTAGCCTCCCACAGCCCACTCCTCAAAAACACAGGCACTGCTCAGGCTCATGTCCTCTCAGAGTCTCTGGAACCCAGAACCTTTCCTAAGACAGGCTGCTCTCCTGGAGAAAATGAAGTGTTCAACTGGGCAGGTCATGATGGTGAGAGGAGCCAAAGGCCTGGATGGAACAGTGCCTCCCAGCCCATTAACAAAGACTGGCAGCAACACGATGCACTGACTATCTCCAGTGGCTCAAACTGCAGCAGTCAGCAAGCCCCATAAGTTCTGGTCTATTGGGCTTCCAGAATTTTGTGGTTACAGACACTCCTTGTTTGCAACTCCAAACAATGTGTCACAGTTTGATTACTCTCCTCTTTTGTAAAATGAGAGGGTAGAACCAATGAACTCAAAAATCCCCTGCCATCCCCAACCTTCTGTTCATCTGATCAAGCTCCAAATGGCTTCTGGTTGCTTCCAAAATGCAGATCTTTGCTCAAAGGATGCAAATCTGTCATCGCAGAGAATGCTGAGGTCTTGCAAAATTTTTCTGAGCTACTGTGCATCCTTGGAATAAGTGTTAGCTTCCCAAAGGTCTACCAGTGTATGGATCACCTAATCTAGGTACCTAGAGAAATGCTGTCAGAAGGTGTCATATGGCCTTGGGAAGACAAAACCATTTCTGGATAAATAACTAGAAAGCAAGGTATGAGTCAGTCCTGAAGATCAAAGGATAAAACATGTCATTTTAAAGGCAACACTTGAACCACCAGGAAATGGTAGACAAAATGACATAGCACATAGGTGAAACTTGATAGAGCCCTGTCTTGGAGAAATTAGGAGGGAGGGAGAAGCTTGGGGAGAGGAACAGTGATTAGCAAAGGGGCTCAAGAATGCAATTAGATAAAACTCCATGAAGACAAGGGCCCTATTAGTGTCCACTCCCTGGAACTCAATCACTACTGTCAATAAATAAATGAATAAGGGATAAATGAGTAGGAAGCAGTTAGATCAAATTCGACAGGACAACAGTGTGATTACATGCACCTATTTTGGAGTCAGAGACATGGTGGTTTCAAAGTCTGGCTCCATGCCCCTTATCATGTGATTTGGGGCAGGCCATTTAACCTCTTTTAAACTTAGGTTTTCTTATCTATAAACAGGCAAAACTATCTAAGTACCTCACAGGGTTGTTGGAGAACTCAGTGAATAACTCATTAAGAACTCAATGATTAAATGTGCATAAAACATATATCACAATTTTAGGTATATTACACATAGGTTTTAATATGATGGTGATGATGATGATGATAATGAAAATGATGATGATATTTATTAGAGCCAAAGGAGCTGAGAGAAAAGGAAGAGAGATTTCATTGCAGAGGTGAGCTTTGAGGAAAGGGTGAAATACCAGAAGCCGAAAGGAAGACAAAGAGCATGTCCAAAGGCTTGGAACCTGAAACATGCAAATATTTTCAGAAGGTAAGGAGGGAGATGATCCCAGCCTGAACAAAAAAGGTCTAAGTATTGATAAGTAGAATAGACTATGTGGAGGGTCTTGAACATCTGCTAAAGAACTTGAACTTTATCTTCCATTCGGTGGGGCCCCCAGAGGTTCTAGAATAGGGTAGGGACATGATAGAAGCCTGTTTGGAAAGACTAATCAGTCAATGACATATATGATGGGCTGGTGAAGCATATTCTTCTGGAGGTAGAAAGATGTATTAAGAATCCATGTCATCGATTCGGAAGATGTGGTATATATACACAATGGAATACTACTCAGCCATAGAAAAGAATGACATAATGCCATCTACAGCAACATGGATGGAACTAGAGAATCTCATCCTGAGTGAAATGAGCCAGAAAGACAAAGACAAATACCATATGATATCACTTATAACTGGAATCTAATATCCAGCACAAATGAACATCTCCTCAGAAAAGAAAATCATGGACTTGGAGAAAAGACTTGTGGCTGCCTGATGGGAGAGGGAGGGAGTGGGAGGGATTGGGAGCTTGGGCTTATCAGACACAACTTAGAATAGATTTACAAGGAGATCCTGCTGAGTAGCATTGAGAACTATGTCTAGATACTCATATTGCAACAGAACAAAGGGTGGGGGGAAAAATGTATACATGTAAAGATAACTTGATCCCCTTGCTGTACAGTGGGAAAAAATAAATTAAAATAAATAAATAAATTAATTAAAAAAATAGTCCATGTCACTAACCTAATGACAGTAGGTTGTAAGAAATGAAAGAGGGACACAGAAGAACGTAATGTGTTTGGTGGACAGAGACAGAGATGAAGCAGGAGAAGGAACAAGTAAAGACAACTTCAAGATTCTAAGCCTGAGCATCTAAGAGAATCGTGTTACCATGGACAAAACAAGAGAGAAGCCGGTATCTCTGGAGCAAATTATAAATTGACTTTAAGAACAAAAGAAACAACCTAGACTAAGTTCCCTAAAATCAAAGCCTGAGTCTGGGATTTGGAAGTTTAAAAATTACTGAGGAAGTACTTTTAAGCAAAACCTAAGGGCAGAGAGGGAGGCAAGGGAGGGGAGGAGCAGAAGACAAGCAAGGTTGTGGTTCCAGGTAAAGCCTGACCCATATGGAACACTGGTATATAACTCTCACCACAGATTTGACCCACGCTAAGGAAAGGAGCCAGGCTTTTGTGCCCCATGCCAGCAAGTTATTGGCCATCCCAGATATGGGAAGTGGTGACTTCTAGAGGAAATCATCACATTTCTTACAGCAGCTGATGGGTGGGCAAAGGGAATGTTAACCTAAATTTTGCTTAAGTCTTAGCACATAACACTCAGCAAATACCTTCCATTATTATTTTGAATGTTAGCATTAAGAAGATGGCAAGATGTCCAACATCTTGTTAAGTACTTAATGGATGAAAGAAAACAACGCTGAGCAACTACAGGTTTCTGCCCCTGTACATCCTTTGTCTGACAGTATGATTCACTTCCCCTCCATTTCCTGAGCTACTTCCCATAAGTGGCAGAAAGTTAAGTTGTTGTCTTTCTCTGGGTTTTCTACACAGGAGTTGTGATTCATCAGAGGTGCGAGAGCATGAAAGAAAAGCTAGGTGAGGCTTTCTAAAAGTGGAGGAAAGATAGGCTGTTTCTGTTTTAAGCACTTAAATATGGATGGGAAATATTCCCTGGGCCCCCTAACATTCACTGCCAGTTCATATATCCTGGCCAAGAACCGTCTCCTGGATGAAGCCCATCAGAAAAGCTATTCTAACACATCTAGAATTCTATACAGCTAGATTTTCCTTTTATATGGTAGGAATCTTCCCTGAAAGGATATGTGTAAATTTAACATTAGTTGTAATATTCCAGGTAAGCTGAACTCCCTGTTTAAGAGCTGTATACGAAATCCTGCAGTAGAAAATCACCCCCAGATGCATATTTCCTCTGAAATATCAGATCTGTCTAACATAAAGCATGCTTGCATTTTATAGGAAGCTTGCTGTTTCATTCTTTGACCCAGAAATCAATCAACATGTTTATTGAGCACCTATGGGGTGAAGGGTGCTATGCTAGATGCTGGAAAAATACAGCAGGTCTTGGGAACAGTAAAAAGACATTCTAACTAGAGAACAAAGTAAATGTAGGGTAGGAGGGCTGGATACTTAATCCAGAGATTGTATGCATGGAGGTTGCTAACCGCAATAGCAAACACCACACCGTGTCAAAGATTTAACACTATGTTAGCATACTTCTCACTCGTGTCCTAGTCCAAAACAGACTGGTAGGGAAGTAAGGGGCAGGAAGGGACTCTGGCTCACTACTGTGATTCAGAGGCCTGCGTTCCTCACATAGCAGGGTTCTGCTATCTTCTAGATCTTAGAAATCCTCAGCTGAACTGGCGAAAGGAGAAATGAGTCAGAATTGTTTTTACCATGTATCCATCACTCCTAGCATCCTTCTATGGGCCTGAATTCAGTCACATGATCATATTTAAGTGAAAGAATATAGTCTAATTGTGTGCCCTGGATAGAGATGAAATGGGTTTAGTGAATATAGGCATACTTCATTTCATTGTGCTTTGCAGAAACTGTGGTTTTTTAGAAACTGGAGGTTTGTGGCAACCCTGAGTGGAGCAAGTCTATTGGCACAATTTTTCTAACATTATTTGCTCATTTTGGGTCTCTGTGCCACATTTTAGTAATTCTTAGAATATTTTGAACTTTTTCATTATATTTGCTATACTGATTCATGATCAATGATCTTTGATGTTACTATTGCAAAAAGATTATGACTCACTGAAGGCTCAGATGACAGCATTTTTCAATAATAAGGTGTTTTAAATTAAGGTATGTGCATAGTTTTCAACACAATGCTATTGTACACTTAATATACAACAGTATAATGTAAATATAACTTTTACATGCCCTGGGAAACCAAAAAAATTGTATGTGTGACTCATTTTATTGTGATATTCACTTTATTGTGGTAGTCTGGAATCAGATCCATAATATCTTGGAGGTGTGCCTATTTCCTTTCAGTCTTTGCTGCAGGAACATGAGGTTTCAAAATTTTGAAATTAGAATTTTATCTTATACATAAAAGACTGACCAGATAATGCCTTCTTGTTTCCAAAAATATTCTAAGCTCACTTGAGACACATCCTACTCATAAAAGAATAGGAACATAATTTGTTTATTGCCTATGCATTTAACAAGTACTTATACAATGCCTTGACTTGTCTGATGCTATTCTAGATGTTCAAAACACCATATTAAAAGGAAAACAAATAAACAAACCATGTGTTGGGCATTTTATGTAAGATAAATATTTTTACTTTTATCCGAATATTTTTAGTAAAGAAACCAGGTTATTTTGGCATCCTTTCATGATTAAAAAAATAAACTCAAAATAGCTGAAAGACTTAAATATACGACAGGACACCATCAAACTCCTAGAAGAAAACATAGGCAAAACACTCTCTGACATCAACATCATGAATATTTTCTCAGGGCAGTCTCCCAAAGCAATAGAAATAAGAGCAAAAATAAACCAATGGGACCTAATCAAGCTGAAAAGCTTTTGCACAGCAAAGGAAACCCAAAAGAAAACAAAAAGACAACTTTCAGAATGGGAGAAAATAGTTTCAAATGATGCAATGGACAAAGGCTTAATCTCTAGAATATATAAGCAACTTATACAACCCAACAGCAAAAAAGCCAATCAACCAATGGAAAAATGGGCAAAAGACCTGAATAGACTGTTCTCCAAGGAAGATATACAGATGGCCAGCAAACACATGAGAAAATGCTCAACATCGCTGATCATAAGAGAAATGCAAATCAAAACAACCATGAGATACCACCTCACGCCAGTCAGAATGGCCGTCATTAATAAGTCCACAAATAACAAGTGCTGGAGGGGGTGTGGAGAAAAGGGAACCCTCCTGCACTGTTGGTGGGAATGTAAACTGGTACAGCCACTATGGAGAACCGTTTGGAGATACCTTAGAAATCTATACATAGAACTTCCATATGACCCCACAATCCCACTCTTGGGCATCTATCCGGACAAAACTCTACTTAAAAGACACACATGCACCCGCATGTTCATTGCAGCACTATTCACAATAGCCAAGACATGGAAACAACCCAAATGTCCATCCACAGATGATTGGATTTGGAAGATGTGGTATATATACACAATGGAATACTACTCAGCCATAGAAAAGAATGACATAATGCCATCTGCAGCAACATGGATGGAACCAGAGAATCTCATACTGAGTGAAATGAGCCAGAAAGACAAAGACAAATACCATATGATATCACTTATAACTGGAATCTAATATCCAGCACAAATGAACATCTCCACAGAAAAGAAAATCATGGACTTGGAAAATAGACTTGTGGCTGCCTGATGGGAGAGGGAGGGAGTGGGAGGGATTGGGAGCTTGGGCTTATCAGACACAACTTAGATTTACAAGGAGATCCTGGGGAGTAGCATTGAGAACTATGTCTAGATACTCATATTGCAACAGAACAAAGGGGAGGGGATGTGTACATGTAAAGATAACTTGATCCCCTTGCTGTACAGTGGGAAAAAAATAAATTAAAAAAAAAATCTCTCAACAAGTTGGGTATAGAAGAAATTCACATCAACATAAAAAAGTCCATAAGTGACAGTCCCACAGCTACTGATATTACTGATTATTGCTTAAATGGTAAAATGCTGAATTTTTTTCCTTTAAGATCAGAAGCAAAACAAACATGCCCACTCTCAGCACTCTTATTCAAATTAATAATGGAAGTATTAGCCTAAGCAATAATGTAAGGAAGAGTGATAAAAGCATCTAAATTGGAGGGAAAAAGAAGTAAAATTGTCTCTGCTTGAAAATGACATAATGTTATATATAAAAAACTCTAAATACTCCATAAAAAAACTATTAGAACTAATAGGCAAAAGTAAAGTTGCAGAATACAAAATCAACATGCAAAAATCAATTGTGCTTCTATATACCAAGAATGAACTATCTGAAACAAAAATTAAGAAAAATAATCCCATCATAATTACATCAAAAAGAATAAAATACTTAGGAATAAATTTAATCAAGGAAGTGAAAGACCTATACACTGAAACCCATAAGATATTGATGAAAGATATTAAAGAAGGTACAAAATAAATGGAAGAATATACCATGTTTGTGGATTAGAAGAATTAATATTGTTAAAATGTCCATTCTACCCAAAATGATCTAGAGATTCAATGCAATCACTATCAAAGTTACAAAAGCATTTTTGATAGGAATTACACAGGAAAAGAACAATCTAACAGCCTGTATAGAATGGCAAAAGACCCTAAATTGCTAAAACAATCTTTTATTTATTTACTTATTTTAATGCTTTTTATTTTTTTCCATAATAGCTGGTTTACAGTGTTCTGTCAATTTTCCACTGTACAGCAAGTGACCCAGTTACACATACGTATATAATGTTTTTCTCACATTATCATGTTCCATCATAAGTAACTAGATACAGTTCCCAGTGCTATACAGTGAAGTAAGTCAGAAAGAGAAAGACAAATACCATATTATATCACTTATATCTGCTAAACCAATCTTAATAAAGAAAAACAAAGCTTAAGACACCACAGTTCCAGATTTCAAACTATATTATAAATCTAGAGTAATCAAAACAGTATGGCTTTGGCATTAAAAAAAAAGACACATAAATGAATAGAACATAATAAGAGAGTCTAGAAGCAAACTCACATGTATGCAATTGATTAATTTTAGACAAAGGGACCAAGAATATACAATGGGGAAAAATAATATTTTTCAATAAATGTGCTGGGAAAATTGGATGTCCACATGCAAAAGAAGGAAATTGGACCCCATCTTATGAAATACACATAAATCAATTCAAAATGGATTAAATATTTGAATGTAAGATCTGAAACCATAAAATTCTTAGAAGAAAGCATAGGAGGTAAGCTCCTTTACATTTGTCTTGTAAATATTTTTTTTTAATTTGACACCAAAAGAAAAGACAGCAATGATTGGATTAAGAAGATGATATATATATACATACACACAATGGATACTACTCATCTATAAAAAAGAACAAAATAATGGCATTTGCAGCAACATGGATGGAATAAGAGACTTTCATACTAAGTGAAGTAAGTCAGAAGGAGAAAGACAAATACCATATGATATCACTTATATCTGGAATCTAATATATGGCACAAATCAACCTTTCCACAGAAAAGAAAATCATGGACATGGAGAACATACTTGTGGTTGCCAAGGGGGAGGGGAAGGGAGTGGGACGGATTGGGAGTTTGGGGTTAATAGTTGCAAAGTATTGCCTTTGGAGTGGATAAGCAATGAGATCCTGCTGTATAGCACTGGGAACTATGTCTAGTCACTTATGATGGAGGATGATAATGTGAGGGAAAAATATATACATGTATGTGTAACTGGGTCATCTTGCTGTACAGCAGAAAATTGACAGAACAGAGTAAACCAGCTATAATGGAAAAAAATAAAAATCATTATAAATTAAAAAAAAAAAAAAAGACAGCAGCGGCTACAGCTCCGATTCGATTCCTAGCCTGGAAACATCCATATGGCCGCAGGAGCAGCCCTAGAAATGGTAAAAAGACCAAAAAAAAAAAAAAGATCAAAGAACCTGAAACGATATTTTCCAAAGAAAACATACAAATGGTTAACAGATTTATGATAAGGTATTCAACATCACCAATCACCTTTGGGAAATGCAAATCAGAACCACAATAATATATCACCTTATACCTGTTAGGATGTCTATAATCAAAAAAAAAAAAAAAAGAAAATCCAAGAGATTAAAAAATGCTGGTGAGAATATGGAGTAAAAAAGGAACCCTTATACACTGCTGGTTGAAATGTAAACTGGTACAGACATTATTGAAAACAGTATAAAAGCTCATTTAAAAATTAAAACTAGAATTACTATTTCCAGCAATTCTACTTCTATTTTCAAAGGAAATAGAGGATCTCAAAGAGATATCTGCATTCCTATGTTCACCACAGCCTTATTCACGATAGCCAAGGTATAGAAACAATCTGAATGTCAACAATTGAATGAGTAAATAAAATGTGATATATATGTATGTATTTCATACATACATACACACACAGGCATACAATGAAATAATATTCAGCTTTTAAAAAGAAGGGCATCCTGCCAGTTGCAATAACATGGATGGACCTGGAGGGTATTATGCTAAGTGAAATAAACCAGAGAAAGACAAATATTGTGTGGTATTGCTTATATGTGGAATCTAAAAAAATACAAAGAATCAAACTCATAGAAGCAGAGAGTGAAATAATAATTCCCATGGGCTGTTGGGTGGAGGAAACAGGGAGAGGCCTTCAAAAGGACACACATTTTCAGTTTTAAGATACGTAAGTTCTGAGGATCTAATATGATGGCTATAGTTGGTACTACTGTACTGTTTAATTGAAATTTGCTAAGATAGGGGAACTTAAGTGTTTCCTCCTAGAAAAAAAATATAAAAAATAATAAAAGTGTTTAACAAATTTGATCACCCAAGCAGTTAAAAACCTCTGCCCTAAAATCCGTATAAGTTCTGGAAATGGATAGTGGTGTTTATTGCACAACATTGTCAGTGTACTTAATGCTACTGAATTATGCTCTTAAATGTCTAAAATGGTAAATTTTACATTATGCATATTTTGCCACAATACAAAATGCTTATTTAAAAAGAAAAAAAGAAAGAAACTAGTCTCATGGACTTGGAGAACAGACTTATAGTTGCCTGGGGGAAGGGGGAGGGAGGGGGAAAGATTGGGAGTCTGGGGTCAACGGATGCAAATTACTGCTCATGGAATGGATTTACAATGAGATCCTGCTGTGTGGCACTGAAAATTATGTCTAGCTACTTACAATGCAGCACGACAATGGGAGAAAAAATTATGTATATATGTATGTATAACTGGGTCCCCATGCTGTACAGTGGGAAAAAAATAAGTGTGTTGGGGGAAATAACAATAAAAATAAATAATTTTTTAAAAAATAACATAAGTGGACATGTGAAAAAAAAAAAAAGAAGAAGAAGAAACTAGTTTCAAAGAGGCCAAGTGACATGTTCAAGTTCACACGTCTGCTAGATGGTAGAGTAGGTGTTTGAAACTAGGTTTGCTTGTTGACTTCAGAACACAAGTCCTTCTCCAGGTGCCATGTTGGCTCTCTATAAACACTTCTCTGAGCCAAAGAGACTGGCAAATGCCTTAAGGAATGGCCTCCACAACCCAATCCTGCATCAGCTTCTCAGTGGTGCTAAGGAACAGATAAGTAACCAGGGAGATTTAGCCTTTATTTTTCACCTCAACTAGAATGAACAAGCTGGACTGAGTGTGAAAATTCAGGATGGGCTGAAGATATCTGGGATGTGTGTTCCCAAAGTTTGGCTGGCAGGCATGAGTGGGACTTACCCAAAGCATTCCATTCCCAGGACCACCCAACCCTTGCTTCTGTAACAAGGAAGACTGTCCTCCCCTCACAAGGCAAGGATGAAGTAATTTTCTCTTTAGCATCCATCACTGACCTCTAAAAGTACTCTATGACCCCATTGTTTACCAAACTTTAAAATGGATAAGAGTATTATTAAGCTGGTTGTAGAGGAATAGTACCAAAGAATTTAAAATATCAAAATCCAGTAAAGCTTTTCAGAGTAAAAACTCTTTCTTTTAAAGAAAAGTGAACTAATAACTTCAGCTACTTAACTAATAGCCTTCTGAAGAATCCTATAGATTTTAGTGAACTCATCTCAATGACTGGATATATTGCAAAGTGGGAAGTCTTCTCATCTCAAAAATGTTCCCCCAAAATCTGTCTGGTGCCTCGAATCCTATGTTTAGATAATCGTTTCCTTGGATTAAGCAAAATGCATTCACTGAGATCATTTTTGGGGAAAAGCAAAATCCTAAGATATTGAATGTTCATTCCTTCATGTAAATCATTTTATTTAAAAATTGTTTTGCATGAGGACTAGGATGGAGTGAACTATGATGGACCCATAGAGCTTTGGAGAAACTCTCTGGAAGAGAAATCCTAGTTTCTCAAAGCCCAACAAAGCTGGTGGTGTCCTTGGTTTGACATTCTCAGGGGATGGGTGTCTGCTTTAAGTTTACTATGTAAATGATCTGAGCTGTCCCTCATCAATAGTGCTGCAGAGGGAACAATGCCCAACAGAGTGGACTCCAGAAAGCTTGAGTTCAGAGCCTACTTTTAAACATATTCTCTTCCTTAAACTTGCTCTCCCAATCAAATTTCTAGTCTCCTGGTCCAGGGAATAGCAAACTTTTTCTGTACAGGGCCAGATCACAAATATTTTGGGTTTTGTGGGGCATGTGGTCTCTGTGTCAGCTCTTCGACTCCGTAGCACAAAAGCAGTCATAGACCATACAAGTAAGCATTGCTAAGTTTCAATAATGCGTAATGCATGGCCACTAAAATTTGAATTCCTCTTATTTCTTAAGGTATCAAAATGTGGTATTCTTTTGATTTGTTTTTCAACCACTTGAAAATGTGAAAGCTGTTCTTAGCACACAGGCTATACAAAAACAGGAGGTAGACTGGATGTGGCCTATGGGCCATGGTCTGCTGACCTCTGCCCTTGTCCCCTGCCCTCTTGTCCCCTGCCCACTATGAGCTCTCTAACCCTTTGTTGGCCTAGGAGCATCAACACTCACCTCACCTCCTAGATCAAAGTCTACACACGTGCTTTGCACTATGCCTGCTTTGAGCTGTCCCTTTGCCTGAACCACCCCAGTCCCAGGACGCTGTCCCGGCATTTGTCCTTTGTGGCTGGCATGCTCATCTGATTCACTGTAGCTTTGGTCCTAGGAAAACAAATTAAAGGGCTTCCAAATGTTTCTTCATGCCATCAAAAGATCTGCAGCCTAAGAATGGCCAAGCTGCAGCTTATTCAACAAATCCATATGCATGATGCCAAAGCTGGGCTTCTTCCAAAAGCAAATGGGAAGCATCCACCACTTCACTTCCTTTGCCATAAGACCAGTGAGGAAGCAAGTGCCCTGCAAAGAGGGCAACTGACATCTCTAACAGAGGAAAAGATGCACCAAACCCATCTGGTCAGTGCAATCTGGCCAGGTCCATGTGGCTAAACTCATGTTGCCTAAAGCAACAGTTTACTTCCAGGTTGGAAAATGGCAGCAATAAAAAGTAAATGGAACCCAGCCAGATAGATGATTCTCAGTAAACAAAGAGACTCCACATAAGGAGAAATGGGAGGAGGGGGAATATTTATATACATAGAGAGACATTATCTTCTTCTCCAACACATTTTTCTGAAGTTACAAATCAATGGTTTCTATTTATTCACATTGGAGGGAAAAACAAAAACCCTGAGATTTATGAGCAGTGTTGTTTATTTATAATCCAAGAACTCTCCTCATACCATATGGTTGGGAAATTGACAGAGAGACAAAGTGAGAGGAAATTGCCTATTTAATTCAAGGGCCTTGGCAAAGCTGGCCATCAGAGAGAGCATCCTAAACTCTTCCTCTGACACATGTGGGAGCATGTACAGGCATGGAGGCATGTATGCAGCAAGCAGAGGGAGCCTTTTCCTTGCCAGCAAAGCCACAATGCAGTGTAGCGGGAATGAGAGCAGCAGAGGAGCTCAGCTGAAGAAGCCAGCTCATTTTTCTATTCGAGCACAGATACCAAGAAACAGACCAGAAAGGAGAGGGCTGAGAGATGCAGGAGCAGCCAGTCTTGCGGACAAGGGAAAGAGGATGCACAGCGCATCAGTGTTTTCAGGAAGGCAAAGTACACACAGGTCTCTGCCATATTTTTGTTTGTTTTCCTCCTCAGTGTTAGTGGGGAATAAGCAGAAATTTCTGACCATCCCTGCTGCCCAGTGTGCTTTCCAAAAAGGCAATCACTCCCTGCCTTTAAGGAACAAGACACAAGTTTGCACCAGATGCTTTTACTTCCTCTCTGTTCCACTCTCCGCTTTCAGCCTGAGGACAAACACAAAGAAGGGGAAACGCTAAAGTGGAAGAATATTCATGCAAATGAAAATAGTGCCCAGATATGAAAAGGGATTGAAAAGCCAGGGAAAAATGCAAATGACCCAACGGGGCAAAGTCAAATTCACCTCTGAAAAAAATCCCCTGACACTCCTGTCTGTGGGGCTCCATTCACCTGAGGGCCCACAGCCCAGAGGACCCGCCCTTACCACACTAGGTTTCCATGCCTGCTGCCTTCGGGTTTAACTGCCTTTTACAACACCTAAAACTGCTCCTCTGGCTCACCTCCCAATTCTGTTTGGATGACTCCCAGAACTTAGCCCACTCCTGGCTCTCCTGTGAGGTCCAGCCCCACAGTTCCAAATGCTGTGAGGTGAGCCATTGGCACTGCAATTCCAGAACACTAAAACCTAGCACCGAGCTCCTCCACCATAACACTGCTTCTCCTCTCCATGCTCACCTTATTCTTCTCCTCCATTTCCTACATGTAATGGGACCAAACCTTGCAACTCTCCCAGGTCTGAAACCTTATAATCATCATGGCTATTTCTCCTCCTCCTCCCTCACCTCTAATCACCATCAAGTCCAGTAAACGGTGCCTCAGAAGCATCTCTAGTACTGTCCCTTCTCTCTGTCCTTCTGAACAACCTGAGGGTCTCATGATGGGCCATCTGGGCTGCTGTAATACATACCTAGTTTGCTGCACCACCCCCAGATACCCTCCTCCATAGACCAGGGTTCACAGGGGTGTCAAATCTACCTTCCTAAAGCATGGCTATGGGCACAGAGACATTCTCCAGCTCAAGAACTTAATGTGGTCCCATATTTACTGTGAAATATAATTCTGGTATTCAATACCCTGTCTGCACCCACCATCACCACTGCTCACCACAACCCGGGGGCTGCACACAGCTGAATCTCAGTAATTGCCTGACGATGAAAAGGCTGATGAATGAAAACTACAGGAAAGAGCAATGCTTTTTCTCTTTTCCTCTACAGTTATTTGGGAGAAATTCTGCAGTTGAGCGGGCCTGTGGGCTTATAAAACTGAACTGATTTGACGGTTACAAGTGTGTAAAACAATGATAAGAAAGCAAAGGGTAGAGAGAAAAAAAGGAGATTACACCCGAGTTCATGCCAAATAACAAGGAGGCAATCTGGTTGGCAAGCAGCCAGAATTATTAAGAGCAAGACCCCCAAAAGTCTGTGAATAAAACAGAAGGGCCCCGGGTGTACAAGGGAGAAGAAATTTATTGATGAGGAGTAGCCATTGCTAAACAATGAAATGAATTTGTTGAGTAGGAGTGTTGCAGAAAGGGAGGCGGGAACAGGTGCTAGAGAGAGGCATAAATTTGCCACAGGAGAAAAGCCGAGGTCCTTATCAGAATGGGCGAAGGAGTGTCTTGGAAGAGCAGAAGGCTGACCAGACTACTAAGTGTAGCAGGGCTTGCCTGAGAAGGAAATAATTGGAGAAGCTCAGGGCCATTTTCCTGCTGTGGAGACTGCCGGCTCCATCTAGGCATGTAGAACAGGTATGGCTAGGGGTCCTTGGCATCTGGAAGGGAATGAGTCCTAATTCAAAGAAACAGACTCTGCAGAAGCACTGGTAAAGGTCCCACACCAAGGAGGCTGGGTGACCAAAATGGGACAAGGCACAAAAGGGGACAAGAAGGATAAAAGGGTTGGCACATGTCAGAGGCATCACTGATAGAGTTCCAAAGTCTGGAAGTCACACTGCAAGTGACATCAAACTGGGGTGAACTCTGCTCTTACCTTGTTCTGATTCCCAAAGCTCACGGGGCAGATGGTGTGGGGATGGGCTGGAAGAGGCCATTGCCATTAGTTGTTCTATACCCAGAATGAGGTTATGCTTTGTACATGGTGATGCCCTGAAGACTGACTTGCTGCTTTGCAGATTCTACTCCACAAGTGCCTACTGAGTAGCTCCGTCAGTCTTGCATGGTGACGCTATGGTATAAGCACAAATCCCCACACGTGTAAACCAGACACTTTCCCATTGTCTCACTGCCCAAATCAACCACCTGGAGTGATAAAACAAATAAAACCCCAGCTTTTGTGAAGCTCACTAACTAATGTGGGAGAAAAACAATGAACTAGTATACTAATAAGTAAGTAAGTAAATTCAAAAACTAAAATTCTGAAGCATGCTGAAGGAAATAAAGAGGACTAGGATAGAGACTGGTAGGGGACAATGTCTTCCAAGAGGAGATGCCATTTAGGCTGGACCTGAACTACTAAAGCATGGAAAGTGTAAAATAAAAACATCACAGAGGGAATGGCATGTGTAAAGGTCCTGTGGCAGAAAAGAGGCTGATTAGTTTAAGGAATTAAAGGGAGACAGTAAGGCTAGAGCATAGTGGGCAAAGGAGAGAGAGACACGCAATGAGAATATACGAGAATATACGGGTCCCAGCCACATGTTCCACATAGGGATGACACAAAGTGGGAAAAAGCACCTAACATGTATTGATTACTTCTATGTCTCAAGCACTGGGAGAGATATTTGTCAACAGTAGCTTCTACTTTTACCTATAGCAGCTTACAGAGAGAACTAACATACATGGGACAGAAATATCAGACAGGAGATGTTTTTATTGGTTTGGTAAGAATTTGACATAATCTCATTTTCCACCCTCAGCCAAAATAATGATCTCAACTGGTCTACTACAGCTCTCTAAATACAGCACTGAGCTGATCCGTTGTTACTTACAATCTAGGTTTCCTAGCAATAGAGATGGACAGGACCCTGAATGAGTCTTAACCACCAAACTAGATTTTTTTGAAGGAAAACATCAACAACCCAGTACATATTTTTTACAGCAAACAATTTAAAGTTATAAAACTTAAAACAAGAATTTTCACAAAATATTCATGCTGGCATACAGCCTGCGTCTTCTTCCTGGAGGGCACAACCTTGTCTACGGAAACATATGTTTAACAAATAAGGATTGCAGAAGAGAGAGGAATCCCAGCAGCTTCATTCTGTATGTGATTTAAATCTTATCCTAGAAGATCCAGTAGCCAAGGCATTACCTTTGGAGGAGACAGCTGCAGTGTGTAAAATGACTAAAAGAGCAGAAACATGAAAGAAAGAAATATATGATCCAATGTCAGCTTTGCCTCTAAATTAACTGAGTAAATCTTAGGCAAACATTCACCTCTTTGGGCCTCAGTTGATCAGGTATAAAAATAAGGAGTAGGAAACTTCTGATTCTGGTCATAATAGAGTAACCAGGACTGAATCGACCCTTTCACCTGAAATGACTAGAAAATAAAAAAATATATATAAAATTCTTATTTTTAAGTCATCGGACATCAGGCAACAAAGAACAGGGATAATGAGAGATAGGAAACAAATGAGGTAAGCCTTACATTTGACCTGGATTACTGCATGGAGAGTTTTTCCAGGCAACTTGCAGGGTAAGATATTTATAGGAAGCCCAGTGATCTCCCTGATTTGAGTTGATGGCATGGGGAGTCTGGGTAGGCAAAGATGCCTACAGTTTGCAAGAAACAGGAAGAGAAGAGACAGCTGCACAAGAAGAGAAAAATCTAGAGAAACGCAGAGGGTGCATTTGTTCAGCTGAGAATTAATCAGTTGAGTATTAATCAGCTGATTATTAATCTCTTCATGCATGTTAAGAAACTACCCAAGATCAGAGAAAGAAACATCTGAAAGGATTAGAGAGGGCACTCCCAAAAGCTCACACAAGGTCAGTAATCTTCACTGTGCCCATCAGCCAGGGGGGCAAACCTTATAAACGGGGTATCAGGTAGAAGACCTCAGTGGGATAAAAAAAAATCAATCTAAGGGTTCCCTGGCTAAAGTGGAATAAAAAAAAAATCAGTCTAAGGGTTCCCTGGTAGTTCGGCGGGGTTAAGGATCTGGCGTTGTCACTGCTGTGGCTCAGGTTTGATCTCTGGCTCGGGAACTTCCACATGCTGTGGGCATGGCCAAAAAATAAATAAAATTTTTAAAAGTTTCACGGAGGAAGAAAAGAGGAAAAATGGACAGATAAAAAAACAAAGAATAAAGAAACATTTAAATCTAAACATATCAATAATGTAAGGGGTCAAAGGCAACTGTCAGATTGGATTTTTGAAAAAGACCCAACTATATGGCATCCACAAAATTTTAAATACAAAGGCACAAATAGGTTAAAAGCAAATGCTGGGGGAAATTATGAGAAACGAAGTACCAATCAAAAGAAAGCTAAGTGAGAGAGTTCCCTTGTGGTGCTACAGATAAAAGATCCAGCATTGTCACTGTAGCGACTCTAGTCGCTGTGGCATGGGTTTGATCCCTTGCCCAGGAATTTCCACATGCTGCAAGTGCAACCAAAAAAAAAAGAAGAAGAAGAAGAAAAAGAAGCAGCAGCAGCAGCTGGGGTGGCTATACTACTATCAGGAAATGTAGGTTTAAGAGTAAAGAATATATCATGGATTAAAAGGACCATAACATAATGATAGTCAATCTATCCAGAAGATAACACAATTCTAATGTTTATACATCTCCTAACAGAATTTCAAAATACATGATGTCTTATAAGGCACAGGCAGGGCTAATAGTAAAACAAAACAATGTTAAAATCATGGAATTTGGTAAATTGCTATTTCCCCAAGATCCCTAAGTATCCCACAGCCATCCCTGCTTCTTCCCCAGGATCTTCCCAGAATTCAGAAACTAAAAGAGTAATATATGTATAGCATGGAGCTTCCTTACCCTGTTCAAACCCTATGGCCTCTGTCTGCTCTGATTAACTGACACCTACTACTTAGTATTTTAAATATAACCTCCAGGCTTAGATGAAGGTAATCTTCAAATTTCCTGCCATTTACAAGGTTTTACCATTGCATTTATTCAAACTGACTGACAAAGACAGAACGCTGAGTGCTGGAAGGGTGGTTACAGCAAAGAAACAAGAATGGATAATGTCCTTATTTTGTATCAGTGGTATTAGAATACATGTTTGTAGAAACATGGAAACAAGGGCCTCTTCCACTGGGCCATTTTACAATTCTCGTTGAATACCACAAGATCTGATGCTCTGCAGGAAAACACAATTAAGCTCAATTCTTGGGATCAACCAGAACATAAGTCTCTTGGTCCAACCACTCAGCCCGTCACTTTGCTCTGGTGGTAGCTGGAGATTTATGGATTTGATTTCAACATTTAATTCTCAGTTTTATCCTCAGTAGCAGGGGAATAAAAGACTAAAATGGTTTAAAAGAGGTTAAGTGTTACAATTGTATGAGACTCTAAAAAGTGAAAGTAAGGGGAACAGTTTTACAATGCTCTCTAAAAGAAATCTATGATGTCTCAATGCTGCCAGCCAGAGGAAAGGAGGTCCTGGGGGAAAGCACAGCTTCCCAACCTCCTCTGAAAAAGAAGACCATAAGCCCTAAACTTTCAGATGCACTCTCTTTGGTCTCTTGCTGTCTCTACGGGCTTGCCCCTCCCCATGTTGCTGGGAAGATACAGGAGAGAAGAGAGGTAGCCCGCCTGGTACTAAATGAGCAAGCATCTGTACCTGCACACCCCATGCAGCCATGGCTACTATAAATCGCAGCAGATGCAATAGAGCTTAACATGTGTACAGAAACACAAGTGAAACAATAAAGTAGCAGAGATTCAGAAGACCAAGCACGGCTCTCAAAAGTGGTACCATGTGAAAACAATCCAGTTCATATGGGATCTTGGTGACTTTCTGGATGAGGTTGCACCCCACCCACATCACCACTTGGAGACCTTGGGACAGAGAGGATGCTGGGGTAAGCAGCCAACCACCTGACCCAGCATGGAGATTCTCCCCCTTCCTAGCACTGCACTCTAGTTCGAGAGCTGGATTCTATGTAACAAGCTCAGGGGATCAAGCGTAAGCTCCTCAAGGGAAATTTTAAAGCCCTCTAAATTCTGTATCTTCCCTCCTCCACATCCGCCACTGTATTTCTGGTTAATCCTCTGTCCGCCCTCTCCACACCAGCAGGAAGGAATGACCCACAAAGCCATGGTCATTTCTGACCCAAGCTTCTGCTCATGCCGAACCTCTTTCTAGAATACCCCCATGACTCCTCTCTGCCCAGCTCTTTCCTATCCAACCTTGCAGCCTTCACTCAAACTGCTCCCACCCCAGTTCCTTTTCCCAATCACTGCAGCCCATAACAATGAGTTCTTATTCTGAAGTCCTTTAGCACTTACCAACAATAAAGTGTCCATGCCATTTGTTCACAGATTTTAAATTTTATATAATTACTGTCTATATGAATCTTTTATCTCCCCGAAAACATAAATTCTTATAAAACAGACACTCTAAAATAAGTTATTTTCCCTACTATGCTTAGTGAGGTATTCATTAAATTACTTGCTGAATGAAAAAATTTCCATCTCTAAGATTACCCAGATGTTCCCACCTAAATATTCCTTTCAGAAAACCCTGCAGTCAACCTGCACTGCAACTTAGCTCGCAAACAGAAAGCAAAGGGAAAAAAAGTTGTATATTACAAATTCCAATCAGATTATTCCAAAATCTGGACCAAGAAGATAGTAAGTAAACTATGTAGAAAAATGAATAAATAAAACAAAAAACTTAGAAGCATCCCTGAAACCTGTTATCATGGATAAAAGAGTACACATTTTAATTCAGGAAATCTACAGATAAATATTTTCCCCACTATCTTACAATTTCTACATATTAATTTAAAGAAATAGCATAATGGTAAACAGTTGGTGAACAGGTGGTAAACATGCCATTTCCATGCAATACATAGTTACTCTCCTGGGCTCTCACCTAAAGAGACTGTATTTCCAAATCTATATCTAGGAAGAAATATAAATATATATATATTCACATATATACATATACACACACATATATGCACATACTTATATATACATATACGTACTATTTTGTACTGTATACACATTTCTGTATATAATATATGTTATAATGTCTTACTTATATGGTGTCAGGGCACATTCTGTGTAGGTGACTCTTGGGAACAAATGGAAATATATGTATATAAAATTAAGCCCACAAAGTAAATGGAATGAACTCACCATTTATTCTTGTGACAAAGATATTTAAATTCAATTTCCAAGAATATTGAAAAGAGAGAGGCAGCTCTTGAATAAGAATTTGAGGACTGCTGATGACAATACGGGAATCCAAATAGATTTTGCTGCCTCCATACAGGGATGGCCAAACATCATGCATCATAATCCCAAAATAAAAGTCTCCACCCTCACTCCATTATATAAAACTCTGGATCAAGTAACTCTTACTAGGAAAAAAATAAAGATGTATTTAAAGACCATGGAACAGGGAGCCAGAAGACATAAATGTCCTTGCACAACTACTATCCAGCTGGGAATCTGTGAGACCATCATCTAATATTTCTGGACTCTCAGTTTCTCATTCCGTTAATTAGGAGGAATGGCTATGAGGTCCTTTGTGACTCCGAGGTTTGCACTTTACTTTGAGCATTACCCAAGCACCTGTTACAGAGACTAGGTATAACTACATTCTCATTTTCCTCTCTTTTCTAACAATTCTGTTGACATTGCTGCCTTTGCTCTTCAGCTTCAGATCATTGGAACTAAGGGAAATCCTTGGAAATATTAAAGAAAAAAAAGCAGAAATCCTAAAAGTTGAGATTTTTTTGCACTGAAGTGCTCTTAAAACTTTCCCAGGATACTGGGATATTCAACCTGTGAACATGTTCTTTCTAGTCTGATGCATGACACACTTCCTGTAAGCAGGATGTCATGGGGATGGGAGAGTAGAAAGATATAAACGAAAAAATACTTTCTTGGTTTTACATTTTATATTTGAGGGAGAACCTTTTTCTCCTAAGCCTTAATACCCTGGAGCATTTTAAAAGATGATGACTATTAACATTTTTTTCTAATTCCAACAAAACTAAACTGCATAAAGAAGTACTTTCAAAGTCCTGCTGAGTACTTAACACCACATTACCACTAGGAACACCTACACAGTGAGGTCTTTGGAACAGAAAGAAATGTTTTAAAAATCTTTAAAGTCCTCCGTGTGCACTTGAAACACAAGTGTGTGTGCCCTCAGAAATTTAAGTCTCCCTGGCAGTGTAAACTGAAATCTGCTGTCCTTGAGATCTTTGTTGACATGACCCTAAGAAAGGCAACATTTGCAGTTCCAGAATGTCCAGTAAAGAGGTATTGTTGACAGAGGAGACAGCAGTGCACCTGGCTGTGCCTATGAGCATTCACAAGGGGTCATAGAAACAACGTTCCCTGCATGGGTGAGCTGTAGTTCAGGCCCCTTTCATGGTCCTGGCTTTAGAGCAGAGATTGGCTTGTTCACTGTATTCCCAGCTCCTGGCACGGTGCCTGACACTTAGTGGATTCTCAGGAGCTTTTTGTTAAAACACAGACTTGGAAATTTGCTACTAGTTTACCCACAATTTCCTGACTTCCTACCAACTACAATAAAGCTGAAGAAATAAAATGAGAAAGCAATCTACAAATAAGAAATGCAAGAGATTCTCTGGGCGAAGAAACTAGTGCAAGTCTCCTACGATTGGTACCAACACCCCTGGGAGGATGTGGAAGAAAGAAGTTAAAAAGGCACATGGAACCAGATTCTGAGAGCTTTGCTGATGGGCACATTCTTCCCCACTCCACTCCACCCCCGCCCAAACTGCTCCCTATGGGAGTTCAAGACTTCTTTTTTGTAATGCCCTCTTTTTCTTCCACCCAAATGTTCTATTTAAGTGTGCTAGATTTTGTATCCATATTGCCTATTGAAAAGGTTACCTCCTTTCTATATCCAGTGGAACCTGGTTCCTCTTTTCTAAGACCAACCTATCGCATACATCTCTCGTAGCATCACCTGATTACTCTTCCTAACTTCTATGTCTAATCTTCCTACACCCAGCTCAAACCCTTCAACAGCTCCCTGAAATCTGCTGACTGCTTCCTTTACCTGCTATCCAAAGTCCACTATCCTACCTCCTCTCTGAACTTTACAGAATTTTATTTAAAGGTCTCTTAGTACACATTGATTTTTACATCATAGATCCTTGATGTTGGGTTGCTTTATATCACTTGCTACATCTTATTTATCTTTTTATCTCCTCCAGGGTAACCCAGAAGGTGGTAGTTTCTCCATGTTCCAGGAATGGATTAAATAATTAAGTGATCAAAGCATACTTGTGCTAAATATCTCTTCCCTTTTCTAAAGATCTTTATCAGTTGTAGAATCCCAACTGGAAGCTTATGGCCTAAGTTCTCCTGAACATATTTGATTTGACTCACCCAAGAAGTATTTAAAAACTTGAACTTGAATGACTTTAGAGGGGATACAAATGCCCCACCCTTTTCTATTACCTGTCCTGCTTTATCCATGTGTTCTCCTCTTAAGATTCGATGCTGCCGTCCTTGTCTTTAAATTTATACACACTTGAAACATGACAGTAATAAATTTGTATTGGGTATTTGCTTATATCATAAACTTGCTTAATATATGAAATAATTTCGTGTATTACTGCACTGTGTACAATTTTATAGTCAACAGTAAGAGCTTGGTGTGATTCATTTAATAGTTCAGCAGTGCTAATTAGCATTATCCCCAACTGGATAAGTGGGTCTACTAAAGTGAAAAGGCTGGTCTCCGCTATGGTTCATATACAGAGGGAACTGAAGGTGTAGTTACTGGCTTCCCAAAGCCAAGGTGCCATGTCTTCTCCAAGAAGTTCAGGAAAGCTTGGGAAAGGTGGAATAGCAATCTCAGGAGCCACTAACAAAACTAGCTCCAGCTTCCTCAAAAGAAAAGAAGTTGAGTTGTCCCCTTCTGGCTCCCTGACACTTAAGAAGCTCCAAATAGTTGCACTGGGGAAATAACAATAATTAAAAATAATAATAAAAAAAGAAGCTCCAAATAAAAAGAAGCCCACCTCCTTTCATAGCCTTGGGATATTTAGGAGGATCACCAATAAGAAAATGAGACGTCCCCCATAGACCTCAGCTCCAGTTGGCTGCTTTGTGCAAAATCACTGCAAGACTTGACCCAAAGAGCCATTTTTCTTAGCTCTGACGCCCCATCAAGCTTTTTAATGTTGCTAATAAGTGAAGTCTAAGGTTTTGCCTTTAAAAAATACGTATTTCAGAGTTTTCTTTATCGTTCCTTCATTGCCAGTGAATCCCTCACAGTCTTCACGCAAAGGCACTTAATCT
Organism: Sus scrofa; assembly: GCF_054392235.1. NCBI lineage: Eukaryota > Metazoa > Chordata > Mammalia > Artiodactyla > Suidae > Sus > Sus scrofa. The sequence goes on along the minus strand of NC_139396.1, from coordinate 138,504,753 downwards.
TCTCATCTAATGACACTGTCTACAGAAAGAAGCCGCCGTGTCTCCATTCACCAATAGCCAGATCAATCATGTGTCTCTAAGAAAATGAAGTCATACCAAGCTGGTTTTTAACATTACTGAGGGGTGTCATTAAGACCTCAGAGACTCTGTCTGCTGACGGGCTCTGATAGCTTGTGATTAATTAGGTCCGTCTTTCCCATTGAATCCCTCCCTGCCTCTGCTGTCAAACCTGTGCACCCCAACAAGGAGACCCCTGGGATCCCCATATCCTGTGACCACCAGCTTGAATGAGGTCCAGGAAACATCCCCAGACCCTCTGCTCTGGAATAGAAAAATCAAGCACTTACCTTGTCTACTGAGAACAAACTAAGCAGATGGCACAGCCACCTGTAACCTTAAATTGCATCCCCCCCCCCCGCCCCCGTGATTCTGTGATGTTGCTCTTCTGGGGACCAGGATGCTTTTTTCCACACTTCACTATAAATCAGTAGCATTCTCTTTGAAGTGGAAGAGAGAGATCAAGAGGGGAAACATTGTGTGACAATGAAATGGTGAATTAGCATTCTTTTCTTGAGTTCAAATGTTCACTAGCCTTTGTTTGGGTTTTTTTGGTTTTGTTTTGTTTTGTTTTTGTATAATGATTTTTTTTTCCCATTATAGCCAGTTTACAGTGTTCTGTCCATTTTCTAATGTACAGCATGGTGACCCAGTTACACATACATGTATACATTCTTTTTTCTCACATTATCATGCTCCATCATAAGTGACCAGACATAGTTCCCAGTGCTACACAGCAGGATCTCATTGCTAATCCATTCCAAAGGCAATAGTCTGCATTTATTAACCCCAAACACCCCAACCATCCCACTCCCTCCCCCTCCCCCTTGGTAACCACAAGTCTATTGATACCTGCAATAGACTAATCCTGAGCTGAGGCTGGAGGGGGCAGTGGATGGGGTGATTGGAATAGGCAGCTACGATAGGCTATAATATGGGACAGTGCAACACCAAATTGGAGATTGTCCAAGGAAATATAAAGATCACAATGAAGGGAGTTCCCATTGTGGTGCATCAGAAACAAATCCAACTAGTATCCATGAGAATGTGAGTTTTATCCCTGACCTTGTTCACCTCAGTGAGTTAAGGATCCAGCATTGCCATGAGCTGTGGTGTAGCTCGCAGACGCAGCTCAGATCCTGTGTCGTGGTGGCTGTGGCACAGGCTGGCAGCTGTAGCTCCAATCAGATCCCTAGCTTGGGAACTTCCATATGTCATGGGTGTGGCCCTAAAAAGTGGAAGAAAAAAAAAATCAAAGTGTATGTTACTGGCAAGGGAGGGGCTAGGGAGTGGCTATTTCTTCCCTAAAGAGGAGAGTTGGGTCAAGTCCATGAACATATTTTACCATCAGCTTTCTCCTCTCAGACTTCAGTGTACTGATCTGTAAAATGGTCCTGCAGAATTCTATGGTTCTAGGAGGTCATGGTCTTCCCTATCACAATTAGGTTGTATTTATCAGAATTTTCCTTCAAAACTGTAGCATTCTGAGGATAAGCTTCATAAGTTGATACTCCGATACTCCTCTGTCCTTTCTCATGCCAAATACTAAGTTCTGCTCTAAGAGTGTCTGAAGCCAGGAGGTTTCCTTTGACCAAGGATATAGTCACCCTTTCAATCATGCATCAAAGCCAAACAAAACACATAAGTGATTTGGGAACCACTTTTATAATAAAACTGGGCATTTCACAAGCAGACAGAGAATAAAACAGGGATATAGAGAAAATCAGGTAGATTTCTATCACATTTGCAAAAGAAAATTCAGATTTTTTTTTCCCTCTACTCCGCAAAACTAGAGTACTGATCAGTACTAGTGACTCTTCTAAGGAAAAGCTATAATTTTCAAAGGGGGCTCTACCTTGCAAATTTCACCGAGCATCTGCTGTGGGTCACCTCTGGCTTCAGATCCCATGTGGAAATGTACTTTTCTCCAGTCAAAATAGATATCTTCTGACTTCTAAAGATGCAAAGAACATTTGTCTTATTCAATACACATGAAAACCATATGAAGTCCTTTCAGTAAGTATTTACACTCCCATTTTACCAGTGATGAGAAAACTGAGCCCCGATAGAGAGGTAGCTTGGCCAAGGTCACAGGGCAAGTAAGAAACAGATTTGTTTCTATCATCTAAGTCATCTGACATCACATTCTATGGTCTTTCTGCTGTGTTACTCTGGTTGGTTTTTTGATAAAACTACTACACTATTTTTCAATCACCAGTAGATCAAAGCATCTGCCTTTATAACTGTCAATGTGTGTACTTATCTTTATTTAAATATAAGCAATTGAAAAAGTAAACACTGCCCACCCTTCCATTCTTAACATGAAGTACTTTGGTCTGTTACTCTGTTCTCTGTTAAAAGAAGTCTCTTTAATCAAGGAAAAGACTTTGACTCTGTCTGTATGTTGTACGTTCCCTTCCAAGCCTGGCATTTGCAATTGACTATTTCCACTTAAATGCTCCATCAACTCAATCAAAATGTTAATATTCTGATTACAAAGTATTGCTCTATGCATTTTTAACATATTTCTTTCCCATTTCTGGAGTTCACAAATAGGCAGGTCATTTGGGTTTAAAAGAGGACAATTTATACAACACAATGCTACAGTAATTGATCAGTAGAAATATTTCAGGAGATTAAACTACAATCTATATGCACTCACCCATATTCATATTTTTTCCGTACTTTGCACAGAGCTATGGTACAGCTGCTAAACCTCTCTGTGTTTCTAAAAATCAAGATGACCAGTAAACTAGCAACTATCTTTTTAAATCTGCATTAAAAATGCGTTTAGTGGTGTTATTAAGAAGTGTACCTCCTTGTTCATACTTTGCTGCATAAATGATGCTGAAGTTGGAGCAAATAAATAATCACGGTTTCAGCCTCAAGGCATTATCTCTCAGACTACAGAGATTACATATTTTACAAGTCAGATACACAGAACCGTCTCAGGAATTTTAAAATATTAATCTCTTTCTCCCCTGTATGTAGAGTGACAAACATGTGGCTTTGAAATCCAATTATGGTTCACATCATGACATTCCCACTGCAAAATGGATAGCATGTAATAGGAGATCTGCTTAGTAATGACCCCATCAGTATGAGCCACTTCCCTGCTTATCTGTATTATAATATTACAGAGCAAAGCAGGGAGGCCAGGCTGAGGGAAAGCAGGATTTCTACTGGGGGGTTGGAGAATGTGCTAAAATGTTCTGGAAGATGCCTCTTCCCCAAGTGGGATGTGGGGTGGGGGAAGGCTGCTAGAGGCATCGGTGAAGGAGGGGACAACCAATGGGATGGGATGTTAGAGGTACCAAGGAAGCCCCCGACCCCAAAATGCTTTTCCCACCTGCTCTGACAATGCCTTTTGCAAAAAGCAAAGACTTGTACCCTGTAATTAGGCATCAAAGTCATGCATCCCTGAAAGGCAGACCACAGTGACAAACTCAATAACGGTTAGTAAATTTTAACAAAGGAGAGGAAAGGCAGAGAACATGCAGCAGCCAAACAGGAGGAAGAGCGGTTCCATGGAGAAAAGGAGTGTTCAGGGAAGGAAGATGAACTTTGCTGTCTGATATTTCTTCTCTGAGTTGCTATAAGAAAAAAGATAATGCCAGCTTGTGCTGGTAAGTCTCAAAGGTCTTTTACAATTCCCATCACATTCTATCTCAGTCATTGGTTCATTTAGGCCACATGTGTCATTAAATATCTAATAATGAGTTTGGGCTACAAGGAATGTAAGGAAGAGAGAATGCAGGCTTTATGCCTTCCAGGAACTTAGAGCCTGGCTGGGGAGGTAATATATAATATTTAGAAGTAAATTTAAAAGGAAGAACAATAATGCCTACCATAAAAGGAAGTGAGAATTAAATGAAATTTAAACTGCCTATCATAGAAATAGGCTTTTAGTAAATTTAGTTAAATCCCTGGAATATCTGTTCTGTTTCGACACCATGTAAATTCAATCCTTTATGAAACTTTATTTTCACCTATGCACCTGATTCAAAGTGATTCCTCAATAAATAAAAACCCATAGATTTAAAAACCAATGTTATGGTTACCATAGGTAAAACCTCTAGGGGATCGGGAGGGAAGAATTGGGAGGGTAGGAATAACACATACACACGACTATATAAAATAGATGATTAATGAGAACCTACTGTATTAACAGGAAATTCTACTCAATAGTTTGCAATAACCTATATGGGAAAAAAGAATGGATATATTTATATGCATGACTGATTCACTTTGTCGTACACCCGAAACTAATAAAACATTGTAAGGCACTACCAATAACATAAAATTAAAAAAAAAAAAGAGGTGGTATCTCATGGTAGTTTTGATTTGCATTTCTCTTATAATCAGCGATGTTGAGCATTTTCTCATGTGTTTGTTGGCCATCTGTATATCTTCTTTGGAGAAATGTCTATTCAGGTCTTTTGCCCATTTTTCCATTGATTGATTGGTTTTTTTGCTGTTGAGTTGTATAAGTTGCTTATATATTCTAGAGATTAAGCCCTTGTCAGTTGCATCATTTGAAACTATTTTCTCCCATTCTGTAAGTTGTCTTTTTGTTTTCTTTTTGGTTTCCTTTGCTGTGCAAAAGCTTTTCAGTTTGATGAGCTCACACCAGTCAGAATGGCCATCATTAATAAATCCACAAATAACAAGTGCTGGAGGGGCTGTGGAGAAAAGGGAACCCTCCTGCACTGCTGGTGGGAATGTAAACTGGTACAGCCACTAGGGAGAACCGTTTGGAGATACCTTAGAAATCTATACATAGAACTTCCATATGACCCCGCAATCCCACTCTTGGGCATCTATCCGGACAAAACTCTACTTAAAAGAGACACATGCACCCTCATGTTCATTGCAGCACTATTCACAATAGCCAGGACGTGGAAACAACCCAAATGTCCATCGACAGATGACTGGATTCGGAAGAGGTGGTATATATACACAATGGAATACTACTCAGCCATAAAAAAGAATGACATAATGCCATTTGCAGCAACATGGATGGAACTAGAGAATCTCATCCTGAGTGAAATGAGCCAGAAAGACAAAGACAAATACCATATGATATCACTTATAACTGGAATCTAATATCCAGCACAAATGAACATCTTCTCAGAAAAGAAAATCATGGACTTGGAGAAGAGACTTGTGGCTGCCTGATGGGAGGGGGAGGGAGTGGGAGGGATCGGGAGCTTGGGCTTATCAGACACAACCTAGAATAGATTTACAAGGAGATCCTGCTGAATAGCATTGAGAACTATGTCTAGATACTCATGTCGCAACAGAAGAAAGGGTGGGGGAAAAAACTGTAATTGCAATGTATACATCTAAGGATAACCTGACCCCCTTGCTGTACAGTGGGAAAATAAAAAAAAAAAGAGTATAGATGAAAGTGTAGGGAAGTGAATCCAGGGTGGCTTGGGCTCTGGGGAGAAGGATTTAAGCTGTGGATTCCTCACCTGCCCCAAGGCATCACTCAGATTTACTACTTTAGCCACCTCCAGCCTGAGAAAGAGCTGGCAGGTAAAATTCCCTGGACTTCAATACTCTTCTAGATGTTTCTAACCCTTGACCTGTCTAGGGTCTCTGTACAGTGTTTTACAGATTAAGGACTTTGTGCTAAGGAAGAGGGTAGACCTGTGCACTCTGTTAGGCAGGATGTGAGCCTATTCAGTGGAAGGGGTAAATTTCTTAAATTCACATGCAGGCTCCATCTTCTTGCCAAAAGGCTGTGTACAACTGGAAGAAGTAGCTCTTTGCAAGTCGGAAAGATGTGTATGTTAGACAGCAGGATAGCAGTGGCTTAGCCCCACCATCTTTTTGATGGACATGGTAGTAGGCAGAATAATGGTCCCCAAAGATGCCCGGGTCCTAATTCCTAGGATTTGTGAATATGTCACCTGAAGAAGAGACTTTGCAGATGCAGTCAAGAGAACAGATTTTGAGAGGAGATGAGCCTGGATGATCCAGGTGGGCCCAATTTGATCACATGAGTCCTTAAAAGTAGAGACATGTGGTCAATTCAGAGCAATGGGACATGAGAAAGATAAGACCTGTCATTGCTACCTTCAAAGATGGGGTAGGGAGACATGAGCCAATGAATACCAGCCACCTCCAGAAGCTGGAAAACACAAAGAAACAGGACCTCTTCCCTAGAGCCTCCAGAATGGAATGCGGAGAACTATCTTTTAGCCCAGTAAGACCTGTGTCCAACTCCTAATACACAGAACTGTAAAAATAATGAACCTGTGTTGTTTTCAGCCACTAAATTTATACTTGGTTGTTAGGGCATCAGCAGAAAACATATGTAAGCTTGATCTACCTTAGTCTGTCCATCCCCAAATTCTCTCAAATTAAGTCCTAATGTGCAGCAGACATCTTGGGGGAAAAACATGTTTCCAACAGTCCTTTGTAACATAAAGTTGTCCATGAAAGCCACCAGCTTTGCTGAGCCAAAGTGATGGAACAGGATGGTGCTTCCCAGAGTTTCCTAAAAGCTTGTCATTATTTCAGGGTGAATGCTTAAATAGTAGCCACTATGTTTCTGCAGGCTGTGGTCCACAGTAGCATCCTCAACCAATGCCCCCCCCACCAAGGCCTTCCAGTGGGTTGAGCATTCTCTCTAATTCCCTGTATTAAAACTGTCGATACTTGGAATACGAACAGCACATTCCACAGAGACCAAAATATGACTGATGATGGCAAAATTCTATGCACTTACATTCTAACTTACATGATGTTATTAACTTTTTTCTCACGCAAGTATTTTATCATGCTATTTAAAAACCTTTTTCAGGAGTTGTTTTGGCTCAGTGGGTTAAGAACCAGACATGGTGTCCATGTGGATGCAGGTCCGACCTCTGGCCTTGCTCAGTGGGTTAAGGTCCAGCATTGCTGCAAGCTGTGGCATAGGTCACAGATTGCGGTTCAGATCTGGTGTTGCCTTGGTTATGGCATAGGCCTGCAGCTGCAACTCCAATTTGATCCTTAGCCTGGGAACTCACATATGCTGCAGGTGCAGCCGTAAAAAGAAAAAAATAAATAAACCTTAGTTAAATCATTTAAATGGCCACGTAGTATTTCATCGCACAAAACAAATTACGTAACGGCTTTCCTAATTGAGAATCCTCCTTTTTCCTAAATCATACATACATGTGCACACACACTGACACATACAAACACAAGTTTAGTTAAAGACAAGAAATACAAGAGGCAATAGCTCAAATTCTTCACAGGCTTTGAATAGATCTTCTTGAACATCAAGTACCTTTTGTGACAAACCAAGCCCTTTGCCCCAGATGCTCATATAATGGGATTCTTCACAGCCTACCTCCACTACATCCTATTAAAGTACTTTTACCTTTCCTTCACACCATTTAATACCAGCTATCATTCTCCTGCTTGTTAATTTCCTTGATGGTTATACGCTTCCCCAACCAGCACATCAGCTTATCAAGGACAGAGACCACGAATGCTCTGTTCACATCTGTAACCCCAAGGGCACAGCACAGTTCTGGCAATGGAGTATGAACATGACATATTTGTAGAGTAAATGAAAAAAACAGAGTTCTTCATGGAAATCTCCATGGCTCTACCCTTGTCCCTGAGCTAGTGCTCAATAAAAAGACAAAAGAACATAATGAGCACACGTAGTTGAAGAAACCGTGTATATTTCTTAAAAGTTTTTTCAACATGCACACTCGAATGGTCATCAGGATACTATCAGGCCTCCTGATGTCCTGTCTGAAAAAAATGGCAAGGTGTGTACATATAAACAAGGACAATTTTTTTCAACATATAAATGCTATTACCAAGGGACACCTCTTTTTTATGAAAACTAACTTTATAACACAGAGACTAGAGGAGACTTTCAAAGTCAGAATGTTAATGGCACGATTATGTTTTGAAACAGGAAAATTGTAGGTAACAACACAGCAAGGACATCCTATGTGGTATCTGATTCCTTCCCAGGAGATTTTCTTCCTATCTCCCTGTATAATTAGTCTTCCTCTCCTCTCTCAGCCTGTTTTCTGTCCTTCAAGTAGCATTCGTCTATGAGGCTTTACCTTGAAATTATTTGTGTCCATCTTCCTTTATCTGACTCTGAGACCCTTGAAAGTGTGGCCAGCTCCCAACTTGTTTATCTTCAGTGCCCAGTCCAGGTTCCTACACACAAGGCTTAAAGGAATAAATGACCACAAGCTAAATTAAGGGTGGTAGGAAATGATATATATTGAGCATCTTTCATGGGTCAAATACCTGTGTACTGACTGCTGACTTACTTAATCCTCATAAATGGTATGATAAAATTTGTTTCCATTTTACAGATGAGTAAACAGGTTCTGCTGGGGTAAATAAAATTGCCCAAGGTCACCTAAATCAGTGTGGGTTGGAAAGAAGTGTGGCTAGGCATCAAAACATGAAGGAAGTGGAAAAGGCAAAGAAAAGAATGAGGAAAGAGACATTTTAGGGGCAACCATGATGTGGGAAACTACAAGGCATGTAGATGGTAGGGGGTGGACTAGCTGAAGCAGTGGTTAGAGTCACTGAGAAATAGTAGATATTATAACAGGCAGACCTGGGCCAGAGTATGGTATGCGTGTTGTATGCCAGCCACCACGCGGAGCTGTGTGCACATGCAGGAGAAGATATGCTTTCCATTCTACAGTGCATAAAAAAGCTCTAGCCAAGTCTCCCAATCTCCAACTCAGGCTCTTTCTTTTACCTCAAATGGAGTATGACTATTTTCTAAAAGGACCTGAAGGTCTTTAGGGGTCTCTACTATTGTGCTCATAGAAACAGATCCTCAATTGACATACAATTTCTATGCTTCTGCAGATTAATTTGAAGGGTGCATAACCATAAAATATTTTGGAACCTGATTTGCTTTATTAATAATGCAAAGAAAATGCAGAAACCCAAAGAGAAAGGATAACCTTATGAGAATAAGCACTACCCTCCAATAGCCAGGAAAATCAGAGCAAGTAATTAACATCTGATGATAACATTATCCAGGACAAACCAGTTACAATAGAAAATGATTACAATCCTTAGAATACAATCCCTTTCGGGAATGTTTACTGCCCTGAGTGACTTACAACAGTTGAAGTCACAGTCCCCCTTTGTCAGCAGGCTTTGCTATTTTTCTCAAGAAATGTCAGGTCTAACAACAGCAAGGTGAGAAACACAATTTGCAACTTATTGGCATTTGACCTTGATGCATAAAGTAATACTAACTAGAAAGAAAAGACATGGTTCAAAAATTCCCAGATAAACTTGGGGAGCCTATGGGCTTATGTTTAGCAGTGTTACATGAAAAAAAAAGCCACTTTCCTTTTGCCATGTGAGTTTATTTAGCCCTTCTAAAGATTTTCTATCAGTGTTGTAGTATCTAGAGATTCAAAAACAGTAATAATTATGTCCATTGTAAAGCTCTGCATTGACCATCAGCCTGGCACTTGTTCACTCAGACAGGCATGCAGGTCTCACAACTTAGATATATTTCTAATATGCACCAAGCGGCTCATGAGATCATCTATTTTTTTCTTCGTGGACATGGGCAGGCCAGTGGCCATAACTAACTAGGAATTTCATTAGAGCAGCTGGGTCTCAGCTACAATTTATAGTCTCAAATGTCTTCAATACTTCAGAGCTAAACCTCAAATATCAGAGGTTCAATTTTAGACAAACACTGATTTGAAATTTTAGTAGGTCAACGAGTTCTCTTATTAATAAATATCATTTTTAAGCATTTACTAAGTTCTAAGAACTCTGCTAAGCACTTTACAAACATTTATTAATGTAATTATAACTAATTTATAAAGTGGACTCTATCATTATGTCCCATTTTGCAGATGAGAAAGTTGAAGTTAAGAGGAGTAGCCTGCCCAAAGTCACACCACTACTCGTGGCAGAGCCAGGACTTAAACTCAAGACTGACTAATCATGTGAACCACTATTGTGAATCCAAAGTACAAATAATGGTATATGTACCAAGATGACGTCTTTGATGCAATGCACATCCCAAAATAGAAGACAGGTTAGAATTTTCTTGATTGGTCAAATACTCTTCACTTGAAAAAAAAAAATCTACCTATTGACAAACGTTTGTTGAGCCTTTATTCCAAGCAAAGCACTGTGTATGTATAAAGCATGACCCGTGCCTTTGACAAAGATTGTCTTTCAAGGGAGATAAGACATATGACTTGAGGACTTGAGGGTAAGAAGGAATTGAGAAAACAGAAGATGTCATGTACTCAAACTGAAACACAAATTCAGCAGACATGAGGGTATGAGAAAATTGGAGAAAGAAGGGAAGGTGATGAGAGGGGAATTTCAGGTTCACATTAGTATAGATAAGGCAGTTCCAAATGATTGATGACGAGGACCAGGATTTGGAAATGCTAGTCAGTGGTTGAAAAAGAGAGCTTGGACTCTGAGGTCAGAGGACTGAAGGTAACTTCTACTGTGGATAGAGAAGTCATCACAGAGGATATTAAAGGACATGACAAAGAGGAGAGGTGTAAGGTAAAGACATGGTAGGCACATGGCTAGGTAGGCTTGAGGTTAGATACTGCAACCTGAATGAACAACAGTAGACAGGAGAGTGGCTGCCCTCCATTGTGACACCTTCACAGAACTGGAAGTAACGGTTCTAATTTCCCCCATCCCAATGACACATAAGGTTTGCTTGCATTTATTAAGAAAACTACCTCTTGGAGTTCCCGTCATGGCGCAGTGGTTAACGAATCCGACTAGGAACCATGAGGTTTCGGGTTCAGTCCCTGCCCTTGCTCAGTGGGTTAAGGATCCGGCGTTGCCATGAGCTGTGGTGTAGGTTGCAGACGCAGCTCGGATCCCGCGTTGCTGTGGCTCTGGCGTAGGCCGATGGCTGCAGCTCCGATTAGACCCCTAGCCTGGGAACCTCCATATGTCGCAGGAGCAGCCCCAGAAATAGCAAAAAGACCAAAAAAAGAAAAAAAAAGAAAACTACCTCTTAGGAATTTTCAGAAGGCCTCCATCATTTCGACGCCCCCAAACTTTGATGAGCTAGTCAGTCTAGAAGAATCAGGAAATACAGATGGCAAACATTGAAAAGGGGCCAGCATACACAATCCGGGCCAATAAGACCTTTAAAATGTCTCTCATCACAGTTAGAACAGCCCTCGGTGGTAGATCTTCCTAATGTCTATCACAACAGCAATGTGTGCCAGAGACAAGGGAGCAAACAGAAAAGGGAGGCAAAGGAGAAACGCAGCCAAATGCACGAGCCTCTTGGTGGCAGATCTGAACAGCAGATAGCTACAGCCAAACCAAAGACTATACGACAATGTCTGGTATTTTGTCATTTATCGGAATTTGTCAGCATGACCAAATCCTCTCACTCAAACAGAAAAGGAGGGTGTGAAGGAAGCAAACAAGATAAGCACATGGCATTCTCACCCTATTAGTGTGATTTCTTTGTGTGGCCTTGTTCAGGATAAGCAGCTCCCTTCACTGTGTCCGCCTCACCACGGCAGTGAATTTTTAATGCAAATCAACTGTCTAACAGTATTTGTATTACAGTAATAACCTGGAAGAACTTGTTTAATATCGGAAGACTTAGTGGAGCAGATGAATAGTTCCAACATGATATCCACGGGATAGAAATTCAATTAGAAGCTGCGAGGAACGCTGGAGAGAGGTGGTTGTTGTTCAACACGTACCATAGGGCCCTTTGCCGGAACACAGCTATTAGCTGAACTGGTTGAGAAATTCTGTTTTCCTTTATGGCAATCTGTTAGCTTGTATAAAGTTGCATTAATAAAAAACACCAAGCTGCCTCTGTGGTGGGATAGCAGGATGAGGCCAAGGGCTAGTCACATATTTTATAATTACGCATTAAGTGTATTATGCCACGCAAATTAAAGATATGCCATAATTATAATAAAAATGAGAGATTGTGCATCTGCAAGTGGTGATTGTACAACTACTGCATCCAGGAGAGAAAGCTGGGGCTCTACCTCCAAAAGGCAATTGTTTCTGCAGAAAAAAAAAAAAAAAAAAAAAAAAAGGAAGAAATTATCTTTCATGCGGACTTCCCTTCTGAACAGGAAGAACAGGAATCCTCTGGAGACAGTCAGTTAGAAGTCAAAGGGGCTGCTAACTACCTCTGCTCTCAGAACCAGGTCCCACTGTTCAAGAACCTACACATTTCAGTGGGGAGCACACTGGAGGGAGTGGAGGTTGTCAAGTTCATTTAGGAATGAGTGGATTCCCAGAGAAGAAAACCTGGAGTCTTACCCTACTGAGGAAAAGTGGTCCAGGATGAGGACATCCAGTCTTCCACACCCCTTACTGAATTTTAGAAGCCCTCGCTCTATGTCTATTTTCTGTTAGTTTGGAAGCCAAAACCCTTCTTGAGAAACTGACTGGTACATTAGCCTCCCCTGCTCCCTGCTGCAGAGGGCATGGATTCTTCAGATCTTTCTTTGCTCTTTTCTTACCACATCTGTTGTGTGGGGGCACAAATAAGAGTGTGTGTGCATGTTTGTGTGTGTGCCTATGATTATAAATCACATTCTGCACACGGAGCATCAATGCTTTGAGCCATAAGCTTTCACGCATGGCAAATGATGATGATTTCAGCACATAACACAATTTTCCTTCTGCCAAGACTCCAGCATATTGTGCTTTTCAGAAAACAAACTTTTCAACCCATATTGTTCGTAACAGTGCATGGGAGTGGGCGTGCGTGTGCCCATTTGGGCAAGCATGCGAGACCCACACACAGAAATGGAGCTAAAGAAAGGAAGCTCCTCAGAAACGCAGACACCCACCAAAGGAGGCGTCAGTGCAAGTAGCTGTCTCCTCCACCTCCTTTGTTATTCTGTCCCTATTGCAGGGAATCCCAAACGATGGCTTGTGGACTAATCACGTGGGATGTTCTCAAAACAATGAGGTTCCCTAAGTCCAATCCCATACTTACTGGACCAGGGTCCCTAGAGGATGGGACGCAGTCTCAGAAGCTGGCGTTTTAGCAGGACTGTGGCCTATCATGTCCAGGTAACACTGATGGGCACTCAATTTGAGAAACAGTTCTCTATTTTATTGCCCAGGTTCAAGACCTCGGCAGGCAAATAGATTCTCAAAAACACTTCATCAGGCCTATTATCAGACACAAACCCCTCATTTTTCTGACAATGAAGCCGAAATCCAGGAAGGAAAACCAACTCACCAAAAGTCACACAGGAGTCGCTAGTAGAGTTCAGGCCAGGCTGGGGACAATGCCTGCCATTTATAATTTGACATAATTTAAGAGCCCTTTGCCAGTTATTATCACATGTGCTCCTCACAGCATCTTACAGGTTTCATGCAACAATTATCATTATAGTTATAATACAGTCCCTATATGGGTATAGAGACTTGGAGTAGAATTTGGTTGACTAGGGTGTAAACTTGGTATGCTTTATTCAGCCACGTGGATCAGTGTCTGGCTACATGTGAATGATTTTAATTAATTTATTTATTTAGTCTTTTTGCTTTTTCTTGAGCTGCTCCCTCGGCATATGGAGGTTCCCAGGCTAGGGGTCTAATCGGAGCTGTAGCCACTGGCTTATGCCAGAGCCACAGCCATGCAGGATCCGAGCCATGTCTGCAACCCACACCACAGCTCACGGCAACTCCAGATCCTTAACCCACTGAGCAAGGGCAGGGACTGAACCCGAAACCTCATGGTTCCTAGTCGGATTCGTTAACCACTGCACCACCATGGGAACTCCTGAATGATTTTAATTTAAATCAAATGGTCAGAGTGAGCAAAGCAGTCAGTATGGGGTAGAGTGGAAGTTGCCTCTTGCCTAAGGACAACTGTGTTCCAGTAGGTTAAGACTACAATCAGAAATGTGAGACACGGAAATAAAATGAGGACTACTCAGGAGGGTTTGAGAACACTGAGCAAGCATACCCCACACTCCAGAGTTATGCATCCCCTTGGGGATTCCCTGCCCTCCCTCCTCTGATTTCCAGGAAGGACAGAAACAAGATTGCTGGTAAGCTGAGTCTTGGGGCGGGGGCACCTGAGTCTCAGCTCACAAACATTGATAGAAAGGATTCCAGAAAGACGGCTCAAATAAAAATGGATCGAGGATTCAAAACCAATTACCAAAGTATAATCTCACTCAGATGGGCACGCTAAGAATAATTACTCTCTGTAAGAAAAATGTCTGTTGTAGACACATTGCAGAAGGCTGCATAATTAAATACAGCTGCCAATTCTCATTTATCTTCCTGGCGATTTGCATCTGAGGGTCCACCTGGATTGCCAGAGGCCCGGAGCTGGAGAGCAGAGTAGGACCAAGAGCAGGGGCTCCATGCTTCTAAATTAGCAGGACTCTAAGGAGGACACTGCACCTCTGATGAATCCTGCCTTTAATCATTAGTTTGCACTCCCAGTTTAGTTAAGGGGACACCATGCCTAGACCACGTGTCTTGCCTCCTCCCTTCCTGGAAAGTTTTCCTGTCTTTCTTTGCATAGATAAATCCTAGCCAGCCTGCAAGCTCAACCTTGTAACGGAGCAGGATTCTTCCTTGAAGCCTTCTCTGTGCCCTCACTTTTCCATCTGCAAAATAGGGGTCATGACAGTAGTCACTTCCTTGGATTGTTGCGAGAAAGTGAGTCTACACGTGATTTTCCAACAGTGCAAGATACCCAGTAATCTCTCAATAGATATGACTGTTGCTTTATCCTCTGGCTCCTCTGGCCAGTGCTGCTCATTTCTTCTCCAGTTACTCATCCTCTCAAACATTTAGGGCCCCTATGAGCATGTAGGGCCATCTCACCCACTGTGATCGCTGCTCACTCTGATGCTTTGTGTGGGGTTCTAGGCTCCTTGAGGGCCCGCAGCCTTAAACCCTTTGGCCTCTCACTGTGAAAGAGGCTTAGGAGACTGGCTGGCAAGAGAGTCAAAGGATGCCTTAAAGGTGGGCTCCTTGCAAGATCCTTCCAAGACAGACATCCAGGAGAGGCGAGAGGAGACTGCAGAGAAGAGACAGGTGTGGAACAGTCTCGTCCAAATCACACTGAGTACAGCCCTGTGGGGTCACTCTCAAATGGCAAACATTGTCTTCATTACAGCTGGCCTCTACCTGATCGGGGTGAACTCCTTTCTCTTTCCTCCACTCCTCCAATCAGCCTGAGGGCTGCCTCCACCCCCGACCCCCAACCCCAGAAAGATGCCCTATGTCCCTTGCTGTCCCCAGGCCTATGGCAACCTAAACCATCACACTTTCCCCAGTTCCCCATCAAAGTCTCTCCCAAAACTTTCCCTCACACTGAGATGCCAGTTGTTTTCAGTATTCCCTTTCTTTTAAGTAATATAATAGTCTTTAACTAGAAAAATATTTTTTATCATTTATGTATATATACATTTTTCTACTGTATAGCATGGTGACCCAGTTACACATACATGTATACATTCTTTTTTCTCACATTACGTGTTCCATCATAAGTGACTAGACAGAGTTCCCATTGCTTCACAGCAGGATCCCATTGCTAATCCATCCTGAAGGCAACATTCTGCATCTATTAGCCCCAAGCTCCCAGTCCCTCCCACTCCCTCCCCTTCCCCCTTAGCAACCACAAGTCTGTTCTCCAAGTCCTTGATTTTCTTTTCTGTGGAAAGGTTCCTTTATGCCATATATTAGATTCCAGATATAAGTGATATTATATGGTATTTGTCTTTCTCTTTCTGACTTACTTCACTCAGGATGAGAGTCTCTTGTTCCATCCATGTTGTTGCAAATGGCATTATTTTGTTCTTTTTTATGGCCGAGTAGAAAAATAATATTTATTAAATATAATAATGATCCATCAGTTTCATCAAGAGACTGGCATAGAACCTGGCATATGGTGGGGCTCAGTGAGTGCATATTGAATAAATGCTGCATAATGAATGAAGGAAGGCATGAATGGCTCCCATTCAGTGCCACTTACTAAAGGTGGTTCAATGTTTCCTTTTCCCAAGGACTTAGAATGACCTGGAGCAAGAGTTCTAGATCATAGGACCAATGTAGAGAAATATGTATTATTTTAATTATGTGCTTTTGTTTACATATGTTTTATCTGCAAGATAAAAATAGGATAAAATGTGCACCATTCTTTGAGAGCTATTAACACTTAGAACATGCATCTACTGTGCATCAGACATAATAATAAAAGAAATACTAACAATAATAGTAATGACAACAGTGTAAAAGCATTACTAGAATTCTTGTAATATGCCAGGCACCATCCCAAGAACTTTGCATCTACTCCAGACAACAACTCTATGCTGCAGATGCCAACATCATGTTGCCCATTCTGCAGATGAGGACACCAAGGTAAAAGGGGAAATGATTTGCAGCTAAGAATGGCGAGGCCAGCAAGGGAACCCAGTCAGCCCTATATAGTATGTGCAGTGATCATGCTTCCTGATATTCCAATTGAGTCCTGAGTTCAAACATTTAATCTAACACATTTAAACATGGCACATGGTGTGTTCTGCTTTGGAGTTGAGAAGAGAAGGCTGGAGGCATTGGCCAGAGGGGCGTGTCTGAGAGATGCCAAAAGGAAATCAGAGCCTGGGGAAAGATCACTGGACTGATTGAGCAAAGCCTGTCCTGGAAGCCATGGACTCACTAGCTGAAGAGGGACTCTATCTGAAGTTAAAGACACCAGTGAGCCTCCCTGGATGAATATACGAAGCATGGAGGGGGATAGACCTATGAGAAGATAGCTTTGCAATGGTGTGAAATTCTGTTGGGGGAAGCGCTCCTACAGAGCCCACATTAGAAAGAGCAAGACCTCAGACATGGCTCAGGAATTAGAGCTTGGCTCATAGTTTAAGAACTTTGTGATGTGGCATTTCTCAATGATGTGTAATATTGCTGTTGTGCTTTGAATTAATGGTCTTGAGTTGCGCATGTTATTTACAAAGAGACATTTCCCCAAAAAAGCAGCCAAGACATCCTCCCTCAGTGAGAGAACAAGCCCCTAGAGCATTCTGAAGTCAGAGTAAAGCAGGAAATGGATGGAACCACCTGGACTGAGCCACAAGGCTCCTCAGCTATTAAAAACAACTGCATAGGAAAAGGCAAAGCAAGGAAAGGTGGAGGGAAGAGGTATGTGTTTCTAAGAACCACACAGAGCCAGACTCCTGTGTGCTAATGAATACAGAGAAGCTCCGGGTTGTAAAACAAGATGAATACCACCCCTCATTAGTGCTGCATTTGATGACTGTGTAAAAGGAAGAAAATGATCCACTTAAAAAGGGTCTTTAACATTGATGGGTCAATTTTGGCAATTACAGGATTTACGCAGATATCTTTGCACCACATTGAAATGAGCCAGAGCAAAAGCAATTTTCACTCACTTGTTTAGCTGATGACCACACACAGCTCTTCCAAGGCTTGCCTTATCTTTTAGGTCTCAGCTCAAATGTCAACTCCTAGGCAGGGCTGGGAGCAGCAGGAGACAGGCAAGCAGGGCGCCTAGGGCACAACATGTAAGGAGGCCCTGGCAAGACTCTGAGTACCTCAAACAATACACCTTGGGCACCTCCCCTGTCCCCTTAGCCTCATCCTAGTCCCAGCCACGCTCTTAGGTGAGGCCACCCCAACCACTCTAATAAACGTGCCCCCATCCACTAAAAAAAAAACCACCCACAACATGAGGGCTGTGAGTTCAGTTTTATCTGGGGCTTACTGAGGACTACAGGCTGGAGAGAGTCTCTCAGATGGCTCTGAGGAACTGCTCCAACGAGGTAGGTGTGCAGGGCAGTGTGTGTATACATAGGACTTTGGAAAAGGGGGTACATGCACTTAAGTACACATCTCAGGAGCAGGTTCCTGCTAGTCACGAGGAGCAGATGTCTCTGAATGACTTTAGTGCTTCTCCAGGTATGAGAAGACGCAAGAAATTTGGTTAAAATTTTCTCCAGAAAGTGTATGAAGGCCTGTTCTGCCAGTTTTTCCCAGAGCCCAGAGTGCCTCATTCCTGATCTACTCCCTGAACCCCTTTCAAGGTGTGTGAAGGGTCAGCAACTGCTGTGGTTAGGGACTTTGTCCTTGCAGAACCAGAAGGTGAGCAACATGCTTTAGTTGGCACACCTCACTCCCCTCCCCCTGCACTCTGATTACACCACCCTGTGCCACTCACCACTGTTACTCACCTACTTCCTGTTGTCCTCATTCTTCTGTCCACTCCAAGAGAGCAGGGATATGGTCTATCTATCCTCCCCATCCCGGCCTGGGGTCCCTACAGCCCCACACGGTGTCCTGCACACAGTAAGTAGGCTTCCGGGAATGTATATGTTGAATGGGAATAAAACAAGTAACTCCTGTCTGATCCCTACATATCTGCCTCCTGTGCAGACACGTGACCAAGGACAGAACCAGTCTCTCTGTGTCGTGAAGCCCTACCCTGCAGAGAAGAAAAAGATGCACTAGCCCTCCACCCCTGGTCTGCTCCAAGACAGCCTGACTTTCATTGCCAGGCACTCTGTGCCCAGCCTGTAGATCCACTTTTAGGAAAAGATAAAAGTCATGTTCCTTCAAGGTCCTCTTGGAGAAAGGCTTTTCAGACTCACAGATTTCTCCTGGGTGAAAGCCTGGCATTTGATTACCTTCATGTCTTAATATTCCCACGTCTTCTGTTGTTCAAAGAGCGAAGGGTTGCATCACAAAGCCCTAAAGACTGGGCTCCCCAGGTCTTTCAGGGGTGCCTGCAGGGCATCTGAAAGTGAGCTGGTTTCCCTTTGGGTCTGATATCTTTCCCTAACCAAGCGATGTGAGGCAAGTCACTTCCCTTCTCTGAATCTGACTTTCCTCATCCCTACAATCTGTAGGGAAGGCTTGATGATACAGATTTCTCTTAGCATGAAACTTCAGCAATCTTGCTGAGAGAATTTATAAAGGAAGAGAGCTACAAGTAGTTAGGTTAAGAACTGCCATCCAGGGAGCTGGCAATCTCATGGCCACCTGCCTGCCCTGGCTTCTGCCTGTGGATCCCCAGTGCCTCCTTCCCTGTCTTTCTCCCTTCTTCCCTCCATCCCATGGCTCCTATCATGAGCTAAGCACACTGCTTGGTGTTGAGAAAGCACGTTCTATGAGATAAACACCCCCTTATCATCAGTGGATCTGTTTAGTGGGGAGGTGGCATGGTAGTGAAATAAAGAACTAACCCCTACATAAGACAGAGGATGAAATGACTTTAAATTGTATAACAACCAGTACTGTTAGAGACTGAGGGTGTACCAGCTCAGAAACCTCTCTTAGAGAGGGTGGCCAGGTAACAGCTCTCTGGAGAAGAGATGCTTAGATTGAAGATAGGAAAGGTAAAGAAGAACTAGGCTTGTGGAAAATGTGATGGGGAACAGGAGGAGAACTAGAGTATTCTAGACAGATGTGAAGTCCCCAGGCAGGAAAAAACTTGCTTTGTTCTACAGAGACTGAGAGAACACCATTGGTGGTTTGGGGTGGCATATGCATTGTCATCCCACTACTTGGTCTTCTGGGTCTAGATGTACTTGCTGCTTTCACCTTATCACTGATGCTTCCATAGTGGACATTGAGGAGCAAAATGAAGGTCCCATGATGATTCTGATGAAAAGATGCTGGCAGCTCCCCCCACCCCCGCAGCAGTCCAGCACTCACTGGCTGATGCCATCCATCATAGCACACCTAAGGGCCACTAAAGAAAGACAATAACATCCTTATGGACAAACTTCCTGGAGCTTAATATGAAGCACCACTTCAGGGATAAACTGGTGACAGGAGTGAGCTGAACCTGGAAAGGACTGACTGTGGCTTTGGTGCCAGTGTGTACAAAAAGGTCAATGAGATTTACATTTCCAGTCCGAGGCTGGAAAGATCCCTCTGTGGCTGCATCCATCCCATGTTCCCAGGGAGTCCATGCTTGCTGAGGCACTGGGGCTGTGCTTGCAGTCACACTAAGCTCTCCCCAACTTCTACAGATCCCTAGCAGAGGAAAATCCTTCAAAATGATTTTAACCATAAGGCTTTTATAAATGTAAAAATTCCTGACATCTCTGAGCAAAATAGCAAAGCTAGAAATCCATACAGCATTTCCAGACACAGGTAGCATCCTGCTCAGCTTAGACTGTACCCAGCAGTTTAACCATTTTGCCATCTGGATTTTTAGATTAACGATAATATCAGGAAGGACCTACCCCTGGTGCATAGTAGCCACCCAGTAGATCCTAACAATTATGAAAACTGCCCCCAGGCACATATTGACCCCACTTCTCCCCTAATCTCTTGGTAATTTTCCTTTGGTCAACCCTGATAAAAGTAATTTGGCAACTGCCTCAAAATAGCCAGTGAATTTTGATAACCATGGCATTCTGTGTGTGCCATTCTCAGTTATCAGCAGGCTGGCTTCCAACATATGCTGCCACTCCAAAATATCCATTTCATCCCATCCTACACCATCTAACTATGACAGGACACACCACAGAACAGTAAAATGCTGCTACTGCAAAGCAGGTGACAGAAACAGAAGGGCACCAAGTGTCTACAGGAGGCTAGCACCTGGAGTCCCTGCAGGACCTGAGGCTGCTGGACCCAGTCAGGATTTCAACTGACTCTCGATATCAAGACCAAGGACCCCACTCCTCTGTCCACCCCAAAGGCATTTTCTGAGCACCTATGACACTCTCAGCACACACCCAGGGGCTGAGAGTGATCTCAAGAAGTCACCATGGTAAGACCAAGTAGTAGATAAGCAGGGAGAAAAGTAGATTCTAAGGGACTCAAAAGAAAAAAGTGAGAGACTGCTGGGCTCAAGAATATCTCTGGAAGAGTGTAGAACATATGCCCTGAAAGTGGTTAGGAGGACAGAAGAGGGGATTCCAAAATGAGACGTGGTATGAGTAAAGGCAGGGGTGATGGGAAGTGAGGTGGTGACCTGGCTTGAACAAATCTATGGAAGCATATGCTCTGCTGGGAATGGCACTAAGCTCTGAAGCGATAGGGTGGAGGCTGCCCAAGAAACCACCCCAAGCTTCCAGGGGAGAAATTCTTTGGTTATGAGTAGGTCCTGACTTGGTCCATCAGGGTTAATAGCCCAAATCTACCTGTGTGAACTTTAGCAAATCACTCACTGTATTAAAAAACAAAACAAAACAAAAACCTCAGTTTCCGCATCTCCAAAAATGAAAAGTACGATAATACCTACTGCATGAGTTTGGGGGAGGATTTGATGAGATAACTGAGCACAAAACAAGTAGATGTTTCCCCAAATGAATGTCACAGCTTAATCAACAATTTTTTGCACACATTCTCCATCTAAGGGATGGATTGCTACTGCATAAGAATAGATTTAAAAGGTAAGAGTTCTTCAATCTTAACAAATAAAACTAAGAAGGAAGGTGATTCACTAAAATAAAGATTAGCAGATTTGATTATTTACAAAATTTAAAACCCCTACTTTATGAAAAGCAAAACTACGATAACAGGAAAAAACAGAATGGGGGAGATATTGGTAACAGATTTAACAATGTCTTCAATTTATATATTCCATTTAAAAATGTACAAATGATAAGGAAAACAAACACCAAGAGATAAACACACAACATGCGTGGAAGGAAAAATGCATATAAGGAATTATAGGTAGACAACAAAACAAAGAAAAATATGTTCCCTTCATAATAATATAAAATCAGTAACAAAAAATTAAACAAAATTTCAATACTGACAGATCTTTAAAGTATTCATTAAATGACGGCATACCCTTGTTTAAAGCCTTTTAGGCACCTACTATGAGCCCAAAGTAAAACCCAACTTGTTCTAAATGGCTAAAGAGACACCACAGGCATGCCCCTGGTCTCCTCCCCACATTCCTGCAGACTACTCCCCCATCCTAGAGACCACTCCCCCAGCCTACAGACCACATCCCACATCCTACAGACCACTCCCCCAGCCTACAGACCACTCCCCCCTACAGATCACTCCCTCATCATAAAGACCACTCCCTATATCCTATAGACCACTCCCCAATCTTATAACCACTTCCCCATCCTACAGACCACTCTCCCCCCCTACAGACCACTCCCAAATCTTATAGACCACTCCCAATCCTCTAGACCACTCTCCCCCTCTACAGACCACTCCCCCATCTTATAGACCACTCCCAATCCTCTAGAACACTCTCCCCCCTACAGACCACTCCCCCATCTTATAGACCACTCCCAATCCTCTAGAACACTCTCCCCCCTACAGACCACTCCCCCATCTTATAGACCACTCCCAATCCTCTAGAACACTCTCCCCCCTACAGACCACTCCCACATCTTATAGACCACTCCCAATCCTCTAGAACACTCTCCCCCCTACAGACCACTCCCCCATCTTATAGACCACTCCCCATCCTCTAGAACACTCTCCCCCCTACAGACCACTCCCCCATCTTATAGACCACTCCCAATCCTCTAGAACACTCTCCCCCCTACAGACCACTCCCACATCTTATAGACCACTCCCAATCCTCTAGAACACTCTCCCCCCTACAGACCACTCCCACATCTTATAGACCACTCCCAATCCTCTAGACCACTCTCCCCCCCTACAGACCACTCCCCCATCTTATAGACCACTCCCAATCCTCTAGAACACTCTCCCCCCTACAGACCACTCCCACATCTTATAGACCACTCCCAATCCTCTAGACCACTCTCCCCCCCTACAGACCACTCCCCCATCTTATAGACCACTCCCAATCCTCTAGAACACTCTCCCCCCTACAGACCACTCCCACATCTTATAGACCACTCCCCCATTCTATAGACCACTCCCAATCCTCTAGACCACTCTCCCCCCCTACAGACCACTCCCCCATCTTATAGACCACTCCCAATCCTCTAGAACACTCTCCCCCCCTACAGACCACTCCCCCATCTTATAGACCACTCTCAATCCTCTAGAACACTCTCCCCCCTACAGACCACTCCCCCATCTTATAGACCACTCCCAATCCTCTAGAACACTCTCCCCCCTACAGACCACTCCCACATCTTATAGACCACTCCCAATCCTCTAGAACACTCTCCCCCCTACAGACCACTCCCACATCTTATAGACCACTCCCAATCCTCTAGAACACTCTCCCCCCTACAGACCACTCCCACATCTTATAGACCACTCCCAATCCTCTAGAACACTCTCCCCCCCTACAGACCACTCCCACATCTTATAGACCACTCCCCCATTCTATAGACCACTCCCAATCCTCTAGACCACTCCCCCATCTTAGAGACCACTCCCCATCCTCTAGACCACTCCCCCATCTTAGAGACCACTCCCCATCCTCTAGACCACTCCCCCATCTTACAGACCACTCCCCCATCCTATAGACCACTCCCCCCTACAGATCACTCCCCCATCCTAAAGACCACTCCCCACATCCTATAGACCACTCTCCCATCTTATAGACCACTCCCCCATTCTACAGACCATTCCTACATCCTATAGACCACTACCCCCTCACCCACAAGCTTACCTTGGCTCCTTGAAAAGGGAAGCTCCCATGCACTACAGGATCTTTGCACAGGGCTGCCTGGAATGTTTCACCCTCACTCCTAACAACCTCTCAGCTCCTGGTTAATTCTGCATCATCCTTCAGCCCCTGCTATAAGCACTTTCCACATGTTATGAGTTGACGTACGCCCCACCAAAATGCATATGTTAAAAGTCTCCTCCCCAGTAACTCAGAATGTAACCTTATTTGAAAACAAGTTTTTTGCAGATGTAATTAGTTAAGATGAGGTCTTACTAGAGCAGTGCAGGATTGGGGGGGAGCTCTAATCTAATATGACTAATGTCCTTAAAAAATGGGGGCATTCTGATGCAGACAAGCACACAGGGAGAAGGCCATATGAGCATGAAGGCAGAGATGGGTGATGCTTCTCCAAGCAAATAAGGCCAGACTTCCAGCAAACTACCAGAAGAGCTAGCAGAGGGGCATAAACAGACTCTCCCTCACAGTCCTCAGAAGGAACCTACCTACTGACATCCATATCCTGGGCCTTCAGCCTCCAGAACTGTGAGGCAATACATTCTTGTGGTTTAAACCATCTAGTCTGTGGTTCTTGTTATAGCGGCCCTAAGATCCAGGAAAGCCCTCCAGGCTCCTCCCACTGGGGAAGCTCCTGCCCTCTCACTGCCTCCTGCATCCCCATTCACAATAGCTAAGACATCAAAACAAACTAAATGTCCATCGACAGATGAATGGATTAAGATTTGGTGTATATATGCCCAATAGAATACTACTCAGCCATAAAACAGCAAAATAATGCCATGTGCAGCAAAAAGGATGCAATTAGAGATTCTCATACTAAGTGAAGTCAGAAAGAGAAAGACAAATACTAGGCAATATCACTTATATGTGGAATCTAACAGATGACACAATGAACCTATCTATAAAACAAATAAGCTCAAGGACATAGAAAACAAACTTGAGGTTGTCTAGGGGGAAGGAGAGGCAGTGGGACGAGCAGGGAGTTTGGGGCTGGTAAATGCAAACTATTACATTTAGAATGGATAAGAAACGAGATCCTAGTGTATAGCACAGGGAACTATATCCAGCCTCTTGGGATAGAACATGATAGAAGATAGTATGAGAAAAATAATGTGTGTATATATATATAAATTGTTACAACACTGTAAATCAACTATACTCTACTAAAGAGAGAGAGAGAGAGAGAACTGTGGAGATGAGACTTATTCCAGACCTTCACAGAAAGGAAGAAACTAGACCCTCCCATGTTCCTATACTTAACGATTCCTTTGCATATAATGCCTTGGGTTGGAGAAACCACAGGTGTAATCCAGTAGGAATTTCCTGTATTCTCCCTCCTTCACCTGAGTCTTGCACCCAAGATCTTGCACTAAGAACATTTTATATATATATATATATATATATATATATATATATATATATATATATATAATATATATTATATATATATTATATATATATAAATACTGGTTGGAACTGCCAATAACAACTTCCAACCTCAGTCAGGTCTTCCTTAGTGACTGTCCAGAATAGGATTAAGTACAGGGGCTCTAGTATCTGAGCATCTGGATCTAAATCCCAGCTCTGCCACCTACCAAGTGCATGGACCTCGGAGAGTCATTTAAACTTTCTGGCCCTCAGGTTCCTTGACTATAAAATTGGAATGACAGCAGTCTTCAACTAACTGAATTTTTATAAGTCTGAGTTAAACATAGGTAAAGCACTTCCATCGGTGTCTGACAACGTAGTTAGTGCTCAGTAAGTGTGAGCAACTACTGTTACTGATGTGGTTGCTATTGTTTTCATTTTATCCATCCATATGGGCCTGGATATGCTCAAGCAGCAGCAAACATGTATTTTCTTCATGGAGTCTGGGAACATCATTTTCTAGGATCTCGTTTTCTAAATCTTATTTCAACAATTTTATAGTAATTTTAGGCATACATACCAACTACCCTATACCTAATATAAATGCATGTGTATAATAGTCATACACCACACACACATATATACTCACCACAAACCCTGTGAACATCTCTTTAAATTTCAGAAGTTTCTTTTCAGCATAAGAGTTTCAGAAATGCACCTTTTTCATAACCAAACCAACACACATACTGAGTCTTAAAATATCTCCTCTAGAAACTTATTCCAAGAAAATAATCTAAAATGCAGACAAAAACAAAGATTTATGTATCTAGATATTCATTGCAACATTTTTTAAATAGTGAAAAACTGTAAGACAATCTAAATCTCTAAAAATAGAGGAATGAATATAGTTAAGTAAATTACAGAACAGCAATACCAAAGCGCTATTATGCAAACATTAAAATTATGTTTGGAAAACATTTTGAATAATACAGAAAAATGCTTAGTCAAATGTTACATGAAAATAAGAAAAAAATTGTTTATACAAGAGAATCACAATTATGTAAAAGTGTACAGGTAAAAAATGTATAGGTATATATGTTGAAACTTAACAATAGTTTTAAACAGGGTTATAGATGGTGACTTTTTTACAGCACTCTTCATATTTTAAGTCTATTGTTTTTATTAGTGAAATTATTGCCTAAAAAATTCAAATATGCAAAAAAGGAAAAAAAAACTTAGGAAGCTTAGGAAACTCATTGTTTCTCCCTTGTTGGCCAGACAAAATCATGTAAAATATCTCAATTCTCAAGTCCTAAATATATCAGGCAGATTTATTTAAGGTTCCAGGGTAAATCAGAATTAGTTCCAATTCCAAATTCTTTGCAGTCTGCATTGTTACTATCCTGTCTTCCATATCCCCACAGTGAGGAATGAAATGGAATAATCTTAGGAATTCAGTCACTTCCTTTGTCCTCTGCCCCACGCTTCAAGAATGCTGAAGTCTGACCTTTGTCTGAGTACAGTGAGCCAGTGAAGCATGTCTGGTCACTGACAGCCCTTCACCAGGTCCTACTTGATAAGCCAGTCATCATACCTTAATGCCTTAACCCCTATCTCATAGAATTCATGTTTCTATACCTGAGAAACAGTCAGAGATTCAGGGGGTTGGAGAAGAAGTTTCTGGTTTCCCTCGATCAAGGGGATTTTGAGCTTAGATGTCCTGCCTTCCTCATTCCTGACCCATTAAATAATATTAGATCACTGAACATTCTAGAAAGTAGGTGGATAAATAAACACGGACACAAACATATAAATGGATAGATGAATAAATAAAGAGGGGAATAGCAGTAAAATTGTCATAAGTCTCAGACTTGATCCTCCCTGCCTACCCCTTTTTACCACACTAAATCACCCTTTCTAAACACATCATTCTAAAACACAGATATTATTTTGCAGTTGCTATTCATGAACCTTTGTTCTTTCCTCTCTTCCCAACAGAAAAGCTTCTAAACTGCTCAATCAGGTATCAAATTCTTCTCCAATGTGACTTTTACTTACTGTCCAGCCTCCTCCTTGGCCATCTTCTCTACCTTGTATCCACAATTCAATTCCACTGGTCTCCCAGTCATTCTCCCAACTTAGTATGGTCACTCTTTACCCCTGGATTTTATTCCATTTCTTTATCTAACATGACTATCCCCTCATATTACCCATTAAGGTCCTTCTCTCCCTTTAAGATGCACCTCACGCATTGCTCTTTACATAAGCTTTTTCCTATATCCCAAAGCTAGAATTACTACCTTTCTTTCGCATACCTCTGTTTTAAACTTCTATTATATTTATTTGTTACCATCATATAATATAATATAAAAAGTCTGTATGCTCTCTTTCTTTCTTTCCATCTCTCTCTCAGTTGGAGGGTCCTGAAAGTGAAAATCTCTTCTGCATCCATGCGTGGCCTATAGTACTTAGCACAGATATTACACAGAAAAGTTCTCATTAAATGAATTGACCTAAAGCATGGTTCTGTGAGCCAAACTCTGGACTCAGACCCCTCATTGGGAAACATCACTTTGTTTCATGATATACTCCTTGATGTATATCATGCACTGACAGCACTGACTCCACAGTAAGTATTCAAAAACAAATACAAAATGAGTTAATCAAACTCATGGGATAGAATACAGTGGAACCTGAAATTAAACACACAACACCTTTCATACTCACTCCAAGAAAAATGAAATGCTCAAGTACACACTTAATAAAACACATAGAAGTTAAATTTAAAAACACTAATAAAAAAATCAAAGACCTAAATCAATAAAAATATGTACCATGTTCATGTATCAAAAGAGTCAGATTACTAAAGTTGTCATAAACAGGAAAGAATAAATCTCACCAGTAGAGATAAATATATAGACAAATACAGAATAAGGTAATACTGCTGTGGTGGTGCATACATCATTTTCAACCCTAGTATAAAAGTTAAAAAATATTTTTAAGAAAGTATTAAGAATAAACGCAACCACAAAATTTATTAATGAATACATGATATATAAAGAGGTACCTTACGGTATCAATGACATAAAGTGTTGGGGGAAAGGAAAGAGTAAAAGTATAAAGTTTTTGTACACAGTTGTTAAGTTGTTCTCAGCTTAAAATAGGCTATTATAACTGTAAAAAGTTAATATAAACCTCATGATAATCACAAAAGATAAAGCCTATAACAGATACTAAAATGATAAAGAGAAAATAATCAAAGTATATCACTAAAGAATTGTCAAACATGGAAGGAAACAAGACAGCAGGAGAGGAAAAGAGGAACAAAAGAACTATAAAACAGACAATAAACCATTAACAAAATGGCAAAAGTAAGTTCCTACTTATCAATAATTACTTTAAATTTAAATGTATTAAACTTGCCAATCAAAAAATACATAGTATTGGAATAATTTTTTAAAAAGAAAAGAAACAAGATTTAACTATATACTGCCAACAAGAGACTGACTTTAGATTTAAGGATATGCATGAACTGAAAATGAAGGAATGGAAAAAGATACTCCATGCAAATGGTAACAAAAAGAGAGCAGGGATGGCTAAATTTGAACGAGTCCAAACTGTCACAAGAGAAAAACAAGATCATTATATACTTATAAAAGAGTCAAATCAACAAGAAGATATAAGAATTACAAATGTTAAGTATGTACACAACACTAGAGTACCTAAATATATAAAGCAAACATGGACAAGTTCGAAGGGATAAAGAGATGGTAATGAAAAAATAGGAGGAGACTTCAACCTCACTTTCAATAACTGATAAATCATTCAGACAGAAAATCAATAATGAAGCAGAAGACTTGAACAGTACTATAGACCAAATGAATGTAACAGACTTATACAGAATGTTCCACTCTTCAGTAGCAGAATGCACATTTTCTCAGCTCCCACACAGCATTCTCCAGAAAAGATCATATGCTGGGACCAGATAAGCCTTGACAAATTTAAGAGGATTTAAATGGCCTGAAGTAGCTTTTCCAATCACAATGCAATTAAACTAGAAATCGACAACAAAAGAAAAACTGAAAAATTCACAGATGCATGGAAATTAAATGATATACTTTAATGCAACCAATAGGTCAAAGAAGAAAGCAAAAAGGAAATTAGAAAATATCTTAAGACAAATGAAAACAGAACACATCAACACTACGAAATGAAGCAAAAGAAGTGGTAAGACAGAAGTTTACAGTGGTGTGTCTATATTAAAAAAAATATATCAAGCAATCTAACATTATACCTTAAGGAACTAGAGAAAATAAAAACTAAGCTCAAAGTTAGCAGAAGGAAAAAAATAATAAAGTTTAGATTAGAGAATAAATGGGAAAAAAGAGTGAGAAAAATTGAAAATTGGCAGAAAATGACTTGGTTTTTTTTGGAAAAAAAATAAAAATCATTACATCAAAAAAAATTAAATATATTTTCGCTAAGAAAAAAATGAGGAAAGATTCAAATGCAAAAAATCTAAAATAGAAGAGGAGACATTACAACTGATACCATAGAAATAAAAAAAAGATCATAAGGGATAATGATGAGCAATTATATGTCAATAAATTGGAAAACCCAGAACAAATGGATAAATTCCTAGAAACATGTGATCTACCAAGACTGAATCAGGAAGAAACAGAAAGCCTGAACAGACCAATAACAAAAGAGGAGATTGAATCAATAATCAAAAAACTTTCCAACAAAGAAAAGCTTAGGATCAGATGTCTTCACAAGAAAACTCTGCCAAATATTTAAAAAATAATCACTACCAATCTTTCTTAAAACCTCCCTCCCAACAACAAACAAACAATAAAAAACACTTCCAAACTCACTTTAAGAGGCCAGCATCATCCTGATTCCAAAGCCAGATAAAGACACCATAAAAGAAAAAAGAAAACTATAGACTTATATCCCTGATGAACATGAATGCAAAAATATTCAACAATATGTTATCAAACCTAAGTCAATAAAACATTAGAAGAATGCTATTCCATGATCAAGTGGGATTTATCCCTGGAATGCAAGGATGGTTCAATATATACGAATCAATCAATGTAATACACTGTACTAATAGAATGAAGGATAAAAAAAATCACATGATTAACTCAACAGATGTAGAAAAGTTATTTGATAAAATTCAACATCTTTTCAGAAAAAAAACCTCTCAACAAATTAGGTATAGAAGGAACTTACCAGAGTTCCCGTCATGGCTCAGTGGTTAACGAATCCGACTAGGAAGCATGAGGTTGCGAGTTTGGTTCCTGCCCTTGCTCAGTGGGTTAAGGATCCGGCGTTGCCGTGAGCTGTGGTGTAGGTTGCAGACACGGCTCAGATCCCACATTGCTGTGGCTCTGGTGTAGGCCAGCGGCTGCAGCTCCGATTCGACCCCTAGCCTGGGAACCTCCATATGCCACGGGAGCGGCATAAGAAATGGCAAAAAGACCAAAAAAAAAAAAAAAAAGAAGGAACTTACCATAACACAAGAAAGGCCATATATGAAAAACCTATAGCAAACATCATACTCTCATACTCAATGATGAAAAACTGAAAATATATCTTCTAAGATCTGGAGCAAGACAAGGATGCCACTTTCACTATTACTATTCAACACAATACTGTAAGTCATGGACAGAGAAATTGGGGCGGGGGGGAATAAATGCCATGCAAATTTTCAATGAAGAAGTAAAATTATCTCTGTTCGCAAATGACATAGCATTAGGTAAGATAGGCATAGGGGATTAAGAAGTACAAATTACTATATATAAAATAAGTCTATAAGGCTATAATGTGCAGCACAGAAAATATAGCCAAGCTTTTTTAAAAACTGTAAGGGGACTATGATCTATATAAATATTGAATCACTATGTTGTAACCTGAAACTAATATAATATGATAAATCAATATACTTCAATTTTAAAAAAAGAAAACTCTAAAGAATAAAAATAAGTTAGAACTGACTTACTTCACTTAGTATGATAATCTGGAACTAATAAACTCAAAGTTGCAGGATAAAAAATCAACATACAAAATAAACTATACATTAACATAAACTACCTTCAAAGGAAATCACCCGAACAACACCATCTGCAATAGCATCAGAAAAATAAAATACAATGGAATAAACTTAACCAGGGAATTAAAATACCTGTATACTGAAAACTATATAAAACACTTATGAAGAAATTAAAGCAAATATCAATCAATGGAATGACAGCCATGTTGAGAGCTTGGAAGAATTAATATTGTTTAAATGTCTACACTACTCAAAATGATCTATAGATTTGATGCAATCCCTATCTAAATCTCAATGGTATTTTACACAGAAACAGAAAAAACAATTCTAAAGTTTAGATGAAACCACAAAAAACCCTGAAGAGCTAAAGTAATTTTGAGCAAAAAGAACACAGTTGGAAGCATCACACTTTCTGATTTTAAAATCTATTATAAAGCTATAATATTCAAAACAATATTTACTGTCATAAAAACAGACATGTAGACCAACACAATAGAGAGCCCCAAAATAAACTCACACACATACAGTCAACTGATCTTTGACAAAGACGGCAAAAACATACAATGAGGAAATGGCAGTCTCTTCATAAATGATGTTGAGAAAACTAGATATCCACATGAAAAAGAATGAAGTTGGACCCTTATCTTACACCATTCCAAAACAAAAAACAAGGAAAAAAAAAAAAAAACCCACATGCAGTCTGAAAAAAACAGGCATAGGAACAGAATAGATATTTCTCCAAAGAAGACATACGAATAGCCAACAGATACATGAAAAGATGTTCAACATCACTAATCATCAGGGAAATGCAAATCAAAATTATAATGAGATACTACCTCACATCTCTTAGGATGGCTATCATCAAAAAGACAAGAGATAACAAATGCCAGAGAGGATATTAAGAAAAGGGAACATTTGCTCATTGTTAGTTGGAATGTAAACTGCTACAGCCACTATAGAAAAGAATATGAAGGTTTCTCAAAAAATTAAAAATAGAACTATCGCATGTCCAACAATACCACTTCTAGGTACATATCCAAATGAAATAAAGAGAGGATCTCAAAGAGATACCTCCACTCCCATGTTCACTGATCATTATTCACAATTGTCAAGGTGTGGACACAACCTAAATGTCCATCAATGAACGAATGGATAAGGAAAATATGAAACGTTGTATGTTATACAGTGAAATATTATTCAGTCTTAAAAAGATAGGAACCCTACCATTCACAATAACATGAATGAAACTGCTATACAACATAAGCCAGACACAGAGGATAAATACTACATGGTACTGCTTATGTAAGGAATTGAAAATAGCCAAACTCCCATAGAAACAAGAGTAGAATGGTGATTGCCAAGGGCTGTGACAGGAGGGGAAGAAGGCAAGTACTAGTCAAAGGGTACAAAGTTTCAGTTATATAAAAGATTATGTCCTAGAGATCTACTCTTCAGCATAGAGCTATAGTTAATAATGTGTTGTGTAATTAAAATTCTAAGAGAATAAATCTTATGTTAAATGTTCTCATCACAAAAAAATTAAAAATAAAGAGAGTAGTAGGAAACTTTCGGAGGTTGTGGATATGTTTATGGCTCTGTTAATGTGTATATTTATCTCCAAACTCTTCAAGTGATATACATTAAATATGCACAGCTTTTTCCATCTCAGTTATACCTCGTTATGTGATTTAAAAAAAAGAAAATAGGCAAAAATATGAATATACCAAAGAGACTATACAAATGACAAAAAAAAAAAGCGTATGTAAAGTGGTACAGCATCATTAGCTATCACAGAAATGCAAATTAAAACTACAATGAGATATCACTTCCCACCTACTAGAAATGCTTTTAAAAAAATGACAACAGCAAATGCTGACAAGGATATAAAATATGGATCACTGCATATTTCTCGTAGGAATATAAATTATACAGCCTCTGTGAAAAAGTTTGTCAGTTTCTTATAAAATTAAATACACAACTAACTACCATTTGACTCAAGAATTACACTCTCCTAAATTTATCCCAGAGGAATTAACAGCATTATTTGCAACAGCCAAAAACTAGAAACAACCCAAATATTCCTCAATAAGTAAAAGGTTAAACAAACTGTGGTATATTCATACCATGGATTAAGAAACAGTGTGTATATATATATATATCTCCATATATATGTGGAAATTTATCACTGGATATAATTACTTGTGCTATAAGGGACCTTGTTGTTTATCTCAATAACATTTTTCAAATGACAAAATTTTAGAAATGAGAACAGATTAGTGGTTGCCCAGGTTGAGTGACTAGGGATTTGGGGAGAGGGAGGTGGATTTGATTTTGAAAAGGCAACACTAGAGATCTTATGGTGACAGAATTCTTCATTGTCTATGACTTTTAGGACTGCAGTGGTGGGTAGACAAACCTAAACACACACACACACACACACACACACACACACTGAAATGAGAACAACTAAAACTGAGGGACTCTATATAAGATTGGTGGATTTATCAGTGTCAGCATCCTCGTGATATTATATTATAGTCTGGAAAAGCATTATCATTCGGAGAGACAGGGTAAAGCTCTCTCTGTATTTTTTCTTAAAGCTATTTGTGAATCTTCAATTATTTCAACCAAAATTTCAATTAAAAATGTGTGTGATCATAAATGACACTTTCAACCTAAATAATATTCTACAATCAACAACTGGTCTGCATAAGAGGAATGAGTGAGAATTTGTGCTTGATTAAGAGCATTCTAGTTGTGTCTCTGGGTGAGATGGGGGCATTCAAAAGATAAGAATTTTTAAGAGTATGTGCCCAATCAATCATAACACCATCATTTATGAAGACTCTACTGGAACTACAGTGCATCACTTGTAGTTCAGGGGAATAGGTGTAGACACGCAATCCCTAGGATTGCACTGAGAAGGTGCTCAGTAACTAAACCCTCGAGTTAAAACCATCTGGGGAGACAAGCATGGACCTCAGAGTTTTATGACCTGAGGTCAAATTTAATCTTCATTACCTGCTGGCTCTCAGAACCTCAGGATCACCATCCACCAATGAATGTGGGATGAAATACTTGTAAGGTTATTACGAGTAATATGTGTATGCATAAAACTCCTAGCACATTCCCTGACACATAATAAATGACAGTCTTTTAAATCAATAGTACAATTGAAGGGATGCTCTTTTAAATTTTTCCTATTTTAAGTAAAAGTCATCTTTACATTAGAATACATCTCAGAAAATATGTGATGCCAGGGAAGGCAATTGGTCTGGTATTCCCAGAAACCTTTCCAAGCTCTCTCTGGTGATTCCAGGCTCCCTGTGCATAGGAATGAACACAAGAATTCTCACCCCTGAACACAGTTAATGCTTTGACTATTTGACTCAAGAGTTTCCTTCAATTTTCTCTCAGGAATCGAAATCACAAAGAAGGCTGTTGTCATATGATGGCAGGTCACTAGAGAATAGAGCTATGATATGCAGCTGTCCTGGTCTCTGGAAATGTAGAGAGTAGAGCCATGACATCTATGGTCCACGGAGATGCCTAGGATTTTTTTGTTCCTGGAGTTTTTTTGTTATCTCTCCCTCTAAATGTTGTGCCATACTAGTACCCTTCCAACAGATTCTATATGATACCCAAGTTAGTGATGATTTCTGTTGCCTGCAACCAAAAATTATGAATAGAAAGCCTTCCCAAGTCACATGAAAACCTTTCCCCATTTGTTGTGCTCTTTGATTCCCAGAGAGCCTAGGTTTCCAGATGCCAGTTTATCCTCATAGAGTTTTTACCTCAACACAATTGCATGGAGGACAGTACCTTATGGCCATTCTCCTGTGGCACCTCTCTCTAAAATCAGTGTTAATTGCCCAACTGAACAAGCCTGATGCTTACAAAATGTGAGCTAATTAGTAGGTGCCAAAGCTCATTCCAATTACTAACTTTTATGGCTGTCACTTATAAAGATGGGGTGTAACTACGTATTTTTGCATGAATGGTTGTGCTTGTCATTCTGACCCAGCCACAGGAAAATGGGTAAGAGGGCAAGGCGTTAGTCTGGCAGTAAGATTCCCCAAAATAAGTTCCCATGGACCTTTCAGAAGTAAAAATGGCCATGAAGTCTCTTAGGTCAGTGAAAACATCAAAATCAAGAGAGGAGCATTTTAAAGCCATAAGTTCCTAGATCTTGATCCCAGAAATTGATTCAGTAGGTTTGGAATAAAGCCCAGGAAACTGGCTTTTCTTATAGTTCCCTGGTGATTCTCATGATCCATCAGAATTGAAAAGCACTTAGACAAATATTCAAGGAAACCCATTCCTAGTCCCCAAAGTAGTCCCTTGGCCATGGATCTCTTATGAAATATGAATGGTTGCTGAGCTGGAAAGGCCAGGAAAGACTGATTTCTAATGAAAGAGCATTGGGTTGCTGAGAACTGAGAGACCTAGATCTGGGTACCACATCGGAAATCACTGACCACCAACCCGTTCAAGATCTTAGTTCATCCATCAGTGAAATGGAATGTTTGATTACACAGGCCTCACATTCCTCCCAGAGATATGAGAATGAGACGTGTCATGCGTTCGTGTGGGCAGTGACCACAAATATTACACCCATGTACTAGATGAGTGCCATGGAAAGGAAGATCTTTTAAAAGATAAACTCTATGTCTTGCCTTTAAGACTTTAGCTTTAACTTGAGCAAAAACCACTTGGAAGCAACAGGAAGCTATGAAATACTTCCTTTGTAAGCTCAGTGATTTCTGAAAAGAAACCCCATGGATGTGTGACAAAAAGAGGAGGCTTTTGTACCAGTTTATTGCTCCCCAAATAAACTCTAAGGCAGTGGTCTTTATGGGGAAGTTGCCAGAAGTCTCCTAATGACATTTACAGTCTATGTCCAATAAAGTAATTGGCCACAAAAGGATGAGAAAGTAGCTATGAAAGCTTGACTACCTAATCTTTATGGCTGTTACATATATAAGCAGGAATGGAGTATGTAAAAATCCACTCTCCTATAAACATGGAAACAGATAGGCTCTGTATGAACTGAATTTTTCCCCTTTTTTGGCTTAAAACCGCATTCCAAGGGCCCACCTATCATAGTTTTACACATGTGGACATCTGGCAGGGAAATAAATTAAGGCTTACCTTAGAGAGATGCATCCATTTATAAATGCTATTTTAGAAGGAACTGTCTGATCCTGTTTACTTATTAACTTCATTAGAAGGCTAATGAATCTACTGCTGAGAAAATGAGAGGGAGCTCTTTCTGCAGAAAGGGATGGGCAGGAATTTCACAGCCCTTCTCGAAGTGGTGGCATTATTCATGATTGTGAAAAAAATGACACTGCATTTGGAGGGAAGAAAAAAACAACATAAAATATCAATCCACAGACACAATCCATACCAAAAGGTTACATTCTCTCAGCCACTGGACAAAAAACAAAATTTATACAGGTCAGGGTCCTTTCCTAGTGGAAGAAAAAAAGACTAGGTCATAAAAAGCAACCTCTTTCTCATAATAAAGAGGAAAATATTAAATCTGTAATTCAGAAGTCTCTCCAGTATTCTCATTTCTCTATTCTCCAGCAAAGTAAAACATCCAAGGTCTCAAGATTAGAGCAAACTTCTTTCTCATTCTATTTTTTGGGAGGAACAAAGAATTTCATAGATTGAATGATGCTCTCTCCATTTAATGAATTTAAATTAAGCAGTCAGGACAGGTGTTCCAGCTCACACCTGCCAAATGGCTAATATCCATCCATGAAGATCATGTTAGCAGAGTGTGTCTATGTTGCTGGCACCACCATATTTTTCTTAAGGAGAGTTTTCACCAGTAGGGCTGTTGGCTCAGGATCTGTTGGGATTATAAATCCCGTGTCTGTTTTTCCTGTTTGTCTTCCTGGAAGACTGGGCTGGCTGAGTCCGTGAACTTGGAGTTGAAAGGGACATGAGCAATCATTTCACCTGAAAATTTTATTTATGAGGAAACAGAAGGATGGTATGAGTAATTCAATTAATTAGTAACTGGGACAGACCTAGAACTCAGGTTTCCTTCCTAAAAATCAGAACCAACCAGGGAGCTTTTAAAAATATCCATCCTGAGTAACACCCAGCCTTAGTTAAGTGGAATCTTTTGGTATTGGCCAGGAATCTAGATTTTTAACACATTCCACAAGTAATTCTGAGAATATACCAAATTTGAAAAGCATGGATGACCCCACTCTGCCTTCCATGTTAATTACTAGGGAGGTAAGCAAACGCTTCAATGGGCTAAAAATAAAGTAACCACCAAAGGATAAGTTAACACTGTGTTAGGGGAACTTAGATTGTGCTCTGCATCCTACACCCAAAATAAGCAGCCACAGTGGCTAATGTAGAAAAACCAAAAAATACATCAACCTTCCCCTTTGACCAAGCACAGATAAGTATCTAAAGGAGACTCCAAAGCATTCTCTCAATAGAAATTTAACATTTTCAGGCACAATTTACTTAGGATTCTAGGTGTTCTGCACCCTGTCCTCCTAAAGAGGTTGGCACAGCTCTCCTCTGGAGCCTGGGAGAAGCTGCTGGGCTAGGAGGATATGGGCCTATGAAAAAATAATCATCCATTAAACACTAAGTAGATTGCAGGCATTTTGCATTTCATAAATTATCTCACTGACTCCTCACAAAGCTTCCATGAGATAGGTCCAGAGAGTGGGATGAGATAGGCCATCCCACTATATGGATAAGTAAATTGAGGCTTAGAGAAATTAAAACATTGCTTAAGGCAATACAGGTGGTAAGCAGTGCCTGTGGGATTTGCATCCAGGCAATGTGAGTTCAGGACCCACTCCTTTAACCACTACACATACTCAATCCCATCTGTTACCAGGTGTTTCTGAGAACTATGGGAACTAAACAGTCTTTCCTCTTAAAAGTTTTATATCCTAACAGAGAAATAAGACGTTTTATATAAAGGAGCAAAACAAAATATATGAGCCACATTGATCATTTGTCTAATTCATTCCTAGAACAGCTTTGCCTCCTCATAGAATGAGGGGTGATAATAATAAAAATATAAGTATTTCTACAGTAGAACCATTCATCACAGGATGTAATGTGTGTGTAATGTATATATATATTACACACACACACACACACACACACACACACACACTTACATATGCCTGACACTGTTTCCTATATGCATTAATCTTATCTTTCAACATTCCTCAAGGATAGTAATCAAGACATACTTATTCTGCGTCTCCCAACCGTGAGCACAGGACTGCTTACATAATGGATGCTCAATTAATATCTGTTCGGTTGAATGTTCTGTGACCCATTCAGGAGTTTTCACCAGATTTATGACCACTGAAAGCAAAGAGAAGAAGGCCCCCAGTTCTAGAGGGAGGATTTCACAGCCTGTATCAGCCCCGTGTTTGGGACCTTACATATGAAGAGCTTAGCGAATAGGATGGAAAGCTTTTAATTAACAGCCCAGCCCAAAAAAAAAAAAAAAATGTCATTCCAATCTGCAGTTTTGTTTCCATTAATTCACTCAAATTCAGCAGGAATTCCACTAAGGAATTGGGGTGAACAGCTGTAGTGGGAGGGAAGCACATAAATAAATCATGAGTGTCATTAAAATTTGTAAACTAATAACTTCTGGGAAGTCAGCAATTATTATCAGGGTTTTCTTGGCAAACAAAAAATTAATAAATTCAAAAGGTCTCCACTTTCTCTTTAAAAAAAAATATCATCCCCAAGAAAGGTCACTGACAGAACAATTAGAGGAGGAAATAAATGGTCCAGATAACAGCTTGCAAACCAGATGAAAAGTCACGGGATTCCCTAAGGGCAGGGGGCTTAGACAACTCAATAAAAGGAAAGCAGCAGGACAAGGCAAGTCTGGGCTGGGGCTGGGGCTGGTCTGAGGCTATTGCAACTTTAGTTCTCCTAGACTTTATTTAGTGCAGCCCAAGTGCTGGGCATTGTAGATCCAGAAACAAGAGAGGCACACAGTCCCTGCTCTCTAGAGGCTCCCAGGCTGGAAACAAACCACCAGTGCAGTGTAAGGATGTGATGCCAGTGGTAAGAAGAGGGGAGACATCCAGTCCAGGGAGGAGGGTCAGGGAAGGTATCCAGAAGGACGTGTCCAGGAACTGGGCTCATAAACACCCGAACCAGGAACACCTTGATCTGAGGCCACCCTGCTCTGCAGGCCCTAGGCCAGAAGCATAGGAGGAATGGCCGAGAAACCTCATTGCTTTTTAAGAGCAGAATGTTGCCCACACTGCAGGGTTAAGGGCAGATAAAAAGAGCAAGGGGAGAGAGACGGAACAGAGAAGTGAGCAATGCTGGGGGGACCAGCCACCACAAAGCATGCCTGGTTCCTCTTGTGTCTGGACAACTGCAAATCCATGTAGCTCTGCAGGTACCAATAGGAATTCCAGAGGAATCAGAAGCTGAACACTCAGGGACCTTTGCTAGAGACGAGTGCTTGGGATGTGCAGATAGAAGCTGGAGGATTGCTTGCTAGCTCATCTACCTCCAGAAAATGGCACGTTAAAAAAATGTGTAAAATGTGTTTATGACTCCGAGTGTTAATGTTTAAGATATATAAAACTGAGTCCAAGAAGCAATTTGCCAATCAGAAACATAAATCCCCACCACGACTAATGTTCAAAATTAAAACCTCGAAAACCTCAAGCAGTGGATTGATTGGCCTTTTCATAGTTTCCACTTCCAAAGAAAAGTGGCACCCTCACTCTCAAATCAAAGACCACAGATGCCACCAAATTAGGCAGAGATGCACACCCCCGTGGGGGCAGAGAGGCGTGAAGATGGCACCAAAGCATGTGCCACATGCCATTGTCACAAAAATGAGCAAGAACATGTCCCTGCCTTTGAGTCCACCATGCCTGCACACCATATAACCATGACCTATTTTCAGCAGGGAATGGAGGAGTTGTGAAGAAGAGGGCTGTCTTTGTCTAGCTCTAGGCTTCCAAGTAGGGGACGTGTGAGTTTATGGAAGGAGACCAGGAGCCAGGAGCACTCATAATCTCAGAATTCTCACCCAGGAAACTCAGGGAGACCAGCTTCCTCCTGTGAACTTACCTCCTTGTCTCTGAAAGGTTCTGTGGCTCCAAGAGCAGGTTTGCTGTGATCCTTTCTAGCCCTGTGCCTCTTTGTCTCTAGGGCCAACAGCCATGATGACTTCAGTTGGCAAGAATCACAGCCCAAAGACTGAAAAGTTCCAGTGACTCCTCTTCTATTTCTGGGAACAGATTTACATTGCCCTCCTTTCATTTCAGGTCATCAGAGGTTTGATATGGATCAGGTCAGCCCTTGACATTTCACCTATTCCATGTACCATAATATTATAAAATCATTTCCCTCCAGAATAGATAGAATTTTTTATCTTTTGCCTTTTGATAAAAGAGATATGCATCTCTTTGGAGAAAAAAAAAAAGTTACCCCCAAATGAACTGACAATATTTGTAAAAGTAGATACTAGACCTCCACTAAAGATAGCAGTCGCTAGCCTTACTTAGCTATTAAGCTCTCAAAATGTGGCTGTTCCAAATTAAGATATGCCCTTAAGTATGAAATACACTCTGGATTTCCCAGACTTACTGTAAAGAAGGAAAAGCTAATGCAAAATAGCTCATTAATAAATTTTATTTATTAAATATTAAAATGATAGTTTTAGATAACTAGGTTAAAGATAATTAATAAAATTAACCTTCAATATTCCTTTTCACATTATTGACTGTTAGAAAATTATGTACCACACATACATTTCTAACTGGACAGCACCGAACTACAGAATATGGATCTCAGTTGCAGAAAGAATATTTTAGCCTAGAAGTTGAATTCCTAGCCTAGGTACTCTAGAGCAATTTTACCACTCTGGGAATTTCTCCCTCTCCCACTTTCCATGTCATCCCACTCTCCTACACATGAAAAAAAAAAAAAAGCGTCTTGTAGGAGTTCTCTAATGGCTGAGCAGGTTAAGGGTCCTGTGTTGTCACTGCTGTGGCAAGGGTTCCATCACCTGGGAACTTCTGCAGGTGGCAGGTGTAGCCAGAAAAAAAACACGATCTCTTATTCTTGAGGAGGCCATGAGTCCATTCCTGTCCAGCATCAGAGCCCAGCACACAGGGTAGAATGAGCACAGGCTTAGGAGTCAGATAGGCCTGCATCCTCCTACTTACTAACTCCGTGATCTACAGCAAGTTATTTAACCTCTGGAAGCCTCAATGTTCTCATCTGTAAAATTGGGGGCAGTGATACCTGACTCTCTAGTTTCTTGTAAAGAATAGAACAAGATGGCTCAGGTAAAGGAATGGGCCTAGAAAAGCAGCTCGGTTACTCATGGATCACATGGTGATGGCACCTCTCCTGAAGCGTCTCCCTGGCTAGGCACCATATATCAGGGACTATTCTATCTGGTTTATGTATCTTGTTTCATTACAACTTCACAACAACTTTATGTGGTGGGTGTGAGTACAATCTCCATTGTACAGATAAAGACATGGAGGCACAAACCACAATTCAAAATGATACATGCACCTGTATGTTCATAGCAGCACTATTCATGATAGCCAAGGGATGGAAACTAGCTAAATGTCTATAACAGAGGAATGAATGCACAAGACATGCCCATGGTACATGAATGGATACAATGGAATACTACTCAGTCTTGGGGGTTTTTTTGTTTCTTTGTTTGTTTGTTTTTTGTATTTTTAGGGCCACACCCATGGCATGTGGAGGTTCCCAGGGTGGGGGTCGAATCAGAGCTGTAGCCACTGGCCTACGCCACAGCCACAGCAATTTGGGATCCAAGCCTCATCTGCGACCTACACCATAGCTCACAGGAAACACCAGATCCTTAACTCACCAAGGGAAGCCAGGGATAGAGCCTGAGTCTTCATGGACGCTAGTCAGATTCATTTCCGCTGAACCACAATGGAAACTCTTACTCAGTCTTAAGAAAGAATAAAATAATTCCATTTACAGCAACATGAATAGAGTTAAAGATTATCATCCTAAGTGAAGTAAGTCAGAAAGAGGAAGACAAATACCATATGATATCACTTATATGTAGAATCTAAAATAGGGCACAAATGAACCTATCTACAGAACAGAAACAGACTCACAGACATAGAGAACAGACTTTTGGTTGCCAAGGAGGAGGGCATGGGGGAGGGAAGGATTGGAAGTTTGGGGTTAAGAGATGCAGACTATTACTATGGAAGGGATAAAAGACAAGGTCCTACTATATAGCACAGAGTATTCAATATCCTGAGATAAGTCATAATGGAAAAGAATACAAAAAAGAATATACATATAAGTGTATATGCATAACTGAATCACTTTGCTGTACAACAGAAATTAGCATAACAATGTAAATAAACTATACTACAATAAAAAGTGAAATGAAATGAAATAAGAGGTGAAGAAACATGTCCAAAGTCACCCAGCAGCTAAGTGGAGGAGTGTGGACTTGAACCTAGGCCATCAGTCTCCTGAACCCAGGCTTTCATGCTTAATTACTTTGATGAGAAGGAAATCGATTGATGCTGAGCCTCCTGACCATGACTCATCTGTCCTCCTCGGGTCAGGCTTCTACAAAATCTAACAGAGTCAGTCTTCAATATCACTCTTGATGGATGGACAACCTCCAGGCTTGACCCACTATGGACTAAAAACACCCTGAAATTGAAGCCCTGAGTCTGTTTTAAAAGTCCATCCCCAATCCTTATTAATTCTATAAACTTGACACCCTATATGTAAAATGTCCCTTGACTAAAAGATGCCAACAGATGGTTGTGTTAAATGACCAATTTATGCAACCATCCCTGTGTCGGCACAGAGAAAAATTTTGAACACCTCCAGTGTAAAGGCACTAAGGAGTTCCAGAAAGAATATCACAGAGGCACATGCTATTGCTACACTACAGAATGCCTTCAAACAGGCTTTTGTCTATTTGGAAATAGATGGCTTCTGAATTATTAATCCAGTGAGGCAAATAATTATATCATACTGTAACCTGGCAGGGAGTGTCATCTTATCATGACAGCTGCTGCTCCAGGCACCTCTGCTGTACAGAAAATTGAAGAAGAGTCACCAAATTCAATTTAAACTTGGTTAAGCACATTGGGCCGAATCACAGAAATGAAAGGGTGTGTGTTAAATTCCGTTTCTTTTCTCTGCTCACTGTGTTATAAGTACAATCACAGTGCCCTGGGCTCTAACTGTAACACATATCATTAACAATATAGAAAAGAGGATGGATACACAGATCTCTAGGGAATGAGTGGGGAAGACAATTAAAAAAAAAGTGAAAAGACACCTGATGAGGTCTTAGGAAGTTGGAAAATTCCCACAAAGTTTAGGAGAAGCCCTTTTCCTCAGTCACACTCTCTGCAGGGGTTCCTATGCTGAGCTTTATCAGACCTGTGAACCCTCTGGATCATAACACAAAAATATATCCATGTATAACATTTATCTGGAGGAAAAGCCCAGACCATCTACCAGCCTCTTCACATCCCTGAAAGGTCACACCCTATATACTGTTATCTAGAAGCTCTGCTCTCAATAACCCCTTATGGTTTGGACCCTTCTGTGAATGGCTGAGTCCCCGCCCCCTCCCTATCTGGTCCCATACCCAGCTGTTTTCCCTGCTTCCATCCTGCCCGCCTTACTCCTGCAGCCCAGCCTTTGCCCTGTGCTGAGGACATTTTCCCACTTTCTATTTGCCAAACTGCATCTTTTCCATCATTCCAACACCAAGCTCAGAGAATTTTGTCGACAAAAGAACGCCTTTGACTAGGTAGACATTGCTATTCCAATTCCCCCCAGTCAGCACAAAGAAAAACATTGTAAATCACTCCTCTCCCCTCCATACCCCTAGTCATCACCCCTGAAGATCTGCGCTAATTCCTAGATAATGCAGAATGCATTCCCTTTGGTAGCCAACGATATCCATTCCCTGCAGTAGTAGATCCTTATAAACAAAGTCAGTCATAAAATGAAAACTATAAAAACACCCACAGCTAGTATAATCATTAATTATTACCATTAATTGAGCACTTTCCACCTGTGAGTGGCTGTCCTAAATGTTTGTACATCTATTATTTCATTTAATCCTTACAATCCATCCATGAATTTATTCATCGAGCAAACAGTGATGAAGTACCTCCAGT
Source organism: Sus scrofa (assembly GCF_054392235.1). Classification (NCBI taxonomy): domain Eukaryota; kingdom Metazoa; phylum Chordata; class Mammalia; order Artiodactyla; family Suidae; genus Sus; species Sus scrofa. The sequence continues at coordinate 138,460,499 of NC_139396.1, read as the reverse complement.
GTGCCAGATGCTGTTCTAGGTGCTGAGGATACAGCACTGAATTAAAATGGAAAAAATCCTCTGTCTCTGCAAGCTTAGATGTCAGTTGGTGGAGGTAGGCTATGAATAAATCAATAAGTAAATCTTTAGCAGCTAGAGGGTGACAGGCACTAAGGAGGATAAGGCAGACAAGTGATGGGACACACCGTAGGGAAGGAAAAGGCCTCCCTGGTGAGGTGAGCAAAGAGGAGGGGCGAGAGGGAGGCATCGCCCCCTCGGAGAACAGAACTCAGATCCAGGAAAGGGCTCTGGGGAAGAGAGGCTGGCTTGCTCGAGGAACAGCAGGGCAATGTGGCTGCAGCAAAAGTAGGATCTGTACTCTCTCCAATTTGCATTCAGGGGAACTGAGACTTAAGACAATGAAGTGGGTTGAAAGGCAGCCCCCCCCAATACATCCTAACCCCAAGAACCCGCCACGGGACCTTCGTTGAAAAAGTGTCTTTGCAGATGTAATTAAGTTAGCAATCCAGAACTGAGGTCATCCTGGCTTACTTGCTGGGTCCTAACTCCAATGGCAAGTGTCCTTCTCAGGGGCAGAGAGGAGAAGGCACACACACAGAGGAGAAGGTGAGGAGGGCAGAGAGGGGAGTAACACAGTCCCAAGGGACATGGACAGCATCAGATGCTAGAAGAGACCAGGAAGGATTCTCCCTAGAGCCTCCAGATGGGGGTGGCCCTAAAGACACCTTGATTTCAGACTTCTGCCCTCCAGACTGGAAGAGAATACACTTCTGCTGTTCTGAGTCAGCCAGCCTGTGGTCCTGAATTATGGCAGCCCAGAGAGGTTAGGCAAAGTACCAAAAGCTACACAGCTCTTTGGGGGGACAAGTTGGGATTTGAATCCTGGCCATGGGACATCAGGGTGCCCTTGGGGCTACTCAGCTATCTACTGTCTCTGACATATACCAGTAAATACATTAGCTTTTATGAGCATCAGGCACACAATCTGTCACTAGCACTAAATACCCTGGCTTTGCCTGGCCCACTCCTAGAACTACCAAAATTTTCCCAAAATAAGGGCTGCCGGGTATAGCTGTTTCCTATTTTAAGGATAGGATTTTCTGGCTTGTTCCATTATTTGCACTGGAGTCGGACTTAAAGGATTACCACAGTATCACTGTGATTGGGCCTGAGGGGATGGTTCCTGAGGCCCTAATTCTCTGGGAGTCCCATGTGAGTGGAAGCAGGCAAGCTTTCATCTACAAGAGGCACATTGGTTACTTATACCTCAGCCAATTTTATCCAAGCATCAAAATCAGGTTTTGGACATCCTGAGCAAATGGAGGCAAGCCTCAGTCGATATGAGCAATTAACCCCTAAATATGTAATAGATGCTGTGACTGTTCCCCTTCCTGGGAGCATGGCTCTGGCCAGTCCTCTGCAAAAAAATGGGTCAGAGGAAGAAGCAGCCAGGCAGGCAGATACTCACAGCCCAACCCCTCTACTCCCAGACCCCAGGAGACCCTCAGGACAGGTTCTGGGTTGATAACATAGCCAAGTGAATGGCCTTTTGTGACAGTGTTCTCCCCAGTTTACAAATGACAGAGGGAAAGGAAGAGATACACAGCCCTCTTGAATCCCAAGGACATGAAATGAACAGAGCATGAAGCGCCAACTCAGAGTGGCTGATGAAACTTGCTGGTGTCCTGTGTGACAGCCAGCAGCCTGGCTGTGACGGTAAGTGCATGGGTGAGGAAGTATAAGGACAAGTGAGTGTGTGGTGTTCTCTGTGCAGAGAACTCCCAGGTTCACAGCTTCCTTAAAGCCCTCTCTGATGATCCCACCCACAATTTTCTCCCTGCCCCAGCCTCCCATTAGGGTGCATTTATCCAGCTTGTACATGGATTTGGAGCCCAGGGTTCACAAAACTGCTATTATTTCTTTTAAAGTCTATTTTTTAAAACAAATACATATTTTAGGAGTTCCCACTGTGGCACAAGGGGATCAGTGGCATCTTTGGAAAGCTGGGACACAGGTTAGATTCCTAGCCCAGCACAGTGGGTTAAGGATCCAACATTGCTGCAACTGCAGCATAGGTCACAACTGCAGCTTGGATCTGATCCCTGGCCTGGGAACTCCATATGCCATGGGCTAGCCAAAAAAGGAAAAAAGGAAAAAAAAAAGTATATTTTTAGGCTGAAAACAAGTTTTAATATACAATATTAACATATCTGTCTTTATCCCAATATAGTTGTAAAGTGTCTATTTTAATATTATTTTATAGAGGAAGGAGTCCATGAAGGCTAGAACCACAAAAGTCCACATGTGTCTCTTCCCAGAAGCACAGGCTTCTCCAGAATCACAGCATCTCCTAGGCACAAAGGATAGGCAACAGTCCCAGGCTGAGACTCACACCAAGGCCAGCATCCCTCTGACAGCACCTCCCTTAGCCACAGTCCTGCTTAGCATGCATGCTCTGATCTCTCTAACTAGACTCATGTCCATCACCTCGAAGGAGATGCTGAAGGACCACAGAAGCAACCATGGTGCCAGGAAGAACATGTGATGGGCTGCACAGGAAACCAGCAGAGTGCTAAAGGAACTTGCACACAGAGGCCACCAGTGCCACAAAAGAGGGCCTTCAGGAGGCGGCCCATCCTCTGCTCCTTTCAAAACATGCCCTCGCATGAGATGAACCACAGCAGCTAGTTAAGAATCTCTGATCAAACTTACCTCCAAAGCGAGCTCTCAGTCACGCTCCCCAGGTTGAAGTCATACAGCTTTGTCAGGATAAGTATGACCTGAGAGAGGAAGGAGGAGGGCAGAGGAGAGGAACACAAAAGGGGAGGGGAGAGAAAAGGAAGCTGATTTTAGTTTGTGTAACCATTTACAGCACATCTCAAATCACCCAGAGGAGGGCTTAGCATTTATCTGTTGAGTTGAGGGGTATTATAGGATCAAGCAAGGGGGAAAAATTATTAATTTAATGCTTCCTCGTTAACTGGTAGCATTTATTTTAATCCTGACATTGCTTTGCATTTGAAATAAGACATGTCAACAGGAATTAACTGGGTATTGGCAGTTGTTTCCCACATCTGTCTTCCTTCAAGGTCAGTCATGGGCTGGCTGGCTCTGTTCACCCATATGACCACCTGGTGATCAGAGGATGGGCCTGCCTTGGATTTGGAAATGACTCTGACTTGTAGGATGGCTTGATTCTATCTGTTTACAGAGGGGCTCAAAGAGATTTTACGTCTTCATCACTAGGGCCTCAGTAGCCATACATACTTGAATGACAGAAAAGCCCAGTCCCCAACATCCTCTAATGCCACCTGCCTTCTACCACATCCCATTCATGAAGTAAGCATGACTTTAGACTCCACTGGGCTCCAGGATCACTTTCCTAGCTCCATCTGAAGCTAAGAAACCCAGAGAGAAGCTGTACATGTCCAAGAGCTGGAGCTGCCTATAACAGGGTTAGTAGTTATCTGAAATGATCTTTAGTTGGCCAAGATGGTCCCAGGCCCTTTAGTCTTCACCAGTTGGGGACTTCGATTTCAGACATTTCCCTGATATGAGCAGATGCCCCTCATGTGCCTGGACGGTGCTTAGGCACATCTCCATATTCACAAGGATGGTAAGTGCATGCACCTGAATTGATTTTAATCAAAACACAGGTGCCTGATACACAGTGCCTGCCTGCACACATGATAATCCAGTTACACATAAGTGTGCTTGTCTAAATTTAATGCACAACCCATTTCACTTTTCTCAGCTCATCCCATTCCACAATTTAACTTCCTCCAGTTCATTTGCACAACAGCCATTAAACTCTTTCCGAGATAATGAATTTCTGCCACCAAGATGGGACTTTCCCATTCTAGGTATCCATTTAAGAGTAAAGGAAAATAATCAGCCACTATATTGAACATTTTTATGGCATTTAACCAACGACAAAACACTCACATTGAGATTTATTCTCATCTGGCACCCCATGGGGTCGGTCAACACCATTCCCATTTCTTTTATGTAAACTAAGAAAAAATTAGAGGCAAGGATAAGACCCATTATGGGTCAGAGAAAGTCTGTAGAAAATTTGGTTTGGAACATTCAACTTCTCTGCAGGACCATGACTGGAGGGTTCATAGGTCTGCTCTCAGATTTTATCCTGTGATGGGAATTGTAGGTTGGCAAGAAACAGCCAAGCCAAGAAACACATCAATGATGTGGCTATTTGGCAAACAGTAGAATCCATCAAGCTACCTGTCCTATTAGCATCGCACAACAGCAAGGAGCAGGTATCCTCTGAAGACCATTGTTCTCCATGGTCACTCAGGGGTCCTTGCCTCTCCCATTAATGGCAAGTTTCCTCATTTGTTAAATTCAGGGGCTAATGAAGTCAAGGAGCTTATCCACACCTTCTCCAACCAAATGCCTAGCAATGTGCTGATCATTCCCATTTGTTGAATTAATACAAACACACACACACACACACACACACACACACCAGACTTCTCTTCTTCATCTTACCTCTTTCATCTACAAAGTCATGCTCATGGTCACTATGAGCAGGCCACCCCAAATTCTGGACAAACCAATTCGGTTATGCTCTTCTAGAAACAGATCAGAACACACATCTAAAGTCTACAGGAACAAGGACTACTTCATTGTCTCCCAGCATCAAGCCTTTGGGGGCATCAAATAATCTCCCAAAAGTGCAAAGCCCACCAAGAGAGAAGAAAGAGATGTCAGGGGTAAAAGTTCTACTTAAGTAACAGAGCATCTAACAATCAACTGGGTCTGGAAAACCCATCTAAGAACCCAGAGCTGTTCTCATTCTATTAGTCTCTATGCAATGCTTGGACCACTCTCCTTCCCTCCCTCCATCTTCTCTGCCCTTAACATGTTTCTTGTGTATCTTGTCTTATGTCAGTGCCTGCTTCATGGAGGATCCAGAAAATCACATCCTGCTATACCTCCATGAGTGTTATTTCTTCCTTCATGGTAAATAGTTTCAATTTTACCTCTTAATCCACACCCTTTCTTGGTTATAAATCTTTCTTGGTTAGGCTCCTTCTGCCTACTGATGACATCCAGATTCCTTACCTGGTATGTAAGGCAGCCCACCGCCTGACCCACATATTCTCCTCCAACTACTTTTCCACTGTTCTCAAGAAACTGCCCTCTGCTTTAGCAATCCAAGTTCCCAAGGAGCTGCAAATAAGCCAACCCCATCTTCACATCTCTGCTTCCTTTCATGCTGTATTGTAGCACTGCCTGTGCCCCGTCTTTTTATTAGTGCCTGAATGTGCCTGCTTTTTTCAAGAAACAGTTCAGTGTGCAACTTTTTCAGGCAGCCTCAGGACTGTCCCAACCATCAAAGTTTCTCTCTGCTAAAGCCCTATCACACTAAAAACCAAATTACATGATTTGCCACTTAGTTAAATGTAATCTTGATAGCCTCTGGATATCATATGATCTGCTTTCTCAATTAGATTCCAACCAGCTTGAGGTGAGGTTCAGGTTTTGTACTTCTGTCTCCCTAGGAGACAGGCTCAGCATGTCAAGGGTTCCTAAAAATCATCATGTTTGAGTCAATGAAAAATAATGGTGTTTTAGCGGTAAAGCACAGTCTTCAGAAGGGGACGGAGAAATCTAGTCTATTTCCCTCATTTTACAGATAAGGAAACTGAGACATGAAGTCCGAATAACACGTGGCTTTGACCAGGTGCCCAGGGGACTGTTTGTCCTACCCCATGAAGAAGACTGGAGACCAACGACCACTGAGGAGCCTGCTACATGCAGATTCCCTGGTCTCATTCCAAGCAAGTTTGACTTGATGGATCCTGGAGAGGGTCCAGAAGTCCTCCCATGGCTGTTAGAGGATCACAGGTGGAGAAAGACTCCATCACACTATCATTCTTCTCCCAACTCTGTGGCAGAAACACCACCCTTCCGCTCCGGTGGAATCCTGATCTAGAAAAAAAAAAGCCTGGAGGTCCCGTCGTGGCTCAGTGGTTAACGAATCTGACTAGGAACCATGAGTTTGCAGGTTCGATCCCTGGCCTTGCTCAGTGGGTTAAGGATCCGGCATTGCCGTGAGCTGTGGTGTAGGTCGCAGACTCGGCTTGGATCCCGCATTGCTGTGGCTCTGGTGTAGGCCGGTGGCTATGGCTCCAATTTGACTCCTAGCCTGGGAACCTCCATATGCTGCAGGAGCAGCCCAAGAAATGGCAAAAAGACAAAAAAGAAAAAACCCTCCCTTTAAACTGAGTTGAACATTACCAAGAGAGCAGGTCACAAGAGATGCATGAGGAGGAAGTCTCGGCAAAAACACCCAGAACCTCCAAAGGAAAGGTCCAAACATAGAGAATTAGAGGCCAGGACCTTCCTTTGCCTTGGAGCCAGCACAGAAGGAGAATAATAAAGTTATGAAGAGATGATAATATAATCTTTAGACTTAAGATATTTTGTGCCTAGCAAAGAAAACGAAGATTGAAAGAAAGCCCACCAACCACTGGCTTCTCTCACCACTCACAGCCTTCCAAAGGCCAATGGAAAGAAGGAGATTACCAGAAAGAAAACTGAAAGTAGATACAATAAACCCACTAACAAGCCCCAGGCTGCTGGGCAAGGTCTGAGATCAGAAAGAGAAGATATGACTCCAGTGTTCATTGCAGCACTATATACAATAGCCGAGACATGGAAACAACCTAAATGTCCATCAACAGAGGAGTGGATAAAGAAGATGTGGTACATATACACAATGGAATATTACTCAGCCATTAAAAGGGAAGAAATAATGGCATTTGCAGCAGCATGGATGGACCTAGAAATTATCATGCTAAGTGAAGTCAGTCAGACAGTGAGGCACCAACATCAAATCCTATCACTTACATGTGGAATCTAAAAAAAGGACACAATGAGCTTCTATGCAGAACAGACACTGACTAACAGACTTTGAAAAACTTATGGTTTCCAAATGAGACAGGCTGGGGATGCGCTGGGGGTTTGAGATGGAAATGCTATAAAATTTGGTCATGATGATCACTGTACAACTATAAATGTGATAAAATTCATTGAGTAATTAAAAAAGAAAGAGAAGATATGAGTGTATCCAAGGAGTCACCAGTGGATAGATAAGGCAGGCAGGGCAAGTGGAGGGGGTAGCCTGAGATCCATAGCAAGGCATGACTTGACTCCTCTCCAGGAGGGCCCCAGATGACAGCTGGCAGTCAAGTTCCAAAGAAAAGGAGGGACCAAACATTAATTTAACCCCTACTATGTGCTAAATACCACAGTCAGTACATCTTAACCTTCACAACAAACTTTTGAGACTGAGCAGGTGGAATATAGCATCTGCACTTTACAGAGGAGGAAAGTGAGTCATAAAAGCTAAGTAATTTGCTCCCCAAGGCACAAAAGTAGCAAGAGACAGAGCCAGCCTTCCTACATGGGGCTATGAGATCCAACCATGCTGGTTCCACTCAAGGCAATGCTCCTCCACTCCACAAATATCTGTGTGAGATTTTTGTGTGCAAAGCAATGAGCAGGCACATTGGGAAGAGAAAAGCACAGCCTTGCCAACAAGGAGCTTATCACTCAGTCACGAATTCCACAAACATGTACTGAACTCCTCTTATGTGCATTAGAAAGTCACCTGCTAAACTCTTGGGAATAAAAAAAATGATCCAGAGCTCAAGGTCCAGGTGTGAAGGTAACTTTTGTTTTCTTTGTTCTTGGAGAAAGAAATAGGAAACAGATGTGTAATTAGGAAATAGACAAATTTTTGGGAGACCCAAGTTTGTCAAATCAATTCCTCTTTGACCAACCAGTTAAAACACTGGGATGGGGGTGGGGGTGTGCTTTTAGATAGCAGTAGAAATGAAAATAAACTGTAATAACATATATATGTATTCCAATAATAATAATAATAATAATAATTAGAATAGATATTATATATATTTATATATATATATATATATATATACACACCTACATATGTACATATAAAAGCTCCCATGTCCTATACATAGACACATATAAACTTAAATTGGCATCAGACACCCTCTCTGGAATAACGTTTGTTCATATATCTCTTACAGCATTTATCACAATGGATTAAGGTGACTTCTCCATGTCTGTCTTGTCGCTTAGATTGTGAACTTCCCAATGCCTAACACAATGCCTGACACATGGCAGATGCCATACAAGGTCCACTGAATGAATTATAAATGAATGACAATAAAAGAAGGTATGAGATGATGAATGTATCTGAGAGGCACAGATGATGTGCTATAAGAGCTGAAAGGAGGAAGCAATTAAGTCCAGAAAATGTGGTCAGCAAAGCCTTCCTGATGGAAAGATTACATGAGCTGAAACTTGAAGTATGAAGAATTTGAATATGGAGAAATGAAACCCACTCCCTTGTCAGCCCGGCCTTTCTCCCAACCCCCTCTTTATTTCCTTCCTTCCTCCATTCTTCAACTGGACAGGAATAGATAGAGAAAAAGCAGGGGGTACCATTCCAGTTACAAGAAAGAGCATGGAGATAGAGCAGAACAAGACATCAGGGGCAAGAGCAGTTGTGGGCTGAGTGCAATGTCATGTGTATACCAGCCACTTGGAGACAGTCAGACTGTGCCAAGGTGGGAAAAAAGGAACATAGGATGATGGAATCATGCAGGAAGGACAGTGGAACCCAATATGTAGTCAGTTATGGATTGATAAAAAGCTTTATAAGAGTGAAGAGGGTGATAACAATTGTAGACCATAACAGGAGACTTACAATATATATAATATTAATACATGTTATACATAGAATATCAATATATAATATACATATTAGGTGACTGTATTATAAGAAGAGGCTTACGTGTGTGTGTGTGTGTGTGTGTGTGTGTGTGTGTGAACTGTATTATAACAAAGGACTCATATAATTAGGTGACAATAAGGGACATGACCTGCCTCTTACAAAATCAGTTGATGCTTCCTTATTGACCATCCACGTCCAATCTTCTTGTCTCTAAGCACCTAATATCTTCTGCTGCCCCCAGACACCTAGGCCAGCCCTTAGCTAACTGCCTGATCTTTAGACTGCCTGTTACAACATCAGTAACTAGTGTCTTTATTAGTCCCACTCCCCACCTTTCATTCTTCTACTCCTACCTTATGCAAAACACAGCATAAGATCCCTGGTGTCAAAGTGATCAAAAGAAAAAGGGCTCCTGTCTTTATGAAATGTATAGTCTTCCTTAAGCCACTGCCTCCCAGGAGTATCTGTACTTGAAGTAAGGGGTCCACATCTCTGGCAGGGTTGGGGCGAGTGACATCTGGGGACAAGAGAGCTTTCTACACTCTTCCCACCCACTTCCTTCGTGAGAGGTAGTCCCCACACTCAGAACTGCAGACAAACAAGTTTCAGTCCCAGCTCTACCTCCCCATCCTTTCAGATTTCTCCATGTCTACATTCACTTACCCCATTGGGTCCAGCCGTCTGCATCTTGGATGGGGCTTGCCTGGCAGCATGGAAAGAACAGAGCACTTGCAACTAGAGGGCTACTCTCAAAACCACATCTCACCATATGCTACTGGGCAAGCCTGAGCAACTTATTTATGTTTTCAGAATCTGTTCCAGTTTCCTAAAATGGGGATAATGACTCTCCTTCCCCTGCCAACCTCATGGGGTTTTTGATTAGAATCAAATAAGGACAGCTGACCTGCTTTAGAAGCTGCCTATGCAAATGTGTGTTATTAGGATGATAATTATTCTTCAGGAGACAAGGGTTCCAAGGCATCCTTTTTTGATGAGGTGGGGAGGGAGAAGGGATTGAGATCCTAGAGTTGCTAAGCTCCTTCTAAAAAATACCCACTTGTTCTAGGCCCCAGTTGCAACACAGGAGGCTGCAAATCAGACCCAGTGTGTTCACTGGGCTCCCCCATCAGCTTCAGCTCCATAAGGAAGGCAAGGAGCCCCAGGGGATCCCTGTCCTCTGAAAGGATAATGCATAATCTGCAAATTCATAAATCACTGAGACGCTCTCACCCGTGAGCACATTCAGTGAAGTGAGGACCTTTACTGCCTGTAAAATTTTATTCAGAAGGAAAATTACTTTAGTTCATTAAACCTTTCTGAAACCTTGGTGCCTTTAAATCCATAGGGTTCTAGGCGTGTCCCCCTCCAGCTCCCCTTCACCTCTTATCACCTCATTTCTGCCCCTACCTTACAGTTCTTCGTATCCAGCCATCTGAAACATGGACAGTGGCCTTCTTTACCAAAAGTGATTGACAGTGGTAACATAACAAGGATGCTAAAACATACTCCTTGGGGACTGTACACAGAGTGTATTTTTCAGTCTTGGCAGAGTTTGAATCCTGGGATCCTCCTCCCACCTCATGGGGCACCCCCCAGGGAAGAGAAATTGAGTATTTGTAGCCCTCAGCCCAACAGATTCCCAACATTACAATGGCTAGGCACCAACCAGGTATCCAAAACTGCGCTAAGAATGTGCCAAGTTCAGAACAATAGAAACAGTGCTCCCCGCCCACCATGAGTTTACCATCTATTGAGAGGACAAGGAATAGTATAAGAGATACCAACTTTGTCATCTTGTTCCTCTGCATTGACTTTCACAAAACTGGTACCCCTTCCTTGTTTTTTTAAAGGGAAGATCAACTCTGTGGTTCAAGACAGAACCTGAGCATGACCCCTGACTCCACCCTCATCCCACACATTGCAAGACAAATAGTCAGTCTTCTGAGATGTGTGTGGTCAACTATATCCTCCAATTTCTGATTCTCACAATTTTTTTCATTCATTCCCTGACCCACTATGTATGGAATGTTTCCTGTTGGTCAAGTGCTGTGGATTTGGCAGTGAAGAAAACAAACCAACTTCTTTGCCCTCATTAAATTTACATCCTGGCAAGAGAGATAAACAAACAAGTACACAAGTGACATAGCAAACAGATGATGGTTAGAGTTGTTTGTGTGTGTTGGGGGGTGTAAATAGAAGGCGAATAGCAAGTGATAATATTTAGGGTTGGTCCAAGGCTATGAAGTCTGCAGCATTATAAAAAAGAGCCCAGAAAAGTTCTCTATGAAAAACTGACACTGGAGCAAAACCCTAAATGAGGCAAGGCAAGTCTCTGGGTAATAAACAAAATAGGCAGAGGAAGCAGTGAATGCAAAGATCCTGAGGCAGGAAGGTGCCTGACATATTCAAGAAACATCAAGGAGGCCAAGGAGGATGGAGCTGAGGGTTGGGAGAGTAATAGGAGATATGTCAGGGAGACACTGGGCGACTTGCATCTTGCTGGGACTTGGAAACCACTGTAGGGATTCCAGCTCTTACTGATTGAAATAAGAAGCCACTGGAGGATTTTGAGAGGACTTAAGTTTTCACAGTTACTTTGTTGAGAAATGCAACAAGAGGACAAAGGTGAATTAGGATATCCTAATTGCAATCAGACAGGTGAAACATGCTGCGGGTAAGACAAGACCAACAGCAGTGGTCAGGAAAGGAAACACGATCTGAATACGTTTTGAATGCAGAGCAAAGATTTGCCAAGTCAGATAGGGTGTGAATGAACGAGAATAGTCAAAAATGACCCTCAGGATTTTGAACTAAGCAACTGGAAGCATTGAGTTGCCATTTTATGAGAGGAAGACTTTTGGAGAAGGAGGCTGGGAGGAAAGATGAGAACTTTTGCTTTGGACATCAAGTTTGTGATGCCTAAGAGGTTGTGGAGTTCTTCAAATGGAGAAGTCAAAGAGCTGGATAAATGAGTCTGGAGTTCAGAGAAGAGAGTCTCGGCTAGAAATATCAATTTTGGAGTTGTCAGGGATTAGATGGTATTTACAGATATGAGACCCGATTAGACCGCTAAGAGATGGAGTGTGGCTAGAGTAGAAAGATGAAGATTGAAAGCCGAGGTCTTTCAGCACTTAGAGATCAGGAAATGAGGAAGGGAAACCAGAATGTGCTTAAACCTCTCAAAATTGGCAGAGTGACTATTTGTGTCCTGTGTGAATATTCACCAAATGGTATTTACTACAGAGGAGCCTCTCCATAAGTAGATGAATGAGATGGCCTTCTGGGTTGCCCTGTGGGCTCCTGTGTAAAGTGGCTACAATGGCAGAAATGGAGGCTTTGCCTAGGCTTGCCATGGACTTTTCCTAGCCAAGCTGACACAGACTTCATCACTGCTCAGTTCCCACCTGGCCAACAGCAGAAACCAATGCTGAGCCTCAACGCAGCCCTTGGTGGCAAGTTGATTGCATCCTATCCCTCCCACCAAGGAAGCAATTTCTTCTTCTTGGACTTGCTTTCCCTGCCTGCAGTGAATAGGCTAGAATCGAGTTCCTTCCATCTCAGAGCATCTAATTCACCGTCACGGTATCCCACACAATTGCTTCTGACAAAGGAACTCATTTCACAGCAAATGAAGTATAGTAATGGGCATGTCCATGGAATTCACTGGTCTTGCCACAAACTTCCTCAGCCACAAGCAGCTGATCTGATACAATGATCGAATAGATTCAATGACAAATCAAAGATTCAACGACAGAACTGGAAGCCAACACTACGTGAGGTTGTGGTCTGCCTTCTAGGAGGTGGATGCTAATACGTGGCCAAAACACAAAAACCTGAGAATGAAGGGGCAAAAGTGGGAGTGCTCCTCTCATTTATTCCACCCAATAATCCATCACAGGTATTTTCTTCACATCTCTACAACTTTTGGCTCCATTGACAAATCTCAGTTCCTAAGGAGACGAAACACCTGTTCCATTGAAAAAGAAGCTGAAACGAATACCTATCCATTCTGAGCTTCACATGCTATCACTGAACCAACAGGAAAAGAGGAGGTTTCTTACGAACAGGGGATGGAGATAGACACTCACAGTAGCTAGAGGGATGAACTGTGTTGTCTGCTTACTCTCAGCCTACTTTCCTGCCTATGTATTGTAGGTGATCTTGACCCTGAGGATTGTATTTCTAAGACTCTCCTGTCATCTGGCATCTGATTCTGCCAGTGAGGGCATGGACTACTAGTGAGGATGTGGACAAGGGAAAAGTTACTCCTTTCACAATTGCATCTTTGAGTGACAAGACAACAGCAGCAGCAGAGCCTATGGTAGCAACAGCAGTGGTTCTGGGTCTCAGTGACATACACGAAGGGCAGTCTCCGGGGTTCCTTCTCAAGCAGCTAAGCACACATTGCAGGAATCTGGGTGGCAGAGACTCCTGGTCTCTTATACTGTTCTTCCTCCCCCTGTGCCAGTGTGCAGGGTTTTGGCAGTTGCCAAATTTGAGCAACTTTGCCTTTCTGCTCATTGCTCCTCCAGCCTTTCTGGCACTCTTATAATCAATCCCAGCTTTCACTGTCTTCTCTTAGAAATATCTAGAGTCAGGGACACTCACTGACACAGAAAGGTCTGTGAGACTGGAGGAAACTCATGAGAGCACATGTTTAGGTGCACATGAGAGCACAAGTGAAGAATGTGTTTCAAGAAGGAAGACGTGATCAGCTGCAAGAAATACTGCTGACAATTCTGTACAGGAAAGATTAAGAATGGACCACTGTATTTAGCTCCTAAAAATAACTAGTTTACTTAATTTCCAGTCTTCACCCCTCTTCCATCCTTACACCAGAATGACCTTTCTACAGCGGAGGCCAAATCCAATTACTTACTGCTGAATAATCTCTGGTGGCTTCAGGCCACCTTCCAGGTCAAATTCCTCAGCATGACATAAAAGGGCTTTCTCAACCTGGCCCCAACTGATATTTTAACAAACTCTTCTAGAGCCACTTTCCCAAAGCAACATGTAAATTCTAGCCACACCAGAATACTCACACTTCCACCCAAGCTCTTTTCTCTATTCTGAAAGCCCTTCTCGCACTCTCCACCCGAGAATTTTATTCTTCAAGGTCTAGCTCAAATGTCCTCAATACTAAATGTCTTACCTGTCCTCTAAGACAGAACTGATCCCCCTGTAATCCATGTGCCCTTAGCTTTATGCACATACTTCCAATTATGCTGTCTACTTGATTATAATTTTCTATGTGCATGTGTATCTCTACTACTAGGGTATGTGCTCCTTCAGGACAGACCTCATATTTCTCATTACTCTACTACAAGAGTATTATCTGTATTATCTGCTGTTTATTAACATGCTGCCTATTAGCCAGAATAGTTCATACATTCGATGAACTAAAAATGTTGCCATAGCCATTCAAAGGAGAAGACACGTCTAGGCTGGGGGATCAAGATATCTTAAAAAAGGATGAGAGGAATAAATAAGGTCATAAGAGAGAAGGGCAAAATGGAAATTCCCAGCCCTCTTCTTTCTGGAGTATATGATACGGTTTTTCATGGGTAATTTTTTCTTAGCTAAGTTAGTCTGCTAAGTCTCTCCAGAAGGAAGAACTCAAAATGGCTATGAAAGAATCTCAAGAAGGTCCTCAAGAGCGTGAGATAAATGGAACACAAGGTTGGGGAGGGAAGGGTGAAAGCAACCTCCTTATATGACTGCATTAAGTTTAAAGAGTTGCTATTCTCTAGGGGTTTCTATACAGAACAAAGACATATACCTACACCTCATGGGATGAAGATTAAAGAAAACAATCTACAGACATAAACATAACTGATCACATGGAATAATTTAGACAAGAGAAAAACAAACACGGGAAGGGCAGAGGAGGGGATGCCAACATACACTGAGCACCCACAAAGTGCCTGGCACTGTGCTTGGTGCTCTATGTGCCTCACATAGGTAATGGGCATAACCTCAGTGAAAGGCAGATATCATTATCCACCTTATCCAGGTGAGGAAACTGTCCAGTCCATGCAGCTAAGGGGAGGTAAAAGGCAGCACCCAAACACAGGCTTGTCTATTCCTAAGGATCCAAGGAAGGTATAAGAGATACAGAACTTAATAAGCATTAGTCATTCTTATCTAAATGGGGCCATTGGTAAGAAAGGATCTTGCAGAATGTGGTAGCTGAACAAGACAAGTGGCAGATCAAGGAAATGGAAATGCAGTGTTGTTAAAACAAGAAGCTTGTGAAAGATGGCTATTGAATAGCAGGCGTCTGCTCTGGTTTTGTGTAACAAACCATTAAAAATGAATTAAAAATCCTTTCACCCTCATTCCCTAAGGGACTCTAAAAATGAAAGAGACAGTCATCTCTTGGAAACAATTGAAGTAGCATGCAGCCCCGTAACAGGGGTGGGGCCAAATGACTCCAGAATCCCTTGGCAATGTCTGTACTCCATGCTGATCACTCACCTGAACTAGGGTTAATTAGCTCTAAGTGTACCATTAACTAGGAGTATGAGCTCATACCTTGCTATATGTCCATCATTCCTTCCATCCAAACACCACTGGCACCACCCTGAGGAGAAGGTCAAGAGCAAAAATAGATGTGAGCAGATGAAAGATGAGATAATGGCTCCAAAGCTACCAGAGTGAAGCGTCCAGAGATAATAACCAACACAGAGGAAAATATGTTACCTTGGTAATATTGCAAAAGCTCTAACTTGGACAGTCTTGGTGTGGATCCAGACTCTCTATGTGAACTGAGGCAAGTGGCTTGCCTTATGAAGCCTCAATGTCCTTATGAGGAAAATGAAGCCAATATCATTCCCTTCACTGGATAGTTGTGAAGATTAGAACACTATGCCAGGCACATAGAAAGGCTTCAGTACATATTACTTCCCTTCCATCTTGGTTCGTCTCTAAGCAAACCAGATCATTTGCCACCTAAGTAGGAAAATGCCATGGCCCAAGAATGAGCATGTCACTTCTTTGGTGATGACAACCTGAAGCTCACAAAATAAAGAGCAACCTCACTGGACCTCTCCCTGATGGAGAGATGAAAGCTGGGAGCACTCCCTGAGTGCCTGTGCTTGCTTTGTGTGGACATGCATTGACAGCCTCAGCAATGGGAAGATCATAGACTCATCGAGTCCATTTTTCCTGGTGTGTGATCCTACCACTTGTCACGTTGCATCCCAGGGTCTGTCTCTGCTGGTCCTGCCTGCAGGCACTTACACCCCTCCTCCTTCCACCACTCCTGTCAAGGGGCATCATTCCCTCTCAGGTCTCAGGAGCTGAAAGAGCTTTCAGCCAAACCACTGTAGCTGCTGAACCCGATGGATTTACCAGAGATAAGTAAGTGTCCATATTAGAAGCAGCTACCAGCCCAAGAGAGTAGGGACTTGACTAGATTGTGAGCTGCCTCAGGGCAGCACAATGGCCTGTCCTACTCATCACTGTATCTTCAGCACCCTGGACAGTGCCCAGCACATCTGGGATCCCCTGTAAGCAAGGGTGGAGTGACTGACCTACCATCTAGCCTGGGATCTGACATTTATCACAACCTGTCTCCTATTCAACCCTAAAAATTACTACACGGTCTCTCTTACGGGCAATGCACCATGCTAAATACTGTAGAGGATGGAGGGATGAAAGACACAGAAGAAATATACCTTTACACAACTACATTTGCTGAAAGTTGGAATCACTCTGACTTACACCACGTTGGTTGGAGTCATTTCACCTATTGTCTCATGGGAGCCTTACAGTAACCCTGCAAAGTTGACATAGGATAGACGTGAGTAATTTCCTAAAGAGGATGAAGTAGAGGAATACCCTCCATGAAAATTTTTACAAAAGATACTATTTGAACTAGCTCATTTGGTAGGTAAAGAAAGAAATGAGCTTTTCAGGATAAGTTTCCAGCCTGAAAGAGAAGACACAATTAAGTTGGAATTGCCTGTCATATTCTGGGCCCAGGGCCTGGGGTGGGCGGTCTACTGAGGCTCCAGCTTTTGCAGCATGGAGAAAGAGGAGACCCAGACTTGGGTCAGATAATGATGATTTTAACTATAAGGCAGGTGAGTTTCCCACTGCTGATGTAGCAGATTACTACAAATGTGTGGCTTAAAACAATACAAAAGTATTATCTTATAGCTTTGGAGACCAAAATTCCAAAATGGGTTTCAATGGTGAAAACCAAGGTGTCAGCAGGTCTGCATTCTGCATTCCTATACTCCTTCTGGAGGTTCTAGAAGGAATCTATTTTTTTGCCTTTTCCAGCTTCTAGAAACTGTACTCTTTCCTCGGTTTCTGGTACCCTTCCATCTTCAAAGCAAGCAGTGATTGGTTGAGTCTTTCTCACATTGCATCATTCTGACTCTGACTCCTCTATCTCTTCTCCATTTAAGGATCATTCTTACCACATTGGTTCAGTGATTACCAGGATAATCACTTTATCTTAAACTCAAATGATTACAACCTTATATCCATCTTCCATCTTAACTCCCCTTTGCCCTGTCACCTAACATACTCACAGGTTCCAAGGATTAGGATAAGGACATCTTTTGGGAGGCCACTATTCTGCTTAGCGATCAGGTTAAAGAGTTCCAACTCTTCTCAGAAAATAGCGCAGATATGACTGCTGGGCTCAGGCAGGTGAATGATCTGTTGGCACCAGCATTTTGGAAACAAGACTGTCAGGAATATGAAGGCTGAATTGGTGAAAATGAAGAACAGGGAGCCTGGTGAGAAGAATATTACAATAGTCCAAACATAAGAGATAAAGAGATCTAAATTGAGACAATGGCAGTGGAAAAGGAAAGAAGGGAAAGAAGGCAAACAGCCCTAGGAAAATTGTTGCTAAAAATTGCCAATGAAGCATGATAGAAAAGTGTGGAGTCTAAGATGCCGCCAAGGTTTCCAAGGAAGTTAGGGTGCTTCACTGTCATTTAAAGGCCTGGGCTTGAAATCCATCCTCAACACTTGCATCTTATATGTTCTTTCAGCCTAACCCTCATTCCATGCCCCAGCTTGGTTGAACAAGTTCTCAACCTATTTCCTTGCATCTATGTATCCTCCCTTGGCTGGATACATGCTCATGGCCAAGACGCTCCCTCTGCCCCCATCTTGTTCTTGCCCATTTGCCTCGGGTACCAAAGGGCACATTTGTTACTGCCTGCCCAGCTGCCAGAACTTTTGAAAATCTTCTTTCCTTGATTAAAATTTCCTGGCCTCACCCACATTTCTCATTACCTCTTGAGATCCTTGAGAAAACTGCTTGCCAGGACCTCACCTGTGGGTCACCCATGGCAGACAACATCCCAAGACCTAATAGATGAAGGTCCCTCCCATTCATGAGGTGGGATGTGGAAAAGGGGTATAGATTTTAATCTGTTCAAGCTCTTGGTCAAGTACTTGGTCCAAACCCCAGAGCAGTGAATCATATGTCATGGTAAAAGGACCATGCATTCAAGCAAGACAGTGCGTATAAATCCCAGAATTAGAGGGAGAAAATATTTAGGGTGTAATCAGGGCCATGCCAGACCCAGAGAAGAATTGCTCCTCTTTGGTCTTTTGCAGTGGCCAGCATTCTTCTGGCAGCCAAACCAATATTGCCCCTAGAAAGTTATCTGGATTGCCTAAAATAACATAAGCCTGGACTTTGTCTCCATATAACTCCTTGGAAAGGAGCAGAACCTCCAGTGGCTGATGGTGGATGATTTAAGAGCCCTCTCTCGTGTAGCCTAGGACATAATAACAAAGAACACATAATTTATTTGTATTGATTCACCAGCACGCATTTGATCATATCTCCCTGTCCTTCCTTTGGCTAAGAATCCATGGCCACCGTCCTGGGAAATTTATCTTTTGCAAAATATCTCTGTAAAAATAAGTTCCTCACATATCTTAGCTATAGCATGAGAGTCAGGTCAGGAAAATTTGCCAAGGAAAAGGGGAAAGGGAGCCAGCAGCCCTCCTCATGTGTTGACCCTGGTCTAAACAATTTCCGTCCCAAAGACAAGGTGTGCTTGGGGATTAATGCCTCAGTTCTTGGACAGGGACTGTCAGATAGAGAAACAGAAATTGAGAACAGATCAGATTCTTGCTCTAGAGAAATAAGAAGCACAGAGGAGCTGGTTGGATTCTGAGACAAGAGAAGGAATTAAAAATAAGGATCAGGAACAAGTGGGGACCCCGTTAAGACTGAGATGACATAAAAGCACCAAGGTTTCACCACTGCTTTTATTTAACCTTCAATGAAGGTTATTCATCCAAATAATCTTCTATTGAACGTCTACTATGAACTTCATTCTGCTGGAATAGGTACACACAGTTTTTTTTCTCTCCAGAGACTCTCGATCTAATGGAAGGGAAAAAGCAAGTAAGCATGTATTTTCCTTAATTATTTCTAGTGTACTTGCTTCACTAACTAAAAAAATTTGTGACTCGTAATTCCACAGTGTAGTGGCTCCTCTCATGGCAGAAAATCATGGGGAAAAATACATAGAAATGGCTTTGTATTTTAACACGCTGATCAACAAGGGTGGGCACAAGGATTTTAAACTTGATGTTGAATGTGTTGAATGGACACCTAGAAGGAAGCCATTTACTTTAAACGGTTATATCCCTATGTGATCACAGAGATGCAGAAAACAGGATCTCTTTGATAGCCTATTAAGTTGCCTTCAGCATTAAAGAGACAGACTAGATGGCTCAAAAAAGAACATAAATACTCCCCTCTTTCACCAACAATGTGCACATGTCCTCCTCTCCCTGCCAGCACCCACCTACCCACCAAGCATCATCTCAAGCCTCACCTGATGAGAGAGCCATCCTTCCTTAGCCCAGCCCACACTTATCTCTCCATCTGTGGCCAACTTATTTCCCAGTAGCTCCCATCCCAACACCTATCTTACAGTTTGTCCTTGGCACGCCTCCTATTGAGTGAGAATTCATGTCCCTCCCTTGGAAGAAGACATATCTTTGCTATGACCTTGACCAACAGAGTATAGGGTAGGTGATGCTAAGTGACTGCCAAGGCTAGTCTGTGCACTCTTAAGATGGCTGCTTTCAAGGCCCTAAAGCCATATTAGAGGATGCCCAAACCAGGCCACAGCAGGGAAGTCCACATGCAGGGGCCACAGTGTTTCAGCCCACAGCCTGGCTGCAGACCCAGTGGAGAGCAAGCATCAGTCACTTTCAGAGGCCTGCGGCCACAACTACTGAGTCAGCCTCAGCTCTGAATCCTCTGAATCCTTCCAGCTGAGGTTTCAGATCTGGTACACATAGTGCCCTGTCATAGTCCTCAACCCACAGAATCACAAACATAGAAAAAATTTTCCTTTTGCAGTACTGAATTTTGGGGTGGTTTTTTATGCAGAAAAAGGACCCAGAACACCATTCATAAAGCACATGTACTATTTAAGGCTTATCGTCATTATGCACGTGGAATTATTTTTCTAATGACTTCATTTACGTGGAACTAATTTCCATAGATAGAGTGTAAACTCCTTGAGAGAACAGATTAAGAACGTATCAGACATATTCCCACAGGTATACTAAATACCACCTGTCCTAAAGGGTGTTCATCAAGAAACCACTTAGGGATCTCCCTGGTGGCCTAGGGGTTAAGGCACTGGCACAGTCACTGCTGTGGCTTGGGTTAAATCCTGGCCTAGGAACTTCCATACATGGTGGGTGCAGCGCCCTCTCCCCCGCCCCCCAAAAAAAGAAAGGAATACACTCAGACCCGCCCCCTTCTTTCACAATGTCACATCTCAAAGAGGGCTTGATCATCCATTTGGTTGTCCAAGCCACACATCCAGGAATCCTGCTATATTCCTCCCCACACGACCCTGTTACTCTGCCGCTAATGCCTGTGTCTTACTCTTCTATGCATAGCTATCACTCCTTCCCAAGTTCAAATTCTCACTCTCTCTCAGAGCTGTACTGCATCTGTCTCCTTACTGGTCTTCCTGCCTCTACGCACACAAGTCCCTCTTCCACAAGGTGTCAGGCTGCCTTCCTAACATGCAAATAAGTTCAAGGCATCCCTCCAAATCCTCAGGAACTCCCTCTTGCCTCCAGGGTAGACTCTAAAGTGACTGGCAAGGCACAAGGGCCTTCTCAACCTGGCCCAGTCTAGGTCTCTAGGTCTCTTTCCTCATTTCCTGTCACTAGCTCTTCATTTTGTGTTCTCTTTTTGGATCACTCTTAGGAACCACAGAACAGAGAAATTGATTTCAGTTACTTTTTTATTAATTTCTCCCCAAAATGATACATAACCATGGCATTCCGGCTTAGTGTGTGTTTGTGTGTGTGTCTGTCTGTCTGTCTCTCAATGCTCTCAGGGAACTCAGTCTAGAGTATAGAGCTGTGCTTTCCAATTACCATTATGTCCATTAGCTATACAGAATTACCTAAATTTAAAAAATAAAGATTAGGTACAATTAGGAGTAATAATTCAGTTCCTTAGTCATGCTAACCCCATTTCAAGCACTCAACAGTCACACAGTCACATGTGGCCAGTGGCTACCAAACTGGGAAGAATAGATTATAGAAAACCTCCATCATTGCACAAAGTTCTACAGAACAGCTAAGAGTTGTTCCTCAAACGTACTCTGTTGTCATTTGCCTCCTGCTTTGTTTTCACCCCAAATGCATACTATAAATTCCCATTACTGGTAGAGAGAAGAGCTAGATTCCCCCATGCTGCCCAGAATCCTCTCATTCTCCTCCTGGGAACAATGTCCCTTTGGGGAAGTAGTTTTCCTCATGATGAGCCATGTGGTTTGGGTGGCAGGGACCATGCATTGACCCATCCTCAGCTTAAGGAGTAGGCCCTATTTGGCTTAAGCCAATCATCCATCCCACCCCTATGGCACAGTGACTGTCTCAGGGAAAAAACACATTGCCTAACTGGAGCCAATGAAATCCAACATGAGTCCTGCTGGAGCCCCTGGGAAAGAAGTATATCTACCTCCTTCCTCCAGAAAATTAATGACAAACTCATTTCTTTTAATAATACACAATAAAGTGATGATCTAGAATGGCTGCAATAATTTTGCTATCTTAAAGGGAGTGCCTGAAGTTGCTGAAGGAATATAGAATGGAACCTGAGGATGCTGAAAACATTTCACAAACCAGTAGAAATAATAAGGGAAAGTAGGTCCTTGATAATATCATTTGAGCTGCTGGATCAAGCCTAACCTAAAGCTATTAACCTCTAGTGTTTTATATTAAATCAGCCAATAAATCCTCCTTTTGTTTCAGGCCAATCACATTCTTAACTGCTACCCCTGAAATACTTCTCCCATCTTTTAAGCCTCAAATCAAAGTCATCTCCTCCATAAGGCCTCTCATGACTCTTCCAGACAGACTATTACTCTCTCATTTATATGTCCCTCGATGCATCCTAACATTACATCAACATTTTACTGAATTGTAATATTAATATTTTATCTTCATTCTACACTATGAAATATTTGTGAGCGTTTTGAGCCTCTTTATCTGTGATATAAATAAACAAACTAACTGAACCCTAACATAACCTTCTCTGATACATACTACATGTTTAAAATATTTGTTACTAAGTAAATATTTACAGGGTAAACAGTTGCCAATCAATGCATTTCAGTTAATAATAATAACAGCAGTAGGAACAGAAGTCAACATTCATACCCATTATCATATTTAACCCTCACAACAATCCTATGAAATGTGCCTTCCACTATTCTCATTTCTTTCAGGGGTGAACCAGAGTCTTAGAAAGATTGACTAACTAAGCAAAGTCCCACAGCACATAAATGACAGTGCTTGATATAATCTTTCCTCTAAAAAATCTGGCTGTTACCTCCCAGTGTTTTATATTCCACCTCCTTCCTGATTAAGGGTGTCAATTAACTCAGCAACATCAGCACCACTGAAGTTAATTATGGCAGCTCTGCATGTGCTAAAACCTCTGCTGGAATCTCCTTAAGGTTAAGTTCAAAGCAAACCCAACAAAATCCTCAACAGAGGACCACAGAGCTGACCTCAAGCCAACTTTTTATTCTAAGTTCAGTGGTCAGGGGAGACAGGAAAGTGCAGATCTGGTTCCAAAGCTGTATGAGCAAGCTCAGCTCTCTGGGAGTGAAGACCTGATATACGTTCACTTTCCTGAAACCTGAGAGCTCCACACCCATGTTCTGTGTCACCCCATCCTCGGTTTCTTCCTCCAGACCACCTACCTGACAGGGCTCTAGTTTTTCTTCTAAAATTAGAATGTGGACCCAAACAAATAGGTTCTAAGTGGGTAGGGGGTGACCTGGGGGAAAGGAAGAGCATGCCTGCCATCACCAGGGCACTGAAGGGTCCACGTGGATGGGTTGTGGCTCTACTCCAAGGACAAGTTAGCCTAGGATCACAGCAGAGGGACCCTTCAACCGGCCAGCTCGTATCAACACCTAAAATGTGCCCCGTGCTTCTAAGGAGTTACAGGCATATGAGGGGGGACATGCACATAGTCCACCGAGACAGGTGAGTGAGTGGGAGGCTGTAAGCTGGAGAATGTGGTGGGGATGGGTCAGAGAGAAAGAGAGGCAGCTGAAGTTGTGTGTGGGGGGGTATACAACATATATATGCAGCATGTAAGAACCTCTCTAAGTGTGGCTCATGGACCACATGAATCAGACCCATCTAAGGAACTTAAAAACATACAGATTTCTGCACCCCAATTGTCATCACTGAGCAAGACGTCTGGGAACGGGGACTGGTCACCTGCATTTTATAGGCCATCCAACAGATTCTTAGACATAATGAAGCACAGCCCCTCAGAATTCTCAAGTGATACTGAGACTCTTATAAATCCAAAAAATATCAAATACAAAAAGGCTTGTCTGTCACCTTCTGGCTTTCTCCTATGCCACATCTCCACCAAGAATCACCACAGCTAATCTATTCAATTTTCATTCATTTTTATCTCTAGATTGGATGACTATTTCTATACAGATATCAAGTTGTGGGCCCAGAGGTGGCCTCCCTTCCACAACTGCCCTGGGGGCTTCAGGCCGTCACAAGGGCTCTGTCCCCATACAGACCTGGATTATCTGCAGGGCACAACTGCCTCAGGGGAAACTGGATTTGTTTTTGTTTTTGTTTTTGCTTTTGCTTTTTAGGGCCACACCTGCATCATATGGAGGTTCCCAGGCTAGGGGTCAAATCAGAGTGCTGCTGCCGGCCTACATCACAGCTCACAGAAACACCAGATCCTTAACCCACTGAGCGAGGCCAGGGATTGAACTTGCAACCTCACGATGCTAGTCAGATTCATTAACCACTGAGCCATGATGCGAACTCCAGAAACTGGATTTGTTTCTGGAATTCCAGTCACTCAAGACAATCAAGACCTACATGAGCAGTCCTTCCAGAAGATACAGGGATGGGGGACATGAGAAATGCATAAGTAGGGTCAAGGTGATGGGAGCCACACCACTTCTTGTATGACTCCCAATGTTTATTCCCAGCCGACCCAGAATGGGGAAGATGAATCCCTCACTTTCACGGCCTGTATGTACTTGAGGTCTATGGGCCAACCAGGAGCCCTCCTTTCTACATCTGAGCCTCACTCCAACTGCCCCCCAGCCTCTAATCAAGCCCTGAGCAGCATGAGGTGCATGATCAGGGCCTCACCCGAGGGTGGGATGGATATTTGGCACCAGATACCCAGTATGGCAGGATGCACCAATGGGAGGCCAACAAGCCACCACAGACAATACGTTCTTGTGCTGCTGGGGAACCCGCTGGTAGAGCTCACTTCCACCAGGTGGCCAGCACCTGCACAGCACAGCCCCCTGGATGCTGATGAGGATGGAGTTCTTAGATTTAAGTCCTAGGCTCTCCCACAGTTGGCCTGGAGCAGGAAGTAAGCCAGTTAATCAGCACTACACACCTCCCCCCAGCTCCTAGATCAGGGACTGGCCAGAAGGAGGCACTCAACAAACAGGTGTTGGCTGAATAGGACAGGAGCAAAGTCACAGGTGGTTCACAAGCTCCAGACATAGATACTATTTAACAGGGAAGTAATACCCCAGAGACAAAATGTAGGATAGTTAAAAGCCTAATCACAGAAAGCAAATGGCCCTGGGTTCAAATCCCAGCACCAGCACCTATGCATGTCCTTGGGCAAGTTATTTAATCCCCAGAGCCTCCCTTTATGCCTCTGCAAACAGGCACACAGACCTCACAGGGTTACCATGAGAATAAAGAAGAACATTGTCAATCAAAAACCCAGTGTCTAACACACGGAAGCTGGACAATGTTAGCTGGCATTAAAATTAGCTTCCCTGGAGTGTCCATTATGGTTCAGTGGGTTAAGACCCCAACTAGTATCCATGAGGACGCAGGTTCAATCCCTGGCCTCACTCAGTGGGTTAAGGATCCAGCACTGTTGCAAGCTGTGGGGTAAGGTGCAGACACAGCTGGGATCTGGTATTGCTGCGGCTGTGGCCTAGGCCTGCAGCCGAAGCTCCAATTCGACCCCTAGCCCAGGAATTTCCACATGTCTCAGGCACAGCCCTAAAAAAATAAAAATAAAAATAAGCTCCAGAATGTTCCAGTTCTCTTAAAAGGGAGAGGAGAGAAGATATTCCAAAGAAACCCTCCGAGTTAGGTACTGTTCTCCCACTCTCCAGCTGAGGAAGCTCGGACTCAACGAGGCTAAGAAATCTCCCCAGGTCACACAATGCAGAGCTGAGATTCAAGTCCAGGCAGGACCTCCAAGATGTGGCTCTTTCCTCACCTTGGTGGTGTTTTTTTAAAGTCTCTGGTAAGTGACCTGAGTAGAAGCTGGGTCCCTGTCTGGCTCCAGAGGCACAGCTAAGATTCCACTAAGCTCACAAACTCCCTGCACTTGTGTGTACCTGGGTTAGCTGTCATTTCTGTAAGGTGAAAATATACCATCAGGGAATGAGCAAATACAAGAACAAGAAAAACTACTAGCAAAGTGATGAAGCTTGGCTGTCTGTTCCTTATACTGGAAAGGATAACCATTTGTTGGTCCAAGACCAGAAGTTGTGCTTACAGGCACCAGAGAGGGACAGAAGTACCCTAAGAACAGGTAGTTTATAAGGGAAGTAGAGTGAACCAATGCTGAGAAGGTGCCCAGCAAACCGTCTTTTGCAGATTTCTAGAAAAGCAAATTAATCCATTTCTGAAATGCTGCAATACCATTTGAATTAGTGAAAATTAATTCTGAAGTTATGAAGTGTTAAGGATATTCTAAAGAAATGGGTATCCTCCTGGGGATACTGTGTGGTGACCCAGGCCTGCCAGAGAGCATTCTGGCTGAATGACAAAGCTATTTATGCCCATTAACCTGCTAATTCCACTTTGGGTAATATACCCTTATAGCCCAAGGAAATCATTTGAAAAGAAAAAAGAAAAAAAGCTATTTGTATGGAAATGTTCATAACGCTGCTCTCCTTCAGAGGAAAAACAACAACAAACCTAAATGCCAAATAGCATAGACATAGTCAAGCAATTAATGGCATATTCTATGATGGATTCCACATTAAAAACTGAAACTACTTGGTCTTTTTTAAATACAGGGGAAAACATAGAAACTCACTTAATTTACAAGTTAGACCGAAACTGTGCTCATGCTTACTACAGCTGTACCTGAATATGCATATTCACTGGTCAGTCAGCTTTTGGTATTAATGAGATCATATTTTATTAATGAGATTATATCCTATAAACGTATGATGAAAAACTTTTTTTGTTTTATATATTTATTGACTCTGACACCTACCTAAAAAAAAAAAAAGTGTGTCTAATATGTAATTGTAGTAATGCCAATACATCTTCCTTTATATATGGCCACATGTGACAGTCAAGTCAGAATAACTTTTTTAAATAGATAATTAGGATCGAGATGAATCTTACTTTGAATCTCAATTTTAAATCTTTATTTATTTATAGTTAAGTGTGTCCAAGAATGACATGTTCCAGGATCCCCAGTGACCGACTTCCTCGTCGTTCTTTGCTACTGTGGTTAGCTGTTATTAATCCCTGCGGTTCAGCTGACATATCAGCAATAATCAGCACAGATATCCTTCTTCTGTTAATACTGTTTATCTGCCCTGCCTCCTCCTTCAGACTGCAAGCTTTTTGTGAATAATGACTGTCTTCTCTCCTCTTCCAGGCTGGGCCACAGAGAGCATCTTTGAAGCTTTCCTTCACAGACTGGGGCTCAGTTAGGATTTGATGACAAAGAGAAAGAGAAAATGAAGAATCATAACTATCAACTGTACTTATAAGCTATAACAATGAGGGGAGACAGAAAAATAGGAGCCAAGTACAAATAATCAACTTGCTGTGCTTCCTTTTGGCATAAAGTCTTGAAGCAAATAAAATACTCTTCATATTCATTAATTAATAAGCAGTATCTAAAATGCCCTAACGATAGAAAGATTAATTAGATCTAGTCTTGCTGCTGCCCCCAGAGCATTCCACAATTCAATACAAAAATGGACCAAAGATAGAGAGGGAAACCTATGCAGACTTTGGGAAATCACTCTGAGTTAACAATTGCTCAAGAGGAGCCGTCAGAACTAGGCAGGCTTGCTTGACTAGTGGATGCATGAGATATGCCTCAGGTCATTGGGTGGGGAATGAGGTAAGGCCTGCATTCAGGTTCAGACCAAGGGCAGGAGTTTAAGGAACACCTTTCTGCCAATTTGATTAAAGACCATGACAGTCCTAGTTTGACTTTATGGGGTAAAATACTCTCTTACTGGATACCAAGGAGGAGCTGCTTCTTGAAGAAATAGGGAGAAGCGGTCTTCTCCCACTTCCGCTCCCCTTGGATTATAAAACCTTAGCCCACCTAATCCTTGGGGCAGACCCTCCTTGACTGCTTGCATCTCTCACAAGCATCCTATCTTAATAAATCTATTTCTTGCCCATCACTTTCTCTCTCACTGAATTCCTTCTGTGTGGAGGCACAAAGAACCTAAACCGCAGTAAATCCAGACACTGGGCAAGTGATTCTAACTTAAAAACTGTGGGTTCAAGTCCCAATCTGGGTTTAGGCTGGGTTGGAGTCCTGGCACGTGGGTTCCAGCTAGGTTCAAGTCATAACTGCTGTCAGTTTCGATAGTAATCTGAAAAGGCTGTCTTTGATGGAGGTTATTTAACACAAGGTACTGTCAGTGAACAGAGGAAGGCATTCAGATCAGGCTTCCAGGAGGAGAAGTGATAGCTGGGTTGAGCCCTAGGGAATGATTTGGAATCATCACATGGAAAGCAGGGGCTGGTGGAGAAATAGGATAAGGGCAGAATTCCAGGCAAAGGGAGGAACACCAGCAAAGGTGGAGGCATGATGATCAGGAACGAGGAGATCTCAAACACAGAGTTTGAGTTTGGGATAGCTGAGGCTGAGTCATCACAAAAGCCTGGCTTTGGAGGATGCCTCACATGATTATTTTGGGTAGTGTGTGTCCTCGGAATGGGAACAGAGGGCAGGATGAGGAGGAAGGGCCAGTGATGCATCCTCCTGCAGGTAGGGAGAGAGGGAACTTTCCGAACCCCATCTGAACACAAAAGGAAAGCGAACCCACTTTCCTACCACGCCAGGGAATTCAGAACACCAGCATTCCCACTGCAATGAGGCACCAGCAACTTGGGAGCTATTTAGACCAAAGAGATTCCAAAGGTATGTTTCATGATTGAGACAGGAGAGAACACACACCAATTTCCACCTCATATGTTGCAAAGTTACTCTGAAACAGGGTGAAAAAAAATTCATTGAGTTTTCCTAAACTACTTACAGAAACCAAAAAAGAAAAAAAAATTGACTCCTGCAAATATACATTATTGGTAAGAGATTTTTTTTCCTCCTCAAAGAAACAGCGTTTAGAATATCTAAAATGTTCATGACAATAAGAGAAGAAAAATATCTTCTCCATGAGCCTATAAAAATGTTGTTGTCCCAGTTACTAATTTGGTTTCATGGTAGAGCTGAATTATTTTCCTTTAATGAAATTATTGCCAGCCCGGAGCATCTTCAGTGGAAATTCTCATTGGGGACCATCATGGGGTCCAGAAAGTACCAATGTGCCCCAACCTGAAGCTAGGAAAGCCTCCCTACTCCCAGGATGTGTGATGAGCTCACATCCAATCACCTTGGAAATAAGCTGATAAATCCAAATGGGATGCCTCAGGTTCAGTCGTTTGATACATACTAATAAAGCTTCTTCTATGTCCCAGCCACACTGAGCTGGGTGCATACTAGAGAGATAGAAATAAAATAGTGCATAAAATAGGCTGTGTCCTCATGGAGCATAATGTGACTTGTAATCTAGTCAAATAAATGAACATATAATTACAAATTATAATGAAATTCTCTGAATTAGAAAAGGGTAAAGAGGATATCTTTCACATGGGGAGGTCAGAAATATTCTTTCTAAATGGTGAAGGGATCAAGAAAAGTAGTTGGCCATTTGGAGAAGAAAAGAAAGACAATCACTGTACTCACAGGGAACAATAGTGGTGAAGACCCTAAGGCTAAAAGACCTTGGGATAGGAAACCAAAAGAAAGTCAGTGAGGCCAGACAGTGGCAGACAAACAGGAGATGGAGTGGGAAGGTGGTAAAGTAGGCAGGGGCCTTGCAGGACATGGAAAAAGAAAACTATTCTGAGGATGATTTTGGCGCTAAATCAAAGGATTGGTGCCTTGGAGTTAGAGGTGGAGGAAACTATGGTTCTACATAAAAGAAAGAAGCCAGCTCTTCCGTCTGTTCCTAAATGCAAGCACACATAAAATTCAGATACCCACCACCCAGGGAGAACACCCTCATCAACATGGAAATGGAGGTGAAACTGGCCTACACTTCCTCTAAGTACTACTCTGGTTATCATCTGGGAGGCTCTGCATGTCCCCCATTCCCAGCTGATTCTGGGGGACCAGAGGAGCATTGCCCTGCTATCCCTGACCCAGCCCCTGCCACTACCTACCAGAGTTTCAGCTGGACCATCAAAGAGAAATCTGGTTCCAACCTCTCGGGTCCCAGTCTTTCCCACACCTGTGTACTAGCACCACTGAATTACTCACTGGAGTATTTCAACATTGTGAGTTGTTATCATTTAAGAAAACAAAGCTTTTCTATTTTTGGAATTGCAAGCCGGGAGTGGAGATAGAAAGTAGAAAGGAAATAATATTTGAGTCAGAGAGGTTTTGTTTATTTGCTATTTTAACTGAAGTAATATAACAAAATCTAGGTCAGAGTTTTTCCTACTATTTTAACTGAATCAATAAAAGAATTGCTAGAGCAAACAAAATCCTGGAATAACGAGGGAAAGGCCTAACTAGTTGGGGACTGATAACTGGGCTATCTGCACCAGCTTCCTTTCTCTAACCCATATGTGCTACCTTTGGAAGCAGGACAGATCTCCAAGGGAAATAGGACCCCCATCTACCCCCCCACCCAATCCTTGAAGGTGTTACTGTCAGATTGACCTTTTCTGATGCACATTTCCCAGCAGGCAACTCCCTTGTTCTCAAAATATCAATCACTTTTCTAAGTACCAGCTAAGGTCCAGAGCCCTTAGTTTAGACCACAAGGCCCTCTGATGTCACATCACCTTCCTGCATTGCTCCTCCAAAATGAATCTCTGGTCTCCTATCTGACTCCTTGCTTCTGAGGCTCTTCCCATGAGATGCTGCACTTTGGTCCATCCAGCTCTCCCTCTTCCCCATTCCACAAGGCTCACCCTATCTATCGCTCAGTCCCTCTCCAGGGATGCAGTGACTAGGACAGAGAGCACAGATCAAGGTGGACTCTGTGACTGCACTTTTTGAGCTGGATGATCTTGATTTGAGCTAGTTATTTAATTTTTGCAAGCCTCAATTTCTTCCTTTATAGACTAAGTAGGAGGCCCCTGCCCTTCCAGGCAATTGTGAGAACTAAAAGAGGCAAAGCACCATTTTTCCTTCACGTCTTATATCAAACTCTCTCTCTTCCTAGAAGCCAACCTCAACTCCCCCAGGCAGATCCTTTTCTCTTACATGCGCATCTGTCATAATCATTATCATGTCAGTGTGTATGCAGGTCTGACTCCTGTGATGCTGGGGACTATGGGAACAAGCACTCTGGCTCTTCATCTTTGAATTCCCAGGAAATGAATGAATGAATGAATTGTAAAATCCTCGACCCAGTTCCTAAGGCACAAAATGTGCCACTGCATATTTCCCCTTCCTATACGGTATCTTAATATGTTGCCTTCTAATTGCTGTGTGCATATCCTATCTTTTTCATTGGATTTTAAGTTCCTTGAATCTATGGGCATGTCTTAGTCACTTTTTTTAAAATTTCTTTTTAAAAAAGTGTTGTTGTTGTTGTCTTTTTAGGGCCACACCTGCGACATATGGAAGTTCCCTGGCTAGGGATGAAGTCCCAGCTACAGCTGCTGGCCTATGCCTCAGCCACAGCAACACCAGACCCCAGCCACGTCTGCCACGTACACCACAGCTCACAGCAAAGCCAGATCCTTAACCCACTGAGCAAGGCCAGGGATCAAACCTGCATCTCATGGCTACTAGTCAGATTTGTTTCTGCTGAGCCACGACAGTAACTGCTACTCATTTTTTTAAATTTACATACAGTAAAATTTACTTATTTTGGTGCACAGTTCAATGAGTTTTAACAAATGCATAAAGTTGTGGAACTACTTTTGACATTTTTATTCCTCCCTAGGTACTTTATCTCTCTATAAATGGTGACTAAATAAATGAATGAATCACTGAATGAAGTAGCAATGAACAAACAAAATACTTGCCCAGGAAGTTTCCATGATAGCGACCCAGATTGGTTTCGAGCCAAAGGAAATTCAGAGAATGAGATTATAACTGCCACACCACTTTTTTGCAAAGCAATTGCTCAGCATCTATTAGAAATCTTTAAAATAGTGTTCATACTCTCCAGCCCAGTATTTCCATCTCTAAGACTATATCCAGAGAAAATACGCAGCTGCCCACAATGATTTGCAGCATTATTTATAGTAGTAACCATCCAAAATAACATATATACCCAACAATAGAAAAAATGGTTAAACCGTGATACTTCCACGTTCTTATTTTATAATATTGAATATAATGTATCATTGTGTGTAGTATCAAGCATGAAACACAATCTATCAGTGTATATAATACTAACAAATGTTTTTTTAAATGTATATGAATAGATGTATACTCTGTATATGACAATGTTAAGAAATTTTTATATAAAATATTAAACTAATTTTACAAAATAAATGTACATGTATATTCATATAATCATCAGTGAGCGATAAGTGATTTTTATTTCCTTCATCCTATGTTTTCAGATTTTCTAATTTCTTACAATAGGTACCTCAATTTCTTCCATAATCAGGAGAAAGTGATAAAAATAGAGTTAAAAGGGCTTTATTTCTGCTTTAAAAATCCCATAACCTTTATTTCATCTCTAGATGATTCAGTGGTGGCTAAATTTTAACATTCAAGATGTGGCATATGGCTCTGCTCACAGGCGAACGTGCTTTCTGTCTAAAGTGTGTTCAGAAATAGCCCGTCCCACTGGTGGGTGACACATTTCCTGCACACCTACGGGAAACAGTCCCTGCTCCCGAGGGCTGAGGCTTCAACAGTGCTTACATCAGGAGGATGTCAGATAAAGGACACTGGGTGGAGACTGGGACACACAGAGTAACTTCACCTTCACCACAAACAGGTCCAGGATTTTCCTTACCCTCAAGAGCTGGGGTGACACTATGTTCATTTCTGTATCTCCAGCAGCTAGTAGAGTGGCTAGCCCACAAAACAGATGACCAAATAATGCCTGTTACATGAGGATGGGCAAGGCATGAGTGAAGGTCTTCCACCCCAACCTTTGAATCTGGGCTGGCTTGTGGCTTGTGACTTCCTGATAAGATCATGGCAGAAGAAAGGTGTTCTAGTTCTTCGCCCAGGCCTCCAGAGACATGGCATGTTTTTCTTGCTCCTCTGAAAGGCTGCCTGGTACCATGAGAACACTCTGGCTTAGCCTGCTGAAGGATGACACTCACGACCAGCCACCTGCCAGGAGCAGAGCCACACAGCTGACAGGTGCGAGGGAACAGATGCGTGAGGAAGCCCAGCCAAGACCAGAACAACTGACCAGCTGGGCCCAGCCCAAGCTGCCAACTCAAAAGAATCGTAAACCAATTAAATGTTCTCTTAAGCCACTAAGTGTTGGGAGATAAATTACAATGGACTTTCATTTCAGCTTTTACATCTGTTTGTATATCTTAAAGGAATCAAAAATTCAGCACACTTAAAACTGAATCCATGTTCTCTCTCCCAGAACCTCTAACACTCTTAAGTATCATGGCTTTCCTTTCCGTGACACGTGACAAAGATCTAGAAATCATCCTCAACTTCTTTGCCCTCCCCTGCATCCTTCTATACCCAATGTCCCATTCAGTTCCATTGATTTTGCCACCTAAATATGTCTCAAATCCAATTATTTCTCTCAGTCACCATCACTAACACTTCTCCAAGTTACCATCAATCCAGCTCTGCTACGTGCCCTTTGACAAGTTACGTTACTTCTCAGAGTCTCTCTTTCCTTGACAGTAAAATGAAGATAATGCAAGCACCTACTTCAGAGAGTTGTGTGCATTAAATGAGATTATGTATCTAGGTGCTTAATAGATGAGCCGGTATAAAGTGTTTAGTAAATGTTAGTTTATTTTCCTTGATAATACAGCACACACTGCCCATTTATGATGGGCTGCTGTCTTCTCTTCTACTGAGAGTTCCCACCAGTTTACTTACAGGAAGGCAGCAGCAAACTGTCTTTATCCATGCCTGATTCTCTTTCCTACCTCCAAGCTTTTTATATATGTTCTTCCCTCCATATAGAATGTCCTACCCTGTCATTTATTATAGGTGAACTCTTATTCATCCTTTAAAACCTAAGTCATTTTTACCTCCACAATTTCAGCTCTCCCTGAGCTCCCTACAGGGTTAGTCACTCCCTCTAATCTGTCCTTATATGCTATCTCTGTGTTCAATACTTGATTCTAATGAAACACACATTATCATAACTTATTCATTAATATCCACGTTTATTTCACTGTTAGCTAGCCAAAGGCAGAGGCTATGTCTTTACATCCTTAGCACAGAAAATGGTGCCCAGTACACTATGTGTGCTACATAAATGCTTAATAAATACATAAATAAATAAAGATCCACTCATATCTTCCACAGCCTCACAAAAGCAGAGTGTACCCTGAATCAACAGAACCAGCTTCTTCTGCTTTGGGAGTCTTAGTTCTTTCTGTGCCAAAGTAACCGGCACCCATGTGGAAAATATTTGCTGACACTCCCCCACCCAGATTCTGAATTCCAGTTCAAAGCCAAGTGCCTGTCTCCTTGCCAGGGCAGCTCACAGCTTGCTGCAAATGTTTCCCTCAGCTCTGATCTGTGTATAACCTTAGCTATGTTATTTACTACCGTGAATACCATAATATATATTTAAATATGCTGCAAAGGTCAGACAACTGAGCCATACCCCTTCCTGGGAATCCATTTCACACCATGGCAGAGTCAGGCCTCCCAGCACTCACTCAAACCCAGATCTGAAGGTAAATTATGAAGGTTTTTTTCTCATGTGAGGACAACCTCATCACACATCATATTCTATGGAATAATAGCTATAAATCCATCTGTTATAAGCTGGGAGAGCAGCAAATGTTGGGAGCCACAGAATGATTTTAACTTCTGGGCTGTCACCCTCATAAGCAGAAAGTTCAACTATAAAAATCAACCTCAATTAAAAAAAAAAAAAAAAAGGAGAAAAGAGATGGAGAATGCACTTAGAGGACAGATGCTGCTTCCCCACCACCAATTGGAGACACTCTAGACACATGATTCTATTTTTTTTTCCCTGTCTTTTCACTTTTTCTAGGGCCGCACTAGCGGCATATGGAGGTTCCCAGGCTAGGGGTCTAATCGGAGCTGTAGCCGTCGGCCTACGCCAGAGCCACAGCAAAGCAGGATCCAAGCCGTGTCTGTGACCTACACCACAGCTCACGGCAACGCCAGAACCTTAACCCACAGAGCAAGGCCAAAGATTGAACCTGCAAGCTCATGGTTCCTAGTCAGATTCGTTAACCACTGAGCCACGATGGGAATTCCTAGACATGCGGTTCTTAAACTTTCAGAAGACTACACCTCTCTTTCCAGTCTGTTAGCACTTTCTGTCCTTGATGATTTCAGTTCTCTCAAATGTAAAGGCTCAAAGAGCTCTTAGAGAAAATCATTAAATGATGATCCTTTCTCCACAGAAACATATACTTCACATAAAATTTTCTGCTCAATAATAGGGTATCTGTGGCTTCCCTAAAACCTCTCCATGGCCTGAGAAACCCCCCAAAAAGAATCTGTTCTACCTTATCTTTCAGCTGAGACTGAAGGAATGAACAGTGGGAGGATGAAGTCTCCACAAACACAAACCAGAGCAACACACACACACGTTCGAACACTCGATGTACACATGGATGCACAGGGTAAAAGATGTGGGATATAGGTTTTACAGAACTTGGCTCTGTCCTAAAAGCTCCAGAAGTCTAGGGCATTTTCCATAGTTTATCAATATCCTTTGTGGAAAGGGAGACCTAAGCTGATCTCAACAGCTCTGAGCAAACCCTAATCTGGCAAATGTCCCTTGGTTCTCTTCCATATGCTGGCATTACGAAAGCTATAGCACACCAAAGACAATCTGGGGAAGGAAAAAAAGTCATCCACAAGCACACTAGCCTCTTACTATGTCTAACTCTATGTTCTTTTTTTATTTTATTTTCCCACTGTACAGCAAGGGGATCAAGATATCCTTACATGTATACATTACATTTTTTTCCCCACCCTTTGTTCTGTTGCAACATGAATATCTAGACAAAGTTCTCAATGCTACTCAGCAGGATCTCCTTGTAAATCTATTCTAAATTGTGTCTGATAAGCCCAAGCTCCCCATCCCTCCCACTCCCTCCCCCTCCCATCAGGCAGCCACAAGTCTTTTCTCCAAGTCCATGATTTTCTTTTCTGAGGAGATGTTCATTTGTGCTGGATATTAGATTCCAGTTATAAGTGATATCATATGGTATTTGTCTTTGTCTTTCTGACTCATTTCACTCAGTAGGAGATTCTCTAGTCCCATCTATGTTGCTGCAAATGGCATTATGTCATTCTTTTTTATGGCTGAGTAGTATTCCATTGTGTATATATACCACATCTTCCAAATCCAATCATCTGTTGATAGACATTTGGATTGTTTCCATGTCCTGGCTATTGTGAATATGCTGCAATGACCATGCATTGGGCATATATCCGGACAAAACTGTACTTAACTCTATGTTCTTTTCTGGAAGGGTGAATTTACGCCATTGTACAGACCTATAATTAAGTAGATAGAACATTTTGAGCTACCTTTTCATTTACCCCTAACCTATTGTAAATGTATTCCCATTTTGCCATAAAGCCTTCACCATGATTATGATTGTTACTAGGGAACATACCTTATTATGTTTTATTTTTCAAGAAAAAAAAATTATTTCCTTATGAATTTAGCATCTTTTCGTCTTTGAACAAGTCTAAAGGATAAATTCCAAGGTGTGGCATGACTGAGTCAGTGATCATGATCAGTGTTGTAGTTTTGGGTACTTCCTGCCACACTGACTTCCAAAGAGTTGTTCTGATGTACAGTGCCTCTGGCAATATTACTCCAGGTTCACTGCCACTGAAGAGGGTTCTAGGGCTGACAGAACTGTTAGTCACATTTAGAGACGTCACCTTGCTGTTAATTTGCATCAAGAATTCATTATTGTACTGTTTCCCTTGTAACTAAGCCCCCTACCTCTCTGTGCCTAGACTTACCCTCTGGGCACACAGGAAATTAACTGAGAGGAAACAGCCTGGAAAGAAAGACCTAGAACAGGGTCGAGTCATAAATACCCTGTTTAGGTTTCTGTCTCTACCAATTACTAGCTGTGTGGTCTTAGGGAGAATACTTGGCCTCTCTGTGGCTCAGTTTCCTCATCCAGAAGCTAAGGATAACTCTACCTACTTTATAGAAAGTTTAAAAGTGGAAAAAAAAATCATCTGCAAATATTCATAACTTCTTCCCTAACACCCCATCTCCCTTAAAAATGAAGATTGAGGTCATCTGTTGGAAGATAAGCAAAATATCCAAGATAAAGGTTAAAAAAAGTCTGATATTTATTCATTAAAAAAAGAGAGAGGGGGTAAATAGATATTAGGATAAATAGTGAAAGGGAAAAAGGACCAGGAGGAAGAGAAATAAATTCTGTGCGAGGGTAAAGGCGGGTGGGGGGGCCATGTGGTGTGAAGAGAGGGGCCCTGGCTACTAAGCCAAGAAAAGAAGGCAGGTCATGGGAAGGTGGGAGAGTGATGGAAATGGAGTGTCAGCAAATAGGAAAAAGGATGGAAGAAGGGGGCTGTGGTCATGCATTATATCAGACCCCTCTCTGTACTCACAACCCACAATTTCCACCCTGCAAAAGAAAATGATGATGCCTGGTCTTAATCTTAGAGCCTTCTCAGCTCCTGCCCCCCAACACTCAGAAAGCCCCCCATATTTCCCACTGCCTCCAAGAGAAGTCCTTCCCCCTTAGGGTGACACTTTGGCTCCACTTCAAAACGCCTGAAATGGACCACAGCCTACCTCTGTATTAATATTTTCTAGCCAAGACTACATGGAAACTACATGTGGAAAATTAAGATTTTCTGACTATGAGCCATGTCATTTTCCACTTCTAAGCCACGGCACATGTTCCTTCTTGATATGGCTCCCCTCCCACAAAGCCTTCCCCAGGTCTAATTGGAATTATTCTCATTGTCCTCTGTGCTCTCAGGACAATTTTGATTCTATTTCTTCTAGCACCAAATCACATTCTAGTTATATTAGTTCTGTGTGGACATGTCTCTTTCCTTGTATTCGAGGGTGAGAAACTGAGATACAGGGCCATGGTTATGGCCCTGTGATGA
This sequence comes from Sus scrofa, assembly GCF_054392235.1. Classification (NCBI taxonomy): domain Eukaryota; kingdom Metazoa; phylum Chordata; class Mammalia; order Artiodactyla; family Suidae; genus Sus; species Sus scrofa. The sequence continues at coordinate 138,422,637 of NC_139396.1, read as the reverse complement.
CTCACATAGAGTAGGTGCTCCTTAGGGTTGGATGGGCTTATCAGAAAACTGAATTAGTTCCATGCAGCACCTGGGAATCCGCTAAGGGTGACACTCATGGTTTGTCTTCCACCATTTGTCCACTTATCTAAACCCTACTTATTTGAATGAATAAATCAATGTACAAATGAATGAATGAAACTGCAGTGTCTAATGTCAGCCTTTCCTAAGGAACACAAGAAGCTCACACCTACCAGTCAGTCCATTTCTGGTAGAAATCAACTAAGTTTGCCCAATTCCTATGATTTGGCATCTGTTCTAGATCCAGGGAATGACGTCAGTTGTCTGAATCTTATCCTATCTCTACCAGGATCTTTGTTAACATCTAAAGATTGAATACTAACTTTTCAAATAAATGCATTAATATCCCACGTTAGTGATGCAGTTAATAAGCTCATGGAAAGAGACTGCATTAAGCTCCAGATGATGGATTTTTGTTAATTATGTAACAATGGCAGTCACTGCACCTATTTTAACCTCAGTATCCATATTTGTATAAAGCACATAACCATGCCTGCCTTGCCCTTCCAAGTTTACACGAGTATATGAAATAATGTTAAGTAAGCCACTTTACAAGAGGATCAGGTACAATAATGGAATAAGAAAACTAACATTGACTTTGAGCCCTTCTCATGAAGCAAAGACCATGAAAGAAACTTTCAATAGCCTGTTTCATCTTCTCTATAATCCATATAACCAGGAATTTATGTACATGGAACATGAGCTTGAAAGAATTGACTTCAAATCCTAATTCTGCCTCTTAGCAGTTGTGTGGCTTGGGCAATTTCCTTGACCTTTGATTACCACCTGTATCCTCATCTTTAAATTGAGAATGATGAAAATTCTACGTTCCAGGTACTTAATAAAATCAAATGAGAAGCTCCATGTGCAAAAAAAAAAAAAAAAAAAAAAAAAAAAGCTGTGAAGATTGTAAAGCACTAAGCAATGTCAAGTTATCATTACTGACATAACAGAACCCTCTGACTTCACAAAATAACCAGAGAACTGGAGGTAAATTGGTGATTGGGTGATGTATACAGACCAAACCCCTTGGCATTGATTTGGGTCCTAGCATTGTGTGATAGCATTGTGTGATAAGCAATAAGATAATAGCTCTTTCCCTGGAGTTTCAAACAGGCTTTAGCCAGGAGTTAGAGAAGATCTTTGTGACAGCAGTAAATTTATTCAAGGAGGGAGACCTTGAGCCTTGGAGGAGGCAGAGGACCCTCCAAGGAATAGCTGGAGGAGAAAGGGATCAGGGAAAAAAAACACTACCTTTCAAGAAAATCCAGAAGCAAAAATGGGGTCACTCACCTGCCGTGAGAGCTTGAGTGAGTAAATGAGCCTGGGGACTTGCACAGGAACATAAATGCGTTCCTTATAAACAGCAACCCAGAAACACCCAGGAAGAGAAGAGAGGTGATAAGGCAGAAGGAAAAAAAAGTGCCAGTGATGGGTGATACAGAGGATTATAAAAAGTGCTTAGTGCAGAGGTTTTCAAAAATATTTCAGTCCAGGAAATCTTTCTTTAAAAGAAATTGATGTGAAAATCCAAGGCATAAAACAAGTAAAATCAAGGTGAGCCGATTGAGGAGAGGTTTAGAGCCTGAATGCTCAACCACAAGCGTCTCCATTCCCCTTTGGGCAGCTTCTGAGAGTTATCTGAGGAACTCTAAAGGACATGACAGCAGAATTAAAAGGCCATGGACTGAAAACGGGACGAGATCTGGGGCACAAACTACCAACACCATCCCCTTCGTTCCTTTCACAACTGGAACCCCTCCCACCACATTTTAGCCTCTTTCCTGCTAGAAACTTCATTTCCCAGTTTCCTTGCAACTAGAAGTGATCATGAGACTAATATTTTTTGGACGAGAGCACAGTGATGTGTGATTTTTGAGCCACATCCTTAAAAAGAAATTGATTGTTCTCTGTCCCACCATGAGTATGGGCATGACAGTAGCTACCTTCAACCATATAGAAAAGATAAACTGAGAGGCTAGGAGACCAATGAGACAGAAGGAGTCCAGGTTTCTAGATGACCTGGTGGAGGAGAGCCACCTCGCCTCCCAGGACTCCCACCAACACCTGAACCTGGGACATAAAGGAATCTCCATCTTGTTTGAGCCTCAGCCTTCTGGGTATCATGGTAACAGATGTGTACGACCTAACCTACCAGGGCTGCAGGAGGGAAAGAGAAAACGTGGAAAACACTCAATTTGGTGCCACTCTAAGGTCTTCTATGAGCACATGACTCCCATCCCCAACACCAGAAGAGTGACCTCTCTGACCTTCTGAAGTTGTCAGCAGCTTTGGGGAGTTCCCTTCATGGTTCAGCAGTTAACAAACCCAACTAGGATGCATGAGGATGTGGGCTCAATCCCTGGCCTTGCTTAGCGGATTTAGGATCTGGCATTGCCATGAGCTATGGTGTACGTCTGAGACATGGCTTAAATCTCATGTTGCTGTGGCTCTGACATAGGTTGGCAATTGTAGTTCCGATTCGACCCCTAGCCTGGTAACCTCCACATGCCTCAGGTGCAACCCTAAAATAGACAAAAAAAAAAAAAAAAGAGAGAGAGAGAGAGAGAAATTTTCAGTAGCTTTGAACAGTAGCAGGTTCTGTTCATGCTTCATTTTTCAGGGAAAAGAATGCTGCTGATGCTCAACAGATCCCAACTGTATCCTTAACTGAGACTCTGACAGCATGGAATTTCTTTCCTCTCTGCTTTTGCTCCATATGGGCTAAGAGCCGGAAGTAGGATTTCACAGTCCTCCTCACTCTCTATTTCCCAACACTGCTGCTTCCAGGCTATTCCCAGGACGAGCCATTGCTTTCTGGTGGAACCCACAGCCTCATATCTAGTTCTTTAAATCCCAAAGAGATCTATCGGCTCATACTGAAAAGCGCTATCTCAATTCTAACAACTAGTGCAAGATGTTGAGAAACAACCTTGTAGAAGTTATATCTCTGTTGAGAGATAGAACTCCCTTTTTCAGTTTTTCTTCTTTTCTATTTTCTCATCTGGGATGATTCAATTGTGAGATACAGGCAGAATAGGATTTTAGATCCTCCATTCCTATCACCTGACAGGCTCATTCTCTCTTGGCTTCAGGGATCCAGAATCTTTATGAAACCGTTGCTAAATACTAGGTCATTACTGAAAATGATGATGTTGTGGTGTATAAAGGAAATGTAATGCCTTGGAATATAAAAGCTATTCTAATCACTACATCTAATTACTGAGAATGATTCACCCAAATATTTAAAATGTCTTAAAATATAATAAAGTGAAAAGAGAGAATGTGAGCAATTGCTTAGTGAGCTGGAAATGGGAAGTAGATGTCAGAGAATACAATTCCCATTTTAGCATCAAAGCAGCCAGGATCTTTCACAAATCATTGTTAAGTTCTATTCTTATCAGTATTTAAACTTAAGACCTTCAGAAGTGATAAAATTTCACCAGTTTTTAAGGGGATCTGAAGCTTGCCCTTGCTATCTACTACAATGATGCTGTAAGCATCTACCTATCTGTAAATCCATGCACGATGTGGGTATTAGAATGAACTGTATCACTTGATGCTTTGGTTTCTCCTTTCAGGCTCTGCTTCAGAACAGACATGCCCAGATTAAAGTTCTGAGATGTAAAAATTATGTTCACAACAGATTCGCATCTTACCTGCAAAGACTCTCTCTGTGCTGCACTGCAGTACGTCATTCGTTCAATCACACGCTCATGGGTCTATGGCAGCATGAGTGGCGGCACAAACGGGATATTAGTACCAACTGAGCCAGGGGTGGTATTTTTCACCCTCAGAATTACATTAAAAGGGAGGCATTTTTACATTCCTTTTACCAATGAGGAAATTATGGTTTGAAAAGGTTAATTTTTCCAAGGTCAAAATCAAAGATCTGCTGGGTTGCAGGGCCTTCCACTGCCTTCCACTGTCTCCCTCCAAGGGAAGAGGAAAAGGAGAAAAAGATTAATACGGGCTGCTGTGCCCTATCTGAAGTTCACTGTGAGACAGGCCCTCTTAATTCCCTTGTGTTTATAGATGAGGAAGTCTGGGTATGAACAGCTTAAGTAACAACCAACAACAAGGTGCTGATATGAAATCTGAACCCAGGCCATCTGGCTGTGACCCTCACCACATCATTAAAACTGTCTTTTGGAGTCCCCACTGCGAAAGAGTGGGTTAAGGATCCAGCATTGTTTCTGTGGCAGTGCGGGTTCCATCCCGGGCCTAGCGTAGTGGGTTAAGGATCTGGCATTGCCACAGCTGTGGTGTAGGTTGCAACTGTAGCTCAGATTTGATCCCTGGCCCAGGAACTTTTATACACCTCAGGTACAGCCAAAAAAGGGAAAACATGCCTTTCTATGCTAAAACAAGTGAAAGTACATAAATGGAGTGGAGGGGAAAGCAATTTGTAAACCTAGGGGATAGAAGAAGTCAGTCCCAGCTAGATGAATTAGGCAGTGGTTCATAGCAAAGCTGGTCCAAAGCCCATTGTTTATATTCACTCTTGGATATGTACACACATTGGGTTTTGACAAATGCATTATGGTCTGTATCCACCACCACAGAAGCATACAGAATCCTTTCACTGCTCTAAAAATCTTCCGTCCCTCCCTCTGCCTTAACCCCTGGAAACCACTGATCTTCTCATTGTCTATATAGTTTTGCCTTTTCCAAACCATCATACAGTTGGAATCATACAGTACAGTCTTTCCAGACTGGCTTCTTTCATTTAGTGATATGCATTTTAGGTTCCTCTCTGTCTTTTCATAGCATGTTAGTTCCTGTTTTTCTTAATGCCAAATAATATTCCATTGTATGGATGTACCACAATTTGTATATCCATTTACCTCCTAAAGGACATTTTGGTCGCTTCCAAGTCTTGGCAATTATGAACAAAGCTGCTATAAACATCCATATGCAGGGTTTTGTGTGGACATATGTTTTCAACTCATTTGGTTAAATACCAAGAAGCATGATGGCTGGATCATATGGTGAGAGTACATTTAGTTTTGTAAGAAGCTGCCAAACTGTCTTCCAAAGTGGCTGTACCACTTTGCATCCCCATCAGCAATGAATGAGCTTTCCTGTTGCTCCACATCCTTGCCAGCATTTGGTGTTGTCAGTGTTTTGGATTTTCGCCATACTCATAGGTGTGTAATGGTATCAAATTTGCATTTTGAAAAAGAGCTTCCCTGTGATTCTCATGCAGATAGCTCAAGGTTTTTGAGAAATAAGGAATTTAAGAAAAAGAAGGCCTTACCATCCATTTGTGGTCTCCCATATGAAGGTTACTAGGGCTGATACTCAATTGGCACTCACCAGTATAGGCACACCAGTTAAAACATTGACATCAGTAAAAAGTTATTGCTCCAAGCCCCCCATTTGTCCCATCTTCCAGACATGCTTCCAATTTGCTCTCCTCCTATCCCTAAGTGACTAAGGTGTGGCATTGAGAGGACCTCTAAGACTCCACTTTAGCTGCAGGTAGGGTCCTTTCTAACTGGGCAGAGCCCAAGCCTATGCAGGTTATTAAATATTTTGAAAATCAATCCTGGCATTGCCCCATGAGATTATGCACCTTTCCCACAACTTTCCTGATGACTATACACCCCAGTCAAGCTTGTTAGAAATATGACAAGACCTGGCCCTCAGAAATGTTGACTCAGAAGATGTAGGTTAAGGCTCACGAAGCTATGTATGTGTGTTTTTTCTTTTTCTTTTTTTAAAAACACCCAAGATGATTTATTTTTGGCAATCTCCCAAGGTGATTCTTCTCAATGGGAGAGTTTTGAAATTAAAAGGGGAAGAGGTTTATATTTCAACCCAGGCTAGAAAAAAAAGGCACCTAGGTCCAAAAGGCATAGACTCTGGATGTAAAGACATTAGTTGGAGATATGAAATTCAAATCATTGTCCCACCCTGCTTGCTATGTTGATTTGGGCAATTAACTTCTCTGAAGCTTAACCTCTCTGATGCTAGAGTTTGCTATAAATATTAGGTGAAATAAATGTAGGTAGCATATAGGGATTAGTCAAGTGATTACAGCCAATATTACAGGTACCCAGCACACTTATGTACTCTCTATTTTTAAAAAAATCAGCCTTGATTCTGATCTTTTTTCGAGCAGCAAAATTGGCCAAGAGTGGCTTGGCAAACAGTTTGGCTCCATCAAACCAAAGGAAAATGTGGCTCCTTTGATATTATTTATTTGGGGGGCATCCAATCTACATCGATATTTGTTGTAAAAAAAAAAAACACTTAACTCTATCTTGAGTTAGAAAACACTTACCTCAATAACTGTCATTTGTCACTAATAGTTTCACTTTAGAGACCTCTTACCTAGGCTTTTTATTCTTCTCTATTTTTGCAGCAGAAAATGTTCTTGGCCCAGCTTCTTGCTTTGTTCTAGACTAGGGAGGGAAAAAAAGGAAATGCCTCCTCTCAATAAATTTTCTCTCTTCTAAAGACAGAATGATCCTTGGGAATCTCAGCCCATCCCATGTCATTAGGGATGGATGCCACCTTGTCGTAAGTGCTAGGCTGCAAAGAGTAGAGAAATGGACAGATAATGAAATTACTGAACACTCAAAGTGTCAGAGACTGACAGGCTGGGGCCATCCATCAACGATTATAGGAGGCATTAACATGCTGCTTCCTTATCCAGGGATGAGGACAGCAACAAGAACAGTAAATAGTCTTCAGAGGGTCTGTGCAAGAAACCAAGAAGTTAATGAACTGACAACCAGCCAACATCCTGAGAGTATGGCCTGCCTCTGGCCCTCAACTTGTTCTACACCCAGGCACCTGCCCCTCGAATGACACAAAATGGCAATATTTCCTAAACACCAGTTCCACATGTACCACCTTCTTTGCAAGCTACATCTGTGTTAACACCTATGCTAAACGTAATGTATTTCTTTAAATTACCTCTTCTTTTTACTAAAATTGATTTTGAAAGAAAACTTGGTATTACTACCAAACTGGAAAATCAGTATCACCTGCCATAAATGCAGAGTAATCATGAAAATAATTACAAAGCAGAGAAAACACGGCCATTAAAGTCTCATTAATACTGTCCCCTGCTGTGGGCTCTGAGCCTGAAGCCCGCCCTTTGTTTGTTAACATAGGAGATTATCAAGTGTTAGACAGGTGTGAAAGACACACTAGCCCCAAACTGAGATTGTGTTCCTGATATCCTAAAGGGATTAAAAGAAAACTGAGAAAGAATTAATTATCTCACCAAATGAGCCAATGCTACTTACTGCCACATCCATGTGCTAGATGAACTTCTACAAGTCTCACACTCCAGAAAATCCTGTTAGGAGTTTTGGCTACAGAAGGTATAGCACTGACAGGCTTTTCACAAATATAGAACAAACTATGGCAATCACAGGCCCTTCTAAATCCAAATGTGAGAAAACAACCACGTTCCACCCAGCTACATGGTACACAACTTACAGAATCCCTCTTCAAGCACTTTTCTATGAAACAGCTAAGAAGTTGAGATCCTTCCCTCCTTTTGATCCCACACCACTGCTCAGGGGAGTTCTCAGTCCAAAGCAGGGCCAGGAGGCCCGGCTGGTGGTCTGGCTATTGGGCACCTAATTCTAATTATAGAGAAAACTAAAGTTGGTAACTAGAGCTTTGCATCAGGGAGCCATGATCAAAGAGGGGTCAGAGTGGAGATAGGAAATGGAATTAGTCAAATCCACAATAAATCCAATTAGTTTGCACTGAAGACTAAGCAGCACCAGGGACAGCTCCTCACTGGTCTCCCACACCGGTTGTATGGGATAACTGGGGTACTTCAGTGCCCAGTAGAATTTGTCTTTTCTGGCCCCCACCAAGTCTAAAATAGTGTTTCTAACAGGAGAGCTACTGGTCCTCAGGGGGCATTTTGAAAATTTTGTGGAAGAGAACAATACTGGATTTAGTGAACAGAGGCAGGAATGCTAATCATTCCATACTCTGTTGCACCATGAAAAATCATCTCACATCCCTGGAGAGAAAATAGCCACCAGACATTCTTATAGGGAAAAACCTGCATATCATTCAGCCTAAAGCCTAAATTCATGTTAAATATAAGCAGAAAATATTTTTTGTTCAGAAAAAAAAAATATTGCTTAATGAAAATAAGATGAACCAAGTGTTGCTAATCCCTTAGAAACTACTAAGTCATGTTTTGCTTTCAGAAAAAGGGTTTAAAAACATTATAAGCAAAGGACCAGCCAATTGAATGTGTGTCTCCCCACATAATCAACCAAATGTTCCTTGGAATTTATATGCCTCTCTTTTTTTGTATCTTTAAAAAAAAAAAAACAAAACTTTGATGTATAGTTGATTTACAATGTTGTGTTAATTAAGCAGAAAATATCTTTGCATAACGTCAATACACTGAATGTTCTAGATATACCACTACCATTAGGTTGAGGGATAACTGCCTTTTGTTTTATAAAGAACTTAACAAAGTATTCAGCATTTTTTTTAAAAAAATCACATAATAAATGGCAACACCATTTACAGTGTTTGAATTGCCAGGACCACACACTTGTGTCAGTCTGCCTTTGTAGCTCTTTTATGCATGGTGATTTTATGTATGAGAGTAAGCATCTGACAATTTCATTATACCTTCCAGCATCACCATACCTTAGCATTTAGTGAAATACACATGCTTTTATTATACATTACTCTCTATTTATTTCTCCTTTATATTAGAGTTACGGCATTATGTTGATTTTAATTATGTGTGTAGGCAGCTTACATTTTCTCTGAATTTCACTTTAGTACTATAAAGTGAGAATTTCAAAATATTTGTTGCAAAAGGGGAAACTAGGTCTGATACAACTGAGAATATTGTTCCCAGACATCAGGCCACTGTGGTATGCCTTAGTCATCTCTGCATCCCCCACTGCCTCTACTGAGAGACTTCCTTAGGGTAGACAAGAGCAGGCTCCTAATCCTCACCAAGCCTCTCGTGGGTGTCAGGCTATGACATCCAGAAGGACAAGGTATGTGGCCAGGGAATTCAATTCCAATGTGAGCCCTCTTAAACATCCTTGTTTCCACAGCAGTCTCCTTGCCCGGATAGCAAAACCTGAAGAAGATGTGTAGGTATGTGTTATCTATTGAAGTAACTTTCCAAATCTTTCTTTTCCTCTTCAACTATGCTGAATAATAGTCAATCAATTGCCCCCACAACCTCCTTCCCACCCTTTCTCTCTCTCTCTCTCTTTCAAACACACACACACACACACACACACACACACACACACACACACACTGACCTCAACATCCCCCCTTAAACCTTAGTTTAAATGCTTCTGATGGAGACCCTTTTTGTTGACTTCCCTTAGCTATTTACCCTCTGGGCTCCTTTAAGACTCTCCGCCCTGTACCGCATGCATCTGTTCTGAACCCCAGGGATCCCCTTATCACGATTTGTCTTTCCCCTCTACAACAGCCATTTGGCACTTTAGCACTTTGGCTTCATAATAGAAAATGTCCCAACCATCAACCCTTGAAGGAAAACAGGAGCACTGGGGAACACTACCTGCTTCACTCCAGAGAGCTGAAGAGTAATACATGTATAACATTTTCCAAACCAAGAAGCTGGACACAAAATCTTACAAAACATGGGCATGATGTTTGACAACAGAACAAAGTACCCAGGATCAGTATTGTTCCAAAACTCAGGGATGAATGATTCTGATGGGGAGATCTTAGAAGACTTCAGAGGGAGCTGCCAAGGACAACAACAGCCTTCAGATTGCTTTTCTCTGATGTGGAAACTGAGGGGAGGCAAAGGTCCGGTCCTTGTCTTTCTGACACTCTGCTGGCATCTTCTCGGGCTTTGCCATCTCTGACCTGCCTCACTCCACCCTGTAAACAGTGGTCATTGCCAGAGTTCCACCATCAACCCTCCCTCTTTCCACATTCTCCTCCTGAGAAATTTAATCCACTCTGACAGCTTCATTACCACCTCACTGCCAAAGGATCCAAACATCCCCTCTCCCATCTAGAACTCCTTCCCCATCTTCAGTCCTCTAAGTCCAACTGCGTCCTAGAAAATTCCAACCTTTTGAACTACTGATACCTCAATCATAATATGTCAGAATCATACACATTCTCCTCCTCCCTGCCAACTCCCCCTAAATAAAATCCACGCTCCTCCATCTGTATTCCAATCTGGGTTAATGGTGTCAGCAGGAACCTAAAAGCCTTATTACTGATCTAATTGTTCACCCACACTCATTCAATTATTGCTAAGCCCTAACAATGCTGTCTTTACAATGATAACTTGTTATCATATCCTCTATATCTCCACAACTTCAGTCCAGATTTTTACCATCTTTTACCCAGAATACTGTAATACCATGGCCTTGAATGAACTCCTCTTCCTTCCCATAGTTTCCCACCCATCTCCCAACCTTCTAACAAGGATATCCTAATAAAACATACTGTCAGATCTCACACTTAGCTCCTCATCAAGCATACAATGGTCCCCTGTGCAGCAGAATCCAAATTCCTAAACACAGTCCTCCACTATTATTTCCTTTCAATCAGGAAGGACTAGAAGCATTTGAGTCTGGCAGACCTGCTATTGAATAATAGGTTCACAGATTACTGGCTGTGTGACCTTGCAAGAACAAGAGTGCAGACTCATTATTTTAATTACCCCAAATTGTAGAGTCTGTGTTTATTGTACACAGAGTTCAACTTATTCAGCCACTCCAGGTTGAAAAAAAAAATTCACCCATATGAGATGAGGTTATATTATCTAACATTCAAAATAATTCACTCCTAAAGTAATAAGAACCTCTTTTTTTCTCAAAAATGCATAAAATTACAATGTTAATCCCAAATTGGTTGTAAAGATTAAAAGGAGAAAAAAAGTATATATGTAGATGTGTGTATATATATAACAATAAAATTTGTATATATACACATATACATATACATTTTATATAACCATATATATTTCATATATACACACATACATATACATTTATATGTAATTGTTTATACATAATTACACATACATACATATATTCTAATATATATATATCTTCCAACATAAGTTCCAAGACTCCTCCCTTTACTTGCCCCATCATGCAAGTAAAGCTCCTTACTAAGGTACAGTAAAACTCTTTATTAAGAGATAAAACTCAGGAAATCAATAATCCAAAAATCTTTCAGTCCCAAAGTAGGGACACAGCCATTGTGGAAGACTCAAGGAGCCCACATTCTACCCGAGGCTAGAAGAATGAAACAAAGGAATAGCCCAAAATCTACAGAAATGCAGAAAGTAAGGCCATGTAAATCTGAGTCATTAAAAGTTTCATGGAGGAGTATGTTCTGTGTAATCTTCTCCGGAAGGAAATAAGTGTGAAGAAGAACTATAGTCATCCTGATACCAAGAATATTTAGAAGTTCCCTTTCCAAAGCAGGAAATGCTGCAAAGACCATAGCAATAAATGCCCATTGCATTTCTTCTAACTGTCAGGAACAGCACACATGCTACGAGCAATCCAAGAGAAATAAAATAGTCCTTGCCTTCAAGGACCAAATGGCCTTAAAAAGACATTAACATGCTTAACTAGTGGAGCAAAGCAGAATGGAATGCAGTTGAAAAGAGGAACCAACCACAGCACACCACACAGGAGGATGAGACTATAAATAGCATCAAAGCTGCACTGGATAAACACGCGGCCTGAGGAGGCCCAGGAGTGTGGCAATCCCACCCACATTCTCTATCTTCTTGACACCAAGCTCTATTGCCCAGATAACTCTATTAGAATAGGCCCATGATATTTTAGGATAACTGATTTTCTCGGTTCCTGAATTTTGAATTCAGACCAGGACCACCCCCAACACATGAGCTTCTCTTTGCAGGAAATGTAGACAGTGGTCCAAGTTTCCTTCTACAAGTATGCCTCCAATCTACTCCCCTTCCTTCTATCGGATTTGATTCCCAAACAGAAATATGACAACACTGACATCAGCAAAAGATTTTAATTATTGGCTTTGTTATGGAAAGAGGTCTGGAAATATAAATATCTGCTCTGACTGCAGCCACCAAAAGATTCCCCATTTGGAAAGAGCTTCTGTTTTCCCAGAGTCCCAGAGAACCCTGGATGATCCATTAGGTAAGAGCAGAAGAGCTTATCTACTTTCAATGAAGAGGGAGAGGCCCTGGAGCCCGTGTGCCTGTCCAATTCCAGATACTCTTGGAGCAGCATGGGCCCCCTCTAAGTTTTCCTGTGTCACCCGAGTACAGCAGCCAGAGCGGAAAGTCTTAGATCCCATGCCCTAAGTTTAAGGCCAAAGGGGCAGCCTTAGAGTCCATCCCTGAGAATTCCATTCAGAGTTTCATCTGAATGAAGCATCTTATTTTACCAGAATCCTAATCAGAAAGAATGTTCACAAAATAGCTGCTCTATAGACTGTGAATCACCACTGGGCTACCATCAACTAGAGCTATCTCCCAAGTGGTTTTAGACTCTTAAACTCCTCTAAGCCTCTTTTAATCACATGTTAAATGGAGGCAAAATTCTATTGGCATAAAATAAAGGGGGCTGCATCAGATGTCTTCCTGAGCATCCTTCCAGTTTTAACTTACCTGCATAGCAACCAAGAAAAGGAAAGACTAACTTTCAAGTTTGACAAGAGACTGATTTAAGATAAGTTTGGACAGATGCAGGTTTGTTTGCAGGGCTCTAAATCCATATTGCCTCTAGGAGTACACAAACATATGCAAAGTGACAAGTTAAAGAGGATCTGCCTGCCCCAAGGCCCAGCCTCTCATGCTACCCTTCATCCTCAGGTCACAAAATCCTTTCTTAGCCTTTGTCAGATTTATCCACCCCACAATCCATTGGCTTTGCTTTTGAATAGCTCATGTTCTTGCTTTAGCTCTCAGTGCACCCTGGCAATTGTATTCCTAACTTTGGGGGTCAGAGCTATCTCCAGGCTCTCCTAGTCCTACTTATTCACCTATGAGACAACTGGCCAGAACAATGATGCTGTTTGTAGTCTATAAAGTCAAGAAAGAAAAAAAATTTCCTGAGTTTCTGTCTTTATGCAAACTAGGAGTATGGTCCTATGAAGGTCAAGTAGCCATGAACCTCATTTTCCTCATCCTTAAAACTGAGCCTCATTCGCTTCATAGAGACTGCACATACACTGTGGAAAGAATGGTAATTGATTCTGCTAAAGGTGACGCTAAGACCTTTCACTCATGTAAGTATCCCCCATTAGCTACGGGAGTGGTATATAATGAGCATTCAGTAAGACAGTTGCTAAATTGTCAATCACCAGATCATAACCTCTGCCTTCATAGATCTTATACAAACATGGACACAAATAACCACCATAAAAACAAGTCGGCACTAAGAGAGAGATGAGCAGTGAAACAGAGCTAAATCCTAAGAGAGAAAATTGTTTTCATCCGGAACATCAGGAAAAGCTTCAGCGAGGAGGTGGCATATAAGCCACTATACAGGCAAATCATTAAATTACAGAGATAGTGAAGAGTTGTGCCAACAAAGGAACAAGGTGGACCTTCCAATGGCAATCAGTCTACCTGGGGACTCCAACTTAAGACAATAGACTTTTCTCTCCTACTGAAATAGAAGGGAAGGGGTCAGGGTGCAACTTTAAAAGAATGACATAGCCATTAAAACTACAACATAAGCTGGTAGAAACAACTGTGTCCAGAATGGCAGAAGGTTCAATTTCCAGTGGCCCTTGAGCTTCGCAATACACTCACTGTAATCTAAACGACACACACACCAGTACCATGACAGTTGCAAGGCTGACATAAAAGGCCAAAACGTAGGCAGTGGCCCAATTCCTGGAAATTCTCACCAAAATAGCTGGTGATATATTTTGGGGCCATTTTATCACCTTTTGAGATGGACCACATTCTGTTCATGGAATGTGTATCTCCCAGACTACTCTCACCTCTGCGATAGCCCACACTCTATGGGGTGTGTTATCTCTCTCAATAAATCTACATCTTACATATCACTTTGCCTCTCACTGAATTCCTTCTGCACTGAGACATAAAGAATCTGAGATTCAGTAAGTTCTGACACCTGATGTACAATTTCAATAAAAAGACAGTGGGTTCAAGTCCCAGTCCAGGTTTTGGCTGGGTTCAAGTCCCAGTCCAGGGGTTCAAGTCCCAGTCTGAGACTTCGGACTCAGATCAGTTGTGAAGTTTCACTACCGTCTTGAAAAGTATCTCTGTCCTTTTTTCTTTTCCTTTTCTCTTGGCTTCTTTCCAGTATAGTTAATTTTTTGTTACCCTCTCCTACTTCCCCATCCACTGCAAACTCCTACCGGGAAGTGGTTTGTTAATGTCCTTCCTTTTTTTTTTTTTTTCTTTGTCTACCCTAAGTTAATGGGCTTCTGGCTAAATACTTTAATTTATGCACCCTACATTGTCTTTTCAGTGCAGTTTTCAGTAATTTATAGGAAGTGCTGTCTACTGCATTGTGTTATTTAGTACCATGGATGACTCTCAGATATAGTCTGCACACCGGTCTTCGGCAGGAGAGGGAAGCAATATTATATGGACTCTGGACCGGCTCTTGCTCTCCTGTTCTGGGGGAAAAGCTCTTGGATGGGTGAGTTACTGAGGAGAGTTATGGCAGCGTTGGCACAGAATCCCCTGAGTAATGCCAAACCATTAGGAAGAGATAGGATGAGGGGGAAGGCCCTGAATTATCTGACAATGTTGGCCACTGGGGTAGCCAAGATTCCTACTAGACAGAGGAAGCCAAACTGAGGGAACATAACCCCCAAAGCCATGCAGCCAGATATTCTTCACATGCAGGTGCAGCAGGGAGCTCACAGTGGGACCATCTAAAGAACCCACCTCCACTTGCAGCTATACTTTCAAAGGACAACCATTATTTTCTTAATGCTTATTAAGTTCCTACTCCAAATATGTACTGTGTGAAGAATAATTTCACTTGTTAATTTCATTTTCTCAGCAATTCTCTTCTAGTTTTTACATTTCCTGTCAGAGGAATACATCCTGGGAAAAGAACCTCCCATTTGTGATGCTATTACCCAGTAGCAACCTATATGATCTGGGTTTTGGAAGACCAGCCCAGGGCAAGATGTGTTCACCTCCCCTCCCTGGGTGAAAAGATGAGTAAATCACTCACCCTCCAGGAACCTGATGTCCAATACAAGAGATGTGATGTGTTTTCAAGAATTTGTGGTAGAATGCACAGAGTCAGGCTGCTTCCCAGCTGTCTGGTCAACCTTCTGCTATAGACCCAACACCAACACCCAGGAGGGTGCTGTCTAACTAGTGAGGCTTCTATCAAATCTGCAGAGCCAGGCATCCCTGAAAGAGGAAGCTGAGACACCACAGAAAGGCTTAGGAAAGGGATTGTGGAAGCCCCCAGACCTTGAACAAGATATGTCCTGGAACAGATTTTTCTCAAGTTACATTTGATCCAAAAGGGACATGCTACTCCAGTTGCTAAAGGCCTCACTGCTTTTATTTCCTACCACTCGGCTACTCCAAATATTTCTCTTACTTCTTTGACCCCTCATCCACAGGAAAGAAATTCTGAGAGTCCCCAAGGCACAGACTGCCTACCCCACCCCCGCTGAAGAATCACAAGACAAAATGTCTACAAAAGAGGCGGGGAGTCTAGGTGGTAGAAAACAATGACGTCATTAGGAGGGAAGCTTGAGCTGCTAATAACTGGCACATAACAAATAGATGCGGTATAAATGCAATTTATGTGGATCATAATGTACTCAATTCATCCCCATAAATGAAGGTAAAATTGTACCTCACCTGACAGTTTCCAGTTCTTACTTATCATTAGCAGTGATAAATCCCACACAATAATGGGAGTTCCTGGAGACAACTTTTCATTTCTGGGTAGCTTGGGTTAGTCACATTCAAACCACAATTTGCTCATCTTTCCAAAAGCAAACCTAGGCATTATTAGATGTGAAATTCATTTTTTAGCCTTAAGTAGTTTTTGAGAAAGTAATACAATCACATAGGAAAAAAAAATTCAGACAAATAAGAATTTTCTACAGACTTCCTGCCTCCTCTCTTCTCTCAATCAAGTCCTTCCCTGGTGATAACTATTGTTATAAATTTCTTATGAATCCTCCAGGAGGTCAAACTTGTAAACATAAGGTGCATATTTAGAGATCACTCTTACCTTTATACAAGTGGAATCATGCTATACACACTGAATTGCCCTTTTTTTCCTTCTACTGTGCCATGGAGATCAGTCCTTATCAGTGGAAATAAACCTTCCTCACTCCTTTTAACAACTGCATAGTATTCTATTTTATGGATGGAACATAATTGATTTAACCGAGTCCCAACTGATGGACTTAACAGTTATTGTTCTAGTCTTCTGTTCCCAAGTGCAGTAATAAATGGTCTTTTGGCTCCATTTAAGTTTTCTTTCAATGCAACCACTGCCTGATTCAATTCCCCCACCTTTTTCACCCAGATTCAGGAGCCCAGCCTGAGAGACAGAACAAAGTCTCTGCGGAGCTGCGGTTCTCAGTAAAATAAAATAAAATAAAATCTTCCCTCCCTAAGCTCATCTTAAGGGAGTTGCTCAGAGCAGAATGTGTAAGAATAATAAATCTCTCTCGACACAGGAGTTGGGAGGAGAGGCTGCCCAGGCCACGGCAATGGGCTTCTCAGTTTGAGATGTCGACAGCTATGCTGAAAGCAGAAAATGGAGCCATATAAATCTGTAATTGTAACCCCCATTCTCACAGGCGGAGAGCTACCTGCTTGTAGCTGGTGCTCATTACCTGCTTACAACTGTAATTTCTGTGTGGTCTTTTTCCCTACCCTCAGTTCAGTGGGGATTCAGAGCTGTGGTGGTAGTGCTGGGTATTTTTTAAAGGAGAATGAAAAGGTACCAATTATGGAAAAGTGATTTCTCTTCTGGAATCCAACTGCTATGGACTTCACTACCCCTCTTCAGGTGAGAACATCACAACCTCGTGCAGACACACAGATTGTTTCTGGAAAAAGAAATCCCCTTTACCATCCCACAAGAGCATCAGATGGCTAGGCTGGATTGTAGTTGAGTTCAAGTGCTTGCCAGCTCGAACAAATAGACCAGCTCGTCGTCTTCTCAGGATGCCTAGAGTATGTGTCCTGGCTGGAAAGAAGGAAGCTGCTTGTTTTACTGGATTCATTATGGAGCCCAAACAATGCAGAAAACAGAGGTAACTTGCATTAACATGATTCATTGCAAAGGTGTTCATCATTCTTCAAAGTTCTCCCTCTACAGAGACCCTCAAAGCAGTAAGCTTCAACAATATGGATATGTGATCAGAAAAGACAGTCATACCTGTATACCCAGCTCATTGGAAGCAGCTGTGGGGACTGTGGACCACAACTGGTGAACCAAGTCCTAAAACCCCAAGATGGGACACTATGTCTTCTGTCCTTTGCCTATGACAACTATGGGATGTCACCCAAGTGGCTTCAGCCCTGAAGAGGGTACTGAAAAGGGGAAACGGGACCTGGAAAATTCTGAGTAATTTCTTAAAATGCCTCTCAGCTCAAGCTTGAGTTCAGGATCAAGGGCCGGGTACCAAGCAGACCCTGCCTGATCCTGCACAATTCTTTATTCCCATCAGGTGGACCTTAGACCAGGGGAGCCAGTGTCCTTTCCTCTAGTCTCTATTGTTGAGAGAGAAAAAAAGATTGTCTTTTCATTTTTGACTCCCCAGTAGTTGCCATTGGTTCCCCAGGAACCAAACAAATATGTGCTGAATGAATGGACGAATGAGAACTAAAACATCAGGAGCTACTCACTCGCTTAAATTATGATTCCCTAAGAACAGCAGTTCTTTGAGGTGAGGAACTGAGGTGGTCCTTCCCTTGTACACCATGATGATGATGCTCAATGCACAGCCACAAAAGCAGCCCCTGTCTCCAAGGAGTGTCCTATAATTAAACGTGTCAAATTGAGTCACAAACGCAGGCCACCACACAGCACCATGAATCACATTCAAAACTGCACGTATGCATCTGTATGCGTTTTTCAGCAAGAAGTTCCTCACTCCCTCAAAGTTCCTCAAAGGGACCCATAACCCCAAAGAGCTCCCTGTTCACCAACTTACAGAATCAGAAAGCCTGCAAACTGGAGCAGTCTCCTCTGCCCTCCCTGATGCGGAGCGGGACTGAGCAGGGGAGGCTGCAGGTGTGAGTTCTGCTGACTAACAAGCATCATTGCTCTGCTTTATGGAACCAGATAAATCACCAGGACTTAAAGAATCTCAGTCTCAGGAACTCTCTTGTGCTTGACAGCAAGCACATTTTTTTCCACCAAGTCAACATCTCCAGAAGGAGCAGCCAAGCCCTGTCAGTCCAAGAAAAAGAAAAGAGGCTTGGAGCAAGATTAAAGAAATAAATAAAGCACAGTCTGCAAGCTGGGAAAACAGGATCATCCTATAATGATGCTAAACCGCTTGATTCTGGAAGGGAGGGCAAGAACAGGTGACACGCTGTGTCGGCCCTAATCCCAGAAGGTATGCAATGAAAAGGTACCTTTCATCTCTGTCCATGTGGGAGGGTGGGGGGAATCCAGGGAGGCTGGGTGCCACCTCTGGGCATGAAGGAGTGCTCAGTGCTGGATTTGCTACAGCAGTGTTCAGGGAAATATCACCTGGGTGCATCTCCTTAGTACTGTACAGAAAACATCCCTCATCATAAAAGGCCTGGCTGTGTCCCTGATTTTTTAGGACCTTACTCTGCATTTAAACAGACCTTGTCCCTGCCTATTTCTAGAGCAGGTTTTTTTCAACCTTGGCACTACCGACATTTGAGACTAGGTAAGTCTCTGTGGTGGATGCTGTCCTGTGCGTTTAGGATGTGGAGCAGCATCCCTGGCATTTATTCAGCAGATGCCAGAATCACTCGACCCACCAGTTTTAACAATCCCAACAGTCTCCAGACGTTGTCCAAAGCCTCCTGGAGCACAAAACCACCCCCAGGAAGGACCACCACTCCCGCTGTATCCCGGGGCACACCAGACCTGAGGGACGTTAACAGCTATTACTTAGGGAGAAATAGGAAAATGTGGTCACATAGTTGGGGAAATACTGGATTAAATAAAGATAAACAGGACTTCTCCCCGATGGATTTCTCAGAGTCTGAAATAGATCAGGGTGCACTGTGAATCTCTAAGAGGAAAACATAATACCCAGCTTTTTCCCAAAGGCATTTGGCTGCAGAATCCTTTTATCTCAGAGCCTTTTGGATTAGTATTCCAAGGGATTTGCTTTTGGAAATACTTCTGTAAGGCAAAATTGGAAATGTACCTCTAAGGCAAACACACCCAGAGGAAGGGATGGAGGAGAAGCTGAAGGTGTGGGGAGCAGCCCACGCACACACCACAATTTCCTGCCACACAACCTCTCTTTGAACCCCAGGCTGCACCATTAGAGATTCATTTTTTTGAGAACACATTTCAGTGTTCAGGCTTCAGAAGTCCCAAATATTTTGGAAGCTAATAAAATGGTAAAACAGTATCAGCTAACACTTTAGAGCTGGCATGAGGTTATCAGAGAAATTCCCGAGGGTGAGAGCTGGCTGGATGGGTCCATTGGTCTATAAAGAATGGGAAAGAACAGAAGCCCTAGAGTAGAAAAGACAGTAACACGGAAAAGAAAGGAAGGAAGGAGAACATCAAAACAAACCTTGCTTAATTCACTCTTCGGCCCAGGGCTGCCTCTGATGTAATATTCACAGCCTATGCTTAGGGACTTTAGAAAAGTGGGAGACAGAGAAAGGTTGTCTTGAAGAAGGGTTAGAATTGTTCTTTGTAAAATAGATTTAAAATAGTACTATTCTACTAAATAAACCTGATGGTGATTTCCACAGAGTTCAAAGATTATAAAAAAATTAGAGCTGGAAAGGACCTTGAATCTTCTATTCCTCTTATAAACTTATTTTATCTACCAAAGCCATTTATTCAAAGCTCAAAATATGAAACATAAGATCATAACTATTCTCTTTTAATATGACTGGTATCCACCCCACACACACACACACACCACTTAACCCCCACCTCAACCTTCACTGCAGTCCCCAGCTGCTCAGAGCACTATTTGAAAGCCAGGCATCCCATTTCATAGACAGAGGAAACTAAGACCTGGACAGATGATGAGCCCTGCCTGAGGTCCTAGCTGGTGCCTGGCTTTTAGTGCAGTGCCCTTCCCATCACCCCACATGCTGAGGTGCTGAGCAAGTGCTAATCTACATGAGAAGGAGCTCCCTTGGTATGGAGTGACTCTTCATCTCTGCAGGTAGCCAAGATTAGGCTGATGACCACTTGAAAGGTCACCGCACTAATGAGAAATATGAACTAGACATCTTTGTAGCTTCTTCTTAAAGTCCCACTGGCATGGCCCCATCCTCTTGTCATTAGGACAGGTTGCTCAGGGAAGCCTGCCCTAGAGAAGAGATACAGCCCCAGACAAAGAGTGACCCCTGCCCATCCCATCTGGTTTTAGAGCACCTGCCTCTTCTGGATGGAAGCCAGCCAGCTGAAATGAGCCATGTGAGGCTTGGCATGGGTGAGCAATGGGAGATGGCCAGGTGACACATACCTAAGCCAAGTCAACAACTGCAGGCTCCATGCATATCAGGCAGAAATATGACAATGACTGTCAGTCACAGGAGATATCATAAGGGAGGTTTAAGATAATAAAGCTGCCTGGGAACCCGTAATACAAATGATCCACGAACAAGATGGCAGATTCTGCTGCAGGTTACTGAGTGTGGCCGCATGTTTGGGAGTGTGTATGTGTGTGTGGGGTGGTCCACATGCACCAACACACACCTGCACCCAACTCTACACACAGAAACCAAACCTGCCTGGTATCTGCAAAACTCCACACCTCTATCCTCATCCCATTACAGTGCCTTTGTCTGAAGGAGACCCCACTGTGCAAGCAACAAATGGGACAGACTCAGAGGATGCAGGGAAGAGGGCCAGGAAGATCCACATGGATGCTAAGAACCAGCACAACTAGAAATGCTCTAATGGGCCTGATGATCAGCAGGAGGAACTAGGGGTACCCAATGCACCCCACCTCTTCCCTATTGCCTTTCTGGAATGCAGGAAAGCACATCTGATATTTGGCAATGTATAGGGAACAGTGACACTGCTGAAGGTTCTTTATGGTTGTAGCTTTCTATTTTTGTTTTGTTTGCTTTGTGTGTTTTTCTTTTCCCCCACATTGAGGGAGGGGTGTGAATTTGTGTGTGTGTGTGTGTGTATGGTTTTGGGTTTTGCTCAGGAGTCACCAGGCCCTCCTAACACATAAGCTGGCAGGTGGCTCATAGCCATGTCCTCTAGTGGCTCTCAAAGGCCCAGAATAAACCCAGCCTTTCCTCATATGCTCCCTCTCAGTAAGGATCAAAGGAGGTGACTGATGTGGAAAGACTATGAAGCATAAGGCCCTGTGACACACATGCCACATACAGCTTAGCATCACAAGGGGTTTGAACCTCTGCTCTTTCACTTGCCAGCTATGTGATATAAACAAGCTACTTAATTTCTCTGGGCTGCAATTGACTGTTGTGAAGATTGCATGAGATATAAAGATAGGTATGAGCTCTAAAGCATCCTGCAGATGTTAGAGATCAGTATTAGTACAACACCTGCCTATAGAGCTCTCTCCCCTCTGTAATCTCTGATGATATTCATTTTCTGCCCAAAACACATCTGCATTGGCACAAGGGTGCTCTCCATCTATTGCTACTAATAGAGGTACGCATAGCTAAGAAAGCAGTGTAATGGATCTCATAACAATTATATTGCTCTCTGATATTAGAGAACAATATTTTTCCTAGTAGTGCTGGTAACAGTAATAGCAATAATATTCTATAGCTAGAATATTCTAGATTCTATAGTGTGTTATCATTAGCTCCTTAAGAAGGCAGTGAGCTCCTAAGGAGAGATCTTATCTGACACTTCTGTGTCTCCTCTTAGAGGTGGATCACCCAGCAGACACTCAGCAAATGTCCGATGATTGACAAAAGAGGCAGGTAACTCATGGTTGATGCCCATCTCAGCTGGCCACTGGCTGGCCTCCCTCAACAGGTAACTGGCTTCAGAGTTATCTTCTGTTCAGCATAACCCATCAGAGACCGTTCTTAGCTCCCATTGCACCCAGAGACCCAGTTTCAAAGCTCATTACTGCATAAAATAAAAATTTACTTTTGGATCAGAAGCCCCCTCAAGATTTCAGAGACAAGAACCAGAACTGGCCTTCTCATCTAACAAAACAGCCCCTTTAGAAAGAAGACAGCTCCCCAGGGCTCATGCCTCTAGACCAAGTGGGTTTACATGTCACCAAAGTCTAGACAGGGGCCACAGGGAAGGATTCAGCATGGAAAAGGGGTGAGGCTCCAAGAGTTGGGTCTGAGGTTTATTTATAACTTCCCTTTCCACCTCTCTTCCTCTTCTCTCTCTCATCTCAGGGTGACCACCACAGGTCACACCACAGCAGAACATTTATCATTATTATAATTACAGTGATCATATTGGTATGTGTGCTCACAGATGCCTCTGAATGTGTGACATGCTAATTCTCCTGCATTTCCAACTCAGTGTCCCAGAGCCAAAAATACTCTGCTATCAAATGATGCTCAGCTTTTTTTTTTTTTTTTTAAACATGCCTCTTTCCTCAGGGCAACTCTTTCCAATCCTGCACAATGCAGCCAATTCTTTGTGCCACCCCCACCCCCACCTCCTCCCTGCTCCCTCCCACAAGCAAAACCATACTGTGCTTAAGGTTAATTTGCCTGTCAAGCCTTCCCCTGATGAACAACAGGTTAATGATGTGCACATCTCCTGAAATAGTTCATACTTCTCATAACCACATTAGTCAGCATGTATACTGACCATCAGTTCAGGCGCAGTAGTGTAGGCGGAGGGTACAGACTTGTGTGGCAAAGAGGGAATGAAGAGGAACCTCACCTGCCATTCTCCCTAATCAGAGTCACAGGGGAGACAAGCCACTTCTGGACATGGAGCCACCACTCCATCTGGGAAAAGGACATGGCAGGAGACCAGAGGGAAGGTTCAGCATTGAAGGGTCAAGTATCACTAGGCAAGAGAGAAGCTTTTTCCAAGTTACCTAAATGTCTTTACAAGGCATCAAATGCACACCCCGGGGGCCACTGCCTTCCCACTTCCTCCAGGGAGTCCTCGGATTTACAGTACCAGATAGAAAGGATCCTCTTATCTTCAACTGTTTCTCTTGTTTTCATTTGCTCCTTGATACAAACTCCTTCCCTGCTTTGTCACTTGTGTGTGTGTCTCCTCTAACTGGCTGGATGTGAGGTTTCTGACCTTCCTTTTACCACTCAACCTCTACACTCACAGAAACAAAAGATGGACCTAGAGAGTAGTGCTTAGTGAAATAAGGCAGGCAGAGAAAGACAAATCCTCTATGTCATCACTTACATGTGGACTCTAAGAAATAAAACAAACACATGCGTATAACAAAACAGAAGCAGACCCACAGATAGAATAAACGGATAGTTATCAGTGGGGAGAGGAAAGGGGAAGAGGCAAGACAGGGGTATGAGATTAAGAGATATAAACCACTATGTACAAAGTAAATAAGTGACAAAGATACATTATAGAGCACAGAGAAATATAGTCATCATCCATAATAACTTTTTTTTTTCTTTTTAGGGCCGCACCTGCAGCATATAGAAGTTCCTGGGCTAGAGGTCAAATCAGAGCTGCAGCTCCAGGCCTACACCACAGCCACGGCAATGCTGGATGTGAGCTGCTTCTATGACCCATGCCTCAGCTTAACCTATGCCTCATCTTGTGGCAATACCAGATCCTTAACTCACTGAGTGAGGCCAGGGATAGAACCCACAACCTCATGGAGACTATGTCATGTCCTTAACCCACTAAGCCACAATGGGAACTCATATCTGTAATAACTTCACATTGGGTATAATCTCTAAAAATATTAAATCACTCTGTTGCATACCTGAAATTAATATAAATTCAATAAAAACTTATTTTTAATAAAAATAAGTTTCTGGAAAGGAGACCATGGTAAATATATGAGTTTCCTACAGATACTCTAACAAACGACTGTAAATCTGAGATTTAAAAACAACACAGATATATTCCCTTAGAGTTCTGAAAGTCAGAAGTCTGAAAGGAGGCTTGCAGGGCTAGCATCAGGTATTGGCAGGGCTGGCTCCTCCCTGCCTATTTCGGCTTCCTTGGCTCATGACCCCCTCCCCACATCACTCCAACCTCTGACTTCCAGGGTCCCCTCTCTGCTTTCTCTGACCTCTTGTCTCCCTGTTATGAAACCCTCTGTGATGATATCAGGCTCCCCCAGACAATCCAGCATCACCTCCCCATCTCGAGATTCCTAATTACATCTACAAAAATCCCTTGCACCTTGGAGGGTAACATTAAGAGGTTCCAGACCATGAGGATTGGAACATCCTGGGGGGCTGTGATTCAGCCTACCATGGTCAGAACACCTAAAATGTGCCCCAGCAATGAAGCAAGGTGGTGGTGAAGCTAAGGAGAGAAGATCCTATAAAAGCATTTAACACGGTGCCTGAAAGGTAGCCGCTGATGACTGCTGGGGCCTCCTTGTCATCAAACACAGTCAACTCCTCTGACGGGTCTGAACACCTGCTGTTGACCAGGAGCTGTGACACAGGTTATCGTATTGCATGCTCACTGCAGACCATGAGATGGATGTGGCCATCTCTCCTCTGAAGGATGAGGTAATGCAGGCTCAGAGAATAAGTGACTTGTCCAAGGTCACACAGACGACAAATGGCAGTGCTGAGGTTAAAATCCAGATTTGTCTCAATGGGAAAATAATAAATATTCAAACAACACAGTCACCCAATCCATTAGGTACCCAGATGGGCTCTGTATCACGATCACCTTTGGATCAGAACAGCAATACAGATTCCTGGCTCACTCCTAGAGGGTCTGACTCTGTATATAAGGGATGGGGCCTAGGAACACATCCTATAATAAGCTAGATGTATAATTCGGATGCTTGGGCAAATTTGTAAAACAGGAGCCTACTCTACCCCAAACAGTATCAGCCCCTCCCTACAGTCACAATGAACTCATCTCTTTCAAATACAAGCCTCCCCACCGGACTCACATAGATGGGCAGAGTTTCTCAACAGCAGTACAATGGATGCTTGGGGCTGGATCATTCTTTTCTCTGGGGGGTTGTCCTGTGTGTTGCAGGGTGTGTAATAGCCTCCTTGGCCTCTACCCACAGCAGCATGCTCTCCCAGTTATGACAAATGTCACCAGACTTTATTGTATGGGAGGCAAAATTACCCCTGGTTGAAAGCCACTGAAATGGGGGGGTACAGGGCAGGCAGAAAGAATAGGTTATGAAAGCAAAGCCATTGCCTGCAGAGACTTGCAGTCTTTGGTCAGCTCATACCCCTCACCCCACTAAAGCAAGAAAGACTGGAACAGTGGGAGGGTAGAGCCTGGGAATCCAGAGTGCAGGGTTCCCTCCCACCGACCCACCCAGTGCTCATCTCTGCAGCCATCCTTGTGGGCCGTCACAGATTCTCATACACCCATGATGAATTTCCAGGACTGGGTTTCAGTTTCCTCATTTGCAAAATGAACAGGTTGAGCAAGAATATTTCTAGGGTCACCTTGAGTTCTGATTTCTTCAAAGGAGGACTCATGTCCAACCAATTTTCCTAACTGTGAGAAGGCAGGGCCAGAGGGCAGCCTGACCCTGGGCTCCCGAAGGAGGGCACAGCCACAGACCTCTGCAACGTCACAGCACCACGTGACCTGGAACGTGCCATGAACCCAGAACAGCCTCTGCTCCCGAACACGTCCACTTCCTCCCTCACTCAAAACCATTTCTATCTCTCCCTCCTGGAAGGTTCTTCCCTGTATCTGTTGCCATATGACAAAGAGGAACTATGCATGGCTTTGTGAGGCTTTATTTCTTTCCTTTGCTGCTGAGTAAGTCCAGGTGCCTTTATTTTTATTAAAGCTGATACCTTTCAGCGAAGACAGTACAGAAAAGTTCTCTAAGTCCTGAGATATAAGGTTATTACAATTTTGCCTGACCCAGGATCTCAGAGATGGATGAGCTGATACAGCGATCTTGGGGAGAGACCCAAGTGGAGGCTGGTTTGCAGAGGTGGGTGTATGTTTGGATTCTGGACTGCCCTTTAAGAAAAGACAAAAAGGCAAGCTTCCTTACAAACTGTATTTGATGTAATTATTTGGCAAGAGTGTCCTGCATGGAACATACTTAATTCCATTTCAAATTAATCTTATTTCACAAGCAGAATGTGACCGGGAAAAAAAAAGTTAAAAAATAAAAACAGCCAACAACAAAAATACCCAAATATTAAGTATAAATGTCTTGTCCTATTTTCAAAAGGCAAATGCAGTTGACTTTCAGATGAGGGCTTCATGCCAATGCCAACCACCCTTGCAATACAATATCTGGCAAACGTACTAGCTGGCTGAGTAGAAAGAATTCAAAATAGCCAGGAGAATTCCCCAACCTTGGGGAGTATTGGCAGACTATGGCCTGAAGGAAGACTTGAGGAGACAGCACAGACTCATTTCCTCCAGAAAATCTCCCCCGACCACTGTGGACTCCCCTGAACCCCTTCTTTGTATGCCTTGGTATAACCCCATGCATCTCACACCCGAGCAAACTGTCATCTCATACCCTCTACCTTGGCTCCCATACTCTGTCAACAGCCTTGGTACCAATAATAATTTGCTGAGCTTAGCAGTTTATATGTCTGCCTCCCCATCAGACCAGAATCTTCCAGAGGCAAGTACCAGGTTCAGTCACTCCAAGACACTTGGCACTTGACACCAGCTAGTGTTCAATATCTACTTATGTACTGAAAGAAAAGGAAAGAAAGATGGCCAGGAGAGAAAGCGCTACATGACCTTGCACTTGCCAGGGTCAGACGCCATGCCGCCTCTAGCTACTTGTTATTCAAGTGAGCATGCCTTGTCTCCCAGCTAAGTGGGGACTCCTGGCTTCAGGGGCTGTTTGTCTTATCTGCAGAATCTCACCATGCACCACCACCACCATGGTACCAGGCCAACACTGGAAACATAAATGCCAAGGCTGTTCCAGCTGGAAAACTTCAAGTACAGTGCTGCCAAGAGGGAGACGGTCTAAGTGCCATGCCTAAGCCCGATGGAGCACTGAAGTCTGTCATTCTGTCTTTGCAGAACTGGTCCCAGCTGCACTGTGTCTGTATTTCCGGACTGTCACCAGGGGCACCCTGGCCAAAGGTTTTCTACTTATTTTTTTTTCTTTTTGGTCTTTTTGTCTTTTTAGGGCTGCACCTGTGGCAAATGGAGGTTCCCGGGCTAGGGGTGGAATCTCAGAGCTGTAGCTTTCAGCCTACACCACAGCCACAGTAATGCAAGACCCGAGCCACATCTTTGGCCTACACCACAGCTCACAGCAATGCTGGATCCTTAACCCACTGAGCGAGGCCAGAGATTGAACTCATGTCCTCGTGGATACCATTCGGGTTTGTTAACCACTGAGCCACAATGGGAACTCCAGGTTTTCTAGTCCATGACTCCATGTGCTGACCACCTCTTTGCTGTGGCCCTGATCACTGCATTCCTACCTCAAGTGCAGCCTAAAGTTCAGGAGATGTCTTACAAGTTAAAACCTCCTGACTTCCATGTGTCTTTGTATTCTTAACACCAAATCAAATTCTGACATCTAACAAGGAAAGGGATCACATTTATCACATTGATGTGCTCTACACACATGCTTTCATGGATTCCTCAATGAAGATGGTCTCTCTCTGCTCCCATTTTACAGGTGGAGAAACTGAGACTCAGAGCCCAAGGCCACAGCTAAAAAAATAGAAAATCAGAGATCGAAACCCAGGATTCCAAAACAAATTCCTGTTGCTTCCTGTGCAAATATTTCATTCCAAGAGTGGACATTCAACAAATGCTTGTTGAGTAAACTGAATTCCAGGAACACTCTAAAATGAACACACACATATACCAAGCTCCTCATAGCTTACTGCCACTTGTTAAAATTATTCTCAGCTAACAAGAAATAATTAGAGTCTCTGGAGTACAGTCCATTAGAAATATATCCTTGGGACTCGGAATATAAAACAAGCCTAACAGGAATGTCTCCGCCTGCTTGTGAAGTTCGTAAAACCACAGAATCTCAGTGCTGAGAGGGACCTTGGTGATCACCAGTTCAAAACCATCCTTCTCACAGAGAGGTACATGAAGGCACAGATGGAAAATGACTTGCTCGAGGTCACAAGCACGTCAAGGTGTGGCAATGACAGGACCAGAATCCAGGATGGGCTCCCTCTGTGTTCTGGGATCCCAGACTAAATGTCCAGGCTGTGATTCCTCACTGCCCATGGCCCTCAGAACCAAGGCTCACTGATGGATTCTTGGCCAGATCTGTCTTTGTGGTCAGGTGACAGGGACTCGTGGCCACAGATGGAAGCTGCCACATCATCTCGGCATTTAATCAGCCGCAAAAGCCATTTCCTGCCTCGTTTGCTCCATGGCCAGAAATATTACCCTTAAACAATGAACATGCAGCAGTCCCCCTTCCAGGGACAACGCCGTCTTGCCTCTTTCTGGGGATATGGTGCTTTCAGCACAGGTTGCAAAGAAAGAAGGGGCTGCTGCTCAGCCACAACCCCTCTGAGGCATGGGGTTAACCTCGCAGCCTCACAGGATCGCCACAAATTTCAGGGAGACACCAAGGAGGAGAGATCTCTTCCCATTGTCTCCGGGAAGTTGGAGACAGTATGTTCAATCAAAAGTAAAGGCTGACCTCCCACTGAGAGCTGTGAGAGCCAGAGTGGGGAGAGGGGGGTAGCAGAAGAGGTGATAAAAGCATGCAGAACAATTATCTGTTCAGTTTATGCTTTCCAGGAAGGCATCTATATCCCACCTTCTTCCCAAAGGATGGGATTTGGCTTGTGAAATTAAACACAACATAGAACATCATATTTTATAAAGTAAAAACTTAAAGTATTATCAAAAACAACACAAAACGAACAGAGAATCAGTACTTCCGGTTCTGGTGGACACTTGGACAATGGAGAAATAGAGAAAACCAGCCTGGTTTGGTCTGTCTGACCTGAACTGAGGACCTTTGCTGGGCAGTACCTGGCACTTCTTTCCCACAGCTATCCTCTCAAGTCTGTCTCAATATCCCCAATTTGATAAGTGAGGAAACTGAGCTCAGAGAGGCTAAACTACTTGATCAGCAACATGGAGCCAGTGTGCATTTCCCCATCCTGAGTCCCTACTTCTCCCCGCCACTGCCTCCTCTCTGTATGCTCAGCACTGTGTCAGCTATTGGGGAAGGAGGTAATAAACGTTTAAACACAGACTCACTGAAAGGAAAAATGAGAGCCCTGATTTATAGCATTCACCAATTTCCATAGTATAAATACTGTCATCATGGCTAATTTCCAACAACCCATGTGCACTCGCCAGCTCACAAAACTCTCCCAAATGTAACAATCAGCTCTTTGAGTCACTTGGCACCAGTGGCACCACTGCTGCTGAGGAGGAACTGCAGGTTCCTGGGTGCATCGCCTGACTGCAAGAACCTCACAGTCTGATGAGGAGGATATGGACAGACCAAGACGCATGGCACAGTGCAAGGGGGCATGCTAGAAGGAAATGCTCTGCCTTGGTGGCTCTGTCAGATCTGACCCCGCCACCTCTCCAGCCTCACCTGCTTCCAGAAGCCTCTGGGGTCAAACTTATCCTGTTCTACCACTTAGCTACCTTCCCCTTCAGTTCTCATCCTGAATGTTGCTTCTTCAGAAAAGACTTCCTTGAGGTGAGAGCTCCCTGTAAGACACTCCAACAGCACCGAGATTCTAAATCCAACAGTTCATTATAATGCAGTGTGTCTGTCCTCTGCCCAGGGATCCCTGGGACCCTTTACAGGGTCAGGGGCCAAGAGGCCACTGCCTGAGCCAAACTGCATCCACTTTTGCACATGGGGGCCCCCTTTTCTCACATCAGTGGTGCTTATTAGCTAACTGCACCCACACAGAATTTGAGGGACAGGAAATCTTGGAATCAGAAGAGAAGACATCTAACACAGCTTCTCACCCTTGAAGGTACACAGAACCCCCTGACATGGTGCTAAAGGCAAATGCCAATTCAATAGATCCGGTGTGAGGTTCTGCATTTCTATCAAGCTCCCTGGTGCCACTGATGCAGCTGACCTTTGGACTACACTGGAGTGACAAAGATCTCAGAGGTCTACACTGTCCACTCTGGTTCCTACCAGCCACACTGGGATTGTGGCCAGTCCCAACTGGAATGGGCTGCAAATATAAAATCTGCACCAGATTTCCAAGGCTTAATAGGAAAAAAAAAATGCAAAAATGTATCTCAATAATTTTCTGTTGATTACATGCTGAAACAACAATATTTTGGATATACTATTAGGTTAAGTAAAATAAATCATTAAAAGTAATCTCACCTGTTTTTACTATTTTTAATGTGGTTACTAGAAAATTTTACACTTCATATGGAACTCACACTACATTTCTATCAGACAGCACTGTCACAGTAAACTCCTCAAAGGCAGCATCGATGGAACTGCTTCTACAGCCTCATCATCAGAGCCCACTTTTCTCTTGTATCCAATAAAGTCCCACACTCAACTCTGGAAACTAAGTTAATCAAAATCAAATCAATTCCTTCCTTTTTTTTTTTCTTTTTGCCATTTCTTGGGCCGCTCCTGCGGCATATGGAGGTTCCCAGGCTAGGGGTCAAATTGGAGCTGTAGCCGCCAGCCTACACCAGAGCCACAGCAACGTGGGATTTGAGCCGCATCTGTGACCTACATCACAGCTCATGGCAACGCCGGATCCTTAACCCACTGAGCAAGGCCAGGGATTGAACCCACAACCTCATGGTTCCTAGTCAGATTTGTTAACCACTGTGCCATGATGGGAACTCCTCGATTCCTTCTTTATTGGATTTCCCAGAATCTTTATCTGGCTCCTGTACTTTGTGAGCTTCCAACAAAGGGTACAGTGGGCAGGGTTTCCCAGACTTTTTTGGTATCTCTATAGAAGCACACTGATTCTGACTTGTTTTTCAGGCAAATTCCCAGGTCAGATCCCAAGCCTGTCAAATTTCAGGAAGTGGAGTCCAAAAATAAATTTTTTAATAATTAGATAACGCTGATGATGTTATCTTGGAATCACTGGAAAGTATCCTTTGACTTCTGCTTGAATACCTCTAGTGACAAGGAGCTCATCACCCCTTTAGGCAGCCTGTTTCATGACTGGGCAGCAAACACTGTTGCAACAATCATTGCCCCAATTGATGATATAGCAGCCACTGTTCTCATTATCCCAAACAACCCCCAAGAGAAGAACCATCTGACAAAAGCTGGTAACTCATTTAATTTTGTTATATTGTATTGTATTTTAATGGCAAGACCTGTGGCATATGGAAGTTCCGAGGTTTGGGGTAAAATCAGAGCTGCAGCTGCAGCCACATCAACTCGGGATCTGAGCTGCAGGTGCAACCTGCCACCTCAGCTCACAGTAATGTAGATCCTTAACCCACTGAGTGAGGCCAGGGATTGAACCCACATCTTCATGGATACTAGTTGGGTTCTTAACCCACTGAGCCACAATGGCAACTCCAAAGCTGGTAACTCTTAAGATCAAGACAGTTCCTGTTGTGGCGCAGTGGTTAACAAATCCGACTAAGAACCATGAGGTTGCGGGTTTGGTCCCTGCCCTTGCTCAGTGGGTTAATGATCTGGCATTGCCGTGAGCTGTGGTGTAGGTTGCAGACACGGCTCAGATCCTGCATTGCTGTGGCTCTGGCATAGGCCGGTGGCTATAGCTCCAATTTGACCCCTAGCCTGGGAATCTCCATATGCTATGGGAGCAGCCCAAGAAATAGCAAAAAAAAAAAAAAAAAAAAATAGGACTTATAACTCACCAGGCTCACACCCTTTATTTTACATATAAGGAGATGAGATACACAGAAGGGCAAGTCCTATCCCAGGTCACACACGGAGACAGAAGCAGACGTTAGATTCCAAGTCAGTGCACACAGCCCTGCCTCAGACCCCAGCAGCTAAACACCCCTCTGGCTGTGACCAAAGACCTCCAGGAGACTAGGTGCCAACCCTTGGTGGATCTCCCTTTGGTCTAATAAGTCATCCCAGAGACTCCCCCCACTTCCTTTAGGTACCAGACTGGAACCCTGGTAAGGGCTGCCAGCCTCTTCCATCGCATGCTAACCCTTGCACCCAGCCCCCAGGTCCTCAGCAGGAATTTCACCACATGTGGGCACACTCCCTAGCACAGGGACCAAGTCTGGCATCACTCCTAGGGGTAGGAACATCCACCGCAGTGCTCTAAATATCTCACCATATACTTCTGTTCTAAAACTGCTTCCAGAAATAGAAACAGCTGGTGGCAACCCTGTGGGCACAGCGCCAGGGGTGGCTTCCAGAGCCAGCCCTGTGAACTGGCTTCACCTTGGCTTTTCCTCTGGCTATACACTAGTAGCAATGGAGGGCCCCAAGGGGTGTCATTGCTCCCACTCTCAGTGCTCTCCCTGCAGCATCATAAAGAGCCCACAGTGGTAACTCCCTCATTCCTGGTGAAGCCAACAAGGTTTCTTAAATCCCTGAGAGATCCACTTCCTTAAGTGCAAGTAAACTGGTGGTTCTTTCACCATCTCTCTGTCACTCCAGAAAGCAGGCGAGGTGGGAGGTTGGAGTTCATAGGGCAGGGAGAGCGGAAGTGACAAAGGGAAGCCCACTGCCAAGGCTCCACAGGGTCCTTGAGGTGAGCTGCTCTCTCAGGCCATGTAAATTCTGTCTGCATGGTCAGTATGACTCCACGCACTGCCCTTGGCCCTCACTGCCTGTGCCCAGGTCCTTACCCACTCGTCTACCGCTCTGTGCCACGCGCATTTTGCTTCCACGTCAGGTCCAGTGTCATCTAGGGATAGGAGGGCCTCCAATTAGGCAGAGAAGCAGATGCTTCTTGCATAGAAAAGTAGGTTGGAGGGAGCAAGGGGTGACCCTAACTCATGAAGCTCATGAATAGCAAATTCTCCATCAGCAGAAGCTCAATAAGCACTGAATGATTAATAAGAACCACAAGAGAACTAAACTCTACTGTCGCCTTCAAGCGCCCTGATGGCTTATTATATAGGTGTTCTGTTTGGTGACCATGGATACCACACTGTTGAAGAAAACAAAAAATGAGATGAGCAAAAAGATTTTTTTTTCCTTCCTATGCATCAAGAACTCCCACTTCCTCTGGCTTTCCCTGGCCCCATGGCAAGCACAACTTCTCTTGAAACATTCTTTGCATTATAAAATAAAATTTACAAATAAGAAAAGTAGGGTG
Source organism: Sus scrofa (assembly GCF_054392235.1). NCBI lineage: Eukaryota > Metazoa > Chordata > Mammalia > Artiodactyla > Suidae > Sus > Sus scrofa. Next base: position 138,389,102 of record NC_139396.1, on the reverse strand, counting down.
CTGAGGTTTTTAATATAATACTCCTAGATTTCTCAAAAACTGCCTGTTCTCCACCTTCTCACTACTAAACTCCAATCTGATGTAGCCACTCACCTCCCCCCAAAAGAAGGAAGGGAGCCCACACTAAATGATTCTCAAACTTTAATGCACATAAGCATCACCTAGGGAGGTCACAAAACAGTGTGGACTTATGGCGCCTTCCCTCCAGACTCTGATTCTACGCATCTGCTTCGGCGCTCAGGAAACCTAGTTACAACAAGCATGGCAGGTAATTCTGAGGCAGCTAGCTTGCCTCTGAATCACACCTTGAGAAGTTCTGCTTCAACAATTCTGCCCTAGGTCAAGGAGAATACATTTAGAGGTTTATTTTCAGAAAACATGTGACTTAATGATAATTGTGCTTTACCTAGTTTAACCCCTGGTGCTAGCTCCCCAAATCTGCCCTGCCCTGAAATGTCATGGGCTTTGAGGCTGCTTCATCTGTAGTAAAACAAGTCAGAGAGTGACACCTATTGGTCATCTTTTATTATTACAGCCAAGCTCTAATACTACTTGGAAATAAAAAATAAAAGGCAAGAGAAGAGGGCCACAATTCTAAAGAGAAGTGGTGACACTCAACTTTCAAAGCTGATCCTAAAAGCTTGCCACCATCAAGTCCTCTGGAGGTGGCATTACAAAAAGATGCTATTTCTGCAGGCCTGGCATGCAGGGTTTCACCTGTATCTTAAGGTTGAATTTCAGCAAGTGTGTAGGCTTGAGATCCCAGAGCTCCTTAAAGCTTTTCATTTACTCAGAGATTCAGAAAGCAAACCTCACCACCCTCTTGGGAAGGTCATTTTCTCAGTTGCTCCAGCACAGTTTAAGTATACAAACACTGGCCACTAACTCAGCAAGTATTTACTCACCATTTTCTCTACATAAATCATGGGCTGTGTGAGAACAAGTCACAGAACCAGCTCTCTGAGGGCTTACACTTAGGCTTGGAAATAAGATGATGTGAGTCAGAACACATTACATAGGGGGCCAAGGAGGACTTGGCTAAGCATTCACCAAAAATACTGAAGGAATGTGAACCCAAAGAATGGCTACTTTTTGCATCCTTCCTCTAAGCCTGGGAAAACTAGACACCCGATAGTTATCACCTAGGAAGTAACAGATATTACCCATAACACTGGAGTACAGGTAATATTTATGTGGCATTAAGTCTAATGCCACAGGAAGTCAGCCTATTTGAAATAATGAGAGAACATGTAACAGAAACCCAAGACGCACCTTTGGGGAGGGTACAAAAAGAAGATCGCCGTTTCTAGGCAAATAATTCAAGGTACAATGGAGAGTTATGTTCTTTATGTCCTATGGCCCACATCTTCTTGAGCCCAGTGTGTACCACCTGCAACTCCTTCCACCTATGACTTCCCCCAATCCTGTCTCCATCATGGTCTCTACAGCAGCCACAAGAGGAAGTCAAGGTGGAATGTCCAACTTGCCACCTTGAAGGAAAATAGCCTCCTCCAACAGTCAGCAGTAGGAAGAGCCCTTCCTTCAGTAATTCATTCATTCCTGCTTCATCTGCCAACTGCATGCCTAGCCCTGTACCAGCACTTGAAATATAAGAGTGGACAAGAAGACACAGCCCCCATTCCTCCCTCACAGCTCAGACGAGACAAGTAAACAAGCACTGTGATTCGATGCACCAGGACAGAGGTGTGTACAGATGCCACTTTGCTCACTGCCCACAAAGCTCCTCTCACCACTCGATGTATGGGAATCAGGGTGTGGCTCCAGCATTCAGTCAAGGAGCCAAATTTTGACCAGATCTGGAGAAAGCATTCATTCCACCAGCACTCTCCCACCCCAACTCTCCCAGCTTCTTTCATGGATACCACAGGAGTCAGACCACAACTCCCACCCTTTGTCAATGTCCTTAATAAAAGAAGTACACACTGTGTGCAGAGGGCCAGCTAAGAAGGAACCAACTAAATGCCTGTTGTACACTAGCCACTGGGGTGAGTATTTTCATATACATTATGTATCACTCAATGTCTCGACAGCCTTTCACGTGAGGATCATTATCCCAATTATATAGATAAGGCGACAGGGGTTCAGAAATTCCTCTGACCTATTTAGGAATTAGAGACTAGCTTCATGACTGTACAGATTTGTAAGGGTCCATAAACCTCAGCTTCTTCATTTTGGTGTCCGTGTCTCTTTCTACAGAAAGATTAGGAGTTGGGTAGGTAAGAGAGTGGGGTTTATGTGGAAGAGCAGAGCTGGGAAGACTGCCCCCCTCCCTGTTCTGATTTATGGAGAGAAACACAGGGGGGGCAGAGGAAGGAGGATGGCCAAGGTATGGAGAGAAAAGAGTGGGTTTCATGGGCCCAGAAGGAAAGAAAAGTGAATCTGGGGAACCTAGAAAGGCTTCCCAAGTCTTCAGGAGAGGAGTTTCTGGTGGGGTCTATGATTTTTGGTAGATTCAAACCTAAGTCCATCTGGCTCTAGAGACCAGCCCACCACTTTTTCTGTCCTCTGTCAAAGGCAAACATCAGTAATTGATCACAGAACTCATGCCTTCAGGCCTGGAAAGAGGAAGCCCTGACAATCAGAGTTAACTACCAGATAAAATCTATTTGCTATCCCTTCCATTCACTGTGTGGCCAAAAGGAGTTTAAGAATCCCCCCTGTGGGAGTTCCCACTGTGACTCAGTGGTTAACAAACCCAACTAGTATCTATGAGGATGCGGGTTCAATCCCTGGCCTTGCTGAGTGGTCTAAGGATCCGGCATTGCTGTGAGCTATGGTGTAGTTCGCAGATGCAGCTTGGATCTGGCGTTGCTGTGGCTGTGGTGTAGGATGGCAGCTGAAGCTCTGATTAGACCTTAGATCCCCTAGCCTGGGAACTTTCACATGCCTCAAGTGTGGCCTTGAAAGAGAGAGAGGGAGAAGGGGAGAAAGGGAGAAGGGGAGAGAGAGAGAAAGAGAAAAAGAGAGACAAGAAAGAAAGAAAGAAAGAAAGAAAGAAAGAAAGAAAGAAAGAAAGAAAGAGAGAAAGAAAGGAAGGAAAAGTCCCCTGTGTTTAAAGTGTGGGTAATCTACTTAGGGAAATGACTAGGACAGAGAAAATAAGTGGAAATATCTATTCCTAGAACCTGCTGGATGTAAATTGGTTAAAAATGCTGGGTGGCGGGAAATGGGCCAGGCAATGCAGTGCAATTAACTGTGCTTTGAGAAAATAATAATTCATTGCTTTCTTAGCTTAAACCTCTATAATACTTTAAGATATACAAAATGTCATCACTTTATCCTTAAAACTACCTCACCAGACAGCTGGGCACCTTGTAAATGTATAAAGCATTAAATTCTTAGTCATTTTAGTGGTTTGTAAATTTTTAAGGTAGGAGATCATTTTTTCAAGTAATTTCCTTTACAGTTCTCATGCCCTTTCTCTCTTTTTCCTGTTTTGTTGCATCAGTCAGAACCTCTGAGCCTTGCTACTCTATGAACCAGCAGCACTGGCCTCTTCTAGAAGCTAGCTAAAAATGCAGAACCTTTGGCCCCACCTCAGACCTCTCAGAATCTTTTTTTTTTTTTTTTTTTTGGTCTTTTTCAGGACACACCTGTGACATATGGAGGTTCCCAGGCTAGGGGTCGAATTGGAGCTGTAGCCACTGGCCTCCACCACAGCCACAGCAACTCAGGATCTGAGCCGTGTCTGTGACCTATACCACAACTCACAGCAATGCCGGATCCTTAAACTACTGAGAGGCTAGGGATTGAACCTGTGTCCTCATGGAAACCAGTCATATTCATTTCTGCTGAGCCATGATGAGAAATCCTGAATCTCCATTTTTAACAACCTCCTCAGGAGATTCATAGGCACATTAAAGTTTGAGGAACCTCTCTCTACTATCTGTTGCAGACAGAAACAGAAAAGGGTCTCCTTATTTTTGCTTTGATTGTAATGAGAATGTGTCACTATTTTGTCATAATTCATGATTTTTTTATATAAGTTTTTGATAGATATCCTATACTGGTTAAAGCACAAAACTTTGTACATATTAATAAATTCGAAAAAAAATAAAGGTCTAGAGAAGTTAAGTGTCTGCCACAAGATCACCTAGCTTGTAAGAGACAGATCAAGCACAAAAGTCCATGCTTGTGCTGACCAGACATCCCTGGGAAAGATGGACTAATAACAAATTATTCCCACCTAGCATGAGGTTCTAGCCATCAATGCCTATTTGTTGAGTGAACAAATGAATGAATGTCATTGTACTATGTTTCATATAATAGGTGTGCTTCTGCACAGCTGAATGGACATTACATCTTAGATCCCTGAATATTTGTGAACCACATGACTCAGTGTGCAAGAAGAAATCTCTATTTTAAGGTACTCCGCACTAGATCCTGTCACAAAGAGGAAAAAAAAAATAGCTGCTTCATGAAAATGTACTCCTTGATAGATTTTAATCAACAAGTGTTGATTGGGTGCAGCTGTGTGCCTATAGCGGTCTATGGTTCTAATAAGGATTCAGGAAACATAAGACAGTGGTTCTCAAATTTAACATGCACTGGCATCACCTGGAGGGTTAATTAAACCACATATTGCTTGTCTAATCCTCCTCCCCCAAGTTTCTCATCATGTAGGTCTGGGCATTTCTAAATGAGCATTTCTAACAAGCGCCAGGATGGTGCTGATACTGCCAGTCCAGGGGTCACACTTTGAGAAGAGCTGACATACAATACTCTCCCTACATCTAAGGCCAGTGGTTCTCACTTTGATTGTATATTTGAGTCACCTGGGAAGCTTTTCAAACTAACGATGCCTGCCTGGTTCCCTCCAATAACCAGCTGAATCAGAATCTCTGGGGTAGAGCCTGGGTAGGAGCATTTTTCATACATTCCTTGGGTTTTTCTAATGTGAAGTCAGACTTTAGCACTATTGAGCCTTAGAGCTAAGTTGGGGATCAGGGGATAAGATAGATGTGCAAGAAGAGTCCTGGGGTAGCACACAGAGTGGTGTGCCAGATCAAGCTGCTACCAGGCAGAGAAAGCCACATGTGGAGATCTCTTCCCAACTCTGCATTCAGCGACATCACACCATGAGCTTGAAATCAGCCACTGCAAGAGTTATTTACACCACAAAAATTTGCAAGTGCTCCAGGCCCCCCCCCAAAAAAAAACAGTTATAGACTTCTACAAGCAAACCACTGAACAGAAGGCAGATGTAACAGGTACCAAATAAACATTCAGGCAACAAGTAGCAGGGAAGATGAGAAAAGGAGGAAATACCACTGGGCTGGAGTGGACATGGAGGACTTCATGGAGGTGGGGTGGTTTGAGATTTGCCATAAAGTATGGATAGGATCTGTAAAGCCATCTGCTTGGGAGAAAACAGGAGCACATATTTGGAAATGGGACGAGGCAAGGTGCTTCTGGAAAGTAAGGGGACTGGATATGCTCAGCAGAAAAAATCTTACAGAAAAACGTTTCTCTGAAAATTAGACTTCAGAAGTTTAGAATTTCACAGGGTGGGTTTCCATAGAAAAGTACATATATTGGCCAAGATGTCGGTAAGGATCCTTAAGACAAAAGCCAGTCATACCACAACCACCCAACCCCACCAGGGCTTCCTAAGGACCACCTGACTTGGTAACAAGTCAACAGTCCCAATGCTTGAGACAGCCTGGACTAGCCCATCAGGACCCATTTTCTCCCTCTGATGACACTAATTTGTTTGATCCCATTCACCTTCCCCCCAAAAGCCTTTAAGGGGTGAATAATGTGCATCTTCAAAATCCTGTTCTAATTCCCAAGGCGAGATGGCACTGTCAATATCCACCCAAGATCCTGGAGACACGAGAAGCAGCAGCCACATCTTAGTTCACTGGAAAACCAAGATGTCAGAATGAGAAAAAAGCAAGAACGCTGGAACTGGAAGGGAAAGGCTCTGTCTATCCCTCCCTCCTTCAAAGGTCAAAGACAGGCCTGCGGGAAGCACTTCTACATGCTTTCACTCCTGAGACTGGAGAAGGAAGAGGCGAGAAAAAGAAAAACACCCATGAATATTTCATGCAGCGCCTCTGCTGACTCTTTAGTTCCCCGAACACCCATTAAAGTGCCACCGTAATAATGTCATTGTTTGCTCGTCATTTTCCACCTGGCTCTTAGGGAGGAAAAAAACCAGAAATAATAATTCCTTGCTCTGATTGGGAGGTCACAGGAAATCATCTCCCACTTGTACTAAGGCTTTTGAAGATCAAAGGGCTAAACAATCACATTTTCATTTATTTGGCATCGTCCAAGAAGGCAGATTCCCATACATTTTTTTCAGATAAACAAAGCTTATCCTTAAGCATTAGATTTGTTTTTTGAATTTTAACCATTTCAAATGCAAGCAATTCCAGAAAAGTGTACCTACTTCTCTATTTTCTTAGACAAAATACATGGAGCAGAAAGTACTTCCCAGTCCTCCTTGTAAACAGCCTGTATTCTTACCTTGCTCCATTACAGGCTGTCTTAGCTTGGGGTTGCTTGCTCCTGGGTTAACAGCCTCACACTGAGGAGCTCTGTTTGCCTCTGGTGTCTGTTCCCCGCCCCCACATGCTTCCCAATTATAATTAGCTGCTCTAAATTTGCTAGGAATTGGAACACTTAACAACCAATATCATTACAACAGTACGTAAAAAGAGAGTTAATAGGCTCCAAACAAGGACTCAAGGTAGCATTATCTAAATAAATTGTATGACCTTGAGCCATGGTGCCTTGGCATCTGCAAACAATGTTTATTTATTGCTTCCAGGTGCATCCTGGATAGGAGGGTTTGCCTGAGAAGCAACCCTTAGTGGCTCTTTGTTATAACAATAACCCTCAGTTATTGTTCAGCGATTTTTCATTAATATGTGTACATACAGGTGTTTATGACCATTCCTTTGGAGTACTTATATATGTTAAGCACTGATTGTGTGCTAGAGACTGTGCTGACAATGGCACAGAATCTTTCCCAGGGTAAGCTCAGTCTAGCAGGGAGACAAACTTACATAACCCTGCTCCATTCATCTTGTTAACCCCACCCCCACTCTCCTGCTCAGAGGCCACTCTCCAACCCCTCCTGCCTAAACATGCCAGGCCCAACCACTGGTTCCTCTGGGCCTTTGCATTTTGTGCACTCCTCCCCTGGGACTCTCCCCTGCAGATCTTTGCATGGCTGCCTCCTCCTGTTCTTTCAGGTCTTAGCTCAGCCATCACCCCATCTGGGAGGCCTCCCTGACCTCCCGTTGCCCCCCAACCCCGGCCCTGCCCTCTCTAACGCAATCCTGTGTTTTGTTTTCTTCATAGAACCCTCTATGATCACATATTATTCTGTCCACTAACAGCCCTTCTGTCTACTTGTTGCACTTCTGTATAAGCTTCCCGAGCACCAGCACCTCCTGGGTATCCACCAGCCAGCACCCCCCAGACAGCACCAAGCCTCTGTGGAGCCCCTGCTGCATCAGCAAAGCAGCACAAATGGTTAGAATACAGCAGGGCAAGTTTGGGGAAAGGAGAGTGGAGAATATCTACCCATACATGGGAGGAGAAAAAAAGATCTCAAGGAGGTGAAATCTCAGCACCTGAGCAAGAAAGGTCTAAGGGGATTCCAAAAAAAAAGGGCACACGTCATAATATACCGAAAATACATATTAAGACAACCGCTCCACAAAATTTCAGCCTAATGATTTAAATATGGTCCAAGAACCCGCCACTGCTGGAATGGCAATGAGAAAGCTGGAACTCCTCCATTACCACTGTCCTCAGGTTTCCCTTGGCAAACCTGAGTGAGCACATACACCCTGTGCAGTAGAGTCTGGATGAGTCAGCTTGGGCTGCTGTAACCAAGGTCCACACACCGTGTGGCTTAAACAACAGAAGTGTAGAGTCTCACGGTTCTGAAGGTGAAAAGACCAAGATCAAGGTGTGGACAAGATTGATTCCTTCTGAGGTCCGTGCTCCATGCCTCTCCACTAGCTTCTGGTGGTGTGCTGGCAACCACTGCTGTTCCTTGGCTTGTGGAAGCATCATTCTGATCTCTGCCTTCATCCTCATGTGGAGCCCCCACTGTATGTCTGTCTGTGTCCAAAGTTCCCTTTTTATAAGGATACCAATCATCCTGGGTTAGGAGCCAGTTAATGGTATGACCTCACATTAACTAATCACACTGACAGTGACCCTATTTCCAAACAAAGTCACATTCTAAGGTGCTGGGGGTTTGGACTCCAACACACTTGGTTTAGGAGGAGAGATTCAACCTGCAGCAGAACCTCGGATTAGAAGTCAGCTTTCATAGCAGGGTCTGCTTCTGAGGATAAAGATGTGTCTAGGGTCATACTGGGGGCCCTGTGGAGGCAGATGAGCTTTGTCAGGCCACTAAGGGGGGAAGCACAAAACAGCAGCCTGGGAGAAGGTCCAAAAGAGTCTAGAAGAGTGAGGTAAACTCCATTCACATCCACAGAGGAACCACAGGCCCTGAGTACTAGCCAGATCACCTTAGCAGCTCAAAAGCCTCATGAGGTCCTAACTGTCTTTTTTATTTTATTTTTTAATTTAAATTAATTTAATTTTTGCTTTTCGGGGCCACATTGGTGACATATGGAAGTTCCCAGGCTAGGGGTCAAATCAGAGCTGCAGCTGCTGGCCTACACCACAACTATAGCAACTCAGGATCCAAGCTACATCTGCAACCTACACTGCATCTCATGGCAACATCAGATGTTTAACCCACTGAGCAAGGCCAGGGATCAAACCCTCATCCTCATGGATACTAGTCAGGTTTGTTACCGCTGAGCCACAACAGAAACTCCCTGTAATTTTAAAGTCATGAGGCACAGGACACTCAAGAAACAAGAGATCTCAGAGCCTGGACCTTAGAGACAGGCTATACAGATGAGAAATTGGAGACCAAGTTTCCTCATCAGCAAAATGAAAAGTTGGACCCTTCTTGTTGTCATGGCATCCAGGTCTAGGTTGTGGCCTACCTCAGATCTGGGAGCCCCCATTAAACATTATCAAATAGCTGAATGAAGTAAGGAATAAATGATTGCGTCCAGAGCCATAGGATAAGATGCAGAAATCCACATTGTAGTTAATCCTTCTCAAAAAAAAGAAAAAAGACCATGGATGAATTCAGGTTAAAGATCACTGCCCTCTGGACATGGTTAAAATTGAATAATATCGTAGCCACCACAACAGAGCAGTGCAAACACACCAAGGGCTTAATTAGACTTCTGATACATACGCACAGAGGTCCAGCCAGAATTTTCTTTGCCTCCGAACACGGATCTCAGATGTTTTCTCCCCATCCAGGACCTATCCATTGCTGGGCCTTGGTCTAAATCTATTCCTCAGCATTGAGGCTCCCAAACAAACTACTTCAAGAAGCAATTATTTCTCCGACTGAGAATTTTCCCATTTCCACGTCCCAGCCTAATGTGAGTCCTCCTGCAAAGGACTGAGAAGCTACAGCCAAGAATATAATCAAAGAGAAGGACAACCTGTAATCTTAACTTTCCCTTTGTACTTCAGACAACCTCCATCAGCATCAAGGCAGCAGGGAAAAAAAAAACAACTGCCAGCACGGGATTCACGCAGACACCTGTGCAGGGAGACTTCGCCCACAGAAAATGAAAGCGCCAACCTTTCATGCCAGAGTTTAAGAGGAGAAATCTCTTTAAAAATGAGAACTCAAAAGAAAGAAAGGGAAAAAGAAAGAAAAGGGGGGGGGGAGAGAAAGTTCTTACCCCCTCAGACTGAATTTCAAACGATGACCACAAAGCAACAGCCAGCTCAGTAAAAGCAAGAGGAAAACCTATTCCCCTCTGCAGCCCTCCAAACAAACAGAAACACAGATGCACAGGCAGTGGGGCCAGAGCTGAAGTTCAATGTTTGAGTGCCAAACCTGAGATGCCACCCTGAGAGCAAAAGCAGCCAGAGAAAGTGGCCCCCTGGAGCTGGCTCTGCCCCCGGCACCAGCCCAGTGTCTAAAGGACAAGCATTCCCAGCCCTGGACTGCAAAACTTTGCAAATGAGCTGAAAATCAGCCTGCAGTGGGACTTCGATGCTTGGAGGACAAGAGCTAATGGCAATTATTTAGTTTTAATAACTGGGTAACTGCTGACCAGAACAGCAGAGGCCAAAAGGCCAATGCCTTTGCTTTGCCAAGAAAACCAAGGGTTAGGTGTTAACTGCATAAAATCAAGTGGGCTGCTCCCCTGGTCACTTGTAATTGGGCTCTGCTGCCACATGATATGGGGACAGACCATTTGGGTCAGGGGGCCTCTGGCAGACCCACCTGGACAGAGCAAGCACAAACTTTCACGAGGTGTCATTGGGCTGAAGTACCTTTACTTGGACAACAGCAGCTGTTCAGTGCTGGAGTGAGTTAGAGGTCTGAAGGGGATAGTTAATCTTGAACATGGATACAGACCTGCCAGCTTTAGGAAAAGCCAAGGGACTATCTTGGCGGGGGGCAAAGGGGGAGGGCCAGATCCTGAAAGCAGGTGAAACTGTTAGGAGGTCAAGTCCTTGCACTGAGTCCCAGAAATCACTAATCTGAAAGTCAGGAAGGTTTATCCAGGCACCAGCACACAATATGAACATCCAGGCTCAGCAAACACACTTTCAGCAGCTTGGAAAATGAGATACTTAAGCTCCAAAGTGGTGTGTCTTGAAAGTATACCCCTGCCCGCTCTAAGAGGGTCGGTGCCATGTGATACACAGGAGCTGCAACTCTGCATGCTTGTTCCAGCCTCCAACTCTTCCCTCTGGCTTTCTCCACTCTCAGGGTGCTTTGTCCTGTCCCATTCAAACCCCGTCTGGTACCTCCCACATTCCATCTTGCTCCACCTTTACCCTACTGGGAAAGCCTATTGATGAAGGTTCTAGGTACGTCTTACCTGCCTTTCATGGTGACGTGCCCCTGCTGAACTCTTTGAGCCCTCCATCAATTTCAAGCTCAAAGAGTACTGAGGAATCACCCAGTCCAACTTTATAGATAAAAATACACAAAAGCCTTGTATCAACTATATCTCAATATTTTTTAAAAGAAAAGAAATTAAATTAATAAACCAAAGCCCAGGCAGGTTATCTGACTAATCTGGACATTCTTTTGTCAATTTTGGTTTCATATACAGGAATCTCATCTGTCCAATATGCTGTTATGTTTCTGAAAGACAAAGCTCTCATTCTGTACATTAGTCTTACATAATGCATAGCAATTTAACATACAGTACACAGAAGCAGATCCTTAGTAAATATCTGGCCATCATCAGTCCGTTTCCTCTGTGGTACACTGATGAGCTAACTCCAATAATAGTATTGGGGGGCTCAGCATGATCTCAACTTCCTTTAACCAGTGAGGAGCCACATAACCTAATAACTTTATAGAAGAGTGAACCACTTTGACTGATGTTCTGCACGTGGCAGCAATAATGAAGAGGATTGGTCCCTCAACAACATGCAGCCTATAGCACTACTCTATACCCAAGTACTACTTGGTGCATATTATTTGCCAGCTTCGTGTAATTAACAGTATTTGAAAGTCAAAAAAGAGGAGTTTGGGGTTCGTAGATGCAAACTATTACATTTGAATGGATAAGCAATGAGGTCCTACCTTATAACAGGGAACTGTATCCAATCTCTTGGGATAGAACATAATGAAAGATAATAAAGAGAATATATATATATATGTGTATATATGTGTATGTGTGTATATATACATATATGTGTGTGTGTATAGTATGTATGACTGGGTCACTTTGCTGTGCAACAGAAATTGGCGCAACACTGTAAATCAACTATAATTTCAAAAGAGAAATAAAAATATATACAATGGAGTTCCCGTCATGGCTCAGTGGTTGACGAATCTGACTAGGAACCATGAGGTTGTGGGTTCAATCCCTGGCCTCACTCAGTGGGTTAAGGATCCGGCATTGCCATGAGCTGTGGTGTAGGTCGCTGACTCGGCTCAGATCCTGAGTTGCTGTGGCTCTGGCATAGGCCAGCAGCTACAGCTCCGATTAGACCTCTAGCCTGGGAACCTCCATATGTTGCAGGAGCAGCCCTAAAAAGACTATACACACACACACACACACACACACACACACACACACACACACACACAATGAAAGAGAGAGAGACAGTCTTTGCTCTTGACTTTCAATCTAAGAGGGAAGACAGATTGGAACACAAAGCATTATCACACCATAGGACAAGTGTGACAACAGGGAAAAGGCAAAGGAGTATCCCTCTACATCCTTAAATGAAGCAGCCTATTCCCCAGGAATACAATGTGACTAGCTTGATGATTTGCCAAAGCCCCCAGCAAACTTCTGCTTCTAGGTTTCCTTCTACACTATACTCTCTACCCAGAATATCCTCCCTTTCCCCTGTAAATCTAACTCATCTCTGAAACTCAAGCTTCAAATTGAATCCTTAACACTTTAGGATTATCAATTTCATCCAATCACCCCTTCCCTACCTTACCACTTCCTTTTTTTGCAGCATTTATTCTCTCTTATGGTATGTCTTATTCAATTCTTATGTACTTATTAACTCTCATGCAATCTTATTATTGCTCTAAATTTTAAATTCCTTAATGATGGGTCTTGAGTTCTCTTCTCTAGAAAATTCACATAGGGACAAGTCTCAGATACACAGCAAGTGGCCAGTATATCTCCTTGCAGGATGGATGCCTGAATGGGTGAAAGGCTGAATGTGTCACATAACTAGCTATGTTTCAATTGCTGGTCAATAATCCCAAATAAATCGATCCTCTCTCTGCCTTCTATCCTCCCTATCACACGCAAACACAGAGAAACATGATACTATTTTTGGCCAACCAGAGTGAGTTCACCTGAAATGCATTAGCCACAGATCTTGGCTAAGATTAGCCAGGTTATTTAAATAGCACCTTTTCTAATTTAATTTTTTCTTTGGCATCTCCCCCTCAACCTGCCCTGATTCCATATGGATCTTTTAGAGCTTGGGGAAAAGGAGAAAATGAGTAAATGAACTGGCAGGAAAGGGGTATAATTCTGTGATTCAAATAGCCACCCCCTAATGAGTGAAATAAATCTTTATACTAATAAACAAGATGCCAATATATGGGCATGGAGTTTAGGACCCAGCCTGGTAGGGCCCCAGCAGAGGCTGATTTCTGTAATCAGTTTTCATTCCTCTACGAACATCCCAAGCTACAAGGAGTCTAGATGGGAATCATTTCCTGAGTTAACTTCGTGTCCTAGTTCAGGAAGCAAAGCCGTGAGCCCAACCATTGCTCTCTACCTCTGAGACCAAGGAAGCTTACCTATCTTTCAATGTTTCCCTTGGCATCTCTCTTTACAACACCTAAAACCAGAAATGCCAAGAGGAAGGATTTTTTTTTCCCCATGATTTTGGACTCTTTCTCTAAAATACGCTGATAGGTTTAAGTACGCAGCAAAAGTCCTTCCCTTTCCAGGGTTCCAGTCTGAAGCAGGCAATAATGCACAAGAGGAGCCTGTGGCCCAAACCTGGCCACACACCTAAACCAGCTGGAGAGCTGGAGATTCTGACCAGTAGGTCTTGGACAGAGGCTGACAAGCTGATGTGGCTCAAGAGCCCCAGCAGATTCTAAGGTAACCCACCTAAAAGACAGACTGGTAAACAAATAGAAACACTGTATTATGTAAACAGCATCTGCTTTTGAGTCAGGCCCGTCTAGGTGGAAATCTCAGCTCTACTAGTTACTACAAACCGGGTCAGGTGAGTTAACCTCTGGGTAAAAACTGCTTCTTCAGAAATCTCTTAAAGGGCTTTAAGCACACAGCACTCACAAAACTAATAGCTCAGGGCCAAGCATATACAGAATTTTAGTAAACAGAAACTGCCCACAAAGAGAGGCCAGGCGGTCTGGCCCAGTCCAAATTTCACTAAATCATATTAGGTCTATCAAGTTATAGCTCCATATCAGGATGTAAGTATGATTTAATCATTTTACATACATAAATTCTCAATTAGAATAAAGTGTATTGGGGGTTTCTGAAAATATAGTCACCATAAATGATAGCAGAGAATTCCAAGCTACAGCCTTGGACCTTTAGGTTATTGATCTCTGAAGAACGTCATGATAATTCTGCCTCATTCATAACATGGTGCCACAACATAAACCCCAAGGACAATGTCATACTAGAAAATAAGATCATAGACGAGGAAGTTCTCTGAAAAGTCTACTATGGTGTAATAAAAGTTAGTATCTTGAAAAGCCACATTTAGAAGGAACAGAGGGGAAAACCATCAACAAAGTTACACATTATGATCCTTTCTATACTTCTATTATCAAGGTTAATCATTCATATAGTATTAGGAAATGGGCTCTTGATTAAAGCTAAGTGTGCTATCAGCAAACACTTGCATACTTTCTGTTCTTGCTTTTTACACACATTTTGTATTCAGCGTAGCTTTCAGAAGATAGCCTTAACAGAAGGTATGTGGGACTTCAGTGTTTAAGCTCTCCTCTTGACATAACCCAGCCCAATCACTCTACATGAATGTAGATCACTTTTACGTTCATATTTCTTGGCAAGAAAATTTGCTGGTAAATATCATTTAACCTTTCTCAAACAGTGAAGGTGGCCCTGGTTCCATCCATCAAATAGATTCCTCACTCTTAATTTAAAATATTAGAAGGTGCCCTAAACCTTTTTCTGTTGGGGAGACCCAAGCAAATCTTATTTGGATAGATTCCCCATGGTTGTCTAAAGTCAATGCCAGATTCTTAAAAGACACCTAGCCAGGTAGAGCATTTAATTAAAAGAAGGTCAGTCAATAGGGTGGACATACTCCTGCTTGAGCAGTTAATTGCTAGAAAGAGTTTAATAAATTATTTTTGGAGCCAAAGTCCTTGTTTCCATGAAGGTTTTTTTTTTTTCCCCTTAAAATCTTCACCGAATTTCACCAGCAAATTCTTTCCAAGGTTGTTAAATAACCAAAGACAAACAGCTGTCTATAGGCATTCAAGATAACTGGAAAATATATAACCTCTCTATTTTAAGTCCACAGTAACTATCTGAAACCCAAGAGTAACTTTATTATTATACAGTGCCCCAATTCATTCTATGATCTTTTATTTTTAATATGAAATATTCAGATGAGAGTAACTAATTCCATTTAACAGAATCAAGTGCTGGTGAAAGGAAATTATATTTCAATCACTAAGCAAACATAGCAACAATCACAACAGAACACACCTAATACCTTGAGATTTTATTCTCAAAGAAAAGGAAAAAAGGAAGCTAAATGAATCTGTGATCCAGCCAGAGAGCAGGTCCAGCCCACAGCAAAACTGAAATAATTTAAATGTGTCCTTGAGGTCCTTCTGTTTCTTTTTAAACAAGCCTTATTACCCTCAATGGTGATTCTCCACCCACCCTAAGTTTGCCAACTACTGAACTTCACTCAACTTTGCAATCCAAACACTGTCTCCATGCTCCAAAAATGATCTTTCCTTTCCTTAACACCAAAAATTTCTTAAAATTCAGCGTTTATCTGGAGCTTTTCAGAGGAAACTAACCAAAACTCCAGTTCCTGCTAGAATTAAGCTATTAACTTAATGTGGCCCTTCCATTAAGATTTCTGCATTTTTAAGATGAGGACTTAATTCAATTGAATAAAATCTGAGGGGTAAAATTCCAGTCTCTGAATAAAGCCATTGCAAGAGAAAATGAGAGAATATATCTGGGAAGGAGTGACCTCCATTTCCCTTCTCATATCACACTATTTAAGAGGGAAGCCAAATAGCTCTAAATGCACTTTCCCTAAAATGGTATTATTGTGGCTTGTTCTCATCCTAGGCTGTCTTGAATAAAAGCGACTCTGATTCGAGCCTCTCATCTCACAGTGAAGGAAGCTAAAGACCACAGTCACTTAATGACCTGCCCTAGGTCACAGGGCAAGCTACAGTCCTATCTCTCTCTCTCTCTCTCTTTTTTTTTTTTTTTTTTTTTTTGTCTTTTCTAGGGCCGCACCTGCGGCATATGAAGGTTCCCAGGCTAGGGGGTCCAAATCAGAGCTGTAGCCACCAGCCTATGCCAGAGCCATAGCAACTCGGGATCCGAGTCACATCTACGACCCATACCACAGCTCATGGCAATGCCGGATCCTTAACCCACTGAGTGAGGCCAGGAATCGAACCCTCAACCTCATGGTTCCTAGTCAGATTCATTAACCACTGAGCCACGACGAGAACCCCTCATATCTCTTTTTCACTCTCTGTGCTCTACATGGGCTTTGAAGAAATGGCTATACCCTACTTCTTCTGCATTTACTTAATCTCTTCACTCATCCAGTTGCCATGTTTTGTTTCACCTGCAAAGTAGAAATAACGTCATAACTAGTCTTCCTGCTTGCATGGTAGCATAGCTCCTATCCGGTGCCCAGAGTCCCTGTCACTCAAATGTTTAGAGTCACCACACTGCAGACACACCAGTTAATCTACAGGAATGTCTCTCGAGAACCCCATGTGCCTTTCCAACCCAGGATTGTTAACCTCTCCCAACAGAAATCTCATAACCGTATAGCACTGGGAACTGTATCTAGTCACTTGTGATGGAGCATGACGGAGGATAATAAGAGAAAAAGAATGTATATATGTATGTGGGACCAGGTCACTTTGCCATACAGTAGAAAACTGACAGACCACTTTAACCAACCATAATGAAAAAAAATTCATTAAAAAAAAAAAAGAAATTTCATAACCTCTCAAGAAGACCCATCTCATGACCAGGCATTCCTATTCGGATTTATTCATTATTTTGTACTCAAATTTGTCTCCCAATGGATTAGCATAAGTTCTGTAATTTGTTACCCTGTTAAGCAACCCTAATATCTCTTTTATTTGACACTCTTAATTACATCTGAAGGTTGCTCTCATGTCTCTTCTTTGCCTTCCCTTTCTCTTTTCCATGTTAATAATTCCCTGTTTCTTCAAACATCCCCCATATGATATGATTTAAAATCTTATAACAGGGTTCTCCTTCTCCCACATGTCCTCCGATTTGTTCATGTTCTACTCTGTATCCATCAAAACAGGGAAATTATTTTAAATGAAAATCTTACAAACATGATATTCCAAAATTAAAAGTGCATTGTACAAAGAAAACTTCCCCGTTCTCTTTCCAGATTATACATCTGTAACATAGATTAAGGTTTCATGAGTTTTTTGGCTTCTATCAAGTGGACTCAGAGTGAACTGTGAGCTTACTGTTTTTCAGGCCACTTAATAATATTTTACTCATGCTACTAATTCTCTCAAACATCTCCCTCATCCTATTTTGTGCAGTTTAATTTTGGGATTTGTAGAACTTTACATTTATCCCCGCTACATTTTGTTCTGTTAGAGTTGGCCCAGATCTCTGGTCTATAAATATCATTTTATATCCTGTTTCTGTCTTAGTATTCACTGTCTCTCCTGTCTTTGTGTTATTTGCACATTGGATGAACTTGCTATCAGTATCTCCCCCAACCTGAAGGAAATGATCCCTGCATCTCTTAAGCCAAGTAGAGGACAGGACCAAGGACAGCAGCTTACTGCTTGTATACTAGGTGATCTCTGGGTTAATTTACAACCTTAAGTCAGTATATTTTGAGAATGGTTGTTTGACCAGTTGTTAATCCATCTAGTTTCCCTCGCATACACATATAAATCCATATTAATCACAAAAATATCACAAGGAAGTCATTCAGATATGTTGATGAGATCTTTTCTGCTTGTGTTATTTTCTTTCTCACCAAACAGATTAGTGATTCTTATAAAAGAAGCAAAATTTATGCTAGCATGAATTGCTTGCATCAAACCCTCAGAGCATCCCAGTGATCATCACCTCCTCCTCATTATTTTAATATCCTCTTCTAAAATCTTGCCCATGGTCATTTTCAAGCTCATTGCTCTAGAGTTGTGACATCCATCATCTGACATTTGTCTATCTCATTCTCGAGATTCTTCAGTCTTTAAGAATGAGATTCTACATAATGTTTCTCAAAGCCCTGGCATAAAACTCCTCCATGATAGAAGACTTGAACTTATTTAAATCAATATGATATTCTATCTGCCTCTTCAAACACTTTACATGGCTTTTCTCATTTATTCATGTTCATTTACACATGTTCATTCCACACCATTGAGTTCCAAAGATCATTTTCCTTGACCCAGAAGACAAAATTAAAGCAGAAACTGAGGTGCTCTTATTTCTCTATCATCCATCGCTTCCTTGATATCTTTGTCATAATATTTGCAAAAATCTCACTCGTTTCCTTTTTCTAACTATAAAATATTCCAAAATTTTGCCTTCCACACTATTCTTTTAGGTCAGTGCTACCCACTAGCTTATATTACATATACCTTGCCTTTGAACACATTTTCAAGCATATTGTTTAAAAACTGTGTCAGATGCTGATCAAGAAAAAAAAAAGTTATGTGGTCACATAATAAGTTAGTTTCTATCATTTGTTGATTTTCAAAGAGTAGTCATTCTCATTGTTTTGCAAGGGATCTACAATTAGTGCAGGCTCAGGAAATACCAATAAGATCACGTCAAAAAAAAAAAAAGAAACTAAATGCTCTTCATGTGGCAATCAAAGAAAGAAAACAGACAATATCAATATGTAAAAAACAAGCAACATAATAATTCACTAAAACCTTAAAAAATGAATGCTAGTATAGCACAGTACTGAAGCACACTGGTTTTGGGGTTAGCAAAGTTGAGTTCAAATGCTTTGGTTCAACTCACAGTAAGTGCGTAATCTTGAGATATTTACCTTTTCTTTCCAAGGCCCCATCTCCCTCACTTATGGAATATACATAATCCTAGTGCCTACTGTTCAGAGGGCAAGGAGGATTCAATGAAAAAGAGGAAAGAATGAATTTGTTCAGTTATTGGCACACAATAAGCACTCACTAAACCCCACTGTATTTTGTATGCTCCCATGTAAAATCCACTTTTAATGTTGAATACTTGGGCCAAAGATGTCCCAATTTCTAAGGAGCATGAAGTATGAGGGCGATATAAATAGCTTAGGAGAAAAGAAACTAGGAAAACAGCTGATGCAGAAGTCACAATCAAGTTCAGATTGATAAAGTCCTATCTCTGTCTGCTTTTGGCCTTGCTTCTGTAAACTCCTAAAAGACAAGGTTTCTGAAATATACTTCTTTGTGACCATCATGCATGTTCACACACACACACACACACACACACACACACTTTGCACAGAGTGAGGTGCATGATAAGTGCAAAATAACTATGCTCGATGGATCAGTTATCTCAGAGTTGGAAAATAAGAAGTAAATTCACAACTCTCCAGGCTACACAAAAATCAACTGCAGTAGGTATGTTATATACCCAGGTCTCCTCTTCCTGGGAATTGCCTGGCCTCCTACCAGGCCTCCCTGGTAATGTGGTGGCCCCCCTGCAGTCATGTTTTTGCTTCATGACGCTGTCCCTTTGGGCACAGCAGGCTGGTTTAATGGTGGACACCTAACCAGGACTGGCGGACAGCTGGGAAAACTGGATTCTCTCTCTAGAGGATCTGTTAGGAATTTAGTTACTCTTGGTGGAGACCTGGAAGGAGGGTTTACAAACTCTGGCCCCAGAGGCTTTGGATTTTCCTTAATCCCCACCCTTTCTTCAGGTCTGGTTGTTCCCCGAAATGCCTATAGGACTACTGTATCTTTCCAATAAATTTCATTGTCTTGCTTAAGTGAATTCCAGATGGTTTCTGTTGCCCTTAGTTTAAAAACAAAAAGAGAACTAATTCACTGAGGAAAATGAAGAGAAAGAATACCCATTTCATCATCTGCCTGGCCTTGCCTATAGCTACTCATGCTTTTGGCTGATACAAACAACCAAAACAAAATGTAATAGCTTACTATTTGTTAGAGCAGACTGAATAGAGCTCAGTAAAGCTTTTTAGGAAAGAGATTATGGAATCGTGTCAGCAAAATGTATCACTCAGATCCATAAGCGATTATAGACTTTAGAATCAGACCACATGAAGTCAGAAAAAAGCTAGAATCTGCCAAGAGAATTATTTTTCTGAGAAGATTAATCAAAGTTGCATGGCAAACTTGAGGGTGAATGCTGTCTGCATGTTTACTATATGCTAGCTACTGCTCTAAGGGGTTTTATGCGCATTAACTCACTTGGCCCCCATGACAACCATGTGACTTGGAGATGTTAAGATGAGGAAACTCGGAGCGTGAGAGATAAACCTTTCCCAGGATTTCATGGCTAGAAAAAGCGGCAGGTGGAGGCTTCAAACCAGTGCTCTTAACAAGGGACGGTCAGGCATCTTGTAAGCTGACTGGGTTCCTCCAGATGCAAGCATATTCCGTGCAAAAATGTAAAGGTGCAGAGAGGAAACTGTCTTGCATAAGTCGTTTGGCACTTTACATGTGTACGTGTTCATTCTTTCAACAGACATTTACTGACACCTCCTGCGTGCCAGGCACAGTGCTAGGTTCTGAGATCAGTCCCAGTGGCACCTCCCTTGTAGAACAGGGTCCCCAGGATTGCAGGAGGTATGCACAGGATATCCCACAGCATCTTATACTGGGTAGGCATTCAATAATGTCCAAGTTTCAACCTACACTCGACATATAGGAAGCATTTTTTGCCTTTCTACAATCTACAGGTTAGGTGAGCACCCCTCACTGATTCTCCAGGAGCTTCGTGTCCCCATCACAGACTTCCCACAGCACTTTGGAAGTATCTGTGTGTTTGTTTAGTCCCCTATTATACAAGCTACTTGAGCATGTGACTGTGCCATCCATCTGCTTCACTCAGGCTGGGGAGGATTTCCAGCATATGAAGATCTTCAGCAGATGTCTGTTGTGACCTATTACCTCTTCATACGCCCATCATTTGAAATCAAAAGTTATGGCAGGACAAATACTCTTAGCAGCTAGTCCACTGGCAGAGTGGGATCTGTCCTAAACCAGCTATTTGCTTTCCTGCTGTCTTCTTTCTGACCAACTCTATCCATATGAGAGATGGCCAGATAGATTGCAGCTGAAGCTGAGCCACAGAACAAAGGAACAAAGTTCCCTGCAAATTATACCCATGGCATTGGCTTCACCAGTTTAGGCCTTCAGCCACTTAGGAGGAAGTGCCCCACTCAGTGGAGCAAGTGTGGATTTGAATCTACATGGACCTAGAGTTGGATACCCCAGTCTCCACCCAGAAGCTACATAAGTGAGAACAAGCAAATTTTTCTGAGCCTTGGTCTCCTCATTTAAATACTTCCCTCACAGAGTCATCGGGAGGATTAAATATGAACCATACAAATGAAGTGCCAGAATACAGTAGCTATCAATAAATATGAATAGCCCACCCCTTGCTTAATGCAGCATATGTCTTTTAAAAGTATTTACTTATACTTTTATATGTTTTGGAGTCTACTTTTCTGTCTCCTCCATTTTCATTTTTCTCAGTTGGTAGACTTTTTAATATAGGTGTGACAACAGGAAACAGCTGGGAGACACGAATGATTTTTAAAAACTCATAATTAATTGAGGATGATAGACTCATCATCACAGTCTGCTATAAAATCTTGCATGGGAAACCCCCTTGAAACCTCCTGACTCAAAAATCCCAAGGCTTGCAACTATGTTCACTGCGCAAATGAAACATCACTCCTCAAACCACAACTAATTTTATGTTTAACTTTTTTAAACAAACCATAACAAATACTAAGTGTAGCTAATCATTCCCTGATTCCTTTGGTGTTCATTGTAATAGTGCTAATTACAATAAACACATTTGGAATTAATGTGCATGTCATATGCATATATCAATTCCATTCTAATTTGCCATTGATTAATGCCTGTGAAGTGAACAATGAATCTTCAGTTTTAATATACCACTCACATCTTGAGCAGCACAACCTTAAAAATGGGTCCCTGGCATTCAACCCCAATCCACCAGCCTGCAAAAGGCAAGAGGGTCATTGGAGGAAGAAGATTCTGACTGTCTTCCTCTTCTCAGTGTTCATGATGCATGGTGGTTCAGGCAGAGTCCAGGTTCTGCAAACCCAGCATTAAAACACATCAGTGTGGGAGCAAATAAGGTTTGGGAGCTAAAACCTGGTCTTGGAATCAGATCTACTGTTAAATCCTGGCTTTGCACCTTATTAGCTAGTGTATTGTTTCAGGCAATGTATTTCAATCCCTCTACCTTTCAGCTCCTTCATCTGTAACAGAGGAGATAATATGTTCCTCATAGGACTGTTGTGAGGATTAATAAGGAAAAGCAAATGCTTCACACTTCTCGACAAATGGGTTTGTGCTTTAATTTTTTTAAAAAATAGCATTATAATTGATAAGGAGCACTATTATAATGGAAAAGTTGCTATTACAAACTAGGAAGCTCATTCGACAAGATGCACTCACATAAGTAATTGTCACCCGAGTGGGCACAGCAGGTCAGGGGGTCCAAGAGTGAGACAGGAGAGGGAAGACAAAGATACCTCTGTTTTTACTTTTTGTTTTGGGGGACTTTTGAATAAGGCTGTCTTGGAGGTTTGAGTTAAGCTCACAGAGTGATGATGGGGAAACAGGTAGAATTCTAGAGTGAGATGTCTGAGCCATCACCCTGCTACCAGCCACCATGCACAAGCCCCTCAAGCTTTTAAGAGTTGGCTTCTATAATGTGGAGATAATACCAACCTCACAGTGTTCTGAGGGTCGAAGGAGGTGATGAAATAGGTAACGTTGGAAGCAACATTACCTTATCGAGTTTATTACTATTATTATTAGCATAATTAGCATCATCATCATCATCATCCCCATTAATGAAGGTCAAGGGAAGCCCATTCAGAAATCCTTTCCTTGGAACCCTAGCCTTTAAACTTATGCCTGAATAAAGGATGCATTGCATTGTCTTGCTCATAACCTCTGGTCCAAGTCTCCACATATACATCTGTACAGAGCAGGCAGATTCCCTGTGTTTCCCAGCCCCAGCCAACAATCTCACCAAAGTATGCTCAGGTGTTGGGGGGCAAAGGGGGGTAGATTATTAAGATACTTTATGACATTTAATTTTTTAATTTAAAACATATAAACCACAGAAATGACAATTTCTAAAATTTCCCTAAATTGGCCAAAAGGCACAAACTTAAAGATTCAAAAAATTTAGTGAACCCCAAACAAGATAAACCCAAAGAAACCCATACCAAGACATATTGCAAACTTTTGAAACCTAAAGACAAAGAACAAAATCTAGAAAGCTGCAAGAGAGAAACAAGACCTTACCTACAAAGGAAAAACAATTTGAATAACAGTGAATTTCTCATGAGAAGTGAGTGATAGCAGGAAGAAATGGCACATTTTATATGAGCTGAAAGAAAAAAAAATACTGTCAACCCCATATTCTATATTCAACACAAACATCCTTCAGGAATGAAAGGGTAAATCAAAATATGCCCAAATGAAAGAACACTAAGAAAATGTCTATCGGTAGTCCTATTCCAAAAGAATGGTCAAAGGAAACTATTGAAACAAACAAACAAATTATCAAAGAAGGAATCTTGGAAACCTGGAACTGGGCCATTTGGTCAGCCTCTTCAGAGAGTTGGGCTAGTAATCAACATAGGCCTAAGAATTTTCCCTAGGATGGTAAATTTCTATGTGATCAGAAAAATTCAATCCATTTGCCTGAACTAGTTGGAAGACCCCTGTTAATTTCTCTGCAAACACAGCTTCTGCTTCACCTGAATCAGGACTTTGGCAGAGAAAACCAGGATGGTCTTTTCACTTGTTCGCACTATCATGGTAATGCTCAGATACAGAGATCCAGGGCAACATGGCCCTGTGACAGCTGGTGGCTGAGATTAAAGTAGTTAAGCCTGCCCTGAGCATTTGCTGCTGGATGCAGAAGTTCTATGTGTTCATGGATCCAGCCATGGGCAATGGCTTCCACATATTCTTAACGACTGGAAGTGTCAGATGTATGAAGAGCCAGCAGAGTCCCTCAGAGAACCCTGAGACATACATCTCTTTAGTATGTCTCTTGGGTTCCCCTTGCTTTGCTGCTGGCCACCACTACTGCGAGATTAAGTTAAGTAGGAAAGTTAACTGAATAGGCTGGATGTCTTTGCAGAAATATGAATAGTTTCAAGCAACTTCCTTGTATCTTCAGCCCTTGGGTTCTGGGTTGTGAATATTAGGGAAAGAAGTGAAGTTGCCAACACAAGTTTGCAGAAAGTAAGGATTTTCCTGGACTATGACACGAAAGCCATTTCATCGTTCAATACCTCTAATGGTTTCCCTCTATATACACACAAATGTGTCTGTCTCAGAACCTCTGCATCCACTCTACTGCCCTGGGGTCCCAAGAGATGGTAAGACTGTGGAACTCATAAAGATCTGTCACAAAGAAGCTACAAATATTGCAATTTGGATACAGTAAAGAAACTTGGACATATAAAGTCTTTCCAGAAAGAGAGAACAAATAGCAGAAAACTATTGGCTCATAGGTCCCCAAGTTCTCAGATACGAACAGGTGGCTCTGTCCATGAGGTGCTGCTTCAAGGGGAATTGAGAACCTGTTTCTGGAGAGTGCCTGGGCTGGACCAGCGTCAAATATCATGGATGTGTGGATGAGTTGTAAACAAAGAAAAAGTCATCATATTAAAAACCTGAATGCCAAGCAAGAAAGATGATGAAGGCCTAAAACAAGTTTCCAAGTGAGCATGTTAAAAGAGGACTCAGAGATGGAAACATTTTGAAAGGAAATGATGAAGCTCACATACAAAGAGTACAAAATAAACAGTCTTCAAAAAGACTCATTACCCAAAAGAGACTATAACACCTACTTAATCGAATAAACCACAAAGTCATCCAGGTCATAAAACATTACTACCATGCCAAAGCTCTTTTGGGATGCTGACAATAATACCCAAAAAGATGAATACTGGATTCATCAATATCAATTTCAAATATATTTCTAGGTCTTGATAGAATAACAAAGCATCAGAGTTCCCACTGTGGCTCAGCAGGTTAAGAATCCAATTAGAATCCATGAGAATGCAGGTTCAATCCCTGGCCTCACTCAGTGGGTTAAGGATCCGGCATTGCCACAAGATGTGGCATAGGTCGCAGAAGCTGCTCAGATCTGGTGTTGCTGTGGCTGTGGCACATCTGATTCAACCCCCAGTCCAGGAATTTCCATGTGCCACAGGTGGGGCCCTAAAAAAAGCAAAAAAAAAAAAAAAAAAAAAAAGAATATTGAAGTGTCACTGTGCTCTCTAGAACATAGCCCTCATGTGCAACAAAACACGCATGTGAAAGTGTCAAAATGTCCCCTAATGGGGGCTATAGGCCCTTAAAGTGTGAATATACTCTTAAAGTATGTATCCTTTCTATCTGAGTGTTTACTTCTTCAGAAAGTCACTGGAACATTAAGAAAAAGCATCACTTCCACACAAACAAGAAATCGCTTTGCTTTTCAGAAGCTCATCTCACTCCCATGGCCATATTCCCTTTCTTCCTTCTGTGTTTGAAGTCAGATCCCAACCACCAGACCTTCTGAGCTCCATCCAGTCAATTCACAAGAGGGTTTGTCTGAGGGCAAATGACTGGCCAGATTCAGCGATGACACTCAGAGGCCTAAGGCCCAGGAACTCAAGCATTCAAAACTTAGGATGACAAATTCAGTCCATTCACAGGAGGGCAATTAAGAATGGTGGCTGGTTTGTTTCATAAGTGGATTCCTGGGTAGCCCAAGTATGACAGCTGTTTAACACCAGCCCAAGGGGATGAGCCAAGATGAAAAAGAAAATGAGTTCAACCAAGCCTCATTCTGCTATTAAAAAGAAGCAGCAGAGAGGAAGAGAGAGAGAGAGAGATGCATCTGACTTCACTTTGAGCTACTACTGTATTGTGTTTGGAAGGCTGGATTTTTTCTTGGGGGTGGGGGTGGTTGGATTAGAGGAAAAAAAGGCACACTTGGAAAGAAAAGAAAACTGTTATTAGTGAGCAAATCAAAACTGGTTTCAAGATACCCAGGGCCTGGCGGGCATTTGTGGCATGTGTAATAACTGTATCCCAAACAGACATCCTTATCGGAATGCTCATCCCCAAAGCCGACTTCAATTGCTGCCTTTTCATCTAGGCGGCCACCAACAGGCCAGAAGCTCAGCTGCAGCTTTCATTAATTTCCACCATCACTGGCCTATCTTGAAGCTTCTGCCAGGAAGGGAGCCTAGGGCTTTGCCTTTTTCATAGGTAATTTACAATTACAAGGGCCAGTTTCCTTGAATCCTGCAGTGAGACAGAGGGACTTGGGGAACAAGCTTCTTTCTCTCCCAAAGAAACAAAGGAATTGGTTTAAAAAAAAAAAAAAAAAAAAAAAAAAAAACACCCAGAGAGAGCTCATGAATACCCCAGCCCAGCTCTGGCTCTAGCCAGAAATAAACATGAAAAATAATGAAAGTCCTGAAAGTGAACAGCTGAGGACGCATCACTGGCTGCATTCAGGGGCAGCTCTCAAAAGCCACCTGGAGTCTCCTGAATCCCAAGTAATAACTTTCAAACTATTTCCTAAGCCAATTTTTTGAGAGTCCTGAATGGTTGGCATAAGTGCCAAGAACAATGCAGTGGCACAGCTTCCTCGAGCAGCCCGGCCCCCTGCCTGCCGACATTCACAGAGGCAGGTGAGCTGTGTGAAAGGCGAGCTGCAGGGGCACAGCCCCCTCAGGAGCCCTTCTCTTTCCTGATGTTCTTCACCAACTCTTGAATTTGTGCTCCACCCGTTCTTGGGAAAGAATTTCTCATCTGAATATCAAAGAGTAGACTCTTTTATTAACTTTTAAAAAAATGTTTTAAGAAAAAGAAATCTAACTGGCCAAGCATCTTGATAGTAAGTTAGTAACAGGTCTTGTATCCTGGTCATCTCACTGAATACTCCCATCACATGTGCAAGGTCAGTGTTGTTTTTATCTCTGGCGATCAGAGAGGTTAAATCTTTTTGTCAAGGTCATAAAACTTCAAAGTACCTGAGCTGGGATCAAACCCAGGTCTTGCTCGTTCTATCCAAAGTCCACAGAGGTACTTTTCACTGCAGAATGTGGTCTCTCCTGTCAAGGGGTCCAAAGCAGTATCAATGGAGGTGATGCAGAGGGATATCAGAGGCGAGCCCCCCTGCCCACATGCGGCCTTCAGGTTTCATGCTCACAGTGATGGCCCCAAAGCCCTCATTGCCTGCATGGGGCTGCAACTGTGACACTAAGCAATGGCCCTTCCTGGGGTCCTGTGCATAGCCACAGACTCTTCCGTGCTCAGCAGCTTAGCCGTCGCTTCTTAGGGAGAAATACAAGTTCTGCTCCTAAAGCTTTTTTAATCTACTTTTCAATCTACTTGGGAAGATAGGACCAAGGTCAGCTCTCAACTGAATTACAGATAAGTAGTTTTTCCTTAGTGCCTCAGCTTTCTCTTCCTCCTCTACCCTTTGCTCTCTTTTGCTTCTTCTTTACTTCCAGGGCCTGCAGGCTACTTGTCACTACTATGATTTCTCCTAGAGCTAAAAGACCACTGACTAATTCATACTAAAGTGTATAGAACTATAGATGTTCATCCTTACAATAAACAAGTATATTTCTTTTATTTTTTCTTTATTTTTTAATTGATTTTTTTATGTTTATTTTTATTTTTTTGCCTCCCTGCAGCATATGAAGTTCCCAGGCTGGGGATCAGATCTGAGTCACTGTTGCAACCTATACCACAACTGAGGCAATGCCTGATCCTTAACCCAGTGGGCCAGGCCTGGGATGGAACCTGCATCCTGGTGCTGCAGAAATGCTGCTGATCCCATTGTGCCACAGCAGGAACTCCCATGGTATATTTCTAATGATAAAAATTACCATTGCATCCTAGACTAGGAAATAAAGTATATTTCTAGGGAAGAGATCTTGCTAGCATCCCTAAAAGCAAACCTCAAAAACAATTTTTCCACATTTCTGATTTACCCAACATTCACATATTCACACAGATGTGCACACACACTTATGTACAGGCAGAGACATGAACTTAAAAACAGTCTCTACTCCACCTGAATCCATTTACTAGATGCTGAATGCCTGCTATCGTGGTGAGAGCATGAGAGCAGGTTACCAAGATTAGCAGGACACTAGGACCCTTAAGAAGCTTATAATTTGTCTAGGGACAGACATGCATCTAAAGACATCATTGCCGGAACATCATAGCCCCGGGGGTCCTTTGGTTTTGAGGAGATGCTGAAAAAAAGAGCAGCCCTATGTAAATGGAGTTAGGTTCACAAGCTTGCTCAAAAAAGGGGTTTCCCTCTACCTCCCTACCACAAAAAAGGGGTTGAGGAAATAAAATTGAAACTTTTGAATGTTTACAGCAAAGCAACAAATCTGGTGCTTCCTAAGAGAAACTGACGTGGAAACACTGCAAAGCTGCTTTATTTAAATGCATAAGCCATTGGGATATATTTGAAGGCAAGTCTCAGATCTCCATATTTATTAAACCTAAATCAATGCCTGACACACAAAAAAATGTGCCCAGAGATTTCCTGAGAATGAATGAATGAATGAATGAATGATAGAAATTAGACAGGCATCAGGTCCAATTCTTTGGGGTCTAGCTGGGTGGTCTCTGCATCTGCTGAGTGGAGAGCCTTGCCAGCCCTCCCCATGTCTCAGGGCTCTTAGGAGCATTGGAAGAGCTCATGGACTCCAGAGCATTTTCAGAAGCATAAAGCATTCTGCAGGTTCTAGGGTTGTTATTATTCTTTTGCAGATGCCCATGACAGTCCACAGCCGTTCTTGTAGGGAAATTGAATTCATTCCTGATTAATCAGCCTGTTTACTGCAGGCTGATTGTAGCCTGACTTGCCCCTACTCTGGCTCTGGGGCTCCCTCCCCCACTGTTTGCCTCGAAGCCCTTCAACCTTGGGACACCAGAGCCAGAAATAGGACCTGGAGGAAGCCCTCCTTCTCCCCTGCAGCTTCTCACCCTGCACAGGGTCCCCTACCCCCAGACTCACCTCCATTCTGGACACATCGGGCTGCACCCAGATGCCTGCACAAAGCTCCCCAGCGAAACAGCCCCTCCCTTCTGGATGTCAAGCACTGCCTTGTCCCTCCCCCCTTGCTAATTCTGCGTAGTAGCACAGCTATTTTCAGAAAAGTGCTCTATGATGTGCACATTTTAGCCCAAGATAAAGGCCTCTAAACAGGCCCCAGCAGCAGGTATATAAAAACAGAGGTTGATCCAAGTTAAGGAGACTGAGCTTGGAGTTCATCTTTCTAGTATTCTGATACCCCCCTCCCTTTGGGGGCCAGCAGAAGCACTTAGCATTTGACATTTTTAACTTCCTGCAGCAGAGCTGGGGTCTAAATGTTCCTGTCTCAAGAGGCCTCTATCACCATTAAAATTGGTGTTGTCCTGGAGTGATTCGCCTTTCAAATACAAGTGCCACAGTTTACGAACATCACGTCCAGAGACAACAGGGAACACAGAAGCAACAATGGCCCTGACTTCATGTTTCTCCGTGTCTCTCTTTGTACCCATAACGTCTGCTATTAAGCATCTGAGATAGCACAATTCTGTTAAAGCAAAAACAATATCCTGTTTCATTATCAATATGTCAGACCCCTGCGTGGAGACCCTTCTTGCTCTCTTTGTATATGCTGGGGTCCTTATCCAGAAGGCACTCCACACAGTTTTACTGAGGGGCAATGAAACACCAGATCAGCAGGAGTGACCTAAGGCAGTGTCCTGCCCCCGACACACACACCAAGTCCAGTTAGAGCTTCTTGAGCACCTGTTGCAACTAGTAAGAGTAATATGTTTATAATCGCATTCAAACTACCTTAAAACTCTATGAGATGATCCCCAAGGTTGAAAACACGATTTTAGAGAATTTAACTGATATGCCCAAGTTGGTGGAAGGGCTAAGATTTGAATTCAAGCCTCTGACTTTGGAGTCCTTATCCCTAAGGCAGCATCAATATATCACCAACATAAAACATCCAGGGAATTCTCAAGTTGCCAAATGGTGCTGGCCAGTGTTTATCCCTTCATTTGTCTACTTCATAATTTTTACAGTATCTATGAGCATCAGAGGGCTATGCATGTTCTAGACACAGGAATCAATGTTCCTTCCTTCAGTTAATCATATTTCAGAATCTGTATGAGTTTAATGGCCTGGGAAGGTCTATGGAATGGGGCAGACCCCAAAGTAAGACTTAGAAATATGCAAAGGCATAAGAGATACATTACAGTGGGATAAACAGTGGGAGCAAAGTCCTAGAGCCTGGAATGTGGATGAAAGGTGATGGGGAGGGAGTTTCTATTGTGGCTCAGTAGGTTAATGACCCAGCGTTGTCTTTGTGAGGATGTGGGTTTGATCCCTGGTCTTGCTCAATGGGTTAAGAATCTGGCATTACCTCAAGCTGTGGTGTAGGTGGCAGATGTGGACAGAACCTGGTGTTGCTATAGCTGTGGTGTACACCAGCAGCCACAGCTCTGATTTCGACCCCTAGCCAGGGAACTTCCATATGCCGCAGGTGCAGTCGTACAAAAAAAGAAAGGTGACAGAAAAACTGAAGCTCCCAGTGTCAGTGGAAGAAGAGTCGGGGATTAGGCAGCCTTTTCTAGAAAAATCCTGAGCAGTGACTCCTGGGAAGGAAATCATTTTGAGTTAGACCCCAAGCCTGACTCCTTCTCCCAGAAGAAGCATGATTCAGTAAATGAAGAAGCAGACTAAGAAGACACATCAATTTGCATCTCTGCCTCTGGCTGAGACCTAAGAAAACCCTTTGAAAAGATCACCATGATACTCCCATGGACCATTTATCATGCTGCATTGGAGAGAAGTTGCTATCTCTTGCAGATGTGAATATATAGAGTGTTATGGTGTTTCTCCAAGCCCCCTCAGGCCTCTTCACCATGCAGTCCAGCTCAGTAGGACCAAGAGGATGGGAGTAATGAAGGGGTGGTAGTGACGCACCAGGTAACTAGACCGATCCCAGGTGTATTGGGAACACATTCACTCACTCAAACTCCACCCAATTCCAGCCATCCTAACCATGATAAATATCCTCCATACCCAACTCAACCTTGGTCCCTTGGCTCTGGGTCATCACCTGGGTAAAATGGAAAGCCTGGACTCACTACTTTTTTTCAGTCTGGGAGGGATATTAGCAATTGTCCAGCAAAATGCCTGAATGGAGATAGGAGATCTGCAGATATGAGACTCAATTAGTGGACAGGTGGCTGGTCTTAGACATTCCTGGTGACCAATCCAGATGGCCTTCTCCATTTATCCCAAAATACCTCCTCCAAACACCCTTCCAGTTGTCAATACTCTAGAACGCAAGAGACGCAACATGGCAGGCTAGACAGGGAGGCAGAAGCTCAGGTTCTAGCTCAGCTCTGTCCCTCCATAGCTATGGAGCCTTGGTCTTAATATATGTTCATTCTAAACACTTCTTCCTTGAGCCTCAGTTTCCTGATCTATAAAATGCCAACAAAAACAGTGGCAACTTCACAGGGCTGTGCAGAAGGGCAAATGAGATAAGCCAAGTAAAGCCCTCAGAACAATATCTGGCAGATAATACATATCCATCCCACATGCCTCTAAGTCTACTCTTCTCCAGACTGCAAATCTTTACCCGTCATCAAGTTCAACACTTAGAATCTTGTTCACTCTCCTATAAGCAGAGACAACGAAAAGCAATCCAAGATTTGCTAAGCACCAAGTGTGAACACAAACCTGCCCTAAGGGATTTTCATGAATCAAATAGTCTTCAGGAGTTCCCGTCGTGGCGCAGTGGTTAACAATCCGACTAGGAACTATGAGGTTGCGGGTTCGGTCCCTGCCCTTGTTCAGTGGGTTAACGATCCGGCGTTGCCGTGAGCTGTGGTGTAGGTTGCAGACGCGGCTCGGATCCCACATTGCTGTGGCTCTGGCGTAGGCCGGTGGCTACAGCTCCGATTGGACCCCTAGCCTGGGAACCTCCATATGCCGTGGGAGCGGCCCAAGAAATAGCAACAACAACAACAACAAAAAGACAAAAGACAAAAAAAAAAAAAAAATAGTCTTCAAAAAGCTTGATAGGGTAGCTATTCATTGCTCCATTTTACTGATGAGAAAACTGAGGCTTTGCAAGATTGCCACATTCTTCAAGGTCCACATGGCCAGTCACTGGTGAATTGGGATGTCACCATGTTCTTTGGCCTCAGGACACTGTCTGCCTTTCGTTTTCTCTCTCTCAAAGTGCTGTGCCCAAAATGAGTACCCTCATTCCAGGTGGAATAAAAGCAGGGACAGTGAAGGACAAGCTCCAGCTTCATCACAGGTTCTGTAGTTCCATTCATGTAACTTGACACGTATTAAACTTGACACAATATTTTTTGAAATATGTGTAAGTCAAACCTTTCCCTCTTGCACTTATGCAGTTGTTTTATTTTTTTAAAGCAAGGTTAGAAACCAACATATGACCCTATTAGACCGTCATTTTAAATTAAATTAAGTTCATTTTTTTTTCAAGTCTGAACTCATCATTTTGGATCTGAACCTTTTTATCCAACATATCCATTATCTCTCCCATCTTTCCTTGTCATTGATTAAAGGAAATGTTAACAACGCAGGATCAAGAATAGAACCGCATGGCTCAAGAGACCTGTCTCTGGCTTAAGAATGCTTCATTAAAAAGCACTCTGGACATATCATTCCATGAATAACTTATCTAGCCTTTTGCCCTCTGCCTTGAGCCCAGGGTTATCCTGAGGGTCTTTTCCAAGGCTTTACTGAAATCAGGATACACCATGCCTACCATAAAGATGGAAAAGAGGTTAGCTGAAATAGCCTTGCTCTTTGGTTATCACATGATGACTCCTACTGATTATTATTTGCTTTTTTTGAGGTTACACAAACCATCTTCGAAATACTCAGTTTTAGAATTTTGCCCAGGATTTTAAACCAGGACATAAATTTTTAAGCTACCTCAAGCAGACTGTTTTGAAAATAGGAATAATTGCTTGTCTCCAACCTTCTAGAACATCCTCACTCTGCAATGATTTCCTCAAATATCACCAGCAATGTTATATTACACCAAAGTTTGACATCTAACCTGGGATATAATTGTTGAGATCCACAGACATGGGCTCATATAAAGCAGATGGAGTTCTAGTCTAATTGGGTCACCAGGGCTGGAGGCACACACTTAGTAGTCCTGATCTATCCTCGGTATGTGATCTTTAGGACTAGCCTCCCAGGGAGCCTGGACTTCTGCTGTCACTGGCTAAGCTCAGACAAGCTGGAGCTAGGAAGGATCAGTCAGATACTAGGACTGTCCAGGGCTTACCTTGAGATGGTTTTTAAGCCTACTGGCTCTAAGAGAGCCCTGGCACAAAAATCAGTCCTTGACTTCCAGGACAGGTGTAAATGGCTTCCTGCCTAAGGCAAGATTTATCACTGTATGAAGGTCCCCATGTGTGGTGTAATATATGCCCGAATGCAAGGGTCTTTGACCTGACTTAACTGAGTCTGAACCTTCACGCTGTTGTAACCTGGTTTCCAAACCCTTTCTTGGCTTTGACTATTCTCATATTATCATCTCGGGCACACACAGACTTCTAGAATCCAGATCCACCATCATCAGAGTGAACTCTCATCCTTGCCTGGGTCTTCTCGGCCCTGCAAAAGAACTCGGTCTCCTCAAAACTTCACTGCTCAAGTCAGAACAGCACTAGAAGTACAAGGTCATGGCCAAAGTTGAGATCTAAGCAAGGTTTAACCTCTAGAGTTCACTTCCTTTTTCAGGGGTAACCTGAAAATTACAATCTGTACCCTGACTTTTAAAATCACCCAGAAGCCTTTGACCCAGAAATTCTATCTCTAAGAATTTTATCTAAAGGAAATTCAAGGAAGGTAAAAAGATAGAGCCATGTGAACAAGATTTATGAAACAAATCTAGATGTCTAAGAATGGAGAATTGGAGTTCCCATTGTGGCACAGTGGTTAACGAATCCGACTGGGAACCATGAGGTCGCGGATTCGATCCCTGCCCTTGCTCAGTGGGTTAACGATCCGGCATTGCTGTGGGCTGTGGCGTAGATTGCAGACGCGGCTCAGATCCCGCGTTGTTGTGGCCCTGGTGTAGGCCGGTGGCTACAGCTCCCATTGGACCCCTAGCCTGGGAATCTCCATATGCTGTGGGAGTGGCCCAAGAAATAGCAAAAAGACAAAAAGACAAAAAAAAAAAAAAAAAAAAGAATGGAGAATTGATTTTAAAAAAACTACTGGTACAGCCACAAATGATGTAATAGATAGATGATAGATAGATAGATAGATACATACATACATACATACATACATACATACATACATACATAAGGTATAAGAATAAATATATGATATATAAGGACATATGATATATAAGGACACATATATGCTCCAATGATTATAATAACAGCATAATTTAGCACATGAGGAAAATGTTCATGATATATTGTGAAAGGAAATAACAGGCTACAAAATAATAGGTACATAAGATCCAATTACTTTTTTAAAGATACAGGAACAGGTAGATAATGCTTGGATAGACAGATGGAAAAGGAGGGAAGATAGTGGAGGGATAGACGAAAAGATATTAATAGTGGTTATTTATGGATAGTGGGTTTTCAAGCAACATATATATATATATGCTTTTCTATTTTTTCCATATTTTCTGCAAAAACATAATGGACATCATTTATTATTTTGATATCAATAAAAATTAATAAAATCAATCAGTGTAGTTTTGATACATCCTCTCACTTCAAGGATATAATTCATTCTCCATTCATTCAAGCGGCAAATAAGATCTAAACACCTACCGTGTGAAAGGCCCTGTGCCCAGTGCTCCAGTGGATCAAAAGAACAAGATATCATCATGATGCTACTCATCGAATTATTTATACTTCTGATGGGGAGGTAAGAGAACAACTATCTATGCCAAAAGATACTATAAACAGCTGGTGCCATACGAATGAACATGAATGGCAGACAATGAGCACTTAAGCTCGGAGGCCCAGTGGGGAATCGATCGGGACACTTAAAATGGGTAGAATTTCAATAGGTGGAGATGGTGTGGGAAGGGGATGACCAATCCTTCCTGGTTCATTCAGGAATTCACCAGCTTGAGGGCTGAGAGTCCTGCATCCCAGGAATCTCCAGTCCAGAGTGAACAGAGACAACTGGTCACCCTCCGTGAGAGGAGGAGAAAGATTGAGGGCATTAAGACTTGATTAGGCATTGTGTATATATACCACATCTTCCTAATCCAATCATGTCAATGGACATTTAGGTTGTTTCCATGTCTTGGCTATTGTGAATAGTGCTGCAATGAACATGCGGATGCATGTGTCTTTTTCAAGGAAAGGTTTGTCCGGGTATATGTCCAAGAGTGGGATTTCTGGGTCATATGGTAGTTCTATGTATAGATTTCTGAGGTACCTCCATACTGTTTTCCATAGTGGTTGTACCAGCTTACATTTCCACCAACAGTGCAGGAGGGTTCCCTCTTCTCCACACCCGCTCCAGCATTTCTTATTTGTGGACTTATTTGACAGAACACTGTAAACCAGCTATAATGAAAAAAAATCATTTATATATATATTTATATATATATATATATATTTATATATATATATATTTATAGAGAGAGAGAGAGAGAGAGAGAGAGAGAGAGAGAGAGGGAGAGAGACAGGATTATGCAGTGGAGGGAAGGTAGTCCTCTTAGAGGAAATGTGAATGGGAGCCCAGCTGCAGGTGGCTCCAAAGTCTAGCCAGAAGGGATGGATTTAACTCAGTGGCAATGCAGAGCTGTTGAAGGTTTTAGAGGAGGAGCACTTTTGGAATAATAATCGGGCAGTAGTCTACCTGGCAAGCTAGAGGAGAGGAGGATTTAAGGTGAGACCCTAGAGAGGTGCCCAAGGGAGCATCCCTCTTGAGGGAAGTGTGTGGCAGGATGGCAGTCATGCCATTTTCATGCAAACATGCAAAATAGTTGAGAAGTAAGAAGCACCATGTTGCTCCTAAGGTCGGTCCTAAAGTTAGGTCCTAATCATCAGATTCGACAACTTTCTTTCTTTCTCTTTTTCTTTCTTCCTTCCTTCTTTCCTTCCCTTTCTTTCTTTCTGGCTGCGCTCTCAGCATTGGAAGTTCCTGGGCCAGGGATCGAAACTGTGCCACCGTTACAGCCTATGTCCCAGCAGCAGCAAGGCTGGATCCTTCACCTGCTGCATCACAAGGGAACATCCAGATTTGACAAATCTTAATGCACAGGTAGTCTGTCATCCTAACCCATCACCCCACCATGTTTGCCTAAATAAGTATGGTTTTAATTCCAAGCAAAAGCAGACTGACAAAGTGACACCGTTTGCCACCAAGTGCTTTCACGGTCATGAAGAAACAGCAGGGACAAGCGCTCAGAAGAGGACCAGACCAGTTGTTTCTCAAGTGATGCAGAAAGGAAGGTGCTCTCCTGAGCACAGGACAGTGACACAACTGCAAGGAGTGCCTAGAGTTGGGAGCCACTGAACACTGAGGGAAGTGGTCCAATTGCCTCTGCTGGCTTTAACTGCCAGGCTGGTTTCCCTTAAAGACCTCTCTGAGCAGAGGACTCAGCTGGCTGATTACCTTTCTGACATGGTCTTACACACAAGAGGTGGAAAGAAAGAGCGTTGTCACACATGGCTCCCCCAAGCCCTAAGAACATTAAGATCCAATTATATCTGTTTCTTTCACCCCAACATATATACAAACAAACTCCTCAAATCTTGATATGAATATAATCCCCATGGTTTCCTGCTGCCAACAAGGTTACCTTCCTGCAAAGACAGGAGAGGACCCAGCTGATTTCAACCATCTTAAAATAATAAAAACATCCCAGTATACCTGTGTGTGGTGTGTTTACCTTTTCCAATGTCCTTTACATCCAGTGTCCTTTATCCTCACCATAATCCTGGAGGCAGGTATAAATGATCCCACCATCCCCGTTTAATGGGGAAGGAAACGGAGAAACAGAGAGGTGAATCAATTTAGCCTAAGATCAGACAGTGATACATAATAATGTGTTTCCTTGTGTTGCATCCACCATCCATTCTCCACAACCACCCCTGTTGCAAAGAGGGTGAGTCAAGGAAGACAGAAGCAAAGGGATGTGCTTCCATCTTCAAATTACTTATATTCAACTACCCTAACAAAATCTAAAGACCTAAATTAACCCAACCTACCTGTGAGCAGGTATTCGCTCGACACTCAAGTACAAAGGGCAGGCAAAATCACAGAATACTTATAACAATGAAGAAATAAAGAGATTTAGAGAAGGAAAGAGAATCTTTTAGACCTGAACTGTCTACTTCAGTAGCCACTAGCCATGAGTTATAACTAAGCCCTAGAACTGTGTCTAGTCAGTGCTGAAATGGGCTGTAGGTGTCAAACACACAGCGGATTTCAAAGACTTAGTATGGACAAAACAATATAAAAGCATTGTTACTATTTTATATTGATTTTATGTTACAATGATAATATTTTGGATATACTGGCTAAAATTTATATTGACATTAATTTCATCTTGTTTTTTTCTTATTTTTTAACCTGGCCACCAGAAAATTTTAATTTACATATATGGTTCACATCGCATTTCTATTAGACAGTGCTGTTTCAGATAGTTTTCTTTATTTTTACGGAATAAAACCAGAGTTGCCTGCTTTTCCAATTCCTAACAGCATGAAAACAGATGTTTCTCTGATGGCACTTTCCTGGCATTTTCCCCATTTTTCTGGACATCTCACAGCTCCTCTGGCTCACTTTGTCCATCATATTGACCTTCTTCTCAGAAATAATCTCAGTTTCTTTGTGCCATGGACTTTGCTGAAATTGCCATGCCCTATATATCCAATTCCCCGAAGCAGGAGCCTATTCCTGAGGCGTCCCACCCTTGGTGGGCTCCATATGCCTTTCCTAGAGTAGAAGTCACTGGGAGAGGGTAAAGGCACAATCAGATTTGTCAGAAACTAATTAGAGGCACTTCCCCAATTTTTCTTCTACAGTAACACACTTCAATGTTCCAAGGCTCTGTGAGTCTTAAATGTCATCAAATTACCTGGTTTTTGGCCTTTTTCTGGCTGAAAGCACATTCAGGTGATGGTGTGACCATCCCACAAAGCACAGTATGCAGGTGGTGTCCTCAGAGGCCTCCTAACTGTCCCTGTCCCTGCGTTTGGTGTGTGATCATCAGCTAGAGATGCCTATAAGCAAAGGCAGCAACTGAAAGGGAGGAAGGAAAGACACCTGGGGCTCTGTCACCAACTCCCAGGGAGGGGACCAGGTCACAGACAGCAGGCAACAATGCAGAGTCAGTGACCAACTGGAAAGGGAGGAAGATGCTCTGGGAAAAGGAAGGGGACTGGAGGATAGAGAGGAACCTGACTGGGGTTGACACAGAACCTCTCTTTCCTTTTGTTTTACTGGGCGATGCCACTCTCAAGGTTAGAACATACTTCATTTTTGGGGAAGGAAATGGATTAGAATGATGATCCCTCTTCCAATAGCAGGGAATCTTTCAAGTGCTCTCTCTCCTCCTGTGGTCAGCCAGAACTGCAGTGTCAACTGACATCTAACTCACTAAGGACAAGCCTCTAAATAGAATAGTCAGTGGTCCACCACGGAGGGGGCATCCGGGAATCTGGCTCCACCGACATGAGATTCAACCTCAGGGGACTCAGGTGAGATAAGGAAACCTCTCTGCCTCCAAAAATATTTCCTAAATACAAAACAGTAAGGGCCCAGGTGAGATGACGGTGATTTCTAGTCTCCAAAGGGCTGCCTGGACATGGCTACAGTTTGTTCTTTTTGGTTCTAATCCTTTCTCTTATTTCAGCTCAATTCTTATCTTCATCCTCTCCCTCCCTCCCTCCTTCCCTCTCTCCTCCTTCCCTTCCTTCTCTCCCTTCCTTCCTCTCATTCTCTTTCTCTCTTCCTGAGAAATAACTTAGGGTGTATAGGCTTTGGCATCAGAAAGCCCTGGATTGGAAACCCGACTGTTTCTTTCTAGTGGCATGACCTCACCTCTCTTCTCTGAGGCTGAACAACGTTTTTATCATGTACCCCATCAGTCAACAGAGTTTAGCACTCACTTTGACATTTATTCCTTCATGTACTCAACAGATATTTATTGAGGGTTTTCTATGTATGAGTCAGACAAGAGAGAGCAGTACCAGGACAGACCAAAACCTTATCCTTGTGGATCTTATATGTCTGGTGAAGGAAGATAATCATTAAACCAAATGAATATGTAAATTATAGGTCTGACAGTTACAAAAGTTAAGAGGAATAAATAAAGCAGGAAGGAGGAATAGGAAATTCAGTGAAATTAATTAAAAAAAAAAAACTGGAAGTAATCAAGGATGCGAGTCAAGGAGACTTAGGGAAGAGGATTCCAGCAGAGGGCACAGAACCACAAAAGCTCTGAGGAAGGAGCAGCAAATACCCTTGCATTTCGGTATTTGAAAGTGAAATGAGAGTAGCAGAAGGTAAATGGCTAGAATCCTGGCTTTGCTTAGAGTGAGACCAGAAGCCAGAAGAGGGGTGACATGGACTGACCTGTGTATAACAGGATCACCTAGCATGATAGCACAGCAAGAAGGGCAGAAGC
The DNA here is from genome assembly GCF_054392235.1 of Sus scrofa. NCBI lineage: Eukaryota > Metazoa > Chordata > Mammalia > Artiodactyla > Suidae > Sus > Sus scrofa. The sequence continues at coordinate 138,349,370 of NC_139396.1, read as the reverse complement.
AAAGGAGACCAGATCTGAGGCTTTTGCAATAATCCCAATGAGATAGTATGGTGGCTCAGACCAGTGTTTTAGTGATGGAGATAGTGAGAAATTAGTCTTTATCTATTTTGCAATTTCCTCTAATGTGTTACATACCCTTAAATATATAGCCTCTAAAAGGAATCGTAATAGGATGAGATTCAAAATTAAAATGGAAAATATTTTGTCCCAATAACCCAATGACATACCTTGTCCCCCCCATGCCTGGAAATAACCCAATTTGGAGAGCACTGGTATAGACCACACAAATAATGTATGAAAAGTACCAAGATGTGTGAGAATACAGGACAAGCTTAATTATACTGGTTCCTCCCACCTCCCCCCACCCCTCCCCACACTATGTAACTTAGCCTATGATCCATTGCCCAACTGTCCTCCTGCCTCTGGCCCTCCTAATGCTGCCTATGAACTGGTTGCTTACCTAATTGAAAGGTTACTCTAGTAGAACTCTAGGGTACCCCAAAAGCTTCCCTACTGGAAAGGCACCATCTTCTCAAGCCAGAAGGAAAAGGTGGGGAACCCTGTTGTTTGGGTCTACATTTTAAACTGACATTGTACTCCATCCAGGCACAGCAGAATATACATTTTTCTCAAGCTGGCATGAAATTTTCACCAAGATGGAACACGTCCTGAGCAACAAAGCACACCTTATCAAGTTTAAAATAATAGAAATGGGAATGACACGAAGCATGTCCTCAGAACACAGTAGACCAGAAATCATTAACAGAAAGATTGAATACTGTAAAAGACTCAAATATTTAGAAATTAAACAACCCATTTATAAATAACACTGGGTAAAAATGAAGTCTCAAGAGAAAGTTTTATTTTTTTTTTATTTTTTTTTTTTTGTTGTTGTTGTTGTTGCTATTTCTTGGGCCGCTCCCGCGGCATATGGAGGTTCCCAGGCTAGGGGTCGAATCGGAGCCATAGCCACCGGCCTACGCCAGAGCCACAGCAACGCGGGATCCGAGCCGCGTCTGCGACCTACACCACAGCTCACGGCAACGCCGGATCGTTAATCCACTGAGCAAGGGCAGGGACCGAACCCGCAACCTCATGGTTCCTAGTCAGATTCGTTAACCACTGTGCCACGACGGGAACTCCAAGAGAAAGTTTTAAATATTTGAACTAAGTTAAAACAAAAGTACAACCAATAAAAATTTATTAGATGCAGCAAAAGCAGGACTTAGAGGTAAATTTATAATACTAAATGCATATGTTATAATACAAGAAAGATCTAAAATTAATAACTTAAGTTTTTATGTTAGGAAATTAGGAAAAAAAGATCAATTTAAGCTTAAAGCAAGCAGAAAAATAAAAAATAGACATCAAAGGACTTGAAAACAAAAATTAGAGAAAATTAAGTGAAACTAATGCTGGTTCTTTGAAAAGAGTAATAAAATAGACAAATTTCTAGTGAGGATAACTAAGAAAAAAAGAGTAAAGACACAAATTACCGATATCAGAAATGAAAGAGTAGTCATCACTACTCATCCTATTGATATTAAAGGGATAATAAATGTATACCCATAAAACTGATACTTTACATTAGATGGATCAATTCCTTGAAAGACACAAACTACCAAAACTCACACAAGGAGAGATAGATAACCTGAAGAGCCCTATATCTATTAAAGAAACTGAATCAATAATTAATTATCATCTAAAAAAAATAAAGGACCAATTCCAGATGATTTCCTGTAAATACTACTGAGCACTTAAGGAAGGAAGTTTAGCAATTTTGTTCAATCCTCTTCAGAAGACAGAAGCAGAGTGTACACTTCCTAAGTCTATGAGACAAGAATTACCCTAAAACCAAATGAGAAAAAGACATTAGAGGAAAGGAAAACTACTCTCACAAACTACTCTCTCATGAACAGAGAGGTAAAATCCTCAAGAAATATTAGCAAATCAAATCCAACAATGTATAAAAAGCAGTATACATGGTTGTACACCTATAAATATAATAAAATTCACTGAATTATTGAAAAAGAATTATACAACACAACCAAATGAGATTTATTCCACATATGCATGACTAATTCAACATTCAAAAGCCAATCAGTATAAGGCATCACATGAATAGACTAAAGAAGAAAAATCACATGACCATATCTAGCAATGCAGAAAAAACAACTGAAAAAATCTAGCACCCATTCATGATAAACAAACAAAAAAAAGATTCAGCAAACTAGAAGAGACATTTCTTCCATTTGATTAAAAAAAATCCACCCCTAAAACCTAAAGCTAACTCGAAACATGAGCTAAGGAAAAGATAAAGAATTATCCCCAGGAAAAAGACAAAGAGTGAAAGTGGATTTCTCCTCAGGTTGGAGGAAACTGCAGAGGCTGAGGGAGGGCAGGGCTCCTCCCTGGATACCCACCCTACACACAATTGAGACAACACACAATGCTGGGAGGGGCTGAGATGAGCAAAGGTGACATAACACATCCCTGGACACCCACCCATAGCACACCCCACACCCTTTCTTTGTTTCTTCTCCACAGAACTACCACCTTCTAACACACTGTACAGTTTATCTCATTGACTGACCATCATCCACTAGAAAGTAAAGCCCACGGGGCCAGGGTTTTAGCTGTTTTAGTGCCTGCTGCATTGTCACCTCACAGTGTCTGTGTTCACTGAATGAATGAATCAGTTTGGATTTTGGGGTATTTTAGGTTTCCCAGGGACCAAGAACACTGGGAAAGTACTGGGTTAGGAACACCAGGGCAACTGCCATTCTTCAGCAAAAAAAGGAACACTTACTTCCACACCAGAGGAGCTTTCCCCTTCTTCAGCACCCATCAAGGTCTGGGATTGCTACCCTGCTCACCTGTGACAAGGGGGCCATCCCATCCCTCCTCAGCTTCTGTAGCCCTCCCCAAACCTGGAGTGGGCTTTCTGTGCCAAGAGAACCAAATGTGAGGATGGCCTAGAAAACTGCACTGTGCCAATGTTTTCATTCTGCAGCAAAATCAGCTGATGTCACTCAAGCTTGTCTTAGCAAGGGCAACCAAAGCCAGCTTGACAGAGAGCCGTCAAGAAGACTAATTGGGAAATAATTTGAAGAGTTGGTGCAGCAGAGTGGGCAAGAGTCAGGTGACTAGGACTAGATTCTGCAGAATCACATAGTACTTGCTGTGTGGCATCTGGCAGGACAAGTAACCTCTCTGCACCTCCACTTCCTCATCTTTAATAGTGGAGCAAAATAATGATATCTCACAAGGTTGTTATCTGGCTTTAAGGAGACAATGCTTATGAAAAGTGCTACATAAAGTGGAAAGTACTTCTAAAATCTCTTTGTTACTACTATTTTATTTGTATTATTATTGGAAGAACCACAAGAGTAAGAATGAGGGGGAACTTAGATGTTGTTAATGCAGTACAGGGAGAGCAAAAACCTAACCATGAAAGGTCACTTGGCTATCTGAACCTCCCCATGGGCCCATCATGAGGAGGACGGGAAAGCAGAGGAGGCAGGGCGATTTGATCCCTCCCACTGCCCTTCACATCTCCTCTAAGCACAGAACTCACAGGCACCAGCTTAGCTCAAATGCCCCATCTCTGAACTGTCAGGCATCCAGAGCCAGACCTGGGGGCCCAGCCTGAGAAAAGAGTCTCTGAGCTCAGTACCCATGCTGCTCCCCAAATCCCTTCCAGTGCAAGTCCACAGCATACCCAGGGCTGGTCCTCACACAAATCCCAATTTCTGAAGCAACACTTGGAGGGAGGAAGGGGTACAGCTTGGTGCTGAGGAACAGCCCAAAGCGGCCGCTAGCCTGGGTTACATCTGCATTCTTCCAAGGGAGTGTGGCCTGAGCAGCACTGCCATGTGAGGGGCAGCTTAGCAGAGTCATTAAAAACATAGACTTCAGGTCAGAAAGACTTGTGTTAAATCCTGGCCTCTGCATAGCTCCCCAGCTATGTCACCTTGAATAAGAGGCTTGACCCTCTGAGCCTCCATTTTCTCCTAAGAAGATGATGAGAACAAGAGTGCCCAGCTTATTGGTCTCAGCGCAGTGCCAGGCCATGTAACTTTACCTGTTCACTCACAGACTGCCCGAGTTTGAAACCCAGGCAGGATGCTTAATTGATATGCAGCCCTGGGCAACTTAACCTCTCTCTGCTCCTGTTTTCCCAATCATCAAATGTGGACAATAAAAGAACCTATGTCTTACACATGTTCCATGTAAAGTGCTTAGAACTGTGACTGGCATACTGTAAGTACCCAATATTAAGAGATAATATTTGATTAATAAAAATAAATAATAATAATAGTAAATTACTACTGAAAGGGCTTGAAAACCAAAGCAGTCCTATCTCATCCCATAACTGTAGTACACAATAGGAAATTAATAAATATTTTCAATGAATGATTTTGGAAACTTCCATCTATTCGCCCAACATTGTTATGTTCCATCTACTCATAAATTCTGTTTCTTCACCAATAGAGGCAGAAAGTGTGAACCCATGTTACTATCACCTTGAACTTGTGCTTCACAAGCTGCCCTTTCATGGTGATGTCACTTCACAGACTTCTTAGGAAAGAGAGTCACAGCTGTCATCTGCATTCCCCCCAAAGGAGCTGGTCTGGAGGAAGATGCTATGAGCACAAGAAAAGGGCAGCTACAGAAGATCCAGGTCAGGTCAATTCACTGCTCTGAATGGGGTTGGTGAGGTTATTTGGCCTGAGAATGAGCATAAATTTCATGGAAGTGCTGTTCCCTCGGGCACAATGCTCTTCCCCACTTCATTCGGGCTTTTCTCAGTTATCGCCTCCTGAGAGAGGCCTCTGTAACAGCTCCCCCAACATTCTGCATCCGTTATCCTGCTTTGCTTTTCTTCACAGAATTTTATGGGACATTTGCTCATGAATTTATCATCTGCCTCCTCCTCAAAGGAAAGGAAGGGAGAGTTGCCTGTGTTGTTCTCTACTGAGCCTAGAACAGTGCCTGACACACACAAATGAGGCACTTGAGAAATATTTGCTAAGTAAATGAATGAAGCAATGGTCCTCCCCAGCCGAGGTGACCATTTGCCGAGGTGGACGGCAAATTGACACCCTTCTGCCAAATGACTTTTCCTAAGCCCAGGAGGATAGGTGTGGTTGAGCTGTAAGGTAAAGGGAAACTGCAAACCCAGGTCCTAGCCCACTTCCTTCTGATGAATGGTAAGACTTTGACTGTCTTTCATCTGGAAAATAGACTCAGCGACATTCCATCATTCAATTAGAAATTTAAAGAGTTGCAACAAAATTAATTTGCTTTATCACCAGGGAAATTAAAATGTCTGCAAATAAATTCTACCCCTGCAGCCCAGTTTCAGGTGGTTGATACATCTGATGTGTTGGCAGCACTGAGAATCAAAAAGGGAGTATTGGGAAAACAAGTTTCTAGCTGGAAGGGAAAATTCAGCAAAGGTTAAAAAGGAAAAAAATAATAATAATAACAATAGCAACCACTGCTTCCTGAGTTTATGTTTGTATTGTTTTCCCCCAAATGGACAAATGATTACAATTTGAGGAATCAAAATGCAGGATATCCTGTTAAGATCTCATTCTCAAGCAGAGAAGAAGTTGGACACTACTTGTATCCCCAAATGAGTCAAGTCCTGTCATTTAGCACAGCGTTTGAGAGTATGGGCTTTGCCATGAGACAAGCCTAGGTTTGGATTCTACTTCTACTTACTAGCAGTGTGACATTGAAATATTTACTAACTTCTCTGATCCTCAACTTCCTCGTTTGTAAAATAGGGGTAATATAATTAAGCTCATGAATTGTTGAAATAATGTATAATTGTACATAAAGCAGAGTGTTCAATATGCAAAATATACTTTTATTATTATATTACTATCATTAAATATCATTACATGTTAAACAACAATGCCAAGAGTAAAACATAAAAGATAATGTATCTCAAGTTTATAAAGGGGGATGGTACACATCAAAACAGAGTAGGGGAGTTCCCATCGTGGCGCAGTGGTTAACAAATCCAACTAGGAACCATGAGGTTGCGGGTTTGATCCCTGGTCTCGCTCAGTGGGTTAAGGATCCAGCATTGCCATGAGCTGTAGTGTAGGTCACAGATGTGGCTCGGATCCTGTGTTGCTGTGGCTGTGGTGTAGGCCAACGGCTACAGCTCCGATTGGACCCCTAGCCTGGGAACCTCCATATGCCACGCGGGGGCGGCCCTAGAAAAGACAAAAAAAAAAAAAAAAACAAAAAACAAAAAACCAGAGTAGGTCTGGCCAGAAATCTCATCAGGACCTCTACTTCTCCGGAGCTTTCCTCAGAGCCCTCTGGTTCAAGACCCATTATGACCTGGGAGTTCCCATTGTGGCTCAGTGGGTTAAGAGCCCAACACAGTATCCATTAGGATGCAGGTTTGATCCCTGGCTTCTCTCAGTGGGTTAAGGGTTCCACATTGCCACAAGCTGCAGTATAGGTCAAAAGTGCAGCTGGAATCTGGTGTTGCCATGGCTGTAGTGTAGGCATCAGCTGCAGCTCTGATTCAAGGAGCTTCCACATGCCACAGGTGTGGCCCTAAATAGAAAAAAAAAAAAAAAGACCCATTATGACTTTCCTGTTCTAAGGGGGGACATAGTGAGATGGCCTGGAACGATCTCTAAGAGATGGTGAATTCAATTTGACTCATTCAGAGACCAAAGTCCCCAGTCAAAATCTCCCCACTATTCTCTTATAGCTAATCCCCACTCCATCCATCCCCTCTTAAAAATGCAGAAGGTGTATGCTATAAAAAAGGAAAGAAGCAACATAGAAAAGCATCCAGGGAGGCAAGAGTGAGAGACTGGAGGTCTAGACAGAACTTCTCTCAAAACCAAAGCAAAAGTGAGGCACCAGGCAAGACAAGGTGGGACAGAGGAGGAGCACCAGTGGGGTGAGCTCAGTGCATCTAATGAGCCTCCATCCCGGTGATTCAATGGGATAGACAAGCCCCCTGGCTACTTTCCCTTCTGTAATATCATTCTGTGTCCTTGGAGTCACTAGTAATTACCAAAACCAAAACAAATAAAAAAAAAAAAAAAAGCTTAGACACCTCAAAGGGTTTAATGATTGCCTGAGGGACAGTAGTAAAGAATGATCTGGAAGGAGTTCCCATTGGAGTGCAGTGGAAACAAATCTGACTAGTATCCATAAGGATGCTGGTTCCATCCCTGGCCTCACTCTGTGGGTTAAAGATCCAGCATGGCCATGAGCTGTGGTATAGGTCACAGACACAGCTTGGACCTAGTGTTGCTATGGCTGTAGTATAGGCTGGCAGCTGTAGATCTCATTCAACCCCTAGCCTGGGAACTTCCATATGCTTCAGGTGCAGCCCTAAAAACAAACAAACAAACAAAAAAAACCAACAACAAAAAGAATGAGCTGGAAAAGGCACCCTATTCAGCCCAGGAGAAATACAATCCCAAGGAAAAGGAGATTAAAATATGACTGCTAAAGGCATTCCCATTGTGGTTCAGTGGGTTAAGAATCCAACTAATATCCATGAGGATGCAGGTCTGATCCCTGGCCCCACTCACGGGGTTTAAAGATCCAGTGTTGCTACAAGCTGTGGTGTAGGTTGCATACACAGCTCAGATCTGGCATTGCTGTGGCTGTGGCGTAGGCTGGCAGCTGTAGCTCCAATTAGATCCCTAGCATGGGAACTTCCATTTGCCTTGGGTACAACCCTAAATAAGACAGAAAAAAAAAAAAAAAAACGGCTGCTAAAAGGAAATCCACATAATGTCAGAGGCAAAAATTACTGATGATGCAGTTAAAAACAATGGTCAGCCCACAACAAGCAAGTTTGAGGGGGATTTACAGAAAAATGAGTTAGAACCAAGTTTCCATTCTCCCCAGCCCGGAATCCAAGCATGAATTTTTGCTGGCTATATGCACCAAACGAGTTATCATAAGCAATTTAGCAACCAGTCAAGTAAAGATAAATGGACTTACTCTCCCCTTTTTACTAAATTCTCTAGCCTAGCATCTTTCATTGTACTGTGAATAATGTGGACAACAGGGAACCTCCTTTACTTTACTACCTTGGGTCCCTTGGTGAGAAGGAGGGCCAGGATGTGCACTGGTAAACTTCTAGCTTAACTGCAAGGCTATGGTGGCATACAGTGCCATCAGGAAGGCTGCACCAGGTGACACTGGCACAGTCCATATTCATTCACAGCTGCGGGCGGGTTTATCCAGGGCACCAATTATCTAATTGCTGCTAATGTTCCATCTATTTACTCAGCTGCAAATTTGCAAGATGGGGCCTGACTCACAAGAAGGGGATAATAATGGGAGATATATTTTCATTTGAAAATTCATGAACAAGCAGCAAGAGCCCTGTTTATTAAAATTTAGATGCAGATAAACAATGAGTATAGTTCCAGGAATAATTGCAGGGTTTCCACAGTTACAGGAAAACCAGCCCTTTTGTCAACACTCCATTGTTCTATTTATACCTTGGGAGATATTGCACTGAGTTTCTATAAATACAATGGAAACTCATTCATCTCAGCCCCCCTCACGTGCAAAGTCCCAACCTTCTCAGCAATAAAAGAACAGCATCCCAAGTGTATCTGACATTAGGTCTTAAGACCGTCCTAGGTGAATCCTTCCTCATCTAAGGGATAAAGCAGAACAGGCTCTGATCGGCCTGGCCAGGGGGAGGGGAAGCAACAGGCTTTCTATTCTGGTCTCTGAGCTAGATATGAAGAAGTTACATCTTAGCCAGCTCTCAGCCCCTCAGTGTTAAGAACCCCAATGATTAAAAGCAGAGGAAACAAGCTAGCCAAGGCATCCGGACCCCTGCTCAGGATTGAAGCTCCGGTAGGGAGCTCACTGGTGACATTCATTTGTATGTTTTCTTTGAATGTGACTCTGCCCTCTTCTGTGAATACTGGATCCCTCTCTCCTATTATATAGCAAACCTATACCGTGCAGATCTTGAAATCTACTTCTTTGATCCTTGCACCCCCAAAGTCCCCAGCGCTATGCACAGCGTTTATCATAGAGAGGTTCAGTGAAGGTCTTCTGACCCCAAGTGACCCAAAGAAGCACCCCCATAGCAGGACGTAAATGTGTTGCCCACATATACAATTAATATTTCTAAGAATATCACATTCCTAAGAGTTTTACCTTGTGGCAGGCACTGTGTGAATTACTTTCCAAATAAAGTCTAATCATCCCCCCAGCTCAGTGAAGGCAGTCCTGTTACCTCTCTTTTTATAGACTAAAACAGGAAACAATAAGGTACGTTGTCTAGACACACAGCTAGCAAGTACAAGGGCCAGGACTTGAACCCAGAACCATCTGAAGCTAGGATGGTTGCAGCCAATACATAATGAAAATTTTCTGCTTCTTGGATTCAATCTCACACTGCTCCATTTTGTAGATAAGCCCCTGAGTGCCCCCTATCTTTATGCCATGGCTCAGACAGACCTTCTCTCTATTAATTCATTCTTCTAACAACTACACACACACACACACACACACACACACACACACACACACACACACACACACACAGCTTTGGTCTCTCTCTCTCCATAATCCCTAGTTTGCTATAGGGAAGGTCTCTCTCTCTCCATAATCCCTAGTTTGCTATAGCAAACTTACATTCACAGCAATTTTCCATGTGCCCACACTAATCTGTCTTATGTTTAGGGGAAAAATCATTTTACATGAGAGAAATATAGCAGAGATAGATAGATAGATATAAAAATGTATATGTGTAAATATGTGTGTGAGCCTCTTGTCAGTATCTCCATACAGGTAAGGCGAAATTATCTCCAGGGAAGTGGGACTACACCAGAAATGGGCCCTGATGTAAATGCATTACCCCTCGCCAGCTGACGTTCCATATGCTGCAGTGGAACAGATTCATTAAGGGGTTTACACGTGCAGAATTTTAATACAAATGGCGTCCTGCAGTGGTATATCTCTCAAGAAACTGTAGTCCCTGAATATTTTACAGGTTTCAGAGCCAAAGCAGAAGAGGCTGAAACAAGAAGTAATGGCAGAGAGGGTCCCTGGGGAGCAAAGGAGACATTTTATACTTCGTTCATCAGCAAGACAGCAGCTGTGTCAGAAGGTGGGGCAGGGGTTTGGGGAGCCAGCTGGCAGAAGCATCCAGAAGTCTGTGCCCTGTTCACTTGAGAGAGATTTCTCTTCACAGTCCTATTCTGCAGACAGTAGGGAAAGTTACAGGCTTTTGATTTGGGCTCAGCATCCCTAGAGATAGAGGAGATGGCCAGTTATGAATTTAAATACCAGTGGTCCTGAATAAGTCATATCCCCCAAAGTTCTCTCCTTCGCTTACTGGATTGTTCATGTGTCCATAAACAAATTATTCAACATCTGCTCGGCCAGATTCTGGACGAACTCAAACAAGTATATGGTTCCCAAACTGAGTTTTACTTAACCAATCTGCTGGGTTGCCTAATATGCTCCATTGCTTCTGAGGCCCACTTCATGCAGTTCCTACTGAGTCACATGTTACTCCAAGCATTGCTTCTCCCACCAGCTGAAGTCTGTGTCCACAAGCACTGAGTTTATTCTCAAAACTATGTATAGTTGTCATTCTTATTATATTATGCAATAGTATTCAAATAAACAGAAAATAGCATAAAAATCCATATTTCTATAAATGCATATCTGAATGTTTTACCAAGACTTGATAAAGGTGAATCACTAAAAAAGATGCTGAATTACATGTAAGCAGAGAAATAAAATACTGGGTGTGGGGAAGAATCTAGAATCTTTGAATTGCTTTCCCCATGTCTTACTTCATGAAAAACAAAAATAAGAAATGGGAAATGATGGATCATGTTTCATGGATAAGGTTTTTTTAAAGAAAGATGTTCTAGAACTCTAATCAGCTGAACAAAATGGAAAGAAAAGTCAGCACCTGCCTATATCAAAAAATGGGTCAAAGAACACATCTTTCAGTTTTCAGTTAAAAAGTTATGCCCAGGTATGTCAGTATTTTATTTTTAATGATTTAGCCCAATTCCAGACAAATGTCTCAATTTCCAGCAAATGGTCTCCACCATAAGATACGAACAACCACAGTTCAGAGAGTCGCAGGTTATCATAGTAGTATGCAGAGTGCGAAAGTGGGGGAGGACAAAGATGAAACATCTGAACCTGGCTTGTCGTGGGGAGGAGGGAAAGAGGAAAAGGGAAAAAAACCTTCAGAGAGACAAAACATACGTATATAGTCTTGAAGAAGAAGAAAGAGCTGGGAAGGCAAAGTAGAATGTAAATTGGTACAACCACTATGGAAAAAAGTATGGATGTTCCTCAGAAAACTGAATATAGAACTACCATATGATCCAACAATCCCAGTCCTTGGCATATATCCAGACAAAACTACAATGCAAGAAGATACATGCCCCTCTACGTTCATAGTAGCACTATTCACAACAGCCAAGACATGGGAACAATATAAATGTCCATCAGCAGATGAATGGATTAAGATTTGGTACATATATACAATGGAATATTACCCATCCATAAAAAAGAATGAAATAATAGCATTCACAGCTGCATGAATACAACTAGAGATTCTCATATAAAGTGAAGTCAGAAAGAGAAAGACAAATACCATACAATATCACTTATATGTGGAATATAAACTATGTCACACGTGAACCTACCTACGAAACAAAAATAGGCTCACAGACATAAAAAACAGACTTGTAGTTGTCAGGGGTGGGGAGAAAGGAATGAGATGCATGGGGAGTTTGGGGTCGGTAGATGCAAACTATTACATTTAGAATGGATAAACAATGAGGTCCTACTATACAGCACTGGAAACTACATCCAATCTCATGATGGAAGATAATATAAGAAAGGGAATATATGTATATTACTGAGTCACTTAACGGTACAGCAGAAATTAGCACAACATTGTAAATTAACTATACTTCAGTAAAAAAAAATACATTTAAAAAAAAAAGTAGCAGTGAGCACACAGAGTGGCATCTATAAAGGCAGATGGAGTATCATGGATCCCAAATGAGGTGATATGGCTGGAACACTGAATATATAGTGGCAAATATATTCCCCCAGTGATTTGCATACTTGTTGTTTGCTGGGCACCATCCTAGGATCTGCACTCACAGGATATACTGTCTTGTTGCTCTAGGGAGAAGCTGATCCATCACAATGTACAAAGCTTTTCCACATACACACTCCAGGAAGAAGATCTTCAAAAGGCTGGAACCAGGTCTGCTTCTGCTTTGGTATCTACCCACAATTCGACCCCACCTCCAGTTTCCAACCCAGAGCAGAGGACAAAGTCATTTCTCAGTAAATATCACAAAAGCAAACTGGAATAAGTGATCAGATCTGATCAATAACAAATTCACACTGGCCAAAAGGACCCGGAGTTAAAAATAACCATGTTATTTTCCTTTCCGTTGGTGCTATTTCCTTCTTAACTGAAATGCTTATCCAACTACTCAAATGCCACTGAAACAGGTGAAAGATTAGATTATCTGATATACTTCTACACCCTCCAAGAAATTTTCTAGTAATCACAGTAGCTGCTATTTTTCCAGTTGGTTGCTGACAACGTTTCAAAATGAATCCGCCTACACTCTTATTTTTACCCTCAACTAGCTGACTTTAATGGTAATCTTTAGGTTTAGAGCCCAGATGGAGTTGAAAATCTCTTTCTTTCAGAAGTGAACTTTGGTAGAAAACAGCTCCATCAGGCTACTCTTAAACATTCTGTTTTCATCCTCTTGCCTGCCCTCATCCCCAACCCATATCATTTAATCTAAGCTACTATTCTATTGGCTTTCTCAAGAGTTCAGCTTCTAAATAAAGAGACTAAAATTGCCATTGGTCTTTGGGATGATCTTTGTCTTAAAGGGTCAGTAAAATCTAAACTCATGTAAAATCAATCAACGTGAAGTTTTCTCTCCTTTAATGAATTGGGTCACTGGAAGGTAAGCTTGGTAAGTGTTTCGTTTACCAGTACCCCCCATTGCCAAGCAAAAGATATGGCAAGAAGTAGGTACTCAAGAAAGAGAAACCAAATGAATGGTGATTCTCACGACAGCCCTGCAGGGTGAGCAATTGGATGTTCGTACACTTGAGGACAGACTCATTAAGGTTAAGCAGTTTGGTCACAGTCACTCAGTCTAGGAGCCCATCAACATTTGTCTAGGGCCATTTTACTAGACTATGTACCTGCATGTTCCAGCAGTGAAACAGGAAGATTCTTCTCTGATCCTGCAGAGCTAAAGTCAAGCCCCCAAGTCCAATTCAAGGTGCATTGCTCCTAAGATGGAAAGGCAAACATTGGAAAAGGGACTTTGGGAAACACCACTTAAAACCAAATCATGTAGTACAGTTCTACAGGAAAAGGAAAGGGAGCATGATAAACACAGCAGAAACGCTGTGAAAACAGTGTTTCAGCTATGCCCAGGCAAAGGAGTCCACGTAGACGCCAGGAGACGGTGTACACCAAGGGTCTGCAAACCTCCTCCCATGGGCCAAATCTGGCCCTCTATCTGGTTTTGCATATAAAATTTTATTGGACCAAAGCTCACCCATTCATGTATATATTGTGTATGGCAGCTTCCACACTAAAACAGCAGAGCCAAGTAGGTGACCCTATCACCCACTAAGCCAAAAACATTTACTATCTGCCCCTTTACAGAAAAAGTTTTCCAACTCCTGGTGTAGATTCACTAAGTAACAACTTGAGAATTAACAGCAGCAGCAGAAACGAAATAAAATATTACTGACATTCAATTCAAAGAGTTGGGAAGGATCATTTTTCTACAGAACACCCCCCCCCCAAAAAAAAAAAAAAAATCCACAGGAGTTCCCATTGTGGCAGAGTGAAGTAAGAATCTGACTGTAGCAGCTCAGGTCACTGTGGAGTTGCAATCACACAGTGGCCCCACACAGTGGTTTAAGGATCTGGCATTGCCACGGCTATGGCATAGGCTGCACCTGCAGCTTGTAGTCAGTCCCTGGACTTGGAATAATAATCCACAAAACCAATGACTCTGCACTTGATACCTGGATGCTTAGAAACCTCTTGTCAATAAAATCTACTCTTGCCTGAACTTTTGAACCAGATATCTACTCCCTTTATTACAACTCTTTTTAAGATTAGCAATCTGTGTAAAAGCTACAGAAAACATTTCTTTATTTTAAAAGAAAAATCAGAGAAGTGAACGTTGAATGCAGTGCCACAATAAATGGAAACTCAGCATGCCTTGTAAAATGGTCTAGATCTCATTAAATGATTTCTTGGCTATTATCCTTTGGGTTCACCAATGGATTTGAATGGAAATGTTTAGGGTGAAAGAGAATGTTTAGGGTGCTACTCTTTTGAAAGGAAATAACATGTTGGAATCAGAAAAGACAAAGACCAATTGTTAGGAAAACAGATCTCAAATGAAGTGTGCCATTTCCTATCTCTAGGCTTTGCCACTTACATTCCCTTGCAAATCTCTTTACTTTCCCTAGTCTTATTTCCTACAACTACTAAACAGAGAACATCACATCCATTTGCTACTCCTTATCTGCCTCCTCCTAACCAGCAATTTGGAAAGGATGCATAAGACAGCATTTGTCGTGACCTTCTGAAGAGAACTTCACAGGTAGATGCTAAATACTTGTTACACATATATTCTCCAAGCCCAGTTCTTTTCCAGGGAGGTGAAATTCAGAAAATATGAGCATGGAACCACAGAACAAAAGCCATGGATTCAAGGGCAAGTGACCTATTAACTCATCTCCCACCTTATTCCAAGAATGGCAATGCAAAATGAAAACTCTGTGAATTAAGTTCTGTTAAATACTAAGAACTTCAACACCTTCATTCTTTGAAGACTAAGCAATTGTTGCTATCAGGATGAGTAACTTTTTCTGGAGATTTGCATGAAAGTCAAATAGTTAAGTCACTTTCTCCAGCCTTCAAGAGCTTGGGTTGTTGTTGGTTGTGAAATCCAATAGGTTCCTATCTCTGATATTTATATCCTTTGTTGTAGTCTAGGCTAAGATGAAGTCCCTGCTTTTATCCTAGGCATGGAGCTGACTGTGCAGCAAAGAGAAACTAAGGCCATAGGAGCACAGGGTTCTACTCCAAGATAGCCAGCATCAGATGCATCACCTTGATCTGAACCTCTTCCCCCACCCTCTGGTCTAACCAACACCCTTTCCTTTTGTAAACTGTTCCTCTCACTCCATAGTTTTCTTATAAGGCTATCTATCAGAGATTTCTGACTCCTCAAGCTGATCAGTAATTAGTCCAGAAGTGGAGTGGACATATGGACCAAGCAGGGCAATTTTTTTTTTCAGAAATGAAAATAAAAGAGAGGAGGACAAAGAGGGGAAGGAGAAAAAGGGACTGACTCTCCTTTAGTTAATGCAAGTTCTAAACTTCCATCTTTCCCACCAGATAGAGAGCGCCTATTGGAAAATGAAGCTGACAATACGGAAAGCAGACTTAGAAGTGGAGAGAGGAAAAGAGACTCAACCACAATGAGCCTCTAAATACAACCGCAACTGATGGCTACATCCAATCCAGGCCCCTTAGTTAGGATTTAGTTAAATTTTTCATTTGGCTAAAACTAATTTGAGCTTAGTTTCTGTCACTTGCACCCAATAGCTTCCTGAACTGAACAGTGAATGTGTATCTTAAGCCATCTCATTTACTTTCACAAAGTGATCGATGGGTAGAATATGGGTGGCTCAGGACAAACCATCTCAGTCCCGAAATCACAGTTCAACATCTACCCAACCATTCTTGCATCTGAAACACCTGAAGCAGTGCTTTGACTTCATTCTGTTCTGTGACATGTTACGTTTGCAATCTGCCAACAGCCTCTTGAGTGGGTATTTATTACTCCTTTATTTAGAACTGGGTGAGAAAATAATTTGTAAGTATCACAGAATATATTACTTCTAGAATAAAGCTCACATTGCATCCTGATGCACTTACCCTAATGAGTAACAGTAAATCTTCTGTCCTTTAAAATCACATATATTTTAAAAATCTATTAGCTCTTATTATTTTCTGACAATCAAGAATTCCCTGATTATTTTTTATCTATTTTCCTGACTATACCTATTTAGTTACCTTGTAGCCAAAATTTTTAGGCCTTTAAACTGATATTAAAGACTCCCATATTAAAGCCCCTTTCTCCTCCTCCTACCTAATTTCCCATAAGCACCCTGCCTTCCAGAAAAACTGATCTGCATTATCCCATACATACCATCACTTTCCTGTTACTTTGAATTCAAACAGTTTTCTTGATCCACTCATTTTGCACTCACTCTTCCTGAGATCGCAATATTAGCTTCTTGTCAAGGGTTAATCAGGCCCCATCTCATCTTTGACATCCTAGCCCAAAGTTAACCCTCTCCTCTCTGAATCTGCACCTATTAGCTATCGAGCATACACTTGGTAGAATGGTGATCCATATTCAGAATTGGTCCCACAGTCTATAGTCAGGAGGAGGCTTCTGGGTATAGGGCTTCCCTATGCACACCATCACCTTCCATCAAGAGCTCTGCACACATGTCCAGGATGGTAATGATGGTGGTGATGACATAGCAATAATGACCAGGCCATCAAATACCAAAGCTAAAGCCAAAGTACTCAGTCTGGCGGTCCAGGCTTTTATCCTGTTTTACCTGCATCTTTAGTCCCTTTCTATATGAAGAGGTCCCAGGAATGAGTGATTCAGAGACTCTAGATGCTAATAAACATGATTTGAAGCAAAAAAATGGATCGCATCTGCTTATGACGACCCAACATATTCTCATTGAACCTCAAACACTTGGAGTTCATGAGGTCCTAGAATGGCCTTCCTTTCCCCATTCCCTTTATCTGAGTTCTACCTAGCCTCAAAGACCCTTGTGTGGTGAGAATACAGGGACCCATGCTGCTTCCTTGACTCCTTCATCCCACAGTGACCACCCTTTCTCCAAAATCATACTGAAGGGAAAGCGTTCATGACTCATGATGGACAGACAATTAATTGCAAGCAGCCCTCTGTTAGGTAGTTGTCTTTTCATCTCTTCAACTAGACTGCAAGTTCCCCAGAGCAGGGATGATTCTTTGCACAGCTTGGTATCCTTCCCTGTGTCCAGCCCAGAGTCCCACAGGGTA
The DNA here is from genome assembly GCF_054392235.1 of Sus scrofa. NCBI lineage: Eukaryota > Metazoa > Chordata > Mammalia > Artiodactyla > Suidae > Sus > Sus scrofa. The sequence goes on along the minus strand of NC_139396.1, from coordinate 138,332,179 downwards.
AGCATTCAATAGCCATTTGTTCAATGAGGGGTATAATTAGAGGTTTCCTTTTAGTGAAATCCCTCCTCCTTCTTTCTAAAGGGCTTGTATTTAATTTGCGAGAGCTGATACATGTGTGTGTACCTGTGCTAAAGAGAATGAAAAGTGATAGGCTGCATCATAGGAGTCACAATGAAAGGCCTGTTGACTATCAAAAGCTTGGGGTTAATAAATGCAAACTATTGCCTTTGGAATGGATTAGCAATGAGATCCTGCTGTGTAGCACGGGGAACTATGTCTAGTTACTTGTGATGGAGCATGATAATGTGAGAAAAAAAAAATGTATACATGCATGTGTAACTGGGTCACCATGCTGCTGTACAGTAGAAAAAAAACTGTACTGGGGAAATAACAATTTAAAAAATAATTACAGAAAAAAAGAGTGAAATAGGGATATGTGCATGAAATAGCAGGCACATAACTTTTCTAGAAGTATTGTTGCACCCCCCCTAAAGGATCTTGTACATTAAAACCACAGTTTTTACATTGGGGATTTCTAGGGGCAATGGGGCTCAGTGGCAGGGCCTTGGGGGACATGTTTGGGACAGGTGAGGGGTGCCAAAAGAAAGAGCTACAGCCCCATATAGTCAGCTGCTACCAGAGGAGCTCCACTTGGATCTACTTTATTCAGTGGCTTTTGACATGATATAATGAAAAAATTCTGTCAAAGGAAAAATGCATAAAAACCATTGATCTAAGTTATTGTGGAAGCCACAATCTGTGTTTGTCTTTCACTGTCTGCATAACCCACTACAAAAGCACATATAGATTTATTTATATCATCAGTTATAATATTGGCTTTAATTTTGTTTTTAACATATTTTAAAAAGTTTGATACTCTGTTCTTGGGCCACAATAAAAGGAAGAACAAAAAAAAGCAAAACAATACCCTAAAAATTTCTGCCCAGAAATTTGCACATACGGAATTTGTTTTGTGCTCAAAATGACATATGTAAGCATATGCTGTGTGAGCAGACACAGCTTCGAGGTGTTCTGTGGGTTGTTATTTGCAGAAAGAGGCCGCAAGGACTACAAAACAGGAAAGCTGGGTCTTAGATCCTGGTCTGATCACTGGTCTAGTATGCCTTTGCAGAAGCGAGAAAACTGACCCTTAGATTCCCATCTTTAAAATGGGGCTACTAATGCCTGCCCTGCTCTACAAGAGTGTTGTGCAAAGGAAAGGAGGAAGTGCTTTGAGAAAAGGAAAGTATTGCAAAATGGACCTGCACAGTCCACGAGTTCCACCAATTAGTCGGCCTCATGAAAACCTCCTCCCCTGAACTTGAGGTAATACAATGCACAAAAGCCTTTAAAAGTCACCCTCCATTAAAGCACAATAGAGGCAGGCGGCACCGGGTGAACTGGGCTTGCTTAGACTCCTGGGTGGTAGAATTAAACCACCAGCAGGACCGTGAATTAGTTGAATGGCATCATTTAACCAGACCCTTCACTTAGATGCATTAATGGGGCTGTAGATCAACTACTATGTCACAGAGAGTGTCTTGGATGCATTTTAAAATTAACTATTCACAGAGGATTTTTTTGATGCTTATTTACATGTTGGAGGCCCGGCATCCAACAATGCACCTGTTCTCTTTGAATAGCCCCCTTGTCGTGTAAAGCCTGAGACACCTGTGAACATTTTAACTTTTGGGTGGCAGCCCTGTGATCATCTGCAAATGAGCTCAGATCAAAGCCCATACCCTCAGGCTATGAAAGAAGAAAACAAAACGGCTGATCCTGGCATCAACAGACAGGCAAATGCCCACCGTCAGGAAAAGTTCTTTGTGGCATAAAAATGAATGCCCAAGAGACTGGATACACTTCCCCATGCTGCACAGCAGGACCTCCTTGGAGTAGAACATGATGGAGGACAGTATGAGAAAAGGAATGCCCACATATGTATGACTGGGTCACTGTGCTGTACAGCAGAGATTGGCACAACACTGTAAATCAGCTACCCTTTAATAAAAACAAACAAACAAATGGCCAGCAGGCCCAGGACCTAGAAAATCTGGCCAAAACAAACTTTCACCAAGAAGGACATCAGTGCTCCACTCTTTCCTTGCCCAAATCTATACATGATGGTCAATCTCTCCTGAAAAGTCAGTGCCTGGGTTGTGTGCCAAGGAGAGAGATGCCCCTATAATCTTTCATCAAATTGCACCCAGCCTTCGATTCCATTCAACAATCGATGCTTCAGCACCTACTGTGCAACCAAACTTGTGTGAGTCAAGAGCCTTAAAGTTTAAACCACATAAGGGTGTTTGAACAAGGATATTCCCTGAAACTTTGTTTACTATATTGAAAATCTGGAAGCAACATCTATATCCACCAGTAGTAGTCATCCTAAATAAATTTTTGTGCAGCCATTCAAAGGAATATTATGCACAAACAAAAAAAAAGAATGAAGTAGATTTATATGTACAGATCTGGAAAGATATTCAATTAGATTAAGTGAAACAAGGCAATACATAGTAGGATGTATGATAGGCTCTCATTCATTTAAAATATACGCACATACAGACATACACACATGCATATGTATGCACACATACATTGCTATAAATCTGTATGCAAATGATTTATATATGCATAGAAGGAGACTGAGGAAGACATGTCCTAAATTTGTGACAGTGGCTACCTCTGAGGAATGGAATTTGTGTTGAGAGCCTTTCACTTTTTAGATTATACTTTTCAGTAATATTGAATTTCTTTTCATTCCTTTGTACTTCTGTTATAATCACCTATAAAAGATGTTATTTTAGGGATTTCCCATCATGGCTCAGAGGAAACAAATCTGACTAGTATCCATGAGGACACAGGTTCAATCTGGGGCCTCGCTCAGTGGGTTAAGGATTCAGTGTTGCTGTGAGCTGTGGTGTAGATCACAGACACGGCTCAGATTGGGCATTGCTCTCTGTGGTGTAGGACAGTGGCTACAGCTCTGATTCGACCCCCACCTGGGAACCTCCATATGCTGTGGGTGCAGCCCTAAAAAGACAAAAAAAAAATGATGTTATTTTAAAATGTCATACTAAAAAGTTGTAACTATATATAGCGATGTGCATTAACTAGATTTATTGTGGTGATCATTTCACAATATATACAAATAGCAAACCACTATGTTGTACCCTTGAAACTAATATATGGGTGACCTTTGAACAGTGGGGAAGTTAATCTGGGTATAATTTGCAGTCAGTCCTCTCTATCCATGGTTCCTCCACATCCATGGATTGAACCACTCACAGACTGTATAGTACTATAGTATTGAAAAAATATCTGCAGATAAGTGGACCTGGAAAAGTTCAATCCCTTATTGTTTAAGGGTCAATGTAATATGTTAATTATTATCTCAATTTTTTTAAATAGTGCACTAGATCGTCTCCCCTTCAGTATCATAACCATTTCCACTAATAACCATCACACCAAACTCCCTAATGCTATAGCAAGTAAGAAAATACAAATGCAGTCTTAGGGATGTACATGTGCATACATACACATACACACACAAGATGAAAAGAGCAGAAGTAAGTGTGCATGAAAACACATTCCTTCTTCCCTTTACTAGATTTACAACACTTCCTTTCCTCATTAACTCCTCACGAAAAGATTGAGTTTGTTTAAGCTCTTCCTAAAATTCAAAGTATCCTTGGGAAGGTCCTTTAGAGAACATTGGAGTTCTAGTAAAACTTTAAAAGAAGCACAGTGACAAAATTCCATTAAACAAAGCCCATCAAAATATCCCAGACCACTTCTCATGATAAAGCTGGACATGACTCAACAGGAGGGCTTTCTGCATATCTCCAAAGCATTCCTACTTCCACTAAAATTTACTGAGCCCTGATCATGACTGCATTTTGAATACTTTCCCAAAATACAGAAAGGGGGCTTGACATTTTAAAGCTATAAATTTTATAAAATTTTAAAGATAATAAAATGAAAACTACCCTTACAGAGGACTTACTGTTTTTCAAGCATTACCCTCGGTACTTATACCAATGATCTCATTTAATTATGACAAAACAGAAAGATCTTAGGTTGAGAACCTAGGCCTCTGAAACCAAGATTTGCATGCAGGAGCGATTGGAGGGGTGGGGAGGGGTTGAAGGGGTGGGGAGGGGTGGAGGCTCTAGACAAGCACCTGAGGGGAAGTGAAGGCAGCAGGACTGGGCAGACAGACATGAGGTCTCCTTCTCCGTGAAGGCAGAGGCATGATGCAGCCACAGCAGAGCCCTCTGCCCATCCATGGAAGCTTTGGGGTTCTGTGGCCTTCAAACAAGATGGCCAGGCCATTACACCTTCATCATGGATACAGGCTACCTCCAGGGAGGGGACATGACCTTGGGCTAGGCATCTCCCTTAGGCTGAGGGCCATTCCTAGAAGGGCTCAGCTGTCAACACCCTCAGCAGCTGAGGGGATAGAGGCTCATCCTGGAAGGGCAGCTCTTCACCAGGCAGGACAACGTCTACTGTGAGTGCTGTGATAAAAAGCCACGTTCCGGAAATGAGGACATTGCAACAGAGATATCAAGAAACTATCGTGAGGTAAGCTGAGAGGCAGGATTCCTTCCTCCAAAACTCCTACCCTCAAGCCATGCTGCTTCCCCAAACCAAAGACCTACTTCAGGCATCTGTCTCAGAAAAGGGTAGTTTCTGGTTCTGCATCTCACCCTTAGAATTTGGAATTCTATGCTGATAAGCATATTCACTTGGCCACAAAAGGAATGAGAGAAAAGAAACTTTGAATCTGATGGTAAAAGGAATCTATCGAGCAGAAGACATCTGTCACAAATACATGAGAGGGGCTTTGAGAGCAACCACACTGATGACCAGGTTCTGCTGCTTTGTAATCACTGGCTAACTAGTGCCTGGCACAAAAACCTCTGCTCATCCTACTTAGACAGTGGGTCTTACTGAAAGAGGTTTGGTTTCAAATAGATGCTCAAAAAAGCCATTTATTCTATTCCATTTCCACTCTCCAAGTCCTATAATAAACTATGAAAACTAGAAGCCACCCAGGATAAATTCGCTAGAGCAAGGAATGCACATTTTGGCACATGGAAGAAAAGAGTAAGAGGGAGGAGAAAAGGAAGGTGATAAAAAGAATCTCCTCTGTGCATAAGGCATCAAGTCTGATTCATCAGTGTGCAACTATAAATCACTAGGCAAGTTATTCTTAAAGCCTCAGTTTCCCCTGTCATTAATGGAAGAGCAATGATGCACAAGCCACATCATCATTTATGTGGGTTTATGTGAAGACGACATTACAAACATTCCATGCATATATATATATATATATATATATATATATATATATATAATACACACACACACACACACACACACACACACGCACACATACATACATACATACACAGCGTGAGTACTTAATCAACAGCAGCTCTTGGTTATCACTATCAGGCCTGTTACCGTAATCATCAGCACCCCCTCAATAGCCAACTGTAGCAGGAGAAGTCAGAATGAACTGAAGTGCCGTATATGAGCTGGGTTTTTTCTGAACTTTCTGGGAAGTATGTGGGTTTATAAATGGCTTTGCTTTCCTATCTTTAGAGATACCCTCTCCTAGAATGGCAAGTCCTCCTCAAAATTCTCCATCCTCTCTTGAGTTTCACAGCTCCTGGTGTGGCCTGAAGCACACCCTCACTGCCTGTGCGTAAACCTCACATACCCAGAGAGGGCATCATGTGCTGGAGTTCAGCCCACCTGTCTTTGCTTCCGGGCTTCAGGAATTAAGGATAAAGCAGGACTGAAATGATGTTTCCTCTGCTGGAGAAAGCAAGGGTCCTGGATCTGCCAGCCTCACAGAGGCTGTATTACTCTCCTTAAAACTATCTGTGAATCCCCTAAGAAGAGCAAGCCTTGAAGCTTAAGGGACCCAAAGAGGGTTCACTGTAAAAGGAATACCCCTGGGGTATACCTGTGTTTCTAAGTGGGTGGTCCCCAGGTAACCACCATCAAAATCACCTGGGGAGCTTGTTTAAAAATGCAGATTTCCATAACTGATGAATCAGAATCTTTAGGGTATGGATGGGAAGCTGCATATTTAAACAGATTTCAAGGTGACTGTGGTTCACCTAAAGTTTGAAGCCCCCTAAAAGACGGTCATGCTTTTCCTTACAATCTATGTCACCAGCCTGGGTCATGATGACTCTTTTGAACTTCCCCAATCCCTGCTTCCACGTGTCTCAAATATTCACTCAGTGGTCAGCAAATCCTTATTTTACCCTGGAAAATGGGTAGTCTATTAATGTTCCTTGAGTTTGGAGACTTGTGGAGGAATGTTCTATTTTCTCAGGTAGCATGTAAGTCTGACAAGGACAAGAATGATGACTCATTCAGCAAATATGGGGCATCCCAATATAGGTGCCATAGGGAATAGAGATTAGCCATGGGCCAATCTTTCAGGAACGCAATGCATATTCACACAAAACTCCATCCATCTTGTGCCCTAAGGCCTCAGAGACACTTTGCACCTAAAGATGCCCTTGACCCCTGAAGCACCTGTAATCCAGACCTGCGGCTGGAAGGCCAATGTCCAGATTTCTTTTCTCGGCTGCTGTGGACATAGACTCCCCCCGCCCCCCATGCTGACATTTCATCCTTCCTTCTGCTCTTTCTTGCCAAGTCCTCCCATACCCTCCATTCCTCCTGCTCTTCCCCAAATGATAAGAAAGGCAAATGAAGGGTCAATTCCTTCTCTAGACCCATGTTGAGATGGTTCCATCTCAGAAAGATTGACAGATTGTTAGAAGACACCACCACAAAAGCCTGTACCTAATCATCCAGCCCCAAACCAAGTCTTAATCAACTCACAAGTGTCATGTGTCCACACTACAGGGTAAGAATTCAGACACTTGTCGCAAGTAGGAGGTCAAGTATAAAAGAAAAATCCAATACACAGCAGAGTCCATTTAATTAGTTAAAACGGACACACATGGAAACATCACAAGCCATGCAGTGAAGACATACATGGTGAGGGAAAAAACAGCCAATGATTGTTATTGTCACATTTACTCCATGTCTGTAATTCTTTTTTTTTTCTTCTTCTTCTTCTTACGGCTGAACCTGCTGTATATGGAAGTTCTCAGGCTAGGGGTCGAATTGGAGCTGTAGCTGCCGGCCTATGCCACAGCCGCAGTAACATTAGACTGGAGCTACGTCTGTGACCTATACCACAGCTCATGGCAACACCAGATCCTTAAGCCACTGAGTGAGGCCAGAGATCAAACCCACATCCTCAGGGATATTAGTCGGGTTCATTTCCACTGAGCCACAACAGGAACTCTATTCCATGTCCTAAGTGAGCAAAAGGAGCAGAGAAAAATAATGTTATAAGAGAGGAAGAAAACCATGGATGAGTACTGTCCCGAAATAAAGGTTAAATGTTCCAGGCCAAACAAGGAACAGGAAAACTAAATAGCCTAAGGAGGGAGAGGGATGAATCAGGAAACACTTCCTAGAGGATGTGATAGAGAACCAGTCCTGATTTTTTTTCTCTTTTATTGGTACTGATCCAACAGAGCCTTCTCTGTTTCTATTTCTTTTAATACTTTTTTTTTAGTTTTCCAAACCCACACAAAACAACTTCTTCCAACCCTCCCACTCCAGTCATTTTTGCTCTCTTCCCTCCACCACTCCCATCATAGCCTGGTTGCTAACGCAGTAGGCCAGCCTGAGTCCGACAGGTCCAGGGGTTCCTCATCACTATGTGGATGGAATTCCTTCATCTGGTTGCTATGACACCACCGAGCTAGGACTCTTCAGCCTTGTTACCGTGGAAGCCTCCCTTCTCCATCCTTTACCACATGTCTGGAGGGCACAGCACTGTAGGATAAGTCTGCCTACAGGCTGCTGGCCAAGCCCATGCCCTTGGACATGGTCCTAAAGGACACAGAGGTTGGAGCCCACTGCAATCACATACCTGAACCAAAGAAGTCTGCAGAAGAGTTTATAGCAGGCCCCTCAAAAGATTAACTACATAGAAATCACCTTTTAATATCTGTATCTGAAAAACAAAGTGCTCTGAACACATGTGGGTGCTCTCTTTCGTCAAGGAACCATCAGGTCACTGGTAACAGAGGGGAGCCCTTAGCACAATCTTGTCTGGTCCTAAGAGGCACAGCCAGAGGTCAGCAGTACCTGTTTGGATCACAGATCATTGGGAAACACCTGTTGCCCACCCACAACCTTGGAACCCAAGACCTTGTCTTCACTCAGTGTTCTTAGGATGATGAACAGGGGAGAAGAAAGAATGTGAAAGAAGATAAGGGTTATCTTTGTACAGTGAGAATAAAGACAAGCCTCCTTATGCTTGGAAACATAGACCTCTGAATTAACATCCTGGGTTATGTGAGGCTCGGTCTACCTCTGATGAGGGAAAATGGGTGGAGCCACAAAATGTTAACTGGATAACAGGTCACTCCCACCATAATTCACAGCAGTGGGCACCTCTGCATGACCCTCGCTTTCCTGGCACACCTGCCTACCTGGAGGGGACGGGGACAGGGGCCATCTCCCACAGGCTGCAGGGAACCAGGCATTGGGCGTTCCTCACTGCAGGGGACTTGGGGCCCTGCTACCAAGGGCTGGCCATGCTGGGGAGGTGGCAGGAGTCAGTACTGGAGGGGCAGGAGCCCAGGGCTGCGGAAGAGCAGGTAACCAAGGATGCGTCAGATCCCACCCACATCAGCTCTGGCAAAAAGGCTGCTGTGGAGGGGATTCAAGAGAGAGGGAGGAGAGAGAGGAGAGGAGCGGGAGAGGAGGGTAAGGGGACAGAGAGGAGAGAAAAGCAGGAACAGGGCAACTGAGCTGAGGCTGTCCTGCACACCCACTGGGGTGAGAACACGCCGAGCACTGCTGGCTGTTTCTCTCCGGAAGAAAACAGAAGCGGTCCCCACCCCTGTGTTCCTGCCACAGGGAACTGGGGTGTGGTGTCTCCACACAGGCTGCTACTCTCCCTGCCCACGGCCGGCTGGCAGGCGCCTGAGTCTACCCGCTCTGATTCACAACGCCCTCTGCATCCGCCAAGCACGTGGCCTCTGTGCCACAGATGAGTCCTCCCCCAAGTCCCCCTACACAAACACACGTGCGTGCGCGCGCACGCGCACACACACACACACACACACACACGCACACACACACAGCCTCTGCTGGGCAGCTTCCCTCAGCCCTTCCTCCCCAGCCTCCTCAGGCTGCAGCCCTCACTTCTTTCAAGGCCTCCCTGACCATTTCTGTGACTGTCCTAGGGGATCCAGACCCTGCTCCTAAAAGGCTTGATTAAGATTCCAAGGTAAAATACACCAGTTAAATATGAATATGAGATAAATAATAAAATGATAGGTACTTTCATTTGATAAATCTGGCAATGCTATGACGGATGGTTCAGTATGCAAACCTCTCCTCCTTTTGCTCAGAATCCTTCTCCGAAACTACAGATGATGAAGACAGCAATGACAGGACAATGATAGCTAACATCTTTGAAGTTTTATGTAGTAGGAGACATGCGAAAAGAAGCACGTGCCTTATTTCATTAAATCTTCACAACAACCTTATGAGATCAGTATTATTATTATTCCCATTTTATAGACAAAAAAGTGGAGGCTTGGAGCTGTCTGAGAGCACACAGCAAGGAAGTAAGAGCTGAGATTGGACTCACCAGAGTCAGACTTTAGAGCCTGTGCCCTCTTGTCCTAAGGTCTCCACCGCCCTCTTGAGACACACAGTGGATCAAGATCAGTCAGTAAGCCAAAGAGTTTTTATGTCCAAATGATTACCAAGAGGCATCTGCTCCCATCCCCTAGTCCTGTGTGGTACCTACCCACCCACGATCCAGGGCTCTCTCCTGGCCCTTGGTGGGAGGAGAACTTCACATCAGTCATTTACACCCTAATACGTATTTGTGTTTGGTGTGACTTCTATCAGACATTTGAACTTGGAGTTGCCTCATATTAAGTAATAAAGACCTTCATCATTAAAGGAAGCTTAGTCACTGATGAGTATTCGGTATCAGGAAAGAGGTTTCCCATTCACCCAGCTAGTCTCTATCTGTAGGCAGCAGGAAGAGGCAAGGGACCTAGAAAGTCCCCAAGTGTCTCAGGCAGCACCTCATTCCCCAGCCAAGATTGGTTGGATGATTTTTTTAAAAGTCAGAGTCACATGCTCTGATCGAGGGAGGTAACTGTCCAGTTGGAAGGAGAGATGCTGGTGGAGGGAGGATTTTAGGCAAGGCTGGCTGGGTGGGTGGATGGATTGATAGATGGATGGACAGGTGGTGGGTGGTTAGGTAGAAGGATGAGGATGGATGGAGAATGGAGGAATGGAGGAATGGATGGATAGATGGGTAGATAGGTAGACTGTTGAATGGGAGGGTGGAGAGACGTGTGTAGGTGGGTATGTGGCGAACGGATGGAGGAAGGATGAAGAGATGAATGCCTGGGTGGATGGATGAATAGATGGATCGATGTTTGGCTGGATGAAGAGCCTGAGAGGAGTGGGTTTGTGGTTGTTAGAGAGACTACTGACCACATGGGGCTCCTTCTGGGAGACTGGATCTTTTCCATTATGCTTAGTGAAAGATTTAAATGCAGGAGAGAGGAGAAAGGGATGCAAACAAGATAACTAGGAAGAGGTAAGGAGGGAGGACACAAGGCAGGAAAACAGGGGACAATGAAGAGCTGGGTGGCATTTTTAATTCACTGGCTCCATTCCAAGGTTCCTGAACCTTCCAGGCTGTTACATCAGGGTACAGATGGCCCCGTGGGGACCCCAGCTTTTCATCTCTGCAATTAACTGAGTGTGGGTGTTCCAAAGCTCACGACAATTGGTTATTCATCACTTTATTTATCCAGGAGGCTGGTGCAGGGGTGAGCAAGGCTGACGTCTCTGCTGTCTGAGCCTGCAGCAGTTGGCAGCTCTTTCTCCATCTCCTGCTCCCACTCTCAGCCCCAAGGGGGTCACTACTGCTCCTGTCACCCCCTAAAAATACTAAGACCTGGACAATACTCCTACAGAGCTCCTGCCTGCCTTCAGGAAAGTCAGACCCTTGCCCTGAGACTCCCTTCCAGAGAGACAGTGGTACCCCCTCCCTGACCTCTTCTCACTACCAAGAAGCTAACAAGGAGGTCTAAAAAAGCAATCAGAGCCCAAGGCCCCACGAGAGATGCCCTGTGCTACTGTCCTGTTGGCTCTGACATCTCTTCACTCCATAGGCATTCCCTATTGCCACAGCTTGTTCCACCTGGCACTTCCGCCCTCCCATTCCAGGGCTGCAAAACCTCACTGACCCCAGGCAACAAAGGAGCAAGCAAAGAGTCAGGCAAGAGGTGGGGTCAGCCAATCCCAAAGGAGCAGAGAGGTCAGCAGAGAAACCCACTAGGGAGAAGTAAAAACCTACCTCACCTCAACTCCTATGGGTCTTACTGGGGGAAGTGCCACCCCTTAGAGGACATTGGAAGGAGGAGGGAAGACTATTAATGACATTGACTTGACAGGGTGGAAGCAGGAATGCCATGTCTGGTACCAGAAATAATGTTTTCCCTGCCCCGAAAGCCAATGTGCCCCCTGTTTTGAAAATATTGCTTAGAGCAGCCTAAATGTTCATTAACAGAGGAATGGATTAAGAAGATATGATACATATATACAAGGAACTACTACTCAGTCATAAAAAAGAATGAAATAATGCCATTTGCATCAACATGGATGCAACTAGAGAGTCTCATACTAAGTGAAGTAAGTCAGAAGGAGAAGAACTAATACCATAAGCTGTCACTCATATATGGAATCTAAAATATGGCAAAGTGAACCTATCTGCAAAACAGAAACGGACTCACAGACATAGAGAACGGACTGTGGTTGTTGGGGGGGGAGGGAAGGGAGTGGGATGGACTGGGAGTTTGAGGTTAGTAGATGCAAACTATTACATTTAAATAGATGAGCTATGAGGTCCTATTGTATAGCACAGGGAACTATATATCCAATCTCTTGAGAAAGAACATGATGGAAGATAGTATAAGAATATATATGCTGTGCCTCTGGCGTAGGCCGGTGGCTACAGCTCCAATTCAACCCCTAGCCTGGGAACCTCCATATGCCGCGGGAGCAGCCCAAGAAATAGCAACAACAACAACAACAAAAGACAAAAAGACAAAAGACAAAAAAAAAAAAAAAAAGAATATATATATATATATATATATGCATGCACACACACATATGTATGTATAACTGGGTCACTTTTATGTACAACAGAAATTGGCACAATATTGTAAATCAGCTATACTTTAATTTTGAAAAATAATTTAAAAATATATATATGGATAAGAGCCATGCCTAATTCCAGGCATACAAAAGTTTCTGTAAGGGCCCAGAAGTCTGGAAGATGGGCCAAGTCTGGAGGTAGCAGGCTAAAGAAACAGAAAAATATTGGGTGAGGTCTCCCCTGTGCAATCTGTCCAGAAGTCCCTACTGTCCTTCCCAGGGCAGCCTGGGAAGGGGGGGATGCATCCATTATATCGGGGTCTGCAGAAGTCAGTCCTTGAGGGCTTCACCCAAGTTCCCTGGGAGAGGTGTCCCTATGCCTGAGTTAAAATATTAGACCTGAAAGTACTTTTAAAATAACAGCTAGCCAGCTAAACACCCACACGATGCAGGCATCCTCCAGACTCACATGGACTCCTCACCACAACCCCATGAGGTAGTGACACCATTATCCCCTTTTTCCAGGGAAGAAAACCAAAGCCAGTGAGACCAAGGAAGAGGTCCAAGTTCAGTGAGCTGCTAAGGGGGGAGTTGAGGCCACATGGCCCCAGGGTCTGTCCTCAAATTCATTCATTCAGCAAATATCTATTAGGCAACATACAGAAGTTTTCCAAGTCCATAAAGTGCTCTCTGGAGAGGCCATTTCTTTTCATAGCTGGTGAGGTAAGGGGGAGCCAGAGACCTTGCAGTCACAAAGTGCTTCTACAACCTGCTTTGCTAAACTCCCCCATCCATACCATCATCCTCCAGCTGCACTATGCAGGCCTTGGAAACCAAACAGGCAAATCTGTCTTCAGGGAGCTTGCATTCTCATGAGGGGTGGGGACAATAAATAAGGTAAATTAGCAATACATAGAATATGCACGACAGTTACAAGAAGGAAAATTAGAGCAAGGAATGAAGGTGAACAGGAGAAAGGCACAATTTTAGATTAAGTGGCAACAACTGGCCTCACTGAGAAGGAATTTTAAGCAAAACCAGAAGGCGATAAGAGAATGACCCATGTGGCTAGCTGAGGTATTCCAGAATATTCCAGAGAACTGAACAGTCAGTTCAAAGGCCCTGAGGCAGGAGCTTTGCTAATGTGTCAGGGAGCATATAACCCAGTGTTGCTGGACCAAGTGAACTATGGCAGTAAGCAGAAGGTAAGGGGAGGACAATGATGGGTCTAGTCATGGAGCCTTGTCTTTGATCAATTCCTTCATGTCCAAGGAGAAAACTAGGCTCAGAGAAAGCTGGTAACTTGTTAAAAGCCACAGAGTGCTACAGTTCAACCCAAGGCCCTGACAGAAAATCAGCCCTAAAGGTTCCTCCCTGGAGCAGAGACCCCAGGGCCTTCCCTCCTGCCCACAGCCTCTTCAACCAGGCAACCCCACGCAGCTCTGGCTTCGAACAGCTGCAGTAAATTGACGCAAAAAGGCAAGGTTGGTGGTGCTCAGTGGGCAGGCTGGGAACAGGCTGCTGCCAAGGGTGGGGGAGGATGACACGAGGGACAGGAAGCCAAGGTACTGGGAACCCCTCTGGCGATGGTGAGCTGTCCCTCTCCTGAGGCTGTACAAAGAAACCGCCTCTCCAGATAGTGGGTTTGCTGGAGAAAAGCCCCACTCTGTTATGAGAGCATCTCCCTGTAACTGTTTTAGAGCAGGGAGAGTCCCCACAGGCTGCAGTATGTGTCATACCCAGGTGGAGGGGAAGGGATCGGGGTGGGAATGTCACAGGAAAGTTGTCTATCTTCCTTTCTGCTGCCCCTGCCCCTCCCCCTTCTCCACTCCACCAGGGGACTGGCTCCTGGAAGGTTTTTGTGCAGGCTGTGTCCTCTCCAGGGCTCTTGAGGAGGGCTTTCAGGAGCATCTCAGAACTCAGGCCAGGCTCACCTGCGGTTTGCCTGCCTCCTTATGCAGCAAAACCTTACCAGAGCCTCTAGGGAACCCAGAGGTCTGCAGCCCCGGGAATTCAGGGGCCAAGTCCTCTGAGTAAGCAGCAACAGTAGCTGAGGTGTGTGCCATTGAGAGCATGTGCTGCATCCCCCACACCTCACAGGTACACACCAGTGTGGCCTTCACAGTGACCTTGAGGTGGGTTCTGTGATTATCCCCAAGGTACAGACAAGGAAACTGAGGCACAGGGAGGTTAAATGACTCACCCAGGGTCATAGTCACCCATGGTAAGTGCCAGAGCTGGGGTATGAACCCCAGCCATCGGACTGGAGTCCACATTGTGGACAAGACAAGCCTCCGGGGAGAAGGGTCGGGGGTGGCCCACCCCCTTCTAGGACTTCTCCAGAGTTGAGTAAAGAAGCATCAAAGGCAGACCAGGAAAGGATGCAGTCCTTATGGGGACCTGCCACTTCATCTTCCATCCAGGGGAACCCTGGGTTTCCTGTGTTGCCTACATGTCCCCATTGACTCTGGCACTGCTGATTTGCATGCTGTCTCTGCAGGCTCAGGCTGTGAGCTTCTTGAGGTTCTGTTCTAGTCTACTTGTCTCCCACTGAGAGGTGCTGTGAGGGCTCCTGGCAGCTGCGATCAGGAAACATGTGCTGAGTGAGTTAATAAACAGGCATGTGAATGGATGAAGGAAGGCGACCTGGTCCAGGTGTTTTAGGTGACTCCTTAGGAAACTCTAAGATGGAACATCGTGACACTCAGGTCAACGTTTCCCTCCTACCATCCACTCAGTTCCACAGCAAGTTTGAAATATATACATATAGAAGCTCTTGCTTTTTCTGTTTGCATTTAATTCCATGTTTCGGTTTAATTTTAAAAACAACGATAGCTTAAAGTGCTGGATATGTTGGGCTATTCATGAATATTTATCACTCTGGGCCATATAAATTGAACAGTTATTAACAATTAAAAGAAGGCCAACAGAAGACTTTCTGGAACTTTCCACCAAGGGAAGGGGGAGAAATGGGACATTGCAATCAAGAACCCTGCGCAACGACTCTGCAGGAAAAGGAAGAAGGTCTTAGCTGACAAGGCAAAAGCATGCTTAGAGAGCCACTTCCACCCCTAAAGAAAGTTCCAGAAGGGTTTGAAACAGGGCTGTTCTACCCATAAGTCATTTATTGGGATGAGGAAAACTGGTCTTAGTGGGAAGGGACCTAACTGACAGCACAAAGTTTCAGATGATTAGGAAAATATTAGCCTGAGTCCATTCACTCTACCTGCCTGAATATGATTCCTCTCTACCACTCACCTGAAGATGTTCCAAGATGAGTCATGTAATAAAAGCACCTGGCAAAAGGGAACCCTCCTAACTGTTGGTGGGAATATAAATTGGTGCAGCTACTAGTGAAAACAGTATGAAGGTTCCTTAAAAAACTAAAATTAGAACTGACTGTTGGTGGGAATATAAATTAGTGCAGCTACTAGTGAAAACAGTATGAAGGTTCCTTAAAAAACTAAAATTAGAACTAACTGTTGGTGTGAATATAAATTGGTGCAGCTACTAGTGAAAACAGTATAAAGGTTCCTTAAAAAACTAAAATTAGAACTACCATAGAATCCAGCAATTCCACTACTGGGTATATATCTGGAAAAAACAAAAATGCTAATTCAAAAAGATAAATGCACCCCAATGTTCATAGTAGTACTATTTATAATAGCCAAGACATGGAAGCACCCCAAGTCCCCATCAATAGATATATACATGTATATACAGTGAAATATTATTCTATAAAAAAGAATGAAATATTGCCATTTGCACCAATGTGGATGGATCTTGATAATATTATACTTAGTGAAATATATCAAAGAAAGTAAAATACTGTATGATATCATTTATATGTGGAATCTAAAAATACAAAAGTAGGAGTTCCTATCATGGCTTGGTGGAAACAAATCTGACTAGCATTCATGAGGATGCAGGTTCAATCCCTTGCTCAGTGGGTTAGATCTGGCATTGCCATGATCTGTGGCATAGGTTGCAGTTGCAGCTCAGATCTGGTGTTGCTGTGGCTCTAACATAGGCCAGCAGCTACAGCTCCTATTTGACCCCTAGCCTGGGAACCTCTACATGCCACTGGGGGGGGGGGTGGCCTAAAAAGAGAAAATAAAAAGTAAAAATACAAAAGTAATACAAATGAATGCACACACAAAAGAGAAACAGGCTCAAAGAAAACAAACTTATGGTTACCAAAGGGGAGAGGGACAAATTATGGGTATGAGGTGAACAGATACACCTCATATATAAAATAAATAAGAAACAAGGATTTACTATATAGTACAAGGAATCATACCCAATCTTGCAATAACATAATGGAATATGGAAAGAGAAGAAAAGGGAAGGGAAGAGAGGGGAAGAGAAGGGACGTGAATGGAAGGGAAGGGAAGAGAAGGAGAGAGAAGAGGAAGAGAGGGAGGGAAGAAGGGCAACTGGCCATGCTCCTGATACACACAAAGTGCTCAATAACTGGTGGGGCCTTCCTTTCTCTTCCAAGAGGGATAAGGTTCTCACTAACCATACATGCTTCCCCTTCACCCCTACAAGCAAGAGGACCCCATCCTCACCTCATTTAATTTCCACTTTAGAAGGAAATTGGAAAATATATTCCAAAGTCCTCCACCCACCCCTCCAACGCTGCCTGAGAAGATCCTCAAGACGCTGCTAACCACTTCTTCGCTCTTGGCAAAGTTCCTCCTTATGGTGCCAGAAAATCAGCCTCCTTGCAATTTCTCATCTCCAGTCTAACTTTTACCCCCTCAGGCTCTAAAGAACAATTTTCTTCCTTCCTCTGCATAGAAGCCCTTCAAATACGTAGTGCTCCCTTCTCCCCAGTCTTCCCTTCCCCAGGCTAAATGAACCTAATATTTTTAACAGTTTATTTTAGAAGAGTTCTAGCGTTCTTTCCTCTCCTGGTCTCTCTCCACAATGAGTTTTTCATTTATCTTGGGCTCCCAGGCTTGAAGGCAATGCTATAGATGCAGCCCAGAAATAACAATTATTTCCACTAACACTGGTGGAAACACTTACTATGTGTCAGGTACATGCAAGTGCTTTACATGTATGAACTTGTTTAGCAGCTGCCCTTGCAGCTCTGAACTCTGCCTCTGGAAGTCATTCATGTGTACTAGGTCTAGTCCACCCAACCACTCAACCCCAAATAATGGGAGTCACCTCACGTTGGTGAGGCTTACTCTTACTAATGCTCCACGTCACTGTCACACATTACCATCATCAACGCAACTGCTAGGGATGGCACAGACACAAGTAGCTGTAGAAGTCCTGATAAAGGACCATATTTAAAGAGGGAAACTTAGGGGACATTGGGAGATCTCTGTAAGTAAATAAATTGCTCAAAAAAGCATAAGAACAAGGCAGGTTTGTTTCTTTAGTGGAGCCTTGAGAACTGCCTCAGGTCGTTGGGTGGGAGATGGGATTAGGCCTGTGGTTCACATTCAGACCAAGGGCAAGAGTTTGAGGACCACCCTTCTGCGGATTTGAATACACCTTACCTGATACTGAGAAGGAGCTACGACTCCCAGAAAGGAAGAGGCAGGCTTTTCCAACCCCCACTCCCCTTGGATGATAAAAACTATAGCCCACCAGATCCTCAGGGTAGAGCTTCTGTGCCTGCCTACTTGCATCTCTCACAAGCATCCTATCCTAATAAATCTATTTTTTGCCTATCACTTTGTCTCTCGCTGAATTCCTTCTATGTGGAGACATGAAGAACCTGAACCTCAGTGAGTCCAGACACAGAGTGAGTGATTCTAATTTAAAACCTTGGGTTCAAGTCCCAATCAGGGTTTAGGCTGGGTTTAAGTCCCGGCACGTGGGTTCAAGTCCCAATCTGGGTCCTGGCTAGGTTCAGGCTGTTAGTACTGTCAGTTTCACAACCACCTGACAGCAGAATGCAGGAAGGTGTGAAACACTGAGGACCTACCTTATTTATTCCCAAAGTATTTATTCTAAGAAATCTAAGCTCAATTAATGGATGTAATCTTCGCATTTTCACAATTTTCTCTTTTAAGACCATGCACGTGCATGTCTACTGTTGACGTCAATTCTGTCACTCCTAGAATGTTTCTAGGAAGTGAGGGTGCCTATTGCTTTAAACAATGTCTGGTCATGAACCATTTCTCTTACTTTAAAATGTTGCATAAGAGAGAAAAAAGTAGCAAATCTCAGTGATGGAAGCAATTTCAGTAGTCCTCTCTGCTAAGTACACACACACATTTCCAGGAATGATGAGTGGATGGTGCTAAATTATCTGATCAGGATGTAGCAAGATAATTAAACAGGTAGTTTGTAGAAGTCCCAATAAGGGACCATAGATAGAGAAGGAAATCTACAGGACTTTGGGAGATCACTGTAAGTTAACAATTGCTCAAGAGGGCCATGAGAACTAGGCAGGCTGCTTGACAAGTGGAAGCAGGAGATATGCCTCAGGTCATTGGATGGGGGATGGGGTGAAGCCTATACTCAGGTTCAGACCAAGGGCAGGACTTTAAGGATCACCCTTCCGCTAATTTGAATAAGCACCATGACAGTCCTAGTTTGACCTTATATGGTCAAATACTCAATTGCTTGATACCAAGGAGGGGCTACTACTCAAAGAAAGAGGAAGAGGCAGTCTTTTCCCACCCCTACTCCCCTTGGATTATAAAATCTTAGCCCAACTAATCCTCGGCGCAGAACCTCCTTGTCTGCCTGCTTGTATCTCTCACAATGTCCTATCTTAATAAATCTATTTCTTGCCTATCACTTTGTCTCTTGCTGAATTCCTTCTGCACTGATGCACAAAGAACCTGAATCTCAGTAATTCCAGACATGGAGTGATTCTAATTTTAAAACTCTGGGTTCGAGCCCCAATCTGGGTTTAGGCTGGGTTCAAGTCCCAGTATGTGGGTTCAAGCCTCAATCTGGGTCCCGGCTGGGTTCAAGTCATAAGTGCTTTCAGTTTTACATCTACACTTTCTCCAGGAGGTCACACTCAGAGACAACTAGCCATTCCTAGGAAACTGGCTGTAGCCCTGGGGTTGCCCATACCAAACACCATGATGGCAGATAATCAGCCTCATTCTCATCACACTTCACCCTCTGAGCCAGGCTCTCATGGCCATCCATGGGGACCAGCTGGTATTTCCTATTTCAGTAATGATGATGATAGTTCAGGAACCTTCAGGAGGGCAACTACTCAGCCCAAATCTCAGCCTCTTCCTCAGCAAACTTTGCTGCCACAGAACAAACACTCCAGGTTCCTAGACAGCTGGTGACACATTGGCTAATGTGAGGGGGGGGCATCTCAAATATATTAAAGCACACTACAAAGCATGCTGGCATTCATCTTCCAAAGAGTTAAAAAAAAAAACAAAAAAAAACCTTTATTCTGTTTCTTTTTTAGTGCTTTTCTGTGGTTGTTTTATATTGTTTTCACCTTACATGGAACTATCCTAATTCAGTCAGGACTAGAAAACTAAACAATAGCCTTGGGATAGACTTTACAAAAGAGAAAGCAAAAGCAACAAGGAGAACTGGGCCAGTGCAGAAGGCATAAGCAGCAGGGCAACAGCAGGACATGCAAACACCCCTAGGTCTGGTCTGAGACAGAGATTCAAGCCCACAGGAGGTAGGCTTGGCTTGTTGCCACAAAAGTTGGGCTTCTATGGGGTCAAGAGGGCGGTTACAGCCTTAACTCCAACCTGAAGTTAATCCCTCTTACCAGTATACCAGTGACAGTTAGATCACCATTATTTGCAGAGAGCTGATAGTGAGACACCAGGAGGTGCCAGCCATGTCCATTCATCTCATGCCCCAGCCATTGTGATCTCAGTGACCTGGGTCATCTGGCATTATGTGATGAGCATCTCAAAAGCTGAACTGAAATAAGAGCCTAGAGCAGAGGAGCCTCATATGATCTGGACAGAAGTGAAAAGGCAGCATGGACCACCAACCTCTACTAGAAAGAGAATGAGATTGAGCTGGAGTCCAAGATTAAGATCAAGACTGAGATAAAGACTGAGAAGGAAAGAATCAGATTAGAGAGACATGGGAAAGACACAGAGTCCTAGGCCTGAAGGAAGATTTTCAATAGCTATTCTCTTCCTTAAGGTCTTCCTTTCTGTTTGCTCTCCTGTAAGTGCAATAGAAGGAATAAAGCCATGGTTCCAAGAAGGAGGCCTAGTTCTCACCCAGCCAACAGCCTTCATTAGCCATGGGACCTACTAATCACAACTTACCTCAGTTCTCATAGTACCTGGAAAGTATGATGAATTCAAGAAATTCCTGTACTCTCCTTTTTAGCATACTTCATCTCCTTCTTTTCTCTCTTGCCTCAGTCGTACTTATGTTATCATCATTACTCCCTATTATATATTAGCTTTTTCACCATGCCCACAGCATGCAAAAGTTCCAGGGCCAGGGATTAAACCCAGACTACGGGGCAGTGATCCAAGCCACAATACTGACAATACAAGATCCTTAATCTCCTGAGCCACCAGGGAGCTCCTATATATTAGCTTTTACTTTTTACACACAATCAGAAACAATCATCAAATGTTAGACTTGAAAAAGAGATTCTGACCTCTAATCTGATAAAAAGGTACCTATAACTACTTACAGTAAACATGGTGATTCATTATGAAATCTGAATGCTTTTCTTCCAAGCTCAAAAATAAGAGAAAAATGTCACCTCTCACTGCATCTGTTCAACATTTTGCAGAGGCTATAACTTGTGCAATAAGACAGGAAAGTGAATTAAGGATGTAAATAAAAGAAACAAAACAGCATTCCATTATTCAAAATAATACAATGGTATGCAAAGAAAATCTAAAAGAATCTAAAGATTATATTAGCAACTGACAATTAGAAAATGAAATTTTTTAATTTCCATTTAAAACAGCATCAAAATTTATTAAATTCCTGGAAATAAAACTATTTGAAGATTTTCAAGATCATTCCACAGAAAACTGTGGAACACTGCTGAAAAAAATTAAGGAAAACCAACTAATGCCAATGTTTCCCCCCAAACAACCAATTGATAGAAGATAATCCTAGACAAAAAAACTAGCAGGCTTTTTTTGGTGAAGTTGGTTCCAAAATGAGAATGCAAAGGGCCAAGAGCCAAGATAATCATGAAGAAGGCACAAAAAGGTGATGAACTGAAATTACCAAATAACAAGATGGATTTTGGAGTTCCATTCATGGCTCAGTGGTTAACGAGCCTGACTAGCATCCATGAGGATGTGGGTTCGATTCCTGGCTTCACTCAGTGGGTTAAGGAACTGGCATTGCCATGAGCTGTGGTGTAGGCTGCAGATGCAGATCAGATCCCACCTTGCTGTGTCTGTAGTATAGGCTGGCAGCTGCAGCTCCAAATGGACTCCTAGCCTGAGAACCTCGATATGCCATGGGTGTGGCCCTAAAAGAAAAAAAAAAAAAAAGATTGATTTTAAAGCTACAGTATTAAGACAATATGACATTTGTACTAGGATAGAAAAAGATTTACAAATAGACATACACGAATAAAGACAACTAATTCACAACAAAGATATATTTTCAGTAAATGGTGTTAGATCATTTGGAGTTCTATATAAGAAAAGGAAATGAATTTGACCCCTTTCTGACATCAGACACTTAGCACATTTAAAAAAAAAAAAATTCCAGATGGGCCTCAAGGTAAAAGTTAAAACAGTAAAACTTCTAAAAGAAAGCACAGGCTAATATCTTCCTGACACAGGAACAGGCAAAGATCTTACAACCTTAAAAAAATTCTTAAATTATGCTTCATTAAAATTAAGAACATCCCAATTGCCAGAGATGGGATTAAGATGGCAGAATAGGACTGGAGCTCAACTACTCTCCTAAAAACAACAAAATTACAACCAAATTCTGAGCAATCTTCAACCAAATGGACCCAACACTTCAAAAAAGATAACGTACTCCAGAAGACAAAGAGGAGGCCACATCAAGAGGTGGGGGGGGGGCGATTACATGATATAAGCAACCCCATACCTTCCAGGTGGGAAGCCTCACAGACTGGAAAGTAATTGTATCACAGAGACTCACCTACAAGAGTGAGAGTTCTGAGCCCCATGTCAAGTTCCCATGCCTGGGGAACTGGCACTGGGAGAAACAGCCTCTGGAGCATCCAGCAGTGAAGGCCAGTGGGGCTTGTGCACAGGAACTCCACAGGACTGGGGTAAACAGAGACCCCATTCTTAAAAGGCATACATGGACTTTCACGTGCACTGGGTCCCAGGGCAAAGCAAAGTCTCCATATGAATCTGGGTCAAACCTGACTGCAGTTCTTGAGGGACCTCCTAGGAAAACAGTAGGTGAATGTGGCCTGATGTGGGGGAAGGGCACTGGAAGCAAAGTTCTTAGAAATATTCAGCAGCATTCCTTTCTCTGGAGGTGGCCATGTTGGGAAAATCTGGCCCCACCCATCAGTCAGCTGCTGAGAAGCCCCAGGGCAAACAACAATCCAGGTGGGATCACAGCCCTGCCCCTCAGTAAACAGGCTGCCTAAAGACCCCCCAGCACACACCTGCCTCTAATCTCATCCAGAGACAAAGCCCCATCCACCAGAGACCCCACCAGTTCCACCTACCAGTGGGCAGGCATTAGCGCCCCCCCCCCCAATCAGGAAGCCTACACCAAGCCCCCATACTGACTTCAGCCACAAGAGGGGAAGACACCAGAAGTAAGAGAGGTTATAACTCTATTTTCTGTAAAAAGGTCACCACACCAAAAACCTATAAAAATGAAAAGACAGGAGTTCCTGTCGTGGCGCAGTGGTTAACGAATCCGACTAGGAACCATGAGGTTGCGGGTTCGATCCCTGCCCTTGTTCAGTGGGTTAAACGATCCGGCGTTGCCGTGAGCTGTGGTGTAGGTTGCAGACGTGGCTCGGATCCTGCATTGCTGTGGCTCTGGAGTAGGCCAGCAGCTCCAGCTCCGATTAGACCCCTAGCCTGGGAACCTCCATATGCCGTGGGAGCGGCCCAAGAAAAGGCAAAAAGACAAAAAAAAAAAAAAATGAAAAGACAGAGAACTATAACTCAGATGAGGGAGAAAGAAAAAACTCCAAAAAATCAGCTAAGTGATGAGGAGATTCTCAGCCTCCAGGAAAAAGACTTTAGGTTGTTGATGCTGAAGATGATGCAAGACATTGGAAATAAATTGGAGGCAAAGATGGATAACTTATAGGAAACACTGAGTGAAGAGATACAAGATATAAAACTTAAACAAGAAGAGATGCAAAATACAACAACTGAAATAAAAAATTCATTAGACGCAGCCAAAAGCAGAACACAGGACGCAGAAGAACAAATAAGCGAAATGGAGGACAGATTGGTGGAAATCACAGATACAGAACGGAAAAGAGAAAAAAGATTGAAAACAAATGAAGAGAGTCTCAGAGAACTCTGGGACAATGTTAAATGTACCAACATCCATATTTTAGGGATACCAGAAGAAGAGAGAGAGAAGGGGACAGAAAAATATTCCAAGAGATAATAGCCAAAAACTTCCCTCACATGAGAAAGGAACCACTCATTCAAATCCAGGAAGCCCAAAGAGTACCATATAAAATAAACCCAAGGAGGAATACCCAGAGACACATATTAATCAAACTGACCAAAAGTAAAGAGAAGAGAAAATCTTGAAAGCAGCTAGAAAAAAGAAACACATAACATACAAGGGAACTCCAATAAGGTTATCAGCAGATTTTTCAGCTGAAACTCTGCAGGCCAGAAGGGAGTGGCATGATATACTTAATGTGATGAAAGGAAAAAACCTTCAATCAAGATTACTTTACCCAGCAAGGCTCTCATTCAGATTTGAAGGAGAAATCAAAACCTTCACAGATAAGCAAAAGCTAAAAAAAATTCAGTAACACTAAACCAGGTTTACAACAAATACTAAGGCAACTTTACTAGGCAGAAAAGAAAAGGCTGCAACAGGAAACAAAAATACCACAAATGACAAGGCTCACCAGTAAACCCATATATACAGGAAAGATGCGAAATCGTCCACACACAATTATGCCACCAAAATCAGAAATTGTGAGAAGAGGAGGGTACAAATGCAGGACACTGGAGATGCACTTGCAATTAAGAGAACAACAATTAAAATAATATAGACTCATATAAAATCTTCAGAATAACTGCAAACCAAAATCTACAATTGATACACAAACAAATAAGAAAAGTCAACTCAAATACAACATTAAAGATAGTCATCAAACCAGAAGAGGCAAGAACAAGAGAAGAAGGAAAGAAAAAAAAGCAACCAAAAAATCTAAAGCAATTAATAAAATGGCAACAAGAACATTCATATCAATAATTACCTTAAATGTTAATGGACTAAACTCCCCAACCAAAAAACATAGACTGGCTGAATGGATCCAAAAACAAGACTCATATATATGCTGTCTTCAAGAGACCCACTTCACTTCTAGGGACACATACAAATTGAAAGGGAGAGGATGGAAGAAAATACTCCATGCAAATGGGAATCAAAAGAAAGCTGGAGTAACAATACTCATATCAGACAAAAGAGACTTTAAAATGAAGAATATTTTAAGGGACAAGGAAGGTCACTATATAATGATCAAAGGATAAATCCAAGAAGAAGATATAACAATTTTAAATATCTAGGCACCCAACATAGGTTTACTATGATATATGAGGCAACTGCTAACAACCTTAAAAGGACAAATCAACAATAACACAATAATAGTTGGGGACTATAACACCCCACTTACAACAATGGACAGATCAACCAGACAGAAAATCAATAAGGAAACACAGGCCCTGAATGAAGCATTAGACCAGATGGTCTTAAAAGATATTTGTAGGACATTCCATCCAAAAGCAACAGAATATACATTCTTCTCAAGTGCACATGGAATGGTCTCTAAGATTGATCATGCCATGGGCTACAAATCAAGCCTCGGGAACCTTAAGAAAATTGAAATGATATCAAGCATTTTTCTGACCACAACACTATATGACTGGAAATCAACAACAAGAAAAAAAACTGCAAAAAACACAAACATGTGGAGACTAAACATGCTACTAAACAACCAACGGATCACTGAATAAATCAGAGGAAATTAAAAAATACCTAGAAGCAAATGACAACAAAGATATGACACTCCAGAACCCATGGGATGCAGCAAAAGCCGTTCTAAGAGGAAAGTTTATAGCAATACAAGCCTACCTCAAGAAACAAGAAAAAGCTCAAATAAACAAGTTAACATTATATCTAAAGCAGCTTAAGAGAGAACAGACAAGACCCAAGGTTAGTAGAAGGAAAGAAAACATAAAGATCAGAGCAGAAATCAATGAAATAGAAACAAAGAAAACATAGAAAAAAAAACCAGTGAAACAAAAAGGTGGTTCTTTGAAAGGATCAACAAAATTGATAAATAATTAACCAAAGTTACCAAGAAAAAAAAGAGAGAGGACACAAATCAATAAAAGTAGAAATGAAAATGGCAAAGTAACAACAGACATCACAGAAATACAAAGGATCATAAGAGACTCCTATATGCCAATAAAATCGAAAACCTAGAAGAAATGGACAAATTCTTAGAAAAATACAATCTTCCAAGACTAAACCAAGATGAAATAGAAAAGATGAATGGACCCATCACAAGAACTGAAATTGAAACTGTTATTAAAAAACTTCCAACAAACAAAAGTCCAGGACCAGATGCCTTCACAGGTGAATTCCATCAAACATTTAGAGAAGAGCTAACACCCATCCTCTGAAACTATTCCCAAAAATCACAGAGGAAGGGACACTCCCAAACACATTCTATGAGGCCACCATCACCCTCATACCAAAACCAGACAAAGACACCACAAAAAAAAAAAAAAAAGAAAGAAAACTACAGGCCAATTTCACTGATGAATACAGATGCAAAAATCCTCAACAAAATACTAGCAAACTGCATCCAACAATACATTAAAAGGATTGTACATCATGACCGAGTGGGATTTATCCCAGGGATGCAAGGGTTCTTCAATATTCACAAATCCATCAGTGTGATACACCACATGAACAAACTGAAGAATAAAAACCATATTATCCTCTCAATAGACACGGAAAAAGCCTTTGACATAATCCAACACCAATTTCTGATAAAGACGCTTCAGAAAGTGGGCATAGAGGGAACCTACCGCAACATAATAAAGGCCATATATGAAAAACCCATAGCTAACATCATTCTCTATGGTGAAAAGCTGAAAGAATTCCCACTGAGATCAGGAACAAGACAAGGATGTCCCCTCTCGCCACTACAATTCAATATAGTTTTGGAAGTCCCAGCCACAGCAATCAGAGAAGTAAAAGAGATAAAAGCAATCCCAAATTGGAAAGGAAGAAGTAAAACTGTCACTATTTGCAGATGACATGATGCTATACCTAGAGAATCCTAAAGATTCTACCAGAAAACTGTTAGAGCGCATCCATGAATTTGGCAAAGTCACAGGGTACAAAATTAATACACAGAAATTGACTGCATTTCTATATACTAACAATGAAAGATCAGAAAGAGAAATTAGGGAAGCAATCCCATTTACCATCACATCCAAAAGAATAAAATACCTAGGAGTAAACCTACCTAAAGAGACAAAAGACCTGTACTCTGAAAACTACAAGCCACTGATGAAAGAAATCAAAGATGACACAAATAGATGGAGAGACATACCATGCTCTTGGATTAGAAGAGTCAATACTATCAAAATGACTATACTATCCAAGGCAATCTACAGATTCAATGCAAACCCTATCAAATTACCATGGACATTTTTTACAAAACTCGAACAAAATATTTTAAAGTTTGTTTGGAAGCACAAAAGACCAAGAATAGCCAAAGACATCCTGAAAAAGAAAAATGGAGCTGGAGGAATCAGGCTCCCGGACTTCAGACTAGACTACAAAGCAACAGTCATCAAAACTGTATGATACTGGCACAAAACAGAAATATAGATCAGTGGAACAGGATAGAAAGCACAGAATTCAACCCACGCACCTACAGCCAGCTAATCTATGACAAAGGAGGCAAGAATATACAATGGATAAAGGACAGCTTGTTCAATAAATGGTGCTGGGAAAACTGGACAGCCACATGGAAAAGAATGAAATTAGAACACTCTCTAACACCATACACAAAAATAAACTCCAAATGGGATTAAAGACATGGAAAAGAATGAAATTATAGTGCTCCCTAACACCATACATAAAAATAAACTCAAAATGGGATTAAGACCACATACTATAAAACTGTTAGAGGAGGAGTTCCTGTCGTGGCACAGTGGTTAACGAATCTGACTAGGAACCATGAGGTTGCGGGTTCGATCACTGCCCTTGCTCAGTGGGTTAACGATCCGGCGTTGTCGTGAGCTGTGGTGTAGGTTGCAGATGCGGCTCGGATCCTGCGTTGCTGTGGCTCTGGCGTAGGCTGGCAGCTATAGTTCCGATTCGACCCCTAGCCTGGGAACCTCCATATGCCGCGAGAGTGGCCCAAGAAATAGCAAAAAGACAAAAAAAAAAAAAACTGTTAGAGGAAAACATAAGCCAAACACTCTCTGACATATATGACAGCAACATCTTCTCAGATCTACCTCTTAGAGTCATAACAGTAAAAACAAAGATAAACAAATGGGACCCAATCAAACTTCAAAGTTTCTGCACAGCAAAGGAAACCCTAGACAAAACAAAAAGACAACCCACAGAATGGGAGAAAATCTTTGCAAGTGATTCAACTGACAAGGGATTAACCTTCGAAATTTATAAACACCTCTTACCACTCAATACCAAAAAAACAAACAACCCCATCAAAAAATGGGCAGACAATCTAAACAGACAACTCTCCAAAAAAGACATACAGATGGCCAAAAAACACACGAAAAGATGTTCAACATCATTCATTATTAGAGAAATGCAAATCAAAACCACGATGAGGTACCACCTTACACCAGCCAGAATAGCAATCATCAAAAAGTCTACAAACAATAAGTGCTGGAGAGGGTGTGGAGAAAAAGGACCTCTATTACACTGTTGGTGGGAATGTCAATTGGTACAACCACTGTGGAAAACAGTATGGAGGTGCCTCAGTAAATTAAAAATAGAACTACCATTTGATCCAGCAATCCCACTCCTGGGCATCTATCCACAGAAAACCATGACTCAAGAAGACACATGTACTCCAATGTTCATTACAGCACTATCTGCAATAGCCAAGACATGGAATCAACCTAAATGCCCAATGACAGAGGAGTGGATCAAGAAGATGTGGTACATATACACAATGGAATATTACTCAGCCATTAAAATGAACGAAATACCAGCATTTTTAGCAACATGGATGGACTTAGAAATTACCATACTAAGTGAAGTCAGTCAGATGGTGAGACACCAACATCAAATGCTTTCACTTACATGTGGAATCTGAAAAAAGGACACAATGAACTTCTTTGCAGAACAGATACTGACTCACAGAATTTGAAAAACTTATAGTTTCCAAAGGAGACATGTTGGGGGGTGGGCAGATGCACTGGGGGTTTTGGGATGGAAATGCTTTAAAACTGGGTTGTGATGATCACTGTACAACTATAAATGTAATAAATTCATTGAGTAATATAAAAAAATTAAATTAAATTAAGAGCATCCCTTTATTAAAAATACACCACATGACCCAGCAACCCCACTCTTGGGTATATATCCAGACAAAACTTTCCTTAAAAATGACACATGCACCTGCATGTTCATTGCAGCTCTATTCACAATAGCAAAGACATGGAAACAATTCAAATGTCCATCGACAGATGAGTGGACTCAGAAGATATGGTATGTATACACAATGGAATACTTCTCGGCCCTTAAAAATAACAAAATAATGCTATTTGCAGCAACATGCATGGAACTAGAGACTCTCATACTGAATGAAGTTAAGTCAGAAAAAGAAAGACAAATGCCACATGATATCACTTACATCTGGAATCTAATATAGGGCACAAATGAACCGTTCCACAGAAAAGAAAATCATGGAACTGGAGAATAGACTTGTGGTTGCCAAGGGGGAGGGGGAGGAAGTGGGATAGACTGGAAACTTGGGGTTAATAGATGCAAACGATTGCTTTTGGAATGGATTAGCAATGAGATCCTGCTGTGTAGCACTGAAAACTATGTCTAGTCACTTATGATGGAGCATGATAATGTGAGAAAAAAGAATGTACACATGTATGTGCAACTGTGTCACCATGCTGTACAGTAGAAAAAAAAATGTATTGGGGAAATAACAATTAAAAAAATTTTTAAATACACCATTAACAGAACAACAAAGCAAACCACAAACTGGAAGAAGATATCTATAATAAACATATCTGACAAAGAATTTAAATCCAGAATATGAAGAACTCCTACCAATCCATTTTATTTATTTTTACTTTTTAATGATTTTTATTTTTTCCATTATAGCTGATTTAGAGGGTTCTGTCAATTTCTACTGTATACCAAAATATACAATTTAATATACAACAATTTAATATGAAATGGACAAAATATTTGAACAGGTATATTTCATTGAAAAGGATATCCAGATAGCCATTAAGCATATAAAAAATGGTCAACATCCATCATTTCATCAAATTTAGAACCACACAAGATACACCATTGCACAGGCCATGACAAAGAAGTGGCACAAATGGAAATCTCATATATTGCTGGAAAGAGTAATTGGTATAAACATTGTCGAAAGGCATTTGGTAATATCTACTAAGGTCTATTCTATGACACAAGTTATTCTACTCTTGGGTATATACTAAAGGCAAATGAGTGCATATATCCATCAAAAAGCATGTATAAGAATGTTCAAAAAATAGGAACAACCAGATGTTCATCAATTATAGGGTAGACAATAATTTGGGTGTATTCCTACATCATAATACTATACATGATTTTTTAAAAGTAATGCTATATATGTCCATAGAGATAGCACTCACAGAAAGTGAAAAAAAAAAAAGACGCAAAATGGAACAGATTGTACATATTAGTTATCTATGGCTATGTAATGGATTATGACAAAACTTAGTGGCTTAAAACAACAGGCATTTATTATCTCAATTCTGTGAGTCAGGAATCCAGGTGCAGCCTAGCCAAGTCCTCCAGCCTTGCTCTCAAGGCTCTGATCAAGGCATCAGTCAGACTAGGTGATCTCAAACCTCAACAGGAGAAATAGCTTCCAGGCTCACTAATAAGGCTGTTGGGCCCAGAGGCAAGCTCAAAACACAGCAGCTGGCTTCATCAGAGCAAGCGAGAAGAGCCAGAGAGAGTGAGCAAAATGCAAGTCATGGCCTTGAGTAACCTAACCTTGGACGTGCTATCCCATCACCCTGTTCATTGGAAGCAAGTTGCAGAGTCCACTCCACACCCAAGGGGAGAATATTACAAAAAGGCATGATTATCAGGAGGCAGGGATGACTGGGAGCCATCTGAGAGGGTACCTACCACACATGATTCCATTTATGTGAAATTCAAGATCAGACACACCTTGACAGAAATAAGAACAGCAATTCCTTCTGGGGGAGAGGCTATTGATGAGAAGGGAGAATGAAGGCACTGTCTGGGATACTGTAAATGTTCTATATATCTTGAGTATTTAGGTGGTGGGATGACAATGTAATCACACGTCTAAAAAATTCATTAAGATGTACTAGGAAAAACTGTGCACTCTAGCTCATGTATATTATACATCAATAAAAATTTGGGGAAAAATGGAGTTCCCGTCGTGGCACAGTGGTTAACAAATCCGACTAGGAACCATGAGGTCGCGGGTTCGGTCCCTGCCCTTGCTCAGTGGGTTAACGATCCAGCGTTGCCGTGAGCTGTGGTGTAGGTTGCAGACGCGGCTCGGATCCCGCATTGCTGTGGCTCTGGCGTAAGCCGGTGGCTACAGCTCCGATTCAACCCCTAGCCTGGGAACCTCCATATGCCTCGGGAGCGGCCCAAGAAATAGCAAAAGGACAAAAAAAAAAAAAAATTGGGGGAAAAGAATCTAGTAGTCCTTACCTTCTTCCTTTCTATATCTGGGGATATAAAAAGATGAACTGAGTTCCTGCAGGTCAGAGAGTTAGTTTTTAGTGCCGGTCCTGGCTGGCCTCTCACCTGGTGAGTGTGAGCCTGTCACCTCACACATCCCCCTGGTTGAATGTTCCCTCTGAAAGTACCATGTGAAGAGAACTGTTGACTCTCAGAGGCTGTACCTATTTAACTTGCCCTGACCCTGCTAAGGTCAGAGTAACACTTGGGAAACTACCTCTGTTATATGACAAAATTCTCAGAAATCAGTTCCATAGCAGGAGTTATGCTTCCTGGGCCCCCTTCACCTATGGATGAACAATAAAAATGCCAATTATTCTGATCCTTCGAATTCAAAATTTGAGAGACTCTAGATGTGATCTAGGTTATAGCCAAAATTTTACATTGAACTCAAAAAGTGTTTACAAGTTATTGGGGAAAAATATAAAGAGTACATGTGGCCCACTTAATTACAGTTTGCCTTTATGAGAATGGCATCGTGAAAGACATTATAGAGGTATCTCACTGAATGTGACCTCAACACCGTGAAGTAGGTACTAAGATACACGTCAATATTGTAAATGAGGACATTACATGTAGATAATATAAGTAAATTGCCCAAGATATCTGACTGGTAAGAAAGAGGCCCAACCAACATGAGGCCAAACCCATATCTATGTCACTCCCAAGCCTTAACGAATGCATTATATGACTCTTCATGCATGACTTTTTAAAGAAGCTACTTAGGAGTTCTGATTGTGCCTGTCATAAATGGTTCTGATAGAATCAACAAAGCAGGACCAGAAGGGCTATGTTACCTGTCATACTGAACAACTCTAGATCCTAGGAAGAACCCCCTTGGACTCTAAAGGCATTTCAAATACTCTACCAATTAAAATCTAGACCCATGTGTGTGTGCACACACCCAAATACACACACCTGTCACAGTAAAAGAATAATAGCAGAGCTCCAACCAGTACAGGGCTCAGCTGAGATGAGCAACCATGACCATAAGGAGTCCAAATAGAGGGCTGTCCACTCTTAAGTCCTAGGGGTGCAATGAAGGGACCTTGATTCATGCATGAAACACTCCTAACAGCTCAGCAAGCTGGCACAAATGGAGAGGAGTGGGATTCCTAAGACTTGTCCATTTCCCACGTGGTGCACCAGGACAGCAGCACCCAGAGGTGGTCCAGAGCAAAGCATCCACAGCTCTTGGAACCCTGTGAAGGACTAAGCTAATTAGCCCTACACACCTGGACCAATTTTACTAGGAGAATGTGTGGCCAGATCACGTGACTACAACATGAACTCACGATCAGTGTGAACCATGCAACTACAACAGTAAACAAGCTGCCGAACTAAACATGATTGGCTATTACCTTCAGGGGGTTTCCCCTTTTAATGTTCATTTGTTATTTGTATATTCACACATAGGCAAATATTCTAGCCTGATCCTTGGGCAAACCAAGGATGTTTTATATCAGAGGAAAATGTCTTCTCTCTCCTGAGTTTACTGTCTAAAGAGAAGGTGGGCCCTTGGTAGGAAGAATCAGGGTCAAGGGAGGATAGCTGGCAGGAAAACCCCAGAAGGAGGATGGAGACAAATGAGGAAGTGGGGGTGCAGGAAGATGGGGACTCTGGCAGAGGAAAGCAGTGGGGTTAGAGGGTAACTATGCAGCACAGCAGGTGAGCTGAGCAGGTGGAAGCATTTAAGAGTCCTGGCCTTGCGTGTTTAAGTGCACACCTACCAGATGTAGAGCCATGTCCCAGATTTCATAATACACGGACATAAGTCAGTTTCCACTCAGGCTCCCATATCTCCTCCTTGAAGCACCATCTATGCATTTTCCAACTACCACAATTTTAACTATGTCTACTTTATTTACTTAATAATTGTCTGCAACAGAGACATCTACATGTACAAATACACACACACACACAGACACACACACAGACAACTGTAAGCCTCACAAGAGTACAGACTACAACTTCTGCCTCTAATTTTAGCTCTGCCTTTTCCAGCTGTGCTATCTGAGTTAGGCTATTGAACCTCTCTGATCATGTAGTTCATGGAGATTTTGTGAGGGTCAAATGATAATACCTATAAAATTCAGCAGCAAAGTCCTCACTAAATTTAATCAATTTCACCAAATGCCAAGCAAGAACCAAGAGTCCACGTGCCATGACAGTGCTTCTTCCTTATCCTAGGAAATATTTATTCTGGTAACCCATGGTTAGACTCTCTGTTCAAGAATCCACACAGAAAACTCCCACATCCTGGCATCACATGGTATTTTATTGGAATTGCATCGCTCCAGGAAGTCTCAATCCTCTCCTCTTCTATCCCCCTGTTCTGCCTGATGCTATGATGCCACAATCCAGTCTCTGTGACTCGGGGACTGTTTCCATGGTGATGAGCAGTGATGTCATAAAGAGGGGATTGTTACAGGGTTGAATGAAATCTGGCACCAGATGCACCCTGCCTCCTTATATAAGGGGGGATGGGAGACCAGCCCTGTGGGCACATTTCAGAAAATGGGAAACCGAATCACCCAAGGGATGGCAAGAGAGGACCAGAAGGAGAGAAAGTTCCAATCCCTTCCATGCATTAGTAGCCCTATTTGGAAAAGAATGGATCTAATAGACCTCACCAAGACAAGAATCACTTTTCACCAAAGGAAACCAAAGGTATGAAAGAGAGGAAGTGACCCCTGGAAACTCCACCTTCTGGTCGAGGAAGACCCAAGCCAACATTGGCTTCATCCACAAAAGTCCAATATCCAAAATATTTATGGAATAATAAGCCATGGACTCTTCCTTACCAGAGCCGTACATTGCCATGTGCCTCTGATTGCTTCTAAGAAAGACCACTGCAATTGTCTGTCCAGCATGCATTTTATAGTAACAAGCCTTAGCAGAACAATAGCAGCCAGCCCCAGCTTAATTCCTAGAGGAACCCAAACCACCTTATTAAGGAAATTCTCAGAGGCGACTTTATACTGAGGAACATCCCATAATGCTGTCTGCTATTTCTGGGTTCTGCAAAAGTAAGCCCAGCCTTGTCTGCACAGCTGGAGGAAGGAGCGCTTTTCCCAGATGAGCAATGCTTCAAAGGACAGAAACACTTGTTGCATGGGAAAGGCCTGGTCAGGGTTCTCATTGTCAAGGCCAGTTGCTTCTCTGTCCCCTAAAACTGTAGATGGAGTCATTGACACGTTTGTGATTGACAAGGAATAGGTCCTTCTCAATAAAAGGTTTTCCTTGGTCCCGCAGGAGGTGCTGGGAGCCAGTGCTTTAGACATTGCAGAGTTTCTTTTTCTTCCTCTAGGCAGCTGGTTCTCCTGAGCGCCCTGGTCCTGGCAAGTGTGGTCCAGAGCAGTAGCTAAATATGCGTGCAGTGTGTGCGTACTTTTATGGCCTTCATCATTATTTATGAACTAACTTCAAAGGAAAGTCATTTCTATCCAGGAAACTTGACATATGCTTTTCTATACCCGCACATGCATATAGATAAGGTAACTGGGCTTTCTTATTATTCTGGAGAGCATGAGGCAATGTTTTCCAGATGTTAGCATTGGCAGCACCCTGCCATCTACCTTGTATCAGAGAAACCCAGAAGATTGGAAGTCCTCATTCCCAGGCCACCCTCCAGTCTCTAAAACACCACCATCTCTCATGCTGTCCTCTTGACCCATGCTATCCTCTTGACCAGGAATGTCCCCCACTCCCAAACTACCCTCAACCCTTTAAGATCTAGGTTCTGTTCCAATGGCCCAGATCCTCCTCTCCGAATGCTTCCTTCCAAGGAAGAACCCCTCCCTCCTTAGCTGTCCACTGTGTCCACTAGAGTGGAGGCCCTTTATAGGCAGGGACCATTCCCTGTTCATACTTAGTAACTGGGCTAGAGCACATACCCAAGCATCGGCAACAGACCTTGGCCAAGGTGAATGGCGAAACGGAAGCCAAGGTCCCTGTGCTCTGCAAATCTTCACTGCCAACTTCGACTCTCCCAAAATAAACACTAATTTTTAAAAACTGAGTTTTGACCACTCAGACATGGCTCCCTTATTAAGAATAAAGAGTAGCAGTGTGGTCAAGTGAGAAGGCCTGGGACGCTGGAGACCCAATTCTGCCTCTGAGACACTGAGAAAACAGTTTATCTTCCAGGAGCTCCAGTTTTCTCATCTATAAAGACAGAGGAGGGATGGCAGCCTGGGCTCCAAGTCCAGTTCGAAGATTCTAACTCACGGAAGTGGCATGTGGCACTCCCATGTCCTGCCACAGGAGCATGTTATGTTTCAAGGATGATTCCTTAAGGCCCTTTGCTGCCCTCCCAGGTGGATGCTGGTCCTATCAATCTCCCTTAAGACTCCCCCCTCCTGGATAGTGCTCACAACTCCCTTCAGGCTGGGGATGGATGACAATTCCCCATGAAGAGCAGACCATAAAGACAAATAGAACTGCTGCCTCGTCAGCTGCCCTTGTTAATGCCACGTCATCCATAGAGAGTCTGTCCCCCTCCTTCCCAAACACCTCGGAGACTTAGCCTTGGCCAAGCCCCCAGCACCAGCTAAGCTCTCCCCAAGTATTGCCTGAGCAGGACTAATTCCATTATTTTGCAAACACCGTCTCTGTGTACCTGTATATTCTGTCACTCTCCTTGTCCATGTCAAACGTCTGGCATAAAAATTACCTTCAGAAATGTGTTAAGGCAGGCAGCAAGCATATCCAGAGGCCTGGGGAAGGTGAGAAAGCTGGAGATTGGTGGAGATGTTCTTCATTACTGTGCCTCGGAAAAAGGAAAGAGGAAGAGGAGTGGGGGTGCCAGGGTGAAGGAAAAAACTGGTGGTTCATTCGCCAGCAGCATGCATGTGTTGAAAGTCTATCCTAGTTGCTCAGCAACCAAGAAAAAGCATTTCAGAGTGCAAGGGGCTAATTGGATAAATGAATTAATTAGACATTTCCGGAGTCAGTGCCATAAATGACAACAAGCTTAGAGTGGCCAGTTTTCTGCTAGTAAAGTATCTTCCTCTCCCTGCCTCAGCTTTGGTCCAGCAAATGTAGGGAGGTGGGGAGGGTGGGAGCTAGGTAAAGATCGTCAGAGATGCCACCCCAAGAGGGGCAGGTGATGGAGTTGGGAGAGAAGTTGAACTAAATGGACTTTGAGGTCTCTTGACGCTAAGGTTTGATCAGTTTTGCTCCCCACTCTAGCAGCCTGAGGGTAGCTTAATATCCTGCTTTCCCACACCATCCTGTGGGGTTTCCCTTTGCTGTGTTTAAGAGAAGCAGGTTCCCATGAAAGCAGATAGACGGCAGTTGTTAGGGAGTTTGTGTGGGAAACAAGATGTTTTGTTGGTGGTTGCTTTTTTCCCTTGCTCTGCTTTGCTTCCTCCCGTTGGCTTCCTTTAATTACAGCAGAACCCCACTGGTTGCTCTAATGATGGAGAGGGCTCCTGAGCAGAGCTCATGGTGGAAAGGAGGGCTCAGGCAAGAGGCACTGCTGTGGGGGAGGGAACAGACCCAGGCAAAGGAGGGAGGGTGGCCAGCAGCTGCCTGAGCCCATCTCTCAGCCCTGACCATTTACCTGCCTTCTCCTCCCCAACTGGATGGGCCCTGGCAGTGAGAGGAAAGGAGAAAAAATGGTTAGGGACGGGGTAGGAGAGATAGAAAAACAAAGGGCAGGTCTTAATACTTGCTCCGATACTAAAGAGAATTCAGCTCTTAGAGGAACAAGGCAATGGGAAGGCATTGTTTAGTGATTTCTGTTTGTCAGTGGTGATGGTTGCACAACAGTGCGAATGCCACTTAAAAATGATTCAAAGGGTAAACGTTATATTATACATATTTGTAGACAGATAATTTAAGATAAGAGAAAAGAATAGAGCTCTCCCCAGTTCCCCAGTTCCCCATCTCCTTAACCAAAGAAAATCCACTCTGTGAAGCATTTGACCAACAGAGATAGAAGCTAGCCCTTTGGTCAGAGTCCTTTGCTTTTACCTCATAGGAGTTTTTCAAGGCTTAGAAAGGAAACCAGCATTTCTGATCAGGAATGGAACCAGACACCTTCTCCCAGATGTCAGCCTTAAAGTTGGAAAACTTAAACAAATAGAACGGGCTATGATTTCAGGAGTCCCCTTCCCTAAAATGCCTTTTCCAAAACATCTCCGATAGAAGTAGAAGATTTCATTCACCATTAGGAGGTCAAATTTAAAATGCGTTTAAAAGAAGACATGGACGAGGCCAATAGGTACATGGAAAAAAAATGTTCAACATCACCAATCATCAGGGAAATGCAGATTAAATGAGCTATCACCTGGCTATTAGACATATAAAGACAGGGAATCACAGGTGTTGGAAAGGATGTGAAGAAAAGAGAAGCCTTGAAAACTGTTGCTAGAATGTAAAAGGGTATTACCATTATGGAAGACCATGCGAAGTCCTCAAAAACTTAAAAACAGAACTACTATGCAATCAAGCAATCCCACTTCTAGGTATATAACCCCAGGAAATAAAATTGATATCTCAGATATACGCACTTCTCTGTTCACTGCAGCATTATTTACAAGTACCTAGATATTGAATCGATCTAAGAATCTATCAACAGATGAATGGATAAAGAAAATGGGTTATTTATATATGATGGAATAGTACTCAGCCTTTAAAAAGTAAATCCTATCTGCAACAACATGGATGAACTTGGAGGATATTACGCTA
The DNA here is from genome assembly GCF_054392235.1 of Sus scrofa. Classification (NCBI taxonomy): domain Eukaryota; kingdom Metazoa; phylum Chordata; class Mammalia; order Artiodactyla; family Suidae; genus Sus; species Sus scrofa. Next base: position 138,294,112 of record NC_139396.1, on the reverse strand, counting down.
GATAAAATAGGCAGGCACAGGAAGACAAAGACTGTATGCTGTCACTTATATGTGGAAACTCAGCAAGTCAAACTCATAGAAGCAGAGGGTATATTGATGGTTACAGGGGGCTAGGCAGCGGGAGAAATGGGGAGGTGTTGGCCAACAGGTACAAAGTTTGGTTTATGCAGGAAGAGTAAATTCTGGAGATCTAGGTACAGCCTGGTGAGGATAGTTAATAATACTGTACTGTATACTTGAAATTTTCCAGTAGAACAGACCTTTTTTTTTTTTCTTTTTTGGTCACCCCACAGTATCTGGTGTTCCCGGGCCAGGGATCAGATCCGAGCTGCAGTTGCAACCTAAGCCAAAGCTACGGCAATGCTAGATTTTTAACCCACTGTGCCAGACCAGGGATAGAACCTTCATCCCAGGAGCTCCCAAGATGCAGCAGATCCCTTTGAGCCACAGCAGAAACCCCTAGAATAGATCTTAAATGGTATCACCACATAAAACACAGAAACTAGGTGAGGTGATGAATATGTTAATTAGCTTGATTGTAGTAATCATTTCACAATGTATCTGCATATCAAAATATCACACTGTGCCCTTTCGATATGTACAATCTTTGTCAATTATACCTCCATAAAGCTGGAAAAAAATCAAATAAAATACAAGAACCTCAAGAAAAGGAAATGAAGAAGTAAAAGCTCATATAAGAATGTTTTCCCAGAGCACGAAGAGTGAGGAAAGTGGAAGACACTAGGGGAGGGGAGGGTAAGACCCAGGTGGGGAACTGGACACAATTCCCTATATCCCTTTCTTAAGTTTCTTGTTTTGCTTTAACAGACACTGGCCCGGCCCCCTGACTGAGAGCTGCCACAGGCTGTGGGGTATTTCAGATCACCTTCTGTCCCTGGGAGTTTCATCCTCTACCCAAGTGTTAACCCATGGGTTGCCCTGCTCTAACTGTAAATTCACAAGAAACAAGGCTCACAGGGGATTCAGAATAGACTTATTAGAAGCAGGAAAAACTCTCCATTTAAGAAAACAGAAACCCATTTTTAGGAAACAACTTTAGTAGTTGGAAAAAAGAAGAGGAGCCCCATAAGACACAGAGCGGCAGATGGACACAAGTGCTTTCATTTGTTTCATCTTCAGAGTCACCTGCTGTTCTTTAAAGGTACTCATCCCCATCCTTTTACCATCTCCATCCCTGTTAGGGGACATTTAAATGGGGATGGATTTGAGATTAAAGAGAAAGGGAAGGCTATTCATAAGCCTTAGCTCCTCCCTCTGGCCATTACAGGATGGTTTCCCACTGTGCAGAGCTTTTCTCTGCTGGAGCTTTCAGGAGTCCCTCCTCCTCATCCAACCCTGGGGAAGGGAAATGGCATCTTCCCCCTCCCCTTAAAACACACATCTTGAAGTGGGAAAGACGGCTCTCAGGAGGTAGATCTACTAAGAGGTAGACCAACCTAAACTTCAGGACATCTCATCACCTAATAATCCTTCCCCACTTTCAAATATCTTCTATTATAGGACACACACCTTGCCAGGCATTTCAAATTCATTACATCCTCACAACAGCTTTGCAAAATAGGGATCATAATCCCAGTTTTATAAGAGAGACAACCGGATTTCAGAAAAGTGGAGTTCCCATCGTGGCTCAGTGGTTAATGAATCTGACTAGGAAACATGAGGTTTTGGGTTTGATTCCTGGCCTTGCTCAGTGGGTTAAAGATCTGGCGTTGCCATGAGCTGTGGTTTAGGTTGCAGATGCGCTCGGATCCCACGTTGCTGTGGCTGACGTAGGCTGGCGGCTGCGGCTCCAATTAGACCCCTAGCCTGGGAACCTCCACATGCAACAGGAGAGGCCCAAGAAATGGCAAAAAAAGACAAAAAAAGAAAAGTAACTTGCCCAAGGTCACAGAGCTGGTCAGTGGTAGAAAATAAGCACATAAGCACAGAATCCTCCCTGCTGCCCCTCAAAACTGTACCACAAGTACAACGGACCTCTTCTCTGCTTTGGTAACAATGGCAGTCCCTTACCCATGTCTGGAAATGTATAGTGTACAATGCCCTTTCAAATATATGATTTCATTTTGATCCTTGCAACTATTACACAGATGAGAAAACTTGAGTCTTGGATGTTGACTGATTTAGGTCATTTCATAAAGCTGATAGATGATGATGCAGAGGCCAGTCTTCCAATTTTCAGTTCAGTCACTACCAAAACGGATGCTTCTATGTGTACACTTGGATCCAGAGTCCTCCTGCAGCATAAGCCCATGCATACAGCTATTAAGATTTCATCATCATCATCATTATCATCATCATCATCCACAATAATCTCTTCCGAGGACGTAATAAACACTAAGTAATAGTTGTTGAAATAACAGAATAAAAGATGCTCGTACTATTTCAACACATACACCCAAACACTTGCCAACTCCACCTCCAGGTAAGATCTGCTCTGCTTAGAGAAGTGTGTACCTAACACTCCCATGTACAGACTCATAACCTCACTGTTTTCTCTCCTTATCTCAGCTCATGAAAAAAAGCCCACTGATGAGTCCTTTTTTCCCAGACATGATTCTGTCAGCATTTCTCAGTCCAGACTTCAAAGAGGCTTGGCTGAGGCAGGGGAATCACCAAGGAACTAGAATGTCTCTCTACTGCCTGCCTACCTTCAGTTACAGGGTGTGACCATGGTGTTTCACACAATACCATCAACTCTGCCCTCCAACTCCATTTCTTAAAAAATTCATAAGCATTCAAAAAAGAAAACACAAAACAAAACCAGAAGAGGGAAAAGGCAATCTCAAAATGAATTTGACTGCAGAAGTTCATGTTCCTGCAGGCATAGTAGGTATTAATAATTCAACAAAATATTACAGTAATTACTATACTTTGCAAAATCACAACAGTGCACTTTAGCACAACTCCTACCAATCTCCCTGAAACGGCCATTAATAAATAAAACACAATTCCCTATATTAAATTTGTTGTTTAAAAGTTAAATATTTTAACAGTGCTAATATATTTTAAATAATCAGTCAAGACCAAGAAAATCCCTGGCCCCACATTTCTCCCCACTTTAAATGAAATCCCATCTTCAAGGCTAGAGCAGAAATTGACTTCAACTCTCCCAAGATATACAGAGTGTTAGGGCTTGAAGGTATCACTGAAGGACCTGAGGACCACTCAGCTAACACATGCCTAGATTGTGTTCAGGCTACTGGAAAGAGAATGAGAAAGGAGAAGGAAAAAGAATGGAAGATTAATTCTTTTAGACCATTCCTGCTTCATTCAGTTCCAGGAAAAGAAGCCACAAATTGTAAAGAGAGGTAAATGGCAGGAAATCTCCATAAAGATGCCCTTAGGTATATCCCTGAGGATGTATGAGGCTATCTTGAAATATAAGTGAGCCTCCCTTTACACTGCAGTCATGGTCCCACAATTTGGCTCTATCCAGTCTATCAAGTGCTCCTGATTTTATCTGCTGCATCAGTTAGCTTTTGCTGCAAAAGTGCTACAGAACAAACCACTCAAATCTCAATCACTTATTCTCACAACAGTCAAGTATACAGGGCAGCTGGGGGTTGGTTGATCATGGCGGGGCTCTGATGGGCAGTTCTGCTGCTCATGGCTGAGCGGGGCTGATGCAGCCTGGGCTTGGCTGTGACTGGCTATGTACAACTTGTCTCTCATTTTCTACCTAGGACACGTGGGCTAGTCTATGAATTTTTCTTATGGCCACTGCAGAAGTGCAAGATAGCAAGTAGACACACAATGCCTTCTGATAACTAAGCATAGAATATGCATCGCTTCTACTGGCCAAATCAGGTCACAAGGCCAAACACGGCATTGGGAGATGGGGAAGAACGCCTCACCCAGAGAGAAAGGGGATCACAGAGGCCCAAAGCAAAGGGAATTATAGGGAGGAGTGAAGAATTATAGAAAGGATCCAGCAACACAATCAACCATGCCCACTTACGACTCATCAGTTGGCTCCTTCTCGCCACCTACACTGCTATCACCTAAGCCATCATCCCCTTTAGCCACAGCAACAGTCTATCTCCTAGCATCCAGGCTTTTCTCCCTCCAACCCACAGACAGTCGAATTTAATTATTTGACTCTCTTACTTTAAACTTTCCCAAGACTTGCCTCTCTGCTCTTAGGATAAAGGATAAACTCCTTCCACTGGGCTCATGGTCCAAGCCATGGCTACCTGTCTAGCTTCATCTCTCCCCAGCCCCAAGCCCACAAACCTCTGCCCCAGCCACTCTGACATCCTTTCTGTCCTTTTCATAAACCATTAATAAATAAAACACGATTCCCTATATTAGAGATGTGTGTACCTAACATCCTGCCAAAGAACCCATGTGCCCAGAACACTCTGCCCATTCCTCTGCACCTAGCTCATCTGCTTCCGCCTCTCCGCCCTCTCCGAGTTTGACATCCCTGGTGTAATTTCTGACAATGTCGTGAACCTCTCTTTAGCAGCACCTGACACATAGACAGTGCTCCACAAACACCTGTTGAATATTGATAGCATCTTTTCAAGCTATTTAAAATTTTTAAAATAAAAGATACCTAAAATGACCTCTCCGGTTAAGCTGTATATTAAGGGTATTCATACAACGTGTCTATGGCAAATTGCTCCATAGAGTATTTAATCCCCCACACCATACTGCCAATTTTGTAGAATTCTGGTTTTAATGCATGAGATTTCCTTAAAGGCTTGTGCCTCACTAACAGGAACAAAGCCATGGTGTCTCATGCCAGGAATCCCCTTTCCCCACCCTTATCAGTCCCCTGAGAAGGGAGACACACATCATCCAAAAATGGCAGATGGTACAAGACCAGCAAATACTCTAAGAACTTCAAAGACCCAAGGGAAATTTTTTTGACCTTAGATTTCTATGTCCAGATGAACCATCAAACGAATGTGAGATCAAAATAAATTTTAGGGAGTTCCTATTGCGGCTCAGGGGTTAAGGAGCCAACATTGTCTCTGTGAGTTTACAGGCTTGATCCTTGGCCTAGCTCAGCAGGTTAAGGATTTGGCATTGCCACAAGCTGTGGCATAGGTCACAGATGCAGCTCGGATCTGGTGTTGCTGTGGATGTGGCATAGGCCCCAGCTGCAGTTCTGATTCAATCCCTTCCCTGGGAATTTCCATATACTGCAGGCAGCCATAAAAAGAAAATGAATAAGAATAAATTTTAGGCATGCCAAGAATGAAAAATAAAGTATCACTCAAGCACTAGGTGACCATACAGTTTACCATCCAAGACAGGATCTTTTGAGAGTTAAAAGGAATCTAGCTATATTTAGGCCAGGGCACAAGAATAAGCCAAGACATGCCCATGTATTCTCTGAAAAAGAATATTTGAGGACACACCATAGAAAAATGAAACTCAGCCCCCAAAATGGAATAGAATCCAGGAAACAGAGGCATTAATCCAGGAGTAGAATAAATAGAAATATCAAGATGACAACAGGGAAGCAGGCCTAGAAGGAAATCAGTACAAATTAGAATATCCATTAATAATACCATTAAGAAGCTGGATTATCTTCATACTATGGTGAAAAAACAGATCTTTCTTTCGTCTGCATGAGGAAGATAAAACAATTAGAAACTCAAGGAAAAACAAAAGTGGTCCAAGAAAGGTAGCCCATACTAATACGGCAGAATTCTGAGCAACTGTCCCAGCATAAAATAATCTTTTTGACCTCAAAGCTCAGAATACTTCTCATCAAGTGACACAGGTTTACTCATGAGGATTATATCTATAGCCAGCCATGCTACTGGATTTTGTTATAGATAGTAAAATGATAATATTTTAAATATTTTATTAGTTTTCATTTACTGTGGTCTTAATTATATTCAATGTATTTCCTAAGAATGCTCAAATTTGCATCTATTTTACATTATTTCACATTGTTCTTTGCAAAATTTGTCTACTATTGGATTCCCACACCCAAGTCTATAATATAAATTTATATTGGGGGTGTCCAATCTGCATCATATGGTTTTTTGCATATTCTGCATCACTAAGTATATAGTAGATGTTCCCCAAACACTTCATATTAACTGAAAGGAATAAAGCAGAGCAATCAATACAGGTCAAGTCCTAGAACAAATGTTTTTTTTTAAACATCAAATTACACTCCCATCTGAGAATTTTATTATATCAGATGTGACTTGAAATAAATTGTACATCATGCCTGGAATAAAAATCTTGACTTTTTTTTTTTTTTTAACACCGTGGTATGCGTGCTAATGAAAGAGTTTCACTGGTGCTGGGAGAAGGGAAAAGAAAGTAGGAGTAATACAGGATCTCAAATCCGCTGTGGAAGGACCTCAAGCTACTTAAGGAATAAAGGAGAGATAGTGTACTAACACTTTGAGTTCCTATCACCCGCTGCTCACATCACCCCTGTTCACAGCTCTTTGAAAAGCACTCATTGCAAAAGGCTTCCAGGTGCAGTAGATTATTATTTGACTATGACATAAGGGGAGTAAATAGGACTGTCCCCATTTCACACATAAAGAAATGACTGACCTAATACCAATACCACATCTAGTTCATGGTGAGGGGGGGCCTCCATCAAGAGATGCATAAGTAACTCTTTCATTTTATACATAAGGAAACTGAATCCCAGAAAATTCAAATAATGTAATTAGTATCACAATAAATGAAAAAAGAAAGAGGGAGAGAGGAAGGAAGGACAGAAGGAAGAGAAAGAAAGGAAGGGAAAGAAAGGAAGGAAGGAAGGGAGGGAGGAAAGAAAGGAACAAAGAAAAAAGAATATCTACTTTGGATAAGATCGAATGTACATATTCTGAAAAAAGCATTTTCTAATTTTTTTTAATCATTATTCTAGGCTCTTTCCTTACTAATATACTCATTTTTTAAAAAAATCTTATTCTTAGATACATAAGCTGCCACACTTGGAAAGGTCTTCAAATCCCTTTCATGTAAGAAGCAGGTGACTCGCTGAAGGGAGTTAATGTTAATCAGGAAGCCATCTAGAGATCCCAGCTCCCAGGCCAATATTCCTTCCAGCCTCTCATGACGCCCCCTCAGTAGGGATATCTTAGAAGGGAAGATAACAACAATAAGCTCAGCTGTTCTGTGCCAAAATCCTGACAGCCTAAGAAACAAACAATCACATCCTATTGATGTGAAGAATGAGATAGGATGGTGGTGAGCGATCATCCACCAGCTGGGAGAGGCCCAAATCTCAGGGAGACTATATATTGCGAAGGCCAAGCACGTGCTCTAGAGTGGGTGGGGCTCTGCAGCTCTGAGAAATGACAGTGGAAACTAATTTGGATGTGGGGTAACCCCTCATCAAAACCCCAGTGCCACGTTCTCTCCACTCAATATAACCTAGACTCCTTTCCTCCGGAAGGTGCCAACCCAAAAGGAGGAACCTCTGGGAACCAGGGTCAGTAACCCCGTCTCCCTCTCCATGCCCAATATGTACCAACGGTAAGGCCCAATGCAGAATTTTAAAAGAGTTATGAGGGAAATTCAAGTTTTAGTGTTATGGTTAATAGTATGTGTCAACTTGGCTATGCCATGGAGTGTCCAGATATTTGGTCAAACATTATTCTAAATGTGTCTGTGATGGTGTTTCTGGCTGAGTCTAACATGTGCATTAGTAGACTAAGCAGATCACCCTGGCAACATGAGTGAGCCTCATTCAACCCACTGAAGGCCAGAATAGAACAGGTGAGTGAGCAATGACTCTTTCTCTCTGCCCGTCTTTAAGTTGGGACACTGGCATCCTCCTGCCTTCGAACATGAACTCAGGCTGCAACTACATGATCAGCTCTTCTGGATGTTCAGCTTGCTGACTGCTGGTTGTGGATTTCTCAGCTTCCATATTAGCATCAGCCAATTCCTTACAGTCAATCTCTTTACATATATGGATAAACATATACATATATACAAAGAGATGTACTATGAGGGATATACATAGCCTATTGGTTCTATTTCTCTGCAGAGCCCAGACTAACACATTTGGAAATAAGAAAGGTATCTGACTTTGTGTTCCTCCAGAAATATACTCTGAAACAAAGCCTTGAATTCAAGTATAGTTGCACCTTGAACAGCACAGGCTGGAACAGTGCAGGTCCACTAACACTTGGATTTTTCTCAATAAATATGTACTATAGGATCTGTGGTTGGTTGAATCTGCAGACATGGAACTCAGAATACTGGAGGGCTAACTATAAAGTTATACTCAGATCTTTGACTGCATGGAGGTCAGTGCTCCTAACCCCCACGTTGTTCAAAGGTCAACTGTAGTTTATTTGGGAGGTGATCCCAGGAAATACTGATTGGGGAGTGGAGAAAGGAGATAGTGATGGGAAGGGAGCCAGGAAACCAAGCAAGGCAGCTGGAGCTTAATCCCACTGGATGCTCTGGGAGATAGAGTAGAAAACAAGCTTTAGCATTACCCCACCCAAAGGGCAAGAGAGCAGCAACATTTATCCACCAATGTCCAGTGGTCATTGTCAGATAGCTGCTCCCTATTATTTGATGGAAATTAACTCTCTGACATCTCTAGCCAGCACCTGTGCAAGTGAAGCAAGCTCCAGTGAGCACACAGTTCCTGGTGATGGTGGTTAGAAGTCAGGCCAGCTTGCAGCCAAAGGCAACTGCCAAGGGTATTTGGACAGGGTACCAACAGATCCACTACAAAAGGACAGACACTCAATCTACCCCATTTCCTGCCTAATGAGAACTAACATTTTTAACCAATGTAATAGCCTACTATGCTAGCCCCTTTAATGTATTATCTATAAGATTCATGACATCCCTAAAAGCTCAGTAGTATCCCCATTCTAGAGCCAGTGAAACTAAAGCTCAGAGACTTGTTTGAAATCACCATTGCTCGGGGACCTTCCATGGCAAGAAAAAAAAATTTGAATTCTGAGAAATCTTCCAATGAAAAATTTGCTTTCAAGCATGAGTAACACTGAAAGCAACATGATGATATGACCAACTCTTTTGCCTCTAAAGATTCTTTCCTCTACCTGCCACCAACCTAGAAAACAAGTTTCTCTGCATTTCCAATACTATGACCTCAAAACCCTTGTCGTAGCAAGTTCCCCCCAGTACGTGTAATCACATTCAGATATGGCAGCTCTAGCCACCAAAAAGAAAAAAAAAAAAAAAAGTGTTCCACTCAGTAATTGTTCTCCGTCTCCCACTGAGAACAGATTCTGAAAAGAAAAGGTTCATTTTGTATGCAGCGGTGTAATCTTTAACCTGATTCTAACCATCTGGAAGAGAAACTGCCTACCTCACCACAGACTGCAAAAAGGCTTTGAGAGTACTGAGTCAGGCACGCAGAACCTGGGCACCGGTGACAGACAATTGCGATGCCCCTGGCATGCAGATCCCAGGCCTGGAGGCAGCAAGAAGAAGCCAGACCCTTCCGCAATCCCAAGACACTCATTCTTTACCCAGGCCATTTTCAGGATTTAAGAATGCACTTATGTCATTCAACTCAATATGCTTCCATTCATTGACTGACCACCGTGCACAAGAAAGTGAGGAGGCTCAAGGGCAGAAAACACAGAAGAGTTGGGAGAACAAACCTAAGCATCACTTCTGATTGAATTTACTTCTAGAGTCTTAACTGAGTCATTTATGTGCTGAATAGACTGCAGAATGGATATATTCATACAAAACATCCATTTCCTTTTTTACAGCAGGAAGGGGCTGAATGATCAACCCCACCTCCCAGGACTCAACTGCTTGGTTGCTAATCAATTGTTCATCTATGGGTCACCAGATAAGCCTTCACACAATGAACTTGCAGGCTACAACTGCTCTCTTCCCTCCTTTGGAACAATTTCTCATGCGGCATTTTTTTTATTATTTCATCCTATTTATTTTCATTTCTTTCCCAGGACAACACTCCCTCTAGTGTCTATGGAGGGATCTCAGGTTCCATTCTTGGTGCATAGGGTGCAGACGAAAAGGGAATTCAAGCCTTGATTGTGGGTCATTACAAAATATTCATGGATTTGGCTGGTCTGATTATTCTAGAAAAGACACTGGCCATTCCAGTCATGGATATTCCCATCTCATACCAGGCACAAAACAGAGGTAGGAGGCGGACTGGAGAAACAACCCTGGAGCATCAAGGTCCAACCCATGACTTGGATGAAATGAGTCTTTGGCACTCTAGGCTCTTCTGATCCACCAATCCAAGCAGTCCTGTGTTCTCCTATTTTCCTAAAGCTACACATTTCACTCACTTCCTTCAAGAAGTCTTCCATGATTAGTTGTGAAGTATAATCATGAATGCTCAAGCCAAGAGAAGATACTCTTCATCTCTCTGGATGCCTTCCTCAAAAACGTACTCAATGAAAGCCCTGAAAAAAAGCCCCACGTATCAGTTGTCTACTACTATAATCATTAATCTGATTCTAACCATTGCTATTACAAATTCTGAGTGTGAGTTTCAAGTAGCCAGAGTCCAGTCATTCACACTTCTCTATCTTGTTCACAGTCTCCCTCAGCACGGCACAGAAGACAGGTGTCACCAAGACTTGTCTGACTCAGGGCACGGATCATGGGAGGCTGTTGAAATGAGCATCTCACTGAGAACTGGGTTCTAGCCAAGGCTTTGCAGTCAGTGCACTTGGAAACTTTGGGCAAGTTCCTCAGCCTCTCTATTTCCATAAATGAGGAGAAAATCCCTTCCAAAATAAAAATAACAACTAAACCAACTAGAACATCTAGAGGACTAACTACAGGTCAGGCATTTCTTTTATACACTTCACTATGTACAATATTTTATTTAATCCTTAAAACAGCCCAGTGTGGGAGGTACTATTATTATCACATCCTTTTTATAGATGAAAAAAATAGACAAGAAAGGGTGACATCTTGCCTGACGTCACACAACAGAGGCAAACAACCTGATTTTAAAAAAAATGGGCAGAAGAACTGAATAGACATTTTTCCAAAGAGGACATGAAGATGGTCAATGGGCACATGAAAAGATGCTCAACATCACTAATCAGCAGGGAAATGCAAATCAAAACCACAATGAGGTACCATCTCACACCTGTCAGAATGGCTGTCATCAAAAAGAACACAAATAACAAATGTTAGCAAGGATGTGGAGAACAGGGAGCCCTCCAACACTGTTGGTGGGAATGTAAATTGGTGCAGCCCCTGTGGAAAACTGTATAAATTTTCTCAAAAATCTAAAAATAGAAAAAGCTACTACATAACTCAGCAATTCCACTCCTGGTTATATATCTGAAAAAAAAAAAAACACTAATTCAAAAAGATACAGTTGCCCCAATATTCACAGCAGCATTATTTACAATAGTCAAGATATGGAAGTAACCTAAGTGCCCATCAACAGATGAATGGATAAAGAAGATGTGATGTATATATATGGTGGATTACTACTCAGCCATAAAAAAAGAACAAAATTTTGCCATTTGCTGCAACTTGGATGGACTTGGAGGGCATTACGCTAAGTGAAATAAGTCAGACAGAGAAAGACAAATACTTCATGGTATCACTTGCACGTGAAATCTAAAAAAATACAACAAACTCATGACTGTAACAAAAAAGAAGCAGACTCACAGATATAAAGAACAAACCAGTGGTTACCAGTGGGGAGAAGTAAGAGAGGAAGGAGGCAGAATTCAAACCCAGGCATCTTGCTCCAGAACTCACACTCCTGTTTACTATATGGCTTTGTCCCATGCTCCTAGTCTCTCTCGGTTCAATAAATAATGATCAGTCCTGCAGAGGATTACATTCATGATGAAAATCCTCCACAATTATGAATTCACAGGAGTCCTATCATCACATCTGGGCTAAATAACCTACAACCTATCAGAGTCCTTGGCTACCCTGTGTATACTATGATCAGCTTTTCCACTAAACTAGGTTTTCTTAGAGCACAGGCCAAGTAGCAGGTGAATTCTTAGCAGTGGACACAGTTTTGCCCACCAACAGCCCTGAATAGCTGTCTCCACTGGGCTCTGGGTCTCTCACTGCAACCCAGCAGGAAGGGTTTCCTCCAGTCCCCAGCAAGGAGTTAACACCAGAAAGCAATCTGTGCCATCCTGAAGTTCTTAGACTCCATTACTTTTTGGAAATTTACTATAGCACATTTATTAGCATACTATAAAGAACAGCATTTCCATAAATAATTAAACCGAAACTACACTGATCAAAATAAATGAGCAAAATGTTCCCGGTGATGCAACCAGGCTTGATTCACTCACTAACTCAAGTAACGAGGTGACTCACAGGAGGCCCCCGTTAACAACGCTTAGCACAATACAGCTCATACATTAAGGAGCTCGGTATTTATTGTCTGCAGCCACTGCAGTGGGTGGGCAGGGTAGCCACTGGACACAGTCAAGGAACAGGAGGGATGAATCTATTTCTAAGCCTCTCTGACAAGCCTTGTGTGTCCTCATCCTAGGCCTCAGTCTATCCTACCTATGAAATGGGCAGCACCCTACTTCCCTGGAGTGAAAATGCATCCTCTTGGGAGGAAAATGGCCTGTTAAAAGCAAGGAGAAAAGAGGAGACCGGGAATTCATAGGGGATGGCTACTCAGAGAGGAAGACCAGTAAGCAGGGAGTCCACGCTGTTGGGTACCTTGTTTCTATCTGAGCCTCATACCCCATCATCTCTGTGCTGAGTGATGTGATGAAGATAATTCCCAAGTGCACGTCCAGCCTTGACTTTCTGTGAATCTAAGACACCCTCAGGATCTCCCACAGTGATCCTCTCTCCTCTGAGCTCAGAGCCTGAAACCATCACTTGACAATTAAGCACATATCACCCCATGGCATCTGTCTTGTTGTCATGTGTTATTTAACGTTACAGAAGAGCAGCCTCATACCCAAAGCATATTAGAAGGACGTTGAGGCAAATGCTGTTCTATCCTTCTTTGTCTCTCCCTCCACCACAGCCCTACCAATGCCACAATCCCCAGAATACTGCCACACACATAGTGCACACTTGGCAAATGGTTGAATATCTTGTGTGAATTCATCTCCTCTCTGAAGTACACAAGGAAGAAGACAGGATTGGTAACTAGTCCCTGTTCCCATCTTCTTACTAAGTGTGGTAGAGATGGCTCTACATCTGATGTTAAAAATTGTATATAAATAATAAACTGAGTGCTATTAAGAATCAGTGTCAGCCATCCTCCCCACACAGCTAAGGCACTGTCCAGTTCCCAGAGTAAGTTCAGCAAGTATGTCCTGAGCTACGTGCCAAGCACTGAGCCACATGCCACAAGGAACCCATGAGAAGAGCAGAACTCATGCTAATGGATGGGGGGGTGGGGTGCTGTTATAATTCTTTTATCCCTCATCCTTCACCTTCAAAATAAAATAACTCATAAAATAACCGAGTGCTAGGGAGTTCTCTTGTGGTGCAGCGGGTTAAGGGTCCAGCACTGTCATTGCTTGGGTCACTGCTGTGGTGCAGGTTCCATCCCTAGCTGGGAACTTCCACATGCCACAGTCACAGTCAAAAAAAAGGGGAAAAAAAGTGTTAAACTAAATATAATCGGATGTGTGGTACAGTCTGTAAATTCTATAAAGAGCTAGGAAAGGGGAAAATGATGCTTCTAAGGCAGGTTCTATAGAGACGCCATATTTGAATCTTAAACTGAACCATGAATAATGGGTACATCTCAAAGAAGAAAGAGAGTGGAGTGGACCTCAATAGCCAAGGCTTGGAGTCAAGAAGGGGTCTGGGACAATGAAGGGGCTGCCTTGGCTAGAGTGAAGGGACCCATCAGGGAACAGTCAAATACAGAGCTGGAGAAACAGATCCAGGACACACAGAATGAAGGGCCTTGAATGCCAGCCTAAAGGACTTTGAATGTGAATCCCAGAGACTAAATGTACTCAAGTAAGAATGTAGACATACTAGGTGAAATGCTCCTGGTTATAGTAGTTGTCAAGTTATCAACAACCTGAGAGAGAAATCATCACTATCCCAAGGGAAAAGATTTCCAATTCCTCCTTGGCCTCTGTCCACTGAAACTTGGGACTCACTCATTCACCCACTTGGTCAAACTACAGTTGAGTTTCTCACTGGCATGTAAGGCCGAGCTCTCTCATCTCTATGTTCTGCAAACAACGTCAGAGCACCCTCCAGACCCTTCTCTCAGTAACCCACCACACCAGGGGGATAACCATGGTTACATGAAGGCTATCCATCCCATAATGCCAGTGCTGCTTACCCAAAGTGGCCCACCAGGCATTGACTTTCTACATTTTCAGCCTCCAACTTCACAAGACCTCTTTTCTCCCAAACCTGATGAAAATTCATTCTTAGACATTTTCTCCTCATAAGAAAGTGTCTCAACCCAGCCAAGAGGCCAAAAGAAGCAGGAAATCAAGAGGTGAGTCAAGCCCCGGGCCTTAGTGTATATAGCCTTGAATAAACCCTTCAGACACATCCTCCTATTTCAGCCACCCAGCTTGGTCATACCTCTCTGCTCTTTACAGGATGATGCAGGGCCCACAGATCATTCAGTTCCAAAGTTCGCCCAGTTACAATAAGAGATTTACACGGACAGAGCCTGAAGAGGTTTACCTCTGACCTCTGAGCCTTCTGGCTACAACCCTCCCTTCCCTCAAATCCAACACAACTGGAGAAGCCACTTTCCACATTCCTTCTCTGCAGCTCCAAAGCAAGTTCCAACCACTGCATTTCTACCCATTAAATCAGGCCTCCCAATTAAGGGAGTTTGCAACTTCTGCTCACCTTGGAAGTCACTGCAGGATCTGAGAAGCAAATCATAGCCTGCAAACCAGGCCATCAGAGGAAAGCAGAGCAGACAAATAGCCTGTATTCGGCCCCCTTTCCCCACCCCACCCCCAGGCCCCGGCAGTGACCAGGAGCAATTAGTGCTGTTATGTCCTGCTGCATTTCCCAACTACATCTCCGCTGAGATGGCTCCCCTTGTAATATTAATTAAAAACAGATTCTTTTTGGCAAACCCCTGAAGAACAGCTTCTGTGGCAAGCTTCTTTATTAAGCCTCTGAGAAGGTAAAATGCATTAAGATATTGTGACATGGGGACTGTGAAAAGGGATGGTGAAGGCTAGACAACCCAGCCAAAAGCTATTTGAAAAATCTGTTTGGGAGCCACAATTAGATGCTCCAGTGAGTGAAATACAATTAATCTGATCAAATCTGTCACTATTTTGCACATTAGGAGTAAATATTTTACAGCACAGTCCAGCTGAATTAGTTAAGGGTAGTATGAAATCCTGCCTGGGAGAATCTGCGTGTCGCACCGGCTAGCATGCTCAGGGAAGGGTAGGGACCTCAAGTTCTCAGCATCTCCCCACTTTGCTTCACCAAGGTGCAGTGTTGGGCACATGAGTTGAAAACTAGCTGGCAAGTCATTCTAACCAGACACACTGCAGGGGCAGCAGCCTGCAAATCGCTGTCACCACCAGTGAGCTGCAGGAAAGGCCTGTGGATCAACCTATGGGATTCACTCCAGGAAGTGGGTCCCCATCAAGGGTGATGGTGCAGAGGGGGCATGGCAAGTGGACTGTTACCCACCCCCTGTTCTCCACTCTCCAGAGCCATTTGCCAACTCACTGACCAAGTAGGGAGGCGTTCTTTCTTCCTGTTAAGGAGAAGAGCAGAATGATGTGTTGCTCTGTATCCCTGTGAAAGCCACAGGGTCTGGACTCCCTCTGGGTGTTTGTGAAACACTCTCTAGTCAGTTAATCACCAGGATCCCAGCTGGAGACAACCAGAGAGAAAGGCAAATCGTTCTTCCAGAGTACAGGCTCTGAGCCCAAGCCCATTCACCCCCTCCCCCGAAACATCCGGCAGGGCAAGGAAGGTCAGAGTGGGACCCAGACTTCATCTCCTCCTGGCTCAAGC
The DNA here is from genome assembly GCF_054392235.1 of Sus scrofa. Lineage (NCBI taxonomy): Eukaryota > Metazoa > Chordata > Mammalia > Artiodactyla > Suidae > Sus > Sus scrofa. The sequence continues at coordinate 138,278,188 of NC_139396.1, read as the reverse complement.
CCAGCGTGCACTTCCTCCATTGCCCTCCAAGCCATCCCACCCTACGCCTGGGACCAAAGTGCGTATGTGTCTCAAGCCTGGAAGGAGAATCTCAGGCCATGGGCAAAGGCTGGACACATGGGGTGATGGTGGAAGCCCTTTTGTTGAACGTCCACCTGAGCATGTGTGACTGTGAATGGCCAGAGTAGAGTTAGATTTTCATTTATATGGGCTGACTGGGAACTCTCCCCAGAAAGGAGCTCAGGCAGTGAATAAGGTCCACCAGAGGCATTTGGAGGGAGAGCAGGAGGCCCCACAAGGTGTTAACAATTAAACTGGTAGCTTTTCTGGAAAAGGGCATGTTTAACACTTTTCAAGTCAGAAGGGAAGACGGAATTCTCTTTTCATATGAAAAGAGCCTGGTGCAAGGACCAATGTTCTCTGCCTCAGGGATATCTCCCTCCACCTTGCAACCAACGATGAAGGGACCTTCCAGAAGGGTCATCATCTCCATCACTCCTCACCCTGGCTTTTCATTCCAATCTATCTTCTTTTGCTGCCCTCAGGAAAGGGCGAGAGGAGGAAGAAACCAACCGGGTAATGTTGTACAAACTGGTTTCCTGGCTACTCTCCCAGGGTTTGTTTCCTGAAAGTCTCTCAAAGGCAGGGCCATGTTAGCCTGTTTCCTCATCTTCCTCAGAATGGCACAGACAGATGCTCAGTGAAGTCCTTCTCACTGGGATTGCCTGTGAAACATGGTCAAGGAGGCAGGTCCAGCGCAAGAGCTAAAGGGGCAGCCCCTCTCCAGACCGGAGACAGCAGACACCATGAGGTCACCTTTGTGGCCTTCGCTTGGCCAGTAAGACTGGTCATGAGCACAACCAATAAACCCCTAAAGGGCTGTTCGTGGACTGCCCAAATCACATCACTGTCACTAAGGACTCCAAGGCCAACGGGTCTGCTCTCCAGGCCCTTGTGGCACCCTTTTCCCCAGAGGATACAGGGCTAGACTTTCCCCCTCACTTCCTCTGCTGCACAACTGCATTGAAGACGAGCAGAGAAAGCCGTGCACATGTAACTACTAATTGCAGAAAGCGTCATCCAACGTCCCATCTTCAGGGAACTGGTCAACACACAAAAATGATCCTTAAAATAAAAGCAGAAGCGTAAGAAAGCTCTTTAAGCAGAGTGAATTTATAGTGTCCAAATGTGGCAGTGATAAAATCATAGTTATGTGAGGACATCACCTCCTCCTCTTAGGGCTACATTTATTTCCACACATCCTGTCCATCCTCCTCATGGAGTAAGAACACCACGAATAAAATAACACACATACACATGGCTCCGCATCATCAAACTAAAAGGAAGTTGAGATTCACAACCCCTGCTGTCAGAGAACTCTTACTCTCTCTCCTTCTGCCTGCCTCCCTCTCCCCCACCCCTACCTCTCTCTCTTCTCTCTCTCTTTCCCTCTCTCTCTGTGTCACAAACACATCGTCTGGGGACTTGTAAGTCTTCAATCATCCTTCCTTCCAAAAGCACATGTTGCTCACTCCCCATGCCCAGAGCTGTCACCGGAAGCTCTGGGGGTCTTCACTGGAGGTAGGTGAAGACCACCTTCTGCGCTGCTGGGCTGGACCCCTAAAGCTTCCAAGCTAGACGGAGTGCCTGCGGCCCTGCTGGGTGTCAGTAAGAACCAGAAAATCTGTACTCAGTATTGCTGATTGCTGTGCTCTGCGGGCTCCTAGCTTTTCTGATATTCACTACTCACCCCCATGACACCCCCAGGCCCTATTAAAATAAGACGAAAATTTCCCAGGGAAATCTTTAATGTCAATCATGAAGAGAAATACAAAGGGAGTGGGCGGTGCTTTCCCCTCAAATGAGTTCCCCAGAAGCTGACTGCACAGACATCCTTCATCCTCCAGACTCTGCCCAACACCAGGGCTTCTGATCTGATCCTGAGAGCCAGAGGCTATGAAAGGATTTCTGCGAGGCGGGCTGAAGTGGGGGCCACAGAAGGTCGGGGAGTGCAGTAAATCCAGGGATGCTGCCCCCACTTCTCTGGGAGAGCGGTCCTCCTGGAGAGCCATCTCCCCCCACACACACCCCGGTTCCTCAGCAGGAGGGTGGGCTGGGGATAGGCGGGGGAGCCCCTCCCGACAGGCGCTGTGCGGTCTGCAGCAGCTGCTGGGGCAGACCTTACTCCAAACCCTGGACCTCAAGCCTGAAGCCACAGGAGTGGACTCCAGGGCGCCACCTTTCGGTACAGCGGCTTCCAGGGGAACCTGGCCGCGGAAAGGAAGGCATGAAGAGGTGTGTAGAAATCACTGAAACCTAACTCTACTCTGGGAGTTTGTGACTGCAGAACGTAGCTCTCCAGGCGAGTTTTTTGCTCACAGAATCCTGTGCTTGTACTTGCGTGAGAATGAGGGGTGCGGGATGAGTGCTGAATTTCACTTCACTCTTGAAACTTTTTCTATGCCTCTCCTATAGCTTTACAGGGCAGCCGCCAGGGTTTTGAAGGGGGAATCAACGCTGCCTAAGGGCCAAGGCTTGGGCTGACTTGGCCCAGACTCCCGCCAGGGCTGGAAAAAAGTGCGCTTGGAGCCCAGGGCAGCAAGCCTAAGGAGGGCGGGCAGGGGTATCGAGTCTGAGTGGCCTCAATCTCCAGGCTTTTCCGTGCGATTGGAGAGGAAAGCGGGTAAGCCCTGGCAGTTGCAGGAATCCGTCAGTCTGTCCAGCGGTTCCTTCCCCATATCATTCCGTGTCCTCACCCAAGAATTCACATACACACACCCAGCAGGATAACTGACTCTCCAAGCCGAGAGTCAGAGAAAGTGATCACTTGTTCCGTTGAGGCACCTCTTCCTCCTCTCCCCTCCCGGCGGCCCCAATCCTGGGGTCTCTGGTAAACAAATGCACACACCGTCCTAAAATAAACTCTGCTAACCTGTTGGGGGCGTGGGGAAAGCGGGATGAACTGAACGTGTTCTCCCTAAAAGTCGAGAAGCCCCCCCCCTGCCCCCTTCTGGACCCCAAACAACTATCTACCCCTTGTTCCCGCCCCCACCCCTATTTTCTCCCGCTATTAGAGACCGTGAGATCTAGATCCTCCGCCGGGTGGGTACTCACACTGCTGTTGTGTCCCGACCAGTGCACCATAGCTTGGTTGTGGGCCGAGTCCCCGGTCAGCGCAAAGGAGGTGCTCGGTAGCCTGAGCTCTTCAGCCGCCAACCCCCCAGCCCGTGGCGCCTTCACTTCCTCCCGGAGACCCTTGGCCAGAGGGCGGCTTCCTTTGGAACCATCAGCTAAGACAGTGGTCCGGGTATCCCCGTGTTCCAGGGCACTGAGGGGCTGCGCCCGGCGACTCCTCCTCGCGCCGCTAGGCTTGCCAGGAGCCAACATGCCTTGTCCCCACCGCGTGCCTGCCAATGACAGCCCCCCGGCTTCTCCCTGCTTCTTTCCGCCGCTGCCACCGCCTGGCTGGAGCAGTGGCTCTGGTCCCGGCCGGCGCCCCAGTGCAGCGCCTCTCCTCACCGTCACCAGCTCCTCTGTCCACTGGCTTGCCACTGCCCGCCGTAAGAGAGGAGGCAGCGCCGGGGACTGTGAAGCCGGAGCCGAAAGGCACCCAGGACCGCCTGTCGCGCCCCAAGTGATCTCGGCACCAGCCAAGACCCACGTCGACAGGAGCAGGAGCCCGGTCCGGGCGAGGGGCGCCCCGGGCCAGCCTGCGGGGCGCTCCGTGCGCGCCGCCTCCATCCCGCTGCGGCTGCCGTGGGCTCCGGCTACTGAGTGTGTGGCGCCCGCCGAGGTGCGGGTCCGGCGCGGGGGGTGTGCGCGTGCGGGCGAGCGGCGAGCGAGCACAAGCGAGTGTGTGTCGGGGGAGTGGGGAGGGGGCGGCCGGGAAGGAGGTGGCTCAGGCTGGCGCGCCTTTCTGGTCCTCTGCCCTCTTTCCTCCTGGCTCTAGATCGCTCGCTCTCTCCTCCACAGGGTGATTTCAAAACCCGAGAAAAATTAATAAATGCCCTTCGGCTCCTTTTTTTCTTAAAATAAGATCCCTCAAAATCTTCCCCACCAAGCTTCTCCAGCAATTTTGTCAGAAGGAGCATTCAAAGGTAATAAGAAAATCCTCTTTCCAAATATGAAAATCAAGTCCAATCCAGGAGGAGGAATTGGCGACGGACCCCAATCCAGAGTCTCTCGGTAATCCAGCCACCAACCTGCTCCCGGCGAAGAGTTGGGAGCCGAGCCGCTTCTGGCCACGTTTAGGGGGTTATCCTTCCGGCCTGTTGTGGGGGCGGGAAGGTTGAGGGTCTCTAGGGAGAAGGAGGAGTAAACTGTTTTCAGAGCCAACTGTTCGGGTTAGGGAGCCAAAGGGAAACCCGCAGCCTTCTTCGCACAGAGAAGCGGCGCGCGGAAGCCGAGCGCGGGATCGACTGGAGTCCCTGGCCCGCCCCTCCAGCCGCCACCCCCCCCCCCCGCCACATCCCGCGCCTCCGCCCGGTGCGGGGGCGCAGGGAGTGCGTGCGTGCGCGCGCGTGCGTGCGTGAGGGGAGGCGAGGGGTGTGCAGAAGGCTGGCAGGCGGGCGTCCCGGGCGGGGTACCTGGCTGAAGCAGGGGTCACTGGGTGTGCGGGGGCGCGCGGCTCTGTGCGTGCGCATTTGCACACGTAAGTGTGCCTGTCAGTGTGAGCGATGAGGTGTGGGACAGGCAGGGCTGTGGGCGAGCGTGGATCAAACACTTGCTGTGTTTGTATTTCCATGAACCTTTGAGTCGTCAGAAAGGCAATATTAAGAGTAAGGCAGTTCTGGACAGCCAGCTCCTCCTGGCACCCATGTTTCTTGAGCCTCCCGAGGGGCTAGAGGAGAAAACTATGAGGCGCTGGCAGCCGAGGTCTGAGGGTTGACAGCTCTTCCCCCCTTCAGAGAGTTCTTCTTGCTGGGACCTGAGGGAGCTGGAGGAAGAGAGTCAAGACCATTGCATTCGCTCTCATTGGGAGGACCTAGCCCCCATCTTTCTGCCTGAGACTATGAGGTCGTACCCTCATCTCTCTAGATTCATTCCTGAAAAGGCTCAGCTGTTCTTTTGGAGTGTCAGGCTGCCAGTTAGAGGGTCCCTGGTCCGGCGCAGCACGGAAGTGGAGCACAGCCAGGGCAGGGAACTCAGCATGGACTGGGGCCCTTCGTGCCCTGCAGGAAAAGGGAGACTTTGGGTAGGCTGGAGAGAGGGAGCTAAACCCAAAGACAACTTGGAGGTGTAGTTTACAGGCCCCTGGGCAAGCAGTACTGCCGCATCCTGCAGCCAGTAAGCTCTGGGGATTGCTAGGAGTTGAAAAGGCCTAGATGTGTGGAACTGAAGAAATAGTTATTAAGAAAGAAGTAGGGAGTTACCATCAGTGGTGCAGCAGAAACTAATCTGATTAGGAACCATGAGGTTTCAGGTTTGATCCCTGGCCTAGCTCAGTGGGTTAAGGATCTGGCGTTGCCGTGAGCTGTGGTATAGGTCACAGACACAGCTAGGATCCTTCGTGGCTGTGGCTGTGGTGTAGGGCCAGCAGCTGTAGCTCCCATTTGACCCCTAACCTGGGAACCTCCATATACTACAAGCAAAAAAAAAAAAACAAAACAAAACAAAAGAGAGAGAGGGGGGTGGGATTGGAAGGTGTGAAAGCTTCCTCTTCTGTCTTAGTTCCCTGGTGGAAGATGGGTAAAGCAGGGGGGGGGAGGGGGTGCAAGGAGAAGGAAGGTTAAAAGGGAACAAATGAAGGATAAAGAGAAAAGGGAGCAGGAGATGAGCAGTGAGCAGGAGAAGACAAAGTGGTGTGGGGGAAAGAAGGTGAGATACTGGTACAAAAGGAAGGGCAGAAAAAGAAGAGGCAAAAGAGTGCCAGGGGAGGGCCAAGAGGAATGCAGGAGGCAGAGCCTGGGAATCTGAGCCTGCCAAGGAAGCAGACAACCTGCTGTTTCTGGAGCCCCCACCCTCCTGAACCTGCTTTTCCAAGGAGAGCTAAAATGGAAACTGGGAACCTGAGGAGGCTTGGCCAGAGAAGCACATAAACAACAATGTTCTACTCCAAATGTGGCAGGTCCTTGGAGTCTGTGGGTTTCCAAAGACTGTGGCAACCTGCCACCCCAAGAAAAGTTCTAGGGCTTAAGGCTGAGGTAGGTGCAGGAAAAGAAGCCGGCCATCCGCGGGTTCCCAGCGCCCCTGCTGGCGAAGGCCAGGCGCTGCAGCCTGAGCCAAAGCTCAGGACTCGAGGAAGGACACATAGATTCCCTTTTGCTTGGGCTCTGAGCAGAGCTGGCAGATGCCAGAGTATAATGGCCTGGGTCTGGACTGTTAAGTAGGGCTCCCAGACCAGAGGCTCATACAGCCAGGGAGGGTACGGACTCCCAAGCCCCAGGCCCACAGGGAAGGTGTGCTGTCCAAGCTCCCCACAGCCCCCCATGGACGGGAGTTGTCTGGAAGAGCAAAGCTGGGGTCTCCCCTTTTTATCTCCCACGTGCAGAGGGCCCTATCCAGATGGAGATCATGGATGGGTTGGATCCTTGAGATGGACTTGTGTATATGAGGCTATAAAGTATTGGGGAAGAAAATAGATAAAAAGACTCCAAGTGCAACATTTTCATGTAGTTTCCTGCACAGACTCGTTCTTTTGGCCTTGCTTCATCGATTAGCACATCCTCCTTTCTATCTTCAGTTTCTCCTTCCTTTACCCTTTGTCTAAAAATCCTCGTCTTCAGCCCTGTGCTGCCCCTCCCTCCCCAGCCTCTCATTCCACACCAACCTTCTCTAGTGTGCAAATCTCTTCAAGTCTCCCCTTCCTCAACAGCCATGTTCTGCTGGACCTTCTGCAATCTGACCTCTGCCTTCAAGGGACTCATCAAAGCCCTTTTCCAACAAACACCAACGGCTGCCTGAGAAGTGAGCCCAACAGACTCTGCTTTTCGAATGTGAAAGCACATTCCATTTGGAAAGATCTCACTTGGTCTACGTGGTACCAGGGTCTCCTGGGTTCCCCCTGACCAAACTTCGTCGAGTTTACGAGCCTCTCTTCTTTATCCCACATCTTAAATTCTAAGCCCCAACCTCCAGCATTCCCCTAATTCTCTGTGCTTGGCTCTCATTCTTCCCTTCCTCGGTGAATAAGCCCCAAGATCTCACCCATTTCTAAGCTGCCACTATTCACCTCTTGCTGCTGACTCTACAACCCCACTCTGCTCTCTCTGATGAGCCTCACATCTGAATTCTCCATTACTCCACACACAGGCATGTTGACATGGAAAACCATAGTCATCATGTTCTAAAAACACTCCTCCAATGCCTCAGTTACACAGACATTACCTTCAACATGCAACCTTAACTCCTCCCTCCTTTAATCCCATCTGGGAAAATCACTCTCAAGTCCTATTTTAAAAGTCTTTTTACCCATCCTCTCCTGTCTATTCCCAGCATCACTGGCTTAGGTCTGACCTTCATCATCCCTTGTCTAGGGTTTCTCCCGGTCTTCTTTGCTTTTCCAAACCAGCCTCCCCACTGTCTACCAGTGCTGTCCAGTAGAAATATAATGTGAGCCACTTAAGTAATTTAAAATTTTCTAGTAGCCTCATTTGTAAAAGTATAAAGAAGTTAATGTTAATAATTTACTTTCTTGAATTGAATATATCTAACATAGTTTTATTTCAACTTGTAAGGCAACAGAAAAATTACTCTTTTTTCATGTTTTTGTACTGTCTTCAAAATCCAATGTGTATTTCACACTTACAGCACATCTCAATTCACACTAGCTGTATTTCAAGTGCTCAATAACCACATGTGACTAATGGCTACTTTTCTAGATAGCACAACTCTGTACTGTTGAAAGAAATAGCCTCTTTAAGCACAAGGAAGATTATGCTACAGACTGCTCTCCTAAAAATTCCTCATTACCAACTATTGTCCATAAAGTCCGAACTTTTCAGAATGGTGTACAAGACTCCACGCACTCCCTTACCTCCATGAACTTGCTTGCCATTTTCCTTAATCTGTCCTCTGCCACAATTCCATTATGGTCTCGTTTAAATGGCACCTCTTCTGTGAAGCCAGAGCCCACACCCCACTATCTTATAGTACCTGATATATTATCCATCATCATCACCAAATTCTTTGTCTTCCCATTCTAAGATGGGAGCTGTCCAACAGTCACTTGGAATTTAAAAAAGAGAGCTAGGGTTAGAATCAGTTCCCATTTCCTTTGATGGCAGAATGCCTACTTCAACTGAAAAAGACAGGTTAAGAGCTAAGGTGAGCCCTCACCCAGTCCCAATGGGGAGACCAAAAAAGGCCTCACCGAGAATGCATTTGCCGTTCGGCTTTCTGTCCCTATTACAAACAACTGGAGAAAGCAAACTGTGTGCTATAAATTTCCCAAAAGTACACTAAATGTCATCCTAATAGGGTTTCTTTCAGGGTTTTTTTTTTGTTTGTTTGGTTTTTGTTTTTTTAACCATCACAGTGAAATAACTCTCAGGGAAACTGCGATTCTTGTCCCTGATATTACACATACACATACGCATGTGTGTATGCACCTGCACACACACACATATATATTTCCAGTCGCTTAATAATCTAATAGATGTCTTCCCATCAGCACCCATGGCTGGCACATATAGGGAAGCATTCCCATTACGCCTATTTCTCACATTTTATAACATGTTCAGCACTCATCTGAGGCTCTAACCATAAAACTTAGAGCCAGGAAAAATTGGATATCTCCTGTGGAGCTGACATCCTATTGTAAAGGCTTTCTTAAAGTGGCTTTGTCTCTTCACTTTGTCTTCCTCTTGTCTCGGCAGTCAAGTTCACCGAGTTCACTTGCTATAACAGTCTTCAGAACAAGATCTTTATCCTCTGCTCCTCTTTTACTCAATACTCTCTGTTTTTATTGGTTGATACCCTTTAATCATACTATATCTGTGCACTGTTGATAAGCCACTTCACCCCCTTTTTAGAACTAAATAGGAAATTATCAATTGATTAACATCAAAACAACAGTCCACATTGTAACTCTATGAATTTATACTGAGGCAAATGATTATTAAAAAAAAAAAAACCTGAAGATGAAAGCAGTTAGAAGCCCACTGAAATCAGGACTTCCAACTACTGTGTGTCCATGAAAGCAAGAAGTGTCTATTTTGCTCAATGCTGTGTCCTGAGCACCTGGCCCAATTCCTAGCACAGCACTGAACCTCAATAAATGTGCAATAAAAGATGAAACAGATGAATGTAAATAATAACACTTCTGCTGCAACTACTAATCATCTGTTCTTTTGAGCATATGTATACTTTCTAAAGAAGCAAAAGCTCTTGATTGATACTGTTCCCTACCATGGTGACCACCTGCCCAATAGTCACAGGTGTAGACAGTAACATTAAGAATCTTGTCCCAAAAGACATCAAAGACTTTATAGGATGAAGAAAAGTATATGAGAAAGAAGACAGGCAGAGGAGAAAAGGCAGAAAAGAACAACCTGAAAACTGATATTTAACGAGGGCTTTCTTTATGCCAGGATCCATGTCTTCCATGCCCACTGATGAGGCAAGTTCTCTTGGTTCCAATCAATAGATTGAGAATACAGGAGAAGCAGTGATGATGAGGTGATCACGGTGATGATAATGGTAAGTGTTAACATATACTGAGTGATAGATAACTCTGGACCAGACATGTGGGAAGGACCCATTAAACTCCAGCAGACCAATTAAGAGTTCAGATCTGGAGCTAAATTTCTGTGTTCACATTCCAACTATACCAACCACCAACTGTGAGATCATGGACAAATTACTTCTATTTCTTTCTATATTCCTTATCATGGTGAAAATACTTACTGTATTTCATCGTGAAGATTAAATGAACTAGTGGGCATAAAGCACTTGAACAAATTGTAGCACCAACAAAGTTCTCTATAAGTTTGGTTGTAAATGTCCTTACTCTTCTTAACAGTCTTATGGAGGCCAGCACTTTGTGCCCATTTTGGAGATGAGGGAATTTTGATTCAGAGAGGTTGAGTTGCATAGCCTGTGAATGATAGAACGAGGGGTTTGAAACCTGATCTGTTTGACATTAAACTCTTGCACAGTGGTCTATACTATCTTCCTGCCCTGGAGCATACAACATGCCCTAGACAATATTAGCATTTAGGTCTATCTTGCTCTAAAGCTAGTGTTCTTTTTGCTGCATCACCTGTCTTCCCACCCAAGCACATGCCACAATGGCTAACACTGATAGCTGGTTATTCACTGAGCATATGTCTCCCACAACATGCCTAGCAATTTGAGAAGAGATTGGTGATTTAGTTGGTGGCATCCTTATCTTTAAATGACACCCTCTGGTAAGGAAGAGGAAATTGTAGGCAGTGAATTCCAGGCCTGTGTTCAAGTAGCAAGTTCAGGGTTGAAGAAGTAAAGTCAACAATGGAAAATGAACAACATCTAGAAAAGAACATACTTATTAAGCTACCCAAAGTCATTGGCAAGTTTTTTTGACATTTTCGCCCAAGTTATGACTCCAAAATAAAAGAAGGGAAAAAACATAATCAGGTGAGTACAATAGGGAAAGAAATTTTGGAGGAAAATAGGATTTTTGTGTTGTTCTTCTCCCCAGCAACTCTAAAAAGCAATGCTTCATTTCTTAGAAAAAAAGGTGGTCCCATGAGGACAGCATGGAAGATGAAAGCTTCTGCCTGAGAATGAGGATGAGAGGATGAGCCTGAGAAGGGGGAGCTTGATAGGCTGGAGGGGAGTCCATAGTGTGTGGTGTCACAGAAGAAAGGGAAATTAGTGTTTTATAAAGGATGAGTGGGCAGTGTTGCCCAGTGCTCCTGGGTCCGCCTACAAGTCCCCTAGCTCAGGAGAACAGACTGTATCCTGCTGGATCTCAAATACCATCCTCAGACCAGAGAGCCGCTTTCTTCCACCTCAGCCTCCTTGCCCAAGTTCTGTCTGACTTCACCCACAAATATCAGAAATGTATTTAAAAAAAATAAAAATGCAAGTGAGTTAATCTAGATCATAAAAGAAGCAGATGCCACAACCAGATTAGACCCGCAAGAGATATATGAAGGTAAATGTCCTATGGCTGGGAAAACCATCAGCCCAAGATGTGTGTCTGACTCTTGCGTAGAAGAGAGGGAATGGGTGGGGGAAAAGTTGGATGAAAGGGTCTTTAATGACTGTGTGTTCTAAGACAGTCTGGCAAGACAGGACTCCTTGATGGGAGTACTCGAGTCAAAGTCACTCCCTGAGGAGGTGTCTAGCCCCCAGAAACAGGGCTGCCATGGTATCACTGCCACACTCTGTCATGGCAGGAGCAGCCTGTGGAAAGCACAACTTGGGCACCAATGTGGAGATGGATTTCATAGTGCTATTGCTGGGGCATTGGTCAATTAGGTATTATTCAGCTTTCCCATTTTAAAAGAAGGTATTCTAGCATCATCCCCATAGGGCAGTTTTGAGAAGTAAATGAATAGTATACATAAAAGCTTAACCTAGTGCCTGATGAATCTAACAGATCCTTCCTAAATGCTTCTCAAATGAATGAAAGAGTAATGGAATGAATGAACAGAAGACAGAATGGAGATTGGGGTATTTATTTAGAATATATTATGGTAGAAAAACTGGTGATTTTCTAGGAGTGGTAGAGATGAGGCTATGAGAGCAATTTAAATGTAGTCCTGGCTTTCCTAGTGCTAGTTGAGAAATTTTAACAAGTTCCATGGTTATGACAGGGGAAAGAAAACCCAACTCACTGAATCTGAGGATTAAAAGAGAGAATTAGAGTTCCTCTTTTGGCTCAGTTAAGGACCCAATGTTTTCTCTGTGAGGACACGGGTTCAATCCCTGGCCTCGCTCAGTGGGTTAAGGATCCATCATTGCTGCAAGCTGCAGCTAGGTCCTAGTTGCAGCTCAGATTTGGTGCCATGGCTGTGGCAGCTCTAATTTGACTGTTAGCCTGGGAACTTCCACATGCTGCATATGTGGCCATAAAAATTAAAATAATAATAATAAAAAGAGAGTATGTACAAGGAAGCACAAAGCAAACTTAAAGGGAGACATAAAAGGAAAGGCATGGCCTGATGTTTTAATTGACATTGACGTAGTTGCAGATCTTACCTCTTTAGACTGGACCCAAACCAATCCCCAATTCTGATTTCTAGAACCCAGTATATAATTATAGAGTCTTTGTGCACCCAGTCTCCTGTTTCTGTTCCTATGACTCCTGGTTTTGGGCTCCCCCAACAAAATTTATACAGAGGGCACATCTAACTCATCCTTCAGTGTTGATACCTTAAAGCACCCTTTCCAGGAATACAATATTTGCATTCAAAAAGACACCACCAGATGCTTAACAAGGGGAACAGACAACCATGGAAAGATGCAGGGAGCAGTGACAGTGAGATCCAAGCAGAGCTGACCTGACCCTCAGGGGTGCCACAGATGGGTTAAAGCCCAGATAGCAGAGAAAGAAACAATACTGGGGAGGGGGGATATAAAAGCAAAGAGAAGAAGAAGGAAGGGTAAGAGAAGGAGAGAGAGAAGAGGTACCTAAGTGGTGGTATGGGAGTATTGGGGAGAAGAGAGAGAAAGACTCAATCATTTTTCAGTCCTAGCGATAGAAAATGACTTTCAGGCAGCCTGCAGAGCCCAGTGAGCAAACACAATGATTCTGGATCTACACAGATCAGAGTTCACATCCTAGCTCTGCCTCACTAGGGGCGTGACTTTGGAGAATGTGTGTAAACCTCTGAGCTTTGGTTTCCCCATCTGTAATATGGAAGTATCAAAAGTTCCTATCTCAGAGTTTTTTGAGGATTCAATGAGATAATGTCTGAATAGTGTGACACGTAATAAGCATTTTATAAATTACCATTGGACCCCTCTGTAATACCTCCCCTTTGTAATACCCCTCTTCACCCCACCTCCCAGGACATTATGATGCATCTATCTGATGATAACTGGATTTCCTTCAGGAGATGTCAGCGTATTTATTCCCCAAAGTGAGACTTCGGAATTAAACAGCAAACAATCTCATAGAAAAGGCATCAGTGGCTGACCTCAACACTGCAACTCTGAACATTTGTGTGTACTTTGTCCACATGTAATCTTCCCAGAAGCCTGGGAGTGGTCAGATCCAGACCCAGATGCTCAGAGAGTTTAAACCCATCCTCCAAGGCTAGTAATAAGAAGGATTGGGAGATTTTTCTGAGAGCAAGTCTGGATACAAGGGAAGCATGAAAGAGGAGTCTGGGTGGAGAAATCCAGGAGAAGGGCTCCCCAGAGGAGTGAGAATAGCCAAGGATGAGGCTTCAGCTCAGGAGAAGCATCCCATGGAAGGAGAAGGGAAACCCTCAAGAATAGCCTGAGGCCACTTCAGCTGCTGCCAGAGGAGAAGAAAATGTAGTAAGGATGCCTCTGTGGCCCTTCCGCCCCCACACTCAGGAGCAATGCCCCTTTCACTCATCCCCAATAAGAATCCAGAGCAACAGTGGAGCCCTGAGAACACTGGCAGTTCTTAGGAAATTGTTCAAGTGTGGCAGAGAAAGCAAGGCATGGAACTAAATATAGCCTCAAAGCAAACATGTGGTTTACAGCCCAGCACTAACACTGGCACTGACACCAGGGAGACAGAAGGTAGGAGGAGTGCAGTCCAGGTCACAGAAACCAGAGCCCAAATGAGGTTCTACTGCTGAAAACAGCACAAGGGGTTCCTGGTGCCCCTGGAGAAGCCACGCTACTGCTGCTCCCAGGAGACCAGGCTCCACTCTTTCTCTGGATCTTTGCCTGTTGCTGTTCCTTCCCTGCCTGTCTAATTCACTCTTCATCTTCCTTCAGATCTCAGGTCTAGCTTCACCTCCTCCAGGAAGCCTCCCCTAACCTCAGGACCTCCCCTATCATTAGGGGTGACCATGTGCCCCCAGTTCTGGCCAGCCTAATTACTAAGAGCACCTGTTTACTCTCAGATGTGTCCCAGTTTGAGCAATAAATTATGTGTTCACCCTACTATACATTTTCCTAGGACTACACACCTCTCCTCTAAAGCATTACCATAGTTGAATTTTTATGTTTTTGATATGGAGATTAAATATCTCTCCCAGCAGGCACATGAAAAAAAAAAAAGCTCAACATCACTAATTATTACAGAAATTCAAATCAAAACTATAATGAGGTACCACCTCACACCAGTTAGAATGGCCATCATTAACAAGTCAACAAATAAAAAATGCCAGAGAAGATGTGGAGAAAAGGGAACCCTCCTACACTGTTGGTGGGAGTGTAAATTGGTACAACCACTATGGAAAACAGTATGGAAATACCTCATAAAACTAAATACAGAACTACCATATGACCCAGCAATCCCACTCCTGGGCATATATCAGACAAAAATTTCATTGAAAAAGATACATGCACCCATTTGTTCATCACAGCGCTATTCATAATAGCATGACATGGAAACAACCTAAATGCCCATCAATGGATGAATGGATTATGAAAATGTCATGCATATACACAGTGGAATACTACTCAGCCATAAAAAAGAACAAAGTAATGCCATTTGCAGCAACATGGATGAAACTAGAGACTCTCATACAGAGTGAAATTAAGTCAGAAAGAAAGATAGACACCATGTGATATCACTTATATGTGGAGTTTAAAACAGGGCACAAATGATATATCTACAAAAAAAAAAAAAAAGAAAAGATCATGGCCATGTTGGACAGACTTGTGTTTGCCAGAGGGAGTGGAGGGAGTAGAATGGATTGGGAGTCTGGGGTTAGTAGTTGAAAACTCTTGCATTTGGAGTGGATGGACAATGAGATCCTGTTGTATAGCACAGGGAACTATATATCTAATCACTTGTAATGGAACATGATGAAGGATAATGTGAGAAAAATAATGGGTGTATACACACACACACACACACACACACACACACACACACATATACATATATCTGTATGACTCTGTCACTTTGCTGTACAACAGAAACTGACAGAACATTGTCAATCATAATAAAAAATTAAAATAAATTAATACCTCTCTCCTCCAGAATACTTGTAAATCCCATCAGCAGAGATCATACCTATTTTTTAGTCACACTTTCAATTTGGGGATAATAACAGATTCCCATGCAGTTGCAAGAAATAACACAAAGGGATCCCAGCTCCCCCCAATGGTAAATAACATTGCAAAGAAGTACAACATCACCTGCATATTAACACTGAAACATTCAGACTGCAGAATATTTCCACCAGGACAAGGATCATCAAGTTACCATTTGATAGTCACGCCCACTTCCATCCTGTCTCCAACCTCCCTTAACCGCTGGCCACCCCTAATCTGTTCTCGGTTATTATAACTTAGTCATTTCAAGAAGGTTATATAAATGGAATTATATAGTATATATCTGTTGGGACTGGCTTTTCTCACTCAGTCTAATTCTCTGGATATTCATCCAGGTTTTACTTGCATCAATAGTTTATTATTTCTTATTGCTGAGTAATATTCCATGGAATGAATGTATCGTAGTTTGTTTAACTTGTGAAGGACATCTGAATTTTCTCCAGGTTTTGGCTATAATGACAAAGCTACTGCAAACATTTGTGTACAGGTTTTTCTATGAATGTAAGTCTCTTTGCTTTGGGATAAAAGTCCAGAAGTATAATTGCTCAGTCCTATGGTAGTTGCATGTTTAGTTTTTTAACAAACTGCCAAAATATTTTCCAGAGTGGCCATACTATTTTACATTCCAACTGGCAATGTCTGAGTGAGCCAGTTTCTCTGAATCTTCTCCAGCATTTAGTGTTCTCACTAGTTTTTATTTTAGCCTTTCTGGTATGTATGCAATGTAATCACATTGTGGCTTTAATTTGCATTTCCTTAATTGGTAATGTTGAGCATTTTTCATGTCCTATTTGCTATCCTTACATCCACTCAAGTGAAATGTCTCTTCCTGTCTTTGGCCGATTTTCTAGTTGGATTGGTTCATTTTTCTGTTGAGTTTTGAAAGTTCTTTATACTCTAGATACTAGTCTTTGTTGGATATGTAGTTGAAAATGCTTTCTCCCAGTCTATGGCTTGTCTTCTCATCGTCTTAACAGGATCTTTCACAGAACAGAATTTTTTTACTGTGATCAAGTCCAATTTGCCAGTTTTTCTTCTATGGATCATACTTTTGCTGTCATTAGCTCTTTTTGGCTAGCATTGGATCTCAAATTTTCTCCTGTGATACTTTCTTTCTTTTTTTCTTTCTTTCTTCCTTCCTTCCTTTTTTGCTTTTTAGGGCCGCACCTATAGCATATGGAAGTTCCCAGGCTAGGGATCAAATCGGAGCTACAGCTGCCGGCCTATGCCACAGCTCCCAGCAATGCTGGATCCTTAACAAACTGAGCAAGGCAGGGATCAAACCCGTATCCTCATGATACTAGACAGATTTGTAACCCACTGAGCCACAACAGGAATTCTTCCTCTGTGATTTTTTTTTCCTATAAGTTTTATAGTTTACATTTAAGCCCATGATCCATTTTTATTTCATCTTTATATAAGGCATGAGATAAATTGAGATTCACTTTTATGACTATAGACATACAATTGCCAGAGCATCATATGCCACAGGTGTGGCCAAA
Source organism: Sus scrofa (assembly GCF_054392235.1). Classification (NCBI taxonomy): domain Eukaryota; kingdom Metazoa; phylum Chordata; class Mammalia; order Artiodactyla; family Suidae; genus Sus; species Sus scrofa. Next base: position 138,261,548 of record NC_139396.1, on the reverse strand, counting down.
AACAAAAACACAAAACAAACAAATAACCAAAAAAAAAATTCCAACAGGTACAGCAGGAACTCCTACCTGTTGTTTTTTTGTAGTGCTTTTAATCAAGTAGAGAAAGTTCCCCTCTATTCCTATTATCCTGAGTTTTTAACACTAATAGATGTTAAAATTTTAAATACTTTTTCTGCATTGCCTATTAATATGGATTGATGTCATTATGTTAAACCAGTCTTGAAAGCCTACAGAGAACCCCACTTGGTCATGATATAATATTGTATTTTGCTGAATTCCACTTGCTAATATTTTGTTTAAAACTTTTGTGTCTATATTCATGAATGATATTCATCTGTAATTTTCTTTCTGTTTTTTTACTGTCTGATTTTAGTATCAGGATAATACTAACTTCATAAAATGAACTGGGAAATGTTCCCTCTTCTAGTTTGTGAAAGACATTATATATAGAATTCATCTTAATTCTTATTCATATTTGATAGAATTCTCCAGTAAAACCATCTGTGCCTGGAAATTTCTTTGAAGGGAGTTTTTAAAACTGTGAATTTAATTTCCTTAATCATTATAGAGCTATTAAAATTATCTAGTTCATATTGGATAAGTTGTGGTAGTTGGCGTTTTTCAAAATTCTATTTTGTCTCTATTGTCAAGTTCATGTAAGTAGAATTATTAATATTCTTTTATTATCCTTTGATGTTGGCAGAATCAGTAGTGATAACTCCCTATCACTGATATTGCTAACTTCTTTTTACTCTGTCAGTCTTGCTAGAAATCTGTCAATTTTATTGGTCTTTTTAAAAGAATAGGTCTTTGTGTCCTCTTTTTTCTGTTTTCAGTTTCATTGATTTCTACTGTTGTCTTTATTATTTTCTTCCTTTTGCCTGCTTTGGGTTTATCTGCTCTTCTTTCTAGATTCTTGAGGTGGGAGCTAAAATTATTGACTTGAATGTTTTCCTCTTCTCTAATAGATGGATTTGGTGCCATCAGTTGCCTTCTCATAATTACTTTAGCTGTATCCCGCAAATTTTGGTATGTGTTTTTATTTTCATTCAGTTTAATTCTTTATAAATTTTTTTCTTGAGACTTTCTCTTTTACTCATGGGTTATTAAGGAATATATGTTCTTTGTTTCCAAGCATTTGAGGATTTTTCTATTCTTTTTCAGTTGTTGATTTCCAGTGTGATTCCATTTATTCTGTATGATTTCAAATTTTTAAAAATATGTTGTGGATGGTTTTATGATCCAGTATATGTTCTCTTATCTTCTTGGGCACTTGAAAAAAAAGTATATTCTACTGTGTTCTTTATCATCTAGATCCTACGGATTGATGATGTTGTTGAGTTATTCTATGTCCTGGCTAATCTTCTGTCTAACAGCTTTTTTAGTTGTTGAGATAGGGGTGCTGATCTTTAACTATAATTGTGGATTTGTCTATTTCTCCCTTCAGTTCAACATGTAATTATTTGCTTCACATATTTTGCAGCTCTATTGTTTTACACTTACACATTTGAGATGCTGTGTCTTCTTGAGAGATTGACTCATTTGTCATTATATCTTTGTTTCTGGTAATTTAGTTTGTTCTGAAGTCTACTTTATCTGCTCTTAATACACCTATTTCTGCATTCTTTTTATTAATGTTTTCATGATACATCTTTTTTTATCCTTTTATGGTTATTTTTGAAGTGAGTTTCTTATAGATAGCATATAGTTGGCTCACATTTGTTAATTCATTCTGCCAGTTTCTGTCTTTTGTTTTTCATATTTAGGCCATTTCCAGTTAATGTAATTAATTAGTGATATGTGAGAGTTTAAGTCTACTATTTACTTTTTTTGTTTCTGCTCGTTCTGGTTTTAATTTACCTGTTTGGTTATTCCTACCTTCCTGTGGATTACGTGAACATTTTTAAAATTTGTTTGACCTTATGGAATTATTTAATGTATCTCTGTAGAGCTTTTTTAGTGGTTGCTCTAGGTATTGCATTAAATATATATAACTTATAAAGCCACAGCTGGCTGGCTTTTCATTTTACCAATTTAAGTAAAGTATAGAAATCTTATTTCCCTTTATGTCTTTTTACCTTCCCCACTTATAATTGTCCTAAATATCTCCTTTACATACATTTAGAATTATATCATACAGTGTTTTTGGTTTTTTTGTTTCATTGCTTTTTAGGGCCACACCCACGGCATATGAAAGTTCCCAGGCTAGGGGTCGAATCAGAGCTGCAGCTGACAGTCTATGCCACAGCCACAGCAACGCCAGATCCTTAACTCACCGAGTGAGGCCAAGGATCATTCTTACTAGTTGGATTCATTTCTGCTGCACTACAACGGGAACTCCCAGATAGTGTTATAATATTTGCTTCATCCATCAAACAAAATTTAGAAAACTCAAGAGGAGAAAGATAGTCTGCTTTTTTACCCATATTTTTTTTTTTCTTACGGTGCTCTTTCTTTCTTCCTGATATTCCAGAATTCCTTCTTTTATCATTTTCTTTCTTTTTACAGTACTTCCTATAGACATTCATTTAGGATAGGTCTGCAATTGACATATGCTGTTAATTTTTGTTCATCTGATAATGGCTTCATTTTCCCTTTATACCTGAAGGATAATTTCACTGCCTAAGGGATTCTGGGTTGGCATTTCTTCACTTTCAGCACTTGAAAAAATGCCATGTTACTTCTTTCTAACCTCCATTATTTCTGATGATAAAACCACTGTCATTTGAATTATTCTTTCCCTATAGGTAATGAATTATTTCTCCCTTGCTGATTTCAAGATTTCTCTTTGTCTTCAATTTTCAGAAGTTTGATTGTGATGTATCTTGCTATGGATTTCTTTGTGATTTTTTATTCTGACTGTTCATTCAGCTCAGGAATACATAGGTGTGCCTTTTGCCAAATTTGAGAAATTTTCACCATTATCTCTGTGAGTACTTTTCTATTCCTGTCTTTTCTTCTCCTTTCTTTCTTTGAGTCCTGAGACATGAATGTTAGATCTTTTATTATATTCTCACAAGACCCTGAGACTTTGTTCATTTTCTTTTTCAGTCTCTTTTCTCCCTTCTGCTCAGATTGAGTAACTTCTACTATTCTGTCTTCAAGTTCAATGATCCTTTTGTCTGTGCATTCTATTCTGCTGTTGGATTTATCCTTTGAGGTATTTTTTTTTCAGTTATTATGTTTTCCAGTTCTAAAATTCTCACTGTTTCTTCTCTATGTCTTCTATTTCCTTGCTGACACTTTCTGTATTTTCATTTCTTTTAAGCACCTTTACAATTGCTTGTTGAAGTATTTTTACAATGACTGCTTTATAATATTTGTCACATATTCTCACCATCTCTGTCATTTCAATACTGGCATCTATTTGTTGCTTTTTTATATTCAATTTTAGATTTCCTGGTTCTTAGTTTAAGTGGTTTTTAAAATATAAATCTGGATATTATGAGTATTGTTATGAGCATCTGAGTCTTATTTAAACCTCTGTTTTAACTGTCTTTTTTTTTTTTGCCACATATGTGGTAAGTAGAAGTTCCTAAGTTTGGGATTGAACCTGTGCCATGGCAGCAACCTGAGCCATAGCACTGAAAATGCTGAATCCTTAACTCACTGAGCCACCAGGGAACTCCACTAATTGGCTTCTTCTGACACAGCTTTGGCAAGAGAAGAAGAAAGGGTGGCATTTTGTTACTGCCAGGTGAGCATTTAAGTCCTCATTCCTGCTTGGCCTCCACTGACACATGGAAAATGTGACACTGGGCAAAGGTGAAGCTCCCACCAAACCTCCACTGATACCTCTTTGGCTAGGAAGTCTAGGACTATATCTCATTACTGCCACACTGTGGTCTCCACTGACACAAAAGGGTGGAGGTGGAAAGTGGCTTCATTATCCTGGGCAAAGGTGAAAGTCCTGACTCTCCACTAGGCCTCCTCTGATACCACTCCAACAGGTGGGGGCAGAAATGGCATCTACCAACAACATGGGTAGGAATGGGAAGAGCCTCATTACCACCTGGAGCAGATGAAAATGTTGGCTTTCTATTTGGCCTTCTCTGAGACAGACGCAGCAGAGGCTTGGAGCACCTCGCTGCAACCACAGGAGGGTGCAAGTCTAGACTGCCCAATCAGTCTTTGCAGGTCTGGGTGGAAGTGAAGCCACAGTTTTCTTCAGTGGAATTTGGCTGGAGTACAGCCATCACTCTCTAAAAGTTCTCTGTCTTGCCAGGCTTCCCCTTTCCTGACCCTTTGGCTAGAAAGAGAAGGATTTTTATTGTCTTTGCTTAGTGGCATCTCCAGGTTACTGGTTTCTTCATCTCCAAGTGTGGGATACATGAAGCAAGAAGAAGTACCCGGGATCTCACCTCTGTGTCATTCCTTGCATCCCAAAGTCCCTTGCATATCTGCCCTTTTTTCACATTTCAGGGTCATATTATGTTTGTTTTATATACAATATCCAGGTTTTTTTGTTGTTGTTGTACTTAGCAAAGAGAATAAGAAAAGTACAATTACTCTATCTTCCCAGAAGCTTATACCTACTTTTATTCATCATTATATGTTCAACACTAAATTCAGTTCCTGGCTCAGAGTAGTAGATTTTATATAAGTAGATGTTCAAGGAATATATGTATACAACCAAACCCAAATTCTCCAGTGTTTAAGTAAGCTCTTCATCCTAACATATAAGCTTTTCAGTGGGTCTAGACTTCCCCAGGCTGTTAAGGGGACCTCCAAGAGGTAGGTGACCTTACATTTTCTGTGGCAAGTGCATCTCTGAAGCATTATGTATCTGTAAAATTGAGATAATCATAGAACCAACCTTATAGGTTATGGTAAGAATTTTAAAAAGTACCCACATAAAACACTGAGAAATGCCTCTGTCAAATCGTAAGCTCTCAATAAATACTATTACTGTATAAAAAACCTGAATTTTTGTCAGGTGGATTTCTCACTGATTTCTCTTATCATTTTAAAGGTGATGTCATTTCATTTTTTATTTATTTTCAACCTGACAATGGTCCCCAAAGCATAGTTTCTCAGCCTCCCTCTCAGCCTTTGTGACAAGCTATTGGTAATCTACAAATGGACTGATGGTCAGTGCAGCCGAGTGTCTTTAGGATTCATTGAATTCTGGTGTTCCTTCTTTGGTCCAGCCCTTCCATCACCATTTAATTGTTCAATTTTATAGACCTACACATGAGTTTCTTTAAATTCTGCATGTTTGGAGTTGAGCGTAATTAGCCCTTATATTCACATGCTGCCCTTTTTTTTTTTTTTTTTTTCCAGCACCCACAGCATGTGGAATTTCCCAAGTCAGAGATCAAACCTGAAACAGCAACACAAGCAACAAGAGCAACCTGAGCCACAGCAGTGACAATGCTGGATCCTTAACCTGCTGTGCCACAGGAGAACTCTGCACATGCTACACTTTATAAAGGTTTTCCATTGGCTCCTCATAGGTAGCATAGCTATAATTATATCCATTTTTCCCTGTTGATAATGATCATCATGATAATAACAATAGTTACTGCTACTATATCCAGGCCCTTTTTTTCAGACCTTGACCAGTCTTTTCTCAATTAGCCCTCATGAAAGAACTGGGATATAGGTCCTTTTACCACCCCCACGCCTCAAATGAGAAAACTAAGGCTCAGATAGTTAAGTAACTTGTCTAAGGTTATAGAGGTACCAGGTGCCAGGGCCAGCATTCCAGCTCAGGCCTGGATGAGGTCCAGCCCAAGGGATCTCCCCTGAGAAATGGTGGCAACCTTCTTTAGCAACCATCACCACCACACAAGCTGATTTTTGCCCAGAGGCCCCCTTTTTCAGAAGTAGAGCAGTTTAAATCCTGAGCAAACCTGGCTCATGGAAATCAAAAATTCTAACAGGCTAACAGGAGGTGGTCTGAGTTCTGCTTAATTGACCTGGTATAATTATTTCCATTGAATTGCTCTACATCTGGGGCTGGGTGTTTATTAAGCAGACTTGCCCAGTGGTTCCCATCAGCACCTGCTTTAGTCTGGAGGAAGTTAATTGCATGGAAAGTTCTCATCTAAATCACTGAGTTTCCTCTTCGTAGCAATGCCTGAAACACATGCACACACACAGTCCCATACCAAAAGGGTTTTTTGGAAGATGGCTTTGTCCTTTAGCTCAGATGCTGCTTCTGAATGACACAGCTCAACCCATTTTCAGGCTCTCAGTAGCACAGTTATTTCAAGCAGTCCAAAAGGGGCCCTCTGCATTGCAGAGAAGAGACAGCAGTGAACAATACAGTCTCTGGACCACCCAGACCAAAAACACACTCCCATCCCTACCACGAAAAGGAACAAGCCAGAAATAGTAAAAAGGGAATATGTGCTTGGCCAAAGTTGCCTTTCTCTTCTTTGCAAACACAAGAAGAAGATAAATTACAGCTTCTGGTAGTAACATAATTACTTTAATTAAAATTTAGGGGTCGGAAAAGCCAATTCAGAATGTCAGATTTCCAATGATGTTTGTTAAGCCTGGGAGAATAGAAATACAGCCCTGTAAATAACTATAGAGTATTATAACTAGAGCAGTGTGTGTGTTGTAATCACTTAGTGTTGGAATAGTAATTAAATGATAACCAGGATTCCATTCTCTGCCCTCCCTTGCCTCTGCCCTCATTTCACACCCAGGTAACAATTACATGCTTAAGATTATGGTGGCATTTCCCTGCCTCCATCCAAGCGAGAGTCAACCTCCAAGGTCCTTTTCAAATTCTTCCGTCAATCCTTTCCTGAAGACTCTGTCCCCCAGAAATCCTCCCATCCTAATCAGCCACTGTACTTATTTTCTGCACCAGGCATTTTCCTCCTTAATTGGGCTGATTTTAGCTTTGTACTATAGTCTGTCATATACAGCCCTCTAATTGTGTCGTGTCTCCCTAACAAGATTATAAGCTCTTGGGAGGCACCAAACATGTCACATTGAAAGAACAGACATTTAGAACTGGAGGGATCTCAGAGACTATATTGCAGATGAGAAAGCAGGTCACAGAGCTGGTTGCGGGCTGAGCTAGGACTAGAGTTTAATATTTCTAATTCATAGTTCAATGTAGTTCCAAACCTGCACAGGATGGTGACAGGTTTTGAATGAGTTTCAAGTATCGCATTGCTCAGGTGTGAGAGAGAAGGTCTTAAGGGGACCTCTCTTTAGACCCCTGCCCTTCAAGTTCCATTCCAGGGGGCTTGTTCCATTGAATGGGGTGGGAGAAGGCAGGTTAGTCTGAGGGCTAAGGAGAGACTCCAGTTGACAACATGTGCTTATGGGTGACAGATGACTAGCCAGCTGCTGTCATTTGGGCTGGGGGAGGGTGTACTCTCTGAAGAACAAGAGAGGCCAACCTGGTCCAACTTCACTGTAGCTCTCTGATTTGGCAGAAGCTAGTATTGAACAACCTAGCTCAGGTGTCTTAGCTCAGGTTCCCTGGAAGCAGACTCTGAGTGGTTTTTACAGGTATGTTCCCAGGGAAGTGGGGAAACAGGATAAGAAAGGGGTGGGAGCCAAGAGAGGGCATGATTTCATGAAAAATCCCATGGAGGTTAGCTTCACCCTGAACCCTGGTCCTGGAGGGATGTTCATGCCTGTAAGTCCCCCTCAGAGTTATCCCAACCAGAGGGCAGGGCCGGGGGCTTCATGGGCCCAACCTTCCATCATTGGCTAAGGACACACAGTGGGGACATAAATTCCCAGGCCCATCCATCTTCTTTTATGACTGGGCAGAGTGAGTTCCATGTGCCCAAGGGTGGGTCTTTGAAAAGGAGAAACACATGCTGTGAGAAGTTCAAGGACACTAAATAGTGGACATAAATGGTGAAAGGGGATCCAAAGACATGGGAACAAAGCACCAACATAGTAACACTAGAACATTTTTATCTAGTCAACAAGCAGTTTGGAACTTAACAGACAAGTATCTGAGGCCTTTGATTTCTGATTTCATAAAGGGACAACCCATACCTAGTTATTTGGATAAGAGGTGGTAGGAACCAGGTGGAGTTTCCATGGGGAAAAGACCTGCAGGGCAGAAGTAAAGGAATGTGGTGGTTGAAGGAGGAAGTCATTCTGATCAACACTTTGAAATATTCTCCCACCACACTTAGTATGCACAGCAAGGTGGGAGTCACTAGGAAGGCTGGCTGACAGATGGCCAGAAACTTCCCCAGGTGGCATTTATCCTGGTGCCTCAAAGAGTGCTGGAGTGTATTGTTTAAGAATGCACGTGTTGGGAGTTTCCGTCGTGGCGCAGTGGTTAATGAATCCGACTAGGAACCATGAGGTTGCGGGTTTGATCCCTGCCCTTGCTCAGTGGGTTAACGATCCGGCGTTGCTGTGAGCTGTGGCGTAGGTCGCAGACGTGGCTCGGATCCCGCGTTGCTGTGGCTCTGGCGTAGGCTGGCGGCTACAGCTCCGATTCGACCCCTAGCCTGGGAACCTCCCATATGCCGCAGGAGCGGCCCAAGAAGTGGCAAAAAAAGACAAAAAAAAAAAAAAAGAATGCACGTGTGTGTGTGTGTCTGTGTGTGGGGGGGGTTGGGGTGGGGCTCTGTGTATGAGATAGAGAGATTTAGCAATGGCCTTGAATATTCTAAGTGCTTGTGGCAGGTTATATTTTCCAAAGAAAACCACAATATTATTTCCCATTGCACATGCTCTTTAGAATCTTGGCGTTTTCTCATCAAAAGATAAAGCCTACTTCCCCTCCCTTTGAATCTAAGTGAGCCTGTGACTCTTACAAAGAGCCGGCAACTGGAAGTGAGGTGATCTCTGAGGCTAGGTCAGAAAGGTTGATAGAGCTTTCACCTGGTTCACTGCCATATTGTGAGGAAGCCCTAAACCGTTTACATGGCGAGAACGCGTGGTGAGGTCCAGAGACAACATGAAGAGAGAGAAATGGCAGTAAATGCCCAGATGCTCCCAAAACTGTCCAAGCCAGAACTGTCAGCTGAATCTTCCCAAATTCCTAATCCACAGAAACACTGGGGGACAATACAGTGATTGTTCTTGATTCAAGCCACTAAGTGGTGATTTGTTACAGTAGATAACTGAAATGCAGCTTCATAAACACTTGGTCTTGACCTTGCTGCGATGTTGTCCACAGCCTTGCAAGTTTTGAAATGTAATTTTGTTTTATCCCACTGAGAATGAATCAGTATCTCAGGGAGGGACTCTCACTAATCAAGGTCGCAAAGGACAGATGCGCAGCCCAGAGTGCCAATATACTATCATAACAGAACTGCAAGGGGTGGGGGTGTGGTTAAACATTCTGTCCTGAGACCAGATTATTTCCCTCACGTAAGAAATTTACTTTGGAAAATAAGGTATAATCAGGGTGTCCTGTACGTGTAAAGTGAGAATTTTACTTTGGGAAAGTACGATAATAAGGGACTCAGATGACTTGATGGTATCAGGTCACGGGAGCACATTGTGTTCATTTCCCTGGAAAGGACCTAGCAGCTGCCAGGACCTGACATCCCAGCCCCTAGGCCAAGACATCCTTTCCTTCAAGTGGCCCTTGGATGGACACCGATGACATTTGTCCATCTGATTTTCTTTTTTCCATAGTCAATACAGACAATTCCCTTTGTGATTAGTCCAACAGGTATTAATAGTGTTCTATGAAAAAAAATCACATTTCATAATGAAAAATAAGACAGTCATATCAATTCAAAAAATACTAGGTTCAGCAAATTGAAAAACAGTTCATTACTACCAAACTTCTCAGAACATTGACCGTGCGAATTCACAATGCAAACCACCCAGAGCAAGATACAAGACAATGAATTCTCCCCACCCCTGCCCCCATACTATAGTCTGTGGGATGCTGTTTTAAAGATAGTTTCCATCAAATCACATTCTGAACCAAGAATCATTTGGACTACTTATGTTGTATTTATGCATGAATTTTCTGGCCCATTAAGTTGATTTTGTAACTTAACTTTCATTTTCCTTTTGTCCACATTCTCTTGACAGGTATTGGTCTGCTTTCCCTGAGGAGTTCTAGACTGGAGGGGTGGGGAGGGAGGTCATACATACAGCAATTTAGGGAAGGTGTTAGGACAGAAATCCGAAATGATGTGATGTCTCTAGAAACACCAGAAATGACTTTAGAAAGGGGCAGGCTTCAAGGTGAGTTTTGAAGGCAGGAGTTTGAGAGGAAGTCAACAAGCAAAGTTGGAAAAACAGGGGCACCTCAGGCTAAAGGACCAAGGTAAGCAAGAGGCCTGGAACTAAGCAGGGAATGGAACATTCAGGAAATTGGGGGAAGCACATGATGGTGGAAGGATGAAGTTGGCAATGCAGGAGGGGAGTCTAGAAAGACTTTTTAAAGAGACCAGGCATTAAATGTAGGTGACAGGATGCAGAGATGGCCTGTGGAAGAGTGAGGGTAGCCAGATTAGTCTCAGGAACTGGCAACAGAACTCTGAAGCTAGTGTGTGGAATGCACTGGGAAAGTGGAATCTGGGAGCCTCTTATGCAGTTACTACAATCTCCCATGGAAATGTCAGCTGATACTCAAAAATAGGTAGTGACTCCTTTATCTCCTTTATACTTCTCTGAGAAACAGGAGACAGACTATTAGAACAGTCACTGTAAAGAAAAAAAAAATACTGAGCACTATGCTTGGGGCTCTTTGAAAAATCATCACCAGATCATTTCAGGCATGTAACTTCACACAATAACAAAACAAAAAGAAAGCACTCCTGGACGCTAGCATGGAAGCAAACCCCATAAATCCAGGCCCGCAGATAGCAGAATGGGATTCATCACAGCTCTCAATGCAGGGAGACAGGAGGGCACGGCCAGACATCCCCAAAGCCAATACAAAACAGTTGATTTCTTGTCTCTTAATCGATACTCTGCTCTGAACGCTCTCCCACATTGACAGAGGATATTCAGTTCTATAATGCTGTGGGGCTTCCTTTTAGTGCTGTACAGAAGACCCAGGGTACTTGTACATCCTAAATTTTCAGAGGAAAATCTCTTTGTCTTAAGTGCTCACGATTACACCTAGGCAATCCTGGTTTAAGATAGTCTGGTCATCTGATGGGTCAGATCCAAGGCTGAGCCCAGAAATCTTCCAAGACAGGGACCAGGGGAATGGCATTCAATCTCCCAAACATCTTCTAGCCACCTCACCACAGCCCCAAAGTGGGGAGTGAGTCTCTTTCCCTCACAGGATCCACAAACAGCCAGTTGTCCCCTAGGCTTGATGAATCTCAACTCTACTTTCTTAGCAGCTGCCTCTGCTTCTTCCCTCCAAAATCTCCAATCTAGCCATAAACTTAAATAGCTAAGAAGCCCAACAGAAGGTTTAAATGAGTGGTATCTGTCAGCTGGAAGATGGTGAAATGGCAACCAACTCTCAAGTCTGATTGAGGAAGACAAGAGGGAGTGGTAGGGACTGTGGCTAACCACCCTTGCCTTCTAAAGGGGACAGGGCCATTTCTGGCCCTTAAAAATGTCAATATTGTCTGAGCACTCAGTTTTCAGGGAAAAGCCTGAAATCTGGGTTTGTATGTCAAACCTTTCCATTTACCAATTTTAACAATAATCAGATTTAAAATTCCGTATTGATGCTGTCCAGACCATACCAGACCCATCTCTTCACAGGCTTCAGCCCTGGGCCATTTGTGTGAGGCACAACTCGACTCAGAAAGCCTGGGGCTTCAAAAATGAAGGCAAAATGTGCTGTAGTCTGGCAGCACAAAAGCTTCGGAGACAAAGGAACTCAAATTTTTTGTCTATGTTTTTATGTTCTTATATAGCATCTTGGAAACTACATTGTAGGTTATAACCACAATATAAAGAACAAATTGAAATCTGAGTAAAGGACTCAGCCACAATCATGTTACAGAGCAGCCCCTTGAATCTGATAGAGGGTCTATGAGTGACCATAATGTCCCAAGGCTTCCTAGAAGAATAAGGATCATGGGCAGGGCTAATATTCAATTAGGATAAGCAGTTTGGATGCACCAGCTGTTAAAATATTAAAATACAGGATTCTACCCACTATCCAAACTCTTGCTACCTGATGCTCAGAAGCCAAACGATTTAGACAATTCAGCACTCCCTCCTTATCTGAACTCACACTATTTAAACTCAGTACCCACACTAGGTACTCAGAGCTGCAACCTCATTCTCTTGGGCTTACTGGCAAGGTGGCTATGCCCACACATAGTAGGTAGAAAGGAGAGCAGGGTCTAGTGATGTCACTGAGCAGCTCTTCTCTAGGGTGGCCTGAGGTAGGTGAGGGGCCAACCAATGAACCTTTCCACAGTGTGATAAAAAGGTCAACTATCATGATCTGTCCTTGAGTTTACTGAGAACACCCTCCAAATATGACACTTTTGATGATCTTCTTTTGGCCTCATGTCATGCCTGGGGCTCAAGGTCCCTTAGCAAGGCAGTCTGTGGTTTCGATGGTCCAGATACACCACACAGCAGGCGGAAATCCTGGGAAATATCAAGCAGGACCCATCTCATTGCGGGGGAGGGGGGCGGGGGTTGGGGGACATTGACAATGCTCTTTTCTTTCTCCCCCTACATTTCCAATTTGAAGGAGAATCTCCACCCTCCTTCCTGCTTCTCTAAAACTTTGTCGACACCTATGAATCATCTCATTTTCTCTACCCTCCTTCCTCCTATTCTTTAGTACTCGTTGTCCATGGTCACCCCTTGTCCAGAATCAGCAAATACAAGTTTCCATTTCCTCAAAGCAGAAAGGCTTCAAATCCCTTACTATAGCAAAGAAGTGAATTAAGAGTAAAGCTGTTAATTTTCCACATGAAAGCAGCTTCAATTTTCTTATCTTGCTCCAGGTAGTGTATTACTCATTCATCCCTTTGGTCTCAGATATATCGCTCTCCTTTGCCCTGAAAACTACATTTCCCAGACTTCTTAGCTATGCCTTCTTGTTTATTTAGCCAATGAGAGACATGCTGGGAGACTGATGAACAGGAGAGAGAGAGAGAGAGAGAGAGAGAGAGAGGCATCAAGAGTATCTCTCTGCTTCTTTCTGCTTTGACCGGCATCTCCTCTATGGTCCCAGCTCACATCAGACAGTGTATTGTAGATCCAGATCCTGAGGAGGAATTCTAACTCCAGTTCTCTGGCTCTGGTCATACCATCCCCTCCCTTTTTTCCCTATAACTTAGAGTTTGTAGAGGTTTCCTGCTTCTATTAATCCCTGGGTTGCCTCATGGTCCCCTGTTTGACTCTTCAGCTCCTCCAAATGCTTGGTAATCAATTCTTCATACAAAATGCCTTCTATTAGACTACCTGGTATGTGCTCTGTTTCTCTGACTGGATATTGGGTGTCTCTAATAGGTTACCTCATCCTCAGAGCTCCAGGCTTTAGACTCCTGTTCTTGTTTGCACTGCAGGGGGTAGAATCAAACCACTGATAACTGGGAATCCATGCATTAATATGGTATTATCCTTGAGACCCCAACTCTCTATACCAAGACCACCACAAGCTAAGAGCCTATCTTTTCTAATGAATATAGTAGTCCTGTTGTAAAAAATTTTTCTTTTAGTTAAAAGTAAGAAATCTCCTTTTATTTAAATGGCAGACAATAGGAAATGTTGCATGCATGTCCAAGAAATTCATAAAATGAAAAATAAACTCATGTTTTCTGGAGGAAAAAACAGTGATCAAATACTAAAATCCAATTCAAACCCCTTATCATTCATAAATGTATAGATAGCAGTCTTAATCCTGAGATGTTCCTCAATTTAGAGATCAAAAATAATTTTTTTTCAGATGAAGTTTCTTTGTTATTATCTTTCTTTGTTATATACAATCACTGATAGAAAAAAATGAGACTAATTAGCTACTTCAAAAAGTATTTCATTGAAAAACTTGTCATGATTCTGTGTTATTTTCATTTACTCATCATCCTTCTGATAATGACACTCAGACTTTCCTCTGAGGAAGTGCCAGTGCCTCACTCCCTCACTGTCCTTTATGTAGAGCTAAATATACACCAAGCCCATGGGAAGCCATGTGACCCTGGTCAGGGCAATCAGCATCAATGCTCATGGCCATAATGATTGATTGGCCCAGGAATAGGCACATGACCTAATCCAAGCCAATCAGGTCAAAGAGAGCTAACCCTGGGACTTTTGCTTGAGTAATCAAGGAAGAAGAATTCTATTTTTCTCCTTGCTTAGAGCTGTGAAGATGCAAGCCTGGAGCTCCCACATGGAGGGAGGCTGCATCAGAGAAAAATCAGAAATGCAATGAGGGGAAATGGAGATAAAGGAATCAGGTCTTGATGGCATAATTTGCACCTCTTTATCAAGCTGCTCTGAAATTTGTCTGCTTTTGAAATATATATATATGTATGTATATATTTATATATATTTAATTATATACAAATTATATATAATTTGGTTTTTAAAATTCTGATGTCATTTTTGACACAAATTATAGATACAACATGGTGTCTAGACATAGCTACACTTTCTACTTTGTGCATTTAGATACAACATGGTGTCTAGACATAGCTACACTTTCTACTTTGTGCATTTTGCCTATAATTCCCAATATGTACTGAAACTTCCCTTTCTGTATTCAGCACCTCCATGACTATATTTCTATATTCCAAGCCTTTGCTGTAAACAGAGCATTCAGATCTCACTGAAAAGAGTGTGTGTGTATGTATGTGTATGTGTGTGTCTTGATTTAACAAAGCTTAAGTTGGGAGTTCCCATTGTGGCTCAGCAGTTAACGAACCTGACTAGTAACCATGAGATTGCAGGTTCGATCTCTGGCCTCGCTCAGTGGGCTAAGGATCTGGTGTTGCTGTGAACTGTGGTGTAGGTCGCAGACGAGGCTTGGACCCTGCATTGCTGTGGCTGCGGCATAGGGCCTGCAACTCTAGCTCCCATTTGACCCCTAGCCTGGGAAACTCCCATGTGCCATGGGTGCAACCCTAAAAAAACAAAAAAAAAAAAAAAAGAAAAGAAAAAAAATAAAAGAAAAGAAAGAAAGAAAGCTTGAGCTGAGTTTCTACCCCTATAACCAAGAGAGCCCTGACTCATCCACCTACAACAAGTAAGACATTGTGTTTGGCACTGTGGAGCATCTCAAGATGAGCAAACTCTTGGTCCTTTAGAGCAGAAAGAAATGGATCCATTACTTGAAGCAGAGGCTATAACAGGAACAGGAGATAGAAAGCACAACTACTCCACTTGTATTTTGCCCCCATCACTTCAGGAAAAATAATCATTGTATGGAGAGAATAGAACAAATGTTTTTTCAGGGCTCAGAAATCTGAGACAAATGAGGAGATAGAAGAAAGCTCATCACTACCTTGAATGAGTCCAAATTGCTTGTCCCAACTGAGCCACACTGAAATGTACTTAAAGGACTTAGAGATGAGACTCTCAAGCCACAGGGGACCCTCTTTGAACGACTGTGGGGAATTAAAAAATAATCTGGGTTTTTTTAAAAAACGGATTTTACTATTTACAGTCCAGTGAGTTCTACTTAATCCTTGGAAAATTAAACAGTTGCTCTTGGAACACTTTAGAAAAATGTGTTCATTTTTTAGTTAAATATTCTTTAAAGGAATGAATTAGTCCCATTTTTTCAGCAGCAATTGTGTATGACAAAGAGAAAAAACAATAACAAAAAATGTAGTCTGAAAAAACATTTTTAATCTCCAAGTTGAGAGACATCTTAAGATCAAGACCTTTAAGTTCAACCTGTACATCCAGGAATGATAGGGAATTTGAATTAGATTTTGTTTTTTTGACCAATTTCATTTTCTCCAGAACAACAGCATGAGTTCAAAAAGAATGAACTATGCCAAATCACCTCAAAAACCTTTAATAAAATTATAAGATGGGCATAAAAGGGAATGTGAAAAATAATGTAAATAATAAGGCACAATGTAAATACTCATATACATAATGTAAAAAATGGTAATTAGTGGTTTTTCCTGTTTTTGAAAATTCTTGTTTTCAAATGGAGAAACAAGCCCCAGGATAGTACAGCTAAGAAGATTAATTGATCAGAGCTAAAGCGTGTTTGATCATTGGAGTAATAAAACCCGGGGTGGTTCCCAAGGCAATGCTATGAGGCTCTATCCTACTTAAAATGATGTACCAGTGATTTGGATATTTATTAATTTTAAAATCATATAAACCTGGAAGAGACTGGTTGATGAAACAGGACTTAAAAGATCAGAAGAGGCTATAATAATTTACCTTAAAAGAAACAAGGTTATTTTTAATAAAAAGGTTAAGTCATACATTTAAGTTTTAAAAAAACAATTACACAAGTAGAAGATGGAGAAGATCTGGCTTAACTGCATTTCATCCAAAGAAGATGAGCAGCTTCACTTGACCACATAGTCCAATATGATGCCATCACTATGGATGGTAATTAGAAGGATATTTCTGGACATGGGGAAAATATGTGTAACCTCGTCTTAAGTGAGTAAAAACCAATTTACAAAACACACAAACACAGTTATTCACAGAAAAAAAGACTCAAAAGGTAGCAATTGTTAACTCTCAGTGGTGATAATACAGGTAACCTTACTTTCTTCTTTGTGTTGTTTCTATTTTACACATTTGCTGCATTTACTTTTTATAATAAGCATTTCATTTCTGCCCAATACAGATCAAAAGTGTAACTTCGCTATAAAAACAACACTAACACAGTTTTAGACTGCATACACAGAATTATATTTTTCAGAAGAGAAACACTGATCGGTTCCCCATACTTTGCATGGGACAGCCATATCTCAGATAATGGTGCCATGTCTTAAGGGGAACTCTGACAATTTGGACTGAATGTCAAGCTTGGAAAGGATGTAAGTGATCAAAAGTTGAATAAACTGGTAACTATGGCTTGTAAAGGAAAAAAATGGAAACATATTTGCTTTCTTTTATATATTAAGGGTTCTCGTGTGGAAAGGGCAGCAGATTTGTGAGGGATAATGGGTACCACGCATTCTTTGACACTTATATCACTGAGAGATGGGAGTCTATCTATATTCCCTCCTTTTGATGTGGAAAATCTCTGTGACTGATTTGATTAACAAAACACAGAGGAAGTGACACTGTGCCAATTTCAGGGCCAGTACTTAGCAGATTGACAGCCTCCACCTACTGTCTTCTGGGGAAGTCAGTGACCTTGCAAGAAGCATGCATGTATGATGACCACCATGCTGTAAGGAAGCCCAAGCTAGTCACGTGAGAGGTTATGTAGAGAGAGAGATGTCTGACCCATCGTCCCCTGATGATAGTCATCCCAGCACAGGCACCAGACCTGTGAATGAAGAAGCCTTCAGAGGACTACTTTTGGCTATATCCATATAAGGGATATCAAGCAAGAACCACTCACTCAAGCCCATGAAATCCAGAATCATGAGAGATGAAAACAAGTTATTTTAAGTTACTGTGTTTGGTGATAGTTTGTTACAGAACAATAAAAAAAAAATTGAACACTTGTTATGTCTAGCTTGATGTTAGTAAAATATTCAGTAGGGTACCATTGAGGGTTTTTGAGCAGGAGAAGATGTTGTTGTCCTTTATGATAAGTGCACTAATGATACAGTATAGGATGGAGGAGTGCGTGGCACCAGAGACAACTTCAGGGATGACAGCTCAAAGCTTTGGACAAGCTGTAGATAACTCAACCCATAAGGCAAAACCAAACCAGAAAGTTAACAGAAGTTAGCACCATCCTCAGGGATTCCTACATGGGAAGAAAGGGAATCATAAGTAGAAACATGGGATGCAAGTGAATGGGGGTGTCCTTTACTAGTGAGTTTACAGTCCCTTAGGTAGTGTAGAAGCTGAGCAGATTGGTAGGGAACATCTTCCTACTTTGCCAGTAGCTTGCCCTCTGGTTTTCTGTTGCTTTTCTTGGCGTCATCTTTGTTTCTGTTTTCTATCTCTTGGACCTTTCTTCTCCCTCCAATTCTCTCTTGGCATGAGCCACCCGGATCTTGGGTCTAACAAACATCGGATCCAGAGTTGATGGGTGTCCTCTGCCCAACACATAGAGTGAACTTCACTACAAGAACTCTGAGTTCATCTGGGGGCAGTAAAAAGAATCCATTCTTCCACAGCCTCCCAACCCAGACTTAGCCATCCAGGAAAAAAAAAAAAAATTCTTTCTAGAATCTTCCAGAAATGCACTAGCTATGTATACTCAATATCCCTAAGATGAATCCTCCCAGAAAACTCACTGCAAGAGGATGGTGTACTTCACCACTGGATCTAATAGTATATCATCCAAGAGGCAGCATCTACATTAGCTATGGGTCTGCTGAGAACCGTTTGTATGGGATTGGCAGAAGTTACTCATCCTTGTCTTTCGTCATCTGTAAAATGTGGTCTTGGGGTTGGGAAACCAGAGGGCACTCTCTTTCTGAATGTTTCTTTCCATGATTTTCTTTCATAATACCTCCACTTGTTTCACTCTAAGAATTTATCACCATGTGTAAAATTGCTTTATTTGCTCTTAGATTGACTTCTGCTCCACTAGCCAGGAAGTTTGTGAGGACAGAGATTCTGACCTTGCTCATTACCATGTCGCCAGCACTGCATTCACTACCTGACACAGTGAAGACCTTCAAATAATATTAAGCAAATGAATAACTGAGGCTTTATTTGATTGCATTGTATTTTACTGTGCTTCTCTTTGAGTCTAGGATTCATTTACCGGGTACATATTTAGGAAGCTTTCCACATGCATCACACCCAGAAGAAAGGAAGAAATAATGAAACTGCAAGATGCCAATTATCAAAATTTCAAAGTCTGGGCCTGATACATATTCACAAATAATGAGGGGACAGCCGCAGCATGGTGGATTAAAAATAAATCGCTTTCACGTGATTAATGTGGCTATCTTTCCCAAGGTTGTCATTTAGTCTCTTTTGACAGGACATCACTGAGAAGAATAAGAGAACTGTTGTGATTAGGCAAAAGAAAACATAACAAAGTTCTTCTGAGGGCTGGGTGTTTGCGTTCTATGGATTCATATTTAAATCAGATTCTGAGCAGATGAAAGGAATGTACAATAAGTCAGCTTGAAGAGACAGACAGGCATATGAGTCCCCACGGGAAACAACTAGGCCTTTAGCAGGTACCAGGATTTGAGGGGGGGTGGGGCCAAGATGGGGAGGGGAGGAGCCTTCAGTCTTTGTGTCACTTTCAGATGAACAGTAAGTGCATTTCTGTAAGCAGATTACAGCTCAGAGGAGCCCTCTAGCTCAAGATAAAGATTTCCATATGGCAATGCAAATTAGGACCCCTCCATAGAGGTATCCACATAGAGCCAATAACCTAGGGACATTTTTGGAAGCAGCTTAAAGGGAGGAAAGTTTGGTAAGAGGAAGGAGACAATGTCTTTGGCTAAAAGAAAGTTGCATTATTAGCCTTGATAACTTGTTGCTTTATTATCCATGAGTTCCCTGAGCCACTGGCACAGATGACAAGGGCCTGGGTCTATCAGTTTAAACATTTAGCACTAGAAGAGGAATGATCCCCTCCTCCACTACCTCTGGTTTTAAGACCCCACCTGATTCCCCCCCATCCTCGCACTTTACATCTCTGCTGCAAATGTGGCTGCCTCTGCCTAAGGAGCCTCTGTACACAAGGTGAGTTTCTCCCTGCTTCTCCCCAGCCTTTAGATCTAGTAACTGAGTGACAGCCTGTTTGATGCTTTTCAGTTAGCTAAACACACTCACATACCATATCTCACTGGGGAACCCAATTAGAAAAGAGAAAAAGCATTAATAACTAAGCATTATAGCTAAGCATTAATAACTCTGGAGCTAGGCACAGCTGAGCCTGAGCCTTGCTCTCTCACTTCCTAGCTCTGTGACTTCAGCAAGTTGCTTAATCTTTCTGTGCCTCAGTTTCCACATCTGGAAACTGGGGATAATGACACTGCCAACTCAGGTTCGCTTTGAGGAAATACATGTTAAGCACTTGGAAGAAAACCCAACATGTTGTAATCATTATATAAGATTTGCTATTAGACTTATTAGTCTTTAAAAAATATATTTTTGTCCTGCTACTAAAAGTAACACATCAGCATTGCAGAAATCTTGGGGGATCTCCAGTTTGCTATTTATACATAATTATTTTTTAATAAGAGTCTTCCTGGGCACTGCTCCAAAATGTTCAGCTAGTACCTCCTCCTGTGCTGTCCTCCCCCTCCCCCCAGGCTGTCCTACTCGCCGAGCCGGAACACAGCAGTGTGAACACAGGGGCATGAACACAGAGGGGCAGGATGGTCAAGCTCTCCTCTACCAACCACTTTCCTGTCCCCCACAATGACAACCACAGCAACAACCAACCAAGAGAGAACAGGATTCCAATTAAGGCCAGAAGTTTCTTCTTTGGAGCTGGTGGCTTGTTTATTTTACATGAGCTTTTGTTGCTCCGTTGTCATTTTAATTTGGCCTCTCTGCATTGCTCTCCCTCTGGCAAGTAGCCACTCACTTTCAGAATCTAGGAAGATGACAAAGTTCCCATAATGTGCGCTGACCCAGAAAAAGAGAGGAGAAAAATAAATATCCATAACTCTTCCAGGAGAGGGCAGGAGATATGTGTTCTGTGGTTCCCTCCCCCTGTGGCCCCCTGATCACAGCAGAGATGCCCCCTCACCTCCTCGATCACACCAGAAGCCAGGCCGCCTTCCCAAAGGCCACACGTGACCTCAAGGTAGGTACTCCCAGCCACACCCCTTTTAGCTACATGGGGCTGTTTTTCTTAAGTAGGTCAAGCCCAAGGAATTGTACAATTTAACATCTAGCTCAGGACAGTTCTCAAGTGAAAGGGGCACAATTACCAATAACAGCAGGAAGGCAGCAAAGACCAGGAAGAGTGGTGCTGAAAGTCCCTGCCAGCTTCAGTCCCACGTCCCATGGGTGTGATTGCTTTGTAGCTGCGCTCTGTCTGCAAGGGCGCTAATTTTCTGAGCTAAATCCCCTTCTGAGGATTCCAAGTCCATTCTCCAGATTCTTTTCATATAATATTACAACGTTCTGACTACAATAGAAGTAAGTACTCCTCCAAAACAAAAAAAGATGTTCATGCTTCCTCCTTAGGGAAGGGAAGAGGCCTCATTCCACATCAAGCTCGCACTCAGCACAGGTTTCGCCAATATTTGTTGAATGAATGGTATTAAATTCAAGTAGTTCTCAAGATAATAAAATAGATAACATTGATTAAGTGCTTTCTCTTTGACAGGCACCAGGCTAAATGCTTTACACATGGTAGCCTCATTTGCTGCTCATAATAACCACAGGAGACAAGAGACATCCCAAATAACAGATGAAGAAACAGAGGCTTAGAAAGTCTGAATAATCCTCCAAGTCACTGAGCTGGGAAGTGGCTGCACTAAGACTCAAATCTAAGACTTGCTGCCACCAA
This sequence comes from Sus scrofa, assembly GCF_054392235.1. Lineage (NCBI taxonomy): Eukaryota > Metazoa > Chordata > Mammalia > Artiodactyla > Suidae > Sus > Sus scrofa. The sequence continues at coordinate 138,240,118 of NC_139396.1, read as the reverse complement.
AGTCCACTCTTTTAACTATTGTTAGCAATAGTAATAATGACAATGGTAATAATAACTGTGCCAAGCACACCAAGCATTTTACGCCTATAAATTTGTGCGTATACATCATTGCTAGAGTGTATTATGTCCATCCTACAGGTGAAGAGACTGAGGCACAGAGGGGCTAAGTGACACGTTCTTGAGCTGAGATACAACCCAAGCAGTCCAGCTTGGGAGATCCCGTCCTCCACCGCCCACCCTGTGGTCCCCCCAACCCCACTGCTCTGTTACTTACCGTGACTCAAGACATCACTTTCAGGGTGGGAAATTTTCTCTGACAGGATTCGGCTAAAATAAAGACCCAGGCAGACACTTTCATTCAATGTAAAGACCTGTATCAGATTATTGTTTATTTGGCCCAGGGCTTCCTTGGAACTGTCAGGGACATGGCAGAAGACACATGCCTTTGCCTTCTAAAAACTTAAAGTCCATTCCAGGCTGAGAAGTTTGTAAGCAGGAAGTTTTTACTAAGTCCCCGTTGGACACTAGCACTGTGCTCAGTCCCTGTGCATCTCCCCCTGCCTTTGGTCAGCACAACCATCCTGGGGTTATAGGGACCCATCCTTCCCATTTTATAGGTAAAGGAATGGTAACGTTCAAGAGAGAAAGAGATCCCTTATAGCTGTTGGCCCTGGCCCCACCTGACCAGGAATTCTCCCAAGCCCATCCTCAGATCAATCAGCTTCACACCTAGCAGCAGTACTCACACTTAATTTTTTTCTTTTATTTATTTATTTATTTATTTATTGCCTTTTCTAGGGCTGCACCTGCGGCACAGAAAGGATCCCGGGCTAGGAGTCTAATCAGAGCTATAGCAGCAGGCCTACGCCACAGCCATAGCAACACCAGATCCAAGCCACGTCTGTGGCCTATACCACAGCTCAGGGCAATGCCAGATCCTTAACCCACTGAACAGGGCCAGGGATGGAACCCGCAACCTCATGGTTCCTGGTCGGATTCGTTAACCACTGCACCACGAGGGGAACTCCAGTTTTTTTCTTAATATTCAGTTCTCATACACACACACACACACGTATACACACATACAGAAAGCCTAGCCATTTAAGAACTAAATATAGAACTGATTGCTGGGTTTAGTGTTTATTCTAATCCGTGCAGGTTCATAAAGTCCACTTTAGATGAAAATAAGGCTGACTCACATATGTAAAAGAAAATCAGTTCATATTTACAAGCTCCATAAAACCTGCTGCAAATACTTAGGCAGAAAGATACAGCAAAGGCATTGACAACCTTACCCAAATGTCTGGTCTGGAGGAGGTTCAGAGGGAGCTGAAAACCAAGAAAGTATAAGGCTCAAGTAATCCTTCAGGGTAATATATTCTAATTACTAAATGAACAGGGCGATCTGAGAGTATTGGATTCAAATGGATTTTCCTGTTTGCAAAACCACTGCAAATCACGCCATAAATGAGACTTATGATACATTTAGAGGCCCAGACTCATAAATATATGCATATACCAGAGGGGAACAGAGGCTATGCCCTTATGCCTGAAATGTCCCAGCAACCTGTTGACATTCTGAGAACAAACCCTATCTTGGTGCCCAGCCTTGCGCCACCCAGGCTCATCAGTCATTAAGTATCAACTGCTATGCCTCCAGCATCTCCTCCTTGCCCTGCCCTGTGGTGTGCAAGGGCAGGAGACGAGAATGGAAATGGGATTCCTGCCGTCAAGATACTTACCACGTGACCCCCATGGATTACTCAAAGAAGAAACTGGTTGGGACTGTTTGTGAAGGGGCATGGAAGCTCACTGGACATGACTCAAGGAGAAAGGAGGTTTGTTGTCAAGAACAGTAGCATCTTGAGGAATCGGTGTGGGGAGCACAGAGCTCGTGTCCATCTCTCTCCGGAAACTCCTTGTCTCAATCTCTCAACTCTATTTTTGAGGTTTCTCTCACCTCATCTTTCTCTCTCCACCAGCTCCCTCTGCATCCACACAGCCAGTTGTGTATAGAATGGGCAGGGCTCTTGATTAAGCAACTGAACTTGCTGCAAAGGAATGAAGAGACTGCCCAAAGGCTAAGAAACACTCAGAGCCGCTCAAAGTCATGGCTTCCGAGGGGAGGAGGTGCTACAGTGGGGACTCGTTGCCCCACTGGCTGTGCCCCCAGGGAATGAACAGCCTGGCTGATTTTGCATGGGCTGTGAAGCTGGCCCCCCACCCTGCCCCGACCCCCAGTCTCATTCTCTCTTAGGAGAAGGACTCTCTGCAATGGGGTCACTTTCCAAAGAAAGGGCATAACTAACAGAGATGCCCCCTACTTGTGGAGGTCAGAGCTCTAGGAACTGTGCCTCCCACGACACAGAAAAGAGAAAAAAGCCTCCCCAGAGCCTGTATCCCTGAGCCCACAAGAGAGAACATAGCCATTTCACACCTGCCCCAAGCCAGAACCTATTGTCCTACGATATTCTCTGCTCTACCAGCATTAATGGAGAGAATGCAGCAAGCCACTGCTTGCCATGGGGGACCCAGAGTCAGGAAACACAGTATCAACCTTAAGGAGCCAGAATCCCACCAAAGAAGACAGACATAGCCATAACCAACCATAACAAAAAGTAAAGGTAGAGCATGCCTCTAAAGAAGAGAGGAAACTCAACTTTGTTAAAAAGACAATTCTGTGCAGGCATGAGTCTCACTCTCTCTCTCTGAAAGACCCAAGGGGGAAACCAGGGCTCAGAGAGGCTAAGAAGCTTGTCCACAGTCATACTGTTAGTTGCAGGATGGGACCCTGCTCTTTCCATAATGCAAAGAATCTTCCTCATATAACAGTGCATTGCCTGAGAGACATGTAGAGGACCTGGAGAAGGCGGAGGAGAAAGAGGCAGTAGATATGACAGAGTGGGAGTGGGTTACCACCAGCCATACTGGGAGCATTATCATGTAAAATGAAATTGGTAATGTACTTTCACAATCAACAATGTGTGGGGAACTAGATTTTAGACTATTTGAAGCAGACACAATCAGAGACTGATGATGACAAAGACAGTCCTAAGAAGTACCAAGACCCCAAAATGGCACTAGCTGAGGCCATTTATTGTAGAAGCAATCAGACCTACACACCCTAGCTGGCCCTATGTTGCAGTGAATTTGGTAATTAGTGTTCCTAATGATACCTCTGCATTCCCAAGAAAGGGATATGTTACCTCGCCATATTGTCTAAGTGAATAAAATGCTCAGTTAGGATGCTATAGATTCTACATCTGTCTTGGGATAGCAGCATGATCTTGGAAAAGTCAGTGAACTCCTCTGGACTCCATTCCTGTCACTGGTGAAATGAGGGTTGTGGAACTCCAAGTCTTCCACTGCAAACACAGAGATCCTGGAGAGAAACATAATCCCCACCCACCTCATCTCAAAGTACCAGCAGACCTTTGGAGGAGAGCCACATCCTCCCTCTGGACCATCCAATTCATATTTGGTTGTTTATGCTAAAGGTACCATCTTGCTTCTTCTCTCTGCCCATTTCCCTAAAAGTTCTCTTCTTCACAGCAACTCAACTTTGCCCAGATTTTCACTAGTGATAACATGACTATATTCATTTTAACACCAGGGGGCATTTTGCTACTTATGGAAACAGACAATAGTGTTAGTATGGCAGAACTATTTTTACTTAGGGTTTTTAAGGGCACGAGTCATGCTGTTTGGATGCTAAGCTACTTTTGGCATCGATAGGCAGCATACATCCCTTAATTGCCACAATGAAAATGTCTTATAGAGAAACCACGATGCCCTGGCTTCTACCCTGGAGGATGCCAAGGCTGAGCGTAGCCTGGACAAGCTGTCTCTGCCCTGTTGGAAGCCTTGGCAGGGCTGAGGGTTTGAGGTACATTCTATTGCCCCCTTCATGTTTGAGGGTCAAGAGCTGGTCTAGATTGGAGGATGAGATTTGATGCCTCCAGCCCCCCAATTCCATCCAAGTCCAGTACTTGAAGTTACAGCATTAGTGAGCCAGTCCTGGTAGCCCTGTACTTTAACTTCCAGAGCACATTGTTCAAAACCAAATACCCTCAGGGGAGGTAAGACCTTAATCCCTGGATGGTAAATAAATTTTATCTAAACTACCAACTTGGATCAATTGGTAATGACTGCCTGGAGCACTGGACTGAGAAAGATTCCTAAACTGTTCCCCAGGGTGATATTCAAAATATTTAACAACCCACCAATCAGCTCTTTCAGGCCCCCTGCTGGTTTGGATGTTAACTCTTGAGTTGCTGGGTCAGTGTGGAGTGGTCCGCAGGAGTAATCCAGGCAACAGCTATTCATCAACTGAAGAAGATGTTTAAATTACCTGATTAAATGTAAAGGGCCAGGTACAAATAGAAAGGGTGAACTGCAGATGTATTCATGCTGGACATAAGTGCATTGATTTGTTTTCAATTGTCAGTAAACTTCCATTAATGTGAAACCAGCACACTCACTGGGCAAGATGCTGTTCTGTTGGACTTAAATCTTAGACTACTAAAATGATAAAACTGCTTCTATTCAGCTGCAATTAAAACTATGCACAGGTAAAAATAAAAAAAAAAAAATTTTAAGGTGTTCCTGCCATGGCACACTGAGTTAAGAATCTGAATGTAGCACAGCAGCTGCAGAGGTACAGGTTTGATCCCTGGCCAGGGAACTTCCATATGCCATGGATGAGGCCATAAAATTAAAAGGAAAAAAAAAAAAAAGACTCCTAAAAAATTACACGTGGGGTCAGATTTCTTGGTCTGACACAGATCGTGACTTTCAGACCCAAGGAGCCCAGCAACACGATCAGATTCTCCTGGCGCCTCTTGGGTCCTGGGTGCTCTGTAGTTAGGAGCCATCGCTAAGGGTCTTAGGCAGAGGGCAGCCGTAGGTTAGCTCGCATGCTGAGACTCAAGGGAACTCCAAGATCTGCATTTTAAAAACTTTCCTATTGACTCTACTGCAGGTCGTGAATCTCATTCTGAGAAACCTTAGTCAGCAAGAATGAAAGCCCGAGAGGCTTCTGAGGGAGATGGAAGCCCAGACAGTAAAATGGAGGAAAACAAAGGGGACACGGAGCAACTGCCGTAATCTCCACGCACTCTGTCCTTCCTGAAAGGTGGCCAGGTCCTGCCTTTGGCAGAATAATGAATGAGGCTCCATTATGGATGCAGAGTGACAAGTGCTTGCTGCGCATTCATTGATTCAGATCTCCTGGCAGCAGACATCTAGATGGGGGCACTCCCATCATCACACTCATTTTTAGATGAAGAAACTGAGGCCCAAGGCCACCAACTTAAAGGCGGTGAAACCCAGACTTGAAACCCGACAGCCTGTCTCGCAGTCCAGAAACTGACAGCCCACCTGTGCTGCCTGTGTACAAGAAAAATTCTGATACACCTAAGACAATAGTCCACAGTATCCTCTTGGACTAGCAAGAATTTAAATACAACCCTCAGTTTTTCTTAATGTATAATGAACATTACTGGGAAAAAACACAGAGCAGACACTAATATTGACAGTGACTAAAACTGCTCATGAGATACTTCATCAAAATATAACTAGAGAATCATATCTCCTTGACAAAATTTAGGTTTGCAAACTTGTACCTCAGAAAACTGGACCTGAAAAGAATAAAATCATGATGGCAAAAGCCAAAATTTGAAATGGTCCAAAAAAACCCAAGTGATAAATCAAGTATTTATTTATTGCACAATATATATGGAATAGAAATCCTCATAATAAAATGGAAAGGAAAGCCAAATGACCGAACATGTTTAGATGCCATCAGAGAGTAAAAAGTGATCAAGAAGTTAAAGTTATTTAATGGTGTTTGCTCCATAAAGTCTTATTTTAACAAAAATTAATGGTTTCATTTTTCTAATCAAAATGATTTTATTTATAACATGGAATCAAGATGTCCTTAGAGGGGAGTTCCCACTGTGATTCAGTGGGTTAAGAATCCTGTGTTGTCACAAGTTGCAGCATAGGTCATAGATGTGGCTCTGATCTGGTGTTGCTGTGGCTGTGGCGTAGGCCAGCAGCTGCAGCTCTGATTTAACCCCTAGGCCAGGAACTTCCATATGCTACAGGTGCAATGTGTCCATAACAAGGAAAAAAAAAAGGTCTTTAGAGAGTCAAAATAGCAAGAAACTTGTGTTCAGGAGGCCACATTGGGCTGTATTTATAAACATTTTCCATCACTTGGGCAGCTACATTAGCGCCACCCCACTCCCACCCCCTCCTCAGTCGGGATTTGTATCAGGACACAAGATCCTGTGGCCATTGGTGAAGTAGGGTGTGCCCCCCCAATATTCCTCCAGCAACTATGTGCTATTCCACCTTCCCAGGGAAGCCCAGTTGAGAATCACTGCGGAACAGACATCCTGCTCTTGAGGCAAGTATACATGATTCCCCATGAGGGCAGGAAGAAGTTTTAGAAACATTGCTGTAAATATTGAGAGTTTCCCCCGCCTCCTCAAGTCCTTCTATTCTGCCCTCCCCGCCCTGAGTATTTAAACATCTGTGCACTGTTCACCAGCCCCTCCTCTATCCACAGCATTGCCATTGCTCATCTGGACCGCTGCAATAACCTCACCCAGCATCCTGTTTTCACTCTTGCCTCATTACCATCATTCTTCATTCTGTAGTGGGAGAGCTCTCTTAAAAACATCAGTCAAATTGTGTTCCTCTTCTTAAAACCATTCAATGGTTCCCCACTGCATTTAGAATAAAGCATAAAACCTTTATGCTGGTTTACCAAACCCTTTACATTCTGACCCTGCCTACTTCACCAGATATATCTTATACCACCAGCCTGTCTCTCACCTCACTCCCCCAGCACTACCTTTCTTTTGTTCCTATTAATTCCCTCCTCGGATCCTTTGCATTGGCAGTTCCTTCTGTACCCCCGAAAGACTTTCAGATCTCAGCTTAAACAGCCTGTCCTCAGAGAGGCCTTTTCTGACATCCCCCTCCCCTCCACCCAAGAAACCAGAGTCACTATTGCTTCCTCCTATTTTTATTATCTTCATTAATGCCACATTTCCTGTTTTGATTTATGTGTTCATTTCTTATCTGATCCTTCCATTATATCGTCAGGTTCCATAAGGGCTAGGACTGATTTTGTCCTGCTTACTATATGTAAGCACCCAATATGTATCTATGGATATAATGAGTGGATAGATGGATGGATGAATGATCAAATGAACAAATGAAGTATCTCAGGGCTGCTGAAATGTTAAGAGCCAGTGTTCTGGGAATACCAAAGGGAAATGAAGGTAAGGTGACTCTTCCTTCCCTCAACCCAAGACCCTCTCCAAGCCCCCTTTCCCTTAGGCAGCCTGCCACACCCTCCTCTGAGCTTCTATAGCAGTAATTTACACATATGGCTAACTCTTCATTCCAGAGTGAAATCACCTCCACCACTATACTGCATTCTCTTCCAACTGATATTGCTTCTTCCCATTGCCCTGGATTTAGCTCCCCAACTAGAGTAAACACTTTGCAGGTTTGTGACCGTCAGATCCTAATGGGAACCCAATAAATAGTTCATCAACCATAGAAATGTTGTGTTGGGAGCCACCTTAGGGGTCATCTCTGGAAACTCCTGTGTGGAGGTGAGACCAAGAGACATGGAGTGACTCGCTCAGGGCTATATGGCCAGCCAGACACAAGACTGCTCCTGAATCTGGGTGTCCTGTTTCCCAGACCAATATTCTCCCACTGTGTCAGTGGAGACCCAGCTAGGAATGCAGATTCCTGGATGCTCCCTCAGATGTGGGACAGGGCCCTCTCAGAATCAGGTCACCAAAGTGACCACAGCCCAAAGACTAATGTCAGGTTGAACCATATGAAACTGCCAACATTCAAGAGCTCTGGAGGTACAAAACAGCAGCTTTATATGGTTCACTATAATACTCTTCTCTTGAATATAAAGTGTTCATTGAGACCAGGAAGACAGGAATGAGCCCAAGGCTGAAGGTTGGGAAGTGGTCGAGACCACATTATCACCCATGTGCTGTAGGAATCCCAGGAAAAGTCAGATGACCATTCAGCAGGGCTTTGGAAAACTGCCTCCAGCATGGAGTGGACAGGTGACCTTTAAGGAAACTTCAGGATTCCAGGATCCTGAGTGTACCCTTCCAGTAGAGGAAGTCTCACTGCGGTGTCTTTTTCCCCAAACACTCTGTTCCTGCCTTCCTTCTCCTGCCTCCTGCTCAGCTACGCACTGTTGCTGGGGAGACATGTTGGGGTGGGACCAGGAGCTGGAACTCAGGATTATAAGCTCCTATTTATTACACACTTGATATGCCCCAGGTGCTCTATCCTGTAATTTATAAACTCTCAACACCACTGAAGCAGGTATCGCCCACCTGTCCACCCCATTTTAAATGAGGACAGGGGCCTGGCCTTAGCTAGCTAGTGACAGCCAGGATTGGAAGCAAGGTCGGTCTGATTCCAGAAACGTGTGCTCTTTTCACAAAACCACAGAATGCCCGTGGAATGAGGCTGCAGGAAAGAGCTGACTCCAGATGTTAACGTGGCCTGAGAGCCAAGAGGCACTAAATGGAAGGATAGAGTATTTAAATTCTTGGTTCTGACTGCAAATGACACATGCCTCCTGCAGCCTCAGTCCTTACAGCAGAGAAGTGGGCAACCCAGATAAGCTTATCCCATACTACACCCAGTCCAAAGGCATGGGCTAAGTACATGCCTTTTTCAACTTTAATTGATCAACAAAATTGATCACAAGAGTCTGCCAAGACAATCTGACCACGATAAGTAAGAAAAAGGAAGCCATGATGCTCATCAAACATTTAAAAACTGAGTCCTGGCCCAGCCTTCCCAAACTGTTCTTCAGTTCAGGTGAGGTCAGCAGGAGCATGTGCCACTACCGGGTAAGAAGTGCTTCGCCAAAGGCAAGGCTGAAGGAGCTGCCCCCTTCCCAGCACCCCAGCTCTGGTTCCTGCCATGGCAGGGACAGGTGCTATTTCCTTTACGTGCCCCATAATAATATCACTTACCTGGCAGATTCCTTTGACTGGTTTTGTTTTATATGCCGCAGGAGTTCTCAATCAGCCTCTCTCCTGTACCATCTGCTGATGAGCCCAGTGGCATTCCTGACAGCAGATACCAGGCTCCTTCCCTTCTTTATTCAGGACCAGTGGGAAGGGACTCGGAGCCTGCTTCCAGACCAGAGTCACTACTTCCCTGCTTCAGGGAGACCAGCCATGACAGAGATGGGGAGCGTCTGAGTTTACTGGCAGATGAGAAAAGACACCAGAGCCCTGAGGCCAATTCACCAACTCCAGCTCCAGAGTCAGCTCCAGCTGAGCCCTTCCTGACAAACACAGGATCACCCCATCCTTTCCGAATGTCTGTCTAGCAAGAACCCGGGCTGCGTAATCTCAGCTTTGCCTGTGGACATGAGGGCAGCAGGCTTCATGGGGTTGACAGGCCAACATTCGAGCTGTGTTTCCCAAATCGTGTTCTTCAGAATGTTCATGAACAGGGGTTCAATTTCAATGTCCCTTGATCAAATAAAATTAAACAATTCCACTCCCAGGAATTTACCCAATACCTAGGGATAAAAATACACGTCCTCACAAGCCCTTGTACACAAATATCCATAACCGTTTTGTTTTTAACCACCTAAAACCAGAGATAACCCACATGTCCATCACCTGGTGGGCAGATTAACAATGATACATCCAAACCACGGAACACTTCTTGGCAAGCATTAAACAGAAACAAACTACCAACACCCATGATTGACTGACCCTCAAAAAGCATTTTGCTAAGGGGAGGAGATAAGAGACACAAAAGGCTGTTACTGTAAATTCTATTTGTGTGAATTTCTAGAAAAGGCAAAACCATAGTTAGAGAAAAACAGACCCTGGAGTTCCCACTGTGCCTCAGTGGAAACGAACCTGACTAGTATCCATGAGGACGTGCATTCAATACCTGGCCTCGCCCAGTGCGTTAGGGATCCAGCATTGCCATGAGCTGTGGTACAGGTTGCAGATGCGGCTCGGATCCCGCGTTGCTGTGGCTGTGGCGTAGGCCAGCAGCTACGGCTCTGATTTGACCCCTAGCCTGGGAACTTCCATATCCCACAAGTGTAACCCTAAAAAGGAAAGAAAGGAAGGAGGGGAGGAAGGGAGGGAAGAAGGAAGACTATTGGTTGCCAAGAACTAGGAACTGGAGAAACTGACTATGAAGAGTCAGTTTGTGCTGTTGGTTACCTAAGTGTAAACATTCATCAAAACTCATTGAACTGCTTTCTTAAAATGAGTGAATTTTATTGCATGTAAACCATACTTCAAGATGACTATTTTTTTTCAATTAAACAGGTTGTTTTTAAACCATGAAACTTTTCAGAGCCTGTAACTTGCTGATGTGCATTTTAAATCTTCAAGAAGGAGCTGTAAATATCCAAGATTTCTCAAATTCACTTGACAAGGGATTTAATCAAAAGTTTTACAGAACACTAATTAAAATCTTGAGGAGATAGGTAGAGAAAATTGCGTTATAGAATTACCAATCTAGATAACACATGGCCCTCTCTTCACTATCTTCATTAAAAACTCCAACCCCTTTGAGAAAAGAAGTACATTCAGCACACCGTCTTCATGGCAGTCCTGGCCTCGTAGGCAATTTCCTGCAGGTTGGAGGGCCAGGTAAGTGCACTGGGTGAGGAAGAGGGCGCAGAGAGGGGAAGCAGGAGGAGGAAGCCGGACTGGCTCCCTGAATGCTGTGGTCATTTGTCCATCCATCCAGGGTTCATCCTGTGAGGCACTGTCCCAAATGCCAGGGGAACCCAGGGTGTCCACCCTCCAGTAATTCATAGCCTTGCCACCCCCATTGACAGCTGTCTGCCCCAAGGTCCTAGTGCCCAGGGGACCCTCTCCTCCGTGATTTTCTTCTGTGGTTTCTAACTGCCTTTTGCTGGCAGGAGAGGGGGTACATATCTTTGCCTACCTTCACCTAGAGTGGTCACCAAGTCTAACCTGCAGGTCGTCCCAAGCTCCTTGATCACCAGAAGAAACTTAACACTGGCCTCAGAAAGTTCTGGAGGGTAGCAGTAAGGGGAAAGTGTCTTCCACCTCATTTCTGCTCAAGCCACATGCAAAGTTTCCTGCTCCTCGTTGAACCTGCCTGCTGCTCTGAGTTAGGGAAAAAGCAAACAAGAAAGAGCATCGTTGAGATGGCTGCATAGAACATGCCTGCTTTGTTCAGTGGATGAGCCCCTGTTGGACAAGATCTTTTCTTGGTGTCTCCCTTCTGCCTCTCTTGTGTCCCTGATATGACCACCCAGCTCCTGTCCAAAAATAGCCATCTCCAAGCAAGCAGAGCATAGCTTCAAGATCAGGACCCTAGTCTGCTGTTTCTAGAAACAGCTCCCAATTGCTACACTATGTTAAATTCCCTCCCTTCCCCTCGCCGAAGAAAGGAGGCAGACTCAAAAGTATAACAGACTCTCCTCACCTCTTTCTGTATTCTATGCACCTTGTTTGTCATCCAAGACTTAGAGACAGAAGTGCTCGGGGGATGGAACCAGAATTGGTTACACATGACTGCCCTGATCTGCTGGTCCCCTGAGTGCTCAAGGTTTAGAGAGGGCAACCAGAGCCCCAGGAACATGCTCTTGAAGGGAATGGAATCTTGGAAACACGCTGTTTTGAGGGAATTGGTGGGATGTTCCTGCTGCCTAGCACTTTCTACACTGGGTTCCTGGAGAGAGACTGCCACCTCTCTCTATAGGAGCCCAGCCTGTCAGACGCACCCCGCTAGGCTCCAGGCTGCAGGGCCAAGGACAGGTGCCCCAGACTCCACCACGAGATGTACCCACAGCAGCCTCACCCAGGAGCTCCCTAGGAATCAGTGATGGCAGTGGGACACCCAGCTTCCAGAGGCAGGGTAAGCACCCTGGCCTGCCTCCTGTGTCTAACACAGAGAGCTCTGTCCTCACCAGGCTGGTCTGAGACTCTGGCAGCAACGGGTCTCCTAGTTTGTCTAGAGTGGCTGGTTTTCCAAGGCTGATTCTGGAGCCTTCATACAGTTTTACACTTAATCCCCTTTTAAGAACTTCCATTGCTGCTACATGATTGATACACCATGTGTGTATGACACCCATTGCCTCAAAACTAGCAGTTGACAGACTTCTCAAGACCCCATCACACTTTAAAAATTAAGGAAACCCCTGGAGCTCTTGTTTATGCCAGTTGCATCCATGGATCTTCAATGTATCAGAAATTGAAACTGAGAAAAATATTAAAAGATATTAATTTATTTTAAAATAATGAAGTCATTACACATTAACATAAATTTCCAACACATTCAGGTAAAGGAGACGTTCTATAAAAATTAACTATATCCCTCCCCACAAATTTGTGATATGAATGGCATTATTTTCTATATTGGCAAGTCTCTTTAATGGCCAGCTTCTTAGAAGAGAGCTGAGTTCATTGATCGGCTTCTTTCAATGTTTTGATATCACATACTATGTAGCCTTGGATCCCTCCATCGTACATTCATGACAGATATTGAAAAGGGCAAATGCCTCAGTGTGATAATAAAACACGTGTGACCTCACAACCCCCCTAAAACGGTCTCAGACACCCATGGGAACTTTTGGAGCATCCTTTTGGAATCGCTGGTCTAAACCCTTTAGATTTATTTTTGATCTGGACAAGCTGGCTAAGGATCAGCACCTGACGTTGTTGAGGGAAATGACCCTGGCCTTCTGGCGTTGGTGGGAGGACTGGGAGCAGCAGCAGCAGCAAACCAGGTGGACTGAAGCAAAAGTAATCACCTCCCCCCCAACAAGAACATACGTTTCATGGAAGCAGATATGGATTCTATTTTGTTCACTGCTCTATCCCCCGATTTGAGAACCCCTCATAGGCACTCCATTAGTGTGTGTTGAATAATAAATAAAATACATGTGTGTATATATATTTTAAAGCATCTGTTGAAAAAGTTTTAAGCAAGAAAGGAAACAGAAAAGCCAAGAAGCTTCAGGTGATAAACCACACCCCTAGGACACTCAGCTTTCCAGAATAATGACTAGACAAGAGGCAGTGTGATGGCTGATTCATCTGTGTCACCCGAGAACCCCCCAAGAGTCTGCCACCTCCGAGGTGCTCAGGGTAGTTGCACAAGTGCGCACACAGTGGAGGGATGACATTCAGGTATGTTAGGGGTCTGCTGTGCAAATCATGCCATCGTCACGCTTTTCGTGGGCATTTCCTGAAGGTTGATTCCTCAAAACCGTGGTGTCTGTGAGGAGGCCAAGGGATTATCTAGTCCAGTCATTCTCAATTTCTTTTTCCATGACAGAATCGTTATTTCAAATGGAATTTTCCACCGCATACTGCAGGAAAAGTGGGGCTGCCTTTCATAAGGCAGAGCTCTGGGGAATCGACCTCTTGAGGTTCCTTCCACTGCCTCCCACCCCACCATCCCACCCATGCAGCCCCCATCCCAGGAGCACTCAGGGGCCACAGCCCAGCCTGGACACACCCAGGAGAGACAAAAGACTTGGCATCCCTGAGCCCCTGCCTCCAGGTGGATAAAACTCCTGGGCTCCGTGAGCCGCACCCCTGTGTCCTGTTTTGCTGCTTCAGCCAGTTTGAGGAAGGTTTTTGTCACTTGCAGCCAAAGCAGGTTTAATAAAGCGAACCGATCTGTGTGGACATGCTCACAGGTACCCCCAAAGCCTTTGTCTTTCTCCCCCCCGGCATTCACCCCATGAGCCCTGCTGGGAACCCGTGGGCCAAGGATGGAGAAGCAGCTGCAATAAAAACCCATGGCCGCCTAGTTGACCAGCATGCTCCCTGTCTGCAGGGCAGGGATCCTTCACACCCAATGAAATCAGAGTTAACCCCTTTACCTCTCCCAGCAACAACAACAACAAAAAAGAGGTACGGAAAAAAAGAACCTTTCATTCTGGGCAAGATCTAAATGCAATTATAACTTAGTAGATCCGTGAGGAAATTGACAAGAGCCAATCCTTTGCACAAGGCATGCTCTGATTTCATGCCGACAAATTATTTTTTTAAAGGGCATTAATATCACAAGCTGATGACTTTTAGCCCTGAGCAAATGATGCATTTTAATATTTCTTTACACATAGCTCTCAGCCCAAGTGAAGCTGTCTTTGGCAAAGCATTAGCAAACATTTACATTTCAAAACTCAATAGAAGGGTTGTTGTTGGGTTTTTCTTTCTTTTCATAGAGGCCTGGACAGATCACTCATATTTCCTGTGTTAAGTGGCACGTAGCATCCTGTTTCTAACCTGGCACACATACCTTTCCAAGATAGTGGCACCTGGTTTTCAGGCCTACAATCTAAAGATTGATTTTGAAAGGAAGAAAGAAATACAATGGTATCATCAAACACCATGACCTCAGGGGCAGGCAGGCTCTTTTTGAAATGGCAGTATATTTTCAGGTTCTTTTATCCCTCTGCACAGGTGCAGGCACCAGACTCTTGGCACCTTCTACTGTCTGAGGGTCAGAGCAGGACCCTCAGAGAGCCAACAAAGTCCACTGGCTAGTGTTTATCTTTCCAGATGGAGCCAAAGCCAAAATGACAGTGAATCCAGGGACAGGTAAGAATTAGAATTATTCGGGTACAAAGACTCATTTTCCTTTTAAATAAATGCAGCTTGGTTAAGACTCACAAAATTAGAAGACTGGAGTGTTCAGTCAGAATCTGAGACATTTGAAGTCATCCTACAGTACAGTCTAGGCTCTAGACCAATGTCTTCAAACGCCCCCTATTATAACGGTTCGAGCAGGAAAACTTGGCAGACAGAGTGGTATGGGTTCAAGACCCAGCTTAGCCCCTTCCTGACAGTGAGACCTTATGCAAGGGACTCAGCCTCTAGCCGCTGCTGTTTCTCCATGTGTGAAATGGGAAGGATCAGGTGGCCCATCTCACTGAGTTGCAGTGTTAAAAGCAAATGTGGTGATTCGTGGGATGAGGTCAGCAGAGACCTTGCTCATTGTACATACAGAGTAAGAACTGATGGACCTTGTCATCATCCCTCCCAAATGAACCTTTCCGTCTGGGCTGCTCCACCACCTCCATCCCTTAGGTCCACTCTCCTCCCAAGACTGGCTGTGCACCGTCATCCCAAACCTGACAGCCTTTTCAACAGGCTAGCAAGCTAATCGTCCAGAGACACGGGATCATTAAAACAGCCAGTGTTTCAAAACGGGATTGCGGGTAGGGTCGTAAAACACTATAGGTTCACTAAAACTTGTTGAATGGTACATGCCCACCAAGGGGAGTTTCTGGTATGTGCATTAGACTTCAGTGAAAAGAAACAAACAACCAGAACAGGAAAGTTATAAACATTCTGAAAGGTTAGCTGACAAAAATTAACAATTGGTTTGAAACCCCTCGTATGTGTGAGAGTTATGATCTGACTCATTCTCGATTCCTTGTGTCCTTTAAGCTAACGGAGCCACCTGATGGGCACAGGACTCTACCTCCGCCCTCTGCTCTGTGTCTTGAAGGCAGGAGTCCTGCCTCCCTCTGCTCCCCACCCCCAGAGGAAATGCACCACCCTTCTCTGTGCCCACAGTTCCCTCCCCACGTGACACTGATGGGAAGGAACTCAATGAATATGAATGGCGCTGGGGAGAAGCTTACCCGGAAACCCAGACCCAGGAGCCATCTCGTTACTGAGCTGGGGGAAAGCGAACAGAAAACACAATCCATCCTACCTAATGTGCACTCATCCTGACAGCTCATCTCTCCCACACACTCATTCCCCCAAATATTTATCTATCTTGCTTCCTCTCCGGGTACACGGTGGGCCCTCGCTAACTGTAAAGGAGATGACATCCTCCTGAAAAACGTTTTTTGCAGTGATGTGTGCACTCTGCTATTTTGGGAGCGTCAGGCACCTGGACGGGGTGAGAAGCTGAGTATTCAGGGTCCCCAGGGCATCCTGCGGGTGCAGAATGGCTCCCCTCCACTGCCTCATCATTTTCAATCTCTGTCCCCCTGAGCGGGGGCACAACGTAGCCTGCATCAAGGCGACCGTAAAGGGGGGGAAGGGGACAGCCCCCCCCCTCCGGATGCCTGCAGAGGACACAGCAGCTTCTTCCCATCTTTAGAAGCTGCTGGGAGGTTCTGATTTCTTCTCTGAAATCCCTGCACTAATCCCTGTTCCCTGCATGAAATCGCACCTTGGACTACACTTCCCACATCCCAGGGGTCTGCTCCTGGCTTCCACCCTGCAAGTGTCCTCAGGACACAGAGAGTGCCGCCTCTGACTGCAGCTGTCCCAACAAATGTAACATAAGGCAAAGGAATTCACACAAGGAGAGTCCCTACAACAATCCCAGGAAAGGAGTTGAGATGGACAGACTGGAAGTACTCTTGCTGCAGTAGCGCCAGCTCTGGGCCAGCACCACCAACGTGGAGGGTCCAGGTGGCTGAGCACTCAGAGGATCTCATGGGGCACCTTGGCTTTACCTCTCACTCACAGACATTAAGGAATGAGGGCCAGCGGGCTTCTGAATAAGCGGAGAAAGACAGAGAATCCACCAAGGACAGGGCAGCAGACCTGCATCATGAGCCCCAGGCAGCCGTGGAAGCTGAGAGGGTAGGTTTAATAAGGCCTGGCTTAAGGAAGCCCTAACACACCCGTATCTAGATAATCTCCCATCCTAGTTTCTTTCTAGAGAATTTGTGTCTGAACAGCACAATCCTGTGCCTTGGTTGTCTGAAGCCACTCTGCAAATCCCAGGGCCCCGAGATAACGTCTGGCCTCCCGCTTTCAGGCCTCAGATGTTCTCACATCCTGTTCTCCTGAAGCACAGGCAGGTTCAGTGGTCTTGGTCCCTACCTGAGCCACATTCACTGCCCCCAAAGAGGATCACAAGTCCATGGGAAGCGGCCTTGCTGGCTGTCCCAAATCCATCAGAAGTGATACAAAGCTTAGCTCCCTTACTCCTTGAGGGCTTTCGTATTAAATGATTCTGCCCCAGAAGGGCCCTCTGGGAAGAAGACAGAGAGAGGATCTTGCCAATGTTGCAAATAGAAAGGACCCCAGGAAGGATTCCCCTGTCTACACTTCCCTTCCCTGGGTGACCTTCCACCAGTCTACACCCCCTACCTTAGACTGTTGTGTGGCAGCCCCCTCCTCACTGCAGCCAGGTCTCTCCTCTCTGTAAACAATCCCTGACCCCAGCCTCCTGACCAACTGTCAGGTCATACTGAGATTTCGCCCCTAAGAGCCCCTCTGAGCAGGTCTGCCTGCTGTTACTGAGACCCAGGCCCCATCGCTGCACCACCATCATGCAGAGCCCTCTGAGTGGGGGAGGGGTGCATGGCAGCCATATGCCCTCTGCTTGCTTTCTCCTAACTGGTGAAAATCCACACACACACCCACACCCACTCAGATCCTGGCATTTAGCTCCCACCCTTGTTTAGTGAGGGTGCCAAGCTGTCCAGTGGCTAGGTCCCCATGGGATGCAGCAGCCCTGCCCTGGCCCCAGGGCCGGGAGGGCACTGATCCCACCAGCCTGGCCCTCCCACAGCCCTTCCCCTCGGTAAATCTCACCACCACCCACCCAGGCCTGAGTATCATCCTTGACCCACCTCCCCCGTGCTCACCACCCCCATGACAATCCACCAGTGAATCCTAGGGGTCCTAATGCCAACAGAGGTCCTGAGCACACATGCTTTTCCCCATCCTCAGCAAGGCCACCCCTGTGTCTCTCCAATGTGTCCACGTTCGTGCCCCAGCATGTTACCCCAGAGCAGCCAGACAGGTCACACCAACCCCTCCCTGGCTTGAAAGTCCCAGTGACCCCCATGGCACCTGGAATAAAATCCATCCTCAGAGTTCCCTGGTGGCTCAGAAGGTTAAGGATCTGGAGTTGTCACTGCTGTGGCTCTGATTACACCTGTGGCCCAGGTTCAACCCCAGCCCAGGAAATTGTACAGGACACAAGGGGCCTGGCCAAAAAACCACAATCAATAAAATAAAAGAAACCCCAGACTCCCCTCCATCATCCATATGGTCCCCCTAATCCTCAGCCCACTTTTCAGGCTTAACATCCTACCACACACTCAGTCAACGACTGATTGAATAAATGCCTGCTTCATAAACATTAGTTTCCATCTTCCTTTGCTTCTTAAAGAAAAACTGAAACATTCTCAAGGAGCCTCACAGTGGCTGTGATAGCAATCAGAAACTTAACCTAGCCAGTAGCCCTTCCTCACCACAACATCCAAAGTAAAAACTCCGGGCACCACCTCTGCTGCTCCATCTCAGTTTTCTCCCTGGGACTTAAGCTTTACCTTCCAATATCAACCCTTTTTCTAAATTCAAACTGTTTTCTAGATGGGTACCTATTCACCACACCGCAGCAAAAGTAAGGCACTGGGAGGCAATGGAAACTCTTTGGTGCCCCCTTGTGGTCACATCTATTTAGCCGGCTGAGAGGTATCCCTAAGAAGGCTGACTTTTGTGTTAGGGGTGGAGGAGAAGGGTGCTCTGGGGACTCTGTCACGTGGAGACAGAAGCTGGAGAGGGAAGTACTTCCAGATGCCAATCCTAGAGAGATACACACCATCCACGGGGGGAGGAATCCAGTTCAAAATGTGTCCCTGTCAACTTCTCTGAGTCTCAAATTCCTATTTGACAAAATGGGCAAAATAAGTGGGCAGTAAGCTACTGTTAGATCGATCAACTGCACTTTTTTGTTGCATATGTGTGTGTGTGTGTGTGTATATATATACATAATTTGTATCTATATGTGTGTGTACATGTGTATATATGTATACACATACACATATATGTTCTAGCATCCAGTCTTGATAGATTCTAAAATGTTCTCCTGCCCCTGCACCCTTGTCTATTCATATGAACTTTCTGTAATCACCAAATGAGTCAGGCAGGATGGAGAGGAGGATGTATTTGAGATAATGTGTGTCTGACAAAAAGGTGCCCATATGCCACTCATCATCATACAAAAATGTACTGGAGAAAATGTCAGTGACAAGATGTTGCAAGTGGTGAAGCAGAAAGGTGGGGGGGTGTTGTCATTGCCCTGGGAAAACTCAAGGAAAGATGCTGGGCTCTGGCATGTGCCCAGATGAAAAGCTGAGTATCTATGATTAAGAAACCAACCTTGGAGTTCCCGTCTTGGCTCAGTGGTTAGTGAATCTGACTAGAAACCATGAGGTTGCGGGTTTGATCCCTGGCCTTGCTCAGTGGGTTAAAAGATCCGGCTTCGCCGTGAGCTGTGGTGTAGGTTGCAGACGCGGCTCGGATCCTGCGTTGCTGTGGCTCTGGCGTGGGCTGGCGGCTATGGCTCCGATTCGACCCCTAGCCTGGGAACCTCCATATGCCGCAGGAGCAGCCCAAGAAATGGCAAAAAAAAAGAAAAAAAGAAAAAAAGAAACGAACCTTGATCTCCTGTGTTTCCGACCCTTTCAGAGTTCTTACCTTAAAGATATCCATCTTTGCACCCTTGGAACTTATTAAAGTATTTGATGCCAAACAGGCACTTAAGAGTAGGCAATGCATGAATGAGTCAGTGAATGAATGACTGAATGAATGAATGAATGAATTTGATTTTGAGGGAATGTTTGCAACAAATACAAGCCTTTAGCTTATATGAAGCTGAAGCTGATTACTTTCTTGTCCTACCCAAGCCCCTGAAGACCCTGTTCTTGTCCCCTGTAAGCCTAAGCTTTTTTACCTCTTATTTAAGTAGAGTGGAAAAGGGTATGGCTAAATTTGTCATGAATGCCTGGAGTCTTTAAATCCTCTCTCTACACAGCTAATTTGACATTATCTGCTGATCACATTGTCTTAGTCCGAATAAAGACAATCTGCCCAATTGTAACAGTGAAAATGGATAACTTTTTCCTCCAAACCAATAGCTCTTAACTCTGGCAGAATGTTAGAATAAGCTGAGAAGCTTCTGTACACGTACACACACACACACACACACACACACACACACTCTCATATCCCAATCTCTGGGGCCCCGGGGCAGGCCAATTACGTTAAAATCCCAGGAGTCAGGGCTTGAGCATCAGTATTTTTCCAAAGCTCCCCATGTACATCCAGGGTTAAGAATCACTGCAGTGAATGAGCCAGCCCTTGCCCAGAGCACACAGACTCACCAATTATGCAGGCTTTTTTTCTTTTTTCTTTTTTTTTCTTTTTGAGGCCGCACCTACAGCGTATGGAAGTTACCGGGCTAGGGGTTAAATCAGCGGCAGCTGCTGGTCTACACCACATCAACGTGAGATCAGAGCCACATCTGCAACATACACCACAGCTCACAGCAATACTGGATCCTTAACCCACTGAGCAAGGCCAGGGATCAAACCCGAATCCTCCAAGACACTATGTTGGGTTCTTAACCCATGGACCACAACAGAAACTCTCTATGCAGGCTTTGGTGTTGCCTGCCAAGCCCCCTAAGACCCAGGCCAGGAAGAATGGGAGGATCTGGAGCCCACGGCTGGTGAAAAGTTCCAGTTCTCATTCTTCCTTGGGCCCCTCTCTTGTTTAGGGCAAGCAGGGAGGGGGGCCCCAAGGAGCTGGGTCACAGTAACTCTGGAACAGATTCCAGCAGGTGTAACAGCATCAGCACAGACTCTGGTATGGACTTTCCAGCTCGGGCTGGCCTGCAGAGAGAACCATGGTCATGATAAAAGAGGGGCATGTCTCCTTTCCATGGCACTAAGTGGGTGGAAACTTGGCCTTTCTTTTCTTTTTTTTTTTTTTGTTGTTCTTTTTAGGGCTACACCTGTGGCATATGGAGTCCAATCAGAGCTGTAGCCACTGGCCTACACCACAGCCACGGCAACAAGGGATCTGAGCCACATCTGCGACCTATACCACAGCTCACAGCAACGCCGGATCCTGAACCTGCTGAGCGAGGCCAGGGATTGAACCCGTGTCCTCATGGATGCTAGTCAGGTTTGTTAACCACTGAGCCACGGGGAACTCTGAAACTTGGGCTTTCCACGCAGATAACCAGACATTGAGGGGGACACTGCATAAGGAACCCGCTCTTCATTTAAAATTTTGTTTTTGACACCCACTTATGTATTTCACACACAGCACAGGAACTTAAATTCGATCTGCTGCATTGTAATTTCTTGCTTTTAATTTAAGGCCTCCAGGCCTCAGCTAATTTAAGGGACAATCTGGTGATGAAAAGGAGACTATCTTCCTATAACAACGTCATTAGCATAAAAGACTGCTTCCCAAATGGGGAGCACAACTGAGACTTTCCAAATCTCACCTACACTCTCGGAGTTCTTTAAAGCTCCATTACCTGAGCCATAAAAAATAACGTCCGTCTACCACATAGCAAATCCTGCTTGTGTCCATCTCTTCTATTCTCCACCAAACTGTTCATTTAACATCTCTCTGCTCTTAAATATGAGACGGCTGCCTTTGAAGCCAGGGAACAAACAGCAGCATGATTCATCACTTTGCCACCTTCAAACAGTGATTCGACCGCATCCTGCTGGCTCTCAGTGAGAACAGCAGGCATTGAATCATCAATAAGCCCCCAGCTGAGATCAGAAGTCCCACCCCAGGCACAGGGTACCAACTGCTTGTCATTGGTGGATGCGAGCACTGATGGCCCAGCTGCTCTGCGTCTGATGGTAGCATGGGGAGAAAGCCAGGTTATAGGGTTCACTGTGGGTGGCTCTGACCAGCAGGCCAGGGAACTTGAGATGATGACTCAAAGGGACATTCATCTTGATTGGATCACCTAGATTCAAGCAGGTGCTCTGAACTCATCGCCCTGGGGTGCCTTACACAGGGTGGGGGGGCCTTCAGCAGAATTTCTGTCCATAGTGGAAAGTTACAGCCACTCGTGCTGGCTTTCTGAGAGCTCATCCCTGAGATCTGCAGTGAAATAACCTATGTTTTCAAAAGGTCTTGTCTTCCCCTTGCCTTACCCTCAACCCTCATCCTCACCACTGCCCCCCTCTGTCCTCAAAAAGTGCTTGCCACATAGAGAACATTCAGTCGACATTTACAATAAAATTGCCAAAAGGCAAATAAGCCATCCTCCATAAAAAGCTAACCCACAAAGCAATACTGAGGAATCAGGCTCCCTGACTTCAGACTCTACCACAAAGCTATAATCATCAAGACAGTATGGTACTGGTACAAAAACAGAAGTATTTATTGATCAATGGAACAGGATAGAAAGCCCAAATACCTATGGTCAACTATTCTATGGCAAAGGAGGCAAGAACATACAGTGGAGGAAAGACAGTCTCTTCAATAAATGCTTCTGGGAAAACTGGACAATTGCATGTAAGAGAATGAAATTAGAACATTGTCTAACACCATACACAAAAATAAACTCAAAATGGATTAAAGACCTAAATGTAAGGCCAGACACAATAAAACTCCTAGAGGAAAACATAGGCAGAACCTCTTTGACATAAATCACAGCAATAGCTTGTTTGATCCACCCCCTAGAATAGAGACAATAAAGACACAAATAAACCAATGGGACCTAATTAAACTTAAAAGCTTCTTCAAAGCAAAGGAAACCATTAAAAAAATAAAAAGACAACCCACAGAATGGGAGAAAATCTTTGCCTCAAATGACAAAGGTTTAATCTCTAAAATATACAAACTCATACAACTCAACAATAAAAAAAAAAACCCAACTGAAAAATGGGCAGAAGACCTTAGTAAACATTTCACCAAAGAAGACATACAGATAGCCAGTAGGCACATGAAAAAATGCTCAACATCACTAATTATTGGATGCATGTCAAAACTACAATGAGATACCACCTCACACTAGTTGGAGTGGCCATCATTAACAAGTCAAATGCAACAAATGCATGCACTGAAGACATGTTTCTTTGAAAACTCCATCTTGTCCTTCTTTACTTTATCCCATCTTCATTCTTTATCCAATCTTCCTCCTTGAAAAACAGTCACAGTGCTGGTAAATGACTTAAGCTTAAGAACAAAGACTGTTATGTGCCTAAAGTTCAGAGTAAAAGTAACCTTTTACCAGCTAAGTGGCTTTTAAAATAGTAAAAGAACTTATAAAATAGTTAACAAACCCTATATCCGCCACACCCATAGCCCCTCCTCACTTGATCTCATCTAAAGAGCACAATAAAAGCGTGTGGTTCCTTGAGGCAGGGCTCTTGGTCCCTGAGACCTTGAGTCCCCTGGTTCCCACCTTTACTGTCGCTGTGCCCGGTTTTATGTTAACTCTTTTCCTTAAGTGTCACAGCACCCGTTCTTCAGCCCCATCCTGCTGAGCTGGTCTCGGCAGAGAGGATGTGGAAAAAAGGGAGCACTCCTACATTGTTGGTGGGAATGTAAATTGGTACAACCACTATGGAAAACAGTATGGAGGTACCTCAGAAAACTAAATACGGAACTACCATATGATCCAGCAATCCCACCCTTGGGCATATATCCAGACCAAAAAAAATTTCATTGAAAAAGATATATGCACCCATCTGTTCATCACAGCACTATTCACAATAGCCAAGACATGGAAACAACCTAAATGCCCATCGATGAATAAATGGCTTAGGAAGATGTGGTACATATATACAGTGGAACACTACTTAGCCATAAGAAAGACAAAATAATACCATTTGCAGCATCATGGATGGAACTAGAGACTCTCATACTGACTGAAGAAAGTCAGAAAGAGATCACCTGTGCCCTATTCTAGACTCCACATATAAGGGATATTATATGGTGTTTGTCTCTTTCTAAAAGTGACCTCACACTTATTTTTAGAAAAGATTACTATGCTCCTTGGAGAATGGGCTGGAAGAGGCCACAGTGATAGGGGCTGGCCCAAACAAAGGTGCCATATACAAAACATAGAATATATCTGATACCTTAAGTAATCACTGAAGATGAAAATCACATGTAGTTAGTATGATCCTCAAAAATCCCTTATGAACCATTAAAAGTCAACAGACTGACCTCTTGCAGTAAGTCCAACCCACCAACCCAGTCAGTATTAGAATATATCAACGATTATTTGATGGAACCCCAGATGATGTAGCTACCTATGGTGAGGGATGCTTTATAGATTAGATAAGGTATAGCTAGAGATATAGTGATACAAAGAGAAATAGATAAGCAGATAATCTCCAACCACTGGATTCACATCCCCCATGGAGAGAGGTCCACATTCCCAGAAGCCTGCAGACCCAGAGCCTGAACAGGGAATGGCTGGTCCACACCTCTGACCTCACACTCACTTCAGGGCACATTCTCAGTGAGTGTATTAATCTGCTCAGGCTGCTGTGACAAAACACTACAAATTGTATGACTTAAATCACAGATATTTATTTTCTCACAGTTCTGGAGTCTGGACTTTCAAAATCAAGGTGCTGGCAGGTTGATTTCTCCTGAGGCCTCTCGCCTTGGCTTGCAGACGGCCACCTTCTTGCTGTGTCCTTATGTGATCTCTCTCTATGCCTGCACATTCCTGGGGTCTCTTTTTGTGTCCCAATTTCCTCTCCTTATAAGGACACCAGTCAGACTGGATGTGAGTCCATCCTAATGGCCTCATTTTAACCTAATACCTTCTTTAAGTCTCTGTCTTCAAAAGCGGTTGCATTCTGAGGTGCTGGGGGCTAGGGCTTCAACATAAGAATCTGGGGGGCAAATAAAATCTTTCTCTCCCCATGTCCCCTTCCTTCTTTCTCATCTTCTCTGTCTCCAGCAGGTAGAAATGAATTTGCATAAAGTCAATGCACACACCATCAACAGCGAATGTCTCGGGCACAAGATCTATGCTGAGTGGATGGCAGGTACAGTAAATACATCAAGTTTGGAGGGTGGTGAGCTCACAGAGAGCTAAGAAGTTCCACTGGTAGGCAAGAAAGGAGGTGGGGCTTCTGAGCGCGCCTATGAACAGATATCTGGGAAAGGAGCCTAGAGAAGGGGACAAAGAGAAGCGTGAATACTGGAGTGGTTAAGATGCACCCAGGTGTGTGCTGAGAAGCAAGAGCAGCTGAAGGTAGCAGAGGGTTCATGCTGTGGAGGTGGGAGAGCAAACAGGCTGGAAGTAAAGTCTTGAGGAGCAAGAGTGGAGAACAATGAATAGAGTCATTGCCCTGTAGACACTGTAAAATCATTCAAGACTCTAGAGTCCAGGGATGGCACAGTGAAGGAGAGGAGAGGCCCGCTTAATGCAAGAGACCAACAAGAGAGACAGCACAAGGTTGCAAATAGCTAGAGGCCTGGAGGTGACATAAGACTTCCCGCAATATTCTGCTCAAAGTCAAGGTCAGAAAGAGCTATTATGATCTCAGCCTGAATACCCTCCCCACAAATACCAGAACTGTCACATGACTCACTAGCTCCAAGACATTAATCAAAATACAAAAACCAACCTCATGCCAACAAAAATCAATTTCTGCTTTACCCTTTGCTTTACAAATGATCTAGATTTTCCAAGAGCAGTAGAAGAAATAAGGTCCAATAAGATCATTTTATGCAAGAAACAGTCTCCTTTTCAATAAATAGTTGAAACCATTCTCCCTGGTTTCTGAATTACACTACTCTCTGAAGATATATAAATATCAGGCAGCAGTTTTATTTCCTGTGAATGGGGAGCTTTAGTTTAATAAGGAGGAGAGAGGCAGGGTGATAGACTTTTGGAAATGAAGCAAGATCTGTTAGATCATCTCGGCCATTTCTCTGGGCCCACCCGAGATTGCTCCCAGCTGCACTGGCATATTCACTGCTGCTCAGGCTCCTCCAGTCTTAAATGATTTAAGGGTAATATATTAAAAGCTCATGACCAGCCATAAAGAGGTGCTTCTTCCTGAGACACTAGCAAAGACTTGGCTGTAATTTTAGATGGATGCATGTCCCACCAGAGGTCTGGGGGGCACCTTGCTGTTCTTCAGACTGAATCACACCAGGGCCATGGCAGTCTCATCCATCTGGACTATGGTCACCATCCAAGGACAAGTACAAATGCCATGTGCGTTTATCAAAGCCCCAAAGCAGCCATGGGCTGTGTGGGTTCTTATTACCATGGCGGTCAGTACAGACAAGGCCATTCTCTCCATTTTGACACCTCCTTTGTACACAAGCAAAGTGGAACAGGGCAAACATAGTGTCCTCTACCTCTTCCCCACAGGAATACACATTATCTCCACTGAGCTCTGGGAGTGATCCATCTCAGGACTGGGGGGGGGCGCCTCCACAACCAGGAAGATCCTGAGCCTCACACACTCTCACCACCCCCGCCCCATCGCATTAGGCCCATAGGATCAAAATGCTCTGAGTACATTTTTTAAATTTAATTTTATTGTGTATAATTGATTTACCATGTTGTTTTAATTTCAGGTATACAGCAAAGAAGATCAGTCTTACATATAAATACATCCATTATTTTTTCCCATGTAGGTTAGTAGAAACTACCCAGTAGATTTTCCTGTGCTATCCAGTAGATTCTCGTTAATCATCTGTTTTACACGGTAGCGTGTCTATGTTATTCCCACCCTCCCAATTCTTCCCTCCCCGCCAAGGTTTCACCTACGGTAGCCATAAGATTGGTTTCAAAATCCATGAGTTTGTTTCTATTCTTTAAGTTCTTTTGTATTATTTTTATTAGAGTCTATGTATAAGTGATATCAATATGATATTTGTCTTTCTCTGTCTCACTGACTTCACTCAGTATGATAATCTCTAGGTCCATCCATGTTGCTGCAAATGGCATTATTTCATTCTTTTTTACAGCAGAATAATATTCCAGTCTATGTATGTACCACATTTTCTTTGTCCATTCATCTGTCAAAGGACTTTAGGTTGCTTCCATGTCTTGGCTATTGTAAATAGTATGCAATGAACATTGGGGTGCATGTATCTTTTTGAATTGTTGTTTTTTCCAAATGTATGACCAGAGTGGTTTTTCTAGATATATAACCAGAGTGGCATTGCTGGTCTGATAATTTTAACCATTTGAAAGTCTGGGTGGCAATGCATTGTTCAGGCTTAGAAATAGAGGGGCAGGTAAAAAGAAACGGGGTGACTCAACCAAGAGGCTAAAGCCCCTTCATAGTCTCTAAACAAGTCTTTAGAATAACAATAATCATCACTTGATTTAGCAAGTGTGTACTACACCCATACACACATGCACACACACACACTCATGTGTATATACACAGACAATTTCTCTTTTTATAGTATACCCTTGGGTACTTACTATCATTATTCTTATTTTACAGGTAGGGAAACTGAGTTTTAGGGCAGTTAATTCACTCACCCTTGTTTTCATAACTCTTCTGCTCCACCCATCTAATCAGCAGTGTTGGGGCCCCTCCTAGACTTGCCGTCATCACTCTTCACTTGAGTCCTTGTGACACTGGCATTCCTTGATGTGGACACAAAGGCCTAATATCCCTGCTGTGGGACTCATTTACTATATGAGGTACCAAAAGTCACATCTCTCACGAATTCCAACAATATCTTCTGCATAGTAACTCCAGGAGAAACTTCTTCCAGCCTCAGTACCTAATAGAGCTGCATGTCTACTGAGCAACTGGTTTTTACCTTCAGACGTTACAAAAAAATACAAATGATGATATCCCCCTTTTTGCATTTGCAACTAGGGAACTCTAGAACCAATTTCTATCCTACCTCTATATAAGATATCATGCCATGACTGGGGATAACAATATTGCTCCCAGTTTTGATTTCTTTCTTCTTTCTCCCCCCCGACCCAATTTCCTCACTTAAAATTATTTTACTCTTATTGGCATTATAAGCACTTTTAAAGTTACCACAAGCACTTCTTGAAATAAGATGAGATACAAATATATTTCAAAATAAAAAGATCTGGAGGTGTGTATGTCCTGTGAACATGCAAAAAATCATCTAGCTGTATAGTTATTAATTTATTTGTTAAGAAGCAAAAATGATGAAGTAAGTAGCTCTAAAAGCCCATTCCTCCTCAGAAGCACCAAAAAAAAAAAAAAAAAATCAAGAAAAACTAACCAAATCAACTTTGTCAGAACTCTGAAAAAACAGCCCAAAGTTTATAGCAACCAAATCAATTCTGAATCAAGAAAAAGCAACTTTAAAATGGAAGGAAAGCTTTGTGATTTTCAGTTGCCCTGATCTAACCCCTCTTCAGCTTGGCAGTGAGTGGTCTTATAGACATTAGCCTATATGGGACACTGATCCCTGATTCTGAGGGAGGAGCACAGATCTTATTCACAAGTAACCATGTTTGTTTGTCTATCCTATCTGGGAACTACCTGAAGACTAAGGCAAGGTGAATGACTTTGTTTAGCATAACTTGAAACTCACTCAGTGTGGAAAGGGCAGTGGGCGCTACTCATAACTTTGTGAGGCAAATGAAAAAACTGTAGCCCCCCCTGGGGTGAAAGATTACAGATAAGGCAAATCCCTAAAAACTAGGAAGAAAAGCCAGGGAGAGAGTTTCTTTGGGAAATTAGGGCATTCAAAAGCTCCCATGTATAGAGGCCACTTATCCATGTCGGAAAGTTACACCCATGCCTAGGATAGAATATATGCTCAGAAAAAAAACCTGTGAAGACCCCAGGCTTTCACCTCTGGATGATCTCTAAGTTCACTGTAGGCAGGAACTGAAGATGAAGGCAAAATTTTAAACCACCTAAATAAGAATTGCAGGAGTTCCCCAGTATAGAACCAGATCTCCAAAGATTAGGAGAGATTTTTAACATTTGATTCTTTTTTTTTTTTTCTTCTCTGTCTCTGCCTTCCCACTACTTCACCCCCCTGGCTTCCTTCCTCTACTTTTGATTTCTGGTAGTCAAGGAAATTTTTCTCAAAACACTTGTTGAATGCAAGTAAAAGGAATACAGACTGCAAAAAATAGTTTAGAAAAATTTCTAAACAAATAACAAAAGTCTACAATGAGCAGTAAAAAGAGTATGAATCTAATTCAGAGTTCCTACATTATAATATTGAAAGGTCCAATTTCCAACAAAAAATTGGGAAACATGAAAAGAAACAAGTATGGCTCATTCACGAAGGTAAATAAATAAAAGTAATAGAGAAACTATCCCTAAGGAAGCATAGACATTGGACTTACTAGAAAAAGACTTTAAATCAACTGCCTTAAAAATGAGTGAAAGGACATCAGGAGAAAGATGTATGAATAGAAAATATCAGTAAGGAGACAGCAATTATAAAAAGGAACCAAGCAAATTCTGGAGCTGAAAATATAACTGATTCAAAAAGTTACCAGAGGATTTTAATAATAGATTTTATCAAATGAAAGAAAAAAATCAGTAACCTGAAGATAACTGAATTGAAACCATACAGTCTGAGGTGTAGGAGGGAAAGGAATGAATAAAAATGAACAGAGCCTAATGGAGCAGTGGCAAACATAAACATAACAATATATACATAATGGGGGTTCTAAATGAAGAGGAAGGAGAAACAAGGACTGAGGAATATTTGAAGAAGTAATGGTCCAAAACTTTCCCAAATTGATAAAACACACAAATTTACATGTTCAAGAAACTCAATGAATTCCTAGAAGAATAAATGCAAAGAGATCCATACCAAGACACATTATAGCCAAATTGTCAAAAGACAAAGAGACTCTTGAAAGTAGCAA
This sequence comes from Sus scrofa, assembly GCF_054392235.1. Taxonomy (NCBI): domain Eukaryota; kingdom Metazoa; phylum Chordata; class Mammalia; order Artiodactyla; family Suidae; genus Sus; species Sus scrofa. Next base: position 138,210,460 of record NC_139396.1, on the reverse strand, counting down.
GAGAGAAGTACAAGAGGATTCTCAATGAAATTAATAGCCAAATTTTTCTAAGCAGAAGACAGAGAGGCCAAAATGGAGTGGGATGACATTTTTAAACTGCTGAAGGAAAAAAAAAAACTTTTCAACCAAGAATTGTATATCCAATAAAACTACCTTTCTAAAATGAAGGAGAAACTAAGACATTCCCAAATAAAAGCTGAAAGAGTTTGTTGCTAGTAGATTCGCCCTTCAAAAAATAATACAGGAAGTCCTACAGGCTGAAATGAATGAACACTAGGCAGTAATTTAAAATGTCATATGAAGAAATAAAGAACTCCAGCAAAGTTAACTACACAGGTAACTATAAAAAGCCAGTAATCTTGGACTTTTGGTTTATAACTCTTTTTATTTCCTACATGATTTAAAATGCAAATGCATAAAACAATAATTATAAACCTATGTTAATGGACACACAATTAATAAAATATGTAACGTGTCTATAAAAACACATGGGATGGACAAAGCTATGTGGAGCAGAAATTTTGTATGCTATTGAAACTAAGTTGATAAAAATTCTAATTATATTTTCATAAGTGTAGGATGTTAATTATAATCACCATGGAAATCACTAGGAAGATATCTTTAAAATGTACCAAAAAGTTAAAAGGGAGTCAAAATATTATATTATAAAAACCAAACACATAAGAAGGCAGTAATGTGGGAAGTGAAGAAAACTGAAAGAATAAGACATACAGAAAAATAGCAAAATGACAGAAGTCACTTTTAGTAAATAATCACTTTAAATGTAAATGGATTAAACTCTTCAATCAAAAGACTAAGACTGACAAAATTAAGAAAAAAAAGTCTAACCATATGCTATCTATAGGAGACTTACTTTTAGATCCAAAGACACAAAGAGGTTGAAACTGAAAGGATGGCAAATGATATTTTACTTAAACAGTAACCAAAGAGAGGTGGGGAGGCTACATTAATATCAAAAAATAGACTTTAAGTCAAAAAATGTTATAAGAGGACATTGTATATCAATGAGTTAGCTTACCAAGAAGACTTAACAGTAGTATACACATACACATCAAACAACAGAAATCCCAAAATGTGTGGCAAATATTGACATAATTGAAAATAAAAATAGTTCTACAAAAATAGCTAGAGACTTCTATATACCATTTTCAATACTGTATGGACCGTCTAGACAGAAAACCACTAAGGAACTAGAAGACTTGAACAAAACTACAAAGAATTAGACCATGTGTACATGTATAGAACACTCCATCCAGCAGCAGCAAGACACACATTCTTCTCAAGTATATGCAAAAAATTTTCAAGGATAGACCATATACGGAGCCAAAAAACAAGTCTCAAAAAGTTTTAAAACATTAAAATCACATAAAATAGCTTTTCCAACCACAATGAAATCAAGCTAGAGATCAATAACACACAGAACATTGAACAACTGACAAATATGTGGAAATTAAACACCATATTCTTTACCAAAAAGTTAAAGATATAAGGGAAACTAAAAAATATTTACACAAATGAAAATTAAAACACAACTTATCAAAACTTACAGGATTCAGCTAATACAGTGCTCAAAGGAAAATTAGCTATAATTGTTTATATTAAAAAAAGAATCAAGATTGCATATCAGTAGCCCATAATTACTTATATTAAAAAGGAAATCTCATGTCAATAACATAATTTTGCCCTAAGCAGCTAGAGAGAGAAGCTTAAACTAAAGCCACAGCTAGAAGAAAGAAGTAAATAATACAGATTAAGTAAAAATAAATGAAATAGAGAATAGGAAAACAATAGACAATCAACAAATTCAAAAAACAATTTTTGAAAAGAGCCAAAAATAATAAATCTTTCACTAGACTGACTAAAAAGAAGAGAGAAGATGCACACAACTAATATCAGAAATGAAAGTGGGGCATTACTACATATCTTACAGAAAAAGAAGGATTAGAAGTGAATACTATGAACAACTATATGCCAACAAGTTAGAAAACCTTGATTAAACGGAAAAATTCCTAGAAATACACCAATTATCAAAACTGAGTGAAGAAGAAATATAAAATCTAAACAAAACTACAAGTAAAGAAATTGATTCAGGAATTTAGAAATAACGTTTAAAAACTAAAAGAAAAGTCCAGGACCAGATGGTTTCATTATTCACTTCTACCAAACATTTAAAAAATTAACAATAATCTTTAAATTTTTCCAAAAAAATAGAACACTTCCTAATTCATTTTATGAGGTCAGCATTACCCTTTTGCCAGAGCCAGAAAAAAAGACATCACAAGAAAACTACAGACAGTAAGTATGAATACAGATGGGAACATACTCAACAAATTATATAAAATATCATATTAAAATGATTATTCAACAAATGGGGTTTATCCTATGGAATGCAAAGGTAGATCAAAATAAGAAAATCGATCAATGTAATACACATTAATGCAATGAAGAGGAAAAAAATGGGCATCTCAATTAATACAGAAAAAAAAGACCTTTGACAAAATCAAACTTTTCATGATTAAAAAAAACACTCACAGAAAACTAGGATAGAAGGGAATTTCTTCAACATGATAAAGGCATTTATGAGAAATCCATAGATAACATCGCACTTAATGATGAAAAACTGAAATTTTTATCCCTAACATCAGGAACAATACAAAGATGCCTGCTTTCATGATTGCTGTTCAACATTGCACTGAAATTTCTATTCAGAGCAGTTAGACAGTAAAAAGAAATAAAAAGTACCCAAATGGAAAGGAAGTAAACCTAGCTATATTCATATATGACCTGATCCTACATATGGAAAATTCCAAAGAATTCACACACATACACACAAAAACACAACTAAAGTTAATAAACCAATTTAAGAAATTTCAAGGTAGAATATCAACAGTTAAAAATTAGTTGTGTTTAATATGAAGTGCTCATTAACAGATAACTGATTTAAGAAGATGTAGTATGTATATCAACCTATACATAAAAACATATATACATACACAATGGAATATTACTCACCATAAAAAAGAATAAAATGTAGCCATTTGCAGCAACATAGATGGACCTAGAGAATATTATACCTAGTGAACTAAGAGAAAGACAAATATTATATGATATCACTTATATGTGAAACCTAAAAAGTAATACACATTAATCTGTATGTAAAACAGAAACAGACTCTTAGACATGAAAACAGACTGTGGTTACCAAAGGGGAAAGAGTAGGAAGGGTGGGATAAATTAGAAGTATGGAATTAACAGACACAAACAACGAAAAACAAATAAGAACAAAGGATTTGTTTGTGTACCATGGGGAACCATATTCAGTATCTTATAAATGGAAAATAATCTGAAATATATATACATAAAATAATGTAATATACACATAACTGAATCACTTTGACGTACACTGAAATGAATCCAGTATTATCAATCAACTATTTCAATCAAAAAATCATTTGTGTTTTTATATGCCAGCAATAAATAATACAAAAAATTAAGAAAACAACTATATTTACGATATCAAATAGAATAAAATAGGAGTTCCAATCATGGCGCAGTGGTTAACGAATCCGACTAGGAACCATGAGGATGTGGGTCTGATCCCTGGCCTCACTCAGTGAGTTAGGATCCAGCATTGCGGTGAGCTGTGGTGTAGGCTGCAGACTCAGCTCGGATCCAGCGTTGCTGTGGCCCTGGCGTAGGGCAGTGGCTACAGCTCCAATTAGACTGTTAGCCTGGGAACTTCCATATGCTGCGAGTGCAACCCTAGAAAAGACAAAAAAAAAAAAACAAAAAAACCACAGTGAGCTACCACTTCACATCCACTAGGATGGCTATTTTCAAAAAAAAAAAAGGGGGGGGAATATTACAAGTGTTGATGAAGATGTAGAAAAATTAGAATGCTTGTATACTGCAAATGGAACTGTAAAATATTCAGCTGCTGTGAAAAACAATTTGGTGATTCCTCAAAAAGTTAATTAGAGCTACAATATCAACCAGTAATTCTACTCCAAATTTGGAGATAAACACAGATAGATAGATAGACAGATACATACATACATACATACATACATAATTGATAATAGATACTGAGAAAATATATATATACATGTTCATAATAGCACTCTTTCATAACACCCAAAAGGTGGAACCTAAATGTTCTTCAATGGATGAATGCCTAAAAAACTGTGGCATATGTAGACAGAGAATATTGACCCATATAAAGGAATGAAGTACTGACACAAACTATGATCAGCATGATCCCAGAAAACATTATGCTAAGCCAAAGAAGCCAGACAAAATATCACATACTATATGATTCCATTTATATGAAATATCCAGAATAGGTAAAGCCATAGGTACAGAAAGCAGATTGGTACTTACCAGGGACTGGGGGAAGAGGGAAATGGGGGTTAACTGCTCTCTTTTGGGGCGGGGGATGAAAATGTTTTAGAACTGCTAAGAGGTAGAGGTTGCATGATATTGTAAATGTAGTAAATTCCACTGAATTGTTCATTTTAAAATGGTTAATTTTATCTTATGAGCATTACACCTCAGTTAAAAAAACCAGACAAACCAATTTTTTAATTTTTTCAAGTTTCTTTAAAAACAAAGCTACCCGCAGGTAGAAATCTAGTCTTACTCGCCTTTATGTGCTCTCACCACCTTGATCTTTGGCACAAGCTGGCACATAAAGACAATGAACAGGGATTTCCCATCATGGCTCAGTGGAAACGAATCTGACTAGCATCCATGAGGACGCAGGTTCGATCCCTGGCCTTGCTCATTGGTTTAAGGATCCAGCATTGCTGTGAGCTGTGGTCTAGATGGCAGACATGGTTTGGATCCTGCATTGCTGTGGCTGTGGCGTAGGCCAGGAGCTACAGCTCGGATTCGACCCCTAGTCTGGGGAACCTCCATATGCCATGGGTGCCATCCTAAAAAGACAAAAAAAAAAAAAAAACAATGAATAATATTTGCCTAGATGAATAAAAATGCTGAAGAAAAGCCATATATAAACTTTGGAGACCTAGAAGTTCCATAATATCTTTCTTACTTCCATCCATCCTTTTAATTTGTTCATTAATTTGTTTAAATGTTTCCTTAGATTTTCCAGCCACAAAACAATACTCACTAGTTGCTATACGCCAACAACAGAAGTATACCAAGAATTTCCACCACCTGCTCACACCACCCCACTCCCAACACTGCATCCACTGTGCTCTCAGACACACCAGGTTCCCCACATTAACAGATTATTAGTCTGGTGTGTATCTAACACAGTTTTCTTCATGCTTATTCAAATATCCCCCAAACAATGCACGCAATCCGTCTCTCAGTTATTACCTTGGTATTAGTATTCCGAGAGTGAATAACTCCCATGTGCTTTTATTTCTTCATCTCCTCCCCGAGCATCTGGGGGCCAAAAGGGAAAGATTAGAAGGCAACATCCCAGGTCAAAGAAATGACATTTTAATGGCTACATGCATTGTCTAGTTACATCAAGTAGGAGTTTGCTTTGAAACTTAAAATGAGAAAGTTTAAGTGAGACATTTGGCAACACCCATTTTCCCACCCCTGATATATGCTATTCTTTTTTTTTTTTTTTTTTTTTTGTCTTTTTGTCTGTTGTTGTTGTTGTTGTTGTTGCTATTTCTTGGGCCGCTCCTGCGGCATATGGAGGTTCCCAGGCTAGGGGTTGAATCGGAGCTGTAGCCACTGGCCTACGCCAGAGCCACAGCAACGCGGGATCCGAGCCGCGTCTGCAACCTACACCACAGCTCACGGCAACGCCGGATCGTTAACCCACTGAGCAAGGGCAGGGACCGAACCCGCAACCTCATGGTTCCTAGTTGGATTCGTTAACCACTGCGCCACGACGTGAACTCCCTATTCTTTATTTTATTTCTTTATCTATTTAATTATTTAGGCTGCCCCCACAGCACACAGAAGTTCCCCAGATAGAGACTGAATTCAAGCCGCAGCTGTTAAACCACTGAAGAGACAATGCCAGACCCTTAACCTGCGGTACCACAAGGGAATTCCAGCTATTTGTTATTTTATAACCATCCCCATTTATCAGCAGAGACTATATGCATTCCAATATGGATTTTATCCAGAAGTATTTTGATTTTTCTCTACTCACAGATGGCATTTCATCACCTCTTCATATTTACTTATTTATAATCAGCTCTCCATATCCATGAGTTTTGTATTGCTGATTCAACCAATTACAGATTTAAGTATTTGTAAGGGAGAAAAAAAAGTCCAGAAAGTTCCAAAAAGTGAGGACTCAAGTTTGTTTGTTTTTTGTTTTTTTTCCAAGAAGTATTGGTGAGGAGAACAACCAACACCACATTTTAAAGTCTTTTATTTTGAATTAATTTTAGGCCTTTTTATTGAATGCCTTTCAATTTGGGCTCATCTGCTGTTTTCTCATGATGAGACTGAGATTAGGCATTTTTGGCAAAAAGGCCCCATAAGTGAAGTTGTGTCCTCAGAGCAATACTCTTTGAAAGTGTCAAGGTCATAAGAGGCAAGGAAAGACTGCAGAATTGTTAGGGAATGAAGAAGATGAAGAGAAGTAACTAAATGCCATGTGGGGTCCCAAATAGGATCCCAGGACCAAAGGACAACAGGGGAAAAACATTCAAAATCTGTAGTAGGTTAATAGGACTGTGCCAAAGTTAATGTCAGTCTTGATAATCGTCCTGTGGTTATGGAAGTCGTTAACATTAGGGGAAGATGGGAGAAGGGTAAAGGGAACTCTGTACTATTTTGCAACTTTTTCTATAAGCCTAAAATTAATTCTAAATAAAATATTTTAAAATGTGGTTTTGGTTGTTCTCCTCACCTCTATTTACCAGGAAAGCGAGAGGGAAAGACACATCTTTTTAGCTTCTTTAGAGTCACAAAAGTAGGAGTACCCACACCCCAGCCAAAAAACTGGAGAGCTGCAAGTAGCTGCTGGGCACAGAGTGGATGGTAGGCGCTCCCAGGAATTCTAGGAGGCTTCATCTTGGATGGTTGGCTGGAATTTGTATTCCCATAGGCTGTCTCCTGATAGAGGAACCTGGATGACTGGTCTCATTGGCCAAACCCTCTACCCGCTTGGGAGGGCCTTGCTCTCCTGCTGGCCAGCCTGACCACACCCTCATCCTCTCTGTAATGGGGCAGTCCATGCAGGTGTTAGCATGTCAGAGGATTTAGTCTCCCTCCTCCCTGTTCTGCCCCAATTCACCCTTAACATTTTCTGCCCATCAACTGAGATATGGCCCTGGTGTTCCCCTATAGCTTGTGTATGTCTGTGTGTGTGTCACACACTCTAAAACATGTGATTTTCTATTTATACTATATAATTGTCATACCATCAAGCCATAGTCAGTGTTTTTGCAGTACATTTTTTTTTTCCTTTTTCGGCCACCTGCGAGACATATAGAAGTTCCCAGGTCAGTTCTTAACCCACTGCCCTGGGCCAGGGATCAAACTGGCAATGCCACAGAGACAGCCAGATCATTAACCTCATTAATGCATGGCACCATAGAGGGAACTCCCTGTAGTATTTTTGAAGTTGAAGCTAAGTCATTATCAATTGTGAGTAGCAAAAAATAAAAGACTTCCAACGAACCCCTGTCTATTGCATCTCATTCATTCAATAAATATGTATTAGGAACAGGGAGGTTCCATCGTGGCTCAGCAGAAACAAATCTGACTAGTATCCACAAGGACGTAGGTTCGACCCCTGGCCTCACTCAGGGGGTTAAGGATACCTCGTTGCTGTGGCTGTGGTGTAGGTTGGTGGCTACAGCTCCAATTTGACCCCTAGACCGGGAACCTCCATATGCCGTGGGTGCGGCCCTAAAAAGACTAAATAAATAAATATGTATTAGGAACCTGAGTGTCAGGCACAACGGAGCAATAGGGAGTGATTCTCCTCCAGTCCTCCTTCTACAGCACAGAGCAAGTGGATGCTCCCTGGTGAGCCTGGACCCCATCCCATGGCTCAGCAGGAGTCCCAGTTCAGTCCCCGCCTATGGGCGTGTAAACAGGCACAGACATGCAAAAAAGTGAAGGTGGGGGGCCCCGGTGAGAGACATTTTAAAGGAATGAGAAAAGATAGTTATTGATCGAATTTGGGGGTATCTGAAAGGAAAAAAGGAGAGACTCATGGAGCCCATTCTCTGTTCCTAAGAACTTAGGCCAGATACTAGCAAGAGCCTTAGGTCTTACATCAAGGAGGCTTTTTTCAACAATTGCCTTAACCCATTCAGGCCGCTATACCAAAACTACTATAGACTGAGTGGCTTATTAACAGCAGAAGTGTGTTTCTCACAGTTCTGGAGGCTGGAGGTCTGATATCAGGGCGCTGGCACGGTCAGGTTCTATGTCTGCTGAGGGCCTGCCTCCAGGTTCATAAACAGCCACCTTCTCCACAAAACCTCGCATGGTAGAGAAGGTGGGGAGTTTGCTCAGGCCTCTCTTATAAGAACATTAATGCCCTTCATTGCTGCTCTGCCCTTCTGACCTAATCAGCTCCTCAAGGCCCCACCTCCCAATCCCATCACCTTGGGGTTAGGATTTCAACATATGAATTTTGAAACAGACCATAGCCCTGACCAACCTGGGTCTCTATTTCCTCTTCCAGTAAATTAAATACTGGACTCATCCTTATAAGTAGAAATAAAACATAGGAATGACTTGGGTCCAACCTGACATGAACTTGACATCTGAGGCTCCAAGATTGTTTCAGGGGAGTGGAACGAGGAACACATTAGCTTTGGGAACAGACTCAAGGACTCAGAGAAAGTTTTCAGATCCCACTTCTCCATCATAGCTATAATGAGTTAACCATGGTGTTTCAGAGGCCGCTGACCCCAGTCCTGAGTTCCAGCTTCTTCCCCTGTCTGCTGTCCACCAGTGTGGGTGGCTGAGCTGGAAAAGCGATGAGTCAGCTGCTCTCCAAACTACTTTCCCTGAATGCTCAGAGGAGTGGTTTTTCATCTAGTCCCTTAAATGTCTGTCACTGTGAAGGAGAGGCAGCCAGCTACCTTGTTGCCCAACACATCAGGAAAGTCGTCTGTCCCGCATCTGCTCAGCCCATATTTTAATTGCTTAATAATAGAGAGTGGGCTTTCCTCCTCCCCCCCAGCATAGCAGCGTGGGGGGCTTTGACATTCAGGGCCTGGCGTGTGGGCAGGAACCACCGATGAGGCTGAGAAAATGTCAACCTCCTACGGTTTCTCTCCCAATTAATCACAGCACCATATGACAGGGCACACCTCCGAGGAGGAACACCGGGCTGGCAGTCAGGAGAGAGCTCGCTCCAGCCCTAGCTCCACTGCTAAATTAGCCACGTGACATACGCTGAGCAGCTCACCCTCTGGGAGCCTCAAGTTCCTACTTGTTTGAAGCTTATTAAAAGGAATGGGAATGGGAGAGAAGGATCTTCAGGGGATGGTTTCACGGGCTAGTGATTAAGAGCTCAGACTCCGGGATTCACTTTTCCCACCTGGGTCCACTCTCTGGCTCTGCCACCTGCCAAGTGGATCCCAAGTCAGTGATTAAAGATCCCTGGACCATGACTCCCTCAACTGCAAAACAAGTTCTATAAGAGGCCCCACACAGCAAGGTGGTTGGAAGGGCTTAGAACTGAGCAGAGTATGAAATGTACTAAAGGTTAGTTGCTATTATTATCCCAAATCTAGTCGTGTAGAATTGACTGTGTTCAAAGTGCCAAAGGAAGTATTTTTCAAAGATGAATAAAACATAGAATTTGCCCCCAGATACACAGTCTTATGGGGAAGACAAATATATGCCTAAAACATTTGGGGAGTGGAGGAGGTGGGCTGCCCACAAAGGAAGCAAGAGCTAGCATCATGTGCCAGGGACGGTGCCGAGGGCTCCACTGACTCCACATAACCCTCACGGCCGCCCAGGGGAGGTTGAGCCCATATGATAAAGTGGGAAACAGTCTCAGAGAAGTTACATAATTTGTTAGATCACATAGTTTCTAAGTATCAAAGGCAGGATTCAAACTCACATCTTTGCGTGCGTGTGTGTGTGTGTGTGTGTGTGTGTGTGTGTCTTTTTATTTTTTTAGGGCCACACCCGTGGTATATGGAGGTTCCCAGGCCAGGGGTCGAACTGGGGGTCAAATCAGACCTGTAGCTGCCAGCCTACACCACAGCCATAGCAACGCAGGATCTGAGCCATGTCCGCAACCTACACCACAGCTCACAGCAACACCAAATCCTTAACGACTGAGCAAGGCTCATGGATGCTAGTCAGATTTGTTTCCGCTGAGCCACAACAGGAACTCCATCAAACGCAAATCTTAAGTTGTTGCTCTTAAACTCTATGTCATAGGGGAACTGGTGGGATTGGAGTACACTTCACAAAAGAAGTGGCACTTGAAAGCAGACTAAGCCCCCACAGTTTTTATAATGGAAAGGCAGGATTTCTGGAGCATCTCCCAGAAATACCTCTTAGCTGTAAAGGTGAGTTTTTTTTATCATATCTCTGAGCCTCTGTTTCTTCTTTTTTTTTTTTTTTTTTTGTCTTTTTGCTATTTCTTTGGGCCGCTCCTGCGGCATATGGAGGTTCCCAGGCTAGGGGTCCAATCGGAGCTGTAGCTGCCAGCCTACACCAGAGCCACAGCAACGCGGGATCCGAGCCGCATCTGCAACCTACACCACAGCTCACGGCAAGGCCGAATCGTTAACCCACTGAGCAAGGGCAGGGATCGAACCCGCAACCTCATGGTTCCTAGTCGGACACGTTAACCACTGCGCCACGACAGGAACTCCTGTTTCTTCATTTTTGAATAATAATAGTGCTCACTACAGAGCTCCTGGGAGGAGTAAATGAGCTTATACATGTAAAGCTCTTAATGGTTCTGGAACATGGCAAGCGCTTAATAGATACTACTTTGCCATCATGGTTGTCATCCTCATTGTCGTCACAGCCATCAGGACCCCGTTCCCCTTCAGCTGACAGGACCACCTATTGATAAAAAGGGAACCTCTGTTTTTACAAGGGCTCTCAAAGTTACTTCCTAACAGGTGCCCCAAATGGACAATCAGTCATTTATTCCTTAGGTTAAGAATGTGTCCTCTCAGGAGTTCCCATTGTGGCTTGGGGGTGAAGAACCTGACAGGGTGTGAGGATAGGGATTTGACCTCTGGCCTCGATCCAGGATCCTTAATCCTCTGTGGGCTAAGGATCTAGTGATGCCGTGGCTGTGGTTCAGCCAGCAGCTGCAGCTCTGACTGGACCCCTAGCCTGGGAACTTCCATGTGCTGCAGCTACAGCCATTTAAAAAATAAATAAAAGAATGTGTCCTCTGCCTGGGGTCTTCATAAAAGCCGCCAAGAGGAATGAAAAACATGCAGTTCTTAATAGTGTTCCGGGGGTGTTTGAAGAAGGAGCCCACAACCTGGGGATGACTAGGAAAATGAGGCAGAGACAGGAAAGGGAAAGGCCTTTACAAATAAGGACCACTAGAGAGAGAGAGAGAGAGAGAGAGAGAGAGAGAGAGAGAGAGAGAGAGAGAGAGAGAGAGAGAGAGAGAGAGAGAGAGAGAGAGAGAGAGTATGTGTGTGTGTGTGCTGGGGGCGGCGGCAGGCGGGCGGGGGTAGTAGAGCCAGATGCTCTCTCCTTGGAAATTCCCCCAAGGGCTCCCTTTCTAGCTGCCCAGAGGCTGAGCCCCTCCCCCACCCCCAGGCTCCTGGCAGGGTGGTGGGTGAGCTGAGCCCTCATTAGCATGTGCTGCCAGAGTTCCGAGGGGTGAGTGATGGCTCCCCCAGAACAGAGGCATGTATGATGTAGGCTTGTCAGATCCACCATCCTTCACCGGGACCTGGGGCCAGGATTCATTTCTTCTGTCAGAGGCTCATCTAACACCCTGAGCTGGCTTCCACTGGGGTCCAATTTGTATACCCTCTCCCTGAGAATGACAGGCCAGGAGGCGCTTCAGGGCCTGGAGATGGGGGCGGAGGAAGGACACGCAGTAATCCTCCATTTTTCCCAAGAGTAAATTAGGGGCTGGAGCCAAGATAAACTAAGAAGAGGGGAGAAGGACTCAGAAGGAATGTTTTCAACCACATCTTTTTACCTGTTTTCTGCCTTTAGAGCATATGCCTTCCTTCCCCCAGACCCATCTCAGGTTTTTCAGGGAATACTACTTGGAATAATGGTCTATGACTCAGCAACAGTTCAAGGCACTAGTCTGTCACAACAAGGAGTTGCTCACCAAGATAATGATGCTGCGACAAGCCAAGATCAAACTCCTATAAGAAATAACATCCTCAGATCAAGATGAAACAGTGTATTTGAGTTGGAAGTGTAATTTTGTCTCTCCTCTCTTTTGTCTCTCTCTTGGGCTGCCATGCCTTTAATTCAGTCTGTTAAGTCCCTATTAGGTGCTGGGCGGAACTCCAGGGATTGAGAGACACGCCAAGGTGAGTGTGGTCAAGTGTCTGCTCCGGGAGCTGACAGCCTTGGTCCTGTGACTGACTCCAAGCCTGCCAAGGCCAGGGATTAGGTCTTGCGGAGGCCTCGCCCACCCTGGGGCTTCCACAGTGCCTGGCTGAAAGGAGGTACTTAACAGTGCCTCTTCAATGCCCAATTTCAGTAGCATCTTTCCCATGAAAATGATGCAGAATCGAGCAGGAATGAAGTCTTACATCCTTTTTGCTTATCCAATTCATTGCAGGGGAAGAGTTTTTTCTTCATTTTCCATTAGGACTGGACAACAGTAAAGAAGCTACCGAAATTGACACCACACACTGAGGCAGCATCCCCACGCATCTGTGTGACACGGATAGGAAGAATTCTGGGCTGGAGGTCCCGAGTTAACACTGGCTCTGCCCTAAGGTCCCTGTGAAGGTCCCTAAGGTAACTGTGAACCCCCTGAACTTCTGAGCCTGGTGCATGTAAGGCTGCTCTTCTGCCTGATCAGAATACAAGGCAGAAGGGGCTCAAAAATGCTCTAAAATGGGGGTTCTTAGCAGGGATCTATGGGTTCTGCTCTCAAAGTCTAAAGCTGAGGAAATAAAATGGTAGATCCAGATGTGAGTTTCTGGTCCACATAAGGTAGTAGAGAAGATTGAATTGGCAACATTGAAAAATTAGGAGACACTACCTTTTAAAATCTGGATTTTAAATTTTTTAATTTTATTGAACTATAGTTGATTTACAATGTTATGTTAATTTCTGATGTACAGCAGTGACTCAGTCATACATATGTGTGTATATACATGTATTTTCATATTCTTTTCCATTATGGTTTATCACAGGATATTGTATATAGTTCCCTGTGCTGTACAGTAGGACCTTGTTGTTTATCCATCCTATATACACGTTCGCCTCGGCTAATCCCAAACTCCCAATCCTTTCCTCCCTGACCCCCTTCAGCTGCTCTTGAAAAACAGAAAATCTGACAACAGCAGACCAGAAGTCTTTTGTAGTTGAAGAATGCCTGCATCCTTCAGAGCGGGACCATGCTCTAAAGGCCACCAGAGTTCTCACTGCAATCCGCTTTCCTCTCTTAAGCCAGCTCCCTGGAGCCTGTAGGCATCTGAATGGGTACTAAGCCTGACCAGGTTAACGTGAGGTCCGACCCAGCACATGCCCCACCCCATCTAGGAGTTTACAGTTATAGGCCCAAGGTAACCCCCCAGCCCGATTTCAGAGGAAAAGGAATTCCAGAATGTTGGAAAGGGCAGGGATGTGTGCCTCCTACTCTGGGTCCATGTGTAAACCATTTTGGCCAGACTGGGGGCCTGGGCAGAGGAGCTGGTAGAGGGATAAGGCTGGGAATGGTAGGTTGAGCTCATACTTTTGGAACGAAGGACCTGAATGCCAAGTAATATTATTCTCAGCCTTTCATGCCAATAACTCCAGATAGAATGTGGGGTTGAGGGACTAAGGCTGCCACGCCTCCACACACTGTCAGTCCAGGTAGGCGCCTAGGCCTCAGGAAATACGAGGCTAAGCATAAACCATCCTCCATCTTCATAAACTCCTCCCTCTGTGGGTTCCTAAACCAGCCAGAAGTATCCCAACAAGACCCAGGGGCAGCAGGGGGCAAGCTTCTAGGTTGAATCCTCCCAGAGCACATCAGGGGAAAGAATAGGATGGAAGAAGGGAAAAAAACCTCCTTTCAGCTTCATTAGAGCTCTTGCTTAACCGAGCTAAAAATAAAACTAATTGCTTTTGCTATTCTAATGTGAAAAATCAGTTTTTAAAGGATCAAGATTCTCTCCATGGCTGGAAAAATCATTGAATCGGGAATAGACTGCCAATGAATTATGAATGTAGTAATCAAGTCTTCTTGGAAGGCCAAAGTCTTGGTTACAAATGGGCACTATAATTAGAAATATGCTGAAACGGCCTAAAGCAGACCCCACCCCACCCCCTGCCGCTTTTTGTCTTTTTTAAAGAGGAAAGAGGCCTGGACCTCTCCTCTCCAGGTATCTGGCTTATTCTCAAGCAATGTCTTGTCCTCACCATTGAAGCATACACTACACAGGAGAGTATAGGAGAAATGCCATCCCCTACCCTTCTCGAAAGCTCCCCCATCTCCCCCAAGAGAAGCTGGGAAAATGCTTTAGTTATCTTCCTCCATGACCTGGAATTTTGTGGCGCAGAGGAAACGAATCCGATTAGGAACCATGAGGCTGCGGATTCGATCCCTGGGCTCGCTCAGTGGGTTAAGGACATTGTCGTGAGCTGTGATGTAGGTTGCAGATGCAGCTTGGATCTGGCGCTGCTGTAGATGTGGCATAGACCAGAAGAAACAACTCAGATTAGACCCCTAGCCTGGGAACCTCCATATGCCACGTGGGTGCGGCCCTAAAAAGACAAAAGACAAAAATACATATATATATATATATATATATATATATATATATATATATATTCTAGGCCCTCGAGCAGCCTCTTTTCAAATCTCTCAGCTGGGGTGGAGGCAAGGTTCAGTCTGCCACATCTTAATGGGTTATCAGTTTGAACAAATAGCTCCAGCTACAGGATCTCTGGAGGAGATGGGGCGGGCATGTCAGGGAGGTAAATGGGACGAGAAGGGCAACATTGAAGGGTGGGGTCGAGGGAGGATGACTATGAGGAGAACTGCCTCCTCTCTCCGAACCCTCAACCAGGAAGAAGAGGAGGTCCCCCCAAAAAAGGTTGACAAGGGAGAAAAGCCAATCTAGATGGACAGGACCAATAACAGCATCTCCTCAAGAAAGTATCACACCTGAGAAGGTGTTACCTTACCTCGTTTTCTTGATGAGGGATCCATTTTAAGAAATAAAAAAAAAATGGTGGCTGGGAGTTGTTATCTTTCCTCAAATTCTTTACATTTGGTTTAGCCTCTAGACATGGGATCATTTCGAACCAGAAAAGCACCTGAAAAGAAGCTGCTTCCAAGAGTTTACTTATCCCAGCCCTGGAGCGGCCAGTTGCAGGGAGGAGGTCAGGGCTCTGCTTCTCTCTGGGCCCGAGACTACACGTGAGCCAAGCTCCTCTCTCCCTTGCCGCTTGCAGAGCACGAACATACGGGCTTAATCGGTGCTCTCAGCCCTGACTGCACATTAGATTCACCTGGGAGATTTTTAAGTGTCGATGCCCTGGTTGTATCCCAGACAGATTAAATGTAATATCCAGGAGTGGCTCCAGGAATCACTATTTGTTAAAGCTTTCTAATAATTAATTCTAATGTGCAGTCGTGGCTGAGAACCACTGACTTATTTGTAAAATTTCTTTTGGAAGACAGTTATTTTACAATATTGTGTCAGTTTCAGGTGTATAAGAAAGTGATTCAGTTTATATATGTATTCCTTTTCAGATTCATTTCCATCATAGTTTATTACAAGATACTGAATACAGTTGCTTTGACTATACAGTAGGTTCTTGTTGTTAGTCTATTTTGTATATGTTAATGTAAATCTGTTCATCCAAAACTCTGAATTTATGCCTCCCCCATACTTTTCCCCTTTGGAAATCATAAGTTTGTTTTCTATGTCTGTGAGTCTGTTTCTGTTTTTTAAATAAGTTCATTTGTATCCTGTTTTTAGGTTCCACATATAAGTGCTATCGTATGATATTTCCCTTTCTCTGTCAGACTTACTTCACTTAATAGGATAATCTCTAGATCTACCCATGTAACTCGTAAAAGGCATTATTGCATTCTTTTTTATGACTGAGTAGTATTCTGTTGTACATATATACCACATCTTCTTTATCCATTCCTCTTTCAATGGACATTTAGATTGCTTCCATCTTTTGTCTATTGTAGATAGTGCCTCTATGAACATAGAGGGAGTTCCTGTCGTGGCTCAGTGGTTAACGAATCCGACTAAGAACCACGAGGTTGCGGGTTCGATCCCTGGCCTTGCTCAGTGGGTTAAGGATCTGGCATTGCTGTGAGCTGTGGTATAGGTCACAGACGCGGCTCTGATCCCGAGTTGCTGTGGCTGTGGTGCAGGCTGGTGGCTACAGCTCCGATTCGACCCCTAGCCTGGGAACCTCCATATGCCGCAGAAGCAGCCCAAGAAATGGCAAAAAGACAAAAACAAAAAACAAAAAAAAACCATAGAGGTACATGTATCTTTTCAAAGTATGGTTGTATCTGGATATGGGCCCAGGAGTGGGATTGCTGGAACATGCAGTAGCTCTATTTTTAGTTTTTGAAGGAACCTCCATACTGTTCTCCATCGTAGCTGCACCGATTTGCATTCCCACTCCACCACCAATTTGCAATCCAGTGAGAGGAGAACCACTGACTTCATCATTTCTGTCCAGCACCTGTTCTTCATCTTCCTGGCCCTCCTCTCACTTCCCAGACCCAGACTAAGGGGCTTCTCTAGAGCAGCAATGCCTTCATCTCTCAGGGTAGCACCAGGTTCTGAAGCATCTCTGTGTAGAATCCAAAACAGCTTCCCCACAAACCCCAAATCATTTCATTATAAGAGAACTTAAAGCACATCTTACCAAGAAGAGTAGATAGGATTCATCCTCAAGCCAACAGTGTTGGACCAGAAGTGGCTCTCCAGGGGACATGTCCATATCAAGAAAATCTTTCTCAAGAGGACATGTCCCAGTTCAATGGAAAAAAATACCATCTTAACCTGTCAACATTAGCCAAGGGGTCAGGAGAGGGAAATGGTGGTACAAAAGCCTTAGCATTTGCCAAGCCTCAAAAACTTCCTTATATGGCTTATAGGTAAAAAGACCCAGAGAAGGGAAGTAACATGCCCATTAGCCAGTTTAATAATCAACAAGTTCAGGGAGTTCCTGTTGTGGTGCAGCAGAAACGAACCTGACTGGTATCCAAGAAGATATGGGTTCAATCCCTGGCCTCGCTCAGTGGGTTAAGGATCTGGCATTGTTGTGAGCTGTGGTGTCAGTCACAGACATGGTTGCGATCCCGCATTGCTGGGATGTGGTGCAGGCCAGCAGGTGCAGCTCCAATTTGACTGCTAGCCTGGGAACTTCCATAGGCTGCAGGTGTGGCCCTAAAAAGCAAGGAAAAAATCAACAAGTTCACTTGAAAGGTTTTGTCTGTGTCCAATACTGTAGGACCTTGCTACTCAAATCAAGGTCCATACACCATCGGGTTCAGCATCTAACAAGCTGGGAGCTTGTTAGAAATGCAGAATCTTGGGCTCACAAACAACTAACTGGATGCAAACCTGCATTTTAACAAGTGCCCCAGGGATTCATCTTCACAATGAATTTTTGAAAAGTACTGCTAGGGAGTAGGGAGAAGACAGGAATAACAGTGGGCTCTGCCACAGTCCAGATGAGGAGCACACACAAAAATAAAGGCAAGCAAAGAACAACGCTAAGTACTGTGAGAGAAGAAAAATGCTGCCCACAAAGAGGAGAGATCAGGTAAGTGCAAAAGCACAGAAGGCTGGAGAGAGAGGGGAGCCCTTGGGCTGAGTGACACTGTATGGAAGCAAGGGCCCCCACCCCTCTCCCATAGCACTCGTCTCACCTCTGGGAGCCCTCTGTCCCATGCCCTCCCCAGCACCATAGCTCTGGGTGTAGATGAATTTTTTTTTGGTGGGAGCCTTCTCTTCCCAACAGGCTTGGGAGCTCCTTGAAGCCAGGGATGGAGTCTCTCCTCTGACCCATCTCCTGCACATATTCACACAGGACCAGGCTCAGAAGGACCACTCCAACCCTTTTGTTTGTTTGTCTTTTTTTTTTTTTTTTAGGGCCACACCCTTGGCACACGGAGGTTCCCAGGCTAGGAGTTGAATCAGAGCCTACACCACAGCCACAACGATGACAGATCCCAGCCACATCTGCGAACTACACAACAGCTCACGGCAATGCCAGATCCTTAACCCACTGAGTGAGGCCAGGGATTGAGCCTGCGTCCTCACGAATGCCAGTCAGATTCATTTCCACTGAGCCACGATGGGAACTCCCATTCCAACCTTTTGGAATAAATAAACGATTGACCAAATGAATAAGGAAGGACTGAAGCCAGGTCTATAACAACACAGAGCCCAACTCCATCCTGTCCCTGTCCATCCACTCCTCCCCAAATTGACCAAATGGGACTTGCCTATGACTTTAGAAATTTTTTGGCCATGCCCATGGCATGAGAAAGTTTGCAGCCAGGGAGTGAGCCTGTGCCACAGCTATAACCAGAGCCACAGCAGTGACAATGCCAGACCCTTAACCTGCTAGGCCACCAGGGAACTCCTCAAAAAGAAAACAATCTGGAATCCCAAACATCACCCTCCAACCCCTTTTTTTTGTTTGTTTGTCTTTTTTTTTTTTTTTTTTTTTTTTGGTCAGGTCTGGTTTGGCTGCTAATAAGTTGAGATCTCTTTATTCTGGAAGAAAACTCACTAGGTTCTGTGATCCCAACATTCAAAGCTGAACCCCAGAGGGAAAAGCAGAGAATAAGGCTTGAAGAGAGGGTATGGGATCCCTGACTAAAATTTTACAAAGCAGAGACAACAGTCACTCTGGAAGGCCAATTCTCTTGGCTAAGATGTTCCTGCTTATACAGCAGCTTCCAAAAGCACTGGCCAGCCAGTCCCTACCCACCTCCAGCCCACCCCACAAAGTTAACATACATGGAAGTACTTCGTAGAGTAAAGAGATGTGCAGTACAAAGTATTATCATTGCTGTGTGATAAGAAAACCTCAAATAGAATCTTGGAGTCATGGATGTTTTCCATACATTCTTTCACAGTCTTAGATTTGTTTGTTCATTTTTGCTTTTTAGGGCTGCACCCAGGGCATATGGAGGTTCCCAGGCTAGGGGTGGAATCAGAGCTGTAGCTGCCAGCCTATGCCACAGCCATATCAAGGCAGGCTCCAAACCACATCTGCAACCTACACCATAGCTCACGGCAATGTCAGATCCTCAACCCACTGAGCGAGCCCAGGGATTGAACCTGCATCCTCATGGATACTAGTCATATTCATTTCCACCTTGCAACAACTCCACATAGAACTATGGAACTCCCCATAATCTTAGATTTTTAAATGCTGCAAAAGGGGGGGGGCATGCAGGCTCTGGGGTAATACTACCTGTGTTTGTATTCTGACTCTGACTCTTTTCGGTTGAACTTGAGCAAGTTATTTAACTTCCCTATACTTTGGGATCCTTATTTATTATACCCTTACTAATAAGAAGGAGGTAGTAATAATAATACCTACATTCCCAGGGTACTCTTGGGATTAAAAGAGCTAATGCATGGGTGAGTTCTTGGTACATACTACATATTCAATCAAAGTTAGCCATTAGTTTCTGCCTTTGACTCCTGCCCACCTTACCTTCCAGGACCCATCTCATTACATATGCCCCCCCCATTGCCTACTCCATGAATACTGCCCCTGGATACCCAGTTCCTCCCACGGACATCACCTGGTCTAAGGTAGAATCTCAAAGAAAGCAGTGCCCTCTGACATTTGACGCTTTACACCTAGCATTCTCTCAGGGTATATTCTCAGTAAACTTGAAAGTATCTGATAATATAATTTATACAGAGTTATGATAGATTTATAGCTATCTATTGTCCTTTAAAGATACAGAATATTTGCCCTTTGAAAAGGAGCCTAAAAGATAGCAATGACTCAACCAAAAAGGACTAAGCATTAGCACTGGAATTTGGGGCATGGTCGCAGGTCAGGTAGATAGGTGTTTCTAAACTGAGGAGAGGAACCTGAATGCCTGACTCTGAGGACAACCCTCCTCCCAGAGCCGTACCAAAGGTGGAAAAGGCTTTAGAAGGGAAGTTCAAGGCAGATGTGTGATTTGGTTGGTTCATTGTTCCTGAACTGGGATTTCTTCTTTTTGAGGTAAGAGGGTAAAGGGACATCTCTGTCTCAGTCATGGCCACCAACAAGCAGTCCTCCTACAGCTGCAGACTACATGGACCACCTCTGCCACTAACTAAGGTCAAGATCCCCACTGGGATAGTGAGCCCCAAAGGCTGAATCTCCCTGAGAACTCTTCAAGCATAAACCAGGAGAATTCCCTGCCCTTTTCTCATCACTATCGAAGGAAAACATCCTCCCGCCATGTGCAGGGGAATGTGGTACTAACAGCAGGAAGGCTTAATTGTGTTGCTCCCTCTTTCTCTTAATTGTGTTGCTCCACATGTAGGGGAAAACCTGGGAGGTCCGAGAAAGCGATACAGGGATGACCGGGGGGATGGGAGGCTTGGAGGCCGTCTCTGAGCAGCATCTCAGGCCCCACTCAAGGGTGTTTCAGGAGCCCAGAGAGAAGAGGCGGAACTATTGTCTAATGGTTCCCGATTACTTGGCTCCCTGAAGCTCTGACATGACCTCCCTGTTCTCATCAAGATCAATAACGTCACACACATGCAACCCATACAAGAGGATCACAGTAGACACAACAAATACACACCAGAGGACAGTAGAAGCAGCTCTGGTCTCTGAGCAGTAGAGACGTTACCTTTGCAATGAAAAGGTGTGAGCAGGAAGGGGCCAGCTGGCCCAACTCCCTCTTTTAACAGAGGATGGCACCGAGACTCAGTAAAGGGCAACTCTTGCCCCAGATCGGATGAGCCTATAACTGAGTCAGGACTAGAACCCAATTTTTTTTTTTACTGTCTCCTACTGAGAACTCCCTCCTGGGGAAGCTTGCACAGGTAATATATGGCAGTGGCTGAAAGCAGATACCCAAAGGATAAATAGGCCTACAGTTTGAGGGTTCCTCTTCTCCATCTTGACTTTATCCTGTGCCCCTGGTGCAACGAAGTCTTGGTTATGTGCATGTTTCAGTCTGCCTGGATACCTTCACCAATATGATTCCTGCTTAGTGCAGCCTTTCTTCCCTCCTCTGATAATGGGGCAGGCCCTTACGCCTACATCTTCTTACCAAAAGCAAAGGCTTTTTTGCCATCTGGAGATGTTCCTAGGTTAAGGGCCTCTGCCTCAACATCAATACCACCAGAAACCCCCAGCCAGAACAGGACTAACCGTTCTCAGGGCGGAACCTCAAGGTAGTCACAGCTATCATCAGAGAAGAAAAAATGCCACTTAGGAAGAGGACCAAGCTCTAGGACCTCAGCTACAATCACCCTTAAAGAGCAGCCAGAAGCCTCTAGGTCTCCCCAGGCTTAAAAAGTCATTCCCTCTCTGCACCACCCAAATGCAAGGTTGTTCACAGGAAAGAATCTGTGATATAGAAAGAAAAACAATAGGTTCTTATCTCAGGATACTGCCTCATTCCTATCTTCTATTTGCATCCCCTACCTCCTCAGTGACTGTGTCACTTCTGTATACTGTTCATGTTCTTTTCTGCAAAACAAGAGAGTAAAAGCCTCTCCTGGAGACGAGAGATGAGAGTATAGAGGGTAGGGCTGAGAGAAAGAATTAAAAGGAATCGGTCCAGTTTTTAAATGCTACCTAAGAAATGAAAGAAAAGGGAGGGGATCCTCTTTAGAACTGAGGGCTCTTGAGATCCAATGACTGATCAGTTAGGAAGGTTGGAATCTCATCTGATAGTTGACTTTAAAGCCAGAGGCTGAATGCCATGAAAGCTCAGGGTAATGAAGAAAGAATGCATTTTAAAATCAAAGACTTTAGTTTGAATTCCAGTTCTTCCACTTACTTGCTGCAAATCCTTGGACAACGTTCTTAAAATGCATGGTACTCAAGTCTCCCCACTTAAAATAGGATTATAATATTTGCCTCCAAGGAATATTATTACGATTAAATGAGCCACTGAGCATCAAGTACCTGGACACAATAGACACTGAGTAAATGGAAGCCAATTGTATAATGACTTCTCCGTTTTCTTTCAAGGGTTTTCAATCTCTGCAAACCAAGAGTCAGCATGTTTTGCTGCAGTGACTTTCAAATTGTCTTAGGGAGCAAAATTCTCTCTTCAAAATAAATCAAAAAGATAAAATTGGTCCCATCATCCTCTTCTTTCCTGAGGGGTCCCCTGAGATACTGCCTTTGAACCCTTAGAAAACAATTGGTACGGGATGAATTGGAAGACTTGCATTCTAATATATATTATGCCACTAACTCCCAGGGAGACCCTGGGCAAGCTACCTCTGCTCTGAGTCTCAGTGCTCTTGTTAAAATTTGAGGAAGACTCTGGTTACTGGACTTGCTGTTTGCTTGCTCTCTTCCCCCATGCCTACCTCAGTCTATTATGCTGAATAACTTACTTGTTGGTACTCTATGAGACAGCTATTTTCCTATCACTAGGGTACAACTGTTTCCATTAAAAGAAGCAATATCATCATGTGTTGCCTTGCTCCACACCTGGGTACTTGCATGTGTTAGGATGTCACATGCAACTATCAAACTGAGAGTAAGCCAAGGGTGCTGAGGATGAGGCTGCGGCTTTGGCCAGAGGGCAAAAGAAGCAAAAAGCGACATTATTTGCCTTAATCCAAAGACCCTGAAGATCCTCCATAATAGGAAATCGGGAGCTAGAGTTCCATGGGATTTTAAAGACCACATTATTTCTCTTCAAAATATCTTTAACCTGAGGACTACCTATTGAAAATAAGATGCTTACTAACTCCCTGTAGGCTTTAATTTGTGTCCAGAAACTGTATTACCTACTGGGCAAGTTGTCCAGTGTTGATGAATGGCAGGAATTTGTGCAGGAGACATGAGAGGGCAAATTCTTAAGGAGAGAGCAGGCAGGGGAAAGAGGGTAGGGGAACTGGTGGCCCAAGACTTAAGGAGTTCAAGGAGTCAAGTGTAGGTCTAGGCAAGTTGAATGCCAGAAGAAAGCATCTTGTCATCCCAGCCAAGGCTCTCTGTCAAGATCAACAGGCAAGGCAGAATGAGGCTAAATGAGAGGTTGAAAGTAAGGCTGTAATTGTGACAATACAGATAAGGCATGGCATATAAAAACAGTCCTAAAATACTCTACCTTTAACATATACAACTGTTTTGCATACCTCTCAGAAATCAGAGTAGAATCAAGTTAAAAAAAAAAAACAAAACACATTTTAGAGTCCTTTGAAAACAAATGTCGTACAAACAGAAGATACTACTTATTAAGGTACTGGACCAAATCAGTGCTTGTGATCAGCATCAAGGACAGATGACAGGCGAGTGAACCACTTTCCAGGTGTTCCTTGAGCTGCTAGGGTCTTCCGGGATGGGCCTTACCTCTGCTTCCCAAAAGCATAGGTCCTAATCACCTAAAGCACATACTTAGCATTTGTGTCATGTAGCATATATGCAAAGTTTTTTCTAGTAAACAAGTAGCTCAGCTGGGGAGCTTCCCTAGTGGATTACATGGAGATAATTCCTTAGTGTCCCCTCGAAGCTGAGGCAGGGGCCTTAGAACACACCAGCAGAAGATGATCTAGAGCAGGTGGTCAGCAAAATTGTGCTATAAGGCCAAGAGAGTAAATATTTTAGGCTTTGCAGGCCATACAGTTTTTGTTACAACTACTCAACTTGGTCATTGTAATGCAAAAGCATCCATAGTCAATTTCTAAATAAACGAATGTAGGAAAAAGGCCTGAGTCTCAGCTACTAGAGAGTCTCTGAATTTCTTGGCAGATGGACTGACCCACACCAAATAGACACAAACAAAAACAAACAGAAATCCAGCTGGTCTCCTATCCCATTCACTTCGGAGGGTCACTCTTGGAGAAATATCTTAAGCTCAATGATTTCACTGCTGTCTCCCTTTCTCTGGCACAAGGCCATCCCTGGAGGAGCCCTGTCGTCTATTGGAAGGACAGGATGGCACCGCTCAGTTGAGCTGCAGAGATGATACCCCAAGTATGCATGCATGGGGTAGCATTCAACACGACCTACCACACCCAACATGCCCTAAACACTGTCGAGAGACCAGGGACCTGAAGAGATTGTTGCCAGTGATGGTGGTAGGGGACAGGGGAGGGACACAGGCGTCTAGCACCAATCTTCCCCATGTTCTTCGGAACTTTTCTCTCCCTCTTTTCACCTGACATATTTCTTTTAAGATTTTTATCTTTTTATATTATGGTTGATTTATAATGTCCTATTTCTGCTGTAAAGCAAAGTGCCCAGTCATATATATACATTCTTTTTCCCACCTTATCCTTCATCATGTTCCAACACAAGTGACTGGATATAGTTCCCTGTGTTATACAGCAGGATCTCATTGCTTATCCATTCCAAATGCAACAGTTTACATCTACTAACCCCAAACTCCCAGTCCATCCCACTCCCTCCCCCTCCTCCTTGGAAACCATAAGTCTGTTCTCCAAGCCCATGAGTTTGTTTCTTTTCTGTAGATAGATTGATTTGCGCCATATATTAGATTCCAGATACAAGTGATATCATATGGTACACAGTGGAATACTACTAAGCCATAAAAAAAACCAAAATAACGCCATTTGCAGCAACGTGAATGGAACTAGAAACTCTCGTACTAAATCAGTCAGAAAGAGAAAGATAATCACCTGATATCTTAAGAGCCCGATCACTCATGGAGGAATGAAATCCAGCTGGCAATAGCCAAGTTATCTTCCCAACACACAAGAAAAGAATAGGCGCAGGCCCACATCCATCTTATGTCTCTGTGCTTTCCTCGCTTCACTGTGCCAGAAAGATGTGTCCCTCCACATGTCAAAAGCCAGCCTAGGAAAAAAGGGAGTCAGAGCATCATTTTGAGCCACAACAACAACAAACAAAAAAGAAAGCAAAACAAATGAATGTGACCATGTTCTAATAAAATTTTATTTATCAAAACCAGATGGGGAGTTCCTATTATGGCTCAGTGGAAAAAAATCTGACTAGTATCCATGAGGACACAGGTTTGATTCCTGGCCCCGCACCGTGGGTTAAGGATCAGGCGTTGCCATGAGCTACGGTGTAGGTCACAGACGCAGCTCGGATCTGGCATGGCTGTGACGTAGGCAAGTGGCTAGAGCTCCCATTCGACCTCTAGCCTGGGAACTGCCATATGCTGTGAATGCAGCCCTAAAAAGACAAAAATAGAATAAAAAAATAAAAATAAGTAAAAAATCAGGCAGCAAGATGGATTTGTCCCCTAGGCCATGGTTTACTGACCTCTGATCTAGAGGGCCAGATGTAAAACATTTTAGGCAGGACTGGGTAATATGTACCCAATATGTGACCCAATTTGGTTGTATGTAAGGGATATTTTAAAAGTGTGAGCCATCCTTTCATTATCCTGAACCTCAATTTTGTCCTTTATTCCAGATATCCATTTGGGAGACCTCAGGTAGTCTCAGCTAATAAGGAGAGAATGTAGAAAAGATCAAGAAAGGCAAAAAAAAAGAATGTTTAACGGTTATGAAAGGTTAATAGAGAAGAGAACTATGGACATGTGGAGTCTTAGAACTGGCCTTGCAAGAGACGTAATGCTTCAACTGGTAGATGTATTTCCATAATAATTAATAAGAATGGGCCACTGAGAACTGGATGAGAGCGGAAAACTATGACTGCAGCAGAGGGAGCTTAAATTACATACAAGGCATTACCATCCACATCAATTAGGCGTTTACTTTATGCCAGGACCAGCGCTAGGAATTTTGCCTATGTTATTGCATTTAATCCTCACCCCTCCCTTCCAGTAGAATATTGCTTCTGCTAAAACACAAGTGGTCTCAGGGGCAGAGAAATGATGTCACTTGCCCAAGGACATGAAGCTAATGTGTGGGGACACCAAGATGACAATAGAGAACAATCTAACATCAGAGCCCATATCCCCTGGCCCGCATTTCCTGACTGCCTTAGAGTCCAAAGCCTGCGTTGCTCAGGGAGGCTGAGGGCTTGCTCCTGAGTCTCAAGTCCAGAGAGTGGAACCTCCCCTCTCCAAAGTGTTGTCATTTCAACCAGGGCACTCTGGCCAGGCGTCCGCTCTCTCCAGAGCCTTTTTTATGCAGCTACCCAGATGGGGAAAGGCTGGGAATCACTCTTCCACCCTGAAGACCCTCTCTCTCACACATGTGGGCGGCCCCATGACCTTCACACAGTACCCTAGACAGGGCCAGGCTCAGCAAAAGTGGGCACTGAGGGGAGTAAGCCTGGCGCAGAGGAAAGTGTCTGAGGACTAGAGGGGTGGGGGCGCCCAGAGTCATCCCCCACTGCCCTCCCTGCTCAAAGAGGGCCTGAATGGAAGCTGTAACTTGCATAGGAAATCCATCCCTCAGTGCTGCCAAGCATGGGGGGGGGAGAATGTTTAAAAGTAAAGCTATAATATGCCTGCAATAAAAGTTTACCAGCTTTTATATAGGTTCCCAATAATGAGGGGAGATATTTCAGCAGCCCGGAGGTGCCATGAGGGGAAAAGCAATTCTCGGCACCACCTCTTTAAGGTGAGAATCTGCCTCCCCCATATGGCTCAGAACTGGGCGTTTTTCCCATTTCAAGGAGATTGCATCAAGCTCTGTGTGTCTTTCATTCCTCATTGGGGTTGGTAATGATTCCTCAACTCTTCTGAATGAAGAGTTTTAAAGTCTAAGTTTGCACTGGAGATGAGTGGTAAATTTTTATGCCCCAAGCCTTGGAAGAGTCAGAAGTTGCAGCAACAGAGAGGTAAAGAGGTGAGGAATTCCAGAATGTTCTAGGAGTTCAGGGCGGTGGGGAAGAGGAAGTTCGTGTCAAGTTGTGAGCTCTGGGAAAGAAATGGACACAGGACCAAAAAGTTGTTGCAGCAGACGAGGATCTTAAGGGGCCATGTCCCCAGGAGGTGGCCAGAACCTTAGAGGAAATTATAGGGAAGGCTCTCCCAGCCTGCCTGGAAAAGGGGTATGACTCAGGGGCTAGAAAGAATGACTGGCAACCTGGAAGAACAGGGAATGGCTTCAGAGATTCAGAGGAGGGGGCAGAAAGTAGGTGATGGCCAAGAGAAGGGAACAGCGCTGGGGGGAGGCCAGTTCAAAGGCAAATAAACCAAGTGTGGAACCAGAAGGAGAGAGGCCTCTCTTCCAAGCTGCCTGCCCTCCACCCAGAGGGACAGAACTCTCTTTTCCTAGGCAGAAAGCTGATTGAAGCCTGGGCTGAGATGCCCTCGGGATTGGACACAGACCAATGGGACCCCACAGGATTCATGGGCTGATGGGCATTATGTCCAACCTCATTAGCAGATGTGTGCCCAATTTCCAACACATGATCGTGTAGACACACACAAGACCCAATCTGACATGTGAGTTTTCAATGAAAATAGCTTGTTACACATATCAAGAGGGTGAGAAAGCCATGGGCAGGAGGGATAATTAACCTACTTGGGAAAAACCAACAGATTTCAAGTACTTGAAAGGACATTAGCTCCTCTCTCCTGGCATCCAAACAGTGTCACTTATAAGTGAATGACAGCTGTCTCACTGCATCAGGGGCCCAGCAAACCCTCTGCCTCATCACATTGTCCTCAGTAGCTAATTGGGGTTGTTGCTCATGCTAAAAACAGCCATCGTAACTCTCCCCTTCTTTCAAGATCAAGCTCAAATCACCCCTCTCCTGCCCCCATATGAAGAGGTCTAGGACTTCTCAGTCCAACAACTTTACTTAAAACACCTGGAATCAAAGTTACCTGGGTGCCATTTCTGGGTTATCTTGAAATAGAAGTTCTTCCATCCCGTGCCCAAGTCTTATAACCCTAACTGAACCATGAGTACTTGGAGACCAAAGGAGAATCTTTCTGGATGTTTGACCCATTGGGTTACAAAGAACTCTGTCCCATCTAATTGAAAGGGAAGTGTGATTTTTCTGGATAGTATGAAATATTAGGAAGCAATGAAAAAGGATGAGTTGGAGCCATATATGCTGATTGACCTAGGAAGACTTCCATTTCACTTTTAATGGGAAAAAAAATGATTATATGGTTATACACATTATATGATCTCATTGTTGAAGAAAAGAGAAAAAAAAACTTTTTTAATATTTTATAAAGAGTGAACTATGCTTGAGTGACCATAGACAAAAGGACAGAAGGACATATACCAAACCCTTAATATTTGTTTAGAGGGGTGGGGTTGGGGATGGAGGAAGGAGTTAGCTTTTTCTTTACAGGTCTCTGTCTCCTTTGACTCACTGAAACAAGCATGCTTTACTTTTTACTCTGAGAAGGGGTCACTAAGCATTAGAAATAACGCCAAATCCAGCTAGGTCAGTTATTGCTCTAGCACAGACAGCATCACCTCTTCCCCATGAAGGTAAAGGCCAAGCCCTGCATGGAGAGGGGACTGGCAGATCCTCTCTCACTTCTGCCACCCCACGGGCATCCACACTGGGGATGCTTTCTAAGGCACCTGCTTAAACTGCTCATCTACTCATCTCCCCACCTCTGAGGCCCCAGCCCTGTCACTCACTTCTCCTTAAAGTAACCCACAGTGGGTCTGTTTCTTCTTTAGCCCCATCTAAAACAGCACCTGAGAACTAGATAGTGTCTGTTTTTCCTTCCAGCTCCACTCTGCACCTGTATCCTAGTGCCCCCAGGTGGCTAGCATCCATGGACTGCCACCACAAGATCCCCTTACTGCGCTGGGTTCAGCCAACTGGAGGATCAAGGGATGAGAGGGTAGGAGAAGAGGGGGGCCAGGCTCTTCATTCCCCAGCTCTTTCATAGCCCAGCCCCAGGCTGGCAATAGCTGTGTTCCTCTACTGAAAACCACTACTGCCGTAGGGGACCCCTTCTGCAGCTTTTGCATTCTTAGGGTGTGGTAAGTGCTTCACGCCTAGGGTCGGGGTGAATGTGGTAACAGTTTCTTGCTGTTACTAATCTCCAGGTGCTTTCCATCCCTCGCTGGTTCCCTCAAACATGCCTACACTTGTGTACAGTCCCTCTATTAAATTCTCTTCAATCCCCCCTCTGAGTGTACCATCTGTTTCCTGCCAGGACCCTGAACAGTTTCCCCACACTCTGGGGTGTTCCAGCAGAGAGCAAGGGCTGTATCAAATACTGCCTATGCTGTGAGAAGCCTCTCCAAGCCAGAGATGAGCACAGCCTTGAAATACATCTCTCAGTCAGGCTGTCAGGCCAGGACCTGGCTGGGGGGCGGGGTCTACAAAAGGCAAGCCATGCATCCTGCTGCTGTCACCCACTAGCCACAGAGAGGGGGTACACAAGGCTAGCTTGCCTCCCTGCAGTCCGTTTGAACAAAAGAATCAAGCAATCTAAGAGAGATGGAACTCCCCCTGCCCCCTCGCAGGCTAGACACAATCAGAGGGGTGCTGTGAAGCCAGCCACCATAGCCAGCTACCTCCCGTGGCAAAGTTACGCTCCTGCGCCTCTCACCCAGCAGGTGTCAATCAGGCAAGGAAACGGGAAAGAACAGATGCAAACAAGCCAACTAAAAATACACCCGTTGCAAACTTCATTAAATGTGCTGGAGTATTCTCAGCCCCCGGGGCAATGATGGGACCTCAGAATCTCAAGGGGCAGGAAAGAAATGGAAGCTAGAGTAAAATTCAATATGAAAACAACAGTAATAATGACAGATATAGATATCTGATACCAAAAAATATTCCTGTTCATATTCAAATCCTAATTGACCTAACACACCTAATTATTAACAAGCTGAGCAAGGATGAGCTGTGGCCTCCATATCAGCTCCCTTCCACTGTCCAGAGCCCATTGTTCAATCACAAAAACTCCAGGGGCTGTGAGAAGAGACCCATCTCAGGCCCAGTTCTAGACAAAGCAGGAGGTTGCAACCAAGTGGGGCCTGAAGACTAGGCACAGATGACAACAGACAAGCAAACAACCTCTCTACCCTCATTCACCCACCCACTTTCTTGGCAGCAAGAAAGAAAAGATGTTCTAGACCCAGTTTTAGAACAGCCAGGAAGACAAAGGGCTGGTTTGATACCCATAAAGTCTCCTGTGCTACTTTAATTTTAATGAGAACACTGATTGCATGTTATAGCAGTCTGGTTTAAACTGGCTAAGTGGAAATGGAGACCAATTAACTCATATAACTAAAAAGTACAAGGGTGGTTCCCCCATGGCTGGACGTAGCCATGGGGGAACCACATCATCAATGGACATCATCAGGAATTTCTGGTGCTCTACTTCCCACATCTGCTTCCTTGGTGGGACTTGATTCTCACGACTTGTGGGCCCCCAGAAGCTCTAGGCTGATACCTGTTATTAAGCAACTCTTAGAGGAAAGTACATGCTACTTCCCGAAGAGTTCCCAAAGGAGTCTTAGACTTCATTTTCAATGATGAGACCTGTGTCACTTGCCTATCTGTAACCAATGCTGTGTCTCGGAGAATGGAAGGCTCTAATTGGCCAGGTCTGGGTCATGTGCTCACCTCCCTGTCTTAGAAGTGGAGTAATCTGGTATAGAGTAGACATTCAAAAAATATATGTTGAATGCATGAACATGTGAATGAATGAATCAAAGAAAGGCCCAGAGGGTTGAAGGTTTGGGTACACTGGGGGACAGTGAGCTGGCCACTGTAGGTAAAAGAACGTGATGAGAAAGCCAAGAATGAACAGATAGTATCCGATGTGGGCACCATGGGCAAGGTGCTCTGACAACTGGACTACAAGCTGCAGGACCCATGGAGAAGCCCAAATGAGTTGTCTTCCTTCTGGAGCTTACAACCTGCCAAGAGTCGTTACCTGTGCATCTTAACAGGGAAAATGTGAAGGGCTTAACAGGAGCAGGGAGCCTCCACCTTACCACCTGGGGAGGCAGGAGGGCTTCAGGGACCTTCCGGGGGTGGGGGTGTTTGGAGTTGGTGAGTGGGAATAGACAGGTAGAAAAGAATGAGTGCTTCAGGCAGAACGGCTGCTGGGAGATGGGAGCAGGGGTGGGAGGTGCGGTGGAGGACAGGCCTGTGAGAGGGGGTCCTGGAAAGTGGGGCTATCAAAATAGGTTCAGGAGACCCTCAGGGAAAGCTGAAGCTTCCGGCCAGGTTTAGAAGTTCACTCTGTTGGCTCTGGGGCACTGCCTTCTCTTCTTGAACCAGTTCATCTCAGTCACCTCGCTAGAAACTGCACCTCTCTTCTCTTGGGGCGTCTCAATTCAGATTCATGGTTCTAAGGAATTGACATGCTCTCTCCTTGCAACGGGCGGCTGCTACAGGGGTGGATGATTCTTCTCTGAGGGGCAGCATCTTCAGGCTATAAATCGCCTCCCTGACTTTCAACCATTTCCAGCAACCACGGCATAGCTCATCTTAAAGAGCCATGTTTCTCGGCATGCACGATCAACTCAAGTTTAAACTGATTATTGAAATCTACAAGCTGTTAATCCAGTGGCTACCGCGAAGCCCCATTCTCTCCACTGTTTAATCTTCACTTACAATGAAAGAAAATCATGTGTGCCCTCAGTGGCTTTCAGCAACCCCCGCCAGGCCTTCTGGAGAAATTCTGCAGTCATTCCACACAGCAAACACATTCACAAAATCTCCCTCTGCCTCACCCATTTCCATCTCCTATCTCTGTCCCTCAATGGGGCATATCTGGAAATTACTGGTCAGGGCAAGCAAGGGAATCACTCGACAGGGGAAAAGTCTGGATTCTCAAGGATCTTTACCAGGGTTGGCCCACCCTGCAGGGAAGTAGTGCAGTGAGCTCTGGGTTGGGTCCCTCAGCAGTGGTGAGCCTTGTCAAGGGCTTCCTGGGAGTAACCGAGGAGCATCACTGCAATGGGTAGTTGTGTCCCTCCCCAAGGAAGCAGCTTTACTGCTGGACTGGGGCTCACAGAGGCCAGGGCAGGCACTCACCTGGCCAAGCCCCCCTGTTCCCACTCCAGATGAGCCACAATCACAGGGGCAGACTCAGCCCACATCACTTTCCTCTCTACCTTCCTGTCTCCTGCTCAGAGCCCATGATGAGACCTCCCCCAGCATCTGAGATCTTTCCTGGACCAGTCTCACTTCCTCTCCAGCCTTCTCTGGCCCCTACCTCTTCACATACCCTTGGTTCTAGCCACAGTGAACTGCCCCTGTTCCCCCAGAAATCCATACCCCATCTTATTCCTATCCTTTGCTCCCCCCGACTCCATGACCAGCACCCCCCCATGCTGCCACCATTCTTCCCTGATAAATACCCAGCTCTCAAACTTCCACCGAACCTCCAAGCTCTAACATCCCTTTTCCATAAAGCCTCCCCATCCTTTGAGCTCATGTGGGATCTTTCCTCTGAACTTCTGTAGCCCTGTTTGTGCATGTGAGTATGTTCCTCCTGCTCCACTTTGTATTACAACTGCACAGCATGGAGTTTAGGAAAGTAAAATTTTGCTGTGTGGCGCTAGGCAAACAACCTAACCTCTCTATGCCTGGATTTCCTAACCCGTAAATTAGAAACAGTATTTCTACTTCAGAGTTGTTGAGAAAGATAAATAGACCAATATCTTAAAACAAGATGTGTGGCAAGATCTAGCATATAGTGACTGTTTAAAAATCACCAGTTGTATTCTCACCATTAGAGTGGTTGTTACCCATTTATGTCTCCCAATATGTTCTGAATTCCTTCAATAGGACAATGCCTTGTTCATACAGGAATCCCTCTCATTGCCTGGAAGATTTCCTGGCACACAGCATGCATTTATTAATTGATACATAAATGAAAAAGCAAGCAAAAGAACAAGCTGTGTAGCCCTGGCTTCTGATTGGATTAATTTTTTTTTTAACTTGGGTGTTGTGCAGACACACTACACAGAGCACTTCACCTCATTCTTTCCATCATTCAGCCATTGCTCTCGTTTAATCAGTCAACAAGGCTTTCCTTAGCACTTACTTACTCTGTGTTAGGCACCAAGGCAAGAGTTCTGCCCTCATGGAGCTTGAATCTGGCAGAGGCGATAGGCCTTAATGAATATTGGGTCAAATAGCTATAAATCATAACTGTGATAATTATTAGGGTGGAATTTAATAGGAGGGAATGTATAGCTGGGGAGGGCAGGCAAGCAGCAGTACCCAGCACCAGGGGCCCTTAATCACAACACTTTCTATGGGGTTGTACCCCTAGGAGAAACTCCCATAAAAGAGAAGTCAAACGATGCCCCCACCAGAAATGTGCAATGCACTTGCCCGAGGAAGTGTTTCTTAGGAAGTATCCTAGGCTGAGACAGATAGGATGAGTAGGATTCAACCAGAAGAAGAGGCAGTAATGAGTATCACAGGCAGAGACCCCATGGCAGGGAGTAGTACGGTGGTTTACGGGACCTGAAAGAAGATGACTGCATCTAAGTCACAGAACACTGGGGGCAGGAGGAGCCCAATGAGGGTTAAGGGGAGGAAGGTGCCAGACTACCTGGGGCTTTGAGGATCCCTGTCTTTGCTTGCAAGTGGAAGTGTATGGGTGAGTTCCCTCAGAAACACCTCAAAGCCCAGTTTCCCTAGTATGTCACCTTCACCACAGAGGCACCCATTCGGAAGCAATGGCCTAGGCGGGTGAGGTCCACACCCCTACCTGCCTGACTTTTCATTTTCAATCTCTCCCAGGACCCACATGGCCCCTTAAGCCAGAACCAAGCCTCAAAAATCCTTGGTTATACCCCATCTGGCCACTAGGGGCACATGGGTCCCCACCTGCTCCAACTCCACTTCTGGAAACCCCTTTGAATTCTGCATTCGGCAAACACAAGATGTGCCTTGCGGGAGGACTTCTTCCTCAGGAATTAAAGAAAATCTAGAGCGACAGAGTGCACAATATCAAAT
The DNA here is from genome assembly GCF_054392235.1 of Sus scrofa. Taxonomy (NCBI): domain Eukaryota; kingdom Metazoa; phylum Chordata; class Mammalia; order Artiodactyla; family Suidae; genus Sus; species Sus scrofa. Next base: position 138,176,333 of record NC_139396.1, on the reverse strand, counting down.
AAACCCCAAAAGGACTGAGCTTGTCTTCTGCTGGATAATCATGCCCAGATTCCCGAGCTGCTCTTCAATCCTCCACCATCCTGCCTCCCCGACCCTGTAGGAAGCCCTCAGTTGCTCCTCCCTTCCTGGAAGGCTCCCAGAACAAAAAGTGAGATTCCTGACCTGGCTCAGCTAAAAGCAAGTACAGGACCATCCTTTCCTAGGGTTCAGAATTTTACCTTCTGTAGTGCAGCCTCAGAGCAGCTTGTTGGTGGTTCCTGTTGAACTTTGTCAACTTAGCACTCTGGATTTCTCTCAAGTTTGGTTTCTTCTGAGCCAGTGGTTCTTAAATTGCTACGATTGTTAGACCCTCGGGAGCATTCCACTCTTCCTTAGAAGGTAAACCCACAAACAAATGTCTCAGACCATTTCAGGGGATTTATGGGCATCCCGAACCATCTATGGAAGCAAACTCCATCCCAGGTTCAGACAGCCTTCCCTAAGCCTTTGCTAGTGATGCCAGAGACTGGGAATCCTCCAAGACAGCTTCCCTCACCTTATACCTGGGGCAGAGTCTTTGTTTTTGTTTTTCTCTCTTCCTAGACCCAGACCTACCTTTTTAAGTCTACATCCTGAGATTTCCAATGGAGGAAACTTTTCTTTGAAACCTCCCCAACTGCCTTGCTGTGAAAATCCCTGAAGCAGTTCCCCCACAAACAAATCTTGGCTATATCTCTTGTCCTTGCCCAAACCATCCCATGAAAATCCTTTTGTAGGATTTTAATATGGATCGTGCTAGAGAGAATAGAAAAGCAGTGGGGAACTTTGTGAAATAAATTTGGGAAACACTGGATCTAACAAAGTTAACTCTGTTTCTTTGCCTTAGGACTTCCCAGAGCCTTCAATATGCTACTGTACTTCTCAGGCCTATTTGACTGCATAGCCCTTTTTCACAGAACTTCTTATGGGGTCAGTGATGCAAGGAAACAACTTTTAAAAACTGCCATTCTCACTTTGTGTTATACTTAAGACTAACACAATATTATAATCCAACTTCAATTTAAAAAAAATTTTTTTTTGTCTTTTTAGGACTGCACCTGCAGCATATGGAGGTTCCCAGGCTAGGGGTCAAATTGGAGCTGTAGCCACCAGCCTACGCCACAGCCACAACAATACCAGATCTGAGTGTCCTCCGTGACCTACACCACAGCTCATGACAACACCAGATCCTTAATCCACTGAGTGAGACCAGGGATCAAACCCGCAACCTCATGGTTTCTAGTTGTATTTGTTTCCACTGCACCATAATGGGTACTCCTCAAAATGTTTTTTAAAAAAGAACTACAATCTTAAACCACTTCCACCACCAACATAGAATTAGGCAACTCCTCAAAAGTGGGATTTGGGAGTAGAAATTTGGAACAAATGCATTGGTTGGTGGAGAGCTGTGATTTTCATCCTTGGCTGTGGATTAGAATTTCCTGGGGAGTTTTGGAAATGTACTGTTGCCCAGACTCCACCCACAAGAAGTTCCAGGTCTTTCGATCTGGAGAGGGACATTGTTTTCTTTTTTTTTACTGCTTAAAATAAAAAAAATAGCTAGGGGATAAGAACGTGCCAAATTTCTTAATGGGATTAATTATGACTAAGTTCAGCTGCAGTGTAAAATGAGATGAGACGGCTTAAACAGAGTTTATTTCTTTTGTATATAAAAGTTCAGTGGTAAGTAATCTAAGGCTGGTATGGTGATTCTGCTTCATAAAATCCTCAGGAACTAAAGCTTTTTCATCTGATTGCTCCCTAGAGCACCCTAGGGTGTGGTCCTGATTTTCATGGTCCAGTATGGCAGCTAAAGCTCCAGTCTTCACATCTCTGTCTTCTAGGCAGCAAGAGAGAAAAAGAAGAAAGAATGGGCAATGGGCACGTGCCCAATGGCTTAATGAAGTTGCTCCTAAGCTAATAAATGGAACTTCTCCTTACATCTCATTGACTAAAACTTTGTCACAGGGTCGCACCTATCCACAAAGAGTTGTGATTTTTTTTCTTTCTTTTTATGGCTACATCTGCAGCATATGGAAGTTCCCAGGTTAGGGAATGAATCAGCGCTGCAGCTGAGGCCTACCACCACAGCCATGGCAACACCAGATCAGAACCACATCTGTGAACTATGCCACAGCTTGCAGCAACACCAGATCCTTAATTCACTGAGCAAGGCCAGGGATTGAAACTGCATCCTTGCGGAGACTATGTCAGGTCCTTAACCCACTGAGCCACAATGGGAACTCTAGAACTAAAATCTTTATTCTAGTTGGCCATGTGTCCAGATAAAAGTCAGATGTTCTATTGAAAATAGAAAGAATACATATGGAGGGTGGCAATTAGCAGCCTTACTTAAACGAGCAGTTTAATTAGATAGAACATGTATACTCCCAAGCATCCTATCTGGCTATGAGTGACCACAAAGAAGGTAGATTATCCCTAGAGAGCAGCAGAGGAAAAGAATCACTCAGAAGATCATCCAACAAAAAGTCTTTTCTGGGACCCTGTTTTCACAGATAAGCCAAATGCATCCCCATAGAGGCTGCGGCAGCTGAGAAGGGACAGATTTGGGATCCCAACCCAGAGCTGTCTGGGCATTACGTTCTGAGACCTTGGTTGCTTGACAGAGGGAAGGGAAGGTATAAGAACCTTTGTCTGGAGCAAAAAGTACCCAGACAGACACAACCCAAAGCCTTGCTTTGGTGTGAACACACAGCCCTTATGTGCGTTCTAGAGTGGAGGCTCCAGAAAGGACCTAAGGGGGTTAGTGCCTCCCCCACAGCTATCCTGCTGGGCTAAGGCTTTGCCCTCTGGGAACCACATCAAGTGGCCAAGACCAGTGTTTCTAAGTATGTGGCACTTTCTTCATCTTATTCCTTGGTGGGGATGGGTTGGGGGGTGGGGCTGGAGATCTCAGACATGAAGTTATCACTCGGAGGGGAATGGGGAGATTGTTTTTTTTTTTCTCTTTTTGGGGCCACACCCATGGCATATGGAATTTCCCAGGTTACGCAACAGCCACAACAACATCAGATCCAAGCTGTGTCTAAAACCTAGACCAGAGCTCATGGCAATGCCAGATCCTTAACCCACTGAGCAGGCCAGGAATCGAACCCGCATCCTCATCAATATTAATCGGGTTCGTTAACCACTGCACCACGACGGCAACTCTGTAATGGGGAGATCTGATGCTGGCAGGGAATCTAGTCCCCAGGCGTGGGGCTCCTTCTGGCCATGGGGCAAGGGTAGGCCCCCCACTTATCTTTGTCAACTTTGTTAAACTTGTTCTTCTCAGAACTGGGCTCTCTTCAAGCAGATGGTTCCCAGGATGAATTCTTAGCCATGTCATTGGGTGATATCTGCTTACATCCATCCATCAATCAACGGCCTGTGGAGCAGCGCAGCTGGTGACATCCAGAGACCTGTGCTTGACCCTAGGTGGGAAGGAGGGGGCATGAAACAGAAGGATTCCCTTCCCTGAGAGCTACTAACTCATTAGACAGGCGGAAGTAATCCGCACAAACCTCCCAGATGGCAATTAAATTACAACCAAGGGCATGTGCCAGCTGTCTTAAAGATGATTCCCAGAAACCAACATGTGACACCTCTGCTTACATCTGCAGCTGCCTTGAGCTGGGTCAGCTGGGCTGGAATGGGGGTGGAGGTGGGGGGTCCAAGAAGTCTTCGTCAAACTCCAGACAGGGCAAACACACCAGGCATGAGTGTGTGTACGTGCAGGTGTGTGCATTGTCAGACTGGCCTTTGCCAGAAGTGTCAAGGCGCAGGTTTGTCCCTGCCTCTGTTTAAAGTGCCCTTCTCCCTCTTTCCTCAGCACCCTCTGCCTCCATCCCTCGCCTCCTCGACTGCCCACCCACAACTCACACAAGAACCAGTGCTCCCTCCAGCCCCAGAGATAACCAATGTACTGTGATTAAAGGCATGAGCCCTTACCAGGGGCATCTGACTCTACAATGGAAAAGGAACAATGCTGAAGCCCTGAGACTGGATCTCTAAATGAGATACTTCATGATGGGGGGCTGGTTTTCTAACAGCTTTTATAAACCTCCGCTAAGTCACACACAGTGCTGGGCAAATCATGTCTACTGTCTTGTTCGACCCACTTATAACAGTTCTGCAAAGGACATATTCCTGGTTTCATCTCTCAGAAAAGGAAGAAGAATAGGGCTTGCCCAGGGTCACCTGGTGGAACAGAGTCTGCCCTTTTTCAATACGCTATACCTGGATGGCAAAAAGATCACAGTGTGGATGGGGACAGATGGAGAGACGAGCTCCTCAGAGCCCCTCCAGGCAGACACCCAGAACCACTCCCTCATCCAGGCTGACCCCACATCCATCAGGCCCCAGGTCCTTCTAGAGCCTCCCTCTCAACCCCACTCCCTCCTTACCTCTTTCCCCTCCCCCAACCCTCCACCTGCCCTCCCTTCCCTCCTCTCCTCTTTCACTTTGGGAAGTAATTCACAAGGCAGGATTATCTGCCCTTGCATTCACACCTCCCCCAGTGATGTGCTGGTTCTGGGCCATCCCTAAGCAGTTTTTAAGAAAGCAATCTAAGCTGAATTGGGTGTGCTTCTCCGCTTCAGATTTCAGCAATGGAGTCATTTCTCTGGAAAATAAGGATAATGAAACATGTCCTCTAATTATCCAAAGCCTATTTCCATGAATAATTTAGGAGCAAAGAGGCAAGGGCTTCTTACCTGTTTGCCGCAGCACCACTCCTGCACCCCACCTCTCCCTCACTCCTGGGGTGCTTCTTAATTCCCCCCAAAAGACTGCACCTCTCTGCACACTGAAGTACCCAGAAAATGGGTCACCTGGAAAGGCCAGTTAAAAAACCCAGCAGTATATGTAGAACCCACGCCATGTGCCTGGGCTAAGCATATTGCATGTGTTCCTTCATGTAATTCCCTCCCTATCTGGTATTATCTGCAGTTTACAGATGAAGAAGCAGAGGCTCAGAAAGTGAAAGAAGTTATCCCAGGACATATAACTAAAATGTGATAGAGGAAGGATTCAGCCCTAGGACCTGGCAGAGCCCAGGCACTCTGCCAGCACTCCCGTGCACAGTGCTGAGTCCATCTCACAGAGGGGGCGGGGCCTTCCTAGGCTGCCGTCCTGACCACCCTGCTCCTTGTGCCCACTCTCAATTCCAAAGCAGGAGAGCTCTTTCAGCTCTTTCCAATGCTTTATAATTTGCACTGAATCCCTCCCCTCTGATGATGTTTCTAGACTCCCCAGTTTATAGCACCGACTTCCTGCAGGATCTGTTTGGTGGACAGAAACTTGGGAAACGTTTTTGAGCCTTCTGGCATCTGGGGCCAGGCTTTGCCTTATCTCAACTCCAGCTCCTCAGAGAAAATTTTACAAAGTTTTATGTATAAATGAAAGCAGCCGTAGCACCCACAATCCCCTCCCCTTCCTAACTAAGAGGAGAGATGGGAGGAGCACACATGCGAATAGGATGTTTAGCTTCTTGATCTAAGACGTTTGCACTCGGATCTTCTCTGGTTCTTTACCTTCTCCCTGTGAGACAGGGCACATGGTCTCCTGCTTTATACTCAGCACAGAGAAGGGGTCCACGTTGGCCCAGACCCCACCAGCAGACCAAAGCCTGTCCACCCCAATCATGAGTGGGCTTTGATCAGTTCCATGGCAAAGCCGGCCAGTGGACTCCCGGAATCCATTCCCAACTCTTCCTTAGACACCGAATCCTGAGACTTATTCACACACACTGTCTCCAGGAATAAAGGCTACATGTCCTACCTCCCTAGGCAGCTGGGTTGTGACTACATGAAATGGAGCAGAAGTGTGGGAGAAACTGCCAGGAAGTCTGCCTTTCTTTCCCTTTTTCCATTTGCTGCCCACACTCCGATGTGATGGTATTAAAGACCAGAGCTACTGCCAAACTGGAAGGAAAAGAGTCCCCGACCTCATTCCTCTCTTGCCCTTCTCCCAGCTGCTGGCCCTTCTCACTGGCCACCTCCACCTGGGAGACAGAGGACTTGAGCTGAGTGGTCCTTAGTGGTCGGTTTCTGGGGCTCAGCTAGGGAACCTCCAACCAAGACAGGCAAGACTCCAGAAGACCCTCACCCGTTTCTCCATTAGGCAGAATCCAAATCGCTCATCCATTCCCACTGGGACCCTCACTCCTTGCCCTTTAAACTTGCCTCTGCTCTCCCAGCCACAGGCATTGGAGCCTGTGGCCAATTTGTATACAGATTGCGATTTGTACTTGCTGATTCTTTTGGTTTTTGTTGTTGTTGCTTTCCATTTTTCATTGTGATAAAATATAGATTCCATAAAATTTACCATTTTAACTAGGTTTAAGTGCATAGTTCAGGGGCATGAAGTACATTGGCATGGCTGCGCCACCATCACCACTGCCCATCTCCAGACTTTGTCATCACCCTAAACAAACTCTCACACAAGGGCTCCTCCCTCTAGCTGCTGGCAATCACTGTTCTGCTTTCTGTCACTATGCGTTTGATGACTCTAGGTACCTCATATATATGGAATCATAGAATATTTGTCCTTTTGTGACTGGCTTATTTCATTTAGCATAATGTCTTTGAGCTTCATACATCATGTAGTGTGTATCAGAATTTCCTTCTTTTTTAAGACTAATACTTCATTGTATGTATAACCCCATTTAGTTTAAGTATTCATCCATCAATGGACACCTGGGTTGCTTCCACCTTTTGGCTATTGTGAATAATGATGCTATGAGCATGGGTGTATGATATCTTTTTGATTCCCTGTTTTCAATTATCTTGAATATATACCCAGCAGTGGAATTATGAGCCATACAATAATTCCGTGTATAACTTTTTGAGGAATCACCACATTGTCTTTCTACAGCAGCTGCACCGTTTTACGTCTGCATCACTGCTAATTGTTCTTTATCCTTCTTTTCATGGCATCTTACATGCATGCTTATTGTTTCCTCATCAAGAAAATCAGTATGTCCAGTGTAAGGACCACGCCTTCTCTTGCCTATGGTTTTGACAGCAAAAACTATTTATGGGGAACCCAGGAGAGAAAGACAGGGCAAGACACCAAGCACATTAACAAAGATGGCCAAGATTCTTTCCTAGACCTCAAGAAATAAAGATTTTCAACCTAGAAAGAAAAATGGCCCAGGAAATAAATGCAGTGATATGGCCTGTGACAAAGAAACTAACATGCTAATTCTCACAGGGTTGTTTATGGAGGTTTTCCTAGTAAAGTTGGCATTTGAGTTGGGCCATGAAAGGTGAGAAGAGTGTCTACAACCAGCACTGAGAAAGGGAACTCAGGGTGAGAGAAACAGCGATAGCAAAGGCATGGCAGTATAAATCTTCCGGTGTGTTTAGGGACCAGCAGGGACTTGGGGAGGCCAGTGCATAGAGCAATGAACTGAGAAGCAAAGTTGACAGGGTGAGTTGGGGCCAGGAATGAAGATCTTATTAGGTACGGTGTTGAAGAATTTTGTCTTTATTTGGGAGGCAATGGGGAGCCACTGAATGTTTTTGAGCTGGCAATGTCATGATCAGAAATTTGTTCTAATAAGGAAAGCAACAGCAGTGTGAGGATGAATCGGGAGGGAGGAGATCAGAGGCAGGAAGCCAAGTCGAAAGGCCACTGCAAGTTTGACATGTACCAGATCATTAACAATGAAAGAGATGCTGAGGACAGGGAATTCTGTGTTGGGGATTCTGGTAGGAGAGCACTGTGCAGGGTGCCCTGTAGGATGTGAGCTCATCCTCCCCCAGAGGAAACTCACTGTGTGCTGCCTTCCCCAGCCTTTCTCAGTTTACATGTGGTGTAGACTCCCAGTCAAGAATCACTTAGCCTTCTGTAAGACCCACTAAGCCAGTAGTGAAATGACCCCATTGCAAAGGCTAGGGATGGCCAGGTGGGCAGCGCCTAGATGGAAGGCATGGCAGACACACAGGGCACCTTGGTGGTGGAGATCATGTCAGGATCCCTACTGGATTCCAGAGCCTGAGAATTCTACGCATCTCTGCCCTTCTCTACCTCGAGTGCCAGTGAGATGAGCAATGACCAGGGCAAGCAACATCACAGTGAAAACAATGCAGATCTGAAAACTCCTGTACAATGATGCCTAGAGCAAGTCCCCACCCCATACTCCCAAGTATCAATTCAAGGGAGAGCAGAAAGAAGAGAAACTGAGCAATGGCCCAGATCAGACAACATAAAGTGTGGTTTTTTTTCCATTCATCACAATGCCAGATCTGTTATAGTTAAATGGAAATGCTACGAGTTCTATACCAGAGAAGGAGCTGTTCTTACAACATTGTCTTTTACCCTCTGCACTTGGAACAGAATTCCACTTTAGGTGCCTAGCACACGTGGCTCAGTATGCTGAGGGCACACAAGTCAGGGAGGCAGGACCAGACCCACGTCTCAAAGCTGTGGGAACTTGGCTGAGAACCGAGGAAGGATGGAAAGATGCTGGGGAACAGGGCCACTGTGTACACTTCTGCAGAGCCACCCACCGCACCAGGGCTCTTGCTAGGCAAGGTGCATTTTCTAATTTGCCCATGGGCTCTATGTGGAGTAGCTGTAGCCCTGGCATAGGCTTTTTAATTGGCAGGATGGGGCTTCAGAAATCATCTCCCATCTCTGATGTCCCAAGGTCAGATAGCTCTCATAGCCCATGTAGCTCTATATGCCACCCCTTCATGATTATAAAGTCACGTGTATTTGTGTGAACAATCATCAATGTCTATCTTCCCCCTAGATCAAAAACTCCATGAGAGCAGGGAACTAGGGGTTGTTTTTATACCCAGAGGTACTTGGCATGTGGTAGATAACAGAGATTTCATGCGTGAAAAACTACTGTCCCTGCAGGACACAGGACCCTGCAGGATGACTTTTGTGCCCCAGTTCCTTTCCCCAGCACCAGGCTCCAGTTCTTTGGAGAATGTCTGTGCACTAGGAGTGGGTGAGAAGTCTGGCTATCATCACCTCCAGGTCTTGAAGAGAGTGCATTATGTGAAAACTCTCTAGTCACAGGCAAACACAGAAACCAAATTAGGCTCCCTCCCTTTTCGTGTCCCATCCCTTCTGCCACAGGTAATGCAATGAGCTGGCCCAGGAACCCCATGACAGAATGATGGAAAAGTCCAATTTTCTAAAAAGCATCTAAGTCAGATTTTGCCTGAAATCCACACGCTCCCGTGTGCACACACACACACATTAGTTTATGCTGCAGTTACGCACAGAAACAACAGCTTTTGTAACTATGGGGGAAGTGTGCAGCTCTTTAAAGAAGCCCAGTTTCTTTTTCCTTCCCACAAAAGCTATCATCATTCAGGTTTTAATGGCCACAGACTTGGTAAAGAGAGAAAGATGTTTGGGAAAATTTTTACACCTCCTCCACCTCCATTCAGTCTTCCATCCAGAGAACAATCAGCCCCTTTTTCAAGTCACATCTCAATGTTCCATTCTTTCTAAAATGTCCATGTCATCCCTTAAAAACTATTAACATCTCAAGGCAGTCGTTGTTTTCAATAACTGTTGCTGGGAATGACACACCCCCCCCAAATCCCACTGGCACCCAACAGTAGGCATTTATGTTTCACTCAGCAGGTTGGCTGGAGCAACTCGGTTTCTCATCCTCATCCTGGGGTCAGGAGTGAGCTGGCTGATAGGAAAAGCACAAGAGGGAGTTCCCGTCATGGCTCAGTGGTTAATGAATCCAACTTGGAACCATGAGGTTGCCAGTTTAATCCCTGGCCTTGCTCAGGCAGTTAAGGATCCGGCATTGCCATGAGCTGTGGTGTAGGTTGCAGACATGGCTCAGATCCTGCGATGCTGTGGCTATGGCGTAGTCTGGTGACTACAGCTCCGATGCGACCCCTAGCCTGGGAACCCCCATATGCCACAGGAAGCGGCCCAAGAAATGGCAAAAAGACAAAAAAAAAAAAAAAAAAAAAAAAACACAAGAGGGTATCAATGGCACCAGGTCATCTCAAGCCTCTGCTTGCATGACATCTGCTAGCATCCCATTGGCCAAAGCTAGTCCCATGACCAAATTCAATGCTGAAGAGCAGGTATGTGTTATCTGCCCTTGTGAGAGGGACTGCAAAGTGACACAGTCTGGGTTATGGATATCAAGAGGGGTAACCCCAACCCCATAGTAAGTGAACTATCTGCTATTCACCAAGCCCCACATTTGCTGAGTTTCCACAACACCCAAGACACTATGGGACACCATGTTGAAGTCAGTCCAGTCTCCACCATCCAGGAATTAACAATTCAACAACAACAACAAAAGTCTGTAAAGACGTAACATTGGAATATGAAGCCAAGAACTTGGGAAGAGAGGAGGAAGTGACACATTCTATCTGTGCAAGTCAAGGAATACTTTGCAGGGGAGGGAGCATCTTGGGTACAAGAATGATTTTGATGGTTGAAAAATGAAAGGTGCCTTAGCTCTCCAGCCTAGAGCAAGAAGTCCAAGATCAATGATGATGTCTAATGTTGTGTTCTTTTATATTATAAGCTGCTTTCATATACTGGATACCAAGAGTGCATGGGGTGCTGGATTCCTAGCATGACAGTGCTGAAGAGAAATCAAGAGGTCACATAATCCAGTCTTGTATCAGGACCCTTAAACTTGACAAGCCCTGGGGACCCAAGGACAAACAAGACACAGTTCTCTGCCTTCAGATCAAGCGGTCCTTAAAACTTTCAGAATAGATGAGCGATGTTCACCCACTGTGAAGGTGCGTGGTTTATGACTGTGGGAAATCAGTAGAAGCAGTTTGCAACACCAAAACCATATGAAACAAACAGCACTAACGTGGCCATCCCAAGGGCAACAGAAATGCTGAGAGGCTACAGGTCAAGGTCTACACTGTGCACCTTTCCCTGGAAGAAGATCTGAATTCTCTTTGTGTGTGCAGGTGTTAGAGGGGAATTTTTCATGAACCCCTCAGGCTCCAAAGAGTTTGGGTGAACTCTAACTCTCTTCCCAGAACTTGGAAATTAGGAACTAGATTGCCTCTTCAGATCCATCTGTTCCTGGTTATGTTGGGGAGACCAAGGTAGCATAGTAGACCATTTTCTTGCTGATGATTCAAACTAACAAGTGCTCAACAGCATCAAGAAGATAAAGCAGCCAGGAATTCTCACTGTGGAGTCTGGGGATGGTCATAAGTAAGTCTGTAAACAGTCTGAAATGACACAGAAAATGTGTGCTTTCATGACTACGATTTTGGAGTAAGAATCCATAGCCCTTATCAGTTTATATTCTCAGTACAATTATGACCACTACCAAGAAGTTAAAAAATTTGATTCACTCCTTCCTTCATTTATTCAATGAATACTGATGCTGACAATTCAGAGACAAGGTGTCCAGCACTGGGAATACAAGGAAGATAAGATGCCATGCCAGTCTTCAGGTAGGACAATCCATACATCACCTTGATCCCAAGAAGCCTATGAGACAGGTCAGCAGAACTCGAAACCCTTGCAAAATGTGGGCCCATCTGGACACCCAGCTTTGTCCTTCACAATTCCCCAAATTCTTTCCCCTCCATACCACTCTGGCCCTGCCTCTTTCTCTTCCATGTTTTAACAGAATTTAAGAAGCAGTTCCTTTGTGCCTGGCCCTGGAGCTGTTTCTTTCACTGCTGGAACCATGCATTGGACTGAATCAATTCGAAGCAATTCATCTCTACAGAAAAAAAAATCTAAAATCTCTCCTCCTCTCCTCCCTCTCCCTGCCACCCTGCCCTGCCCCAGTCAGGGAGGCTTTGTTTCCTCCTTGAAGAAGCCATAATGAAGACTCCCCCTATGTTTATGGCTTATAGAAGAAGAACATTAGAGAATTGCCATGGTTACAGGCCCCATTCTGCCTCCATTTGAGGACCAGAGGGAGCTGGAGGAAAGCATGGAGCAGCAGTTCCTGGTGCCGCTCATGCTAGAATCATCATTACAAAAAAAAAAAAAAAAAAAAAAAAAAAGTTTACATCAGAGGAGAAATTGTTCCTCAAATAGCAAAGGGAAAACACCAGGTTTGATGAGACTGTTACACAAAATCTTGGCTGGGGTTGTTTCTCCCTCACTCCCTCTCCCCCCTGCCCCATTATTATTTAAGGTTGTATTAAATCAGGCAAAGGGAGCAGATGCAGATGACAAATACAAGTTAGTGTTGGCAGCTCTGGCAAGACGCCCAGGCTCAGTGCTGGCCTCACATCTCGACCTCTTCATCTTGGCCACAGCGGCCTCAGCAGCCAGTATTAGCATCTCCCTACAAACCCTGCTGAATGACCAGCCCAGAGCCCCACAAACCCTCCTGATTCCATCTCTCTGGGGGCTCAGATAATGGAGTAGACAATGCTGATTCTGAAACAGAACCAGGGTAGGCTAGAGCCAGGCAACATGCATCCTAATCCAGTTAAGTTTCTTATTAGCTCTGTGTCCTTGAGCAGGTATCTTTCACTCTCTGAACTATGATTTCCCTTCCTTTAAAATGAGGGCATAGGTAACTATCCTGAAAGCAAAGGAGTGCAAGGCTGCTATTAAAGGTCAGGTCCTCTAATGCGTCAGTTCCCTCACCTGAAAAACAGGAATAATAATAGCATTTACCTTATTGAGTTGTGAGGATAAACACTGCATCTCTCAGAAGTGGACAGGGCCATGAAGATGCTCCATCAATGGGTCCTGTCGCCTTATGGCTACAGCACACAGCACATTGTTCTGAGTGTACCCATCCTTTCAGAAAGCCCAGAGATTGATTCATTTCTACAGGAAGGGCTGCTGTTCGGGCTGCCAGATGGCAGAAGAGGCTGATGACATTATAACACAATTTTGCACCCCTGTTTCTTCTCCCTTCTTCCCCATCCCAGCCCCTCCTTCTGAATGAACACATGGATATGGGGCTATTGTGTGGCATTCTGAAAGGTTTATCCTGAGGGCACCTGGGGGAGGCAACACTGGGGTAGGAGGCATGAGTGTCCCCCCAACCCCAGTGCAGGGGGAGATTCCTCTGTGTCAGCCTGAGGGTAGGAAGCCTGGATTTCTTCACTCCCAGCTCCTGCAAGCAGAGATGTCTTGGGGAGGGTTCCTTGAAGAGGTAAAGCAGGAATTGAAAGGTCTCAGTGGAGGAAGCCACGACTGAGTTTGTTCATGACAATGGGGTCATTCATTACAGCATGTGTTCTCCACCCTAAGCAAGCAGCATGCCTGCCTTAGCTCTATTCTGTTCTCTTCCCTGATTGATATCCCTGAGAATTTAGGAGTGTATTACTTGAAAATTCAGCATTGCCTCAACTCTGCAGACTCCTAGAAGTTGAATTTGGAAGACAATGCAGCTGCAGACATGTGAGGCCAGCAGTCCTACCCCACAGCAAATGGCTTCAGCCAGAGATGCCTATAAAGACCCAGACTTTTGTTCTTCCCAAAGGAGGGGCTCCTTCACACAGGCCTGTGGGCTCATTAGTCAGTTTAACTAGGCACTTTAAAGGAACTGTGCAAGCCCCATGGGCATACAGGAGGAAGCTGCCTGATCTGAGACTGGTTACCTCAGTCTCTGTGCCAGGACCTGTCCTATACTTTACAAGCGTTCTAACCCTTTGTCCTCATAACTACCTGATGAGATAAATACTGAACTTGTTTGTTCCCATTACAGGGATGGAAAAGGAACCTCAGAGAAGGGAAGTGCCTTCTCCAAGTTCCCAGAGGGGAAAGTGAGAGAACCAGGATTTAAACAGAGCTGCCCAAATCCAGACTCCAAATCCCATTCTCTGTGCCAGTGGATCCCTCCTCAAGGGAGAAGGTGAAACCTGTCATTCAAGCACAGGACAGGTCTATCGAACCCCAGACATAATGGCCCTTGGCTACTAAGATAAATTTCCTCTCCCCAAGGAAGTCCAACCCCGGTGGAGGGACAGGACAGCTACCTAAGGAGCACTGAGAGATGGCCCACTGGGAGGGGTGGAGGCAGGAGTGTCATGCTTACTGCAGAGAGATGCCTGAGGGCTGCTGGGAGGAGATGAGCTGAGAGGGGGAAATCATCAGAGCAGAGGGGTACCAACCCACACAAAATCAGGAAGATGGGGAGACATCAGGAATAGAGCAGAGGGGAAAGCAGAAAGGTCATAGGGCGCCCTGTGGGATGAGTTAGAAGAAGCCCCTCCAATGGGCAGTAACAAGTGGCTCAAGGTCTCAGAGATGTGTGAGAAGTTTCGGGGTCAAGAGCGGCTGTGGGGGCTGAGCCCTAGACTCTCCACTTGTCCCAAGGTGGGGCTCTGGAAAAGGGAACAATGTGACTTAGATATAGGGAGGTCTGAGGCCTGGTGCCCCACCCTCCCCAGTCCCCACTCAGAACAAAAAGCAATTTTCCATCTTCATGTATCTGAGCCCCAAACCTGCTGACCTGTGAAAAACTCTTCCTAGTGATTTATTTGTCTCCTCTTGCTGAGACAACTGCCTCATTATTTTAAGTCACAAACACACGAGAAGTACATCCTCCCTTCAGGGGTCAGACTGGGCTTGCCATGGGTAGAGAAAGCCCAGGCAGACATCACTGAGCAGGACTGCTACTGCAGTCTGGGACCACAAGGAACTCCTCAGAGACCCTAGTTCACAGTGGATTGGGCCAGGAGGTGCCAGGCCAAGAAAAAGTCTGGGCTTATGCAACAAACAGCAGAAAAACCCTGGGAAGCCTTGGTTTACCTATGAAACCAGGGAACTTGTGTCATGGCAGATATCCTAGAAGAATTTTCATAGGATCCACAGTGGACTCAGCTGTAATCAGGAACATCCTTGAACTTTAAAATGTCCTTCTTATTCTCAGATAGCAATAGAAATAATAATTTCCCCCTCTGAAAACTATAAGATGCTGATGAAAGAAATCACTGATGACACAAATAGATGCAAAGACATACCATGCTCTTGGATTGGAAGAGTCAATACTATCAATGACTATACCACCCAAAGCAATCCACAGATTCAATGCAATCCCTATCAAATTACCAAGGACATTTTTCACAGAACCCAAACAAAATATTTTAAAGTTTGTTCGGAAGCACAGAAGACCCAGAATAGCCAAAGACATTCTGAAAAAGACAAATGGAGCTGGAGGAATCAGGCTCCCTGACTTCAGACTATGCTACAAAGTTACAATCATCAAAACCATATGGTACTGGCACAAGGACAGAAATATAGATCAGTGGAACAGGATAAAAAGCCCAGAATTAAACCCACGCACCCACAGTCAACTAATCTATGACAAAGGAGGCAAGAATATATAATGCAGATGAGACAGCCCCTTCAATAAGTGATGCCGGGAAAACTAGACAGCCACATGGAAAAGAATGAAATTAGAACTCTCCCTAACACCATACACAAAAATAAACTCAAAATGGATGAAAGACCTAAATATAAGACCAGATACTATAAAACTCTTAGAGGAAAACATAGCTCAAACACGCTCCATCATCAATCACAGCAACATCTTTTCAGATCCACCTCCAAATGACAATAAAAACAAAAATAAACAAATAGGACTTCATTAAATTTAAAAGTTTCTGCACAGCAAAGGAAACCCTAAACAAAACAAAAGACAACCCACAGAATGGGAGAAAATCTTTGCAAGTGAATCGACTGACAAGGGATTAATCTCCAAAATTTATAAACACCTTCTGCACCTCAATACCAAAAAAAAACAAACAAAAACAAAAAACAAAAAAAACAACCTGATCAAAAAATGGGCAGAAGATCTATACAGACGATTCTCTAAAGAAGACATACGGACGGCCAAAAAACACATGAAAAGATGTTCAATATCACTCATTATTAGAGAAATGCAAATCAAAACCACTATGAGGTACCACCTTACACCATCATCAAAAAGTCTACAAACAATAAATACTGGAGAGGGTGTGGAGAAAAGGGAACCCTATTACACTGTTGGTGGGAATGTCAATTGGTGCAACCACTGTGGAAAACAGTATGGAGATTCCTCAGACAATCAAAAATAAAATTACCATTTGATCCAGCAATCCCACTCCTGAGCATATATCCAGAGAAAACCATGACTCAAAAAGATACATGTACTCCAGTGTTCCTTGCAGCACTATATACAATAGCCAAGACATGGAAGCAACCTAAATGCCCATTGACAGAGGAGTGGATCAAGAAGATGTAGTACATATACACAATGGAATATTACTCAGCCATTAAAAGGAAATAAATAAAAGCATTTGCAGCAACACGGATGGACCTAAAAATTATCATGCTAAGTGAAGTCAGTCAGACAGTGAGACACCAACATCATATGCTGTCACTTACATGTGGAATCTTAAAAAAGGACACAATGAACTTCTTTGCAGAACAGATACTGACTCACAGACTTTGAAAAACTTATGGTTTCCAAATGAGACAGTTTGGGGTATTTGGGGGGGGGTGTACTGAGGGTTTGGAATGGAAATGCTATAAAATTTGGTTGTGATGATCATTGTACAATATAAATGTAATAAAATTCATTGAGTAACTTAAAAAGAAAAGGAAAAAAAGAAATAATAATATCCCCAATAGCCCCACTTCATTCCCATCTCCTCCTTTGCTGGAAAAGGATGGGTGCTAGAGACAGGTCACCAAATTGTTTCATATTCCAATTGTACATATTGTTTTCAGAGTGAACATGTTCTCTTCTCAATTACAGGGACAGGTTCTTAAGTATGGGGCTGTCTTTTTACTTACAGTTGATTCCCTCTGAGATTTAACACAGGACTGGCCCAGGGTGAGAACTGAATAGGTGTTTAACCAGCTGATCATAGAGGCAGAAGGGGCCTGCGGGTGAGAAAAATCAGTCTGCTGGACTGGCTGGGTAAAGACTGGCTCAGTTTGTACTGAGGCTGTGGCCTAAACATTGCCCATACACACAGGGGATGGATGGATGGATGGATGGATGGATGGATGGATGGATGGATGGACGGACGGATGGGTAGATACATGGATAGAAAGACTTAGTCCTGAGGAGATGTCTCTGACCTCTTGGTCCCTTCAAATTAACCCTGAATCTTGACCTTGCCTCCTCCACAGGCTCCACAGTTATTCCAGCCAAGCTGTACCCAAAGACTGAAAGAGCAGGCTGATTGGTTTTCTAACTTGCTTATGTTATGTAAGTAAATAATATAAAAACAACTCAGTGTCATGTCCCAAACATTTCTGCCAATGCTGTCAGCCTCCTAATTAATGCCGTTGCCTGGCAGGCCCTCAGCCGCCTGTCCCCCTGAGCTTCCTCTGAGCCCCCAACAGATCATGCCAGGCCTGGAGCAGCCTGCACCAAGCCCCAGCCAGTGACCTCCTCTCCTGTCCACCCTGGAGACACAAACCCTTCTGACAACTTCAGTGTGAGGCAGCCCAATGTCATCCCATTCCCAAAAACTTGGTTACCAAAGTTATGTCAGAAAAGAGGTTGTGTCTTTGAGGAAATGTCAGGTTGGCCCCTCCAGAGCTTCCTTCCCAAAACATAAGTCAGTCCAGTGCAAGTCCCATTCTACATAAGCCATCCCTGATTCCTCAGCCCTCATTGCTCAGCTGCCCCCTCTGACATTCACAACCTTCTGCCTACCCAGTGGGGTAGGTCGAACTGCCTCTTCCCCTCAACCTTGTATTTCAACCTCAGTCTATCCGAGAAGGGCATCTTTCACTAGTTTCTCCCCAAGGATATTTTTTAAAACACCTGACCAGCACTTCTTAAAACCATCAAGGTTATCACCACAAAAAAAAATCTGAGAAGCTGTCACAACCAAGAGGTGCCAAAGAAGACATATGCGTAAATGCAAGGCAGTATCCTGCATGGGATCCTGGATCAGAAAAAGGCCATTAGGCCAAAACACAGGAAATCTGATTAAAGTGTAGACTTTATAATAAGGTATAAATATTGGTTTATTGCATAAAAAAGTATCATACTAATGTAAGATTATAAAAATAGGGGAAACTGGAGTATACAGCCAACACTCTCTTACTATCTTTGCAATTTTTCTATAAAGCTAAGTGTTCTAAAATTTAAAATTTGTTTTTTTTTAAATTAATGGAGTTTGGAATTAGTAGATACAAACTATTACATTTAGAATGGATAAGCAATGAGGTCCTATTCTATAGCACAGGGAACTATATACTATCTCTTAGGATAGACCTTGATGGAAGATAATTTAAGAAAAGGAATATGTATATATTGATGACTGGGTCACTTGCTATAGAGGAGAAAATTGACATAACATTGAAATCAACTATACTTAAATAAAAAAATCTTTTTAAATTAATGCAAAAATTTGAATCTCAAACCCCACCCACCCCGAAACAGTACACATACCCACCCCCTCAGGGAAGAACATGTTCATATATTGTCTCACCCTGCCAGGCAGTGCCCCCTGAAAGTTCAAGTTCATTAAAGGCAAGGACTAAGTCTTCTCTTTCTCTTACTTCATGGATAGACTGTAACCCAGAACCAAGCATGCCATAGGCGCTTAATAAATACCCGATGATTATTTCAAATATCTCACTATCTCAGAAGGTTTGGAGAGTGAAAGGGGATGGCAAATGCTGCCCAATTTTGCATTTAATTATAATATGTATTTTCCACAAAGAAGTCAAATGACTCTGATGAGTTAAATGAGGCAGATCATTGCAACATCCCAATTAGCTGACCTGCACAAATAAGAAGTCACTCGTAATCCTTAGTGCATTAAGTGTGTCTAATATGCCAGGTATGCATGATTTCATTTAATCCTCACACCAAGTCTTAGTAGTAGATAGTTATCTTGCTGTTGCAATCCCCAGTACATATAGATGAGGAAACTGGAGCTCAGTGAGATTATGAGATTTACTCAAGGTCAAGTGCCAGCAACTGGTAGAGTTAGATTTTAATCTAGGCAGAGTAGTCTTACTCCAAATCTACTCTTAAGCCCATGCATTCTACTTGTGTTAACTACCCACCCATCTATGCTACTTATTTCAACCTATCTCACAATCAGACCTGTAGGTTCCATGTTCAAAAGATTGCAAATTCCCAATAAGC
Organism: Sus scrofa; assembly: GCF_054392235.1. Lineage (NCBI taxonomy): Eukaryota > Metazoa > Chordata > Mammalia > Artiodactyla > Suidae > Sus > Sus scrofa. The sequence continues at coordinate 138,157,258 of NC_139396.1, read as the reverse complement.
AGTCAAAATAAAAAGGGACGTCTAAAAGTCTCTCTCCAAACTAACAGGGAAGGGTTGCCCAGAGCTTCTAGAAGAGCAGCTTCTCCACCACACATGGCCTGTCTTCCATCTGCCATGACACTCTTGGTTCTGGTCCTGGCTCTGCCATCTTGTGGCTGGGCCCCACCTCCACCCCATACAGCAACTCCAGTTCCCAACCCCCACTTCCTCAGACAGTGAAAAGGTTGAACTAACAGACCTCTGAGGCCCTTTCCAGCTGGAACATTCCAGAGCTCTTCTGACACAAGGGGAGCCCCCACGGGGCAGCCCTGCCTGTGTCAGAACCTGCGGTGGAGGTACACATGGATCAGTGTCCAGGAAGAGACGCCCGCCTTTGTCTTTGCACTTCAGAGAACCCAGCCCGAACTCTCCAAGCCGTACTCCCCTCCCCTACCTGCGTCTCCACTCCAGGGCCTAGATCTCACCCATAACCTGGGGCCTATTTCAGGTCCCACACAATCACCTGGAACAGGGACAGTCCTGGTCTCTGGTGTAGGAGTTTTCTTGAATAAGGCAGATGAAAACAGACTTCCCTTGAGAACCCCTTGTTTGGGCCTCCACCCATTCCTGCCAGCAAGCGTATCAATCGTCAGGCTCTAATTAGAAATACAGGTAGCAAGTGCCAGCAGGAGCAGCACCAATCTCTTTTTGGCAACTCCTGCAGACACCTGTCCAGATTCTCCTGTAGCTGTGGCTGGTGGTGGCTTTCCCACCAAGGAACAGAGTCAAGATAACCAGGCCCCCCATCTAGATAGATAAGATCTCATGGCTCTAGAAAAGCCCAGGAAGGGATATTCATCCATACCCTGCCCTCCCCAGGGACTCCTAAAATTTTAAAATACCTTTAAAGGAGTGCAGACATGGAATTAGAACATCAGGCTCAAGTTTGGGAGAACTGGACCCTAGTCCCAACTTTGGCACTAACAAGCTGGGGGCTTTAGGCTTGTCAACCATCCACTCTGAGACTCAATGTTCTCATAGATTTATTTATTTTTAATCCCACAATTAATCATATAATTAATTGTCTTAATACCTGAAGCATTTACCCTGAAATGATAATAGAAGAATTCAGTTAGATAATAAACACCAGCCCTTTCTACTTAAGGAGAACTTACTTTAAAAGTAAGTTACTTTAGAAGTAAGTTAGTAAGTAAGTAGGCTGACTTACTAAAGCATTTTACATTCATCAAAAACTAAGCATTGGAAGCATAACAAACCACCTTAGCTGCTGAAACAATATCCATCTGTTTGGTTTTAGGGTTTTGGTTTTGGTTTTGGCTTTTTTTTTGGCTTTTTAGGGCTACACCCTTGGCACATGGAGGACCTGTAGCCACTGGCCTACACCACAGCCTCAGCCATGCCAGCAACCTACACCACCGTCACGGAAACGCCAGATCCTTAACCCACTGAACAAAGCCAAGGATCAGACTTGGGTCCTCATGGATGCTAGTCAGACTTGTTTCCACTGTGCCATGTGGGAACTCCTATTTTTAGCTATAGAGGTCAGAAGCCTAGGCCCACTGTGGCCAGGTTTCTCTGCTCTAGGAATCATAGGTTGAAGTCAAGGTTTTAGCCAGAATATGTTTCCTTTTGGTGTCTCTGGGGAAAAATCCACTGCCAGTTACTTCCTTCTAATTGGAAGACTCAACCTGCTTTTTCTTGGTGGCTGTCAATCAGGAGCTGTTCTCAGTCCCTGGGGCTGCCTTCATTCTTTGCCACGTGGCTCCCTTCATGTTTAAGCCAATAATGGAAAACTTCTGTTTGAACCCTCTGCCCTTTCAAATCTCTGTCCTTCCCAGTCTCTGACTTTCAGTTACAGATTTAAAAGGCTTGTGGGATTAGGTCAAGCCCACCCAGATCATCTCCTTATCTTAAATGCAACTTATTTGAGACCATAGTAATACTGGCAAAGTTAATTCAGTGTCACACCTAGATTAGTGTTTGAATAGTTGGGAAAAGGTACATCTAACCTAGAAGCCAGGAATCTTGAGACTATCTTAGAATTCTCCCTACCGCAGAGTTTTCGGCTATTACAAAGAAAGCTGCTATGCAAATTGTACAAACAGATGACAATAACCAGACTAAGCATTTTACACACATCCAAACAGACTCCCTTGCATGTCCTAAACCTCAGTCAGGGATGCAGTGAATGGGGCTGAACCATTCCCCATGCTGCTGAACCAACAGGGAGGAAAGAGGGTTAGAGCCTGTGCTGTGGGGAGACAGACCTGGGGATGGTGACAGATCCAAAGGGAAATCCTGTGGCTGTCCCACAATGGGACTAGAGAAATTGTGTCTGGAACGCCAGGGAATCCAGGGGATCCTGTTGGTGTTCCTTTGTCCACTAATCCTGGTTAATGGAAAAGGCAGCAACCTAACAGACTCGGATCGCACAGGAATGAATTCTTTGACACCCATCAGGAGAATGCCACCCGGAAAGAGTCCACCCTGTCAACAGCAGGCCTTTCTGAACATCTTTCCTTCTATTTCTGAGGGAACAAATCCACCCACGGCAATCCTACCCAGATGCTCTTTTTTGTTTTGTTTTAAATCGCAGGGACATTCTACTACACACTTTTAAAGATTGAATCGCAGAATCTCCAGGCTGGCAGTCACTTCAAAAATAATTCAATTCAGCGGTGTCTGGAGCCATCAAATAGAGGAGACAGAGTAGACTGGTGGTTGCCAGGAGCTGGGGGAAGGGGAATGGGTTTTGCAAAATGAAAACCTTCTGGAGATAATAGGTTGCACAACAGTGTGGATTAACTTAATGCCTCTGAACCTAAAAAGACTAAAATGGTAAATTTTATCTTATGTGGAGGTTTTGTTGTTGTTGCTGTTTGTTGTTGTTATTGTTTGCTTTTTTAGAGCTGCACCTGCAGCACATGGAAGTTCCACAGCTCGCAGAAATGCCAGATCCTTAACCCACTGAGCGAGGCCAGGGTAAAAACCCGCATCAGATACTAGTTGGGTTCATAACCTGCTGAGCCACAACAGGAACTCCCTGTATGGATTTTTTTTAACTGTGGTAAAATTGTTTAACTTAATTAAAATTTTAAGAAATAATTCACAATTTAAAAAAACAATTCAAGAGTTCCCGTCGTGGCGCATTGGTTAACAAATCCTACTAGGAACCATGAGGTTGAGGGTTCGATCCCTGGCCCAATGGGTTAGGGATCTGGCATTGCCATGAACTGTGGTGTAGGTTGCAGACTCGGCTGGGATCCCACGTTGCTGTGGCTCTGGCGTAGGCCGGCGGCTACAGCACTGATTAGACCCCTAGCCTGGGAATCTCCATATGCCATGAGAAGACAAAAAGACAAAAAAAAAAAATTAAATTAAATTAAAAATTAAAAAAATAATTCAGTTCAAACCCTCACTCCCACCCATGTTGCCCTGCACTCTAGAGCATCCTTTTTTTTTTTTTTTTTTTTTTGTCTTTTTTTTTGTCTTTTTGCCATTTCTTGGGCCGCTTCCATGGCACATAGAGGTTCCCAGGCTAGGGGTCGAATCGGAGCCATATCCACCAGCCTATGCCAGAGCCACAGCAATGTGAGATCCGAGGCGCGTCTGCAACCCACACCACAGCTCACGGCAGTGCCACATCCTTAACCCACTGAACAAGGCTAGGGATTGAACCCGCAACCTCATGGTTCCTAGTCGGATTCGTTAGCCACTGAGCCACGATGGGAACTCCCTAGAGCATCCTTTCTAAGAGCCTATTTCTTCAATACCACGGACACCCCCTCTAGGTATGCTGCGAACTGGGTGCATTGGGAGGGGTGATGGGGGGAAGGGAGGACCAGGCAGGGAGCAGGGGGAAACAGGATATGGTTCTTGCCTCTGTAACTATGTGCTTGGGAAACAGTAGAGGCTCACATCTTAAACTCACACACACACACACACACACTCTGGACTAGTCCTTGCCCTTCCTCTGATCTGTCCTTGGTAACAGAAGACCTTGAAGGAAACTTCCCTGGCTCCTGAGTCAGCTGTCCTCTGGCTGGCTTGGCCAATGGGAGACCAGAGCCCAGAGGAAGGGAGAAGGCAGAGTATCTCCGCTTCCTTCTCTACCTGAGGAAGTGGCTATGGCAACAGATTCTTTCCTAACTGGCTCCTGCTACCATCAGAAACCCGGGCCCCACAGCTCCGGTTTCTATCAGGTGGCATCCCTGCCCCTACTCCTGGGCTCTGGTAAGACCACCTCTTCCCTTTGACCCTCCAGCCTAGGGAGGAACATCCCATGGCTGCTAATCTCTGTGGTGCCTCACCCTCCCTTTGGGCTTGAGGCTTTTCCATGAGGTTGCATTAAATGTACAGCATTATAAAAACTCAGGGCGTCTGTTTTCCTGATTGGACTCTGTCTCCCAACACCAGCTTCCCTGGTTATGATAGCATCCCAGCCTGGAAGGCAAGGCATCTCAGGTTCATTGCTCTTCATGCAGCTTATCCATGGGCCTGTGCTCCAGAGGAGTCAGCAGACCCAGAGAAGCTAAGGAAGAAGCTCAAAATTCTTGAGGTTCCAGGGACTTGAACTGCCAATCCAAGAGCTCCCCACCTGTGGCTCAGGCTCTCCCACCACTGCGGGACCTACCCTTCCCCCCAGATGTGTTTTGGCACCCAGTGGCCGAGGTGCTCAGGGAACACTAAGGGCTAGGACCTGAAAGCAGTGGTCCCCTTGGTGGAGAGGGGTTCTGGAGTAATTCAGGGAAACCGACCATCTCTCTTCACTCCCCCCAATGGAGACTTATAAATTTTTGCCAGGTGTCCAAGGTTTCTGCAGAGCAGCATTTGAGGGTCATTTCTTTCTAATCAGGAGTCAACTTGCTCATAGACCTGTGCTGTCCACGACGGTGGCCCAAAGCCTCATAAGGCTTTTTCTCATTTAAATTAATAAAAATTAAATTAAAAAATTAAAATGTACTTCTTCAGTTGCCCATGTCATATATGTCAAGTGCTCACCTCGTGGACAGCACGCAGATACAGCACATTTCTGCCTCGGGGGCCAAGCTGTTAGTAGAAAAAGTTGCCTTTGTCAACAGAGAAGGAATGGAACCTGCAGAATACAAATTAACCAATTACGGATTAACAACCCAACACTCCCCAGCTATGTGTTTGACCAAAGGATGACAGCATTTTCACACAGAAATGGCTTTTGGGAGTTCCCGTTTTGTTGCAGCACTAACGAACCGGACTAGTATCCATGAGGACTCAGGTTGAATCCCTGGCCTCGCTCAGTGGATTAAGAGCTGGTGTTGCCGTGAGCTGTGGTGTAGGTCGCAGACACAACTTGGATCTGACATTGCTGTGGCTGTGGTATAGGCCAGCAGCTGCAGCTCCAATTCGACCCTAGCCTGGGAACTTCCGTATGCCACAGTTGCAGCCCTAAAAAAAAAAGAAAAGAAAGAAAGAAAAAGAAATGGCTTTTAGCTAGACTAGCTGGAGGAGTGGGAGAGGCAGAGCGATTATTTTCTAATGCCTTTTCTGAGGATGCATGAATTAAGAGTTGATGGGATTTGTGCGAACCTAGCAGAGCAAGGAGGTTTTTAGAAATGAAAGAAAGATATTTACTTAAACGGGAAAGAAAAGAAACAACATGTTTACTCTTTCTTGGTTCTTTTAAAAGAAATGAAATAAAACGTATTTAACTACAGCACAAGCTTAGCAGGCCAGGACTCTGAGGGTGATGCTGGCAGTGGGTGAAGGAGATAGGATATTTAACCTGTCTGCTCTGACAAGAAAATTAAAGACAAGTGAGCATGGCATTAAGCCTAGAGAAACAGAAGTGGTTCTTTTGCATGATACCTTCTCTCACTACAGCCCCATCTAGAAGGAAATAGCTCTATTTCCAGCTCATTCAAAATCTACATACTGACTAGGGGTGGGAGTGGAGGGAGGTGTCCCCAGGGGCAGAAGGATAAAGGGAGCCATTTGCTAACCCTTAGAAAGTTGACCCTTTCATTGCAAACCAAAAGTGTCAGAAGACTACAGGGACATTGTTCCAAATGGAAGAGAGGAGGCCTCCTTCCCCAAGAAGAGGGCTCACTAGCAATTCTGGGCTCCATCTGATCCAGTAGGTCTTAGGATGAGGCCGAAGAATTTTCATTTTAATAAGTTCTCGGACTGTCTCCAATCACGTGTGATGGAACATGATGGAGGATAATGTGAGAAAAAGAATGTGTGTGTGTGTGTGTGTGTGTGTGTGTGTGTGTGTGTAAAACTGGGTCACTTTGCTGTATAGCAGAAATTGACAAAACATTGTAAATCAACTATAATTTAAAAAAAAAATTTTTTTTAAATAAGGTCTTAGGTGGTGCTGCTGCTGCCAATGGGAACCACACCAAGAGAACCATTCCTCTAAACAGGAGTTCCACAACAGGCAGCCCAAGGAAAGGACATGCTCCCTAGTGTCCTCTCAGGGCTGTGTCTGTGTGAGCAGAATGGGATGCATTGGTTTGGTTTTTTTACATATATATTAAAATGTTATTTATCTGGGTAACTGAGGTTTCTGTGCCTCCCAACTTAAATTTTGTACCTGAGGTGAGTGCCTGACTGTCCTTACTCAGTCTTGGCCCTGGCTAAAAGGATGGTGCCAGGATCCCCTTTTCCTCCATGAGGGTCAGAGATGGGGAGTGATTTTCCCAAGATCACACAGTAAGTGCAAAACCATGACTCAAACCCAAGACTTTTGACTCTCAAATCCAAGACTCTTTCCACTATGCCCCAGTTCCCTAAATTAACACCCTCTGGTATCCCTGTTTTCCCTCTGCTCATGTGACTCCTTCAGGTAGGTCAGCAGAGCCTGGCACTCCCTCCCCCAATGAAACCCCCTCCCTGGGCCATGCATGTAGGAAATTAGGTTATCCTCTACCTGCCAACACCCTCAGTCCACACCAGAGTTTTTCTTTTGTCTCTCGGGTGTCCAGTTGGAAAATGGCAATTCACCTACTGAATCATAACAAACAACTTAAGGAAAGGTCGTCTATAACATTAATTTAACTTTTATTGTGAGCCGGTCACTACACCCATATCATTTCATTCGATCTTTACGTCAAATCCGGGGAAGGAAATGCTGCTAGCCTTTCCATTTCACAAATGAGAAATGCCAGTTACAGAAAGGTGTGTCTGTCCAAAGTTACAGAGGCAGGAAAGGAAGATCCAGGATTCCAATGTGGACAGTCTGCTTCCAAAAGCTGTACAACCACCCAGCTCCACACATCAGAGAAGAAAGGAAGGTCTTAGAACCAGGAGATGCCCAGAGTGTTTCTAATCTCTTCTTTCAGCCAAAGACTGATGGCACACCTACTATGTATGGGAGCCAAGTAAGATGTAAAGATGCTTAGGTCCCAGTTCCCTCCCTGCAGGATTTTATCCATGTACCTCTTCAGGCACACAGAGAGGCTAGTCCTTCATGGATAATGCCCAAACCACTTTTCTTTCAGAAAAAAAAAAAATAGAAAAAAAATAACGACTCATTTTTAGAAAGAAAGGAGATGCCAGAAGGTAATTGCTTTGCAAATTACTGTAAGTTATAAATGGATCAATGATTTTCTCCAAAGATGGAATCAACTGTAATAAGCAACATGCAAATCCTACTCAAAGCCCTTTGCTGCCCACAATGAAGTGGGAGGCATCCTCAGCAGCCATTGACATTCATTCCAAAGAGTCCAAATGGGGTTTGCAGGCAGAGAACTGAGGGAAGGCAGAGGGAAGCAGAGGAAGCCTGTTCCTGCTGGAGCCAGGGGCCAGGTGCTTCTCAGAGGATTTCCTGCAAAAGTCCTGCCTCTGTTCTCAGCCCTGCCTGAGTGGGGACAGCAAAGAAGGATCTGCTTTGGACATGACTTTCCTTCCACACCACTCAGTGAGGGTAGGAGGAGGGCAGGAAAATGGTCAGGATTTAATTTCTAAATGAAACTGAAATGTCTGTCACTGGAAGGACGAAGTTGGCCTGGGTGAGAGGAACAAGCACTGGATGAGGATTCCGGAAGCCTGGGTACCAGCTCTGCGCTATAAGAATTAAGCCCTTGAGTAGTCGCCCCACCTTGTAGGCACTCAAACCTTGATTTGTAAAAAGAGTGGATTATACAAGGTGTTCTTGAGAGTCCCTGCATTCATTTATTCACTCACCACAAGCACTCACTCCGCCTCCTCTGTGCCAGTGCTGTGCCAAGAACTACGGACAGGAACCCAAACAAAACATGTTCCCACTATCAGGAGTTCTCAGGTTGCCAAGAGCAAAGGATGGGTCACCAGGTCATCTTAGCAATGTGCACTAAACACCCCAGTACACACGTGAGCAGGTTCATCTCAAGGAAATCAAGAAGGCTTCTTGGAGGAGGTAACATTGGAGCTGGACCTCAAAGAATGATTCTATTCTTCATTTCCAAGCGATTCACTCACAGCTCCATCAGTGGTCACAGAAGGTTTGAGGCAGTTCCTCTTGAGCTTTTATGAACACGGGAATCATTGGGGAGTAGCTATAAAATGTGTAATCTTGAGGTCCATCTCCCACAGATTCTGATCAATCTGTCTGGAACTGGGACTGAGATCTGCCTTTTAACAAGCTCCCAGGGGGTTCCAGGGCAGTTGGTCTGTGGATCCCATTCTGAGAAAGTTCTGGTTCAATCCCTCTTGATGTTATCTGTACTATTATAACCAAAAGTAACAAAAAATCCTAAGGGGCTGTTTTCAGGCATTCAACAAGACACTCAACATTTGAAAACCATTCCCGAAACTTCCACATTTTTGCCCCCTCCCAAGAAGCAAACCGACAGCTGCTGCTACAACACTGGCCCCCAAGAGGCCACAAAGGACTTCTTTGGAGCAGAAGCCCCATATTCCATTCACCCTTGCAAAGGACCAGTGGTCAGTGTCTGCTCTTGAAGTGCCCAAGAAGCAATCTGAGAAGAAAGATATCCCCAGGCTGTTCTTTCAGTGCCATTCTTCTGGTCCCTCCTTGCAGATTGATGACGGACTCCGTGACCTGGAGGCACCTGAATTTCCTCCCTCCAGCTTCTTTCCTCTCTTTCTCCCCCTGCCCCAGCCCTTATGAAAAAGAGGGTCTTCATCCAGCTCTAGCCTGGGAAGCAGAGGGTGAGGAGAGCACATTTAGGGTAAAGAAAGTTATACTGTAACTTGTAAAACTTGTTCCCATCATCAGGAGCTCTCAGCTTGCCAAGATCATCTCAACAATGCACTAAGCACCCCAATACACACATATACAGGTTCATCTCAAGGAAATCAGGAAGGCTTCTTGGAGGAGGTAGCATTGGAGTTGAGCCCCCAGATCTTCATCTAAAGAGCTCCGCGCTATCAGGCAGGCCTCAGCCCAAATGCTACCTCAGAGAGGGCTTCCCCAGCCATCCCACCTAATATCCCCATGCCTTTCTCATCATCTAACCACCATCTAGCCTGGTATGTTTGGGATAACCCTTTAAAAGGCAATCCCTGACCTCTCAGGCCTCCAGGTAACCATGCCTTAAACAGTCCTAGTCCCTTGAATCTAGGCTGATCCTGTGATTTGTTTTAACCAAAGAATGTGGTATACATGATGCTGTGCCTTAAGAAGACCTGGCAGCTTCCACTTTTGTGCTTGTAGAAGGTTGAAACCTTTGTGTAAGAAGTCCAGCCCCACTCCTGGGAAGCCCAAGTGAAGAAGCCATGGAAAGGGAGATGCCTTGAGTCTACATGGAGGTGATAAGCCAGGGGGGGTGGGTGTGGAATGCTGATCTGGCTGATGCCAGCTCAATGCCAACTTGCCAGCTGCATGCAGACATACAGAGGATCATCAGAAAGATTAGCAAAAGAGCCACCCTGCCTGGGTCAGCCCTGATGGTAGAATTGTTAGCAAACTGAGGTTTAAGATGGTGTATCATGAAAACTATGACATTTAGGATGGAAAAGTAATGAGGTTCTACTGCATAACACAGGAATATCCCATCTCTCCTGAAAGACAGTAAGAGAAAAAGAATGTATATATATATATGTATGACAATCATTTTGCTGTATAATAGAAATTGGCACAACATTGTAAATCAACTGTGCTTTAATTTAAAAAATAAGATGCTGCATCATGCAGCAATAGGCATCTGACACCATATCTCTCCATTTCATCATTTGCATACTATTTATCACAAACAAGAAAGTCTCTGTCTGCCTCGAGAAGGCGAGCTTCATGAAGGCAGGGTCTGTCCGCTCATTGTATCCCCACCACCTAGAGCCTTGCCTGGCACAGAGTTGGTGCCCCCTAATATTGCTGGATGAATTCACCCCTGCTTATCTGAACCTCAGACTGGACGAGGAGAAAATGTAAGACAATAATCCTAGGCCAGGCAACCTCTCTGCCAGAGTTAGAGTCAGAAAGACACGTTGGTTTTCCATTAGCAAACTTCACACTAATCAAAGCAAACATTAAAGGATAAAGAAAAACAGCTAGTGAGGATTTTGTGCTTTTTCAGAGGCGCCCTAAACAGCTGGCTTACAAGCGGTAAGCGTGGCAGTTCCCTGGGGTCCAGGAAAGCAGCAGCCGAGACCAAATGGCGCCAGTCTTTGCAGGTCCTGGAGCCAACAGCTGGCCTTCTGTGATGCCCTTGACCCTGCCACGCACGCAGAGCAAGCCCACCCTGAGCGATGATGCTTCCCAAGCATTGGCTGCCACCTCCTGCAGAGCACAGCCATCTGCTGATGCCAAAGGGAGCCAAGGGTCCCCTCTGGGGAGGGCAAGCTGGCTAAATACAGGACAAAGGGAGGCAATGTGCAAAGATGCTTCCCAGCAGCTTTTTGTACAAATTGCCCCCAGACACCAAACCCTTTACTCCGACTTGCATGCTCTTCTACCCTCTTTGTCCTTCTCTCTCCGTCTGTATTTGCAAAGTCCTGGGAACTCTTCTCTCTAGGCAACAGGTGGTTGCTAGAAATGCAAGGAAGTGTGCAAGAGTGCTATTGACCAGGATCCCCAGAATCCCCAAATCAGTTGGCATTGGGATTTGAGGGAGGGACCTAGTAAATCCCTTTTAACCTTGCTAAGTTTCCTTGTCTTCTCTTTAATGGGGATTCTTTCTGCACTCTTTCGAGGGTTAAGTTAGATAATGCATTTAAAGCAGGGATTCTCACACACTGTTGCACCTCAGAACCATTTAGAGGACTTACTAAGACACAGATTTCTGGGTCTCATCCCAATTTTAGTGGGTCAGGCATGAGACCCAAGAACTTACACTTGTAACAATTTCTAGGGTAACATAGATGATGATGCTGGCTCAGAGACCCCACGCTGAGAACCACTGACTTAACAGAGTAGATATACAAATGTGAGCATCTGTGTTCACAAGCATACACACCAGGAGCTCAGATTTTTCTAGAATTGTCCCAATTTTTGGTCCATGGAAATATACAAGTCCTTTTATTTTTTTTTTATTTTTTTTTCACTTTTTAAAGCCTTATTGAAGTATAGTTGATTTACAGTGTTATGATAATTTCTGCTGTACAACAAAGTGACGCTGTTATACATATACACATGTTCATTCTTTTCCCATATAGATTATCACAGAATATAGGGTAGAGATCCTGTGCTTTATGGCAGATCCCCATTGGCCCATCTTTCTATATTACATTTGTTTTTTTTTTTTTTTATTTTCCCACTGTATAGCAAGGGGGTCAGGTTATCCTTACATGTATACATTACAATTACAGTTTTTCCCCCACCCTTTCTTCTGTTGCAACATGAGTATCTAGACATAGTTCTCAATGCTACTCCCCAGGATCTCCTTGTAAATCTATTCTAAGTTATGTCTGATAAGCCCAAGCTCCCGATCCCTCCCACTCCCTCCCCCTCCCATCAGGCAGCCACAAGTCTCTTCTCCAAGTCTATGATTTTCTTTTCTGAGGAGATGTTCATTTGTGCTGGATATTAGATTCCAGTTATAAGTGATATCATATGGTATTTGTCTTTGTCTTTCTGGCTCATTTCACTCAGGATGAGATTCTCTAGTTCCATCCATGTTGCTGCAAATGGCATTATGTCATTCTTTTTTATGGCTGAGTAGTATTCCATTGTGTATATATATACCACCTCTTCCGAATCCAATCATCTGTCCATGGACATTTGGGTTGTTTCCATGTCCTGGCTATTGTGAATAGTGCTGCAATGAACATGCGGGTGCACGTGTCTCTTTTAAGTAGAGCTTTGTCCGGATAGATGCCCAAGAGTGGGATTGCGGGGTCATATGGAAGTTCTATGTTTAGATTTCTAAGGTATCTCCAAACTGTTCTCCATAGTGGCTGTACCAGTTTACATTCCCACCAACAGTGCAGGAGGGTTCCCTTTTCTCCACAGCCCCTCCAGCACTTGTTATTTGTGGATTTATTAATGATGGCCATTCTGACTGGTGTGAGGTGGTATCTCATGGTAGTTTTGATTTGCATTTCTCTTATAATCCGCGATGTGGAGCATTTTTTCATGTGTTTGTTGGCCATCTGTATATCTTCTTTGGAGAACAGTCTATTCAGGTCTTTTGCCCATTTTTCCATTGGTTGATTGGTTTTTTTGCTGTTGAGTTGTATAAGTTGCTTATATATTCTAGAGATTAAGCCCTTGTCAGTTGCATCATTTGAAACTATTTTCTCCCATTCTGTAAGTTGTCTTTTTGTTTTCTTTTTGGTTTCCTTTGCTGTGCAAAAGCTTTTCAGTTTGATGAGGTCCCATGGGTTTATTTTTGCTCTAATTTCTATTGCTTTGGGAGACTGACCTGAGAAAATATTCATGATGTTGATGTCAGAGAGTGTTTTGCCTATGTTTTCTTCTAGGAGTTTGATGGTGTCCTGTCGTACATTTAAGTCTTTCAGCCATTTGGAGTTTATTTTGGTGCATGGTGTGAGGGTGTGTTCTAGTTTCATTGCTTTGCATGCAGCTGTCCAGGTTTCCCAGCAATGCTTGCTGAATAGACTTTCTTTTTCCCATTTTATGTTCTTGCCTCCCTTGTCAAAGATTAATTGACCATAGGTGTCAGGGTTTATTTCCGGATTCTCTATTCTGTTCCATTGGTCTGTCTGTCTGTTTTGATACCAGTACCACACTGTTTTGATGACTGTGGCTTTATAGTATTTCTGAAGTCTGGGAGAGTTATGCCTCCTGCTTTGTTTTTGTTTCTCAGGATTGCTTTGGCGATTCTGGGTCTTTTGTGGTTCCATATAAATGTTTGGATTGTTTGTTGTAGTTCTGTGAAAAATGTCATGGGTAATTTGATAGGGATTGCATTGAATCTGTAGATTGCTTTGGGTAGTATGGCCATTTTCACAATATTGATTTTTCCAATCCAGGAACATGGAATATCTTTCCATTTCTTTACATCTTCTTTGATTTCTTTGATTAAAGTTTTACAGTTCTCGGCATATAGGTCCTTTACCTCCTTGGTCAGGTGTATTCCGAGGTATTTGATTTTGTGAGGTGCAATTTTAAAAGGTATCGTATTTTTGTATTCCTTTTCTAATGTTTCATTGCTGGTATACAGAAATGCAACTGACTTCTGAATGTTAATCTTATATCCTGCCACTTTGCTGAATTTATTAATCAGTTCAAGGAGTTTTGGGGTTGAGTCCTTAGGATTTTCTAGGTATAGAATCATGTCATCTGCATACAGTGACAGTTTGATCTCTTCTCTTCCTATATGGATGCCTTTTTTTTCTTTTGTTTGTCTAATTGCTGTGGCTAGGACTTCCAAAACTATGTTGAAGAGCAGTGGTGAGAGTGGGCATCCCTGTCTTGTTCCAGATTTGAGTGAGAAGGCTTTCAGTTTTTCCCCATTGAGGATTATATTTGCTGTGGGTTTATCATAAATGGCTTTGATGATATTCAGGAATGTTCCCTCTACACCCACTTTGGCGAGGGTCTTGATCATGAATGGATGTTGAACTTTGTCAAATGCTTTTTCTGCGTCTATTGAGATGATCATATGATTTTTTACTTTTTTTTTGTTAATGTGGTGTATGATGCTGATTGATTTGCGTATGTTGAACCATCCTTGTGAACCTGGGATGAACCCAACCTGGTCATGGTGTATAATTTTTTTGGTATGTTGTTGGATTCGGTTGGCTAAGATTTTGTTGAGAATTTTTGCTTCTATATTCATCAAAGATATTGGGCGATAGTTTTCTTTTTTGGCGGTATCTCTGACTGGTTTTGGAATGAGGGTGATTGTGGCCTCATAGAATGTCTTTGGGAGTATTCCTTCTTCAACCTTTTGAAAGAATTTAAGGAGGATGGGCACCAATTCCTCTTTATATGTTTGATAAAATTCACCTGTGAAGCCATCTGGTCCTGGACTTTTATTTGTAGGGAGTGATTTTATGACCTCTTCAATTTCATTTCTAGTGATCGGTCTGTTCAGTTGGTCTGTTTCTGCTTGATTCAGTTTTGGCAGGCTGTAAGATTCTAGAAAATTGTCCATTTCTTCCAGATTGTCAAACTTGTTGCCGTATAGTTGTTCATAGCATTCTCTTATGGTTTTTTGTATTTCTGCTGTATCCGTTGTGATTTCTCCTTTTTCATTTGTAATTTTGGTTATTTGGGTTCTTTCTCTCCTCTTTTTAGTGAGTCTGGCCAGGGGTTTATCAATTTTGTTCACCTTTTCAAAGAACCAGCTCTTGGTTTTATTAATTTTCTCTATTGTTTTTTGAGTCTCTATTTTATTGATTTCTTCTTTGATCTTTATAATTTCCTTCCTTCTGCTGAATTTAGGACTTTTTTGTTCTTCTTTTTCTTTTTTTTTTTTTTTTTTATTTTCCCACTGTATAGCAAGGGGGTCAGGTTATCCTTACATGTATACATTGCAATTACAGTTTTTTCCCCCACCCTTTCTTCTGTTGCAACATGAGTATCTAGACATAGTTCTCAATGCTATTCATCAGGATCTCCTTGTAAATCTATTCTAGGTTGTGTCTGATAAGCCCAAGCTCCCGATCCCTCCCACTCCCTCCCCCTCCCATCAGGCAACCACAAGTCTCTTCTCCAAGTCCGTGATTTTCTTTTCTGAGGAGATGTTCATTTGTGCTGGATATTAGATTCCAGTTATAAGTGATATCATATGGTATTTGCCTTTGCCTTTCTGGCTCATTTCACTCAGTATGAGATTCTCTAGTTCCATCCATGTTGCTGCAAATGGCATTATGTCATTCTTTTTTATGGCTGAGTAGTATTCCATTGTGTATATATACCACATCTTCCGAATCCAATCTTCTTTGATCTTTATAATTTCCTTCCTTCTGCTGAATTTAGGACTTTTTTGTTCTTCTTTTTCTAATTCGTTTAGGTGGAGGGTTAAGTTGTCAATTTGGGATCTTTCTTCTTTTTTGAGAAAGGCCTGTATTGCTATAAATTTCCCTCTGAGCACTGCTTTCGCAGCATCCCATAGATTTTGAGAGGTTGTGTCTTCATTATCATTTGTTTCAAGGTAGTTTTTAATTTCCTTCTTGATTTCCTCATTGACCCATTGGTTTTTTAGTAGCATGTTGTTTAGTCTCCATGTAGTAGGTTTTTTCTCTTTCCTTTTCCCATGGTTGATTTCTAATTTCATGGCATTGTGGTCAGAGAGGATACTTGAGATAATTTCTATGCTCCTAAATTTATTGAGATTCGCTTTGTGTCCCAATATGTGGTCGATTCTTGAGAATGTTCCATGAGCATTTGAGAAGAATGTGTATTCTGATTTTTTTGGATGTAGTGTCCTGAAGATATCAATGAAGTCTAACTTTTCTATTGTTTCCTTTAGGATCTCTGTTGCTTTATTGGTTTTCTGTCTAGAGGATCTGTCCATTGATGTGAGGGGGGTATTAAGGTCTCCTACTATGATTGTATTCTCATCAATATCTCCCTTTATGTCTGTTAATATTTGTTGTATGTATCTGGGTGCTCCTATATTTGGGGCATATATGTTGATGATAGACAAGTCCTTTTAAATTACCCCATCCTACAGCCCTCAAGGGACTATCAAGAAGACAGCCTTGCAGCAAAGTGGTTGTAAAAGAGGCCGAGAGGAGAAGGTAAATACTTCACAGTCTCAGAAGCTGACATTCCTCATACATCAGGAAAGAAGCCAGGAAGTTTCAAGAGAGAAGAGAGAAGAATCCCACATCTGAATCCTTTGCCCAGGGAGCATTACTCTGTTCCTCCTCAGTCAAGGAGGAGTATTAGATGAAAGTGGGCTTTTAGGGCTGCAGGAGTGTTGGTGGACCAGATTCAAAGGAACATCCTCCTCATCAAGCTCTGAGATCCATGGGCCTCCTGCATCAGAATCACAGAAACTCAGACCCCAAGACCTCTCTCCAGACCTAAGGGATCAACATCTATGAAGGGGAAGTCTAAGACTCTATTTAAATATCAGTCCTGGTCAGATTTATATTCCTTTGAGATATTTCCTAGGGTTTCTCGAGTCCCATCAAAAATGTAAGAGACTGGGTGAGGGGGAAATGAGCAGTTAGTGTTTCATCTTGGGGAAGATGAAAATGTCCTAGATATGAAGGATGGTGATGGTTGCAGAACAATGTGAATGTACTTAATTCCTCTGACCTGTACTCTTAAAAATGGTTAAAACGGCAAGTTTCGTGTTATGTATATTTTACCACAATAGAAAATAAAGATCTATCGAGATGGGAAAAAAAAAAAAAACATGATAAGTTGTATCCAATGAATTACAAACTACCTTGACAAAGTTTTCATCATGTTTTGGAAAGAGAGCAGAAAGACAAAAGAAAGCATGTTTTCAGGTATCCCTGCTCAGTGGAATGGCTAGTCTCTTCTAATAACAGACAGTTCTGAATGAGGCAATAGTACCTTTAGGATAAACAGGTGACACTATTTCTGGTGAAACTCCAACCCCCTTTCCTCTTCTTCTGGGGTTCCCAGGCAATATTCTCATCTCTGATAGGGGCTTTCTCACACTGCTCCCCACCCATCCCAGGAGAAACGTTCTCTGCAGATGCACGTGGCTGGAGAGGCCTTTGGTGTACATTTCCTCATGGACCCTCCACTATAGGTTGCATTCCCCTGGGAACAGAATCCTGTTTGGCCACAGCAAATCCATTTCCCAGAACCTCCCTGCCTGACCCATACCAGAAGCTGAAGTTCTAAATCTGCAAAGCAGAGGATGCAAATGACCCCCTAGAGGACCACAAATTCCAGGAGGCCCAGCCTGGAAAGCAAGTTGTCAACTCCATCCACTTTCTCCCCCCAAACACACACCTGTTTATAATGGAAATATAAGTCAAACCTGGGAAATACTCTCATTTTGGCCAGGAACGGAAGAAATATTATCTGCTTCTGCTTTCCAAGCTCATCACAGGGACCTGTCAAGTCCCACTTTAATCTCATCCTCTCAGCAAATTAGGGCTGAGTTCTCCAAACTCTACTCATCTCCTCCTCTCCTTCCTAAATGCCTACTAAACCCATTATGGCTCAGTAGTAACTAACCCAACTAGTATCCATAAAGATTGGGTTCAATACCCAGCCTCCATCAGTAGGTTAAGGATCCAGCGTTGTCATGAGCTGTAGTGTAGTTCACAGATATGGCTTGGATTTGGTGTTGCAGTGGTTGTGGCATAGGCCAGCAGTGTGGGAACTTCCATGTGCATCCAGTGCAGCCAGAAAGAAGAAAAGAAAGAAAGAAGGAAGGAAGGGAGGAAGGGAGGAAAGAAGGAAAGAAAAAAGAAAGACAGAGAGAGAGAAAAGAAAGAAAGAAAGAAAGAAAGAAAGAAAGAAAGAGAAAGAGAGAGAAAGAAAGAAAGAGAAAGAAAGAAAGAAAGAGAAAGAGAGAGAAAGAAAGAAAGAGAGAGAAAGAAAGAAAGAAAGAAAGAAAGAAAGAGAGAGAGAGAAAGGAAAGAAAGGAAAGGAAAGGAAAGGAAAGGAAAGGAAAGGAAAGGAAAGGAAAGGAAAGGAAAGGAAAGAAGGAAGGAAGGAAGGAAAGAAGGAAGGAAAGAAAGGAAGAAAGAAAGGAAGAAAGAAAGAAAGAAAGAAAGAAAGAAAGAAAGAAAGAAAGAAAGGAAGGAAGGAAGGAAGAAAGAAAGGAAGAAAGAAAGAAAGAAAGAAAGAAAGAAAGAAAGGAAGGAAGGAAGGAAGGAAGAAAGAAAGAAAGAAAGAAAGAAAGAAAGAAAGAAAGAAAGAAAGAAAGAAAGAAAGAAAGAAAGAAAGAAAGAAAGAAAAAGAAAGAAAGAAAGAAAGAAAGATGGATGGATGCCTACTGAATCCAAATTAAGGATGCGGCATTTAATTATGCATGGCCTTGTGTCTTTTTCTGGCATAAATAGCTTGACAGGGTACAAGAGGTGTGGTTTTTGTAGCCAGAGATTTTTAGGTTCGAGGCTAGCCCAGCCACTCCCTGGCTGTCTAACTTTGACTCTGAGCCTGAGAATCTACATCTATGCTTAAATTTGAAGAAACTCAGTCTGGGCAAAGAACTAAGAATGCGAGCTAAAGGCAGCCAGAGGGTCCAGCACTGTGTAGCACACAACAGGTACTCTCTGCACACTAAGCTTCCAGAAAGCGAGGAACACACTCTCCTCCCTTTCCCCAGAGCTGCGGTTCTCAACCCTGGCTGCATGCTAGAGTCTGGTGGGTACCTTCAGATGCCCAGAGATCCTGGACGTCTATTCCTTTAAAGCTCCCCCGACACTTCCCTAGTGCAAACAACACAATATTGAGTTCAACCCATGTTCAAGAAGACATTGACTGAGAGGCAGAGGTCTGTGATCAATATGATTGACAAGAAGGGACTCTTCCTTACAGCCCTCATCACTCTTAGGTTCCATTACACCTGTGAGAAAACTCCGCAGAATATTAGACAACTCCAGCTGAGTGTTAACTGAGCTGCCAAACACGTGGTCTCAAGGCCAAGGATCCCAACAATGGTTTTGCTAATTACTCACATTCCACAGCAGTGTCTCTTCACATACGAGACTCCTTATTAACAAAATAACCATATTCTCCAAGTTACACTTTGTGTGCAGCAGCAATGAAAAATAAAGGGGTCATGGGAGAACTTTGGGAAGCCCAGTGGTGTATAAATAGAGAGCTGGATGGTTACTGAATTTGACCCCAGAGTCATGTAATTAGAGAACAGGGGGGAAAACCTCATTAACTACAAAAATCATTAGCAGAAAAGAAAGGAAAGGGAGGGCTGAAAGTAGAGGTTTTGAGCAGCCCAAAGAAGGCTGCACTGAGGGTGGTGGGCACTGCAGCTGGAGCAGGTTCTAGGGGCCAGCACAGGAGTGTGAGAGGCAGGGAGAATGAAGAGCTGGCTGCCCCTGCCCCCCCACCAATCCACCCAGGATCTCCATAAGAATAGAAAAGAGGTTGAACCTGCTCAGGACTTTTAAATAGCCAGAGCCTCTGACTTCTAATTCCCAGGCTCAGGGCTGTGTGGCAGCACCCCCTACAGACACAGAGGTATGCAGATTGACCCTGACCCTCTCCACTCCACATACGGATGTGAGAGGTCCCCTGTGATCTGGAGAGTAGTCCAGGCTGGACTCAGAAGGAAGCCAAGGACCCAAAGGAGGCCAGTGTCCAGCTAGCCAGCCGTACCTGATGCCTGCTCCCCAAATCCCAGCTTGCTCTTGGACTTTCCAAACCTGGAGCTTGCCTTTGACCCAAGTAGGGTGAGTGTGGACTCATGCCATGTCACGTGACTTCAGGAAGAATCTATTCCCTTTGACTTGATGCCTTCAGCTAGTGGGTGCTGTGCTCCTGCTGTGTCAGTGAACAGGGATGTATAGACACAGGGGACAATGTGTGATGAATACATGAATGGTTAATATGAATAACAATAAAAATAACCACTGGCACTTATTAAACACATGTAAAATGCCAGGCACTATGCTCAATACCGAATATTATCACTGTATCCTTAAACAACCAATGGCAGAGATATCATGATTCCAGTTTTATACATCAGGCAAGTGCAGTTCAGAGACTTCTAACACCAGGCCACATAGCCAGGTATTAGTGAAGTTGAAATTGAACAAGGTAACTGGAGAAGGTAAAACAGAGGAAGAACCAGAACACTGCAGACACCCAGCATGGGGGACACAGAGCAGGGAGAGATCAGGGGCAGGAGAGGCCAGGGGTGGTAGGAGAACGTGGGGGTCCAAGAGCCTGGTGGTTTCTTGCTGAGAAGAATCCATTCATGTTTGGACAGGAGTTTTTTAAGGTTTGATTTTGATTGTCTTTAGACGTGGATTGTGTACAACATTCTCTAATGCCTCACCACAGTCTGATTCACACAACAGCCCTCTGCCCAACTCCTGCAAACATTCAGTTTGGGGATCCCAGGAAAAGATTAGGGGCCCCTAAAGGGGATCAAACCTCATGCTGAGGTTATATTACAACATTCTTTATTTTAAAAGCATAAGTTACTGTGGAGTTTCCACTGGGTCTCAGCAGGTTAAGAACCCAACATAGAATCTGTGAGGTTTGACCCCTGGCCTCGCTCAGTGGGTTGAGGATCCAGAGTGCCTCAAGTTACAGCATAGGTCGCAGATGTGATGTAGGTCACAAATGCTGCTCAGATGGGTGTTGCCGTGGCTGTGGCATAGGCTGTGGCTGGCAGCTGTAGCTCCAATTCCATCCCTAACCTGGGAACTGCATATGCTGCATGTGCAGCCTTAAAAAGAAAAAAATATATATATATATATATGGGACCACTTTTTCTTAATCTATTAGAAACTGCATGTACGTGTGTGCACGCACCCATGTATGTTTAGCATGTATAAAATTTTCCCTAAACATGAGACTCCAAACATGGAGTTTTCCATTCTCCCTCAAAGCAGATGTGTAGATAATTTATAGGATGCGGTAGCCTATATTAAGAACAATGGTCTTAATTGTTAAGAATAATGGTCATAATTTATTAATAATTTATTAATCAGGGCTACCCTGATTGAGAACAATGGTCATACTTTATTCGTATCCTGTGTACCTTTTAGAAAGAAAAACTCTGCCACATGGTCATTGCCAGGGATTTTGAAGTCCTTTGTGTAGAACTTTCTCAAGGATTCCTCAGAACACCCATGCATATGCTCCCTTGGGTAGGAGAGAAGGAATAGAATTTCATGAAGTACTAAAGGATTTGCATATATACCTTGGCCTGTCTAATCTAGAACACTTACAGGAGAGTGTCAATCAGAGGTGGTGAAGTGGCTGGGAACATGTTTAGCAGACACAATCGCTTCTCTGGACCATTCTTGACTTAGAGAAGCTCTCACTCAGAACTCTCAGCCTCTGCCAGTAGAACAAACAGCACTAGAGTGTCAGGCCAGGATTGAGAATAAGAGGTCAGAGGAGGTTCGAGGATGTGTTGGCTTCTCATACCCAAGTACTGCTGAAGACTTCAAAACTACCAGCAATCCCAGGAGATACCCAAACACCACACCCAAGACCAAGTCTCTTTCTGCCTGGGTTCATTATTAACCTGAGCCCATTAATTCCTTCAATAGCATCACAGGTCCTTTAACTGGTAGAAAGTTCTGTCCTACCGTAGAGAAGCTGGGGGGATGAAGGAAATGAAAACAGGCTCATTGAAAGGAAAGTTGGAGCCCAAATGGGTCTACTGGAGATTCCCGCTTTCAGGAATAGAGAGACTAGACCATCCAAGTCCAAGTTCCACTCAGATAAGTCTTCTTAAGCATGGGGAACAGAGTCCTTTATCAGCCTCTTCTCATAGACTGCACTACATAACTTCTCACAGTGGAGATTTTGAAGTCACAAAGTCAAAGCACTCAGTAGCTGTAATTCTCTGTGTGGATGCACACATACATGGGTGCATGTGTGTTTGAATACACACAAATGTGTGTGCATATATACGTATATATGGGGTATATCTGTTTTGTATAATAGGTGTATAAACTATTTGTTGTGTTATATACTTAGAAATATGTGTTTGCTTATAAATATGCATTTGCTGAGGTGCATAGATAGATATAAGCAGGTGAATGAGAGAGCATGGTCCCATCCTTAAGCTAAACTGTATCAACTCTTAGATGCAACATGTTGTGGAATGTTTGAAGAATTGCTGACTCAGTCTAGGAGATCATTAAAAGGACTGAGAAAGCTTCCTGGAAATGAATGTCCTACAGAAAGGGGGAAATAGGGAAAAACTTGACCAAGTATTGACTCCTCAGGTGAGAAATGAGGCTTAATTCTGCTGATCATGTAGAATCTGTCACTTGGCCCTGTTCTTGCCCAGCCTCTGTACTGGGCCGATTAGCTAATTAATTAATCAGTTCACATTACAGAGCATTATTACAGACTCAGAGTTCTATGTGCATTAACTCATGTAGCCTTTAAACAATCCTGAGTCAGTTACAGTTTTAGTAATATTTCACAAAGGAGGGTGTTGAAGCTCCTGGAAGTAAAGAACTTTCTCCAGCATAGACAGCTACTGAAGGGGAGAGTCAGGTTTTAAACTCCAGTTGGTTTGAAACCATTGCCCAGATTCTAATCTCACACTATCCTGATCCCCTGGGGAGATAGGACCCTGAGTAAACATTGAAAAGCCCAATGACTGACTTCTCCTCAAGGCGGCAGCTGCAGGCAGGATGGCTTTGGGGAGGCACAGATTGAAGATAACCATTCCTCTAACTCAGCCCTGGACTGCCCTACACGAGCACCTCCAAAGTTCCCCAGGGCATCAGGGATGCCTCCAGGGGAGGACCAGTGCTTGTGGAAGGAGACAGTGGTGCTTCTTGGGAGACGTGATAGAGGCAGGGATCGGGGCTCTGCCCTCTGGACACATCAAAGTCAAGCAGAGGTAGGCATACAGAGTTGGCCCAGCAGCAGCAGTGCCCAGAAGAAGCCTGCAGCCGCTGACCAAGCTCACGTGTGAGCTCTCATGGGACCCTCCCTGGGCACACCAGGAATACCTGAGGGGCTTTTGGCAAGGGTCGGGGTCCTGCATCATCAGGAGGCAGTGCAACCTAGGAAAGCATAGTGGATTACTGATGACACGATCCACTTTCAACCTCAGGCTGCAATGGCCAGCAATGCATTTGAGAGAAAGAAAACCATCTGATGTCCATCCTGACCTTTTTTCTTTCTTTTTTGACTGATTTCTTTCAAACCAAAAGGCCAACTTAGACGGCAAAATAATAATAATAATAATAATAATAGAATTTGCGTCAAAATGATGATAATAGCTTCAGTTACCCAAAGCCACTGCCCTTAATTATCTCCATATTGACGAGTATTTTTGGCTAAAGCTTACCCAAGTATTCCAACCAGCCCTGACCATCCAGGTAAATATCTACTGGCTCCGTGAGCAGACCCCACAACCCACATCCTTCAAGGCAATGGAAGTATGTACCCACATCCACCTACACACAAGTCCATAGATGCCCCATATGACAATAGACCCACCTGCAGATGCAGAGTTGACAAGATAGGGTTAAGAGTGCGGCCTTGCTTTTCCTCAGCAGATGCCTTGTGCAAAACACTGGCCTAGTTGTGCCCTGTTGCTTCAGCAATCAGGCAGGGAAGGCTAATTAGTCAATCTGAGCTCTATGGGAGAAATGCTGACAAACACAATAAGCAGCAAGTGCTAGGCCTCAGGGAGAGAGGGGAGGCTGGCACCACGTAGAAGCAGAGGGCAGCAAGTCCAGGGGCAGGGCAAGGGCAGACAGATGCTCCCCAAAGAGCCCTTTACCTGCTGATCTCCTCAGCCTTAATTCCAGAGACTGTTTTCAAGTAACCTTACAGAGGCCTTAGCAAGTATTGGGCATGGTGTCCTCCCTGCTTCCTCAGACACCCATGCCTTTGGAAGAGGAGTGGGTGCTGGTGACAGGCAGAAGATGCCAAATGTCACAGAGCTTTGCAGGATATGCACGACATACCATCATCTTAGGATATCAGCTCTCTATCTAAAGATGTGGGGAGCAGAGGGCCTCACTGGATAGCAAAACAAGCACGGATATATTATGGAATACAATGCAATTCTGCAGAAATGTTTAAAATAGAGCAGAAGGCTTTGGAGTGAGGGCTGTACTCTCAGACCCCTCCCAGGGCACACAGTCAGTGTAGTCTGCAGGTAAGTTATGTCAGTGGACCCTTTGTCCTCATAAGGCGACTCTGAGAGTTAGATTTCAATCTCTCTTTCTCAAGTTAAAAAGGAATACTAATCACAGCTTAATGCCTTGCCCAAGCTCACTCAGCTTGTGACTGAGCTAGAAGTATAAACCAAATGTATCTGGTTCCACCACCCAGTTGGAGAAGACAGCTAGGAGAGGTCAATCCTTGTTCAGATGAGAAGGAAAGCATCTAGGCTCCTGTTATTCCCCGGGGTCTCTCATAGAGCACTGAGAGTCTCCTGGAAGAAAGAGAGAGATGATGTCCTGAAAAAGACACTGGACAGGCCCAGAGAGGAACAGGTCCGCACAGGTTAGGGAATGTCTAACCAGCTATGGACGCATCAGGAAATCCCAAAAGAAATAAAAATTGTCTCTTCCCTTAGTGATCAGTAGGCTAGACACCAGGTTATACAGAGAATAAAATGTTTCTTTTTCACCTTGTATAGTACATCTTTCCTTTGATGTGTCCTGGCTTAGGACATCACAGACGTCTACTGGTTGTGAAAAACTGATTTAGGTTTAATAAATATATTCGTGCACTTTCTGGACGTTGGTGGAAATATTAAATTATAGTGGTTTCCAAGTATTTCTGAAGATTAAAATTCATTAAAGCTTGGGTGAGCTTGTATTTCACTGGTGTATCTTTATTTATTTCACTTATTTCCTTCCATAGCTTCCAAATTAAAAGATATACGGCAGGAAGTGAAAGTCAGGAATGGAAGCTGCCCAGAGGGGGCAGGTCTCACAAAGGTGTCAGGACAGGCCCAGGTGTTGGACAGCTCCATGCAGGACAAGGGGCCTTCCTGCCAGACAATCCTGCCTAAAGGTTATAGTGAAGCAAAGAAACAGAAAGTACGTGGCTTTGGAATTCATCCAACCTACAGATTGTTATCATGCCAAGCAACTGTTCTAGGTGCTGAGGACACAACAGTGAGCAGAAATGTTGTGGGACAAATGTTGTCTCTTAAGGACTAACAGAACCAATGCAAATTCAGACTCTTCAGTGAGTAATAGATAATTGATCCAACAGCAGCAGCGAGACCCCAAAATAGGAGTATTCTTGACCTGCTACCTAATTTTCCTCATCTTCCTGGGCCTTACTTAGTTGCCTAACCTGTATGTGAAATGGTAGTAATAGCCATTATGAGAGTTATGACAACTCACCTGTTTAAAATTACCCAGTAGGAAACATCATATAGCATTGTGACAATGACATGGGCTTAGGATCAGAGACCTGAGTCTAAGGATATCACTTTGAAGTCAGCTATCCTTTACAGAGGATACAAAAAACAAATAACCCAATTAGAAATGGGCGAAAGACCTGAATAGACATCCTCCTAAAGAGGACAGGTCAACCAGCCACAAGAAAAGATGCTCCACATCACTGATTATCAGGGAAATGCACGTCAAAACCATAATGAAATACCACATCATACCTGTCGGAACAGCTATCAAGAAAAAGAACACTAATAACAAACATTGGCAAGGATGTAGAGAAAAGGGAATCCTCCTACACTATTGGTGGGAGTGTAAATTGGTGCAGCCACTGTGGAAAACAGTATGGAGGTTCCTCAAGAAACTAAAAATAGAGCTACTATATGATCCAGCAATTCCACCCTGCGTACATATCTAAAAAAAAAAACATTAATTCAAAAAGATACATGCATCCCAGTATTCATAGCAGCATTATTTATAATTGCCAAAATATGGAAGTAATTAAGCGTCTATTAGCAGATGAATGGATAAAGATGTGGTATATATATGCAGTGGAATCCTACTCAACCATTAAAAGGAACAATATTTTGCCATTTGCAAGACTTAGAGAGTATTGTGAAGTAAGTCAGAGAAAGGCAAATACTGTGATATCACTTACATGTGGAAAAACACAACAAACTAATTATAACAAAAAAGGAACAAACTCACAGACATGGAGAACAAAATAGTGGTTACCAGTGGGGAGAGGGAAAGAAGGAGGGATAATACAGGGTTGGGGGATTAAGAAGTAAAAACTATTACGTATAAAATAAGCTGCAAGAATATGTTGTATGACACAGGGAATGAAGCCAATATTTTATAATAATTATAAATGGAGCACAATCTTTAAAAATCGTGAACTGCTACATTATATATATATATAACATATAATACCTTACATCAGTTAGACTTCAATTTTTAAAAATAGGTGAGAATTAAAAGGTATTTAGAATAGTGCCTGGCATATATAAGCACTCTGTAAATTTTAATGTTTTACTATGAACAATAACCCAAATAAGAATATATAGCACTGATGGCTCACTGAATGGTATTTAATACGTGTTCAGCATATGAAAGTCAGTTCCTTTCCTCTGGCCTGCTCTCGCAGTCCCCAGCTGGGTGACAGAAGGGGGCTGGGAACACATCGAATGTTAGTAAACATGTGTGTCCAATCTCTGACTTCACTCCAAACTGAAGAAACAAATACTTTTGAACTTCTGTGGGGTTTTGCAGCAGATGTCCCTAAGAAGAGCTCGGCGGTGCTTGCATCTGAGTTCCTAAGGCTCAGGAGGCCGAATGAAGGGATTTTGTTAGCATTTCATTTTGTTTATCACCCTCTGTGATCCAGATCACGGCCTTGATTTCCTCCTTGGAGAGGAAATGTAGAAAGTCGCTCTCTTTACATGACAAAAATAAATAAATGAAGCAGGAGCCCGGGAGGGGTGCTGCAAATTGTATCCACTGGGTTAAAAGAAAATCAGATCTACCTGCTGTTCCCAAATAGAAATGGGACTGGCTCTACCAAAGGTAGTCGCTTCATAAGAAGCTCAGCCCTGCAGAGCGCATGGAGAAGGAGAAGGGAAAAGGAGAGAGGTGCTGGTCACAGCTCCGCTAAGGGCCCTCACTCTGCTCCCCCCCCCCCACCGTGTTGCCCTTCAGGTTGCGGGGGTTGGGGGGTGGCATTCTTACAAAGAAGCAACACAAAGGAGCCACTTGATGCGAAGCAGGGGAACAGATGTCTTGATTTCCTCCCTGGGCTCCCTAATGCTGCTTTCAGCTTAATTAGCCAACTGCGCTCCCCTCACACCTGGATGGGATTCTGGATGGGAATCTGGAGGGCTGAGCAAACACCTCAAGGGTGGCCCGTACCCTCTCCACCCTCCAGGCTCTGGCTGAGCCGGAGGAGCTTGCTTCCCCACCAGATGTCTCCTAGGGTGCTGATGCTGATGTCTCAAGACACACTTAACCATTTGTTTTCCTATCTTAACCAATCTCCATCCACATGATACAAGACCCACTTCAAAGAGTCGTCATGATTATCAGTTGAGGTCACAGACATTGGTCCTTAGCAGGGCGTACCCCCTGGTGAGTTCTCTCTAGATGCACTGCCATTCCTCTCACTGTCTATCTCACTCAGAAATGAGGAACCCCAGCATCTTTCTGACCAGTAAGACAAACCAATTAGAAGGTGTCATCTTGCCTATTCATATTTAGGTAGGCTCCTTACAACACCTCGAGGTTTAGGAAAACCTGAGACCCCTAACATTTCATTGATTTATACAAGGAAATCAATATAATCAAGGAAAATTAGAACAAATTCAGCATTGTTTTTTAAGACCAGTGAGCTCCTCATCCCCAACTGTATTTCAAAATCACTCAACAAACCTTTAAAAAAAAGAAGCTCCCAACCCATATCCCAGAGATTCTTTTTTTTTTTTTTTTTTTTGTCTTTTTGTCTTTTGTTGTTGTTGTTGTTGTTGTTGCTATCTCTTGGGCCGCTTCCGCGGCATATGGAGGTTCCCAGGCTAGGGGTCCAATCAGAGCTGTAGCCACCGGCCTACGCCAGAGCCACAGCAATGCGGGATCCGAGCCGCGTCTGCAACCTACACCACAGCTCACGGCAACGCCAGATCGTTAACCCACTGAGCAAGGGCAGGGACCGAACCCGCGACCTCATGGTTCCTAGTCGGATTCGTTAACCACTGTGCCACAACGGGAACTCCAGAGATTCTTATTAATCAGTCAATGATAGTGTCACTAATACTTCTTGCATTAAGACTTTTTTAAGAGTAGTTTAAGGTTCTCAGCAAAATTGAGGGCAAGTTACAGGGATTTCTCATGTACCCTCTTAACCCACACATGCATGGCCCCTCTCCTTATCAATATCTCCTACTAGAAAGGTACCCTTATTACAAAGGATGAACCTATGACACATCACCATCACCCAAAGTCCATAGTTACACAACGGTTCATTCCTGGTGGTGTACAGTCTATGGATTTGGACAAATGTTTGATGACAAGTATCCATCATCATGATATCATACAGAGTCTTTTATTTTTTTTGCTTTTTAGGGCTATACACATGGTATATGGAAGTTCCCAGGCTAGGGGTTAAATCAGAGCTACAGCTGCTGGCCTACACCACAGCCATAGCAAAGCGGGATCTGAACAGAGTATGCAACCTACACCACAGCTCATGGCAACATCAGATCCTCAGCCCACTGAGCAAGGCCAGGAATCAAACCGGCATCCTCACAGATGTTACTAGGGTTCGTCACCATTGATCCAGAATGGGAACCCCCCAGAGTCTTTACATTGCCTTAAAATGCTCTGTGCTCCACTATGCCCCCCCTCCCCCATCCATCCTGGCAGCCACTGATCTTTTTTACATTCTCCACAATTTTGCCTTTTCTAGAATGTCATGCATTTAGAATCATATAGTCTGCAACATTTTCAGATTGGTTTCTATGCATTCAACTTTCCTCCAAGTCCTTCCATTGCTTGATAGCTCACTGCTGGATGCATCACAGTTTATTTATCCATTCACCTACTGAAGGTCACCTTGGCTGCTTCCAAGTTTTGGCAATTATGAATAAAGCTGCTATAAACATCCATGTGTAAGATTTTGTGTGGATATAACTTTTCAACTCCTTTGGGTAAATACAAAAGAGTACAATTGCTGGATCTTATGTTAAGAATATGTTTAGTTTTCTTTTGCACAGCAAAGGAAACCCAAAAGAAAACAAAAAGACAACTTACAGAATGGGAGAAAATAGTTTCAAATGATGCAACTGACAAGGGCTTAATCTCTAGAATATATAAGCAACTTATACAACCCAACAGCAAAAAAGCCAATCAATCAATGGAAAAATGGGCAAAAGACCTGAATAGACTGTTCTCCAAGGAAGATATACAGATGGCCAGCAAACACATGAAAAAATGCTCAACATCGCTAATTATAAGAGAAATGCAAATCAAAACTACCATGAGATATCACCTCACACCAGACAGAATGGCCATCACTAGTAAGTCCACAAATAACAAGTGCTAGAGGGGTTGTGGAGAAAAGGGAACCCTCCTGCACTGTTGGTGGGAATGTAAACTGGTACAGCCACTATGGAGAACAGTTTGGAAATCTATACATAGAACTTCCATATGACCCCGCAATCCCACTCTTGGGCATCTATCCGGACAAAACTCTACTTAAAAGACACACATGCACCCACATGTTCATTGCAGCACTATTCACAATAGCCAGGACATGGAAACAACCCAAATGTCCATCCACAGATGATTGGATTAGGAAAATGTGGTGTATATATACACAATGGAATACTACTTAGCCATAAAAAAGAATGACATAATGCCTTTTGCAGCAACATGGATGGAACTAGAGAATCTCATCCTGAGTGAAATGAGCCAGAAAGACAAAGACAAATACCATATGATACCACTTATAACTGGAATCTAATATCCAGCACAAATGAACATCTCCACAGAAAAGAAAATCATGGACTTGGAAAATAGACTTGTGGCTGCCTGATGGGAGAGGGAGGGAGTGGGAAGGATCGGGAGCTTGGGCTTATCAGACACAACTTAGAATAGATTTACAAGGAGATCCTGGGGAGTAGCATTGAGAACTATGTCTAGATACTCATATTGCAACATAACAAAGGGTGGGGGGAGAAAATGTATACATGTAAGGATAACTTGACCCCCTTGCTGTACAGTGGGAAAAAATAAATTAAAAAAAAAAGAAAAAAAAGAATATGTTTAGTTTTCTACAATACCATCAAATCATCATCCAAAGTTGTATACCATTTTGCATTTCTGCTATCAATGAAAAAGAGTTCTTATTGCTCAGCATTCATGCTAGTATTTGGTCTTGTCAGTGTGGATTTTGGCCATTCTAATAGGTGTGCAGTGGTATTTCCTTATTGTTTTTATTTTGCATTTCCCTGATGAGACACAATGTGGGACATCTTTTTATATGCATACTTGCCATCTGTACTTATTTTTTGGTGAGTTTCTATTAAGGTTTTTGCATCATTTTTAAATCTTTTTTTTTTAAATTGTTGAGTTTTAAGAGTTCTTTTTGTATTTTGGATGAAGATCCTTTGTCAGATGTGTCCTATGCAAATATTTTCTCCCAGTCTGTGGCTTGTCTTCTCACTCTCTTGACATTGACTTTCATAAAGTTTCCCTCTAAGTAGTTCTTTCATTGAATTTCACAAATTTTGATAATTTGTGTTATTTTCTTTTAGTTCAAAAATTTTTAGGATTCTCTTAAGATTTCTTCTATGACCCATATGTTACTTAAAAGTGTGTTGTTTAACCTCCATGTACTTTGAGATTTTTTTTCCATTTATATATCTTTCTGTTAGTGATTCATAGTTTAATGTCAATGCAGTCTGAGAGCAGATAGCTATTCTTTCAGATGTATCGAGGTTCATTTATGGCCCAGATTGTGGTCTGTCTCGGTAAATGTTCCATGTGAAGTTGAGAAGAATCTGTATTCTGCTGAGTGATAAATAATATCCAGTTGGTTGAAGGTACTATTGAGATCAACTATATCCTTACTGTTTTTTTTGCCTGCTAGATCTGCTAGTTTTTTACAGAGTGTTGAACTCTCCAGCTATGATAGTGGATTCATCTATTTCTCTTTTCAATTGTATTGGTTTTTGCCTCATGCAGTTTGATGCTCTATTGTAAGCTTTGAAGCAATTGTTACAGATCGCCATATCTTCTTGGAGAATTGACTTTTTTTTTTTTTCTTTTTAGGACTGCGCCTGCAGCATATGAAAGTTCCCAAGCTAGAGGTCAAATCAGAGATGAAGCTGCCGGCCTACACCACAACCATAGCAACACTGGATCTGAGCTGCCTCTGCAACCTGTATTGCAGCTTGTTGCAATGCTGGATCATTAACCCACTGGCCACAATTGAGCCCACATCCTCATGGACACTATGCCAGGTTCTTAATCTTCTGAGCCAAATGGGAACTCTGAAAACTGACTCTTTATCCTTGATAAGTTTCCTGAGTTTGAAATCTACTCTGAGATTAAAATAATTACTCCAGCTTTCTTTAGGTTAGTGTTAGCTGGTATATTTTCCTTCATCCACTTTTTTCTTTTTTTTTTTAATTTTTGCTTTTTAGGGCCACACCTGTGGCATACAGAAGTTCCCAGGCTAGGGGTTGAATCACAGCTGCAGCTGCTGGCCTACACCACAGCAATAGCAACACCAGATCCGAGCCTTGTCTTCAACCTACACCAGGGATCACAGCAACGTCAGATCCCTAACCCACTGAGCAAGGCCAGGATCAAACCCGCATCCTCATGGATACTGGTCAGGTTCATAACCCGCTAAGCCACAGAAGGAACTCCAATCTACTCATTTAATCAAAATTGGTCTTCATATTAAAAGTTTCTTATATACAACATACAGTTGGTCTTGTTTTTTTGATCTACTCTAACAATCTCTCTTTTTTTTAATCAGTGTATTTAGACTACTGTTTTTCAAAGTAATTACTGACATAGCTGGATTAACACCTACCACATTTATTACTCTTTTCTATTTATTGTCTTGTTACTTGATCCTCCTTTTGTCTTCCACTTTTTTGGTTATTTTGTGGTTTTGACTGAGTATCTTAGGTGGTTCCATTTTCTTTTTTATTAACAAATTGGTTATACTCACTAGTGTTTTTGAAAACTTGCCATGGTCATTTTCTGCCAGCATTTTTCCCTACCAATTTCTGGTTGTCTCTCTGTTCTTTCATTGAGTCTGTTCCATGCAACCCACTCTCTGCTCTCATTGGGCCATGCTGGGTTATCTGTTATGTAGTTAACAACTTTATTCTGCACTTAGTTCTAGGTACATGGTGATCCCTGCCTCCTGGAGTTGATGATCACAATTACCATTTACTTAGAATCTATTACACATGTATGCCCATCACTGCCCAAGGTATTCTTAAATAGTTCAAGACAGAGGCATTACTATTCCAGTTTCAGAGATTTGCCACAAAAACATCCCTCATTCTACATTGTTACCGTCAATTTTTTCCAAAAGAAATAAGGAACAGCCCAAGGTCTGAGTCAGAATCTAAACCCTGATGTGTCCTATTCTTGACAGGTTAGAAACCTGGCTATCTTCACTCTGATTTTCTCCCAAGTTCATTTTTTGACCCATGGAGGAGAAACTGTTTGGCTCCCACATCAGCGAGTGCATTGTGATAGTTTTAATTAAATTATTTTTTTAATTTTAAAAATTTAGAGCAAAGGCTTTTGGAGAGACGCATTGAAAATGATGACCTCACCCCTTCTGGGCATTCCAATCTAATCTTAGCTGTAATGATAATATTGTAGTAAAACCATAGGGGGCATAACCATTTAGGGCCACCCTGTCCACAACTGACTCAGTCAATAGTGATTATCTTGCCCAAGGAATGGCCTTTGATTTGTCCCTTCTGGGAATTTGAAATGAAACTTTGAAATTCAGCCACAGATGGGAGCAGATCAGAAGTGAAGTTCAGCTCAATCACACTAATGGAGACGCAATAACGCAAGGTCAGGGAATTCTGCTTGCTGCTGTTGCCCTGGGAATAGCCTGGTTCCCACCTTTCCTGTGGCCTAATTGTCCTGATTTTACTTGGATTCCAGCAGTCTGATAGCCTTACAATATTCTTCCCTTTACTTAACTCCAGGGGACTTACATTCCTAACACATATATGATCTTTAAGATAAATTGATTTTGCCTAAAAAAAATACAATGTACCTCTTTGCAAAAATACGACAGCTATTCTCTCCCGAGCTTCAGCACACACTCTGACCATAATCAAACACTCATGCAGCAGGGTGTGGAGCTCCCACCATGCACTTGACCCCATGCCAGGGCTTGCGGCTTAGACAGACTACTGGGGGTGGGGTGGGGGAGGGGGTGGCAGGCTTATCCTATTCATCACAGAGGGAAAGGACAGGAGTGAGAGCTGAGAGCCTGGCTTATACCCAAGGGGAAGAGGAAGAAAAGAAATGGAGCGACTTTTGTTCTATGCTCGCTCCTTGCTTGCTGCCAGCTCTCTGGCTGCCACAAGACAGGCTGGGTCATCTCCCAGGCTGAGCATTTCTCCTCTGAGAGCTGGGAAGGAGAATAAAGTACAACCAAACACTGACACCCTTGCCAAGCCAATAAACGACAGTTCATGGGAAAGGTGAGCTCATGCAAGGATAGTTATCACTAATGAAAAACTGTGTAAGATATGAAAGTAGCTTTTTTATAGGAGCCTTAGGAATCAAAATAGAATAACTTGTTAAAGTCTTAGTATCTGTACATAGAGTGAGTGTGTGCATGTGTGCATGTGCTTTGGGGTGGGAGGTAATGAAAGAAAAGAGAAAGCCACTTACTGTGTGTCCTTGAACAAGCCTAGGGGTCAAATGGGAGCTGCAGCCACCACCCTACGCCACAGCCACAGCCACAGCAACGCCAGATCTTTAACCCACTGAGAGAGGCCAGGGGTCAAACCCATGTCCTCGTGAATACTGGGCAGATTTTTTCCGCCAATCCACAACGGGAACCCCAATCCATAAAGTTTTTAAAAGATAATTCATCCCACATGGTCATTATAAGGACTAAATGAGCTAATGTGCGATACCTGGCATATAGTAAGCCCCCAATTAGCAATATTTTTTTAAGTGTTGTGTTTGAGAGTCCTATCAGGTCTTTCAACAAGATCCCTATTAATCCCTTGCTGTCTGGATAGGATAGAAAGTTCCATTAGCATTAAATTTAGCCCTCCACTCTGAAAACAGAAATGCCAGAGCACTCTGGTATAACTTCTGCTCCTTTCTAGGACAGTTGTTTGAGGACAATGGCAGAAAAGGATGCCCTGGGAAACAGCCGATGTTCATGTCAACACGGAGTGTCCTTGGCTTCTACTGTCCTGTTTCCTACCACAGCCCAGATTAGCCAATGTGCCTAGAGCAGAAGCTACACTCAATCCACACAAGAATGGCCTGAACTCAGGTCACAAGAGCATTTTTGTCTAATTCAGGGTTTCATATTTTAATACAGCCAATATTTCAACATTCGATTTTCTATTTTTAAAAGTCCAGGTTTCTGGTGCCTCTTGAAAAGTCAGAACTCAAGCCTGGCACTGGGCAGCCACTGCCCCTTTCAGTCAGGGCAAGTACTCTTCAGTTTGCCATAGTCCCCACCATTCCCTGTTGCTTTTTTATTTTCATTGACTTCACTTGCCGGGCCTCATGGGCATCTGCAACATCTGGTCCAGTGTCATCCATATACTTAGCTACTGGGAACAGAAAGTATTCTGAGTCAAATCCTGACCCTTGGTTGGCCCTTTGTTCTGTAAGAAGACAAAGAGTATGGCTCCCATGGGGTTCCATGAAGTCCTTAAAATGGTGTCTCAAGAAATGTCCAGGACAGTTTTGCCCTCCAGACTCTCTTTCTCCCCCAGTAGGAAAAGAGCACTGGACTGGGAGTCTGGCAGTGGGGGTGTGTGAATTCCTCCTCCCCCAGGTCACCTCCCTGGACTCCCATTCCTACTTCTGTGATGTTGAGAAGACTGGAGGAGAGGGTCGCAGAGGCTCCCTTGGGCACTAACTCATCACCCCCAGAGTCAGCAGGTATCTAGTTCAGTTGGGAAAAGAGCTGCACGATGACCCCAGGGATCTCGTCCTTGTTCAGATGCTCAGAGCTGGTCCTCCCCTCCATGTCCCCTTAGAGACAAGCTGAGCTGAATGCCCCCCACCCCCTGCTGGAGCCCCAGTATTAAGAGGTAGGTAAGCTGAAGACTTTGTATCATGCTGTGAGCATTCACTCACAACCCAAAGATGCACAGTGTGTGGGTGTTAGAGAAAGGGGAGGTCCTGGTTGGAGCTTGAAAGCAGTAAAAACTTGAAGTAGAGAAAAAAAATCAAGAGCAAGAGAGATAGGGGAAAATAAAAGGAAGAGAAGAGAGAGAGGCATCTTGTTAAAGAGCTGCATAATTCTGGACTACAAAAATAAAATAAAATCCTGGGGGATAAGAGCACTAAAAAGGGTTCTCAATTCGTGTTGACTTAATTCAGAAGCCACCCAGCAACTTGAGGCATTTATAGGCTTGGCTTCCCCTTCCCCCTTGGAGAAGGTACTCTCTCTGCTGGCTCCCTTCCCCCTCCTTTCCCCTCCGAGCCCTAGCTACTTCCAAATGAGCCCTCAGTTCTGTAAGCCATTTTCTTAGATTGCATCTAACATAAAATGTTCCACTAGAATAATTGCATTTTCATTTCACCAACCAAGAGAAAAGACTTGAGATGCTTTGAAAAAGAAGGCAAGCTCAGGCAGCTTTAATAGGCTGGCAGGAGGAATAATAAGAGTACTTTAACACAGATTTTAAACAAAGTAGAAGCTCTGGAGAGACAGAGAAAATGACAGAGAGAGAGAGATGGAGAGATGGAGAGAGTAACCACAGAGGAGTGGTTTGGGAACATCCCTCTCAAATTCTGGTACCTCACTTGAAATCCAAGACAGGTTCTAGGGAAATGAGTGCCTATAACCAGAATCTCCCCTGTCAATAATATCCATCAAGTAGCCCTGGCACAGAACACTGTCCCTACAGCTGGACCCTAGAGAGATGACCCTGGTGACAAGCCCTCAGCCATGTGCTAGTGGCCTTTGGGTGATATTTGGGGAAACCTATGTGTGCTTTTTCTAGAACGGGCATGAAGTCCTTGGCCTTTCAGGAAATCCCACAAGGGACCCCCTACTCATTAAGATGCTGCATGGTGCAAGGTCACCTGATGACCAGGGAATTCTAAACCCAGACAATTCATGAGTGGCAAGTGGTTCTCCTTTAAAGCTGAGTTCTGGAACTTTCCCAGGGCGGGGGGGTGCGAGGAATGGAGCCGAAGGGTGTAGTCTTCTCCACTGGTAATGAAAGGCAACTCTTCCTCCATCACTGTAGCAATTGTCTCCTAATTAGCTTTCTGCCTGCCCACCTGGCGCCCATCCCCAGCCAACACATAACTGGGAAACGTGAATCTGATAATGTCAGGGGAGGCTCTTATCTGCTGAAAACACTTTAATGACATCCCCTATTTCAGAATAAGAATGCAATCCTTAATGTGGCCGGAGGAGGTGACTGTATATTCTGCCATCCAAACAAAGAAAGGCTGTGCTGGGAGTAAGGGGAGGGGGGACCCTATTTCTAATTTACTAGGGAAACAGAATCAAGCCAGGACTGTCCCCAAAAACTAAGAGGTAAGGTCACCATCCATACAGGCCCTGAATGTTCTGGCCCCCAGTCTCTCTCCAGTTACGCCTGAGCTACCTTCCTCCTTTGCTCTGCACCCCAGCCATCCTGGCCTTCTTTCACTCCCTGAATCCCTCATGCTCCTTCTGACCACAGGACTTTTGCAGAACCCTCTACCTAGAATCCCTGTGGTCACCCCGTTTAACCAACTAACCTCAACTCTTCACCCATCTTTTAGCTTAAACAACACTTGGAAATGAGACTTTTCCTGAGCTTCCCCCCCATCCCTAGTCACAGCCAGCCTGGGCTTCTGTTAAGTGTTCCCAAAGAAACATGTTCATGTTCTTCCCTTTCGGTCATGTCTCTCCCTTTGTGGTGATGTACTCATTTGTTTAATAAACTGGTTGCTGTCAATATCCCTCATGGGACTCCATGAGGGCAGGGATTGGATGTGTTCTGCTCCCATTATGCACTTAGCAGTCACCACAGTGCCTGGAACACAGAAGATGCTCCATAACTCCATGACAAATAAACAACGGTGGGCTCAAGCCCTTGCTGCAACATGCAGAGAAACTCGCTTTGTGCCAAGCCTCTAAGTTTGGAGCCAACTATATGTTGAGTCCCTGTGCCCTCGCCCTGCTCATTCCAGGGAA
The DNA here is from genome assembly GCF_054392235.1 of Sus scrofa. NCBI lineage: Eukaryota > Metazoa > Chordata > Mammalia > Artiodactyla > Suidae > Sus > Sus scrofa. The sequence continues at coordinate 138,119,967 of NC_139396.1, read as the reverse complement.
ACCCCCCCTCCTCCTTGCTCCTCCATCCCACCTGGTCTCACACAGTCTGGGCCACCAAATAAGATCTGGGCTGTGCCCTGCTTTGGAACATTCTTGAATGGTGTCACGGGTGGCAGTCACATCTCCCGACCAATGTAAGCTAAGACCGCGAGCCTCAGAACTGGAGGGAATCTCGGAGTTCTAAGGCAGCCCTCCACCTGAGTGGGTCTCAATCTTTTCTGCCCCAACCCACCTGAGACATGCAGAACCCTCTCATCAGGCTTTAGCACGGTGATTGAGAGGACCTAGAAAACAGACGGCCTGGGTTCCAGCCCTGGCTCTACCACTCATTAGCTGGGTGGCCTTGGCCAAATTGTTTTACCTTTCTGTGTCCTCATCTGTAAAATGGGGATGATAACCCCCTTGCAGAGGGTTTAAGACAATGAGATGAATTATGTGTGCAAAGCCCTTAGAACAGGTGGTGTTCTAAATGACATGTACTACATGTGCAGTAAATCATGCTATTATTACCGGGAACACTCTAGCACAGATTCTGGGGGTGGGGGTAAAATCTCAAAAAGAATGAGTTATTTAGGCACACATTCCCTGGGAGATACCTCTCCCAGTTTCCCCCACACCCTGTTATGGAAACCACTGCCCTAGTGCCTGGAGTTGTCAGTGCAGAGGTCCCTCCCTCTCTATCTGCCCTGACTCTGTTCCCTTAGCTCCAGGGCCAGAGAAATCACCACCTCCCAAGAATAGCCCATATCATCAGATGCAGTTGTAGTTCTTTATCCATTCAATGAAGCTGTGAGGTTCTAAAGACTGGAAAGGCCCCTAAATATCAGAATCTTGTCTCTTTTGTCCACTAATGTACTCCCAGTGATTGACACAGTTCTGACACATAGGGGGTTCCCAATAAGCATTTCTTGATTTATTGACTACTTTTTGCCAGGCAGTGATCCAGGCACAGGGGGACACGAAGGTGAATAAAAGAAACACAGCCTCTGCCCCATGAGGCTTCCAAACCAGCTGGAGAGATAAAATATTAAGACTCCATTACATTAGAGTATGCTAAAGGGAGGGGGATCGAGGGTCCTTTAAGAGCATGGAGGAGGAGCCACTTAACCAGATTCAGGGGACCAGGGAAGGCAGCCAGAAGGAGGAGACATTTCATTTTTAACGCTTGGACTTGAAGGACGAAAAAGTCACCCAGGAAAAATTGAGGTAGGGGAAGGACGCTACAGGCAGAGGGAACAGCATTGAGAAGGCTCAGTGGCAAGAGGGAATGAGATATCCAAGGAACTGAAAGGGATTTGGGGCAACCAGATGGTTGAAGACAAGGAAGAGAATGTTTGGAAGGGGCTTGGTGAGGGGACCAGGCTGCTTTATGCAGCCTGACAAGCCATGCTAAAGCTTGCAGACTTCATCCTAAAACAGTGAAAAGTATTCCCCAGGTATCAACTAAACAATTTTTGTGTGTCAAGACCAGATGAGACACTGGGGGAAGGAAGCCAGTGAGATGTGATGCTTGCCCTCATGGACTTTGCAAGTTCGTGCAGGGAACAGACATGAATCCAATAGCTATATCATCATTAAGGGAGTTAAGCAATCGGGAACAGCCTGCCCAGATCTTTCTGGGATGATGGATATAGGTGGACGCGGCCAGACACATACAGCGGGTATGCACTTAGAATGTGACTAATGTGACTGAAGAACTAAATGCTTGAATTTTATTCAATTTTTACTATCTTCAAAGCAAATTTAAATAGCCGCAGTAGGTGCTGCATTGGACCGCATAGAAAAGAATGAACTTGGTTCTGAGAGCACACAGCAGAGGCACCTGGTTCACCAGGGATCTAGGTATGAGTTCCTAAGGAAGTGACATGATTTTAGGATCTCCAGGATGAGGTGGCAGATACTGTCAACTGGCTTATCTCCAACCTCCTAATATGCAGTGGAAAGAACACTCAAACTAGAGTATACAAGTCTTGGGTCCCTGGGCTCAGGGACTTACAAGACAGGCAACATGTTACTCAGGTCCCTGATGTACTCATGACCTCAGTTTCCTCATCTGTAAAGTGGGAATCTCTGTTCCCCTTCATTTGCAGAACTGTTATGGGGGTCAAATGAAAGCACATATTTTAAAGACTATACGAATGTATGTTGTGATTTGAATATATCTTTTGCTCATTATAAAAGAAATATATACCCATCGTAGAACATTTGGAAACTATAGAAAGACTTAAAGGAGGGAAAAAAATGTGTAAATAACAATGCTTTAGCTGTCTTTTCATTCATTTTTTTAGCATATATGTGCACACATGTAATCTTTTAAACAAACATCAGGAGCATATGTCCACGACGTTTTTGTGGTCCGCTTCTTTCCCTTAGTGATGTATCATGACTCTTCCCTCCAATCATTAGGTAGTTTTCTACAACATGGTTTTTAATGGCTGCAAAGTATCCCCTAAGATGTTGTCATCTTACCTTCAGAGCCCATTACTTCCTTCATTAGCAGGTTGAGAGTGAGTGGAGAGAAGTCCCCCAACTGCTTCCTCCACCGCAGAGCTGGCACTGGGCCCGAGGACACTGCCAGCACATGCAAACTCCACAGTGCCTGGTTCCTCAAATCCATTGCCATGATGCCCTCGAACTGACCAAATGAGGAAGGAGGAAGCCTCCCAGGGAACTCAGCTAACCCCACCCATAGCTGGGCAGTCGCCAGGCCCTGGAATCAAGCCAATCCAGAGGGCAGCTTTGCCAGGTTCACTGGTGATTTCACATCGGCGCTTGGCACCCAGGCTGCAAAGGTGGAATTCCCCACAGGGTGACCATCAACTCCCTCACCAGGCCACCCTTAATACCAGGCTATTTGGGGAATAACTTCCTCTCTTTGTCACCGATGAGCTTCCCTGGGCTTTAATGTTTTCAAAATTCAGGTGGCCCTGGACCCTCCAAGCAGCACTCCTGCTGAATTGGTTTTCAGACGGTGCCACTTTAAACATGATTCAAGAAAAATTACCGTAGCCTCCACTCCATCTGTCTCCGGAAATGGTCTTTGTGCTCAGATCATTTGCCAGCGACACTCCATCTCCACAATTACCTTGGCTCTTTTATCTTTTATCTGTCTAGAACACAGAAGGGGAAGCAGCAGATAACACTGACATTTAAGTGATCTGTTCAGCTGAAATGCTTTTGCCCCTCCGAGTGCAAAATACCCCATGGCTACCCTGGTCTTTCCTGGGACAGCAGCCCCCACACTGCCTCTAGGTTTGAAGCATGATGAAGGCTGCCAATGAAATGGTTTCATCATCGCAGGCTGCATCCTTAAAAATACAGGGATGAGCCTGGACCCCAGCCACAACCAGAATCACCCCTTCATGTACTTCCAGACCCCCAGGTGGCCCCATGCCTGAAAGGTCAAGAGGAATAGAGCAAGAGTCAGGCAGGATGTTACCCTACCTGGCTCTAACCCATGTATCCTTTTAGGCACTTCCTACACCCAGACTGTGCACTCCGTGAAGAAGAAAGATGCTACCGTGTGCCTCCTGTCTTCAGGGATATAAAATATCAAAAGATAATGAACAAAACCAGGCAGTACATGCCAGGTTAATAATAACAGCTAGCGATATTGAGCTCTTACTACATGCCAGGCATTCTGCTAAGCACTTCATCACATTTTCTTATTTACTCTTTGCAACTATCCTATGAGGTGAACGTGATGGGCCTCATTTGTCAGATAAGGACACTGAGCTACAGTGAGATTAAACAGCTTGCCTGATGCCACACAGGCAGCACTTGCAGCCAGGCTTTCTGCTTTGTAAACAAGACGCTGCTGCTTCCAAAGGGAGCAATTAATGGGCGGGAGAGGGGAGGCCCAGCCCCACTTTCTACTAAAGCCAGCTCATTGGTGGGTTCAAGTTTTAGGACAAGAAACTCATCAAAAGGGCAGCCCCCCGGGGTGGTGGCCATAAGTCCCAAGGCTCTGCTACTTCTCTAGAGACACAGCCCTACGTACTGTGCCCAGAGGTAGCCTTTTCACTACCCTTTCCTGCCCTCCCTCAAGAGGGAGGTGTTCTCTTTCTTTCTATTTCTCTCTCCCTTCAAAATGAGCCTCCATGTCTTTCACAAGGACTGATCCCAAACCCAAGAATACCAGCCACATGGGCCCAGAGAGGGTCTAGGAATCAAGCCAGGGCATTGCTCAGAGGACCTTGAAATAGGCCCTGAGAAGTCATATGAGTTCAAGGTAGCAAAAGGAGCAAGAAGAGCCCAAAATAGGCCCTGAGAAATCATATGAGTTTGAGGTAACAAAAGGAGCAAGAAGAGCCCAAGATGGACAAGCCACCCCAGGTCTTAGATGCACGGTGAGGGAGGTGGTGCTGAAATAGAAAATGGATCTGCCTTAGGGTCCCAGCCCCAAAGCAGGCTCTGAGACAAGACTCTGGGAGGCAATAGAAGAGGAAGGAGGAGTTCCCGTCGTGGCGCAGTGGTTAACGAATCCGACTAGGAACCATGAGGTTTTGTGCTCCATCCCTGCCCTTGCTCAGTGGGTTAATGATCCGGCATTGCCATGAGCTGTGGTGCAGGTTGCAGATGCGGCTCGGATCCTGCGTTGCTGTGGCTCTGGCGTAGGCCGGTGGCTACAGCTCCGATTAGACCCCTAGCCTGGGAACCTCCATATGCCATGGGCACGGCCCAAGAAATGGCAAAAAGACAAAAAAAAAAAAAAAGAAGAGGAAGGAAAAGCCAACCCACGGAATGGGAGAAAATAGTTTCAAATGATGCAACTGACAAAGGCTTAATCTCTAAGATATACAACAACAGATACAACTCAACAACCAAAAAATCAACAACCCAATAGAAAAAGGGGCAGGATACCTGAATAGGCACTTCTCCAAAGAAGATATACAGAAGGCCAATAGGCACATGAAAAAATGTTCAACATCACTAATTATTAGAGAAATGCAAATCAAACTACTATGAGATACCACCTCACACCAGTCAGAATGGCTGTCATTAACAAGTCAACAAATAATAAATGCTAGAGAGGGTGTGGAGAAAAGGGAACCCTCCTACAACTGTTGGTGGGTATGTAGTTGGTAAAACCACTATGGAAAACAATATGTAGGTACCTAAGAAAACTGAAAAATAGAACTACCATGTGACTCAGCAATCCCACTCCTGGGTATATATCTGAACAAAACTTTCATTGAAAAATATACATGCACTCCTATGTTCATTGCAGCACAATTCACAATACCCAAGACATGGAAACAACCTAAATGTTCATCAACAGATGAATAGATTAAGAAGATGTGATAAATGAACACAATGGAATACTACTCAGCCATAAAAAAGAACAAAATAATGCCATTTGCAGCAATATGGATGGGACTAGAGACTCTCATACTAAGTGAAGTAAGTCAGAAAGAGAAAGGCGAACACCATATGATATCACTGATATCTGAAATCTAATATACAGCACAAGCGAACCCTTCTATGAAAAGAAACAAACTCATGGACTTAGAGGAGAGACTTGTGGTTCCTGAAGGGGAGGGGGAGGGAGTGGGATGGACTGGAAGTTTAGGATTAATAGATGCAAACTATTGCATTTGGAGTGGATAGGCAATCAGATCCTCCTGTATATATATCTGGTCACTTGTGATGGAACATGATGGAGATAATGTGGGGATATATATACATAAGACTGAGTCACTTTGCTGTACAGCAGAAATGGACAGAAGAATGTAAATCAACAATAATAGGAAAAATGAAAACCCCCCAAAAAAAAGAAGAGGAAGGAGGTGTATATGAGCCATGTTAACAGGGAGTTTACCACTGGGGGCAATGGGGGTCACAACTGCACGGGAACTCCTGCAGAGGATGAGGAACAAACCTTAGAGCTGTCCCACCCTTCAGGTTAGGGACCCTGGGCATTTGCCTATCAGCGCCTTCACATAAGTAATTGAGGGCTGCTCCCATGGGAGATGCAGCATCTCAGCCGCACCTGCTCAGGCTCAGCAAATTCCTTCTACAGCTATAGGATGCCCCCAGGCAGACAGTCACAGGTGCTTGCAGAAAAAAGCCCTGGTTGGGTGTGCCCAGGGCATGTGGGCAGGTACTAACAAGGTCAGAGCCAGAGAAAACAGTATCTGAGAGAGAAAGAGTGTAAGAACACAGGGCACAAGGGACTGTGAGCTCCCAGTGCAGACCGGCTGATGACGATGTGACACATGGACAGGTAGGGCTGGGGGTTTCAAGGGTCAGGGTTGGGCTGATGGGGAAGCAGCTTTGGTGGGCAAGTGACTCAGCCCTCCATCCTGCACAGACCTGTTCTGCAGCCGCTTCTGTGTACTAGGGAGCAGCTGGCTAATCAGCCTGGGATGAGACCCCAAGAAATGGAAGGGCATCCTGCCAGACCTTGGTCCTCTTATCACCTCTAGCTTCTCTCCCTCCTTCCACTATGCTCTGCAGGGCTCCCCTGCCCTTGATCCCTGGGATGGGGGCCTGGTGACTCTGCTGAGATGCTGCCTCCTCTATTGCAGCCCAAACCTACAGCCTGGCCCCATGACAGTGGCCCCAGGACTGTCACTCTGCAAATAATTGCAGTCAAGGGGAGAGGTGCAGAAGCCACCGGGAGGATCTGAGATAGACATCTGTAATTTCTCATTCAGAAAAAAACAGAACTTTAAAAAGAAGTGCTATTTCAATTTTCTCACTCACATTCTTCTTTAACCTTAGACTGAGGGAGGAATAAACTCTCTTTGATTTGTAGACTGACTTCTTTAAAGAGCCACCTTGTCCTGTTTTAAATTTATTTTTTTCCTTTTGCTTGGGGCAGACACCAGGGGCCCAAAGCGGGAACGTGGTACCTTGGTCAGATGGCTCAAAATGCCAAAAGTTACCGTAGGGAATATCATGCTATCAATCCATCTTTCCTGCTAATCCAAAAGTCAAATAAGTCCATGGAGGGCTTTCTTTTTTTTTTTTTTTCCCTAGAATTTCAGGCTCCCCGAGGACTAATTTCTCTGAAAGCTGCATTAAACTAATAGCACCATAAAAGGCCCATTGTGAGATGTAATTGGTTTGCAGGACTTTCCTATAAAAATAATAAAAGACTGCCAAAGGCAGTTTCCAAAGGTCAATTATCTTTGTGTTGCTTGAGTTGAATGGAGGTCAGTCCCAGAATTCCACTTTATAGGCATATTAATCAGAACCAGGCCTGCCATACCCCTCTGACCCGGTCAGCTGTCAGAGAAGTCACAGGCTCCACCTTGGGCTCCTAAGGAGCACTCTGGGCTCCTCTTTTCCCAGGAGGATATGGGCCCATCATCACAGTGAGTGCAGGGCTGGGAGCTGAAATGTCCAAGCCAAAATGAAAAGAAGAAAAGCTATACCCTGAGCACAAAAAAAGAAGAGTGAGTCAGGTCCTGTGTTGAGAGACTAGGCAGGACAGCACCCCTGTCTCCAAGGAGATGGAGAAGAGCTTTTGACTCTTGGTTATATTTGACCAAAACAAGCTTAAACTACCTTAACCAAAAGTGAAATGTTTAAGTGGCAAACACAACTGGAAATTTTGAGGATGGCAGGATCCAAGGCCTCAAACAATGTCAACTCACTGATGAGAGACAGTTCTCAGCTTCCCTCTCCCCTGTGTGTGTGTGTGTCCTCCCCTTTTCTCTCTCCCTGTGTCTATCTCTGTACTGCTGGTCCCTGCTTGAATAGGGTCTCTGCCATGTGGCCATCAAGAAGGCATCAGGCTACCCTTATTGTCAATTTTCCCTACTGAGCCACCTCAGTATAAAAAGATGCTTTTACCCTAGAGTTCATATATCAATTCTAGGGAAAACTCTGATAAGCCCTGTTGGGATCACATGCCCACCCCTGAACTAATCATCATATCCAAGGGGTTGCAAGAATATGATTCACTCAGACTGGGTCATACGTGGCCCACATGTGGCTAGAAGGTCTGGAGAGGGAATACATAGAGCACATTTAACAATTAACTAGGAGTTCCTGTTATGGTTCAGTGGTAATGAACCTGATTGGTATCCATGAGGACACAGGTTCAATCCCTGACCTCGATCAACAGGTTAAGGATCCTGCTTTTCAGTGAACTGTGGTATAGGTCAAAGACACACCTTGGATCTGGTGTTGCTGTGGCTGTAGCTCTGATTCGACCCCTAGCCTGAGAAGTTCTTTACGGCAAGTGGCCCTAAAGAGAAAAAAAAATTAACCATTCACATTGAGCAGGGGAACGGTGAGTTCCCCCAAGGACAGGATGATGGCAAATAAAATGTTGCCCACCCAGAGGAAGTTTCCCAACTTCAACATGAACTCTTCTGGTTAGATTAAGTTGTCTTCATTCCAAATAACCCATCAGTCTATCCATCTCTCTTTTCTTCCACCCACCCAGCCAGCCAGCCAGCCACCAAACAACTCCTCCATCTATCCATTCATCCATCCAGCCATCCACCTATCTATCCACGTATCTGGCAAAAGATTTGGTTTTATAGGAACAAGATCTTTCCTTTCCTGCCTCTGCTCAAAATAAAATCTGAAAACAATTATTCTTGCAGGACCTTAAGTTTCTAAAAGAATGAATTATCCTCAAGCCCTAGCGTCTATAAGTCTAAATAAGGAGGCATAAAAAAATCTGGAAGGTTATACACCCAAATATCAGCAGTGGTTATCTCTAAACAGTGTGGCTCCTTTTTTTTCTTCTTTTTTTTTTTTTTTTGTCTTTTTGCCATTTCTTGGGCCACTCCCGCGGCATATGGAGGTTCCCAGGCTAGGGGTTGAATCGGAGCTATAGCTGCTGGCCTATGCCAGAGCCACAGCAATGCCAGATCTGAGCCACATCTGTGACCTACACCACAGCTCACGGCAACGCCGGATCGTTAACCCACTGAGCAAGGGCAGGGATCAAACCTGCAACCTCATGGTTCCTAGTCAGATTCGTTAACCACTGCGCCACGATGGGAACTCCTCCTTTTTTTTCTTTATATCATATTTTCTATTCTTTGTAATAAAAATGTATTGCTTGTTGGAGTTCCCGTCGTGGCGCAGTGGTTAACGAATCCGACTAGGAACCATGAGGTCGCGGGTTCGGTCCCTGCCCTTGCTCAGTGGGTTAACGATCCGACGTTGCCGTGAGCTGTGGTGTAGGTTGCAGACGCGGCTCGGATCCCGCGTTGCTGTGGCTCTGGTGTAGGCCGGTGGCTACAGCTCCGATTCAACCCCTAGCCTGGGAACCTCCATATGCCGCGAGAGCGGCCCAAGAAATAGCAACAACAACAACAACAACAAAAAGAAAGACAAAAGACAAAAAAAAAAAAAAAAAAAAAAAATGTATTGCTTGTAAAGTTTAAAAAGGAAAAAATAATGCTAAAAACCTCTTAATCTCATTACTCTGATTCTCTATGCACCAAGCAACTTTTGGGGGGACTTAAATTGGCTTTCCAAGTCAATATTGCTGCTAAAGAGAGAAGAGGCTAAGCATCCTATTGAAAGACAATAAATGTATCTTTCAATAATGACAATGTCACTCAATCATGCTAGTCAACCAAGTCTTTTCTGAGTTTCAGAGCCTCAGGAGGTGTTGGTGTAACAGCCAGTTTCTTCTTAGCAAAACTTGAAGGCAACAGCCAAGGCTCTGGAGGATAAAAATGTTTTGCCTTCTCACGATAGCCCTGTGGTGGCTGGCCACCTTTGCAGCCAGCCACAGGGCCATTACTCATTAGCAGCTAAGTAAAAGCCAGAGCATTTTCTATCATCGACATGAGGGGGGTTGTCTTTGATGCAATCAGTGACTATCCACACTGAGCATGAAAGGGATGTGTCCTTCCTGGGAACAGCAGCAGAAATGTTCCAGCTGGGGCTGGGGACTGCCTAAGGAGTCATTTCTATGTTGGGAATAAAAGTAGAAATTATCAGACCTTTGAAATAGCTTAAAGTTAGATCTTAATATTTCGAATAGGATCAAAGTGCCTTAGTAAAGGAGAGTACTTTTCATGGAGTCCTTTGTCACACAGATATGGAAATACACATACATGTCAGTCAAAACTATTTTAAACTTTTATACCCAGACTCATGTTAAAAGAGGTAGGACTGCTGATCAAATAAGAAGTACAATTTTTAAAGGATGTTGGTGCTTCTCAGATATAAAACTGTTAAATGATTGAACACCAAGCTTCATAATATTCATGTGGACCCTGAATCTGATATATTTCCCAAGGAAAACAGCTATCAATCAGAAATAGGCTAACATTTCCCATTCATCTCCTTTGATTTATATGCTTTGTTTCAAGTAGTCTCTTTACAACAACCCTACACATTTCTGAAGATGGGAAATCAATGAATAAATCAGGTCCCTGGAAGAACTTTCACCCAAGTCTCTTGACTCTATCCCATACTTACTCCCATGACCCCTATGTGTCCTTCTTAGCCATGCCCTGTGGCTGCATGCAGCATGCACATTTGTAGTCATCACACGTGTGATAAGCTTGTGCAATGCTCGGGTATCACATTTTCTGCATCAACTACAAAATAACATTCAGGCAATGGAAAGGGATGCCAAGTGAGAACAAGCCAAATGAAAAGAGTAAAATAGAAGGTAGAGTTAACTCCAAAAGCGTAAAGTCAATTTAACTTAAAGAGTCCTTCCACTGCATAGAAAGTAGCAGCTGAGCAGTAGGTTCTGGATGAGCCTGGCCATTTCTGGCTTAAATACAACCTCTTCAGAGGAAATTTCCTGAAGTGTCAGGTAGGCATAATTTTAAAATGTAACACTAAATGTCAGTAGGGAAATAAACCCTGTGGTTATAAATCCCATAAGGAAATAGTAAAAATGTCTCTGACTGGATAACAGCATGACACACCAATGTTCCAGAAAGACAAACACTAGCATAAGTTGCTACCTACTTAAAAAAAGAAGTGGTGACAAATTGACTCTCGATACTTTGCTGAGTCTTTCCTATTCATGCTTGGAAAGCTACAGGGCCCCAGGGCCTGTTCTCAGACACGGCTTTCTGGTAGGGGTGCTGGTCCAAACCGGGTTTATTTCTTCTAAGTCTCAGACTGGGGAAAGTACAAATCTTTCTTTAGAGGTTATAGAAAACAAAACTGGCTTATGGAGAGTGTGGATTTTGTGGTTGTTGTTCTTTACAATAACAAGAGGATTTGGATACCCACATGTTTATGAAGTATAAATCTTGTTTGAATCTATCGAAGTTAAAAAGATCTGTGATGGCTCTTTGGAGAAGAAAACAGTGCCTGTATCAAATTGTACTGAGCAGTGTTCTTTGCTGTTGTGAGATATTGATAAATCTCCAGGTCTTCAACAAGGCGAGTCGAGAATGGGAAAGTTATTTCAAATCATATCTCAGGTAGGCATCTGAGCCAAAATAAGATAAAAGTCATTAATTTTTTTTTTCTATTAAGCCACCAAGCACAAGTGGAATAGTTCGCTCCTTTCTTTATTTTGTCCTGAAATCTAGTAAGAACAAGAGCCAAGATTCCTGTTCTAAATCTTCAGAGAACTGCACAAAATTGTTCTTTTTCTTCTTCCTTGGCAAAAATGACAAGGTGCGAACACAACTGTCATTTAACATGTTAATTAATACAGGAAGATATAATTAGGTATTATAAGCATTCCTTTCCCATCACAAACATCAGTGATGCCAAGGAGATTAATGTCTCCATCACTGTTAGGGTAATAGCCCACCTGATGGATAGGTATGCTCTCCCTGTCTTGATTTGGTAACACAATATCCCAAATTAATTTCTGAATGATTTCCCCAGGCCTTTTCAGAGATGAAAAGAGTCACAGAGGCCAAAGGCATCCTCAGGCAAATCTTCACATCTGTGAACATAAAGAGCCTTATACTAAACGACTTAACTTTCTGTAAGTCTGGGTAACACCAGGAAGGTGGCCAAAGTTGACCCTGCAACTCAAGCCAAAGCTTGAGTTGTAAGTCTGGGTAACACCAGGAAGGTGGCCAAAGTTGACCCTGCAACTCAAGCCAAAGCTGGAACATTCTCTGATGGTAACAAACAAGAAAGACAGCTCGCACTCGAGGATTTAACCACCTAAACTAAAAATCCCACTGCTGTCAGTTCATCTATGACGCCACAACATCTTTAGCAGGCTGTGTTTAGGAGGGGTTATATAAATAATTTATATTACACCTGGCTTTCCTTTTATTTCAAGAAAGTCAAAGTTGTTCAATCAGAAAATAAATCCCCGGCAGGCAGTTTGCCTAATCACAAGTAGACTGCTCCTTTACCTGGATCATTCCATCCCTGCCCTCCGCTCTCTCTCTCTCCATCTAATATCCAGGCTGCTGGTGGTCCAGTTACCTTGTCCCATGGCCCAGTTTTTTCCCTACATTTCTGTCCACTTCTCACCAGCCCCTGTAGATTATATACTCGAGGAGTCAGGTCACTGCAGTCTTTGCTTCCCACATTTTTGTTTAATTTAGAGCTTTTGTGTGTCTTTCCCATATAATCAGTTATAAGGTATAACTACTTTTTTGAGTAGCATTACCATTCCATCAAGTTTATTAATTCTTTAGAAAAACAGCATTTCATAACATTTGAGTTGGGAGTGCTTCTCCTCATGTGCCTGCTCTGCACTTTCTCCAGGGCACAAATTCTCCAATAGCCCCATACACAATCTTCCCCCTGCCTGCTTCCACACTTCAGGTAAAACAAGGTCACCAGGGTTAAGGCAACCTGTTGCACTGACAGACAGCAAATATCTATAGACTATTCTGTCTTATGTTTGCTGGAGATCGTCTCCTACAACTTGAGTCATTGATGCTGGTTCCACGGTCAGGGACCCCACAGACAACCTCAATGCCCATTCTAACTTGTAGCACCTCAACTAACTAGAGACAGTGATTTCATCCCTCTTAGCAGGAGCACTGGGCTCAAACAGCTGCACCAGTCAAAAGTCCTATGTGGGATTCTGGGGAACCAAAGTGCAGCTCATCCAAGGGGACTGGCAGTGAATTGGAACCACGTGAACTTTGTCACAGATAAATGAAGATCCAGTGCTGCTGGAGCTCCCAAATTCTCAAGTGAAGCATGAAATTGGGATCTGTATGTAAAATTTCCCAGTTTTTTAAAGCTGACAACCAAGTCAGAAAGTAATTTTAAACATCATGTAGGCTAAGTGAAATACATCTGCCAGCCCAGATCCAAACCACAGAATAACAAGCTGGAATTCACTTCTCTAAAACCTTTTCTCTGGACCAGAGGTGTGGTAGTTGAGATGACAATGGAAAACACAGTTTCGAGATTTCTTTTTATTCTTATTGACCTATATGCTGGCCTACAAAAATGGTTAAGTGTCTTGCTGAGAGCATATATTTGCATTCACCTGGAGGTTTTAAGTCATTTTGACCAAACTAATCCCTTCTGCAAGACTGCCTGAAAGAATACAAGTTGTATGGTTGTAAGGTACCTAGATAAACAGCAAATATCATTATTCATACATCCATATATGGTCTTATGAAATTCACTCAGATGCTCTGAGCCTCAATTTCCTAATCTAGAAGCTGGGATTTTAAAAAAATATCTTCCTTGGTGGAACTTAATTACTACCTTCCCTTGATGGGTTGAGGTTGCGCTAGAATTAGCGACCACTTCCAAAGAACAGAGTATGGAAGGGGGAAAAAAATGACTTTCCAGGGGAGAAAACTGGCAAATGCTACCTTAACCAAATGATAAAGGTGAACATCATCTATGATGTGACATGACTGTCATGTATCTCTTGATGTGCAGGGATTAGAAGGGCATTTCCCCTCTGTGCCAGTCCTCCCCCCAAACCATAACATCAGTCTAATCATGAGGAAAGCATTATACAAGTTCATACGGAGGCATAACTACAAAAGAGTGACTCAAAGCAGAAGTAGTAGTTATTTGGGTTAAATGCTGTTGAGACACTGTATAAGATTAGGACAGGAAAGTTTCTACTGACTCGAAAGTTTCCAGAGGAGTGGCTGGAAACTAAAGCTAGATTGGAGAGGATTGAAGAGTGAACCAAGAATAGATAATGGGTTCAAGAAGATTTTCTGGAAAAGAAAGAAAAGATACTGGAATATGAGTGGAAGGAGGATATGAAATCAAGGAAGATTTTTGTTTTTAATGGGCCATACTGGTAAATATGTATGAGTTAATGAGGATGACCATGTAGAGTAGGCAGACCAGTGATGTAAAAGAAAGGTATTAAAACTTGTTGAAACAGCAAGCTGTTGAGCAAGTGAAGAGATGAGATCCAGAACACAGGAAGAGGTTTACCTTCTATAGCAGTGAGGATATTTAGTGAGAGGGATATGATGATAGGCAAAGCTCCAAGTATGTATAAGTTTGTTTGTGGAGAGATTACGGCTTCAACATTCTTGATTAGGCATGAAGCAAGCCATGAGTTAAAACTCAGAAGGTAAGGGGTGGGGAAGGCTGATAAAAAGGGAGCATTCTCACACTTGGAGACATGCCACTCTATTACTGCAGAAAGGGAACGATCAAGGGAGATTAAAGTGTTTGCAAGGAAGCAAGAGTAACCATAGGCCATAAAATCTAAGCTACATGAGGAAGGAAAAGAAGAAAAGGGATGAATAGTGACAAAGTAGCAGAGTCTAAGTTTTGAAAGGCTTGGTGATCTTGGGAAACAGTTGCAATTGTTATTCTAGAGCATATTATCTGAAAGAATAAGATGAATATTGAAAAATCAAGATTTCAAGACTAAATAATTGGAAGAATTGTCAAAGAGGGATGGGGGTTGGGTCAGTATGAATAACAGGAGAATGGGATGGGCATCAGAGATCGACAAAAACCTCAATGTCATGAGGAGGGCCATGATAGGATTAGGCGAAGAGTCATATCAGTTCATGTCTTGCCTCTGGAAATCAAGCTCCATGACCCAGGAGGCTGCTTCCTCTCTACTAACAAGCCTGTATGGGTCTCCTTCTCTCAAGAAGGAGACACTGTGTGTAAAACAGCCATTCTCAAGCCTGGCTGTGCATCAAAACCACATGGGAGCTTTGAAACATCCTGATGCCAACATCATACCCAGGCCAATAAAATCAATCTTTGGGGGAGGGACCAGAAATGAGTATTTTTGAAAGCTACCCAAGCAATTGCCAGGCACAACCAGGTTTGAGAATGTGAATCCTTCTCTCAAAGATCTTGGGGTGTCGCCTGGGCACTAAGGTTATTAAAAGGCTTTGTGATGATGGCTATTCCTGTTATCATTACACTTATTAGGTTCCCTTGCATTGTTACAATGAGAAGGAAGAAAAGGAATTATCTTCATTCAAATAGAAGAGAACAAAGTTATTCTGGAACTAGAGCAAAGAATCCCTAGCATTCTGTCTCATTTATTTATTTATTTATTTATATTGCTTTTTAGGGCCACACCTGCAGCATACGGAAGTTCCCAGGCTAGAGGTCAAATCGGAGTTGCAGCGGCCACCGGCCTACACCACAGCCACAGCAGAATGGGATCCGAGCCACATTTGTGACCTACACCACAACTCATGGAAATGCCAGATCCTTAACCCACTGAGCAGAGCCAGGGATTGAACCCACATCCTCATGGATACTAGTTGGGTTTGTTAGCATTGAACCACAATGGGAACTTCGGTACAATGTACTTTAATAGTCATTCAATCTTCTAACATCTATTTAAAGAGCAAAATAGAAGGCTTTGCAATCCAAGGAGAATTCTTAGTTCATTCAAACAACTAAGCATATTTTATGATGTTTATTATCTGTTCAACTGACCACTTGGAAGAATATTTTTAAATTTTCCAGGCTACTTTTAGGAGCAAGGAGGTGATTTTTAGATAATAGTAATTAAAGCTGACACTGATTGAGCACTTACTATGTGCCAGGCACTGTGTAAATATCACATTTGGTCTCCTGTAGTCCTTATAATAATTCTATGAGATGAGTACTGTTATTATTCCCACTTTACAAATGACAGTCTAAAGGCTGGAGAGGCTACTTAACTAGCCTGAGATCAAACATCTACAACTGGAAGGATATGATTCAAATTAAAAAGTCCATCTGGTCCCTAAACCTGTGTGCTCTTAACCACTATACTGTCTATTTATAAGACACAGAATACTGTCCTAGTCTATAAGACATGAAAGGGAACAGAATTGTGGGCAAAGATGGAGGGATTAATCTTAGAGAAATAGTAGAGACATGCTCTCTTACCTGATAGAATGAAAGAAAGGAGAGCTGGGGGAAAAAATTTAAAGGACCTCAAAAGTGAAGAGGAGAAAACTGAAAAATTCTAAAATTTACAAGGACATTTCCTAAAATTCTTAGCATGATAAATTATATATAGTAGAAATTCAAAACATACTGTTGACTGAGTATTTTTCAATTGCCGTTGTATCATTAAACAAGAAATCTTAATGGAAATAGTTGCTTTGTCAAAGAGCTCAGATTCTGGAAGATTTTTGTTCATTTTTTTAAATTGCTATGTTTATTATAATCATATTATTTGTACAAATTTTTTAATACAATAGACACACAGAATAGGACACATCCTCATGGATACTAGTTGGGTTTGTTAACCACTGAGCCACGATGGGAACTCCCTGTACAAATTTCTTAGAAAATATAAATATCAGAAAGGAAGAAAGAAAGAAGGAGAGAAGGAGGGAGGGAAGAAGCAAGGAAGCAAAAAGCCAGTTAACAAATGGAGAAGGAATGATAGAATAAAAAAGTCACCATTTGGCAAAATATTTTAACTGCTGTTGATTCAGGAAAGAATCATCAATAGTACTAAAACTAGTGGGTAAAGTCTAAGGAGGAAAGAATATTGATAGTCTTATTTTATTTGCCTATTACATATTCATTAGTTGCAATAAATTGAAAAGTAAATATACAGTGGAGAAACATGGCAATACCACCTTAAGCAAGCCATTAAACTTAACCTGATAAGTAAGAGGATTGACCATCTGCCTCCTGATATAACGTAATGAGAACTCGGCATCACTTCTCTGATATTTCTGCCAAAATTGCATGATCTAAATGTAACCATAAGAATACTGAACAAAATTAAAATGAGATTAAAAAATAAACTTCAATGCCATGAAATACAGATTCACAGTCCACTCCAGATTAAAAGGGTCTACAGATATGTGACAACTGAATGTAAGACACAATATTGGATTTTCATTTGCCATAAAGAATAAAAATGAGGTAACATGTTAAACTTCAATAAAGTCTCTATTTTAGAAAATACTATTATATAGTGTTAATTTTCTGAGATTGATTTTATCAGAATTATGTACCAAGAGTTTTTTGTTTTAAAGAAATACATTCTGAATCATTTAGGAATAAAGAGGCATCATCTCTACAATTTACTCTTAAATGAGTTCAAAAAAACCCAGACAAATGAATAAAGCAAATGTAATAAAATAACAGCTGTTGCTTAATTTGGGTGAAGCATATCAAGGAACTCTTGGTACTAGTCTTGTGCTTTTTCTGTAAGTCTAAAAATAATTGGTCAAATATGAATAAGCTCTAAGGTAATCCACAAGCAATTTAACTATCTATCAAAACAAACTTGTACACTCTTTAAAGGGAGACAACAGAATCCAGACACTCAACAGTGTAATACTCACAGTATCTAGCATCCAATAGAAAATTACCAGATTTGTGGGAGTTTCCGTCGTGGCTCAGCAGAAACAAACCTGACTAGGATCCATGATGACACAGGGTAGACCCCTGGCCTTGCTCAGTGGGTTAAGGATCTGGCATTGCTGTGGTGTAGGTGTAGGTCACAGAAATGGCTTGGTGTTGCTGTGGCTGTGGCATAGGCCAGCAGCTATAGCTCCAATTTGACCCCTAGCCTGGGAACCTCCATGTGCCACAGGTGCAGCCCTAAAAAGACAGACAGAGAGACAGACAGAAAGAGAGAAAGAAAGAAAATTACCAGATTTGCAAAGATGCAGGAAAATGTTAACCAAACCAGCAGAAAATTCTCAGTCAGTAGAAAGAGCCAGAGATGATGTATTTAGTAGAAAGGGATTTCAAAACAGCTATGGTAAAAATAAAAACAGCTCATGGACATAAAGAATGCATGAACATAAAGAGAAAAGAGGTGGGAGATACAAAAGTAACCAAATGAAACTTCTAAAGCTGAAAAATACAATATCTAATAAATAAAATTTACTGAATAGTTTAACCACAGAATAAATACTACACAAAGAAATATTACTGAAACTTTAAGATATAGCAATAGAAACTATCCAGAGTTTCTACCCCAAAAAATCACAAAACAAAATTTAAAAAGGCTGAAAATAGGGAAATCTATGCCATAAGATATTAGTAAACTATGTAATAGAAACCCCAGAAAGAAAAAAACTTAAGGAAATAATGGCCAAATTTTTTCCAAACTTTATGAAAACTATAAGCCTACAAATCCCATAATTTCAGTGACCTCCAAGCAGGAGAAAATCACATAAAGAAAACCACACCAAGAACATCACAACAAAATACTAAAAAATACTAAAATACTAAAAATCAGTATAAGATTTTGTAAGATAAATTTTGGTTTTTTTGGTTTTTGTTTTTGGGTTTTGTTGTTGTTGTTGTTGTTATCTTTTTGCCATTTCTTGGGCCACTCTCACGGTATATGGAGGTTCTCAGGCTAGGGGTCGAATCAGAGCTGTAGCCACCGGCCTATGCCAGAGCCACAGCAACGCAGGATCGGAGCCACATCTGCAACCTACACCACAGCTCACGGCAACGCTGGATCCTTAACCCACTGAGCAAGGCCAGGGATCAAACCCACAACCCCATGGTTCCTAGTCGGATTCGTTAACCACTGAGCCACAACGGGAACTCCTAAGATAAAGTTTGTAAATTCACGTGAACAAAAGATAAGAATATTTGCAGATTCACAATCAGAAAAAATGTATACCAGAAAACAATATAACAATAAACAAAGGAAGAGGTTGGTAAAAAGGGTACAAACTTTTTATTATAAGAAGAATAAGGTCTGAGGATTTAAAGTCTAACACGGTGACCATAGTTGATAAAACTGTATTATATAATTGAAATCTGCTGAACATAGAACTAAAATGTTCTCACCACCACAACCCCAAAATTAAGGTAAATATGTGAGGCAATGAATGTGTTAATTAATTCAATGCGGAGAATTCTTTTACAATGTACACGTAAACCAAATCATCATGTTGTGAGCTTTAAATATCTTGCAATTTGTCAATTACACCTCAATAAAGCTAAAAAGAAAACTCAATAAAAAAGCAGACAGGAAAAGAGGAACAATTTACAGATGAGACAAATAGAAAACAGAGAGTTCCTATTGTGGTTCAGTAGTAACAAAACCAGCTAGTATCCATGAGGATGCTGGTTCAATCCCTGGCTTTGCTTGGTGGGTTAAGAATCCAGCACTGCCATGAGCTGTGGTGTAGGTCACAGATGCGCCTCAGATCCCACATTGCTGTGGCTGTAGTGTAGGCCAGAAGCTGCAGCTCCAATTTGACCCCTAGCCTGGAAACTTTCATATACCATAGGTGCAGTCCTAAAAAAAAAAAAAAGAAAGAAAAGAAAAGAAAAAACCAAAACCAAAAGAAAGATTGTACACCTACTAAACTGGTCTAATACCTCCAATTAAAAGGCAAGTGGGCCATACTGAACTTAAAAGGAAAAATGCAATATCCGACTATATTCTAATTACAATGGATATACTTTAATATAAGGATACCAACAGCTTAGAAGTAAAGGGATGTGAGAAACTGTAATATAAAAAAACACTAATAATAATAAAACTGGAATGACTATATTAACATTAGACAAAACAGACTTTGAGACAAATAATATTACTAGGAATAAATAGAGGTCTTTTGTAATAATAAGAGGGTCAATTTATCAAAAAAATAAGATGCTAAATGTCTATGCACTAATTTCAAAGCTTCAAAATACAGGCAATGAAAATTGACAACAATGAAAGCATAAATAGAAAAAGTCACAACCATATTTGGAGTTTCGACACTTGACCCTCAGTAATCAATAAAACAAGTAGAAAGAAAACCAGTAAAAATTTAGAAGACCTGAAAGACAACAGCAAACTAAATTGACCTAATTGACAGTTATATAACACTCCAACCCACAAAAGCAAAATACACATTATTTTCAAATACACATAGAAAGTCATCCAGACAGTTCATGCTCTGGCCAATGGAAAAAATATCAATCATTTTGGAATGATTCAAAGTATACAGGACATGTTCTCTGATGACTACATAATTAAATTAAAAATTAGTAACAAAAAGATGTCTAGAAAAGCACTCAGATGTTTGTGAAATTTAAAAACATAATTCTAAAAAGCTCATGAGTCAAAAAAACAGTTATACAGGAGAGCAGAATAGTAATGAAATTAGACTGAATAATAATGAAAACACAGCATATTAAGATATGGGGGTGCATTTTAAGCTGAGCTTAGATAGAAATGTATAGCTTTAAAAAAGAAAGGGCTAAAATCAACTACCTTAAGAAATAACAGAAAGAAAAAATCAAACCCAAAGTAGAACAGAGAAGATACTAAGCATTAGAGCAGAAATCAATGAAATAAAAACTAACAATAGAGAAAAATTAATAATAAAAAAGCTGATTATTTGAAAATATCAACAAAATTTTATTGTTAAACTCCTACCTAGACTTTCAAAAGAAAAAAAAAAGTAGCGACACTTTAAATTACCAATATCTAGAATAAAATAAGTATCTGTTCAGACACTAGCAAAGTTAAGGGTAGTAAAAAAATATTGTGAACTTTCAGTTAATAAATTTAACAACTTATATGAAAACACAAACTCTTGAAAGACATGAGTTATCAAAAGCAACACAAGATGAAACAAAAAATCCAAATAACCCCATATCTATTTAATATCTTCCCACAAGAAAAAAATGTGATTTCAGATAGTAAATTAAATCAAATATTTAAGGAAGAAATAATACCAAATTGTTAACCTTAATAGTAAACTACATAAAATATTTAAGGAAGAAATACCAAATTTTCACTAAACATTTCAAGAAAGTGTGGAGAAGGATCATTTCCCAATTCAGTTTATGAGGCCAGCAAACCCTTGAAACAGAAACCAGACAAATATAGTATAAGAAAAGAGAACTACAGACCGATACCCCTGATGAACATAGCTGTAAACAGCATTAACAAAATGTTAGCAAATCTAATTCGACACTATATAAAAATGATATGTATAAAAATGACCAGGTAAGGTTTACCCAAAGAATGAAAAGTTGGTTTAATATTTGAAAGGTAACCTAATTCACTACAGTAACAACATAAACGAGAAAAAAAACATATGAATATCTCAGCAACTGCAGAAAAAGCATTGATGAAATTTAATGTCCATGCATGATTAAAACTCTTAGCAAACAAGCAACAGGGGGAGCTTCCTCAACCTAATAAAAGGCATCTATGAATATACTATAGCTGACATCATACTTCACGATGAAAGACTCAAACCTCCATCCTAACAAGGCAGAGATGGTGCACTCACCACTTTGACTTAACATTTTCTTGAAGTCCTGGCCAGTGCAAGTATGGTGATTAAGAACAAAGAAAAAAACAAATAATAAAAAGCATATTGATTGGAAACAAGGAAAAACTGTCACTTTATTTGTAGAAAGCATGATTATGTTTATAGAAAATCCCAAGGAGGAGTTCCCGTCGTGGCGCAGTGGTGAACGAATCTGACTAGGAACCACTGAGCTCCCTGCCCTTGCTCAGTGGGTTAACGATCCGGTGTTGCGTTGCCCTGAGCTGTGGTGTAGGTCGCAGACGAGGCTTGGATCCTGCGTTGCTGTGGCTCTGGCGTAGGCCGGTGGCTGCAGCTCTGATTTGACCCCTAGCCTGGGAACCTCCATGTGCCGCGAGAGCAGCCCAAGAAATAGCAGAGAGACAAAAAAAAAAAAAAAAAATCCCAAGGAAAACCAAAAAGCTGTAAAACAAATGAATTTAACAACATCCTTGGAAACAAAAGGAATATACAAAAATCAGATATAGTTCCACATACTAATAACAAACAGAAAATAAGATTTAAAATATTGTTTATAATATCAGAAATTGCAGAATAATAAGCCATAAATTTAACAAAATATGTGAAATATCTGCACACTGAAACCCACAAAATGTCACTCATGTTTTAAAAATCTAAATCAATGGGGCCATACGCCATGTTCACAGACTGAAAAATCTCAATATTGTTAAAATGAAAAAAAAAATGTAGTTCCCATCATGGCACAGCGGAAACGAATCCGACTGGGGACCATGAGGTTGTGGGTTTGATCCCTGACCTCGCTCAGTGGGTTGGGGATCCAGCGTTGCCATGAGCTGTGGTATAGGTCTCAGACGAGGCTCAGATCTGGCGTTGCTGTGGCTGTGGCTTATGGGCCGGCAGCTGTAGCTCCAATTAGACCCCAGGCCTGGAAACCTCCATATGCGGCAGGTGTAGCCCTAAAAAGACAAAAGACCAAAAAAAAAAAAAAAAAAGACAGTTCTATCCAAATTGATCCCTGGATTCAATGCAATCCCAAACTCCCAGCAGGTTTTTTTGTAGAAATTGATAAGCTGATTCTAAGCTGTATATAATTATGGATAAAACCTAGAACAATAAAGACATTTCTAAAGAAAAAGAAAAAAGTTAAAGATCTTATACCATTAAATTTCAAGACTTAGTATAAGGTTAGTATTATCAAAATAGATAGGTATAGAACTACAGAACAGAATAGAGTTCATAAATAGAACTATTCAAATAAAGTCAACTGATTTGCTACAAATATGCCAAAGTAATTCAATGGAAAATGACAGCCTTTTCAGTAAATGGTCCTGAACAACTGGATGTGCATATAGAACAAAAATGAACCTCTAACCTCACACCATACATAAAATGAACACTAAATGGATCATAAATATAAACATAAAAACTAAAAGTATAATAAAGCTTACAGATAAAAACAGATATAAAATCATTACCATCTTGGAACAGGCAAAAATCACTTACTATAAGAAAAGTACAAACTACATAAGGAAAAATAAGGCTAAATTGGACCTGAGTAAAATTTAAAAGGCCTGCTCTTCCAAATTCACTGTTAAGAAGATGAAAAGGTAAGCCATAGACTAAGTATAAATATTTGCAATACATATACCTGGCAAAGTTTTGCATTCAGAATACACAACTTTTACAATCTAATAAGAAGATTAAAAAATGGTCAAAAGATTTCAAGACATTTCACATGTGAATGACGAAAAGCCCACGAAAAAGAATGATTATTATTAGTCATCAGGAAATATAAACTCAAACCACAATGAGCTATCACAAAAGATCCAATAGAATGGCTTAAAAAAATACTGGCAATACTAGGAGTTCCTGTCGTGGCGCAGTGGTTAACGAATCCTACTAGGAACCATGAGGTTGCGGGTTCGCTCCCTGCCCTTGCTCAGTGGGTTAACGATCCAGTGTTGCGTTGCTGTGAGCTGTGGTGTAGGTTGCAGACTAGGCTCGGATCCCGCGTTGCTGTGGCTGTGGCATAGGCCGGTGGCTACAGCTCCAATTCGACCCCTAGCCTGGGAACCTCCATATGCCACAGGAGTGGCCCAAAGAAATAGCAAAAAAAAAAAAAAAAAAAATACTGGCAATACTAAACACTGACAAAAATTAGAGTAACTGGAATCAACACACATTGTTGGTAGGAATGTAAAATGACCCAATCAGTTAGGAAACCAGTTTAGCAGTTTCTTATCAAGTTAAATATATACTCACCCTTGAATTAATCCAGCAACTTTATCCCTCAGTATTTATCCAAGAGAAATGATAATATTTGTTCACATAAAACACGTACATGAACATTCACAGCAATTCTATTCACAATAGCTAAACACTGGAAAAGATCTGAACTCCCATCAACAGGTCAATCAATAGACAAATTGTGTTGGCAATATAATGGAGTATTACTCAGCAATAAAAATGAATTATTTGCTGATATACATAACAACATGAGAGAACCTCAAAAAATAAAAATTACGGCATTAAAAAAAGCCAGGTGCAAAAGAGTGCCTACTGCATGATTCCATTTATATGAAATCTAAGAAAGACAACTAGTATATAACCATGAAGAGCAGACCCCATCATTGCTTAGGCTGGAGGGAGACTACAAATATTGAATGCCAAGGGGTATAAAGGCATTCTCAAGCGGGATGGGGGTCTGGTGACTGTGGTCGTGGTTACATGGGCATATGCACTGGTCAAAACTTACCGAACTGTATACTTAAAATATGTGCTTTTATTAAATGTAAATTATATCTCAATTATATCTTTGATTTTTTAAAATGAAACATATCTATAAATACTTATTTTAAATGTCTAGAAAGATACACTCAAAATTATAAAAACAGTAGTATTTCAAGGGCGATATTCAAAATATTTAACAGTTGGGAATTATAAGCACCAACCAGTCAGAAAAGATGGTGTGTATCCACAACTGGTTCCGCCAACCCAGGTGAATGAGATGTGGGTTAGCCCAGGAAAACAATAGTTATCAATATATGGTGGGATTATTGATGCCCTTTTTCTTTTTGCTTATTCGTATTTTCACATTGTCTATCTGTATTTTAATCAAGTACTTTAAAATAAGTGGGAAAGTCTATGTTTAATAAAAGTCTATTTTCAAGAAAAATGATGCCCTGTTGATACCACATTTTCATACTGTTATAAAATTCTAATGGGTCACAAAACCCTAATGGAACTTTTAAATAATAGATATGAGAAACGATATACTAAAACAGCATTGAATTAGAAGTTAAAAATGGATAATGCCATAACAATAACTCTCATCTACTACGAAGAAAATAGTGAGATATATTTTTAAACTATTTTAACATTTTAATATTTTAAAATGCCCTCTCCTTGCTCCTAGTAGAATGAGACCGCCACACAATTGATTATGTTTAAGAGAGAATCTTTCCTCAGATTGCACAGGCTCTGAAACGCCGTTCTGCTCTGAAGTCATGATATAGTATGGTCATGACATAATCTGATGGGTATCTTAGCCCAGGTCAAACTTCAGAATCTGGTTGAGTGAGCTAGGAAATCAAACAATAATTATCAACCATGGATACATGTTTACAGCAAAATTGCAGCCCATGACAGGGAGAGTTGTTGCCTTTCCCTGAGTACCTCCATCTCTATGTCTTACCACAGCAACAAACCTTTGCTCTGAGCAATTTCTTTAGAGGTAAGCACAATAAAAACATGGCTATAGGACCAATTGCTGAGAAGATATGATCAGCAAATAACAACCAGTGAGTTCCCTTTATCATGTTTCTAGCAACAGAGAAAACATTCCAGCTCCCCCATCAGCCCAGTCAAGAGTCAATGACTGGTTTAGCAACATGACTTCTTTCTAAAATGCTCAAAACCCTGGGGTAAAATGATGCTACTGTACAATCTCCTAATGTTGCTTTACAATGCACCTCGAATTTGTGATTCTAAAAGCACCTTAGCCCACTGTGAGTTCACAGTTATCTTTAATGATCTGCAAATCTCAGTGTTTTTAATAGCTCATTTTTGCACTGTGGCTACAGTAGCAACACCTGCACCTAAATAGTTATTGCTTATAATACCCTGGGCTGTCAGGATGTACAGTAAATGAGAGGCAGCAGCAGTAGCTTCCACCTTTTCTAGGCTTAATTCACTCTTCCTCTATGTGAACATAAGCTTATGGAGCTTACAGAATTGTTGTGTCAGCTCCCAGAGCCCACAAGACCTGGGCTCATGGGACCAAGATCAGAGGTCATCAGCAGAGGCTGACCACCCTTTTCCATTATGCAGAGAGAAGCAGGAAGAAGACAGTAGCTAGAGGTCACCCAGATCTTTCCTTCTGGAAGTTCTGACTCCTGAAAGTGAAGGACCTGTCCCCAGATCACAATATAAGAAAGTTATACAGAAGTTTCCCTGAGGTCCCTGACACAGCATTTCTGCAAGATACTTAACTATAAATTACATTAGTAAATCTAGCTTTATCCAGACATTTTAGCATCATCCACCTTCTAAATGAGGCTAAGAATCTCAAATTTCAAAACATAAGATATCTCTTCAAAATTCTCAAATTTCAAAACATAAGGTATCTCTTCTGTAATTAAGATATTTATTGAACAATTACTATGTGCCCAACATTGTTCTAAGTTTACATACATTTACTCATTTAATTCTCAAAACAACTCAATTGTTAGGATGAGCTGGGATTTGAACCTGGCATTTATCTGTCTCTAGTCTTTGCCACAATTGTTTAGATCAAGAATCAGAGATCCCATTTCCCTGGACAAGTGAACCTCTGATAAAGCCACTAAGGATGCAGAAGGATGTTGGCTATGGCTATCCTTCAAAATGTCCCTGGATGGATGAGAAACCCTCCAGTGCAGTACATGTTTCCTAACTGCTTTGTCTTACCAAATCTGTAAAAGACTTTTGTCTAAACAAAATTTGGTTGGCTCTGGGAGAAGACATCATCAGTGGTTTTCAAAAATGGAAATGACCCCACTGTGATTCTTGAGGTTTAACGTGTTCTTAGAAAATTCTCCTGGTACATAACCATCCTTACACTCCTGTGTGGTACACAAATTGCTGATGATCACACATCATCAAAGGGTCACCAGCTCCACTGCAGGTGGATTTCCACCTGCAGTTCTCAACTGGGATCATGTGTAAGAAGCAAGAGAGGATGACACTGCCTGACTCGGTTCCCCCAGCCCTGAACCAATTCTACTTCCAACAGTCAGCCACTGCCATTCTCATTCTGAGAGCTGCTTCACCTACAGGCAGGGAAGACCAGAAGGACCCCTCCAGAGAAGTCCTTAATCAATGACTAGAAGAATGAGGGATATAAATATCCCAGCTCCCCACCCTGATATGGACAGCTCTGAGATGTGATTACATTGCCTCCAAAGCTCCCCACAAGATCCAGCCAGTCTCTCACTATAGAGCTTGACACTGCACTTTAGCTTGGTCTCTTTCCCTTCCCAGCCCCACTTCCCCACTCATGGCATGTTTCCTGGATCACTTCATAATAAGTTGCTTTCAAGGTCATCATCATCTTGGGTCTGCTTCTAGTGGTGAACTGAGGGGCACAGCAGAACACAGAGGAGATCCCTTTAAAATCCCACTTCTCTGGATAATCTGAACACCTTGGGGTCTTTAAGTCTCCTGCTCCTCCCAGTGGAAGGGAATCTTAGTCCTGTGGCAAGAATGGAATGATCCACTTACACTATCTTTGCTTATCCCTGAACTACTTACTCCTCAATTATGTGAAGCAATTACAGCAGTCAGGGAGTTCCTGTTGTGGCTCAGCAGGTTAAGAACCCAACATAGTGTCCATGAGGATGCAGGTTCCACCCTGGCCTCGCTCAGTGGGTTAAGGATCCAACCGTGCCACAAGCTGTGGCACAGGTTGCAGATGCTGCTTGGATCTGGCGTTGCTGTGACTGTGATGTAGGCCAGCAGCTGTAGCTCCAATGTGACCCTTAGCTCAGGTGTAGCCATAAAAAGAAAAAAAAAATTTAAATTACACAGGTCAAGTTATTGTGAGACAGATGGCCAGAGTGTCCCACATAACATTACTGAACAAACACTCTAAACGAGGGAACTTTGAACTGATGCCCACGTAATTGTGGCTTCAACAACAAAGAAAATTCCAGGGATTCAGTGACTCAAAGTGTTGGCCTGCAGCCTGGAAGCCAAACAGATCCCTGTCCTATGTAACTGTGTTCTCCAAGTGGGAGGTCTAGGAAGGACAGACTTTCAGAGAATACCAGCCCAAACTCTTCATTTTACAGCCTTGGTTCCTCTGAATCAAATCCTTGTGTTAAATATTTCTCACAGTGGTTTTAAATTTTAATTGCATACTCTACCAAAGCAAAGATCAAAATCTCTACAAAGGTTCTTTTTATTTTTTATGATCAAGTATTTATTAGTGTGTCTCTTTGGAATAGATTTTCATACCCCAGGCCTGAAAAGAAATTCCATGTAGAAATCACTCCCTCAAAACACTTTTTAAATACTTGAGCGTTTGTCCTTTTTTTCCATGGCATCGATGGCTTGTTAATGAGGAGTAATTAGATTCTTCTTAATAAGAATGCACTGCATTTCAAAAATCTCTTTTAAAAAAATATAAAAATCTATGCACCAATGTCAATAATGGAGAAATGAGGACCCAAAGTGTCATTCATACAGACTGTCTAAGTGTGGTGCATTTCAAATCAGTCAGTGTGGTAGTGATGATATCTGCTTCGTGCAATGGGTCAGCTTCATTGAATGGATATAATTACATTCTGTTATTATCCACGTGGACTAAGAGAAGATCATCACTCTTTTACGTACGTGGCTACAGTAGTTCTGCATTTCTTTCCATCCTGGCATCTGAGCACTGATTTCCCTAAGTGTCAGATCCAAGGGATTTCAAAGTGACTCCTCCAAAATGTTCCAGAGTGAATTACATGAGCTCTTCGGCTGGACCCAGACAGCAGCCTCCAGTTAGGACTTCATCTTGGATGATTTGCTGAGGGGAAATCCGCCCCCAGTGAAACGAGGGCCAGTGGGTTTGGCCATGGAGAAGGCATCATCCATGCTTATTCTGTCCTTGTTCCTGTAAGAGAGGAGGTGAAAGTTAACTTCCATACTATCTTTTTTCCTCTTCTAAGTTTGATGTTAAGTTCTTCAGGTGAGTTAACCACGAAAACTGCTTTGATCAAAGCTTTTAGTTTTAAGGTGGTTGTTTAAATCTAATTAGGGGTTATTGATAACACATAGAATTAGGCAAAGGCACAATTAAATATGCCTTCCTAATGTTAATCTAAATACAGACAGAAGCCCTCATTATAGCTCAAGTGCTGGACTAGAGGCTCCTGACTTGTAATCACCTTCCTTTTTTTCTTTTTGTCTTTTTTTTTTTTTTTTTTTTTTGCTATTTCTTGGGCCGCTCCCGAGGCATATGGAGGTTCCCAGGCTAGGGGTCAAATCGGAGCTGTAGCCACAGGCCTATGCCAGAGCCACAGCAACGCGGATCCGAGCCGCGTCTCGACCTACACCACAGTTCATGGCAACGCCGGATCGTTAACCCACTGAGCAAGGGCAGGGAGCGAACCCGCAACCTCATGGTTCCTAGTTGGATTCGTTAACCACGACGGGAACTCCACCTTCCTGTTTTTAAAAGCATTTGTTTACTTCCAAAGATCAGTCAGAAGAATCTTTCTCGTGGCTCAATTATAATGACTAATTAATCATTTATCAATGTTTATACTCCAAAGTTTCAGTGGAAATATAAATATTTGTCACACACACAAGGTATCTTCATCAAACTTAGACATTTATGAAACACAAATTTTCCTGTAACTTCTTTTTTTTTTTTTTTTTTGTATTTTTAGGGCCACACCTGCAGCATATGGATGTTCCCAGGCTAGGGGTCAAATGGGAGCTGTAGCCACTGGCCTAAGCCACAGCTACAGCAATGCCAGATCCAGGCATCTGCAGACTACACCAGAGTTCATGGCAACACCAGAATCTTAACCCACTGAACAAGGGGAGGGATCAAACCTGCAACCTCATGGATGCTAGTCAGATTCATTTCTGCTGAGCCACAATGGGAACTCCACATATAACTTTAGACAAGAAGCAGTTATTACTAGATATCATTTAAGATACAGGAAAATCTGGAGAAGATACAGGAGATAGTACATTTGGCAGTAAAGGAAGTTCTACCCTAAATTCTGGAGTGTATCTTCTGCATAGATTTTCTTTAAATACCCACACTTACACACACACACACACACACATGGGTGTTCTGCAGAGGTATATTAAACTTATGCAAATTACCTATTGTATAATTAGAGATCTTAGGGAAAACATCTTTGGAGTCCTGTTTTAAAAATAAAAATTGAGCAAACTACTAAGACCAAAAACAATTAGATATGACAACTAGAAATGATTCACCTCAGGAAAGAGAATGCTACCTTTTGCAAAAGAATATGACTTGTACTTCAGACTCCAGACCAGGCTGGGGGCCCGGAGTAGGGGAGCCTAAGGCATGTGGGTGGGGCTTCAGGTCAGGAGCATGATAAAAATGGTGTTTGCAGAAAAATGAAAAAAGGCAAAAAGGTAACAATGATCTGAGTTGCTCTTTTATACAGAGTATATGTGAGCAGACAATCCACAGAGATTATTTTCAATTATACCATTTGGAAAGAACCTGTAGAGGATTGGCTAATCAATCCAGCTGTCTCTTAGCAGAATTCATTTCATTATTATAGAAAACTACCCGCCAGAAATGGGACAAAAGCTTTCACCTTGAGTGGATCCAGCAAAGAAGATTCCTTCAAGTACTCTGACAACTTGTCCACCTCCTGCCTGTTGTTAGATGCAGGCAGCACTCCCCACCTTGTCCTCTCTTGCCTTAAATAACCTACATTTTCCTCTCCGAAGGAATTTAAGCTTAATGCTTCTGGCCTGATTCAGACTGACTGACGGGAATAATGTCTCCTTTATATGATCTTTTTAATGTATTTATAGACCATCCTAACGACTCCCATCAGCTTTCTTCCTTCCAGTCTCAACCATCTCAGCAGTTTTGTTCTGGCCTTGGTGTATTTTCCTTCAGCTCCTCAATCTTTTACTTTTGTTCTTCTCCTATGAACTCATATTTCTCTGTCCCCTTTCACTATATAGATCCCAATGAAACGGAACCACTAACAATACCCTAGTCGGGTCCGAGGGGCTAAAAAGAATGAGGATTCATAGAAAAGAAAAAGATTCGAGAGCAGCGTTATCCGATGGCATGCTCTGTGATGGTGGACAAGCTCTGTGTCTGGGCTGCCCCGTGAGGCGTCCACTAGCCATGTGCGGTGACTAAGCAGGTGAAAGGTGACCAGTGGAATGGAGGGACTAAACTCCTAATTTTATGTAACTGTAATTCACTTTCATTAAAAGAGCCGCTGGCATGCTGCTGGGGGAGAGGGGATGAGGGACAGCACAATTCTAGTAGATGGGCCACCGGGAAGGACAGAGGCCCTCTGTCAGTTACCGCACTGTGTACAGAAAACTGTGTGTGTGGTGCAAGGAATCAATAAGGTCAAAGGAAACATGGCCAAATCCCAGGGACAAGGCAGGGAGGTTAATTAGCTCTAGAAAGATAATTCACTGTTTAGCCAGGCCAGTAGCTTATAACTGTTTGAACTACATCACTGGTCTCTAGAACGAAGTGCATGAGCTCTACAGATGAGTGGAATGACCCACTGGAAAGTGGAAAGAAGATACTGGAGATTCAATACTTTATCTCTGGGGAGTTCCCATTGTGGTTTAGCGGGTTAAGAACCCAACAAAGTATCCATGAAGATGCAAGTTAAATCCCTGGCCTCACTCAGTGGGTCAAGGATCCAGGGTTGCTGCAAGCTGTGGTGTCGGTCGCAGATGTGGCTTGGATCTGGCATTGCTATAGCTGTGGCGTAGGCCAGCAGCTGAAGCTCCAATTCAACCCCTAGCCCAGGAACTTCCATATGCCACGGGTACACCCTAAAGAAAAAACAAACAAAAAAAGTTATCTTTAAAAATTAAAAACCTTGCTTTACTAATAATTACAAAGTGACAATAGTGCTTATATGTACTTTATAAATTAAAAAACACTGAAGGTAAAAACAAAAATTATTCTAGGAGTTCCCATTGTAGCACAGCAGAAATGCATCCAACTAGTATCCATGAAGATGTGAGTTTGATCCCTGGCCTCGCTCAGTGGGTCGGGGATCCAGTGTTGCTGTGAGCTGTGGTGTAGGTCCCAGATGCAGCTCAGATCCCATGTTGCTATGACTGTGGTGTAGGCCAGCAGCTATAGCTCCAATTCGTCCCCTAGCCTGGGAACTTCCACATGCTGCAAATGTGGCCCTGAAAAAGCAAAAAAAAAAAGGAACAAAACAAAACCTATTCCTAGAGTTCCTGTTGTGGCTCAGTGGTTAACGAATCCAACTAGGAACCATGAGGTTGCGGGTTCAATCCCTGACCTTGCTCATTGGGTTAAGGATCTGGCGTTGCCATGAGCTGTGGTGTAGGTTGCAGATGCAGCTCTGGCAATGCTGTGGCTCTGGCGTAGGCTGGTGGCTACAGCTCTGATTGGACCCCTAGCCTGGGAACCTCCATATGCTGCAGGTGCAGCCCTAGAAAAGACAAAAAAAAAAAAAAAAACCTATTCCAAAATATAAATTTTCTTTTAAAAACTACATGCATATATATTAGGAGGGGTTGTAAATTCAAAATGTTTTACTGACAACAGCGAGCATTCAAAGAGCTTAAAGGCCATGGAGCCAGACACTGGCCTCACACGGAAACTACAGTCTCCACTCCAACATTCATTTAATTCACATCGTTAACATTGGTGGTTCTCCAACATTGGTATGCATGGAATACACCTGAGGAGCAATTAAACTACAGATTTTTGAGGCCCATCCAGAACCTGCTGAAGCCAAATATCTGGAAATGGAACCTGGGAACATGCATGTTTAATGAATCTCACCATCGATTTGGAATCAGATTAAGTTGCTAGACCCGAACATTAAGTCAGACCCATCTAAATTAGCTACAAGTTTTAGCAGTATTTTAGTCTACCAAGGAACTGGCTTCTAAATGTGGAACGGGGGAATATTCTGACTTACAAGAAGGGTAGATTTTTACTGGCAAATGAATTCGCATCCAGCTACTTTAAATAGCTGCCATCAGTGAATCATAGGAGGATGCATTCAAACCCTCTTTCACTGCGTCCTTGAAATGCCCATGGGAGTGAAAAACCAAACCTGACTTTCAATCCTCTAGTTTTCCTCTGCTTCACATGAGATCCACCAGTGAGCTGGTACTAATGGATCCCAGTTAGGGTCCCAAGGGGGGTCTTAGTATCAGACGAGACACCCCTCTTGTTCTGACACCAACCCACTGAGTGACCCATAAAATGTCATTTACTGTGACTTAATTTACCCCAGTGAAGTCTGCGACTCCGTGACTGCCCCTAATTGTTTTGCTATCAGCAGTTAATTGGCACAACAAGATTAGGAGAACACCAGACTAATTCTTACTTCTGAATGTATTCTTTACGTTTCTGGGCAAGGTATTTCTTCTTTAAATTCAGCAGTTCATTGGTAAGTTTCTCAATCTCGTACTTATATTCTTGGCTCTGTGATTCATACATATTCAATTCTGAGGACAAAACCTAGTGTGACAAATAAAGCAGCATTAACAGAAGAGACACAGTGAGACAATAGTCTTTTCTGAAAAAAGTTTTTGTAATCTGCTGCCACGTACCTCAGTGAGGCTAGAGATAGAAAACCATGTCGAGGTTTAATGGTTAATCCGCACACCAGTTCAGGGCCTGTATCTGGGTAAAAATCTGATGGAGATCTGAAGGCTCATAATCCAGTGACAAACTTAATGAAACCTCATTCCCCTGCTTAAAAGGAGAACTATCAGGCACATGTAAACAGGCGCACCTATAAATGGTGTAATGGGTTTCAAGAACATTATGCGTAGAAGCAGAAAAACGCCCAGACATACAGTATAAACTTGCTTTTAAAGCCTTTTTTTTTTTTTTTTTTTGAAGCTTTCAGAAAAGTCATCACTAGGGAGTATGATTCATCCGAGGATTATGGTAAAAATTATTCAGACTCATAATGCCACCACCACCACTAAGCAGCCATTCAATTTATGTGTTTTCCAAGGTGTTGTTCTGCTGAATGTCAATCACCTCTTTACTGTGCCTTTTGGGACTATTCACAGGTTCTCTGTTTATCTCAGCCCTGGGACACTTAGCACTAAGAAGCAGGGGACTATGGCATCTGCATGGGGGAATATGCCAAGAGGGACCACAATGGGAAGCCTAATTACCTGCCTCTTCCACTCTTGTGTTCATAGATGCTATTTCTTTCAAGCCGGACAAGAAAAGAGGGCATTTACTCATCTGAATGGATGTGTAAAGCCCACCAAAGCAAGGAGTACCCCCAACAAAAGTCAAGGGAAAAGAAGGGAGGCTATTGTTCTAAGGGGCATGGAGACGATTCGATTTGCTTTTCTTCTAGCTCCCTACTTTTAAAAATCTGTATAAAAAGGGGGTCTTTATCTTTTAGGTATTCATCTGCTTCTGAATTCCTTCCTCTTAACTGCCATGAAAAGGATTCTGAGTATGTTATCATGTGCTAAAGAATATACTTTTCATGTTGGAGGAGAATCTGTCTTCACAGTTAAACTCTTAGGAATAAAAATCTTGTTTCCAAAAAATGAATGTGGAATATCCTAGAAGAGTGCCGATAATGAGGACATATTGGCGGGCAGGCTTAGGGTTACCCACCTCTGAATCTCTTCCAGCAGGGGTTACATGTCATTCAGAGCAAAAATCTGGATATCCTGAGATAAAGGGTTAAAAGCAACAAAAGTCTCCCATGAACCACTGAATGCAAGCCAGCGCTAAGTGTGCCCTTCTGACAGTCTTATGAAGACAGAGATTTGCTTTTAAAATCTACACCCACCCCCTGAGAAAAGAAGTTTTTATTTTGTTTGATATATTCAATTGTTTAAAGGGATGACAATAATCAAAAGATTATGCCTCCTGCAAAACTCAAATTATGTCTCAGAATACTCATGCGAAATGAATGCTTAGAGTGATAAGTTGAAAATTAATGCTGTCATTACACTTCTGTTTTCATCTGCCTTTTTTAAGCAAAAGGATGCGATTTTACAACATTCTATTTGTGAAAGGATTAGTACTCTATTAGTAGCATGGCATCTACTTTACCCCAGGTAGAAAGGCAGTGATTATTACCATCATTTCGCAGGTAAGCGCCAAGATTCAGCTGGCATGTACTACATTTCATTCATGTGTGTGTATAAACTTGCCCTAATATGTTGGGAATATCTAAGTACTTGCTTAAGAGGTAAAGCTAAACATATAGCGGGAACACAAACTTTTTGAGAAAACTTTAAAAAGATACATGTAAGGGTGAAATATTCCATCTCTCCAGATGACATTCTTATGTCATTGAGAAGGGAGTTTATTCTAACAGAACCCTAAAATGATTTTACTGCCCTTTCATGGCTACTTATTTGATAGATGGTCATGAAGCAAGGCCCTGGAGGACAGAGGAGTGTCTGAGCTTTGTGTACATTTATTTCAGGTGGAATAGGAGAGCAAAAGTCTACTTTGACACAGTGGTCTGCTTCGGTGGGCAATGGTGTTAAAATATGTCCTCTGTTCTTCCCCACCATCCAAATCCTCTAAGTCATCTTGAGATAAAGCACACAAACCCTAACCCCCAAATTTCCATTCCATTGTCATCATTCTCTCCCCAGTTCTTTCTCCACTGGCTCATCTCCCTCTTTGGTGAAAGGAAGTATGGGGTCTCTTAGTCTAGGAGCAGAGGAGTAGTTCTGGGACTTTCCCTGCTCCTACGAGGACTGGGGGACTAAAAACGTTGACCTCAATGGAGTATGGTGTTTGGGAAACCGGCTCTTTGTGTCGAGTCAGTGGACTTGTCCAGGGGTGTTTCCCAGAGTGTGGCAGTCCTTCAGCCATCCCCCAGCCAGGAGAGAGCCGGCCACTTACTTTTAGCTGCTTGGTCTTCTCCCGCAGTGTGTGGCGGTAGATCTGTAGCTGCTCTGCAGCCTCGGGCCCAGGCTGACGTGCCAGGATGTGCTTTAGTTCCACATACAGTTTCTCCTTTTCCTGGTGGAGAGCATAACCACAAATGGAGATAAACAACCCCATCAAGACAAGGAACGTGCCTTTAGCAGCATGTCAGGATGATTTGGGATCATCCTAAGATCCATCCCAGGTCCACCCTGATCACATTTACCCATAGATTCATTCAATCATGCATCAAGCCATGTGACTTAATCTCCAAAATATACAAACAGCTCATACAACTTCAACAATAACTCAACAACAACAAAACAAACAACCCAATAGAAAATGAACAGAAGATGTAAGCAGGCATTTCTTCAAAGAAGACATACAAATGGCCAGCAAGCACATGAAAAGATGTTCAACATCACCAATCCTGAGAAAAAAGCAAATCGAAATTACAAAGAAGTATCACCTCACACATCGGTTAGAATGGCCATCATTAATAAGTCTACAAATAACAAATGCAGAATTCCCGTCATGGCGTAGCGGAAATGAATCCAACTAGGAACCATGAGGTTGCAGGTTCAATCCCTGGCCTCACTCAGTGGGTTAAGGATCTGCATTGCCGTGAGCTGTGGTGTAGGTCACAGATGCGGCTTGGATCTGGCATTTCTGTGGCTGTGGCGTAGGCTGGCAGCTACAGCTCTGATTAGACCTCTAGCCTGGGAACCTCCATATGCCACAGGTGTGGCCCTGAAAAGACAAAAAGACAGTAAATAAATAAATAAATAACAAATACTAGAGAGGGTATGGACAAAAGGGAACCCCCACACACACACTGTTGGTGGGAATGTAAATTGATGCAGCCACTATGGCAAATAGTATGGAGGTTCATCAGAAAACTAAAAATATAATTACTATATGATCCAGGAATGCTCCTCCTGGGCTTATACCAAGACAAAACAATTCAAAAAGATACATGCGCCCCTATGTTCAGAGCAGCACTATTCATAATAGCTACACTTGGGAAAAATCTTAACATCCATGGACAGATGAATGGATTAAGAACATGTGGTACATATATACAATGGAATACTTCTCAGCCATAAAAAAGGACACAATAATGTCATTCACAGCAACATGGATGCAACTAGAGATTATCACACTAAGTGAAGTAAGTCAGAATGAGGGCAAATACTACATGATATAACTTATATGTGGAGTCTAAAATATATCACAAATGAACCTATCTACAAAACAGAGACAGACTCGCAGATATAGGGAACAGACTTGTGGTTACCATGGGGGAGGGAGTGGGATGGACAGGGAGTTCAGGGTTGATAGATGTAAACTATTACATTTAGAGTGGATAAGCAACAAGGTCCTGCTGTATAGCACACACACACACATATATATATGTGTGTGTGTATATATATAGTAACACTGTAACATTGTAAATCAATTATACTTTAATTAAATTTTTAAATAAAAAATAAATTTTAAAAAATCATATATCAAGCCACATAGAGTCCTGGCTCTACCCACCAGTGGGCCGGGGGCAGCCTCATGATCCCCAGACTGTGTGGCCAACCACACAGGAAGCCTACCCTGCCCTCCAGTGGACTCACAACCACTGTAGGAAGAAAGGCCTCACAGCCAACCTGACCAGAGGCCAGCCTCACCTACCAATTTGCCAACAGTAATCAGCCCTGCCACAATAGAAGGACACATACAGTCCACAAAGAGGGAAACACTAGAGCATATAGCTCTTGTTGCCAGAGGGAAGTGGGCCCCAAAGATATCTCCTACATAGGGCAACTTCCCCAAGGTCAGAAAATGTTTTAACTGATGTACCTAACACATAGAAATAAACACAGAGAATTTGGGAAAAATGAGGAGACAGAGGAACATATTGAAAATGGAACAAAACATAACCTCAGAAAAAGAACTAAAGGGAGCATAGATAAGCAATATTATAAACAAAGGGTTCAAGGTAATAACTATAAAAGATGCTTACTGAACTTGGGAGAAGAATGAATGAACACAGTGAAAATTTCAACAAAGGGAATATAAAGACAGATCAAACACGGCTAAAGAATAAAATAACTGCAATAAAAAATACACAAGAAGGAAACAACATCAGATTCGATAATATAGAGGAATTGTAAACTGAAAGACAAGACTAGCAGAAATGGAAAGAAAAAAAATTTTAGTGAGGACAGTTTAAGGGACCTCTGGTATAACATCAAGTATAATAATATTTGTGTTATGAGGGTCCTAAAAGGAGAAGAGAAAGAGAAAGGGCCAGAGAAAATATCTGAAGAAATAATAGCTGAAAACTTCCCTAACCTGCAAAAGAAAATACAGAGTTTCAAACAGAATCAACCCAAAGGGAACCGCACCAAGGCACATTGTAATTAAAATGGCAAAAATTAAAGATAAAGAGAGAATATTAAAAGTATCAAGAGAAAAGAAACTAGTCATATACACAGGAACTCCCATAAGATTATCAGCTGGATTTTCAGTAGAAACTTTTCAGGGCAGAAGGGAGTGACACAATATATTCAAAGTGATAAAAGGAAAAAATTTAAAACCAAGAATTCTCTACCTAGAAAGATTATAGCTTAGATTTGAAGTAGAGAGTTTATAGACAAGCAAAAGCTAAAAGGGTTCAGTACCACTAAACCAGCTTTACGAGAAATGTTAAAGGAACTTTTATAAGTGAAAAAGAAATAGATACAACTAGAAATATGGAAATTATGAAAGAGAAGATCTCACTGGTAAAGGCAAACATCACAGTAAATGTAATAAATCAACATACAAAGCTAGTAGGAAGGTTGAAATACAAAAGTAGTAAAAATCATCTATTATCTAATAAGTAGTTAAGAGATACATAAAAAATGTAAAATATGATATCAAAAACATTAAACATGGTATGGAGGAAAAATCTAGAATGCATTCAAACCTAAGAGATCATCAACTTAAAATAATCATATATATATGATACATAATATTCAAACATGGTAATCACAAACCAAAAACCTATAAAAATACAGACGTTAAAAAAAGAGAAAGGGAGTTCCTGTCATGGCTCAATGGTTAACAAATCCAACTGGGAATCATGAGGTTGCAAGTTCAATCCCTGCCTTGCTCAATGAGTTAAGGATCCGGCATTGCCATGAGCTGCGGTGTAGGTCACAGATGCAGCTCAGACCCCATGTTGCTGTTGCTCTGGCACAGGCCGGCAGCTACAGCTCCGATTAGACCCCTAGTCTGGAAACCTATATATGCCGTGGGAGCAGCCCTAAAAAAGGCAAAAAGACAAAAAAAAAAAAAAAAAAAAAAAAAGAGAGAGAGAGAGAGAGAGAGAAAAGCACTTGACCGTAACACTACAGATAGTCATCAAATCACAAGGGAAAAAAGCAAAAGAAGAAGAACAAAAAACTTTTTAAAAAGAAAAATAATTAACAAAATGGCAATAAGTACATATCTATTAATAATTACATTAAATGTAA
The DNA here is from genome assembly GCF_054392235.1 of Sus scrofa. Lineage (NCBI taxonomy): Eukaryota > Metazoa > Chordata > Mammalia > Artiodactyla > Suidae > Sus > Sus scrofa. The sequence continues at coordinate 138,080,761 of NC_139396.1, read as the reverse complement.
ACGGATTAAATGTTCCAATCAAAAGATATAGATTAGCTGAAAGAATACAAAAACAAGACCCAAATTATGCTGCCTACAAGAGACTCATTTCTCATTTCAGATCTAAAGACACATATAGCCTGAAAGAGAGGGGATAGATCCAAGTAAATAAAATATTGGAAATGAAAGAAAAGTTACAACAGCCACACAGAAATATAAAGGATCATAAGAGAAAACTATGAACAATTATATGCCAATAAAATGGACAATCTAGAAGTGGCTAAATTCCTAGAAATGTTCAATATCCCAAGACTGCTTCAGGAAGGAAGAAATAGAAAATATGAACAGATAAATAAAAAAATTTAATCAGTAACAAAAAAAAATTCCCAACAAAGAAAGATCCAGGATCAGATGGCTTCACATATGAATTCTACCAAGCATTTAAAGAAGAGTTAACATTTATTCTTCTCAAACTATTCCAAAAATTTGAGGAGGAAGGAATACTTCTGGAATTCATTCTACAAAGCCATCATCAACCTGAAACTAAAACCAGGCAAAACCACCACAAACAAAAGAAAATTATAGACCAATATCACTGATGAACATAGATGGAAAAATCCTCAACAAAATATTAGCAAACCAAATTCAACAATACATTAAAATGATCATATGCCATAATTAAGTGGAACTTATTCCAGAGATGCAAAGATGGTTCAATATGCACAAATCAATCAATGTGATACAACACAATTAACAAATTAAAGAATAAAAATAATATTAACATTTCAATAGATTCGGAAAAGGCTTTTGACAAAATTCAACATCTGTTTACTATAAAAACCTCAACAAAAGAATATAGAAGGAAAATACCTCAACATCCCAAAGCCCATAAACAACAAACCCACAGCCAATGGGATGAAAAGCTGAAAGCATTTCCTTTAAGATCAGAAACAAGACAAGGATGTCCACTCTTACCACTTTTATTCAACATAGTATTGGAAATCCTAGCCACAGCAATCAGGCAAGAAAAATAAGCAATATATATCTAAATTTGAGAGGAAGAAATAAAATTTCATTGTTTGCAAATGACATAACACTATATATAGGAAGCCCTAAAAATGCTACCAAAAAAAAAACTACCAGAACTAATTAAGAAGTTGAGTAAATTTGTAGGATACAAAACTAACATACAGAAATCTATTCTATGTCTCTACACTAATAGGAAATATCAGAAAGATAAGTTAAGAAAACAGTCCTATTTACAATGACATCAAGAAGAATAAAATAATAAACCTAAAAAAAGAGGTTAAAGAGTTATACTCACATCAATAAGACACAGATGGAAGAAATTGAAGATGACACAAATAGAAGGATATATCATACTCATAGATTAAAAGAATTAATATTGTTAAAAATGACCATACTACCCCAGGCAATCAACAGATTCAATGCAATATCGATCAAAATACCAAAGGCATTCCTCACAGAACTAGAACAAGTAATTTTAATATTTGTATGGACTCTTCAAGAGCCAGAGTATTCTTGAGAAAGAAGAACACATCGCCCTGGTTTCAAACTACACTACAACGCTACAGTAATCAAAACAATATGGCATTGACACAAAAACAGACACATAAATCAATGGAACAGAATATAGAGCCCAGAAATAAACCTATGTTTATATGGTCAATTAATCTATGACAAAGGAAGCTAGGATAAATAATGAGGAAAATGCAGCTTCCTCAATAAATGGTGTTAGGAAAACTGGAAAGGGCACTTGCAAAAGAATCAAAGTAAACTATTTTCTCACACCATGTACAAAAAATAACCTCAAAATGTATTAAAGACTTAAATGTAAGACCTTAAGCCATAAAAACTCCTAGAAGAAAACATAGGCAGTAAACTCTTTGACAATGGTCTTTGCAATATCTTTTTGGATCCATAGGCAAGGGCTACAGAAGCAAAAATAAACAAATGAACTACATCAAAGTAAAAAGCTTTTGCAAAGAGAAGGAAACTACCAACAAAATGAAAAGGCAACCTACTCAATGAGAGAAGATATTTGCAAATGATATATCCAAAAAGGAATTAACATCCAAAATACAGACAACTCATACAACTCAATATCAGAATAAAAACCCTCAAACTCTATTAAAAAAACAAAGGACTTGAATCGATATTTTTCCAAAGACAACATGCAGATGGCCAACAGACACATGAAAAGATGCTCAACATTCAACATCACAAAATTATTGGGGAAATGCAAATCAAAACCACAATGAGATACCACCTCACACCTGTCAGAATGGCTATCATCAAAAAGAACACAAATAACAAAGATTGTTGAGGATGTGGAGAAAGTGGAATCCTTGTGTACTGTTGGTGGGATTGTAAATTTGTGCAGCCAATTTGTAAATTGGAAAACAGTTCCTGAAAAAATTAAAAATAGAACTGCCATACAACATATAACTTTCACTTCTGGGTATTTACCTGAAGAAAACAAAAACACTAACTCAAAAAAATATATGCATACCAATGTTCATTGATGCATTGTTTATAATAGCCAAGATACAGAGAAAACCTAAATGTTCATTGATAGAAGAATGAATAAAGAAGATGTAATTACAGGTATATAAGGAATATTAACACAAAAAAATAAAATCTTGCAATTTGTAACAATACAGATGGATCTGGAGGTATTATGCTCTGTGAAATAAGTCAGCAAAAGATAAATACCATATGATCTCACTTAAATGTAGAATCTGAAAAACAAAACAAGTTAGCAAAACAAAACAAAAATAGACTCACAGATATGAAGAATGAACAGGTGGTTGCCAGAGGCAAGGGGGTTGGGGGAGGAGAAATAGCTGAAGAGGATTAAGAGGTACAAACCACCAGTTATAAAATAAATAAGCCACAAGGATATAATATGCAGCATAAGGAAAATGGTCAACAATATTGTAGCAACTTTATGTGGGGACAGATGGTTACTATACTTATTGTCATGATGACTTCATAATGTATGCAAATGTCAAATCACTACGCGGTACACCTGAAACTAACATAACATTGTAAATCAGCCATATTTCAATTTTAAAGAGTCATGCACATTCCAACACTCATCAAGGACCCAAGATGTGCCCAGCATTTAGATACAAACAATAAGACAAATAAGAAAGAAAAGTCTCACTCTACCTAAATTTATGATCACAGGACTGAGAGACGAGGATAGTGACAGATTTCGACAAAGTGTTTGGCCAGTAAAAGCAGGAGTGACTAATACTAGTTGGAGGAGTTGGGGGAGATATTCTTCAAATTTCCCTTGAAGAATAAATAGGAGTTTTTCCTATGAAGAGAGAGAAAATAAGAGCTTTTTAGGCCAAGATTCAGTGATTGAACATGGAAGGGATGAGTCTAGTTCGGCAGGTGCACTGGGCAGAAAGAGGGAGAAGCAGAAAGGGCTGGGCTCATAGGTTGGCACAGGAGATATGATTTGAGACCACATCCTTTAGGCACCTGGGAGTCAAAGATGAACTATGCCTGGGTTTGTCTTGAGCTGGAGCAGGAAGGCAGAGAACAATGAAGGGACTGCTCAGGGCACCAGTATAAGCAGAAGATGAAGAAAGCTGGACCTAAGACCAGTAGAATGGAAAGCAGGTAGAGGTGAAGACATTTCTGAGATAGAATCAGGAGGATTTGGTGAATGACCAGACAAGTGAGGAAGTGAGGAGCAGGAGCCCAGAGGACTTCAAAGTCTCTAATGTGGACACCACGGAGGCTGGAGGGTCAAGGCAATAGAGGCAGGGAGGCTGGGCGGGGGAGGATGTAGAGGCAGGGAAAAGAAACTATCACTACATTCTTTTCTGACAATCAGTGGGTTCCTGAGACTTAGTTTGAGGCCCTATGGGAATATCTAGAAGAGGAGGTAAAAATAAGGTCTCAGACTTGAGAATTGACAAGCAAGTTGGAACTAGAGGTGGGACATGGCCAAGACAGTGGATCCATCAACTGGGATGGCTTATAGGGAAGGCCAGAACAATCAGATATCTGAGAACAACTGCATATAAGGGATGGGTAAGTAAAAAAGACCCAGAGAAAGAGAATGGGGGAGAGTAATTGAGTGTTCCCAAATAAAGAAAAGGTTTAAAAAAAAAGAAATGGGAGTTTCCAGGGTCTCACAAAAGGATGGGTGGCATCTCTGCAGCACCAGGACACAGGTTGGATCCCCAGCCTGGCACAGTGGATTAAAGGATCCAGTGTTGCTGCAGCTGCGGTATAGGTCACAGCTGTGACTTAGATCTGATTACCCACCAGGGAACTCCATACGCCACTGGGTGGCCAAAAAAGAGAAAAAAAATAAAATAGAATGGGAAGAATGATTTGAATAGTCAGTGACATCAAATAGAGTAAAGAGAAGAAACCAGAAAAGGATGGAAAATAGCCTCTGTGATGGGCTGTGGTGGACTGTGAGGACCAAGCAGTCTTGGTCAACAAGGCTGGAGTAACACGTGGGGAGCAAAGGACACAGAGGTTGGAAAACAAATCAGAAGCAGGAAGTAAATAAAGCGAGTCTTTTAAAAAACCTAAGATGGGAAGAAAGGAGACCTCAAAATGGTTTGAGGAGCAGGTAAAAATCCAGGAAAACTAAGATATGCAAATTTGTAGAACTAAAAGAAAGGACTTCCTAGGATCCCAAAGGAAATTATAATTCTATAACTTAATCAATCCAATAAACCCTGAAGTTGAATTGCTTGTAACATGTTTTCAGATCCTTAAACTAAAGATACTACATACAAACAAAGATTTATTTCTAAGGCATCTCAATTCTAGATTCCAATTTCTCTAAACTGCAATAATATAAATGAACACTAAAAAAAACTAGTGTGTCTGCTTGTCTCTGTACTTTTACATTTACTTTCTTAAGGTAATTAATTATGTTAAGGGAAAAAATATAAGTAAAAGCCCTCTCATCAAATAAAACACCCAGTCAGATGGAAACTCATTTTAACCTAGAGCTAAGTAGTCTTAACATTGTCATCGAAGAATCTGGTTTTGCCAGATAACATAAAAGTCATCTTAAAAAAAAAGAGATAAAAGAAATGTCATTAACCAGTCACAGTTAAGCATTTGTTTTTGTTTTTCCTTTTCCCTGGCCAAATTATAAAACATTTATTACAAATAACATGGCTCTACTTTCAAAAGAATGTATGCAACTTAAAAATTAGTTGGATGGGATAAGCTTCTGGAGAAACAAATATTCCAACTAATACTCATCATTTAAGATATAATTCCAGAAATGACAGAAATCCAAAATCATGCACCAAAGAAAAAAGGTGAACAAACAGAATTATGAAGTGGTGATTTTCCTTTGCTGTACAACATGTCCTGTCACACCTTGCAATGTAAGCTTCCCGGTAAATGTATATAGCAAGTGATGAGAATGGTATCAGGAGGTGAGTTTATTTTCTATGGTCACTTAACACCTGCTCTGTTGGAAAAATAACACTTCTGACAGAGCTTCAAGATTCAATTTGGAGAGGGTAATAAGGATGTGGAGAAGCCCATGAAACCGTTTTGTCCATTTCTTTCACCTCATCTTTCTCTGCACCCAGAGTATGAGTTGAGTCGAAAAGGAAAGAACCTCCCAGTGATGAGGAGGAAGCAATCTGGTCAGGGGTACAACAACGTCGAAGTGAAAAGACCACCTTGCTCCAAGAACCCTCCAAAGTTTCACAGGCACTAAGTCTTTTCGATTGCTCCCGGCAGAAAGGGAGGAAGGAAATACAGGAGAAAGGCTGGAAGAAGCAAGCGTCTTTACCTCACCTCACAGGTGAGAATCCCAAGGTCAACGGGAATGCGTGGTGTGTCCAACTCCCTCGATAAGTCAAAAACCTCCCCATGAGGATACCCAAGGACCACTTTCTCCATGCAACACCTCCTCTGGGGCTTGAAGACGGGTTATAACCCTGAAAGATCTGGATCAAACCGAGCTACATAATTCCTAAAAGCTACATGGTAACATCAATAGAAGAATGGAGCCAGGTCCAAAGCCAGGTGAGAGGGTATCAGAGGTAAGGACACAACTCGGCTCTCCCTTCTGCTGACTTAGACTATCTGCCGTGATGCCTAACGAGACCTGGAATCTTCACATAGCGAACCATGTTGCCGCTTATCCTGTCTTCTTCTTTAATTCCCTGGGTTTTTTTTCAAGGCTGTGGACTGCATTGAAATGGATTTATTCTAAAGCATAACTGAGTGAGTGAACAGTAAGGGCCCACAAGCACAGAGCAAAGTGAAGAAACAGAGTGAATTACCATGAAAACTGCCTGAGTATTCAAAGTCCAAGAGTTCTGAGAGTTAAATAACCCTGGACAAGTGATGCATGTGGGTTCATGGTAGGTGGAAAGAATACCAAATGAGACTTCAGGGACGAAGACAGTGAAATGTGTGAAGAACACGGGGAGAGGGGATGGAGGCAGTGGTTGAAATGCACTCCCAGGCTTCACCAGTGTGAATTTGGGTCTCCGCTTACAACGGAAAACCCCAATTTTGATAAAACCGAAGTGAAGGCTGGTCAGTATTAACATTCTAACTGTGTATATCACACATATTTGTGTGTGGGGAGAACGTGCTAGTAATTTAGATAAATATGGAGTGTTTGATGGATTGAAGGTCTTAAGTACGATTGTTTTCCAATTTATTTCTCTCCTAACCCTCTACAAGGGCCAACCAAGCTCTTCAAACATTGTGCAATGGTGTGTATAATAACCCCATTTAGAGACAAAGCATGCAATTCTATTATAAAGAGAATCTATCTTATGCAACAGAGACTCATTAGCTGTCCGATGTATATTGTCTCCATAAGCCAGCGGTGGCAGAACCAGCTGCCTTGTAATACATATCCTGTCCTTCTTCATTAAGCCGCATCCATTTCTTTTTAAACCAAGTCAATTAATTTGTCACTAGGTTAGAAGCACCATATGTCAATGGAACATCATAAGAAAATCATAAATAGTTTATTATTTCCCTACCAACAAAAGATTGCATCTTCAGGTTGGCACTTCTTTATTTATTCAGAGTTTGTGCATAATGCACATCAATATTACTTTGTAGCATGCCTCAGTCTTTAAATTACTTTATGAACAGTTGTAGTGGAAAAAAGGCTAGGCTATTAATGCCAAGAGACTAGCCCTCTCTTTGGCTGAGCACAGCATTAACCACACTACGTCCATCCTTGAAATGATGTTCCCTTCCTAGACATCCCAGGCTTTTGGTTGGACAGACTGTCAGACGTGGTTATGGACTCTTTGGTTATGGATTCTTTTGCTGCAAGAGTCTCTGCCAAGTTATGCTGGACAACAGCACAGCTCATTGTCAACACTGGCTGAGTAGAGTGGTAAGAAATTAATTACAGTATTAGCTTCAAATAATACTGTCACTATATGGTGACAGTCTGTAACCTCATACTGGGAACTCCAGATATGGAATCACTCAGATTTCAGGTATCTATTTTATCTGACAATAAATTAAAAGTCTACATTCTGAACCCGTCTATGCAAATAAGAGTCAGTGCTATTCTGGATACAATTCAGAGGAAAAAATTGAGCTGCTCACAGAACTCCTTTCCCCACCAAGTTACAATTCTGTATTCACTGTCTGTTTCCATATCCCCTCTTCTGCTTTGCATCTTCAGCTGAAAACAGAAGGTAGTTCACATTCAATGCACACCTAACACTCTTCTTCCTCAACTCACCTATTTGAGGCAATAACTGACTGAGAGGAACTAATTTATTCTGTTTTAATCTGAATCTGAGTTTGGCAAATGCCAGTGCATTGATTCTGCTCACCGTAGATTCATCAATTTGCTTGGGCAAGCATTGGGAAAAATCGCCTCACCCCGTGAACTAGCTCACTCATGTGAAACAGGCAGCGTTCCTCCTGATCCAAAGCCCCACACTAAAGGAACCCACCAGGGTAAAAGCCACCCTCTCAGATGCTTGGCTATCATGCACTCTAAGGAAAGAGACCCCATCTTGTCTTTGATCACCCAATGGGTTCAAGATGAAGTTGACTTTTTTTTTTTTAATCCCATGACTGCTACTCCTGAGGAAGCCTACTTCACAGAACAGAAAATCTTGTTTCCAAAATGTCGAGATGCCATTTGTGTTACTTCAGTATTTCATCTCCACGAATCCATTCTTTTTCTCCAACTGAATTACAAGCCTTTAAGGTCAGAACCACAGTGGATATTTCTACAGATCCCTCACAACTGCTATTGTGTTCTAGTCATTCTTGGGGCTCCGTACTTTTGTTGCGTGCAATTATATTATCAGAAAACTATGCCAATCATATCTTAATAGGACACATCATAGAGGTAAAGTATATTTATGTTAAGAACTTTTACTTGAATTAGACCATTAGGTATCATCTTCCTGTTTACAGAGTTTGTATGTAATTCACCCCAGGGAGCCAGTACAATAAATTTCATAGATTCGAGCTAAACCTGTTCATTGCATATATTGTATATAATTAAGAAACCACTTGTACAAACTTGATCTTTTAGTTAAATGTTTATAGTGGTTTTCTGATAGTATGAGTTATTTCAAATATTTTTTAATTCATAAGACCTGCAAATGTATTCAGTTAATTGGCTCTGAAAACTCCATTAATATGTGCACATACATACCGATACATATGTGTGAAAATGCAAACATAACTCAAACTACAGTCCTCAACTAAATAATGTGTTGACTTTCTCAACAGCCTCCTTAAACACAGAAATTCTAATTGTACACATAACCCTCTTCCATAATTAAAAATGCAGTACATTTTTGCCTCTTTGCTTGGTTTCAGGCCTTTTCCATCCTCCCACCTCCAACCACAATTTTTAACAAAAGACTAAATCCGGACTTACAAATTTACACCAAATTATTTCCCTTTCTCTATAAAGGCGAATCCGGAACACTGCCTAATTTATCTAGGAATGCCTGTTTTCATTAGCAGGAAAGTAAATGAGAAACTTTGTAAACATATAACATTTCTATCTAGCTTTAGAAAAGGAAAAAATAATGGCTGATACCTTGGGGCTTTCTTGTTTATTAGCTTTATAACAAACATGTCAGCCAAGCTGAACTCTGGACCTATCTTGTTTATGATGTCATGAAGTGGTAAAGCCCCCTGGAGAGGATGGGGGATGCTGGATTTGGGATGAAACAGAATTACACAGCTGAGTTCCTTGTGAGCAGGGAACTACTTGGTTACACAGTGGTTCTCGGCTTCGGATATAGATGATTAAGTGTTTTATGAGGCATATGAGAAATTTGCATGCACTAACCTTCACCATTTCTGTAACAATAAATGTTCTGGTGCTTCCTGATATAAGCAACACAAACTTTCTTTTTTTCTTCTGTTTTTAACACAAACTTTCTTAATAGATCTTTTCACAAGGGAAATTATTTCCAAAAGTAAATATATGTTTATGAAGTCCTATACAAAGACGTAATCGGCTAGAGCAGACTAAACTCCATTACCACAAATGCTGGCTTGTTTTACCCTTGTACCTTAGCAGCTTAATGTATGTGAAGGATCTGTATGTGTTAAATAATGATAGTGTTGACTTTTCTTAAAGCCTGTAGTGAAAAAGGTGTAAAAAAATCCAAGTCAATTAAGTTTTTATTTAGTACCAATACCGTGCATATTACTTGTGCCAGTTTCATACATATGAAGATAAGTAAGGTCAAAAACTCCAAGGAGCTTACCATCAGCTGAAGAAAGACAAATAACTACGTCATAAAGCAAGACAGAACAATGTCAGGTCCACAGAGAGTGGGTAGGGGTGGTGTGCAGTGTGTGGGAAGGTTCAAAAAAAGAGGTGATTCCCACTTGGTGGACCATACAGAGGGAAATAGTTCAGATGGATGTTGGTGGGAGTATTAGTAGCAGTAATAATATTTGTATTCATGAATTAGAGAAGAGCCTCACTGTGGAAGGACTAATTTAAGAGCTAAAGCCACTTGAAGTCAAGCCACTTGAAATGTGACCTTTTTTCATAATAAATAGTAAGGAAAAAAGTTTGTATGAGATGTTTTCCTTGGAAAATTCATACAGAGAAGCCTATTTTGTCTTATTTAAATTTTACATTTTACACTTTAATTACAAAATTTTACATTTTGATTGTAATAATGTATTAACTCACTAGAATAATTTAAACTATTGGATTTTTAACATAACATTATTTTACTGTAAATTTGACTTCATGTATGACTTATGAAATATAATATTTTCTTAAATTTTTATAACAACCATACAAAAGGATATCTATACCATATATAACTACAAAGCATAATAACAAAATGAATGCTCATTATGAATCCATCCTCCAACCTATGAAACAGAACATTATCAATGCCTAAATCCCTGGGCCTACACAACTGCCACCATCAGTCAAGGTAAGCACCATTCTGAATCTCATCATTCCCTGGATTTTTTCATATAGTTCTATCATATACTTATTACTTAATTTTGCTTTGCTTTGAGCTTTATAAATATATATCCAAGTGTACATAGTTTTCTCGGTGTCATTGTATGTTTCTGTTCATGTAGTTCACCTGATATGCTATTGGATGACACCTCTGCAATTTACCCATCTCCCTGTTAGTGGGCATTTGGATTGTTTGAAGGGTTTTGTTTTTACTAACAGTGTTTCTCTGAACATTCTCTTTTTTTTTTTTTTTTTTTTTTTTTTTGGTCTTTTGTCTTTTTAGGGCCCACCTGTGTCATATGGAGGTTCCCAGGTTAGGAGTTGAATCAGAGCTGAAGCCGCTGGCCTATGCCACAGCAGTGAGGGATCTGAGCCACATCTGCAACCTACACCACAGCTCACAGCAACGCTGAATCCTCAACACACTGAGCAAGGCCAGGGATCGAACCTGGGTCCTCATGGATCTTAGGCTCGTTAACCGCTGAGCCGCAACAGGAGCTCCTCTCTGAACATTCTTGTGCATAATTACTAGTTCACAAAGACAAGTTGTTCCCACATGTCAACCTAGAAGTGGAATCGCTGCATCTTAAAGATGTATGAAGGTTCAACTTTGTAAGATAATGTAAAATTATTTTCCAAAGCATTATATAAAAAGATCCCCACTTATCTGCATCCTTACCACCATTTGGTGTTTCAGGAATTCCTCAGCAGAGGACCCAGCTAAGCCATACCCAGACTCCTGATCACCAAAATTATAAAATAATGTGTAACATAAAATTTCAGAGCTTTAAGCTGTGAAATTGGTGATAATTTATAACAGAGCAATAGAAAACTACAAACATCTTAACTTTTATCCCTCTAGTAACAGCAAAATTGTATCTTAGTATGGTTGCATATTTCATGTCTCTGCTTAGCATAAATAAGGTTGAACCTCCTCTAAGAAATGTCTGTTCGCATACATTGTTTTCCTGTTTTTCTACTGAGTTGTCTTTTCCTTATTGACTTATAATTCTTTATATATTCTGGATAAAGATATATAAAGTTTGTGCCTTGCTTTCTTTAATGACTTCTTTTAAGGAACAGACATTCTTAATTTTAATGTGGAAAGATTTATCCATAATTTCTTTTATGGTTAATGTTTTTTGTGTCTTAGTTAAGTACTCAGACCAATTATTTTTAAAAGACTTCCTTTGGCAGAAATATTCAAAGCCTTCATTAATTTCTCCCAAATCCCCTCTTAATCCTTTGATATTTAAAACATTCTCTTTTGAGAGACTTGCACATTACTTGATCAATTTTCTCTTTTTCTACCAGATGCTGATTTGTCATTGCCTTTGCATATGATTCCATCGTTTTCCTAATATCACTTGCATTGACTTTATGAGATCTGACATCTTTTGCAAAGCTTACAACTTTACTTTTCAACGGCTTGGCACTATATTTGCATTTCCTTAATAACATCAGACAATGCTACTGAATATGAGAGACCAGTGATGTCATGATGCAGGAATTAGTCACATGATGCTGGTTAGGAGGTCTGAGTAGTAATAGACATATAAATGGCAAGCTCATTAGTGAATATATTATCATGACAGTTTTCCTGCACAATCTCACAATTTGAGAGAACTGGACAAAGAACACTGGAAAAGGAGTAACAAGAATTCCCGTCTTGTCTCAGTGGTTAACGAAACCAACGAGGATCCATGAGGATGCAGGCTCGATCCCTGGCCTCACTCAGTGGATTAAGGATCTGGCACTGCCATGAGCTCTGGTGTAGGTCACAGACACAGCTCGGATCTGTGGTTGCTGTGTGTGGCTATAGCTCTGATTTGACCCCTAGCTTGGGAACCTCCATATGCCATGAGTGTGGCCCTAAAAAGACAAAAGAAAAAAAGAAAAAGAAAAGGAGTAACAGAAACAGTAATAGCGGCTCTCATTTATAGAATAGGTATTATGGATATGCAAGGCATCATGTTAATAACATGTGTTATTTCAAAAACTCATCACAACAAACCTGAGAAGAAATTGTTATTCCTATTTTCCAAATGAGGAAGTTGAGGCTCAGAAGTGTCAGTACCTTACCCAAATGAAACTAGAAAGTAGCAGAAACTTGAACTGAACATTTCAAAGATTGAGCTATATCCATTTTGATCTTAGGTAACACCTGTGCTGCTTCTCATAGCAAGTGGAAAGTAAAAGAAGAGAAAAATACAAGCAAAGGTATAAAGTGAAGGAGTGAAAACATAAAAACATCCAGTATGCAAGGGAGGTTGTCAGGGATGGTTTTACTAGACTAGAAGGAGGACTATAGAAGTGCCTTGAATGACAGGCAGATGAATTTGTTTGCAGCATAATAGGAAATAGAAATCATTGAGGATATCTTGGTGGATAATACATTATTACTACAGAAATAATATATTATTATGTATTGTATATATGTACTACTTTAGTAATTATTTACATTATAAGATATATATATAAAATAGAACATTTTAAAGACTATGATTTAAATGTGTGTATATACATATATATGTAAATGTTTATGTTATATATACAAAAGTGTGTGTGTGTGTATATATATATATATAAATTCTAATAGTTTCTCCCAACACTCAGTGGATGTCTTACATGCTCCACTTTGAAGAATAAGGTCTAAGATAATAGAAATGAGGACCTAAATCAAGACAGGGGCTGGTGGGGGAATGTAAAGTTAGAAACAGATGCAGGAGCATGTGGAGATGGAATTTACATGACTCAGCAACTAACATGGTGGAAGGAAGACGGAGGAGTCAGAAATGCCTCTGGTATTTCAAGCCTCAAGAGTCCTGGAAAAGCCACCACCCCATGAACATGGGTACACAAGCCATGGAAAGAACTGGCTGCAGGAAGAAGACATTGAGTTCAGCTTTAAGGAGTGAGTCAATAGGACATCCTTTTGAGACACAACAATTAAGAACTATGAACCCAGAATGCAGGGGAGTCTAGATTAGCCACCAGGGACTGTATCTACATAAAAGTGAAAACTGAAGCCTTAATAAAGAACAAGATCCTTGAGGGAGAAAGCAGTAAAAGCAACATTCAAAAATGTGCCTTAGAGAATGGTTAACATTTAGGGAAGAAGAAGAGAAGAAAAAGAGCCCAGAAAGAAGTAGAAACAGTTGGCAAGGGAGGAATATCAGCAAACTTCTGAGCCTTGAAAGTTAAAGGAAGAGGAAAGTATAGTGGGTGTTTGATAAGATCAAGTATAATTGAGGCCATCAAGGACAAGGGTTGAAACCAGTCCACTGGAATTGTCTACGCATTTAGTTAAACATAAATTCATTCAACCGTCCATCCATCCAAACATCCATCCATCTATCCATTCAACATATGGTCTTGAATACACCTGGCACCATGCTATGCTCTGGCAACATCATCACTGCTGACATGACTACTCTCATTGTCACCAGCTACCGTTTTAAGTGACTACTAAATGCCAGTCATTTTCCATGAATTATACCTAATACTTATAACAGTTCTTTAAATGAGTGGATATCTTCACTTTATAGATGAGGAAATAGGTTAAGAAGTTGACCAAGGTCATCAGTACTAGAGCTATGAATCAAACCTAATTCCAAAAGAACCATATTCTTTCTTGGAGATTATGTGGTTATCAAGAAATTAAGCATCTAATGAGAGAGACATCAAGTGACTCAGCAATGTTGTGATAAGAAGAATTCTGGACAGGGACCAAACAATGCCATGGGAATCAGAGAAGGGACAACCCTAAAAAGGAAGACCCCCGACATCCCTTAACTAACACTGGTCCATCATTTCCCAAGGGCTCAAGGGTTTCATCTACAAAGGCCACCTATCTGGGTCGACACATTTTTTTCCCCCTGTGTCTTGGTGGTTTGTTCAGGGGAAGGCAAACGAGGTGCATGAATGTTGAGGTTCTAGAGATAGATAGCCTAGGGGCATTCTCTAATCAAGCATGTATATCTTGGTTCTAAAAGTGGCTCCCTCCTCAGGCCCTGTCTAAATTGTTTAACTTGGAAGGAGATTTTGAGGCCTCGTTTCTCCTTTAACCCTGGGGTGAAAAGTCAGATTAGACAGTGAACTTCCAGCTTCCTCTCACTAAGGTGCCACTGAGATAGGAAACTCAAGGGAAATAGTAGGAGCATAAAAAAATTAATTAGACCTACTGTACACAGGATCTCAAGAATTAATAGGAAAAGACAGGAAAAGATCAACTAAAATGGTGATCATCATAAAAGTTAATATTTATGGAGCATATACCATAGGCACTAGAAAATACTTTACAGACATTATCTGTGCAAATCTCATACATCAACTCCATTTCACAGATGAGGAAACTGAGACTCAGCCAAGCTAAGGAATTTGCACAAGATCACATACCTATGAATCACAGAGTCAGGACTTTAACCCAGGTCAGTGTGACTCCAAGCCTGAACCACAACACCCTTGGTTTCTCCCAATCTGTTGCCTCCCTCCACCAGTCTCATTCACCAGCCAAACCAGAGTGAATGAGGGGTCAGGGGAGAATGGAGCTGCTGTGTAGCTGTACACTGACAACGACAGCTGCTGCATAAAGGATCTTACACAATCAAGTTATTAAAACATGTAATGTGGCCAGTGAAAGGGACCTCTGGGAAATCTTGCTAACTTGGAAAATTCTTCAGAAAGTGCAGAGTTTTGAGTAAGCCAAATTAAATTTTAAAACAAGAAATTCTCTGATGGAATTACATACTCAAGCTGAAATAACTCCAAGTAATTTAGACTTTGTGATTAAATCCTAAAAAGCTTCCAAGCAAAAATAGAACCATGACATCACAGGATGGGCTCAGAGTAGAGAGGGCTTGTCTGGACTCTGCTCCTCTTCACGTTCCCTGTGAGCCCATCACACCAAGTCTCGGTCACTCCCTAACTCACCAGATTCTTTTAAGCCTCCTTGCCTTTGTATGGGCCACTTATTTTGGCAGAAAGCTCTTCTCTTATTCCCACCTCCACCCCTGGTTAAACACCTTTTACCCATCCTTTGAGACCCTGCTCAATGTAACTTCCTCAGGAGGACTTTCCAGTTTCCTCAGATGAATAGCATCCTTGGTGTTATCACAGAGTTATGGGGGGGAGGGGGTTCTTTTTGTTTGTTTATTTGTTTGTTTCTTTGCTTTTCAGGACCACACCTGCAGCATATGGAAGTTCACAGGCTAGGGGTCGAATTGGAGCTATAGCTGCCAGCCTACACCACAGCCACAGCAACGCCAGATTCAAGCCTTGTGTCTGCAACCTACACCACAGCTCATGGCAAATGCCAGATCCTTAACCTACTGATTGAGGCCAAGAATCAAACCTCCATATTCACAGATCTGAGTCAGATTCATTTCCACTGAGCAACAACAGCAACACCTGGTTGCTGGGTATTTTAACCTTGGGTTGATTTAGTCATATTCTTCAGTTCAAGACACATTATTCCCCACAGGTCCATCTCGAACTTTACGCATGATATAACTGCTACAATAAGCATCTTCAGCACAGCATTTATACACGACTGATTTATTTTCTCTGAATTAAATTTCTAAAAAACTAGAAATTCTGTCTCAGAGTTTGCACATTATAGGATCTTTAAAACTTAACACCAGCTTCTCTTCTAGAAATTTTACATTAATTCAAACTCTACCCACAGTGTATAAAAGTATTCATTACCCCCACATTCTCACTAGCACAAGGCATTATCAATATTTTTTTCGTCTTTGCTAATCTGATAAGAAAAAGGATAATTATTCACTTAATTTGCATTCCTTTGATTAATAATGCTAATCGCATTGTCATATATTTATTAGCTATTCGTATGTCTTCCTTTGTGAGTTTTTTGATTAAGTTTTCTACCAAATTATTCATTGAGGTGATCATCTTTTCTAAATTGACTTGCAAAAGATCTTTACATATTGAAGATATTGACCTTTTATCTACCATATTTGTTGTAAATGTTTTTTTCTTTTTTTGTCTTTCCATTTTTAAAGTGTTTTCAATATACACAAATATACACTATACTAATAATGTTTCAAACTTTTCATGTAGACAAAGCTATTTGCTATCACTCTTTTCTTTTGTGATTTCTGCCTTTGATATTATACTTAGAAAGTTTTTCTCCAAACTCTAAGTATATACCTTAGAGGGATGCTCATCTGTGGTCCAAGGAGACTTGTGCAGAAAAGCTCATTGGAGTACTTTTATAATAGTAGAAGTTTGGGGGGGGGGCCTAAATGTCCATTGTAAAAAATATATATATTGTAAAAAATATAAATATAGTAGATAAATATGGTGAAGGATACAATAGAATTACCTGTTGCATCTAGGTGTGTCATTACAGATATTTTTCAAAAATATAATGTTGAGTAGGGGGGAAAATAACAAAATGAATAATAATACATATACTATATTACCATGTGTATAAGTGTAAGTAATTCTCTGTGTTGTTTACAGATGCATCAATTTGCAGTAAAAGCAAAGAAATAAACTGAAGGAATAAATATCAAATGTATGATAGTCATTATCTCTAGGAAAGGCAAGAAAAAAATGGGACTTTGAAGATATACAAAGACTTCACCCAATCTGAAAGATCTACTCTATTTTTTAATCAGAAACAAATGTGGATTTATTAATGATGGCCATTCTGACTGGTGTGAGGTGGTATCTCATGGTAGTTTTGATTTGCATTTCTCTTATAATCTGCGATGTTGAGCATTTTTTCATGTGTTTGTTGGCCATCTGTATATCTGCTTTGGAGAAATGTCTATTCAGGTCTTTTGCCCATTTTTCCATTGATTGATTGGCTTTTTTGCTGTTGGGTTGTATAAGTTGTTTATATATTCTAGAGATTAAGCCCTTGTCGGGTGCATCATTTGAAACTATTTTCTCCCATTCTGAAAGTTGTCTTTTTGGTTTCTTTTTGGTCTCCTTTGCTGTGCAAAAGATTGTCATTTTGATTAGGTCCTATTGGTTTATTTTTGCTCTAATTTCTATTTCTTTGGGAGACTGACCTGAGAAAATATTCATGATGTTGATGTCAGAGAGTGTCTTGCTTCTAGGAGTTTGATGGTGTCCTGTCATATATTTAAGTCTTTCAGCCATTTTGAGTTTATTTTTGTGCATGGTGTGAGGGTGTGTTCTAGTTTCATTGCTTTGCATGCTGCTGTCCAGGTTTCCCAGCAATGCTTGCTGAATAGACTTTCCCATTTTATGTTCTTGCCTCCCTTGTCAAAGATTAATTGACCATAGGTGTCAGGGTTTATTTCCGAGTTCTCTATTCTGTTCCATTGGTCTGTCTGTCTGTTTTGATACCAGTACCACACTGTTTTGATGACTGTGGCTTTGTAGTATTTCTTGAAGTCTGGGAGAGTTATGTCTCCTGCTTGGTTTTTGTTTCTCAGGATTGCTTTGGCGATTCTGGGTCTTTTGTTGTTCCATATAAATGTTTGGATTGTTTGTTCTAGTTCTGTGAAACATGTCATGGGTAATTTGATAGGGATTGCATTGAATCTGTAGATTGCTTTGGGTAGTATGGCCATTTTTACAATATTGATTTTTCCAATCCAGGAACAGAACAAAGGGTGGGGAAAAAAAATGTAATTGCAATGTATACATGTAAGGATAACTTGATCCCCTTGCTGTACAGTGGGAAAATAAAAATAAAAATAAAAATAAATTTTAATTTAAAAAAAAGAGAAGATACATGTACTCCAGTGTTCACTGCAGCTTTGTATACAATATCCAAGACATGGAAGCAACCTAAGTGCCCATCAACAGAGGAGTGGATCAAGAAGATGTGGTACATATACACAATGGATATTAGCCATTAAAAGGAAAGAAATACCAGCATTTTTAGCAACATGGATGGGCCTGGAAATTATCATGCTAAATGAAGTTAGACAGTGAGACACACATGTCATATGCTATCACTTATATGAAGAATCTTAAAAAAGGATACAATGAACTTCTTTGCAGGCCAGATACTGACTCACAGACTTTGGAAAACTTATGGTTAACAAAGGAGACAGGTTGTGGGGCTGGAGGGATAGGCAGGGCATTTAGATGGAAATGCTGTAAAATTGGGTTGTGATGATTGTTGTACCACTATAAATATAATAATAATATTCATTTAGTAAAAAAAAAGAAACAAATGTGACAAAATATTAATATTTACCATTCTGAATAAGTATTGGTGTGTTTTTTCTATTATTCTCTACTTTTCTGCATTAGCATTTTTCCCCAAATGAAAAAAACAGGTGGTATTTTTAAAAAGGTATATTCTATGAAATTAGAACACTTCCTAATGCCACACACAAAAATAAACTCAAAATGGATTAAAGACCTAAATATAAGACCAGATACCTTTGTTATAAAACTCTTAGAGGAAAACATAGCTCAAACACGCTCCATCATCAATCACAGCAACATCTTCTCAGATCCACCTCCTATAATAATGACGATAAAAACAAAAATAAAAAAAACGGGACTTCATTAAACTTAAAAGTTTCTGCACAGCAAAGGAAACCCTAAACAAAACAAAAAGACAACCCACAGAATGGGAGAAAATATTTGCAAGTGAATCGACTGACAAGGGATGAATCTCCAAAATTTATAAACACCTTCTGCACCTCAATACCAAAAAAAAAAAAAAAAAAATCAAAAAATGGGCAGAAGATATAAACTGACAATTCTCCAAAGAAGACATATGGATGGCCAAAAAACACATGAAAAGATGTCCAATATCACTCATTATTAGAGAAATGCAAATCAAAACCACTCGGAGGTACCACCTTACACCAGCCAGAATGGCCATCTTCAAAAAGTCTACAAACAATAAATGCTGGAGAGGGTGTGGAGAAAAGGGAACCCTATTACACTGGTGGTGGGAATGTCAATTGGTGCAACCACTGTGGAAAACAGTATGGAGATTCCTCAGACAACCAAAAATAGAATTACCATTTGACCCAGCAATCCCACTCCTGGGCATCTATCCAGAGAAAACCATGACTCAAAAAAGATATATGTACTGCAATGTTCATTGCAGCACTATATACAATAGCTGAGGCATGGAAACAACTTAAATGCCCAGCGACAGAGGAGTGGATCAAGAAGATGTGGTACATATACACAATGGGATATTACTCAGCCATTAAAAGGAAAGAAATAATGGCATTTGCAGCAACATAGATGGACCTAAAAATTATCATGCTAAGTGAAGTCAGACAGTGAGACACCAACATCATATGCTGTCACTTACATGTGGAATATTAAAAAAGGACACAATGAACTTCTTTGCAGAACAGATACTGACTCACAGACTTTGGAAAACTTATGGTTTCCAAATGAGACAGGTTGGGGTGTGGGGGGGATGGACTGGGGGTTCGAGATGGAAATGCTATAAAATTGGGTTGTGATGATCGTTGTACAATATAAATGTAATAAAATTCATTGAAAAAAGTAAAAATAAAAAAGCTGTATTCTACCTTCTAAGAATATATAGAAATTCACTTTTACCTTACTCTACAACATTTCTTAAAGTTTGGGCTATGAAATAGAACCTAATGAATGAGTGAATCAACAAAAAAAATGAGTGAATGAAAAGAATGAATGATTAATTCATCTAAAGGACTAAATAACCTCTGCCATTCAAATAAGTGTTGTCACACAGATTATACAAACATACTCAGTAAATGAGAAAGACTTTAGCTATTAGAGAAATGCAAATCAAAACTTCTCTCAGGTACCACCTCACAGGGTCAGAACGGCCATCATTAACAAGTCCACAAATAACAAATGCTAGAGAGGGTGTGGAGAAAAGGGTACCCTCCTCCACTGCTGGGGGGAATGTAAACTGGTACAACCACCATGGAAAACAGTATGGAGGTACCTCAGAAAACTAAATATAGAACTACCATATGACCCAGCAATCCCACTCTTGGGCATATATCTGGATAAAACTTTCACTGAAAAAAAATACATGCACCCATATGTTCACTGTAGCATTATTCACAATAGCCAAGACATGGAAACAACCTAAATGTCCATCGATAGGTGAATGGATTCAGACGATGTGGTATATATACACAATGCAATACTACTTAGCCATAAAAAAGGGCAAAATAACGCCAGTTGCAGCAACATGGATAGAACTAGAGACTTTCATACTAAGTGAACTAAGTCAGAAAGAGAAAGACAAATGCCATGATATCACTTATATCTGGAATCTAACATATGGCACAAATGAACCTTTCCACAGAAAAGAAAATCATGGACTTGGAGAACAGACTTGTGGTTGCCAAAGGGGAGAGGGGGAGGGAGTGGGATGGACTGAGAGTTTGTGGTTAGTAGATGCAAACTATGGCATTTGGAGTGGACAAGTAATGAGATCCTGCTGAATAGCACAGGGAACTATATCTAGTCACTTGTGATGGAACATGGTAGAGGATAATGTGAGAAAAAGAATATATATATATATATATATATATGACTGGGTCACTTTGCTGTATAGTAGAAACTGACAGAACACTGTAAATCAACTATAATGGAAAAAATAAAAATCATAATGAAGAATTTAGCAGTCAAACTGATACTCAAGTAATCATAGCCATAAAGCAAATATAAGTGCCAGTCAATATGGTAGGCACTTACCATATGTGGCTATCAAGCACTTGAAATGTGGGTAGTCTGAACCGATAGGTTTATAAGTGTGGAATATATATTAGATATTGTAGATTTAGTACCCCAAAAATGCATTGCATGTTAAAATGATATCATTTTAGATAAATTGGATTAAACGATGTACATTATTACAATTAATTTCTTTTTACTTGATATTGTGGCTACTAAAAAATTTACAAATATGGCCCCCAGTACATTTTTATGAGACAGCAATAAAATAGAAAAACAATGCTGTTTTAGATCTAAAATGGTAGAAGAAAAAAACATGTTCACTTTTCACATTTGCCTAATCTGCATGCAAACCAACCGCCTCTTTACATAAATAATGGCATGAAACTAGATGAAAAAATACGAGGTCGTTATGCTGCACAGCCGACAACTTGGAAAATTAGACCTTACGCAAATTGTTCCACAAGGCACTTAATAAAATTTTAAGGAAGTGGAAAATTTTGTATTAAATTCTGTAATGCAAAATAGATTCATTTCCAAAAGAAGACCATGAGGTGAGATGGGTAATGTGAAAAACAACAGCCATAAAGAAACGACATTTTGTTGTCAGGCTTCTAATGTTTCTCTTGCCCCAGAGGATCATCAACGTATCAGTTCATGTTATTTCAGTGGTCCTGGGGTTGCCCTCTTTCTAATGCAGTCTCTTCTTGACAAGAAAGTGATGAGTCTAGCGTAGTCCTGTTGACCCTAAGACTCTCGTGTTCCAGTCAAGGAGAAATACCATGGTCAAAGAAAACTACCAAAAAGTAATTTCAGAACTACCAAAGTAACTTCAGTACTTCCTTGGTATCAACCACCGTGAAGGGGATGTATTATCTACATTAGTTCTTAAAATCCACTTTCCCTCATAAACTGCAGCTACTCTCAGAGCCTTGACTTCAAATTCCTAAATAAACATCGTTCATGTGCTGCCTGTTATCCACCCTTCTCCTTTCCCATGACAAAGTATCTCAAAAGCCAAGAGAACTACTCCAACAAGGACAGGCCCCTCCCTCCAAGCATAGAGGAGGGGCTGACAGTGAGAGGGCAAAGCCAGCAGCAGGCAGAGGAGAGGAGAGGCTATGAAAAAATTAGGTCTATATTTGGTCTCCTGTTCAAACCAGCCAATGCTATTCTAAGGGTCAACAAGCATAGCTAAACATACTAAGAGGTCAGATATTATAAATCAAAAGTGAGGGGTGGTACTAAAAGGTGCCTTGAGTCATTTTTTCACTTAGGAGAAATTCAGGATATATCAGGCCTAGTAGAATAGAAAGCTTTCACAAGTCAGAGAGCATCCATAATAGTCTCTATAAAGAGGAATCCAGACTTCTCCAAATCAGTGCCTTTGGGACACAATGACATTCAGAAATGACATTAAGGGACCCATCAATAACACAGAAAATTTTATAAACAAATTCTGGAAACAGAGTCTGATATACCACTATAGGCACTGGTTTTTGTTTTGCTTTGTTTTCTTTATATTGGTTAAAATTCATACCTGAAATTCCACAGCCAGTTTAATATGAATATCATTAGTCCAAGAGCAGACTTTTAAAATGCTCCAACTCCACGTTCCCCCTCTGTGAACACAGGCTCCTAACCTATCATTTCTCTCACTCCTTCACTCTCCACCCCTGTTCACTCAAACGGTGGGCTCCACTCAGCCCATTAGCCTCCCCCTGGCTTTATAGTTCTGATCCCAGGGTAGAGGTGGGGGAAGGAAAGACTTCTCCACACCTTCTACACTTTCAGCTCCCTCCTCTGAGACCCTGTGGTAGCCTGACAAGCACATCCAGGAGACCCCCTCTCCTACTGTCCAATTGCTCAGCTCCCAGGCCACCTGGCACAGCAGGAGGGCACCCAGGACATGCCGAGCGGGGCCATTACTAAATCAAGCCATGCACGTTGATGTGTTCCCTCCTGCCCCTCCGCAATTCTCACTTTTATGTCTTATGAACATCCTCAGCCATCACCCCCTCAGCAGCCCCTTCAGACCTCCTTCCTTGGGACTCCCAAATTCATCTTGGTCACACTCTTTGCAGATGACTTGACCTGAACAGACAGGTGTCCTAAGAGACCCTAATCTTCATCAAAAGACATCAGTGCTAATATATTCTCTCTTCCTCCCCATCCATATCAGGTGAAAAGCTGGATGCCCTCCTCTTCTTTCCCAGGATGTATGTAGGAATAAACACACATAGACACAGACCTGCACACATAAAACAGCACATACTACAGCCACACCCACATACACACCATGCCCACCTTCAAGCCCTCCTCTCCTCTGAGTTCTCTGCACTCATGCCTGACATCCACATGAGCCTCACCACTTCTAAAATGTTTATCAAGGAGTGGAGTTCCCGTCGTGGTGCAGCTGATACAAATCTGACTACTACCATCGGGTTTCAGCTGGCTTCGCTCAGTGGGTGGGTTAAGGATCTGGCCTTGCCATCCATCAGCTGTCGGATAGGTCACAGACGCGACTCAGATCTGGCATTGCTGTGGCTGTGGGGTAGGCCAGCAGCTATGACTCTGATTAGACCCTTAGCCTGGGAACCTCCATATGCCATGGGTTCGGCTCTAAAAAGACAAAAAGACAAAAAGAAAAGGTTATCAAGGATTGAAAAACAACCTGTCACTCCATGCCACTCAGGGATGCAAAAAAAGGGACAGAGGTCTTGCATAGTTTAGTCTGTTTGTTTCTAAATTCTTTGAATAATCTTTTATAACAGTTTATATGTATGTTTTTAATTTTTTCCCCAACGCTTCATAGCCAAATGTCTTCTACAAGTAACCCAAGTCTACTGCCTCCTTTTTCTCACCATCTCTTCCCCTCTGAGCCCTAGGTGGCCAGGCTTCTATGCTCAACAACCTCCTAGAACTGGACTCTCGAAGGCACCAGTGGGCAACTTCCTTCCCTCTGCCCTACTCTTGGCAGATGCCAACAGTGATGACCCACTCCTTCCATGAAACACTCTCCTCCTTTGGCCTCTACGAGATGCCCTCCGAGTCCCATTGCAAAACCGGACACACTGTACTGAAAGATCCTACAAACAGTCAAATGAGCTTTCCCCTTCCGTCTCCTGGAATCAAAGGAAGTGAGAGGAGCTGCAGAATGGGAGCCTCTACACGTGTGTATGCATGTTTGCTTATGAAATGTCATCCTCTAAACAGCACACTACACACCCTCACGCCACCTTCTCCACTGGCTTCACTCTGTGGGAAAGACAAAGACAGGCCACACCAAGGTTTCCATAACCCTCAGTGTTGCCAAGGGGACTTCTGGTCAACCATCCTCTGCAGGGCCGGGTCTTCCCTTCTTAATCTGCTTGCTCAGCTTCTCTCTGCTCCACCTCTGTTCATTACCTCTCTCTTGTGAGGAAGGAGCAAAGAAAACGTTCTCCCTGAACAGAACTTTAAAAAAATGAAGAGGGGGTCAGTGCACGGACAAGGCAAGGATGGACATTCTCTGTGGGGAATTTCATTTTCAAAGTAAGAAAAGGAAGTCAGTGTGTAGAAAGCCACAATCAGACAAACCTTTCGGGTGCATGTTAGAAATCAATGAGTGTGAGCATTCAATGAGGGCATATAGCAGGGAGGATTTTGCAAACTGTAACTCGCAGGGCAAATGTTAGATACTTCTCTTATCATCTATCTCACAGATTTGTTGAAGACCAAATGAGACAATACATGGAAAATTGCTTTGTTAACCGGGAAAAAAATTATAAATTGTAATTATTATGTGATGTTTTGCCTCTAGGTAGACTATTAAGAGTCAGACCATGGTGATATTGAACAAAATTAAAATACCTGCTAATTTCTTTTAAATCCACATTCCTGGAGCTGTTTATAAGTTTAGAATTCTAATTAATTTCCATCTTCTCACCTCTTTTCAGATAAGTTGATGACAGTAAACTTCAAACTCTATTAACAACAGAGTCAAGTTCCTGGTGATCCTAGATTACCAGACTTCGGATTTGAGGCCTGGAAATCACCTTTTGTGCCCAGGGCCACAATAACTAGGCCAGCCCATTTTCCCTTATAACTATTTCAATTTCCTTGAGCATCAGTACATCACGATTCTACTGCAATAGCTTCCTGGCCATTCATGCTCCTTTTAGCCTCTCTGATTTGCACTCCATCCTTCCTACAGATACTTAAAAAACCAACATTGTTTTTGTTATGCCAACTAATTTTTAAAATAACATATATTACAAACAAAGCGATGAGTCAGTAAATAAAAACTCCAGAAAACTAACTGAGACGCTGTTTGGTATGATGGGTTGAATACAAATAAACATGCAAAAAATCAACAGCTTTCCAACGTGCCAGTAGTAACCCATTCGAATACACAATGGGGAAAAGCTTGCTTTCACCCTAGTTGCCAGTCCTCACCAGAGACATAATCCAGAAGAGTAAAAGTGGGAGAAAAGAATTACTGGCATCCATCATTTTTCTGTGATGGTAACTGTTGCCAGCCTTTATGTTACATGGAGTTTCTTTCCTGTTTTGTTTTGTTTTCACCTTCTGTTTAAGGTTTCCCCTTCTGTTCTGTTTCACCTTCTGTAAAGAGCCTTATGGTCCAAGTTTTAGCCTGGTCAGCTCTGAGTGTGTGGGTGGGGAGGAGGGGAGATGGCAGAAGAATAGGAGCAGGAGGTGTGTGATGTGGTTAATGGGCCCCCAGCCAGTGAGCAGCTGCCCCAGCCTGGGAGTTACCACTGTCCAGCAGGAAAAACTGAAAGCCACCTTTGACTCTTCTTCTTTGACTTTCACAGACGTTAAATTGCCAAGTCCTATAAACTGGTCCTTTTAAAGATCTCATGGGTTTACTTTTTTCTCAGCTCTAATACCTGTCCCTTTCCAATATCCTCAATGACTTGGGCCCTAATTATAACCATCCCTTAGCTGCCCCTTCAGCCCCAGTCCCTAACGTGTCCCTTTCTGCCTTTCCTTCTCATCGCTTTTACTATGTCACAGCCCTGACTGATTAATACCCTGCAGACATTATACAATATTCCAGCAGGCCAACCAACCTGGGCTAGAATACAGGATTCACTTCTTACCTCAGACTGCATGGGTTTAAGTCCCAAGTCTACCACTGGTTAGCTCTGTGAGCTTGACCATATTACTTGATCACTCTGAGCCTCAATTCCTATTTGCAAAACTGGCCTAATGCATAAGTAATAAAAATGATTGCGAAGATTCAAAATAATACATAAGGAAGTTCCCATTGCAGCTCAGTGGCAATGAGCCCAACTAGTATCCATGAGGATGTGGGTTTGATCCCTGGACTGGATTCTCACACACTGTTCATAAAGACCAGTTTCACTTCTTCCCGGATACATTCAGGAATCTTCTCAAACAGAATATAAATTTCTTGCTGATAAGAACCACATCTTATATTGCTTTGTGTCTCACAAACTTCTGCAGATATTATATACCTCAAAATACCTTTTGGCTCATAATTGGTCTTCTAAGCAGGCTTTCTTAACTGGGGAGATGGCAGATCCATGGAGATATATGCAGGACAACAGGATATAGGAGGGAATAATCTTCTGTTATCATCTCAGAACAGAGAGCACAACCAGGTCTCTATACACACAGGGGAGAACGTTTCCAACTGTCAAAAGCCTGAAGCAAGCTGGGTTTGATGGCACCAATATAATGCTTAATATGCTACATATTTGGCATGTGTTCCAGAAGAGACTATGCATCAGGAACTCAGAAAAGGCCTCCTGGGCATATAGGCAGCTCCCAGTCTGTCTCCTACACATTAAATACACTCAGTGTAGGGAATATACATTTTTAAATGCATGAAACATGAGCCAGACTTGACACCCATCTATCAGAGCTGCTTTAAGGGTAATAAAATCAGTGCTGCCATTATAAGGAGAGGGAACTTGATGACCCACTAGAGATTTCTTCCAATCTAAATGCTTCTATAAATCCCCCTAAAATCATAAAAAAAGCAGATTAAGGATTCATGTAGGTATTTGGACTATAAATACAAATTAATTTCTGCTCCAGCTGCAGTTTTTCCTCATCCCTGTAAGAAGCACAGCACCTCTATCTCGGAGAGAATTCTGGGTGAAACACCAGCAGAGCAGCTCAAGATAGATAGGACTCCCCCAGGTTCTCGTTGGCAACTATTTTCTGGTAATTTCGCAAATAAATCTGCATCTTGAAATGAACTGAACTGCATCTTGCTGCTGTCCAGAAACATTTATCACTGGAAATCTGTTTTGTTTAGGGAGTAAGATATAATTGTGTACAGATTCAATAGAATATAAATGTTCCACTGAGAAATTCTTTATTGAGAATGTTTTGTTTGGACTCTATTTATTTCCATTTTAAGTTACTAGTCATATTACTGCTATTTGTTTTTACTAAAAAAAAATCCTGCTTAAACTGCTCTTTAAAAAAAAGAAAAAACTTGAGTGGTTTCTGATACCAAAAACTTTCTTATTTGGTTTTGTGAAACTGAATTTAATTCGAACTGACCCTTATAAAAGAAAGAAATTTCCTACAATAGCCAAGACATGAAAGCAACCTAAATGTCTGTTGACAGAGGAATGGATAAAGAAGATGAAATACATATATGCAATGGAATACTACTCAGCCATAAAAAAGGAATGGAATAATGGCATTTGCAGCAACATGGATGGACCTAGAAATTATCATGCGGTGAAGTTAGTCAGTCAGACACAAACATCTTATGCTACCACTTATATGTAGAATCTAAAAAAAGGATACAATGAACTTCTTTGCTGAACAGATACTGACTCACAGACTTTGAAAAACTTACGGTTTCCAATGGAGACGGGTTGAGAGGGAGGGATGGGCTAGAGGTTTGGGATGGAAATGCTGTAAAATTGGGTTGTGATGATCATTGTACAACTATAAACATAAAACTGAGTTAAAAGCAAAAAAAATAAATTTCTCTTTTAGCATTCCCTCATCTATTAGAGCTCAATAACTAGAAATCAAAAGAAAATGGTAAATAACATTTTTAAACACTAATTTATCAACGTATATATTTTTGGTTCACATATTTTCTCTTACTTGATATGAAGTCAGAGACCAAAATAGAAATGAACCAATGGGATTATGGGTTGTGTTTTCAAATGCATGCGGATAAATGCATACCCCTAAGGAAGTGTGCTCAGTTATGACATCACAGCTGTCTCTCCTATAAAAAGAACTATGTCCTGCAGCAAACTATAATTTCCCAAATAAAGGGAATAAAAGATTAAAGAAAAACATGACAGCAATAAAATCCAAGGATAGTGACCAGATGCCAGGCATATTAAAATACCAAATCTGACAAAGGATTAAAAAAAAATCTTACACCATTTGAATGCTTAAATGCATAGTGTTTCCCCTCAGACCCACCGAAGAAAGGACATTGTTGGTATATGGCTGCAATAATGGCCGCATGTCTCATAATCTTATACAGTCCTCCACCTCATTTACTCTGGCCTTGGCCCTGGGACTTGCTTTGGTCAATGGGTCTTTAGCAAGCATAACACAAAGGGAAGCCCAAAAAGCACTTGCACACTGGGGCTTGACCTTTCTTGCTACTCTTGGAAACCCTGAGACTGACATTATAAGAATAAACCTGGACTAGCCTAGTGGATACATGGGGCCTGTCACTTCCATCACTCCAGCCAACCACCAGCACCAAGCACAGTCCATGTGAGTTATGCCATCTAGGTCAACCAGCTCCTACTGACCTGCATGCTGCCTGCAGAAACATGAATGAGTCCACGCAAGCCCAACAGAAGAACTGGCTGGCTGACCCCAGCCCAAGTTGCCAACTGATAGAATCAAGATCTAAAAATGACTTTGTTTTAAGGCACTAAGTTTTGAACTGGTCCATTATACAGCAATAGTTATCTGATACTGAGATCATCGTAGAACCTATTTCACGAGCACACCAGTTAACGGGCCAGTCACCACAGAGGGAAAGTGAGAGGCTGGCCCAAGGATGGGTGGGTCTAGGCAATTATTCCCCAAAGTGAGTTTGCCTATGAAATGCTGAGTTGTTATACTAAGCCATTTGTAAGCTACTAGTTTGGGGATCCTTCTAAAATCTATATCCAAAGTACAATCTATGATGATAATAGCTAACATTTTATCAAGTGCGAGCATTAGGCTATGTGCTTGATAAAAATGATCTTAACCTACACAAAAACCTCACATAAAAAGTATTACTATCGGAGCTCCCACTGTGCCTTAGTGGGTTAAAAACCCGATATAGTGTCTATGAGGATGCAGGTTCAATCCTTGGCCTCACTCATAGGGTTAAGGATTCAGCATTGCCACAAGCTGCAGCATAGGTCACAGATGCAGCTCTGATCTGACATTGCTGTGTCTGTGGCATAGGCTGGCAGTGGCAGTTCCAATTCAACCCCTAGCCCAGAAACTTACATATGATGCAGGTGTGGCCCTAAAAAGGATTAAAAAGAAAAAGAAAAAAAAAGAGGAAAAAAATATTATTATCATATGCATCTTATAAATCAAGATTAATAGACTTGTGGTTGCCAAAGGGGAGGGTCAAGGGGAGGGATGGATTGGGAGTTTGGGATTAGCAAATGCAAACTATCATATACAGTATAGATAAACAACAAGATCCTACTGCAGAGGGAACTATGATATTCAATATCCTGTAATAAAGCATAAGAGAAAAGAATATTAATTGTCACTTTGCTATATGGCAGAAATTAATGTAACATTGTAAATTGACTATATATATATATATTTTTTTTTTTTTTTTCTTTTTGCCATTTCTTGGGCCGCTCCCGCGGCATATGGGAGGTTCCCAGGCTAGGGGTCTAATCAGAGCTGTAGCTGCCAGCCTATGCCAGAGCCACAGCAACGCGGGATCCGAGCTGCATCTGCGACCTACACCACAGCTCACGGCAACACCGGATCCTTAACCCACCGAGCAAGGGCAGGGATCGGACCCGCAACCTCATGGTTCCTAGTCGGATTTGTTAACCACTGTGCCGCGATGGGAACTCCCAACTACATTTAAATGAAATAAAGAATGGAGGCTAAGTAGCTTGTTCAGGGTTACACAGTATTGAGAGTGAGCTTAGACTCACAAATATGATTTGCTCAAGAATCTGAGCTCTTAATCACTATGCTTTTCTATTTGGTACCACCTATACTGTCCACCATGAAAAGCTTCTTCTATCCACTGGGCTGGAGACTTGTCAGGGAGGACCAAGAGACTCTCTCTCTCTTGAATCTTAAGTGGTCAAGACAGAGTTGGGGCAGATGGTGGACATGGTGGGTCTGGCCTTTAAAATGCCTCAACCCCAGCTCTTAATATTGAGGTGAAACCAGAGGTGAGGAGAAGGAAGTCGATCAAGACAGCCTCTTAGAAAACCACCTGTTTCATGGAGTTCCCGTCATGGCTCAGTGGTTAATAAATCCAACTAGTAACTACGAGGTTGCGGGTTCAATCCCTGGCCTTGTTCAGTGGGTTAAGGATCCTGCATTGCCATGAGCTGTGGTGTAGGTCACAGACGCGGCTCAGATCCTGCGTTGCTGTGGCTCTGGTGTAGGCCGGTGGCTACAGCTCTGATTAGACCCTTAGCCTGGGAATCTCCATATGCCACGGGTGCGGCCATAGAAAAGACAAAAAGACAAAAAAAGAAAAAAAGAAAAGAAAACCACCTGTTTCAAAACACATAGCATGAACATCACCCTTCCCAACCAAATCGAAGGTCTAGCCTTGTGTTATCCCCTCGGGTTGGCTGAAATCACACGTGTTTAAGGTACTTACAGATGAAGGTATAAACTGGTTTTTAACCTCTGCCTAATGGAGCCTGCTGGAGCCGATCTTTTCTTAAGAAACTCCTAAAGCTTGCAGGTCTCTAATGCAATGGGAAGTTATTCCTGGCACATTTATAGAGAACTAGTGAGAGGGAATATGAGGCCTACGATAATTGAAAACATTAAGTATATACTTAGGCAAGTGTGAAGGGGCACAGGTGGAGAAACTTATTCACTGTAAATGAAGCTGAACACAATTTTTAAGAAAAGCTCAAAACATCTGCATATTAAAATCCTGCTCCCATAGAGACTAGTGGGTTTAGGACAACCCTGTACTATCGCCCTTTTTTTTTTTTTTTTTTTTTTTGTCTTTTTTGCCATTTCTTCAGCCGCTCTCGTGGCATATGGAGGTTCCCAGGCTAGGGGTCGAATCGGAGCTGTAGCCACCGGCCTACGCCAGAGCCACAGCAACGCGGGATCCAAGCTGCGTCTGCGACCTACACCACAGCTCACGGCAACGCCACATCCTTAACCCACTGAGCAAGGCCAGGGATCGAATCTACAACCTCATGATTCCTAGTCGGATTCATTAACCACTGAGCCACGGTGGGAACTCCTATTGCCCTTTTTCTTAGGCGCCAGCAATAGCAGAGCCATTTTCTGACGGCCCATCTGTCTCGCCAACCTTTAGTTCCCTGCCCTTTTAAGTGGGGTTGTTGCAAAGTTTAAAAGATAAATAAGTAGTTCCTGATTTTAGATTTCTTGGACCCAAATAATTCCCCCTCAAATTGTGGAGGTATAATTTTGCTTCTTCTTTTGCTAATTTCTAACATAAATAAGAGAAAGACTAATAGCTAATTCTAATGTAGTGTCTGCTCTGTGCCAGGGGCTACTGTAAGTGTTTTATACATACTAATATAATCTCCCTGACAGCAGCCCCGAGACAGGCATGATTATCCCCCACTTAAATGAGGGAACTGAGTTACTGCTTCAGAGCTGGTGGCAGAGCCAAGACTCAAACTCCAGTCACTCAGCTCCAGGATCCATGCACACGACAAACAGGAAACTGTCAGGGGCTTTTGCCAATCATTTCATAAAGGAAAGGAATGCACAACAAAATAAGAATGCTGCTTCCAAAAGCAACATCTTGCATCTCCAAAGGCACGAAAGAAGGACACAGGAAAGAGGGCAGCCCCTCAACTGAAAAGTAAAATTGGCTTTATGGGATGCATTATGCTCATCTCCTTATAAACTAATGCATATTTACATTGGGAACATACAGATTTTTCCCAACCCCCCAGTGAGCGTGTGGGAACTGCTGAGATATGACATATGGTGAGCACTCCGACATGCACCAGACACTGACAGTTGCCATGTGCTACAAGATCAAAAGTGAGGTGCCACCCTCTCCAGGCACTGACACTGAGGCCGTCTTAGACAAACCAGGTGCCCCACAGGCAGATTGCAGGGACAAACACACATCTCTCTGCAGGGCCAGCATGAGCATCCTGTTTTTGGAACAACCCTTCTCCAATTGCCCCTTCCGTCCTCCCTGGCATGGAAGCACATGTGCAGGACAGCAGGAAGCCCCCAGGAAGTCCCAGGAAGAGGTGACAGGGGAAGACCAGCCTGCCAAGAGCACCCTGGGGAGAAGCCTCCTCTGCCTCCCCAACACGTCACATGTTCTTTGGTGAGGACAGCAAGGCCTAGAAGGAGGTAACCCCCTCTCACCTCGTGCCTCTTCCCTTTGATTTCAGACCAGGACAAAAGCCTGCAGATGGGCCTCTAGGCCACAGCTTCAGCTTACACTATGGCTGCCAGTCCCTCAATCTCTCCAGGAAGCAAGCATCCTCAACAGCTTCCGCTCTGCTTGGGGAGGATGGTCACTTAGTTACTCGCCAACAAAGCGACCAAGAATTGGGTTTGGAAATTAAAAGTACAATGAGATACCATCTCACGCTGGTCAGAATGGCCATCATTAACACGTCTACCAATAACAAATGCGGGAGAGGGTATGGAGCAAAGGGACCCCTCCTGCACTGTTGGTGGGAATGTAAATTGGTACAACCACTATGGAAAACAGTATGGATTTGGGGTTGATAGATGCAAACTATTGCCTTTGGAATGGATAAGCAATGAGATCCTGCTGTATAGCACAGGGAACTATATCTAGTCATTTATGATGGAGGATAATGTGAGAAAGAATGTATATATGTATGCGTGACTGGGTCACTTTGCTGTACAGTAGAAAATTTACAGAACACTGTCAACCACCTATAATGGAAAAAATAAAAATCATTTAAAATTTTTAAAAAAGAAAATTGTATGGAGGTTTCTCAGAAAACTAAATATAGAATTACCATATGACCCAGAAATCTCACTCCTGGGCATATATCTGGACAAAACTTTCATTCAAAAAGACACATGTATCCCTACATTCATTGCAGCACTATTCACAATAGCCAAGACATGGAATGGAACTAGAGATTCTTGTACTAAGTGAAGTAGGCAGAAAAATAAAGACAAATACTCTAAGATATCACTTACATATGGAATCTAAAATATGGCACAAATGAATCTATCTACAGACCAGCAACAGACTCACAGGCATAGAAAACAGACTTGTTCTTGCCATTGGGGAGGGAGAAGGAGTGGGGTGGACAGGGAGTTTGGGGTTAGTAGATGCAAACTATTATACTTAGAATGGATAAGCAATGAGGTCCTACTGTATAGCATGGGGAACTATATCCAATCTCTTAGGATAGAACATGATGGAAGACAGTATGAGAAAAAGAAAAATATATATATACATGACTGTGCTGTACAGCAGAAATTAACAAAACACTGTAAATCAATAACACTTTTTTAAAAATTTAAAAATTAAAAAGAAGAATTAGGTTTGGTGTACATCACACACCAGTGGCTGGAACATGATGTTATAATTCTGCCTTCCCTGGCTTAAGGCCCTTCTTTAATAACTGAATGATTCCTTTGGAATTTGGGGGCATCAGAGGGAAGTAGTCATGGAAATGGGATGTTGCGTGGCTTTATGAGGAGGCACCATAGAATAGTGGCGAGAGGCTCTGTTCTGAATTCCAGTGATGAAGTTTCCTGAGATGAGTCAATAAGTCTTTAATGCAAAGGCCCAGACCATAACTGCTGCAGACTCTGTGGGCCGTAATGTCTCTGTTACAACTACTCAACTCTGCTGTTGCAGCATAAAAGCAATCATGGACAAAGGGTGGGTAGATGAGAGTGGCTGTGTGCCAAGAACACTCAATTTGTGGACACTGAAATTGGAATCTCATATCATTTTTGCATATCACAAGATAGTATTCTTTTGATTTTTTTCTAGCCACTTAAATATATAAATACTATTCTCAGTATGGACCATATAATGTAAATTCCTAGGCCCAGGATCAAATCTGAGCTGCAACTGTGGCACACCCAATCCTTAACCCGCTATGCCAAGCCGGGGATCCAACCTGCACCATTGCCATCACTGAGACAATGCCAGATCTTTAACCTGCTGCACCTCAACAGGAACTCCATTTCTTAGCTGCAAAATATTGGGCAGGTTGTGTTTAGAAGCCTCAGTTTCCTCCACTGTAAAATGAAAACAGTAACAGCCTCAACCGAATATTGGTTTCCTACAGACACAGCGAAAGCAAAATGCTTTAGCACAGGGTGGCTGGGAGAGCATACAGCAGGCAATACATGGGAGCTGTTATTGTCCTTTTCCTCCACTCTTCAAAACTCTCTGCAGCTTCTGCCAAATGCTCTAGGGCTACTATCTTACAAGATCAAGGATTCTCATGTCTCTATTATAAAGAAAGAAACACTCTAGACTTTTCATACTAACATCAGCAGCCTTCATGAGTTTATGGAGTTCTAAAACATGCCTCAAACCCTGGGTGCACTCATTTGTCAATTTCCTCCTAGATCTCAGGGCTTGGCGGGCCAAAGTTTGAGGTAATCATGATCCAAACCAGAAATATAGTCATCCTTCAGTCTCCATGGGGAATTGGTTTCAGACCAAAATCCACAGATGGTCAAGTCCCTTACATACAATGTCATAGTATTTGCACCTAACCCACACACACCCTCCTCTATACTTTAAATGATTACTTATACAATGCGAATACTACATAAATAGCTGCCAGAATATGGCAAGTTCAAATTAGTCTATTTAGAATTTCCTGGATTTTTTTAAGTTTTTTGATTTGCTGTTGGTTGAATCCATGGATGTGGAATCTATGAATACAGAGCACTGGCTGTAATGATATTTTTTGAGCACTGGCCAATTATCATGACCACGAGTATCTGCTACATGCTGTATGCCATTCTTTCCCTTCATCTTCACAACCATCAAAGGATTCTGATAAGATGAGGAGCTCCAGGTTTCAGAGAAGGAAACCGAAGTGTATGAAGGTTAGGTAACTAGGCCGGGCCATGCACCTAGTAACCAGGAATTGTGGGGTTCCTTCCTGAACCACAGCTCTTGCTTTGGAGCTAAAAAAGGGCCCCAGTGCTTCTCTGACTTAACCAGTATCCTGAATGCCTAGGGGTTTTGTTAAAATGTTGGTTCTATATTATTAAGACCAGGGAGGTCCTGAGATTCTGCATTTCTAAAAAGCTGTCAGGTGATGCCAACGTCATTGGTTGATCCCAGGATCATGCTTAGAGTGGCAAGGTTCTAGATGCAGTGAGAAATGCGAATCTTTCCCTTTAATGACCAAGGTGGTCTATACAAGGTGAATCAATGACCAAGGTTTTCCATGGAGCCAGACTGCCAAAGTGTGCCAGATATATGACCTTGGGGACACGTCTCTCACTTTTCTTTGTCTTGTGTTTCCTGCCTGTAAAGGGAAAAGTAATAGCTCTTATCTCTTAGGGTATGACAATGATTAAATGAGATAATACACACACGAAGCATTTAGAGCAAGGTCTAACTCAGGGTAAATGTTCAATAAATGTAAGACTATCAGAAGATCAAGAAAAATGAAGGTCCTACCAGAGAATTATCTAAAAATGTGCTATGTGAGGTTTGCTCCCCCTGCACAGCTAATAACGTGCACAGATCCATCCAAACCCTCCTATCGTTCAAGCCGTTTTACAGTTAAGTAAACCAGACTTGCATCCAGTCAGTCATAAAATTAAATTAGAGAGAAAGTTCACCTTGAAAGGGCAGGACCCAGATGCCAAGAAAGAAACAGTGGTTTCCAGCCCAGTTCATTAATTATTTATCCAAGGGACAGGCCCATTCCCCACACCTCTAGGCCCAAGAAACAAACGAGGATGCACGTGACAATTTCGCAAAGCGACACACATCTCAACCACACCAAAGTCGTTTTCTTACTGGGGTCCTTTTGGGGTGTTCCTGTCCATTAGGCAGGCTGCTCCCACACATCTAACACCCTGTAGTGACTAACCTGTCACTACCCTGCATGTTAAGGGACATGCCTCAGTGTTCTGGGCAAGACAGTCCCGTGCTAACATTCTAGGAGGTCAAGTATGTTTCCTCTCTCTGATATTGTCTCACCTCTTGCCCTGAATCCCAAGTCACTTCAGCCCAACATGTACCGAGCTCACTGCATGCTCACCATCACCCCTGCAGTCTGTGCATGGGTAAAGCCCAGTGCCTGGCATACAGTCAGTGCTCAGTAAAGGATGACTGGGACCTAAACAAAACCAGGGCACCACTGTTTAAAAGAACCATTATATGGCCTGACCATGTCATCTGGCTGCTGCCCATCACCTGGAATGGCTGTAGTAGGCAGAATCAGGGGAAGGCCAAATGGGAATTTGTGCACAAAACAGCCATTTCCTCCTCTACGGCTGGATTTTCACTTGGGTGAGAAGCTCAGTGATAAGGGGCCCAGAGGAAAGGGGTTTACTGGTTGGCGATCTTCAGGATCCATTGGAAAACTTCCCCTTCTGTGGTGGACAATTTTAGTGCCCTGAGCCTGTTTCAAGATCAGCTGCGGCTGAGATGCTGGGTGCTCTGGGAGGGCCATTGGTTCCTGGAACACTTTGGCAGCATCCACCTCAAGTGCATGCAGTTAGGTTTTCCGCCTTGGTCCAGGGCTTCCTCAGAGGTCAGAATGGAAACAAATGATGGACCCTGTTTTCAAAGCAGCATGATAGTGCCAGAGCACCTTCAGCCAATGGGGAATGGGAGTGGGTGAATTGTCCCAGCCTCCCTTCCTTTGACAAGACAATTCGCAGCGGCTTCACTGTGGTTCCTCAGAGGAATACCAGTGGTGTCAAATTCAGACATCCACAGCTACCAACCCTCTCACTCCTCCTCCCTGGCTCCAGCTTCCTGATACCACCTCCCAAACCACCGGAACTCAAGCTCCTGTCTCATTCTCTGACTGGGGGAACCCAGAGTCCCATTGAGTCCTACACAGAATCACAGCCCCGGTCACACTGCCCTGTGGCTGCAGAACCAGGAGGTCCGT
Source organism: Sus scrofa (assembly GCF_054392235.1). Classification (NCBI taxonomy): domain Eukaryota; kingdom Metazoa; phylum Chordata; class Mammalia; order Artiodactyla; family Suidae; genus Sus; species Sus scrofa. Next base: position 138,043,354 of record NC_139396.1, on the reverse strand, counting down.
CGAGGCTAGGATCAAGTCTGTGTCACTTACACTGGAACCCCAAGAGCCCTGGCACACAGGCAGCGCCCTGCACAGTAACTGTAAGTTGAGCAGATGCCAGCCATCCATCTGCTGCCCAAGCATCAAGAGGGTCGGGAAGCAACCCCTAGTCTCTTCAATTCAGGGAAGGCTTTTCTGTTTTCGAAAAGCTTGCGAAATGAAATGAAGGCAGTCATTAGCAGCAGGAGAGAAGGTATCTTCCATCAAGCCCGCCCACCACTGCCCCCACAGCACACACCCTGGCTTCTCGGCTTCTCTGCCCTCTGGCTCGCCTCCTCCAAGAAGCCGAGCCTCACTGGCCTGACTGTCCATCACCACCTGTCACCCCACCCGCAGCCCCCTCCATCTTCTCCCTCCTCATCTCCTTTCCCTTTTGATTTTCACTGTGTACTTCCATCAAGTTATCATAACAAAGGACTAGATCAAAGAAATTGAAACAAGTAGAGCTGATTGCACTGTCATCTCTCCTTTAAGTCTCTTTCTTCCCTAGGCCTGAAGCTAGAGGGAGCAAACTAGCTTCCTGTGGGCCAAGGGAGGTGGTGGCAGATAAGTTTCTGGGAGGCCCTTGCAATGCTCTTAAAGTCGCCAATATTTGAAACTCAGTATAGGGAGCCTAAAAACCATGTTTCTAGCTATTCTTGAAAAAATGAAGATTTGATGGCATGAGCCTCAAATTAGCTGGGGTGAGGTTAGCTGCTTCCTAGAGATGGGACTCAGAGCCTGCTATGTGCTGCAGTCCCCTCCACTCCCTTCTGACACTCCTTCTTAGGCCCTTGTTGGTTGCCATTTATGATCGTGATGCACCAACTTCACTTTGCTCTTTTGTGTCACTGTCTGGCCTTGAAACTGAGGGTATCTGAGCTTGCTACTCTATATTTAAGCACTTGGACAAAACAAGTCCCAGCTGCTATAAATGTGCCTTGTGTTTCTAAGTGCCTCTAGCCAGGGATTAGCCCTTCCTACTCTAATGCTATCAGTCCTTATGCCATTACTTGGAATCCCAACTGATGCGATGATGGTGATGTAATGACACCCCAGGAACAGACAGCAGCTACTCATGGAACATACGCCTGCCCAGTCCTACAGACGCTTTTTTTTTTTTTAAAGAAATCATTACTACTGAGGCATTTGGAGGAGATGAGAAATAAATGGAGCAAAAATAGAAAGGAGAGGACCACAGGAGGCCCATCTCAACTAGGCCTGCATTGCCCTTGCTTCCTTGAAGAAGAGAGTCTCCTGATGGGAAAGGAAAAGAAATTCTTCCCATCCACACTTTAGATTCCAGTTCTGGCAAGAATACAGACTTTTTCTTACCACTGAAGCTGTAAAGCCACATTTAAGAACAATGTCCACGTTCACCCTGAGCAAGGGGAGAACTTGGAGCCCAGCACATGAATCAGCCTGCCGCGGCACGCAAAAAGGACCCTGACTGTGTGCATCAAGCTTATAGATCCATGAACCACAATAAATTCCAGACTCCTGCAAAGTTAGAAGTTAACAACGAAAATGCAAAGGCAACAGGAAGAATAATTCCCATAACTTCTCAGAGCTCAAAAACAGAACTCAAATGACTCTACAACATACCACTTACTGAAGGAACACTGTTTTTTCTTTTTTCTTTTGAGGGCCACACCTGCAGCATATGGAAGTTCCCAGGCTAGGGGTGGAATGGGAACTGCAGCTGCCTACCTATGCCACAGCCACGCCAGATCCGAGCTACATCTGTGACCTACACCATAGCTTGTAGCAACTCTGGATCCTTAATCCACTGAGTGAGGCCAAGGATCGAACCTGCATCCTCACAGACATGGTGTCAGGTTCTTAACCCACTGAGCCACAACTGAAAGTCCAGGTATACTGTTCTTGCAATATTTTGTCAGTCACTAAACAAATATTTACCTGTGGGCAAGGAACAAGGAGTAAAATAATCATTAGGGCAGACACAGGAACTGCCTTTCTGAAGCTTATGGCTGACCAAAGTCATTAAGTACACAACTGCAATTATTTCATTAATTACCAGTGTGACAATGGTATGAAAGTGATGTCAAGGTATGGGATTGTGTACCAAGAGGCCTAACCAAGAGATCTAAGACAGACGCCTGAGGAATGAACATTTAAGCTCAGACCTAAGGGGTGAATAGCGTTACCTAGGCCAAGAGCCTGTCCAACATTATTGAGCACCTCCTATGTGCCTGGTACTCTATCAGGCACTGAATTAACAAGTGCCTTTGCTCAAAGAACTCACACTCCACTGGGGGGAAATAGGCTTCCCTTACATCTTCTCCTGGGAAATGACAGGAGCTCTTCATCACCATGGAACAGACTAAACAGTCGTTTTAAAGCTGTGGTGTAGGCCGGTGGCTACAGCTCTGATTTGACCCCAGCAGAATCTCCATATGCTGCAAGTGCAGCCTTCAAAAGACAAAAAAAAAAAAAAAAAAAAAAAAAAAAAAAAAAAAAAAAATGTTCTGATACTCAGAAGAATTCAACCAAAAATCTTCCTAATTGCAAAATGTTCTGTTGTGAGTTTGGAGAACTTCTCTAATAATTTAATAAAACAGGCGAAATTGAGAAACTGTCAAGCCCTGTGGAGCACCTGGGGTTTCACCAAGATAACAAGGCTTGGCGTCTGCAGATGCACAAGCTCTGGAAGAAAACACACAGCATGCCCAGGGCAGCCCAACCATCCAAAAGAAAGTTAAACAAGGAACTGGACAGAGGGGAGTGAGGCAGGCTGTTAAATGTGGGAGATCTGGGAGAGGGGAGATGCTTGTTGGGTAATAATATTACCATAATGTTAATAATAACTAAATACTCTAATCAACATTTATGTGAACTTACACTCAATTCCATGGGTGGATACTTACTGTCTCAGTTTATGGATGAGAAACCTATGGGATAGCATAAACAAGAAATTTCTGTGTATGGCATTAAGGCACATTAAACAACCTGAAAACTAAGGTCCACAAAGCACTGGGCTTGCTGAACAAAACAACACATCCTTTTAATCACAAGATGGAGTTTGCAAGTACTTTGATCCTCAAGTGTCAAAATCAAAGGGTGAACTGTGTATTAGAGCCACAAACAGATACTGCAGCTCTCCCTTGGGGGCTGGCTGGGACAAGGGACCGGACTCACGGAATAGGGGCTTGAATATTAATGGCCATAAGAGGATGAAAGACGAGGTACTGAGTCCTCATGAAGGGGGGCAGTTGGTACTGAGACTCCTCCACATAAAGTTAGGGACTTAAAAGAGTCACACCCTCAGTGAAAAGAGATAATAGGTAGAAATTCACCCACTAGGACAGGAAGACCACAAGGAGTTCGACAGTTTCTCAGTTTCGCCTGTTTTATTAAATTATTAGAGAAGTTCTCCGAACTCATAACAGAACATTTTGCAATTAGGAAAATCACTTAACTATCTCTCCTGGGCTCTGAGTGGGAGAAAAAATTGGCCACACTGGAGAATTTGTATTCATGGGTCTTCTATCAAAAGAGTTTAGAGTTCAGGAGTTCCCATTGCGGTGCAGCAGAAACGAAACCAAGTAGCATCTATGAGGATGCGGGTTTGATCCCTGGCCTCAATCAGTGGGTCCGGGATCTGGCATCACCTTGAGCTGTGCTATAGGTCACAGACACAGCTTGGATCCTGCATTGCTATGGCATACGCTGGCAGCTGTAGCTCCTATTCGATCCCTAGCCTGGGAATTTCCATATGCTGCGGGTGTGGCTCTAAAAAGCAAAAAAAAGGGGGGGGGTTAGAGTTCTAATGCACATTAGCCAGGAAGTCTAGGATGCCCCAAAGTGAGAATTTAACATTAAAAAATTATCCTAAGCAAAATGCTATCTCCTAGGGCATCCTACAGAAATAAATGAAGGGGCATACCCTTAATCTGGACCACTCCTAAGTCACAGAAATAAAGTCTGTCTGAAAATTAGTTCACAGTCCAAAATCACAACACAAAAGGAAAGTATCCACCATGAGTAAATGCCAGCAGTCACAATAAACAATAGGAAGGAACTCTAAGATCTTCAAATAATAGAACAATCAGATAAAGGCTATAAAATAAATGTTTCTATTAATGGAAGACCTAAAGGAAGGAATAAAAACGTAAAAGATCAAGACACTATCAACAAAGACCAGTCAGATGTGAAAAAGAACCTCTAGAAAATAAAAATTATTGAAAATAAAATCCTGATAGATGGCTCCTGGCAGATAAGCACACCTCGAGAGAAACTTGGTAATGAGAGAGAAAAAAAGATAAAGCTGTGAAAATGTGACACAAGAAATGGAAGAAAATACCAAAGAAGTCAATAGATAAGCAAAAAAGAATGGGAAACATCCAGCATAGATCTAATGAGTTCTAGAAGGAGAGAAAGCAGAATAAAGCAGAGACTTAAAAAAAGAGAGACTGAAGGTCCAAAATGCAGGTCCTTGTGCTAAGCCCATGTCATCAAATTGAGACTTAATACCTACCCAACTGCAGTTTCAGCCTTTCCCAGAAATATAATCTTAACTGGTTAGTCGGAAATTAGCTGGTCAGCTCTAGTAAAGAAAGCTGCCTGATAAAACCCCTGCCAACCCCAAAGGAAGGTGACCTCGCCTGAGACAATGCGCTCTTTGCTGGTAACTTCCTCGTCCCACCCACTTCTGCCTAGAAAAGTCTTCCAGTCTGTACAGCTCTTCGAAGTTCCTTTCTAACTGCTAGATGGAATGCCACCCAATTCATGAATTGTTGGGTAAAGCCAAGAAGATCTTTAAAATTTATTCAGTTGAACTTTGTTTTTTAACAACAGGAATCCGTGGATTCAGGAAATACAGTGACTCCTAAGCAGAGTAATGAAAACTAAATTCATACCAAGAACATTGTGCCAAAACTCCAGAACACTGAAGACAAAGAGAAACTCTAACAATCAAACAGGAGGAAGGGCAGGATACTTTAAAAGGAGCAATAGTCATTAGACTGGCAGCAGGCTTCTCAATAGCATCATTAGAAACTAACACAGAGAACTATCTTCAAAGAATAAATAGAAAATAGGATTTCAACTTAATTATTTACAAGTAAGGCCCAAATAAAAAACATTTTCAGGAGTTCCCGTCATGGCTCAGCAGTTAACAAACACGATAAGCATCCACGAGGTCAAGGGTTCAATCCCTGGCCTTGCTCACTGGATTAAGGATTAGGAGTTGCTGTGAGCTGTGGTGTAGGTCGCAGACGTGGCTCGGATCTGGTGTTGCTGTGGCTGTGGTGCAGGCCAGTGGCTACAGCTCTGATTTGACCCCTAGTTTGGGAACCTCCATATGCCGCAGGTACAGCTCCAAAGAGACAAAAAAAAAAAAAAAAAATTCAAACAAAAGATAGTGTTAGTCATTGAAAAACTTATCATTGAAAGAATTATGAAAGGTTGCACTTCAAAAAGGAGATGGAAACTGGAACTAAGAAATTAAAGTTATGAAGAAATAGAAAACAAAAGAACTGGTAAATATTTTGGTAGATCTGGATAAATAATTCATTGACTGTAAAATACTGATGACAACTAATCCTGGGAGGACTGTAAGAGGTAACTGGAGTTAAACCTTCCAAGTCCCTGCATTGTTTATAAGAAGAATAAGGATAACTAATGATCGACTTTAATTTGTATAGACTTAATGTCAACTATGCATGTTAAATTTTCAAGGAAATCAGAAAAGGAGAATTACAGAGTGGTGTTACCTCTTCAGAAAAAATAAACAAATAAACCAAGAAAAGGAGAATAGGGAATAATGAGAAGAGAGAAGTGACTGGTGGAGGGAGAAAGAGGGAATAAAGAAAACTCAATCCAGGAGTTTCCATTGTGGCACAGAGGAAACAAATCCAACTAGGAACCATGAGGTTTCGGGTTCGATCCCTGGCCTCGCTCAGTGGATTAAGAATCCGGTGTTGCCGTGAGCTGTGGTGTAGGTTGCAGACGTGACTCAGATCTGGTGTTGCTGTGGCCCTGGTGTAGGCTTGTGGCTACAGCTCTGATTAGACCCCTAGCCTGCAAACCTCTATATGCCACGGGTACGGCCCTAAAAAGACAGAAAAGACAAAAAAAAAAAAAACCTCAATCCAATAGAAAACAGATCAGACTATTTTCGAGCATTAAAAAAAAATTAGGGCAAATAATAGACAATAAGAAGTATAAATAAACCTAAAATTATCAATAAACATAAATAGACTAAACACACAAATCAAAAGACAAAGATATCAGATTAGGGTTTTGTTTTGTTTTTTTAATTACAAGAGACTCACTGAAATATAAGGACGCCAAAAATTTTAAAGTAAAGAAAAATTATGTTAAAAAAACCTGGTAGAGCTATATTAATATCAGATAATTTTTTAAGTAAAAGAGTTAAGGATTAAGGAGGGTTCTTGCATAACATTAGAGGAATAATTCACCAGGAAGAATTATAAGCCATGACCTTTTACTCACTCTGTGAACATAATCTAAAATGCACTTACAGCCAAAAATGACAGAATTACAAGGAGAAATAGACAAATCTCCAAACCAATTTTTAGTGAGTAGGTAGATGAAAAAATTAGGAAACATACAATTTGGAGAAGGCAATGAACAAGGTCCGTATGACAAACACCACAGAAACTCCTGAATCTTGAGCACTTAGAGAATACATATCCTTTTCAAGCACACAGGCATCACTTATTTAAAAAAAAAAAATTTTTTTAATTTTTTAAAAAAATGACAACTTAGCTGGTAGCTGGTCACAAAGCAAGTTTCCACAAATCCCAAAGACTCAGTATAATACAGACCACAATGAAAAAAAAAGTGAGAAATCAATAACCAAAAGATAAAGATACATTTTGGGAATTTAAATTTGTGCTTTTGGAGTTCCCATTATGGCTCAGTGGTAACAAACCCAACTAGTATCCATGAAGAAGCGGGTTTGATCCCTGGCCTCACTCAGTGGCTTAAAGATCTGGTGTTGCCATGAGCTGCAGTGTAGGTTGCAGGTGCCGCTTGGACCTGACATTGCTGTGGCTGTGATCTAGGCCAGCAGCTGCAGCTCTGAGTCCAATTCGACCCCTAGCCTGGGAACTTCCATATGCTATTGATGCTGCCCTAAAAAAGACAATAACAAAAAACTGTGCTTTTAATTACTAATGGAGAAAGAGTGGATATTTTTTAAGACTCACTTTCGAAGGAGAAATAATCCTAAAAATAGAAAATATTTAGAGCTAAATGGCAATGAAAATGCCACATTTCAAAACCCACATGAAGAAACTAAAGTTTTTAAAGTAGACTAAGCATTAATGAGCTGACCGTCCATCTTAACATGGTAGAAAAAGAACAGAATGAACCCAAATGTATGTAGAAGGAGGGAAACAATAAAGTTAGAGCCGTCGATGAAACAAACTTACAACAGAGATGTTTGACATAACACAAAACGTGGTTCCTATTAAAACTGACAAAGTGGTAAGAACAGAAGAGGCAGGGTAATGAAGTAGTAGGAAGTGTGGGCTCTGGAACCAACTGCCCCATTCATGTCCCAGTCTGCCACTTAGCAGCTGCACGTCAGTGACCTTTGGCTGGCATTGATGAAGTCACATCTCAAAACCTGGACTGTGGGCACCAGTGCCTGTGTACTAACTGGTCACCCCTAAAGCAGGATCTCCAAGTCCTGTGCTCTGATGGGGTATCTTCCTTCTATAATGAAACTGGGTATTATTAGCCCCACTTGACAGATGGAGAAACTGGAGTTTGGAGAATATATGTAATTCTCCCCAAGTCATGAAATGAAAAGTGCTCGAGCTGATTCAAGACCAGATCTTTCTGACTCCAAAGTCTGCCCTCTTCAACCACCATGCCCACCTGGGAGAGGAGAGGCACACCCCCGTTGGCCACTCCCTGCACACTCAACTTCAGGGAGAGCATCTTTTCTAATGCAGAATGTAGAAGAGCAGGGGCCAATGACCCCTTGCTCAGGAACAGAAGTTCCTGCTTTTACCAATGGTAACCCAGTGGCTAAGATTATGGGCTTTGGAATTAAAAATGATAAGAATAATTACACATACTTATTAGATACTATGTGCCAAGCATAATACTAAACTCTCAATCCTCACACAGCCCTTTTTTTTTAAACATTTTGCCAATTTTAACCTCATTGGTCCTCCATCATCATACCCATGTGTCTTCCCACCTTCCCCCTTTATTTCTTTGCTGGAAATTCTAAAGTAAACCCCAGACTATGCATCATGGCATTTGTAAACACTTCTGTGTCTCTATTAAGAAACGGGCTTTCTTTTTAACAAAACATAACCATAATACTCCTATTACACCTTACGTCAACTCTAATTTCTTAATGCCATCCAGTACACATTCCATGTCCAAGTTCATGGACCATAGAGAAAACTAAAGAACAGAGACACACTCCTTGCATGAGGCCAGCCACACAGAGGGCCCAGGCAAAGGAGGGAACTCCTGCAGTTAATTCATGATAAATGGTGACCGAAGACATTGAGATGTCATGCTTTCCTCACGTAGAGGCTGAACAAGAGTGACTGAACCTGAGACAATGACTTTGGGCAGGTAAGACAAAGGGCAGTCAATGAATTCTGTTGGCACAATTACACGCAAGGTTCTATGCAGCCCCTAGAGTGAAGCCATTCCTTTCCTTGCACCAAATTAGTTTTCTAAGGAGCTACTTAAGTTAAATGGTTCAATTCCTGGGGACAAGTAGCCTTCTATCTTAGAATTCACCACCTAGTGCTGCTTAGTGTTGTTACAAGGGAGGATCACAGGCTTTCCCACACTGGGCTGCCCTCAGAAATCAGGGATATGGGCCAGGAGCAAAGTTTACTGGTGCTCTCCCCATACCTGGGGAGCTAGGATCCAGGCAGCCCAAGAGCATCTGTCAGTGCTTGTGATAGGAACGACAAGACATATGTCAAAGATGGGGACCCTGAGCCATCAGTCTGGTGGCCTCTTAATGTCCTGACCACGTCCCTTTTCACAGGTTCTATTATTGTCCCATGATACAGATCAAGAACCTCAGGTGCAGAGAAGTTAAACCTCACACAGCTACAGATTGGCAGAGGCAGGATTCCAACCCATGCTATCTAACACCAAAGTTTACATTCTTTTTTTGGCTGCACCTGCAGCATATGGAAGTTCTCAGGTTAGGGGTCAAATCAGAGCCGCAGTTGCCAGCCTACACCACAGCCACACCAGATCCTTAACCCACTGAGCAAGACCAGGGATCGTACTTGCACCCTCATGGACACTGTTGGGTTCTTAACCCACTGAGCCACAACAGGAACTCCAGAGTTTACATTCCTATCCACATCAAACTCCTGGGGCGCAACTTCCTCATCCACGGACTGGAGATGACATTACCCCTCCCACCCCCAGCAAAATGTGAAGAGGAATTGAGACAAGGAGATAAAGCCACCAGCACGGTATCTGGCAGGATGGTGATGATGGTGATAAAAGAAATGAGAGTGGGAACAACCGATACTTGCAAAGATACAAGCCCATGAGGACGTTACCACTCCTAAGAGCTCCAGAATAACTTACTGCATAAAATCCTCAAAGGATACCTTTCCCTCCGTTTCACTCTCACAAATCTTCAAGAGGACATCTGTGCTCTATGTGAAAGCTGGTTTTCAAAATCAGAATCATGGCATTTCACATTAGATGAAGATATGAAGAAGAGTATTTAAAAGAAGTTAACAGGAGTTCCCACTGTGATGCAATAGGATCGGCAGTGTCTCTGCAGCGCCAGGACATGGGTTCAATCCCCAGCCCTGCACAGTGGGTTAAAGGTTCTGGCAGAGGTCAAATGTGATCCCTCTCCTGGGAACTTCATAGGCCACGTGGTAGATAAGATAATCTTTTTAAAACAAAAATAAATAAAACAATTTAACAAATCAAACTGCAGAAAAGTGCGGGGTGGGGAGAACTCACATGACCCAAAGTAGTAAGTCTAGCCTTGAACTTAATTTTCTAGAATTCTTGAAATGTCAGCGATGGAGCATAAAAGACCAATTAATCAGGTTGGTTGTTCTCTGTGTGTAGGTCCCTGTTGCCATCTACAGTTAAAAAGGGGGCATGCAACTCTGCCAAATAGCTAACTAAAAACATAGTCCTAGAGATAATGGTGCTGAGAAAATCTGCTTGTTCCGCAAGTATAGAAAATGGAAATGCTACCTGGAGAAGCAGCTCTTTTTCCACCACCTCTTCTGTCTTGCTGATGAGACGCTTCTGCAGGGTATGAATTTTCTGGATCAGCTCAAAGGTACTGGGGTCACTGGCCTGTTTAGGGGAACAGAATAAAACAGCTGAGACATCAGTTTCAAACACTGAGGTCCCTATTAAAATAATTATTGTTTTATTAAAATCTAGTGCAAAGCTATAGACCCAATACAGAAAGAATTAGAACACCCCCCCAAAAAAAAAAGTACAACAGATGAGACAATCATCAAAGCAGACTGAGGTTTGGCTAATGTTTTATCCATTATCTCTAGTTAGCCAATAAGTGGAAAGTGAATATGTTTATTCCACTAAGGGAAACAGTAACAACAACAGTAATGGTAGCTCCTGAACCTCATAGCTGATTTTGTGCCATGATTTGGACACTATAGTAAGGCTTTTCATATATTATCACATGACAGCCCTATTAGACAGTACTGCCTTCCCCTCTACAGACAAAGCAACTGAGGCTCAGAGAAGGAAGTCATTACCCACACTGAGAAAGGTCAGAACTGGATCCAAGCCCAAATAAGCCTGTCTTCAAAGCCTGGGCTTCTTAAATTAATTACTAGGCTCTGAGGTTTTCCCTACCATCATTCCTGTTTCCATAGAAATGAGACTGGGTTCCCTAAATCATTCAGTCTTAGGATTCTCCTTTCATAATTGTCAACAAGAAGATTCATTACAGTTTATGATGGGGAAAGTTTCTGGGATGTGGACATCTGCTAATAGTTGACAGAAGAACTCAAACATGGCATTTAGCTCTCCAGTGGTGCTATCAATCCATAAAGCTTTGACGCGCCTTCAATAGCTGTGTACAATTCAAACAAGATCTACAGTTATACATTGATAATTTATCCTCTAGACTTTGAGCCAAAGCTTCACTTTCAACTATACTGACATTCTGAGTTAATCTAGCAGCTAAATATTTTCAACTCCATTCTCTAATTTTTTAAATAGAAATTGACATGGAAATGGAAACTTTAAAGATCTGCTTGAAAACACATGGAATAAACTAATGTGACAGTAAATGGATTTAAAATCTTCAGTTCCACTTCCCCGGACACATCCACATCATTGTTAGTTTAGTAAACTACCCACTCTTGGCATCTGAAGAGGAATAAATCAGGGTCCAAAAGAGGTGAAGGGAGACATTCCATTGACTCTGACTTTGCTTAAGAAATATTAAACAGCGCCAACGGATCTCCATATTTTGGAAATAGATTTGGCACACGTTCACTTGGCAAGACTGGACGTTGTTAAAATCCAGGCCTCATGTTTACATAACAGTTTAGAATGCATTATCCTTAATGCTTTCTTCATTTAAAGGAAAAAATAAAAATGAAAAACAAAAACCTACTTTGCTCTTTCTTATATCACATACCTCTATTCTCCCAACACCCTAACCACTTGGTCGAAGCCACTTTGGGCACCCACTTTGCCAGGAACAACTAACTATAGGACACATGCATCTTTTTCTTTCTTGAGTAAGCAGAGCTCATCTGTAAACTGCTATCTCCTGGTGGTAATGTCATCAGGAAGTCATAAAATAAAGTTAGGTTTATTATCCATCACCTACCAATGGGACTTTGGCTGTGTCCCCAGATCCTGAAGGGAGTTTGACTAACCTAATGCTAGTTCTTTGAAAAGAGGGCTGGTTCACAAAAGCCATATTTCCTTTGGGAAATAAAAGGATACAAAGGCCAATTGGAAGATGGTGAAGAGGCTGGTGCCCAATGCACCTGAAGGCAATTAGCTAGCCAAGATAAACAAGCAGCCACAAAATAGCTGGTTAACCAAAAATTGCTTAAACAAAAAATAATAATAATAAATGGCGATTGGTAAGGACAGTTCACAGCTTTCATCACTGGGCCATCTTTAGGCAGAAAGGATTTTGTCCCAGCCTTTTTTTTTTTTTTTTTTTTTTTTTTATTTTTAGGGCCACACCTTAGGCATATGGAAGTTCCAAGGCTAGGGGTAGAATCGGAGCGGTGAAGCCACCAGCCTATACCACAGCCACAGCAACGTTGGATCCGAGCCATGTCTGCGACCTACGCCACAGCTCATGGCAATGCCGGATCCTAAACCCAATGAGCAAGGCCAGAGCTCGAACCCACATCTTCATGGATACTAGACAGATTCATTTCCACCAAGCCACAATGGGAACTCCCTGTCCCAGACTTTTAAAACAAAACCATTTGATCCAGCCTTGCATTTAGGTGGCAGTGCATAGCTTTACATAAAACCATGCCTCTTTTTGTACTCTAGGTAAGAAGACAAGAAGAGTAGCGAGATTTGGGGGCAGGAGAAGGGCTCTCCCAGGTGTTACCTCAAGCTTCCTCCATCTGTGTATGTTCATGGGGTTCTCCAGCTCCTCCTCCAGCGCTCGGCATCTTGTCCTCTCCTTCAGGAATTCTCTTTGTGTGTGAAAAAGTTCCTGCCTGAATAAGACAAATTTTCTTTGGCCAAGAAATTCTTCACCCATTTGACCATCCTCTTTTTGTGAAGCCCTGTCCATACCATGCGGAAATCCTGGGGCCAGGGATAGAACCAGAGCCATAGTAGCAACAATGCCAGATCCATAACCCTCTGAGTCTCCAGGGAGCTCCTCGACTAACCTATCTTTACCTGACTCTGGACACGCTGCATCTCCTCTAAAAGGTTGGGCTGAGGGAGCCTTTGGGAACATGGAGACCAGCCCCCTACTATAGACACAGATGATATCAATTCTTGCAAAGCTCAAACCCCAGCTTTAGCTTTAAAAAAAAAAAAAAAGTACCAGAGCTTCAGAATTATGATTCTGGATACCCAAGGAATTTAGAGGTATATGGAAAGAACAGGGAGGAGGTAAATTATGAGGATGTCAATATGTTGGTTAATGCTTCCAAATGTCTCCTGTCATAGCAGCGAGAGAAAAATCTCTGTTCCTCCACGAGGTCTGAGGCCAGAACGCAAGCAACTGAGGCTCAGGTGGACCTGACATCACTTAAGGTGGGGCATCACCACCCAGACTGCATACTGGAATCACCTGGGGAGTTTGACAACCTACCTTTGCCTCGACCCAACCCCCAGAGGGATTCTACTTCCATTGCTCTAGCATAGGGCTTGGGTTGCATAGGTTTTAAAGTCCTGTTGGTAATTCTTTTTTTTTTTTTTTTTTTTTGTCTTTTTGCTATTTCTTTGGCCGGTCCCGTGGCATATGGAGGTTCCCGAGCTAGGCGTCAAATCGGAGCTGTAGCCACCGGCCTACGCCAGAGCCACAGCAACGCTGGATCCGAGCCGCGTCTACAACCTACACCACAGCTCACGGCAACACCGGATCGTTAACCCACTGAGCAAGCGCAGGGACAGAACCCACAACCTCGTGGTTCCTAGTCGGATTCGTTAACCACTGCGCCAGGACAGGAACTCCCCTGTTGGTAATTCTAATGTGCGGCCAGGATTGGAAAATGCCGATTTAGGAAAGATCTATTCTCTCATGTCCCACAATTACACAGATGGCTAGAGAAGTCCCGAAGAACTAGCTCTAGCTCAAAGATTCTTCAAAAATCTGCAGGAATCTCCAGCTAATAGGCAATGTGCTAGAGCCGCCCACGGTAACCAGTGAACCGGCTGCCGCACTAGTGAAGGGGAAGCTTTGCTGGGAGGTGGAGAAAAGGCAAGCACTTGCACTGACATGGGCAAGAAGGATATTATTATCCATCCTCATCTGCTGCGAGTGCGCAGATTCCTAATACTAAGCCATCTCTTTTACTTAATTGCTTCATTTAAACCAATAATACAACTTCCCCTCATTAGCAAGACAAACCATTAGAATTAACTGCATGATGTTCACTCAACAGGGAGCTCAGAACAAGCTGTTTAGAATTAAAAGCATATTTTTAACACTACGATTTTCTAGAGTGTCATCAACAGAAAGGGGCAAGAGTATGAACGCCTGTTATCAGTGGGTTCTTTTGTACCAGACTCTGCGCTGGGCACATTCCGTTTGTTTTCGTGTCTGATTTTAACTACATGTCTAAAGCTCAGATAAGTGATTTGCCTCAGGTCACACAGCTTGTAGGTGGTAAGTGTGAGACTGGAAGGCATGCCTGCTTGCCGCCAATATCTTCATTAAGGTGTCTTCCTGTTATAAAGCTAAAATCTAGGATCAACAAACCAGCAGTGTTGATCAAGAATGGGTAGAATTTGGTCTTTTGTACATGTAACAAAAATAACACATGGGAAAAGAATTCCCATTGTGGCATAGCAGAAACGAATCCAACTAGTACCCACGAGGCCCTGGCCTTGCTCAGTGGGACAGGGATCCAGAGTTGCCATGAGCTGTGGTATAGGTTGCAGATGCAACTCAGATCCCGAGTTGCTGTGGCTGTGGCATAGGCCAGCAGCTGCAGCTCCGATTTGACCCCTAGCCAGGGAACTTCCATATCCCACAGCTGTGGCCCTAAAAAAGCCAAAAAACAAACAAACAAACAAACAAACAAAAAAACACAAAAACATGGCTGGCAAGTTTAGTGATGGTCCTGAAGATCATTCAATAGCTACTTAGAACAAATCCATTTGTCTGCAGAATGTCAATGGTGGTCTCTCTGGATAGTAAACTGAGTGATTTTTCTAATCTCTCCATATTTTTTTCTGCATCCCCCAAGTTTTCTACAATGAATTGTGTTACTTTCAGCATTTGAAATATGAGCGACTCTTTTAAAAAAAAAAAAAAAAAGAGTATTGCTCTATCCTTGACAGTGGCAACTTCCCTTGCCATTCCTGAACGTATTCACTGCATCTAAAAATCAAAACTATCTTCTAATTCAATTAAGAAGTAGATCCAAACTGTGTCCTTGTCCCACGGTGGTCAAGGATACTGTTCATCTACAAGTCTGTGGAGAATAAAATAGCTACTGAGAAAGCACCAGACCTCTTATTTGGTTTCCTGCAATTGCCTATATAAAACATGGTGATGTTTTCCCAAAGGGAAAGTAGATCTTGTATAATGTAAGATTTAAAGCAAGAAGAAGGCGCACTAAGCTCAAGTGAAAGCTGCAGAAGATAAATCAAGAGTGAGATATAAAATTTGGCCGCCTTCTAAGGAAACAGCATTTTCAAATAGTGATAAAATTAAATTTCCCCCTCTTTTTATTTGGTATATAATTCCAAGAAAAAGATGTGCAAATGTTACCGGGATTCAATTTAAATATTGATGCTCTGTCTCCTGCATACTGCCTTATTAAAGAAATTCTAAAGAGCTCATTGGGGGAATTTTTTTTTTCTGAATTGTAACTAGTTTGTGCTTGTGATCTGACTTGAAATTTCTTTTTCGAGATCCAGAATAAAGTTTTTAAAAAATCCTTTTGCAATGGTGTATGTTCCCCTGAAAGAAAACCAATTCATTTTGTGTGTGTGTGTGACATTGAATGGGCATGATGTAGATTCTGGATTATGGAAATGTTGCTCTCCTTAGTGGCTAACAATTTCAACATAAAAAAAATTATTTTATACAACTTGATAAAGACCTTCAATGACCAACAGAAGGAACACAAAGTCCTTTCAGCTTTGAAGGGGTCTTCTATTACCTGAGTTCATCGACATTAGCCACACTCCTGGCAAGAATCCCCTTTTCCCTGCGAAGCTTCTTGATCTCAAGCTTGAGGATTCTCATGTCCTCCAGCCTCTGGTTGTACTGGCTCTCGCCTTTATTGAGCACAGACTGTTGGATCTTGATCTTCTCGTAGAGCAAAGCCAACTCATCATTGCGCCGAACTAGCTGGGATCCGAGGATATCTCTCTCACTGATGACCTACAAAGGTAGGGAAGGGCATAGCCACCAGGGGACCAAAAGTTCCACTTTTCATTATGGCAGCAACATTCCATGAATACCCATCCAATGCCAGGCACCCAGGGAGTGAAGCACTGCAAAGAGCCTGCGAAACGCCCAACACTGGATTCCGCACCCCCGCACACAAGAGTTTGCAGTCTTGTTGGAAAGAGTACAACAAATAATCCATAAGAATCCAATCATCCTTAGGCCATAGGTATTTGCTTGGTTGGTTTTCTCAAGCACATTATTTTATAAGGTTTTGTTTTTGTCTTTTTAGGGCCACACCCATGGCATATGGAGGTTCCCAGGCTATGGGTCAAATCAGAGCTGCTGGACTAAGCCACAGCCAAAGAAACTCGGGATCTGAGCCATGTCTGCAACCTACACCACAGCTCAGGGCAACGCCAGATCCTTATCCCACTGAGGGAGGCCAAGGATCAAACCTGCATCCTCATGGATACTAGTCAAATTCGTTTCCACTGAGCCACAATGGGAACTCCCTTTATAAGTATTTAAATCTGAATGCCTTTATGGTAGGCTAGCTCTTTCCAAGTTCTACCATCCTTACTGCCTTGCACTAGTCGACTTCTCTTTTTTTTTTAATCTCCCAGACGTCCAAAAGCATTTAAGTTTCTATGTAATTATCAATTGTAATCATATGCAAGCAATTATATTGCACTAGATTGTAAGCTCCCTGAGAACAGTGACCTTATGTTCTTGTTGGTCAGTGTACCCGCAGAGCCTAGAGGAGTGGCTGGCACACACTAAGTGCTCATAACTAGGAGCTGAATAAATGAACGGATATTTCATAATTAATCAACAGAAGGTGGGCCTCAGGGGCTGTTCTTCTGAAGACCTTAGAGAAGATTGAGGCTCCACGAAGGGTTGAAGCAAACAGCAGCTTGGGGTTTGCAGGTCCAGTGAGGAGATGCCCCTACCTGGTCTAACTCCTTCTTCTGTCTTAGCCTCTCCCCATCAGCCTCGGCAATGATTCGCAGGAGTTTTCTCTCTTCTGCTTCCTGCTTTTCAATGAAATGTTTGGTCTCCAGGGCTTGTTGTCTCAGCTTCTGCAGCTCGGCCTGACAAAAGTGAAAGACACAGGTCAGTTTCACTCTGTAACAGCGCAAACCTGGACAGTGGGGCCCAGATTTAGATGGACAGTGTGCTTCTTATACTGCCCTGTGATGTTTCATTTAGCATGGTTTGATTACCCTCACAAGCAAAGCAAGCTTAACACACATGCATACACACATGCACAGTCATGTGCATGCACACACACACACACACACACACACACACGACCTGAGAAGAAACAGCAGTGCACATTATGGTGATCATGTTTATTCTATGAGTTGTGCCCTTGAGGGATTTCCATCATTTTTCTGTATATGTGTAGCAGGGATTTCATTGGTATTCAGCAGCAGTTCTCCTCCCAGCTAAACTCAGGGAGAATTCACAAATAGTGCAGAGAAGGACATGGAGGTAAGCATGGCCGGGGGTAAGGTGGGGGCACTTCTGTATGTACCAGCTCCTGTAATGGCCCTAACATCACCTGCATATCAAGTGCAGAGATAAAGCCTATTACAAGCAAAACTTAATACAGATAACAACTAATCATCTATTTTATAAAACAACTTGATGGAACAGAAGAGCTGTTATGGTGTAAAAGCATATATACATCCTACTCCTAAGACAACTCCAATTTACATGAGAAGATAAGATACACAAATATTATGCAAATATTAACAAGTACAGGCAATAATGTTTCAGGATCTTTATTACTACACAGACAGTGACTTGATGACACAGGAGGTCAGAAGATTGCGGCTGTTAGGAAGGCTCAGATCTGGAGGCTCTGAAGTTACATGGAAATCCTATGAGTGATGGGGACAGGGTACTAGGAACTGGTAAGTTTCAGAAGGAAAATTCCTCTTATCAAGGGACACATCTGCTTCAATTCCACAAGTATATTTGTGGCTTGCAACATCGCTGGCATGATATTGGGTATTTTGCATAGCTACTCTTATCCCCATTACACAAATGCAATTACAGAGACCAAGTAAAGCAAATCAACTTGCCCACAGTCACACAGCCAACAAGTGGCAGAGTTGAGATTCCAACCTAGCTCTTTTGATTCCAAAGCTTTTGCTCACTCTGCTCTCTCCATACCATAGCTCCAAGTCAAACAAAGAAGATGAGTAAGATGTGAGGGATTCACCACCCATTGAAGATGACAAATATAACCAACCACACTACAGTGTGGGAATGCTCTCTACCACACTACAGTGTGGGAATGCTCTCTACGAAGAAGGACATGGAAGGACACAGGAAAGAGTTCCTATTTCTTTCCATGGTTTGGAGAAGAAAGTCCTTATTTCTTTCTGGGCTTTGGCAGATGGCAGCTATTTCCACAATGGAGAGGTATGCGTTGGCAGTAGCTTGCATGAACAAAGGCATACAAACTATAAAGGACTTAGTGTGTTCGCCTGACAGCTAAGCACCCAGTGCGACTGGGTTGGGGGTCTTAGGTGGGGAAAAGCAGGAGGCAAGGTGGGTCAAGCAGTTGGGCCAACCTGAGAACAGACTTGTACACCATGCACTGGATAGAGCATGTGGGGGGAGCCACTGAGTTCATCAGATTACAGGAAAGAAGAATACCTCTTCGAGAGATTCCATGCCCAAAGAGGAAGGACCAGTGGTATCAAACACCAGGAGGAAGAACTCTGCTTTCACCCATGCCCAAAATCACAAGGAAAAGGATGAGACAATATTAAGGCTCCAACTTTTCAATGGCTTGCAGATCAACAAATGAAATGAAAAAATAATTTTTTTCCTTCACAGACGTATTGGTTCCCTCACCTCCATCCACCTATAAATGTCACTGGGAAAACAGAATGTTTTAAACCCAACTCTAGTTACAGACTGCCTCTAAGCGCTGAAGACCAAGAGTCATTAATTCCATAGCTCAAAACTTATCCGAACAGTACAAGATAATCGAGCATCTAGCAGTGGACGTGTAATGTCACAAACTAAAGGCGGCTAGTTACTGCAAAACTCAGGGTTTCCTTGATAACATTTTGTTTGTTCATTGAAGAAATACGTTTTGGTCCAAGAAAAAGCAAAAGGAAATACTTAGTGATAAAAGATCTGGTCTAGTATTTACAGTTTTGGGGGATTACCTATTAGGAAAGAGAGTGAAGAACCAACCTTTCTATTTCTACAATCACTTAAGGTGACAGCAAAGACAGCAATAAAATACCTATTTGGCTCCTGCTTTCTTTAATAAAACTTTCATTTTCCCAGATGTGCGACATTCACTTCCCTGTTCCTAAGTGCCAGGAGCTGATCAGAATCCATCAGCAGAACAAAATGAAACTGCTGTTATGTTAAAATGCAATCAATGGTGTGTAAAAGTATCTGTCTGAAATGTAAAACCAGTCGCGTGTTTGGCATTGCTTGGTGGGGTTTTTTTTATCATATATCAAAATTCTGAGTGGTCTCCATATGTCATAAATTTATGGGCTGTAAACAAGATGTGGCATTAGATATTGGAAGCAAATGTTAACATCAACAAAATACCTTGGGTCTGATGCATTTAGCAGCTATAAATCTGAGATGTCTCATCCAGGAAGGATGGTAACAATGGCCATGCTCCCAAAAGCTCATCCAGCAATGTTCTAGGTGGGACCCAAGGTTTTGTATCTATCCAAGCGTTGCTGGTGGTATGAAGTGGAAATGCAAAGGCAGGACACACTCTTTAGTCACTGCCTCTCCAATTACACAGTTTCGTGATAGGTGCTTACAAAATACATATCATCCAATCTGGCTGTGGGCATAAATTACATCTCAAGAGCCATGCTTGAGGGAGTGTCACCTGTTCATACATGACCCCAACATAAACTAGGTTTCATGTAAACCATATGTTTATATCTAGCAAAACTAATAAAATCATCTGAAGTCTTCTAGCCATGAGAATAATTAGGCTTTCTCTCTCTCTTTCCCTCTCCTTCTCTCTTTCTCGCTCCCTCTCTCTTTCTTTCTCTGTCCGACAATTCCCATCCATGTCATTCTAGAGAGTCCGCTAAGAACAAGGATATGGTGCCCTGAAGCCAGTTGCTAATGTGATGCTGAGCTCTGGCCATGGAGAACTTGCTGCTAAATTATTCACCGGGCTTCAAAGTGCTGTCAGATTGATGTGGGATGACTGGGAGGTGACAAGACTGAATCGAGGGCTTGTTAGGACTGCAAGCTGACACTCCAAATGAGACGGTCCCTTTCGTGTTGATGAAACAAGACTACAACAGAATGGGCAGATGAAGGCTGATGCAGCAGCATCTACAGAGAACTATTGACATTCTGTCATAACCATAATGTGCTGACAACGTCCAGAATTCTGAGGCATCAGTAGAGCCTAGTAGAAACTGGAAAAGGAAAAGAAACATGGGAGGAGCAAGGATTTTCTTTTGAGGGGGATAAGAGAGGGTGGGGATGACCTATAATGGGCAATTGTCTATCAGTCAGCTTGGAGAAGTAGTAAATTGGGTTGTCTTGTCAAAAGGCATCTCATGGTCTATCAAACAGGCTAGGGCTTGCCCTTCCAGGAGGAATTATACTTTGTAGAACTCGCAATAATAAGCCTCTAGTGCATCAAAGTTACTAGAAAATCTGCCCTTCCCTCCAGGGTTTTGGTTTGCTAACTTCAGATGCACGAAATCCAGGGACCTCTATAAACGTGATTCATATTTTAGGCTTACAGAGGCAAGAGGCTGAAACTCAACATTTGAGCTGTCATATCTTTCTAAAGAATGTCAAACGGGCTTAATGATAGGCCAAAATTATCCAGTCGAAGCACCATTGCAAGTCACCCTTGGATAACCTCAAATAATAAATCAAGAAGGCAGCCCTTCTCTGTTCCTAATTCTTGCCTTAATGGGAAAAGCTGGGGGAAAGCATCTGAGTTTCACAGTCAGTCTAAAGCAATCATCTTCCTATAATCAATGACTCAAAGCTATTCAGATCTAGAATTCCCCATTAGAGCAGACTCTAGAGCAGAAGCCCTCTAACCATCTTTCTTGTTCACCAGCTGCCAACTCTCCTGGCCCAGGACCAAAAAACAGGACCCTATGGTCCTTGACATTATTACAATGCTTCTTTGGAGCTATGTGTATAGATGTCTAACAATGGAGGGCGTAACTGAAACAAATATTAACCAAAGTCAAACTAAGGAATTAGGAATAATTGCTTTTTTGCATAGGACATAGCTTATTCCAAAGGAGGCTTCTGTCTACCTTGGATCCCATTTTGCAGTAATAATTAATCTCTTGAGAAAGTAAGAGATGAGGATCAATGTCATCCTCTGAAAGTCAGAAATGATGTACAGCATCAGGTTATACTGAAGCCTTGCTAACATGGGTCCGTGAGGCCCAGGGGTGAAGCCATGTTTGCAATAAGGTTCTTCTGACTGAGCCAATGATAAATAAACCCCAACAGAATATAGACTCCAGGGTGGAATAAACTAACTTCTATAAAACTATGCTTTCAAACAAGGAATAAGGGAAATAAGGGCAAAGATGCAGGATATTTTCAAATTTTAGAAAATACATTTTTATACGTAAATAAACTTTAGTGTAGAATTTTCTATTATTTCTATCATAATCTAGAGCAGGGAGATGAAAGTCTTACACAGGTAAATAGATCAATTACCATATTCTTTTTATAAAGGCACTGTTGTTACATTTTAATCTTTCTTAAACCTAATGTGCCTTAACTTAATTTAATGCAGTAATTCTACTCCCATGAAGACCTATCATTAAGTTGACAAAACCTATTATTAAACTGAGAGTGCATATTTCAATCTATGGCATCTTGGAATCGAGGAAATTTGGCATGTCCAATTCCAGATACACATTTTCAAGATAGGGTCTAATTGGCAGCTATACCTCCAATTAGACCCCTAGCCTAGGAACCTCCATATGCTGTGGGTGCAGCCCTAAAAAAGACCCAAAAAAATGAAAAAATAAAAGTGGCATCATTCTCTTAGAAATTCCTTTTCTAATTCTTTGGTCAAAAGTAGATTAGAAGGGAAATCTACTGGACTGGATAGGAAAAGGAAAATACTTTAGGTTTAGCGAATGTGTAAGGATTTGATACCATGTAGTTGTCTGGTATGTGTTTTGGGGAAAAGTATATTATCAGAGTAGCATAACTAAAAGGATATATTTTAGTAAAATGTGTGAAGACAAGGGTGATTCCCTGGGGGAGTGACTGCAAATTTTTTGTTTTGTTTTGTTTTTTGTCTTTTTAGGGCTTGCACCCAAGGCATATGGAGGTTCCCAGGTTAGGGGTCAAGTCAGAGTACAGCTGCCAAACTACATCACAGCCACAGCAACACCAGATCCTTAATCCACTGAGCAAGGCCAGGGATAGAACATACACCCTCATGGATACTAGTCAGATTTGTTTCTGCTGAACCACAACGGGAACTCCAACTGCAAGATTCTTAGACTCACAGAGTTAGGTGAACCGTGAACCAGGTTAAGAGCTAATCAAGTGAGGGCAAAGCTTGTCACCTGGTAGTTAGTGATGCTGCAGGCAGAAATAGCATGTGCACATGAAGCAAACAAGGATTAGGACAGAGGGACAAAGGTCCTACCAGAATAGCCTTATAGAAGCCCAGGGAGGAGTTTGGAGGGATGGGTATAGGCAAAGGGTTGGACTTGCAAGGTAAATGCAAAGAGATTATAGTGAGCCTGAAAGCTCCAGGGCTTCTTGTGCACTGCTAAACTGTAGGTTCTCTTGCACTGATACCATGACAGGCACCACAGGTAAACTAGATGCTCTGCATCTCCACTGGCCCCTTCCCTGTCTACCTGGAAGCACTCCCCTTAGGGAAGCCTGACCTGGAGGTGGTAGAGTCATTCCTCCAGGTGCCTTGGTTGTTCTCTCTGGCCCTTGTTGCCTCCAGTGAGCGCAGAGACTGCCCCCAAGTGGGTCAAATAGATTGATTACTGGTCCACTGCTTTTATTACATGGTCTGTACCTTCAGCGTTTCCTTCTCCTTTTCTATTCGCTGCTGTTCCAGATGCAGCTTCACAAGTGCTGACTCCTTGGCTGAGATTTCTTCTTTCAGCTGATCTACCTGATGGGTCATAATCTTTAATTTTCTCTTCATTTCCGTTATTTCATCCTAACAAAATGAAAGGAGAAATATCTGAAAGTGAGTTAAAGAGACATCACCATCCCTATGGGAAGTTCAACACATATTCAAGTGCTTTTAAGGGAGACTCACTCAAAACAATGGTCTCCTGACCAATTATGACTGGGCTGTTCTCGTACCCATCAACCTCAAAGTACTTTCTAGCATTAACTCTCCAAATATTCTGATGAGATAGATATAAAGTATGCATAATGGATATCACACACACACACACACACACACACACACACTTTATTCCTCAATGTAGAAGAGAGAAACTGGAACCACAACAAACATTTTTAACTAAAAGATTACAAAGCAAAGCTCTGCAATTCGATGAGAGCTTGCTGCTCCCCTCTGAGTCACGTTAGCTATTAGCAGTTTTAGAAATTAGAAACGGGAGAATAGCAATTCCACATAATAATTAAAAGCAGGACCATGATCTTCATATCCAATCAAGTTGTGTCATTTCCATTTCAAACAATCTGACAGTTCCATATAAACTGATCTTCTCTTTCAGGTGAATTCCATATTTCCTTCTCAACCTACTCTAAATTCTGCCATTAGGATAATAGAAACCACTTTAAACCTAGGATGGGGAGGAATCAAAATGTCTTTACATTTACCTGAGCCTCAACCAGATTTTTGCTGTAAAGATTCCTGTCGGACCTCACAGCTTCGTACAGGTTCTGTTGCTGTTTTAATTTAGTCTCTGATTCAGCAATTTTTTTCCTGTAGTCAAAAATCTGCATTTCACGGACTTTTATGTCTTCCATGTTCATGAGGACCTAGAGGAGAAAGAAGTAAAGATAGTTAAATAGCCCGTCTGTGGTTATCAGTTCAGGACAAGCAGAGATTTTTTTTTTTATCTAGGGGTAGCTAGAAATGCCAGCAATCAGAAAATCTGACTGGGGCTATAATCCCTGCAGTACAACACAGAAATTCAGCCAAGCTGATTATGGGCAAACATATACTTTATCTGTGCCAGAGTTCTGCTCAAGCAAGAGGGCTTAGCACAAGAGGGAGAAGAAATACATTCTTTCAATTCTGAAAACCTCTCTTGACCACCCCACCCACTGAAAAAGGAAAGGAAAAAAAAAAAAGGCACAGGCTTAAACAGATCTTGGCACAAAGCACTAAGAAGGATAAGAGAGAACTTAGATGTTTGGCTGCGCTCACGGCTTTATAAAGTTAACCACGAGAAAGAAGAGTGGCCTTTGAACATTGATAGCAATCATAACGCTGTCCTGCCAATGTCAAACTCACTCCATCTGGGATAACCCAAAGGACTTCATAAAAAACGTGTTCTGTTGTGCACAAAACACTTCTAAGCAAGATGAGATGCAAGAATAACTTCCTCCTTTTTGCGAGCCTGAAAAACCAAGGCCCCAAAATTCCACTGAGAGCCAATACCTCTCAATGAGCTATCCATACAGTAGAAATTACACAATTATGACTCTCACCTGCAACATCCACAGAAATCAATTTTCTAAGGACAAACTTCTTCAAAAATTCCTTAAAAAAAAAATTTAGCAAGGAAGGCTGATTAAATCAATGGAGTTTATGGTCTAAACAAGAGCTAAAACATAAGCAGAAAATTCTTAAGGATATCTCACTGCATTTCAGTGGTGTTCTCTTAATTAATGGTTACAGCCGAAGGAAATAAACAGAGCAATAGGACAGAGAAGGAAAGAACAGGATGTACTTGAAGTAAGATGGCCAAGGCAGTTTCCTCTAAAGAAGAAGTATTTTACCTCGAACCTAAAGGTCAAAAAGGACTTTGCCCTTTGCCATGTTGATACTCATTGTGACTCAAGTGTGGGCTACTTGTGAGCATCATGTTCCTAAATCATTACACTAACAAATCCTTGAATTCCACTAGTGGAACTTGTTTCCCAGGAGATACACTCCAAGAAACCTTCTTTTAATGTTTTCCCATCAGAGATAATGACGGCTGGTGTTTAATATATTTTCCTTTAGATCTTTAAATGAACACCTTTCAAAGTTTTTTTAGACCTATATTCAGAGGAGGATAGGATTAAATTTCAGTAAATGTCTTTTTAGCATATATTATTCTGCGCTACACTTTTGGGTCTACTGATTCAATATACTTCGTACTAAATGTTTCCTTTTACAAATATTTTAGTTTTATTTATTTATACATAATCCCATGTGCCTAAATTCTAAATAAATGCATAAATGTGAAATACACATGTATTTTCTTTTCCTTATTTGCTTGGACCTTCCTTCTCCCTTCAACCCATATCACCCCCACACTGACACATGAAATAACCAGGTTAAAAATCTGGTAGGTGTTCTCCCACCTTTTCCTTTGAATTCCATATATTCTATATAGGTTTACTAGTGTCATCATCATCATAATAACTAATATGTCTCAGCTTCTTTCTAAATAGCAAGCATTATACATGTACTAACTCATTTAATCTTCACAAAAATCCTGTGACATGTGCATTTTTATCACCCTAATTTTACAAAGAATGAAACTGAAGTCAAAAGAAGTAACAGCATTCACAGCTATTCAACTAGTAAATATACAGATAGAGGGATTTGTTTATTTTCCTTTGTTTTGCTTTTACGGTTTGGTTTTTATTTCTTAGCAAAATAGGATCCTCTTACAGATGTTCATGCATCTTGCTTTTTAATCACTCAAAAATACGTGCTGGAAATCAGGTGGAATAGCTCTAATTCATTCTCCTTGAAGGAGGCGTGATAGCCTACAACGTGGGTGAATCACCATATACGCAACTCCTCCTCTCTGATGGGCAGGCACTTGGTTTCAACATTTTTGCCACTCTGAAACATGCTGCAATAAACACTTCATACATGTGTCCTTCTGCACTTGTGCTTTTATTTCTGTTGGGATGGATTCCCAGGAGTTGAATATCTGGCTCAAAAGATGTATATATTTTTAACTTTTATAGATATTGTTAGATTGCTTTCCAAAATGGCTGTAACACTTTACATTTCCATACCGCCTGCAATAGTTTTCTTTAATAGAAAACTATCCTTGCGGATTCAGGATAAACCCCCTCTTTGGTCATACTGGATGATTCTTTTAATGCACTGTTGAATTTGGTTTGCTTGGGATGCTGCATACACATTCATAAGTGACCTAAGTGTACAGCTTTCTTTTTGGTTCTATTTTAATATCAAGATTTCTGCTAGTTTTTTAAAATGAGCAGAGTATCCTTCTGTTCACTCATTCATCCACTCACCCACTTATTCATTCACTTGGTGAACATGCATTGAGGACCCATCTATGACAGGTACTGTAAAAGAAGAATAAGTTGTAAAGAAGAATAAGATGCATTCCCTAGCCTCAAGTTCACCTCTAGAAGGTGACTCCACATAAAACGGCTAATCAAGGAACAGACACAACCAATAATCTGAGACATGCACAGGGTGTTATGAGAGAAACACTGGGAGGTTAATAGGATGGTGGTACACATCTTATCTAAGCAGGTAATATTTGGGATTTACATAATTTGTGAGAGCTACCTCTTCCTTCTTGTTCTCCAGTCATCCCAACCAAGAACTCACTTACACCAAGCTGCCTCCCAGGTCTGGACTGTTTATTCATTATCACAGCAGAAGGCATGGGGTATGTCAGTATAGTAATGCCAATCAATAATACCCCAAAAAATACACTGTGCACAAGAAGCACTTTTCTAAATTTGCAAAAAAATAAAATAAAATAAAATTACATAGCCTGAGAATGATCTGATTCTTAAAAGTTTGAAGGAACTCAATTCTAAAATTCTTAGGCCCCAAATGACTGCTTTGGAGCTAATTCTCTCAACTTTTTTGATGGCTTCTATGATTATCCATCTTTCTATAGTTTCTGCTTCTCCTTGCATCGAGCCTTGATGTGTGTACATATTTTGGAGAAAATTATCTATTTCAACCAATTTTTTAAATGTATGCAACTAGAGTGGTTCAAAGTATTTTCACATAATTTTGTTGTTTTATTATTTTTAATTGCTATCACCCACTTTGTGTGGAAAGAAAACGGCCCAATGTAAGGATACGTACAGACTCAGTAATGAATGGCTTACATCATTGGTTGGGAGTCTAGAAGGAACAGAATTAGAAAATCTGTGACAAGGAAATCTGGAGAAGAGGCATGTGGATATATCTGAAATGAAAAGAAATTGTGTATTGTGTTCCTTCTTCTGTTAGGGAACCACTGACTGAAACCACCCATCTTGACCAGGCACAATAATAACTGCTTGCATCAGCTGTTTCACAACAGAAGACCCTGAGAAGGAACATGGTGCCGCTCAGAAAGCCAACAGGGAGTATTCGTGAGGGGCCAAAAAGAGGGAGGAGATGACCAACCTCCCAGAATCCTCAGCACTGGAATCCATCTTGGCAAAGAGGTACCTGTGCCACCAGGAAAGACCCTAAGTCAGGCCACACATGGGCCAAACAAGATGATTGGCCAGCGACAACCTGGAAACTAACCTCATTCCCACAAAATCTGAGGCTGCCAGCCTCATGGCAGAGCAGTTCTCCTGGCTTCCCTTACCCTACTGCTCTCCTCCCAGACACCCCTTCCCAATAGACTCTTTTGCATTGTCAGCACGTGTGTCTCCTCCAACAATTCATTTCCAAGTGTTAGTCAAAAGCCCATTCTCAGGCCCTGGAATGGGTTCCCCCTTCCTGCAACACTTCCATCATTTCTTTGACCTGTATCTTTAGAATCCTTAAAAATGGCTAGCAAATAGCCTTTTAAGGTACCCCCACTAGCAACCGAAATGAATAAGTTAGGAATAAATGTGAAACCTAAATAAGGTACCCATTACTGGATCTGTTACTTATTTGATTTTTTAAAGAAAGGCACAATCTTAGCCTAAAATTTAGCCTTTCTATGGACATGATCACCTTCTTTGGGGCCAGTGAAATGAATAGACTGAAAATACTTTGAACGGTATCATCAGCGTTCAGAATACCAAGCAGCACATCAGAGAAAAGAAAAAAATTGCTTGTTCAATCAATTCAAGAAATACTATTGCAAGAATAATCCTTTGCACAGGCAGAATAATGCTCCAGAGAAAGGATGCAGCCAAGGGTATTTGGTGGGGGGGGGGGGGCAGCCAGCTAGCAAGGTCCATCTTTCTGCAGAGTGCACAAAATTAAATGTGCTTCCGGATTCTTGAAGCTGGGAGTGATAGGAACCCATCATGATACCAAGAAGACCAAGAGTATTTCACTTAAATGACAATGACAACTTTAAAGGTATTGAAACAAAGGGAGAAGACAACTCACAAAGCAATTTAGTTCTAAATGTTGGAACTCAATTTCTTTTGATAGAAATCATTCAAACCAATGTCGTATAGAGGTTCAAAATCCTGAAAGTTCATAAAACGTGTAGAGTGTTAAGTAGAAGCAAAACCCTTCGTAAATAAAACGTCCCCAGTTGAAAAGCATATATTAGAGAACATAAAATGCCAACTACAGGTCTGAAGCTTAATTAATTGATTACACTTTAGATACCTCAAACCAACTCATGAGATAAATCACATCCAAATATCTAAAGTATTATTACAGCCAGAGGGTTGGAGATCCTAGCATGTGGAGGCCTGCTTCAGAGGAGCCAAGAAAATGCTTACAAGTGCACTATGAGGCTGCAGACTCAGTTTATAACCTACTACCTTTTCTTTTTCTGTTAAAACAACCTGCCAATAGAAATAAGAGTGAGATAAAAATCAATAACACATGCTGGAAATCTGCAGCCATAGTCAAAACATCATATAGACTAAGGCAGGATGAGAAAGTAGGTCATTGAATTTGGAATCCTTTAACTCGCATTTGATGAAATATCCTTACGATAAACTTTTCAAAAAGTTTTTTTTACTCTATCTCAAGGGTCTGAATGCTGACAATGCCTTTACCTCTTTAACAAAACTGGAACACTCTCTGAAAAAAAAAATGAAAATAAAAAATTCCACGTGTCCAGGCATGTGGAATTTTAAGTTTTCTCTATTTTTCCTGCTTTCTTATTTTATCCTCTATCTCGAATTTAGTGAGGAGATCTGTTTTTTGTTTTGTTTTGTTTTTTTGTCTTTTTGCCTTTTCTAGGGCCACTCCCCCAGCATATGGAGTTCCCAGGCTAGAGGTCTAATCGGAGCTGTAGCCACCAGCCTACACCAGAGCCACAGCAACTTGGGATCTGAGCCACATCTTCAACCTACACCACAGCTCACGGTAACGCCGGATCATTAACCCACCGAGCAAGGCCAGGGATCAAACCTGAAACCTCATGGTTCCTAGTCGGATTCGTTAACCACTGAGCCACGATGGGAACTCCAGAGGAGATCTGTTTTTAATAGCATATTACGTTATGGTATAAAATAAGGGATATAGTACCTGCCTCGGAGAGCTATTATGAGGATAAAAGTGAAAATATATATATTGGTGCCATCATATAAGTACCTAGTACATCATAATTTAATCATTCAAAAAATGTTAATAGATTGTCATGAGAGGTTACCATTATGTGATATTACATAACATTGGCACTTAACAAATCAATTTGATTTTTTGTGGATCAAACTATATCCTATAGGAAAACAGTGATCCATGGTACACTTCTTTTATTATAACACAAAAGGTTTATAATTTGTGTATGTCCCCTTGAAGCCTCTCTCCAGGGTTCCACTCTGTTAAAGATGATCTGTATAAGAAACTTCAAATGAATATTAAAAATACAGAAGCTTCATTTTATTATGACGTACCTATTCAGTGAACAATATTTCTTTGATCAACTTTTTCTATCCTGACTTATTTTAAGCCCTTGAAAACACATTCATATTCATTTCTTGGAAGCTCTGTCTAGAAGAGCTTTGCTTGACACTGTTACAGGTAAATAAGTAGAGTGCTAAGAAACTTCTAGGTAAGGCTTCATAGTGAAAAATGCTTTTTGGCAGATAAGACGTCTGGGAGGTAATAGCCAGATGTTTAATATTTAGAATGAAAAAGAAGGGGTCCTAAAATAAGCCAAGTGCACAATGTGCCAAATGTTCCCAAGATTTAATAATTAATGAGAAGTGACTTTACCTAGAATTTGCAAAAGTCTAGAAAAGAGTAAATGCAGCGAACCAAACTCGTAATGACATTCCCAGTGCTTCTCGATTTACCTGAATAATAAAGTTTCCCTGCAGCAGGGGAAAAACCACGAAGATTAAAAATAATGAAACACTATAGTAGATTGTCTTATGGTTCCATGAATGTTTGCTTCCTCTCCCTGTTCCCACCACCTCCTTGGGAGGTGCCCATGCTGGTGCCCGTGCTGGTGAAGGCGGGCCCAGATGTGTGACTTGCCATAGCCAATATGATGTCAGAGAACATTAGGTAGTAGAGAGCCATGAAATGTGCTCGTGTGGTTGGGTCTGTCCTTAATATTCCTTCCTTTCCCCATGAGAACACTGTTCATTCTGGAGAATGAGACACATGGAGAACAAAACTGGGCCCAGTTCACAGTCCCAAGCCACGCCCGGGCAGGCTCAGCCTAGGTCGACCGACCTCAGTCAACTGCAGTTGTGTGAGGAATAAGTGCTAATTTTGCCTACTGGTGAGTTTCAGTGGTTGTTTATTATGCAGCAATATTATAGTACCTGTTGACTGAGACAAAACACATAAGAAAAGGTCTGGGATTCTCAGCCACGCAATTCTGGCACTAAAAAGGGACCTTCTTTCTCATTTGCAAATGCCAAGTTAAATGAACAAAATGTCATGTAGGGCTTTCAGCATCTTAGATTTCACCTTTTTTTTTTTCCCTCTAAATTGAAAAAACCAGAAAGCAAATGTTGACACTGTTTTTGCAGCCCACAAGGAAAAAGAAACCAGGCCAGAAGTCACTCACAGCTAAAATTGCCAAGGATAATTCAGATAACATTGTCCTTCATGGCAACATATTTCAAATGGATTTAAACGAGGGCAGATCCACAGTGATAAAGAAATTGTTGAATAAGAATTTAATGTAGATACCTCAAAGTTAGTCTTTGACTAGTTGATTCAATGTCTAACTATGCTTTCCATTCATTCTTTCAAAAAATATTTGAGTACCTATTTCCTAAGTAACATGAAGCTCAAAACTGAAGAAGACTTGCCTTCAAGGAGCTTGTAAATAGTATGAGACAGGACACAGAAATGCAATGACAGTAATAGCATCAGATTTCTTCAACTGCCAGAGAGGGGAGCAAAATACAGAGGGTAATTAGAAAACACTTTTATAAAGCTCCTTGGAAAAATGTAGGCTTTTATTGGTCCCTGAAGGAAGGGCAAGTTTTTTTTTAATATTTTTTTCATCAAGACACTAAAGTAACACATATTCATTTCAGAAAATTTGACAACTACAAAAAGCACAAAAGGGGAAATTAAAACTATCTGTATCCCTACCACCCACAGATAACCAGCATTCATAGAGTGGTATATCTCCTTCCACTCTTCTCTCTGTTTAAAAAAAAAAAGAGCTCCCATCACGGTGCAGCAGAAACAAATCCAACTATGAACCATGAGGTTACAGGTTTAATCCCTGGCCTCCCTCAGTGGGTTAAGGATCCAGCGTTGCCCTGAGCTGTGATGTAGGTCGAAGACACGGCTCGGGTCCCTTGTTGCTGTGGCTATGGTGTAGGCCAGCAGCTGTAGCATCTGATTCAACCCCTAGCCTGGGAACCTCCGTATGCCACTGATGTGGCCCTAAAAAGCCAAAAAAAAAAAAAAAAAAAAAAAGGCAACCAGGCTTCTGCTTTTTCTTCTTGCCTGATTCTCAGGTAGTAATTTTTCTTCATCACTGTAGGTGAAACAATACACACACACACACACACACACACACACACACACACACACACACAGCTTTCTCCCAGAGCAAGTTGCTATGAGGTTCTCCTATCATTGATTTTGCCTGAAACACAGTCAATCTGCATATGCAGTTTATTCTTCAACGCCAGAAAATATTTTCCATTACATCTTTGATTTGGGGCTCAGTTCCTCCATCAGGAGACCAACAATCTGTAGGTTGGTTTCTATACCCTGTCCTTATGTCTTCCCTTCTCTTTGATAATTTTTATCTTTTTTTCCCACCTGCAACCTAAGAGAACTACTCAAGTTTGCACTCCGCTAATTCCATTTTCCACATCAATTCTGTTCTTTATTTACTTCAATGTGATTTTAAATCTGCCATTGCTTGCTTTTTTTTTTTTTGGTCATACCCATGGCATGCAGAATTTCCCAGGGCCAGGATCAAACCCATGCCACAGCAGTGACCCAGGCCGCTGCAGTGACAACACCAGATCCTTAACTTGCTAGGCCGCCAAAGAACTTTAATTGTTCCTTATTTTATCCATCACTTCCTTCATGGTTTATCTTAGAAGTAATATCATCTTGGACATTATATCCCAGATGATACTGTCTAACTCTCTCCTACTGGGGTCACTCTATTTCTGAACACAACAACAGAAAGCCTAGCATCTTCATTCTGTGCTAGGAAGGCCAACATCCCACCTATCATCTCCAAGAATTCTTAGAGGAATTATATTTCTCCTATCTATTGTGGCTTCAGTTTCCTGTTTCCATAGAATTATGGACTCTGGATTAGGACCTGTCTCTTGAACATACTACCACTTTTTCTAGAATGTGTTACCTCACACACCTCACCACCCCATGCCCACCCCTACAAAGTTGCAATCCCACCACAGGGTTGATGTAGCAGACTGTCACCAAAGGTTTCAGGTATAGAGCACAGTGAAGAACTTAAAATAATCTAATAGATGTTCCTATTCTATGCAATTCCTCCATCATTGCTGCCCTGGGAACTGGTCATCTCTTCTGGAAGAACCCAGCCCATGACCTTGGGGTTGATGTTCTCCGCTCTCCTCTCTCATCCCCTCCTATCTCCCCCCCATTTCCTGCTCACCACCACCCCTCTCGATCCCAGCTGCCATCACTTTTCTTACCTTCACTCTGGTTCATTGGGACTCACTTTTCAAATCTATGCAAATATTAAAGCATTATGCTATAAAGACAATTCATATCACTAGAGGAAACCTGGCACTGATTTTTGTACCTTTATAACCTCTGAAGGAAACCAAACCTTTTCTCTGCATTTTCTTCTATTAAGTTGAACCTTAAGAAATCACTAAGAGTCAACTGTTCTTTACTTACAAAAATGGCAGCTTCAGAGCATCCAACCTAAATATCTTGCTCTAGAGGGATTTTCAATCAGGCTCTTACCCTGGGGCTTTTAAGGGTCCATTCTCTTTCTTCGGTTCTAAGATGTATTTTTTTCCCTAGGCCCCATTCAGCTGCTTCTCCCCGACTCATCCGTGAACAAGGCAGGATTTACAGCAACTTAGGCACAGCACTACTAAGCTGAGTCCAACTCTTAGTCCCCAGGGTGGTGTTGGAATCCCCTTTCAGATCTATAGCTGGAAACAGTGATGTGCAGAGCCCTGTTCACTTTCCAATCTCTCTTTCTTAATTTAAAGATAGTGCAAGATTCCCAGGCCCAAAGGCCTAGCCCCTGTCACTCAGAGCCATTGTAGCCTATGGAAAACTGCAATTCCTAGTCTGCTCCATTCTCACAGAGATTCTCTCTGCCCTGTCACATCCCTAAACCACCATCCTCAGAATGCACTGAGCCAAGACCAGTTCCCCCATGGCCCACCCAACTTGGCTGGGTTTGCCATATTTGCCCATCTAGCTAGGCAGAGCAAATAGCTGACTGGCAGGAAGGTGGGCTGACACCTGGTCAGCCCATAGCGTGCAGACCTGGAGTCAGGGAAGAGAGTCCAGGGAAGAGAATCCTGACATATTTTTCTAGCTCTCCTCGGGTCATCTCTTTTTTTTTTTGTTTTGTTTTGTTTTTGTTTTTGTTTTGTTTTTTTGGTTTTTGGTTTTTGGTTTTTGGTTTTTTTTTTTTTGCTTTTAAGCACCGCATTCAAGGCACATGGAGATTCCCAGGCTAGGAGTTGAATCAGAGCTGTAGCTGCTGGCCACAGCCACAGCAATGCAGGATCCAAGCCACATCTGCAACCTACACCACAGCTCACAGCAATGCTGGATCCTTAACCCACTGAGCAAGGCCAGGGATTGAAACTGCATCCTCATGGATTCTAGTCAGATGCCTTAACCACTGAGCCACAACGGGAACTCTGGGTCTTCTCTTTTACGAAGCAAATTCAAGGGATTGTGAGTTGAAGTCCAGGTAGATTTTCCTCAATTCATCTCTGTTGGCTTTAAAATTATCATCCAATCTCTTTTTTTCTATTTTAGCATGACGCTTTATGTCCGACTGAGCATTTGATGCTGTTAAAAGTTTTCATCTAGGGAGTTCCTCTCATGGCTCACCAGTAACAAATCCGACAAGCATCCAGAGGATGAGGGCTCCATCCCTTGGCTTTGCTCAATGGGTTAGGATCCAGTGTTGCCACAAGCTGTGGTATAGGTCACAGACACAGTTCGGATCTGGCATTGCTGCGCTGTGGTGTAGGCTGGCAGCTGTAGCTCCAATTAGACCCCTACAGCCTGGGAACTTCCATATGCTACAGATGCAGCCCTAAAGAGAAAAAAAAAAAAAGTTTTCATCTATGTCTGTACTTTATGACATGTAAAAAAAAAAAAAGTTGAAAATAGCTACATTCAAATGCCACTTTGAACAAAAATTCTGGGCTGTGTATCAACAAATTTATGTATTTACTTGCTTATATATGAAACATTCCATAGCACTTACCATGTGCCAGAGATGGTTTGAAATACTTTGCAGATATCACCTCTTTTAATTCTCACAACCACCCTGTGAGGTATGCCCCCAATCCTTTCCCTCTGCACACAGATGAAACTTAGGTCAAGCCATGTAAATAACTTTGCATTCTGTTTTTATCAGATTCATACCATGACAATATTCCCCATTTCAAAAATGTTTTTCAAGCACATGATTTTAACGGTACCTAGCAAATTTGCACAATTTATTTTGAAGAATTTTCTTATATAAAATCTTTGCATTCTTATTTTTTCACATACTCAGTTTTTACAAAAGAAATTGTTAGGTCAAAAGGATAAATTTGGAATGACTCACTCTAGAAGTAAATGAAAATATCAGTTTCATGACACCTTCCCAGCCCCTGGTATTATTCCTCAACTCCCTAGAAACAGAATGCATGAACGGGAACTTTCAATTTGTGGGCACGAGGGTGTGTGTGTGTGTGTGTGTGTGTGTGTGTGTGTGTGTGTGTGTGTGTGAGAGAGAGAGAGAGAGAGAGAGTAAAGAAAGAAGTACAGGAAGGTGTCAAAAAGACATACATATTTTTAGTAAGAAGTCCAGAGGTGACACGAGTTGCTGTAACAACTGATATATGCTGTCAGGAATTAAATAAGAGAAAAATTGTAGTTGATAAATAATATTTTAAGAACTTGTTTCTCAGGATTGCTTTGGCAATTCTGGGTCTTTTGCGGTTCCATATAAATTTGTGGATTGTTTGTTCTAGTTCTATAAAAAATATCATGGGTGATTTGATAGGGATTGCATTGAATCTGTAGATTGCTTTGGGTAGTATGGCCATTTTTACAATACTAATTTTTCCAATCCAGGAACATGGAATATCTTTCCATTTCTTTACGTCTTCTTTAATTTACTTGATTAATGTTCTTTAGTTCTTGGCATATAAATCCTTTACATCCTTGGTCAGTTGTATTCTCAGGTATTTGATTTTTGGGGGTGCAGTTTTAAAAGGTATTGTATTTTTGTATTCCTTTTCTAATATTTCATTGTTAGTATACAGAAATGTGACTGATTTCTGAATGTTAATCTTATATCCTGCTACTTTGCTGAATTTGTTAATCAGTTCAAGCAGTTTTTGGGTTGAGTCTGTAGGGTTTTCTATATATAGTATCATGTCATCTGCATACAGTGATACTTTTATCTCTTCTCTTCCTATTTGGATGCCTTTTATTTCTTTTGTTTGTCTGATTGCTTTGGCTAGGACTTCTAAAACTATGTTGAATAGCAGTGGTGAAAGTGGGCATCCCTGTCTTGTTCCAGATTTTAGTGCGAAGGCTTTTAATTTTCTCCATTGAGTATTACATTTGCTGTGGGTTTGTTATAAACGGCTTTGATTATGTTCCCTCTACACCCACTTTGGTGAGAATTTTTATCATAAATGGATGTTGGACTTTGTCAAATGCTTTTTCTGCG
Source organism: Sus scrofa (assembly GCF_054392235.1). Classification (NCBI taxonomy): domain Eukaryota; kingdom Metazoa; phylum Chordata; class Mammalia; order Artiodactyla; family Suidae; genus Sus; species Sus scrofa. Next base: position 138,006,862 of record NC_139396.1, on the reverse strand, counting down.
TCTATTGAGATGATCATATGGTTTTTTACTTTTCTTTTGTTAATGTGGTGTATGATGTTGATTGATTAGCATATGTTGAACCATCCTTGTGAACCTGGGATGAATGCCACCTGCTCATGGTGTACGATCTTTTTGATATGTTGTTGGATTCAGTTGGCTAGAATTTTGTTGAGAATTTTTGCATCTCAAAAATTGCAATTTTTTCATCAAAAATATTGGCCAATGGTTTTCTTTTTTGGTAGTATGTTTGTCTGGTTTTGGAATTAGGGTGATGATGGCATCATAGAATGTCTTTGGGAGTGTTCCTTCTTCCTCAACCTTTTGAAAAGGTTTAAGGAGGATGGGCACCAGATCCTCTTTGTATGTTTGGTAGAATTCGCCTGTGAAGCCATCTGGTCCTGGGCTTTTATTTGTAGGAGTGTTTTTATGACATCTTCAATTTCATTTTTAATGATCAATCTGTTCAGTTGGTCTATTTCTTCTTGATTCAGTTTTGGCAGGATGTAAGATTCCAGAAAGTTGTCCATTTCTTCCAGATTGTCCAATTTGTTGGCATATAATTGTTTATAGTATTCTCTTATGGTTTTTTGTATTTCTGCAGTATCTGTCGTGATTTCTCCTTTTTCATTTCTAATTTTGTTTATTTGGGTTTTTTTCTCTCCTCTTCTTGGTGACTCTAGCCAGAGGTTTGTCAATTTGTTTACCTTTTCAAAGAACCAGCTCTTGGTTTTATTAATTTTCTCTATTGTTTTTTGAATCTCTATTTTATTGATTTCCTCTTTGATCTTTATGATTTCCTTCCTTCTGCTGACTTTAGATTTTATTTGTTCTTTTTCTAATTCATCTAGGTGGTGGGTTAGGTTGTCAATTTGAGATTTTTCTTCTTTTTTGAGGAAGACCTGTATTGCTATGAATTTCCCTCTGAGCACTGCTTTTGTGGCATCCCATGGATTTTGAAAGGTTGTGCCTGCATTCTCATTTGTCTCAAGGTATTTTTTAATTTTCTTCTTGATTTCCTCATTGACCATTGGTTTTTTAGTAGCATGTTGTTTATTCTCCATGTAGTAGGTTTTTTCTCATTTCTTTCCCTGTGGTTGATTTCTAGTTTCATATCATTATGGTCAGAGAAGGTACTTGAAATAATTTCTATACTCCTAAATTTGTTGAGGCTAGCTTTGTGCCACAATATGTGATCAATTCTTGAAAATGAGAAACAAAAACTAAGCAGGAGGGATAACTCTTCTAGACTTCAAGCAATATTACAAAGCCACAGTCATCAAAACAGTGTGGTACTGGTATCAAAACAGATAGACAGACCAATGGAACAGAATAGAGAACCCAGAAAAAAAACATGACATCTATGGTCAATTAATCTTTGACAAAAGAGGCAAGAACATAAATGGAAAAAAGAAAGTCTATTCAGCAAGCATTGCTGGGAAACCTGGACAGCTGCATGCAAAGCAATGAAACTAGAACACATCCTCACACCATGCACAAAAATAAACTCAAAATGGATGAAAGACTTAAATATAAGACAGGACACCATCAAACTCCTGGAAGAGAACATAGGTGAAACATTCCCTGACATCAACCTTATGAATATTTTCTCAGGTCAGTCTCCCAAAGCAACAGAAATAAAAACAAAAATAAACCAATGGGACCTAATCAAACGGACAAGATTTTGCACAGCAAAGGAAACCAAAAAGACAACTTATAGAATGGGAGAAAATCATTTCAAATGATGCAACAGACAAGGGCTTAATCTCTAGAATATACAAGCAACTTATAGAACTCAACAGCAAAAAAGCCAACAACCCAATGGAAAAATGGGCAAAAGACCTGCATAGACATTTCTCTAAGGAAGATATACAGATGGCCAACAAACACATGAAAAAATGCTCAACATCCCTGATTATTAGAGAAATGCAAATCAAAACTACCATGAGATACCACCTCACATTAATAAGTCCACAAATAACAAATGCTGGAGAAGGTGTGGAGAAAAGGGTACCCTCCTGCACTGTTGGTGGGAATGTAAGCTGGTACAGCCACTGTGGAGAACAGTTTGGAGCTACCTGAGAAATCTATACATAGAACTTCCATATGACCCCACAATCCCACTCTTGGGCATATTTCCAGACAAAACTTTCCTTAAAAAAGATACATGCACCCACATGTTCATTGCAGCTCTGTTCACAATAGCCAAGACATGGAAAAAACCTAAATGTCTATCGACAGATGATTGCATTAGGAAGATGTGGTATATATACACAATGGAATACTACTCAGCCATAAAAAAAAGAATGACATGATGCCATTTGCAGCAACATGGATGGAACTAGAGACTCTCATACTGAGTGAAATGAGTCAGAAAGAGAAAGACAAATACCAAATGATATCACTTATAACTGGAATCTAATATATAGCACAAATGAACCTTTCCACAGAAAAGAAAATCATGGACTTGGGCAACAGATTTATGGCTGCCTGGTGGGAAGGGGAGGGAGCAGCAGAGATCGGGAGCTTGGAGTTAATGGATGCAAACTATTGCTTTTGGAATGGAGTTACAAGGAGATGCTGCTGTGTAGCACTGAGAACTATATCTAGATACTTACCTCACAACACAACAATGGAAGGAAAAATTATGTATACATGTATGTGTAACTTGGTCCCCATGCTGTACAGTGGAAAATAATTAATTAATCAACTTAAAACAAAAAAGAACTCGCAGTTAAATTATTTAGGTTAGACATAATGCAACCTTGTGCAGTTAAATATCAGAAAAACAATTACCAGCAAAACTTGGTACCAGTATCTTTCCTTTACAAGGAAAGAGAAATATGCAATCCTTCATCAAATCAGTGGCAGCACTCTTTTTATCATTCACCATCTATTTGTTCAACAAACAGTTTTTCAGGGCCTACTATATACCAGCATGCTGGAAATTATGAAAAAAATTTCTCTGGAAATGCTTCCAAGAGCTCACTATAAAGTAGGGAAAACAAAGGTACAAATGAATAATTACAGTAGAAGATGATAAGTGCCATTCCAGAAATATCAACAAACCCATGAAGTAGGAAGGGACTAGCTCTGCCTAGGAAGTCAAAACAGGTGTGACCCCAGAGATAAGCATTTGAGGTGGGTATTGAAGTATGAATAGGAGTTTTCCATACAGAGAAGGTAAAGAAGGACTTTCCAGGGAGAACAAAGAGCTCAGACTCTGTCCCTTGAGTCAGAATGTACCAGCTGCTCTGTCTTGCATGGCTACAGGTAAATACCAAAATACTGATGCACTCTATCCACAGGATGGACAGGCAGGAACTGGGGACTAGCATCCATGAGTTAGTCCCCTCCAGCCCTTCACAGTCTCATTCTCCCTCACTCTCATATGCTGTAGATATGTTCATCTCCACAGGTGCTATGATACTAAAAATGTTAGGAAGCACTGGCCCAGGTTGCTGACAGACAACAGATGTTTGTAAGGCTGGGAGTAATAATAAGACCACCCTGGAATTTTTAACAATGCTGGTAGTGTGATGGCAGAAAGGAGTGGAGAGAGATTGATTCTCAGGAAGGAGAAGTAGGAGGATGCAACAGATTTTATGCTCAGATATATTTGCTGTCTCACCAGGTAGGGTCCCTCCCTTAACAGGATCACACTTCTGCCCAGAAATGTGCGGCTTGGTCATGTGACTTGCTTTGGCTAGTGGAATATAAATGGACAGACCCCGTGCCCTTCCCTTGCCAGCTAAGCTCTGAGAGCATCGCAAAGGGGATATTACATTGTTTCCCCACTGTAAGAGGCCAGCACTTCCCAACAGAGTCAGTCTGGAGTGAAGAGGATATGAAGCAGGCTGTGGCTGCCCTCAAAGGCCACCAATGTGAACAAAAAATAGATCTCTGTTGTATAAACCTCTAAGACTTGAAGGTTATTTGTTAGGACTTAATCTGACTGATACAGAGACTAACAGACTAGCCAAGCCAGAGCGTATGAATGCCTGAACTGACAGCTAGTCTTCTCAGACTCAGTAATCAACAGAGCTTCTTAAATGACTAAGTCAGAAGAGAAATATGCTGTATTACAATGGCTCCCAATCCTTGGTATGAGGATCATCGGGGGTCTTTTACAAGGAAGACATGTCAGGCCAGGGCTCGACTGAGCATATGCATTTTTGCTCCTCCAAATTCATATTCTGCAAATACTTGCTCAGCATTTATTTACTCTAAACGGGAAGAAGCTGATTTCCGGGCAAAGCTTGTTTCCCACTATCGTAAATCTGCATGTGAATCACAAGCTGAAATTGGAATAACTCATCTTTGCAACAATGTGTAATGATCAGAAATGTAACAATCAGAAAAAAAGGTGCTGATGCTCGACCCACACCATAGAGGAGTGGCTTACCTTTTGAGTAAGGTCACTGGCTTCATTGATGTACCGATCTCGCTCCTTTTCCAGTTGAAAGATGATCTTTCTTTGCTTCTGAGCCTCCTCTCTATAGTTCTGGATTTCTTCTTCCAAGTTCCTCTTGGCTTGTTCATGGAGTTTTACCAGGTCTATCTGTTTCTGGGTCGCGTTGACCGCCTTAAGCATATTCTAAAAACAAAAGCAACAGAGCAGCCCTATTACTCAAAATGTTTGGGAATTTTTATTAAATTTACTCCCTGCCTTAATCCTAAAATAATTAGGTGCATTATTTGGAAGATGAATAAAAATAATCATATTTTCCACAGCTTATTAAGAGCTTTTTATGTCAGTTGGCACAGCGCACTATAAACGGACATACAAATGCACTAAGAGACAACATCCCTGGTGGTTCAGTGGGCTAAGGATCCGACATCGTCACTGTTGTGGCGCAGGTTCGATCCTTGGCCCCAGAACTTCGCATGTTGCAGGTGCATCCAAAAAAAAAGGAGTGGGCACTATATTGTTCCCATATTAGGAGTAGGAAACAGAGAATGAGAAGTTAAGCTACTTGCCTACAAGTTCATTCAATAAGGCAGTGACAGGGCTGTGATTTGAATTCAGGGCTGGCTGATGCCAAAGTCACCTTCCATCCCAGCTCTAGCCTTCTTCTTATAAAAGTAGAACATCTGAACCTAATCATATAACACAGGATTTGACTACAAAATAAAGTAAAACCAGCTTATTAAAAATACAGATACCAGAGTTCCTGTTGTGGTGCAGTGGTAATGAACCCAACTAATAACCATGAGGACACCGGTTCGATCCCTGGCCTCACTCAGTGGGTCAAGGATCCAGCATTGCCATGAGCTGTGCTGTAGGTCACAGATACAGATCAGATCTGGCATTGCTGTGGCTGTGGCATAGGTCAGCAGCTGTAGCTCCAATTCAACCCCTAGCCTGGAAACTTCCATGTGCCATATGTATGGCCCTAAAAAAAAATACCTAAAATTAACATATGATCCAACAAAACCACTCCTGGTATCTACTCAAAAGAATTGAAAATAAGTGTTCAAATGAAAAGCTTGTACATAAACGTTCATAGTAGTAGCACTATTCACACAAGCCAAAAGGTAACAATAACCCAAATGTCCATCAGCTGATGAATGAATAAATAAAATGTTCTATATCTACATAGTGGAATGTTAATCTGCCATAAAAAGGGATGAAATATCCAGAATGGTCAAATCCACAGAAACATAAGCAGATCAGTATTTGCCAAGGGTGGAGGAGGGGAAGTGGGAAGTGACTGCCTAACAGGTACACAGGTTCCTTTGCAGGCCATGAAAATATTCTGAAACTAAATAGTCATGATGTTTGCACAGCATTGTGAATGTATTAATGTCACTAATGCTAAGTTTTCTTTTATGTGTATTTTACCACATTCAAAAAGAATTAATCCAGTTTTTTCAAAAACACAGATGCCCATGTCCCAATTCCAGCGATTCTGATTCAGTGGCCCTGAGATAGAACCCAGGTTCCAACATTTTTTTTTTAAAGCTGCCCTGGTGATCTCTGATGCTGCAATGGAAATGCCTTGGGTTGGCTGCCCAAGAAGCCAGGGCAGTCATGCTCACGCTGGAGAGCCTGCTTCTCCAGCCACAGCTGGATGGACCCAGGGACTTTTGTAACTCTGTAGAAGATGTCAACTCGGGAGCTGTTGGTGGTAGCTTTTTTTCTGCCATATGGTCTGGGAAACAGAGGCAATCCTCACTGCAAGAAAGAAATGAAGCAACACCTCCGCTGGAAGCAGTGTGGTGGAGGGAGAGAGGGCTTTCTGTGTATCCCAAGAATGTTAGGCCAGGTTCCTATTGTTTCTAGGGCCCAGCCGTATCCTTGGGTTCTGTAAGGCACCTGATAATCCCTTCTCAAATCTCTAACCAATACGGACATGCAGTCAGGTCTGAAAACCACTGGAATATAAATAGGTTAAAAAAAAAAAATGGGACATTTATGGAGCTCCCGTTGTGGCACAGCAGAAATGAATCTGACTAGGAACCATGAGGTTGCAATCCCTGGCCTCGCTCAGTGGGTTAAGGATCCAGTGTTGCTGTGAGCTGTGATGTGGGTCATAGACACAGCTTGGATCCTGGGCTGCAGTGGCTGCAGTGTAGGCCGGCAGCTATAGCTCCGATCAGACCCCAGCCTGGGAAACTCCATGTGCCGCCAGTGCGGCCCTAAAAAGCAAAAAAAGAAAAAAAAAGAAAAACAATGGGACATTTAAATCTTGATCAGGTGACGATGTAGGAAATGGAAAAGGTCAACTTTACTTTCAAGTATTGAATTAAACGTTTGCTCTGTGAAAGATAAAGCCACTTCAACATGACACTGAAAGAACCAAAATACATTAATATTGCTGCCTATCAAAAACACATCACTTATTCATGAATGAAGGTGGCATTTCAAGTCAGTGGGGAAAGAACGTATTATCAGTAAAGGTTGATTGCACACCTTCAGAGGAGCAGGCACTAGGCCAGGCACTGAGGATGCAATGGCCAGGAAAAAAGTAAAAGTATACCCTGCCCTAAAGAAGAAGTTTAAATAGTCAAATCAAACAAATAAGTATAAACTTAATATGCTAGTTGTCTTATTATGGCAGGATATCTATAGGTTGTTTACTAGAATATATAAATATAAATGGAATAAATGTTATATGAGTTTAAAAAAATAAATTTAAAAATCTAAATCCGGAGTTCCTGTCGTGGCGCAATGGTTAACGAATCCGACTAGGAACCATGAGGTTGCGGGTTCGATCCCTGCCCTGGCTCAGTGGGTTTAGGATCCGGCGTTGCCGTGAGCTGTGGTGTAGGTTGCAGACTCGGCTCAGATCCAGCGTTGCTGTGGCTCTGGCGTAGGCCGGTGGCTACAGCTCCGATTCGACCCCTAGCCTGGGAACCTCCATATGCCGCAGGAGCAGCCCAAGAAATAGCTAAAAAAAAAAAAAAAAAAAAAAAAAAAACAAAACTAAATCCAATAAAATTATTTACAGATAAAAATCTATAGAATAAAGGAAAATTTTCCAGGATTATGAAAAATTTTTTAAAAAAACTTTCTTTTTTTTTTTTTTTTTTTTGTCTTTTTGCTATTTTTTTGGGCCACTTTCGTGGCATATGGAGGTTCCCAGGCTAGGGGTCGAATCGGAGCTGTAGCCGCTGGCCTACGCCAGAGCCACAGCAACTTGGGATCCGAGCCGAGTCTGCAACCTACACCACAGCTCACGGCAACGCCGGATCGTTAACCCACTGAGCAGGGGCAGGGATCGAACCCGCAACCTCATGGTTCCTAGTCGGATTCGTTAACCGCTGCGCCACGACGGGAACTCCTAAAAAAACTTTCTTAAGGAGTGCTCAGCATGTAAAGATATCTAATCTTCTACTATTTCCTGAAATTCCCTAAATAGTCCACTTTAAACTACAGGGTAATCTACGTTGTTAACATTTATTCCATCCTGGGAAACCTAAAGAAATAATAACAATTCAGAATGAGCAAATATAGGCTGTATGAAGCTGGAGATGAAGCTGTCTTGGCCAAAAGCCACGAGGCTGTCTGCTGTGGAAACAACCTCCCCACTCCACACCTGGCCCATCGTTTTTTCCTCCCTAAAGGAAATTCTTGAGCAGGAACGTTTACCCTAATTCCTTGCAAGCGGTTAATCTCCTACGAGTGACTTAAAGTGGAAGGAATCCTCTGGAAGGGTCAAGGAGAGGAGCAGGGGATGAGGGTCTGCCTTGAGCAGGGATTTCCAGGCCTCAAGCTCCCCCAGTCCCTGCCCAGCTTTGGACCTTATGGAACTCAAAGACTAGGAGAAATAATGGCTGAAAGCAGAAACCAAAACCTACAACCCTCCTGAAAAGACGGAGGATGGGTTAGAGGTGCTTCATATAGCCAACCAGCCATCCTCTACCTACCTGAAAGCTAACATCTTATGGGCACTCACTTGTACTTTCTGGATTAGCCAAAACTGCAGATTATAGATATTATAATCAGAGATTTTGAGTAACTGCTTCGGATGCCAAATAACACACCAGCAATAAAAACAGAAACCACAAGACACTCTGAAATCCCCTGTTAGTTTGTATGATGATTCTCCAAAGTCCCTTTGTGCTCCCAGGTGATAATGTGGTCTCAAGTCACAGCCAGTGAATGGCGGAATGTGGATAGCTGCTTAGAGGAAAATTGAGCACTGTTATTAATTCTAATCTACTTCTGTTTGCCTCAGAGTTTTCTTCCCCTGCAGCCAGTTATAGGCAGATATTATAGCACTAAACAAAGACATTTATTTACCAGCGCTACTGTAACAAACTCACCTTATTCAATACGTCCCTTTCTCTCAGAAGCTCATCCATTGCTTTCTTATCAAGTTCTGCTTGTTTCTTTGAAGCCTCCACCTCTAAATTACCAGGGAGAAAAATAATAATTATTACGAAGAAAACGTTAAGGAGGAAACTGCCAAAGCCAAAACGACATAAAAACGCCTTTGTATATTTATCCGTAGCTATGAAACTACTTTTCGTCGAGTGGTACGTGATCTTCATTATAACTTGGCAAGGTAGGTCTTCCAGTCCCACTAAACAGATGGAAGCTGAGGGTCAGAGAGCCATGTGCCCAGGGTCCACAGCCAAGATGTGAGAGGACTGAGATTGGGAGTTCGGTTTCTCTGACTCCAAAAAGTCCTTGCTCTTTTTAAATATTGTTTATTATAAAGTAATTAGAAATACAGGAAGAAATTGGGAACAGGAAGAAATTGGCAACAAAAGTAAACAAAAGGGGAGTCCCCACTATAGTTCAATGGGTTAAGGATCCAGCGTTGCCACAAGCTATGGCTTACTTAAGTCACAGATGCAGCATGGATCCCAAGTTGCTATGGCTATGGCCTAGGCCAGCAGCTGCAGCTCCAATTTGATCCTGAGCCCAGGAACTTCCATATGCCACAGGTGCTGCCCTAAAAAGAAAAAAAAAAAATTAAAAAGTAATAAATAAATAAACAAAAGGGAAAAAAAATCCAATCAATCAGAATCTACATAGGATTTTGGTGTGTCTCTTTCCTGACTTTTTCCTATGCAAATATATGTGTTTATAAATATGAATATTTATATACCACATACACCAACAGGGAATCATACTACATACAGTTAACACACATAAAATAAATATCTCTCTATATTATAAATGCACATCTACATCAGAATTTTTAATGACTTCATACTTCACTGTATAAAAATGCATAATTTATTTAGTCAATTCCCATCTTAACATTTAAGTTGCTTTCTTTTATTTATTTATTTTATGCATTTAAGTTTGCAATTATGAGCAATAATTCTGTGAAAGTTCCTATTCATCTGTTCCTCTAGGAGATGAAGTCTTGGATCAAAGGTGATTTTCTTTTTAAAGATATTTCTCTCCTACTGCTGAATTTCTCTCAAAAAATTAGTGGCAATTTAAATCCACAGCCAAACCACCACTGGTATTATCAGTCTCTTTCATCTTTAACAATCTGATAGATTTTTCTAAGCCAATAGGTCCATATTTAATTTACATTTACTTGATTAGTAGTGAAGTTGACTACTTTTTCATGTTTAATGATCATTTATTTGTATTTCTGTTTTTCAAATTGCTCCACATTGGCTCTTTGCCCATTTTTCTCATGAATTATATTTTTTTGCGGATTTGTAAGAGTTCCTTAAAGATAATAAGAATACTAACTCTCTGGCAATATTTTAGTCAATTTGCCTGCATATATAGACTTTTGCTGCTTTAAAAAAAAATTGCTTTAATTTCATTAAATCTCTCCATCCTGGCTTTACTATTCCTATATTTGGTCTTGAATTTTTTTTCCCAGAAATAGTTGACTGTCATACCACCATTTTCTTAATAATCCATACTGCACACTGGTATGAAACGACAACTTTATCTTAGATGATAACTGTGGGTCTTTTTGTGGCCTTTCCAATCTTTTTTTTTTTTTTTTTTTTTTTTTTTTTTGTCTTTTTGCTATTTCTTTGGGCCGCTCCCATGGCATACGGAGGTTCCCAGGCTAGGGATCTAATCGGAGCTGTAGCTGCCAGCCTACGCCAGAGCCACAGCAACGCAGGATCCGAGCCGCGTCTGTGACCTACACCACAGCTCACGGCAACGCCGGATCCTAAACCCACTGAGCAAGGGCAGGGATGGAACCCGCAACCTCATGGTTCCTAGTCGGATTCGTTAACCACTGCGCCACGACGGGAACTCCTCCAATCTTTTCCATTGATCTGTTTATTCAGGCATTCTCACTAAACTATTTGATTACTGAAGCTTTATCATACGTTTAAACACCTGGTAAGGCAAATGCTCCCTTACTCTTCCTTTCTAGAATTTTATAGCTATTGTCACATGTTCATTCTTCTGAAGGAACTCTAGAATCAGTTTTCAAGACCTAAGCAACATAACTCACTGAAATTCTTATTGGCGATATTAAATATGTAGATTAATATGGACAGATTTATACCTTTATCATATTGAGTTTTCTCATCCAAGAACTTGGTGTATCTCTCCATTTTTCAAGTCTTCCTTTATACCTCTCAATAGAATTCTATAGTGATTTTTATATATAGGTCTTACAAATATCTTGGTAACTTTATTCATAGGTATTTTATTACTTTGGTTGCTATTGTGAAAGGGGTTTTTTCCATCATATATTGTAACTGATTCTTTGTATGAAAGAAAGCTATTGATATCTATATATTTATTTTATAACCTGCCACCTTGTTGAACTCTTGCTAGTTCTGGCAATTTTTCAGTCTGTCTCCTGGATTTTGCGGTAGGAAATCATAACACAGGGAGACTCGTGCTCCTAACCATTATGTCCAATGCCACTCTTTGATAGGGCACATCAAAAGGAAGTGCTCCCTAAGAGGAAATAATAATGTTAACGATATCTATAAAATAACCAGAAAAGAGAATATGATGACTTCTTTAAACGTGATTTAAGGAAGAAGAATTGGGTTCATTGCTGAAAGGATACATTTTTTTTTTCAAAACTTAGAACTCTCGCCAGCACAAATACAGACATTTTAATATGAGAGTGTTTTTTGAAATTCCGTAAGCCAGTTACAAAACATGCTCTACTCGCCCTATTTTTTTTTTCCCACATCTGTCATTAAAGACATTAGACTATAAACTCCATGCTAGACTATAAGCAGCCTGCACATAGTATGTACTCAATTTACTGAATGAATAAATAAACGGAGAAAGTATCAATATCAGCTACAACTGTACCCTGGCAAAAGATTATCTCTTGGTGTCTTAGAAGGAAAAATACCTGCACTTCTCAAAGACTTAATGCAACGAATATTTCTACTAATCTTACCTAGAGATCTTGATTTTGCTTAACTTTCAGGGAGTCGGTGTACATGTTTATGCTTCTATGTATGTTATCTCAGTCAATGATTTACAGCTGAGGTCGATGAGGTGTTCTTGACATTTTATGGTATAGTCAGATTTCAAACCCTGATCCTCTGTCCAGAATTCAAACCCTGACCTTTTTGTCTCCAAATCTCTGAGCTATTTCTGCCACACCATATTTAACTAGTATATCCTGTTTTTAATTATTTTCTTTTTCAGAATTAGATAATATTAATCTTATTACTTTTATAAATAATAATATATCTGGAAAATGATAGATGACATTTAGTAAGCACTTACTATGTTCTAGGTACTGTCCCGAGAGCTTTCTGTACATTAGCTCATTTCATCCCCCAACTAAATGGGACAGAGGTGGAATCTGAACCCAGGCAGATTCGACTCCAGAGTTTGTATCCTTAATGATTTTTCTGTGCTATATGGCCTCCCATGGCACTTATATTTTCCATCCACAGGTCAGTGTGAGAGTTGGGTAAAACAAGGGTTTGTCATAGGGTCAAGTACTAATAGAGGAAAGGAGTCAGAAGCCATTTATTTTTTGTCTCACTGATTCTGGGTACACTGTTATCTCAAATACTGCTCATGGGGAACAGTCATTTTAATTTCCCCCATATCTTTTATGAGAAAAGAAGACTGAAGGAATTCCTGTTGTGGCTCACTGTTAACGAACCCAACTAAGGATCAATGAGGATGGACTTCTTCCATCCCTGGCCCCGTTCAGTGGGTTAAGGATCTGGCATTGCTGTGGCTGTGGCATAGGCCAGCGGCTATATCTCTGATTCAAACCCTAGCCTGGGAATTTCCATATGCCACAGGTGCAGCCCTAGAAAGCAAAAGTAAATAAATAAATGAGACTTTGTTGACTTGGCAGCAGTTTCTAAAAGAAAGAAAAAGTTTAAAAAGAAAGAAAGAAAGGAAAGAAAAGAAAACTGAAGAAAAGGTCATATAGAACCCAAACCTAAGAATACAGAGGTTAACTCCTCCATGGACAAATACTGAGCAATACTTTCAGCTCAGTACAACCTATTGAAGAGTTTTTTAAGATAAGAAAGTTCACGGTATTCAAAATGATGTCCCCTCTATATGATCTAATCACCAGTTTGAATGCTGTTTTACTGCATTCATTTGGCATGGTTTCTGTTTGGAGGCATGCAGTTGCTAAATGACATTAGTCACCCAGGAAAAGTCTAAAAACAAATAAAACAAAGCACAGAATGCTTCTTGGTTTACCTCTCTCTAATCCCAAGATCTGATTTTTTAGAGTTTCCTTGTGCTGTTCCACTTCTCCCTTTTGATCTTCAATCTGATGCAATTTCTTATGGATTTGTTCTCGGATTTTGTTGAGCTTCCCAATGTCAAGGCGCATCTGATGGACTTCTTCCTCTTTGGCCTGTAATTAGTGAGAAAGGATTAACCAGGGACACTCAGTAAATTAAGGGTCAGTGACTGGTTGATGGTAAACACAGGACCAATAAAAGGAAATTCTTTCCATGTCAGTGTAAAGTCATTCTCTGAAATTAAATCAAAACACACATTGTTTGGTTTTGAGGGAAATTGAAAAAGCCTATTCTCTGAAATAAAATATAAGCTAAAAATAATGAAAAAACTGATTAAAACTGAGGTCTTAAGGCTTCAATTCACTGAACTGTTGAATCAAACAAGAATGCTGTATCGTATGTATCATAAATGTGTGAAATTTGTATACAAATGCTGCATTGATTGGCAACATTCATAGACTCACTAAGTGATCTCTCTTCAAGGCTATTAACATGTTATAAAATTTTGAGTTTTGGGAGTTCCCATTGCGGCTCAGCAGTAATGAACCCGACTAGTATCCATGAGGACATGGGCTCATCCTTGACCTAGCTCAGTGGGTTAAGGACCCGGTGTTGCTATGAGCTGTGGTGTGGGTAGCAGATGGGGCTCAGATCCCTCGTTGCTGTGGCTGTGGTATAGGCGGGCAGCTATAGCTCCGATTGGACCCCTGGCCTAGGAACTTCCATGTGCCACAGGTGCAGTTCTAAAAAAAAGCGCAAAAAAAAATTTTTTTTAATTGAGTCTTTTGGACCCACATGACCACTGTGATACAATTACGTACATTAGAAAGAAGGTCCTCTTTCTTCAGAGTATATGAGTCTATGACTGTACATGTTGGAGGTGGACAAGGTAACACTAATAGGCAAGTCTACATGATGGCAAAAGGTATGAAGACAGTAATTCTAGCAAAGGAAAACACAGATTTTTGTCTATGTATTTCAAGTTCTATCAATTTTTAAATTCAAATTAAATTCATTTTTTTTAATTTGCCATTCTTAGAAATGGCTGAGAAAGCAACTCGTGATTCTTCTGCAAATAAAGGGTAGCAATTATCTGCAGTTCTTGACAATGAGGAGACTGCGCTTAGCCAGATATGTTATCCTCAGATCACTGCCAGAAGCAGAATCCCATAGGTTCAGGATCTGATAACAAAAATATTCCATCTTTCAAGGTGCCCCATTCGTGTTATCAAAGGAGAGAAGTAATGGCATAAGTCTTCTCACTTTAATTTCACCTTAGGGACTAATACATTATTTTGCCTTTGGTAGTTGCTTCATTTCTGCTTCAGCTTTGGAGCATTCTCATAAAGAATGGTTTTGAGTCAAATCATTCTGGACTGCTTAAATGTTCCTCGGTCTCAGATCCTACCAGATTCAAACTAGTCGCTCTATGGTCCTTTTCAATTGAAACAATAAGATGTTCTAATTCAGTAGTTCTTAATCCAGGTCCCATGGTTAGACTCCAGAAAAGCCTTGTAAATCTCTAAGACTGCACACAAACCAAATACAAGGTGTGCGAATAAGTGTGTGTGGGGGGGGGGGGGGTTGTGTGCATGTAAATGCATGCACATGCTTTCATCAGATTCTCAAAAGTGGCTGTGATGTAAAAATTGTTAAGATTTACTACTCGAATCAATGTATTTTTCTGATTGGCCAGTAATTTTATGCCCCGTATTCTAATAAAACCAGAGGATGGCTTATGAATTGTTCAGAATTGGTGATAAACATAAAGCTGCTCTGCTAAGCATGTAGGCATACAGTATGTACCCAAGAATAAAACTGTTATCCCAACTTAATTTGCAAGCACTCTTTAATGAGGGCAGAAAGAACAGAAAAGCTGACTTGAAATTTACTTTGGACAGAAGTGAAAATCATGATTCTACAGTCCTAAGAGCAGATATCACATAGTACTAATCCATCCCCCACCCCCTCATTCCACCTTCTCCACACACGTAGCAAAATATATATAATTGGACTTCTTCGACACTCACACGTGTAAATGGTTTCTAGTTCTGAGCACCTTGTCACTTGCAAGGCTGAATTACAGAGATGAACATGAACATCTAAGCTTGCTTTGGAAAGCATTTGCATAATCACATGATCGACAATCAGGTTTGCAATGTTCTAAGAATGGTAGTTATCAAATTGTCTGCTTCCAGGCATAAAGCAATCACTGTTTACATCTGCCTCTGATGGACCAAGTCTAATACAGTTTATCCAATCAAAGGCTCCAACAGCATCGGCCAACCTTTATCAATGGGGAATGAAGGAGAGCCCAGCAGGGAACAGATATGTCACTCGGTATTTACTTTGAGCTCCAACACCTTCTGCTGATTTTCCTGGGAGAGCTGCTCACAAACCAAACTGTGCTGTTCATTCTCTTGCTGAAGTTTAGCATTTCTCATCTGAAACTGCTCCAGCTCCTTTGCAGCTCTCTCATTCAGGATCTGAAAGATGCAGAACGAGCTGGTTAAGGCATTTGAATCTGATTACAGTAGCTGCACATCCATGCAGGACCTCCCCCCCCCCCCACCCGCCGCCATCCCTGCAGACCTCCTGGGACAAGCACGGCAACCACACTTTTTTTGTCTTTGCGGAAACTGCTCTTTCTCTCCAGTGAAAGCACAAATGCACTCAAATATGATGAATGTTAAATGGCTGAGGGAAATGATGCCTTCTTATGAATAACACAGAGAGCATAATTTTTTTTTCTGGGAGCCTTGGGAAGTCTTGTTCACAGGTGGTGGATAAATATTTTAATGCCTGTTTGCCATTTGGCAGGCTTCGCACACGAAACAATTGCTATAATCATTGCAAATGAGCTAGAGATTCAAACAGGCTTTTTTGGCTGTGGGGCTCACAAGATACATCTTCAGAAGCAAATCCAGCATTAATATGCCTACAACTTTTTCGTGAACAGAACCATTGACTAACACCAACATGGAGACAATTCCTCTTAAACCATCTTAAGTCAAAACCATGGAGCAGCAATGGAATGATTTCTATCTGCCTGACTTCGGCATCAGTCAGATTTTTCTATCCTGAGAAGGACATAAATATATAAAACAAAGGGTTATATTTTGGGAGGTCATTTCCATTAAGAAAATATTGGGAGATGGAGTGATATCAAAAATAAGGAATAAAATAAAGGAAAAAAGGGAAGATGGTTTCAAAGTCACTTACTCCAATAGATAACTTCCAGTCAAGAAAAGTTAAACACAGAAAGAATCCGTCCCACTTCCTATCAGTAGAAACTAAATAAAATATAGTTGGCTTTGCTTAAAATGAAACTGTTTTCCATGAGTCCTGGGTATTGATAGACAGTGCTATAGTTTTATTATGATGAGCAAAAACCCTCAAATTTCATGCTCAAAGAAGCCTAAGTTTTTTCTAGTGGATTTTGCACATTATACGTTATCTATTTGATTTCTGGCTTTATGTAACATTAATAAAGAAACTGAAAAATAAGTGCATTCTAATATCTAAATTTTTTTTGTCTTTTGTCCTTTTTTAGGGCCGCACCCGCAGCATATAGAGGTTCCCAGGCTAGGGGTCAAATCGGAGCTACAGCTGCCAGCCTACATC
Source organism: Sus scrofa (assembly GCF_054392235.1). Classification (NCBI taxonomy): domain Eukaryota; kingdom Metazoa; phylum Chordata; class Mammalia; order Artiodactyla; family Suidae; genus Sus; species Sus scrofa. The sequence goes on along the minus strand of NC_139396.1, from coordinate 137,990,098 downwards.
GGAGCCACAGCAACGCCAGATCCTAGCTGCATCTGCGACCTACACAACAGGTCACGGCAATGCCAGATCCTTAACCCACTGAGCAAGGGCAGGGATCGAACCCACAACCTCATGGTTCCTAGTCGGATTTGTTTCCGCTGCACCACGATGAGAACTCCTAATATCTAATTTTTTAAGTGGAAAAATGATGTATGGCTTGAAAAGTACTTTGGAAACTTCCTAAGAGAATATATTTTCAATAAGTGATTTTTTTCAATGGCATGAATTTGTTCTTTAAGAAATTAAAAAAGACAGACTAGCATTTGTGTTTCCTTAAACCGTTATTACAAAGGAAATGTTTTTTAAAAAGTACCATATTTAAGAAACATAAAGACTGAGTGTGGTTTCCTAACCTTGAAACTTAAAAATAAATCTGTTAAGATGGCCAACAAGCACATGAAAAGATGCTCAACATCATTAATTATTAGAGAAATGCAAATCAAAACCACAATGAGGTACCAGTTCACACCAGTCAGAATGGCTATCATCAGAAAGTCTACAAATAATAAATGATGGATTAAAAAAAAGTCCACTCACTTTCTGTTGACATCCTTTTATATGCTTAAATACTTTTAAAGAATTCCTTATTATTTTTAACAACTTATGAATGCTATAAGGTATTGGTATCATGAATATCAGATTTTCATGGAAATACAAAAAAAAAAATGCTGGCGAGGATGCAGAAGTAAGGGAACTTTCCTACACTGTTAGTGGGAATATAAATTGGTGCAGCCACTATGGAGAACAGTATGAAGGTTCTCCAAAAAACTAAAGATAGATTTACCATATGATCCAGCAATCCCACTCTTCGGCTTATATCTGGACAAAATTAAATTCAAAAAGATACATTCACCCCTGTGTTCATAGCACAAGCTATGGAAACCACCTAAATGTCCATCAACAGATGAATGGACAAAGAAAATACATATATATGATGGAGATACACATATACAGTGGAATACTACACAGCCATAAAAAAGAATGAATAATGCCATTTGCAGCAACATGGATGGACCTAGAGATTATCACACTAAGTGAAGTAAGTCATAAAGAAAAAGACAAATATCACATGATATCACTTATACGTGGTATCTAAAATACGACACAAATGAACTTTACTAAACAAAAACAGAATCACAGATATAGAGAACAGACTTATGCTTGCCAAAGGGGAGGGAGGTGGGTGAGGGATGGATTTGGACTCTGGAGTTAGCAGCTGCAAGCTATTACATATAGAATGGGTAAACAACGAGGCCCTATTGTACAGCACAGAGACCTGTATTCAATATCCTGTGATAGACCATAACAGAAAAGAAAATTAAAAAGAATTTATATGTGTGTGTGTGCATAACTGAGTCACTTTGCTGTATAGCAGAAATTAATATAACATTGTAACTCAACAAACACTTCAATAAAAAACAAATTTAAAAAAAAATTTTTTAAATATTTCATGTTATATCCAAGGCTGGAAAGCTTAGAGCGATGAGAGAGAACGGTCTTCTGAGATCTGTCCAACAGAACTATCTGTAATGAACTTAATGTTCTCTATCTGCACTGTCCCATACAGCCCTGTATGGCTGCTGAGTACTTGAAACGGTGTTGGTGCAACTGAGGAACTGAAATTTTAGTTTTCTTTAATTTTAAATAATTTAAATATAAATGGACATATGTGGCTAGTAACTACCATATTGGAGAGTGTGGTTCTATAACTATGTGGCAACAACATAAATGAATCTCACAAACAGGATATTAGGAGAAAGACATTAGACAAAAAAAAAAAAAGTACATCCTGTATGATTTCATTTCTGTACAGTACAAAAGTAGGCAAAACTCACCTCTGCTTAGAATTCAGAAGAGAGCTGACCTTTGAGGAAGAGAGTGACTGGGAAGGGCACAAGGGGTTCTGGGGTGCATTTTCTCAGGCTGGGTATAAGTGACAAAGATGTGTTCAAGGGGAGAAACTTCATCAAGCTATATATCTGTGACTTAAACACTTTTCTGTGTGTGTATTATACATCAATAAAAGGGTAAAAAGAAATTAACTTGCTGGAGCCAGGATAGGAGGGTGGAGATGGAGGGCATTCTCTCTAGAAGAGCCATTCAAAGACCAAATGCAGGGCTACATGTTGTGTTATCAACGTCTGTAGTAAAGAGAGCTTGCTGCTTTCCAAAGAAAATCCAAAGTCATGGTCATTGTTCAGCCAGGACCCATGGTGCCGTCCCATCCAGCATACCTTCTGTTCCTTTAGCTGCTGCTCCAGCTTCTGAAGCTCTTCCTTGCTCTTTTGCATGTACTGCTGCAACGCCTTGATTTCTGTCTGCCTGGTGTCCATGTCTGTCTGAATCTGCTTAAGCTCTTTCTCTAGTTTTTCCTTCTTCCGAGTCTCCCTCGAAGCTTCATTCTGACGTTGCTGGATTTCTTGCTGGAACTACAGGAACAGAAAGGACAGAGGGAAAGAGATGAGCCCCTTGCCAGGATAGGTCTCAACCGGCCAAGTTTCTCCCTCTCTCAGATATTTCATTTCCAGGGCAGTCCCTTCATAGTAGCATGTCTCCCGTGGCAGAGTCATCTTTGAAGCCCAGCATTCAAACTTTTCAAAAGTATTCTCTATTGTTTTTCAAAGCCTTGGCACCAAATGTTTCACCCTGATGGTGGGAACAAATCCACAAAGAAAGGTATAAAATCCAGTTAAAAATGGAAGCCAAGAAGTCTAGAGAAGTCAAACATGGAAAGAACTCACCAAACTCTCCATCAACAGAAAATAAATAAAATGTAGCCGGCTACCCTAAATACGAAATTGTGGTTTCCATGAGTCCTTGATATTGCTAAACAGAGTACTATGGTTTTATCATGGATGGCCAAATTCTATGAAAGTACCTTTCTTATCGCATGCTCAAAGGAGGCCCATTTTTCTCCTGGAGCCTGCGCTTGTATACTATCTATTTGACTTCTGGTTTTATAGAAGAATGTTCAGAAGGATTCAGCTAGATGGCTTCCATACAAAATAAACTGCTTTCACCATCCCCACATGCAGGGCACACTGATCTTCTCAGGGGACACTCTCTTGGGCCAAAAATGTAAGCAGTTCCCTGCTTTGGTGACTTTCTCAGAGACTATTAAGAAGACTAACTCAGTAAAACTACTCTCACAAAAACAAACCAAAGAAACAAGCAGGGAGTTCCCGTCGTGGCTCAGTGGAAATAAATCTGACTAGCATCCATGAGGATGCAGGTTCGATCCCTAGCCTCACTCAGTGGGTTAAGGACCCAGCATTGCCATGAGTTGTGGTGTAGGTCACAGCCTTACTGTGTCTGTGGTGTAGGCCAGTGGCTACAGCTCCAATTCGACCCCTAACCTGGGAACCTCCAGATGCCATGAGTGCGGTCCTAAAAAAAAGACAAAAAAAAAAGAAAGAAAGAAAGAAAGAAAGAAAGAAGCAGAACAATCAATGGATGCTTTGTTTGGGCACCAGGGAGTAAATCTGAGAGAGGACCAAGGCAGGAAGGGAGTCTGGGGAAGGACTAAAGCTCCTTCTGGAAGTAATGTCCCTTCTTCTTGCTCTCCATGGCAGAGCAGACCTGGCTGATGGCCTGTTCTGCCTCTTCCCTGGACCGCTCTGTATCTTGCTGCTGTTCAGTGATCTGAGCTAAGGACTCTCGTAATTTCACCACTTCTGACAAGAGCTGGTCTCGCTCCTTGGTCACTTCTTCCTTGAACTTCAGCAAATCTCGGATACTGAAAAAGAAGAACATGGGAGTCAGACTATACAGCCATCCGCTCAGGGATTCTTCTTGTCATCCCCTGAGCTTGTTTTCAAGGGAAAGACCAGGTCAATGAGTAACACTGTTCAGGTGTGAAAGAGAAAAATCTTTATGTCCTGATGGGGGGAGCTAATTGTGAGTTGTTAACTCAAAAAGAGGAAGTTCCAATAATAATGTACATTGTATGACACTGTTTCTTTTTTTCTTTTTTTTCTTTTCTTTTTTTTTTTTGTGTGTGTGTATGTCTTTGTAGGGCCACACTCACGGCATATGGAAGTTCCCAGGCTAGGGGTCAAATCAGAGCTGTAGCCGCCGGCCTACACCACATCCACAGCAATGCTAGATCTGAGCCACATCTGCAACCTACACCACAGCTCATGGCAACACTGGATCCTTAACCCACTGAGGGAGGCCAAGGATCGAACTTGCGTCCTCATGGATACTAGTTGGATTCATAATCACCAAGGCACGATGGGAACTCCCTGTTTCTTATTTTTAAGCAATACAGTCCATGTTTGTGTGTTAGTGTGTGTTTGTGTGTCTGTGTGTGTGTGCATACACATGCGCATGCACGCTATAGGCATTTTTATAGAAGTCCAGAAAGTCAGACACCAAATTGACAACTGGTTATCTCTAAGAAGTGGAACTTACGGTGGGAGAGTTGGTGAGGATGTTTATTTTTACTCATTTTCCACATCTCTGTAGTATTTGAATTTGTTACAACAAAATGATAGTGCTATTATCAACTCTTGTAATTAACCCTAAGGAGATGTCAATTTAGAAAATTATTTGTTTAATATATCCATTAGATATCACATCTCTAAAGTCTAAAATGAAATATAAATGTAGACAAACACTACACATTGTCAGTTTTTGTTTGTTTGTTTGTTTTTTACCCATTCACCCATGGAGATTTGCTTCTCCCAAAGGGACGCAACCAGATAAAATGTCCCCAGGAACAAAATTTGGAAAATTATTCATCGCGATGCAGTTTTTGAAAGGTAGGATGTAACTTGGTGGATTTGAAGTTTTTGGAGGGTATGTGATAACATTCGTTGATTTGAATTGTAAACTAGTTACCTCAGCATTTCAAAAGCCAATATATATGATTTGGCATGACTTTCTGCAGAATTAGCATTTTGAAAGTAGAAAAACTATGTCTGATATGAGCTGTGCAGCAGAATTTGTCTAGAGCAAGGCAGCTACTTGAGAGATGAGAAAGCAGAGAACTTGCATTTGGGACACTTCAGCTGACAGTCATCCAATGACTGTTAGAAACACAGTAAGTGGACAATATTTACTGATCAACAGCTTTGATATAACTGTTTAATAAAAAATCTTCAAAACCGCATTCAAACTCTTCTTCAGAAAGGAGACCTTGGAGTTCCCGTCGTGGCTCAGTGGTTAACGAATCTGACTAGGAACCATGATGTTGAGGGTTCAATCCCTGGCCTTGCTCAGTGGGTTAAGGATCCTGCATTGCCGTGAGCTGTGGTGTAGGTCACAGATGCGGCTCAGATCCTGCGTTGCTGTGGCTCTGGTGTAGGCTGGCAGCTACAGCTCTGATTGGACCCCTAGTCTGGGAACCTCTATATGCTGCAGGAGCGGCCCTAGAAAAAGGCAAAAAAAAAAAGAAGAAAGAAAGAAAGGAGACCTTGAATTCTAAGGTTCCTGTGAAGAAAGACAGCTAAACGCACTATCGAAGATACAGTTCTGGGCTGTATGGTTTCTTCAGTTCTCCTCCTCATCATGTTCCTATTTCCATAAAAGTCCCCTCTAACCAAATCAGTTCCCTCTCAGCTGCTCTGATTGTGCATGACCTCTTTAATAAGAAAATAGAGTCTATTATAATGAACACTGCATCTTGGGTGTGTTTTAACTATTCCCTCCCCCAATACCTGCATTTAGAACTATCTATCAACATTGGATAAATGCATCTAGAAAGCATAAGCAACCTAGATAGCAGTTGGATACAGTTAAAAATGCCTAAGGAAGTGTATACTCATCCCTGACTCACTAATTAATGCAAGGTTTTGCATGCCCTGCCCAGTGATAGATCCCTAGAGGGAAGTAAAAATAGATTGTTTCCTTCAAGGAGTTCACAGCCTTATGGGCAGAGAAGCACAATTAATTTCAGTACAATGTGATCGGTGCTGTACTTGAGGTAGGTGTTGGTTCCATAGAAAGAGGGACCACTATGGTTCTTCAACTTGGCCATTGAGTCCAGACTGGGGAGGAGATTGGAACAAAGATGTTGCTAGTGATACGCTTAATATGGTGTTTGATATGGATGTTGAAAGATGCATAGTTGTTTACTGAGTGGAGAAGAGAAAAAAAAAAAGGATGCCTGACATAGAAAACAGCATATCGATGGACAGATCCTCTGGACAGAAAATCAATAAGGCAACAGAGATCCTAAATGACACAATGGAAAATTTAGACTTGATACTTTCAGGACATGACATTCAAAAAAATCAGAATATGCATTCTTTTCAAATGCACATGAAAACAGCATATCCAAAGGCATGGGGGTGTGAGTAAGCATGGTGTTGCTGGATGTGACTCTAGCAAGGCTGACTGGGGCCAATCTGTGGAAAGCTCTGTTCAAGCCTTTGAACTTTATCCTTTAGAAATGGGTAGCTGTCCAAGGTGTTTATGCTTGAGATAGAAGCATATAGGTACATGTTTTAGAAGTACATATCTGGTATGGAAGATGGTAAAGAGGCGAGATGTCTCCTGGAAAGCTGGGAGAACTGTTAGGAGCCTACCGCTAAATCTAGCAGAGAAGGGGGGCTCAAACCAAACAGAAGTGCTGGCGACAGGGAGGAGGGGAGTGATGCTTCAAAGACTGAGTCAACAAGGTAATCTTAAGGGATGAAGGGGTAGCAGGAGTGAAGAGCAGCTCTGTTTTCGGGCCTAGAACCTAGGGAGATAGGAAGGATGGTGACGAGACTAATCATGGCAGCTGGACTGGGTGGGGGTGGCGGTGGGGGGAGAGGATGAGAACCTGGGTAGAAAATCAGCCAGTTCCATTCCACACAAAAGTCTAAGAGATAAACTTAAGATCTTTACTCATTTTGAAACCATAACACTGCTTCTGTAGAACCAAAAGTGTGCAATAACCACAAATTAGAAATTCTTGGGTATAGAGAAAGGGAATATTAAAAAGAAAAAAAAAACACAGGAATCCCCTGGTGGCGCAGTGGGTTAAGGATCTGGCATTGACACTGCCACGGCACGTGCTGCTGCTGCTGCTGCTGCTGCAGCATGGGTTCAGTCCTTGGCCAGGGAACTTCCACATGCCAAGGGCACAGCCAAAATAAAATTAAATTAAGAAAAAGAAAAAACAGCAGTAAATAGAAAACTCTCTTGAGAACCCAACAAAGGAGAGTCTGGTATTCACAAAGAATGTTTAAGATGGTACTGCAAGCCCCAGGCTGTCTGTTAAAGAAAGAGGCTTCTGCAAAAGTATGTTCAATACACTTCACGAAGGTTATGACCTACTTGCTATCCTGGTCCATGGACAGTCCAGACCCTTGCTCGACCAGTTTGGTTAGGTTCACTATTTCCTCTTTCAGGGCAAGAATTGTCTCCTTCGCCTTCTGCTCTTTGTCATAGGCTGAATCCACCATCTTCCAGGCTTTTTCAATTTCCTAGATGGGCCATGGGATATCAATGAGAAAACAAAACTAGGTTTCTAATGCAAGACAGACTGAACAAAGAGAATAATAAAACAGCTACAATATACAAGTTATTTATGAGGAAAGATGATCACATATTACACACTATTAAATATATACAGACTTATTGCATTAAACGAGCTAGTAAGTACTGAAGAGCAGTTTTAAGGAGGGGTACTGGAAAAGGATTTGCCTAGATAAATGTGGCTTATAGCCACATACTGCAAGGGCCACTATAACTAGTAGGATTATTTCTAATAAAGATGTTGAGCTAGGTTTACAAAATCTAAAATTAAAGCTATGTGCAGATGATTTATAGGAGGGAAAAAAAAAAAAGCTTTATTACAGAAGGAACAGCCTTGGATTCAAGTCCTAATCTGAAGCTCTTGATAGATTCCATATGTAATACATATTTTGCCCTCAGGCCCTAAGTGAGCTCCTGAATGGCAGTGTGAACTTTAGAGCCATCCGTAGCAATGAGGTCTTCACTGTCACCCAATTGTACACAACAGCCTTGGTAATTCCCATTTCCAAAAACCCAAGCCCAAGACGTCTCACTAAATGCTTAAAGAGGAAAAGCAAAACTATTCTGAATGCAATGTGAAATATTAACATAAACACTTAAAAGTGAATTATAGCCATTCAAGTAAAAGGATGAAGGACAGTAAACATTGCGACAGCCTTGAGTTTTGCCCTGCTACTTAATTTTCTCGCAAAATTTCATCAAGGGGAATATGAGTCCTTTTATACAGGTATGAATCGATATGCTTAGGATAAAAACATTCTACTTATATGTTGACGAGGAATAAAATGAGTGGAAGAGAGTATTTAATTTAATACATTCATGCCATTAAGAGAGAGAGAGAAAGAGGGGGGGGGGAGGGCAACGGGAGGGGTTGATCCTTGGGTAAATACAGAACATAGTGACTCAAAAGAAAATATCAGTTTATGGTATATGTTTTTCCATAGCAACCACATGTACTATTTCTGGCAAAGCAAATGAAGGCTATTAAAACAAAAATAAGATTATATGAAGTTTTGTCCAAAGCAACTTTATCAATTAGATTGTAATTAATTCATGACTTCCATTTCCAGTTTTCAATTTACAATAAAAAGTGGGGGAGTTTTCTCATCATAAAATAAATGAAAGCCTTCTTATATTGGTACTTCTGCAAGGAGAAGAAGAGGCAATAGAGAGAAACAATAGAGAAAAAATGACAATAGAGAGAAAATTACCCTAAAAAAAAGTGGTTCCTGGGGAAACATCGAGGGGAGGGATAAATTAGGAGGTTGGGATGAACATATACACACTATTATATATAAAGCAGATAAGTAACAAGGATCTACTGTATAGCATAGAGAAATCTACTCAATACTGTGTAATAACCTATATGGGAAAAGACTCTGAAAAGGAATAGAGATGTATATGTGTAACTGATTCACTTTGCTACACGCCTGAAACTAACATAACATAGTAAGTTAACTGGTACTCCAATACTTTTTAAGTGGTTCCTAAAAAAACAGGCAAGTCACATTTTGCACTAGTCTTGGAAATTCATTTAAATTGGGGTATGTTTAACTGCATGATATCAAGGGAATTATCTAAAAATTTCGTAAATTATTTCTGAACACTACGGTTTCAATTATAAATTAAAATATCTTAGCCTCTTAGCACCCTGCAATCTACAAGGCATGTTTGTGTTTTACCTTCAAAATAATGCAACACACTTGAGGATGAAAAGATAAAGTATAAAACAAAGTCTCACTCTCTCAGTATCCACCCCCCACCCCCAGACGGAATCCCTGTTCTCCCATTGCAAGGAACTGGATGATAGGCAAGAGCAAAGGGGCTATAAAAGGAAAGATCCTGAAAATTACCACATGGAAATTCTCAAGGTAATCTCTTCTAAAACAGAAAAGGTAGAACTATGAAAATATCTCTAGCAAGCTATCATCCTGAGATATTTAACCATTTCTCTTGCATCAAACAAGACATACTGAGATTCCTAATACCACACTTACATATGGCTGATTCTTTTTGCTAACCTAGTATTTCTTAGAAACCAAGCCAGTTAGATTTTACACTATTTTCTGCATAGTGAAACTCACTCAAGCCAATTATTTGCTTTGAAAATGAACATCATTCCCTGGGCTTAATGAATATATGAATCATGTAAATTTTTACTTAATAACTCTTTTACTACCAGCCAGGAGCTGCCAGTAAGTATCATGAAAGGATGATGTTTTCGGTACAGGCTGCACTAATGGCAGCTCACCATCAGTTCCATTTCTAGCAAATCACTGACCTTCTTCAGGGATGCGATGGTGGTCTGGTCGTCCTGAGAGAGCTTCAGGGCAGTGGCGACCTTCGCCGAATTAACCACAATCTCCGCATTCAGCTCTCTGCACTTGGCCATCAGACGCTTTTCATTGTCATAAGACTTTTTCATGACCGCGTGAAGCTTCTCATATTCAATCCTAAATCTCTCCAAACTTTTGTCTCCTGAAAGTTCATTGAGAACCTCCTGAAAATCTCTTTCGATTTCTTCATACGCAGTTTCCTCCAGCACTAGTTTTTCACTCTTTTCCTGTTCAGAAGGGCAAAGATGGGCATGAAGATTGCAATATTTACCCCATCACTACTCGGGAATGACTGTTATTATGTGTGAATAAAAGACTTTCATACAAGCAAAATAAAAGCCACTGACAAGAGGACAATTTAAGATTATATGATGGGAAGCCTCCTTGCTCCTCTCCTGATGCCGATATATATGTATATATTGGCATTAGTATAATATTTCCTACCACATAGTGTTAAGGGTTAGATTAAATGGGATATTTTATGGCAAACACTTAGCCAAGTGCCTGGCAAATAGTAGATATTCAATAAATTTTCAATTATGTTAAGATTATTCCTAGCCTGCTTCTTACTGCCCCCAGGACGGCAGAGGGAAGCCATGGCTTGCTGAGGTCAGACATAAGGAGATCTTGCTATAGACACCATGAAATCACACTTACTCACTGTTAAAGCCATCCAGAATATAGAATATTCTCCTTAAAAATATGCCATGGCTTCCCTTAAAAAATTAACCTATGGAATTTCCACTGTGGTGCAACAGGATCAGCGGCATCTCTGGAGCCCTAGAACACAGCTTCAATCCCCAGCCCAGCACAGTGAGTTAAGGATCTGGCATTGCCACAGCTGCAGCATAGGCCACAACTGTGGCTCAGATCTAATCCCTGGCCTGGGAAATCCATATGCTGTGGGGCAGTCAAAAAAAAAAAAAAAGGAGTTCCCATAGTGGCTCAGCAGAAACGAATCTGACTAGCATCCGTGAGGATGAAGGTTTGAACCCTGGCCTCACTCAGTGGGTTAAGGATCCAGTCTTGCCATGAGCTATGGTATAGGTCCCAGGTGCAGCTTGGATCCTGCATTGCTGTGGCTGTGGTATAGGCCAGCGGCTACAGCTCCAATTCAACCCCTATCCTGGGAACCTCCATATGCCATGGGTGCAGCTCTAAAAAAAAAAAAAAGAGAGAGAGAGAGAAACTAACCTAGTTCATCTTCATAAGAATACTGAAATGCCCCCTGGGCAATGGTCATGGGCCTTCTCCACATTTGCTTTCCATGATTCGCTGGGAAGCAAATTATTTAAAAATATCAGCCCAGATGTAGAGATGTAACTCAAGCAAGTCTGACATGACTAAGATGAGAACCCAGGACTTAGTTATATAAGAATTCTTATTTGTCAAATGTTATGGGTTGAATTGTGTTCCCCTGAAAGTTATGTTGAAGTCCTAATGCCCAGGAACTGTGCATGTGACCTTATTTGGAAACAGAGTCATTGAACATACAATTAGTTAAGCTGAGGTCGTACTGGAGTAGAGTGGGTCCTAACACCTTATGATTGGTGTCCTTATAAAAAGGGGGGAAATTTTGTAACTGTGTGGCAATGGATAATAAAGAAACTTATTGCAGTAACCATTTTGAAATGTATATATATATTAAATCATTATGCTGCACACCTAAAACTAATACAATGTTGTATGTCAATTATATCTCAATTTAAAAGGAGGTGGAATTTAGACAAAGATTCACACACACACACACACACATACACACATGAGAACACTATGTGATAGATGGAAGTAGAGATTAGACTGATACAGCTGCAAGCCAAGGAACGCTAAGGATTTCTGGCTACCACCAAAAGCTAGGAAGTGACAAGGAAGGATTTTACTCAGTCTCCAAGGGAGCATGGCTCTGCCAAAATCTTGATTTCAGACTTCTAGCCTCCAGAATCGTGAAACAATAAATTTCTGCTGTTTTAAGTCACCCAGTTTGTGGTACTGTTACAGATGCCCCAGCCAATTAATACACCTACTCTTCACTACCTTCAGCACAATATTACAAAAGAATGCATGTGATTAATATATTTATTCAGCAAATATTGGTTGAACATCTGTTGCATTGAGTTGGAAAGATGGCGCCTGTAGGAGATAACAAGGTAAGGAATAAACAGCCTTCCCATAAGAAAATATGTATTAAGAGCTGATGGAGTACATATGCAAATAATGGAAGTATAGAATTTGACACCTGCCACAGAACACATTCAAAGTTCTACAAGAACCTACAGGAAGACAAAATTACTCCCAGCAGCAAAAATTAAAGCAAATTTCATAAAGGAAGTGGCATTTGAGCAAGCATAAAAGGGAAACTGGAGTTATGACAGGTAGATGTGAAGAGGAGGATATTTCTGACCCACGGCAAAGCTTGACCAAAGGCTCAGGGCCAAGCAAGTATCCAGAATTTGAGAATGGTTAAGAAGCTCAAGTTAGCTAAAGTATAAGAAGTATGACAGGGAGAAGAAAGGAAGCTAGATAGGGAGTTAGGGACAGACTGGAGGCCTTGAATGGTATTCTAAGAAATATGGAGTGGGAGTTCCCGTCGTGGCTCAGTGGCTAACGAATCCAACTAAGGAACCATGAGGTTGTGGGTTCGATCCCTGCCCTTGCTCGGTGGGTTAACGATCCGGCGTTGCCATGAGCTGTAGTGTAGGTCCCAGACATGGCTCAGATCCCAAGTTGCTGTGGCTCTGGCAAAGGCCAGTGGCTACAGCTCCGATTAGACCCCTAGCCTGGGAACTTCCATATGCCGTGGGTATGGCCCTAGAAAAGGCAAAAAGACAAAAAAAAAAAAAAAAAAAAAAAAAAAAGAAAAGAAAAAAGAAATATGGAGTGGATTATTCTGTAAGCCATAGGGAACTGCTTAGATTTTTGAGCAAAGAACTGATAAGGTTTGGAAGGTTTCATTTAATGTTTGCAATATTACGCTTTGATATTCTATACAAAAAGGGCTTTAACAAAAAAAAGGGGGGGAAGGGGAGTTCCCTTGTTGTACAGCAGGTTAGGGATCTGGCATTGTCACTGCAGCAGCTTGGGTTGCTGCTGGGGCTTGTTGAATCCCTGGACCAGGAACTTCCATATTCCACAGGTTAGCTAAAACAAAAAACAAACAAACAAAAAAGATTTAACGCAGAGGTTCACAGGCTAGGGGTTGAATCAGAGCTACGGCTGCTCCAACAGCCACAGCAACATGAGATCTGAGCCATGTCTGAGACCTACACCACAGCTCATGGCAACACCAGATCCTTAACCTACTGAGGGAGGCCAGGGGTTGAACCTGCATCCTTGTGGATGCTAGTCAGACTCATTTCCACTGAGCCACAACAGGAACTCCCTCAATAAGTCTACTTCTTACCTATCACTTTGCCTTTCACTGAATTCCTTCTGGGATGAGACATAAAGAATCTGAACTTACAGGGGAGTTCCCATTGTGGCTCAGTGGTTAATGAACCCGACTAGTATCCATGAGGATGCAGGTTTGATCCCTGGCCTTGCTCAGTGGGTCGGGGATCTGGTGTTGCCATAAGCTGACGCAGCTCGGATCTGGCGTTGCTGTGGCTGTGGCTGTGGCCGGCAGCTGTAGCTCCAGTTGGACCCCTAGCCTGGGAACCTCCATATGCCATGGAAAAAAAAGAACCTGAACTTCAGTTCTGAAGAACTAAGTCCTGAGACCAGAACTAAAACCTGGAACAAATGGAAGGTGTTAACTACTTTTGAAGCATTCTTCATTCCAGAGAGAGGGTTTTCGCAGTTAGCCTATCTGTGATTAATATATTTATTCAGCAAATATTGATTGAACATCTGTTGCATTGAGTTGGAATGATGGAGTTAGCCTATCAGACCCCCTGACACCAGATGATCTCAAGATTGAAGGAAGGCAGGCCCTGCACACATCCTGACCCTTATGAGCAGCCCTGCTCCTCGACTATAAGACTTACCTCCCACCCCCCAGGTTGGGACACACGGTTTTGAGGGCATTAGCCCACTGTGGCCCCCTTTGCCTGGCAAAGCAGTAAAGTTATCCTTTCCTACCCCACCCACCCCCTCAAAAAAAAAGAAAGAAACTGAAACAATCTCTAATTCCAATAGCAAAGTAAAATTCAAGTTCACCCTGAAGATTCAGGGTAAGTAGTCTAGTTTACTTTCTGCTTTGACAAACCTGCCTTGTCCAACATGGAGAAAGTCTACACATTTCTGGCTTTCAAAACCACTTGTACTGAGGGATAAATCAGGACCTTGGGATTAACATATACACACTACTATATATAAAATAGGTAACCAATAAGGACATAATGTATAACACAGGGAACTATACTCAATTTTTATAAAAATCTATAAGGGAAAAGAATCAGAAAAAATACATATGTATGTATAACTGAATCACTTAGCAGTACACTTGAAACTAACACAACATTGTAAATGAACTATATGTCAATTAAAAAAAAACACTTGTACTATTGATTACACTTCTGAAGATGACATGCAAGCAAAACGGAGTCCACATCTTAAAAACAGATGTACAGTCACAAGCATATCTATATAACATTTTGTGTAACAACATCAACACTAATATTAAACTCAACAGAGGTTTTCTTCCTGACAAAAAAGCAGACTATTGCAAAGGGCACAATATAGCAATTCCACAAAGGAGGAAAAATCCTATTAAGGACTGGTGCTGCTGCTCTGTGCTTTCCCCTTGTTGACGCTAAACATGAACACACACAAACATTTATCATGGCAATGTTCTCGGTTCCATCCCTGTAAATGGTATTAACGTCAACATTTGATCACTAGCTTAATGATTTATTTGCAGGAAAGGTTTTCCCTGTACACCTGGCACTTGGCACAAGAATGGACAAATATTAAAAAAAAAAAGAAAACTTTTAAAGAAACTTTTATGAACAAAAGAAATTTGTTCATATTGTCATTTAAAAATATATCACTATAGGAGTTCCCATTGTGGATCAGTGGGTTCCAAACCCGACTAGTATCCATGAGGATGCACTCAGTGGGTTAGGGATCCCGAGTTGCCATGAGCTGAGGTGTAGGGCCACAGATGCATCTCCCATCCAGCATGGCTGTGGGATAGGCTGGCAGCTATAGCTCCATTTGACCCCTAGCCTGGGAACTTCCATATGCTGCACCTGCAGCCCTAAAAAAAAAAAAGGAACTGCAATAGAGGTGGGTGCATGATGGTGGTGAGAGAAGCTGGGACCAGGACTGGCTTCATGGGCGTGTGAACTATGCAGTTGCACAGGGCCCCTTGTCCCGAGGTGCCCCATCCTTAGTTTAATGCTCTGCTGAAATTCTTAATAAATCTAACAAGAAGCTCTGCATTTTCATCTTTCACTGAGCCGCACAAACTACGAAGCTGATCCTGGTTAGGACTGACTATGTGATGGGTGAGTGGGGGAAGGGCTCTGAGGGAGCAATGAAGGATTTGGGTTAGGGTCATAGTGGATCAGGACTGTGGCTGGAAGATGACAACAGGGACCTTGCAAGGGCTCAGGACAGCCCATGGGTCATTAAAGGGTTGCAGAAATTAACCCCTCATCAGTGAGGCTGAAGATGGGCTGTGCTACAAAATGAGGGAGTAAATGGAGGGTTTAAAGATATCAAAATAATGGTCAGTGACAACACAGGGCAGTGGTGACCGGTTGAAGAGCTTAATGAAGATGTGTCACAGCAGGTGGTCAGATGATAGGGAATTGTGGTGTGACAGGTGGACAAGGGTCGGTAAACAGGGGTGACATTGCATATTTATGAAGCCTTCTTCCAGGTCCTCCCAGTCAGCAAGACATCAGTGTTTCTGTGTTTATCTCTCCTGTAGATAACGGCTCAAAACCTAGGGGTGGGGCCTTTCTTGTGTGAGTCTGGGAACTTACTGATTTCCTACTGTGCTTAGCAGAGCACCAGTTAAATAGGGTGGGGTGGGGGTGTCCACCCAATGGAAGGAGAGGCAAAAGATAATGGGGCCGGAGCCTAAGGGCACGGGGGCCGGGGGCCGGGGGTGCGGGGGGTGAAGCTGCAGGTTGAGATAGGGTGTTGACTGGGGGAATACTGGAAATCAGTGAATGTGACAGAAGGTAAGTCTACAGTAGAAGAGATACGACGGGACTGGGAGGGGTTGAGTGAGCAAGGGAGGACAGAGAGAGGGGCACCGACTTCTGACCTCGGCCATCCTGACGGGCTCTGCGGGTGGCCTCAGAGGCTGCGGTGGAGGTCTCGGAAACTGGGCGGGAGTCTGAGGAATGGGCTATGCACCGCCCCCAGCATCTAAAACAGCGCCAAGTTACTTGTTTCCCCCCAAAAGGGGGCGAAACCCTGCGCGCGGCGCGTCCTCCGGTCTCCTGGCAACCGCCACGCCCTGTGCCGGCGCCGGAGGACGTTCGAAAGAGGTGGAGCCTCCGAGGCCTGCTCCAGGGCGGTGTTTCCCAGAGTCGTATGCAAATATTCTGAATGGGGCGGAAGCACGAAGATGAAGGGCGGTGCCTCTTGGGGACTGGGAAGAGTCCCAAGCTGTGCGCTGAAGATAGAAACATCTTAGAAAGAAGAGGCGCTGGGCAAGACCTGGGAGCTGTCAGTGGAGAACCGGGGACTAATACGTAGAAGACGGTCTGTAATCAGAGGGCTCTGAATTAGGAAAGACCGTCAGTCACACTCTGCCCTCTGTCATATTGGTGACCTGGTCAGGGGAACAAGAAATAATCTAGAGTCAATTCTAACCCTTATGACTATAGCTACTATACGCAGGACGCGGGGGGGGGGGGGCACTAAGGCAGAGAAAACACAGACCTTGCCCCCAAAGGGTTTAGTCACTAGTGGTGAGGAAGATAGGGAGCAGAGGAAGAGGCAGTCTGGAAAAACGTGTGTGAAGCCATGTCGTGAATATCTGCCTGGTATCTGAGACTCCTTTCTTCTCCCTCTCCTCTCTTTCACTATCTCCCTCCTCTTCCACCCCTTTTAGATTCCAAGTGCAAGGTTGGAGTTCTCTGAAACGTGCAAGATTCCTCTCTTTTTTTTTTCCCCCTTTATCCATCCCCATCCCTACTCCCACCTCATCCTCAGCCTCCATAGGAAGTCATGCTACAGTGCTTGGATATATATTTTCGAAAAATGTATAGTATTTTCATTAGTGCATTTTTTTAATTGTAATAATGGTATTGGACTTTAGGGATCATCTTATTTTCTACTGTTTTCACTCACCATTCTTTTTAAGGCTTTATCCCTGTTGCACTTGGTGGTGCAATCCCCAGTTCATTGCTTCTGGTAGCTACATAGCATTCCATATTGGACATCCACACATTTTACTTCCATCTCTCAAGCGCTGAATACCAGCGCTGCCTCCACCTGTCCAATACCACAAACAGTTCAGCAGTGGTCTTCCTTGTCCATGGTACTTTGTGGACTCTTCTGAAATATATAGCCTAAGCATGAGACTATTGAAACCATAAGGGAGGCACAGGGACATCAAATTCAGCTGTGCAACTTGTTCTACACAAAGACATTCAGCCAGGGGGCCAGTGGAAGCTGAAAAACAGCTTCCCTACCCTCTTGCCTATGTCATGTGCCCTGCTAGCAGAAGATACATCCTTTCCTTCCCACAAAACTCTGTTCCTTAGTCAAGCCATGAACCTACAGGCTGTGAGACTATCCAGAGGGTACCCAAATTTATCTGCCCAGCAGTGGACAATATTTTCCAGTGGCACAAAGGTGCCTTGTAGCCTGGTGAAAGCCCTAGCTACTTGATTTCACCAAGTACTGCTAGATAGCACACCCAAACTGCTGCCCTTCACCATATTCCAGTGTGTAGTATAAGGATTTCTGTTCCCCACTCCTATCCTAACCAGGATGCAGTAGTTTATTTACTCATAAATACTCATATAGTCCTTACTACGTGCCAGATACTATTCTCAGTGCCTTATAAATACTGACTCATCTAATTAGACAACTTTCTAATTTCTGTCGCTACCATAGGAGTCATGTCAACACATTTTTGTTTTAATTTGCATTTCTCTAAGAGTGAATGAGCATTCATAAGCCACTTGGGGTCCCCTTCTGTGAATTATCTGTTTACAGCCTGTGTCTATTTTCTATTGCTCTTTTTCTTTTTGATTTGCAAGAGATCTTTGTAAAATCTTGACAGTAATCTGCTTGCAAAGACTGGGCACACTGCTTGTGATATCTTTAGTAGAACAATAATCTTTAATTGTGTAGCCCTTCATCTTTTTATGCTGTTTTAGTATAATTTAAGAAGTCCTTCTCAACCTCAAGGTCATAAAGGTATTCATTTTCTTCTATTAGCTTAATAATTTTACTTTTTCACAATTAGTTCTTTAGCCCATCTGGAGTTAACCTTCATATATGGCATGAGATAAGGACCCAGTTTTATTTTTCTCAATGGAGTGAGCCCATTTTTCAGTATCTTGGTTCCCAAAGAGAGATGGGTCTGTTCTGAGCTCTCTGGTTTATTCCTGTGCCAGTACCACAAAGTTTTATTACTACGGTTTTGTAGCCAGTCAGCATGGTTAAAGGGCAGAACCCCCATCCCTGCTCTGTCAAAACTGCATTAGCTATTCATGAACCCTTATCACCCCTATATAATTTTGGTGATGTTTTTCAAGTTCCTCATGAGAAATATTAATTGGAACATCACTGAATTTATGAATTAACTTGGGGAAAATTAGCATTTGTACAATGATATCTCATTCACGAAAAGAGACTCTATAATCTGGTGAACAAACAGAACAAAACATGACTGGGGCATAATGTGCAAGGAACTGGTAAGAAAGGGGGCAAATGAGGCAGGTTGAACAAAACTGTAAGCCAAGCTACTAGAAATGAGATGGAAATGGAGCCGGCAACATGACTCAGGCTGCTTTATGTGTTTATAAAAAATCGGATTACACACTGGGACCAGCTTGTGGGAACATCATAATCCAGAGAGACTTCATAACACTCCTCAAGGTACATAACCATAAAGAAAGACCTAGACTTAGCTGGCCCTGGCCACCCTTATCTTGTACTGGCATCAATTGTGGGGCTATGTGTCTTTCCATTTCCTAGGAATCTCCTAAGGGACCACTTCAAAGCAGATGGGCTGCCAAAGTGACAGCAATTCAGTCTGGAAAACACTTTGTTTAAGCACCTGCCACATAGCAGGCACAAGGCTGGCCACAGAAACCTCAAGTCAGCCTGAGTCGTGTTGCCGGCTCCATTTCCATCTCATTTCTAGTAGCTTGGCTTACAGTTTTGTTCAATCTGACTCATCTGCCCCCTTTCTCACCAGTTCCTTAAATATTATGCCTCAGTCATATTTTGTTCTGTTTGTCCACCAGATATAGAGTCTCTATTCATGGATGAGATATCATTATACAGAATCTTAGAAGTGACTAAGGCAGTCACTGCCCTTTGCATTCACAATCTGGCTTTGGGGGAAAGAGAGAAAGGAAAGTCCACAAATAATTCAAACACGATGCAATGGTATCATTTACAACAGGCCATGTTGACAGCAAGTGATGTAGGTGCTCAGGGAATCTAGACACTGATACCTGAAAGCATTACTTATGATGTGTGGACAGAAAGATGGAACATGGGAAATCAAGGAACCACTGGAGGTGGAAAAGAACGTGTTCACTTCACAGGGAAGAGATGCAGGTAGACATCAACGAGGCTGGATGAGTGAAGAGAGGATGGGTGGCTGGACCAATTCATTTATGCTGATGAACGAAAATGCTCCATTTCCAATTTTCCAGATTCTGGAAGAAGACTTTACTCACCACCCTGCTCCCCTGTGTTGTTGTAATAAAAAAGGAGCACTAGGTGGCATCATACTATCAAAAGTCCTCATCTTTCAAAGCCTCTGGGAGAAAAACACTCTCCAGATTGGGTCAGCCCCTAATTCAGAGATAGAGTACTTCTATCAATCTCATTTCTCAGTCCCAGTCCACCCATTTAATGTATTTGCCAAGCACCTACTAGATGTCCAGCCCTATCCTGCGCACTGTGGAGACTATAAAGGAGTGAAAGGCTCTCTTCCCTAAAGGAGCAAAACGTCCAGCTCCACACACACAAAAAGTTTTAAAAGGCCAAGGCAGGATACAGAGAGCACTGAAATAAGGATGTGAGGACATAAGGTTCTGTGTAACCTGGCCTCACTGACCTTCTGGTGCCTTCCCCCACCACTCACCCTGGCCACAAAAGTTTCTTTCAATTCCTTCTAAGTGTCCCGTTCCTCCCCACTGCTTGTTGTGTATCTTGCTTGACAAAGACCGGGATCCTGCCCCAAGACTCTACTATTGTTACTTGACTGCTCCTCCTAGGTCTCCACATCCTCTCCCTCCCTTGATTAGCAACTGTTTGAACCTGGCCTTTGGACTCCAGGAGAGTAGGGTCGTGAAGGCTGAATGAGGTCTATTTCCTACAGACAAGAAATGGGGGAGAAAGGCTTGTGCCCAGGAGCCCTACAGGGTCCTGCTCAGTTTCAAAACCCACTCCTCTAATCAGAGAGGTCCTAGAAGCAATGTGGGGGGAGTCTACACAGCCCACAATTCTCTTCCCTGAGACTGGTAACTCCCACCCAGAAATAATGGTTCCTCTCTGAGGTCAAAAGTTCTAGATGTCTCTACCTGCCTCCTTCAGGCCACAGCTGAAAGAGTCAGGAATGGAGACTTGGCCCATATGATGCATTATTTTTTTTTTCTGGATATTTATAATTGGGACCAAGAATTGCAAGCCACTCATTGTGGGGCTTGGAAATGAGTATTGAACGCCCAGGAAGAGGCAGAGAATGGTAGGCTGTGTAGAGGCAAGAATAAAGCAAATGAAGTAGAAGGAGAATCCACAGGCTCAAGCTGAGGAGGCTTGGGGGAGGGGCTCCCTTGGTTGTTTTTGCCTCTTCAGATCCTGGTTATAGTCCCTGAGGGGGCCCAGCAACACCTGCTCTCTTCAGTTCTGCATCCTCCTAACAAATTCACCTTATTTGTTTAAGCAGCAAGTTTCTACTATTTATTACACCCACCCCCACCAAAAAAAAAAAAAAAGACAAAATAAGACCAACACAGGTCCTGTTTGTGCAGGCCTTGTGATATTGCTGGATTTAGTATCCATGAAATATAAACACTGCATTTGGGGCCCCAAACAACATGGTAAAAACTGCTCCAGTCATCATACCTAACTCTTCTCCTCCAGGCTATTGGGAAGATTAAAAGCCCATGTGTAGCAGAAAATTGTTATCATTTATCAGCCAAGCCCATGCTCCCCTTAGATGACAGAGCAGAGTCTCAGCTGGCTAGTGCTCTCCAAAATTGTTTGGACCATATTTTATTCTTTTAATCTGCTCCTTTTCCAGCCTGCTACAGACCTAACTTAACAGAACATTTGACATCGATTCCCAAAGGGTCTCCATACAAACTCTCCTCTTGATACCACAGGAGGCAGATTTATTAGGAAGATTGAAAGGTCAGGCACGAGGTGGAAGCAGTGGGTGATCTGCCACTGCAGGCAATCATTTTTATTAGGAGACAGTGTCACAACCCAGTCATCTTACCTGCTTTGAATGTTATTGGCTTAACAGCAACTATACTTCTCTAGGTCAGATTCCTTTTCGGTATGACAGGCTAGGCTCGTTTATTCCATAGGTGCTTCTTGCCCAAGAAGCCGGCCAAGGTTGTAGTTTGATTTCCAACCTTGAACTAGTAAAGAATTATACAAACCAACAAGTTAACCAGTTTGGTTTAAAAGATTTGTGGACTTAAAGCTCCACACAACCAGTTCCCACTACAAATAAATAAATTGACTAAATAAATGAATGAATAAGTAAATAAGTGAATGAACAGAATTTGTAAAAATTAAAGCACCTTAAGAGGGAATTGTAGGCCAAAAAAAAAAAAAAAGAAAGAAAGAAAGAAAAAATAAATCATAGCACAAATCCCTTTGAAGATGGGCCAGTGCTCTTATTTCTACTATCCCCTGAGAACACCATTACTTTCAAATACCTCTAGCCTTTACATATGCCAGTGTCTTATCTGGAATATTCTATGTATCCTTCTTTGTCCAGTGAGCTCTTTCAAGACTCCATTCAGTGTCACCTCCTCCAGGAAGTCTTCCACTATTAGGCACATCTCCTTTGTCTTAATAGAAAACTTGAGTGGCCTTCTGTCAATACACTGTATTGTAATCATGTGTTTATTTCTATGTTTCCCCCACCAGATGAAGGACCAGTCTTTTCTTTAATATAGCTATGGTACTGACCCATAAGAGACATTCAAAACAGAAATTTTAGCAAAGGAAGAAAGGATGGAAGGGAGGGAGAAAGGAAGGAAGGAAGGATTGGGGGGAGGAAGGAAGAGAAGGGAAATACAGTTAGTTTATGCACTGACTTGTTAAAAGCTACTGGAGCACAAATATTTAAGATTCTAAGGTAGTTTTAAGAAGTCATCTCCAAGTATACACCAGGTCCCCAAGCAGAAGTATTAAATATTACTATAAAATCCATGTACCTCATTTCTCTTCCCATCTTTGATGTACATGCCAGAGAACTAAGTCTTTTTTTTAACTCCAAGGGCCGGATGCACAGTAGAGACTCAATAAAAAGCTGCAAATTGCTTCTCATTGCAGCAAAGATAAGCATCTATAAAGTGAAATGCTTTGCCATCTTAAAGGAATAAACTCTTTTCTGCCTTGTAGATAAGTTGCTTTCTTTCCAATATCTGCTGCCAGATCTACTGAGTAGTTTCAGTAACAAAAAATGCCCTCTGAGCATCTACTGTGAACAGGTGTTCCCTGAAGCAATGCAAAGGAAGCAAAAAGCTTTGCCACCTCCCCCTCCAGCCTCCCCAAAGGCTCTTGAAACCCAGTTTAAGCTAAACCAGACAATTCAAATCTCAAGGATGCTAGAGATCAGTCTTAAATACCGTTGTATTTTAGAATCTAGCACTATTATCTGAAAATTTTTTCCGTAAAGGACCAGATTAAAAAATATTTTGGGCTTCACAGCCTATGTACGTGGTCTCTGTGCAGCTACTTGACTCCGCCATAAGCACAAAAGCAGCCACAGACAGTACGTAAATGAACAGGCATGGTTGTGATCCAGGAAAACCTTATTTGCAGAAACAGGTGGTGCTCTGCAGTAGGCTGCCAGCCATGATTTGCCACCTTCTGATTTAGCACTATGCCTGGTATACAGTAAGTGCTCAAATATTTACTGAATGAATGAATGAATGAGGGAATGAAGATTTTGCTAAGGTTACAGCATAGTGATTTGTCTTAAAGCCCCAGTGTACCCAATAGACATTAACTATAGGGAGAGCGATGAATACCTCCTGACCAGAAATAAACTTGATAGAAATGATCTGACAGCCTTTCCTACTCCAAATGGTGTGTGAGGATGAAAATTTAACTTGTACAAACCCCTAACAGCTTTCATAACAGAGATGTGAATTAGAAGAGTCTCCAGAAGTATTTTTTTCAAACTGTGGATCATGACTCATGAGGAAGTGGTGGCCCATATTTAAAAAAAAAAAAAGAATAAGAGATACAAGGAGAAAAAGAAGAGGGGACACACCCAGAGTCTATCACAAGTAGTAAGAATAAAAATTATTTCTAAGGCAATTGTCTTTTTTTTTTTCTTTTTTTACACTTTTATTTTATTTTATTTTTTTTTGTTTTTTGTAGGGCCTCACTGGAGGCATATGGAGGTTCCCAGGCGAGGGGTCGAATCAGAGCTGCAGCTGCTGGCCTACACCATAGCCACAGCAACTCGGGATCCATGCTGTGTCTGCTACCTACACCACAGCTCACAGCAACTTCAGATCCTTAACCCAATGATCAAGGCCAGGGATCAAACCCTCACCCTCATGGTTCCTAGTCAGATTCGTTTCTTCTGCGCCATGACGGGTGCTGCACCGGGTGCTGCACCATGACAGGAACTCCAGTTGTCTTTCTTTTTTTTTTTTTTTTTTTTTTTTTTTTGGTCTTTTTGCTATTTCTTGGTCTTGGGCCGCTCCCGCGGCATATGGAGATTCCCAGGCCAGGGGTCAAATCGGAGCTGTAGCCACTGGCCTATGCCAGAGCCACAGCAATGCGGGATCCGAGCCGCGTCTGCAACCTACACCACAGCTCACGGCAACGCTGGATCCTTAACCCACTGAGCAAGGGCAGGGATTGAACCCGCAACCTCATGGTTCATAGTCGGATTCGTTAACCACTGCGCCACAACGGGAACTCCCAGTTGTCTTTCAATTGTAACATAATTTCATGTGAAAGTGGAGTAGGTTCTGAGATACAATGTATTTTCTCTCTGTATTTCTTTTTGGTTGCACCAACAGCAGGCAGAAGTTCCTGGGCCAGGGATCAAACCCTCGCCACAGCAGTGACCCAAGCCACAGTAGTGACGATGTCAGATCCTTAACCCACAGCACCACCAGGGAACTCCCTAAAATGTATTTTTTTTAAGTTTGAAAAATATTCTATTAAAATCTTATTCTTAGGGAAATTCAGTGTACTCGTACATGTGAAGTGGATCTACTTTGAACAAAAAGATATAGTATAGTATTTACAGGCAAGATTCTGGAAGCAAAATTCCAGGTTCAGGAGCTCCCTGGTGGCTTATCAGGTTAAGGATCTGGTGTTGTCACTGCTGTGGCACAGGTTTGATCTCTGGCCAGGGATCTTCCACATGCTGGGGGTGTGGCCAAAAGAAAAAAATGTTCCTGATTCAAATCCCAGTTTACTGGCTGTGTGATCCCGGCCGGTTACTTATTTAGCCTCTTTGGACCTCAGTTTCTTCATCTGTCAAATGGGAATGTCAATGATGCCCACTATATGGGGTTATTATGAGAATTAAATGAGGTGTCATATAAAGTGCATAGAGCAATATCTATCACATAAGTTTTATCTATTATGTTGTCAGTAGTCAACAAAGTGACCTTGAGTATGTGTCCTAACATCTCTGTGCTTCATTTTTGTTGATAAATAAACTCTAAAATCCCTGCTGGCACTAGCATTCCAAGAAAGGATGAGAGGTAGTTTCCTAGCACAGATCTTGAGGAAAGAAATAGCCAACTGCAAATCATCCATCCTGTACAACAGACACCTTTGAGTTTTCAGCAAAGCAGCCTGTTCCAAAGAAGTACCAAGTAAGCCTATTTATTATCTTTCAAAATTTCATGATTTCAGGATGGTGAGAGATTGACTACATCAAGGAAAATGCTTTTATTCCATCAGACCCATCATGACTAGCACTGGCTTCCTGTATCTTACCATTGTCATGTATTTTATTCCATATACTAGAATAACCACAGCTGGAGGTGAACAGGAAATTTGTCCCCATGTTTGTTTGTTTGTTTGTTTAATTTCCAACATTCCTGACTGTGAAGTACAGTGTGAGGTGCCCTGCAGTTGGTCCAATATGGGTCACAAGTCACCTTCCACTATGGAATTTGAAGTCATGTCTAGCACCAAAGATCATGAAAAAAATTCCATATACTTACACATACACACACACACACACACACACACACACACACACACACCAAGCCAGCAGAAAAATGGGTGGAGTTATTACTGATTATTCACAAAAAAAGAAATTAAAATTGTCAGTAATCATGTTCTGTTCAACCTCATTCATAAAGAAATGTACAATAAGACATTGAGGTATCTTTTTTTATCTATAAAAGAAGCAAATTAAAGTTAAGAAATAGCCAATGCTCTCAACATCACTGATTATTAGAGAAATGCAAATCAAAACTACCACGAGATACCACCTCACACCAGTCAGAATGGCCATCATTAATAAGTCCACAAATAACAAATGCTGGAGAGGGTGTGGAGAAAAGGGAACCCTCCTGCACTGTTGGTGGGAATGTAAGCTGGTACAACCACTATGGAGATCAGTATGGAGATACCATAGAAATCTATACATAGAACCACCATATGACCCAGCAATCGCACTCTTGGGCATACATCTAGACAAAACTTTCCTTAAAAAGACACTTGTATCTGCATGTTCATTGCAGCTCTATTCACAATAGCCAAGACATGGAAACAACCTAGATGTCCATCAACAGACGATTGGATTAGGAAGATGTGGTATACATACACAATGGACTACTACTCGGCCATAAAAAAGAATGACATAATGCCATTTGCAGCAACATGGATGGAACTAGAGACTCTCATACTGAGTGAATTAAGTCAGAAAGAGAAAGACAAATCCCATGTGATATCACATATCTGGAATCTAATTTATGGAACAAATGAACCTTTCCACAGAAAAGAAAATCATGGACTTGGAGAATAGACTTGTGGATGCCAAGGCAGAGGGAGAGAGAGTGGGGTGGTTGGGGAGCTTGGAGTTAATAGATACAAACTATTGTTTTTGGAATGGATGAGCAATAAGATCCTGCTGTGTAGCACTGGGAACTATATCTAGTCACTTATTATGGAGCATGATAATGTGCAAAAAGAAAAGAAAAAAAAAGAAATAGCCAATGCTGCAAAGGATAGTGCTTGGGAAAACAAGTATTCTCATACTCTATGATAGTCCAAATTGGTGAAACTTCTTTGGAAGACAATTTTGCAGTAATTAGCAAAATAATAAATGTGCATAACTTTTGCCCAGTTCCCAAACTATGAAGACACTGAACCAAAGCAGCCTATATACAGACTTCTCCTTAGAGAAAAATAAAACCCTATTTTTTAAAATCTCTTGTAGTCTTAGATGCACATAAAATTATAATTCCTTGCACCCTAATACATTCCTAATTGACAAATCTAAAAAGGGGGGGGTGAAGGAGGACATTCTTATCTCACACTAACCTTAACATAAAGGTTTTTAGTACTTCCAATCTAGCATTATATTAGCTTTGGGACTGAACTTTACTCTGCTTCTATCATAGTACACAATGTTTATCTATATTAGGATGCTGGATTTTTTTTTTTTTTTTTTTTTTTTGGTCTCTTTAGGGCCATGCCTGTGGCATATGGAGGTTCCCAGGCTAGGGGTCTAATTGGAGCTGTAGCTGCTGGCCTACGCCAGAGCCACAGCAGCTTGGGATCTGAGCCGAGTCTGCGACCTACATCACAGCTCATGGCAACACCAGATCCTTAACCCACTGAGCAGGGCCAGGGATCAAACCCACAACCTCATGGTCCCTAGTCGGATTTGTTAACCACTGAGCCACAACAGAAACTCCTGGATTTTTTTCTAATGGCCCTTCAGCATCTATTTGTGATGATCTTTCATATTTTTTTTTTCTTTTTGGTCTATTTGTGGTGCAAGATCCTTCTTGATGTGCTGCTGGGATCCTGAATGTTTTATTCAGCATCTCTAAAGCAGTATTCATAAATGAGATTAGTATGTTACTTTTCTTTATTTTCCCCTTTCTAATGAGTTATTTTTATTGGATTTTTTTACTAATATATTGTTACTGACTAAAAAAAAAAAAAAAAGAATTCCAACCGGTGAGGTTTTTTAATGTAAATGACAACTTTTTATTTCCACATATTGTATTTGTACTTTTTCAAATGTTCCTGTCTTTCATAGTTCTATGTTCTATCATTCTGTCTCTGCAATTATATTATTATATTATCTCAAGTTCTTAAGGGGCTAATTCTCCTGATGTGGTTCATTTCCTAGTTGGGTTTATAATTCCTACTGGGAATTGTTTTCTGTCAGAGATCAGAATAAACAACTATGTTTGGCATTTGCTCTGACAGGACCAAGGGCAGTCATCACTTTGCAACCAGGTTTTATTTATTTATTTTTGCATTTTTTTAATTAATGTATAGTTGATTTACAATGTTGTGCCAATTTATGCTGCACTGCAAAGTGATTTGGTCATACATATATAAACATTCTTCATATATGTGTGTGTGTGTGTGTGTATACACATATATATATAATTAATTTTCCATCATGGTCAGGAGATTGGATATAGTTCTCTGTGTTATACAGTTGGAACTTATTGTATATCCATTCTAAATGTAATAGTTTGCATTTATTAACCCCAAACTCCCTGTATGTCCTACTCCCTCCTCCCTCTCCCTTAGAACCAGCTTATATTTTTTTACTGTTATATTTTGCCTTTTTTTAAAAAAAATTATTATAGTTGATTTACAATGTTCTGTCAATTTCTGCTGTACAGAAAAGTGGCCCAGTTATACATATACACACATATATATTATATACATGTGTATGTTTGTACATACACAAACATTCTCCTTCTCACATTATCCTCCATCACGTTCCATCAAGCTTCTATATTCTTTCTTGACTTTAGGATTTCCTCGCCTAAATTGGGACATCATACCTAAGCATGGCAGAGGGAGGCAGGTTAGTGCTTTCAATTTCTATAGCAGACATTTTTTTTAATTCATCCAGAGCCCCCCGACAAACTACTGTGGCCTGGATGTGTAGGAGATTTTTTCCTCTATCATCTAATTACTAAGAGCCTTTCCAAGGTATCAGCCTTAGGCAGGGCTCTCAGTGGAGATCTTAGCCTTCATGCTAATAGTCATGTGGAATAGCCCTATTTGCCTTTGAGTTCCTTCTTCTTGACTCAGATCCCCCTTTCTTTCAGTCGTTGATTTTTTTCCCAGTATTTCTGTGTTTGAAGCAGAGGTTCCCTGATTTCTTGGCCCCTCATGTTCCCAGAAGTTGAATCTCTGTACTTTCTTGTCTTTTAAAAACACTTTCTACATGAAAAGATGTTCAACATCACTCATCATTAGAGAAATGCAAATCAAAACCCCTAGGAGGTACCACCTTACACCAGCCAGAATGGCCATCATCCACAAGTCTACAAACAATAAGTGCTGGACAGGGTGTGGAGAAAAAAGGAACCCTATTACACTGTTGGTGGGATTGTAAATTGGTGCAACCACTGTGGAAAACAGTATGGAGATTCCTCAGAAAACTAAAAATAGAACTACCATTTGATCCAGCAATCCCACTCCTGGGCATCTATCCAGAGAAAACCATGACTCGAAAAGACACATGTACTCCAATGTTCACTGCAGCACTATTTGCAATAGCCAAGACAGGGAAACAACCTAAATGCCCATAGATAGAGGAGTGGATAAAAAAGATGTGGTATATATACACAATGGAATATTACTCAGCCATTAAAAGGAACAAAATACTGGCATTTTTAGCAACATGGATGGACCTAGAAACTATCATGCTAGGTGAAGTCAGCCATACAATGAGACACCAACATCGAATGCTATCACATGTGGAATCTGAAAAAAGGACAGACTGAACTTCTTTGCAGAACAGATACTGACTCACAGACTTTGAAAAACTTATGGTTTCCAAATGAGACAGGTTGGGGGGTGGGGGGATGCACTGGGGGTTCGGGATAGAAATGCCATAAAATTAGGTTGTGATGATCATTGTGCAACTATAAATGTAATAAATTCATTGAGTAATATAGAAATAAATAATAAATAAATAAATAAAAACCCTTTCTAGAATAAGCACAAGGTGCTACGAGAACTATATTTTGGGGTGAGGGGGTTGTCTAACGCCAGGTATGGGAGTTAGTGGAAGGCTTCCTATGGGAGAATTCACCTATTTGTGGACCTTAAGACCAAGCACTCATTAGCCTGGCAAAAAAAAAAAAAAAAAATGTGTGTGGATTTGGGGTGACAGGTTGGAGGAAGAGGTGGGGTGAAGGTTGCAGGCAGAAGATAGCGCCCACGTGAACCTCCAAAGGGGAAAAAACAAACTCATTATCACATTCTGAGAAGCATACGTTCCAAGAACTGCAAGGAGTTTGGTGTGGAAAAATGGAATGAGATATGTAGTTGGTGAGATAAGTAGAGGCCAGTTCATGAATGGCCCAGGTGCCTGGTTAGGACCCTGGACTTTGCAGAGAATAGAGGGGAGATGAAAGTGACCGTCAGGTCACAGAGAATGAAATAATCAGGTTTAAACAAAAAACAAATGTAATAAATGTTGCTTATATAGATAAGTATACATACCTAGTTAGAAAGTGCTAAAACAACTTTGCACACAGGATGAGGATCCCAGAGGGCATTCAAGCACTAACTTTGGTGTTCCACCACGAAGAACCCTAAATCCTTACTGCAGGGTTAGGCAGTGTAGTGGTGCTCGCTCCAGTAGTCCCCACCTCTCAGGAATTTACCCCACCTGCTTTGGTGGAAAACAGACATTTTACAAATACAGACATTTTAGAAAAACACAGGCCTTTCAAGAATGTCTTCCGGAGTTCCCGTCGTGGCGCAGTGGTTAACGAATCCGACTAGGAACCATGAGGTTTCGGGTTCGAGCCCTGCCCTTGCTCAGTGGGTTAAGGATCCAGCGTTGCCGTGAGCTGTGGTGTGGGTCGCAGACGCAGCTCGGATGCAGCATTGCTGTGGCTCTGGTGTAGGCTGGCAGCTACAGCTCAGATTAGACCCCTAGCCTGGGAACCCAAGCGGGAGCGGCCCAAGAAATGGCAAAAAGAAAAGAAAAAAAAAAAAAAGAACGAATGTTTTCCCCCATCACCCTTTTCCTCGTCCCTCCCCACCAGCCCCTAAAACTCTGCCATAATTGTCCCTGGTGTAAGGAAAGAGCTGTGAGCAGCCGCAAAAGCCAGAAAACTAGACTAACCTGGGCCACTGGCCAGGGGGTCTATTTTTAGAACTTGTTCTCATTGCCTGTTTATCTTTCAGACTCAGCCTAATGTCTTCCAGGCGAATGTTAAAGCTATTTGGCTGGCTTGCAGAGGAGAGGAAGAAGGTGATCTAACACTTAAGAGCAGTGGCAATAGGGATAACCATTCCGACAGTGTGTTCTCATAACGTCCTCCCAGTGTACCCTTCTTGGCCTTCGATTCCTGTAAAGCCACTTACACAGGATTTATTCAAGCCCTTCCCAGCCACTTCTACTGGCTGTGGAATTTGGGCAGGTCACAAAGAGAAGATAATAGGTTATGGATTTCATAATCCATCAAGTATGACCAGAGCGCTGCTGTCCCTCCTGACCTCGGTTCCCTGGTGACTAAAATAGGGGTCTAACATCCTAACTGTAAACAGGCATTGGACACTAAAGCGCCCTCTACAGATAAAAATCACTTGGTCGTGATTCTCCTTTGTGTCTGGTTACTCAGGAAAAGGCGACGGTGCTTTCATTTACCGTAAAATCTGGTGAGTTATTTTAATCCATTCAAGCCGTAAAAGAGAAAAGGGCTAGCGTTTTGTCTCGATTTATATTTCCCTCCAGAGGAGAAACTAGGTGGCCCCTGGAATTCCACAGCATCTAAAATGTGCCGCGGGAAAACGCTCCGAAGGCGTGCAGGGAATTAACCCTTTCCGTTCCGCCGGCCGAGACCGACATTTAAGGGCGTCCTCCCCGGACTTGCTGTCCATTAGCCCCAGTTTACTCTGTAGCCAGATCCCATCTCTCCGGATCACCTTCCAGTTCTGCTGTCCGCTCTAGAGTTTCTGGGATGATCGATGGGCAAACCTCCGCTGCAGACCCGGCGTTCATCCCCTCCCTAACCCTCACGGTCCACCTTAAGGAGACTCCGCAGCCGAAAGTAGAGGCGGGTGTTTTGTTCTTATAAGGAGGAAAAGTTTCTTTGACATCCAGGAAATGAGTAACTCTGAAGTCCTTTAGAGCCCCCGCTGATGGAGGCCAGAAGGCGGGAGCCGGCTGGGGTATCACCGCCCGCGTCCCTCTAATTGCCCTGACGCTCCGCGGCAGCAGCCGCCAGACAGCCGATTCCGGGCCCCCGGGACCCGCGCGTGCAGCGGAGGCTCGCGCGGTCCCTCCCGCGCCAGGGAGCGGACACCAAGACTAAACGTAAGTCCCTGGCCTGAAGCCGAGAGGCTCTGCGTCCTCCCCAAGCATCTCGCGTATAGGAAGGAAGGAAGGGGACCAGGCGGAGGCGCGGTGGCGGATTTAAGAGGGGCGCCAGCTCAGCCTCCCAGGTTGGGGCTGACTTGGGAGACCCTGTTAAGGTGCCCGAGAGAATGTGGGGGTGGGCGGCTGTCCTCCCAGGTTCCCTTTCCGTCCTCGCGCCGCGCGGGGTCCTGCGCCCCAGCCTCTCGGCTTTAACCCCTCTCGAGACGCGGAGACCGTGGGTGCTTCCCTGCAGCCACGCGCCGCCGGCAGCTCCTCCTCCCCGCCGCACAGAACCGCCGCGCCGGAAGCGGGACCACGCTGTTGTTTGTGCGGACTCGCTGGTCCGTTACCTTCGACCGTCTGGGCAGATGCTAGGACAAAAAGGCCGAGTCTCCTTACTCTCTAGCCCGCTCCTTTCCCTCCTTCTTTCCCCTTCTGGAAACAGGGAGAGGGTGTGAAGCCTGCTTTTTCTTGGTTTAAATTAGTGAAGCTGTGCTGGGGCCGGATAAAGCCCTCGCTGCTTCCTCTTTCAGGGCTGTTGATGGAGAAGACCCCACGCTGTTCAGAACTTTCTCTAGGAGCTGCAGCTAGTTTCTGCCACCTGGCCCCTAAACCCATCCCGTCCTTTTCCCATTGTCTCCACTTTCCTGGCTGCCTGGTGGAGGGACTCCGAAGCCCCAGGGCTGGACTTCCCATCCAAAAGGCTTCTTCTCTTTAAAACCATAAATGCTACCTCCCAGGAAAGAAAAATATTTTACTGCACCTCTTGGGCACCACACGTTGCCTTTTGCTCCCCTGCCTAATGTGAGAGCCACCTAACCTCCCCCTCAAAACTGAAAGAGCATCGGGTACTGGTGGATCCTGGACCCTGGTCTTTTGATCCTAAATCAGTTTCAGAATCCTATTTTGTTGCTATTCCTCCCTTGGATTTGACCCAGGGCCCTTCCCTTTTACAAACCTGTTCTACCTAGGAGAGGCTTAAAGCTAATCTGTGCTGGGGTGCAGTCAAGTTAGCCTTGAAAATGGCTAATAGACAGGTAGAGTTGCTGACATTCACCTCTTTATTAACATAATAGGCCGAGCTTTCGCGTCCTCCTTTCGAAGCCTACGTGCCTAAGTGGCTTTCATTGTTTGCTAATTCCCTGTGTGCTGCTGCTGCCCCAGGCCATCCTGCCCTCATATTTTCCACTTGTGGGTAACCATAATATGGTTATACTGACTCTCCAATGGAAAGGCTTTCATTCAAGTGCTATCCTCTATCTCCATAATTTTCAAAGATGCAGCAGTTTCAAGCTCCAGCTTTCAGGGGTCAAGGATCTGAACTTTTAACCTCAAGCCATCATCCCAGAAGTTGTCACCTTACCGAGAACACCTCCCCAGCTCCTGCAACGCCCTAGAGGGAAACAAAGCAGAGGGGGTGTGAACTTCTTATCTGAGGACAAGAACAGGGAGGAACTTTTAGTAGAGGCTTCTGGCAAACTTGCCCACTTGAGAAGGTAACCTCTCGGAGGAAACGTGTTTTTGTAATTTTTCCCTTCTTGGATCCCCTGGGAGTCAATCAAGAGAAAGAAAGTGGGGGGATTCTGTCTGAGAGAGAGGGTGCTCCTCTGGGTGGGAGCCCTCACAGCGCTGTTCTCACATGTCTGAAGGAGTGGATGGAATGCCTTGGAGCTTCTGGAAAGTACTTCTTGTGAGGGAAAAGGGAATGAACTGGCAATATTTTCCCCAAGGATGAGAAGCCCAGGGGGACATGGCTATGGCCTTTGGGACTCCCCGCATTGTCACTCCAAGAAAGGAAAAGACTTGCTCTGTCTGCCTCCGAGGCATACTGGGTGGGAGAAGCAGGACAGGTCTTACTCAGAAGTAAGGAGGAACTTGCTCAGTAGGTAATGCGCTGCCATCACTTTCAGCAGACAGGTGGCCATCAACACTTACGAAGGAGAAAGTCCCTGCAGAGGCTGAGACTCTGTGGCTCCCTGTTTGGGTGGAGAGTCCCCTCAATAGGAATGAGGAGGTGGGAGGGCAGCCCCCTGGGGGCTTCTGGGGAAGGCTTAACTCTCTCAGTGTCCTAAAGGAGGAACAAGTGCTCCAGGTGTGTTGGGCAGCTTAGGGGCAGGAGCTTGCTTGTGGCTGGGACTAATCTTGACCTGCTGGGGAGGGGGACACAGCCATGAAAATGCTAAGAGCTGATAATAAATAACCTCCAAGGCTGCTGCTAGCCTGTTCTATCAATTGCATGAATTAGAATCAGATGCTCCCTCTCTACAAGAGGATGGCACCCTAGTGCCATTTAGAAAAAGGGCCTCAGAGTTCTTGTTGTGGCTCAGCGGCAATGAATCTGACTAGTATCCATGAAGATGTGGGTTCGATCCCTGGTCTTGCTCAGTGGGTTAAGGATCTGGTGTTGCTGCAAGCTGCAGCGTAGGTCACAGACATGGCTCAGATCTGATCTTGCAGTGGCTGTGGAGTAGGCTGGCAACTGGAGCTCCGATTTGGCTCCTAATCCGGGATCTTCCATATGCCTTAGGTGCAGCCCTGAAAAGCGAAAAACATAATAATAAATAAATAAAAAGAAAAAGGGTCCTCATCTGGGTGGACATAGCTGGGCAGGCAGCATGTGAGCTGGATTCATCCTCACCACCCCTTGTTAGGTGTATTTGATCAGTACACCACCTATACAACCGTACACAACAGCCCTGATAAACCATAATTGAGGGCTTAACATTTGCTAAGTTTTTTTTTTTTTTTCCCAGAAAACCAGTTTGCCTCTATTAATTCATTAAATCTTCACAGTAGCCCAGTGACATAGGTATTGATGTCCCCATTTTATACTGGAGGAAACCAAGGTACCGAGAAGTAACGTATTTGGAAGCTCGAATGCTAAGCCCCAGTCACTGAGCAGTCACAGAACAAGAAGTAGATTGAGCTTCGAAAGCTAGTTTGATTGAGGCCCTCATGAGAAAGAAGAAAGATTGCTCTTTTCTGTCTCTATCAAAGGAAGTAATACCCACTCTCAGCTCAGAAGGAAGAAGATGGAAAGCTCATCTGGCAGCTGAAAGAAAGGAAGGAAAGAGGCAGGCCTGGCCCCAGCCTCCAAAGGCTTGCCTTCTGAATTGCTTGGTAGTAGGAGGTGGCAAATCCAGTTTGGCGCCTGGCATGAGGGTGATGAGTAAGTGCTGCCTGGGTGTGGTGTGGAGGGGAAAGGCCCTACAGGGCCTCTGACCTGGGCAGCAATGGGCAATAGCAGAAATTTCTGAAGATGCTGTTCTGATGCTATCCTGTCCAGTGGTGTTCACCTGCAAATGCCCTTCCCAAGCTCTTCCAGGAAGCCTTTCCAAAATGCCATTTCACAGCAGCATATACATTATCTCTTATTTTTCACTCTATACATCTCAGTACTTAATTAGCTAGAATCAAGCATTTTATTACAGACACTCTATAGACAGTATTTTAAACAAAATAAGCTTCTCAGCCAATGAGAAAGTCATGATATCTCTTGGAAAGGGTAGGCTGGTGCCCAACACATTTCCCAGAAGGATGATGTTTACTCTACATCATGTCACCTGTTCCAGGGTCTTGCTCTTAGCTGTGCCCACTGGGAAATCCTAGCTCCACAGTTTTTAGAAAGGTTTGGACTTGGGCTACTGAGTTATCTCAAGAGAGCTCCCAGAAGTGGGTATACAAATAAGATTGCTTGTGTATCAATTTGCAAGGAGACTTTGTCACCATCATGCAGACTGGGTGATACCTGGGAAGCCACATGGGAAACCATGGATCAGAAGGCAGCTTGTGCTTGGCAAGCTGGATTCAAATCAGAGTAAGGGACTAATGGTCCCATAGCATGGGCTCTGTTTGCTTCCTTGGCCCTCTTGCCAATGAGAAGATACCCTCATGGTAGACCAGTACTCCTATGTATCTCCTTGGCCAGTCCCTTCAGTGCAGTGTTTACCAGTAGGACTTCTCCCTGTCCTCTTTCATAATTTAGCAGTTTTAACTTTACTCACTTATTTAGTGCTTTAGAAGCATTAGCTCCCAACTACATTGAGTTGCATTTGCACAAGTTAAAGAACCACTATAAAATTTTAGGGTTGTAGGTTCAGACCACAGGGGTAAATGCTATATGCTATGTGCAAATCAAGGGGATGGTCAGATGGATGGGTCAACCAGAAGTCAAGGGTAGAGCTGATGGTCCCCAATCAGCACGGATGCTCGAGGAAATGGAAGCTCCAATTACTGTAGCTCCTGTGTGAGCCTGGGGGTGAAGCAGTCCTAAGGCAGTGCTTGCTTTGGCTGCCTTAGCCACCTGGCCTGCCCCACTGGCCTCTTTGGATTTAAAGCACTGTTCCTGCTCTCGGTCCAGACCTGGCTCATCTTTAGTAAGCCACAGCCTCCAGGTGCCCCAGAGCCAAGAAGGAATGACTCACAAGGGCTTTGGTGTAGGGCAGACTGGGATTGAGTCCTAGCTCCACTGTGCAGGAGTTAAGTTTCCTCAGTAGTTGGGCAAGTGCTTTGACTATTCCAAGCTTTGATTTTGTCAGGAAAAATGGGGGTAACCCCTCACAGGGCCTGCGTAGAATGCACTGAGCACAGTGCCTGGCGCAGAGCAGCATCTGGCTAGTAGGAGCTCTTAAAGACAGTAGAGGTCATTCGAACATCTACATTCTCTGCCAGATGGGGACCCTCACTTCCCCATTAATGCCCCTGTTCCCTCCTCTGAGGCCTGGGCAGAGGGCCAGGCCACAGGGACCCAGGTGGTGAGAAAGAGATCATTGGTACCCTTGCATGTGGTTCGTTCGTAGCTGAGGACAAAGCTGCCCATCCTGACCTTTCCACCATTGCTGGGGGAGGGAAAGTCAGGTTTTCTGTGTGGTCTGAATCGGTACCCAGAGGCAAGAGAAGGATGAGAACTTTTTCTAGGAGAGGAAGGAGAATCGTTTGGGAGCTCCCCAGAGGTGTGCAGGATCCTCCTGAGCAGTCTGGGCCCTGTGACATTGTCCTGTAGAAAGTGCTATCCCCCTACATCCATACGACCTACCCTGTGACATCAGTGGAATGGAAGCACCTCATAGGTGACATCACTGTTGCCCGAGGCAACACCTCCACCTTAAGTTGAACAGGGAGGACCAAGAACCACCCAACTGTAAGACACACTTTGAAGGGGAGGAACACAGGAGGTGTAACATCCATGGTATGTTTCTCAAAGGATGGGCCAGGGAGGAGGGTGGGGCCATGAGCCAGTTGGTGGAGGATCTTCGGGCCTTGGATCTAGCCCCAAGGGAACAGGGCACAGAGCTGACAGCTGCTGTCTTGCTTAGTTCTCGGAGCAAAAAGCAAGACTTCTAAGGGTTTCTGTGGCTCCCATGGCTCTGGGCCTCCCTTCCACAGCCTGAATCAATCTGTGAAGGGAGTGGTGCAAGAGTAGGCCAGGGCAGTGATGGGGGGGTCAGAAAAGTGGCTTTCCCTTCTTCACTGACACCCCCAAAGGAACGTGAGAAACAAGAGCACCCACATCCTTCTATGAGGGCTGACTTAAGAGGGAATCTTCACTCCTTGATGGAGTGAGTATGTACTTCGTATGCATCTAAGATGTGCTAAGGATTCCGTGTCCTCAGAGAGCTTTGTGATCAAACGTGCATAGAGGAGGAATGTCTGGAATCCACTGACCCAAGAGTTGGTACCAGCTTGAAATAGAGGCAAGGTCTCAGAGTTCACCTCTCACCCAGCTCTGGCATCCCCAGGGAATTCTAGGTGGACTAAATGAAACTGGAACTCCCTCCCCTGAGTAGTTCATGAAGGAATTCAGGGGTGTCTGAGCTATATCTGAGATTTGGGGAGTGGTGTTAGAACAGCCAGGGGTGTCCACGGTGTCCTGACAACGGACAGAATCCCACAAAGTCTGAGTGTCAAAGGGGAGAAGCAACAGCCAGATCACCGATCCCAGGTCCCCTCCTGCTGCCACTGGCTCTGTGATATTAACAGATGGGGGCTCAGTCTCCCAGTCTTTTTAATGGGGACAGTAATATTCAGAGCACTTTGAGATCCTCAGATGGAAATCCCTAGAAAAAAAATTCAAAGCTCACAATTTCCAACTCACTTCTAGGTGAATAACACTGGGACACTCACTACCGCTCAGCTTCCCATGGAAGCTCTCCTGGACTTTCTCCCTCTGGGTCATTTCCCTGCAGCAGATGCAGAAGGGTCTCCTATAAGCTGCATCAAACCGAGGGGAGGGCGTGGTCAGAATTTTGGCCCTGCTTGTTGGTGCAAAACCATGTGCTCATAACAAACTCTTCTCCCGGGATCCTGTTTCAAGAGCCTTCTTAGGAGCAGTCAGAGGACCCGCCTGAAGTTCATGAACAGGTCCTTTGTTTGCAGAGACTTTGTTTGAGAGTCCCTGAGGGAGGCGGGATGTAGCATGCCTGGGCTGGAGACAGCCCCACCCCCACACCCACCCCGTGAACTGCCCGCCCCGCATCCCCCCAATGCATGTTTGCCTCTTCCTCCCAGATGTCTCCCCTCCAAACAGAGCCCCCAGGCTCAGAGGAGCCCTCACTCCCTTTTCCTCACCCACTGCAGAGGAGGTTTCCTGCACTTTTGGCTGAAAAGCCAGCTCAGATATCCCAGTTTACACTCCTTGAATCTCTGGGTGGAAGGCACCATTAAGTCTAACTCACTGCTTCATGCCCAGATAGCACCTAAATTGTAACCTGCTTTTCCCAACACAGTACAGGGAAGGAGAGCCCATAGATGCCTATTTAATGTTTCATGGATACCAAGTCACTGAGTAGCACTGTATCCTGGGAAGTTGGGAGACTCGAAAGTCGGACAGTCCTGGGTTTGAATCCCAGCTCTGTGATGTTGAATGAGTGGCCTACCC
The DNA here is from genome assembly GCF_054392235.1 of Sus scrofa. Lineage (NCBI taxonomy): Eukaryota > Metazoa > Chordata > Mammalia > Artiodactyla > Suidae > Sus > Sus scrofa. The sequence goes on along the minus strand of NC_139396.1, from coordinate 137,951,481 downwards.
TCTCTGTGCCTGTTTCTTTATGAGGATAGGGCCTCCTTCAGAGGTTTATTGTGAGGTAAAGCATTTTGCACAATGCTTACATCGCAGTAAGTGCAGTGCATTGGTTGTGCTCCACTAAACCTTCCTGTGGCTGTCAGAGGCATGTGGCTGGTCTGGTGCTCTCCAGAAAGAGAATTGTTAGTTACTCTAGCAAGGGCTGTTTCTCTCTTCTCTTGCCTAATTTGCACCGAACCCTGTAGTCCTCCATGTGTCTTCCATTTCTATAAGGCTCTCAAGCAAGGAGGTGGGTGTCAAGGAAGGAGGCAGCTGGGGGTCAGATGTTCATTCCTGGGTCTTTTTCTTGGTCAGTGTCAGTAGTGAGTCAGGTGCCTTTAGATGAAGGCTGTCTGGACCTAAAGTGGCTCTGATCTGTCTCTAGGGAAGCATCGGGAAGGGTTTTTACTCACATTTCCTGAAGTGCTTACAGTGTTAGAGCTTTGCTTTTCTGATGGGAGGGTGCCTCTGAGGAAAAAATGTAGAAGTTACTTCATCCAAGAACAGCCCACTCCACTCCCTTGTCAAATTCCTGCTCCTGGGAAGAAAAGCACTGAGGTTCTGTTCCCAGTCCTGATTCCTTTTATTCATTCACTTATTCATTCATTCATTCAGCAAGAATTCATTGAGCGCCTGCACTTTTAATGCTGAGCATCAGAAACCAGGAGTTCCCATCATGGCTCAGTGGTTAACGAATCCGACTAAGGAACCATGAGATTGTGGATTCAATCCCTGGCCTTGCTCAGTGTGTTAAGGATCCAGCATTGCTGCGAGCTGTGGTGTAGGTCGCAATCATGGCTTGGATCCCGCATTGCTGTGGCTCTGGCGTAGGCCGGTGGCTACAGCACCTATTAGACTCCTAGCCTGGGAACCTCCATATGCCGCAGGTGCAGCCCTAGAAAAGACCGAAAAAAAAAAAGAAAGAAAGAAAAGAAAAAAGAAACCAGCTCTGAGAGTTCCGGTTGTGGCTCAGCAGGTTATGAACCTGACTAGTATCCATAGGGATTCAGATTCGATCCCTGGCCTCAGTCAGTGGGTTAAGGATCCGGTTTTGCCACAAGTTGTGGTTTAAGTCACAGGTACAGCTCAGGTCCTGTGTTGCTGTGGTTGTAGCGTAGGCTGGCAGCTGCAACTCTGATTCAACCCCTAGCCTGGGAACTTCCATATGCTGCAGGTGCAGCCCAAAAAATCGTTTTTAGAAAAGAGAGAGAAAGAAAAGAAACCAGCTCTGGCTTCTCCTCAGCACTCAGAAGGAGTGGAGGACCTTTCAGTGTTGTTGCTGCCAGATGGGCAGGAGGGAGCAGTGAGCTTCCCAGGTGCCAAGCTTCCTGCTCTCCTTCTGGGCCTGCAGAAGAAAACAGGGAGGTAGAGAAAACTTAGCCCTGTCCCCAGGTTTCTGGAGTTGCTGCAGGGATGTGGGCCACCCCCTCTTCCTAGAGGAGTGCCTAAGATGCACCCAGCAGGATTTAACAAGTCAAGAGGCAGACCTGGCCTCATCACCAATACCAGTGCCAATACCAATGTCCTTTACAGAGCATGACTATGTGACTGCCAGGCCAAGTAGGTGCTGATGTCACAACAAGTAGGAGAGCCAGGATTCAAACCCAGGCCTCCGATTCCAGAGTTTGGCCCCTTTGCTACTAAGCCTCTCCAAAGTGTTAAGCTCTTCTGAGCTGAAGAGCTTCGGACTTTTTCTTTCTGGGCAATCTTGGGATGGAAGTATGTCCAGGTGAACTTGGCAGTATCCATGACTGCTTACAGCCAGCCCCAAGCTGACCTATCACTGCTTTGAACCTTCTTTATGCTGGGCACAGCGTCGGGCAGGTGCCAGGGCAGGGCATCCTCATCATCACTCCGTCGCTGTGGCTGGAAAACCACATGGTGGTAAGTCGTTGTTTTGTGTCATTCACGGAGTGGGACTCTGTGTTCACAGATGATTCTGGGGTCATTTTCTAACTGCTCCCGGCCTTCCCTAGGCCCCCTGCTTCCCCTGGAGCAGAACTGGCTTGCTCTGAGTGATGCACCCTGCTGTGGGAGGACAGGCCAAACGCCAGCGCCAGCTCTGCTTTCAGCCCAGGTCCCTGCAGCAGAGAGCACAGCCAAGAGGCTGACCGCAAGCTCTTAAGTTTTTTACAGCTGGGTTGGCCCCCTTCTTGCCTTTGTGTCTCTTGTTGTTCCCCTTTATTAAGATAAAAGGGGTTTTTAGATCTTTGCAGTCACAGAGCTTGTGACTGAGAGTGTGTGTGTGTGGGGGGGTGGCAGGGGGAAGGGGGAGGCCCAGCGTGTGCTTCGCTTCTTCCCTTTCTCCAGCCCAGCTGGGCCCCAAGCCTCAGGGGACCAGGATGGGAGCACAGTCTGGGATTTCACCATGTGGGGGCCAGAACTCCACTAAGCCAGGAAGGGAGTAACAGGAGTAAGGGTGGGGAAGGGGAGAGAGTGGGGAACCCGCCTTTCTGTGGCCAAGGAAAAGCCCCCCCAGGGTCTGTCCCTACATGCCTAGGAGGCCAGGTTGTCTTCCTGAGCTGGGCTCTCTTTGTTCCCATGCCTGGATCACAGGGAGGGGGCTGCTGGGCCCTGGCCATCTATTGAATCCCATCCATCCTCAGCTCAGCTCTGAGAAGGGGGAGGCCTTGTCTACTCTTTGTTGTCCTTTGTATTTACTCTCTGGTTCCTGCTCCACCCCCTGAAGTCTCCTCCCCTAAGCCTGTGTGTTTGCACTTGTCTGGAGCCTGTGGCAAGAGTAGGCTTTGTCTTGCTATTTTGCTGCTGTGCTTGGAGGCCTGGGGTGTTGATAACATCAGGTGACAGGAGACACAGGGGACAGGTTTTAGGAACCCTGTTCTGCCTGCCCTGACGTGAGTGTTCTTGTCCCCACGTGCAGGCACTCCGGTGGGTGAGATGGGCACCCCTGCAGGCAGAGGGGAACTTCCAAGAAACACAAGTTCAAACCATACCAGCATCTGACAGTCATGAGGGCTGCTTTGCCCATCTCCTTGGGAAATAGTTAGCACTGTGCTTCTAGTGTTAAAATGAACCCTGTGATTTCAGGTCTAGAAACCTGACGTGCGGGTGGGGGGCAGGATCAAGGGAGAAAATGCATCCTTCCTAAGAATGGAGGACATTTATAGGGGGCTTCTTTGGAAAGTGGTGTCTCCAGTGTGTATGAGCTAGTATGTGCCCAAGTTCCCATGTGTCCTTAACACAATGAGCAGGCAGCCCTGTGTTTGGTTTCTGCCTGGAGCTCTGCAGAATGTCAAGGCAAACAGGCCTGCCTTGGCCCTAGAGGAGCCCTCACTATGGAAGGCAATGGGATAAGATCAGAACTCAGGTCGGCAGTGCTCCGTAATGAAAGAGCAGCATGGGGTGCTCAAGGGTCTAGAGTCGCCGGCCTGGCCTGTCTGGCTCCTCTGCTCTCTTCCTGCTTGTGTCTCCTTGAACAATCGCTCAGTCTTTCAGCACCTTGGGCTCCTGCCTGGGGAAGGGGGCTGCTGCACAGGCGAGAAAAGCTAAGAATAGAGTCTTGGGGAGCAGGGTCCCTGCTAGGGGCACATCTGTGGAGGCACCATCTACACAAGGCACCAGATCCAGATGCCTGCCGGCTCTCAGAGGGGCTTAATAAATCTGCTGTTTCTCTCTCTTTGTTCTTCTATGCCTTTCAAGAAAGGATTGAACTCAAGATTTGGGGGAGGGGAGGATAGGGAAGACATGAAGCAGTTTCTGAAATGGGCTGGCTGTGAGGCACATTGGGTAGGCTTAGGTGTGGACATTGCAGGAATAGTGGGGAAGTCAGTCTATCTAGGTGTTAAGAAGACAGCTGAGAACCTGAAGGGGCTGGGGCAGGCCTGAAGGGAGCCGAGGGTCCCTCTAGAGCTGACTGGGACCAGGCGCTGAATATCAGCCTTAAAGTTCAGACCTGTGTCTAATGGGCCCAGGGGAGCCCTCCAGGGCCAGTTCTACCTGAGGGAGCTGGGAATTAGGGAGAGCTCAGAGGAGCTGATTCCAAAGGTCCATGCCAACCAGGTGGGAGGGCCCCATCCATGTGGAATCCCCAGGCCCTAGTGCAGAGCAATGGCTGGGGAGGCTGGCGGTGCCCAGTGGAAATGGGAAAGTCAGTGGGGGGGGTACCTGGTGCTTTGAGACTCCCTCAGCCTCCCAGGGCTGCAGTAACAGAAGACCACTAACATGGCAGCTTAAAACAACAGAAATCTACCCTCTCATAGCACTAGAGGCCTGAAGTCTGAAATCAAGGGCCTCGAAGGGCCACACTTCCTCCAAACACTCCATGGGAGAATCCTCTCTTGCCTCCTCCAGCTTCCAGTGGCTCCAGGGTGTCCTGGGCTGTTGGAAGCATCGCTCCGACCTCTGTTACCCCCCTCCATTTCTCTTTGTTTTCTCCTTTTCTGTCTTTTTATGAGGAGGCTTCTTATTGGATTTAGGTTAATCCAGAGCTATCTCATCTCAAGATCCTTAATTATATCAGTAAAAACGCTTCTTCTAAATAAAGTCCAATGCACATGGTCTGGGGGTTAGCACCTGAACTTGTCTTTTTAAGGGCTGCTGTTCAACCCACTGCAGTGGCTATTGGATTCGAGGTGCTCTGGGGAGTATGGATGAGAAAAAGGAGGATGGGCCCTGACTCAGGGCTGCTAGGGAAGCCCTTCCTTGTCTCTGTGACCTGCAGGCCTCAGTCTGTCTGTCCCAAGGCACTGTGATTTTCCACGAGTCCCTGTTGGTTAGACCCTCTGCTGTGGGGAAGTCAGGCAGCATGGCCAGATGGAAGGATGCCCTGTCCTTCCTGGGAGTTTGATGGTGCCCCTGCCTTCTGCTCCTCTTGCCCGCCAAGGGATACACATGAGCTGCGATGGAGGAGCAGGAACAGGAAAAGGATGTGGGCTCTCCCACTGTCCTTCCTGCACCTGGGCTGGCCAGCTGCATGACCCTGGTCCAGAGGATGGGGTTGGCATCCTGGTGACTTTTTGGGAACTTCTCCCTCTTCCACAAGTGGGCCTTGAGGAAAATGCATGCTTTGGCAGGTGTGGCTGGGCACCTTCGGTGAGTCTGGCCAGTCTGGCCAGGGGGGACAGCAGAGCTCACCTCAGTAGAAAGGCTGCTCCCCTCACACTGTACACTTTCACACAGGCCCATCAGTAGGTCTGCGAGGGCAGGGTCTTGCCTCTCCACTCCCTCCCCCATTCTGTCCTGCTCCCCCATCCCCACCAGGGCCCAGTCTTGACTCCTGGGGTTTTCCCGGGGTTAGGGGAGGGCAGTGGGAATCCAGCTGTCAGTCCTACAGACCCTAGGCCTTAGTCTGTAATCTGAGTGCTGCTGAGTGCACATCCATGAGGCCACATGGTCCCTTTCTATTTTCTCCTAGTCTCTGGAGAGGCCTTGGGAAGGCCTGTGTAAACCCCTTAGCAAAGACTGATTTTTTTTTTTTTTTTTTTTTTTTTTTTTTGCTTTTTAGGGCCGCGTCTGTGGCATATGGAAGTTCCCAGGCTAGGGGTCCAATCAGAGCTGCAGCTGCCAGCCTACGCCACAGCTCATGGCAGTGCCGGATCCTTGACCCACTGAGCGAGGCCAGGGATTGAACCCACATACTAGTCAGATTCTTAACCCACTGAGCCACAACAGGAACTCCTGGTTATAATTATTCTGAGGGTGGCTGCTGGGACCAACTGGGAGATACTGGAATAGAGTCAGCACTGGGACTGGGGAGGCAAGTTGAGCCAGGAGTTAGTTCAAGGGGTCTTGGGTGCAGAGGGACTAGAAGGTGGTGGTATGATCAAGAAGGAGAGTGAGAAAGGGAGTCCAGGGGTCAAGGGCAGCTTTGAGGAAAGCTTGGTGGGGAGGCAGGTGTGGCAGTGGGCAGGAGAGAAGAGGCATGTGAGGGGCTGCATACAGCGGCCCACAGCTCTGGGTGGCCCCCTGATATTTTCTTTGCCTCACATGGTTTTTAAAAATTTTTCGAAAGAGTAGACAGTATTGTGAAATGGAAAGATTTTGATAAAATTCAGATTTCTGGCTTCTCTTGGGGGAGAAAAAAAGATTGCACCATGTTGGGTATACAGAGCATGCAATATGGTAGCTTTCACTATGGGGAATTGTCCCCTCCCTGCCCAACTCCTGCTCCAGACATGTCCCCCACTGCCACTTCTGCTCCCCGGGAAGCTGGAAGGAGATAAGGGAAGGAGCCCAGGAGCCATGAGGGTGGCAGATCCCAGGAAGGTATGCCTGGCTAGTGGCCAAGACCCAGGACCTGCTGGGGGAGAGGTGGAAGGTGACTGGAGGAGGCAGAGATGCTGCAAAGACACTCAGAAGAGGAGGCCCTCAGGGCCCAGAACTGCACTCTTTCTACCCACTTTCTCAATTAATTTTTGTTGGTCCTCTTCCTTCCTCTTTCCTCACTTCCTTTCTTTACCTGCCCCTCCCTCCCCTCCAAGTGCCCAGGTCCCACCCCAGTGCCACGCAGCCTCCTCCTCCCCTCCCAGTCTCTCTCCCATCCCCCTTTCCCATCTCCACGTGAGGTGCAGATAAAGAGAAACCTCAGCCTGAGATGCCTCAGTGGTGGGTGGTGGCCTTGCCCTCCCTGGGCCTTTCTCCTCTCCAGCCCAGGAGCTTCATCCTGGAAGGGCAGAAGCCAAAGACTGCAGAGCTGCCCTTATGGAACCAGAGTCTGTCTGTCCCCTGGTCCTGAGTTAGGCCACAAGGAAGGAGTATGTAGAGTCCCATCACTCACACAGCCAGCCGTCTCCTCCCAAGGACGTGATGAGCCACCTCCCACTGACACACTGGGTACCTGCAGGTACACAGCCTCAGGTGGTGCCTGGAGGAGGTAGGGGTGGGGGTTGGGCAATATTCAGCTTCAGGACCTCACTGGAGCTGTAGGTAGGAAGACAAGGACTGATGGACCAACTGACACAGTAAAGAGCAGGAAGGTGGCCTGATCTGCAGGGGTTCGAAAAAGGGCAGGCTCCAGGGAGAAGGGGCCCCTGAGCTGGCCGTGAAGGTAGGTGCTATTGCACTCTTCCAGGAAGCTGGTCAGACTCCAGCATGGGGCATGGGCTCTGCTAGAGAGAAGTGTGGAATCGGGGATGAGACAGATAGGCTGGACCAAGGAGGAACACCCCGACAGGGCTCAGACAGACTGCTCCTGGGGCCCAAGTTCCAAACCAAGACTGAGGGTCAAACACGTGCTCCACATGCATCCTCTCTCTTCTTACAGTCCTATTTCTCCAAGGCCTGGGAAGCTTGAGGGACAGCCAACTGATGATTTGGTGGTCGCCACTGGCAGTGGGGGTGGGCAAGACTCACTCAGTTTCCCATCAGCTCCTGGAGAGCAGAGGAGGGGAGGCAGAGGGAGGGAGGCAGATCCATCACATACTCAGACCAGGGCATCTTAGAGGCCACCCAGGGAACCTCCCTGACCATCATTCTCTTCGTAAGATGGGGAAGTTGCAACTACCTAGCTGGTATCTGAAAATTCAGTGACAGACACAGGCGGAGTACTTAGCTTCCTCTCGGGTGTTAATGAAAACTTCACCCCTCATGACACCTCTCATGTCTGTGAGGGTCCACAGGGTGATGTCTAGCCTGCCCGGACCACTTCCACCTTCACCCACCCTCCTGATCAAGTGTGTCTCCTCTTTAGGCCTCAGTTTCCTCATCTGTAAAATGGAGCTTAAATGAGCACATCTCTAAATTCTGCCTTTCTTAAATTTGTGGATTTATTTTCCCCAAACAACATGTATCTCATTAGCCAGGACTGTGAAACCCTGGCACTGGGCCAGGCGCACAGGAGGGGTTCAGCCCAAACTTATCAACAGTTTGGATCCCTTGGCCCCTTCTTTCTCAGGAGTCCCAAGCAGTGGGACCCTAAGCAATAGGAAAAGGACTCAAGTCACCCCATGGGGCTTGGGTTACAAGTGCCCTCCTGCGCCATCAGTCCACCTTCTTTTTACATTTTGTAAGCACACAACAGCTCTCCTTTTGGCTCTGAAGATGACACAGGGCCTGAGCTACTTTTGCTGTGCTCATTAGCAGAGCTAATTGTATCTGACAAGCTAGGGGCATGGGGCAAACCCTTAGTAATCTCTGAGATCTGGGCTACAGCGACACTGCGGGAGCCCCACCCTCCTCCTACCCTGAGGCCTACCTGGCTTTGGAAGGGGTGGTTCTAAGACTGAAGGAGGCACTAGGACCACCTGGAGGTGCTGGCCCCACCCCTGGAATGGCTGGTTAGCAGGTCTGGGACGGCACTTGAAAACATGCATGTCTAACAAGTCCCCAGGGGAAGTTGGTGACACTAAACCTGTGACCACCTTTGGAGAACCACTGTCCCGGGGTGCTGCCAGGCTGCTGAGAAAAGTGTCCCTGCAGCTGAGGCTACGGTGAGCCAGCCCTTGGGGGCAGATGGGTGTTGATGAACACCTTGTAAGTAAGTCTCCACCTCTTCTCAGTTTGTTGTAGGAATTCTGTCTGGAAGGAGAGGGTATGATGGTGGATGTGGAGCCAAGCAGGTGGGCTCAGGGAAGGTCTCCAGACAAGGAAGATCCCCCCTCAAAAGATCAGCAATGAAACTCCCTCTACGATGTTGTAGCCTATTGCTCACAGCCACTGATGCCCCAGCTCATCCTGCCCTGAGAGGGTACTCAGTGGCCATCTGCCTCCCTCGTGGATTGTGGTGTTTTTACTACTGAGGATTATGCCACACTCATCTTTGTGGGCCCTGTAGCACCCAGCATGTTCCTGGCACACAGGAGTGCTTTGTAACTATAGCTTGGACAGAACTTGGGCTTTGGTGGAGGCAGAGTAGGGTTTCTCAGCCCAGCTGTGCCTTTTCTAATCGTATGACTAGGAAATTACTTCTCTTGGGCTTGGTTAACCCACCTGTGAAAGAGGGATCACACCCACAACCCACAAGCTTACAGGAGTCACTGTGTGCAGTGCCCAGTGCATCCTAGTGAGAGCTTGATAAACAGAAGTGTGTCACTATTATCCAACTCTCAGTGGCATTCATTGAATTAATTCTAGTGGTCCTAGGGGGCTGCAAGAGTGAAGGACCCACAGAAGAGAGGGTACAGTTTGGATTTCTCCCCCAGGGTCTGGGGCTTTGGGCCAGGCTCAGAGTAAGGGTCTGAGTAAACCATTGGTCCAGGCCAACCACCTGCAGCCCTCTGCCCCCATGACCCTGGCCCTTTGCCAGGCTAAGTTTAGCCATGACCTTCAAGGGCCGCCACGCTCTGTGGGCAGGGGTGGGGGTGGAGAGGAACTCGGCAGGTTTCCTGCCTGCTTCCTGGCAAGGCCGCCTACGAAACCCTCCAAGTGACCCAGGTTTATTTTCAAAGCAGAACCCAACTGGATGTCTCAGACTACATGTATGGGGCGGCCTGGTAGAGGTGAGAGCTTTGGGCCAAGGCAGAGGTGAACATCCTTGAAATTAGGGGAAGAGGGGCCCTTTGGTGAGGCGTGTGTGTGTGTGTGTGTGTGTGTGTGTGTGTGTGTGTACATGTGCACAAACATGCATGCATGTGTCCATGGTTTTGTGAGAAGCTCCCGGGTATTGTCCTGTCCCTCTGATCTCTATAAGTCTGGATTTTCTCCCCTCATTCTTCTGACCCCCAGGGCAGTGCTCCCTGTGGCTTGGTTTGGGGAAGGGAAGAAGCAGAGGCTGAACTCCCTACTGGCACGGAGGAGCAGCCACCCTGCTCTCCATCACTTAGGTGCTCAGGCAGAGCCAGACCGTGAAGAAGGTATCGGGAGCAAAATGACAGCTGGGATCCCATCCAGTCCCTGGAAGGGAAGGGATGGCTTGCACAGGGAGTGAGTCAGAAGCAGCTCCACCTCCAGGAGGATTCAGGGCTCCAAAGGCTTCTCCCTCTTTGCTGGGGGGCAGGGTGGACTGAGTGGCGTGCCAAGAGACAGCAATCCTAGGGAGGATTTTATGCTTTCAGAGCACTTTTGAGCGTGTGTTCCTCTGCCCCAGGACTTGGGCAGGGCTGGTGTGTGTGACAGGTGAGAAAAGAGGCCCATAGAGGCCAAGGGGGAAGGAGCTGGTGTTGTAAGGTCCCTACTCTATGCCAGGCACTGTGCTCAGCACCTGAGATGGATGGTATTGCTTAACCCTCCTTCCCCCGTCACCCCACCAAGAAGCAAGGCCTGCTATTAACATCATCTCACAGGCAGATCAGTGGAGCCCTAGAAGCTAAGTGACTCACCCACAACTCCTCAGCAAGGAGCAGAGTCAAGGTTCAAACCCAGGCCTGTCTGCTTCTACAGCCCAGGCTCCTTCCTATTTCTCCCATGCTCCTGTTGAGTCTTGTTTGTAACCCTACTGTTATCAGTGTCCCTGGGACTGCCTTACATCCTGCCAGGGTTCCTTGTAGGGACATCTGTGTGGCCCACTGTATCACAGACCCCTGCAGGCAGGTTCAACTGCTCACAGCCACCCTTTTATAAGAAAAACTGCTTAGGGGCAAGCACTTTGCTAAATGCTTTCTATGCATTATCTCCTTTAAAACAGCAAGTGTTATTCCCATTTTACAGATGAAGAGACTGAGGTTCTGAGAAGTTGAATGCTTTGTCCAAGGTTACAATATCTAGCAGGGGCACTTGCTGGATGCTAACCCTGTCTCCTCCAGAGTCCATCCTCTTAACCCCTCATGCACGGTATCCAGTTGCTCCAGTTGGTTTGGAGTTTTGAGCCTTGCCTGCCCCAGTACAGCCCATCATCTCCCAGCAGGCATGAGGATGTCCACAGGCAGCCCTATGGAAGCTGACAGGTAGAGAGGAGAGGGCTTCCTGGTCATAGGACTTGGTGACGGCACCCCTCCCCAGCTGATGGCCTCCTACCCTGAGCTGGCATAGAAACTGACCTCTGGAATCAGGTGTTGCCAGAGACTTTTACTGTGCCTTGTCAGCATCTGCTGTGCCCAAGTGTGGCTGCCTATAGTACAGAGGCCCTGAAGGGCCTCAAACCCCCCAAATTACCTCCTAACTGTCTGCTGCCTGGTATTCTATTATTAGTACTCAGGCCTGTATCTTAAAACTCCGATCCACATTAGTCAGCCAACCTTGCAGTTTTCCCTTGGATCACCCTGGCCAAATTTTCCGCTGATGTTTTTCTAATGTGGAAACCGGGACTGACATGTTTCTGCAATCATCCAGCAAGCTGCCCTTTGTCTTGGGGAAGCTGGCTACTCTTTCCTCACCCTACCTCCTTTCCAGTCTGAGACTTCCTTCACTTTCTTCTGTCCTCCATTTCTTCCACAAGAGGAAATGCGTAAGCACCTCAGAGTTTACCTCTGAGGCTTGAACTTGTCTGCACACCGAATTCTGCTCAGCTGGACCCTCCCGCCACCCCACATTCTGATTCCTGCTGACCAGGTGAAGTCACGTCTGAGCAGCTTTTGCCTAAGTGTAGCAACTCAGGCCAGGTACATCCTGGCCCTGCCCAGTAGAACTACAGAGGTGTCCTTACCTGGTAACAGATACCTGCCTCTTGACACCATTAGGGTGAGAACCAGAACAGGCGGTTTTCAGGGTGCAAATTCAAGGTCAGGGAATGGGGCTTCTGTCGCGTCTTGGCTTGTATTAGGGCGAGGGGGGCGGTTCTTGTTCTCCAACAATGACTTCCTTAAACCATTTGTTCTCTTAGCTGAGGTCCCAGCAGGGAGTGGGTGGGGCAAATGTGGAAAAGGCCAATTGTTACTTCCCAAGATTCCTGCCAGGGAGAAGTGAGGGTATAATATAAGGCTTATAGTGTGAGACATTGCTTCTCAGACTTTAATGTGGATGCTATTAAAATGCAAATTCTAGTTCAGTAGGTCTGGGGTGGGACTCCCAGAGGTGTTGCAACTACCAGTCTGAATAGCAAGTATTGTAGGGGGTTAGTCCTTCCCTAAAAGTTCCTTAAAAATCTGTTTATCCTGGAGGAATGGTATGTCTCCTTTCCCAATAAAGAAGTCAGATCATTTATTTATTTAGTCTTTTTGCCATTTCTAGGGCCGCTCCCTCAGCATATGGAGGTTCCCAGGCTAGGGGTCCAATTGGAGCTGTAGCCCCACCACCACCACCACCTATGCCAGAGCCACAGCAATGCAGGATCCAAGCCACATCTGCAACCTACACCACAGCTCACAGCAACGCCGGATCCTTAACCCACTGAGCAAGAGCAGGGATCGAACCCGCAACCTCATGGTTCCTAGTCGGATTCGTTAACCACTGAGCCACGACGGGAACTCCAAGAAGTCAGATTTAAAATTCAGAGGACTCGTCAGAAGGAAGCCAATCACTCATTCACTCTGGTTGTCTCCTAGACTCTTCTGGGGAAAGACCCAGGACTAGCCAGGAGATCAGTGTCTGAATTTGGGGTAGGGTCTTCCAGATCAGGAGAGGTTTACAGTGGGGGAAGATAAGGGCTCAAGACTGCTTCAGTTACTGTTCAGTGAACCTATGCTGTGCACCATTCACTGTGCTGTGTATGCAGTTGGCATGGATCAATGCATCCATCTGGGTGCTATGGCTTTCCTTTTGTAAGGAAAGGAGGGCTGGGGCTCAGAGGGGTGCATTAACATGCCCAAGGTCACACAGCTAATCAGTGAATGACAGGGCTGGCTTTGGAATCCCACCCCCCTGATCTTCACTATGCTATACTGCACTGAGGAAATGGGCACTGGCTAGAAGGCATTCGCTGGGGTGAGAAGAGGATGTCTTATGCAGGACTATTTTGGTTTCAAGTGTTGGAAAACAACACAAACTGACTTAAATAAAAAGGGAGGATTTTGATTTATATGCATACACAGTCCAGAGATAACAGCTTCAGGCACAGCTGGCCCAGGGCATCTGCTTCCTGACATGTTGTCATCTTTCTCAGGCAGATTCCCCCCCTCCTCCCCCGTCTTCTACACAGCTAGGGCATCAGGGGCAGGTGTAACCCTGTTACCTCAGCAACCCTAGGTAACCCCACCAGTCCCAACAGGTCCTACTTCTGTCTCGCACTGGCCAGAATAGGGTCATCAGCTCATCCTGCAACAAACACTGTAGCCAGTGAGGAGGAGCATGAAATAGTTTGGGTCTGGGTTAAATGCTCACCCCTTGAGCTGGGAGTGGGTTCATCCCCAGCCAAGCTATAAGGACTAGGAGTAGGAAAGGTGTGCTTCCGAGGGAAAGTGGGGTACTCCTACCAGAAAGAGGACAATCTGGGTGGAAAGAAACGTGTCCACCACTGCGGGCTGTTTAACCAGCATTGCTGGTGTGGGACTTCGGAGTTGTTTCCAAGGCTAGACTGCAGGTTGGGTGGGGAAGAACCATAAGACATGCAACAGCTGGGTGGGGCAGAAGTCGGTGGGAGGGAACCACCAGAGAAGCAGTGGCATTGAAGGAAGTTCAGAATGACCATGGGTCTCTCTCTCCCTCTTCCCAGGAAAGCTGCAGCCATGGCGCTGGGGCTCTTCCGGGTGTGTCTGGTTGTGGTGACCGCCATCATCAACCATCCGCTGCTGTTCCCGCGAGAGAACGCCACGGTCCCCGAGAACGAAGAGGAGATCATCCGCCAGATGCAGGCCCACCAGGAGAAGCTGCAACTGGAGCAGCTGCGCCTGGAGGAGGAGGTGGCACGGCTGGCAGCCGAGAAGGAGGCGCTGGAGCGGGTAGCAGAGGAGGGCCAGCAGCAGAACGAGAGCCGCGCAGCCTGGGACCTGTGGAGCACCCTCTGCATGATCCTCTTCCTGGTGATCGAGGTGTGGCGGCAGGACCACCAGGACGGGCCCTCGCCCGAGTGCCTGGAAGAAGATGAGCTGCCTGGCCTGGACGGCGCCCCGCTCCGGGGCCTCACCCTGCCCAACAAGGCCACGCTGGACCACTTTTACGAGCGCTGCATTCGAGGAGCCACAGCCGACGCTGCCCGCACCAGGGAGTTTGTGGAAGGCTTCGTGGATGACTTGCTGGAAGCACTGAGGAGCCTGTGCAGCCGGGACTCAGACATGGAGGTGGAGGACTTCATCGGCGTGGACAGCATGTACGAGAACTGGCAGGTGAACAAGCCGCTGCTGTGCGACCTCTTTGTGCCCTTCATGCCCCCAGAGCCCTACCACTTCCACCCAGAACTCTGGTGCTCTGGCCGCTCCGTGCCCTTGGATCGCCAGGGCTATGGCCAGATCAAGGTGGTCCGGGCAGACGAGGACACACTGGGCTGTATCTGCGGCAAGACCAAGCTGGGGGAAGACATGCTGTGTCTCCTCCACGGCAAGAACAGCGTGATGCGGCGGCCGGGCAGTGAGGCGGGAGAGCTGCTGTGTGCCGGAGACTCTCCATACCTAGACACCATGCGGGTCATGAAGTGGTTCCAGACGGCCCTCACCAAAGCCTGGCACTGCATTGCCCACAAGTACGAGTTCGACCTGGCCTTTGGCCAACTGGACACCCCGGGATCCCTCAAGATCAAGTTCCGCTCGGGGAAGTTCATGCCCTTCAACCTGATTCCTGTGATCCAATGTGACGATTCCGACCTGTACTTTGTCTCCCACCTTCCCAGGGAGCCCTTCGGGAATACCCCGGCATCCAGCACCGATTGGCTCCTGTCCTTCGCTGTCTACGAGCGCCACTTCCTCAGGATGACCTCGAAGGCGCTGCCGGAGGGTTCCTGCCACCTCAGCTGCTTGCAGATCGTCTCCTTCTTGCTCTCCAAGCAAAGCCGCCTGACCGGCCCCAGCGGGCTTGGCAACTACCACCTGAAGACCGCTCTGCTGCACCTCCTGCTGGCCCGGCGACCCACCGACTGGAAGGCTGGGCATCTCGACGCTCGTCTGCACGAGATGCTCTGCTTCCTAGAGAAGAGCCTGCTGGAGAAGAAGCTCCATCACTTTTTCATCGGCAACCGCAAGGTGCCGGAAGCCCTGGGGCTCCCCGAGGCGGTGCGCAGGGCTGAGCCTCTCAACCTCTTCCGGCCCTTTGTCCTGCAGCGAAGTCTCTACCGGAAGACAGTGGACTCCTTCTATGAGATGCTCAAGAATGCCCCAGTGCTCATTAGCGAGTACTCCCTCCATATCCCCTCAGACCACTCCAGCCTGCCCCAAAAAGCTGTCATCTCGTAGAGCATCCTTGACCCAGAGGACTAGGACAAGGGGCATCGCACATGTCCACACCCCTGGGGATATCCACAGGCTCTGTCCTGGAAAAATGATGGGCTTTGTAGGGTGCCGTGGCTCAGCCTTTCAGGGAAGCCAGACCCTATAGCACAGAGGAAACGGAATTCCAAGCCAAAGCTGGTTTGCTTTCGTGCCATTGGGACCTGCTGGTGAAGCTGTTGTCTGGGTTTGGGTACCGACCAACCCTTTGCAGCTTACTTTTGGATCACCACCAGTGGCTGAGGTGACGGAAGAGCTCTGTGAACACTGAGTTACAGACAATGCAAATATCGATTTGGGTGTAATTCTTTTTACATCCCACATCCAGTCTTTACTTGAATATCAACAAAGGAGCTACAGGAATGCTAACAGGGACCCATGTTAAGACCCTGCAGCCCTATTTTCAGTGATCCTTGGCCCCAGGCATCTGCAACTAAAGCACTAATAGGAGCAGATGTGGGAATTTACCGCGCTCCGTCCACAGCCTGCGCAAGAGGGGTCCCCACCATGGCTGTTTTTTCATACTGTTTGTAGAGAAGACCTCGAGAGATTCAAGGCCCCAGTGGCTCTGTTGTACAGAAGTGGGTACTCAGTGGCAGAGAGTTTAAATTGGCCGCTATTTTAGCTACATGTCTCACTCAGGGTGCACCTCCTTCTCTCTGCCTCTTCCATGAGGATTCTGTGTCCTGAACCTTGTGGGTGCCACATACCCTGCTGGGTACACATCACAAAGCCCTTACCCCTTGTTACTCCTGCTGGTCTCCCTGACCACCAGGATGTGAGAGGGTGGGCACTGAAGATGGAAGGTGATAGAGAAAGAAGGGCATGGGGTGACTGGAGCAAAGGACAGAGCCTGGTACCCAAGGTGCTGGGGTCAGGGTGCAGTGTGGCCTCAGCTCAAGAAGGTTGGAGAGGTGAGGAGCGAGGGAGGCCGCAGCCCTGAGTTTCCCTCAGGGTTCCTATCCTAGGTTCCAGGGTACACCTGGAGGCAAGGTCTGCTGTAGAAACCCAGCTCCATCTGAAGGCCCCCAAAGCTCCTTGGCTCTTCATTCCAGTGGGGCCCCCTCACTGCACAAAACCTACACCTCCGTTCTGCATGGGCCTTGCTGGCCACACAGATGACCAGCACCCGAAGCACCTGACAGAGGCTCAGCAGACTGGACACATAGGAACAGACTGCAAGCACAGCCCTCAGACCTGAGAGAGACTGCCTTGGCACTGCTGGGCTTCTGTCCCCAGGCAGGCCCCAGAGCCTGCGGTCAGAGCTGGCCTCCGTCTCCAGGCCTGGTTGGGGCGGGTGGGGCTGGGAAGCCGCTCCCTCCTCCACTTGTGGCTTCACTGGCCCTTTGGGAGTTCCTCTCTTGGCATCGCCTCAGTAACCCTTGCAGAGGCTGAGGAGGAAGCAGGAATGAGTGCTCTTCCCTCCAGAGTTGAAGCTGGTTGTGCCTCCCCGACAGCCTACCCAGTTCCTTAGGGGCGTCGGGCTCCCCATAAACTGAAGAAAGGATCCTGTCTCTACCACAGAGGTGCTGTCACCTAGCGTCAAGAGTGTTCTAGAAGATGGGCGGTTTGCCTGACAAGGTTAATCCCCAGTGGTAGGCTCAGCTGTGATGGGGCGTGGAAGCCCAAAACTGGATTTGGACTGAGCAGCGCCTGGGTCCGCCCCTCCCCAGGCCCACATGATCTCCAGCCACAACCCTGAGCGCCCCCATTCCACAGGGATTCATTTCTAGAGTTGGGGAAAATTTCCTTATTTATTGTCACCCGTGCCTTGCCTTTCCCATCATCATCCTCATCTAGAGACCCCAGCAACCAAGAACCAGCCTTCGCAAGCCAAGACCAAGCCTGACTCTCTCCTTCACTTCCAGGAGAAAATCCACTGAAAAATTACCTTCTGGCCTCTTGTTTATAGAGAGACAACAGCTCAGCGGGGAAACGGGGTGTTTTTTTGTTTTGTTTTGTTTTGTTTTAATGCACCAAAGCTGCTTCTGAAGCAGAAAGCGGCGGGGCTCTTGGGTTTCATGCTGCCTTATTTATATTAAAGGAAGAATTAAATTCATGCAAAGAGTAGAAACTGGTCACGGTGTTTGTTTTTAACTTCAGGAAGTCTGAGGTTCCCAGGGCAGAACTGGGGAGGGGGGGGTTTCCTATTGACAAGCGGAAGTTTTCACTCCCTTTTTATTCTTATACTTTCAGAAAACTTTAAAAAATAGCAAGATAGAATATTTCTGGCCCATCTTTGAGGCAGCCTGCAGAGTTCCAAAAAGGGCCTTTGAAAGCCAGCTGTAAGGTGGATTCTAGCACAAAACCCTATTTCACAGAGCTGATGTGGGCAAAGAATGTGGGGATTAGGCTTGAAGGAGAGAGATTGTCTTTTAAAACAGAAGAGTTCTGGTCCTTTGGGGCCCTTAGGCCTTTGCACTAAGGACAACTTTCTCTGAGGACTCTCCTTCCCAAGGATGCTAGACTTTACACAGCAGTCTGTTCACTTACTGTACCAAATGCCTCCAGGCTGGTTCCAGGGCCCCACTGCAGACTTCAGAGGAATCTCTAGGAGTCAGGCATAGGACTCTGCATTTTGTCAAGTCCTCCAGGTAATGCTGGAAGTCCAAGAATCCCTGACACCTGGGGCATCGGGGAAGGCCTCATGGTACAGTGCTGCCTGATACTGTTTCTGGAAGATGGGCAGGATTGACCAGGAAAAGCATTTCAGCTGGAACCATGAAGTGAGAATAGGAAAGCATAACAGAGGTAGGCAATCTTTAAGTAGTACCTACTGTATGCCAAGCACCCTTTCAGAGCGGGGTTGGTGGCAGCTGTGGCAACAGTGGGTGAACATCCTGGAAATCTCAACTTAAGTCCCTCTGCAGACTGTGATTCAGAACATTCTCATGCTCCATCCGGTCTCCACCTCAGGGGAAGGAGTGGGAAGGTTGTTTGGTTTGGCCAGAGGACCACCAGCAGAGAGAGCCAAGAACCACCCAGTGATGGAAGTGTGTGCCTTCAGGTCACCTCACCGCCCCCTTCACCCTCCTCAGCCTTGCCCCCGCCCAGCACCCCAGAGGGACAGCTTTCAGACTTCACTTTTCTCATTGCCATCCAAAGACAGCTTGTTTTTCTGACTTTTTTTTTTTTTAACAAAAACATTACAGTCATGATAAAAAAATTCAACCACTAACAGAAAAATTAAGTAACAGACGAAGTTCCCACTCTTGACTTGCCCAGCATCAACCAATAGGACGTCTCCTGCCTACCCTTCCAAAATCATTCTGTGTGTACATATCACATGTGTGGATGCATCCTTCTAGTTCTTTTTTTCTGTAAATTACATCATACCATCTAACTTTTCTTGGACATCTTTTTTGAACATTTGTCTCTAACTCACTCTTCATTTTTTTTATTTTTTTATTTTTTTTCTTTTTGGCCACCCCCACAGCATATGGAGATCCAAGGACAGGGATCAGATCCGAGGTGCACTTGCAACCTAACCCACAATGGCAACACTGGATCCTTAACCCACTGTGCCAGGCCTGGAATCGAACCTGCATCCCAGCACTCCCAAGACACCACCAATTCCTGTTGCACTGCAGGGGGAACTCCTCTAACTTAACTTATTCTTTAAAGTAGCTGCTTATCACCTCCTTGTGTGATAGATGTACCCTAATTTACCCACCCTCCCCTGAGGACCACTGAGGCATCTCCACTTTTTTGCTTTTACAAACAATGCTTTAGCAAACATCTCAGTTCTTAAAAGCCTTCTTTGAAGTGATTCTCTCCTGGTAATTGCTGTGTTCTGTGCTCACCAACTTGCTGTATATGGATTCACCAGCAAGCATCTTACTATAAAAATAAGAACAATCCCTTTCTTCTGTAACGTATTCAATTATCCTGACTCCAGAGTGAGGGAAAAGCTCTTTTTTTTTTTTTTTTTTTGTCTTTTTAGGCCTGCTCCACGGCATATGGAGGTTTCCAGGCTTGGAGTCGAATCCAAACTGTAGCCACTGGCCACAGCAACACCAGATCCGAGCCATGTCTGCAACCTACACCAAGGCTCACAACAACGCAGGATCCTTAACCCACTGAGCAAGACCAGGGATGGAACCTGCATCCTCATGGATACCAGTCCAGATTTGTTTCCACTGAGCCACGACATGAACTCCAGAAAAGGCATTTTTAACCAAGTACTCAGCAGCACAGCTCATGTTCCATCTTGGGTCAGATGCTATTTATGGAACGGAAGTATAAGACAAAGGAAGGGCACTGTCCCCAAGGAACTGGGTCTATTAGGAAGACGAGTCTGATGGATCTAAGGCCAAGGACAATGAAGGCTGGTAAGTAATTGAAAGTGAAACGATGTGGTTCTGAGGGGAATGTGAGAGCGGCCAGATCAGCTTTGGGTTTGAGCTGTAGGCTTCTCTGTTATCCACACATCCCTTCCGTCCATCATTCATCCAGTCACGTATTCACATATTTGCTCCTTCACAAAACACTTATTGAATGGCCATCACTATGTGCCAGCTGCTAGGAAAACAAAGTTTAAGGAGACACTTTTTCTTTATACACAGGAAAATGTGAAGCGCCTCCCCAAAGAAAATCAAATCAACACGACTGTCATTCTGTCACCACATGCCTGTATTCCATTCATCTGAGCTCAGGGCTGATTAATTTCCTCCTGCACAATGTGGGACCCCTGCTTTAGAGGTGAGTGGCCTTTTCTATCTCTTTGTTGTTCCTTTCCAGCCCCAAGAAAAAACCAGAAAATAACTGTCAACAACAAATGCTTTCCCAGCAAGATAAACCTCAGAAATATTTCTTTTCTCAGAGGGAAAATGTGGGTCTTAAAAGTGCAAGGTGTGATTTGCAGGACAGGGTGGGGTGGGGTGTTGGAAAGAATTCAGTCCCATCTGTATCTTTAAAACCCACTCATCAGTGATGTTTAAGGTTTCTTTTAGGGTAACTTTGTTTAAAATAGAAATAGAAAGTAGAGGAGTTCCTCTGTGGCTTAGTGGGTTAAGGATCCCGCATTGTCACTGCTGCAGCGTGGGTTCGATTACTGGCCTGGGAACTTCCGCATGCTGAGGGTATGGTCAAAAAGGAAAAAAAAAAAGAGGAAGAAATAGAAGGCAGAGATCCACTTCCTGCCACTTGTTACAAGCCACCCTTGGGCCTTCTTCCCAACTGGCCAGAGATGACTCACAGCCGCCACCACCACATTGTTCACCTATTCCTGGAGAAAATTGAGCCATGTTAGACCAAAGGTCTCTTGGGGCAGTGGTTGGGCTTCCAAAGGCTGATAATGGCCTTGGATCTCTCCCAAAAGGCATGGCTAGTGCTGAATCAGCCACCTAGGAGTTGAACCTCAGGGAAGCCCCCAAGGTCTCCCAACCAGAGACAAGGAGTCAGCCCATACATACTCCAAGGTCCCCAATTCCCAATAGCCCAGAAGTCAGGGCCAACCAAGTTAACAGCAGAAATCTTCATTGGAGACAGATTCAGGGGCAAGGAGCTTGGTGGCATTCAGCCCTTTTGAAAGATAGAGTTTCCACCAGAACGATTCCTAAGAAGCCCTCTCCACACATCTGTTTCCTCCTTGCAGCATTTGTTAATCCTCCAGACAGAGAAGCTCTTGAAACCCTACCCCTGCAAGACCAGACAAGACCACAAGCAGTGAGATTACTCAGCCTGAGTAGTCAGTGCTCCAGAGAGAGTCAAGGAAGTGAGGTCCTTGTCCTCCATGTGCCCTCTCAAACTGGAGGCCCATGAGGGACCCAGACCTCTGTCATGACAAGACGTGCAGAGACCAATGCGGCTGAGATTCCAGACAGTGCAGATGGCACAGGGGCTGAGAACTTGGACTCTGTGTTTAAATCCAGTTATGCCATGTCCTAGCTCAGCAAGTCTCATAATTTCTATAAGCCTTGGTTTTCCTTAGTTTCTTCTGTAAAATGGGAATGATAGTGTCCACTTCATAGAACCATTGAAAAGATTGAGTGAAAAGGGCACATGTAAAGCACTTAGCTTAGGGCTTGATGAATAATAACAAAAATAGCAGCAGTTATTACCCTTGCTCTTAGGAGGCCCCCTTACAGCCAAATTCCTACTTTGTGGTTTCCCCATTGGTGGTAAGGCTGTCCCTCAAGTACCCACTCGCCCCCACTCTGTGGCATGTGAGTCTGTCTTCTCTGGAGGCTCTCTTAGTACAGGGCATGACCTGCCCGACCTGTTTCCTCCACACATACCTTAGGGTCATGTGCATGCCCAGTAAATATCTGTGACCAAAGTGGGTCTGGGACACTGGCCTCAGTTTGAGAATAGGAAGTGGTGTCTTACCTTGACTCATCTGACCCCTCTGCTCTCTGTCCCTTTGCAGAACTGTCAGAGCCTAGACCAGTAGTTGCCATAGCAACAACAGAGCCCAAGAGAGGGTACCAGTCAGGGCATCCCTGATTCTCAAGAGACAAGGTGCTTTTTCTGGACAGCAAAGAGGGGAAACAGCTGTGACAGCTGCCTTACAATGAGCTCCCTGGGAGGCATACACCCCTTCATTCCATCACTCATCCAATCATGTATTCGCTCCTTCACAAAACATTTATTGAGTGGCTATCACTATGCCAGATGCTAAGAAAACAGAATTCAAGTGAAACACTGTTCCTGCCTTGAGACAGGTTCCAGTCTAGAGGGAACCAGAAGGGAAGGCAGGGAGGGCGGGCGGCAGGAGGGTATGGGTCAGAGGGAAGCAGAGGAGTGCAGAGGTTAAGAGCATGTCCTCTGGAGTCAGCTGCCTGCATTCAAACCCAGACTTTGCCCATTACTGGCCATGTGACATCTGGGCAAGTTACTTCATCTCTAAGCCTCAGTTTATTCATATGTAAAATGGGGTAACTAGTGCTTACCTCAAAGACTCTGAGGTATCTTTAGTACATGTAAATCACGTGACATGTAGCAAGCACTCAATAACCAGTAGGTTTTCTATTGTTCTGGCTCTACCCCAGGTTCCATCCTCCACATACCCAAAACCAGTTTCAGATTAGAGCTTCCTCCAGGGCTCCCTCAGCAGAGCCCTAGCTAACCCTGGCTTCCAGGCTAAGCAGCCCCACTGCCACTGCACCTGGGACTTCTGTGTGTACCTCATCCCCTGCTGCCAGCAGATTTTTCGGACAGTGTTCCAGGTAAAGTCCCCAAAGGGGTGTCTTCTGTTTGGCACATGAATGGCCAAGGACCACTTGTTTAAGGATGGAATTTTGAGAATACCTTCTGCCCTGATTATTTATAGGATTCCTCAGTATTCATCCTAGTACTTTCCTCCTTGGGCAGAAATGCCCAGAAACACACACACACACGCACATACACACACATCCTTTGAGAGGTTTTCTAAATCCTTGAGCATAACCCAAATACTCAAGTATAAACCCCGATTTAGCAAAGGCTTCCCCGCCCTCCAGGCCTGAGCTGCTGGAAGGGGTGGTGCCACTGCTCAGGCTCCCCTGTGTGGGCAGTGTGGTCAGAGCCTGCGTTAGTGGTTTTGTCCTCTTTGGCTGACAGGCCTATAAATCCTCTTTCTTGTTGGCTCCCAGCCCTCTGAGTGAGTCTGTCTGCTACTGACGAAGTGGACTGGAGACCTTTGCTATCTGTCTGCGAGGGGATTCTTGGTTGTAGTGGATCCTTGGGAGGACATGACAGGGCAGTTTCCTGTAGTTCATGTCTGGAGCACGTGTGTAATATTTTCCATGAGCAGCACAGCTCCAGGTGTCTTTGTGTTCCATGCAGCCTCCAAGCTGCCAGGTACCTGGGCAGACCTGTGTGCATTTCAAATCCCTTACACTTTAACCCGTGGAAGGTGGTGATGTGCTCCAAGAGGGCAGAGAAGCTGGATTCTGAGTACTCCTCCATAACACAGGAGAGGGTATTTATTGTACCATCAGCAGCAACATGGCAGAATTCCAAGAGTCACAGTATGACACTAGGCTTGAGATTCGAGGAGTGCAGATGAGGGGAGGGAAGAAAGGTCCGGCTTCCAAGGGCTCACAGGTCATTTGAGATTAAGTCTGCACACATGAAGCAACCAGAAAACAATTCCAAGCCGTGGATCAAGCTGCATGCAATGTAGTACATCTTGTTTGACAAAGTGATGGGAGAATAAACAGAGTTCATGTCTGATCATCCACAGAAGCCTCACCGTGAGAGTAGAGTTGCCCACCATTCACTGAGCATTTCCCCTGCAGGTCCTAAATCCTTACAGGGATGACCCCATCATTGTTCAGGGACCCTAGGAAACACGTACTTGGTGGTCTCATGTTCCAGACAAGAAACTGAAGCTCAGAGGGATTGAGCAACTAGTCCATGAAGTTTAATTAAAGTCAGAGCCAGGATTTGAACCCGCTACATCTGACCAACACAGCTCCCTTTTTATGCACCATGGCACACCATCTCTTTGCCCAAAGAAGGATTCTTTTTTTTTTTTAGGGCCGCTGCCGCAGCATATGGAGGTTCCCAGGCTAGGGGTCTAATCAGAGCTATAGCCACCGGCCTATGCCAGAGCCACAGCAACGCAGGATCTGAGCCCTGTCTGCGACCTACACCACAGCTCACAGCAACGCCAGATCCTTTACCCACTGAGCAAGGCCAGGGATCGAACCTGCAACCTCATGGTTCCTAGTCGGATTCGTTAACCACTGCGCCACGACAGGAACTCCCAAAGAAGGATTCTTACCTGAACTTGCCAAGAGAAAATCTAGTTGGGAAAAACAAAACAAAACAAAACAAAAAACCAGGCGGCTGCTCTGAAGATTAGAGAGTAAAGGAAACAGCGTTTGCAAAGCCTCAAGAACTGTGACAAACCAGATGTGAGCAAAATGTTTGAAAAGACCAAATGTCCAGCCTTCCAGGGACTCACAGATGTAGACAAATGAGGAGTGGAGCTCCTGAGTGGGCACAGTGCTCAGTGGGCTGGGGTTGGGGAGGGGCCGGAGGCTAAGCAATGAGAAGACCCTTGGGTTGGATTTTTTTTTTTCTTTATGGCCATACCATACGGCATATGGGAGTTCCCAGGCCAGGGACTGAATCCAAGCCACAGCTGCAGCAATACCAGATCTCTTAACCCACTTTGCCAGGCCAGGGATAGAACCTGCATTTTCAGAGCTATTTGAGCCACTCAGTCAGTTTCTTAACCCACTGCACCACGGCTGGAACATCTCAGGCTAGATATTTGGCTGGTTGTGCAGACTTTAGATAACAAATGGAACCAGGCTGACATAAACCACTGGACAGCCCGAGACAAAGCAGCAAAGATCCCCCACCATCAAGAAGGCCATTGAAACATGGATGCAACTAAAGAGTCTCAGACTAAGTGAAGTAAGTCAGAAAAAGGAAGAGAAATACCATATGATATCACTTATGTGTGGAATCTAAAATAGGGCACAAATGAACCTATCTATAAAACAGAAACAGACTCACAGACATGGAGAACAGACTTGTGGTTGCCAAGGGGGAGGGGGAGAGGGAGGGAGTGGTATAGACTGGGAATTTGGGGTTAATAGATGTAAAGTATTGCCTTTGGAATAGATAAGCAATGAAATCCTGCTGTATGGCCCTGGGAGCTGTATCTAGTCACTTAGGATGAAGCATGATAATGTGAGAAAAAAGAGTGTATATGTGGATGTGTGACTGGGTCACCTTGCTGTACAGTAGAAAATTGACAGAACACTATAAACCAGCTATAATGGAAAAAACTAAAAATCATTTTAAAAAATAAAAAAGAGCACAAATGAACCTATCTACAGAACAGAAACAGACTCACAGACATGGAGAACAGATTCGTGGTTGCCGAGGGGGAGGGAGAGGGAGTAGGATGGACTGGGAGTTGAGGTTAGTAGATGCAAACTATTAGAATGGATAAGCAATGAGATTCTGCTGTATAGCACAGGGAACTATATCCAATCACTTGTGATAGAACACAATGGAAGATAATATGAGAAAAAGAATGTGTATATATACATATACTTTATATATATATATGTATGTATGTATGTATGACTGGGTCACTGCTATACAGCAGCAATTGAAATAAAGTAAATCAACTATACTTTAATTTTTTAAAAAATCTTTTTTCAAAAAGAAGACCACTGACTTTGACAATAGAAATGTGGACCAGGTGGGATGCAAAGTGAGAAATTAAAGGAGAGATCACCCCCACCCTCACCCCAAAAGCTCCAAGGAGCATTATGGAGGTGCACACAGGCAGTCCCTGCAGGACTGAAGAGGCTTAACCTTGGACTTGATCATTCAGGTTTAATCCACTCTAACACTCACATCCACTCTGCTATCTGACATCAGAGAAGTTTAGAGCTAGAAGGAATTTCAAGTAACTTTTACTCACCATCAGCCACCCACCACCACTGCCAGCTGACCTGGCCACACCATGCTACCCCCACTGTGTCAGGATGTAATTGGACTCAGCCCAGATGGGCTCCAGTCCAGAACCTCTAAGGTAAAGAGTCCACACAACTTCCTCTGGTTCTGATGTGAACATCATCTCTGACAAGGAGGTGCTTTTGATGCTGTGGTTTACACTAGTTTTCTCTTTTTCCAATCTGCGGGACATAGGAGACAAATTTCACCTGCTTTCATAAGATACACTCCCATTGTTAAAAGTGGGACATGGGATGATGGAAGACCCCTTCCTCTTTCACTGGATTTTTTTTTAACCCTGATATTGTTTATGCCCCCCCCCAATAAAAGAAGGGGTATTCTGAAAACTCATGGAGCATTATTTTTCTCTTTTCTCCAGGCTATGCTTCTAGTTTCATCCAGAGGTTGACAACTCAGATTCCTCTGTGGCTCAGATGGGTAATATACAGGAATGAGACGGAAGTAGTGGAAGGCAGTGGAGGTGACCCTGGCCAGCTGCAGAGATCATGCTTGGCTGAAAGGCTTTCACATCTCAAACTGGGCTTCAGGGTTCTGGCCTGCAGATTTCCTACTTTTCTCCATCCTTTATTTCCTGGATTTCCAAGCTTTCTAAATTAGCATGTGGAGCCCCAGAAGAGAACATCTTTTGTTTTGGCCACCCAGTGACAAGCCCTTTATTTGTTGTGTCAACAACAGTCTTGGTCCCATGCCAAATACCGGGCAGCACACAGGATATACACCTGTAAAGTTGATCAATCCCTGAGTCCCAGGAGAGGCCATGGAAACAGAGCAAGGATCCCAGGGAAATGTGACTCTCAGACCTTACTCTGCATTGGCTCGGGTGCCATAGCAACAGAGAGCCCCATCCTGAACAGATGGCAGGGCAGATTGCCCAGTCAGGTGGCAACCCCCACCACCCCAACCCCACCCAAGCAGGCTTGCTCTGTCCAACTGGCATGAAGTCACAATGGTAACTATTTACATGAGTCAAAATCCGCCCAGAGGCAGCAGATGGTGGGGCCAGGCTGAGACGTGGGAGATAGAGGCTGGTTTGGGCTGAATCAGAGGCAGCAGCAGCCGACAGCTCCTCCTTGGGCACCGACAAGTCCAAACATCACTCCCGCCACTGCCTGGTCCCAGCATGGCTGGAGGCTGGGAAAAGATCTGGCATGACCAAAGCTGAAATGATCACAGGCTGATCCCGAGACCCTGAGATAAAATAGTATTGAACAGGACTGTCCCTCTCTCCTAAGGCATCTGCTGGGCTATAT
The DNA here is from genome assembly GCF_054392235.1 of Sus scrofa. Taxonomy (NCBI): domain Eukaryota; kingdom Metazoa; phylum Chordata; class Mammalia; order Artiodactyla; family Suidae; genus Sus; species Sus scrofa. The sequence goes on along the minus strand of NC_139396.1, from coordinate 137,924,648 downwards.
ACTTTGGGGCTTTTTGTCATCTCCAGTGGTGGGTGCTGCTGGAAGAAGCGGAATCTGGCCAAGAGAAGCATTCCTGTAAATTGGTGCAGCTATTATGGAGAACAAATCAAAGTTCCTTAAACAGTTAATAAACAATTACCATATGATCCAGCAGTCCCACTCCAGGGCATATATTCACAACAGATGAAAACACTAATTTGAAAAGATAAATGCACCCCTATGTTCATAGCAGCACTATTTACAATAGCCAAGACATGGAAACAACCTAAATGTCCATTGAGCAGATGAATGGATTAAGAAGATATGGTGTATATATATAAACACATATATACAACGGAATACTATTTAGCCATAAAAAGAATAAAGTATTGTCATTTGCAGCAACATGGAGGGACCTAGAGATATCATACTAATAAGTGAGATAAGTCAGGCAGAGAAAAAACAAATATCATATATCACTTAAATGCAGAATCTAAAAATATGATGCGGGAGTTCCCATCGTGGCTCAGTGGTTAATACATCCGACTAGGAACCGTGAGGTTGCGGGTTCGATCCCTGCCCTTGCTCAGTGGGTTAAGGATCCGGCATTGCCGTGAGCTGTGGTGTAGGTTGCAGATGCGGCTCGGATCCCGCGTTGCTGTGGCTCTGGCATAGGCCGGTGGCTACAGTTCCAATTCGACCCCTAGCCTGGGAACCTCCATATGCCGTGGCAGCAGCCCAAGAAATGGCAAAAAGACCAAAAAAATAAGTAAATAAGCAAAAATATGATACAAATGAACTTAGTTACAAAACAGAAACAGACTCACAGACATAGAAAACAAATTTATAGTTACCAAGTAAAACCATAAATAGTATATACACACACTGCTATATATAAATAAACAACAAGGACCTACTGTATAGCACAGGGAAATATACTCAATATCTTATAAAACATAATGGAAAAGACGATGAAAAAGAATATATTTTTTTTCAGATAAGCAATGAGGTCCTACTGTACAGCACAGGAAAATATATCCAATCTCTTGGGATAGAACATGAAATATGTTGTGACTTAATCAGGAGTAGTCAGAATGTGGATTTATAAACTTCCAGATTTTGTTTATTTATTGATCCTCTCTCATTGTGTGAGAAATGGGTCTGTGAAATCGAACTGGAGTTGAGTGGTTTTTTTGAGTCAACTGAATAAATATCAGAAAAGGAGAATATTTCCATAGTTTCTTGGAGTGGAGAGTAAATCTTTATATTAATAATACTGTGAAGACTCAAATATTATTCAACTTTTCCTTCACTCTAAAAAGAAAAGGATATATATATATTATTTATATATATATATATGAATCACTTTGCTGTATACCAGAAACTAACACAACTTATAAATCACCTACACTTCAATTTTAAAAATATTTTAAAGAGAGACATTCCTACTGCAAGGCAAGCAGCTCCAAAGCTCTAGGTTTAAAATCTCATCCAAGACAAGTGGAGAGGAGTTCCTGTTGTGGCACAGGAGAAATGGACCCGACTAGTAACCATGAGGATGCAGGTTGGATCCCTGGCCTTGTTCAGTGAGTTAAGGATCTGGTGTTGCTGGGGCTGTGGTGTGGGCCGGCAGCTGTAGCTCCGATTCGACCCCTAGCCTGGGAACTTCCATATGCCACAGGTCCAGCCCTAAAAAGGAAAAAAAAAAAAAAAGTGGAGAGATCAGGTGGTCCTGCGTCTTTGTCATTTTTGCCGTGGTTATCACCCACATGGCCCAGGGCTTGGTAGACAACAGGCAACCAGAGGCATGCGTTGGGATGAATTGAAAGCATCCGTGACGCAAATCCAACAGAATGACCTTTGCCCGAGACTGGGCTGGGTTGCAAGTGCACTTTTTCAACTCAGGATGTCAGTTACAGAACATTTTGTGAGCCATCCTGAGCCCTGACAGCACCGGTGAAATTCTGACGTCATTGGTGCAGGGTGATAATGGGTGTTCCATTTCCTGCTTTGGAATTCTTTTGGTCACAAGACCCTCGGTGTCTCCCAGGCCCACGGCCAAAGTTTGAGTGAGAATGAAACTTCCGCACACCCACAGGGACTGCAGCTTTCACTTGCCAACTGAAGAGTATTTGGACTTGTGTTTCCTTCCTTCTCGTCTCTAGCTGTCCGCCCACAAGGAAGTTGTAGAGGGTGTCAAACTGCAGTAACAAACCTCAGTGATGGGGTGGCCTTCATCTTCAACAGCATCATCAGCACCAGTAAGTTGGGCCGAAGGCACACAGGCTCCTAAAGTGTCCCCGGACGTTAGCACTGGGCAACTAAAGATTTCTAGAGAATCTTTAGACACTATGGGCTAGAGAGGTCATGCAAATGATTATCAGAAATGATTCTTGGAGTTCCCATCGTGGTTCAGTGGAAACGAATCTGACTAGCATCCATGAGGACACAGGTTCAATCCCTGGCCTTGCTCTGTGAGTTAAGGATCTGGTATTGCTGTGAGCTGTGGTGTAGGTCATAGACGCAGCTCAGATCCTGTGTTGCTGTGGCTGTGGTGTAGGCCAGCGGCTACAGCTCTGATTTGACCCCTAGCCTGGGAAACTCCATATGCCCCCCCCGGGGGGGGGCAGAGGCTAAAAAAAAAAGAAAGAAATGATTCTGTCCTCATGTTTATTGGGAGCCTCAAAGAAAATGAACAGAGATAGACTGCCCTACCAAAACAAGGGCTGCTGCAGAATCACGGCATGCTTGGGAATTCTGGATGGTGAAGAGATGGATCGTGAGCTTCAGCAATTTAGTCCATAGTCAAAGGCATCAGGGTTGTTCTGAAAATAGAGATTCAGGAAGCCCAGGAAGATGTTCTTATCTATGAGAAGAGCACAGACTGTGGGGTCCTGCTTCATGGCTGCGATCCAGAGACGGAGTGCGGGGGTGTGGTTCACACAGCTGTGGGACAGGAGAGAAGCGTTAGGGCAACTACAGGGGATGGCATCTGGAAAGGTGCCAGGATGGATAGCTTTCTAGATTTATAGGCTACAAGAAATGGGTTTATCTGAGCAATAAAGTTTTCTTAGTTTTCTATGTGTGCTTTATAATTGCAAATGTTGTTGCTTTCAGCCCTGCAGTTAAAAATACCTGTGGAGAGTTCCCTTTGTGGCTCAGAGGTTATCAAACCTGACTAGCATCGATGAGGACGCAGGTTCAATCCCTGGCTTCGCTCACTGGGTTAAGGATCCGGCATTGCCATGAGCTGTGGTGTGGGTCGCAGATGTGGCTCGGATTCCGAGTTGCTGTGGCTGTGGCATAGGCCAGCAGATGTAGCTCCCATTTAACCCATAGCCTGGGAACCTCCACATGCCTCACCTGGTCCCCTAAAAAGCAAAAAATAAAAACAAAATTTTTTTAATCATTAAACCTTGAAATATTGGAGCTTATTGGGCACTTCTGAAGATAGATCAAGGTCCAAGATCTATAGAATGACTCACCTGTACAGTAAACTGGTTAGTGGAAAATCCAGGAGAAGGGATGAAGTTTCCTAACCTGTGGTTCAATACTCTGTCCCCAGAGGAGGCTGGTTTTTGTAACGTTTATGTTGAGACATGGCTTAAAATACCCAGGTGTGTTATATCTGACCCTCCCTCAGAGATGGCTAGGCAGGAAGCACAGCACAGACGTCTACTCCCGGGGAAACACAAGCCTGTGCACTATGAAGGTCCAGGCAGTTCTACCCCGGCAAGACCTGAGTCCCAAACAGCAGAATTGGCTGGCAGCCGCCATGTGACCACCGGGGTCTAGAGCAGAGCCAGCTCAAGTTCAGTTTCTCCTGTAAGCATCATGGGCACAAAGTACATGTTCTGCCCAGGGTCCCTGTGCCATCTCCCTAAGTCTACCAGGCAATTTCTTCTACCTCAAACATCCCTACATTCCCATGGCATATGGCTGGCCATTCTGCTTGCTTTAAACACAAAGTGTATATTATTTTTTAAGTCATTTATTTGTTTAAAGGTATTCCCATCTAGGGGAGGACCCTTTGGGGGAACTAAGGTGAGTAAAGTATGCGGTGTCTGCTGGTGACACAGCAGGACCAGGTGGGCAGCCACCAAGGAGGCTGCAGACAAGCCACCAAAACCCCATGACTGAGACCCTCCGCCTGCCTCTGTGTTCACCACAGGCCTGCACTGGGTGGGCTGATGATGGGGGGCTTTTGGATACAGTCTCATCAGCAGAATATGAATAAAGTCTGTTAGTGGCAGAAGAGCACAGATACATTCTAAAAAGGAAATTTACCTAGTTTAAAACCTGATTGTCTTTCATATTCATGTGAACTATGTCCAAAGGAGGAAAAATGGCACACAAACCATTGCAAGCACCGTTACCCAGGGCAATCCCAGGAATTCACCCCCCCACACTCAAATGTCTTACTCAGCTATTCCATATACATCCAGCCGCTCAAACCAGGGCCAAAAGAGGTAATCAATCATGGATATACAGTCTCCACCAAAGAAGATGGTGTTCTGATAGCCAAGAATCTGAAAGTTTAAACAGAGCAAAACCAAGTTAATTTACCTCTCTGCTAGCATACTTAACAGGACACCAACTACAAATATCAAATTAATTCCCAAAGAAAGAGAGCCAAGGCTTTGATTCCCCTTCCAGTTTGTTAGGTGAATGCTTCTTCCCTTTTCCCATGGTTTCTTCTACCTCCTGTCGTGTCTTACTCCAGGTCACATTCAGCCCTTCCCTCCTTTCAACCCTGGAGCGTGAGTGCAGCTCATCTCATTGGAGAACTTGAAAAGACAGCCCAGCCTAGGCCTCTCAACCTAGAACAGGCTCCTCCCAGTGCTAAGCTTTCCAGGGATGAGCTCAGCCACACACACTCCTGGGGGAGGGGGCTGCTGCCTCTGACCAGCACTGCCGGTAACTGGATGGGACGGTCCCCATTGGGATTCCCACTCTCTGTGGTTGTGATTCCCCATTCTCCAGGATCCACCTTATCTGTAATAAAGAGGATACTGTAGTCTCTACACATCTTCCATTTTTTGCCTTATCTCTAAACTGATTCAAAACTAAGACACTGAATGGAGTTCCATGATTGCACAGCAGGCTAAGGATCCAGCTTGGTCACCACTGTGACTCTGGTTACTACTGTGGGGCGAGTTTGATCCCTGGCCTCGAAACTTCTGCTTGCTACAGATATAGCCAAAAACAAAACAAACAAATAAAAAAAACAAAACAAAACAAAAAACGGAGGTAGGGAAGAGCAGGGCTATCTAACAGGTCTGCTCAATTCCCAATACCGTCTTTCTATCATATTTTCTTTTTTTGAGTTCTCTGAAGTTCATGCAAGCTGACCACTCAACAATTTTATTTTTAAGTTTAAAATAAAATTTCCAGGAGTTCCCATTGTGGCTCATCAGGTTAAGAACCTGACATACTGTCCCTGAGGATTTGGGTTCCATCTCTGGCCTTGTTCAGTGGGTTAAGGATACAGCAGTGCTGTAAGCTGTGACGTAGATCACAGATGTGGCTCGGATCCAGCATTGCTTAGGCTGTGGCGTAGGTCGGCAGCTGCAGCTTCAATCTGACCCCTATCTCTAGGACTTCCATATGCCAGTTTTGCAGCCATAAAAAGGAAAAGAACACAAAGATAAGAAAATAAGAATTTATCATTCCCAAATGGGACAAATCCAGATAGATGATGAACTGTCTTGAAAATAGAAAAACTCTTGACAGACAGATAGCCAAAGACAGTGGGGGGGAAAGGCATTTGAAAATTTAGAAAGCAACGGTGCTCAGCAGAGGTTATTTTTGGGCTGGGTCTTCCCAAAGAGAAAACTGTGATGCCAGTTACCTAGTTAAATTGAGCAAAAGACTCTCTTTGACCCACATAGCACATAATCAACTAAATACTTCCCTATAGCTACAGATCTAGATTCCTATAGCCTTTATCTAGATTTCAATATTCTTATCTCTCTCACTCAGGCTTGATTCTTCATATTCGAGGCCAGCTTGTTGCCTCTATGATGTAGCCTAGGGCTGGAGTTTTGGGGGGTGGGGGTTGGCCACACCTGTGGCATGCAGAAGTTCCAAGGCCAGGGGCCATAGCAGTAACAACACTAAATCCTTAACTGCTAAGCCACCAGGGACCTCCAGGGCTGGAGTTAAGAATAGGCTTTTGAGTTCTCTCATGGTACAGCAGGTTAAGGATCTGGTGTTGTCACTGCAGCAGCAGCTCAGGTCACTGCTGTGGGGCAGGTTTGATCCCTGGCCTGGGAACTTCTGCATGCTGTGAGCATGGCCAAAAAAAGAATGAAAGAAAGAAAGAGCTGTGAAGCCAGCAGAAAAGCATAAAGATCCAACAGAAAGCAGTCTTCCCTTGTGCTTGTCTTCCAAACACCATCCAAAGTGCTGGCTCCTCTACAGACACATCACAGTGACCCATGAGCACACCCTGGCCTGCCCTCCTTGGAGGTGTATTACTGCCTCTCACCTTCAATAGGAGAGCTCCCTTGTCTGCCAACCTGAGACCTCCCAGACCTGTGAAATGACTTGTCCCCTTAGAATCACAGAACTTCAGTACTGGAACAATCTTTGGGATTCATCTAGTGTGACTCCCATTTTTCCATTTATTTATACCATACTCATGATACAAAGGATTAGAGGGGCAGTGTATAAAAACATGTCCACTAAAATATTAAACATTAAAAAAATAACCTGCTAAGATCAGGGAAAATAAAAGTTAGAACAGAAAGTCAAAGGAAGGAAGGAAAATGGTCTCAAGATAGCAAGCCAAGGCTCCCGCAGAGTTCCTTAATAAATAAAGCTTTGACTTTGACTTGAGTTTCCTGGCAGCTCAAGTGCAGAGGAAAGCAGACTGGTGAGCTGATTATTGTCTCCGCCATGGAAGCATAAGAGGCTTTTGCTTTACAGAGGAGGAAACTCCATCCTGGAGAAGTAAGGGGGCTCTCTGGTTAGTGCCAGAGATAGACAAAAACACCATTCTCCTAAGTCCCAGCTGAGTGTCAATGCCGTGACATTCAACCTCAAATATGTATGTATGAGGACTCTCATCACAGAGGCTTCCCCAAGTCCCTTGTGAATTCTTTGCTGATTCTTTCAATTTAAAAAGAAATCAGCAAAAAGCTTAGAATCTGCCTACTCTGAAAGCCTCTTTCCCTCTCTGGCCAAGGACTGGCCCAACACTGAGCATCTCTGTGAGAACTTTCCTTCCACCTTATCCTTTCCTACTCTCTCTCAATCATGGCCTCTGCCAGGGCACCAAGCTGACCTGGAGGTGTGATACAACCATGGTAAAAGAGCCTTTCAAAATTCTCTCCTTCCTGTTTCATTCCATGGATAAGGTCTTCAGGCAACTTGACTTAAAATCATTCTTCTGTGTTCTCAGTTTCAACTAAGCCCCTTGCTTAGAGCCAATTAGCTGCTTTTCACAAATTTCAGGATAGTCAGAGGTGAAATAAACTGTCAGTCTTAATGTCCAATGTCTTATCTTTCCTAGGTGTTCTGTCATCAGAAACAGAACAGGAAGCTGTGGCTATACCTCAACCCACTTAGTGGTGGTTCTGTTAACACACAATATCTTTTTTTTCGTTTAGGGTCGCAGGTGCAGCATATGGAAGTTCCCAGGCTAGGGGTAAATAGGAGCTACAGCTGTCAGCCTACACCACAGCCACAGCAACAGCAGGATCAGAGCTGTGTCTGCAACCTACACCACAGCTCACCGAAATGCCAGATCCTTAACCCATGATCCAGGTCAGGGATCAAACCCACCTCCTGATGGATACTAGTCGGGTTCATTACCCCTGAGCCACAATGGGAACTCCTAAAAACTCTGTTTTGGGTTAATTCGCCCACCTGCCACATCTAATGATATTGGCCATTCTTAAGGCTTAATAGCTTTCTCAGAGCTATTATCCCTGGTATCCTCAAGCAAGGAAAAATAGCTACTTCAAGATGATGACTTTCAGCCCACCCCACCCCCACCCTCGTCCCCCACGTCCCCCACATCCCCCAGGAGGTCACACTAAGGCCAGAGGAGGGAACCAAGGCTCTAGCTTCAAGCCCTCAGGGGTCCTTTAAGTGTGACCACTTCTTCAATTCAGCTTAAGAATTGAGACATTTTAGGAAAAGCCATTTGATGTTCTGGAATAGTAGAAAGCCCTATTTTTAAAACCTTCTGTTCTCCAGCTCACTGAAAAATGACTGCATATTCTTCTCTTGCTCTTAGATGTGACAGGGGATGAGGACCGAGCACGCTAATGAAGAGGAAGGGGCTGCTTGGTAAAACAAAACTTGAAACAGCTGCTCCTCTACGCGGGCCTCTCGGTCTCCCTCAGGCGGACGAAAGGAGGCTGGCTCTAGAGCGCACGTAGAAGGCCTCCTTGTGGCCATTGTTATGAAGTGCACCGGCCGAGATACCCCTCTGAGAGCTTCACCAAGGAAAAAAGAAATTGGCATTTTACGGGGCGCACGATCATAAAGAGAAGCGAATCACAAACGTCCTCAAACCAGGTATCCTAAAAAGCTTCAGTCTACAGTCTTGGACTCTCAGGTGCAGCTTCAATGACTGCACTTCAAAGCTTGACGCGGCCACTTGCCCTGCCTGTGGTCATTTACACCACTGCCCACAAATCCCGAGTCTCTGACCAGAACAGTGTTGTGGCTCTAAGCAGGTGCTGCTGTCCTAGCCTAAGGAGGAGAAAGAGGTTGTTCTTGATGGAAATAGTTCTGAAGAAGCAGAAACCCCCCTTCCCCCAATAAAATACACAAAGCCCCCTACAGGTACATCAGCAATGCAGTCCTTTATCCAGGAGCAGAAGCAAAGTACTCAGCTCCAGGGCAGAAATTTTCTGAGTTCATACAAGATAAGGATTTCAAATGTCAGGTCCCTACCACACTGACATACTCTAGCTGAGGCTGCGCTAACAACAACGAATGGATTCCCTTTAAAACAAACCAAGGGTATAGAACAAAGTTAAAGCACAGATAAAACCACTTCCCTAGAAAGACCCCCGAGAAGTAGGATCCAAGGGGATCACGCCCCTCCCTCTGGTCATCACTTTCAACTCAGAGTCTGCTGTGAAGATTCAGAACACAACTTGTCAATACTTGTCAAAGGACCACCCTGAAAATTCTATCCTGGAATCCTTTTCATGGGCTTCCTTTGTTAAAATGTACTTGTGAGACAGTAGGGGGGAAAGCTATGGGGCAAGGCTTGACAAGTCAAATACCTTTAAAGCGACGGATGGTGGATGAAAATATAAATGAATATTTATCAAATCTCTGAAGGGGGCAAAGAGGAAGACGATTTTCTTTCTTTCTTTTTTTGGCCTCGCCTGTGGCATGTGGAAGTTCCTAGGCCAGGGATCAAACCCTAGCCACAGCAGTGACCTGAGCCACAGCAGTGACAACCACTAGGCCACCAGAGAACTCCAAGGATTTTGTATAAAAACAGTGGAAGAGGTCACAACAGGAAAGGCTTATAGTACAATATTTTTAATGTTATATTTCTATATGTACCAAAAAAGACAAATCATAAGTTAAAGCAAAAAAATGTGTCTTAAAAACAGGCCAATATCCTTTATATATATAAGGACTAATTTTTTAAAAAAATCAACAAGGAAAATCATTAAGCCCTTAACAAACAAATGGGTAACAGACAATTTTCACAAATACAACACAAAGAGATGGCGTACTTTGGGGAAAATTTTCCACTTCACTAACAATCAAAGAAATACACATTAAATGAACAAAGAGAGACTGTTTCTTTCCAAAACAGGCAAATATCTTCTTTCATGCACTCTCCCAACAGTGAAAAGGAGATGGTACCAGGGGCACATGCACTCATAGCACGTGGGCGGCAAACAGCAAAGACTCGGGGGAGGAGTTCCCCTCGTGGCTCCGCGAAAGAATCTTACTAGCATCCACAAGAATGCAGGTTCAATCCCTGGCTTTGCTCAGTTGGCTAAAGATCCAGCGTTGCCCTGAGCTGTGGTGTAGGTCACAGACCAGGCTCGGATCTGGCATTGCTGTGACTGTGGTGCAGGCCAGAGGCTACAGCTCCTATTCAACCCCTAGCCTGGGAACCTCCATATGCCATGGGAGCGGCCCAAGAAATGGCAAAAAGACAAAAAAAAAAAAAAAAAAAAAAAGGCTTGGGGAAGCAATTTAGCAACATCTAGCTCCTGCCTCTAAAGTGTTCATATGCCTTGATCTGGTAATTCCATTCTTGGAAGTCCAGCCTAGCAACATATTCTAAAATAGTGAAAAGGCTTTTTATGCAAAGAAGTTCCTGGCAGCATCATTCAAAATGATGAATCAATCTAAAGAACCCTAATGAATGTGCTGGCTAAACAACTATGGCATATACATATGGAAATTATGCAGAAGGAAAAGTGATTTTTTTCCCTATCTTTAAATACGACATATGTAATAGAGAAGTGCATTCATATTGCTAAAAATTTTTTTTTTTCAAACACAGAGGCAGTGTAAAAGGCAGAGACTCTCCCTCCCCCATGCCTTCCAGGAACCATTTCCTTTCCCACCCCAGTGCTAACTACCCCCCCACCCCCCAACCCTCCTGCCATAATAGTAGCCACTAGTAGAAGTCTGATGTGTGTCTCCCCAAACATTTTTCTCGGCATTTATTTGCCAAGAGGTAGTTTGCTGAATGCCTGGAATTAAAAACTTAATGTGTCCTGTGACCACCAAAAGCTCAAGCCTCAGTTACTGGACGGGTTCTCTCGCCCTCGTGTTATTCCAGAGTTATCCATGCTACCCTTCTCTCACTCTCCTTTACTGACTGTTGATGATAACTTGTAGGGGTCAGGCAGTGCCCAGGATGTAGAATTCATGAGGGCAGGAAGACTGAGTTAGAGCAAAAATCCAAAGCATTAAAGATAACTGCCCAAATCCTGTCTTTCACTGCACTTGGACTTGATTAGATTACTTCCGCAATGAAAATATTTAGAATGAAGGCCCTGGACCCCCCAAAAAGAACACTGAAAGGTTCTGCCAAGATTCAAATCCACAAAGACAAAAGGAAGGTGGGCTCGGGTGATATTTTGAAATGAGTCAGTAAGAAACATTAAAAAAAAAATGTAAAGCTTAAAAAAAAAAGTGCTACTGAGATTAATGGTTAATCTCATTAATTGGTGCTGCGATTAATGAGATTAAAGGTTAGGAAATCTGTTTGAAGACGGAAATGCCATTAGAGAAGGGCAGTCCACCAGTTTTATAACTCATGAAAATGTTCAGAACAGGGAGTTCCCATTGTGGCACAGTGGAAATGAATCTGACTAGTATCCATGAGGATGTGGGTTCAATCCCTGGCCTTGCTCAGTGAGTTAAGGATCCAGCATTGCCATGAACTGTGGTGTAGGTCACAGACCAGGCTCGGATCCTGTGTTGCTGTGGCTGTGGCACAGGGTGGCAACTGTAGCTCCAGTTGGACCCCTAGCCTGGGAACTTCCTTATGCTGAGGGTATAGCCCTAAAAAACAGAAACAAACAAACGAAAAAAAAGAAAAAAGAAAGAAAAAGAAAGAAGGAAAAAAGAAAAAAAATGTTCAAAACAGGAAAGCAAGTGAGGAAGCTGCTAGTTTGATAATAAAAGCAGCAGTAAGTAATATATCTCAAAGAATTGTAAAAATAACATAGGAGAATATGGTTATATAACAAGCACAATAAATCTTTAAATTCGATGAAACTGGTTTGTTTGTTTGTTTTTTCCTTTTCTAGGGCCGCTTCCACGGCATATGGAGGTTCCCAGGCTAGGGGTCGAATCAGAGCTGTAGCCACCGAATCAGAGCTGTAGCCACCGGCCTACTCCAAAGCCACAGCACCGCAGGATCTGAGCCGTGTCTTCGATCTACACTACAGCTCATGCAATGTGGGATCCTTAACCCAATGAGCAAGGCCAGGGATTGAACCCGCAACTTCATGGTTCCTACTTGGATTCGTTAACCACTGCGCCAAGACAGGAACTCCTCCCGAAACCGTTTTTTTAATTTTAATAGTTAAACATTGCATTTATTTCAAAAGAAGGAAGTGTCAGCGTTTAAGGCTCAAAAGTTAAATTAAGCCATTTTCTTGAGAATAATATGGTAGAAAATTATACATTGGTATCTTGAGTTGCTTATCACTCAGAAAAACCCATGGATATTTAAGTTATTTTTAATTCACAGAAAATTCCGATGATATAAAACTGAGGTAAAAAGTTGTACATGTCATTTCTATTAATGGAGAGGGAAATCTCTATTAGAATTGTTCTGACGAGTTTCAATTTCACTAGTCTCTCCTAGAGTCAATATACTGGTATTGGTATTGAGAAGAATGAATCACATAATTCAAGCTCAGTGGGCACGTTTCAGATTCTGATATTGCCTACACTGTTGTTATAATTCCTCCTAACATTTTGTGGGACAAAAACCATATTCACATCCGGTAGAACAATGCTGAATACTCAGTGGTCCTTAACTAGTCCTGGTTTAGGTAGCTTTCACTGATGCTATTTATTATATCAGAGAGGAGGAGCGACAAGATTAAATGAGAGAGTTATGCAAAGCCTCTGAAGCATCATGCCTGGCACAAAACTACAGGTTCACTTCCCTTGGAAGAACCCCAACTAAAGAACTGTACCTCCACTGTAATTATATACATTTATTTAGCAATCTGTAATTTTCAAAGATCATCCATCACTCAAATGCAGAGTAGGAGGGAGAGGGGTCAAAATGTGTTTTCAATTATCTTTGAATTCTGAGGGTTTTGTTTCCCAGCTCCTTTCTGTAGCCCAGCATTTAACTGTTAGCAGGTAAGGAGGCATGATAAAAACAGACTTTGAAAATCTCTATGGGCAAGAGCTTTCAAGCTTCTTTTTGAAAGCATAGCCACCCCTCTCCAAATTCGATCTTATTAAGTGTCTTGATAAACACTGTGTTAAAAGTAGGCTGGTCTAGCTGAAGCAGGATCTGGAACCACCCACCAGACCTCCCCTCACTGGGTGGTCCCTCTCAAGAACCCAGATGCTCTGTGAACACACCTTTTAAAACACTCATCCTGTACATGTGGAAACCAAGGCACTAAGAGGTCTCAAATCCTGCCGAAGGTTCTGGAATCTGATAAATCCAAGCCTAGGATCCAAGATTCTTTCTACCTCATCCTCCTTGCCTCCTGGGTATCAAGTCCACAATCTGTGTTCTCAGGACCAAAGGTTGACATTTCTTACACATGACTATTCATCATGTGTAAATACTGCAACCGTATAAATCTAAGATAGGCAGCTGGAACTGTAAATAATTTTAACTGCTTCCACTTAACAAAGGTCAAATGGAAAAATATAAGTAATCAGTCTTCCCTTATGGGGATAAAAATAGCATTCTCTGGCTACCAATAGAATTACAACCCACGTATAAATGGAATGTGTCAGTTTCTGGGACAAAGATGAAGGGGGTCAAAGAACCACCTTTCAGATAATTTTAGAGGTATGAGGTAAGTAGCCCTATTACTGAGAGATTAATGCAAGATCTGGTACCAGAGATTGCTCCTTGTTTACCCATAAACATTTTCCCCTTCTTTCTTAACTATAGAACTCTGATTTTATGCAGGGCATTCCCATCTAAAAGACTAAATTTCCCAGCCTCTCCCTACAGATATTTATGACTCTACAATTAAGTTCTGGCCAATGAGATTTAAGGAGTCATTGAGTAGGGTTTCTAGGAAAGCCCTTTAAAGGGGTAGGGTCTTTTGCCATTTTTTTCCCTTTCTTTTGTCCTTTGTGCAACCTGGAACTTGGATGTGATGGCTGCAGTTTCAGCAGCTATCTTGTTATTTTGAGGATAAAAGCCTTGCACTGAAAAGTGACAGAACTGAAAGAGAGAAAAGGCCTCATTTCCTGGTCTTCATGAAGAAGCCATCAAAAGAGCTTGGAACTGCCCTACCTCTGGGAACCTGCGTATATAAACATAAATCCTTACAAGATAAATTATAATGGTTGGTCCCTTTTACTAGCAGCCAAACAAAATCCCTAACCAATACAGACCCTGGACTCAGTGGCAGAAGCTACAGAATCCATGCAAAGATACCTAAGGAATGTGGTGATTCTGGGAAAGGAAGAAATTCATCACTTGCCCTCTCCCACTTTTTGCCAGATTTTTAAGAATAATTCCAGAGCAGGTTAGTGGGGGGCCAATACCCACAAGTTAAAGTCATATGACTAGCGGCTGAACTTATCAAAGTCTGTGAAAACAGAAGGTGTCCGGGTGACCAGGGTGGGGACCTGAATCACTTCTCCCACTGCATCTGTCCAGGAGGGGGCTCCGTTTAGTACCTCTTCCAGGTTGCAGAACTCCTGACGCAGGGCTAGCTTCAGATCAGCGCATTCTCTCCCACATCTCAAGGCTACCAGACACTCCTTTGTCAAATGTGGGACCTGATCAGAGGACACAGGTTCTTAGTGGAGAATTCTTAGGGCACCCAGTGCTCCCTAAAAATGCAGCTGGAGCTTGTCTGGCTCCCACACCCAGGCTCCCCAGCTCCTTCTGAGGGCCATCTCTGTGGCTTCACAGCACCCTGGTAAACAAGGTGCTATAAAGGAGGACTCTCTGGTGCTCCTTATTTGGTCAGCTACTTCCATGATGTACAGTCTTAGGTGGGGCACTTACCTTCCCTAAGCCTCAGTGTTCTCATCTGAGAAATGGATACAATAATAGTACCCACCTTAAAGGGCAGGGGCGAGAATTCAACGAGGTAACCTTTATAAAGCAGTTAGAATAGTGCTTGGCACATTCTAAGTGCTCAAGAGATTTCAGCTATAAATCTGATTATTTTTGTTTCTTTTCAAAGAGAATTATCTTAGAATTTCTCCATCATTTTCTCTCCCATTATCAACAATATCCCCCTTTCTCTCGTCTTCACATTTTCCTGGACAGTTGGCACTCTCATTCCCCATTAAAGGACAATTCCCTTCTGTACACATTACCTTTTACAGCTACCCCAATATTTTTTTTTACCTGAAAGCTTAGAAAGAGTCCCTTTAAAGTATCACCAGTTTTCAACCCTTTCAGTATTCCTGTCTCAAGTTACAGTCATAACCATAACTCTTGAGACTACTAGTTCAAATGGTAAAGGCTAAGCCTTCAAACTTTAACGTCAGAGGCCACTGCTCTACTATAATTCCATACCAGCTATCCTCCTAAAGGCACATACATATATCAAAGCAAATGAATTTCATCAATGATTTGACTTTTTAAACAGATCAAAGCTTGGGCAAGACATATAAAGTAAAATTGAGTGCAAGTGGCTTTCTAAAAAAAAAAAAAAATGGGTATACCTTATAGAATAGCTCCAATAGCATCTTTTGGCGAGCTCGCTCATAAGGGTCATATGGATATAGCTTCCTTCCAGGATAAGCATCATCCAGGTACTCGCAAGCAATGACAGATTCGTAGATCAGTTGACATTTGCTGTTCTCCAGGACAGGAATTTGGCCAAAAGGGTGCTTTGTAAAGTACCATTCAGGCTTGTTTCTCAGGTTAATGTTGACAACTTCATGTCTTACAAAGCAAATGGGAAACAAGACAGAAAAACAAATGAGAGGCTTAGGCAGGTAGATGCTCATCTTGAACGCAAAAGCCATCAATCTATAAAATTATAATTTGCAATAAGTTTTTTTTTTAAGTTAGGTTTGTACAAAGAAAAATACATAATGAGGTCATTGTCTTCCTACATCCAGGAAGCTACATTGAATGTTTTCTATGCCTTACCCCATTGGCTCCTCCGGATTCCCTTTGAGGTAAACTGGGGGATCATCATGAAGAGCACACGAGGTACAGAAAACACTTAACACATCCCTTCTGAGAACTGAGGCTCCTTGAGGTTGACTCTCCTGCCCGATATCACCCACTAAAAAGTAGCAGAGCCAAGATAGAGCCCAAGCAGTCTGACTCAGAGTCCCCAAGCTTCACCAGGGTTTGAAAATTTTTATCTAATGTCTGCAAACAAGTTTTGGTTGCTGTAACTTGTGGGGGGGAGTCTACTGCCATCCTATGAGTAGAGGCCAGGGATGCTGCTAGACATCCAACAGAGCACAGGACAGTCCTTCCCCATCACCAAATACACACAGAGATAAAAATTATCTGGCCCCAAATGTCAAAAGTGCCAAGAGTGAGAAACCCTGCCCTAAACAGGTATTTACTCATGCAGCTCAATAACAACAACAACAACAACAAAATGCAATCAAAAAGTGGGCAGAAGATCTAAATAGACATTTCTTCAAAGAAGACATACAGAAGGCAAACAGGCACATGAAAATAGGCACAAGAAACAGGCATTTCTCTAATAATCAGCACTGCTAATTATTAGAGAAATGTAAATCAAAACTACAATGAGGTACTACCTCACACTGGTCAGAATAACCATCATTAAAAAGTCTACAAATAGCAAATGCTGGAAAGGATGTGAAGAAACGGGAACCCTCCTACACTGTTGGTGGGAATGTAAATTGATGGAGCCACTATGGAAAACATATGGAGGGTTCTCAAAAAGCTAAAAATAGGGTTGCCATGGGATCCAGGAATCCCACTCCTGAGCGTATATCCAAAGAAAACTTTAATTTGAAAAGATATATGCATCTCAATGTTCGCAGCAGCACTATTCATAATAGCCAAAACTTGGAAACAACCTAAATATCCATCAACAAATGAATGGATAAAGAAGCTGTGGTATATATGCAATGCAATACTACTCAGCCATAAAAAAGAATGAAATAATGCCATACACAGCAATATGGATGAACCTAGAGATCATCACACTAAGGGAAGTAAGTCAGAAAGAGAAAGACAAATACCATATGGTATCACTTATATAGAGAATCTAAAATATAACGCAAATGAACTTATTTATGAAACAAACAGACTCACAGACACAGAAAATAAATTTATGGTTACCAAAGGGGAAAGGCGGTGGGGGGAGGGGATAAATCGGGAGTTTGGGATTAGTAAATACACGCTACTATAAAATAGATAAACAATAAAAACAGATAAACAACAAGGTCCTACTGTATAGCACAGGGAACTATATTCAATATCTGATAACAAACCATAATGGAAAAGAATATGAAAAAGAATACGAATATGTGCATATATCTGAGTCATTTTGCTATATACATCAGAAACTAACACAATATTTAAAATCAATCATACCTCAATAAAATTTTTAAGAAGAAGTATTTGTATCAGTTCCTAAGCTGCTCCTTAGTCACTATAGTAAAACATTGGTCTAGGCGTTCTGGCTGTGGTGCAGTGGGTTAAGAATCCAACTGTGGTGGCTCAGGTTGCTGTGACGGGGGACAGGCTGAATTCTTGCCCTGGCACAGTGGCTTAAAGGATCCGGTGTTGCCACAGCTATGGCATAGGTCACAGTTACTGCTCAGATTCAATCCCTGGCTTAGGAACTTCCATGTGGTGTGAGTGTGGCCATTTAAAAAAATATATATATATTGATCTTTTTTTTTTTTTTTTTTAAAAAAAAAAGATAATGTTAGGCCAACTAGAATTGAGCAGAAGGGAAGAATCTGGATATATAAGCCATATACACTTAACAAAACAGAATTACATAATTTCATTTAAAAGATCTCTGTATTAGTCACTGCATATCTTTACTTGAATCAGATACTCTTAAGTCATCCCCTAGGGACGGACTTTCCAAGCCCAGAGTCAAAAGGCTGGAGAAACACTTTCTCAGCACTTTAGCTTGGAGCCCATTCCATCCAGCCATTCCCAATCCCAGCAAGATCTCTATACCTTCTAAATCCAAATCTCCTTTGCAGGAGCTAGTCTTGCAAGATCCTTCTGGAGAGGTGTGTATCCATTTCTCAGATATATGGGTCCCTTCCAGACACCTCTTGATAATATCCCTATATTTCACAGTTTGGAACTATTTGTTTATTTATTCAAAAAGTAGTTTTAAGCACCTACTATGTGCTGGGTTCTCTTCCACACCATGAATAAAAGATAAAGTTCCTACCCTCAAGAACTTACATTTGTGTGTGTATGTGTGTCTGGGGCAGGGGTGGGGCAGTGGAAGTGTGGCTGGGAGGTGTGGAGAAAAGACTACAAGCAAATAAGAAAATGTTGGCTGCCACAAGCACAAAGAAAAAAGAGAAGAGAATTGACCTGAAGATGTCTAGGGTAGGGTGGGGGCTATGGTTCATGGAACAGTCAGCAGAGGCCTCTGTAGTCTCTGGAGTGCCCTTCACAAGCCTTAGGGAAGAAACACGCTCACCAGAGTCTTCATTCTGTTTGCTCTCAATTGTCCTAAATGTTTCCTGCACAGACCTGACTACATTTCAGCAAGGCTGCTCAAGAACCTGCCCTCTGCTAACCGTTTACTGACTTGGCTTCAGAAGAAAGAGGCAGGGAGCCTCTGCAATTTGAGCAAGGCACCCCAGATGTTAGACATCCCCAGGCGTGTCTGGGGCGCAGGCCTCCCCCTTCTCACCTGATGCCTTTGGCCCTAAGGACCAGACGGGTCCTGTGCGCATAGGGGCAGAACCTCATGCTGTAGATGCGGATCAGGCCCTCTGGGACTGGCCCAGGGGGGAGGCTCCCTGCGGGCAGAGGAGGTACAAGGAGGAGGATTAGCCCATGGGGTCAGAGGCTCACTTCCCTCCCCAGGACCCTAAGAGGGCCACCTCCTAATCCCAGAGAGGACTTTTTTTTTTCTTTTTTTCTTTTCTTTCATGTGGCTTTTTTGCAGAGGACCCATTCAAGTCCCCACTCGCCATGCTAGTCTGGGATCCAACATCCAGCCACATGTGCCCCCAGCCCGTGGACAGCTGTCAAGAGGACTCACCTTTCCCCAAGGTCCTGGTGGCATCGTCAGTCACGTTCTCCCGATGTTTGCGCAGTGGCCAGCGCTCACAGCCGCGGCCATGTGGCTTGCTGCTGCTACCGCAGCCTCCAAGGACAACGGAACTCTGGTGCCCTCGCCCTGCTCTTGCCCCAAATTCAACCTTGGAGCAACAGGGCCCTAGCGGGGCGGAGGAGAAGTGATCCAGGACGGCAGCTAGGATAGTTCAACCTGGAGAAACAGAGCCCCAGATTCAGAAGCTGGAGTACTAGGAGTAGGGGGGGGAATGGGTGGATGAAACCTGAAAAGTACCCCTTGCTTTGAACTCAGGGGGCACAACATCCGGTTCAATCTCCTCTACATCAAGAATCTGTGAAGTATGGGCATTGAATCTCCACTTATTTCAAGGGAGTTTAATAAAAATTGACTAGGGTGATGCTAACGTCTTCTTTCCCATTCTAAGCCTTCCCTTATGCATATCTAAGACAGCTAGCCATACCCTGTGTATAAGGAGTGCTTTTTAAAAAATAAGGCCATGATCTAGCAGATAAGAAGAAAAACTTACAGATGTTAAGATCTTGCACGACCCTAAAAGGGTCTCATTAAATTTTGTGCCCTCCCTGCCTCACCCTAGTTCTGATCCTATTTATGCAATTTTACCCAAGCTACAAAAAATTGGTAATGAACAGAAACAAGATCCCTAGAGGCAAAGATAAATTTGTGAGCTCTTTCCAACCCCTAGTACAAATTTCAGAAAAGACCCTTCTTAATTACCAAGGACACACTGCCAACAGCCCAGCAATACAGGGGCTCCTTGGACAGCTCTTCCGTCAACATGAGATAAAGGAGGTAGCTAGCCTTTGCTCTGACCCTAAGAAGCTGAGATCCCAATATTTGGTAGATGGAGAGATAATTATTTTAATTTTTACCTTGTAGAGCTAAAATGGGAATTGCTTATAAATGCATTTTTATGGGGTTGACAGGTAAAGAAAGAAAAGGATTACATGTTTCATTCAAAGTGACTTAATGATTCAGCTCAGTCAGCTATTATTATTCTTCCTATTTTACAAGTTAGAAAATAATCTCAGAAAAATAAAATTATTTGCCCAAAGTGACCAGCTAGTAGGGTTGAAGAACTTTAAAAGTCCGAAGTCTGCCTCATTGATTTGGCCTCTAAAGCTGGTAACAGCGTGGAGAGGAAAAGATATAAATCCCCCAAAAGACGCAGCACATAATAGCTGCTCAACAAATGTTAGCTGGATCTAAATACCCCTTATTAAAATGACAGAATCTAATTATATAGCTCATGAATGGGCACTTTTTGTCCTTTGGGAATTCCAACCCACCCAAAATTCTTGGCCAACAGTATTAACATGTTTTTCTGCTAAATAAGAATCTTTAAAAATCTTCAGAATAGTGAGTGGATTCAACTACGTTCCTTCCTAAGTCACTCAGAGTGATTTCATGTGAGATATGGCAAGTCGTGACTTTATAAGAATGGGGGAGAATGGAAAAAATGTTTGAAAAAAATGTTCTCTGAAAAGAAAATGTATATATGTCAGTAAGAAATCTGGCATTGGAAAGACAAATTGGTTCTTGATTTGCCATGCTGACAGTTTTGCATTTGAAAGACAGAGAAAGTAATAGGATAACTACTATTCTGGAGCTTATTTTGCACAAAAAGGACAAACTGAATGGTAAAATAGAAACAATCAATATAACCATGTCGTATGAAAGCTTCTGGTAGACCAGATGAATACTGATCAGACAAATGGAACACTCATATTAAAAAAGTAAGTGTTCTCTCTCTCTGCTTTTTTTTTTTTTTTCCGGTCTTTTTAGTGCCACACTCAAGGCATGTAGAGGTTCCCAGGCTAGGGGTCGAATCGGAGCTGAAACCGCCGGCCTACACCACAGCTGGATCCGAGCTGTGTCTGCAAACTACACTGCAGCTCACAGCAATGCCGGATCCTTAACTCAAGGCCCAGGGATCAAACCCACATCCACATGGATGCCACTCAGGTTCATTAATCTCTAGGGAATGCCAAAGAAAGTGTATTTCAAATAGTTTAGAGAAAACATAATCCAGACTCTAAAAGGGAAGGCCATATGAGGAATGTGAAATTCTCAAAGATCAAAATAAACTGTACTAACATGTATTTGCTGCTGTATGTGTATTAATTTATTTAATCCTTAAAATAGTACTATTATCTTACCTCATTTTAAAAGGCAAGTAAACTGAAGCTATCAAGGTTAAGTTACTTGTCAAAAGCCTCACAACTAGGAAGAGGTAGAGGGAGGATTATGAAGCCTGGAAGTTTGACTCCAGAGACAGCACTCCAACCAGGATCTTAATCTATACCAGAGATGGGCAAACTTTTTCTGTAAAGGTCTAGACAGTAAATATTTTAGGCTTTTCAAGCCATCTTTTCTCAACTATTCAACTCTACCCGTGAAGGGTGAAAACAGCCATAAATAATACATAAATAAATGTGTGTATGTGTTCCAATAAAATATTATTTATGAATACCGAATTTGAATATATGTATTTTTAGAACCACACATTGGGCATATGGAAGTTCCCAGGCTAGGGGGTGAATCGGAGCTGCCATCCTACCCCACAGCCATAGCAACACAGGATCTGAGCCACATCTCATGGCTACACCACAGCTCCCAGCAACACCAGATACTTAACCCACTGAGCGAGGCCAGGGATCAAACCTGAATCCTCATGGTTTACTAGTAGGGTTCATTACTGCTGAGCTACAGTGTCAACTCCCTGAATTTCATATATAAAGTCTATTTTTAATAGACTTTATTTTTTAGAGCAGTTTTAGGTTCACAGCAAAATCTAGCAGAATATATAGAGATTTCCCATTAAACTCCTACCTACACACATGCAAACAGCCTCCCCCACCATCAACATCCTGCATCAAAGTGGTACATTTCTCACAACTGACGAACCTATATTGAAATATTATTACCACCCAAAGTCCACAATTTACATTAAGGCTCACTTTTGGTGGGTTTCACATGATTTTTACATGTTACAAATTATAATTCTTCATTTGATTTTTCTCCCAACCATTCTTAGCTCTTGAATTGAAATGAGCGGCAGGCTGGACTTGGCCCACTGGCCTTAGGTTGCCCATCCCTGGTATTGACAATGACTGAACTAGCACTAGTCAAAATGAGGATTCCATTTGTAAAGTAAAAGGTGCCTGGATCCACATTTCTACTATGCCAGAAGAGAACATATTTTCATGTTGTGTGTCCTCATGCCCACCTTCTCAAGGAAACCAACTCTGAGAGTTGGGAAATACTGCTTATTAAAAGTACAGCTGACCCTTAAACAACCAGGGGGTTTGGGACACATCCACCACACAGAAGAAAATCCACATATAACTTTATAGTCAGCCCTCGCATCCGTGGTTCTGCCCCTGCAGATTTAATCAACTGTGGATCATATTGTACTGTGGTATGTATTCAGTGAAAAAAAAATCCACATATAAATAGACCCTTGCAAGTCAAACCCATGTTGTTCAAGAGTCAACAGTATACCTGTTTCTGGGAAGTCATTTCTGAGATGCAAGTCTATTTGGTGTAGTCGGGAGAATGAACAAAGGGATGGAAAGAGTTTTTCCTCTGAAGGGAAGCAGTATTACGACAAGGTTCTCATATGGCACTATATTCAAACCCTGGCTTTGGCACTTAGGCAAGATCTCTAACCTCTTTGACCTGCATCTTCCACATCTGTAAAACAAGAACACCAAGTACCTACTTGACGGGTTTTGCATATTGAATGAAATCCAATAGGCAGCTATCCTCAGTATAGTAAGAGTTCAGTGTATTTCAAAATTAATGACTAATACTAGTGAATAGAACATGTTTTTAATAGCATAGTGCCTTCTGATTTTATATCCATAAAGATAAAAGCACTGCAATTCAGCTTTGTCAAGCACATTAGAATTAAAATTCAACACAGAATACTTATTTCGCCAATTACCAGTTTAATGCCAATTGAATAGTTTGAATGCCATAGGCTACATTTCAGTAATATGGTTTTTAATCTTACCACTGAACACTATGGTTTCCCTAGAAAGACTTTAATTATGACCTTTAAGCTTAACACTACTTCCTCTTTAAAACTCAGTAAGTACCTCTTTGAAATCCTCTTTGCAAATTTTCCTTGTAGGTTACTATATCATGTTTACACCTCTATTATATTGAGTCACTCAAGCAAGACATAGATGGTAATAAGGCTGTATTAAACCTACTCCAAACTGATTTCTCGAGCTACTTGAAATATAATCAGATCTGTTTTGACAATGTGGGGCTCTTTGGCCATGGGGGATAATGACTTGCGCCTTCTAGGAACAATGCCACCGCAGAAATAATCTTTCACTCTATTGACACAAGAGTCTCTGTTTTGTGAAGAGGAGAGGAATTAAGGTTTGCATTTTGCGATTTTTCAAAATTTTTTTGTCATACCAATCTCTGATAGTGGCAGAACTTAGACGACATTCCTATTAAAATTTCAGAAGCCTAATTTACATGATAGATTATGCTACAGGGAGTTCCACTATTGTTCACAAAGTTTAAAGAGTTAGACAAATGAGAAGGGCTCTTTTTGAAATGGCCCTAGACTCAGGACTTTTTTACAAGTTGGGATCATAGGAAATAGTGTGTTCTAATGTCCTTGGAACATTACATAAGATTACTTAAGTTGTCAAAGGAGGAATTTCATCTTTCCATGGGGGAAAGCAGGGTCAAAGAAGGCTTTCTTTTTAATTACTTGATTTTGCTTTCCTATCCCTATTTTATAGCTTAAAGTATCAAAGAAAAAATTTTAACAGTTTTATATAATAACATTTGAAGAAGCAATGGCAGATTCTCAAGATCCTGAAATAAGCCAAAATCAAACAAAACACACTGAATCAAAGAGGAATGTCAGAACTTCCCATTATATCCCAGGCATAAGAGTGATGTGTCAGAAAGGTGGACACAGGAGTTCCCATCATGGCTCAGCAGTTAGCAAACCCAACTAGCATCCATTAAGACTCGAGTTCCATCCCTGGCCTCAGTGGGTTAAGGATCTGGCATTGCTTCGAGCTGTGGTGTAGGTCAGCAGCTACAGCTCCCTAGCCTGGGAATCTCCATATGCGGTGGGTTAAGGGCCTAAAAAGACAAAAAAGACCAAAAACAAACAAACAAACAAACAAACAAAGAAGTGGACACAGCCCTCTCCTGGCTCAATCTGGCTCAATCTCTAAAACCTAAAAGTTAATGAATAAAGAGACTGGAGCAGAGACATACCTGAACTCTCATTTCAAGAATGGTCTGAATGACTAAGAGTTCAGAGATTCAGGATTTGAATCTCCTCTTCAGCATTTACTAGCTGGGTGCCCTTGGACAAATCACAACTTTCTGTCCTTGGTGTTCTCATCTGTTATTCAGAGCTAAAGGCACCAATACATCATGTGGTTTGGAGAGAATTATTGCAAATACTGGGTGAAAAGCATTTAATATTTATCACCCCTCTATTACCTAGTAAGCATTCCACATTAGCTATTATTTTTATTATTTGAATATAGGTGGGAAGACGCATAGTTCTGACAAGACAGAACATTCCTGGGGACAAAATGCCCCTGCCTGCCAGTGCTCTATAATGTTAGCTAAATTAGTGGTGCCCAATGCAGGGCCCACAGTGACCTGGGGTCGTATTTACCTGTATCCAGTCAAATCACAAAGAACAATTTAATGGCTTTTTCCCCCTTTAAGTTAAAGGTATTCGCTTTAAAGACCTGTTTCTTAGGGTTATAGCACGTGTACTTCTTTCTTTTTTTTTCCAATGTTAAAATCTTTGATGAAACTTTGATGAAGATAAGTAGTTGGGTTTTCTTTTAAAAGTGTTAGGCAAATTTAAAAGTTGGCAATCCTATTCTGGGTCCGCAAATTCGTGAGAAAATCCCCCAATTCCGAAGAGACCTCAAACCCCTCTTCCCTTCAAATGCTACTCATGCCTCAGCGACCCACCCTGTGCTGGAGAAAAGAGAGACACCGGGAGGCACCTCCAGAAGCGAGGCTGACGGAAGCTGACGGAAGCTGATGTGGAGCCAAGCGGGCCGCAGGGGGAGGCGGGGTCCAGGCGAAACCCGCCCCTTAGAACACGATCCTCTCCGCCACTGGACGCGTCGCCCGGAGCTTCAGCCAATCCTCAAAGCCTTTAGAAGGGTTCCAGCCAAGCGGTGCCGAACTGAGCCAATGCGAAGCCGCGTTACAGGCTCCTGGGTCCCGAAGTTTCGGGTCTTGGCGGGTGTCGGTGGCTGGCCGAAGTGGAAGCCAGGGAGTGGCCGGCAGTGGCACTTCAACGCCCAGGTCTACATCCGACTGAAGTCCGCCCGCAGCCCACCCGGGCGTGTTGGGTGGGGCAGGCGGACGCCGGCAGAGATGGGTTGGCCCGGAGCCTGGGCGTTGGTGGCACCGAGGGTGCGCAGCATGACGCCGTTTGTGAAGTCAACCGGTTATCAGCGGCTTCTCAGGGTGCGGCCCCCTGGTCGCCTGCATCACCATGGGGCGGGGGGCTCCTTCAAAGGTGAACTGCCTGGCCCACCCCGATCTACCTAATCGGAGATCAGAGGTGAGCCTTAGGTGACCGTTAGGCGCTCTCTAAGTAGAGGAGGAGTTCCCGTCGTGTCTCGGTGGTTAGCTAATCCCACTAGGAACCGTGAGCTTGTGGTTCCGATCCCTGGCCTCGCTCAGTGGGTTAAGGATCCGGGTTGTCATCAGCTGTTGTGTAGGTCGCAGATGCGGCTCGGATCCAGCGTTGCTGTGGCTGTGGCATAGGCCGGCTGCCACAGTTTCGATTGGACTCCTAGCCTGGGAACCTCCATATGCTGCGGATGCGGCGCTAGGAAAAAAAAGAGAGAGAGGAAACCAGACTATATTAGGGCAGGTCGACAGCCCCCTAGTTCGATGTAAGAACCTTGTGCTGTGATTGTTCTCCATATCTTTCTGCCAGCATCTTAAGGCCTCACTTAACCTCAGGAACTGAGTTGAATCATTTGTAGAATGAAATGGTGCTCTCTTGACCTACCTTTTCATGGAGGTGATATGATAAATAAATAGTGAGAAGTGCAGTGGGCTATGGAAATGACTAGAAGATGACATTAATATTTCTGAATTACTTATCCAGACTTATATACACAATTGATGGATGAGGTCTTCACAGTATTTAATTACATATATGGGTCACCTGTGTCTAGCAAAGGCTTTGAAGGAGTTAGTGATTGGAGACTGGGAAAACAAGTAAGAGGCCACCTAGTCCCTTGGCTTTGAGTGGATGTGGGTCTGCTCTTCAGCAGCAACAATGGGAATAAGAAAGGTAATGGAATTGTGTAGGCGATGGAAAGGACAGAATGAGCAAAGTTTCTCAACTTTCAAGACAAACCTGAAAGGGCATCTCTTGAAATGACAACACCGTGTCTAAGTAGAAATGTCCTGTGGGCAGTTAGAAGTCTAGATTGAAATCCAGCTCTCACTAGAGATGATTTAGAGGTTTTCAGCATGGTCTATGTTAGAACCCTTAGAGTTCCAGCATCCTAGAAATGTGTTTACATTTCTGCAGAAGGGCCCTGAGGAAACCCCACAGTTAGACCATAGTGTCTAATGAGAGAAGGTGATCCAATGAGATAATGAGAGCACTGGAAAAGTATGTTTTTATTTCACATGTTTATTATTCATATTTAGGGAAGGAAAATATCAGGTACATCATAGTTGCTGACTCCTGTCCCCATCAGAGCCCATAGTCACAGGCCTCTGGGCTGTTCTGCAAGTAGAGGTCATTGAAAGCTCGAAGGTCTCTCGGTTCAATGTGGAGGGCTGATACCGCCGGATCTTTCATCATGGCTGCCATCCAGAGCTTAAGTTTTGGAGTGTGGTCTATACACCTGTGAGAGATGGAAAGAACGGAGGTGTGAGCAAGGCTAAATAGGAAAGCATTGCAAAGTCTCCTCTATATCATTAGTACCAGTCTGCAGCCTCCTTTTGTGTTTTTCTAACCTTTCACAAATTTTTCTCTTTTTTTAGGGCCACACTTGCAGCATATGGAGGTTCCCAGGCTAGGGGTCAAACTGGAACTAGCTGCAGGCCTATGCCACAGCCACAACAATGCTAGATCTGAGCCATGTCTGCAACCTACATCATGGCTCACAGCAATGCCAGATCCTTAACCCACTGAGAGAGGCCAGGGATACAACCTGTGTCCTCATGGATACTAGTCAGATTCATTTCCCCTGAGCCATGATGGGAACTCCCACAAATTTCTTTGAATATCTCTTTAAAGTATGCAAAATCATTGAATATGAGATTTGGAAGATATTGGAGAGGTCTTGGTTCTGTTGAAGAGGCATCTAAGACTAGAGTGAAGTGACTTGCTCAGTTTAGTGTGAGAACTTGTCCAAACTGAGAGACTGATAGGTTTCTTAAATGAGAACAAGAAAGGAAACCAATATGGTATATAATTAGCATTTTCTGGTCAGATCGTATCTAAATATTACCCTGAATAGCTCTGAGCTCTAAGAAGTGGGAGTAAGCCAAGGTAGCTGCCAAACTTCAAAACATGGAGTTTGGACAAGAGTGCAGGACTCTTGCTGATAAATGGGTGCTGGCATTAGGCACACAGTCCTGCATAACATCCTTATAAAAATGTACATCCTTAAGGATTTTTAACCAGGAGGGAAGGACTAAATTGATTTTAAAACATATTACCACATGGCACAGAATTCCCCACCCCCAGGGATGGGGGAAGAATGGTGAGGCCAGGTGGATGGCATGCCCTGGAAAGTCCAAGACCCCTCCTGTCTGCTTGTTCCCATTCAAGCCAGGTGAATGAGGTATTTTAATTACTGCTTATAAAAGAGGTCAATATATACTATTCCAGTTGTCATTGTCCTAATTTATGCACAAGGTATTCAAATGTCTTACTCATTTAACTCCAGGGCTTCCAGCCTTTCAAACCAGGGCCAGATGAGGTAATCAATCATAGAAAGAGAACTTCCACCAAAGTATGTTGTCTTCTTTTTGGTCAGAACCTGAACATTAAACAGCATAAGAGTACTTCTTATTTGTGCATCTGGTAAAATTCATTTTCAGAAATGATAAAAGCAAGTTAAGTTAAGCAAGTGACATATCCAAGTTAGCTTTTCCAAGTATGATCAGTTTAAGATTTAGGATCTCTTGGTTTGGGATGAAGCAAAACAATCATCAAAATAAACTGGAAAGTAGAGAAAAATAAAACAAGCCACAGAGTAAAAGATCTTTGTAATACAAATATTCCCCCCCCCCCCCGCAAAAGGACTGGTATTCAGAATGTAGGAAGACCAGGGAATCAATATGAAAACACCTATCAAGAAATTGGGCCAAGACTTGAACTTCACAAAAGAGGAGTCCAAACACAGGGAACTATATCTAGTCACTTGTGATAGAACATGATGGAGGATAATGTGAGAAAAAGAATGTATAATATGTGTGACTGGGTCACTTTGCCGTACAGTAGAAATTGACAGAACACTGTAAACCAACTATAATGGAAAAATAAGAATCATTAGAAATAAAAAAAGAAAAAAATATATATGTACACACATATTTAAAAAAAAGGGGGGGGGGGAGTCCAAATGGCCAATAACCATTTGAGAAGGTGCTCAACTTCATTAGTCATCAGGGAAATTCAAATTAGAACCAAAATGTCATTCCACTTCACAATCATCAAAATGTTTAAAATGAACAAAACAAAGTATAGGTGGAATCACTGCTGAGAGGAATGTAAATTGGTACAACCATGTTTTAATAGTATCTGCTAAAGTCGAGTGCATGCATAATAGTAAACCAGTAATTCTATTAGTCAGAAATGTGAACGTAGGGGTTCCTGTCATGGCTCAGTGGTTACTGAATCTGACTAGCATCCATGAGGACGCAGGTTCTATCCCTGACCTTGCTCAGTGGGTTAAGGATCCAGCGTTGCTGTGAGTTGTGATATAGGTCGCAGACGCGGCTCAGATCCCGAATTGCTGTGGCTGTGGTGTAGGCCAGCAGCTACAGCTCTGATTAGACCCCTAGCCTGGAAACCTCCATATGCTGCAGGTGCAGCTCTAAAAAGACAAAAGACAAAAAGAAAAAAAAAGAAATGTGAACATATATTCACAAAAAAATAGGTATAAAAACCTTCATTACAGTTCCCTTGTGGCTGAGGAGGTTAATCCACTGCAGAGTCACTACAGCAGCTTGGGTCAATGCTGTAGCACAGGGGGTTTTTCCTGTCTTTTAAGGGCCGCACCTGTGGCATATGGTGATTCCCAGTACAGAGGTCGAATTGGAGCTGTAGCTGCCAGCCTCTACCACCGCCACAGCAACTCAGGATCTGAGCCATGTCTGTGACCTACACCACAGCTCCTAGCAATGCCAGATCCTTAACCCATTGAGAGGCCAGGGATTGAATCTGTGTCCTCATGGATACAAGTCAGATTGGTTTCCACTGAGCCAAGACGGGAACTCCTGCTGTGGCACAGGTTTGATCCCTGACCTGGGAACTTTCGCATGCCATGAGCACAGCCCAAAAAAAAAAAAAAAAAAGTTCACTGCAGCTCTACTTATAATAGCCCAAAAAGGAAATGATTACTATTTCAGGAATAAAATGGATAAATAAATTCTACAACGGCCATATCTTGGAACATTATACAAGGAGTAGGAATGAACTACACATAACATAGATGAACCTCACAAACCTATAATTCTATGAAAGAAGGAAAGAGTAGAAGGAAGCCAAGAGTGAATATAATGTACCATTTACTCTCCATAAAAGCGAAGAGAAACAACTGATTACCTCCTCTAGCTTGCTGAATTCTTTACGTAATTCTTCTTTTAGGCCAGAGCAGTCTGCCTCATTTTCCCTTCTAATAAAGCGTATTAGCAAAGGCGGTACCTAGACAGAAAATAATTTTTTAGTTCATCAGTGTGAGGCTAACTATTCAGCCCCATCATACAAAAGCATGATAGAACCCTCATAGTCCCAGTGTCAGGATGTTCTAGAAACCTCAAAAGTGCACCAATTCCTGTGTTCACAGAGATCACATCCTGATTTTAGAAACAGTTTTGTAGCCTAAGATGCTGCATTGGTTAGAATTTTATAAGCTGCAAATAAGAGAACCTTTGGAGAGTTTGAGTCAAAAATGTCTTAAAAGGACCCTGAGTGGCTCGTAGAATTGTTGAGAGACTTTTGAACAAACACGTTTGGAACTAAGCTGGAACTTTCCCAAGTCATGCTCAGAACTGAACTGATGGGAAGCACCCATTGCTGCCACAGAGCTGAGCACTGGATGCTAAAGTTGTGCCACTGCCAGAAGTTGAACTCTGAGGTAACCAATGCCACCCTGCAATTTAACCTTGCAACCACTTTGGCTCCTGAAAGCCAGGAGCTCTGCCACCAGCCACTCTCACCAGCAGAACCAGGGCCTCACACCAAGTCTGTTTACCCACATTGCTCAATTCAAAATTGAACTATACCATGTGTGTGTCTGAGAAAAAGAACCTTGCTGTCAGGCCTTAGTCCCAGGTGCAAAGGGACCTGGGGAAGAGACTTTCCTGATTTATACCTTGGGGAGGGCATGAGAAGACAGTTCAAAGTGGTTGACGACCTCAAGATTTGACAGGTGGTGTGTCAGATGCTTTACCACTTGTGATGGAGAAGTTTGTGTGTTTTAATACTTTGGTCTTTGATAGTGTGTCGCCACAAGAGACAGAAGTCCACTCGTCCCAGTGTAAGTAAACAGACAGAATGTCCTGAAACCCCATCCATGTTTGTAGAGCTTGCCTTCATTGGAACTGGATGTGGGCAGACAGCCCTTCCTTCCACTTTTCCATTTGGGACATTCATCTCTGCTTCTTCCTAAATGTCTGTTCCACATTACTTTCCATATATTGATTCCCTTTGCAATGCTCTTAATTTTTGCTTTCCTAAAAATTCACTTTTTATGTAGCTTTTGTTTGTCAAGTCTCCAAGGTTCCAAAGTCTTAACACATACATTGTCTTAGTCTCTGCGTCTCACTTTCAAATTCCCAGAAGAGAAGATGATTGGTCTGAGGGTACATTTGGGGGCATTTCTGATTTGCTAAGCTGTGGCCAGGATGGTGGGGTCATATGCTTCTAAGGCCACCTCTTCCCTGAATGTGAGCAGGGAAGTAACAGTGGGCATCTCTAACTTTTAGCTCATTTTCTTTCTAGAGAATACAGTCAACCTCTTGTTATTATTTTTGATAATCTAGCATCTTTCTTGTAAATACCATATTCCCTCTTCACCGTCTTTGATGGCAGCCATTTCTAGTATTTTTCCACTCTCATTCTGCCAAACAGACAACACCCTCTTCCTTCCCCACTGGATTCTCATTGCAGTGTCTCCTTAAACAATATATTCTCCCTATAGGTCTCATCTTCTAGGTATTTCTCTGACCATTTCTTTCTCTACAGATTAGAGATCTCTTTATATGTGGACATATATCCTGACAAGGTGACTATACAACAGGATATAACCGGATGTCACCTTTATTGTTGTCTACTGTTGATTCATTTCCTTATTTTTTCACTTCCTTGTATACAGTAATTTTTTAAACTAACCTGTAACATTGATGCTAATTAAAATACAGACAGCTCTTCTAAAGTAATGCCAATAACTCAGTCAGCAAGGAGCTATTGCCAACACACAGGAGATGCTCACTGCTAGACACTATGTGTCTAAAACTAACACAGTATTTTCGCTGTGTAGGCTTCTGCTCTAGATGATTTTTATCTATGGGGAGGGAACAATTTTCATACTCATTTTACAAATTATGGGCTGAGGCACAGAAGTAAAATATTAAGTACTTGCTCAGAGTCACATAACTAGGAAGTGGCAGAGCTGGTCACATGCCTAGGCAGTGAGCTGAGAGTGATGGAAATATAGCCCAACCTTCAAGAGGGTCATAGCCGAGGGGCAACACACAGGCAAGAAGGTAGGCAGTTACCACAGGGGAAAGTTAGCATATGTAGGAACACAGAGCTGGGCATTAACCCAGCCTGGACAAGTTTCTAGAAGACAAGAGTATCTGGGCAGGTACAGTGGTCCATTGGTATCCTCTGTGGGGGTGGTGGGTGTTTGAGGACACCCCTCCATACCAAAATCAAAGGATGTTGTATAAATTGGCACAGTAAAGTGAGCCCTCAACGTCTGAGGGTTCTGCTTATACAGAAACGCTGACTACAGAGCAAAGAGGACTTGGAGACAACCAGGCAAAGAGAGAAGGAGGAAGAGTCTTCCAGCAAGTTGAGAAGAAGGTGGCAAGTTTGGAAAAAAGAAAAACATTCAGCGTGGCAGGAATACACCGGGTCAGAAGAGGGAAGAGGCATACCTTTGGAGAGGTAAATAGGATCCAGACCATGAAAGGGCTTGCAGCACATGGCAGAGCTGACAAGAGCATCACCCTGTTGGTTTGCTACTCCCAAATCATTGAACCATGAGTGACAACACTGATTTAGCTTCACAACCAAAGGTGTTTCAAATGGGAGCTGAAATGTCTTACACACACACCTTAGAAGACAACTCAAAGACCATCTTTTGGCAAGCTTTCTCATAGGGGTCATCTGGCAACAGCTTCTTCCCTGGATATGCTTCATCCAGGTACTCACAAGTGATGGCAGATTCATAGATCAGTTGACCCTGACTGTTTTCCAGAACTGGCACCAGACCTGAGGGATTCTTCTGGAAGAACCACTCAGGCTTATTTTTCAGGTTGATGTTGATGACTTGATGCCTGAAAGACACATAGAAGACAGTCAAGAGAGTAACATTTCTTTTGTACTCCTGAAGAAAGCTTCACTGGTTCCACCACCCACTTATCTATCTGATCAGACCCCAAATTCAGGAGTCAGCTCAGCCTTGATTCCTTCCCTCTGTCCCGTCTTCCTGAAATCAGATGGGTCATCAAGACCTGTCAGCTAGACCTCCAGATCACATTCTGGCTTTATCTACTTCTCAGCTTTAACACTGCCACCTTGTCTAGGACATTATCTGGCACCTGGACCTCTACAGTAGTCCCCCTGGTCCCTCTGCTTCCACAGTGGCCTCCTTACAGTCCATCCTCCATGCACTGGATCAGCAAACTGGATCAGTGACCCTCCTGCTTGCTTACAAGCCCTCAGCTGCTCCTCACTGCAGTGAGGATTAAACTCTAAACCCCTTTGCATGCCATTTTATCTGTCTTCTGCTTATCTGTTATATCTCTTTCCTATGACTTTCCATCTGGTCATTATGATCTGGCCACACTAGCCCCATTTATATTCCTTGTATGATGTTCGTCACTGAACTAGTATGTATTTGAAAT
Source organism: Sus scrofa (assembly GCF_054392235.1). Classification (NCBI taxonomy): domain Eukaryota; kingdom Metazoa; phylum Chordata; class Mammalia; order Artiodactyla; family Suidae; genus Sus; species Sus scrofa. The sequence continues at coordinate 137,891,397 of NC_139396.1, read as the reverse complement.
CACTTTGCTCAATTATACTTTTATTATGTCACCTCCCTAGAATATAACGTCCATGAAACCAGGGATCTTGTGAGTCTTGGTCATATTCATAAGCAAACATGTAAATGAGCAAAATTTTAAATAGATTTAAATGCTATGAAGAAATATAAGCAGTTTTAGATAGTTATTCAGTATGTATTTGTTGAATAAATAGGTGGAAATGCTTTAAGATTGTTAGGAAGATATTCCATGTGGGGCTAAGAAGTATTTTAACTGTATATTATATGAGGCAACTAATTGAATTGTGTCTACACCCCACTACTTGAGAATCAACATGATAAAATTCAATTCCTTTTGCTAATCTAAATAGAAAATTCCTTACTTTTTTTTTTTCCCCAAGTACAGTTATGATTCAACCCCTAGCCTGGGAACTTCCATATGCCACAAATATGGCCCTGAAAAAGCAAAAAAAAAAAAAAAAAAAAAGAAATTTCCTCACTTTCTACCAGAATATTAAGGGAATCAAAAAAAAAAAAAAAAACCTTTCAGATTAAATCTCCATTGGCTGATGTTTTCAAAAAAATGTACATGGGTAAATTACACTAGGTAAACCCATACAAAAGAAAACAGGTGAAGTCCAGGCTGTATTAAGACTGTTTTTAGATCTAACTCTTATCTTGTCTGAGAGATTTTAGGGGAAATAAGAGAAAGGAAAGTTTCATATAATCATTTTCCCCATCCACCTCAGTAGCTAGAACAGCATTTAGCTTGAGGATTTATTTATTTATTTATTTATTGTATTTTTTTTGTCTTTTTTGTTGTTGTTGTTGTTGTTGTTGTTGTTGCTATTTCTTGGGCTGCTCCCGCGGCATATGGAGGTTCCCAGGCTAGGGGTTGAATCGGAGCTGTAGCCACCAGCCTACGCCAGAGCCACAGCCACGCGGGATCCGAGCCGCGTCTGCAACCTACACCACAGCTCACGGCAACACCGGATCATTAACCCACTGAGCAAGGGCAGGGACCGAACCCGCAACCTCATAGTTCCTAGTTGGATTCGTTAACCACTGCGCCAAGACGGGAACTCCTAGCTTGAGGATTTAAATATGCAACACCCCACCCCTCACCAGGCCATGGATTGAACACTGGCCTCTGTGTGCCAAAAGGTTCATGTGCTTACAGACCACTGAACACACAGATACAAGCCACTGCAAGAAAAACTAATCTCCTTGCCAAGGAAATTATCATTTCTGAATTTTTTTTTTTTTTTTTTTTTTGCCATGAAACAGAAAGGTAAATACTGGGCTTTTGTAATAAAGAAGGTTCTCAGAACACACATGCATCTTGGTAACTTGGCAACATGAGCCAACAAGTCAAGGTCCCTGCCAAACAAGTTGGAAGATGTGCCTTTAGAGAAAACCATGCTTTATTAGAGTCTATCAGATGGTAAAATCTAGTACACTAATGGAAATCTCCTGGGACTCAAAACTAATCCATGAACATAGAAGACCTCTGTTTGTGCTACTTAGCAGCTGTTATTACTCTTTACCTTCCATATACACACATGTACATGGTATAATCACTTCAGTTTTCCTTTGGAAAACTGTCTCAGTAAACAAGGTAGGGTTGTCTTCAACCTAGAGTTCCAGAAAGACACTAACCCATGACTTAGTGCCACAGCATAATAGCTGTGTCTTGCTTCTGGACTTACTTTATAATTGTATGAGCAGAAGATATGGTGCTTTTTTTTTTAATCAAATTTTAATTGTATTTCCCTTTCTTGCAATAAATGAATACTTACTAATACAGGAAATATTACTGTATTTGGATAAAAATAGTTTTGGATAAATTTCACCAAATATTGCGTATTTTGCTATGTGTTTAGAATCAGTTTCATCCAAATAAGATGCAAATTTTACTGCAGTGATAGCTAATCCAAAAATAATTCATTTTTTTAAGAGCACATCTTACAATTCTTTTTTTTTTTTTTTTTTTGTCTTTTGTCCTTTTAGGGCCGCACCCGAGGCAAATGGAGGCTCCCAGGCTAGGGATCTAATCAGAGCTGAAGCTGTTGGCCTACACCACAGCCACAGCAATTTGGGATCCGAGCCTCATCTGCAACCTACATCACAGCTCACAGCAATGCTGGTTCCTTAACCCACTGAGTGAGGCGAGGCATCGAACCCACAACCCCATGGTTCCTAGTCGGATTCGTTTCCCCTGCACCATGAAGGGAACTCCTCATCTTATGTTTCTTTTAGGGAAAAGAATTGCTTGCCTAATTCTCCACCTAGAAAACTAAAATTAATTTACGAACTCTAAGCACATAAATGGAAATTTTCTTAAGAATAGGGGCTGGTTTTAAACCTCCACATCTAATGTCTGTTCAACAGATTCCAAAAGTCATTGGAAGAGAGGTAGTGACAATGGATATTTAACAGAGAAAACTGAAGTGACTTGCATATTTCCTGCAGATAACCCATTTGTCATCACCATACAGGTTTCAATGACTCTTCCCCAAAGTCTGAATTTTTAGGCATAGACACTTCCTGTGACTCAGCAAACAATCCAACCTTTAGAAATATACAAAGTACAGTTATGTCAGCACTCTGCCAGGAGGAAGGTCAAGGTCTGGACTCTGGACTGGGGTGAATCAACAATTCAGGAAGGGATCTTATCTTCAGAATAACAGGAAAGGATATCAAATAAGCCAGATAAGAATGGAGAAATGGCGTGAAAGGGAAAAGACAGTGCACCAGGAATCGGGAATCTACCAGAGCTAAAAGAGCCTCACCTGAATACCAGTCGAGTGATCCCAGCCTATCACTAACTTTACTGAAGCTTCAGCTTTCTGGATCCATTAAATTGTTAATCTAAATGCGGTGTTCTAGACTGGTGGAGTCTGTAGCATTCCCACTGCCCTCGGAGGAAAGGATTAGGTTCATAGCTTTACATGTCCTCCCAAAAGTTTGAGAATAATTTATTTTGCAGTAAAAGAAGCTATGGGGACCCTGTCTGAGATTCCCACTCGCGCCGCTTGCAGCAGCTGGTTCTTGGCCTGAGAGGAGAGCTGCTGCTGCCTTGGTTCTCACCGGATTCCCTTGGCATTCAGGACCAGGAGAGTCCTCTGGGCGAAAGGACAGAATCTCATGCTGTAGACACGGATCAGGCCCTCGGGGACCGGCCCCGGGGGCGCACTTCCTGTTGGGAAGAAGGGGAGGCAGTTACAGCCCAGAGAGTATCTGGGACCCGTGGCCTCCCGCAGACCCCGGGCCTGGCCCTAGCTCGCTGAGGCCAGGGCCGATTCTCCCAGGTGGGGGCCCCCCTATGGCTGGCTCAGCTCCAGAGCAGCGGCTCCCGGACACGTGGCCGAGGGTCGCTCAGATTTTTCCCGCAGATCGTGGTGGGCCGGCCTTACCCTTCCCCAGGCTTCTGGCTGATCCTCCAGACATCTTGGCGCAGCAGGGGTTGAGCTCTCTTCCTGAGTTGCCCAGCGATTCAGGAAGTCGGTCGCCACTCTCTCCCTCCCTATCTCTTCCAGAAGTGCCCTCCCGAAAGGCCACTTCTGGGCTCACTTGCTCTTCAGGGAGGTGTGCCCAGGACCTCGCGCTCCGCCCACGCTGGAAGCAAACAGGCGCGCAGGAGCCCAGTGGCGGCCCGACCAGCACACAGGCACTTTCTCACCCAGCGCTTAAAGGAAGGCGCCGCCCTCAACCCGGGCGCCTGGAGGCGAATTGCGGCCGGCGGAGATGCCCGCCTGGAGCAATTCCACCCAGGGCTGGCCTTCCTGGTTTAGTGAGAGCGAGGCTTAAAACACCGCAGGTGGCTGTTATGCCACAGTTCATCATGCTGGCCATGAGGTGCACGCACTCCGAGATGCACAATAGAAGATCTAAATCCTCAAGAGCCTTTTCTGACCCCGAGCGATGGTGGTCTCCGGTCCACCCTGCTGGGGTCCGCGCCTGACCCTGACTCTGACTCTGATCTCCCTCAGCCAGTGCCCAGGCCGCAGGGAGGTGCTCCCTGGCAGCCCTCACATTACTCCGACCTGGTCGCTGCTCTCCCTCTGCCCCGAGGCCTCCCTGACTTTAGGGCCTGTGGCCCCAGACCCAGTGCACACCCAGGATTCCAGAATATGTTCTCTAGAGTTTCCTTTTTCCAGGACCTGAGACCAGGTCGCCCAGCCACCTGGAGAGCCTTTTCCTTTTTCTGTTGGTACTAGCCTAATATAACTACTGGGAAGGCTGCTGTCTCTCCTCTCACCCTGTCACCTTTTACTGAAATCTCTGCTGCCTCTGTGCACTGATGCCAAATAAAAATATGAAGACAGAGTTTTGGAGGAAATAGAAAGAGTAGCTTTATGTATTTGCCAGGCAAAGAGGGAACACAGTAGGTCATTGTCACAGACTGTGTTCCCCATCCTTGGGAAAAGGAAGAAGTCCTACAGTCAGGGCTCATTGTCTAGGGATAGGTGATTGAGATCAAAGCTGTGTCAGCCTCGCATCCTTTTTCCTCCTACAAAACATCCAGTCACAGCTCGCATCAGGTAGATCAGTAACTGGTTCTGCTCTCTCTGCGGTTATCAGCCTGAGACTTTCTTCTCTGAAATGAAGAATACTACAAGGGAGAGTGAGGAGAAAGGAATGCCAGGTGCTGGAAATAATTCAGAGAGTGATTAAGGAACTAGCTCTGTGAGGGACAAATCTAGTTACATGAACTCAAGATTAGCGATAGCTAAAAACAGTTAAAATTAGGGCTGCTTAACACTTTAAGGCCTGTTTTTGCTGTTCCCACAGCCATTTACTTTGTTTTTCCTTTTTATTAGCAGGGAAAAGAATGTCCCATTATTCTTTTCTACAGTAAGAGCCTCATACAGTCTTGCTCCATTACACTTTTAATTTTCACCCAAAGAAAACAGCCCATATCTGGATATTGCTAACCTCAGAAAGATGGTCTGCTTTCAAAATTTAAATATGGAGAAATTGAAGCCCAAATAGACTCAGAGTTAGGCAGGTGGGTTAGTGAATTTAGTCCACAAGTCTATGAATAACGTCTGGCCAGAACCACTGCTTTATTAGCTCCTCTTAATTTAGAGGTTGGGAAAGAGGGGATTCTACGGTACATGGTACAGATACTGGAAAAGGGTAGTCAATGTTTTGTTTGTCCAAATATATTTTCAAGCTAGTAACTCCTGTGCCATTTATTGAGGGCAAGTGGTGGTGGGGGAGCTGGGTAGTATTTTTATTTTGATAAGTTCTGTCTTGTGAGAGGCAGAGTGAGGTGATAAACAAACCCATCTCAGAGCCTTCCTGCCTGGGTTTGATCCTAACTCCACCCTTGTATTAGTTTGCTAGGGCTGCTATGTCATAGTGCCACAAACTGAGTGGCTTAAACAAAGGAAATTTATTCTCACAGCTCTGAAGGCTGGAAGTCTAAGATCAAGGTGTCAGCAGGGTTGGTACCTTTTCAAGACTGTGAGAGAGAATATGTTCCATGCCTCTCATCTAGAGTCTGGCAGTTTGCTGGCAATCTCTGGGACTCCTTGAAGCATAGAAGCCTTATCTCTGCTTCATCTTCATATGTCTTCCCCTGTGAGCATGTTCCTGTGCAAATGTCTCTTCTTTATAAAAGTACCTGTCATATCAGATTGGTGCCCATCCATATTAATTAACTAATTACAACTGCACTGCAATGAACCTATTTTCAAATAAGATCACATTTTGAGGTGCTGGGGATATAGAGCTTCAACATATGAATCTATGAATTCATAATTCAACATATGAATTTATTATAAAACCATATGAATTACAGTAGCCCCTTAGTAATGTGTGAATGTGGGCAAGTTCTATCTGTATTTCAATCTCCTCATTTGTAAAATGGAGCGGTGAAAACTTAATACCTCTCTTATAGAGACTGAAGAAAGATTAAATTAGTTAATAAATAGAAAACAGGAGTTCCCCTCTTGGCTCAGTGGTTAATGAACTCGACTAGTATCCATGAAGACTTGGGTTTGATCCCTGGCCTTGCTCAGAGGATTAAGGATCTGGCATTGCTGTGGTGTAGGTCACAGACGCGGCTCAGATATCGCATTGCTGTGGCTGTGGTGTCAGTCGGCAGCTGTAGCTTCGATTCGCCTGGAAAACTTCATATGCCACAGGTGCAGCCCTAAAAAGACAAAAGACTAAAACAAACAAACAAACAAAAAAAAACACATTCTTAGCACAGAATGAGTGGTAAATAAATGTTATTATTATAGATACTAAATTAAAAAATAGACCACATTTTTGCTAAAACATGGCTTTTGCTTAACTTTTTTAGAAAATTAATTTTTAGAAGGTCTTTAGCGCATTAATGATATCATGGAAATTAACCATGGCCAAGTATAAAGTTAAACTTGGCCAGGCAAAATTTCTGATTGGCCAAACTAAGGATTTCAGGTGTAGGGATTATTTGAGAACTTTTATTTGGAATAGCTCATCCTCTAATTAGTATGAAAAGTGTAACAATTTGTTGTAATGATTAGAAAGATCCAATTCATCAATAAGGTAACTTCCTTAGAGAAAGAAATTAAAAACAAAAGACACTGTCCCAGGAAACCACTGCTCTGTAGTGCTGCTCTGCATCACATTGGATCAGCTCCAAGCCCTTTGTGGTTGTGTGCATCGTATATGAACATCTGGATACACACTGCTGTTAGCCACAGGTAAAGGCATTTCACATTTTTTTGCAGCTATAATTGTCAGCAATTGACCTGAAGGAGCTAAACTGAACTGATTCTGCTGGTTGAAGATCAAGAGTTGGAAGACTTGTGATAGCTTTCTTCCTTCTAAGTGCCACCTGCTTTTGCAGACCGTATATACCCACTTGATACAACATTCTTCTGTGGATTTTCAGGAATGTAATTTGAATAATTTTAAGCAATTTAAGTGGTTCTTGAATCTGTGTGTCCTAGCTTATCGTCCTCGGTATGGTTCAAATAAAATTCTTTTCCATTCCTAGGATAGATTTGTTTATTGATTATTTCCCTTTACAGTTCCAAATGACTAGCACATGAGATACTTGGTAAATATCTCTGGATGAAAAGAAGAGAAGGTGACAAGATGGGAAGGAAAGGAGTGACCTAAAGAAGGGAAGAAGATAGGTCTAGAAAGGACGAAAGAAGGCAAAGGGCAGCGGGCAGGGGAGAGCATGAGAGGGGAGGGCAGAAGCAAGGACAAACTGCTGCCCTTCCCACAAGTTATTTCTAGGAGCTGTCTGCCTCTTTGAAATAGCTGAGGGTACATCAGAAAGTGTAAAAAAGTAATTAAAGGTTTGGCACTCCAGATGTAGACTAGAGTTGGCTTTATTTATTTATTTATTTGCTTTTTAGGGCCGCTGGTGCAGCATATGTAAGTTCCCAGGCTAGGGGTGAAATGAAAGCTGCAGTTGCTGGCCTTGTGTCACAGTCACAGCAACTCCGGATCAGAGCTGTGTCTGCGACCTTCTCCACAGCTCAGGGCAACGCTGGATTCTCAACCCACTGAGTGAGGCCACGGATCAAACCCACATCCTCGTGGATACTAGTCAGATCCATTTCCGCTGCTCAGCAACTGGGAACTTCCTCTAGAGTTGGCTTTAAAAAATCCCACTCAGCTTTGTAGCCTTGAGCAAATTATTTCTCTTATCCTCCCTTTCCTTTTCTGTAAAGTGGGACTGATGAGGATTTGAATATTATATAAAACTATACCCGCACGAATCTTGGACAGTCAGCCCTCAACATTTCATTCTAGTGCTGAGACTTAGCAACTTTGTTAATTATTTGCCGCGGGCTGGGCCATTCCAGTACCCGCCCCGCGCTTCGCGCGTCGCTCTCCATTCGTCAAGACCCCTCCACCCCCAGAACTTTCACCAATCCGCTTGACTCAAACATGAGCGTCTCAAAGGACAGAGCCAATGGGCGCAGGGGTTACGAAGCGGTAAACAGTGGAGGCAACTCGGGCGGGCGGGCTGGGGCTTCGGAATAACCCGGCAGATCCTAGTTGGGTTCCACGTTTACCGCGGGTGGCCCAGCTGCGAGGCTCACGGCTCATGGTACAAGGCTGGGAACGAGACGTAGCCCGAAGCGCCGCGTCCGTGAGGTTCACTGCCGCCCGCCTCCTAACTGACTCGGTCTTGAGGAAATTTTTCCCTCAGCTGTACCCGCAGCTTCCTCTCCTGTAGACCTGCTCTCCCACAAATTCGACATCTTCTCCTTCAACCCCAAACCCTCCTGCAGACTTCCGTTCTCTGTGAATGCTCTCCGTTCCACCCCCAGCCCCACTCCGTCCCCTTTTTCACTTAACACATTTCCAGCTCTTTCCACGTCTTTGGTGACTTTCCCCAAACTTAATGACCTCAATCCCTTCCCTTTAACTCCCGTCCGTGGACTTTGGGTTTATTTGCATTTGTGGTGATCGTAAGCATCTGCAAGGATGTAACTTGGCATTTCGTTCCTTCCACATGCTAGAGTGTTCCCGGCACTCTGTTCCACGGGGCGTCCTGCACCAGCCCGGCTGTACTCTCCATTCCCTTGACATTTTTCTTTAAGCATATTTTAATAATTAAATAGAGATAGAGTCTCCCCTCACCCCAGACTCCTCCATCTAGCTTACATTCACCACACATTTCTTACTTTAAAATATGTTCCTTTCGAACTGCAAACCAAAAATCTACAATTGATACACAAACAAGGAATCTCTGGAGAATAACTATATCTCATAATAAATAAGTGCATATTGTTTATCACATCACTTAGAATGGTGTAATGCCTATATTGAAGAATCAATAAGATGTAACAAATTGTGAGGACATATTTATATAGTTACCCTGTTTTTTAACCAATTTATGCATTTTAGATTTTACTTATTTTCAGAGGGTGTATTATTTTTGTTATTCTTACCAGTTAAGTTATTCTTTTTATGATGCTATATAAAATATTTAATGGTATAAAATATGTTCCTTTCATGTTCTGACCTTTTCATTCATGTTGACTTATTCCTTTTCCTTTCTGCATTTATCTCTAGTTTGATCTAAAATATGGCTACACACGTTCCATTTTTGTAAAGAAGCAATTTTCCTTCTGGGTTCACAACCACAAAGCAAGCTGTCCTATTCAAAGATGTTTTTTACAGTTTATTTTTAAAATCAAAACTAGTTATAAAGCAAAGGCCCAGGTTGCACCCTGTTTTCTATTGGGATCAAGCTCTTTTCTCTCTCTGTTTTGACTTTTTCTTTCCCAGCATGCAAGACCCCAGAAATCCTTCTGAGATTTTCTCAGGTTTGAACAGAGGTTTTCCTTCATTGGAAGAGCTCTCTGAGGAGGGCTCTTAGACTTAAATGCAGATGGGAACTTTCCCATCTGCATTTAAGTTTCTGGAATGCCTGCACTCAAACTGGTCTCACCGCTGGCACGTGTGTTCTTTTATCTTTGAGATTGTTTTGGGCAGAATGGGAGTGAAAAGAGATTAGATGTGTGGAAAGACAATCCTTGTGTTTCAAAGATTTCTTGATTTTTGTTTGCTTTTTTTAAGAAAAGACTTTTATTTTATTTTACTTTTTCATTTTATTTTCTGCTTTTTAGGGCCCCATCCACAGCCTACGGAGGTTCCCAGGCTAGGGGTTGAATCAGAGCTATGGCTGCCAGCCTGTGCCACAGCCACAGCAACATGGGATTCGAGCTGCTTCTGTGACCCACACCACAGCTCACGGCAATGCCCGATGCTTAACCCATTGAGCGAGGCTAGGAATTGAACCCAAAGCCTCATGGTTCCTAGTTGGATTGGTTTCTGCTGCACTATGATGGGAACTCTAAGAAGAGTTTTCTTGTGGTGCAGCAGATTAAAGATCTGGCATTGTCACTGCTGCGGCAAGGGTTTGATCCCTGGCCTAGGAACTTCCACATGCAGTGACCACAGCCAAAATAAATAAATAAAGTAAAGTAACAAGAAAATAAAAATAATTTGAAATATGATCTATTGATGGCGACATATCTTTTCCTAGATGCGTGCAAGGATTCCTAAGCAGAATGTTGTGTCAAGGACAGCACCATTTGCTACCCTTGTGGGAATTGCATAATACTTATTACCATGGAAATTAGGACTGTGCCGAAGTTTATGAATGGAATTGTGGGCATCCTGGAAACTCACATTCCTTATGAAGTTGTGGCTTTCTCTGACTGTCGGCTAAGACTCCTCATCTACATATACAACTTTTCTGGATTGACATAGGACCAAATTAAAAGGTATCTTGTAAGACCTTTCTTCTGCCATGACTGAAGGATTTAGTTCTAAGATGTGCCCAGATCTAGCTCTTATAAATGAAGGGTTTTCTTGGCTTTTTGAAGGTTTTTTTTTCATTGTGGTGGGAATTTCAGTTTATTTCCTTTTTTTTTTTGGTAATACACCTTTATAAGGAAGGAATTAGGCTCATCACAGTGAATTTAATTAAGTGGGCTAGAACCCTGCTACTCGAATTGTGGTCTGCTTACAGTCAACATTGCGTCACCTAGTATGCTTGTTATATATGAAAAAACTCTGCTTTCATTAGGGATCTACTGAATTGTAATTGGTATTTTAACCAAATTCCCCAGAGGAGGTCATAGGCACATTAAACTTGAGAAGCACAAGGCTATAACGCTCCATTAGATCACAGAAACCCTGAGGTATTTCAAGTTGTTTGAAAAACTTTTTAACTTACCTTGTTTCATATATTTATGCAATATTTTATGGTTCTTGGGGACAGACATAGTGCAGTGTGCTATGGAGGTTCCCAGGTTAGGGGTTGAATCAAAGCTACAGCTGCTGGCCTGTGGCACAGCCACAGCAACGTGGGATACATGGGGATACACATGGTGCAGTGTGCTCAGTTTGACACTAGAGACAGTGACCTCATGGTCTTAATTCACTCTAAAAACTTTTTAAAATAGATCTTAACTTTGATTTTACTTTTCTGTTCATATTTAGAAACCAGCTGAGACATCTCTTATTCCAGGAGCTAAATGCTTTTGAATTACGGAAAATTATTAGGCATGGGAAGTTTAACTATACGACTATAGTTACTCTGAACATGATGACTAATCCTTGTAATGGATTTTATATTTTAGGCAATGTTCTTCTGGATTACACTTTACTTTCCTTCAGTTACTGTGGCACCTACCTGGCAAGTTACTCCTCCCTCCTAGAATTTGAACTGGCCCTCTGGTAAGTTGCAGCCTTCTGCAGAATTCCTTTCATTGGGTCACATTTTAATCTTGTCCTCTGGATTTTATCAAAGGCGCTATGCATATGGAAAAGTGGAAGGAATAAAAGTCCTAATCATAAGTTTAATCTAGTTGCTACTTTTAGGCAGAAATTTGGCAGAGCAAAAGCTAAAAGAGATTAACTACCATCTTTCTCTTTTTATTAACATGTTATATTTTCTTTGTTGGGTAAAGAATACATGGGTAAGTACATAGTTTCATCTCTTTAAAAAACAATTGGTACCTTTGAATTATTTCATATTTTCCACTAATGTTGAAATTAGGGAGGTCTCTATATTAGAGCTCAGTTTGAAGTAATTGTTTTTAGAGACATTAGAACAATTGTATGTTCAGAGAGTAGAACATCATATCCCATTTGCCTCTTGTTTAGGAAATACTTGTGTGTAAGACACATCTCTGGTCTTTGCTGGGCACTTCTTGCAGCCAGCTGCAAAGCTGCACTCACTCTTTCATCAACATATAAACTCCTCTGGGGGAAATTTGTCTTATTAAGGGGAAGTACAAAATGTCCCAGGAATAACTGAGGCTATTGCTTACATGCCAGCATTTCTCATAGAAAAGTGTAACAGTTTAGGTTCAGAGAGCCACATTTAACTTATGCAGTTACCCATAAAAAAAAGCTTTACTAAGGTATAACTGACATATGATAAATTTCTCATAGGTACATATACACAACATGATAGCTTTTGACTTAGCCATGAAGCCATCACCATATCAGGATAATGAATCTACCATCACCCCCCCCCCCCAAGTTTCCTTGTGCTTCTTCGGATCCTTCCTTGTTGGCTCTTGCCACACATCTTGCTCTCACCATTGTGGCCCTGCCGCTCACCCCCAGGCAGCCACTGATGTGCTTTTCCTCACTCTAGATTAGTTTGTGTTTTCTAGAATTGCACATCCATCATATACTCATTCATTGTCAGGCTTCTTTTCATGCAGCACAATTCCTTTGAAATTCTCTCATGCTGCTGTGTGCGTTTCAAGGGAAGTTTGTTCCTTTCTATTCCATGGTATGGATATACCACAGTTTACTTACTCATTTGTCAATGGATATATTAATTTGCTAGGGCTACCATGAAGCAAGTACCACAGACTGAGTGGCTTAAACACAGAAATTTATTATCTCATAGTTCTGGAGGCCAGAAATCTGAGAACAAGGTATCAGCACAGTTGGTTCCTTCTGAGGGCTGTAAGGGAGAATCTGTGCCAGGCCTCTCTCCTTGGCTTGTGAATAATTATCTTCATGTTCACATGGTGTTCTTCTATGTGTAGCTTTCTCCCAGTTTCCCTTTTCTATAAGGATACTAGTCATGTTGGAGTAGGGCCACACTAAATGACCTCATCCAACTTAGTAAAGCTGGTCCTTCCAGACCACATCACGTTCTGAGATACTGAGGTTTAGGACATCAACCTGTGCATTTGGGGGACACAATTCAATGAACACTGATACTTAAAGGATGAGTAGGAATCAGCTTTGTAAAGAGGAGGAGGAGGAAGTGGATTCCAAGCAGAGGAAATGTGTGTGCAAAGGCCAAAAGATCAGAGAAAATAAGAGATCATAATGATAAGAACAAGAGATCAGCCATGAGAGGCAAGCCTGGAGGGACAGTCTGAGGCCAGCTCAGGAGCAGCCTTCTAAATAAGTGACCCTATAGTTTATTATCCAGTCCATTAGCATGGACTAGTAGAGCCCTTAGAGTCATCTGAGCATCCTAAGTTAGAAAATATGTTTATATTTCTACAGGAGGGCTTTGAGAAAAGCCTATACTTAGGCCACAGTATCTAACCTGATTAGGTGGGTAGAATGAGATGTGAGAGGACTTGATAACATAAAGGCATGCTATTTTCATATTAGTGAAAGAAAATATTAGATATATCTTAATTGCTGACTCCTGCCACTGTCAGAGCCCATAGTCACAGGCCTCAAGGCTGCTTTGCAAATAGAGGTCAAAGAAACCTTGAAGGGTCCTTGGTTCAATGAGGAGGGCTATTACTGCCAGATCTTTCATCATGGCTGCCATCCAGAGCTTAAGTTTTGGAGTGTGAGCAAGGCTAAATAGGAAGGCATTGCAAAGTCTCCTCTATATCATCATTACCACTCTGCTGTTTCATTTTGTTTTTTTCTAACTTTTACAAATGTTATAAAATACTTATTTAAAGTGCACAGAGTCATCAAATATGAGATTTGGAAGATACTGGAGAGGTCTTGGTTCTGTTGAAGAGGCATCTAAGACTAGAGTGAAGTGACTTGCTCAGTTTGGTGTGAGGACTTGTCCAAACTGAGAGACTGATAGGTTTCTTAAATGAGAACAAGAGAGGCAACTGATATGTTATTATATACTTAGTATTCTCTGGTTAGATTGTATCTAAATGTTACCCTGAATAGCTCTGAGCTCTAAAGAGTGGGAGTAAGCCAAGGTAGCTGCCAAACTTCAAAACATGGAGTTTGAACAAGAGTGCAGGACTCTTGCTGATAAATGGGTCTTGGCATTAGGCACACAGTCCTGCATAACATCTTTATAAAAATGTACATCCTTAAGGATTTTTAACCAGGAGGGAAGGACTAAATTGATTTTAAAACATGTTACCACATGGCACAGAATTCCCCACCCCCAGGGATGGGGGAAGAATGGTGAGGCCAGGTGGATGGCATGCCCTGGAAAGTCCAAGACCCCTCCTGTCTGCTTGTTCCCATTCAAGCCAGGTGAATGAGGCATTTTAGTTACTGTTTATAAAAGAGGTCAATATATACTATTCCAGTTGTCATTGTCCTAATTTATGCACAAGGTATTCAAATGTCTTACTCATTTAACTCCAGGGCTTCCAGCCTTTCAAACCAGGGCCAGATGAGGTAATCAATCATAGAGAGAGAACTTCCACCAAAGTATGTTGTCTTCTTTTTGGTCAGAACCTGAACATTAAACAGCATAAGAATACTTCTTATTTGTGCATCTGGTAAGATTGATCATCAGAAACGATGAAGGCAAGTTAAGCAAGCGAAAGTAGGATCTTTTATCCGGACAGGTACAAGTTGGCTTTTTATCTGATTAGTTTAAGCTTTAGAATTTTTTAGTTTGTGATGAAGCAAAACAACACAATAAAAACTGGAAAATGGAGAAACATCAAACAAACTTCAGAGTACAAGATATTCGTAACAGATATTCCAACAAAGGATTGGTATTCAGAATATAGAGAAGAACTCATCAAAATCAAATAAGAAAAAGGCAAACAGGCCATCAGAAAATTGGCAAGACTTGAACTTCAAAAAAGAGGAGGTCTGAATCCATCCATTTGAAAAGGTTCTCAGCTTCATTAGTCATCAGGAAAAGGCAATTTAGAAACAAAATGTCATTCCACTTCACAACCACCAGAATGGCTAAAATGAACAAGACAAAGTAGATAAGAGTGTAGAACCACTGTTGATAGGAATTTAAATTGGTACAACCTTATTTTAACTGTATCTACTAAAGCTGAGTGCATGCATACCCTTAACCCAGTAAATATACTCCTCAGAAATGTGCACATATATTCACAGAAAATAGATATAAGAATGTTCATTGCAGCACTATTTGTAATAACCCAAAGAGGGAAATGTTTACTGTCCATCAGGAAGGAGTAAAATGGATAAACTGGGCAATAGTTATATGTTGGAACACTATAAAAAGAATAGGAATGAACTGTACATAACATAGATGATCCTCACAAACCTATAGCTGCATGAAACAAGATAGATCCAAAAGAGTGCACATTATATGATTCCTTTTGTATAAGGTATAAAACTATACAAAACTAGGAGTTCTCTTGTGCAGTGGGTTAAGGATCTGGCATTTTCACCGCAGCAGCTCCAGTGACTGCTATGGTGCATGTTGGATCCCTGGTCTAGGAACTTCCACATGTCATGGGTGCAGCTCCCGCCCCCAAAATCAGCCAAAACTAATATTCTATGTCTTGATATGGGTACTAGTTTCATGGCCCTGTTCATTTTGTAAAAATTTATCAAGCTGTACTCTTATGCTTTGGGTAAATCTCTGCATATAATACTTTAATAAAAAATTTACTTATAATACATGGAAATAACTATTAACTATTAGGCAGATGCCAAATAACATTCTTTGAAAACCAAGCACAAATAGTATATTTTTGAAAATTTAAATGAATTGGTAATTATGGTTTTGCAAGGAGAAGAACTGAGAATATTATCTGACTAATAAACACCAAACCATTTTATAAAACATCCATAGTTTTTCTCAGGTCCCTGCATTGTAACATCCTGCATTGTAGACAGATCGTTTATATCTACCCAAGCATTTGTTTTTGGTCTGTTACCAAATTAATCATCTGAAGCGTATGGACCACATCTTACTTTCTATCTCCCATACTGCTAGCACAGTGCCTTGCAATAATTAGGCACTCAGAATTGTACAGCGAACAAATATTTTTTTGGATATGTCCTTAAACTGTAGTGCCTTGTTATTATATTATGCAAAAATAAAAGTATGATAGTTTTAGTCAGCAGGAAATACCCTATCAGCAGCTTGAAACATAGAAACAGTACTGTTCACTTTAAAGCATGAGTCCTTAACATGGAGTCTATGAACTTAGATGGGAAAATGTTATGTGTCCCCCCAGGGAACTCCAAATTTAGCTGGTAGTATGTGGACTTTCTATTGCTCAGGGGATCAACATCCCTAACTCCCACACTGTTCAGGGTCAACTGTAGTTGGATATAGGGATTTTTTTGAAATCAGGAAACATGATCATCTTCATGCCCATATATATGAAAACTTAGATGAAATGGATACTTTTCAAGAAAAATGCTAATAACCGAAATTGATTCAAGAAGAAATATAAACCTCACAAAATCAATTGTTATTTAAAAAGTTGAACTACTAATGAAAACTCTAGCCTCATAAAAGACACTGGATTCAAATGTTTTATAGAAACAGCCAAACCTTATCAAATGTGTTCAGGGCTTAGAAATCCAGAGAAAATAAACCAACTCATTTTATGTGGTTAGATATCCTTGATATAAAAACCAAATAAAGATACTATAAGAACAAAACCATCTCCTTTATGAACAAATGTACAAAAACCTGTTAAATATTAACTAATTCTAGTTAATGAAAATCCATTGAAAACAAGTAGCTTTTATCCCAGTTATGCTAGCTAGCATGGTTCAAGACAAGAAAAATCTGTCAATGCCACTTATACTCTGCAGATTAAATGGAAACAATTCTATGAACATTTCAAAAGATGTAATAGAAGCAAACAAGACATTCACTAAAATCAGTCATTCTTGACTTAAAAAAAATAAGCAAATTAGTAATAGAACTTTCTTTTGTGTGTGTGTGTGTGTGTGTGTGTGTGTGTGACTTTTGTTTTTTTAGGGCCACACCCACAGCATATGGAGGTTCCAAGACTAAGGGTCAAATCAGAGCTGTAGCCTACACCAGGTAGCTACACCACAGCCACAGCAACACCAGATACCAGCCGCATCTGCAAACTACACCACAGCTTATGGCGATGCTGGATCCTTAACCCACTGAGCAAGGCCAGGGATCGAACCTGCATCCTCATGGATACTACTCAGGTTTGTTTCCGCTGAGTCATGACAGGAACTCTAGTAACAGAACTTTCTTAATGCAAAAACAAAAACAAAAAACAAAAAACTTTTCTGAAAAAAATCCATAGCAAACTTCATAGTTACTGATAAAATGTTAGTATGCATACCCATTTAAGACAGGAACTATGACTTCCCTCAGTAAAAACCTAAGGCTGACTGTGAATGGAATGTCTCAAGGCCAGTGGAAGATTCTATATAAAGGTCAAAACTGCAGCTCTCTCCCAAAGCAGGTAAAAACATACCTGGGCTTCCACATGTGTCTATCTGATTCATGGCATCACCTTGTTATGGGAAATATTTATTATATAACATTAAGTGGAAAAAAGAACACAATGATTTATGCCCTGTTATAGTTATGTTAATTTAAATATGCTCAAGGACTGAAAACAAACAAGCATGGAGGAATGTAAAAGGCTGGCAAATTTTGGAAACAGGGTAAAAATTTCCCTTGATTTTCTTTTTTTTCTTTTCACTTTTTAGGGCCATACCTGTGGCATATGGAAGTTCCCAGGCTGGAGGTCAAATCAGAGCTACTGCTGCCGGTCTACACCATGGCCATAGAAACGCAGGATCCAAGCTGCATCTGCGATCTACACCACAGCATACGGCAATGCCAGATCCTTAACCCACTGAGCGAGGCTGGGGATCAGACCCTCAACGTCATGGCTCTTAGTCGGATTCGTTTCTGCTGTACTACAACAGGAACTCCTCCCTTGATATTTCAGTGTCAGTATATCACAAAGTTTTAAAAGCAAACCAATGACAAGACATTTTTAGGTGTTTTAGGTTATATCTTAAACACAACAGCTTATAGCTATCCATTGTAAACTAAAATTTTCTAACTAATATTATTATTAATTGCCATAAAGCAGTTTTGGAGATGGGAGTATGAGGAAAAGAGTAGAACAAAAGGGTGGATACAATGTGTCACTCAAATGAAAGCAGGGAGAAGGGCTTGAATACCTCCTCTAGCTTGCTGAATCCTTTACCCAATTCTTCTTTTAGGCCAGAGCAGTCTTTATTTTGCTTTCTAAGAAAGCTTAGTAGCAAAGGAGGCACCTAGGTAGAGAGTAAGTTCTTAGTTTATCAGTGTGAGGCTAACTATACCAGTCCTCTCATTTGAAAGCGTGGTCAGATTCACAGCCTTCAAAAACAAACTTAAGGTGAGAAGGGGAGGAACATTCCAGCAAGAGTTGAGAAGAAGGTGGCAAGTTTGGAAAAAAGAAAAACATTCAGCGTGGCAGGAATACACCGGGTCAGAAGAGGGAAGAGGCATACCTTTGGAGAGGTAAACAGGATCCAGACCATGAAAGGGCTTGCAGCACATGGCAGAGCTGACAAGAGCATCACCCTATTGGTTTGCTACTCCCAAATCATTGAACCATGAGTGACAACACTGATTTAGCTTCACAACCAAAGGTGTTTCAAATGGGAGCTGAAATGTCTTACACACACACCTTAGAAGACAACTCAAAGACCATCTTTTGGCAAGCTTTCTCATAGGGGTCATCTGGCAACAGCTTCTTCCCTGGATATGCTTCATCCAGGTACTCACAAGTGATGGCAGATTCATAGATCAGTTGACCCTGACTGTTTTCCAGAACTGGCACCAGACCTGAGGGATTCTTCTGGAAGAACCACTCAGGCTTATTTTTCAGGTTGATGTTGATGACTTGATGCCTGAAAGACACATAGAAGACAGTCAAGAGAGTAACATTCCTTTTGTACTCCTGAAGGAAGCTTCACTGGTTCCACCACCCACTTATCTATCTGATCAGACCCCAAATTCAGGAGTCAGCTCAGCCTTGATTCCTTCCCTCTGTCCCGTCTTCCTGAAATCAGATGGGTCATCAAGACCTGTCAGCTAGACCTCCAGATCACATTCTGGCTTTATCTGATTCTCAGCTTTAACACTGCCACCTTGTCTAGGACATTATCTGGCACCTGGACCTCTACAGTAGTCCCCCTGGTCCCTCTGCTTCCACAGTGGCCTCCTTACAGTCCATCCTCCATGCACTGGATCAAAACTGGATCAGTGACCCTCCTGCTTGCTTACAAGCCCTCAGCTGCTCCTCATTGCAATGAGGATGAACTCTAAACCTCTTTCCATGCCATTTGACCTGTCCTTTGCTTATCTGTCAATCTGTTTCCTATCAGTCCCTCTCATCATTACCATCTGGCCGTACTGACCTCTTTTTCACTCTTTGTAATACTTTCTTCATTGACCTGATAATATGTATCTGAAATTACTTTGCTTCTTTAATTGCATGCTTATTATGTCACCTCCCTACAATGTAAGTTCCATGAAAGCATCGATTTTGAGAGTCTAGGTCATATTCATAAGCAAACATGTAAATGAGCAAAATTTTAAATAGGTTTAAATGCTACGAAGAAATATAAGCAGTTTCAGATAGATACTCAGTACATATTTGTCAAATAAATAGGTGGAAATGCTTTAAGATTGTCAATAAGATACTCCATGTGGGGCTAAGAGGTATTTTAACTGTATATTTTATAAGGCAACTAATTGAATTGTGTCCATACCCCACTATATGAGAATCAACATGATAATATTCAATTCCTTTTGCTAATTTGAATGAAAGTTCCTCACTTCTTACCAGAATATTAAGAGAATCAAAAAAATGCTTCCATGAAATAAACTTTCCGATTAAATCTCCATTAGTTGATATTTAAAAAAAAAAATGATACATGGGTAAGTCACTTAAGTTAAACCCATAAAGAAGAAAACAAGTGAAGTCCAGCCTGTATTAAGATGGTTTTTATATCTAATTCTTATCTTGCCTCAGAGATTTTAGGGGAAATAAGAGAAAGGAAAGTTTCATATAATCATTAAAGCCAGGTTCGTATCATTGTCAAAGCTGATAAGTGTTCAATAGAACATTATTTACTCAAAAATGATACACACCAGCAGCTTTTGTTTCCTATTTCCCCATCCATCTTAGTAGCTAGAATAGCACTTACCTTGAAGATTTAAATATGCAGACCTCCCACCATGGATACAGAGGAATAGCCCCATTGAACACTGGCATCTGTATGTGTGTATTCAAATGTTCATGTGCTAACAGACCACTAAACAGTCAGATACAAGCCACTGCAAGAAAAATAAGTCTCCTTGCCAAGGAATTATCAACATTTCTGAAAATTTATACTGTGAAACAGAAAGGTAAATACTGGGCTTTTGTAATAAAGAAGGTTAGCACACACATGCATCTTAGTAACCTGGCATTGTGAGCCAACAAGTCAACATACCTGCCGAACAAGTTGGAAGATGTGTCTTTAGAGAAAACCATGCTTTGTTAATCATGTGGTAAATTCTAGTACTGGCACGAAAATCTATTGGGATGCAAAACTAATCCATGAACATAGTAGACCTCTGTTTACACTACCTTGCAGCTGTTACCACTCCTTACCCCCATACACACACTTGTACATTAATATTAGCTTTCCTTTGGAAAATTTTCCTAGTAAATAACGTAGAGTTTTCAATCTAGACGTCCAGAAAGGCACTAACCCAAGACTTTGTGCCCCAGAATACAGTTGTGGCTTGCTCCAGGACTTTTCAGTTATATGAACACAAGATATGTATTTTTCCAATACAGTTAAATTGGATTTCTCTTAATTTCAATAAAAATAATTATGACTAAGGATATATTAAAATACTTGGCTAAAATAATGTTTTAGATAAATGTTACTAAATGTTGAGTGTTTTGCTATTGTGTTCAAAATCAGTTTCATCCAAAATAAGAAGCAAATCTTACTAAAGAGATAGCTAATCCAAAATAATTTCTTTTAAGAATGTAACTTACTTTTCTCTCAGGGGAAAGAGTTGCCTAATTCTCCCCCAGAAGACTAAAATTAGTTTGTAAACTCTAAGCCATAGACGGAAAACTTCTTAAGAACAGGGGCTATGTTTTAAACTTTCACATCACAGACATCTAAAGATCATTGGGAGGGAGGTGGTTCCGGTGGATATTCAGCTCTGAGAAAATCCCAGTGACTTTCATATTTCCTGAAGATAACTCTTATGTCAATAACCATCCTAATTTCAATAAGGCTTCCCCAAAGTCTGAATTTTTAGGTATAGACACTTTATTTAACTCAACCAACAACCCAAATCCCATAGGAACATGCACTGTACAGTTAGGTCAGCACTATGTCCGGTGGTGTGTGGAGGTCTGGACTCTGGACTGAGATAAATTACCCACTATTGGAGAAGGGACTCTATCCCCAGAATATCAGCAAATAATATCCGATAAGCAGGACATGAATGAAGTGGGGGAAAGGGAAAGTGCAATACACCAGTAACCAGGATCTACCAGAGCTAAAAGGGCTGCTGCCTGTGATTACCGTTCCAGTGATCTCTGCACATCACTAACGTTATTATTGGAGCCCCAGCTTTTGGGATCCATGAAATAGTTAATCTAAATGGGGCGTCATAGGCTGGTGGAGCCTGTGGCATTCCCCACCACGCGAGGATAGGGTCCATAAGTTACTATGTCTCCCCAAAAGGCTGAGCATTGTGTATTTTGCAGTAAAGGAAGCAGCGGGGACCCTTTTCAGGATTCCCACTCGCGCCGCCTGTAGCAGCTGGTTCTTGGCCTGATAGGGGAGCGGCCCCCTCACCGAATTCCCTTGGCGTTGAGGACCAGGAGCGTCCTCTTGGTGAAAGGACAGAACCTCACACTGTAGACACGGGTTAGGCCCTCGGGACCGGTCCCGGGGGCGCACTTCCTGTTGGGGAGAAGAGAAGGCGGTTACAGCCCAGAGAGCAGGTGGGACCCGAAGGCTCCCGCGGTCGCGGAACCGGCCGCCCAGCGTTCCCTCTTGCTCGCTACTGCCTCGGCTGGTTCCCCCGGGGTGGGGGCCCTCCCGGGCGGCTTGGCTCCAGACAGCTGCTCCTGGACACGTGGCCGAGGGTCGCTCAGATTTTTCCTCGGATCGCGGGAGGTTGGCCTCACCCTTCCCCAGGCTCCTGGCTGATCCTCCAGACTTCTTGGTGCAGCAGGGGAAGAGCTCCCACCCTGGTTTGCAGGCTATCTAGGAAGTAGGCCGCCCCTCCCTCCCTGGCTCCTTTTCTCCCTCCCTAAGTCTCCCAGAAGTGCCAGCCCAGGGCGGCCACCAGTTCGGAGAGGTCTGCCAGGGAGCAAGCAGAAAGCAAACCCATAAGTAGAAGCCTGGTGGGCGACCGGCCCCTTGTCCGGCCTTGATTTCCCACCCACTGGGAGAAGCAAGGCACTGCCACCACAGCCTGCGTGCTTAGAGAGCGATCAATGCCAGAGGCCCATCCCCCTTGGCATCTGACCTGGTTTGGCGGGGAGGGGATAAGACTTAAAATACCGCTCGTGTTCAAAGTTTATCATGCTGCCACAAAGTTCATTATGCTGGCCATGAGGTGCTCCCGTGTCAAAACGGACAAAAGAACCTGGAAGTCTTCAGAGCCCTTACTAATGGTGGTCTCCAGTACCCCCTGCTTAAAAACAAAAACAAACAAAAAAACAGCTATTATATATGGAGCATTTGAAGCCCTAGCAGGGGCATATGCTCAGAGTCAGGCAGCTGGGTTATTGAGTTTAGTCTGCAGATCTGTGAAAAATATCTGGCCAGGGCATCTGGCTCAATCTGCTCCTCTTAATTTAAGGGTTAGGAAAGGGGGATTCCAGGGCACATGGTACAGACATTGGAAAAGGGTAGTCAATGTTTTGTTTGCATAGATTTGCAAGCTGGTAGCTCCTGTGCCAGTTTGGGGGTGGGAAGAGGTGGTATTTCTGTTCTGATTTGTTCTGTTATGGGAGAGGCAGAGTGAGGTGATAAGCAAAACCATCTTGGAGTCTTACTGCCTGGGTCTGATCCTAACTCCATTCCTGTAATATTTTGCCCACTCCAGTACCACAAACAGAGTGGCTTAGGTAGTAGAGATTTATTCTCACAGTACTAGAGGCTGGAAGTCCCAGATCAAGGTGTCAGCAGGGTCGGTTCCTTCTGAAGACTGTGAGGGGGAATCTGTTCCATGCCTCTCCCCCAGCTTTTGGTGGTTTGCTTGCAAACTCTGGCATTACTTGGAGTGCAGAAGCATTATCCCATTTCTACCTTCGTCTTCACATGGCCTTCTCCTTGTATGCATGTTCATGTCCAAATTTCCCCTCTTTATAGAGGCACCTGTTATGTTGGATTAGAGACCCACCCACCCTAATTTAACTAATTACAACTGCAGTGAATATGTTTCCAAATAAGATCACATTCTGTGACATACTGGGGGTTAGGGCTTCAACATATGTATCTATGAATTCAAAATTCAACATATGAGTTTATTATGAAACCATATGATTTATAATAGCAACTTTTTGTGTGAATGTGGGCAAGTTCCACACAAAAAGGTGTGTTTCAATTACCTCATCTGTGAAATGGAGTGGTCAAAATTTAATGCTTCTTTTATAGAGTTTGAAGAAAGATTAAATTAATAAATAGGAAACAGTACAGTTCTTGGTACAGAATAAGTGTTAAGTAAATATTATTATAGATGCTAAATGAAAAAATTAGACCATATTTTTGCTAAAACATGGGTCTGGCATGCAGCAGTTCCCAGGCCAGGGATCAAACTGGAGCCACTGCAGTAACAATGCAGAATCCTTAACCTCTGAGCCACCAGGGAACTCTGCTTAACTCTTAACTCTTTTTTATTTTATTTGCTTTTTAGGGTCAAACCCACAGCATACGGAGGTTCCCAGGCCAGGGTTTGGATCAGAGCTACAGCTGCTGGCCTACACCATAGCCACAGCAACTCCAGATACCAGCCGTGTCTGTGACCTACACCATAGTTCACAGCAACACCGGAACCTTAACCCACTGAGTGAGGCCAAGGAGTGAACCTGCACCCTCATGGATGCTAGTCAGATTCATTTCTGCTGAGACATGATGGGAACACCTTAACTCTTTTTTAGAAAATTAACTTTTTAGAAAGTCTTTGGCACATTAATTATATCATGCAAATGAACCCTGTAAATTATACTTGGCCAGGCAAAACTTCTGACTGGCCAAACTAAAGATTCCACATGTAGAGTATTTGAGAACTTTTATTTGAAGTTGCCTACCCCCAAATTAGTATGAAATGGGTAACATTTTGTTGTAATGATAAGAAAGATCCAATTCATCAATAAAGTAAAATTTAATTCCTCAAAGAAAAAAATTGGAAACAAAAGATATTGTCCCAGGGAGTTCCCATTGTGGGGTGGGTAGTATTTCTGCAGTGCAGGGATGCAGGTTTGATCCCCGCCCAGCACAGTGGGTTAAAAGAATCCAACATTGCAGTTGCAGCTTGAATCTGATCCCTGGACCAAGACAGGAACTCCGTGTGCCAAGGGGTGTCCCTCCCCCCAGAAAATGTACTGTCCCAGGAAACCATTGCTCTGCAGTACTGCTCTGCATCACAGTGGATCAGCTCCAAGGCCTTTGTGATTGTGTGCATCATATGTGAACATCTGGATACACACTGCTGTTAGCTACAGGTAAAGCGCACAGTATTTCACATTTTTGCAGCTGTAGTTGTCAGTAATTGACCTGAGGGAGCTAAACTCAACTGTTTTTGGTAGTTAAAGAGAACCTCACTTTTTTTGGGCAGGGGGAGAGGCCTTTGTCTCTTTAAGGCCACACTCATGGCATATGGTGATTCCCAAGTTAGGGGCTGAATTGCAGCTGAAGCCACTGGCCTACACCACAGCCACAGCAACATGGGATCCCAGCCACGTCTACGAGCTACTACACCACAGCTCATAGCAAGGCCGGATCCTTTACCCACTGATTGAGGCCAGGGATTGAACCCTCATCCTCATGGATACTAGTCGGGTTGGTTAACCACTGAGCCATGACGGGAACTCCAAAGAGGGCCTTGTGATAGTTTTCTTCCTTCTAAGTACCACCTGTCTTTACAGACCATATATACCCGCTTGATACAACAGTCTTCTGTGAATTTTCAAGTATGTAATTTGAATAATTATATACTTTGTAATTTGAAAGAAATTTATATTAATAAGGTATTTTATAGAGTAAGTTAGGAATATTGAAAGTCACATGCAGTGTTTCATTGTTATTATTTTAGTTAATTATTTTTAAAAGCTCTTAAAAAATTAGGGGCCCTTATCATAAGAATATGAATGTTTCTTTAAAAATTAACAGTCTATGATAACCCATAGCAGAGAGGAACAGCCTTCTTCAAAAATATTCTATGCAACCATATTAGCTGAATGAGGGAGTGAATAGTAGGGCCCAAAGCGATAACAAATGAAAAAAATTTTAATCCCCACGATATGAAGCCTCATAAGAGTGAATAGTCCCATTAAGAAAAGAGCTTTGTCTACTTAAAAGAGACACATGCACCCGCATGTTCATTGCAGCACTATTCACAATAGCCAGGACATGGAAACAATCCAAATGTCCATCGACAGAGGATTGGATTCGGAAGATGTGGTATATATACACGATGGAATACTACTCAGCCATAAAAAAGGATGACATCATGCCATTTGCAGCAACATGGATGGAACTAGAGAATCTCATACTGAGTGAAATGAGCCAGAAAGACAAAGACAAATACCATATGACATCACTTATAACTGGAATCTAATATCCAGCACAAATGAACATCTCCTCAGAAAAGAAAATCAATCATGGACTTGGGAGAAGAGACTTGTGGTTGCCTGATGGGAGGGGGAGGGAGTGGGAGGGATTGGGAGCTTGGGCTTATCAGTCACAACGTAGAATAGATTTACAAGGAGATCCCGCTGAATAGCATTGAGAACTATGTCTAGATACTCATGTTGCAACAGAAGAAATGGTGGGGGAAAAACTGTAATTGTAATGTATACATGTAAGGATAACCTGACCCCCTTGCTGTACAGTGGGAAAATAAAATTAAAAAAAAAAAAAAAAAAAAAAAAAAAAAAAAAAAAAAAAAAAAAAAAAAGAAAAGAGCTTTGGATGGAGTTCCCATTGTGGCTCAGCAGGTTAAGAATCCAACTAGTATCCATGAGGATGCAGGTTCAATCCCTGGCCTCTTTCAGTGGGTTAAGGATCCAGGGTTGCCACAAGTTTTGACATAGGTCACAGATGGGGCTTGGATCTGGCATTGCTATGGCTATGGTGTGCAGCAACTGCAGCTGTGATTCACCCTCTGGCCTGGGAACTTCCATATGCCACAGATGCGGCCGTAAAAAGGAAAAAAAAAAAAGAGAGAGAGAAGAAAAGAGCTTTGGCGTTCCCTAGTGGCTCTGTGGGTTAAGGATCCAGCATTGTCACTACTGTGGCTGGAGTTCAGTCCTGGCCCAGGAATTTCCACATGCTTCAGGTGTGGCCAAAAAGAAAAGAATTTAAAAACAAAAAACAGGGGACTGTTAAAAGTGCATTGTGCATTAAGAGCAGAATGGATGAATACACTGTGGTATATTCACATAATGGACAACTATACAGCAATAAAAACTAGTAAGCTACATCTACAGCTATCAACATAAGTGCATCTTAAAAACATAGGATTGAGTCACAAAATAATATATATGTTATATATGTTAACTTTAAAAACATACAAAATAAAAAAGCGTATTTATTATGGGACATGCATATGTGGTAGAATTGATTAGCAAGGAGTAGTAAAGAGAGTTCAGGAGAGTGGTTAGCCCTGGGAGAAGGAAGAGAGGAAAAAAGAGGGTATGTAGCAGAGTAGATGGGAGGGAGGGTTGCTACTTTTGTTCTGTTTCTTAAACTGGAAGGTGGCTCTGGACAATGGAATCAAGATGGAAAAAGATAAAGTGAGAAGAAATGTGGTGGAGACCACTGTCATTTGAAAACCTTTCTATACAATCTGAGTTTTACTATGTGTTGTAGTTGAAAAAAATAAAACCTAGAGAAACTGATTTTTTGGGGGTATATTTTTTGTTTTGTATGGCATATGGAAGTTCCCAGGCTAGGGGTGGAATTGGAGCTGTAGCTGCTGGCCTGTGCCACAGCCACAGTAACACCAGATCCAAGCCGTGTCTGCGACCTACAACACAGCTCACAGCAATGCTGGATCCTTAACCCACTGAGCGAGGCAAGGGATCAAAGCCTCATCCTCATGGACACTAGTTGGGTTTGTGTCTGCTGAGCCAAACAGGACTCATAGAGAAACTGATTTTTAAAGGAACAGGGGAAAAAAAAAAAGCCTAACTACTGTTCAAAGGGTTGGAGTAGATCTGTATATACTGATGCAGAAATGTGTTCTAGATATATTGCTAAATGAAAATGTGGTAAAACAGCACATAGAGGACAATCCCATCTATTGAATGCATACTTCCCGCCAGGTACCCGCTAAGAGTTCTACATGAAAAATATCTAATCCTCACAACAATCCTAAGAATTAGATAAGACATACTGTTACTATTACCATGGACTGAGGCATGGAAATTAAGTGACTTTCTCAAGAGCCTCAAACTTTGAAATGGTGGTGCTGGTTTTTCAACTCTGAACTGACACCAGAGTCTGATCTCTAACCATTACCATATTTCATTGATCCTAAAATGTACATTTCTTCACTTTTGAACACCTCTGAGAACTGGCTGTATCTTAAAATCACTGTAGGCTGGGTGCAGCTTGACGTAGGTGTTATTGCTTGTGCTTGAACTTGCATGGAGGATGTCTGTGGCTTGGAAGAAAATCCCAGAGATAACAAGAGAGCATTCTTGCTACATTATTAAATGAAATGTTCTTGATAGCACAGAGGACAATGCTGTGGCAGAGGTAGTAAGGGGAAAGAATGCCTATGCATGATTTGAAAAAATTCCTCAAAAGAGTTGGATTTTAAAAATAAAAGATGTTGTAGGAATATATTAATTTATATAAGTTATATTTCCCTTTTTATACTTAGACAACAGCAGTATAGAGTAAAATAAACATTTCTAAATAAGTTTCAGTTCTTTTATGATAAAATCTGTCTGCATTTAAAAGAGCTTTTTCAGTAAGTATCAAAGAAAAATTCTGAGTAATGAGAAAGGAGTCTGTTGTAATTTCATTGGCAGATTTCTCCCCTTACCGTTTTATCTTAGATTTGATGAAATAGAATATGTGTCCCTCATAATCACTTCTAAAGTACTTACTTTTTTTTTAAGGAAAAAACACATTTTATTTAATGATCCAGTACAAAAATACAAATATACACACGTACCTGAAACATTATTTACCTTTTCCATGTAGGATGCGTTGTGAAATTTTCTGTTCTGTGTTCTTTGATTTAGAAAAAATGCTTAGTAACAGATTATACAAACCACTAACATGTTCTAACTAGTAATTGTTCTAGAATACAAACTTGTGTTACCTACGCTAATGAGTAATTTATGGGAACTTGATAATATTTCCCTTCTTAGAATTAGCCTACAATGGTATTCTGAGTACTCAGAGGAAAAAAATTAGCATAGACTTGTGACCAGGTAGCCAGCATGGACATGATGCATGCTCGCAGTGTGCAAGTAAATCACCTTCCAGGCTCAACAGCTGAGGGAAATGCCTTGCTTCTATGTAACAGGACCATGTGTCTATACTGCACATTTTATATAAAGTCCTTTTTATGTACATTATTTCATTTGATCCTCGTAACAGCTCTGTGAAGGTAGGCAGGAAAAAATATTATCAGGTTCACTTTAATAGACGATGAAGTTAAATTTCAGAGAAGGCCAGCGACTTTTCCAGTTATATACCTAAAAAGAAGCAGAGACAAAATAAGAGCATGAAGTTTTAGGCTGAGGGCTCTTTTCTCCAAACCACATAGACTCCGAAGAGTATAATCTGAACTCAAATATTTTTACCACTTCATCCTCTTTTTCTAGGCATGGACTCAAATTTTTGTTGTAGAATACAATGAAACACTTGATTCCAAGCTTGTCATGTCAGTAAAAACTTTATGGCCACAGAATATGGTTTGGTTTGGTTTTGTGTCTTTGGAAAACACTGTTCCTTTGGCTCTGATCTAAGGGAACACAAAGAGCGTGTAAGACCCTAAAGGCAAAGGAAATTGAGGGGACATCGGATGAAAGAATATAAAATAGAATGTACTGATGGATTTTAGTGCTTTTAAGCTTTTACTTTGATGAGAAGTTTTAATGGAGAATTTAATGCAGATGAGACTTGAATCCTTTAAAGAGGACCTTAAGTCTTGATATGGTTATTCAAACTCAAATCCTAAACTTGTAATCATAGTAAACCATGGTCTTCCAAATTTTGGTTATTTAATGCTCTCCTAAAGTGCTATTTTATGTGCTATTTGTGCCAAAATGAAAATTGATTCCCGTTTTTGTCCATGAACAGCCCTTGGATTTCTTTAAATGAAGTCTTATGTTAGAGACCATAGATATATCAATTCTGCAAAATTTCCCTGGATTCAAGGCCCCAAGCAAACTCAGAAGCCCCAATGGCAGAGCCCTCTGTATCCAGGTACCACTTGCAGAGGTAACTTCCTGACTTTCTGTTACACTGTAAATAATGTATTTTATCATGCTTCTTAAAATAACCCTTTTTTTCTATTTTATCACTAAGTATATAGTTTGTCAAAACATATGTGACATGGTGCCACCCACAGACATAGCAGGGGGTGCTCCTGCCTCCCTCCCCGCCTGTAGAGAGCACATGCCTCTGTACTGTGGATAAAGCACTCAACATTCCCCCAGCATCCTTGCAGCTCTAATGATCTACAGTTGTTACCACATCAAACATGGATCCCCTCTCCTATTCTGCAGTAGAGCCAATATACTGATACTGGGTTGTAATAAAGGAAAGGATTGTGTTTAATGCCAGGCTAACCAAGGAGAATGGGAACAATTTTTAACAACAGTGTGAGGGAATAGGTCCAGGATGCATGATCAACTTTTTGATATTCTTCTAACTGGTTAGTGGTGAGGTAACAGGGAGTATTTCGGGAGTTAAGGTCATCAAACTTCTGACTCCAACAGGTCTGAGTCCTAAGTCCTGGTAGTCAACATGTAGTGAATTTAATTTCCACCTGCTGGAGATTTTAGTGTCTGCAAAACAAGGTAAGCATATGGCCCAGGATATTCTCTGTAGCTCTTGAGGAGGAAGTAAGGGCCCTTGACCTTATGGCTAAATTATTATTTGTCTTGTTTGACTGTTTTTTTGTTTCTGCATTTTCTCACTTCTCTTATTAAATTTGCTCTTTGGAACTCAGGGAAGGCCTAGGAGGCTAAAGCTTTCTCTACAAACAAGAGGTGGGAGACATGGGGGGATCTGTCCCTGGGAAGGCCGCATTGGGCCCTTCTTGGTTTTTATGACTAACCCCTCTCTGGCTCCAGAGTTCTCTGCTTTTGCCTCTTGAAACAAAAGACAACTTACTGTGTTTGAGTGCTGTGAGGTTTGTGCTTTGTGCTCCTACTGATATCAGAGGCAGAAAGTGTTTGGGGAGTGTGGGGAAGATCTGAGTGGCAGAAGAACTTGGATAAGGGAAAAGATTAATGAATTTG
Source organism: Sus scrofa (assembly GCF_054392235.1). Taxonomy (NCBI): domain Eukaryota; kingdom Metazoa; phylum Chordata; class Mammalia; order Artiodactyla; family Suidae; genus Sus; species Sus scrofa. Next base: position 137,861,015 of record NC_139396.1, on the reverse strand, counting down.
TCCACTCCTTTCTTTCATAGAGTACTAAAGTATTGCTTCTCTACTAAGGATCCTTTCCCAGCAGAATCAAGTAACTATTTTCTTACTTCTCTTTAGGTTCTGATTTTTGGTTCCAGAACCCAGATTTTGGGTTCTGATTTTTGGTTCCACACATGAATTAGTGTGGTATTGGCAATGATAACAAATGAGGCTGAGGAATGCTTTAAATATAAAACAAATCTCTTTAGCCTACATTGATTTGCTCAAGTAGTTCTAGATGAAACCTGTTGAAGCCTGATACCAATTCTTTATTATTTCAACTAGATGGATATCAATGGTCATTGTCATGGTCCATGCATGTGGGTCAGAAAAAAGAATTTTCCAGCATAATGAGGTGAAGAGAAAGAAGAATTTATTGAGATGAGAGAGGCTGCTGATTGCACAGCAAGACAACTTCCTGATAATCAGGGAGAGCCCCACCCCCCACCCCCATGGGTATGTATGGTGGTATCTGTTTTTATGGCCAAGGGAGAGAGGAGAGGTCTAATGATACACCTGCCGATCTGCTGATTGGTTGGGGAAAGAGGGGTCTCATAATACACTTGCTGGTTGGTTGGGGGTGTATAAGGCCCCTATAGGGGTGGGGTGAGGAGTGGGCCACATACCTTTCCTACTACAGGGTAGGAAGGGGTAGGCCAGGTTGCTCAAGGTGGAGGAGGGGGCATTACTATGAGATGGATGGGGTGATGATAAGGGTCTGGTAATTCATCTCTTGGCCAGAGGCTTTGAGATCTATCTTCTTGAAGGGGCCTTGAAGTTCCACAGTTAATCGGTCTCTATTTGTATTCTTACCCTGGAATGAGGAATCGGCATGATTTGACAATCCCCTTCCTCCACCTTACATGCTATGAACTAACTTTCACAGTCCCCTTCTTTGAAGCATTATCCAAAACTGTATCATTAGTGTCTTACTTGCTTGGATGCTGGTTAGTTACAAACTCTTTCCATGTTTCAACCTAGTATACATATTTCTGTATCAAGATCAAGGTAAACAACTTGGAATAAGAAATGGAGTCATAAAGTTTTGCTCCATATACACATAAGATATTCAAAGTTAGAAAATAGTCTGAATCTGTTAGGTTAAACGCACAAAATAGTAACTTTCAGTCATTTTAAATATCCGGTCCAGAATCTCCATAAAAATGTAACCTCTTCCCATATGACTTATTTTTAAGCTCCTGGGAATTATGAAGGATTCCCTATTTTTCTTCTTCAAGAAAAATGCTCAATTCAAATTAAATGCCCCATTCAATTCAAAATTTCAGGTCTGGATATCTCCTGGCTCAGTGGTTAACGAATCCAACTAGGAACCATGAGGTTTTGGGTTGGATCCCTGGCCTTGCTCAGTGGGTTAAGGATCTACCGTTGCTGTGGTGTAGGTGGCAGATGCGGCTCAGATCTGGTGTTGCTGTGGCTGTGGTGTAGGCTGGCAGCTATAGCTCCGATTAGACCCCTAGCCTGGGAACCTCCATATGACGTGGGTGTGGCCCTAAAAAGCAAAAATAAAAATAAAACTATCTGAGTTCAAACCCATTTGAAAGTTGTGAAACTCTGGGCAATAATCTCAACTTTTCTGAGATTCAATTTCCCTGTCTATGCAATAAGGTTAAAATAATATGTGTGTGCTAAGTGTGTAAGATCCCAGGTACAGATAGCAGCTTCCTACAAATTAGCTATCAGTATAGCAGAGCAGAGAGGAAATTTGTGCAGGACACACAGATTCAGAGGCAGGTGGACCCAGGTTTGAATCTGACTTTGCACTAACTAAATCTCTGAGCCTGTTTCCTCTGCAGTATGGTTATTGAGAGAATCAGATATTGTTACATTCTTAACATATTGTAGGAGCTCAGTAAATCGTGGTTTATTATTATCACTGTGATAAAAGGGGTCAATTACCAGAAAATAAGTAGATATTCCAAACTGCAATTGGTTATTCCTTTAATGTAAAAACATTCATTATTTACATCTTTTTACCCAGAGAAACAATGCTCACTTCTTGCTTTTTCCAGCTTTTCTTGTACACATTGCTACCTTTCACAAAAAGCAAATAATTGTCTAATCACAGGAAGTTATTTATCTACTTAATGAAATACTTTCCAGTATGGTTTATATTTTTCTCATGTTTAAATGATCCTAGAAAACCTAGTTAATGGGTGAAAAATTTACTGAAAATCTATCTTTCAGGTAATTTGGAGAGAAGCTGGGAGTGAAATGATTTCTTTGTGGAAAGTAGGCTTTTTTTTCCCCTTTTTTTGTTCTGTGGCTGGCTGTGTACCGGTTTTGGTTTTAGGGCTCAAAGAGCTTAAGCACTTCTTTCTTGGCCTTTAATACAAGATGAGTTCTCCTACAAAGGAATAAAACCTCAAGCTGAAGATTAGGCTTATTCTGTCCAGAACTTGTCTGGTGGTGGTGGTGGGGTTTGTGGAGATTTGCGAGGAGAGAGGAAGTTAAGAGGGGTAGGGCGGGTTTGGGAAGACACTTCCAAAAAATGGCACACTGGTTATCACCTTTGGGAGCTCAGGGCTGCTCCTTGGGTCACTGATTAGAGAAAAAGTTTGTGGGTTTTAGATTTTGTTTCTAACATCAGAAAATCCTTCACAGTGAGAACTAGATCCCATTTTCCTGATTTATTCTACCTTTCCATTCCCCTTCCAGACTGAAAATGAAAGGCCACTCATCTTCCTGTGTTCTGCATGGTGCAGAGGTCAGGGCATCTCCTCCTGAATATTAGCCACATGTATTTCCCAGAAACCCAGCTGGAGACCTCTGTTTTCATAAAAACAAACAAAAAAAGGTTTCAATGGAGTAGCCACATGATTGCATTTTAAGTTTGATTTTTTCAGTTCCTCTTTGCTCTAGCACAGGGCAAATTCAGCTTCCCAGGGTCATGGCTGACTCCAGCCCAGGTATATCCTCTTATATACCATTTACTTTGGGAGCAGTGGCAGGGCTTGCCCCATCATATCTTTTAAAACTCTCAGGTTGTAGTTAAAGGAATGTTGGGGTTGGGGTGGAGTGGAGGGTAGGGAGGGCTTGGTGGTAACACAAAGAAGCCAACTGGTGAGAGAGTGGCAGCAGAAATTGCCCTGAACTTAGGAAGTACTAGAGGAGAAATCTTGACTGTTGCTGAACCCACTTCTCCCTGTGACTCAGAATGTGGGATTTTGTCAGCCAGTTTTGTGCAGTCCTTTAGCACTAAGCACTACCTGTGTTTGGCACTTACATTTTAGCAAAGAAACTCTTCAGGGCAGAAACATGTAGCTCCATTCCTTCCCCCACCCCATCTCAGCAAAAGTCAGGACCATCTCTGACTGTGATAATCAGACATCCAGGAGCATCCTTCAGTCTTCTTCTCTCTTACCCTTCTTTACCAATCCATCATCAAATTCTTTTTTTTTTTTTTTGGTCTTTTTTGTCTTTATAGGGCTGCACCCCCGGCATATGGAGGTTCCCAGGATAGGGGTCTAATCAGAGCTGTTGCTGCCAGCCCACATCAGAGCCACAATAACACTAGATCCAAGCCGCGTCTGTGACCTACACCACAGCTCACGGCAACACCAGATCCTTAACCCACTGATTGAGACCAGGGATCAAATCCGCCACCTCATGGCTCCTAGTTGGATTCCTTTCCGATGCACCACAGTGGGAACTCCTCCATCACCAAATTCTATAGATTTTTTTTTTTTTTTACCATTAAAACAATTTTTCAAATACATTGACTCAACTGGCTTTCAACTGGGGTTATTTTGCCCCTCCAGGGGACATTTGACAATGCCCATAGACATTTTTGATTGTCCCAACTGTGGAGGTGCTACTGGCAGGGATGATTCTAACCATCCTACAATGTAGGAGACTCACCCCCGCATCCAGTCCCAAATGCCTGAAGTGCTCAGCTTGACAGCCCCACTTTGCTTCTCTTGTTAGGACCATGAAACCAACTCCTAACTGACTTTCCTATTTTTACTCTTTCTACTCTCCTACCCAGTTGATAATCCTTCTGCTGCCAGAATGATTTTAATAAATCTGATCACATCATTACTCTGTTGAAAACCAGTTAATGTCTTTGTGTGGCTCTTGGGCTAAAGACCAGATTTCTTTTTTTTTCTCTTTTGTCTTTTAAGGGCCGCACCTGCAACATATGGAAGTTCCCAGGCTAGGGGTTGAATTGAAGCTGTAACTGCTGGCCTACACCACAGCCATAGCAACTCAGGATCCGAGTCACTTCTGCTACCTACACCACAGCCACAGCAACTCAGGATCCAAGCCGCTTCTGCGACCTACACTACAGGTCACGGCAGCACCGGATCCTTAACCCACTGAGGGAGGCCAGGGATCAAACCCGTATTCTCATGAATACTAGTCGGTTTCATTAACCACTGAACCACGACGGGAACTCCAAGACCAGATTTCTTAATGTTGCCTTTACCTGGCTTTGGCACCTTTTCTAGCCTTGCATATGTTCTACTGTCTCCCTCTGCTCCAATCACACTGCCCTTCCCAGTTCATACAATCTATTGTCCTGCCTTAATACCTTTACACAAACTTTCCTCTGCCTATTTTCCATCCCCTACCCACTGGCAATCCTCATCCTTTAAATCTCAGTGAAAATGGCACATGCACACAGAAACCAGCTCTGACACTGCCCATCCAAGTAGGAGAAGACCACAACAAAAGTCCTCATGATATCATGTTCCTTTTCTTCTTAATTCAATCTGTGATTCTACATTTCTGAATGGATGTCTACCCCCCATCCCACCCGGTGCTCCACCAAGAAACTTCTAAGTTCCATGAAGGAAGGAATTGTATCTGGTTTTCTATTTTGTTCCAAACACTAGCACAATGCACCGGAGTATTTGGTAAGTATCTGTGAATGAAATGAAGAAGAGAAGGTGACAAGACAGGAAAGAGAGATGTAAAGAAGGGAAAAGGAGATGACTGGAGGGGAGGGACAAAGGAAAGGGGTGAGGTAGCAGAGGGCAAGAGAGGATAGGAGAGGGGAAGAGCAGAAGCAAATTGACAACTGTTGACCGTTCCATTAGTTGCTTCCAGAAGCTGTCTGCCTCCTTGAAAGAGTGGAGCGCACAATAGAGAATGTAATACAGTAATTAAAGCTTGGAGCTCTAGATCTAGACTAGACTTGTCTTTAAATCCTTCTCAGTTTTGTAGTCTTAGAAAAATCTCTAATCCTGCTTTCCTTTTCTGTAAAATGGGTCTGAGGAGGGATTTGAATATAAATGAAATAATACCTGGACGGCGCTTGGGACAATGTCTGGTATGGTCAGCACTCAATATTTTAGTCAGCTATTCTTCTTTTTGAATATTGTAATTATTTGCCTGGGGGTGGGGCACTCCAGCACGTCACCCGGGACCCGCCCATCGCTCATTTCCCGATCTCCCATTGGTCGAAATTCGTCAGCCCTTCCACCAATCCGCTTGTCTGAAACGACAGAGCCAATGGGCGCAGGGGTTACGGTCTCCCGGATACGGTGTAAACAGCGGAGGCAGAGTAACCATTGCAGACCTCGGCCTAGGTCTGGCGTTTGCTGCCCGCAGCCGCGCCAAGAGACACACTGCCCATGGCGCAAGGCCGGGAGCGAGACGAATCCCACAGCGTTGCCATCGGCGCGTCGCTGTCCGTGAGGTGCGGCGCCCACCGCCTCGCACTGACTTTTTCATGCGGAAATACCTCCCTCGGAACTACCACCTCTCCCTGTAAACCTTCTCTCCTGCAAATTCGACCTCTTCTTCAACTCTCAATGCCTGCCTGCGGGCTTCCTATCTGATTTCTCTCCATTCCCCTAGTGCTCTTATTCAGTGACCGCATTTCCAGATCTTTCCACTCCACACCCTCTGCCTCTTACTATTCTGCGACTCCACCTAGCGCCGGCTTACACAGACTCTCTCTCTCCTCCACTCATTTCTACCTCTTCTTTCTGGCTGTTACCTTAAGTGATCTATTTTCCTTTCCTGTACATTCCCAACCCCCATCCCAGTGACAGCACTCCTCCTATCCCAGTGGTCTTGGGTGATCTTCCCCAGAGTTAGAGCCATTAATCCCTTCCTTCTAACTCTAATCCATTGACTTTGGATTTATTTGCACCTATAGTGGGTTTTGAAAAGCATAAAGCGCCGCACAGATGTAAATTGGTATTAATTTCCTTACACATTCTAGAGTGTTCCTGGCACTCTGTTCCACACTACCTCCAACACTGTTCCTGGCTATACTCTCCATTCCTTGATGTTTCCTTCTCTTGCCCTTTCCACCATCTTTAAGCATATTTTATTACTTAAATAGAGGTAGAGTCTCCCCTCACTCCAGACTCCCTCTCCATCTAGCTTACATTCACCACACACTCCTTACTTTAAAATGTTCCTTTTGTGTTCTAACCTTTTCATTCATGTTGACTTACTCCTTTTACTTTCTGCATTTATCTCTAGTTTTAGATCTAAAATATGGCTACACACGTTCCATCTTTGTAAAGAAGCAATTTTCCTACTGGGCTCACAACCACAAAGCAAGCTGTCCTATTCAAAGATGTTTTTTACAGTTTATTTTTAAAATCAAAACTAGTTATAAAGCAAAGGCCCAGGATGCATCCTGTTTTCTATTGGGATCAAGCTCTTTTCTCTCTCTGTTTGACTTTTTCTTTTCTATGTATACAATACCCCAGAGATCCTTCTGAGATTTTCTCAGGTTTGAACAAAGGTTTTGCTTCACTAGAAAAGCTGTCTGAAGAGACTCTTAGTTTAGACCTATAGAACTTTCAGTCTGCATCTAAGTTTCTGTAACACCTGGACTCAAACTGGTCTCACAGCTGGTACATGTATTCCTTTATCTTAGAGATTGTTTGGAGCAGAAAGGGAGTGAAAAGACAATACATGTGTTTCAAAGATTTTGATGATTTTTTGTTTGCTTCAAGAAAAAAAAAAAGAGGAAAAAGTATTTGAAATACATTATATTGATGGTGACATATCTTTTCCCAGATGGGTGCAAGGATTCCCTAAGCAGAATATTCATTTTGTCAACGATAGCACCTTTTGCTACCCTTGTGGGAATTTCATAATATTTATTAACATTGAAACCAAGAAAAGGACTGTACTGCAGTGTATAAATGGAATTGTGGGTGTCATGGCAACTAACATTCCTTATGAAGTTGTGGCTTTCTCTGACCGTCGGCTAAGACCCCTCATCTACATATACAACTTTCCTGGATTGACCAGAAGGACCAAATTAAAAGGTATCTTTCAAGATCTTTCCTCTGTCATGACTGAAGGATTTTGTTTTAAGATGTGATCAGGGAGTTCCTGCTGTGGCACAGTGGGTTAAGAATCTGACTGTAGCATTTTAGATACTGGGCCCAGCATGGTGGGTTAAGGATCCAGCATTCCTGCAACTGTGGTGTGGGTCACAGATGTGGCTTGGGTTCTGTCTCTGGCCTGGGAATTTCCATATGCTGCAGGTACAGGGGGAGAAAAAAAAAGATTTGACCAGACCTAGCTCTTATAAATTAAGGTTTTTTTTCTTTTGTAAGGATTTTTTTTTCCTGGTTTTGGTGGTTTTTTAAATTATCCTTTATTTTATTTTGTTTGTTAACACACATTATAAAGAAGGAATCAGGCTAATCGCTGAGAATTTGTTAAGTGGGCTAGAATCTTGCTACTCAAATTGTGGTCGGCTTACAGTCAACATTGCATCATTTAGATGCTTGTTATAAATGTAGAAACTCTGAATTGTACTACAGAATTCTAATATGCATTTTAACTAGATTCCCCAGGTGATTCATATGCACATTAAATTTGAGACCCACTGATTTAGAACACTGTATTAGAGCACTATATGCTATTTAAAAACCTTTTTCAGCACATTTTTTTTTTTACTTTCCTGATGACTCATTGATAATCTAGCTCAATGGATGTTGTTTAGCTTCTAGAGGTAAGTCTCTAAGCCTCAATTTCCTTATCCATAAAATGAAGATGGTAGTATCTACCATTAAGACTGTGATGATAATAAATAAAATCACATGTAACATATATAATTATATAATATATATGAAATATATACACATGCTATGTTTACACTGTGTCAATGTTTCCTACCACTTAAATTACTATGGACTCATTCATAGTTGCAGTTAACCCAGACTGGGCTGCTGCATATCCATTGGAGCCTCCACATAACCTTCCCTATTTTGACACATCATGAACAGGAAGCTCAGGAGGGCTTGAGGCTGATCTTAGTTTTGTAGCCTTATGGGTCAAGGAAATGCTTGGGTCAAGCCAGGGGACTTCACTATAATTTACCATTTTATTTATGGGGAAATATTTCTATGGTCACAACAGATTAAAACATTTAAAGGATAACCCATTGATACATTGAGGACTGTGTACAGGCATACCTCGTCTATTGTACTTCACTCTTATGCCTTGTAGATGTTGCATTTTTTACAGATTGAAGGTTTGGGGCAACTCTCTATTAAGTATATTGGCAACATTTTTATAATGGTATTTGCTCACTTCCTATCTCTGTGTCATGTTTTAGTAATTCTTATGATTTTTCAAACTTTCCCCATTAGTATTATGTTTGTTATGGTGATTGGTGATCTTTGATGCTGCTACTGTAATTGTTTTGTGGTGCCATGAACTATGCCCATATGAGATGGCAAACCTAATCTCTAAATTTTGATGTGTCTTCTGATTGTTCCACCACAGTCATTCTTCTATCTGTCTCTCCCTCTTCTCAGGCCTCACTATTCCCTGAAACACACAATATTAAAATTAGGCCTATTAACAACTCTGCAATGGTCTCTAAGTGTTCAAGTGAAATGAAGAGTTGTACCTCTCTCACTTTATAATGATTTTTATTTTTTCCATTATAGCTGGTTTACAGTGTTCTGCCAGTTTTCTGCTGTACAGCAAGGTGACCCGGTTATACATACATGTATACATTCTTTTTTCTCACATTATCATGCTCCATCATAAGTGACTAGATATAGTTCCCGGTGCTATACAGCAAGATCTCATTGCTTATCCATAGGTACCTCTCCCGCTTTAAATCACAAGCTAGAAGTGATTAAGTTTAATGAAGAATGTATGTCAAAAGCTGAGAAAGGCCAAAAGCTAGGGCTCTTACACCAAGCAGCCAAGTTGTGAATGCAACATTCTTGAAGAAAAGTCAGAGTGCTATTCCAGTAAACAGGTAAGTGATGAGAAAGCAAAACAGCTTATTGCTGATATGGAGAAAGTTTTAGTGGTCTGAATAGAGCAAACAGCCACAGCATTCCCTTAGACCAAAACCTAATTCAGAGCAAAGCCCTAACTCTCTTCAGTGAAGGCTGAGAGTGGTGAGGGAGCTGCAAAAGAAAAGTTCAAAGCTAGTGGAGGTTGGTTCATGAGGTTTAAGGAAATAAGTCTTCTCCATAACATAAAAAAGTAAGGTGAAGCAGCAAATTATCCAGAAAATCCAGCTAAGATAATTAATGAAGGTTGCTACTCTAAACAACAGATTTTCAGTATAGATGAAACAGCCTTATATAGAAAGAAGATGCCATGTAGGATTTTTATAGCTAGAGGAGAGAAATCGATGCCTGATTTTGAAGCTCCAAAGGATAGGCTGACTCTCCTGTGAGGGGCTGATACAGCTGGTGATTGAGCTGGGGCTCATTTACCATTCTGAAAATCCTACAGCCCTTAAGAATTATAGTAAATATCCTCTACTTATGATATATAAATGGAACAACAAAGACTGACAGCACATATGTTGACAACATGGTTTACTGAATATTTTAATCCTGCTATTGAGACCTACTACTTAGAAAAAAAGATTCCTTTCAAAATGTTACTGCTCATTGACAATGTTCTTGGTCACCCAAGAGGTGTATTGGAGAGGAGATATACAACAATATTCATATTGTTTTCATGTCCTGCTAACACAGCATCCCTTCTGCAGCCCATGGATCAAGGAGTAATTTCTACTTTCAGGTCTTACTATTCAAGAGATACATTTTGTAAGACTATAGTTGCCATAGGTAGTAATTCCTCTGATGGATTGCTGAAAAATCAATTGAAAACTTTCTGGAAAGGATTCACCATTCTAGATGCTATTAAGAACATTTGTGATTCGGGAGTTCCCATCGTGGCGCAGTGGTTAACGAATCCAACTAAGAACCATGAGGTTGCGGGTTCGGTCCCTGCCCTTGCTCAGTGGGTTAAAGATCCGGCGTTGCCGTGAGCTGTGGTGTAGGTTGCAGACGCGGCTCGGATCCTGCGTTGCTGTGGCTCTGGCGTAGGCCAGTGGCTACAGCTCGGATTAGACCCCTAGCCTGGGAACCTCCATATGCCGCAGGAGTGGCCCAAAGAAATAGCAAAAGACCAAAAAAAAAAAAAAAAAGATACAGCTTTGGAGCTCCCATCGTGGCACAGCAGAAACAAATCCAACTAGGAACCACGAGGTTGTGGGTTCGATCCCTGGCCTCGCTCATTGGGTTAAGGATCCAGCGTTGCTGTGAGCTGTGGTGTCGGTCGCAGACGCAGCTCAGATCTGGCATTGCTGTGGCTCTGGCATAGGCTGGCAGCTATAGCTCCAATTAGACCCCCTAGTCTGGGAACCTCCATATGCCACAGGTGTGGCCTAAAAAGCAAAAAAAAAAAAAAAATTGTGATTCATTGAAAGAGATTAAAATATCAATATTAACAGGAGTTTGGAAGAAGTTGATTCCAAACCTGATGGATAACTTTGAGAGGTTCAAGACCTCAGTGGAGGAGGTAGTGTGCTGTGGTGGAAATAGCAAGAGAACTAGAATTAGAAGTGGAGCCTAGGAATTCCCGTTGTGGCACAGTGGTTAACGAATCCGACTAGGAACCATGAGGTTGCGGGTTCAGTCCCTGCCCTTGCTCAGTGGGTTAACGATCTGGCGTTGCCGTGAGCTGTGGTGTAGGTTGCAGACGTGGCTCGGATCCCAAGTTGCTGTGGCTCTGGCGTAGGCCGGTGGCTGCAGCTCCGATTGGACCCCTAGCCTGGGAACCTCCATATGCCGAAGGAGCGGCCCAAAGAAACAGCAAAAAAAGACAAACAAACAAACAAACAAGAAAAAAAAAAAAAGAAGTGGAGCCTAAGTGTGTGATTGAATTGCTGCAATCTCATTGTAAAATGTGAACAGTTGAGGAGTTGCTTCTTAAGGATGAGCAAATAAAAGGATTTCTTGAGATGGAATCTTGGCAAAGATGCTGTAAGGTTGTTGAAGTGACAACAAAGGATTTAGAATGTTACTTAAACTCAATAAAGCGGTGACAGGGTGTGAGAAGATTGACTCCAATTTTGAAAGTTCTCCTGTGGGTAAGGTGCTATCAAACAGCATTGCATGGTGAAGAGAAATCGTTCATGAAAGGATGACTCAATTGATATGGCAAACTTCATTGTTGTCTTATTTATGAAATTGCCAAAGTCATCCCAAAGTTCATCAACCACCACCTTAATTGCTCAGCAGCCATCTACATTGAGGCAAGACCCTCCACCAGCAAAGAGATTATGACTCAGTAAAGGCTCAGATGATGGTTAGCAGTTTTTTTGTAATAAGTATTTTTAAATTGAGGAATGTACATTGTTTTTTTAGACATAATGCTATTGCACACTTAATAGACTACAGTAACTGTAACTTTCTATGTACTAGGAAACAAAAACAATTCATGTGACTTGCTTTGTTACAATGTTTGCTTTATTGTAGTGATCTGAAACCAAACTCATGATGTCTCTAAGGTATGCCTGTATATGGATTATAACTACCCTTCATCTTTAAAATATCTCTAGCTTGATTATTTGGCTATAGCCTTGGCCAAGCAATTGAAAGTTAATTCAAACCAATAGCCAACATTCATATTGAATAATGAAGCTCTAAAGTCATTCACAGTAAAATTAGGACTAAGTTATCAAGGGAACCTGATGTTACCACTGGTATTTAAGAACATGATGAAAGACACTCCCAGACACACACCAACCTGAAAGTTCTAGCCAGTGCAACAAAATATGAAACAGAAAAAAATGTAGCTTTGGGAAAGGAGTTAATGGATAATAGTGTACTAGGAATAATAACATAATGCTCAGTAAGGTGCTGGTTTGAAAATAAATATGCATGAAATTAGATGATTTAAACACTTAGGAATACTCCAAAGAAGAAATGTGACTGACCTTAATGAAGAAAACTACAAAAATCACTGAATAAAATGTTTAAACATATAGAGGTATATTCCTGCATGGAAAACTTGTTTATTATAAATGTATTTCTGATATTCTTCACTGAATGTAATTCATAGGCTTATAAAATGTTTTAGAGAGCCAGGAGTACTTAAATGAAATGAATGTTCTTCTAAAACAAGACGTAGAGAAGGAGAATAATTTGAAAGACATTGATAACAAGTCAGAGGGTCCTCTTAGCATTATGGTATTATAGAAATTTATATGTGGTATTGGTACAGGGATCACCTGATCAGTAGAAGAGTTGAAGACTGGAGACAGACTCTGAAATATATAAAGTTAAGAACATGATGAAAGACACTCCCAGACACTCCCAGACACACACACACACACACACATGCATACATGCACGCACATGCACAGAACACACACACACACACACACATCAGATTATATGGATTGTTTAGCAATGGTGTTAAGGAATGTATTTGAACAAAAGTGTAAAGTTAGGTACTCATGTCATACTGTGTATCAAAACATATATCAAACTAAGAGTTCAATAAACACAACAAACCCATTGAAAAGAAAAAAAATATAGAAGATTGAAATGTTTTGAGAATGAGGAAGAACTTTTCACACAAAGAATAAAATTTTAAACATTAAGATTTATATGTTTGATTACATGCATATTTAAAACTAATGAACCTTTAAAATACCACAAAAAATTAAAAGACAAATAGTAAACTGAGGAAAATATTTGGAACAAATATGACAATAATAAAAAAGAGAGTTCCCTGGTGGCTCAGCAGGTTAAGGATCCAGCATTGTCACTGCTGTAGCACAGATTTGATCCCTGACCTGGGAACTTCTACATGCCATGAGTGCAGCCAAAAAGAAAAAAGAAAAGATATTCCATTAGAACAATGGAAAAGGAACTTGGCCAAATCCCAAAACTACCAATGACCCCAAAACATCACAAAATATTTCATCTCTACACTTGAAACTAATACAACATTGTTAAGTCAACTATACTCCAATAAAAACTTTTTTAAAGATTCCATCTCAATATTGATTTTAAAAAGTGTCACTTCCATAGAGAACAGACTTGTGGTTGCCAAGGAGGTACGTGGAAGGGGTGGGATGGACTGGGAGTTTGGGGTTAGTAGATGCAAACTATTACATTTAGAACAGATAAGCTATGAGGTCCTATTGTACAGCACAGGAAACTATGTCCAATCTCTTGTGATCATGATGGAAGATAATTTAAGAAAAAGTGTATATATATATCTGGATCACTTTGATGTATAGCAGAAATTGGCATAACATTGTAAATCAACTATGATTTTTTTAAAAGTGTCATTTAAACCAAGATAAGGTTTTTTTGTTTATCAATGTCATAATTTTTTTAGAGCTCATAATTGCTAGACAGAGTGCAGCAAAATTGATAGCATTCATTTTTGTTGAAAGTGGGGGTAAAAATTCATACAAAAACATGACTGTGAAAAAGTCAGTAATAGGAGAAAGCAAGGCTTGCAGCTCTGAAACCACAATGAAGACCAGGAGATAAAGGAGGGGAAATCAGAGCCTCATATACAAGGAGGCAGAAACTGACACTTCCCTGTTTTAGCATCCTCATGATGCTCATTTTAAACACATTGTTGCTGAGAATTTTAAAGCCACATTTCATTTCTTCAACTGTAGGTATAAATGAGATTAGGACTTTTTATAGTTCTAAGAACTGGAAGATATTAAGCTAAGGGCGAGATATGACCTAAGGGATAGAGATATGGAGCTAAGCTAGAATTATCACAACTCCCCAAAGTATTTCAAGTTGTTTGAATAACGTTTCTAATTACCATGTTTCATATATTTGTGGAATATTTTATGGTTCTTGGGTCATTTCAATCCACATGGGGACATACATGGTGCAGTGTGCTCAGTTAGGCACTAAAGTTTAGAGACAGCGACCTCATGGTCTTAATTCACTCTAAAAACTTTTTAAAAATGGATCTTAACTTTGCTCCCATCTTTCTGTTCATACTGTTAGAAATCAGCTAGGACATCTTTTATTCCAGGAGCCAAATAGTTTTGAATTACAGAAAATTATTAGGCATGGGAAATTAAACCATAAGACTATAGTTACTCTGAACATGATGACTAATCCTTGTAATGGATTTTATATTTTAGGCAATGTTCTTCTGGATTACACTTTACTTTCCTTCAGTTACTGTGGCACCTATCTGGCAAGTTACTCCTCCCTCCCAGAATTTGAACTGGCCCTCTGGTAAGTTGCAGCCTTCTGCAGAATTCCTTTCCTTGGGTCACAATTTAATCTTGTCCTCTTGATTTTTTTTTTTTTAATCTTTCTGCCATTTCTTGGGCCGCTCCCGCAGCATATGGAGGTTCCCAGGCTAGGGGTCAAATCGGAGCTGTAGCCGCTGGTCTACACCACAGCCACAGCAACCCGGGATCCAAGCCGCATCTGCAACCTACACCACAGCTCACGGCAACGCTGGATCCTTAACCTACTGAGCAAGGCCAGGGATCGAACTTGCAGCCTCATGGTTCCTAGTCGGATTCGTTAACCACTGAGCCACGACGGGAACTCCGTGTCCTCTGGGATAGGTGATAGGACTGGGGATGGAGGGAAGTAGGAATATTTGGGAGCTGGTTGGGCAGCAGCATCATTGGATTTGGCGCCTGGCTGAACAGTGGACGTGGTGCTGTGGGAGAGGGACAGTTGAGGGTCATACACAAAGGTGCAACTTGAGAAACTTAGGAACATTATGCAATTATGTTCAGAAAGATACAGAGGACATGGTGAGGGGGCTTGGAAGAAGCAGTGGGAGAAGATGAGTTGGAACAAGCTGAGTTGAGGGTGCCTGAGGTAAATAAATGGAGATATCTAGTTGGAAGTTGATACAGCAGTTGGGATTTAAGCTCAGTTGTTGTCACATACCCAGGTCATCCTAAAGAGGTGGCCTAAACAAAACAGAAATATTAAGATCATAGATTAATTAATTATATCATGAATTCTCAACTTATATAGATTGTTTTCAAATAATTAGATAAATGTTCTTAAGATACGAAATTCAAATGAGTTATTTTTCACCCAAATTACTTTTTCTCTAAGGAACTGGGAATTAGGTGTCATTTTGTGCAAGAAGTCACAACCTGGTGTAGATGTAAGCCAGATGACTTTTAACCCCATGAACTGGTGCCAGCTGTGCTTGTCAAGTCCAAGTGCAGTGACTGTTTGGACCATTGAAAGATGTAACCAAGAACATTATCTCAAAGCAAAGTAAGAGACTTCATTATAATACAACAAAGTGGAGAATCTTTGTGTGCATTTGTGCAGTGTGCTTGGATTAATTTTATGAATTAAGTGGCTTTATACATGCATCTTAACTTAAAACATCTTTCTACATGTATAATTACCTTGGAATGGTTGTTTGCATTTCAAAAAAATTCTCTGTAACCTGATTTTCCACCAGTTTTCTTTTAAATATCAAGATTTTTCCAAAATAGTTTAATTTTCCAAAATTGTATTTGCTCTTACTATTTCAAAACATGTTTATTGTATATATGTGTATTTTTTTGGCCTTTCTTTTTTTTTTTTTTTAGGGCCTCACCTGTGGCATATGGAGGTTTCCAGGCTAGGAGTCTAATCGGAGCTACAGCTGCTGGCCTACACTAGAGCCACAGCAATGCCAGATCCGAGCCACATCTGCAGCCTACACCACAGCTCATGTCAATGCTGGATCCTCAACCCACTGATCAAGGCAAGGGATCAAACCCACAACATCGTGGTTCCTAGTCGGATTCTTTTCCACTGTACCACAATGGGAACTCCTATTTATTGTATATTTTAAAAGGTCATGTTAGCGTTTTTTTGCTCCTATTACTTTAATGCCCAACTGGAATCTCAAAAACATGTTATTTTTAGGGTATACCTTCAACCACATTATCTCTAACCAAAAGCATCATTGCATGTAGTAAAGTCATGGGAATTACCTATTTAAATAGAACTGAATCAAAGAGAAATTCTAAGACAGATGTCCTCGTGATAGTTTATAATAATGGTACCTTCACTGAAAAGAGTTTGAAGACTTAAGGTGCCCCTGAGCTGACCATTCTCACCATACTCCCCAAAGTCAGAGACAAAGGAGGCATCGGACATGCACATCCTTGAAAATACAGTTTTCGAAAAGTTGCCTTTTTAAGAGAAATGTGAAGCTAGTAAATAAAGTTTTTGAAACAGAGAAGCTTAAGAGAGGCACTTCTTTCTCCTCTCAGTATTCTTTATGTCTCAATTTAATTTTTACAAGAACCCATTGAATAATCCAATCTGTCTCTAGGCAGAGTTGACAACATTGTACCTTTTTGTAAAAAGGGTAATGTCTCTATCAGATCCTTGCCAGGGCCAGTAATTTATCACATCTTTCTCTCGTTTTGCTTTCCTTGAATATTTTTCTCTACCTCTGCATGTTGAGTTGTGATTTTTCTATAAGCAAATGAAAGTGGGAGGCAAAATAAGTGGACTGTCTTGGTTTAGAAAACAAGCAGGATTTGAAAATACTTAATTAAGCCTTGCATTTGAGTACTAAGTACTGTTTTCATGTGATTGTTTTTCAGTTATTCATCATTTATAAAATATAACCAGGGACATTTTGAATTAATGTATAAAGCCATAAGTTCTCCAAACTCATCTTTATAGCCGTATTATGTTTTAAAAGGAAACATATGGTATATTTGAAAATGAATTCTTTTTTTTTTTTTTTTTTTTTGTCTTTTGTCTTTTTAGGGCCGCACCTGCAGCATATGGAGATTCCCAGGCTGGGGTCTTTTCGGAGCTACAACTGCCAGCCTACGCCATAGCCACAGCCACAGCAGATCTGAGCCGTGTCTGTGACATGGCAACGCTGGATCCTTAACCCACTGAGCAAGGCCAGGGATCGAACCCGCAACCTCATGGTTCCTAGTCGGATTTGTTTCCTCTGCGCCAAAATGGGAACTCCCTGAAAATGAATTCTTGATACTAGAGGTTGTAAAGGTAGCTGAATACAACCTACATTTATGTTTATTTTGGCCCATGTATTTTTTTTAAATCTGCATCAGTTGCCAATATTTAAAATTTGAGAAATTTCTCATAAATATCCAAATTTGATATTCTCTTGAAATTTCGGAACCAAAATTCTCATAGGTCAACAAACCCTCCTCACTGAAACAGAGTAGTATCTCTCAGCTTTACTGTGTACAGGGATAAAATTCAGTTTTTTTTCTGTGTGGGGAAAATCCTAGTTCTTTCCTACTGTGTTTTTCTTCCCCATGAATCTACTCACAGTGAACACCTCAATTCTAGCATTTGTGGTGGAGGCTCTTCCCCACACCAAGCAATTTTCCATGATATTAGCTATGTTCCTACTATTCAGCTCAATTCTGACACTGTCTACCCAGAGACAGAACCAGATTCCACGGGCTAGGTGTTCAGTCCTATAATTCTGTCCTCTCCCCTTCTCATCAGAGGCTGGTTGCAGCTAAGTTGTTATCTATGTTTCTGACCAACCAGCTATAGATTAGAAGTTTCAATGACCACCCCCCCGCCACATGTGCCTTGAGTTCCATTAATTTGCAAGAGCAACTCCTAGAACTCAGGGCAACAGTTACTTACATTTACTAGTTTATTAAGGGCTTTGATAAAGGATACAGATGAGCAGCCAAGTGAAGAGATAGGGTGAAGGTTTCAAACAGAGGGACGTCTGTTCCTTGGAGTTAGATTGTGTCACCCTCCTGGTGTATGTGTTCACCAGCCTGTAAGCACTTCAGACTCCCTACCGTTAAGATGATCAATTATTAGCTCCATATCTTGCCCCTCTGCTCTCTCTGGATAATGGGCGTTATGGCTGAAACTTCTAAGCTTCTGTCAATGGCTTCATTTTTCTGGTGACCAATATCTAGTTAGGAGCCATCCAGGAGCCCACAGTCACCTCAGCAGAACAAAAGGTGCTCTTAATGCTCTAATCACTTTGGAATTTACAAGGGTTTCAGGAGCTCTGTTCCAGGAACTGGGGCAGAAACCAATATATATATTTTCCATTGTCTCACAGGAGGGAAGACACTTTGACATTTGCCACAGTCCCACCTGGCTACACATCACCTGCCTAACCCCTATCAGTGTTCAAATTTATAATTCCTGCCTAAAATTTTTGAAAAATCCCTGTATACATAATTTATAACTGTGTATTACTTGTCCTTTTATGACATATATATATATATATATATATATATATATTTTTTTTTTTTTTTTGGCTTTTTGCTATTTCTTTGGGCCGCTCTCGCGGCATATGGAGGTTCCCAGGCTAGGGGTCGAATCGGAGCTGTAGCCGCCAGCCTACGCCAGAGCCACAGCAACGCGGGATCCGAGCCGCGTCTGCAACCTACACCACAGCTCACGGCAACCCCGGATCGTTAACCCACTGAGCAAGGGCAGGGACCGAACCCGCAACCTCATGGTTCCTAGTCGGATTCGTTAACCACTGCGCCACGACAGGAACTCCTGACATATATTTTTAAATCAACTATTTGCCTTTTGTCTGTTTTTTATTTTTTAAATGAGTTATAACACCTCCACTTTACTTACTACTGATATGCAGCAGTTACATCAATGACTATTATCTGATTATTTTTTCCCACAGGTCAGTAAAACTGCCTATGGAAGATGGGTCATTTTTTAATGAAACAGATGTAATTTTCCCCCAATCGTTGCCCAAGGATCTTATCTATGGACCTGTGCTCCCTGTGTCAGCCATTGCTGGGCTAGTGGGTGAAGAGGCAGAAACTTTCAGGGTAATGACCTCAACGCTCTCCCTGTTTGCCTAATTGCTCTCATGACCATCCCCTGAGACATGCGGGACAGAGAGGCTCATCCTGGTCCTTAATACAGATCAGCCCTGGAGGCCACCAGAGATGAAGACTGGAGTTTTGAGTTTGAGTGACTAATAAGATGATGGCTCTGCTAACTGAAGGGGTGGGGGGGCAGATGTGATTTCAGTTTTGGACCTGCTGACTTTGGAGTTCTGGGATCGCATTTCAGTGGAGATTCGGGATGGAAGTTGGCAACGTGGTCCTAGTGTCAGAGAGGAGAGGGCAGGGCTAAGGAAGTCAGAGGAATTCCCACAGAGAAATAGCACTGCGTTGCGGGAGGGAGGAGGGACAGGAACAGCTCCGATTGGACCTCTAGCCTGGGAACCTCCATATGCCGCAGGGTCGGCTCTCAAAAAACAAAAAGAAAAAAGAAAAGAAAATGACTAATTCTTTTAATAGCACAGATCTTAGCCTTGGAAATAAGACCACACTCAGCCACAGTGGGGCAGCAAAGTAAAAACAAACATCAGCCAGTGAGGTTTACGACTTGAAAATAATGTTTCTATGTTTAATGTTTAATGCTAAGGAACACACATTTTCAACCATCTCAAGTGTGTGTGTGTGTGTGTGTGTGTGTGTGTAGCAAATTTCTGTGGCAGCCTTATCATTCACCTTTTGCACCAACTTGATGGATGCTACATTAAAACATTTGAAATTCAGACAATTGTTTTTGTCATTTGGAAAATGCTATGAGATGCCTTCTTTAAATACTTAATTGTGGAGTTACCATTTTTTTAAAAAATGCTCATAATAAACAGACATCTTTATTTTCTAGGATTTTTTTAACTCAGTGCATTTTAACTTTTTTCTGAAAACAGAAATTTAATGTCAAAGTTTGACCTTTCTAAATCATAAAGGGAATATAATAAACCCATTTACTTTATATTTAAATTAGAAACTAATTTTCCCAGTATTTACTTTTTCGTCTTATAAATAAGGTGAGAAGAATTTCTAAAACACTGATTAACATCCATAAAGTGAGTGAAAGCATAACCAAAGTTTGATTCAAATGTCTTGATTCTGTTCTTTCCTTTGAATGAAATTTCTTATGACTCTGTACCAATGGCAAAGAAATCAGTAATGACTTGATCTATTTAAGAGTCTTAAAAAGTGACGTTATGGACTTTTTTAAAATAACAAATATTAAATATTCCCATCACTTCTCTTGTTGCTAACACTGGAATGGTACCTGATAGACCTTTAAATAAACCTGCTTCACATTACCTGACTTATGTAGGTCTTTAGAAATGGTATCCAGTAGTAGCAAGGGGGAAATCAAAGGCAGATGTTATCTAGGCAGAAATTGAATCCAAGGTAATGAACTTAATCTCCAGTGTCCAGTTTTCTTTTTCCATTTGCCTTAAGAAAAAAAAAAAAAAAGCAGAAGTTGCTAAATAGAAATTCCTTTTATAAACTCAAGTATTTTGAAACATATTCGGGAGTTAACATTTCCTAAAGCAATATTAAGTTGAACTTCAGTTTTTCATGTTTGCTCTTCAGGTGATCAAAATGGTTGATTCCAGAGAACTAAACAAGGAAGAGGTGTTATCAACAAAAAATTTTTAAACCTTATTGGCACATTTTATTTTACAATTCTCAATTTCCAGAATTAGAAATTATTGTTTTGGCTCACACCGTATAACACCACATTAAGTTTTAAATGGCACAGAAAATATTTATTGATGAAAGAAAGTAGTAAGAAGACAAGCCCAGGTTTATCTTTAAGTAAAGCTACATACAATACTAGTTTAATATATTAAGGCAAGAAAATTCCACCTTCTGTGGCATACATATAGATTCACTGATGTAGAGAATCATGTGTAGGTTTGTTTGTTTGTTTGTTTGTTTGTTTTTGTCTTTTGTCTTTTTGTTGTTGCTATTTCTTGGGCCGCTCCCGCGGCATATGGAGATTCCCAGGCTAGGGGTTGAATTGGAGCTGTAGCCACCGGCCTACGCCAGAGCCACAGCAACGCGGGATCCGAGCCGCGTCTGCAACCTACACCACAGCTCACGGCAACCCCGGATCGTTAACCCACTGAGCAAGGGCAGGGACTGAACCCGCAACCTCATGGTTCCTAGTCGGATTTGTTAACCACTGCGCCACGACGGGAACTCCTGTTTGTTTGTTTTTAACGAGTTTTGAGCCCATTGCCACAGACTTGGTAAGGCCTGTGTTTTTCTGATTTGTAGTCTAAGGTGAGATGTCATCAAGACAACTGAGACAACTTTTAAATAATGATAATTAAATAATGGTATTCAGTGAGTAACTCTTATTCCCTATGAGTCAAATATCAGACACCACAAAAATGTCATTAATCACCAGCCGTTTAATCCTTTTAAGCTGTTTTGCCCCCTTTTTGTGGCCCACTAGTGGGTCAGATTGTTACTCAAGATTTATTTTCTAACAATCCAAGACTGTGAGGACATGAAATAGACCAATCATACAATTAAAGATAAATCTGTCCTCTTAAAATAATCATGATGAGTGTTCCTGTGTATGACTTCTGCCTTAGTGATACTTCAAGGTCCATCCCAAATGATAATTATTTTCTCTGTCCAATTCCTTCACTCCACCAAGAACCAATTGCTGTCTCATAGATGCTCACATAATACTTAAACTCCCCTTTACTATAACCTGCCATGTTTTATGATTCTGGTACTTACCAATACTACCTGTTCCCTCAATAGATAATTATCCTGTTGAGGAGAAGGACCTTGTAGGATGTGGCACAATGCCTAGTATATAACCAACACTCAGTAAATGTTTGTGGAAATATCAGTTATGTCACTAATGTATATCAGTTAGAAATTCAATAGAAATAGTTACTTTGGCAGTGCCACATCTGCTTTATCTTGAATCTACAAACCTTTCCTAAATTAAAAGAGCAGTATGTAATATATTATTCAAATAGTAGAGTATTTATTAGAACTGTGGCTTACATTTAGTAAAGAGTTTCGAATGGAAAAATGACCATTTATTAGGTTTACAGTATTCCCATTGTGAAACCTATTCCAATTTCCCCTGCTTTATTTTTCTCCCACTTTGAAAACATAATATTCTCTATATTTAACTTGTTAACATATTTTTACTCTATTTCCTCTCACCAGGATGTAAGCTGCATGAGGGCAGGGATTCTTTTCTGTTTGTTTCATTCACTGCTACATCCCTGTGTTTAGAACAGTGCCTGCTACTTAAGTGTGTCCAATAAATATTTGTTAGATGAATGAATTCATGAAAGTATAAATGAATGAAATACAGAGCTCTTAAGGAATTTAAGAATTCTGTTAATTTGACTGTTGGCTTATTAAAAATGTTTTCTGTTCCTGTGGCTGTGAGGATGCCTAGAGAAAACAGACATTATGTTGCAGCTAATGCAATTCTAAATAATAGTATAGCATTCAGAAACTCAAATAGTATTAAATGTTATGTTACAAAGAAAGATATAGAAAGATAAATAAAAGTAAGGTATATGTTTGACTTGTTTAAATAGAAAAGGAAGCATACTGTGTTATGGTATCCTGAATTCAGAACCTTAATCAGTGTTGTGGAGGTGCATACTCAGAATAGCTGCCATAGCTATTTTGACAGCCAAGAAGGAGAGCAGTCCTGAACTTACAAGGCCAGTTCTGTTCTGATGGAAAGGGGAGTAACTCTCCCTGCTGGACAGAGTGTTTAAGGCTACAAGGGACATAACACTGAGATATTATCATCCAAGGCAGAAATAAAAAAACTAGCACCTGTCTTTATATGGCTTCACGCTAAGAATTTGCTTACATTTTTAAAGTATTTAAATAAAAGGGAAAAAAGGATACATGACAGATATCTGTGTGGTCCACAGAGCCTAAAATAGTCTCTACCTGGTCCATTTCAGAAAAAAATTTGCCTTAGACCCTTGGTCCACATTATTTTTAGTCCCCCAAACCAGCTTTTCTTCTAGGTACATTCCATAGATTTTGTGCATTTCTCTCTGAGTTTTCCATGGAATCAATGTCAGGTAGGCTATTTCATAAATCGGACTGGAAAAGCCACCAGCATCAGAGAAGGAGTCCCTTTCTCATTCCCTCTGACAAGTAACTAAGCAGAGAATCTAAGCCAACCTCTCCACAGCCACTCAAGGAAAATCACATTCATACCTCCTGCAGAAACAGGATAGAAAATATTGACCAAAATTTTCCTCAGAAGAGGTGATTATAGCTGTACAATGACTTTCTTAGATCTGAGATACTAAAGAGTCTACAAAGAAGCAGCAGAGAAGTTACTACTCAAGACTTTCACAAAAACCTGTGACACTAGAACTCTGAACATATTGGCAAAAACACCTAATTTTTTCCCCTAGGAATTAAAATGTATAGAGAGACATGAAGCAGGAAGGAGTTCACTTAGGTCTTGGTAGAGGGCAGGACCATATATGTACATACAAATTCACTTCTTGGAACTTGTTTTTGCTGAGTATTTCTCTGGCTCTTAAGTCATGACTGTTGTATCAACACAAGGTTTCAAATCTTTTCTTGAAGCCTAAAGATGATCTATATACTTTGCTTCACCCTACTATGCACTGCTGGACTCCAACAAGTGACCTATACATTGGCTGTGAAGAGGGTCATCTTCTTATGATAAATGGAGAAAACTTGAAGGCAACCGTGCTTAGTAAAATGGAAGACGGAACACCAAACAGTAAGAAATTGCTTTGCTTCATCTTCCCAGAAGTGTTAACATTGGTGATGGTTTTGCACTTGACGGTGGATGTTTTGTTTCCTGTTTTTCTAGAGACATCTTTGATTCCACTTTCTTCTTTCTCCTCCAATTCACTACCAGCTCTTGCGGATCTTCCTTGTAGCTAACTAATGTTTATTGAATGTTCTATACTTTAGGCATTCTGCATCACTCTATATGCATGCATAATTCATGTAATCCTTAAAACAACTTTATAAGCAAATACATGTTTATCTTCGTTATATACATGAGGAAGTGGAAGAAAGAGTAAAATTGATGCCCAAATTCACATAACTCGTAAACTGTAGAGCTGACCCCCGGACCCAGGCAATAAGACTTCAGAGTCCAAGCACTTAGCGACTGCGCTGTATCCTTTCCCATGCGTATGCCTGTTCTTTTTAAACAGCTAATTGTGCCCTTTCCTGCCCTCTGAAATGACCCTTTCTTTACAATGTCCTTCTTTAAGATCAGCTGCCATCTTGAAAATTACTTTTTGATGCTTGATTAGAATTTCTGAGAGAATCTAATGTATTCTCCTTAGACCTAGTGTCCATCAGCTATGGCCAGAGTTGGGCCTGGGTCAGAGAAGCCAATGTTACCCCGTTAGGGCTACAAGGAGACACTTTGTGAAGGGAGTTTTGCCAGGGCAGGTTCCCCAACCTGACCAATGCACCCTCCATTCCAATTCCTCTTATTATTTCATGTCTTGATTTCCGCAGCAACCTTAGGACTGACTTCACTGACCTTAGTGTAAAGCTGACCCAAACCAGGCATCTCATCCATGACAAACTGCCCCTCTTGAAGACTATTTTCAGTATACAACTCAAGGACTACTTTGCCTTGATTTTAAGCCCTTTCTATTCTGATCTTACCTGCGCCATTATTATTATTTCCTACTACTCCCCAAGTGTGAGTTTTCTGATCTAGCCAGCCATTTCTTCCCATCATTTCACAGACATGCCACCCAGCTCATTCCCTTGCCTCCTTACTCTGAATCTTCCAGGTTCCAGCTCAAACACTGCATCCTACAGCAAGTTTTCCCCAACTGCAGTGTCCCTTGCTTACTCCTCTCCTGTTCCCTGACTCACACTCCACTGGTAAACCGAAGTCATTAGGTTTGACTTTCTTTCCCCAGCCCTGCTCTCTCTTCCCTTCACTATCACCTGTACCCTACAGGCCTCGTCCACCCTCTGTCTCACATCCACAATGCCATCCCTCAGCTTTCTGAAAAAATAAGCCTCTTTGCTGGCCTATCTTTCCAGTCCTGGCTCTCTCACTTGAGCTTTTTAGACGTTCTCATCATTCCTATGCTCTCTCTGTATTCTGCCTGCTCGTGTTTATAGTTACCTCTGTCTAGGATGCCCTTCTCTTCCTTGTCTACCTGGTGAAATTATCCTTTGTGGAGCCTTCCCTGTGCTCTCCTCAACCTGTGGGCAGAATCAGGTGCTCTGTCTGGGGTTCCATCAGACCCACTTCTTTGTGAGAGCCTCATCCTATGCTATTGCAGTGCCCCATGTGCCTGTCTTTCTTTCCCACTAATCATCAACTCTTTCAGGTCAGAAACTGTATCTTACTCAAACTTTGGATCCAAAGTTTAATCCCTAGAGATTGCTAGAGAGTAAATTGGCACTTCTGTTTGTAAAATGAATTATAAAACAATGCTTCTCATTTCCAAATTCTTATCATACTTGCAATAAATTTTACACAATTTAGGACTTAGTTGTACATAGTCCTGTATTGTTCACTATTTCCTTCCTGTACACTATTTATTATCATTTCCATAATATATTATAAATACTTTGAAATAAATATTTATATAACCTCTACCATGTAGAAGACACTAAGCAAGTTGCCTCCAAGTTGACATAGGTGGCAAATATAATCATATAATCAATACCTTCAAAGGATTTGTATATGGTTTTTTTATTTTTTAATTTTTAGCTTTTTTAGGGCCTCACCTGTGGCATGGAGGTTTCCAGGCTAGGGGTCAAATCATATCTACAGCTGCCAACCTACTCCACAGCCACAGCAACGTGGGATCCAAGCCATATCTGCAACCTATACCACAGCTCGCAGCAACACCAGATCCCCAACCCACTGAGCGAGGCCAGGGATCGAACCTGCATCCTCATGGATACTAATCAGATTCATTTCTGCCTTGCCACAATGGGAACTCCAGATTTATATTTTATTAAAGAGAATAGAACAAGTTGACAAATAATTGCACCCAGGAAATTTAAGATGTGAAAGAGAACTTTATAAAGTGCTGTGGGAATTCAGATGAGGGAAATAGGCCAAGTTAAGTCATTTTGTAGAGAGCATTTGATATGGCCCTTAAAGGATGGGTTCACAGTCAGAGCTGAGGGTAGGTAGAATTTTAGGCAGTGGTATCTGCATAAATAAGAAAACACGGAGAAGGTTAAGAAACAAGAAGTAGTGTGGTTTGTGTGGAGCATCGAGTGTTGTGCATGAATAGTGGGGAACAAAGGGACATCTATACCCTATCGGACTTTGAACATCTGACTAAGGCATTTATACATAGTCTAGCTGACAGTGGACTGACATTACCTCCTGAATGGGGATGCACTCCAGTTGGAATTGTACTTGGAGAGATTAATGATCTATTTCGGGGAAGGACCATCCTAGAAGCAGGTGGCTGTAAGCAGCAGGCACCTAGACTAGGCCAGGAGTCATGGCAGCCTGGATTCTGGTGGCAGTTGGTTTGGAAAGAGGTTCTGCTAGGAGTTGAATGGTCTTGGAAGAAAGGACAGTATGCATCTCAGCCTCTAGCAAAATGCCAAGCATGTAGTATGCAATAAATTAACGTCTGGTGGATGTCTCTGAGCCTTCCATCTTGTTCTTGTGGCTTATCTACAAGATTTTTTACTTTCCCCCAGGACAATATTTTAGTAATAATGATGTTCTTTTAGATCATTTTTTTCCTTTTTTTAAAACCCATTGTGCTTTATTTATTGAGATATAAATTTATAAGCCATAAAATGTACAAATCTTAAGTATACAACTTGATAATAATATAGTTTTTGTCATTTTTTTCTGACCCCTTAAATCTCTGATAATTGCTTTCCTAAAAAAGCAAATAAATTACTATGTAATTCTACAATGTTAGTTCCATGGCTCTGATGATATGGAACATTTAAAAAAACTCATGTGATTTCCATCAGTAATCATTGCAAAGCAGCTTTTATTCTTCATTGTTTAAGAGCCATCATAGCATATATTCTAATATGAAGTTGATTGGTGGGAAGAATTACAAAGAAATGAGTAGTCCTAGAAAAGTAGATTAATTACTCTGTATGGCACTTTTAATTATGTGTCACCTGTTTTACCTTGTTTTCTTTTCCAAAGTTGGAAGGAGTCATATAAGTCCGGTCACCATGGTGTATCAGAAGGGAGGCGTGCTTGCTTCTGGAATTGTAATGTATTTTTTTTCTTCTAAATCAATTGCTTTCAAGAAAATATGCAAACACCTGAAGTTAACACAATGTTGTAAATTAGCTATACTTCATTTTTTAAATGGTTTAAAAATTATTTCAAATAGAAAAAAAAAATCAATTGCTTTCAAGAAAATATGCAAACACTTGAAGACAATGTTGTAAATTAACTATACTTCAATTTTGTAAATGGTTTAAAAATTATTTCAAATAGAAAAAAAATTATTTTCATTTGCTGTCATTATGATGAGCCATAGTTTATGATGTTGGGTTCTGCATAATTATTTCTTTATTACTCAATGAATTATTACATTTATAGTTGTATAATATCACAATCCAGTTTTATAGGATTTCCAACCCACAACCCCAGTGCATCCCCACCCCCCAACATGTCTCCTTTGGAAATCATAAGTTTTTCAACGTCTGTGAGTCAGTATCTGTTCTGCAAAGAAGTTCAGTGTATCCTTTTTTCAGATTCCACATGTCAGTGAAAGCATTTGATGTTGGTGTCTCATTGTATGGCTGACTTCACTTAGCATGATAATTTCTAGGTCCATCCATGTTGCTAAAAATGCCGGTGTTTCGTTCCTTTTAATGGCTGTATATGTACTACATCTTCTGAATCCACTCCTCTGTCGATGGACATTTAGTTGTTTCCATGTCTTGGCTATTGAAAATAGTGCTGCAATGAACAGTGGAGTACATGTGTCTTTGCGAGTCGTGGTTTTCTGTGGATAGATGCCCAGGAGTGGGATTGCTGGATCAAATGGTAGTTCTATTTTAAGTTTTCTGAGGAAGCTCCATACTGTTTTCCACAGTGGTTGCACCAATTTACAATCCCACCAACAGTGTGATAGGGTTCCTTTTTCTCCACACCCTGTCCAGCACTTATTGTTTGTAGACTTGTGGATGATGGCCATTCTGGCTGGTGTAAGGTGGTACCTCCTAGGGGTTTTGATTTGCATTTCTCTAATGATGAGTGATGTTGAACATCTTTTCATGTGTTTCTTGGCCATCTGTATGTCCTCTTTGGAGAACTGTCTGTTTAGATCTTCTGCCTATTTTTGGATGGGGTTGTTTGTTTTTTTGGTACGGAGCTGCAGAAGGTGTTCATAAATTTTGGAGATTAATCCCTTGTCAGTTGATTCACTTGCAAAGATGTTCTCCCATTCTGTGGGTTGTCTTTTTGTGTTGTTTAGGGTTTCCTTTGCTGTGCAGAAACTTTGAAGTTTGATTGGGTCCCATTTGTTTGTCTTTGTTTTTACTGTTATGACTCTAAGAGGTAGATCTGAGAAGATGTTGCTGTTGTTTATGTTGGAGAGTGTTTGGCCTACATTTTCCTCTAAGAGTTTTGTAGTGTCTGGTCTTACATCTAGGTCTTTAATCCATTTGGAGTTTATTTTTGTGTACGGTGTTGGGGAGTGTTCTAATTTCATTCTTTTCCATGTGGCTGTCCAGTTTTCCCAGCACTACTTATTGAACAGGCTGTCTTTTCTCCACTGTATATTCTTGCCTCCTTTGTCATAGATGAGTTGGCTGTAGGTGCGTGGGTTGAATTCTGGGCTCTCTATCCTGTTCCACTGATCTATATGTCTGTCTTTGTGCCAGTACCATGCAGTTTTAATGACTGTTGCTTTGTAGCATAGTCTGAAGTCAGGGAGCCTGATTTCTTCCAGCTCTATTTTTCTTTTTCAGGATGTCTTTGGCTATTCTGGATCTTTTGTGCTTCAGAACAAACTTTAAAATATTTTGTTCGAGTTCTGTGAAAAATGTGCTTGGTAATTTGATAGGGATTGCATTGAATGTGTAGATTGCCTTAGGTAGTACAGTCATTTTGATAGTATTGACTCTTCCAATCCAAGAGCATGGTATGTCTCTCCATCTATTTGTGTTATCTTTGATTTCTTTTATCAGTGGCTTGTAGTTTTCAGAGTACAGGTCTTTTGTCTCTTTAGGTATGTTTACTCCTAGGTATTTTATTCTTTTGGATGTGATGGTAAATGGAATTGCTTCCCTAATTTCTCTTTCTGATCTTTCATTGTTAGTATATAGAAATGCAGTCAATTTCTGTGTATTGATTTTGTACCCTGTGACTTCACCAAATTCATGGAAGAGTTCTAACAGTTTTCTGGTAGAGTCTTTAGGATTCTCTAGGTATAGCATCATGTCATCCGCAAATAGGGATAGTTTTACTTCTTCCTTTCCAATTTGGATTCCTTTTATCTCTTTTACTTCTCTGATTGCTGTGGCTAGGACTTCCAGAACTATGTTGAAAAGTAGTAGTGAGAGCAGACATCCTTGTCTTGTTCCTGATCTCAGCAGGAATTCTTTCAGCATTTCACCATTGAGAATGATGTTTGCTGTGGGTTTGTCATATATGGCCTTTATCATGTTGAGGTAGGTTCCCATTATGCCCACTTTCTGAAGGGTTTTTATCAGAAATGGGTGTTGGATTTTGTCAAAGGATTTTTCCACGTCTATTGAGAGGATCATATGGTTTTTTTTCTTCAGTTTGTTAATGTGGTGTACCACCACTGATGGATTTGCAGATATTGAAGAACCCTTGCATCCCTGGGATAAATCCCACTGCATCATGATGTACAAGCCTTTTAATGTATTGTTGAATGCGGTTTGCTAGTATTTTGTTGAGGATTTTTGCATCAATGTTCCTCAGTGAAATTGGCCTATAATTTTCATTTTTTGTGGTATCTTTGTCTGGTTTTGGTATGAGGGTGATGGTGGCCTCATAGAATGTGTTTGGGAGTGTCCCTTCCTCTGTGATTTTTTGGAATAGTTTCAGAAGGATGGGTGTTAGCTCTTCTCTAAATGTTTGATAGAATTCACCTGTGAAGGCATCTGGTCCTAGGCTTGTTTGTTGGAAGTTTTTTAATCACAGTTTCAATTACAGCACTTGTAATTGGTCCGTTCATCTTTTCTATTTTGTCTTGGTTTAGTCTTGGAAGATTGTACGTTTCTAAGAATTTGTCCATTTCTTCTAGGTTTTCCATCTTATTGGTATATAGTTGCATATAGTAGTCTCTTATGATCCTTTGTATTCCTGTGATATCCATTGTTACTTCTCCTTTTTCATTTCTAATTTTACTGATTTGAGTCCTCTCTCTTTTTTTCTTGATAAGTCTGGCTGAGGGTTTATCAATTTTGTTGGTCTTTTCAAAGAACCAGCTTTTTGTTTCATTGATCTTTTCTATGGTTTTCTTTGTTTCTATTTCATTGATTTCTGCTCTGATCTTTATGATTTTCCTTCTGCTAACTTGAGGTCTTGTCTGTTCTCTCTCAAGCTGCTTTAGATGTAAAGTTAGCTTGTTTATTTGAGCTTTTTCTTGTTTCCTGAAGTGGGCTTGCATTGCTATAAACTTTCCTCTTAGAAGGGCTTTTGCTGCATCCCATAGGTTTTGGAGTATCGTATCTTCATTGTCATTTGCTTCTAGGTATTTTTTAATTTCCTCTTTGATTTCTTCAGTGATCCATTGGTTGTTTGGTAGCATGTTGTTGAGTCTCCACGTGTTTGTGTTTTTTGCAGTTTTTTTCTTGTTGATTTCCAGTCATATAGCATTGTGGTCGGAAAAGATGCTTGACATCATTTCAATTTTCTTAAAGTTACTGAGGTTGGATTTGTAGCCCAGGATATGATCAATCTTAGAGAATGTTCCATGTTCACTTGAGAAGAATGTGTATTCTGTTGCTTTTGGATGAAATGTCCTATAAATATCTATTAAGTCCATCTGGTTTAATGCTTCATTCAGGGCCTGTGTTTCCTTATTGATTTTCTGTCTGGTTGATCTGTCCATTGCTGTAAGTGGGGTGTTAAAGTCCCCCACTATGATTGTGTTATTGTCGATTTCTCCTTTTAAGGTTGTTAGCAGTTGCCTTATATATTGTGGTGAACCTATGTTGGGTGCTTGGATATTTAAAATTGTTATGTCTATTGTTGCATAACGATATCCTCATTCTTATTACAGCATAATACTCCATACTTAATTTATGTACTATTTATGTACCATTATTTATTCATCTATCCTCTGTTGATGAACATTAGGTTGCTTTTACAAACAGCACTGCCATGAATAACCTCCTATACGAGGTTATTTTATTTCCCAAAAGAAATAAAATTGAAAATTGACCAGGAAATATGTTTAAAAGTTGGCTAAATAAAGGTAAAAACACAGGGCATTCTAGGTAATATAAACATACATTATGATTCCAAAAACGAACAGTAGATACCAATCAATAATTCTTAGCTCGTCTGATGAGGAACGTTTACTGAGCACTGACTGAGACTAATTTTCTGCATTTATCTCATTGTTTTTGTTCTATAGGATGGCTTTGTATATTCTTTTCTTATTAAAGATACAAATTACAAAGTAGAGGATTTTCTTGAGATTGAAGAGCCTGTGGAACATTTGATATTTTCTCCCAGTTACAAAATGCTGCTAATTCAGACAGACAAGGTATGCTAGAAGGTGATTTTTTGATATGCAATTTTCAGATATTATCATCATTGCATGTCAGGAATGAAGGACAGAATATGTTGCATAATTATATACTACTAAGCATGACTCTTTAGTTTGCAAATGAGAAAAAAATACCCAATTAAAAGACCTAAATAACACAAGGGTGTTTGTTTGTTTTTGCGCATATGGCTGAAAACATAAGGAATTTATATGAGTCTAGGAGTTCCCTGGATATGATGCTACTGGCCTTTTTTTTCTGTCATACCTTGCTTCTCTTTCCTCTCTGCTTCCTCCCTTTCCATGTAAACTATCCCCTGTGGTGTCAGAAGAGCCTTTTACAAATCTAGTTTTGTATTTTTATTCTCTTGGTGACTCTGGTAGAAAGATACTGGCTGAGAAAAAAAAGGTACTGGAATCTAGACTCATTGTCCTAACTTGGGTCACCTCTCTACCCCTGGGTCAATTGCTATATCCAGAGGGATTCTAAACTCTCATTGACCAGGTTTAAGTCACATGTCTACCCTTGGACCCTGGGTAGAGTCAATTCACCCAAACATGAACTCAGATTGGGTCATGGGTAGTTCTCTAAGGAATATAAAGGTCCCATAAGGGAAGAAGGAAGGACAATAAGTCCAGAATAAAACCAAACGCCCATTTGAATTAAACTGTTAGGAAAACTCCAAGGTCAGGATTAGCAACAGCCTATATTGTTAGGCAGTGATTTTTTTGGTGGAGTCCAAATAAAGTTTGATGATTTTCTGCCTAAAGGAAATTTAAATGTAAATACGGAAAGGCTTAAGTTTCTGGTAATTACCAGAAGTTAAAACAACTGTGCTGTGTTTTAATAAATGACAAGCTTAAAATATTCATGGAGACTCGGAAACAGTAAAAAATGTAACATAACAGAAAGGAGAAAGACACATAGAAGTTCTAAAAAATACATATACTAACAAAGTAAAAATTAAATGAGTATTTCTGACAGAAGATAAAACAGCCAAAGAGAAGATAACTGAACTGGAAGATAGATCAGACGTAGTTATCCAGAATATACCCAAAAGACAAAATTATAGGAAATCGAGAAGGGAGGGTAAGAGAAATGAATGATATAGTGAAAAGATCCAACACGTGTTTGCTTGAAATCCCAAAAAGGAGAGAGAGTGGGACAGAAGAAATATTTAAAAATGTGTATTCCAGAAATGATTGAAGACATGAATTTAAAGCTTTAAGAGGCCCAGTAAATCCCAAGCAGGGTACATAAAAAGATATTCACACTTAGACTAAGCAAAGTGAAACTGTTGAAAACCGAAGACAAAGACAAAAATATTAAAAGCAGTCAGAAAAACAGATTATTTTAAAGGATTTTCAATTAGACTAATAGCTGACTTCTCTGGCAATAATGTAAGTAAGAAAGAGTAGAATGATATCTTTGATGTAGTGCAGGGGTCAGCAAATTGTGAACCTGTGGGCCAAAACCAGCCTGCTGATTGTTTTTGTAAATAAAGTTTTATTGGAATGTTTTATTGGAACACAAGACTACTCATTTATGTATTGTCTATGGCTGCTTTCACATCACAATTGTAGAATTAAGTAGTTGTGAGAGATCACATGGCCTGCAAAGCCTAAATGTTTACTAGCTGTCCATTTATAGAAAAAGTTTGCTGACTTCTGACTTAGTGAAATAAGGTTACTACTACCTGGAATTCTATATGCAGTGACATACTTTTCAGATATAGGGGTGAAAAAGACATTTTTTGACACTCCAGAAATGAGTTCGTTAGCTGCACATCATCATTAGAGAAACTTCTAGGAATGTACTTCAATTAAAAGGAAAATTATCCTGCCTAGAAGGACTGTGATGTAAAAAGAATGAAAAGCAGTAGTAAATGTGCAGAGACAGTAAGTGAACACTGACTGTATAAAACAGCAAAAATACATGAAGTTGGGTTCAAAAATAACATTGAATTAAAATTCCAGACAATAGGAGTTCCTGTTGTGGCTCAGCAGTAATGAACCTGACTAGTATCCATGAGAATGTGACTTTGATTCCTAGCCCTGCTCAGCAGGTTAAGGATCAGGCATTGCTGTGACCTTGCAGGGTGTAGGGTGCAGGGTGTAGAGTGCAGGGGCTGCTTGGATCTGGTGTTGCTCTTGCTGTGGTGTAGGCTGGCAACTACAGCTGCAGCTCTGATTTGACCCCTAGCCTGGGAACTTCCATATGCCGCAGGTACAACCCTAAAAAGACAATAAATAAATAAATAAATAAAATTAAAAAAATTAAATCCCAGATAATAAGTTGGAGGGAATAAATGTTTCAAGTTTATTGTATTGCCCAGGAGGTGAGTAGAGGTTTTAAGTCACTTCTGATATTTATAAATTAAGTATGCATGTTCTGACCTCTAAGGTAATCATAAAAGAATTGAAACAGCAGATGAAATCTCCACATTATAGAGGGGGAAAGTGAAATGTTAAACAAACAAAAAACAAGATAAGAGAGAAAAAGAAACACAAAACAAGAAAATAGTATAAATTAAAATGTAATGTTTAAACTCCAATATATTAGTAATTACAGTTGAAACAAAACAGAATAATTGGTCTAGTTAAAAAAGGAAAGATTACCATATTGGATTTTTAAGAAGAGAAAATTAAAACCCAACTGTGCACTGTTTACAAGTGACATATCTAAAACATAAGTTTGAAAGTAAAATTTTTAAAATGCAGTAACATTGAAAGTAAATTAAAGATTGAAAGTAAATAAGATGGGAAAAGACATACTATGCAAACATTTAACAAAAGAATGCTAGTGGAAATAATATTAATATTAGACAAAGTAGACTTTCAGACAAAAATCATTACTAATGATAAGTGGGCTTATTTTTAGAATAGTAAAAAGTTTAATTCACTAGGAATATATAAACTTAAAAATATATATGTACCAAATAAAATAGCTTCAAAATATAAAGCAAAACATGACAAAATGACAGAGAAACAAAGTCATGATCTCAAACGATGTTTATATATTTTTCTCAGTACATGATAAACTACAACTACTACAACACAGCAGCCAAAGTGAGCAAAGCATTTCTCTCTACTACTTAGAAGTCTTCAGTGATTTCCCATGTTATTCTAAGTAAAAGCCCACATCTTCATGCTACTTTACAAGGCCCTTCATCATGTGAACTCCACTCCCTACCATGGCCTTCTCTCTCTCTCCTCTTCTTGTTCACCCTGCTTTACTCATGCTGGTCATAATGCACTTTTCTTAAACTCACCAGGCATACTCCTCCCTCAGAGCGTTTGCACTGACTGTTCCTTCCATCTGGGATACATTTCCCATAGAATCCACATGAATCCTTTCCTCATTTCCTTCAAGTTTTTTAGCTAAAGTCACATTCTCTGTAGAACCTTTCTTGAACACTCAGCTTAAAATTTTACCCTCTTATTTTGCTATGTCATATCCTCTTTCCTTGCTTTATTTTTTTCTTCTTACGATTATTGCTCTTTAACTAACTATATATTATTTAGATATTTATTGCCAAATCTCCCAGTAGAATGTAAGCTGCCTGAGAGTAGATAACTGTTATCTGTCTCTTTCTGACATAGCCCTGGCATCTAGAGCTATGCCTGGCACAGTATATCCTCTTAATATTTGTTAAGGTAAAATCAGTAAATACCTACCAAATTTTAGACTTTACAAAGTTGTGTTTTTTAGATAAACAAAAACAGAAAATTATCCATGTTTAACTCAGGTAAACTTGAAGATCTTATGATCAGTTGAAGGCTGACTTCTTATTTCTAGGTTAAACAGCCATACCATATTACAGTTACCTGGCAGAAATTCATAATATACAGGATAGATTTTTTGGAGAGGTGAATTTGGTGAAAATGGTAAGTCATAACATAATAGCTTCAGCCACACTTCTACAATTTTCACAAATGTTTACTTAAAAGTTTTCATTAGTGCCCACCCTGGTCTAGTATGTGATAAGATTTATTTCATCTTAACAACTGTCCAGGTTTTCTACATTTTTCCAAATTTTCTGCATAAATAGACACTATTTTTGAAGTCAGGAAAAAGTGCTTTGTTACACTTTTGTAACCTAAAAAAAATTCCTGGAAATGAAGAAAAGAAGAAAACCATTTTTATTATTTTAATTGATGAGCAAATGAACCTATCAATAAAGAAACAAGTCAAGCATCTAGATTTTAAGTTCCTTAAGGTCAGGGCCTTACTGGGTTTATCTCTAATTTCCTATCACTAATTCCCACACAGTGCCTTGCTCACAGTAAGCATTTAATAAATATTTGTTGAACTTCACACATAACAATTGCATTATTTTTTTTCTTTTTTGATGTATTTAACAGGGATCTGTTTATATTTATACTTTTGGTGAAGAGCCAACCTTTGAAAAAATCCTGGAAGCTTGTGATGGGAAATTTCAGGCAACAGATTTTATCACACCAAGAAGTGAATACTGCATGGTAAGGAATATTTTATTGTTCACAATATGATTTAAAGATGAGATTTTGGAAGTTGATGTGCAACCTGTTGCAAATAGGAGGCAGAGAGTATTCTTGAAGGTGAGGTAAAAATGCCAATCACTTCCATCATTGGATCTACTTTCCCGTTAGAATGACATCATCATATTGTGACTTTATAATATTGTCTCCGAACACAATCAAAGCAGTTAAAACTTAGGAGCCATCCTGTTTGTATTCACTATCCAAGCTTTCCAAGCCATCTTAAAACACATTCATTGCTAATGAGTTGTCAAATCTTTTTAAACTATTAGTATTTACCTCTTTCAGAGTGATACAGCCTCATCTAGAGATGAAAATGAAAGAGTTGCCATGCGCAAAATCTATATTCAGTCCACTTAGAAAAAAAACCCACCCTCTACCTTTAGAAAAGAAAGTTTTTTTATGGTGCTTAACTATTTACCTTTTGTTGATCTCAAGAATATATTTCACTTTTCATGTGATTCATCAAAAGTCCATTGAGATTTGGGGGATTCTAGAAAATTAAAAAAATACATAGACTCTGGAATAGGTAGTGCTTAAGGTTTCTTCTGATCTTGAGGTTTTGGTTGTGTTATTTTTCTGCCAGATGTTCTCTGATAAGAATTACATCTATTCATAGGGTTGTTTTAACTCAATAAAATGGTCCAAACAAGGTTTTCATGTTTAGGATTTAAATACTTGATTCACATTTTTTGTTTGTTTGTTTCTTTGCTTTTTAGGGATGCACCAGAGGCATATGGAGGTTCCCAGGCTAGGGGTCAAATTGTAACTGTAGCTGCCAGCCTACAACACAGCCACAGCAATTCAGATCTGATCCACATATGCAACCTACACCACAGCTCATGGCAACACCGGATCCTTAACCCACTGAGTGAGGCCAAGGATCAAACCTACAACCTCATGGTTACTAGTTGAACTCATTTCCATTGAGGCACAATGGAAACTCCCTTGATTCACATTTTTTTTTTAAGTAATTTTTTTAATTTTTTTTTTTTTTGTCTTTTTGCCATTTCTTTTCTTTTTCTTTTTCTTTTTTTTTTTTTTTTTGTCTTTTGTTGTTGTCGCTATTTCTTGGGCCGCTCCTGTGGCATATGGAGGTTCCCAGGCTAGGGGTCGAATCGGAGCTGTAGCCACCGGCCTACGCCAGAGCCACAGCAACTCGGGATCCGAGCCGCGTCTGCAACCTACACCACAGCTCGTGGCAACGCCGGACCCTTAACCCACTGAGCAAGGGCAGGGACCGAACCCGCAACCTCATGGTTCCTAGTCGGATTCGTTAACCACTGCGCCACGACGGGACCTCCTGATTCACATTTTTATGTTACCCACTCTCTAGTATTCAGGAAACAGAATTTAAATTGTTATCACATTGCAGTTGCTTTCAACTACTTTCAGTCTCGATCCTGTGAAAGAGTAAAAATTATCTGTCAAAATGAACAATATGAACCTTTGGTTTCCAGTCCAGGGTGTAAAGAGCCTTGCAATAAGAAAAAAAAGCTGAATGAATTTAAAATTAACTGTTCCTCTTAGACTTATCATAGTATTTAGGTAATAGGGAAAACTATTGTCCCCAAATTATAGATAGATACAAAGAATCATGGCTTACTGGAGCAGAAGTCCAGAAGTAGAAACCACCACTGGAGCCAGTACCAGGGAGATTACAATGAAAAAATCTGCATATTTCAGACCGAAAACAAGGACACCAGGGGAAATTTTAGCTTCTGGTACATTCAGCTACAGCAAACAGTAACCATAATCTAACTCCTAGCCAGATAAACATAAAACTTCGATCTATAGCTTATGTAATTCAGATCCTTTTACCCAGTATATCATGTCCAGCTTTTAATGAAAATTTCAAGGTATACTAAAAGACTAAAACAACAGTTGAGACAGAGCAAGCATGAGACTCAGATATGGCAGAAGTGCTGTAATTATCAAGCCAGAAATTTAAGACAACTATAATTAAT
Organism: Sus scrofa; assembly: GCF_054392235.1. Lineage (NCBI taxonomy): Eukaryota > Metazoa > Chordata > Mammalia > Artiodactyla > Suidae > Sus > Sus scrofa. The sequence goes on along the minus strand of NC_139396.1, from coordinate 137,822,742 downwards.
ATACTAAGGGCTCTTATGGAAACAGTGGATAATATGCAAGAATGACGGGTTACAACATAAACAAAACAAAAGTGACACCACATTTGCAGAGATATGGAAATTCTAAGAGAGAAAAAAAAGAAATATTAGAAATCAAAAACACTGTAACAGAAATGAATAATGCCTTTGGTGGGCTCATCAGTAGACTGAATATGGCAAAGGAAAGAACCAATAAGTGTGAAGAAATATCAATAGAAACTTCCAACACTGAAATGTAAAGTGAAAAAAGAATGAAAATAAAAGACCAGAATATCCAAGAACATGGGGCAATTACAAAAGGTATAACATACACATAACAGGAATACCAGAAGAAGAAGCAAGAGAGGAAGGAACAGAGAAAATATTTGAAATAATAATGGTTGAGAATTTTTCAAAATGACACTAACTGCAGACCTAGAAACTCAGAGAACAGTAATAGGATAAATTTTCAAAAAAAATCTACACCCAAGCTTATCATATTCAAACTAGAGAAAAACAAAGACAGAGTGAAATTTTTGAAAAAAACCCCAAGGGAAAAAAACTTACCTTTGAAGGAACTAGGGTAAGAATTACATTGATCTTCTCTTCAAAAATCAAGTAAGCAGGAGTAGAGTGAATTACCTAAAGTGTTGAAAGAAAAAAAACACCAACCTAGAATTCTATATTCAGCAAAATTATCCTTCAAAAGTGAAGGAAAAATACTTTCTCAGACAAATAAAAATTAAGGGAATTTGTCACTAGCAGAACTACCTTGAGAGAAATGTTAAAAGAAGTTGTTCAGAGAGACATCACTAGCAGGCAGAAGATCAAAATCATAGGTGAATTTAATAATAACCATTAATTGGGTCTAGTTGACATCTATAGACTACCTCATCAAATGATAGCATAATAGACATTCTTCTCAATCTTGCATGAATTGTTCACCACAATAGATCACAGTCTTGGTCATAAAATATACCTTCACCATTTTAAAGAAATATAAATTATACACAGTGTGTTCTCAGGCTGCATGGAATTAAATTAGAAGTATCAGAAAGATCACTGGAAAACCCCTAAAATAATTGGAAAGTAAACACTTTTAATAACAAATTAGTCAAAGAAGTCTCAAGAGTAATTAAAAAGTTTGAACTAAATATCGAGTAATGTGATTTTGCAGTGAATGTAGTGCTTAGAGGAAATTTACAGCATTTGATACATATATCAGAAATGAAGAATGTTTAAAATCAATAACCTAACCTATCACTTTAGGAAATAGAAAAAATAAATCCAAAGTAAGCAGAAGAAAAGAAATAATAAAAATGAGAGTAGAATGCAATGAAACTAAAAGTAGGAAATCAGTAGAGAAAATCTAAGAAACCAAAAGCTGGTTCTTCAAAAAGATCAATAAAATTGATAAACCTATAGCAGTGTTAAAGAAAAAGAAAGAGAGAGAGCGAGAGAAGATACAAATTACTAATATCAGAAATGAAAGGGGGCTGTCCAGTCTTTTGGCGTAGACCACAATGGAAGATAATATGAGAAAAAGAATGTATATATATATATATGTATGACTGGGTCACTGTGCTATACAGCCGAAATTGACACAACACTGTAAATCAACTATACTCTAATAAAACTAAAAAAAAAAAAAGTCAAAGAGAGATCATCACTACTGGCCCCATGGACATTAAGAGGATAATAAAACAATACAGTCATCTTTCAGTATCCGAGGGGTTTAGTTATAGGACCCCTTGTGGAACCAAAATCCTCAAATAGTAGGTCCTTTATATAGAATGGCATAGTACAGTCAGCCCTCTATACCTGCAGATGCAGAACCTGCAGATATAGAAGGCCAACTGTATTATGAACAACTCTAGGCCCAAAAATATGATAACCAATTCGCATTTGAAAGATACAAATGGATACAAATGGAAATGGACCAATTCTTTGAAAGATACCATCTACCAAAATTCAGGTAAGGAGAAATGGATAATATGAATAAGTCCTATATCTATTAAAGAAAATGAATCAATAATTAATAATAAAGTTATAAAACCTCTCAAAAAACTACAAATAGAGGGGAACTTCAAGTTGATAAAGAACATCCATAAAAAAACCTATAGGAGTTTCCACCATGGCTCAGCGGTTAACAAACCCAAATGAGCACGTGGGTTTGATCCATGGCCTTGCTCAGTGGGTTAAGGATCTGGTGTTGCTTTTAGCTGTGGTGTAGGTCGCAGTTGTAGCTTGGATCCTGCTGGCTATGGCATAGGCTGTCAGCTGTAGCTTCGATTAGACCCCTAGCCTGGGAACCTCCATATGCCATGGGTGCAGCCCTGAAAAGACAAAAAGACAAAAACAAACAAAAAACCTACAGCTTACAGGGTATTTAATAATAATAACTCCTATTAAAAGCAAAGCCTATTAATTTTTAAAAATACCAATTATAGCTTTCTATTCTAGGCTTATTCACTAGGCAACAACCTCACTGAATTTCCAATTAACTTTTACTTCCAATTTTGTTACACAGAAAAAAAATTTATTTCACTTTTCTAATCCTATCTAGTTATTATGTGTTACTTAAATTGTATTAAAGATAATCATTAATCTTTGTTCAAATAAGAACTATTGATATTGAGGTTATAAAAGTAATTATAGTCCACATAAGATGAAATTTTATACTAAAATCATCAGAGTGATTGACATACTAGAAAGATATGCTCCCGTAGCAGAGTCTTTTTTTCCATTTGAGTTTTTCTTTCTTTTACAGACCCTCACAGCTTCAGGGGAAGTTTGTATTTGGGATATAGAAGATGGTTTGTGTGCCAGCAGGATTTATCTGAAAATCCCAGTAAGTATGCCTTATAAATGAATGTTTTAAAAAATTGAATTCTAATCTAACTTTCTTATATTCATGTGTCAATAATCTGTGGAAATACTCATTACAGATGCCTTATTGCATTTTTACCTTATATATTTAGAGTAATTCTTGTGTATAAAGTATATTCCTCAGCCCAGAGGGTGGAACATAAGGTACCATATTGGTGTATAGGAAAAAACAATTTTTTCCATGGTGGCCGTTGTTTCTGAAACCCTAGTGGTTTGTATCTCATTTGTGCTGTAAGTTTGTTGTGGATTGACAGGATCTCTGCTCCACATGGTCTCTCAGGAACAAGGTTGATGGAGGCTCCTCAGTGTCACGGTATGGGGAGAGTGCTAGAGAGTCTTGAATTAGCAATTAAGTGCTTTTACTCAAAAAATAAAACATTCCCTTGGCCATAACTAGATAAATGGTCCCATCTGACCTCTAGGGGATTAGTTAGGAAAGAAAGAAAATTGCCACTCTGATCAGCCAAAAATTAAAAAGTAGGGGTTAAATATAATAGCTTAATCAACTATAAAGTATAGAACTTATCTGGCCTCAGCTGTGGCTTGATCCAACAACTCAAATTATATTACCAAGAATCTTGTTTTTCTCTCTGTCTGTATACTGTGTCTTTTTTTTTTTTTTTTTTTTTGTCTTTTGTTGTTGTTGTTGTTGCTATTTCTTGGGCTGCTCCCGCGGCATATGGAGGTTCCCAGGCTAGGGGTTAAATCGGAGCTGTAGCCACCAGCCTACGCCAGAGCCACAGCAACTCGGGATCCGAGCCTCGTCTGCAACCTACACCACAGCTCATGGCAATGCCGGATCGTTAACCCACTGAGCAAGGGCAGGGACCGAACCCGCAACCTCATGGTTCCTAGTCGGATTCGTTAACCACTGCGCCACGACGGGAACTCCTGTATACTGTGTCTTTAGTTTTGTCTTAGGCTTCATTTAGTGGCATGCAAATGCTACAGGTGTCAACCTCACATCAGATCATCAGGGAAGAAAGCTTCCAACAGTGGAAGGAAGAAGAGAAAAGAAATTTCTCCTGGGAGTTCCTGTTGTGGCTCAGTGATAACACACATGACTAGAATCCATGAGAATGCAAGTTCAATCCCTGGGGGATTAAGGATCCAGTGTTGGCACAAGCTGCAGTGTAAGCCACAAATGCAACTTGGATCTGGCATTGCTGTGGCTGTGGCGTAGGCCAGCAGCTGCAGTTCCTACTCGACCCCTAGCCTGGAAACGTCCAGATGCCATGGGTGTGGCCCTAAAAAGACCAAAAAAAAAAAAAAATTTCTCCTTTTCTCAGAAGGCTTAGTAAATATCTCTTTATGTTTTAAAAATATTCTTGAACTAATCACTATGGATAGGAGAATGAGAAATGCTAATTGGTTTAAAAATCAGCCCTGGAAATTGGAGCCAGATCTTTTACATTCAACCCTGAAAATAGAGGAAGGATGGTTTCTCAATGGATACTCAAGAAATTTTCCAGAAGAAATGTATATGAATATTGGATGTCCCACCACAACTGCTCATCTAAACCTCTCCCTAACCTACTACAACATGATACCATTCTTTCTACCATGTTCACAGTGCATTTTACATAAAATAATAATTAAAAAATATAAAAAGACCAAGAAACAATGGTAATGTTATTTTTTTCTTTTTTCTTTTTTTTTTTTGTGTGTGTGTGTTTTTGTTTTTTTAGGGCCACACCCATGGCATATGGAGGTTCCCAGGCTAGGGGTCGAATCAGAGCTGTAGCCACCGGCCTTCACCACAACCATAGCAACGCAGGATCCGAAGTGCGTCTGTGACCTACACCATCGCTCACGGCAACACTGGATCCTCAACCCACTGAGCGAGGCCAGGGATTGAACCCGCAACCTCATGGTTCCTAGTCAGATTCATTTCTGCTTTGCTGCTTTGCTATTTTTTATTAAATTATCGTTTTCCATCTCACACAGTTCTGGATAAGATATGGATCTTGGGAGTAGGTAAAGTTACAGTTCTTCTCCATTATAAGTGAAAATCTCAATTATAAAACAAGATGAAACACCATTCTATATGTAAGAGGATAATAAGATATGAAAGATATATAATTTAATGAGATAACCAAACTCATCCTAAAAAGTAAAGATAAAAATTCTTACCTAAAAGAATATGTGTAACCCCCATACTCTGTGTGACAAAGATTATTATGTATTCATTTCTGTTAGAATTTCTAAAACTAGAAGAGTTCTTAAAGCTCATCTGATCACACCTCCTTTTCCAGATGAGAAACATATATATGTTATCAACCTACCCAAGGCTCTATATAATCAGGACTTATTTTGCACTTCATGGCTAAGGAGGATTATAGGTACCAAAAAGGCCCTCTTTCTGCTTCAGATATCTTCCCTTCGCTTGACCAGAGGGAAGACATTTGGACAACTGTCACAGTTAATTAGACAACCCTTCACTGAGCTCCAAACAAGACATTGTACACTTCTGTGGTTCTGCCCATGTGGGAGAGAGTTTGGTTTTTCCTTACTAGAGGGTTCTGCTGCCCAGTGGGGAATTGATAAGTGGATTGTCCCAGAGTGCTGAGGCCAGATCTCTCAGCCTGTGCCCAGGACTCTGTTTCCCATGAACATTTTAGGCAGTGGTCCTCAGAGAATCCTGCCTACCATCTTGATGGAAGGATCCTGAACACTAGTGCTTCCCTTGATGGTACCTGATAGGGTACATAATGCCCCTCCAAATATGACTCTACATTTTTAGCTTAGCCCACTATTACCCTAGAATGGAGGATAATTTCAATTTATTTTAAGGAAACGCACATACACACACACACACACTGAGAGCTCCCATTAAGTCTTTCAGTTAAAAAAACAGGAATTTTGGTGTTCCCACTGTGGTGCAGTGGGATCAGTGGCATCTCTGGAGCTCTGGGATGCAGGTTAGATCCCTGGCCTGACACAGTGGGTGAAGGATCCAGTGTTGCCACAGTAAACCAAGCCTTACCACTTTGGAGGCAGGACACCTGAGTTGTCCTCTGAGCTAGGTTACTGGCTACTGGATCCTGGCACAAATCGCTATGTTTTTCTTGGCCTCTATTTTCTAGTCTAAAAAATGATGCTCTCTTAAGATCTTTTCTAGTTCTAATGTTTCATTACTTTATTCAAAGCAACCTACAAAGTGTAATTATATTGCCAGTCCTTTTGAGGCATTCTCAACAGGGTTCCTCCTCTCTGGTGCTGCTCATGCCAATAGAGCAAGGTCAAGCTGGGTTCAGAAGCAAAGGAAAGTTTTATTCTTTGATCAAAGAATGGAGAGGGCAAGCCTCTTCTCTAGAGCACATGCTCGCCTGACAGTGGATGGGCTGGGCTGCCTTATAGGGTTCTCCCTAGCCTAGCAGGGTGGGGCAGAGTTCTCACACAATGATTGCAGCTTCTGTGGACCTGCCTAAAGCCATCTTGAATTGGGGTGTCCTGTGCAGCGCTTCTCCATGTGGCCACCAAGCCGAGGTGTCCTAGCCGTTTTACTCTAGGAACTCTGGTCTGAAATGCCCAGTTCGAGGCCTCTGCACACTGTACCCTATGGGCAGGTGAAACTAGACTAAGCACAAAGAAGAGGTTATACCTTACCTTATCACCTGGATTCCACCTTATGTTTCCTGGGGACTTCAGTGGACTTTGTTGGTGACACCTATAGAGGAATGAATCTGATTCCTTAAGTATCATGACAACACATTTATTCTCTCAGACATCATCTTCCGTAAATGACTGTGAGATAAGCAGGAATCTGTGATGACTTTCTTTGGTGGCATGCTACATGGTTCAGTGATATAGTTATTTTCTTAAGTCTTCCTCGGTCATACCAGCGTCCCAAGATCTACCATTATCCAGCAGAGGAATGCTGATTTTAAAAATTACTAACATTCTATAAAAATATCTAAAAGATGCTCAGAATGTATTTTAAATTTATTTTATTTTTTCATTATTATTGGGTGTAATCATTTTACAATCATTTAGGGATAAAAATGAAATCATGGTTTAAAGTTCAAGAAATATCCTTGTATTTTTATCATTCTAGTTTTAGCATAAAAGATTCTGATATGCAGATTCCTGTAACTTCTTATGTAGTTGATTATCTCAAAAATGTTGAGTGTATACTTTTTAATGCCACATGACACTTGCCACTCTTCTTATTCTGCAGGCTTTTCAAATAAACTGTAGAATTCTTATGTGTAGAGAATAGGTTTCATTTTCTGGTGCAGTAAAGTTGAGCACCTGAGGGCTTATTTTATTTTATTTGTTTATATTGAAGTATAGTTGATTTAAAATATTGTGTTATTTTCAAGTGTACGATTCAATATTTTTGTATATTATAATCCATTAAGGTTATTACAAGATAGTGGGTATAATTCCCTATGCTAGGGAGTTCCTTTCGTGGCTCAGTGTTTAATGAACTCGACTAGAGTTCGATCCCTGGCCTCGCTCAGTGGGTTAAGGATCCAGCATTGCCGTGAGCTGTGGTGTAGGTTGAAGATACAGTTTGGATCCCATGTTGTTGTGTCTGTGGTGTAGGCTGGCAGCTGTAGCTCCGATTTGACCCCTAGCCTGAGAACTTCCACATGCCTTGGCTGCAGCCAAAAAAAAAAAATAATAATAAATAAATAAATAAATAAAAATTCCATATGCTGTACAGTCTACCCTTGTCCATTGTTGCTTATCTGTTTTATATGTATAGTTTGTATCTCTTAACCCCACCCCTAACACTACTAACCTGCCCCTCCCCCCTTCTCTTTCCCCTTTGGAAACCACAAGTTTGTCTTCTATATCTGTGAATGTGTTTCTGCTTTGCACTTATTTAAACAGGCAACAGTTCTGGCTTGCTCTCCCTCCTCCCTCTCTGCGGCCGTGGGGACCAAGGATGGTTTTGTCCACTTCCTTGATGTCCGGAATGTGGAATCCCCTCAGGCAGTTCACAAGGCCTTTCTCTCTGAATCTCCAGTGCAGCACCTCCTGTAAGTACTGCCTGCTTCTGGCAGCCAACTTTGTCCAGCCTGTCTTGAGAATTCTAGTGAAGCCCTGATTTCTTTTTTTCTTTTTTTTCTATTTTAGGGCCATACCAGCAGCATATGGAGGTGCCCAGGCTAGGGGTCTAATTGGAGCTGTAGCTGCCGGCCTATGCCAGAGCCACAGCAATGCCAGACCTGAACCTCGTCTGCAACTTACACCACAGCTCATGGCAACACCAGATCCTTAACCCACTGAGGGAGGCCAGGGATCAAACCTTCAACCTCATTGTTCCTAGTCAGATTTGTTTCCGCTGCACCATGACAGATACTCCCCTGATTTCTTTTAAGTTTTATCTGTGTTGTTTTGAAAGTTAGTGTATTGACTCAGATCAACATTCAAGAAGTATAGAGGAGTGTATAGTATAGTTTCCCACCCTTGTCCCCAAATACCCAGTTCTCCTTCCTGGAGGAGGCAGCTGTTTACCAATTTCTCATATCTTCTTCTGGAGATATTTATCCACAAACAAGCAAGAGGATAAGTACTTTTAATTACATGAATAATTATCAAGTACTTAGCATGTGCCAGGAACTTCTGCTGTATTAACTTCATGAGATAGATATTCTTATTGTCTCCATTTTACAGATAAAGAAGATGATGCACAAAGAATTTAAATAATTAATATCACACACATGATAAATGGCAAATGTTAGCATTTGAACCCAGGTAGTTGGGCTCCTGAGTCATTGCCTTCGCTCTTAAAGGGCAGCAAACCACATGGTTCTGCACCTTGATTTTTTTCACTTAATGGTATATCTTTGAGAAAATCTTCTATCAACACATGGAGACCTTCCTCATTCTTTTTTTTTTTTTACAGCCCCAAAGTATTCCATTATATGACTATATCATAATTTTTAAAAGATGGTATATTGGGAATTCCCTGATGGCTCACCGAGTTAAGGATCTGACATTGTCACTGCTGTGGCTCAGATCCTGCTGTGGGGCACAGGTTCAGTCCTTGGGAACTTCTGCCTGCCACAGATGTGGCCAAAAAAAAAAAAAAAACAAACAAAAAAAAGAAGTATATTGACAGACATTTAGATGACTTCAAATTTTTTGAGGCAGTGCTTATAAGAAGATAGAATAGAGACAGTGGATTTGGACTTACTATTATTACTTCTTTTGTTAATGTATCATAATAGTAAGTATTAATAAGAAATGACATTTATGCCCTGCTTTACAGAATGAGGTGCTATCACACATTGCAGCTTATTTAGTGTGACACTTGCTGCACATCTGGAAGATTGTCCCTATTTCACAAGTGAGATAAACTAGGTTCAGAGCAGTTAAGAGAAGGATTTGCCCAAGATTACTCAGCTAGTGTCTGGAGGAGCTGTGTTTCTACTCTCTGTGTTGTTCTTACAAGCTCTGCTGCCTCCAGCTCAGTGGGGAAGGATCTGTAATCTCTTTCCATTTACATTCTGCTCCTCTGTACCATATTTTTTGGTGCTTCTCCTCTCTCAGATTTTTCTTTCATACCCTAATTTGCATTTCCCACTGTTTTCTAATTTGATGAAGGTATAGACATTTCACTACATTCTTCCTGCCAGGACTGGTACTGAAGGTATTCAGTGTTCCACTCATCACTAAATTGAGAATTGCTTATTTCCACTTGCAGTATCAAGAAAGCTCTGCTGTCGTATTTCATTCACTTGTGACGAAATAGTTGCCCAGCTTTAGTAAATCTTCTTGACTGGGTACTTGTAAATTGCAATTGGGAAACAGAATTAGCCTAGAAGGTAATGATTACATTTATATATAATCACCTCCCTTTTTATAATATTAAAAATCACAATCTATAAAAATAATAGTTTTGAATATATCTCCATGGTGTCATTCAATAAATTTGTTTACCATCTTATTAGTAAAATAAGTAGAATCTGATAATCAGATTTTTTTCTTTTCTAGGTATGACCAGAGAGGAATGTATCTATTAGTTGGAACATCAGAAGGATATATCTTTGTTATCAATGCCAAACCCTCAAGCTTATTTCAGATTCTTGGATTCATAGGTACTACACAGAATGCTTATTAACTTAAAATATTGGTCACTTTATTCTAAAGAATTTAAAGTTGTGAAAGTGGGACTATAGTGAAACAATTATTTGTAGCATGTTTTCTAAAACAGAAACATTTAAATCACTGTTCAAAGTTACTTAGGAGAATTCCCACATCGTATTTAGAGGTTTTAATATGTCTACTTGGTACATAGTTGATGTTAAATAAATCTTCTTGAATCAGTTAATGAATTAATGAAATGGCTAAATGTTTCTAATGTTGCTACAAAGGGAAAATGAGTTAGTTTATCCCTGAAATATTTTTAAAATAGTATTTGATCTCTGTTCAAAATTAAGATATATGAAGAAAGTTTTGAATCATGCATCTTTAAAGTTTCCTTTTTAAACAAAATGATATCCAGCTTTTTTCGGTAATATGCATCAAAATGCCCAGGTAAACCTCATATCTGGTAAGCAAAGTAGCATTTAGGTAATGAATGATAAGAACTGATACTTTTCTCTCTCTGTCTTTACATACCAAATACGTTAAGTATATTTTTCCACAAAATGTATTTTAAAATCCATGTATTGATTTTTAAAAATTGAGTGCCTACCAGATATAAAGTGCTGAACGTAGGCCCTGTGGGAGCAGGGAAAGGTCAAGGAGACAGGGTAGTGGAGGAGGAGGAATAGCAGAGTGCCATGGAGGCTCAGGGCCAGGTGTGAGGAAAGGAGCAGAGGTGAAAAGTGTGCTCAGAGGACTGGGGGCGAATTTTCCAATGATGTAAATAGTGGAGGATGGGGCTAGTTAATATTCTAACTTTCGATAAGTCTGAACAAAGGCAGTTAGAATGGTAAGAAGTCTGGCGTAACAGGTAAATAGAAGAGTTTATTAGATGCTGATCATGGTGACAAAATCTGAAAGAAGGTAGAGCTGCTTGAACATCATTCCAAGGAGTCTGGACTTTGTTCTGTAGTTAATGACACATCATCAGATATTTTCAAGATGGGGCTGGTGTGATTCGACTTGGTTTTTTAGAGGACAACTCTAGAATCACTGTGAAGGCTGGAGCAGAAAGGCAAAAGAATGGAATAAAAAATATGGTTAGGAAGCTATTATAATAACTCAGGAAAGATATGATATTAATCATAATAATATCCAACATTTATTGAGGGATTCCTTACCATGTGGTAGTGTTCTAGGTATTTGGCATGTGTTAATTCATTTAATTCTTACAGACAATTTTTTATGAGATAGAGACTACTGTTATGCCCAATTTAAAGATAAGGCAATTGAGGCACAGTGAGGTTAAGATTTGCTCAAAGCCATGTAGGTGGTTAGTGCTGGAGCCAGGACTCAAACTCAGGAATATTGGCTTCAGGGCTTGTGCTATTATCCATAGTGTACAAGCCCATGCAGCAGTCACAGAGAGAGAAAGGAGGGGACAGCTAAGAGTGATGGGGTTGGTAGGATTTGATATTTGACTATGTGTGAAAGGGAGGGATCCACAACAACTCCAAAGTTTCTAGCCTGAATAGTGGAAGTCTGTGATATCATCAATTGCAGTAAAATCTCAAGAAAAAAGAAAGTTATGAATATTAAGGGATATGGTGAGCTAACAAGCTCCTGTAGATTTGAAGCCAATAAACTCTTCATTTGGGTATTTTTAGCATAAGTTTGGAAATGGATACTTGTAGTTCAAAGTTTAATAATAGAATTCTGATCTTGAAATCATGGAAGCAGATGATATGGCATAAGACAGAGTAAAAGAAAACCCAATTGCTTAATGAAATCAAACAGGTAACCCAAATATGTAAATTAGATGACATGGAGTGTAGTAGGCCCTATGTCTAACCTTAGGATGGGTAAAAGTCCTGCAAAAATATGCCATTTTTTAACATAGCTGGTTGGTCAGAATGTGGGATGGGAAAAGCTACTTACTTTGAAGTTGTGGACAGAGGAGGACAAGGCAGTGAAGAAAACTAAGGATGGAGCAGAGTAATAAGAGAATTGAGAGTCTCTACCTTTAGGAAGAGCTTAAAGAAGGAAGGCTGCATAAAGGGGTGGATGGTGGCAGAAGTCCAAGTGAGGTAAGGGCTGTGATGAGGCAATCAGTGTGTGAGCCCTGGGAGAGCTACTCCTTTGTAACAGAGGGACAAAGAGGAAAAGGAAGTCAGTAAGTAGCAACTCCTGTTCTAAGTTTGCATGGAAAGAGAATTAGTTTGCATGGTAACTGATGGGGAAGAAGGATTGAAGGAAGGTCCTAATTTGAATATTGGAGAGTCTTGAGAACTGAAAAGGAGAGGCCATAAAAGACAGAAGAAACTTTTAAAAGGGTAATTGACAGCACGTGGTCTGATAGAATATTGGAGGCATGGACCCAAAATCACAGATGGAAAGAGAAAGTTTCATTTTGTTCCTACAAAAATGTCAAGAAATGAATGGGGAAGATAGGAAGAAACAGAGAAAATGCAAGATTCAGCATAAGAAAGTTAAGGTCAAGTTTGTGTCACAAATAGATGGGAAGACATACCATGCTCTTGGATTGGAAGGGTCAATATTATCAAAATGACTATACTACCTAAGGCAATCTACACATTCAATGCAATCCCTATCAAATTACCAAGCACATTTTTCACAGAACTCGAACAAAATATTTTAAAGTTTGTTCTGAAGCACAAAAGATCCAGAATAGCCAAAGACATCCTGAAAAAGAAAAATAGAGCTGGAAGAAATCAGGCTCCCTGACTTCAGACTATGCTACAAAGCAACAGCCCTCAAAACCATATGGTACTGGCACAAAGACAGACATATAGATCAGTGGAACAGGATAGAGAGCCCAGAATTCAACCCACGCACCTACAGCCAACTCATCTATGACAAAGGAGGCAAGAATATACAGTGGAGAAAAGACAGCCTGTTCAATAAGTGGTGCTGGGAAAACTGGATAGCCACATGGAAAAGAATGAGATTAGAATACTCCCCAGCACCATACACAAAAATAAACTCCAAATGGATTAAAGACCTAGATGTAAGACCAGACACTACAAAACTCTTAGAGGAAAATGTAGGCCAAACACTCTCCAACATAAACAACAGCAACATCTTCTCAGATCTACCTCTTAGAGTCATAACAGTAAAAACAAAGATAAACAAATGGGACCCAATCAAACTTCAAAGTTTCTGCACAGCAAAGGAAACCCTAAACAACACAAAAAGACAACCCACAGAATGGGAGAACATCTTTGCAAGTGAATCAACTGACAAGGGATTAATCTCCAAAATTTATGAACACCTTCTGCAGCTCCGTACCAAAAAAACAAACAACCCCATCCAAAAATGGGCAGAAGATCTAAACAGACAGTTCTCCAAAGAGGACATACAGATGGCCAAGAAACACATGAAAAGATGTTCAACATCACTCATCATTAGAGAAACGCAAATCAAAACCCCTAGGAGGTACCACCTTACACCAGCCAGAATGGCCATCATCCACAAGTCTACAAACAATAAGTGCTGGACAGGGTGTGGAGAAAAAGGAACCCTATCACACTGTTGGTGGGATTGTAAATTGGTGCAACCACTGTGGAAAACAGTATGGAGCTTCCTCAGAAAACTTAAAATAGAACTACCATTTGATCCAGCAATCCCACTCCTGGGCATCTATCCACAGAAAACCACGACTCGCAAAGACACATGTACTCCAATGTTCACTGCAGTACCATTTTCAATAGCCAAGACATGGAAACAACCTAAATGCCCATAGATAGAGTGGATCAAGAAGATGTGGTACATATATACAATGGAATATTATTATTCAGCCATCAAAATGAACGAAATACCAGCATTTTTAGCAACATGGATGGACCTAGAAATTATCGTGCTAAGTGAAGTCAGCCATACAATGAGACACCAACATCAAATGCTTTCACTGACATGTGGAATCTGAAAAAAGGACAGACTGAACTTCTTTGCAGAACAGATACTGACTCACAGACATTGAAAAACTTATGATTTCCAAAGGAGACATGTTGGGGGGTGGGGATGCACTGGGGTTGTGGGTTGGAAATCCTATAAAATTGGATTGTGATGATCATTATACAACTATAAATGTAATAAATTCATTGAGTAATTAAAAAAATTGTGTCAGATGTTCTCTGTGTTCCTTGTTAAGTAAGCAAAGGTCATCCATTGGACATCTGAGGGGAAGGGCTGAGATGGGGCCTGGGAAAGTAGACAGGTAGAACAGTCCCTGTGGAGAATGGCAGTAGTTAATCTGGAAAGAGTCCAAGGTGGGTCCCAGGCAAGGCACCTTACAGAGGTGGATTAACTGAGTTTCTGGAGGGCAAACTCATAAAGGCATGTGTAGTCCCACCATTTCTTCAATACCTTGACTACAGATGCAAAGAACACTGATACCTGAGTTCATCCAGTATCAGCAGTGGGCAGATGGCTGGAGTGGACTTCCAAGGGTCCAGAGCATGCACGTGGCTGCCAAGTTGGGTGGACAGGGCAGACTCTGAAGGCCTCCCTGTCTGGGAAAGAAGCTGAGTCCAACTAAGTTGGATTGAATCTACCAACACAAGCATCTAATGGGAAGAAGCCCCTATCTGTTCATCAAAAATGTTACCATCACTTATGTTTAAAGGTCACTTAAATATCCAGTAAATACATTTGGATCTAAAGATTTAGTGAAGGCATTTCTATAATGTGATATCTTACCTGGGAATATGAAAGATTCTATAAACTAAACAACTACTTGTGGTGTTGATTTCCATTTGCTCGCAGAGATCGGCAAAGGTATTTTGCAAATATCCACAGTGTCTCTTTTGGAAAAAGACATAGTGAAAGTGATGGTCCTTTACCCACTTCCAGATACAGGAAGAAGCAGACTGGAAATATTTACTCTGCCTAAAATAATACCACAAGGTAAAGAAAAAATGAGCACTCAATTCTGTTCTGGGTGCTCAATTAAGTAGTTGCTACAGCTTTTTCTTTCTTTCTTTTCTTTCCTTTTTTCCTTCTTTTCTGACGATAGCATTTTTTTTTAACATGTGAAGAGGTTAAAATGGCCACTACTTTTGTATATCTTTCAAAGAGAAATTGATGTGTCTACTAAATACTGTGAAATGTGGACTTCCTTCTAGGTCCTGTCATTCATATGAATCTGTCCTATTATCAGAAAAAAAAAAACAGGATTGACTGTCACTTTTATCAAATTGGTTTGTCATCTTTGTGATGTCTCTTTTTTGTAACTTTAAATATACATAGTCCAATTCAGATAGGTTATTGTGTAGTTACTTTCACTGATAAAATCATAAAGAAATCCTTCTGAATAAAAAGGTCTCATAAAATAAATACTTCATGTGTTTTAGATAACAAATATATCTGGGTGGCTATTTTGAAAATATATAATTATGGAGTAAAAGAAAGTTGAAAATCTCAAAATACTTTTATGTCTTCATTAAGGCTCTCTAGACCATCTGGGTTTCTTTTAACGCTGTATCTCTATTAACTGATAAAATTAACCAAGGCCTTATAAAAGATATTTTACTCATCATCAGTCATTTGATACTCAAGTATTTTAATGGAGCCAAGTTCTTTTCAAATCATTTTTATATCCTAATAGCCTCTGCATTAATTGAACATTTTTATTTTGCTTTTTTATAGTTTTCACAATAATTAAAAAAACAAATATATGGTAGAAATGATCTCTGTTCTTTCCCAAATCCTACAGTTTCTGCAAGCTTTGCTGATGAACGAGGGAGGCTGAGAGATGAATTAATTCATAAGTTTGTGTATGAGATAGAGCACACTCTGTCCTCTGCAGTCTTGAATTTTCAAAGTAACCGAATATATGGCTTCTGTAATCAAGTGCCATACATCTGCAGCTATCTTCTTCCTGAAAAAGTATGCAAAACTTATCATTTTTCTTAGCAATCGAGTGACACATTGTATTATTTAGACATGATCCATGCTTTAACACTCAAGTCCAGTTATCAAATGCCTTTACTGTAGAACTGAAACTTCTTTGACTTATATATATACTAGCATGATTTAATTCATCATAAAATACATTTGATCAACCTCACACTTGTGCCACATACATCATACTGGTCAGATAAACATGTAGATAACACAATATTAGTTTAGTGCCTTTTAAAAATATTTTTAAAAAATCTATCTCTAGAAAATCTATTTTAAAGGTGTCGGGAGCTACAGGATTGATGATTTTCAGTGGAACTTTGTACTCAAGCCCTAAAAAAAATTGCACAAAATACTTAAACTATATTTCTGGAATCCTTTCATCACACACTTTTCAAACTTCTCCCACATCATGTCCTTTCCTGCTACATATACTGACCCAGATTATCAACCACCCTTTCTTTCTAAATCCTTTAATCAAAGGCCTTCTCTCCCAGAGTAGCCAATGTCAGCAAGGTATGAGAGAGAGACATTCAGATGGAAGAAATGGTTTATGGTAAGGAGGATTCAAGAAAAGCTTCCTAGAGGCACTGGACTTTAAAGAATAGGTCAGATTTAAACATGAACAGGTATTGTATACAGTCTTAGCGGGGAGGTGGGATTGCTGCTTTGGGGTTGCTAAATTGCTGGGGATGGGGTGGGGAAGGGCATTTCAGACAAAAGTCTCAACATGTGCGGAGGCTTTAAGGAGGGAATACATGACCTACATGGGGGAATGTTGACTATATTTATTCTGACTGGAGCACAGGGAGGGGTATATGCAAAGGGTTAGTAAAAAAAAGATAGTAAGTTTTAGGGTGGGATTTTTAGTGGTAGCTAACATACGAAGAAGACTTTTTCTTAGTTGGCTGAAATGAACTTTTATTTGCAATCAAAGATAAAAAATGTTGCATTCCCATCGTGGCGCAGTGGAAATGAATCTGACTAGGAACCATGAGGTTGAGAGTTGGATCCCTGGCCTTGCTCAGTGGATTAAGGATCCGGCATTGCCATGAATGAGCTGTAGTATAGATAACAGACGTGGCTTGGATCTTGCATTGCTGTGGCTGTGATGTAGGCTGGCGGCTATAGCTGCAATTAGACCCCTAACCAGGGAACCTCCATGTGCTGCAGGTGCAGCCTTAAAAAGACCAAAAAAAAAAAAAAAAAAAGTGCCCACTTTATAATTTGTCAGTTTATTTCCAATGACAGTATTTTCAGGTTTGAATCTGTTCATATATGCACAACCTTAAATCCCAAATTGCTGCTCCCCTGATCTTTCCTATAATGTGGTCATTTTCTTTGATTAGCAGGAACATGGTGGTGTTTGCATTCTTAAGCCATACCAAAAAGTACAAAGCAAACAATACGGATCTGGAATGCTCTCCTTGTCTCCACATGGATTGTGGCTCATAACAATAGCTAAATGTGGAATTCTGTGTGTCCGGGATATTCATACCTTGGTAAACTCCCCCTTTTTTGTCCAATCATGAATGTATGTCTTGATCTCATGTAAGAAACACAAGCCTTGAGGAAGGGAATTGGAACTCTTTCTTAAGTAAATTAACTCACAACATATTTACCACTGATGGTGTTATTGGCTTCAACATTGGATATATTTACATGCCAAAGTTTGAGTCTCTAAGGGAGGATGTGTCAATTAATAGACTGAGATCTGCACAGGAGCTTGGGGAAGGGATACAGTAGGTGGGCTCCAGCCCAGCTCCATCACCATTTACTGTGTCTTAGAAATCACTGAACTTCACTAAGCTTCAGCTGCTCCTCTGTAATGCTTGGTAAGCCTTGCTTGCCCCAGCCTGTGGGATTTTCTGGTGAGAGCCAGTGAGGCTATATGCAAAGCTTCTTTGGAAATTTGGAAATTTGGAAATGAATTGCTGTGCAAACCTTGGGATGAATACTGCTAGCTCCCTGGCCTGGAGGGCCTCTAGGCTGGTTGCTGTCACCTCCCCATCTGACTCTTCCTGTGATGCTGGAAGAGCATAATGGAGAAGGGCGTGGCCCTCACTGAGTCCTCCCCCATCACTTGCAGACCTCAGTGTCACCAGTACCATCACCATTTCTGATTTCCTTTGCTCTCAGATCTCTGAAAAAAAGATGAAAATAGCTTTTTATCCCCAAGAAGTGGAAGATCCTTTCCTAGGTTTTGAGTCTTAAGTTATACTGGTTATCAGCATAATTTAATGTGGTCAGTTATTTACATATCTGCAGCACCACAGTCATGCACATGACACTGTCCCACAAGGTCACAGAGAAACTGGCTCTGGTTATGCACATCCAGCTCTCCTTGCTCACTTGTGCAAGAAAGCATCTTTGGAATACAAAGCAAAAGTGATATTATTATTATATAGGAAAAATATTAAATCCCTTAGAAATTATCTTTAAGTCAACAATGTGCACACTCTGCTACATTCTCTCTTATTCAAATGATTTGTAATGTACACTACAACTGATAGTGACATAACATGGCAAGACATCAGCATTTTTCTGGGTGATTCTATGCAAAGTACCTCATATAGGAGGTTATTCATGGCAGTGCTGTTTGTAAAAGCAACCTAATGTTCATCAACAGAGGATGGATGAATAAATAATGGTACATAAATAGTACATAAATTAAGTATGGAGTATTATGCCGTAATAAGAATGAGGACATCTTTATGCAACAATAGGAAAAAATCCAAAAATACATTCTTAAAGAGGAAAGGCAAGATATATAATATATGTATTATGTTATAACTTATGTTAAAAATTCCCTGTATAAGAATTTGCTGATAGGAGGCACTGCCACTTCCCGCTCAGAGGTTTGAAGAGCAGGGAGAATGTGAGGCACTTGATGCTTCTCCATCATTCCAGGTGGCTTACCTAGGAACTCTGGGAGGCTCCATCTTCTCCAGGATGTTCATCAGCGTGGGTTTTGGAACTTGGAATGTTGGAACTCTTACAATAGCCTAGGAGGCTGAAGTTTTTCTACAGAGGAGAGGCAGGCAGAGGACACTAAGAGGTCTCTCCTGGGCAGGCCCTGTAGGGTCCTGCTTGGTGACAAACTGATCATGTTATATCAAAAATTAAGGACCTACAGGAGTGAGAGTTCTGAGCCACACATCAAACTCACGTGTGGGGATCTGGCACAGGGAGAAAGAGCCCCGGAGCATCTGGCATTGAAGGCCAGTGGGGCTTGTGTGCAAGAGCTCCATGGGACTGGGGGAAACAGAGACTCCATTCTTAAAAGGTGCACACAGACTTTCACGTGCACTGAGTCCCAGGGCAAAGCAAAGTCTCCAAAGGAATCTGGGTCAAACCTGACCTCAGTTCTTGGAGGACATCCTGGGAAAACAGGGGTGAACGTAGCTTGTTGTGAGGGAAGGACATTGAAAGCAAAGCTCTCGGGAATATTTAGCAGCAGTGCCTTTCTCTGGAGGTGGCCATTTTGGGAAAAATCTGGCCCCACCCATCAGTGCTGAGAAGCCCCAGGGCAAACAACAACCCAGGTGGGATCACAGCCCCACCCCTCAGTAAACAGGCTACCTAAAGACCCCTCAGGCACACAGCTGCCTCTAATCCCATCCAGAGACTAAGCCCCACCCACCAGAGGGATTAGAATCGGCTCCTCCTACCAAGGGGCAGGCATCAGCCCCTCCCATCAGGAAGCCTACACCAAGCCCCCATACTGACTTCAGCCACAGGGGGGCAGACATCAGAAGTAAGAGAGGCTACAACTCTATTATCTGTAAGAAGGTCACCACACCAAAAACCTATAAAAATGAAAAGATAGAGAACTATAACTCAGGTGAAGGAGAAAGAAAAAAACCCAGAAAACCAGCTAAGTGATCAGGAGATTCTCAGCCTCCAGGAGAAAGACTTTAGACTGTTGATGCTGAAGATGATGCAAGACATTGGAAATAAACTGAAGGCAAAGATGGATAACTTACAGGAAACACTGAGCAAAGAGATTCAAGATATAAAACTTCAACAAGAAGAGATGCAAAATACAGTAACTGAAATAAAAAATTCCCTAGAAGCAGCTAACAGCAGAATACAGGAGGCAGAAGAACAAATCAGCGAGGTGGAGGACAGATTAGTGGAAATTACGGATGCAGAACAGAAAAGAGAAAAAGGATTGAAAACAAATGAAGAGAGTCTCAGAGAACTCTGGGACAACGTGAAACGCAACAACATCTGTATTATAGGGGTGCCAGAAGGGGAAGAGAGAGAGAAGGAGACAGAAAAAATATTCCAAGAGATAATAGCCGAAAACTTCCCTAACATGGGGAAGGAATCACTCACTCAAATCCAGGAAGCACAACGAGTGCCATGTAAAATAAATCCAAGGAGGAACACCCCGAGACACATACTAATCAAACTGACCAAACTTAAAGACAAAGAGGAAATCTTGAAAGCAGCTAGGGAAAAGAAACAAATAACATACAAGGAAACCCCAATAAGGCTATCAGCAGATTTTTCAATAGAAACGCTGCAGGCCAGAAGGAAGTGGCATGATATACTCAACGTGATGAAAGGAAAACACCTCCGACCAAGATTACTCTACCCAGCAAAGCTCTCATTCAGATTTGAAGAAGTCAAAACCTTCACAGATAAGCAAAAGCTGAGAGAATTCAGCAACACTAAACCAGCCTAACAACAAATACTAAAGGAACTTCTATAGGCAGAAAAGAACAAGAGAAGAAGGAAAGGAAAAAGAGCAACAAAAACAAATCCAAAGCAATTAATAAAATGGCAATAAGAACATACATATCAATAATTACCTTAAATGTGAATGGACTAAATGCTCCAGCCAAAAGACATAGACTGGCTGAATGGATACAAAAACAAGACCCATATATATGCTGTCTTCAAGAGACCCACTTCACTTTTAGGGACACATACAAATTGAAAGTGAGAGGATGGAAGAAAATATTTCATGCAAAGGGGGATCAAAAGAAAGCTGGGGTAGCAATACTCATATCAGACAAAATAGACTTTAAAATGAAGAATATTTTAAGGGATGAAAAAGGACATTACATAATGACCAAAGGATCAATCCAAGAAGATGATATAACAATTTTAAATATCTACACACCCAACACAGTTTCACCACAATATATAAGGCAACTGCTAACAACCTTAAAAGGAGAAATCGACAATAACACAATCATAGTGGGGGACTTTAACACCCCACTTACAGCAATGGACAGATCAACCAGACAGAAAATCAATAAGGAAACACAGGCCCTGAATGAAGCATTAGACCAGATGGACTTAATAGATATTTATAGGACATTTCATCCAAAAGCAACAGAATACACATTCTTCTCAAGTGAACATGGAACATTCTCTAAGATTGATCATATCCTGGGCTACAAATCCAACCTCAGTAACTTTAAGAAAATTGAAATGATGTCAAGCATCTTTTCCGACCACAATGCTATATGACTGGAAATCAACAAGAAAAAAACTGCAAAAAACACAAACACGTGGAGACTCAACAACATGCTACCAAACAACCAATGGATCACTGAAGAAATCAAAGAGGAAATTAAAAAATACCTAGAAGCAAATGACAATGAAGATACGATACTCCAAAACCTATGGGATGCAGCAAAAGCCCTTCTAAGAGGAAAGTTTATAGCAATGCAAGCCCACTTCAGGAAACAAGAAAAAGCTCAAATAAACAAGCTAACTTTACATCTAAAGCAGCTTGAGAGAGAACAGACAAGACCTCAAGTTAGCAGAAGGAAAATCATAAAGATCAGAGCAGAAATCAATGAAATAGAAACAAAGAAAACCATAGAAAAGATCAATGAAACAAAAAGCTGGTTCTTTGAAAAGACCAACAAAATTGATAAACCCTCAGCCAGACTTATCAAGAAAAAAAGAGAGAGGATTCAAATCAATAAAATTAGAAATGAGGAGTTCCCGTCGTGGCGCAGTGGTTAACGAATCCGACTAGGAACCATGAGGTTGCGGGTTCGGTCCCTGCCCTTGCTCAGTGGGTTAACGATCCGGCGTTGCCGTGAGCTGTGGTGTAGGTTGCAGACGTGGCTCGGATCCCGCTTTGCTGTGGCTCTGGCGTAGGCCGGTGGCTACAGCTCTGATTCAACCCCTAGCCTGGGAACCTCCATATGCCGCGGGAGTCGGCCCAAGAAATAGCAAAAAGACAAAAAAAAAAAAAAAAAAAAGAGAGAGACAAAAGATGTATACTCTGAAAACTACAAGCCACTGATGAAAGAAATCAAAGATAACACAAATAGATGGAAAGACATACCATGCTCTTGGATTGGAAGGGTCAATATTATCAAAATGACTGTACTACCTAAGGCAATCTACACATTCAATGCAATCCCTATCAAATTACCAAGCACATTTTTCACAGAACTCGAACAAAATATTTTAAAGTTTGTTCTGAAGCACAAAAGATCCAGAATAGCCAAAGACATCCTGAAAAAGAAAAATAGAGCTGGAAGAAATCAGGCTCCCTGACTTCAGACTATGCTACAAAGCAACAGCCCTCAAAACCATATGGTACTGGCACAAAGACAGACATATAGATCAGTGGAACAGGATAGAGAGCCCAGAATTCAACCCACGCACCTACAGCCAACTCATCTATGACAAAGGAGGCAAGAATATACAGTGGAGAAAAGACAGCCTGTTCAATAAGTGGTGCTGGGAAAACTGGATAGCCACATGGAAAAGAATGAGATTAGAATACTCCCCAGCACCATACACAAAAATAAACTCCAAATGGATTAAAGACCTAGATGTAAGACCAGACACTACAAAACTCTTAGAGGAAAATGTAGGCCAAACACTCTCCAACATAAACAACAGCAACATCTTCTCAGATCTACCTCTTAGAGTCATAACAGTAAAAACAAAGATAAACAAATGGGACCCAATCAAACTTCAAAGTTTCTGCACAGCAAAGGAAACCCTAAACAACACAAAAAGACAACCCACAGAATGGGAGAACATCTTTGCAAGTGAATCAACTGACAAGGGATTAATCTCCAAAATTTATGAACACCTTCTGCAGCTCCATACCAAAAAAACAAACAACCCCATCCAAAAATGGGCAGAAGATCTAAACAGACAGTTCTCCAAAGAGGACATACAGATGGCCAAGAAACACATGAAAAGATGTTCAACATCACTCATCATTAGAGAAATGCAAATCAAAACCCCTAGGAGGTACCACCTTACACCAGCCAGAATGGCCATCATCCACAAGTCTACAAACAATAAGTGCTGGACAGGGTGTGGAGAAAAAGGAACCCTATCACACTGTTGGTGGGATTGTAAATTGGTGCAACCACTGTGGAAAACAGTATGGAGCTTCCTCAGAAAACTTAAAATAGAACTACCATTTGATCCAGCAATCCCACTCCTGGGCATCTATCCACAGAAAACCACGACTCGCAAAGACACATGTACTCCACTGTTCATTGCAGCACTATTTTCAATAGCCAAGACATGGAAACAACCTAAATGTCCATTGACAGAGGGGTGGATCAAGAAGATGTGGTACATATACACAATGGAATATTACTCAGCCATCAAAATGAACGAAATACCAGCATTTTTAGCAACATGGATGGACCTAGAAACTATCATGCTAGGTGAAGTCAGCCATACAATGAGACACCAACATCAAATGCTTTCACTGACATGTGGAATCTGAAAAAAGGACAGACTGAACTTCTTTGCAGAACAGATGCTGACTCACAGACATTGAAAAAAACATGGTGTCTGGAGGAGACAGTTGGGAGGTGGAGGGATGTGCCTGGGCTGTGGGATGGAAATCCTGTGAAATCAGATTGTTGTGATCATTATACAACTACAGATGTGGTAAATTCATTTGAGTAATAAAAAAAATGGAAAAAAATTTGCTTATATACGTTAAAAAACTCTGAAAGGGTATTGAAGGTACTAGGTATATTGATTACCTTTGGGAGGTGTTGGGTAATGGGGACAGAAAGGAGATTTCACTGCACGTTTTTATAGCTTTTTAATTTTGAAACATTTGAATGTATTGCCTATTCAAAAACACTAAAAACGTTTTTAAAAGAACCATGGTTGATAACAAATGTGACAAAAAAAAAAAAACCCTGTTTTTAGTCAGAGTTTAAACCATTGCATTTGTACCAGTTATTAATGTGTTTGAGTTCTATTTGCACTGGTTTAATTGGCATCCCCTGTCATTCTTCCCAGTGCCAGTCACCTTCCCTTATCGCACTCAGCCTCTTTGCACATAAAGGGAATTTGCCTAACCCTTGGAGGCATCCGAATTTGCCCACACTGCTTGTTCAAGGCCGCTCTCCTGACTTCTAGTACCCTTCAGCAAGTCCATTTGCTTCTCTGTGCCTGGTTCCTATTATAAATTGGTGATAATAATCCCTCTTCTTCCACATTATACAGAAGGGAGAGCAATCAGTACTGGTGAATGAATTTTGTACTAGGAATTTTCAGCACTAGGTATTACTAGGAGGCTATTTCCATACCAACTAAAATGCTATTAACAAATAGAAAATGTTTATCCACAAGCAAAAGTGCACGTAACCCCCTTAGAAAAACCATGTGGTAGAATTGCATTTGTAATTTCTTCATTTTATTCCTAAAACTATTAAGGAAGTATTTGCTCGGTGTCGGAGTCATTCTCACCAGGGGCACGGGATTCAGTCAGTGAGAATTTCAATGGATGGACAAAACATTCTGGTGAATGGGAGAAACGACAGCACGCTTGTTAACCTGAGATGGAGGTACATACAGTATGCAGTAAGCAGCCTTACATGATAATCGTGTTTTAAAATAAAGATGTTGTTATTTAGCTATAGCAAGGCCTACACAGCTGGAGACAGCTGTCATTGTTATACTAATGATCCCAAGAGGAGGGGGGATGTGCCATGCATGTAGGGTAGCACCTGCGAGGTAAGGAGGCAGAGGGAGCAGGGAAAACATGGGCAAGAGTCTTTATTATGGTTTCCGTGCGAAGGAGCAGACAGGCTTAGGATTGACTAGTTTGGATAATTTTAGGGGGCCTGGGTCACAGTGGCTGCCCCTGGTTGTCTGGTATTTGGCCCAGAGATGATTAGGATAGGAAAATAGTGGCCCCAAGTGTGAAAGCCCAAGAAAGGAGATAGTTGGTCTCTGGGTTGGTGGGTTTGCTTTTGAAGAGTATGTTCCAGGCAAGTTGTTTACTGTCTCCATGAACTGCTGGACCCAGGAGGGGCAGTTCCTCCAAGGTTATTATCAAGATCCCAGATGTCAAGGCATTAAAATGCAAAAAATAAAAAGACACGGTTAAGACCTATGAAGTGATCAGTCCCCACTTTCATAACATCTGATGGAGAAACATAAGGAATGAGGACAATTCTGAATAGTAGATAACTTTAAAAGCTATTTATTCCTAAAAAACCTGACATAGGTATGCATGTATGTGTACACACATACAGATTTACTTTCCTAACTAGACTTAGCTTAGACAATAGTAAATTATTTAGACTTTGCTTAGACTAAAACTACAAATCTACAGGGCCATGTGGAGAGTTGTCCACATATTTCTTTGTGTAGAAATGGTTAGGTATCTGGAAATAATACTGTTAAATGTGTCTTTTTCAAATTGTGATTTTGTAGCCTGTGGTTTTTTGTTTGTTTGTTTGTTTGTTTTTATAGGCGGTTTGGAGGACACTTAGCCAATGAAATTCTTGAATATAATCAGCAACTTTTAACTTTCCTGACAAACATCATGGATGAGGAGAATGATTATTTAAGTATAACACAAAGAGATTCCTTGGTTTTGGAATCAGCATCTGAACACACAGTTGAGTTTCAATATAGTTTTCTTGATCCTTCCTCTCTCTTTCCCTACTTTCTTTCCTTCCCTCCTTCCTCTTTTTTTCTAAATCAGATATTAGTTTGTGGTTTTCTTTTAAAAGATATTTTAGTAATATTCCTCTTTGCTCAGGTATCTCATGATTTTCAAAAAGAGCATTTACTTCATTTAAGATAAAATATTCAGGTTTCTTTAAAGCAGTCACAAATATTACATCTTAGATCTTATTTAAACCATAGTACAAGGTATGGGCTTGCTTGAAAAAAATCTGCTACCAGTTCTGGTGCTTGTTCAAACTAGTCTCTCTATACTTTTATATCACATGCATTATTTAGGATGTGTCTAGTCAGAGAACATTTATTCACTCAATCATTTAACAAATATTTGTTGAGTGTCTACAAAGTGCTCGGCCTAAACACTCATGAAAAAATAGGGAAAGCTTCTGCTCTCATGGAGCTTACATTCTAATTGAGGGTTGAGGGTGAGAAGAGAGAAATAGATATCTTATCAATAAATAAGAAAAAAATAGATCGTAAATAAGATCTGTTTACAGAATATAAATGGGTTTGTGTGATGGTGTTTGGGTGAAATAGCTCCTCCAAGGAGAAGACCCTTAAGCTGTGAGCTCACTTAAAAGAGCTTCCACACACTGTGGTATATGGAACATTTGGCCAACAGGAACCTGCTGTATGACACAGGGAACTCTACCCAACATTCTGTGTTGGTCTGTGTGGGAAAAGAATCTGAAGCATGGATGTGTGTATAACTGAATCACTTTGTTGCACAGAAGAAATGATCACAGCCTTGGAAATCAACTATACTTCAATACAATTTTTAAGAATGAGGGGAGAAAAAGAGTAAAGCAATGTGTAAGGGAGGGGCAAGTACTCAGGGCCGAGGGAGAAAGAGCTTGCACCTTAAAGGCCAAAAAAAAAGGCCTGTGCAGTTGAAATGAACAAGGGAGAGCATGGTAGGAGATGACGTCCTTGAGGTAGGAGAAGACCAGATGATGAAGGGCTTTGTCAACCATGCAGGATTTGGACTTAATTTTACATACAGCGAGAACCTGTGAAAGTGTTCTGAGCAGAGGAGTTACAAGATCTTATTTACATTTTTGAAATGATTACTTCTTCTCTGTGGAGAATGGTTCATGTAGGAAGCAAGAGTAGAAGCAGGGAGAGGAGTTAGGAGGTCCAGGTAACAGTGATGGAGGTGGAAGAGTGTTGTGAGGAAGTGGTAGATTCCAGGCAGGTTGCAAAGGGAGAGCTGTCAGAACTTGCTGATGAATTGGACATAGCAGGAAAGGGAAAGAAAGGACTAAAGGATGACTCCTAGATTTTTTTACTTGAAGAACTATGTAGAAAAAGGTACCACTCACCAAGATGGGCAAGACTGTGGGGAGGAGAGCCACTGTGGGGAGAAAGAAAGGAATCTGAAGTCAGTTACCTGAGCTGGAGTGTGAGAATCCTGTTTGACATCCAGACAAGATACCAGCTAGGCCACTGGATAGATTTTCTGGGGAGAGTCCAGGACTTGGGATATTGATTTGAGTCAAGGGCATACATATATGAATAGAATTTAAAGCCATAAATCCAGGTAATGTCATCATGGAGGAGTGGATGGTGAGAAACAGAAAGGGACCAAGATAGAGCACTTCTAGAGACTTCGGAGAACAGTTTAGGGAGGCAAGGGAGACTGCGAAGGGATGGCCAGTGAGGTTGCAGGAGAACCACAAGAGTATGACAAGATATTTTGCTGCAAAGGGGAGCACCTAAATGGGGTGGAAGCTAAAGGGAAATGTGGTAGTCAACGGAGAGTAGCTTTCCTAGGACAGGAAGATCCTAGAGCAAGTTTGGATACTGTTGATAAAGATTCAGTAAAAGGCAGAAATGGATGATGCAGAGGAGTGGCAGGAATTTTTTTTTTCAAGTTAAAAGACTTCAAGAAGGAGGAAAAAAGATTGAGATCCTAAGTACAAATGGTGGAGCAGGCCTTGATAGGCAGAAGCTTTTGTCTATAGTAAAAGGAAGAAGGCAGAGAGTGATTTGATGAGCGTGTGACCTGTCTCATCTTTGCTGCTTTCTCAGAGAAAATTGTGGCTGATGTAAGGACAGACTGGAAGGAATTAAATTAACAAAACATATCTTGAGTAGGCAAAATGCTTGGTGCTATTTTTAAAAATGCAACAAGTGCAGAGGGACTCAAAGTAATTAAATGAAGCAGGGTTGGAGGAGAACTTGATGAATTTTCAATTTAAGAAATGTCTGTCTTCTTCTAAGATACATGAGAATAGGCGGTCAAGCACTGACTCATCGCAAGAGGAATTAGTCCAAGTTGGTAATACAGAGGCAATTCCCTGGATACAACAGAAGAGCCAAGAGGTATTTATAAAATATGAGAGAGGTTTGAAATAATGCTTTGTAGGTGTGCCAAATAGATTAGTATCCTGTGAAAGCCCATTACAAAGTTAGAAAATAGAATGAAATACTACTTGGCAGAGCATTACATCATACAAATATAACTTTCCTGAAAGCAAGTGAACACCCTAAACAAAGCTCAATCTTTAGATTAAGTTATATGAGCTTTAAGCACTATATGTAGGCTAATATGAAACCCAAGAAGAGTTGTCCAGATAAGGCAAAGCAAAGGATGAACTGTGATACCTCATACTGAAGTGCATTTGGAAGGATGTTACAAGGTTGGCTTAAATAAAAGGGGTAGACCACAGGAGTGCCCTGGTGGCTCAGCAGGTTAAGGAGCTGGTGTTGTCACTGTTGTAGTTCTGGTTACTGCTGTGGTATGAGTTTGATCCCTGGCCTGGGAACTTCCACATACTGCAGTCACAGCCATAGAAAAGGGGGGTGGGGAGGGAGGTGGGCCAGGAAAAGGAGAGGAGACATTGTAGCTTCAGATGTAGGTGGCGCCTTGTGTCTGGATTCAGCCTGCCTATCTCTTCTCACTCTAGTTCCCAATAAAATAGTTTGTCAACTATACTTTATTTATTTTTTTGCTAAATTATTTTCTTGGTATTGGCTTTATAATTGACATCAGTTCCAAGTTGCTTCAGTGGTGAGTAGCACAGTAGCATTTTAGACTTAAGCAAACTATTGCAGCTCTGTTATTTCATGTACACTTTATATTATTAATCTTTAAAAAAATTCTTCATTTCTGTTTCTAGAGAAGTGCTATCTCTATATCTATGTAGGTACTTATGTATCTATCATCTCTTTTGCTTGTTTAAATGATGTGCTTTTTCCATTCTAGGCCATCAAAAAGGAGGTTAAACTGTTTTCCAACAAAAGGAAAGAGATAAAAAGAAAAATCAAAGCGCTTGCTAAAACTGTAAGTGTTGTGATTTCATATACTAATACATTTGGCCCTTGGTCTAAAATTACTTTTTAAATTTCATTTTGTTCAACACAGCATGTGGCACTATATTCCTTTTTTTTTTTTTTCTCTGCCTATAATCTCAGTTTTCTGGGGCACATTAATAAGGTATAATTTTTATCATGTACCATACAATAATATAAACAGTGGTTTTCTTCCCTGTCTTCCCAAATACTGTCTTGCTTAATACTTATTTTTGTCAAAGTTATGTATTTACATTTTTGTAAATTAAACAATACAGAGTTACATAATTTAAAATAATGTTATTAGGAAGTTCCATTGTGGTGCAGCTATTGGGCTATTGTATTTTTGCATTCAATATTGCTGATGTGAATTCTTCTATTAGTCTGATTCTTCAGACTCTTTTCATCTTTGAAAATATTTGGAGATACTCTTTTCCTCTTTGGAAATATTTAGGATTTGGTTCTTAAGCTTCCCTACATTTCTGTTTCTAGACCTGGGCTTGCTCAACACCTGTTATACTCTTTGAATCTTGAATATTCATGCTTTATTGAGTCTTTTAAAAATTCTCCCATATGGTTTCTTTAAACATTATGACCCCTGTTCTCTCTTTCTCTTTTTTTCTTTTTAGGGCTGAACCTGTGGTATATGGAAGTTCCTAGGCTAAGGGGTCAAATCGGAGCCGCAGCTGCTGGCCTACACCACAACCACAGCAATGCAAGACCCAAGCTGCATCTGCAGCCTACACCACAGCTCACAGCAATGCCAGATCCTTAACCCACTGAGCAAGGCCTGGGATCGAACCCGAAACCTCATGGTCCCTAGTAGGATTGGTTTCCGCTGTGCCACGACAGGAACTCCTATTTTCTTCTTCTTAAAGTCATATTAGTAATGGGTACTTAGATATGTCATATACATTAATTTTTACATTTTTCATTACTTCATCCTTTCCTACACCCAGGGAGAATTCTTAACTGACTCTTAACAGATCATTAATTATCTTCAACTGGTGTCCATTTTGCTGTTCAGACCATCTATTGAATTTTTTATTTCAAAGATTAAACTTTTAAGTTCCATAATATCTTGATTATTTTTATGATATAATATTTTGCATCCCTAGTTACTATAAAATTCTACTCCTCTTGCTTAATAAACTCTTCTTTGCATAACAATTTTTTTTTTTGGCTGAATGTATTGTTTCTCTTCATTGGTCTTATAGTTCTCCAGACATTTGGTGATCTATTTTTATTATTGTATGCTGATAGTTATAATTGAAATTCCCTATTATAATTCCACCGCACTAGTTCACCAAGCCTGGGAAGAAGATATGTAGGAGATCTAACTTCAGCAAGTATTCCAGTCTGCCTTTTGCTGAGTGCTGTCTGGGGGACCCTTGCGGCTACGATGTATCATTCAGATCCATCTGATTTTCGTCTTTCAGATGTTAGTTTCCATACTGCTAAAGGGTCCTTTTTTCCCCCCCTCTTAAATTACAGTATTGGATTTATTGATTTATTATACATTTCTTTCTTTTTTTATAGGTTGAGGCAGGAAAGGAAGTCCTTATTTTTTTTTAATCATATTGTCTTTGTTTTTGTTGACTTTTGTAAGGGCTATTTATATTTTGAAGACATTAATATTTTGTCATATATGTTGTAATGTGTTTCCTTTGTCCCTTTATTTCTTGAAGGTATAAACCTTTGAAGATTTTTTTTACTATAAAAATGTTCAGATATATATATATATATATAGAGAGAGAGAGAGAGAGAGAGAGTCACCAATATTATTTTCCTCTCTATGCTATCTACTCTCCTCTGCCCTGAAAGATCCCAGATGTCATATTATGTCACCTTTAATCATTTAAGGATATGTCCCTGAGTTCCCCTGATGGCACAGTGGTTTAAGGATCTGGCATTGTCATTGCTGTGGCGTGGATTTGATCCCTGGCCTGAAAACTGCCACATGTCACTAGTGCGGACAAAAAAGAAACAAAAAAAGAAAATAATTACTTAATTATATGTCTCTGAAAGATAAGAACTCTGAAAACACATGCCTAAATATAATTCCTTAATATCATTCAGTAAATTGATGTTTACATATTTTTGTTGTTTTTAGATGAATGAGCTTTTATGGATTAAGCCTTAAAACTTAATCCTATAACCTAATTCTTTACTTGATAGTTACATTTAGATAAACAGAATATTTTCTTATTGCTGTCTCAAGAGACTCAGAAAACCATCTCCATAGAGTTTAATTCTTTACTTGTCCATCCTTTTCTATTGGAAAATTCAGGTTCTGGACATGATGGAAGAAAATGAAGCAGTAGACAATATTGCAAAATTAGAGCAACAAGAATTTGGCCTGGATCTTGAAGAGCTGGAAAGGCTCCATCATAAAAGTGAGGAAGAAGTGGCAAAGGTATGGAAAAATCTATTTAAGCACTACAAAGATTTAATAAAGAAAACAGGAAGGAGAACTGTTCCAGGATAATGCAAGTAATAAAACGTTTCCAGCATTATGAATAAAGAAAACAGTGCATTGAAATACGATGAGTCAGAAAAATATTGAATTTGAGAGTTAGGGGAAAGAACATCTAGACCAGCCAGACATCAATGTTTGTCTTTCCCCCATGACATTCATGCCAACCATCTTCCACCATATGTTTTTGAACACTTTTAGAAATCTCAGCCCGCTGGTGACAACTTTGAACATTTTTGGTTTAGTAAGCCCTTTCTTGATTAGAGTTGAAATCTTTCTTCCACCCTTTGAGCATATCTACTCTACAGCCACTCTGAAGACGGTTAGAGAAGACTAGCAGTTATCGTGTTTCCTATGTATCTTCTCTTGTCTAGGCCAACTATCCCAACTCCTAGGACTGTCATATACTGCAGTGTCAATAACTTCCTCATCATCATGTAGTTTTCCTCTGATTTCATTTGATTCCTGTGTGGCACCCACAAAAGAATTTCAGTTATTCTGTTTCCAGTTTAGAGAAAAGCATAAACTGAAACCTCCATTTTTCTAGCTACTATAATTCTGTTAATTCATCTTTTCCACTGCCTTGTTACAATTATATCACATTGCTTACTCCTATGGATTTTATTTTAGGTAAAAGCCATAATTGTGTTTTACATAGAATATTCTTAAGCAACCTCTTTCTCAATGCGCACAGTACATTTGATTTTTTGACTTGCAAGTATAAAAACATTTTCCCTCTGAACAAGAGAATGAAATATAGCTGGATTCAAGGACATTTAAGTAAGTTACAGTTGGTTACACCAAAAAGAGGCTGATTATTTGACTGATGTTTCTAGGAGAGAGATTTCCAGTCATATGTCCCAGGACTCTTTCCTGCTAAATATGTTTATTAATGACTAGAGTGAAGATATAAAAATTAGGCAGATCTGTCAAAGTAGCCTATGACATGGGACTGAAAATGAGAGGAGTATATTGGATAACAGAGTCAGTACCAAGAGTACCTCAAGGGACTAACTCAAGGACGTAAAATTTACCTGGATGATCATCCACCCATCCATTAATTTATTCTGCAACATTTATTGAACACCTATTTTGTGCCAGGCACTACTGTTGGTGCAGGGAATACAGTGAATAAGACAGTCCCATCCACATGGCACTAATCTAGTGGAGAACACAGACCATAAACAAATCTCAACATATTATATGATGGCAACAAACTGGATGCTATGATAGATGTGGGGGATCTATTTCTGTGGTCAAGGAAGACAGCTTTTAAAAGGTGACACTTTGATTGAGAACTAAAAGAGAGGGAGCTGGCTGTGCAAAGCTTTGAGGAAAGAGAATGTCAGGCAAAGGGAACAGCAAGAGCAAGGGCCCTGAGGTAGAAATTGCTCAGAGTAATTCAGGAACAGAAAGGCTGTAGCACAGTGGACAGGAGAAAGCCTCGTGGAATGAGGTGGGGGGGGTAGGCAGAGGCTGGCTCTGAAGACCTTGTATATTTTGGTAAAGAATTTGGCTTTTGTTGGAATTCTGTGTGGCTCAGTAGGTCAAGGATCTGATGTTGTCACTGCAGTGGCTTGGGCCACTATTGTGGCAGAGGTTCAATCCCTGGCCCAGGAACTTTCTCATGCCATGATGCAGGAAAAAAAAAAAAAAAAGAACTTGGCTTTTATTATTAAATATAAAACAGGAAGCTATTAGAAATGATCCCTTTTTCTTATTATAACAGATAGACACCAATCTATGGGCTTTTTGAATGTTATTTGATTGCTGCTACAATCCAAAAAGGTAGGTTATTGTTCCACTTGAGGAAACTAAGGCGTAGGCACTAGAGTTTCTTGGCTAAGAGCCCACAACTTGAGTCTGAGCCAGGAAGTCTGCCCACCAGCCTTCTTGGCTCATCCTCTTTGGCCCTGCCTGGCCTCACTCAGGCCTGGAGTGGCCCCTCCTATTCTGGCACCAGCTTCTCCCAGCCCATTCATCTTGCTATCTAAAATGAGTTTGTGTTAGGTGCCTGCCCCATCCTCACTCTGGGGAAGTCATTGCTTCTCTCTCCAAGCTCACGTCTGACCACATGAGCCTGCTCCTCTGGGCTATTGACCTACTGACCACTGATGAAGACCCCCTGCTCACCCGACCTCTACCCTACGCCTCTGCCCAGATGCCCCCTCCCCTCCTGCTGCTTATCAGGTCCCTGCATATCCCTCAAGGAGCCTCCTTGATCCTCTGAGGCAGACTTTGGCACAGAGAAAGGCTCTTCATGTGCTTGTTTCCTGCACCTTGTTGATTTTTCCTGAGCTCTGAATTTTTGAAGAGATATCATCCCTACATTGGTCATGATGGTGGACCAGACAGTCCAGCACAGAACAGTGTTAGCAGATGGTACTATAAACCCAGCTGGGAGCAGAATACTAGTCCCTGGGAAGAGCTAGACATCCCAGTCCTAAAGAGAGCAGGCTACTAGCCAGGCCCAGCCAGGACCTCAACAATAGGGAAAAGACCAAGCCTAGTAATGACCACCTGGACATAGTATTAGCATTGTTCTGGAGGATTGATCAAATAGCTTCAGGAGTGGCAAGGAGAGGTATGGAGGGACCTGTGAATCAGGCAGGTTCTGACATTTGATATGCAGAACAGCTATTTATTTAAGAAAAAAACAGTTTGAAACTGTATTAGCCATTAACTCAATGGATAAAATTAAAAAATGCAAATTAAACAAAGTATTTGTTCAGAGAATGAATAAAATAAGTATAAATGAGTTAATAAATGAATAAGAAAATAAGACATTTTCTAACTAGGGAGATATTCTTCTCGGCTAGTTTGCAAATGGTTCTCTCGACAAAGGATTTGTATTATAATACTTTGTGTTAAAGAAGTTTCTGCACAACATTGTAAATCACCTATACTTCAATAAAAATTTTTTTGCAAAAAAGGTTCTGAAGAGGACCCTAAGGACTAAAGATTGTTAGGTGTCACCTTCATAATCAGCTTTTGATAAACTTTATTAAAATAAAAATACTTAATCACTTAAATATTAAATAATACATATATGTGTATATATATATATAGTTTTGTTTTGTTTTGTTTTGTTTTTGCCTTTTCTAGGGCCGCTCTGGCGGCGTATGGAGGTTCCCAGGCTAGGGGTCGAATTGGAGCTCCAGCTGCCAGCCTACGCCAGAGCCACAGCAACTTGGGTCTGAGCCATGTCTGCAACCTACGTCACAGCTCATGGCAACGCCAGATCCTCAACCCACTGAGCAAGGCCAGGGATTGAACCCGCAACCTCATGGTTCCTAGTCGGATTCATTAACCACTGCGCCACGACCGGAACTCCAAAATATTAAATAATATAATCACTTAAGGAGATAAAACCAATTGAGGTAATGTGTTTCTAAATGGGAAAAGTTACATCATATGGTCCCCAGTTGTAGTGAAACATTCATTTCATGGTAGGCATAAATAATAGAAGAATTAAGTGCAGTAAAGACCCCAAAACAGAGGTCACAAACTGGCAGTTCAAATATGCATCGACAAGAATTAAGCCAACATGAAGATACTTGAGACTTTTCTAACAAAACAAGAAAACTTGGCACAGTGGATTTGTTTCACTGCCTTGCACCAACCAGTCAGATTTGTGGTGATGTGTATGTTAGGTATCCAGCCACATGGCCCTGCAACTGCCCTCACACCCACCTTGGCTCCTGTGTAGGACCTGCCTGCCCTCAGTGGTGTTTGTGTTTACACCCTTATCCTCAAGGAAGGGAATCTTAAGCCTCCAGACTAAACTTCGGGTTCTCGATGACAGGATTGTCCCCCCTCCAAGAGCATCTAGTTAATGAATTTACAATTGAAGTTTTTTTTAAGGGGCCACATTTTTATTTTTATTTTTTTCCCTTCATTTGTGTTATTCAAGATAAGAAAGGATGTTGAGATGCAAAACCTAGCCAAGAGATATTTGGCTGAACTTATCAAAGAAGAATGCTGGAATTCGATGGCTGTGAAAGGCCGAGCTCTTAAGGTAAAACAGCTATAAGGTACCACACCTTAGCCAAGGAGAATTTTCATGGAAAGTTTCATGGCAGAAAAATCCATATACAGGAAAGCAGTTAACGCACACTTTGCCCTTTCCTGTACTGAATTCCACCTTGACATGTCACTTTCTCTTGTCACTCTTCCCTCTCTGCTCAGTCAGTCCCCTTGTGCTTCTAAGCCAGCATCTCTTAAGATTTGTCTTACCACCTTTCTCCCTCTTTATGACACTACCTGCATCTGTCTCAATATCTGTCTATTCCAAAAAGCCACCTCACTCACATTCCACACAGACTGAAGGCTAGACACAGTATTGTTTACATTTCTACCTCTCCCTGCCTTCATATTACATTTTCTAAAGGGGTGGTTTTTTTGTGTGCCTTTTTATTGAGATTCCTCCCAACATAATTTCCGTCTTTGTGTATGGTGATCAAAAGTCCCAGCTTATGCCTATGGTCCTAGATTAACTATATACAGCACCTTTTTCACTTTCAAATATGCCCTCCTGTTTAGATGGTGAAGTAGTGGTCACCCTACATTTATGTGATTGAGTGAGTTTTGCTCTACAACAGGGTTTCTTGATAGTGGCACATTTGGGGCTAGATAATTATTTGTTGTGAGGGCTGTCCTATGGATTGGAGAATGTTTTGCAACATTCCTGGCTTCTATCTATTGGGCCCCAGTAGTATTCACCACCCCCATTAGTGACAATCGAAAATGTCTCCAGCCGTTGACAAATGTCCATGCGGGGCTGGAAAGGACAGGGACAAGGGCAAGCAAAATCACTTCTAGTTGGGAAGCACTGCTCAAGAAGTAAATCTTTCACAAAAGCACAGTATTTTTATACAAAGTTTACGCCAATACTGATGACATACATTGTTTTATTTTAGAGAAAGTCTCCATCACCAATTTCACTCATGCATGATAACCTAGGAATTAATTTTAATCAGATAAAACATTCCCCACTCTGCTCCCAATATACACAATTGTACTAAAAATGGATTTATTTCATGTTGCTTTTTTCCCCAAGTGCTTTCACATCCCCTATGTGGTTGAGAACTTCCCAATGAAAGAACGTACAGATGAAGAATTGAAAGAATTGAAAAGAGTTGTGCAGCAAAAGAAGATTGAAGCAGAGTGTCTTAAAGTACAGTTTTAAATATGTATATGTTTGTATAAGCAATGTGTTCTGTTTCAGGGTATCTTTCATACAGATTTGAGTTGGAATACTACTAAAGATAAGTTCAGATATTATTTGTATTTACATTTTTATTCCTTGTTTATGTGTGGAACATATTCTAATGAACATAGGAGCCTGTATCCATGCAGTAAGTCAAGAAGCCTGTATCCTAACCCTGGCTAGCCCTCAAATATAATGATATGCTTTAAAAAATAATTAGATTTAGGATTTTGTTCTTGTCCTAGTCAGAAGTTCTTCATCTGTAGTTACTTTTTTTGTATTATCTCTTATCACTAGGGATTGTAGTTTAAGATGACTAGCTAGGGTAGAATCTGTTTTGATGGGATTTATGGTTTTCCTAAAGCAGTCTTAGCTTTTTCTTTTTTTTCCCATCAATCTTGAAACACCACTTAAAAAAAAAAAACTGCTCAATTGGTATAGTTTTGTCTTGGCCAGAACTTTGCATTCATTCTTTTTCTGAAACATAAAACAAAGGCATGCTTAATCCTTCTTACGTTGGACTCAACCAGTCCTATGTGAGTAAGATCCTTTGTAAAATTTGAAAATGTGTATTTTTAATGCATCAGTACCAAGAAAGAGTCCAAATATTTACAAGCAGCTGTCATCCTAACAGAAAAATACAAATATTATGTATGATCAAGAACAATTTTTACTCTTTTGATTTATCCACACTTTATCAGTTTTTGAAGCTTTCTCTTCAGCAGGTTCAGGAACTATCCATCACTTTAAGCTCAGTTGTTGGCAAGACAATTGACATTTTAAAATAATTGCTCAAATAATTAAGTTGTCCTTTAGAGAATTCTTCTTAATGTGTAACTTTCATTTAATTTTTTTCTATATTTAGCTTCGGAAGGAAATTGTAGAGGTTCAGTCTGCAATTACTATGGTTAAAAAGCATCATGAAGAGGAGGATGAAGAAGAGGAAGAAGATGGGACAACAAAAGATACCAACTTGCCCAATTACCTGCTTGGCAGTCTGAGTACTGATTTTAGGGTGCATACCTCTTTGTTGTCAAGCCAACTAGAACTTCATTCCAGAGAGGAGAAAATCAACCAAATTATATTACTGAAAGTGGGTGAATTTTTTCTTTATCCCCGAAAATTTCTAAAACTTTCTGTGAGGTGTTTTGCAAAGGCTCAAATTGAAATCTAATGCCAATGAAATGATGTTTTTTAAAGTTCAAAGAGAAATATCCAGGGGGCTAGCATCCATGTTCTTTAAACACAGCTTGTAGCCAAGAGTTGTTTTCATCCATTTGGAGTGGGTTCTTTGATACTAGGTTTTCTAAAGAGCCCCCTCCACTGGCTAACACCACAAACCCTTTTTCTACTTAGATCTTAGGGAAACTCAAGTATAAAAGAAATCCTTGAATTCCACTTTCTAGGTAACCCAAATGTCAGTTAGGACCTCCTTGTAAGATGTGATTGCTTATCTATCTCCTGAACTTTGGGAAATGCAATTTCCTCTTTAAGATTTCTATAAATTCTGGGGCTCAGGGAAAATATATGGTTTCCTTTAGGCTTTAAGCCCCTACTCCTTGCTTTCAACTAAACAAGACAGTTTCAGAACACATCTGTACTACTGAAGGTTTTTGAAAATTCAGTGGCTGAGATTGCACCAATATAGATGGTTTGAAATTTAATGTTTGGCCATTTCTGTTGCTGAAAGTCCTCCAGCTGTAGCTGCACTTTGAGTTCTAGCCTCCTGCCATGCTGCTCTGTTCTCTCTTCCTGTCTTTTTCTCTTCTTTGTTTCTTCCAATATCTGAAATTCCTATGCATTTGTACTGAAAACTGTTTAGTTTATCTTTTGATGCTCAGATTTGCTGACCCATGCCGTCAGTGTCTCACCTTCCTGCTGCTTTATTAAGGCCTTTTTCCTACAAGAAGGTAATTTTGGCCTAGGAGAAATTCTGGTCCCAGCTGT
Organism: Sus scrofa; assembly: GCF_054392235.1. NCBI lineage: Eukaryota > Metazoa > Chordata > Mammalia > Artiodactyla > Suidae > Sus > Sus scrofa. Next base: position 137,784,022 of record NC_139396.1, on the reverse strand, counting down.
TAAAATCATTTTTCTATCCTACTTTAATGGTTTTTGTCTTCAGCAAGATAGATATATAGACTGAGCTCTGATGATAAAATAAAGGCAACTTTTAGCTGACCCATTATTCTACTCATCAGCAAAACTAGAGGCAATCCAATTGGCCCTGGGATTGCCTTGTAATTGGTTGATCCAGCTGGCCAGCTTGGATTCCCTTTCTACCTGAAAATGACCTGCCCATAGAGGAAGAATATTGTTTGTGGTGTGCTTCTCTGAAAGACTCCAGATCAACTTTATAGGCCATCTTTTCCTCACTCCATCCCTCCAACAACAGTTCCAAAAAAAAAGACATTTCCCAAATACTGAATATTGCTTTTTTAAAAATTTATGATGGATTTTTAAAGAACATACACAAAGGTAGAGAGAATAGCCCAAAGAGCTCCCAGGTATCCATTACCCACTTCAGCATTTATCAGCACACCTGCCCATTGAGTTACAACTTACATTTCTAGAAGCAGTTTGTATAGCATAACCATTATGCTGTTGCCTTAATCCTACCCACAGTGGGATACTGCTATCAATACTGAACCAAGAAATCACTTAATATAAACAATATTCTAGAAATTGCTTGTTTTATTATTATTAATAATAAATAAATATTTAAATTAGTATAATAAGCAATTATTAAATAAATATAACAAGCAAATATTACTATTGCTTATAATTTGTAAAATGGTTTTGGAGGGAAAGTAAAGCTGTAGAACTATGTTGCCAGCAAAGATATAATATGTGATATGTTCACAACATATTGATATTTCAGGATATTATTTACAAGGTGAAAACTACTTTCAACAGTGAGTTTGATGCTGCATATAAACAAAAAGAGTTTGAAATTGCACGTGTGAAGGAAAAAAATGTAAGAATTCAGGAAATTATTTTAGATCTGGAGTTGGAAGAATCAGTCTGGCAACCAGAATTTGAGGACTGTGAGAAGCCAGAGAGAACCCTTGTTGTGAAAAGTAGTGAGGTACGATTATCCTCACATTATCCCTTCCCTCTTTCTCATGACATTTTCCGGACTCTTATTTATTCATCACGTTTTCACTACTAGAAGCAACTACATGAGGAGGCATTCTCCTCTATAAGTTAACAAAAATGGTTAACATAGCCCCAGCAGTAATGAGGATTTCTTTTATGAATCCCATGGAGTCCAAGGAAGATTTGAACACCGAGCCGAAAAAGAAGCAGAAACCACCCACAGGAGGCCTGTGAGAGTCCAGGAGGGCTCTATTTATCTCTTGACTCACTTCTCTCTGCGTTTCAGCTGCCTCCAGCAGTTTCTATGTTATATCTTCTACACTCAAGAGAGCAACTGGTCCAAACTGTAATTCCTTAGTACCAGTTCCAGATTCACCTGGGAAAGGGCTCCTTGGCCCAACTTGGGTCCAGCACCTGTATCCAGGGAGGCTGGGTCATATCAGGGGAATGAGGCTGATGGAGCGCCAGTAATAATCCACGTCATGAGAGCAGTATGGGTCCCAGAGAAAGGGGCTCACTGACAGCTTCCTTAAAACGTGGCACAGAGGCAGTTACAAGTAAATGCTTAAAGAAAACAATTCAAATATAACCATATTTCACTTATAAAAAGTAAAAAATGCTAGAGAATATGCAAAGAGAATACCATTGCTCACACAAAACCATCTTGATTACATTGGGGCAAAAGACAATAGTGTTGCTTCAAAGTAATAGCACTTACACAGTCGCTGTAATAAACAACCATCGATTTTTTCAGAGATCTCATTTTAGACCTCATTTTCATCCCAAGATAGGAAATTGATTGCAAAATCTGGTTCATCCCTCTATCTTTGTAATCCCTTCTAACCTCCTCCCATTGTGTGGAAGGGACGTGTGACTTGAATTTTGTAAGAATAACAGCAGGAAACTACATTTTCTCTTTCAGATTACTGCTCATAAACATATTAATCCATGGCAAAAATCCAAAACAGAATTGCTTGTGGCCCATGAAATGGAGCAGTCGCTTCTAACGAGGGTATGTGCGTTTGCTCAAACAGTTCCTAAGACCCTTTCTCCTTGAGGGATACTTGTTCCGAACTTGGTTGGATAGTCTTGTGCTTGTACTCCACTACAGAAACACGTGAAGGCATTCGTCGTGGTCAGAGGTCACTGGGATCTCAGTGGCCTCCCCCCCTCTATTCATGCCACTGCCTGCAGACATTCTAACATTAGGGTGGGGAGGGGAGGGCCTGCCCCTAGTGCCACTGGAGTGTCATATCTCTGTCTCAGTGACCCTCTCTGACCCTGTCTCTTTCCCAAGGGCTCCGACGCAAGACGCCGAGCCCTCATGGACATGATGGGAGGAGTTCTGGAAGTCAAGAAGGAAGACATTTTGAGAATGGTGAGATTCCTGGCCGTCCTTGTGGAAAGTGGGATGAGGTGGAGAGAGATACTTAAATGTGATCGTTTTTTTTTTTTTCAGTGTGAACCTGAGTTTTAGAAATTCTACAAACTGTTACATTTGGAATGGATGGGCAGTGGGGTCCTACTGTACAGCACAGGGGACTGTGTGATTGGGTCACTTTGCTGTACAACAGAAATTGAAGAAACATTGTAAATCAACTATACTTCAATTAAAAAAAAAAGAAGAAAAAGAAATTCTATAGCAACAAATATACAGCCTCTCCATACCTTATAAACATACCACATCAGGCAAATAAGAAGTTTGAAACCTCAGGCTTGCCTTCCAGTCTGACAAAAAGCAAACAAATGAACAGAAACAAGCAACCAATGGCTTTGGTCGTTAGAGAAAGCAGGGATAAAATCATACCTGTAATTCTTCAGAGACACCAAGAAACATTTCCTTTGATACCTGAAATAGGTATCCCTGGAGCACAGGCATAGTCCTAGCTATGAAGATAGCAACTCACACTTCTGAACTTGTCACCTAAGAGTCAGGGTACATCCCAAACTGCCCTCACTTAAGTCACAGAAAAACAGTTGTAAGATTTTTTTCATACCTTTTGATCAAAGTGTTAGGTCATTGCCTTGACAATGTGAAGAACTGTACCCTTTTAAAGGGCTCTTAAAAAAAAAAATGTAGCAATACCGAGTTTTACGATACTGCTTCGTTTATGTTTGACCTAGAATACATGCTTTCCTTTATATCCTCAGGTGATTCCTCAACCTGCTTTCATGGCAAAACCTGACGCTTTGTGGTCTGAAGAGGAAAGGAAACAATTCAAAGAATATGAGAAAAAAGTCAAGGATTTAAATGAAGAAAGAGATAAGTATAGAAAGGTCAGAAGAGCAAAGAATATAACTTACATTATCAAGGGTTTTGTTTCAGTATCTTTTCAAATGAAGTGTTCTTTATTTTCTCAGTGTCTTTATTTGCCTCAGGATGGTCTTTCAGCTTAAATTCTCAAGAGAATTTGAGGAAGCGAACGGAGCTAAGTTTAAAGACTTAGAGCAGTTTAAAATGAAAAGAACATACAGCAATTTTTAAAGTCTTATTGGTTTCAGCATTTCACATCATTACAGTTCATTTGGCCCTTCAGGAGTTCCCATCGTGGATCAGCAGAAACAAATCTGCCTAGCGTCCATGAGGATGCAGGTTTGATCCCTGGCCTTGCTCAGTGGGTTAAGGATCCGGTGTTGCCCTGAGCTGCGGTGTAGGTCACAGACATGGCTCAGATCCCGCATTGCTGTGGCTGTGGCGTAGGCCAGCAGCTGCAGCTCCAATTTGACCCCTAGCCTGGGGACCTCCATATGCTGAGGGTGTAGCCCTAAAAAAAAAAAAGACCATTTGGTCCTTCCTTCATTCTTCAGATATTTAATGAACACCTGTGATAGTGTTTTCAAGGCACTGCATTGAACTGCTCTACCTCCGTTTGAGTTGTATACTCTTTGTTTGATTTGCTCTCAATTTCAAGGGAAAAGGCTGGAGAGAAGAAAGACACAATCAATACAGTTCTAATTTGAGATTTTTGCCATACGGGTCTCCTACTTTTATCCTTCCATCGCAAAGAAACATTCACACATTAAAATTGCTTACAAGTATAATACAGATATAAAAGGTGATGGAATACAACCAAGTAAATAATATTTATTATTCTGTGAAGAAAGAAAAATCATTCGAGGCAGGAGTTTGTCAGCTTTATAGTGGCTGTGTCATAAACAGCTTCTTTGATCCTATTGTTGACCTGTTCCTGTTTTTATTTGCTGCAGTCCTCTAACTGTGCTCTTGCATTTATTCTAAGATACACTTACTGAAAGGCCAAAATGAGTACTCTTGAAAGCAATAAATATTTCAAGGAGTTACAGAGTATAGATGCCCAAAGTGGTGGCATTTACTCCATGGTCTTGCTTTGTAAAATAGTCTGCTGCCTGCACCTTCACCCAGCGCTCCTTGGCCATCCTCACCTGGTTAAACCTCCAGTCCAGTTCAGCATACTGCAGGGTTCTTACCTCTTTCCCTCAGTTAATATTTAGATCTCCTTTTTCAGGGCAAATTCCAGTTCCCAAAATATAAATATATTTATTCATTTTATCAGTCCTACAATATGTATAAAATACCTCTACCAAAACAAATATAGTCAGTTGATAGTTGATATATATATATATATATATACATATATATATATATACATATATATATATATATATAGTCTTTTTTAGGGCCACACCCTCGTCATATAGAGGTCCCCAGGCTAGGGGTTGAATCAGAGCTACAGCTGCCAGCCTACACCACAGCCACAGCAAAGTGGGATCCAGGCCACATTTGTGACCTACACCACAGCTCACAGCAACACCAGAGCCTTAACCCACTGATCAAGGCCAGGGATCGAACCTGCATCCTCATGGATACTAATCAGATTCATTTCTGCCTTGCCACAATGGGAACTCCATGGGAACTCATGGATGCTAGTCAGATTCCTTTCCACTGAGCCATGATGGGAACTCTGATAGTTGATTTTAAAATTTCTTTTCACCTCTTTTTTTTGGGGGGTGGGGGGCTGCTCCCATGGCATGTATCAGTTCCCAGGCCAGGGATCAAATCTGCACCATAGCAGTACCAGAGCCACAGCAGTGACAAAGCAGGATCCTTAACCTGCTGAACCAGCAGGAAGCTTCACCTCTTTTTGTTGTTAGGATATTTCCCACTGAGGGTGGAACTTTTGCATATTATATTCAGAAATTATTTGGACTAATCTTTTTTTCTTCCTCTGTGTTTATAACATTATCAATGTGATGTAAAGTTTTTCATGCAATTGTGTTCTTATTTGAGGGGGAAGGGGCAGATGTGTCTTCTGATTTTATGATTTTCTTTGGTTTCTGCAGGACCCTTAGCCCTACTTCTTACTTCTTTCCCTTCATCCCCAAGTCTTCAAGGGGCACCACCCTCTTCCAAGCTGCCTTGCTCCCCACCAGAAGCAGTATCAACTGAGACTGTACCTTTGCCCTTTCAAGTCCCTTTACAATTTTTCCAGGAGCTCCACAGCTCCAACTTCCAACACCACCACAACTCCCACCCTAATCCAAAACTGTCATCTTTCACATGATTTATTGCATTAGTTTCCCTGCTCTACCCCAATCCCTGTGCACCATCCCATTTTATCTGTTAACACTCCTCCCTTGGGTAACTGTGGTAACTATGCCAGCTCCCCTGCCCTCTTTGGTGTTTCTCAAAGATGACTCCAAAACTCACAGCTCATCCTTGCCACAGATGCTTGACATGCCGTAGCCTCTGCCTAAACTGCCCTCACCCCATTTAGCCACACACCTGGCTGTCTCACCTCCTTTGGATTCCTACTCAGTTGTCACCCCATCTCCCTGTGGCAAGCTTCCTCCCTACCCAGTCCTTGTCTGTCCCCCTCACCCTGCTTTAGAGTACTTATCCCACCTATTCTTTACTTGTTCTTATTACCTGCCTCTTCCACTGGAACATGAGGGAAGAGAGTTGGTCTGTTTTTTCATCACTATATTCCAAGTTTTGAGAACTATGCTTGACCCATAATAAACACTCAATAAATATTTCTTGAATAAATGGATGGATTTATTGACCCTGTCATGTGTCACTTTCCTAAGGCCTGGGGATTCACAGTTGAAAGGATATAGCCTTTGCCCTCAGGAGTTTTCAGTCCAATCAGCTAAAACAATACCTTCTTGAACTGCAAGCCATTTCCTTTCAGGGTTGGGAGAAATTTTTGTTGTAATGGATTCTGCATTGTTTGTGCACACCTCCTACTTAGTCTTCTGTCTCTCACCTTTCCTTCTTATTTCTCAGTATCTGATGCAGAAATTTTTAGACAAAATTAGATTTTCCCAGGAATGTTTGAGGAAAAGTGACATGTGTTTTTTTAATGAATACTCCTTGAGATCCCCCTATGTGCCCTATGTTAGATCCCAAGGGGCACGTGACAAGTAGACAGAGCCCTCAACCCTCACTGTGTTCACTATCTGGTGGGGAAGGGCATTATATATATATTAGCTGGACAGTCATAAAATAATTATTTAACTATAAACTAGTAAATCAGAAAGGATAAGTTCAAGTGCCGTCTATAAAAATAAACACAGAGGCACTGACTTAGATTGGGGTCTCCATCCCTTCACTGCTGTAAGTGCTGCAGCTAAAGGCTTATAGCTGAGACCACTGGAGCCTTGTCCTTGGCTGACTACAGGGGCATCATTGTCTAGAGACACTGCTAGGTTATACCACCACAACAGCCAGCGATAAGATGGGGGATACAGAAGATCACCCCCTAGACCCAAGTTGGGATAGCTCAGCAGAGCCTCTCTGTTACCCTGGGAATCAGACCATGGCTGGGCCATCTGAGAGCATGTTATAGTTCACCACCTGCCTCTTCCAGCCTGTTTCCCTCAAACCTTTACAGGTGTCTTCAAAAGAGCACTCCCTCCAGAGAGAATGTGCACTAGAATCCTGTGACAGACTTTGCTTCTAAGACTCATGATAGCGTTTTCCTTTCTCAAGGAAGGTTCCTTGAGAAAGTGGCATCTGTGCTCACACTGAAAGAGTGAGAAAGAATGAACAGGTTGAAGAGTGAGGAAGGGAGAGCAGAGAGATGGAAAAGCTTGGCAAAGAGTCCACAGTGAGAAGAGTGTGGGGCATTGAAGAACAAAGCAAAAGGCTAGTTTGATATTACAAAAAGTTGCTTTCAAATCAGAGAGCATCAAAAGCCTGAAATCTCAGTGTTTTAAAGAGGGTGGTTTGGCGCCCCTTGGACAACCTGGCCTGAGCAGGCTGAGTTTTTGGCCATTTGCCATGTGGTGATGTGTCTGTTATCCAGAAACACCTGAACCTCATAAACAACTGCTAGGGGACCACAATCTGAGGGGTTTTTCCATTCCTACAAGATAGTGTCATAAATTATAATAAGCAAATTGACCCAGTGTGTGTGTGTGTGTGTCTTATTTTTAATATTTCCTCATAGCTTAACTAGCCTAATTTAGGTGGTGTTTCTCCTTGCATCATGTATTTCTATATGTTTTGTTAAAATTCCTTTTCCATAATCTTCCCAGGGTTAGCCTCTTCCTTTATTAAACCAGCATAGAAAGAACTTATGGGTGTTTTTAAAATAAATTTAAAATATTAACAGCATTATATCATCATAGTTATAATTTTATTCAATTAAGAATTATTGGAGTTCCTACTGTGGCACAGCGTTGATCCATGGCCCAGTGCATGAGTTAAGGATCCAGCATTGCCACAGCTGTGGTGTAGGTTGCAACTGTGGCTTGGATTCCATCCCTGGCCCTGGAACTTTAATATGCTTTGGAGTGGCCAAAAAAAAAAAAGAATTATGAATGTGTGCTAAAACTGGGTGGATAAAAGTTTGACAAGGAACAAGATTTTTATATAGTCTCTAAGTATTTTCCCACAAATTGATTACAAATGGAAAAACTGTAAATGTACAATAGAGAAACTGACAGACACTCCTTAATCCAGTGATCTGCACTTAACATCAGCCAAAGTGAAACAAAGCAACATCCTATCTCCTGAGGTGGTGAGTTAGGAAGGACACAATACGATTTATGTAATGATCCTGCTAAAAGTGTATACACTGGTCTGAGCATGAGAAAACACCAGACAGACTTAAACTGAGTGAAAGTCCCTAAAATAACTGGCCTGTATCCGAGTGTCTTCAGCTTATTCTCAAATGATTGAGAAAGAGGGATGGGGGCAAAGAGAGAGGTGGTGAGGAAGAGAGAAAGAGGGAAACAGGGAGAGAGAAAGAGAGAGGATGGGGGGAAGGGAGGGAAGGAGATTGAGCAAGTGATAAAGCAAATGAGGCAGCATTTTAACAATTGATTAATTTGGTTAAAATATATGGGAATTTTTTTGTCCTATTCTTGCAACTTTTCTGTGAATTTGAAGTTATATCAAAATTTTAAAGTTACCAAAAATGTTTAAAAAATAGTTTGTAACAGTGTGTCTGGGATTGATCTACAGAGGTTGTTCTCCCTAAAAATATAAATGTATAGCTTTCCACTTACCTATTGTGTGTTTGGTTCTAGGTCTTGGTGGAATTTTTAAAAAGGAGGTGGGACTTTTTTCCTCTGATATAGGAATTTTTTGTAGGGATAGAACATACAGAAAACAAGAGGGAGAATAAATACATAAATATTATATATAGTTCACCCCTGAACAACTTGGGGGTTGGGGCATTGACCCTCCTCACAGTCAAAAATCCAAGGGTAACTTTACTGCTAGCCCTCCACATCCACAGATGGGGTAGTACTATAATATATATTTATTGAAAAAAAATCTATAAATGAACAGGTGCATTTCAAACCCATGTTATTCAAGCACCAAGTGTATTCATGACTTTTTTTTTAAATCAAGATTTCTTAGGGCCAAATTGTGTGCCTGGAAATTTCTGTCCTATATAGAATCAGAATTTTCTAGAAAGATTTGTTGCAGTTTGTTTTACTAGGCCTCTGTCTGCTTGCATCATTAGCCCTGATTACTGAGGGTTTTTTTGTTTTTTTTATTCCAGTGTGATCTTTTTTTAAGCAAAAATTTCAGATGCACAATATGAGAGACCCAGGAGTAACATCTCCAGTTGCAGGGGGTGCCCAGAATACCTCCAAGGCCTGCCTTCCACCTGCCCCTTCCTTTTGAGAAAATGTAAAAACCACTTTCTAGGAACATTTGATTAACATTAACTTCACCGTTGATTTCCTTTCAGTCATTAGAAGCAGAAATGAAGAAACTTCAAAACTCTATTCAAGAAAACACACAGAATTTTGATGAACATTTGAAAAAACTCTTCGAAAGGAGAGTGAAAGCAGAGATGGTTGTCAACCAGGTAAATAAAAACTTTTTACTTATATGACTCATTCTTTTTTTTGCCTTTTAAGGCCACATCTGTGACATATGGGGTTCCCAGGCTAGGGGTCCAGCTGGAGCTACAGCTGCCAGCCTATGCCACAGCCACAGCAACACCAGATCCGAGCCACATCTTCAACTTACACCACAGCTTATGGCAGCACCGGATCCTTAACCCACTGAGCAAGGCCAGGGATCAAACCTGCAATTTCATGGTTCCTAGTCGATTTTGTTTCCGCTGCACCACAGTGGGAACTCCCATGACTTTTTCTTTTAAGGAGCCTCCAGGGCTTCTCATTGTTCTTAAGATAAAGACCAACACCCTGTCTGACACCAAGGCCCTGCACTCACTGGCCCTGACTCCTGCTCTGCCTCATCTGTGCCCCCTCCCCACTCCTGCTTCTCTTGGGCCTGGTTCACCCCTCCTTCCTCCCAACTCTGCCAGTAATACTCTCTGCCAACTTCTTTGCTTCCTCAGCTATATCTATTCATCTGTCAGATGAGTAGGTTAGATCTTCTTGTTATATACTCTGTTTTTTTACTTTCTATCCCTTATTAAAACTTAATTTTAATTTATATGAGATTACTTTTTAATGCTCCCAAGACTTATACACTCCATGAGGTTAGGGACTGTGTCTGTCTTGTGCATCCTTGTATTTCCAGTAACTAGCAAAGCACTGGGCTCAAACTATATTTTGAATGAGTAAATAATCCACCTGCTCCAAAAAGACCAGATGAAAAATCTGGCTTAATTTGATTTGGCAGGAGTTCCCATCACAGCTCGGTGGTTAACAAACCCAACAAATATCCATGAGGATGCAGGTTCGATTCCTGGCCTCACTCAGTGGGTTAAGATCTGGCGTTGCCATGAGCTATGGTGTAGGTCGCAGATGCAGCTCGGATCCAGCATTGGTGTGCTGTGGTGTAGGTCAGCAGTTGTAGCTCTGATTCAACTCCTAGCCTGGGAACCTCCATATGCCAATACTTAACCCACTGAGCGAGGCCCACGTCCTCATGGATACTAGTCAGGTTCATTACTGCTGAGCTACAACGGAAACTCCGAGACTTTTAAAATGTGACAATTTTCTAATAGACAAGTTATACAATAGTGCCTAGAGATACATATTTGGATAATAATACTACAGAGAAACACAAGGGAGTTATTACTATAAAAGTCAGGACAGTGGTTATTATTGGGATTGACTATGGTGGGGACACATGGAAAGGGCTTTAGGCAGTGAAGTTCTAGTTCTTTAACTGAGCAGTGATTACTAGGGTGTTTTGCCTTTATAATAACTAACCTGGACCATACATTTGCTTTAATGTAAATACACTATGTAAATAAACTATGTATATATTTTATGCAACATTAAAAAATTGAAAAAGGTAAAAATAACAGTGTAGTTATTGCAACAGTTTATATTCCCTTCTTTTTAGAAAGAATTTCTCTTCCTTTTATATTATAATCTTGCTTGATGAATGCCTAGTCTTTATGACCCTCAGTGGAAAATTCTTTCTCAGGTAGAGTTTTGATCATTCCCCTCCTTTTAAATACTTGTACAGGAGGAATTGAAGATAAACAACCTTGTTTTTTCTTTACTGTTGGATGAAGAAATAAGCTCCAGAGAAACATTCTTGAACAACTACCTTACACGGAAGCAGGAGGAGAAAGTAAGTACGGTGCCTGATTTCCGAGCACAAGCATTTTCTGACAAATGCTTACACACCTAGACCTTCCTTCCTTCAATATTCCTGCAACTGTGTATGTTGTCTCCCTGACTGGGACTTTACTCCAGGGTCAGGTAAAAGCACCCACTCCAGTCTGTTCATAACGTTATGTGATTCTGCGCCTGCAGTCATTTAGTCAGAAGAACTGTGTGACATTCATATGACAAATGGTTTATAAAATGAGGCCATGTGGCTTCATACTTGAAAGAACCTGCTTTTAACCAATAACTGGCTGTGGGATCTTGGGCAAGACATAATGGGAAATATTGTTCTCTCAGGACCATTTGGCACCATAAATTTCACTAAATGCATAAGTAGTGAGTTAGCTTATAGAATGAAAAGCTGTCATATTCTGAAAATCTCTATCTAATCAGTAGAGCATGAATATATATGTTTCATTAAAGAGACAATGAATACAAAATGCTTGCCACATGATAATTTTCAAAAGATGTCACCTTTTATTAGTGGTATTAATAAAGGACATTTATGAAAGAATAAAGTATCATATGACATATGTACTTATTTTCTTATGAGATCACATGCAAAACACCTTCTAAATACAACCCTTCTCATAACAACCCTACAGAGGATGGAATTTCTTTTTTTTTTTTTTTTTTTCGAACCAGCTGTGCCGTGTTGTGTAGACAAAATAACCCTTTGACAGACCGATCGGATCACCTTTTTGACCTGTTGATTCCCCACGACGTCAGCGAGACTTCAGCTGTTCCAGTGGCTCGGGCTTCTGCTTGTTTCTTCCTTCTCCCCATCCTCCTTTTGTGGTTGATCTGTTGTGCGGGCAATATTCCAAAGTAGAGAGATGGGAGTAAAAGACAGAAAAGCACGCTCACATATACGCCCCACCAGAGGGTCAGACCGGTCCTACGCCCTCCTTCCTTCCTCCTCTTTTTTTTTTTTTTTTTTTTTTGGCTATTTCTTGGGCTGCACTCGCGGCATATGGAGGTTCCCAGGCTAAGGGTCTAATCGGAGCTGTAGCCACCGGCCTACACCAGAGCCACAGCAATGGAATTTCTTTTACAGGTGAGGAGTCCGTCTCAGAGGTACTGGTAACAGGCCTAAGTCACTCACTAGTGTGTAGCAGAAGAAATTGGAACTGCAGGGAAAAAAAAAAAAAAAAAAAAGACCTTCCAAATTAGAATAAGCAGGCTATTTAGAGTGTGGTATAGTAAGGGCACTTGCGTATGGCAGACACTCAAAGGCAGGCAGGGGAATGGGAAAGCTTTATAATGAAAAGAAGGAAGGGCCTCAGGTGAACCCTGATTGCAGCTGACATGGGAAAGCATGGGGCAACTTAATTAGAAGCTGGGCAACCTATGTGATTGGTTTGGGAAGCAGATCTGGCTTTCTCTGGTTAGTCCTAAGTTCAAAATAGTGGCAAAAATTAGGAAAGCTGAAAGTTATTGACCAAGTCCTGATGATTTAGGACAGATTGCTACGGTGGTTGTGGTTCAGCTTCCTGGCTGGTTGCAGGTTGTTGGTCAGAGTTCTGTTTTCATATATTGTCTGGCCATCATCCATTTATATAGTCAGTCTCTCAGACCCCCCGGTCCATGTGACTCCTGAGTCTGTGCAATTTCACCATTCATCCATACCGCCCTGCCAAGAATGCAGTGTGCTCCACAGTCACACTCACACCCAGACCTGGCCATGCTTCAAAACCAGTGATTAGATGTTTGTCCTTTCAAAGTCTCTAGTCGGTTTACTTTCTTCTATGAATGTTATCTGTAATCAATACTTCACATTTATCTTGTACTAGGCAATTTTTTGTTCATTTTAGTGTTCCCAATATTTTTGTTTATCTTGAAAAATCTCCAGTCCCAATCTTCTCTTCCTAATATTATTACAGAGCCAGACAGCAGAAGTCGTCCGGAAATCAAGAGAAGACCTTGATGTGTACAAGGAACACTATGACAACTTACTGGCAGAAGACAAAGTGAGACCTATTGTCTCATCCACTCACCAATGCAGTAGAGTTGCTGCTGCCTGGATTTGGGCAAGATTATAAGGGATATGATTTAATTTCCTCATAGATTTTTCTTCTGTAATTTACAGTTATAGGTGAACTTCATTCAGTATCACTGCATATTCTAAAACTCATTGTGTAAAATAAATTTTCGTAAACTTCTCTGGTTTAAGCTTTCTCTTATACAAAAAAAGAGAGAGCTCATCTAGACTTTAGGGCATTTAAAACTTCAGTTGCAAGCCCCATTAGTTGGTTATGAAGTCAGTTTAGTAGGCTATGACTAGCAGATTTGTAATGGAAAAGAATAGGATAGAAGAGCAAACAGAAGAGTAGAATGGGATAAAATAGAGGTACCTTGCATGTTTCACCAGTAAATCTTACTTTGTGAAATGTCAGTTCCGAGTGATTTCTAAGACCTCTTATATGAAATAATATTTTTAATTTACTGAGGTGCTTTGAATAGTAACTTTTTGGCAGTCCCCGTCATGGCGCAGTGGAAACGGATTTGACTAGTAATCATGAGGTTGTGGGTTCAACCCCTGGCCTCGCTCAGTGGGTTAAGGATCCGGCATGGCCATGAGCTGTTGTGTAGGTCACAGATGCGGCTCGGATCTGGCGTTGCTGTGGCTGTGGCTGTGGCTGTGGCCAGCAGCTACAGCTCCTATTAGACCCCTAGCCTGGGAACCTCCATATGCCACAGGTGAGACCCTAAAAAGACAAAAAGACAAAACAAAACAAACAAACAAAAAAGTAAGCCTTTTAGAAATCTTTGCACAGTGAATGGTCACCTTCCCACAAGTCTATTTATAAACCAAGTTTTCATGGACCTATAAAATCAGTGATACAACTCTCAATCTTAAATAGTATTGTCAACAAATAAAAGGCTTCTGAAAAAAGTTGTAATCCTGACAATGATATGTTTTTTCCTTAGGTTCTGGATCGTAGCTTTAAAAAGGAGTTTTCTGAAATTCCCAGTCATCAGGTGGATATACTATACAAACTGTTTAAACGCCGACCAAGGTTTGTTTCTCCTTTGCTGTCATGTTTCTAAGAAAAAAAAAAATGTGTTATTAGACTTCAGCTTTTTCTCCCAATTGGTTGGTAATATTCAGTGTAGCATCTTTTTATATGTGAAAATGCTCAAGTGTCTTGATCATAATTCACGGTATTTAAAGATTATTTTTATGTCTTACTGTAGGTCGTGACTAATGATTTCATTATTTAAAAACAGTTAAGTATCTAGGTAATCATAGTGTTATTATAGATTCTATTTTACACACAAAAATAGTTCTTCCTAAGTCATGGATGACAGGCAGATTTTTAAACTGTTTTTCCTAAGATGTGTTCACCAAGTATGAGTCCCTTGTGATATGAATTGTAATTACACATTAAAGGCTTCCAGGACAAAATAAGTGTGAGGAAATACTGGTTGAAAAAGAAAAAGTTGAGTGGAAGTTTTCTTTAGTGAGGAACTTTTCAGAAATTGTAGTCTTTGCATCCCCAAGTATAAGAAATAGAGTAAGCAGTGTTTTCCAGATGTTTTCGACCACAAATCCCCTTCTTTGGAGCATCTCATGTGAGTGTATTCAAGACAAAGTTTGAAAAATGCCAGAATAAATGATTGAAAGTAATCATTATCAAAAGATTTGTTTTTTCTATTTTTTTTTTTTTTTTTTTTTTTTTAGGGTCGCACCCATGGCATGTGTAAGTTCCCAGGCTAGGTGTCAAATTGGAGCCACAGCTGCCAGCCTACACCACAGCCACAGTAACGTGGGATCCCAGCCATGTCTGCGACGTACACCACAGTTCATAGCAACATTGGATCCTTAACCCAAAGAGCGAGGCCAGGGATCGAACCCTCATCCTCATGGTTCCTAGTCAGGTTTGTTAGCCACTGAACCACAAGGGGAACTCCCCAAAAGAGTTTTAAAATATCTGATTTTTATACTTAGAGTAGCATAAGAATTACATTTCACAGACTTTCAGATTTTTATCAATTCAGATTTCCGTAATTTTTAATCAAGCATAATATAAAAATCATGGAGTTTGTCACCAATGTATGGGCTCATTTGTATCTGAGATACAAACTCATTCTCTCACCTTTGGCAGGTTGTATGCAACCTGAGGAATTCAACCTAGAATAAGCCTTATATCTTGGTTTCCCTATTTTTAGAGGAGAGAGTTTTATAAACCTATGAAGAAAGAAATGAGACTCCCATATATTGGGAGGCAGCAGTGGAAAAAGCTTAAGTATCATCCAAAAGAATTAGCTTTAAATCCAAGCTCCACATCTGTCAAAGCTGTGGCCTTGGCCAGTCGCTTCTCTCAGAGCTTCACTTCCTTCATCTAGAGAAAGAGGATAACAATACTAACCTCACAATGTGTTGGAAAGCACCTTGAAAGTGAGTGTCTAGTACAAACCTCTGTACCCTCCTCTTTCCCAGCTGCAGCCCAAGGATACAAAACTAATCCACTAATGTAGATAAAAAGGGGTGCTTCTCTAGTTGCACATATATCCGAACATCTTCCAGGCTACTCACCTGCAACAAGGATACCAGCAGGGAATGTGTGGAACAGAACCTCACTTCTCTCAGGCATTTACTCGTCTGCTTAAAATGCCCAGAAGGGAACTGTTTTCTAATGCATATAAAGCTGCCAGTGCTGACAGCAGTTGGGGACATCAATAGTCCAGCCAAGGTCATGTCCTGGGGATCAAGAGAGGACGGAAGAAAGTCCAAGTGGCTGCTTTTCGCTTTAGGGTAATCCACCTTTAATGCTTTTCTCTTTAGGGTAATCCACCTTTAGGAAGCATCATGCAGTGTTACATCTATGCTAAGGGTTATATTATTTAACAGTAAGTTTGTGTGTGTGAGAATATGAAAGGTTGATACGCTTTTATTGGTAATACCAGGATTCACAGACAGAAAGTGCACGCAGATACAACCAGTCTTGTGCCTTTTGGAGAACGACCAGGATCTGGGAAATTGAATAAGGATGCCTTTGCCCAGCTAATGAAAGCCATGGATGACTTGGACAATATTAATAACATGCCAGAAGGCTTGGACCCCTCGGTCTGGGAGCATTTCTGCGTGACCAGACGAGCAAAAGTGGAAAATGAACAGAAAGTATATAATCACATTTTATTATTTTATTTCCTTTCATTTCATTTAGTGTACTAGCATAAAATATTATGGTGGTCAGTGCTTCTAGAAAAGCTAATTATTTCAGTTTTCCTGCTAGTAATATTAATAATAATGATGAAGTAATAAAATATTAATCTTAGTCCTATTGAGGACTAAGTACAGGCCTGGATTTGTAGACCCACATTGTCCAAAATGATAGCCACTAGCCACACGTGGTTATTTTTCATTTGAAATAAATGTGGACAAACTTAATTGAGATATGCTGTAAATGGAAAATACACACAGATTTAGAAGACTGTAAAAAAAAGAATGGTAAATGTGTCAACATTTTTTATACTCTATATGTTGAAATTATAATGTTTTGAATACATTGTGTTAAATAAAATAGTAAAATTAATTTTACCTGTTTTATTTCACTTTTATAATGTGGCTTATACAAAATTTAAAATTACATACATGGCCTGTATTGATGTACACATGGCATTTTTCTTAGATAACACTGTTGTAAATACAACTTCCCTTCTCCTGCCTGCTCTGGTGTTGAGTAGCCCTCATCTCTTTTTGCATAGATTAGAATGATATATTACCAAAGCCCAATTTATGGTTTCACTAAGATATTTTTTTTACAGTAACAAAAGGTAGCGATTTGAGAATCCTTCCTCTTGTAGCTTTTTTTTTTTTTCTAATGACCACGCTTGTGGCACATTCCATGGGCAAGGGGTTGAATCGGAACTGCAGGTGAGACCTACACCACAGCCACAGCAACATCAGATCTGGGCTACATCTGCAACCTACAACGTAGCTTAATGGCAACCCCAGATCCTTATCACACTGAGTGAGGTCAGGGATCAAACCCACATCCTCATGGAGACAGTGGTCGGGTCCTTAACCTGTTGAGCCACAACGGGAACTCCTTCTCTTGTTGCTTCTTGACCAAACCCTGCCTCCCCTCCCCCAAATTCCCTAAATTCAGTGCCACTTGTGTCAGGCTGGTGTATTTTCATTAAGTATCTATGATTGTAAAATTTTATCTAAGATGATCAGACATAAGAAAAATTCTATGGGAGTTCCCATCGTGGCACAGAGGAAATGAATCCGACTAGGAACCATGAGGTTGTGGGTTCGATCCATGGCCTCCCTCGGTGGGTTAAGGATCCAGCGTTGCCTTGAGCTGTGGTGTATGTTGCAGACGCAGCTTGGATCTGGCGTTGCTGTGGCTCTCATGTAGGCTGGCAGCTCCAATTAGACCCCGAACCGGGAACCTCCATATGCTGCGGGTGCGGCCCTAAAAGGACAAAAGGAGGAAAAAGAAAAATTCTAGTTGCTTGCATATTGACTTTCAGTGAGAAGCAAATTTGATAGTTTTCTAATTACTCATGGGATGTACCATTTAAGTTTTAGATCTCTTATATTACATAAGGTCAGGGATTTAAATTTTTGTTTTTCTTAGAAAGATGGGAATATTAAGGTTATGTAACAAAGTTAAAAGATATATATTTCCTGGAGTTCCTCCTGTGGCACAATGGGTTAAGAATCAAACTGCAGCAGCTCAGGTCATTGTGGCATGGGTTTAGTCCCTGGCCTGGCACAGCGGGTTGAAGGATCTGGCATTGCTGCAGCTGTGGCGTAGATTGCAGTTGTGTCTCAGATTCAATCCATGGCCTGGGAAATTCCATATGCCAAGGGTGGGGCCATAAAAAAAAAAAAAGAGGTGTATTTTCTTAAGTTCTTTAAAATTAGTTTGCCTTTATTTCTAAAGTTCCATATGTTCTGAGATGTTTGTGGTTTGATTTCTTCAGGTAAAGCAGAAAGCAGCTGGCTTAATGGAAATGGTGGCTTTCCTCCGGAGGAGAACAGAAGATGATGAGAGGGTGCAACAGGAAATTGAAAAAGTGCTCCATGAGCTCGTCCTGTAATTTGAATCTTTCATTCACTATCATTTATTCAAAATCTGAGCTAAGGCTGAGTTAGGTTGTGTTATCATGGGGGCGGGGGAGAATGCCGACTCACTGATTTACAGTTCCAACAGACTTACCTACTCATGGCTTTGTAACTTCTCTTTGAGAAAGTGCATTTTGTTATATAAGACATTATTTCTCTTTTTTGTTCTTGTGTTGTTTTCTTTGTTTTGTTTTGTTTCTGGCTGCGTCCACAGCATGTGGAATTTCCTGGGTGAGGGATCAAATTCGCACCACAGCAGCAGCCCAAGTCACCATAGTGACAACGCCAGATCCTTAACCTGTTGCTCCACAAGAGAACTCCAAGACCTTATTTCAGAATGAAATTTACCTACGTGCTCCACTGTTCTTATTGTAGATGGTCAAGGTTTTTTTTCACTTTTCAATTTTTTTCATTTTTTAAAATTAAAGTATTAAATGTTATATTTACAATATGATTTTGCAATATAAGATAATGTAATATTTAAAATATTAGTTTCAGATGCACATCATAGTGATTTGATTGTCTCTAATTACACAGTGATCTCCATAAGTCTGGTTACCATCTATCATCATACAAAATTATTACAATATTATTGACTATATTCCTATGCTGACTTATTTAACAAATAGGCAAGTTTTGGAAAATCTTTTAGTTTAATCTCCTTCCACATAAAAACGCAAAGAGTACGTTTCTGCCAGTAAGTACTTTTGGGCTCAAGCCACCCAAACAAACTCTGTGAAAAATTAAGCAGATATCCCCAAATTTCCATGTAGACACCTAAGCAGCTAATTTTTTTCAAAGGGAATTTATATTCCCTGAGTGACTAGGATACTGTTTTAAGTCTTTGCTTCATTTTTGGCCATATTTACACCCACATTGATAAATACTTCTCAAATGTTACCAAATTCATCATTAAACATCATTTTCGGATGTAGGCAATAAATAGGAATATGAATTACCCCAAAATAGATTTGATAAGTAGCATGCAGATTAAACACTGTTAATATAATCTCAAAGGTCAATACACAAAGTCTCACAACTATTAATAGATTTGTTATTTGTAGCATTTCTATTTTCTTCTACTTACAGTCAAAACCATATGAGTCTTTATGAAGTAAAACTTTATGAATGTGTTTCTGTCTGTACTATTCTTTGAGCAGCCCAAGGGTGATTTCGTATCAGTAAGAAGAGGTATCATAGGGACCTTTAGGAAAGCTTGTTTTCCTTCAGCTTAGGGAAAGTTAAGTTTGAATTTTGAATTTGTATACCAGATACATTTTATTAAATTTATATATCAGATGATAGGTGAAATCTGGAGTATAAATATATTACAACTGTTTACTTTGAAATCTTCTTCAATTTAGACTACAGGAAGACAAAGTGAAATTCCAGTTGAATTTGACAATCCAGATCCTCCTTAAACAAGGACAAGTAGAGCTGGAGAATTTCCAGTTCCTGCTGGAGTATCCTGATGCAATCCTCATCAACAAGAACATAATTGAAGACTTGAATTCTGTGATTCGGGTAATTAGCATGTTTTAAGGAGGAAAAAAACAACATATCACCTACCGTACCAAATATTTTTCGTATTCTCCCCATGTCTATGATAAATTATTCATTCAGTTAACTCTGGCTGTACGTTAGAATTACCTGAAGAATGGAGTTCCCGTTGTGGCACAGAGGAAATGAATCCAACTAATAACCATGAGGCTGCGGGCTGATCCCTGGCCTTGGTCAGTGCGTTAAGGATCCCGCGTTGCCATGAGCTGTAGTGTAGGTCACAGACATGGCTGGGATCTGATGTTGCTGTGGCTCTGGCATAGGCCGGCAGCTGTAGCTCCGATTCAACCCCTAGCGTAGGAACCTCTATATGCCACAGGTGTCGCTCTAAAAAGAAAAAAAAAAAAAAAGAATTACCTGAACAAGTTTACAGCTGTTTCCAGGCCCCACCCCTAGGCATGGGTATTTTTTAAAAGCTTCTCAGATACCTCTAAGGTAAAAGAAGTTCAGGTCCACATGGCTAAATGTTCATTCTCATATACATACCATCATTTTGTTAGGCCAAATCTACCCATCTAAGATGAGCTTGATAAGCTTAGATAATTGATTTCAGACCTTGCTTGTTTTCTAATATAAACATTTAATGTTATAAATTGCTTTCTAAGCACTATTTTAGTTGCATTCTACTAAATTTTGATAGTTTATATTTTTATTTTCTTTCCATTTAAAATATCTAATTTCCCTTGTAACTTCCTATTAGAAGTTACTTTGGATTATTTAGAAGTGTGTTATTTAATTTCCAAACATTTGGGGATTTTGTGCTATGTGGGAATTACGTGCTACTGTTGCTATACATTTTACTTATAAATTTTCTAAACCCACAATACATTATTATATTTGCTTTAGATAGTCAATTACCTTTTAGAGTTATGAAAAATAAGAAAAAAGCATTTTCTATTTCCCTTCAATTTTGCTATTTCAAGAGATCTTTCTTTGTATGGATTGAAATTTCTCCCTTTTATTATATAACTTCTACTAAAAGAATTTCTTTTAACTTACCTGAATTGCAAGTCTGCTGATAATGAATTCTCCTGTTTTTCTTTGTCTGAAATTATCTTTGATTCATCTTTATTGTTGAAAGATATTTTACTGAGTTCCCTGGATTGACAGGTTCTTTCTCATTCTTTTCACTTTAAAGGTGTTCATCTTCTGGCTTACAGACCTTCTGACAAGATGTCTACTGTACCTTTTTAATCTTTGTTCTTAATGTAGTGTGTATGCCTTTGATATTTCCTTTTTATCTTTGGTTTTCAGCAATTTGAACACATGTCTAGTACATATGTGTGATCCTTTTAATGTACCATTGACTTTGGTTTGCTAATATTTTGTTGAGGATTTTTGCATATATGTCCATGAAGGATATTGACCTGTAATTTTCTTTTCTCATGGTACCTTTGTCTGGCTTTGAGAATAAGGTAATGATGGTCTCATAAAATGAGTTTGGAAGTATTCCTTCCTCTTCAGTTTTTTTGCTAGGTGTTTGAGAAGGATTGGTATAAGTTCTGGTATATTATGTTTTCACTTACATTCATTTCAAAGTATTTTCTAGTATCCCTTTTGATTTTTTCTTTGACTATTGATTATTTAATAATGTGTTGTTTAATCTCTAAATATTTGTAAATATTCCAGTTTTCTTTCTGTTATCGATTTCTAGTTTCATTCCCTTGTGGTCAGAGTGGATATTTTGCATGATTTCCACCTTTTAAAATGTATTAGGATTCATTTTATGGCCCAACATATGGTCTATATTTGAAAATGTTCCATTTGCATTTGCAAAGAATGTATATTCTGCTCTTATTGAGGGTGCATTCTGTGTATTTCTCTTATTTCTAATTAGTTTATAGTGTTGTTTAAAACTTCTATTTCCTTACTGATCTTCCATATACTTGTTATATCCATTATTGAAAGTAGGATATTTAGGTCTCCAATTATTGTCATTAAAATGTCAATTTCTCCTCAATTCTGTCAATTTTTGCTTCATATATTTTGAAGTTTTTAGGTACATATATGTTTATAATTATTATATCTTCTTGAAGTATTGGCCTCCTATCAGCATATAAAATACAATTTTTGTGTTGAAGTTTATTTTCTCTGATGTTAGCATAGCCATTCCAGCTGTCTTTGGGTTATAATTTGCGTGGAAGATATCTTTCCATCCTTTCACCTTCAAGCTACTTATGTCATTGGACCTCAAATGAATCTCTTCTAAACAGAATATTGTCGGATCTTTTTAAAACTCATTGTGCCTATCTTTGCCTTCTAATTGTAGACTTCAGTGCATTTACATTTAAAGTAGTTACCGGTAAAGAAGAACTTACTGCTGCCATTTTGGTATTTGCTTTCTGCATATCATATTTTTTAGTTGTTCAGCCCCTCCATTATTGCCTTCTTTTGTATATAGTTGATTTTTTTTAGTACCATTTTGATCCCCATTCTCTTGTCCTTTGCCATATATATTTCCAAACCAAAATACAATAATATGGGTTTTTTAAATTTACCTATATAGTTATATTTTCTATTTTGGTTTTTTAAAAATTTATTTCTTCTCTGGCTTTGAGTTATAGTCTATTGACTTTTCATTTCAACATGAAGGATTCCCTTTAGCATTTCTTGTAGAGCAGAAGTCCTATTAATGATGGACTCCCTCAGTTTTTTTTTTTTATCTCAGAATGTTTTTAATTCTCCTTCTTTTTTTTTTTTGTCTCTTGTCTTTTTAGGGCCACACCCATGGCATATGGAGGTTCCCAGGCTAGGGGTCCAGTTGGAGCTATTGCTGCTGGCCTACACCAGAGCCACAGCAACGCCAGATCCGAGCCATGTCCGTGACCTACACCACGGCTCACAGCAATGCCGGATCCTTAATCCACTGAGCGAGGCCAGGGATTGAACCCACAACCTCATGGTTCCTAGTGAGATTCATTTCCACTGTGCCATGACGGGAACTCCTCCTACAATTTTTGATGTTAGGGTAGGAGCAACAATCATCAGATTTGCTGATGGATTGAATGTGAAGGGTAAGATAGAGAAATCAAGAATAAATCTTAAAATTTTGGCTTTTGAGCACCTGAGATGATGATGTCATTAACTGACATGAGAAAGACTGGGGAGATGTAGCTTTGGGTGGGGGATATATGAAGAGTTTGGGCCTTTGTTAAATTTGAAATGCCTGTAGAACACCCCAATGTAAATATCAAGCAGACAGCCAGAATTCAAGTTTGAGACATGTATTTCTATATTTAGATCACATATATTTAACTACATATGGATTATTACATGTAGCTATTTACATATAGAGAATTTATGAGATGAGATTGCTTGAGTTTGCTTAGGAAGTGGATAGATAACAGAGAAGGAGTTTGGGCCAACACCCAAAGTCCAACTCTGAAAGATCTAACAGAGAAGGAGTTAAGTATGGACACTGAGAAGGAGCTGCAGTGAGATAGAAGGAAACGATGAGAGAAACAGGTCCAAGGAGGAGAGGGTCATGCACTATGTCAATTTCTTGACAAGAGGAGCCTCAGTGGAGGCTTGGGACAAGAGTTCAGTTGGTGATGGCTGAAGAAAAAACACAAAGTTAGGAAGTAGAGATTGGAACTATAAATAAATATTATGAAAAAGTTGACTGAAATGAAAGCAGAGAGATGTGGTAGTTCCACAGCGATGTTTCTCAACCTTGGCGCTATTGACATTTTTGGGCTGATGACTATTTGTTGGGGAGAGATATCCCTTGTATTGTGCAAAATTTAGCAGCATCCCTGGCCCTGGCCTCTAACCACCAGATTCCAGTAGAAATGCCCTCCTCCTGTTGTGTCATCCAAAAACATCTTCAAACAGTGAATGTCTCCTGGTGGGGCAGTATTTCCCCCATTTGAGAAATACTTGATCTTAGGAGAAATGCTTGACTTTAAGATCTTGGAGCTGGTGATGACAAGAGCAAGGAAATGATCATGAGAGTTGGGTGGCAGAGCGAGATAGAGAACAGATCATTGAAAGTGGGAAATTCAAGGAACTGAGGCCAAGCAGTGATCAGAAGATGAAAATCATTTTTAAAAAGAATAGCAGTGATATAGTCTAGTGGCATGGACTTTAAAAAGCTAAATTTTTAAAGGAGAAGAGAGGAAAAATACAAAATATTAACTGATGGAACCCACTCACATACAAATTTTTTTTTCTTTTTTCTTTTTTTGTCTTTTCTAGGGCCGTACCCGCAGCATATGGAGGTTCCCAGGCTAGGGGTCCAATTGGACCTGTAGCCACCGGCCTACACCAGAGCCACAGCAATGTGAGGTCCGAGCCACGTCTGCACCCTATACCACAGCTCACGGCAATGCTGGATCCTTAACCCACTGAGTGAGGCCAGGGATCAAACCCGCAACCTCATGGTTCCTAGTCGGGTTGGTTAGCCATTGTGCCATGACAGGAAGTCCCAAATTTATTTTAGAGACATGATAGTTTCATTGTTAGCAATCTGGGAGAACAACTTCATGAAAATATTCCTAATTTCTTTCTTTTTTTTTTTTTTTTTCCTTTTTAGGACCGCACCCATGACATCTGGAAGTTCTCAGGGCCAGGCTAGGGGTGGAATCTGAGGTACAGCTGCCTGCCTACACCACAGCCACAGCAACACAGGATCCAAGCCACATCTGCAATTTACACCACAGTTCACGGCAATGCCAGGTCCCTAACCCACTGAGTGAGGCCAGGGATTGAACCCTCATCCTCATGGATACTGGTTGGATTCATTCCGCTGCACCACAATGGGAACTCCAAAATATTCCTAATTTCATGTAGGCAATTTGAAATGAAGTACAAAATGTCTAGATGTTTAACTATCATATTTAACTCATTCAATATTTTTGCTTTTTCACTAGCTACAACCAGATACTGTTGTGTCTGGCTGCATTAAACTACAATCCTTTATCTATAGTGTCAAGGAGCAGGGCTGAGTAAGGGTACAAATGTATATTGGTGATGGCAAAACCCATCTGATCATTGCCATAAAAGTAAATCTGCTATGGCACTCAAATGTATCTTATAATCCATCTGTTTAGTAATTATCTTGCCTTATAGTGATAAGATTGTGCCCATGAAGTAAGTTTTTTATATATCTACATTTTTAAAAAGAAGGTAGAATTAAATGTGTTCTAAGTGTTTTCTAAGAAAATCAGTCAGCTTCAAATAATCTATATTCTGTATGCAGAAACATATTATATGAATATCAAAATGTACTTTTTTTAAGACTCAAGGACAAAAGAAAGTTGCTAGCATGATGGAAAGTAAAAATGTTCATAAAGGAATATTTCAGATTGAGTGGGAACATAAGAAAATGGAGATGGAAATGGAAGATCTAAATCAGAAGGCTTGGGATATTCAGATGCTGTTTTTTTCAAGAGATCGTCAAAAGGTAAGTTCTCCCTGTCGCCCAACTATATAATTTCAATTTCATTCTTTGACGTATTCATTATTCAACTGGTATTTAATAAGAAGCCTCTACCATGTCAAGCATATTCTAAACCAGTAGTATTTCGTAATGTGACTATGAATTTTGTGCTTTTCTTCCAGTAGTTTACATTTGTTTCCTCTGCTTCCTTGTGCCCCTCTCAGTAGTGTAGTTCTATCTCGCAGTTCACCAAGGATTTTTCTGAATGTCAAATCTAGAGATCTCTATCCCAGTCTTCACCATCCTCTGTGGCATTTGACCACCTTCCTTCTTAATTTCCCATTTTTTTGGCTTTAATCACCCCTGTTTTCTCCTGGTTTTCTTCCAACGTGTCAGACCACTCTGCCTTTTTTCCTGATTACTTTTTTATTTCTGAGTCTTAAATATAGCTATTCCTTATGATTCTGCCCTCAGCTCTGTGTTTCTTTCTATGCCCTCTCCTTTGATGATCTTTCTAATAACTTCTATGCCCACTGCTAAAAGATCCACCCAAGCTCTCTGAATTCCAATTCAATTCCAATTCCAATCCAAGCTGTCTGACCTAACCTCTCTCAAGCTCTATTTCTATATTTCCTACCTCCCAACATCTCTTCTTGTTTTGCTTATTTCTGTTCTTTCGGCCACTCACTCAGAGTTAAAGTTGTTGTCCTCTTTGATTCCTTTCTTTCCCTTGTCTCCTAAGCCTTGCATAGTTTACCCATTTATTCTCATTCTCTCTGTCCACTGCCTTTACCCTGCTTCAATCCTTCCTTTTTAATGGTTTAGAGTATTTCATAATAATCTCCTAACTGGTCTCTTGACCTTGGGTCTTTCACTAATCTATACTGTTATGTCAGATTACCATTCTTATTCAACTCTAGTAACACTACTACTCTGCTCAGACTTTTGAAACTGCCTCTTCTTACCTGGCAATTGAATTCTGCAATCTTTAGGTGGCATTCAGTGTCCTTCAACCTGTGTTTTCAAACTCATTCCCATTGTTCCATTGTTCCTCTTAAACATCAGTATTCTTAAACCAAACCGATTTCATTTTCTAGGATTCTACCTCTGTGCCTTTGCTAACACTGGTTCTTCTACTGGAATATCTTTCCTTGTTGGTTTTCTTTTTCCTTTTTTTTTTTTCTTCCCATTCCAAATTTATTTTTCAAGCTATAGTTTAAATACCATCTCATCCACAAAGGGTTTTGATTTCCCCAGTTCAGAGAAATCATAACCCATCTCAAACCACCTTTTATTTTGCATGCCACTTTACATATCTCTTGGCAACTAATCATACTACATGTTCTCTTTTTCTTTTTTTTTAGTCTTTTTCTAGGACTGCACCCACGGCATGTGGAGGTTCCCAGATTAGGGGTCCAGTTGGAGCTGTAGCTGCCAGCCTACTCCAGATGCACAGCAATGCCAGATCTGAGCCGCGTCTGAGACCTACACCACAGCTCATAGCAATGCTGGATCCTTAACCCACTGAGCAAGGTCAGGGATCAACCCCGCAACCTCATGGTTCCTAGTCAAACTCGTTTCCTCTGTGCCACGGCGGGAACTCCTGTTCTTTTTTTCTTGAAGGCTAGGTCATGTTATCTATCTTTGCTATCTCCTTCAGTGTCTTTAACTGGGACATTGTTAATATGGAACTCATATGAGACACTCTCAAATGAGACACAATAAATATTTGGTGAGTTGAATAAATGAATGAATAAATGAAAGAGAAAATAAACTCTAGGCATTTGTAATTGTACTATATAGGTAAGTGTATCAATAGCTAAATGTAGGTAAATACTATGGCACAAAACTCAGATCAATCCTAACTTGGATAGATTATTTTTTATGAGAAACAGTAACTTTGAAAACTAAGAAAATCTTTATAAAATTATCTGTTGAAATAAACAGAGAAAAATATCCTTTCATATACTGTGGGTTTTTTTTTTCTTTCAAAGTTCCTAAATGAACCAAACTATGAGACTCTGATTGCCATTCAAATTGGAATAATGGAGCAAACCATTGCTGTTTTAGATAAGGTAGGTATCAAAGATATTGATCATTATAATTCCAATAGCTGTGAATGATTTGAACAAAGTAATAGTTTTCAAATCATGAATTCAGATAGGACCTACCAGAATCTTGGCCTTTCATGCTGGTATTCAGGTTGTAATTAGAGGTCCCTAAATCTTTGCAACCATGACCACTGTGGTAGCCTGAAGAACCTCTTTAAACATTTGAATCAGTTCCTTGGGAGATATCTGAGTATACGAATTTCCTGTTTCACTTTAGTTTGAATTTATGTAGTAGAAGTGTTAATAGTCTGTCGTTGGCATTGTGAAGGCTTTGCTTTACCTTAACTGCCTAACAATGCTGTTTTTTGCGTGTAGCATATATAAAGTAGAAACCAAGTAATCTCAAGGCTATGTGTTTTTTAATCTCTCATTTTTAAGAATAAGAAAAATTTCTTCTAAAATGTGTGTTAACATACCATTCTATCTTTCAACAACTAATTTAAGTGCCTACTATGTGCAGGCATTATGCTAGACACTAGGGATATGGTGGGTAAGATATCTTCATGATGACAATGTATTTAAATTTTAAGAATAATGTCTTTATTTTTTTTCAAAATTATTTTTGTGGGGTATTATGGGAACAAAAATTTCAGACCCACAAAAAGAATGTGGAAAACTGCAAAAAACTACTTAAAAAACTGGGAAGGTGCAGCAGTCAAAAAGATGTAGCAAATTATACTCTAAGCTGCAGCTTACGAGAAGAGTTGGTGGCTGTCTCGGAGAGAAAAGACATCTGTAATGCAGTGGGTAAGTTATTGTTTTGTTTTGTCTTTTCTTTAATCAATAGTCAGTTTCTTTAAAAGTAATCAGGATTCCTAAAATCTGTACAGTGGTTATAAGCTACCAGTATTTGTTTCATATATTTAATTGATTCTGGGTGTTGTTCCTGTATAAAAGTATAGATAGAAATCCAGCTAATTCTGGAGTTCCCGTTGTGGCTCAGTGGTTAATGAATCCGACTAGGAACCATGAGATTGTGGGTTTGATCCCCGGCCTCTCTCAGTGGGTTAAGGATCCAGTGTTCCCATGAGCTGTGGTATAGGTCGCAGACATAGCTCGGATCTGGCGCTGCTGTGGCCATAGTGTAAGCTGGCAGCTAAAGCTCTGATTAGACCCCTAGCCTGGGAACGTCCATGAAGCTCGGATCTGGCATTGCTGTGGCTGTGGCGTAGGCTGGAGGCTACAGCTCTGATTAGACCCTTAGTAGGTATAGCCCCTAGAAAAGACAAAAGGACACACACACACACACACAAATTCCAACTAATTCCTTCTTCATTTTTGGGATAGGGTCTAAACTGACTTGTGAAAAGATTGCAAAAGAACGATATGAAAACATGATGCAACAACAAAAGTTAACAAAAATTTCAAAAGAACAAGCAGAGCAGATTTCAATACTACAGGCTGAAGTTGAAAGATTAAGGATGAAAACATTTCCTGCTCTTGTTCAAATGTAAAAATACTCGTGGGAAACATAAGACCAAATCATTCATTCATTTTAAAAATAATTTCATTTGGTTGAAATGATTTCTCTTTCTCTCATCTCGGAAAATTAAAGTAGAGTCTCCTCTTAGTTGCATATTTTTAATAGCAAATTATTTGATTTTAGCCTTAATCATTATAAAAATGTTTGTCCTGAATGAATAAATATCTCAAATATCATGGATTGTTTTTATTTAAGAATGAACAAGATTTTAACCCAGAATGTATTCAAGATCTATTTTAATGTCTTAATTTGTTCAAAAATTATTTTCACAATAGTAGTATATCAAGTCTTAAAGTCAAAAAAATCATTCTTAGTCACTACTGATATTTCTAATCTTATAAAATTACCATTGAGATTATGAATGATTTTTATCTTTTATAATTCTCTATATTTCCCATTTTATTCAATAAGCATTTCTCTATGACCATAAAAAGACAGAATGTATATTATTCCCTGTCCTACCAATGGAAACAAGATGTTCACTTTTATCAAGCCCTAAATCATTTGTAAATTATATTTTCTTTTAGATAAACATAACAATCTTAATATTTCATATTTATTGCAACAGAACTTAATTTTGTACCCTACCCAATCGGGTTTAGTAAACAGAAAAAAAGCACTTTCTCATTTTGTGATATTGGGGTTTACAATAAGACATATATATTCGGTCTTTGACACTATCACTGGCCCAGAGATCCTAAAACCCTTGGAATTTCCTAAGTGATGAGAGGGGTATAGGTGTCTTGTTATGTTAATGTGGTGACTTTTGGACTGAAAAAGAATAAGAATACGGGGACTGGTTGCCAGGAGAACCAACCCTGTGATTAGAGTCTTAACTTTCTGTCCAAATACTGCCCCATACACACCTCACCTCCAGAAACAATAAAGGACCTGGAAGTTGAATTGATCACCAATGTCCAAAGATTTAATCAATCATGCCTACATAATGAAGCCCCCATAAAAACCCACAAGGATGGGGTTTGGAGTGTGCCCAAAGAGAACAAGCAAGCTCTGAGCCTTTCCCCTTAACTTGCACTATGCAGCTCTTCTATCTGGAGGTTCCTGAGTCAGATTCTTTTAATAATAAACTGGTAATATAGTAAATGAAATGTTTCTCTGAGTTCTGTGAACTACTCTGGTAAATTAATTGAACCCACGGAAGGAGGGGGGCAGTTGTGGGAACCTCTGATTTACTGCCAGTCAGTCAAAAGCATAGGAAACAACTTGGGTTTTAGTCAGCATCTGAAGTGGAGGGCAGTCTTATGGGACTGAGTCCTTAGCTTGTGGAATCTGATGCATCACCAGATAGAAGGGTCCGAGTCGAGTTGAATTTTAGGACATCTAGTATTTGAGAATTGCTTGGTGTGGGGAAACAACACACACACACCCAGGAATTTGGTAATCAAAATCTTTACATTTTCATGAAATAGTTTATCACTTTATTTATATAGATGACGATAATTAAGTAATGAGAAAATTAGTCAGAAAACTGCTTTGACTTTCCATAGCCTATGGGCTTCTGTACCTCTGGGATCACTGACCACAATCTCCAACTGATATCAATGTCTCGTTCTGCATTTTGTGAGTTAAATGTTGTTTAGTTTGCAACACCATATCCCTTGTACACTGTAGTGTAGGAAAACAAAAGAGCAATTATAAAACATTCTGTTTAGAAAAAAATTTTTAGAAGACTTAAAATCTTCTATTTAGAAATTGCCAGTGCCATAAATGATCACCTGTACAGTGATGGGTGGTGGATGGGATTGAAAGCAAAATAATAGAACTAACATCATTTTGACAACACCCCTCCTTATACTGGAATGATTCCTGACATAATCAGCTTGGCTGCTTAAGCAGCAAAACATCCATTGATAACACAGGTGCTTTCAAAAGTATCACTAAGATGGGGATTGTGCGAGGTGGGTGGGAAATGTGTGAGGGGTGCAAATACTTTGTACTTAAGATAGAATGTCAGAAGTTCTCTCTCCTGCTGGCTTGAGTCAACCATTTGCTACAAGTCAATGCCACAAATTTCACTGGACAGTGCTTGTGGATTCCCAGATCTTAACAAACCAAATAGTGGTTTCTATTTCTTAGTGTCCAGCCTGGGTGATTCTGGCAATGCTCCTTGTTTTGAGGCATAGAATAGAGGTTAGCAGGAGCCTCTTGCCCCCACCCCCCACCCTCAAGCTGGATTCTAGTAGCAGCGCTTTCAACAAGAGCCCTCCCTTGGTCTGGGGATGTTAGTTGGTGATTTGGAGGGAAACATTGGTCATGCAACCCAATCCTTCCTTGATAAGTCCATGGAACTGATTACTCTCAGCTTCTTCTGAACTAAGAACAATTATATTCATATTTTTATAGCCCTTTAAAATATTATCTGTATTATCAAGCAGTAATTAATTGGGTCAAACATAAGATTGTTTTGAGGATAGGACTTAAGAGTATGGGTTCTGTTGACAGGTTGCTTGGGTTCAAATTCTGGCTCTGCCCACTTAAGTTTAAAAATAACCTCTTAGGGAGTTCCCATCGTGGCACAGTGGTTAACGAATCCGACTAGGAACCATGAGGTTGCGGGTTCGATCCCTGCTCTTGCTCAGTGGGTCAAGGTTCCGGCGTTGCCGTGAGCTGGGTGTAGGTCGCAGACGCGGCTTGGATCCTGCGTTGCTGTGGCTCTGGCGTAGGCTGGCAGCTACAGCTCCGATTCAACCCCTAGCCCGGGAACCTCCATATGCCGCAGGAGTGGCCCAAGAAATGGCAAAAAGACAAAAAAAAAAAAAAAAAAACAAAACCTCTTAGGAGCGACCATTGTGGCTCAGTACCTTAAGAACCCAACTAGTATCCATGAGTATACGGGTTCAATCCCTGGCCTTGCTCAGTGGGTTAAAGGATCCAGTGTTGCCACAAGCTGTGGTGTAGGTCACAAATGAGGCATGGATCTGGTGTTGCTGTGGCTGTGGCATAGGCCAATGGCTATGGCTCCAACTTGCCCCCTAACCTGGGAATCTCTATATGCTACAGGTACAGCCCTAAAAAGACAAAAACAAAAGGAAAAACCAAAAAAAAAAAAAAAAACCACTTAGTTTTCAAATAGTTTATCATAAATGTCATTATCTTTAAAATTGGGATAGTTATAATACTCAAATTAGTTAACATTTTTAAGACTGGCACAAAGCAAGTGCTGTGTTGTTAGCTTTCAGTTTTATGAATAAAAATACTGCATTCAATATTTCTTAGTAATATATCCTCTTAAATGGGGGTGAAATTCAACAGAAATTATTAAAAAGGGATTGCCTTGTGGGTATCTCTAAGCCCCAGACTCTTCCGTAAGCCCCATCCATAATCCATGACCTACCTCCTCTTGTACAAGTGCCCACTGAGCTGTTGGAGCACTCAGCACTCAGCCAATGCCTTGGAATACCCTCAACTTTTCCCCAGCTCTCCCAGAACCAGAGTCCCACTGATGCTGTAGTTTCCCCAAGTGGACATATAAGGATGACCCAGGGGATGTGCTGTCAGCAGCAGGCAGCTGAGTCAAATGCCAGCAGCATCACAAGGGAGACCACTTTTGCTGCCACATTTAGGGCCTCCAGCTAAGCAGCAAGAAGCAATGGAGGCTGGTCACCACAGCTCTTCATGGATACCCACCCAGGAATTCCAGAGCCAGGTAAGTCCTCTGTGAGACTGGGCCAGGCCTCTTGGGTTCACAGAAGTCAATGACAATGGCAGTGTCTAGAAAGCAAGAATTTGGTGGGGGTGGGGAGGGTGGGCAGGGGGGTAGTTACTGACAAGGACTCTTATTAGACTGGATGCAAGAGCAGGGTCCTGATATGGCAACATTAATAGTTTGATGGATCATGGAGGACTGGGCTGAAAGTAAGGAACAGTTAGAGGGTAGGTTGGGGGGGAAGGTTAGGGTAGTGGCTATTTACCACATAGTAGGGAAATACTCTTTTTTTATTTAGAAGATTGGGGGGGGGATTTTTTTTAAAAACTAAGTAAAACTGTCTTAGCCGTTAAAAGGACCCAAGAACAGAAATCCAGAAAGCTCTCAGGAAGACTGGAAACCGGAACCAGAAAGCCACAGATCCACAAAGTTCTCTCTCCATCACCTCTGCCTTTCTCTATACGGGCACACGCTACCCTTCTTAATCACATAAGCTTTTCTGCTTCCAAGTTCACACACAGCAGCTCCAGCCAAAAAAAGAAATGAGCTTTCTTTCCTGAGCTCAATTCCAAATTTTCAGGGACTGGGCCAGCTTAGGTCATAAATCTGTCCATAGCCAGGATGGCAGCCAGAACCTTAACCCAGTGGAGGTGGGTTTCTGGCTGAGGAGTCACTGTTAATGGAGTAGATAATCTAAGTTTAACTTATTTCACAGATAAAACTAGAAAGGTAGGATTTCCCATCGTAGCACAGTGGGAATGAATCCAACTAGGAGCCATGAGGTTGCAGGTTCAATTCCCGGCCTCGCTCAGTAGGTTAAGGATGTGGTGTTGCCATGAGCTATGGTGTAGGTCACAGATGTGGCACAGATCCTGGGTTGCTATGGGTGTGGCAAAGGCCGGCAGCTCCAATTTGAACCCCAGCCTGGAACCCTCCACATGCCGTGGGTGTGGCCCTAAAAAGTAAAAAAAAAAAAAAAAAAACCTAGAAAGGTAGATAAATGTAAAAGGCCTTGTATACCAAGATGCCTCAAAGTGGGAGATGAAGATATGAGGTTTTATAAGAAATAGATGATCGTTTCACTAAATGAGATGAGGGATACAAGTAACAAATTTGAAGAGATAGAAACTAATATAATTTTGAACATATGAATTTATCTGCTAGGCCGTCCAGATGGAAATATGTGGTAAATAAATGGAAACAAGATCATAAACTAAGAAGAAGCAGGCATTTTTAGACAAGTTTAGGTTTAGACATTTGCAAGATGTTATTTTAACATTAAAAATAAAACTTTTTATCACAATAAATAAAACAATGTATTAAAACTCACTTCCACAATTCTCCAAATTTTATGATTTAATTTTTTTTCACATTTCCTTAACTGTCAAGTTTTCTTTGGCAAATTTATTCAAAATACTAAATTTTCATTTTAGAACCTAGTTTATATTTATATAACAGAGGCCCTAAATTGATCCAGGCTCACAGGATACCTTTCTCTAGGCCCTAATGGTTTATATCTTCCCTTTAAAATGTATAAGTATTTTTTAGTTAGGTTCACAAAGATATTCTGGAGAAAAAATTATGAATTAAACATCTATAAATTCTTCTTCATTTCTGCTATAGTGTAGCAGTTTATCATCTAACCCATAGTGGTCTATCAGCTGAGTAAGGCTTAGTTTCTTGTTCTCTTCTGACATAGCTGACTGCAACTCATAAAGCAACAGCTGGCTACAGCTTCTCCACTTCTTTATTAACAACTGTAACTGAGACAGGTCATTCTGAAACAGGAAAAAAAAAATGTATGTCAATAACTTGAAAGCCATCCTATTTTAACTTACTTAATGGAAATTGTTAAATCAGTCAATGAGTAATAGGTTTAAAGGGTAACACACTTGGATATGAATGGGACTTCTACCCAGGAAAATAATATGATTTTAAGTAAAATGGTTACACTGTCACTCAAGTTGAGTTCTATGGCTTTTTTGTTGGGTTTAAGCTCTGGGCCGTCCTCACCCTCGAGAAAAATGAAATCATTAAGTAGGGCAAAATTATGTAGAAATATGGGTTTAAAAAAACCTACGTTTTCTATTACAGCTGCACTTTTAAAAATAATACTCAAATTAATTTTTCAACATCACTACCTCATAAAATTCAAGCAGTTATATATTTTTTAAAAATCCTCAAAATTCAAGACAGCATATAAGATATAGTATTCCATCACCTATTCTACATTGTTGAGGAAGAAGGAACAATTTCAATATACATGAATGATCCAGGTAAATAAGGGTCATCTTCTTCCAAGTGCTCAAGTTCTGTTTACTTCAGCTATCTGAGTTGAAATCTAAAATCTAATATATATTTGTTATTTTCTTGAATACTTGGAACATTTTAATAATTTGGAATAATGCAAGATCACTACTAAGAATACTTTTTATTATACTCTGTGGCCCATTTTTAGATTTTTAACTCATTCCCTGTCAGCTGTCACTTCTGTTCTCATTGCAACCTGCAGCTAACATCTGAAACCTCTAATACTGTTGTGAGCTGGAAACTAGAGAGAAAAGCTTCCACTGCATACTAAATGAGGGCTGGAACTTTCCAAAAGTTGTACCTGCTGTTTAGAGGCCTCTTCTACTCTAAATCTATGACTTATATTTGAGTTAAAGTTGTTGGAAGCCAGGTTTCTTAGCTTATTACGCTAAAATAAACTTTATGAAGTGCTTTCCTACCATTTATCAAAAAATCAAAAAATAATTAGGCAATGGTTCTGAAATTCTCACCTTTGATCTATACATTTTGACTAGTTTTAGCCTTCGAAGAAGGTCTTCTTTCTCCTGAATCTGCTTCACCAATTTTGCTTTTTCTTTGTTTAATCCTTGTTTAGGAAGATTCTCGTTCATAAAATCATCTTGGAGATCTCTGCATGATTCAGTATCAAATGAATTAGATTCACATGCACTGATATTCTTGAAGGTATTTTTCGAATATGGACTTTCTTCAAATTCACTGTCTATGTGTTTAAAATTTTCTTGAAATTCCAAACAGTTTTTTTCTTCTGCTGAAGATGCTGGTTTCTCTGAAAAAGTCTGATCATTTTCTTCACTCTCAACTTTAAGTCGTTTTACCACACTATAACAGGAATTAAATGAAGATCTAGTTTTCCTTAACCTTTCTCTAAGGGTTGCACTCATAGGCTGAAAAAGACATCAAACATTGATACTATTAATCAAGAAAAACCTCCGTTTTTTTTTTTAAAGGCTGCACCCACCACCTGTATAAGTTCCCATGCCAGGGATCGAGCCTGTGCCACAGCAGCAACCTGAGCTGCTGTAGTGACAACACTGGATCTTTAACCTGCTGTGCCAGAAGGGAACTCCAAGAAAAAATTCTTGACATAAATAAATCCACTAAAAATCAAGACTTTACATTTCTATAGCAGAACCACTAGATGGCTTTCTGTCTCCATATATCTAAAGTAACCATCACGCAATGTCCAATTTCTGGAAGCTCGACTAAATTTTATTTTTTTATTTTAGCAAAGTCAGCCCCCTTCTAAAACAGTGTGGAGACACTTATCCCAGTAATCACAAACATTTATTCAGTAACTAGCCCACGCATGACACTATTCTAGGTGCTTCAGACTTACAAATTAAGGAAAAGACCTAGATTTTTCTACCAAAGACCTTTATGACCTCACAGATTCAAACTTCCTGTTTAGAATATTGTAATAACCTGAACTGAAACTAAATGAAAATTATTGATTCATGATGAAAACTTGGGCGGGAGCAGGGAGGAGGGTGTCCAATACATTACCTTAGGGGAATGACTTAAAAATTTTTGCTAAGAAAATTTTTACTTATTAGTCTACACATTGTTAACAATCTTCAATAGACTTAAAACCACCCGTGACACAATACTTAGAAATATAAAATTAGAAAATATTAGATTTTCATACTTGTTTTCTTGTACTACTTGTAGGGGGAGATGGTGGATTGGCACCGGCTTGTGGAGTGCTAGGTAAAATCACAGCTGAGTCTGGACTTCCCATCTTGAAATCTTGGTTTACTTCTAAAAAAGCAATAATGGAAATCAAATGAACCCATACCTCTACATTCCTCAATTTTTATCAAGTAATTTTTTTTTACTGTTGTGTGTAACATCCACAAGTAAGCCCACAACTTCCCTTTTCATTTAGTTGTGATTCATTCTTGATCCTTCTGCAGTTTTCCATTTACCTTCCTAAACCAGATAGTGTTGGTCCATATGGTGACTACTAGTTTTTTCAGACAAGTTAACCCGCTAGCTTCTTATAGAAACAACTCTCCACTTGTTCTTATTGATGAAGTCCTCAAAATCTGCCACGTGGAGGGTAGGGAGAATAACAACTTTGTACAGTCAGGAATTCTTTAATTTCGCCAATTTCATTACGCCAGCTTCACAATGAAAGGGAGCATAAATTAAGTCTTGACTCAAAAACACATAATCAGACCAGTCACACTACCCTAATCATCAAAGTTGTGTGACTAGAACCAATGACCGACGCTCCAGGCCTGAGGAACAAGGAGCATAAGCACAGACTAATTCACTCCTGTCTGCATTGTTTTCCATTAATGGCGAAGAGATACTGAAAGGGAGAGTCTACAGAAGTTTGTTTCTTAAACAAACGCCATCAACTTCACCAAGCAAACTACCAGAGGGAGGCGAACTCCCTCCCCGCCCGCCAATGCAGAAAACCAACTCGAGCCTCGAGCCCCCAGGCCTGAGGTGGAGCTGAGAGGTTCCCACGCCGCGCAGAGGGAGCGCAGCTCCATTCCCCAGTCAACTCCTAAACAGAGACCCACTCGGCGCCCTGGACCCTACCTCCCGCCGCCATCCCCACGCTGCGAGGCAAGCGGGCGCGGCCGCAGCCCTGGCCAAAGCGTCTCGGAGGCGGGACCACGCGGGAGGCCAAAGAGACGCGCGATTGGCCAGGCCGACCGACGCGCGCAATTTGGCTTTGCCTCGCGTTCCGGAGTGTCGCGACTGCGCGCGCGCGGCCCCGAGCCTCGCTTGGTGGCGGGGCGAGGCGGGGCCAAGCGGGGGCGGGGGGGGGGCAGAGATACATGATTGGCTGAGTTGACCGACGCGCGCGGCTCTGCTCCGCCCAGCGCCCGGGAGGCTCGGGACTGTGCGCGCGCGCGGCCGTGAGCCTCCGCGGGCGTCAGGCGCGCGCTGGGCTGAGCTTTTAAATGGCAGACTGTTCTCGAGAAGGGGGCGGTTTCTCTGCGCGGCTTCTCCTCCCTACTGTTTCCTTGCACTGCCTTCCTTTCCTGCTTCCTGGGTTTTGTGTGTTTGAGAAGGACGCCTAAGAATGCTTGCCCTCATCTGGCCGGCGTCTGTCTCGTCTCCGCGCTCTCCACAGCAAAGGCCTTTCTTCACGCTGCACGGGACCCAGAGACGTGGGGCCGGCTGTGTTAAATTTACAGCTTGTAAACTCCGAAGGCGAGACCACAAAAGAGCAGCGCTGGCTTAAATGGCCTTTTGAGAGTCAAACAGGTTAGAAATCTGAGAGCGGATGCAGTTGAGCTAATTTTTAGCCTTTGCTGCCGCAAACTCGGCGGCACGTCCATGAGTTCTCTGCTGAATCTACCACAACATTTAGATTCTTTAGCTTGGCTTCAAATTGTTAAGTCAAATCTGAGAGAGAGGAAAAAAAAAAAAATGTAGTCCAAGGAAAATTTGTCGTGGTGCAACACAGGAAGCCCAGCAATCGCTGAATAAGATTGTATTGGTCCAGAAGTTTGCCCTCGCTGAATGCTGGGCAGCAGTATCCTTAATCTAAAATAATCCTTTCCTGTGTGCTGCCGTTCTGATGCTGCGCAACAACAAAGTTAATTAAATTGGGTGGAGCACTAGGTTTAGGAGAAGACAGTTGAGTAATTTCTGAGTCACGTGGAAGTTGGAAATTTTAAGGATCCAATGTTTTGAATCCTAGCGAATGGCCAATTTAAACGTTGATACTGTGTTTCACTAAAATAATAATGGTTTAGAAGTAGCCAGTACCCGGTAGGAATTTAAGGTGTCCTGAACAGTGGAATATAAATACAGATCCTGAAGACGATATAATGCAGTGTTAGGGATGTAAATGTTGGAGTCCAGTTGCCTAGGTTCAAATCTCAACACCATTATTTTGTGTTCTTTGTAATGTAGTGTCTCTGTGCCTCAGTTTTTTCATCCATAAAGTGGGGATAATAGTATCAACCTAGATACTGGAGAATTAAGTGAGAACTCATGACAGGGTGAACAGCAGTAGGAAACACTCATTAGTTGTTATGCTACATATGTGACTACGTTCACCATTCCCTAATTGAGTTAAAGGAATGCATCATAAAATTCTTTCACATTCACTTATTTACCCAAAAAGGGCCACGTATTATTTAAAAGATGCTCTGGTCTATAGGATCTCTCACAGTTGAAGCCACAAATAGAAAACTTGAAGCTTCCATGTATAATTAATAATGCATTCCAATCCTTCTAATAGTATCAAAATTACATAAATTAATCTCAAGGAATTTACAAAATGAGAGAACTCATGATTTTGTGACATAGGTGTTATTCACCTCAGCAAGCCACAGGTCTCAGTCTGTACATTTATTTCTCCCTTTAACTCATCCATTGGCATCAGTTACACTGAAAAAGGCAGATTTGCCCTGACAGTAGAAGCCCAGTGCACACTCTGCATATTCTTTACACCTTAGGGCATAAGGTTGGGTTGTTTTTTTAATTCCCTAAAATCAGCTGCTCCAGAAACCTTTTATCATTACAACCTAAGCTTAGAGCTGTGTTTTTGCTGGCTCCAAAAACGAAAACAACATCTTGCCTGGCAAATTTCTGACTTGCTTATTATGTGAACTGGTATATTAAATGGAATTGTTTTGGCCAGATTTTCAAAGAACTTCAGACCAAGTACTCAGAACAATCTGTATTTCACAATTGTGCATTTGTTGACCTACATTTCTGACTTCCATGTGTTGTTAGAATCGAATGATCTTCCCGTGTTTAAGTTTGCATTTACTTAACACCTTCACATACCGAAATACTCTCAATTTAGTAAGGGATCTAGAGTATAGCCCTTATAGTTTTCATTGTTTGTGTAGACAGAGCCTCGCAACCATTTCCTTGTCTTTAAGAGCTTGAAATCTGCTGGAGTTTGTTGTTTCTGAACTAGGACATTGTATATTTCAAATGGAACTCTTCAGGCAGGGAAGAATGCTGCCCCAGAGAGCTTGAAGGCAAGGACTCTTAATTCCACCTTAGAGAACAATTTAGAAAAGAGAATTCAATGATAATAGTAATTAATATTAACCTAAGGCAGGCTTTTTCTCTGTTTTTAAATTTCCTCAGTACCCAAGGCTACTGTTCGCCACATTGTTGTTCATTGGGGAGTGGTAAAACACTTCTTCCATTCATTCTTGTCTGTGATTATTGTTGGTGGAATGATGACATAAACCTAAAAGCCTTTATGAGGGTTTTTTCCTTTTTTAATAGCAAGAAGAGAATAGTGAATAGTCTCTGTCTCTGACTCTGTCTCTCTCCCTCTACTTCTTTTTCTAGCTCTCTTTCTCCATACAAACACATACACACACGTGCACACACACAAAAGCCACAATTTAAATTCTATTGCAGTGGATTTTTTTTTTTTAATTTTTGGCTTTAACATTACTTTAAAAATCTTAACAATAATCTCTGGATGTCCTAAATTCCATTCCTTTGACTTTTCTGTATTGACAAAAATGTTAATATCGTGTAGACATAGCTGGTATCCACAGGTATTTTTTTATTTGTCTTTTATTTATTTATTAATTTATTTTTGGGCTGCAGTATGCAGCAGCTTGATGTGGGATTTTGGTTGCCAGACCAGGGATTGAACCCAGGGCATAACGGTGAAAGTGCTGAGTCCTAACCACTAGACCACCAGGGAACTTCCTTCATAGGTATTTTTTAAAACAATTAAACTGTAAGTACACACCCTTTTTTTTTCTTTTTGGCTGAACCCACAGCATGTGGAGGTTCTTGGACCAGAGATCGAACCCATACCACAGCAGCAGCCCAAGGTACAGCAGTGACAACACCCAATCCCTAACTGGCTGTGCCACAAGGAAACTCCAAATACGCACTTTTAAAACCAGAATTAAAATCCACTTGGGTGGAGAATTGTGTAAAATCCACATGATTTAAGTTGATTTATAAAGTCCATCGGGACAAGTTCAACTAAATTTATAAAACTCACAAAATCTACTAAATTCTCTCAACTGGCTTTCTATATTTCTTATGACCTTGGGATATAAGTTGAAAATCACCTTCAAAAACTCTCCTTTAGGTTTCTCTTGCCATGAATTAAGTCTCATAGACTATCCATGGTGAAGAGGTATCTTAGTGCTGTCATCTCATAAATTTCCTTTTGAGTAATTGTCAAATTCTATTTCTTTTTTCTATTACCAAAATATCTCATATGGAATTCTATAATGTGTAATTGATTTACTTGTAGAAACATTTGAAGACTTTGTTATCATAGGGCCACCTTTGAGGGTAAACTGTTTAGTATCTTTTAGCCAAGTTATACAAGAA
This sequence comes from Sus scrofa, assembly GCF_054392235.1. NCBI lineage: Eukaryota > Metazoa > Chordata > Mammalia > Artiodactyla > Suidae > Sus > Sus scrofa. The sequence continues at coordinate 137,743,075 of NC_139396.1, read as the reverse complement.
AGGATTTTATTTTCAACTTCAAAATGAAAGAGCCCTTGACTTAGTTCTTAGGCATGCCTGAGTGATGGCCTCACTGAGTAGGATGGCTACTTCAAGCCTGCAGATATGGGGAGGATCAATATTATTTGTATGATAAAAACCCATTCACCACCAGGAAACCGGAGAATGTATCTGGTAACTAATACTGGGGGCAATATACTGAACAAGAACCTAAAGAGTTCCTTTCAGTCAAAATTCCTGTTGTTTTATTATGTTAGATGCCAGCACTTTGTCAAGTCCATTAGAGACTAGAGAAGCAAGAGTGTCTATGACTCACTGCTATTAAGTGGGGTGTGTTCTCTTAAAGAAGAGTAGAGTGATTCAGGTTAGATTAATAACAGTGAGGAAGAGGGTAGGTGTGGGTGAATGGGAGGGTTGTGGCAGAGGAGTTAGATTGTGGAAAAGTAATGAATAAAAGTATTGCTCAAGGTCACATTTCACTAACTCAGAAATGTCACCTCTGCATTCATTTGGAAGAAAAAAGTCAATAGATGTCAGCAAATCCTTAAGCAACAGAATATGTCTTATAATCATCTTTAACCACCTGAAGTTTGAGAGATAATAACTCCCAAGATAATTCCACAGTATTGAAATCTGTTTGAAGTGCTGGCAAAGAAGTCAACTCAGTTTTCTACCCTTGCCTCTCATTACTGTTTTAGTCTTGAGAATTATAAAAGGTTTCTTTTAGGTGATGCTTTTTAAATGGGGGATTGTGTCTAATTAGTACCAGGAAAATAAGAAGTTAAGAGACCCTTCTATCCTGTCCTAGGACACTTGGTCTTTTGGCCTCTGCTTTTCCATTCCTTGGCAAACTTTGACGATAAGCATAGTAGTAATGTAAATTTGTGAATTAGGAATTTTCTGGCCCAGTTCAGGATCTAAGAGCTAGAATGAAACTTAGTCCCTTTCCCACCACTCCCTAAGGCAACATAAAACATCTTGGGGATTTTCATCATGGACCTTTACGAGCAGCACCAAAACCACTGAATGCAGAGCCCCTGACCTAGAGGTTTGATCCCCAGGGAGAATCTCTTGGAGAGGCATGTGTTGGTGGCAGCTTGAGCAAAGCCAGCTCTTGATCCTCTCCCTTCTACCTCCAAGGTCATGCCTACTGCCCACTACCTCCACACCATGTCTAAATTACATCACTTGTCAATGATATCAACATTACCCTGGGAGTTTCCCTTTGTGGCTCAGCAGTTAATGAACCCAACTAGGATCCATGCAATGTGGGTTCAATCCTTGGCCTTGTAGATATTGCTTCCACTCAGTGGTTAAGGATCCAGCTTTGCCATGAGCTGTGGTGTAGGTCCCAGACGTGGCTCAGATCCAGTGTTGTTGTGTGTTTCTTTGGCTGTGGTGTAGGCTAGCAGCTACAGCTCCAATTTGATCCCTAGCCTGGGAACCTCCATATGCTGTGCGTGCGGCCCTAAAATAGCAAAATTATCCATCTTGGAAAAGAAGCATAGAATACAACCTACATTCACCGTGATATGATTCTTCAAGGCTTCACCCAACTATTTAGAATTTGTTAACTCAAGATTAAGACAGATAATATTTTTCCTTTAACAATGTACATCTTTAGCTCAAACTCTTCCCAACCCTTCCCCAAATTCACCCTTATGTGCTACTCTGCTTATAATTGTAGCAGCTCTCAAGTACCTATATCATCTCAGTTATTCTCAGTTATTTTTCACTTGATATAAGTGACTAGCTCTGGATCAAAGTATCCTTTTCTTACAGCCACTTTTTTTTTTTTTAATCAAGGGACGTTCACTTAATTTTTTGCCAGTACTCCATAGTATATGGGAATGATGGCTTACTGTATCTCCTACATTGTACTGTTTATGATCTGCCTCACACTTTTTTTTTTTTTTTTTTTGTCTTTTTGTTATTTCTTGGGCCGCTCCCACGGCATATGGAGGTTCCCAGGCTAGGGGTCAAATTGGAGCTGTAGCCACCGGCCTACGCCAGAGCCACAGCAACGCGGGATCCGAGCAGTGGCTGCAACCTACACCACAGCTCACGGCAACGCTGAATCCTTAACCCACTGAGCAAGGGCAGGGACCAAACCCGCAACCCCATGGTTCCTAGTCGGATTCGTTAACCACTGCGCCACGACGGGAACTCCTGCCTCACACTTTTTAATAACTCATGGATCTATGTATGCCCTTTAATGAATTCTGGATATTGAAAACACAACATCATCTGTGGAAGATCTGCTGGGAGTGAAATTCACATCAAGTGCAAGAATAACACTCACCAACAAAGATGGTCCTTTCAACTTTTGAAAGCCTTTCATTTTGCATATACCATTCCTTGGTATCAAAGAACACAGGTTTCAGTTTTGGACAGGCACCTAATCACGTCCACATTTGTTAAGCAAATTCCTAAGAAACTATAAATTATAAACCACCCATAGGTTTTTTTTTTTTAAAAAAAAAAGCATTACTACAGATTGGCATTATCTGAAATGCTTTCCTAGCCAAACTTTGGGCCACTGAAATAGGGTATTTTGAACTTGCATGTACAAGTTTAAGATTTTTGTAAAGCTGCCAAATCTTTAATATAACAATAATTAGCATAAAACTTGTGCAATTAAGTTGTCCCTAAAGGAGTGAGTTTGAATCTTCGGCAAAATGTTTCTCTTTTTTAAAAATCAGGAGTTCCCGTCGTGGTGCAGTGGTTAACAAATCCGACTAGGAACCATGAGGTTGCGGGTTCGGTCCCTGCCCTTGCTCAGTGGGTTGATGATCCGGCATTGCCGGAGCTGTGGTGTGGGTTGCAAACGCGGCTCAGATCCCGCGTTGCTGTGGCTCTGGCATAGGCCAGTGGCTGCATGGGAACCTCCATATGCTGTGGGAGCGGCCCAAGAAATAGCAAAAAGACACAAAAAAAAAAAAAAAAAAAAAAAAAAATCAGTTTCCCAGTACATATTGCTTCCACTCAAAGCTGTTTTCCTCAGGGTTTTGAAGGTATGTAAAGCTGACTTTCTTTTATTCCAATAATAATCTACAGGGAGAACCATTTATTTTCAGCCACTAATGTAGCTGAAAAGTGGCCTTTGTACACTGGCACCAACTAAGTCTCAGAGACAGAGTTTTGGGTGGTGGAGCAGAAAGAACAGCTTTGTTGTTTTGCCGGCTAAAGGAGAACACAGCAGGCTAACGCCTAAAACTTGTGTCCTGTCTTGAGAGGGGATAGTAAGGGGTTTTATAGGTTTAGCTCAGAAGGCAGAGTTATTGATTAAGGTGTTTATATTATTCTTCATTCATAGATCATGTCGAAGTCATCAAATCTGGTGTCTGTCAGTCACTCCAGTGATGGTTTCTGGTTGTCCTTGGTGTTATTTTTCTTTGACCTTTTCTCTGGAAAGAAGATTGCTTACAGGGAAGGAGTGTTAGGGAGTGTTTCAGTTACAAAAGAAAACACTAGGTGCAATATAAATCTAACTGGAAAGTAAACGTTAGTAGTAAGTTAGTGGGCCAAGGCAGGGCACAACAAAATGGAGACTGTTTTAACTAGTTTTTAGCTGCAACAATATTTCCTGATCATTAATCCTTGAGTCAGCCTTTTGAGACTGAGGGGAGGTTTGGGAGGCTAAAGGAAAAGACTTTTACTTTAAAACACAAAGATTTAGGGTCTGGTACATGGTTTCACTAGTTTTTAGGATGAATCAACCAACCATTTTTACCCACCAGTACAATCGTATCTGTTATGGATGCTTTCTATTTTATAGTTTGAAAAAAAATCAGGCTTACTGCTCCCCTCAATCTAGAGAGAATACTTACATGCTTAGAATGGGATGACGGCCCCAAAATAAACTCTAGGAAGGGAATTCATTTCAGAAAAAGAAATTCATGGATATCAAAGATGCAGTGAGCCAGTACCTGAAGTGACTTCATTTTAAGGAGTGAAAATAACATGTTATCACAGGTTTGAAAGACTACAGTAGGTAAGAATTATGTGGACTATTGAGAATACTTACCGAGGCTGAAATTGGACATTTACATACTAATTAGCAGCTCTCAAGGCAAGTCTTACACACCCATCACCTTTCAATCAATCAACTGCTCAGGCCAAGATTACAGGAAGCTTTCCCGGACCACTGCATTCTTAGCCTGAAGCTGTCCTCAAGAGCTCAAAATTCACTACCAAGAATTAGGCAAGAGGAGAAGAGAAGGAGAGGGAAAGGGACAGGAGACAGACATCTTTGCTATGTGTTTCTTACCCTTAAAAAAAAAGGTAGAACAAAACTCCTATTTTAAAACACATTTAAAAAAAATAACTGATTACTGATTACGCCAGTACTACAAATTATTCTGCAAATTTAAGCTAGATTTTGAGGTCCAAACAGCAGATTAAACACCGTGAAACCTGGGCTTATTTAATAGAGGTTAAATTCTGAGAAAATCATTTCTTAACAAGAAAGGCATGCTTCATGTTCTAAAGTTCTCTTGATATAATTGACTAAAAAGTATTATGGAAGTTCAAGATTTTATGATTAATATAAACATGCGTTTTAGTAGACATACATGTACTTTCTTAGGACTGATAGAGTACTGTAATAATCAGGTTAAACTTGATTATACCTTGTAAGATAAGCCACATTTTACAGTAGGTGAAGTTTTAAATGAGTAAGGCTATAAAGCCACAGACCTCACTTACCTGACTTTTCTTTGGCCTGCTAAATCTTTTCTTTGCTGATTTTTGTTGCTATATGCAGTGAATTGGGAATGAAGTGGGCTGTGGTCACAAACTGAAGGCGAGGTTACTTAAATCTGTACTAAACATGACATAATAACGGGTTGTCAGTTTAAATTGGGGAAAATGGGGAAGCCACTTGGGGTTTGTGTTTGAATGCAAGTTTTGGTGAATACAAATGACACATTAATGTTTACAACTCTTTTTCTTAGATTCACCCATTCCAGTGGAAATTATGGCTCCAGCAGGGATTAGGACTGAATCAGAGAAGCTAAATTTTTCCTAACCCTGCTACCGACAACTAATGAGCTATATGAGTGGCAGGTTCAGTTAACTTCTGTGGTCTCAGCTTTCCTCATCTATAAAGTGTAGAGAGAAAGATCTTTTCCAGCTCTGAGTTTCTCTAATTCCAGTTTTGGTACATTTCGGTATAGCTGAAATTATCAGTCCCCACCATTTACTTAGTTCATAGAGAGTTAGAATTGCAGATAAAATTCCCCATAGAAACAACTATTATGATGATACTATGGAAGATGTGCTAGGTGCTGAAGATGGAAAAGTAAATACATTTTTCTGAGTTTACAAAAACAAATTGGACACATTGATATTTACCACATAGAGTCAATCAGCACAAACCCTGGGGAAAATGGTTACTATACAGAAGACTTTTTCTTCAGTGACATTTCCTTCCTCTTAGCAGTCCTTCCACATCATCTGATCTCACTCTCCCAAGGCCAGGCCTTCAGGCTAACTCCCATGACCCACCACTTGCCATTGCAGGACACATCCTAGGTACTCTGCTTACTTCTACTGTCATTTTTCTGGAATTCACACCCTTGCCTTCATTAACATTTGATGCTCACCATAGGTGCTTAACAAATGTGTTGCATATGAATGCAAAATCGTACAGCCTCTGTGGGAGACAGCATGGTAGTTCTTCAAAATATTAAGTACAGAATTACCATATTTTGAGCTATTAGAAAAAAAGTATATTAGTCTCCTCCACCTATCTCCACTCCTCTAGAGACAGGAGAGGAGCTGGAAATGGAGTTAATAATCGATCATGCCTCCATGAGGAAGCTGCCATTAAAATCCCAGTTAGTAGGGGGATCAGAGAGCTTCTAGTTTTATGAACATAGCCACACACCAGGAAGGTGACACACCTTGACTTGACAGGGACAGAAGCTTCTGTGCTAAGGACCCTCGCAGACCTTGCCCTACGTATCTGTCTCTTCATCTGGCTATCCATCCATATGGTTTATCATATCCTTTAATAAGCTAGTAAACTTGATTCCCTGAGTTCTGTGAGCCACTCTAGCAAATAATCAAATACATGGGGGAAGAGGTCATGGGAAACTCCAAAGTGTAGCCAAGTGGGACAGAAGTTGTGGGTAACCTAGGAACCTCCTCATAGCCTTTGGCATCTGAAGTGGGGGAACAATCTTGTGGAACTGAGCCCTTAATCTGTGGGATCTGATGCTCTCTCCAGGTAGAGAGTATGGTAGTGGTATGAGAGTAAAGGAGAGACACAGGAGGAAAGATGGGATTTTTTTTTTTTCCAAACACATAGGATGCAACAATTCCACTTCTTGGTATAAACCCAAAAGAAATGAAAGAGGGACTTGAACATATTTGTACACCAACGTTCATAGGAACGTTATCCACAAATAACCAAAAAGTGGAAACAACCCAAATGCCCATCAGCAGATGAATAGGTAAACAAAATGTGGTATACACATGGTGTGGTATTCCATACAAGTACAATGGGATGTTACTTAACCTTACAAAGGAAAGAAATTACAATATCTTCCACAACATGGATGAACCTTGAAAACATTATGCTAACTGAAATAATGCAGACACAAAAGGATAAATGTATAAATCCACTTATATAAGATACCCAGGACAGTCAAATTCATAGAGACAGAGGCGAATAATGGTTACCAGGTGCTGGGGGCAGGGAAGGGAATAGAGAATTTTTGTTTAATGGGTACAAAGTTTCAGTTTGGGATGGTCAAAGTTCTGGAGATTGATGGTGATATGGTGATATCTGCACAACAAGGTGAATGTACTTAATGTTACAGAACTATACACTTAAAAATGGTTGATGGGGTAAGTTTTGTTTTATATATAATCCCCCCCCCAAAAAAAATCCTAGGGAAGAATATTCTCTGGCATAACTGATCTTAATATTGAAAAGCTTCTCTGACGAGAAAATGGTTCCTCAAATCTAATCTAAACCTTTCAGGGTATGTCTTATTATTTCTTATTGTTGCTTCTGCCATTGGATCAAGAAAGGCTACTTCCACCACAGTGGAAACAAACACCATGCTCCCTTTATGGGTGAAGACACCAGCCTTCTTTGGACACCTGCCTTTGAGTTGAGATGGGATGGGTTTTTGTTTTTTCTTCCCCTTACCCAGACCTCTTGTAAGACAGCATAATTTTCAGTCTGGTTAAAGTCAGGTCCATGGAAATCTCAGAGAACTTCAGCTTCAGGGAAATAAGCCAGGTGATGCAACAAGAAATGAATATATGTTCTGCTGCTTCAATTCTGTTAATTGTGCTGTATACCAGTACAAACTCTGGAAAAAAAAAAAGCTGAGATTACTCTTATTTTGTTCCAATTATTCATTTTACTTACCTAAATATGTCTTGTCTCTCCCCTCTCCTCTTCAACATCACTGCTACTGCCCAATGTGTCTGACCTGGATGCCAGCAAGAGCCTCCTGACTCCTAGACTTGTGCCCACCCCACTTTCCCTGCGCATCTCATCTCCCATGCCCATCTGTTCTATAAATCCTGTCAGGACAATTGTTCCAAACATCCCAGCACGTACCCTGTACATAAGCCTTCTCAAATCAAGTACTTGCAAAATTCCCACAACAGGCAAGACTTCTTATCATCTTACTCGGTGGTTCTACCTAGAAAATACAGGCGCCAGTGAATGCACACACACCTACCAACACATACACACCACCATCTGCCTAATTTCTACTCCTACCTAGAATCAAGGGTCAAAATCACTACTCCTTTTCTTTCCAGTGGGCCGCGTTCTTTTCCCCCACCCCTTCAGGTCTTCCAGCTAGAGTTAAATGCTTTTCCTCTTTTATAGCACCCTATAGGCATTATAATACATATTTCACCATGAGCAATTTGAGAGCATGGACATGTCTTTAATCTGTATCCCCAGCACCTGCACAAAAGGCTTAGCAGATTTGGGGGTGTCATTTGGGAGATAAAGTACTAAGAGTACAGGAAAAATGCTTAGGGAGTCCCCAAAAGGTTAGGTCAAGGAAGACTTCATGAAGGAAAAGAAAGGTATTTGAGGCGTATTTTTTTTAATTGAAGTATAGTTGATTTACAATGTTGAGTTAGCTTCTGGTTACAGCAAAGTGATTCAGTTACACATATTCTTTTTTATATTCTTTCCAATTATAGGTTATTACAACATATTGAATATAGTTCCCCATGCTATACAATAAGGTCTTGTTTCTTTCATATATAGTAGTTTGTATCTGCCAAACCCAAACTCCTAATTTATCCCTCTCCATGTGTTTACCCTTTGGTAACCATAAGTTTTTGAAGTCTGAGTCTGTTTCTGTCTTATAAAAGTTCATTTGCATCATATTTTAGATTCCACACAAAGGTACTATCATTTGATATTTGTCTCTCTGATTTTCTTCATTTAGCCTTATCATCTCTAGGTTTATCCTTGTTACTGAAAATGGTGTTATTTTATTATTTTTTGTGGCTAAGTAGTTTTCAATTGAATATATGTGCCACATCTTCTTTATCCATTCCTCTGTCAATAGACATTTAGATTGCTTCCATGTCTTGGCTATTGTGAATAGTGCTGCTATGAACATTGAGGAGCATGTAATTTTTTTGAATTATGGCTTTCTCTGGATATATGTCCAGGAGTGGAATTGCTAGATCATAGGGCAGCTCTACTTTCAGTTTTTGGGGGAACCTCCATACTGTTTTTCAAAGTGGCTGCACCAATTTACCTTTCTACCAACAGCATAGGGAGGGTACCGTTTTCTCCACACCTTCTCCATCATTTGTTAATTGTAGACTTTTTTATGATGGCCATTCTGCCCAGTGTGAAGTGGTACTTCATTGTAGTTTTGATTTGCATTTCTCTGACAGTTAGTAGTGTTAGACTGTTGGCCATCTATATGTATTCTTCAGAGAAACATCTGTTTAGGTATTCTGCCCATCTTTTCCTTATTGGATTGTTTGTTTTTTGATATTAAGTTGTGTAAGCTGTTTATATATTTTGGAAATTAAGCCCTTGTCAGTTGCATCATTTAGAAATATTTTCTCCCACTCCATATATTGACTTTTGCTCTGTAAAATTTAAAAGTTTGATTAGGTTTCATTTGTTAATTTTTGCTTATATATCTATTGCCTTGGGAGACTGACATAAGAAAACATTGGTACTGTTGAATGTTTTGCCTATGTTACCTTCTACGAATTTCATGGTGTCATGGTTTATATTTAAGTCTTTAAGCCATTTTGAATTTATTTTTGTGAATGATGTGAGGGTGAATTCTAACTTCACTTATTTACATGTAGCTGTCCAGCTTTCCCAACACTACTTGATAAAGAGACTCTTTTATCTGTTGTGTATTCTTACCTCCTTTGCTAAAGATTAATTGACTGTAGGTGTGTTGATTTATTCCTGAGCTCTCTCTTCTGCTCCATTTGTCTGTTTTTGTACCAACACCTCATTGTTTTGTTTACTGTGACTTTGTAGTATTGTTTAAAGTCTGGTAGGGTTATGCCTTCAGCTTTGTCCTTTTTCCTCAGGATTGCTTTAACAATTCTGGGGTTTTTATGGTTCCATATAAATTTTAGGATCATTTGTTTTAGTTCTGTGAAAATTGTCATAGATAATTTAACAGGGATTGCATTAAATCTGTAGATTGCTTTGGGTAGTACGGCCATTTTAAAATATTAATTCTTCCAATCCAAGAGCATGGTATAGCTTTCCATTTCTTTAAGTTATCTGCAGTTTCCTTTATCAATGTTTTATCGTTCTCAGCATATGTCTTTAACCTCCTAAGTATTTTATTCTTTTTGATATGATTTTAAAATGGATATTTTTATTTTCCCTTTCATTGTTAGTGTAAAGAAATGCAAAAATATCTTTATGTTAATCTTTTATCTTGCTACCTTGCTGAATTTATTCATCAGTTCTAGTAGTCGTTTTTATTTTTTGTGAAATCATTAGGGTTTTCCATACATAGTATTGTCATCTGCACATAATGACAATTGTACCTCTTCCCTTCCAATTTGGATATCTTTTATTTCTTTTTCTTGTGATTCCTGCAGCTAAACCTTCCAATACCTGTTGAATAGAAGTAATGAGAGTGGGCATCCTTGTCTTGTTCCAGATTTTAGTGGAAAGGCTTTCTTTCGTTCTTTCTTTTTTTAAGGCTTTCAACTTTTAACTGTTGAGTATTACGTTGGCTGTGGGTTTGTTGTAAATAGATTTTATTATATTGAGATATGTTCCCTCTTTGCCTACTTTGGTAAGAGTTTTTATCATGAATGGATGTTGAATTTTATCAAATGCTTTTACTCCATCTATTGAGATGGTCATGCGGTTTTTGTCATTTCTTTTGTAGATGTAGTGTATCACATCGATTACTTTGCATATGTTGACCCATCCTTGTGATGCTGGGATGAATCCAACTTGATCATGGTGTATGATCTTTATCAATATGTTGTTGGATTCAGTTTTCTAATGTTCTGTTGAGGATTTTTATATCTATTTTCACCAAAGATATTGGCCAGCAATTTTCTTTTTGGTATTGTCTTTGTCTGGTTTTGATATCAGGGTGATTGTGACTTCACCGAATGACTTTGGGAGTATCCCCTCCTCTTCAATCTTTTGAGAGATTGAGAAGAGTCAGTATATGTTTTTCTTTAGATGTTTGGTAGAATTCCCCAGTGAAGCCATCCAGTCCTAGACTTTTGTTTGCAGGAAGTTTTTTTTGTTTGGTTTGGTTTTTTGTTTGTTTGTTTGTTTTTGGTCTCTTTCTTTTTTTTGCCATTTCTTGGGCCACTCTCACGGCATATGGAGGTTCCCAGGCTAGGGGTCCAATCGGAGCTGTAGCCACTGGCCTACACCAGAGCCACAGCAACGTGGGATCTGAGCCATGTCTGTGACCCTACACCACAGCTCACAGCAACGCCAGATCCTTAACCCACTGAGTGAGGCCAGGGATTGAACCCGCAACCTCATGGTTCCTAGTCGGATTCATTAACCCCTGCGCCACGACAGGAACTCCAGTTTGTTTTTGTTTTTTAATTAATGATTCTATTTCACTTCTAGTGATTGGACTATTCAAATTATCTATTTCTTCTTGATTCAGTTTTGGTAGGCTGCATGTTTTTAGAAACTTGTTCATTTCTTTTAGGTTGTGGAATTTGTTGGCATATGATTATTCATAGTGTTTGCTTATGTTTTTTTTGTATTTTTGTGATATTAATTGTTATTTCTCTTCTTTCATCTCTAATTTTGTTTATTTGAGTTCTCTCTTCTTGGCGAGCCTGGCCAGATGTTTGTTCATTTTGTTTACCCTTTCAAAAAACCAGCCTTTATTTTTATTGATTTTTTTTCTATTTTTATCTCTATTTTATTTATACCCTCTCTGGTCTTTATTATTTCTTTCCTTATGCTTATTTTAGGTTTTGTTCATTCTTCTTTTTCTAATTCTTCTAGGTGGTAGGTTAGGTTCTTTATATGATATTTTTCTTGTTTTTTGAGGAAGGCCTATACTGCTATCATCTTCCTCTTAGGACTCCTTTTGCTGCATCCCATAGATTTTGTATGGTTGTGTTTTTCATTGTCATTGTCTCAAGGTATTTCTTAAATTTCCCCTTTGACTTCACCATTGACCCATTGGCTTTTTATTAGCATGCTGTTTAGTCTCCATGTAATCATTTTTTCTTGTTTCTCTCTCTGTGGTTGATTCTAGTTTCATGCCATTGTGGTCAGAGAAGATGCTTGAAACAATTCCTATCCCTTTAAATTTGTTGAGTCTTGTTTTGTGCCCTGATATGTGCTCCATCCTAGAGAATGTTCCATGTGCACTTGAAAAGAATGTATATTCTGGGGGTTTTTTTAAATGTAAAATCCTAAAAATATCAATTGAGTCTAGTTATTCTATTGTGTTGTTTGGATCTCTGTTGCCTTATTGATTTTATATCTGGAAGATCTGTCTGTTTATATGAATGAGCTGTTAAAGTCTCCTATTATTATTGTATTCCTGTCAGTTTCTCTCTTTGAGTCTGTTAGTATTTGTTTTATGTATTAGGTGCTCCTATATTGGTGCATTTATGTTAATTAGTGTAATATTCCCTTCTCATATTGATATATATATATATATATTTTTGCTTCACATGTGGCATGCAGAAGTTCTTGGATCAAGGATTGAACCCACACCACAGCAGTGACACAAGCCACAGCAGTGACACCAGAACCATAGCCCATTTGGTATGGCCTTTGTTTTAAAGTCAATTTTGTCTGATACAAGTATTGCTACCTCCACTTTCTTGTCATTTCCACTTACATGAAGAATCTTTTCCCATCCCCTCACTTTCAACCTATGTATGTCCTTCCTCCTAGAGTGGGTCTCTTGTAGGCAGCATATTGTAGACTCTTGTTTTATTATCCAATCTGCCACTCTTTGTCTTTTGACTGGAGCATATACTACATTGACTTTAAGATAATTATTGATAAGTATTTATTTATTGCCATGTTAAACTTTGTTTTCCATTTGATTTTGTATTTTTTCTGAGTTCCTTCTTGAGCTGTATTTTGTTTTCTTCACAACAATACTGATAGCATTTTCCTTCTTACTTTTCAATCAACATTTTTTAAACAACTAATTCTGTAAAATATATTCTGCAAGTATATAAACTTGATTGTAGGGCATAGATACTCCTTGGGTAATATAAGTGATAGGATTATGATTGAGAGGTTTTTGAACACCTGACTCTTTAAAGGGCTTATTGACAGGCTCACAAAATACAATGTATTGTTATTTTCCACTTTTTTTTTTTTTTTTTTTTTTTTGCTGTAGATTGGATCATAAAGAAGTATAGGTAGGAGTTCCTGTCGTGGCTCAGTGGTCAACGAATCTGACTAGGAACCAGGTGGTTGTGGGTTCGATCCCTGGCCTGGCTCAGTGGCTTAAGGATCCGGTGTTGCCATGAGCTGTGGTGTGGGTCCCAGACACAGCTCGGATCCCATGTTGCTGTGGCTCTGGTGTAGGCCAGCAGCTACAGCTCCGATTAGACCCCTAGCCTGGGAACCTCCATATGCTGCAGGTGCAGCCCTAGAAAAGACAAAAAAAAAAAGAAATATAGGTAGCAGTTAAGAGAATGGATAGCAGAATGAGAGGTATCTGGGTTTAAATCTGAACTCTTCCTTTATAAACCATAAAAGTATTTCCTCATACTATGTAAAAGAGAGTAATGATATTAAATCTAATAAAGTATTAAAAGTATTTTCTCATTAAAAGTATTTCCTCATACTATGTAAAATAGAGTAATAATCTTTACTTCATTAGATCTAATAAAGCAGATAAAGTGCTTGATACGGCACATAGCAGATAGTAACACTGCACATAATTGTAGTGAAGGTGGTGGTTCTGATGGTGAAGGTGAGGATTACCTTATAGCTGAGGATGGAGGTTTGTGGCAGGAGCAGTGCAAGAAAGCTGCTTGATGAGAGAAATAGCTTTAAATTAGTCAAAATTCCTCAAATTGTGCTTCAGTAGAACAATGATGTTCTATAAGCTGTTCTGGGGTATCTCACAGGTAAAATCAAAATTAGGGAGATATTTTCTAAATGTGTAGGGAAAATTAAAATGAGAAGTAGAATGCTTCTGATTATGTTTTTTTCTATATACTCTTCCTCACACTGCTAATGGATGACAGATAACAGAATGAATAGGTAGAAAATAAATATTAAAAGGAAACATCAGTAAACTGATTTTTTTTTGGCTAGGCCCACAGCATATGAAAGTTCCTGGGCCAGGGATTGAACCTGTACCACAGCAGCAACCTGAGCTCCTGCAGTGACAACACCAGATCTTAAACCTGCTGCACCACAAAAGAACTCCAAAATTGATTTATTTTAAATGGTTAGTAAATACTTAACAAATGTTTGCTTGCTTTTTTTTTTAAGATTCATAAACATGTAGCTTGATCACTTTCTTGCTATTATTGCTCCTAGTGACAAAATTTAATGTGGCTTTATTTCATGCTATTCTGCAAAGAGCATAACATCCCCAAATCACCATGTCATCTTCATGTTCCACCACTTGCAGAAGTACATGGTCTATTATTGTTAGCATCCCACTGTCTGAACCTTTAAGTCCTGGTTTTTAGGGCACCCTTAAGACTTTACCAAAGTATCCATGGTGAGTCCAACCATTCATCTCCTAATTTCCTCTTATATTAGAAGAGCACTGCCTTAACAAATATGTAATGAATAAGGAAAAAATTTTATGTTACACATTTCTGTTATTTATGGTAAATACTACAAATGAGTAAGTACATCTGTAATTCCTGGAGGTACTGTATATGAGGATATCCCAGCGAGTTTGGGTAAGAAATGGGAAATGTAGGAGAAGCATGTCCTGTCTTAGCCTGTATTCTTCACCAGTCATCCTCAAGAAGAGAAAACCGTGAAACTCACAGCTAATGTTGAAAAGGTAACTGCTCAAATATTGGAAAACACAAATGATTAAATCTTGACTCATCTTCCTCTCAGAACTCCTCTGAGGCTCAGAATATCTTGTCTATTACTTGTTCTTGACAAGTAGGTGAGTCTAGCACATTTCTAGGTATTGACTGGCATGACTGATTTCTGAGGTCTACAGAAAGCCAACTGCTGAGTAGACTTGGGCAGCCCTCACCTCATGCTGTGGCTACAATGTTACTTCTATGTTTATACTACGAAGTCTTCCATGTTTATTCAGAGGCATGGAAGAAAAGATTGGATTTGGAAATCTCTTTATCCAGACACAAGTAAAATGCCTCAAAGAACATGGTGTGAAATTTGGGACCCAAGTCCAGTTTTCCCAGGTAGTATCATATTGCTGAAGGCCTGGATGAATATTTCAGTTTGGGACAAGTTTCATTTTTGCAAATAATGCTTCACCGTCCAGGACCTGTCATAATTATAATCTTAATTATTTGTATTTTTACTAATTTCTTTTCTCAAGTTCAGGCTTCATTGATATGAAGCAGAATCTGAAATGCTAAAAAAAAATTTAGGAATATAAATCTCTCTTCCTAAGGCTTCTGTAATGCAGACCACAGTTGGATTTATAAATAGAGCTTGATGGTTACCTTTACTTTTAAGGTAACAATAAGCATTTCTGTGTATTGGCTCCATATTTTTATTTTTTTTAATCCTTTTGTGAGTAGATTTTGGAGCACTTTTTTTTTTTTTTTTTTTTTTTTTTTTTTTTTTTTTTTGTCTTTTTGCTATTTCTTGGGCTGTTCCTGTGGCATATGGAGGTTCCCAGGCCAGGGGTTGAATCGGAGCTGTAGCTGCCAGCCTATGCCAGAGCCACAGCAACACGGGATCCGAGCCGCGTCTGCAACCTACACCACAGCTCACGGCAACGCTGGATCGTTAACCCACTGAGCAAGGGCAGGGACCGAACCCGCAACCTCATGGTTCCTAGTCGGATTCGTTAACCACTGCGCCACGACGGGAACTCCTGGAGCACTTTTATGTTTACAGAAATATTTAGCAAAAAGTACAGAGTTCTCATATACCTCCTAACTTCCTCCTCCCACCCACCACACCATTTCCTCTACCATTAGCATCTAGCATCATTAGTGTGGTACATTTGTTATAATCGGTGAGGCAGTATTGATACATTACTATTAACTAAAGTCCAAAGTTTGCATTAGGATTCACTCTTTGGGATGTACATTCTGTTGGTTTTAACAAATGTATAATGACATATTCAGTTGAATGGGTACTTAAAAAATTTATTTTTAGTTTAAGTTAGTATTTGGTTTCTTAGCTTCATACAGTTTCCATAATGATTATTCTTTGTCATTGCTGATTGAGTTTGTCTTTATAATTACAATAATTGCTGATTGATTTTGTCTTTATAATTCCAAGATAGGATGTAAATTTCTTTTTATGCCATTAACCAGTAGTTTGAATTAAATAACATCGAGTTAAGGTTTTAGGGTCAAGTACTTGGGCAAAAGAAGTTGCTTCCCAGGCCTAAAACTTTAGGGATAGCCTACCTTCCACTTGTCTTTGGCAGTTAGGAGATGCATCAACATTCAGGGAAGACTTGCTATGGACCGTTGTACCCCAGCCCCCACAATGAGGATCGATGAGTCACACTCTGAATCAACCCAAGACTCAGGACAGGATGTGCAAGTTCTTACTCCTGGCACAGTCACCTCAAGAGGCTTAGTACACGTTATCATGTGAGTACCAGTCATACTCAGTCTGGAGAGGGTCTGGAAAGCAGACTTCTTCTCCACTCCTCCCCCTACATTTCCCAAAGCAGCACCTCAGAGATGACTAACATTATGACAGGAAGGGAAGATAACTGTCCTCACCTGCCTTAGTTTATAAAGAAGGAGGTAGTGGTGGCCTCTAGTAAGTATGCAAGGCTAAGGGGGGAAATCGAATAACTGGATTTTGGTCTTTAGAGTGAAATTCATTGGATGTGTAATTATGAGCACTGGATTAGAGAAAAATCCACTTTCTACTCAGTGAAAAGAACAACATACTGGGAGTGTCAATTATATATAGGAAAAAGAGAAAGCAGATTCACTCAAAGGTGTTTAGAAACAACAACAAACTTGTCACATCAACACAGTTCACAAATGGAACTGATAAAGTCAAGGATAATTTCAAAGACAGTTCAAAGCTTGTCATGAGACAGGATGGGTTTACCAACATTTAAATCAAGATAAGATAATATCAAAAGTACCAATGATATAGTCTCATTATAAATACTAATTTTGCTAAATCAGAACTTCATGAAGGATTGGATTGACATGTCATAACCCAAGGCCTTTTCTGAATACAAAATATTAAGATGATAAATAATGGGGATTTATTTAGGAAAACAAAACCATTGTTAAACACTTTAATATCTACCTGCATATCTATAAGTATGATGATAATTACCTATTCAATAAAAGAGTATCTTCAGCCACCACAATGAAGCAGTGTGTGCCTGAGTTTGAGGTACTGCAAAGCAAGAATGAATTTTTACATTCATTAATTCAGGTCTCCTATTTTATACTACTTTGCATGAAGCTCATGGGAGTTCTCAAAATATCCTGACTTATCGCTTCTCGGCCTTTTGGCTAAGATCAAGTGTAGTATCAAAATATCCTGACTTATGTTTTCCCCCATCACCAATCTTTGTTGTTTCTATCCACTAGATCATAAATATTGTTTAGAAACAGCAAATATAAGGACATCATCTTTTCTGAATACATACTTACCTAATAATACATCATGATCTGTTGGTTCAGGAGTGACAGAGAGAAAGTCCCTGAGATACACATAGGCTTCCCCATTCCGGCACCAAATCTGTCCTCTGTGAATGCTGTTGGCTGCTGTCTGAAGTGCAAGGTAAATAGAGATATGTTTAGGTAAATAGAGCTGCACAAAAATAAACACTGGTAATGGAATGTAGGGTTCATCCATGGAGTTAGTGATTTGTGGAATATCAGATTCATTTAAAAATAAGCTGTGTGCTCCTTTCATTTGCTGTGCGGTTGATATCATTTGCTTTATTAAGAATGAATGTGTTGTTCTTATCACTTGAAAATGATTCTTGCTTCTGAACTCCAAAATTTTAGGATAATCTTTTGAATCGTGTGGGGATGTACTGAACCCTAGTCTATACTGTGGCCTAATTGCCCTGTGAGCCCCATGCCTAAGCAACAGCTGAATTGTTTTCACTATTCATTGATAATAGAAACCTACAGAAAACTCTCAATATAGTTTGTACCATGTGAATAAGCATCTACGAGTGCTTGCACTGTTCTGTTTAAAAGATTGCAAAAAAGAATATGCTTCAAGGTTCTGGAGCAGGGTTTTCAGCTGGAAGTGTTGTTGGTTTTCATGTCCTGCCTCCTGTGATGACTGAGGGAGTTAGTTATATTTCAGTAAAACTCTCAAGTCCAATAGAAAAACTTCTGCCAAGGATGCCAGGAATCTGGGGTGTATAGATTGATACTCAGCATGTGAGGGCAACCACCTTAAGAATAGCAGGTACTTTCACTGGTTAAAAAAAAAAAAAAAAAAAAAAAAAAAAACAGGAGTCCTTTAAGCCTCTTTTTGGAACAAGTTTTGAAAAAAGTTTTTCTGGAAAATGCTCTTTTCATATATCTAAACACCCTTCAAAATTACCAGACGTCAGCATGATTTTTACCAAGCCCTTTACAATGACGGAATATTTTTTACACATTTCCCTGTAGGCTAGACTGTACCTCCCACAAATAAAATCAAGGAGTGCCTGCATATTGCCTTAACCTGAAAATGTCTTGGGGTTACAGTTATGACATGTCCTCACTCAAAGAGATTAGAGCATCAGACTTAAAATAAGCTGGCAACAGAACCCAAAAAGAACACATGCAAAAAGTTGTAAGACTGTAAAAACCCCAGGACCAGAAGAACAAGCAAGATCTTGTCCCTTTGCCTACCTAAGGCAAAAGAGAATCATTCCCAATGGAAAAAGAAATGAACCTCAACCCCAGATCTTCATTTCAGAGCCTCATTTTGAGAGCTCTAAAGTTAAAAACAAGTATCTAATCACACTTCTTATTTTTGCCAACTGGTCTGCAGAATCATGCTCCATAGTGGAAAACAGCCCAGCTACTCCCATCATCTGCATGTGCGGGAATGTCTGAAACATGCTCATTAATTCACTCTCTTTTCACACTCACAAAACATTGAGAGTCTAACCCAAACTGGAAGCAGTTAATACAACACTAGAAGGGAAGTGTTCTAGCTCTTCTGTGGAGGGCTCTAGATATCATCTATACCTTGTGATTTAGGGAAAACCAGTCTAAAATACCCTTCTCACCATCCTCCTCTTCTCTTCCCTCTTTGTTACTTTCATGATTTCCCCCCCTTTTTTTTAAACTATTTTTTTCCTCATACTTCTCGTCAGTTCTCTTTTTCCTCATTTCTCTCCTCATTCCACTTTGAATATTCTCTGAACCCTTACAGGGGGCTGCATCCTAGACCTCATCCTGCAGATGCAGAGATAAATGCACTGGGGTGTGACTGAGGGGAGAGAGGGGGAGGTAACAGGTCTGGTTTTCAATATGTTGAGTTTGAAGTGCCAGCAGGACATCCATGAAGGTAAACAGTAGTAAATGAGAAGAATACTAACCAGGAGCTGGAGAGAGATTTTATTGAATGTCTTTTATACTCTAGGTGCTATGTTTGCTGTTGGGAATACAGAGAAAAGGTCAAACCCAGCCCATTCCTCCGAAACCTGTAAGGAAACAAAGTGTTGGATGTGTTTCAAGAAAATTCAAGTGTTAGAGGTGCAGAAAGAAAAGTATGGGCAGGTGCTGAGGAAGTACAGAGGACAAGCGGTCAGAGGTACCACAGATGGGGGAAGGGAGTCAAGTCACACCCTCAGTTTTGTTAAGCCAGTGAGCCAGGATGGTGTCCACGGCGTTAAATTTGGGGTTGGCCCTTGAAGCTCTGTTGATATCAAATTGTTCCAGCCAGTCTTGCCCATGGAGTGTTAGCTATTCTGATTTGTGTCCTTCTTTCTCTAACTGGGTACTAATCTCTGAGTAGCAGAACAGTCTCCACCTTTATATGGGGAGGGGAAATCCATGGCTACCTGCAAAGCCTCCTTCCCAAGTTAAAAGAAGCCAGAATTTTTTTAGCTTTATTGTCAGGCTTAACACTCTACTGATTTTGCAAAATAGCTAAAGCTCTCTTGCATTTCTTCCCATGGATTTCCTGGGCCCTAGAACAAGCCTGAGGGTATGTTCTGGGATGATAAAGCTGGAAGTCTGATGAGCTGCAAGAACTTCCTGGGAACACAAGTAGGTCATTACTATGGAGATTTTCTGTCATGTGAGATCACATGAAATTAACTTTCCATTTCAGAAACCTTGTCCAGCTTTTGTGATGAAATCCCCTTTGACTATCAGCTTATCAGGTCTTGGAACTACCCTACACTCTACCCCACCTCCAGCCCCGTTTGTCTGAGCATCAGAGACAATTCTCCAGTCTTTCATCACCTTCCCATTTGTGTGTCTCTCTCCTCACCTAAAAAATCCTCATAGGTGATTAAATAAGTTAAGTTTAATGTAGATGACTTAACTCACCCAGTCGTTTCTCAGATGCCTGAGTTAACCCAGACAAACCAAAAATGGAAACCCAAAGGCTATATACATGCTGCATTTTTATCCCTTCAAAGGAAAGTGCTTTTCCTGTGCCAAGAACATTGCTCTCTACCCACAAGTTATCCCTAAGAAAACAGGCAGCCTTGGATATTGGTGTAGCTTCTATATATAGTAAGTCAATATGGCTACCATCAACTGAGATGTTTCTTCCCAGTCTGGGTTTGTTTTTCCAGGTTTTCAATTTAGATTGTTGACATCCTCCCCAAACTACTTATTAAAATGTTGTTAAGTATGGTAATACATTATTAATTGATCACTTCTTGAACTTGATTTATGATACTCTTGAAGCTACATAGCATTATTATGAAATACTTATATTGAAGTTAAAGTGGTTTCTTGTTAGTTCTGGGGAAAAAGAAGGACCCATTATTGGATATTTCTTTATCTCATTTTTTGCCATTTAAAATTTTAATTAAAACCTCTAGCTACAAGCCAAAGAGGTGGAATATTTGAGATAATCAAAAATGATTAAATTTGAGTAACTCATTTCAGGTACTCTTCCTGCTGTGGCTGTTTTATTGAATATAGATGAAATGAATACAGTCTGATAAACGTAAGGTAGATGGCAAAAAAATTACCTTATAAAACATTTGATTTTATGCCACACTAACTATCCTGCTCTTTCAAATATCCTACTAGCATGTAGGATAGCTGCCTATTTCTTACTTTCAAAAGAAAAGAATCGAGTGGTAAAAAATCATCAAGAACAGGTTATTCTGTTTAAGTTAATAATTGAGAATTGTTAAAATTTACACATGATTTTAATGGCACAGATTTGGGCCACAAATTTTTGATAATTCTTCAGGTTCCTCAGTATTTAGAATAGGTGTGCATCTTAAACAACTTTCCCAAATGCTATAGCAAAAGAAAGCAAACAGGAGATCTGTATCCTAGTCATGACTATGCCATTAATTACCTTCAGTGACTGACTTAGTTTATTTGGGTCTCCAGGGTTCTCATTCGCAGAACTGTTAGTTGATTTCTAAGACCACTTTGAGTGCCAAGATTTTATGATATTATTATTAGAACTTTGCCAGTTTTTAACTAAAATTAGTCTCAAAGGATCTAGCATTTTCTGAGAATATTTAATCTCTTCTTGGTGTTGGTAAAAACTAGATGTCCATGTTGTCTTCACATTTGAGTCTTTACATTTGAGTGAATCGCTCTCAACCTTTGTAAATGTAAATATCTCTTCTTAAGGTCAAACTATTTTGTAATAGTTTCACATGATGATGCTTGTACTTTTGGAATCAATTGATTGAAAAGTTAGGCAATGCCTGAGGGGTACTTTGACTCCATTAACATTAAAAATGGATTTGTATTATTCATAACAGCATCTACATATATTTAGAGAATACTATTACTTATTATGTATCTGTATTTGGAGAAAACTGTTACTTATTATTGGGTATCAGTTAGGATGCTTTTGACTCCAATAACCAACTCACACTGGCTTAAATGATAACGAAGTTTATACTCTGATATGCTGGGGACCAGAGATGGGGTGGCTCCACGTCTGTTTATTCAGGTGCTCAGTGCTGGCACTGAGAAGCAAGGATGTTTTCAACTCTCATCACTTCACTGAGGAGGTTTTGCCCTTGTGAATGTAGTGCTTAAGCTGCTCTGCCATCACATCCAGATAACAAGGTCCTGAAAAAGAAAAGGGGTCTCTTTTTGTCTCCTTAGAAGCAACAAACCTTCCTTAAAATCCCTGGACAGGTTTTCTTCATGTATCAATGGCCAGGAATACACTTATTTTCTTCAACAAATCCATCACTAACAAGGGCAATGGATTAAGAAGAGGAACAGTTTGGGGGAGGAATAAGGGGGCAAACATCACGACCACTCTCACAGATAATACATTATCAGTAGACACTGTGTGCTGTGCACAGAGCTGTGGTAATAACTCCACATGTACTGCCCACTTCTGGAAATCCTTGGTCAGGTCTCTCTATGAGATCTTAAGTCCATTAACACTCTCCACACTACTGATGATTTGTATTCTTCTGTGGGGAGAGAAAAATGAAATGAATAGTTCTTTTTTTTTTTTTTTAACAAAGGAAGCACTCTTTATTTATTTATTTATTTATTTATTTTGTCTTTTGTTGTTGTTGCTATTTCTTGGGCCGCTCCCGCTGCATATGGAGGTTCCCAGGCTAGGGGTTGAATCGGAGCTGTAGCCACCGGCCTACGCCAGAGCCACAGCAACGCGGGATCCGAGCCGCGTCTGCAACCTACACCACAGCTCACGGCAACGCCGGATCGTTAACCCACTGAGCAAGGGCAGGGATCGAACCCACAACCTCATGGTTCCTAGTCGGATTCGTTAACCACTGCGCCACGACGGGAACTCCGAAATGAATAGTTCTGAAGTAAATCACCCCAACTTGTGTGTGCATCTTTCCTAAAGGACAAATCTCAAATATTGCAGTAAATAGAACATGTCCTGCTTTCTTACTATTTTGTGTTGCCACTGGAAAAAAAAAAAAAAAGAAATCTGCCCACTTAACCAGTCTCAATCTCAAATGAGATCACAGGGGTTATGGTTAGATATCATAACTGCCAATCATTTCTGCCACAAGAGTGGTAAAAAGAAGTCAGAACACTTCTTTTTGAAGCAGTTACCTGACAGCAGACAAAACTGAATGCATCTGCTCCCAGTCAACAAGTATGTATTTCCAGAACAGCTAGAGAAGAAAGAAAGAGAAGGAAGAAAGTAAAAAAAGAAGAAATGAAGGAAGAAAGAAAGAAATCTCACTAGCAGGAGGCTGAAATACATAAGAAAAATTGAAACTATGTTAAGTATTGTATTGTTAAGATAATAAAGCAACAGTGGAGCAACACTTTGATTGCCTAAGTCTCTTGTTGTCCTAAAATTCCCACTCTTTTTTTAATTTTAGGACTTCCACATATGCCTGAAATGTACAAAGCCAAAATGAGCATTGTTCTTACTCTAGCAACAATAAAAATCCAGATGAAATATAAAATCATGAATTACCTCGAACCTGAGTTTGCATGACAATCAAGCAACCTAAAACTAAGGAAAAGTAGGCCTTTCTCCCAGGATACAGAACATGTGTACTGGTCACATGTAGCAAGACATGAGCAAAAGACCCAGCCATCTTACAAGGAGGTAAGAAAAATTCAGTTCAAAGTTTTAATCAATTTCAACAATCTTTTTTCAAGTGTATGTGAAACATTCATGAAGGAAGACTTTTTTCCAGGATATAAAACAAACCTCAACAAATTTAAATGAATTGCAGTCATACCAATTATGTTCTTTGACCACAACAAAGTGAAACTAGAAATTAATAACATAGGATATTTGGTAAATTTCCCCAAATATTTTTAAATTACATAATGCATCAAAAAGGAAGTCAGAAGGGAAATTAAAAGATATCTTAAATCACATGAAAGAAAACACAGCATATAAAAGTTTGTGGGATACAGGAGTTCCCATCATAGCTCAGTGGAAATGAATCTGACAAGGAACCATAAGATTGTGGGTTTGATCCCTGGCCTCACTCAGTGGGTTAAGGATCTGGCATTGCTATGAGCTGTGTTGTAGGTCACAGACATGGCTCAGATCCTGCATTGCTGTGGCTGTGGCACAGGCCAGTAGCTATAGCTCCAATTCGACCCCTAGCCTGGGAACCTCCATATGCCATGGGAACAGCCGTAAAAAGAAAAAAAAAAGTTGTGGGATACAGCACATACTTAGAATATTTAGCAGCAAAGTTTATATTAGATGAGAAGAAAGATCTCAAACC
Organism: Sus scrofa; assembly: GCF_054392235.1. Taxonomy (NCBI): domain Eukaryota; kingdom Metazoa; phylum Chordata; class Mammalia; order Artiodactyla; family Suidae; genus Sus; species Sus scrofa. Next base: position 137,719,103 of record NC_139396.1, on the reverse strand, counting down.
AGTTATCTAAGCTTTCATCTTAAGAAACAATAAACAAAACTAGAATCAAGCAGAAGGGAGGAAATAATAAAAGAGCAGAAATGAATGTAATTGCAAATATAAAGACAGTAGAGACTTCTGGTTTCCAGTTCTGCATGGAAGGAGTCATCATTCTATCCTAACAAGTAAAAATGTGAATAAACTGAAAAATTAACAACTTTTCTTGGATTCCTAAGAGAGGGGAGGGCACAGGGCAAATCACTGCCCCCAAGACTGGAGAGACAGATAGATGAACACAGGGAGCCAAAGCTCATGAGCAGCGACCACCCCAGAAATCAGTGCTGGAGTATGAAATCCTGCACTCTAACAAATAAACTGCTAGAAACTCAGTGTGGACAACTCTGAGAGATTTGAAAACTCCAAGGGGACCTAGTCATAGGGGTCCCCACAATATTGTGAGATTAACCTCCAGGTACTTGACCATGTTCCTTTGGTAAAAATAGGAGAAACTCCCCCGCCCCTTTCATCAGGAGGAGGAGAAAAGGAACCATGCTGAAATACACCAGAGCACTCTGTTCTTATCAAGGCCTGTCCTCAGGAAAAACTAGTTTACTACAGTTTAACCTGCTGGAGTATTATTATGAGCCTACCTGATCTGGGAAAGGGAAATAACCAATACCAGTCAACTCTATTCAGTCTCACCTAAATGGGGAGAAGAAAACAGAAACATTTGTAAAATTCACAGTGCAGAGGCATAGACTTACTAAAACTGAAACACAATCACAGGCCTATAGACCACTCCTCCTCCCCAATACCTCACCACCACATTGCTAAGGACGAACTACATTTTTATAGCACTTCCTTTTACCTGGTACATCATGTCAAGCTATTAAGAAAAAATTACAAGGCAGACTAAAGTGCAAAACACACAATTTGAAAAATCAGACAAGCATTAGAAGTAGATATGACAGGGATGTTAGAATTATCAGACTGGGAGTTCCCATTGTGGCTCAGTGGAAATGAATCTGACTAGTATCCATGAGGAAGCAGTTTCAATCCCTGGCCTCACTCAGTGGGTTAAGGATCTGATGTTGCAGTGAACTGTGGTGTAGGTCACAGATGTGGCTCAGATCTGACATTACTGTGGCTATGGCGTAGGTTGGTGGCTACAGCTCCAATTCAACCCCTAGCCTGGGATCCTCCATATGCCACAGGTGATGTGGCCCTAAAAAACAAAACAAAACAAAAGTATTATCATACTGGAAACTTAAAATTACCATGATTAATATGTTATGGACTCTAACGGATAAAGTAGACAATATACAAGAATAGATGTGCAGTATAAGCAGAGAGATAGAAATCCAGAGGAAGAACCAAAAGGAAATCCTAGAGATTTAAAAACAACAACAACAACAACACTGTAACAGAAATAACACCTTTGATGGACTTATTAGTAGACCAGACACAGCTGAGGAAAGACTCTCTGAGCTAGAGGATATATCAGTAGGCGTCTCAAAAACAGAAAAGCAAAGAGAGCAAAGAATGAAAAATACAGGGCTGAGAGAAAATTACAAAAGGTATGAAATATATATATATATATTATGGGAATACCAGAAGGATAATAAAGAGGGAAAGGAGCAGAAAAAATATTTAGAGCAATAATGGCTGAGAACTTCCACAAATTCTTGTCAGACACAAAACCACAGATTCAAGTGGCTCAGAGTTCACCAGGCCAGATAAATGCCAAAAAGACAGAGGCACATCATTTTCAAACTACAGAAAATGAAAGATAAAGAAAAAAATCCTGAAATAAGTCAGAAGGATAAAGCACCTTACCATACAGAGAAACAAAGAATTTTATCTGACTTCTCAGAAACCATGCAATGAGTGGAGTGCAGTATATAGTGTTGAAAGAAAAAAAATCCCCAACAACCAACAGTTCTGTACCCTGTGAAATTATCTTTCAAAAGTGAAGAAGAAATAAAGACTTTCTCAAAAAAACAGTAATTGAGGGACTGAGATGCCAATAGACCTGCCTTCCAAAAATGTTAGAAGTTCTTTAGAGAGAAGGAAAACTATATAAGTCGGAAACTTAAAATGAGGAATAAGGAAGAGCATCAAAAAAGGAATAGGGAAGGTAAAATTAAAACTTCTGGGACTTTCTGACACCTCAATCTAGAGGAAACCCTTGCTTCTTTGAGCCTCACCCCAAACCATTCAGTGCAAACCATTCAGTGCAAACCCTGTGGAATGCCTTGCCTGACACCTTTTTTTTTTTCTTTTTAGGGCTGCACTGGCGGTATATGGAGGTTCCCAGGCTAGATGTCTAATGGGAGCTGTAGCCATTGGACTACGCCACAGCCACAGCAATGCCAGATCCAAGCCACATCTGCGAACTACATCACAGCTCACAGCAATGCTGGATCCCGGACCAGCTGAGTGAAGACAGGGATGGAACTTGCAACCTCAAGGTTCCTAGTCGGATTCGTTTCCCCTGGGTCAGGATGGGAATTCCCTTTCTATTGAGATGACTTGTGGTCCCCTGTGGTGTGTGAACAGCCTTTTACAACTTTTAAGCTACAAGCTGAATATTGGCTCCCAGGACATCCAAGTACTCTTTCTCAGCCCCTGTGAAAATGTTGTTTTATATGGCAAAAAGGACTCTATAGATGTGATGGAGTTGAGGATTTTAAGATGGGAAGGGGAGCCTAGATTATCCAGGTGAGTCCAATGATGTAATCACAAGCATCTTTTTAAGAGGGAGTGGAGTGGGGGGAGCTCCTGCTACTACAGAGATGGGAGGCAACATGATGACTGCAGCAAAATGTTATGCTTCCGGCTATAAAGATGGAAAAATATCCAGGAACAAAGGGATACGAAGTAAAACCTCTAGTAAATGGAGAGAGCAAGGAAATGAATTCTTCCCTAAAACCTCCAGAGGGAAAGTAGCCCAGGCAAAATTATGATTTCTGACAAGTGAAACTGCTTTTGGATTTCTCACCTCCAGAACTGTAAGTGACTAAATGTGTGTTGCTTTAAGTTAGTAAGTTTGTGGTACTTTGTAACAGTAGCCATAGAAAACTAATGCATTTATCTCATTTAAGCCTATAAAGCTCTCAGCTTCCCTCTATAGAATGATATACCTGTACATTCAAATTTTCATTTTGTTTTCATTTTCATTTGGTTCAAAATTTTTTCTAATTTACTTTGTGATTTTTTAAAACTTGATTTTTGTGTTATTTAAAGTTGTGTGGAACAATTTCAAAACACTTAAGAATTTTCTAGACACTGTTTAGATACTCATTCTTTTTTTGTGGTTTTTAATAACTTTTTTGAGGCATAGTTGATGTATAATATGTTACAGGTGTATAATATAGTGATTCACAAATTTTAAAGGTTATACTCCACTTAAAGTTATCATAAGATATTGGCTATATTCCCTGTGTTGCACGATATGTTTTATAGCTTATTTTATACACACTAGTCTGTACCTCTTGATCTCCTACCTCTATTTTGCCCCTCCCCCATTCCCTCCGCAAATGATACAAATTTGTTGTCTATTAGATCCTGATTAATTTAACATATCTGTATTCAGAACACATATTCTGTATAATTTCAGTGCTGTATTTCAGTGTGATTTGAAATTTATTGAGATTTATTTTATGGCTTAGCATATGTTTTGATGAAATTTCTTTGCATATTAAATTGAATGTTTTCTGTTACTACTAGGTATAGTGTTCTATAAATGTCAATTAAATCAAGTTAACAGTGTTTTTCAAATATTCTATATTCTTAGAGACTATTTCTTGTTCTATCAATTATTGAAAGAGAAGTGTTAAAATAACTGCAGTTATGTTTTATGTCTCCTCAAACCATTGCATGAATATTTAGTTTTTCATAACTTCTTAACTAGTTGACCAAATTGACTAGTAGACCACTTGGATGGGGGGGAGAGTTAATCATGTGTAATTGATTAACAATGTCATGTTCATTTCAGGTATACAGCAAAATGATTCATCTATACATGTATATGTGTATGGGGGTGTGTGTGTATATACATATATTTCTTTTCAGATTCTTTCTAAAATTTCATTGTTAGTTTCAAGAGTATAACAAAGTGAATCAGTTATACATGTACATATATCCATTCTTTTTCGGACTCTTTTCTCATATAGGTTATTAAGAATATTGAGTAGATTTCCCCATGTTATACAGTAGGTCCTTATTGGTTATCTATTTTATATATAGTAACATGCATATTTTAATCTCAACCTCATTTAATTTATTCCTCCTCTCTTTTTCCCTTTGGTAACCATAGGGTTGTTTTTTATGTATGTGCCTCTATTTCTGTTTTGTAAATGAGTTCATTTTTATCTTTTTTTTAGATTCCACATAAATAATATCATATGATATTTATCTTTCTCTGTCCAGCTTACTTAGTATAATAATCTCTAGATCCATCCATGTTGCTGCAAATGGTATTGTTTCATTCTTTTCTATGACTGAGTAGTATTACATTGTATAAATATATCTTCTTTATCCATTCATCTGTAATGGACATTTCGGTTGCTTCCATGTCTTGGCTATGGTAAATGGTGCTGCTATGAACATTGGGGTGCATATGTTTTTTGAATTATAGTTTTCTCTGGATATATGTCCAGTAGTGGGATTGCAGGATCATTTATTAGCTCTATTTTTAGCTTTTTAAGAAACCTCCATAATGTTCTCCATAGTGGTGGTACCAATTTACATTCCTACCACCAGCATAGGAGGGTTTCTTTTTCTCCACACCCTCTCCAGCATTTATTATTTGTAGACTTTTTGATGATGGTGATTCTGGCCAGTATGAAATGACACCTCATTGTAGTTTTGATTTGCATTTAACTAATAATTAGTGGTGTTGATCATTTTTTCATGTGCCTGTTGGCTATCTGTATGTCTTCTTTGGAGAAATATATATTTATATATTCTGTCCATTTTCTGATTAGTTTGTTTTTTTAAGCTGTATGAGATATTTTTATATTTTGGAGATTAATCTCTTGTCAGTCGTGTTATTTGCAAATATCTTCTCCCATTCTGTAGGTTGTCTTTTCATTTTGTTTATGTTCCTTTGCTGTGCAAAAGGTCGTAAGTTTAATTAAGTCCCATTTGTTTATTTTTTATTTTATTTCCATTACTTTAGATGTATCCAAAAAGATACTGCTGCAATTTATGTCAAATAGTGTCTTGTCTGTGTTTTCCTCTAGGACTTTTATAGTATCTGGTCTTACATTTAGGACTTTAATCCATTTTGAGGTTTTTTTTTTTTTTTTTTTTTTTTTTGTATGATGTTAGAGAATGTTCTAATTTCATTCTTTTACATGTATCTGTCCAATTTTCACAGCACTATTTATTGAAGACTATCTTTTCTCCCTTGTAAATTCTTTCTTCCTTTTTCATAGATTGTTAACCATATGTGTGTAGGTTAATTTCTGGTCTTTCTATCCTGTTCCATTGATCCATATGTCTGTTTTTTATGCCAGTACCATATTGTTTTTATTACTGTAGCTTTGTAGTATAGGCTGAAATCAGGGAGCCTGATTCCCCCAGCTCCATTTTTCTTTCTCAAGATTGTGTTGGCTGTTTGAGGTCTTTTGGGTTTCCATACAAGTTTTTTTGTTGTTGTTCTAATTCTTTGAAAAGTGCCATTGGTAATGTGATAGGGATTGCATTGAATCTTGCAGATTGCTTTGGGTTGTATAGTCAGTTTAAAAATATTTATTCTTCCAACCCAAGAACATGCTATATCATTCCATCTCTTTGTGTCACCCCCTAATTTCTCTCATCAATATCTTATAGTTTTCAGAGTACAGGTGTTTTGCCTCTTTAGGTTTATTCCTAGATTTTTTTTTTTTTTTTTGGTGTAGTGGTAAATGGGACTGTTTTCTTAATTTCTTTCTGATCTTTCATTGTTCAAGTATAGAAATGCAAGAGATTTCCGTGTATTAATTTTGTATCCTGCAACTTTACCAAATTCATTGATGAGCTCTAGTTGTTTTCTGGTAGCAAATTTTAAGATATCCTATATATAGTATCATGTTGTCTGCAAACAGTGACCATTTTATTCTTTTCCAATTTGTATTCTTTTATTTCTTTTTCTTTTCTGATTGCTGTGTCTAGGACTTCCAAAACTGTGTTCAATAAAAGTGGCAAGCATGGTCATCCTTGTTTTGTTCATGATCTTAGAGGAAATACTTTCAGCTTTTCACCATTAAGTATGATAGCTATGGATTTGTCATATATTACACTGGGGAATGTTCCCTCTATGGCCACTTTCTGGAGGGTTTTTATCATAAATGGATATTGAATTTTATCAAATGCTTTTTCTATATCTATTGAGATGATCATATCATTTTTATTCTTCAATTTGTTAATGTGGTATATCACACTGATTTGCGGATATTGAAAAATGTTGCATCCCTGGCATAAATCCCTCTTGCTCACGGTTTATGATCCTTTTAATGTATTGTTAGACCTGATTTGCTAGTATTTTGTTGAGGATTTTTGCATCTATATTAATCAGTGATATTGGCCTGTAATTTTCTTTTGTGTGTGATATCTTTGGTTTTGGTATCAGGGTGATGGTGGCCTCATAGAAAAATTTGGGAGTGTTCCTTCCTCTGCAGTTTTTTGGAATAGTTTCAGAAGGATATCTTCTGTAATGTTTGGCAGAATTCACCATCTGTTCCTGAACTTTTGCTGGGGATTTTTCTAATCACACATTTGATTTCATACTTGTGATTGGTCTGTTCATATTTTCTTTTTCTTCCTGGTTCAGTCTTGAGGTTGTACATTTCTAAGAATTTGTCCATTTCTATTAGGTTATCCACCTTATTAGCATACCATTCCTGTAGTAGCCTTTTATGGCCCTTTGTATTTCTGGTGTCTGCCCAAGGTGGGTGAGGCTGGTATAGAGGCTCATGCAGACTTCCTGGCAGGAGAGGCCAATGCCTGCCCACTGGTGGACAGAGCTGGGTCTTGGTCCTTTGGTGGGCAGGGCCATATCAAGGTGAATGTTTAGAGGTGGCCATGGGCTCAGGAAGGCTTTATGCAACCTGTCTGCTCATGGGTGGGCTGTGTTCCCACCCTGTTGGTTTTTTTGGCCTGAGTCATCCCAGCACTGAAGCCTACAGGCTATTGGGTATGGCCAGATCTTTGTGCTAATGACCCAAACAAGAGTTCAAGCAGATGAACACTCCCTGAGATATACACTGCCAGCTTTTATAAGCCCAGATGAAACCACATCCACCCCCAGCTTCCCCAGGAGACCCTCTAAGACCAGCATGTAGGTCTGTCTCAGGCTCCTATGAAGCCATTGCTTTTTCCTGAGTTCTGGTGTACACCAGGTCTTATGTACACCCTCCAGGAGTGGAGTCTCTGCTTCTCCCTGTCCTATGGAGCTCCTGCAATCAAACCACACTGGTCTTCTAAGCCAAAAGGCTCTGGGGTCCCTTCTCCCTGATGCCAGACCCCTATGTTGAGGAGCATGATGTGGAGCTCAGAGCTCTCACTCCTATGAGAGAACTTCTACAATATAACTGTTCTTCAGTTTGTGAGTCACCCCTCACATAATATGAGATTTGATTATATCGCAAGTGTACCCCTTCTACCACCTCATTGTGGTTTATTCTTTTGTCTTTGGTGGGAGAATATATATTTGGGTATGTTTCAGACTTTCACATCAGTTATTATTCAGCAGTTAGTTGTGATTTTGGTGTGCTCATGAGAGGAGATGAGCTCAAAGTTCCTTCTGTTCTGCCATCTTGCCTCCAGTCAATGGAGAGAGTTTCTAACAATAGTCACTTTGAATGTCAGTGATCTAAATGCACCAGTTGAAATACAGAGATTGTCAATAGTTCAAAACACAAGATCAACTGTATGTTGTTGACAAGAAACCCACTTTCAGTATAAAGATGCATATAGACTAAAGTTATAGATGAAAGATAAAATGAAGGAGAAAAATATACCATGGTAACATTAATCTAAAGAAAACAAGCATAGCTATATTAATTTAAGACAGAAAAGACTTCAATGCAAGGAAAATTATCAGAGATAAAGAAGAGCATTAGATAATAATAAATAAGTCAACTATGGAAAAAGGCATGACAATTCTTATTGTGTGTGTGTGCCTAAAATCATCAAACCACATGATGCAAACATTAATAGAATTACAAAGAAAAATAAATGGTCTATCATAGTTGGAGACTTCAGCACTCTTCTATCAGAAATGGACAAATCCAACTGGCAGAAAACCAGTAACAACATAATTGAATTTAGCAATATAAACAATCAGCTGGATACAACTGATGTCTATAGACTACTTCATCCAAAAACAACAAAAAACACATCTTTCTCAAGCTCAAATGGAACACCCACCAGAATAGACCACATTCTAGAACATAAAGCACACCTTAATAAATATAAAATAGAAATTTATAGGGAGTTCCTTCTGTGGCACAGTGGGTTATGAATCCAACTGCAGAAGCTCAGGTCAATGCAGGAGCAGGGGGTTTGATGCCTGGCCTGGTACATCGCATTAAAGGATTTGGCATTGCTGCAGCTGTGCCATAGGTCACAGCTGCAGCTCTAACTCAGTCCCTATCCTGGAAACCTTCATATGCTCTGGGTGCAACCATAAAATAAAACTAAATAATAAGTAAATAATATAATGTCTGTTTGTTTTTTTATGTCTGCACTTGTGGCATATGGAAGTTCCCAGGCTAGGAGTCAAATCAGAGGTGCAGCTGCTGGCCTATGCCACAGCCACAGCAGAGCCAGATCTGAGCCAGACTGGCAACCTACACTGCAGCTTGCAGCAACCCACATTCTCACAGATACTGTGTCAGATTCTTAACTAGCTAAGCCACAATAGGAACTCCTTATAATGTCTGTTCTTAATGACAATGGAATCAAACTAGAAATCAGTAATAGAAACATAACTGGAAAACCCAAAAATACATGGAAATTTAATGATATACTTCTAAATAACACATGAATCAAAGAACAAATCTTAAGATACATTTTTAAAATATTTAAACTAGATGACCTATGAAATGGGAGAAAATAGTTTCAAATGATGCAACTGACAAGGGCTTAATCTCTAAAATATACAAACTCATATAACTCAACAGCAAAAAACCCAACGACCCAATTGAAAAGTGGGCAAAAGACCTGAGTAGACATTTCTCCAAAGAAGATATACAGATGGCCAAAAAGCATATGAAAAAATGCTCAACATCACTGATTATTAGAGAAATGAAAATCAGAACTACTACGAGTTACCACCTCACACCAGTTGGAATAGCCATCATTAACAAGTCCACAAATAACAAATGCTGGAGGGGGTGTGGAGAAAAGGGAACCCTCTGGCACTGTTGGTGGGAATGTAAGCTGGTACAACTGCTATGGAAAAGAGTATGGAGATACCTTAGAAAACTATGTATAGAACAACCATATGACCCAGCAATCCCACTCTTGGGCATATAGCTGGACAAAAACACATGCACTTTCTAGAAAAAGACATATGCACTCACATGTTCATTGCAGCACTATTCATAATAGCCAAGACATGGAAACAACCTAAATGTCTATCGTCAGATGATTGGATTAGGAAGATGTGGTATATATACACAATGGAATACTACTCAGCCATAAAAAACAATAAAATAATGCCATTTGCAGTAACATGGATGGAACTAGAGACTCTCATACTGAGTGAAGTAAGTCAGAAAGAGAAAGACAAATACCATATGATATCACTTATATCTGGAATCTAATATTTGGCACAAATAAACCTTTCCACAGAAAAGAATCTCACGGACTTGGAGAAGAGACTTGTGGTTGCCATGGGGGAGGGGGAGGGAGTGGGATAGACCGGGAATCTGGGGTTAATAGATGCAAACCATTGCATTTGGAATGGATAAGCAATGAGATCCCACTAAATAGCATAGGTAACTATATCTAGTCACTTGTGATGGAGCATGATGGAGGATAAGGTGAGAAAAAGAATGTACATATGTATGTATGACTGGGTCACTTTGCTGTACAGTAGAATACTGACAGAATAAACAAACTATAATGGAAAAAATAAAGGTCATTTAAAAATAAAATATTTAAACTAAATGAAAATGAAAACACAACTTAGGAAATTTTGTCATATGCAATGAAAGCACTCTTTGAAGGAAATTTATAGCATTGAATGCATATGTTAATAGAAAAGAAAAATCTGAAATAAATCATCTAATTTTTCACCTTAGGAAAGTAGAAAAAGAAAAGCAAATAAAATCCAGAGTAAGCAGAAAGAAGAAAGACTAAGAATTACAGCAGAAAATAATGCAATTGAAAATAGGGGGCATATATCCAGACAAAAGATTCATTCAAAAAGATACATGGACTGCTATGTTCATCACAGCACTATTCACAATAAACAAGACATGGAAACAACCTAAATGTTCATCGACAGATGAATGGATTAAGAAGATGTGGTACATATATACAATGAAATACTACTCAGCCATTAAAAAGACAAAATAATGCCTTTTGCAGCAACATGGATGCAACTTGAAATTCTTATACTAAGTGAAGTAAGTCAAAAAGAAAAAGACAAATACCATATGATATCAGTTATATGTGGAATCTAAAATATGGCAAATATGACCCTATCTATAAAACAGAGATCATGGCCATGAAGAACAAATTTGGGGTTGCCAGAGGGGAGAGGGAAGGGAGTGGGATGGTCTTGGAGATTGGGGATGGTGGAGCAAACTGTTACATTTGGAATGAATGGGCAGTGGGGTGACTGGGCCACTTTACTATATGACAGAAATTGAAGAAATATTATAAATCAACTATACTTAAATTTTAAAAAAAGAAAATAGGAAATAAAGTCAAAGAAAATAGAAGTTGATTCTTTGAAAAGATCCATAAAATTGATAAGCCCCTAGTCAGTCTAAGAAAGAAAGGACATAAATAACTAATATCAAAAATGAAAAGAGGAGGCATTACTACAGATCCAATTGACATCAAAATGTTAATAAATTCTACAAAAATTCTATGACCACAAATTTTGATAACCTAGATGAAACAAATCAACTTTTTGAAAGACATGATGTGCCAAACTCACACAAGAAAAAAAAAAAAAGACAATCTGAATAGGCCTATAATCATTAAAGAAATTGAATCAGTAACTAACAACCTTTCCAAAAAAAAAAAAAAAAAAACCATCAGGCCCAGAAGCATTCACTGGTGAATTTTACCAAACATTTAAGGAAAGAAATTATTCAAATTTTCTACAATCTCTTTTAGAGTATAGAAACAGAGGGAATACATCCTAATTTATTTTATGAAGCCAGTATTACCCTAATAGCAAAATCAGGCAAAGACAGTGCAAGAAAAGAAAACTACAGACCAATATCTCTCATAAACATAGATGCAAAAAATCCTCAACAAAATATTAGCAAATCAGATTCAACAATGTATTAGAATTGTGTACCATGACCAAGTGGGATTTATCCCAGGTGAGGAAACCTGGTTCAACATTCAAAAATCAGTTAATGTAATCCATCATATCAACAGGCTAAAAAAAAAAAATCACATGGGAGTTCCCGTCGTGGCACAGTGGTTAACGAATCCGACTAGGAACCATGAGGTTGCGGGTTCGGTCCCTGCCCTTGCTCAGTGGGTTAACAATCCGACGTTGACGTTGCCGTGAGCTGTGGTGTAGATTGCAGACGCAGCTCGGATCCCACGTTGCTGTGGCGCTGGTGTAGGCCGTGGCTACAGCTCCAATTCGACCCCTAGCCTGGGAATCTCCATATGCCGCGGGAGCAGCCCAAAGAAATAGCAAAAAGACAAAAAAAAAAAAAAAAAAAAAAAATCACGTGATCATATCAATAGAATCAAACACTTAGATTAATGAAATTATAATGGGGAGCTCAAAAATAGACCCATACTTTTGAGTAGCTGATTTTTGACAAATTTGCAAAGGCAATTCAATACAGATAATCTTTTCAACAAATGATATTAGAACAATTGGACATCCTTTTATTTTTTTAAAAAACACTTTAATCCATACCTCTCACCTGACATAAAAATTAACTCAAAATGACCCATAGATACAAATGTAAAGCTGAAAATAATAATACTTAAAGAAAAGAATATGAGAAAAATCCTGTGAACTTGTGTTAAGCAAAGATTTCTTACACATAGCTCCAATAATATGATTTATAATAAGAAACAAAAGGTAAGTTGGACTCATCTCCAAAAAACTCTTAAGAAAATACTAAGTCTGGCCACAGATTGGTGTAAAATATTTGGAAAAACACCTTTCTGATACAGCTTTGTATCCAGAATACATAAAGAATTTTATTTATTTATTTTTTTATCTTTAGGGCCACACCCATGTCATATGGAGGTTTTTAGGCTAGGAGTCTAATCGGAGCTATAGCCACTGCCCTACACCATGGCCATAGCAACACCAAATCTGAGCTGTGTCTGCAGCCTACACCACAGCTCACAGCAATGCTGGATCCTTAACCCACTGAGTGAGGCCAGGGATTGAACCTGCACCCTCATGGATACTAGTCAGATTCGTTTCCACTGAACCATGATGGGAACTCCCATAATATAAAAAGAATTTTATTTTTTTTTAATTTTTAAAAATTAAAAATTTTTTTTTCTTTTTAGGGCCATACCCACAGCATATGGAGGTTCCCAGGCTAGGAGGATGAATTGGAGCTACAGCTGCCAGCCTACACCACAGCCTTAACCCATGGAGCAAGGCCAGGGATCTAACCCTCAATATCATGGTTCCTAGTTTGATTCGTTTCTGCCACGCTACAATGAGAACTCCTAAAAAGATTTTTAAAATTTCAATAGTTAGAAAACAATCCAATTTGAAAATGGGCAGATATTTGAACAGACACTTTACCAAAAAAGATATATGAATAGCAAATAAACACATGAAAAGACAGTTCTCATCATCAGTCACCAGAGAATAGCAAGCTAAAACTATAATGAAAACCATTCCACCCTTATTAGAATGGCTAAAATCAAACAAATAAGCAGTACCTATAGCTGACAAGGATGTAGAACAATGAGAATTCTCATATCTTACTGGAGGGAAAGCAATATGGTACAAACATCTTTTAAAACAATTTGCCAGTTTCCAACTCAAGTGTCCATCAACAGACGATTGGATTAGGAAGATGTGGTATATATACACAATGGAATACTACTCAGCCATAAAAAAGAACAACATAATGCCATTTGCAGCAATATGGATGGAACTAGAGACTCTCATACTGAGTGAAATAAGTCAGAAAGAGAAAGACAAATACCATGTGATATCACTTATAACTGGAATCTAATATACAGCACAAATGAATATTTCCATAGAAAAGAAAATCATGGTCTTGGAGAATAGACTTGTGGCTGCCCAGGGGGAGAGGGAGGGAGTGGGAGGGATCAGGATCTTGGGGCTATCAGATGCAAACTATTGCTCTTGGAATGGATTTACAATGAGATCCTGCTGTATAGCATTGAGAACTATGTCTAGATACTTACACTGCAACAGAATAATGGGAGGAAAAAAATGTATGCATGTATGTGTAACTTGGTCCCCATGCTGTACAGCAGAAATAAATAAATAAAAATTTAAAAAGATAATTTGCCAGTTTCCTATCAATAATATGTATTTATCTATGTCAGCATTCCACTCCTAGATATTTACCCAAGATAAATGGAAACATATATGTTCATACAAAATCTGTACATCATGTTTATTGTAACTTTATTCATAATTGACAAAAAATGGATGTGATCCAAATATCCATCAACATATGAATGCAGAAAATTTGTATATTCAAACAATGGAGTATTACTCAGTAATAAAAAGACAAGCTAATCATGTGCATAATGACATGGATGAATCTCAGTTGCTAAGTCAAAGAAGCCAGGCTCGAAAGTCTATCCAGTGTCTGGTTCCATTATATGATATTTTGGAAAAGGCAAAACTATAGGAATAGAAAACAGATTAATAGTTGTCAGGGGTTGGAAATTGGGGTGTACTACAGTGGAGCACAAGGGATCTTGGGGTGTGATCGAATTGTTCTGTAGCTTAAATGGGATGCATAAAAATCTTTATGCATTTGTCAAAACTCATAGAACAGGAAAAAAAAGGTGAATTTTGCAAACTTTACTAAATCTGATATACATGCAATTCTGGCAAATGTCTAAAACAACTGTTTGGTGTCCTCCAAGACACAAGCTGGCAACCAGAAACTTTTAGACGCATGTTATAATCAGTGGAAGAAGTCAGTAAGTACGTTAGGCAATGAGACCTGATTTTCAATGTGAGCCTATGTATGAGAGATACACCCATGAGAATAGTGGTAATCACAAACTAGATAATAGGGTACAGTCTTCATCTTAATGAAGATAGTCCTTGTGTGAACATGTTTTGGGAGAACCAAGCCCGTCTTCTGAATCATGCCCTACAGTACAAAAGAACTCTCATCACCTGCCACAGACCTTGCAGATTTGTGGGCTAAGAGCCAACAAAACACAGTAATAAATCCCTGTGTCAGGTGGCTTCCTGTTGTTTTGTTAAGTTGTTCTTCCTTGCTTCCCAATAGGAATCAAGCCTAATACAAATTTTAGAAAACTAGCCTACTAACATTAAATCACTTTGGAGAGCACGTCTTTGTCTGTGAATAGTACTCAACTTTTCATCTCCTTGATGCTTCTGACATACCTCCTATGTCATTTCTGAGCATATAAAGCAATAACTTGGCTTGTCCCAGTTCTTAGAGAGGATTAACACCACCATGGTGGGCAGGTCAACACTGACAAACAGGTAAGACTAGAAATTACCTCCTACTCGCACAGGAGGATTTTGGTTTCTTCCATGAATGCAAGAAACTTTTGGAATGCAGTCATGTGTTTTCTCTGATTATGAAAGAACAGCATCTGCTAAGACCAACACTTCATATATTTTTCTTTAGTTTTATCAAAAAACAGCAATGAACCCATCTATAAATGTCGAATTATTATAAATAAGTTACAGATAATTTAGTAGGGCCTAACACATGGTGGTTTTTAACTAATTAAATGTAGGTGTTACATTCTAACACTATCCTATTATCTTAGTATCTAAAGTCTTCAAGACAGAAAAGTAAACCATTTTTTTAAACCTCCCATTTGTGATGTGTTAGGTCATAAACACAGGACAAAATTCAAAGAGAATGACTTTTTTTTTTTTTCCTTGAACCCCTCATTGACATGTAAGCTCAAACAGGTGGACTTCTGAGGAAGGTAACTTGGCAGGGAAGGAGGAGGAAGGTGCTGTGGTTGGTGGCTGGCTTGGAAAAAAATCTCAGCGTCATCCTAGGCCCTGCTCTTTCATCCCAACAGCAATCAGTACATGCCTTGTCTTGTCCCAGCCTCAGTATTGCCCCTCCAAGCCTGTTCCTTTCCTTTTTTCATCTATGTCCCACTAAACATGAGGCCCTTGGCATCTTTCACAGAAGCTATTGCTATGGTGTTGTGATTGGTCCCACTATCTCATCTCTGTCTTTTCTGACTCACACTGCATCGTTACCAAATTCATCCAGTTCAGCCCAGTTCTCATCATTTCATTATTTGACTTTGCACAACTCCCCTTCGGTCATGGAACACGGGACACCCTCCTCAGACAGGCATTTCAGATTTCCCATAATCTGATTGGCACACCTATACTTCCAACCTTTCCCCACCGACTCTTTTTTCATGATGTGTTTTACCATCCTCCACTCAGTCTTTACTTTTTCCTGTGTCTGTGCCTCTTATGCTGGACTCTGCTTGAAGTTCCAGCTCCAACCTCAGCTTCTTCTTATCATTCATCCTTTGAAGTCCGGCTCAAATGATACTCTTTTCATGAAGCATTGGCTGACACCCACAGTTGGAAGTGAATTTCCATAGTTTTTAATTCTCTTACAGTGTACTTCTTCCTTATATTATAATCCTTTGTATAAGTGGTGAATATTGCCAGATATCTTTTTTTATATTGTCAATTCCTTAAGGGCAAGTTTTTTTTCTTTTTTAAATGATTTTTATTTTTTCGTTATAATTGGTTTACAGTGTTCTGTCAATTTTCTACTGTACAGCAAAGTGACCCAGTCATACATACATAGGTACATTTTTTTCTCACATTATCCTCCATCATGCTCCATCACAAATGACTAGATATAGTTCCCTGTGCTATACAGCAGGATCTCATTGCTTATCCATTCCAAATGCAATATTTTACATCTAATAACCCCAGATTCCCAGCCCATCCCACTCCACCCCACCCCCGGCAACCACAAGTCTGTTCTCCAAGTCCATGAGTTTCTTTTCTGTGGAAAGGTTTATTTGTGCCAAATATTAGATTCCAGATATAAGTGATATCATATGGTATTTGTCTTTCTCTTTCTGACTTACTTCACTCAGTATGAGAGTCTCTAGTTCCCATGTTACTGTAAATGGCATTATTTTATTGTTTTTTATGGCTATGTAGTATTCTACTGTGTATATATATCACACCTCCTTAATCTATACATCTGTCAATGGACATTTAGGTTGTTTCCATGTCTTGCGTATTGTGAATAGTGCTGCAATGAACATATGGGTGCATGTATCTTTTTCAAGGAAAGTTTTGTCCAGCTATATGCCCAAGAGTGGGATTGCTGGATCATATGGTAGTTCTATATTTAGTTTTCTAAGGCATCTCCATACTCTTTTCCATAGTAGTACCAATGTGCATTCCCACCAAAAGTGCCAGAGGGTTCCCTTTTCTCCACACCCGCTCCAGCATTTGTTATTTGTGGACTTGTTAATGATGGCTATTCCAACTGGTATGAGGTGGTAACTCATAGTAGTTCTGATTTTCATTTCTCTAATAATCAGTGATGTTGAGCATTTTTTCATATGCTTTTTGGCCATCTGTATATCTTCTTTGGAGAAATGTCTATTCAGGTCTTTTGCCCATTTTTCAATTGGGTCGTTGAGTTTTTTGCTGTTGAGTTATATGAGTTGTTTGTATATTTTAGAGATTAAGCCCTTGTCAGTTGCATCATTTGAAACTATTTTCTCCCATTCTGTAGGTTGTCTTTTTTTTTTTTTTTTATGGTTTCCTTTGCTGTGCAAGGTTTTTTGATTTTTTTATCTCATTCTCAATTGTATCTATATAACCAATGCCATGCTCGTGGTAGATCCTTAATAGATATTTGTTTACTCATTCAGCAAGTATGTGTGAGTTTTGAATGGATAAATGAATGAATAGATCTGAAATTGGAAGAAAGGAAACCAGGGTGCTTTGTTATTATAAGAAAGGCAGCAAGGAACACAGTTTGGGAGCAATTCAAGAACCATTATAGACAAGAAAAGCAGATGGAGATGTTAAGCCCACCTGTGAAGGGCAGGCATTGGTACTATTTTTCAGCGGCATTCTTCTAAAAGTCAAACCTCTTCATAAACTGACATATGCTGCTGTCATAATTGTTTATAGGGAAGTCTTATTATCTAGGAGCACCTGCTAATCAAAGGGAAAGCTAGGAAGAAGTATGGTCTTCTAACCTTAGAAAGGTAGTTGCAAACTGCAACAAATAATTATTGTATCATTTTTATTTTAATGTGTAGGAATTCTTTTTTTTTTTTTTTTTTTTGTCTTTTTGCCCTTTCTTGGGCCACTCCCGTGGCATATGGAGGTTCCCAGGCTAGGGGTCTCATTGGAGCTACAGCTGCCAGCCCATGCCAGAGCCACAGCAACACCAGATCCGAGCCATGTCTGAGACCTACACCACAGCTCACAGCAATGCCAGATCCTTAACCCACTGAACAAGGCCAGGGATCAAACCCGCAACCTCATGGTTCCTAGTTGGATTCATTAACCACTGCGCCACCACGGGAACTCCGGAATTCATTTTTTTTTAAAAAAAAATCATTGGCTTTACTATCCACAAAAGAGCCGAAGCAATGATGGTAGATACTGGAATTATCTCACTAAATAGAAATTTTTCTTCTCTCACCTCCTTTTTTAGCAAACTTTACTTCATATCTTTTCTTAGGAATGCAAGACAAATGTGTCCCAAAGCTTTAGGATTTCCAGATGAAAGGATCATAAGAACACCATATCATGGTCATGTAATGCTGTCTTATGGGAGGAGGGTCACAGAATTGGTAGAAATCTATCTATAGAGTGTACTCCATTAAACTAAACAAAGAGATATGTGTTCACAAAGATCAATAAGGTAGTGACTGGCCATTTGATAAAAATACTCTGATCACCAAAAACTGAAAAAATACAGCACTTTTCAGGAACTCCTCATGTACAATGTAAAATGGGGACCACCTGTACTCTTGTCGTTCAGCAAGGGATGAAAATCTGGTTACCAGGTTCCAATCTAGGCTGTAGGTGAACAGACATTTTTTTTTCCCTAATCTATTTAAAAGTCAGAACATAACTTGGAGAGGGTAAATATTTTTCCAGTTGCCTATTAAGGAAATTGCCTTTCTGATTCATCAACAATTGATTAAATATGACTCATTACATAGCTCCAGATGGAGCAGGGAACAAGAAACACATTTCCGGTGTCTTAGTCACTGCTATCTCCTCAATCTTGTTCCTTCATTTTAGCAGGAATTGTGTTGTTTCCTGGTTCATTTAAAATATTTAAAAGACAACTCCCTTAGTACCAAGGATATGATAGGAGCTTCATATATGAATGTTGAATGACCATAAGGTTTCTTTCACTCAGTGTTCTGGGATAACAAGTCTTATTGTAAATCATTTTGCAAGCTCTGAGCCTTGAATAACAAGAATATAAGCACTTGAATTCTTTTAATTTCCATCTCCCCCAAAGTGCCTAGTACAGGATACACACACAGACACACACCCAGGCTTATTAGCTATGAAGTTAGCTTAAAGAATGCTGGATGAATTACTTCGGGGTTTATCTATTTTGGATCTGACTTCTCCATTGCACCTAGAGAATACCAATATTATTATAGGAACCCAAGAAGAGTTGATGCTGATTCCAGTGGTTAGTTAGCATGTTTGGTTTTATGTAGTATAGTTGAATAATTGACTCTATGGATGCCAATTGCTACTAGACAGATTTTTATATCTCAAGTCATCAATAAATTACACCAACATCATAATGCAGTTGACTGAAAATATATCCCTATTGTTCCAGGGGCGTTAGTTCTTAGTTGAGTCATTTGCCCTCAGCCTGATCTGTTTTGATTCTGCCCATTTTCTTTCAATTCAGAGGCATGGGCATATTTAAATTTTAATAATACACAAGGCAGTGGGAAATAAGTATTCAAAAGCAAGTGGAATATAGGCTTTGGCACTGGATAGAAACCTCCCCATCCTCCTCCTGCTTTTCCATTACTCTTGCACAACTACCACACTCACAACACTCCTGACACCGATGTAGGTTTTTTTCCAAACCAGCCGATTCTGCTACCCCAGCAAAGTGTCCTATAATTGAATCAATTCTAGCACTCTACCAGGAGATAGCATCAGATCCCACAAGTTAAGGGCTCAGTCTCACAAGACTGTCCTTCCTCACTTCCATTTCAAGCAGAAGATTCCCAAGTTACCCACAACTTCTGTCTGACTTGGCTACAGATCAGAGGTTCCCATGACCCTCTCCCCTTTGGATTCAATTATTTCCTAGCATAGTTCACAGAACTTGAGGAAACCCTTCCACTTATCAATTTATTAAAATACATGATAAAAGATACAGATAAGCAGTCAGATAAAGAGGTACATAGGGCAAGGTCTGGGAGGTTCCTGAGAGTAGGAGCTTCTGTCTCTGTGGAGTTGGGGGTGTGTTACCCTCCCAGGATGTGGACATGTTCACTAACCTGGAAGCTCTCTGAATTCCAGTGATTTTTATGGATTGACGTAATCAACCATGAACTCCATTTCCAGCTCCTTACCTATCTTTGGAGCCACTTATCAAATGTAAGATCTTTGACCTGGTTACTTAACTTCTCTGAATTTCACTTTTCTTAGGGAAAAAAAAAAAAAAAAAAAGAAGATAGTAATAGTGCACCACTTAGAGTTACTGTAGGGATTAAATAAGATAAAGCATGTAAAATATCTAGCACATAATAGACCTTAGAAAAATCTCTCTCCTTTCTTAATGATACAAGCACTCTATAAGATACAGGTATCTTATAGAGTCACTCCCTATTGTCAATTTAAAGACATTTGCAAAGTCCCAAAAAACACCTCCCTACCATGGCTAGTGAGGCTTTGTGTGATTTATCCCCTGCATATCTCTCCAACTTCTCTTCCACTGCCACCCTCCCTTTAACTGGTGCATTTAAAGATATTGGCCTCGTAACTTATCCTCAGACTCACCATGCTTCTTCTACTTCAGAGTCTTCTCAAATATTCTTTCCCTTGCCTAGTTTCTAGACAATTCTCAATCCCTCCCTTCACCTGCATAATCTCTATTCTACCTTTCTTGGTTTAAATGTCACTTTCTTAGCAGCATTTTCCCTTACATCCCTCCCCAATATTATGTCTCCTCCTCTGCTCTCTCATAGCATTTAGAATTCTTTCTTTATAGTAGTTGTCACATGGGGGGGAGGTATTACAGAGAGGCAGAAACTTTAAGTCTATTTTTTCATTTTTTTAATCTTTCCTCGACTGCTCCGCTTTTCTACATTGCACAGAGTCTGCTTTTGTGATTCAGTAGTTATTAAAAGCATAGCTTTAAGGGCAGTTGTCACATCCTTAATTGTACTTTGGTACATATTTGTTATGTACATAATTTGTTATAAATTGTGTCCCATCAAAATTAAGATGTTGAAGCCTAATCCCCAATACCTTAGAATGTGATAGTAAGAAGAAATTAAGTTAAAATGAGGCTGTTAGGTGAGCCCTAATTCAATCCACCTGGTGTCCCAGGGAGAGGAAATTAGAACAACAGAGACACCAAGAAATGCACATGCAAGACAGCAAGAATACAGCCATCTGCCAAGGAGAGAGACGTCAGGATAAACCAAACACGCCAGTACTTAGACTTCCAGCCTCCAGAATTTTGAGACAATTAGTTTGTGTTGTTTAAGCTGTTAAAAAAAAAAAAAAATTCCACTGAGTAAATTTGAGAATCTAATTAGATTTATTCAGTGATGAATTGGACAACATCCCATCTAGAAAATAGAAGGTTTTCCTAGGGAGTGTACACAATGTAGGGTTTTTATAAGTAGAAAGGGGGTGAGACAAGGATGTTATTAGCTTGAAAAAAATTGTTTCAGGCCAGGTTCTCTATCTTGGGAAGGAAGGGAATGGCTCAGGTCTTTATTATGCAGATTATCTTACTTGTGCTAATGCTAATCAGGAAATTTCAGGTTGTCTGGGTTTTTTGGCTGCCCCCCTGGCATAATGGAGTTCCCAGGTCAGGGATTAAACCTGCATCCTGGTGCAGCAGAGATGCCACTGATCCCATTGTGCCACAGTGGGAACTCACAGGTGGTCTGTTTAAAGGTCACAATCCTAGGAGAAATTGAAATTACAATTAAGTCTTGGTTGGCTGTTGTTTGGACAAATGACACCATTGTGGGCTTATTTCTTTTTAACAATCCCCCCCCCTTTTGTCTTTTTAGGGCCACACCCACAGCATGTGGACATTCCCAGGCTAGGAGTCAAAGCAAAGCCGTAGCCAGGCCACAGCCTTAGCAACGCCATATCTGAGCCACATCTGCATCCTGTGCCACAGCTTGCAGCAACGCTTTGGATCCTTAACCCACTGAGTGAGGCCAGGGATCAAAGCTGCATCTTCATGGATACTAGTCATTTTCTTAACCTGCTGAACCACAACAGGAGCTCCAGCAATTCCCTTTTTTGGTAAACTCTCAGACCAATTGGAAAATGTGATCAAAATTTAAGGCACCAGTGCTTCTCTTGGCTACCACTTTGCAGTTCTTGCACCTTTGTTGATCCTGGGTGTGGTGTCCAGAGGTTGTAATATTCTATTTGATCCCCTGACATTCACAGGTCCCAGGTTCATAACCCTTAAGCAAGTCATTCTCTCATTCCTTTTCTGACGTTCAGTCTTAGGGGGATCACTTGCTTTGTAGTTAAGTGGCTGCAAATGTGTATTTATAGCTTTTGAGAGGATAAAATGCACCAGGGGAATTTTTATGATAACAGTAAGCAGGTCAGTTCCTAACGTTTGGAGTGCAGTTTGGACCCACAGACCCAAGACCCAAACCAATCAAAATCAAATTAAGTTAAAAAACTCCATGAAGGAGTGATCTTAAGCCAAGTGGCTTGCTCAGTGATCTTACATAACTGAGTTTCAACTTCCCCAGAAGTACTAATCCATAGTACTATTGGCCATAGTACAGATATCTCATTACTCAACTAAAAGATAATCAAGGATTATCATATAAGCAAGAACAACCTTGGCCAGAGAGTCCAAAGATTTTTGCTGGGCAGTTAATGGCCTAGCAATAGAAGCTGCAGTAATATCAAGAGCCAAGGAGAAGCTTCAAGGGGATGGGGGGAAGAGAGAAATAGATGAGGGAGATTAAGCTGTACAAACTTCCAGTTACAAAATAAATGAATCACAAGGATGAAATGTACAGTGTGGGGAATATAGTCAATAACTGTATAATATCTTTGTATGGAGACCTATTATAATTTTGAAATGTATGGAAATATCACATCACCGTGTACACCAGAAATGAACATAGTGTTGTAGGTCAATTATACTTTAAAAACAAATAAATAAATAAACTCATAGAAAAAGAGATAGATTTGTGGTTACCAGAGGTGAGGTGTAGGGGGAGGAGGGGGGGATGGATGAAGGTAGTCAAAAAGTATAAAATTACAGTTGGAAGTACTGGGGACTTCATGAACGTAATTAATACTTCCACATGTTATATACAGAAGTTAACAGAGTAAATCCTAGGAGTTCTCGTCTCAAGGAAAACACTTCTATTTCTTTAATTTTGTATCTATATGAGATGATGGGTGTTTGCTAAATTTATTGTGGTCATAAATATGATGTATGAAGTCAAGTCTTTGTGCTATGCCTCTTGAACTTACACAGTGCTGCATTCAACTACATCTCAATAAAACTAGAAGAAGAAAAAAAAAGAGTCGGGGAGCAGCAAGATATCATTTACGTCTACTCCCAATCAGGGAGCTAGGGCCCTGCCAATGGCAGCGAACCCTGAATCATTAAAAACCTTTGGAACCCTTCATCATTAAAATTAGTCAAACTAGGAGGCATTGCCCAGCTGTGTGCCAACCATCTAGGCATTCATAGGTCCAAGGAGAATAAAACTACCACAGACAAAGATAAATTCTGTTGGGGCACAAACTACTTCACTAAGGTGGCACTGTTAATGGAGTCATTTTTAAGAATTGTTGACTGTGTCCATTCAAGCTAGGGATCAGTAAGATTTTTTCCTAACCTGAAATAAAAATTGCTTTAAATTCCAGGGTTCCCAGGAGTTCTCATTGTGGCACAGCGGAAACAAATCTGACTAGGAACCATGAGGTTGCAGGTTTGATCCCTAGCCTCACTCCGTGGTTAGGGATCTGGTGTTGCCATGAGCTGTGGCATAGGTAGCAGACTCAACTTGGATCTAGCATTACTGTGGCTCTGGCATAGGCCAGCAGCTACAGCTCCGATTCGACCCCTAGTCTGGGAACCTCCATATGCCACAGGTGCAGCCCTAAAAAGACAAAAAAGAAAAGAAAAATAAATAAATAAATTCCAGGGTTCCCCCATATACACACACTTATTAATGGCCTCCGAGATACAGGTGAGGGTGTTATCCTTTCCAAGGCCAATGACAAGTAAAGGAAAGGAAGAGAAGAATTGGTTTCATGGTTGGTTAAGTAAGAGGTCTTGAGAGGCACTTTGGGTGAGGCTGTCTACCTCGATGGCAGCTTCTCTTCAATTAGACTCAGAGTTCTCTAGTGTTTGTACAGAACCAGATGCCAGGTATAGTCTTCTTAGCTGTGAGATGTGTATCCTAGGCTTAAGTCCCTGAGATGTAGCTGCCATCTGGACAGTGAGAAGGATCTGGTATAGCCCCTTCTAAGGAGACTGAAGGGCCATCTTTGTTCTTAGTGATTCCTAATCAGAAGAGTGAGAGAAAACTTGAAACTTAGTTTAGTGAGTCATAGCCTGATTCAGAGAAAGCTTGAAGAGTTCAGGATTCAGTCTAGTTTACATGTACATAACAATCAAAGACAATTAATAGGACAAGACTCTAACATCTATAAAGGTACAAACATAACCCTTCTCTCCACATTTACCTCCATTTTTTCCCCAAAGAAAATCACAGTAAAACGAATTTGTTTATATGAAATTTGGCCCGATTATTTATATAAGGGCAGAAGGGAAGGCTACAACCTATCCAGAAAACATACATACCACAACAAGAACATACTGATAACTTGTGCTAAATGACAGTTGAATGAAGTCCAGGTACAGATACTCAGAAGCCCAGAGGGAGGAGTTCTGAGGCCTCTGGGGACAAAAAATAGTTTTTTCTATAATGGGTTAAGAGATTAGGAAACAAAAAATGCAGTTTTCCAGGGAGCCAGGAAGAACCAAGCTACTGTCTTAGTTCTTCCGTAGTCCTACCTGGTCATTTTACTTACAGCCATTGTGTACCCATCTTAATTTCTCTGATTCAGGAGCAGAATATTGCCATGTTGTAAGGACATAAGTCTGGCAATGAATGGTCATTGTTTTGCCAAAACAGAATGGACCTCATCCACACGTGCCACCATCTTTATAGATTCTATTACTGCTGCCCTTGCAAGAAAGTCAGCTGGAACATCTCCCTGTTACTCCTGTTCAGTGCTTTTAGTGTAAGTCTCAATTTTGATGACAGATAACATTTTATACCAGGACACATCAGACTTCCAGGAATTTACATAATTTTTGGAATATTCATAACATCCATCTATATAGACATGACATAAATAAGGCTTAATGTTACTTAAGTCCCATGTAATTTAACACATCAAGTAAGCCTAACTAGTTTAACAAATATTTTGGCATGTTCCAGAGGCCCTCTGGAAAAGTCCCAAAGTTTTTTCTAGGTCAAAAAGACTTTATTTTTGGAACTTTATTTTGGAAAGTTTGTCAATGATATCAAAGGTTGACTAAATAGGATCACAGACCAGTGTGAAACAATACTTAATTATCTAGTTAGCAGATGAAAGAGAATTAAGTTCTTGTTTCATATTAATACACTATTATAATAAAGCTTAATTAAAAAACCCTCTTATTATTGGGTTTTAGTCAGCTTGATTACACAAGGTAAAATTCTTTTTTTTCTCTTTCTGTGTACATTTAGTCTGTCTTTCATTTTCTTCCCTTCCATTCTGAAATAAACAGGAATTCTCATTTGGACAAAATTACTCTCATTTCCCTTGCCAAAAATGCATTTTCAGTCCTCATATCTTTTCTTAATCAAAAACAAACAACCTATTTTCTTTGTGTATAGAGATATTTTGTTTTTTTGTTTTCAGTAGGTTTTTTTGTTTTTTGTTTGTTTGTTTTTTGCTTTTTAGGGCCACATGTGTAGCATATGGAAGTTCCCTGGCTAGGGCTCAAATCAAAGCAGTGGCTGCTGGCCTGCATCGCAGCCACAGCGACACAGGATCCGAGTCAAGTCTGCAACCCACACCACAGTTCACGGCAACTCCAGATCCTTAATCCACTGGGTGAGGCCAGGGATCAAACCCACATCATCATGGATACTAGTCGGGTTCAGTACCACTGAGCCACACTCTCAACAACACCATGAAATTTTACCTTTTGTTTCCCCTTTAAGGGGAATAAGGTAGCAGTTTACCACAAAATCCCTCAGAGTTTTGTCAACTGTGGGAGGGGCCTATATGGGAGTACTTAATGTCGAAGAATTTGCATGGGGCCTTAGAGAGAATCTTTTTTCCAGTGTTTCTTTCAGTTAATTACAATTGAGACATCAATTTCCGGCCCAGGGGTCTTGATGAACTAGAAGTGTATAATGGGAGAGGCCTAGGTTTGTTTTAAATGCCTTTTGTGTCTTTAATTTTTCATTAGCTTATTATAACAGATCTTTGTGGGGTTTTTTGTGTTTTTTTTGTTTGTTTTTTTGTTTTGTTTTGTTTTGTTTTGTTTTTGGTCTTTCTCTCTCTCTCTCTTTTTTTTTTTTTTTTTTTTGCGGCATATGAAGGTTCCCAGGCTAGGGGTCTCATTGGAGCTACAGCTGCCAGCCTACGCCAGAGCCACAGCAACACCGGATCTGAGCCACATCTGCAACCTACACCACAGCTCATGGCAATGCCAGATCCTTAACCCACTGAGCAAGGTTAACCTACTGAGCAAGGCCAGAGATCGAACCCGCAACCTCATATTTCCTAGTTGGATTTGTTTCTGCTGTGCCATGATGGGAACTCCTATAACAGATCGTTTAATGAAACTATTTTGGAATTTCAAAACTTTTTGGAGGCTTCAGCATACTAATTAAAATAGGTATTACATTCTGTTTGTTGGCTGTGAGAGCTCTTGCTTTTAAGTGCACTTTTTAAATGATCTTATCTATTTGGAATGTTCCTTATAATGACTGTTGTAATTCTAGGTTGTTTTTAGTAAAATCTTGCCCTCTTGTTAGATATCTTCAACTCTGAGACTGTCTTTATTAAACACAAAATAAGCAAGTGTACCAGAAGGTGGCACACTCAACTGTGGATATAAAGGATCCCATTTCTTTTAATTAGCCCTTTGGGTTTCTTGGAACCACACTAATAATCTGGGGAGTGGAGAAAGAACTGAAGCTTCAGGTCCCAACGAATGGGGACTATGGAATGAGTCCAAGTAAATAGGGATCTGTGGCTGCCACCAACAATTCCCAACATGGAATGTGGGGATCTGGGGACAAAACCCCAGAGGGCTAGGGATTCCTTTTTGGCTTCCTGGATACCCACTTAGCAATTGCCTTGATCTGCACAAAACGAGACAAACAACCACGTATACCTTAACGAATGGCATTAACTGAGAGATGTTACTGTGTCCCGGCCACAAGAAGGCCCTGTGTGCACCACACCAGTTCCCATGGAACTCTGGACTGGGGAGAGGCTTGGACCAGCGGACCCCAAGGAATGGGGACTGTGGTCTGATTCCACACAAATGGAGAGCTACAGCTGCCAGCAGCAGATCCCAGTGTGGAACCTGGGAAGGACTGCAGAGAACTGCAGAATGAACTATCAGCCACGCCCAACGTGGAATCCAGATACAGACTTAAGGGCTAGGTTTTCCACCTGGAGAATTGTCTGAAAAGTTAGGGTATGGGCTCTAGGCAAAACCTTCTGCCAGCTCAGCTGGGCTCTGGGTAGAATCACCTGCAAATTCAAGTTGATCTGTCCTGTAGAGGAAAGCCAATTAGATTGGGAGGTTTTGTTTATTGTTTGTTTTTGTCTTTTTGCCATTTTTTGGGCTGCTCCCACGGCATACGGAGGTTCCCAGGCTAGGGTTCGAATCAGAGCTGTAGCCGCCGGCCTACACCAGAGCCACAGCAATGCAGGATCGAAGCCACGTCTGCAACCTACACCACAGTTCGTGGCAACGCCAGATCCTTAACCCACTGAGCAAGGCCAGGGATCGAACCTGAAACCTCATGGTTCCTAGTCGGATTCGTTAACCACTGAGCCACGACGGGAACTCCTAGATTGGAAGCTCAACTGCAAAAAAGCAGAGTTCAACAGTAAGGAGCTCAGCAACAGACCTCAAATGAGAAAGACAGTGAACTCAAAATAGTTCACGGGGCATCACGCCTGTGTCTCCTAATGGTCCCAGGTTCCATCAGGATTTCACTTTGGATCCCATGGTTGCCACAAATCTGTCAAAAAAAAAAAAAAAAATTGACCAAGTAAATTTGATGGTCTAATTGGCTTTATTCAGTGATTCGTGACCCAAGCAGCATCCCAACCTATAAACAGAAGATCTCTCCTGTACAAAATGGAAAGTTTTTTTATAGGTAGAAGAGGATGGGACAAGGATGTTATTAGCAAAAGAAAAGAAAGAATTGTTTCAGGCCAGGTCATCATTTCTAGGGGGAAGGGAACAGCAGGGGTCTTATTATGCAGTAGGCCTCACTAGTGCTGATCAGGAAATTTCAGATTGCTTGTTTTAAGGCTCCATTCCTGGGAGAAGTTGAAACTGCAATTAAGTCTTGGTTTGCTGTTGTGGGGGTAAATGACTTCATTTTGGCCTTGTTATTTCTTTTTAACAAAGCCAGCAGTATTTGTTACGTCAGTCCTAGAAAACTAATACACTGTTTAAGGCCTATCCTCTTCCACCACATGCTGAATTCCTTAAGAACTGAGAATATGTCTCTATTTCACCAGTAATTTCTCATTCAATATCTTGATCCAAGCAGGGGCTAAGATATTTTTGTTTAATTCATGAATAAGTGAATGAGTCAGGCAGAATGATATCAGTTTCATGCTGAAAGTTCTCCATCTTCCAGATTCTTCAATGCTCTTAAATGAGATTGACCGCAGACATGATGAGGAAGTATTTATTTAGGGAACACAAGAACATGCTAGAAAGCAACAACACAATACTGTTATATTCTAGACCACTGAAAGGGCTCTGATATGTGTGACTTCAATGCAGAAATACTGGAAGCTTAGGGGTGAGAACCTCGTAGGAGGTACCTAGGAGTCTGCTACCCTTCCATGCGGTGTAAGTTCCCGCAGTAGGAGGATGCAGACATGCGTGGGTACCATGTTATGAGAATCCCACAGTTCCCCTCCAGGGTCTTGGAATGAGGCCTTAGAACAGAATCCAAACCTGGCATTGGGTCCCAAGAATATATTATGGCTCCAAAGAATCATCTGAGTGTGTTCCAGGATCATACTTCCCATATTACTAAGACCAAAGGTCTCAAGTTAGTCTTTAGGGGCTCCAGAAAGCCAGATGCTATCCAGGTGTTTGTGAGAACTTTCTAGATTGGTGCAATTTGGCCCTCTAGAAAAGTCTAATGGCTCCATGGAGTGTATCTGGACTTACAGGGCCTCTGAGAGTCCACACATGTCTTTATATGTATGGTGATTAAGTGGGTGCTGATTTGAGGGGCAAGAAGGTCCCTAACAGTATTTCCCCAACAGTATCTCTCTCCACTATTAGGCAGCTACATGCCTAAAATCCTGTCACTCACATCATTCTTTGGAGTCAGCATTACTGTATCTGTTAACTTTTTATAAAAATGAACCCTAATTGTTCGACATTTTCAGTTATTAATGTCTCTCTCTCTCTTTTTTTTTTTTTTTTTTTGCCACAGCATGCAGCAGCTTGATGTGGGATCTCAGTTCCTAGACCAGAGACTGAACTTGGGCTGCAGCAGTGAAATCTCTGGATCCTAACCACTGGACCACCAGGGAACTCTATCATCCTTAAGGCCTTATTCTGAATTAGTTCATCTACTGTTTCCTCCAGGTAGGCTTGACCTGTGTTGGGTCAGAATGAGGGAAAGAAGGAACGGATCTTGAATAGAAATCTGTCAACTTCACAGGTTTCCTAGGGCTCAGGCTTGGACCTTGACCACAGGCCCCTGACAGGCCTGGCTGTATACCATGAGTCATGCATATTGGGATTCAGGCTCCGCATGGCAGCGAGGGAGGGGAATACCAGGTTGTGACAGTTCTCTGGCTGTAGGAGTTAAGGAGAAGTAATAAAAGGTCATTTCCTTTGTGCTGAACTTTTGTTCCTTTCCCCGTGGTCCGTAAATGGTTAATTCACCTAAACTAGAGAAAGCTTTCTGCCTCCTATAAAGTTTGATTCCTGGAGGCAGATTTTTTTTTCTTTTAATCCAGCAAGTGTCAGATAATTGGAAGGGTGGAGTCACTCTGTAAACCCCGACACACCTTTGTCAGGACTTGTTTGGAAGCAGAGACCTGAGAGAAACAAGGGGGAGAGAAGAAGTGAACATTTTTGAAAGATCACTCAGCTCTAACACACCTTGGCTGGGTCTGGATAAAAAAAAAAAAAAAGGTGGGAACGGCAAACGTCTAGAAGAAAAGGTCGGGAGAGGAAAGAGAGGGGCATTTATTCAACGTTGTTTCCGATTCCTTCAGCATCTCAAACTAGGTAAGTAACAGGAGGAATTTGATGGTTCTCTCTTCTTATGAGACTTTGAGGTTTGCCACTGAGAACTTAAATGTCTGTCAGAGAATGTGAAATGATGGTGGTTTAGTTTCCAGTGTTCTGACTGAAGTGATTAATTGATCATAAATGATTATTTTGGCTTATGTGTTCTACTTAGGGTAGGTCTTTTAAACGAACTAGAAAAGTTTTCAGTGAGGGAAAGAAGACAAAGGCCAATTGAGATAAAATGAGTGCTAGCGGCCAGATTTTAGGGTGTTGTTTTCAAGGACTGTAAAATGACTTGTGTTGTTTTATTTAGAATGCGATGCATTTATAATTTCTTCTCTCTCAATCTCAGTTTCTCTCTCTCTCTCTCCTCTCTCTTTCTCTCTCTTTCCCCCCCTCTCTCTTTCCCTCTCTCCCCTTGACAGCAGAGAACTGCTCAGAGGTAAAGTTGAAGTGTAGGTGAGTTAGGGCTTCTAGAAGCAGCCCCAGGGCACTAAGAACCGATGTGCCACCCAGGCGGCTATGCTGGCAGGCTCCGATTTTGCTCAAGGGGCTGAGTGAACACTGCTATTTATCATAATCCACATTTAGTGTCCCTAATCTAAAGTGAAATAGTTGAAATGATATGATTAATCCAAGAACTTCCTGGAGTCAAACTTGGAACAGGAAAAAAAGAAAGAAAATTCTGTTATGCTTTTACTGACAAATTTGGACCAAAAAAAAAAAAAAGTATTTAGGGTGAGAATTACCAGTTTAGGTATCTCATTGGACCCCACAAACTACTAACAAATTATCACTTTACTTTTTAACATGTAGGCAAAGCCTCTGGCTCCTCACTTCTTTTGAGAAGCAGCTAATCAGCAGTCTAATAGTTGGAGTTGTTCTGTCCATAAAATGTAGTGAGATTTTTTTTTAAAGGAATTTATTTGGAAAGTGGAATTGTTCCTTCTTACCCCATGTGTGCTCTCATAGGGCTAAGGCACAAATCTAAGTGGGAACTAAACTAAGCAGATGTCCAGCCCCCAACAGAGCCCTTCCAGGAATCAGAGGGGGCAGCTTTACTCTCAGCCTCTTCAAAACACCCACAGAAATCTGATCAGAGTTTCCATGGGGGCAGTTAAAGCAAGGAGTCCTGCTTCAAGCTTGGGTAGAAACTCAGGTTGGTGAAACTGATCTCACCTCAGAACCAACACACTCTTAAATATAGTGCCTGAGCAAGAGAAGTCTGCGTGGTTTGGCTCATTCGCCATGTAGCGGCAGCAGGGTTTAACCAAACATGGCTGTAAACAAGCAGCATAATTACAAAGCCAGAGCCCTAGCTCCGCTACCCGCAAGTTAACAAAAATGGAGGATGCCAAACACAGCAAGCGGGTGAACCCATTGCTAGGGGTGCAGAGAAACAGAAACCTCTGGGACAGTCAGTCCTAGGGTATGGGTGTCCTGCCCAGCAAACTGCTTGGCCCTTCTGTGTTAACAGATCAATGGCTAACAGGTGGTTTCCTCACACTTTGGTTATTTTGTTGCTATTTTGTTTTAAAACATAAAGTGTACAGATATTGGAGTAACAGGAGCTTGTAAAAACAGGTATGAGTAAAGGAACATTTATCTCTAAAATAGAAAATAGAGACACACTTAGCTTCTCCATTCCCTTCTTTATGTCAAAACCCAAGTGTTTCATGTGTTGTTATATGAGAAGATCAGTGAGACAGTTTCCTGTTGGTTCCAGCAGTTTGGCCTTGTTTATGCCTATGTTATACCCCCTTATCACTGGAATAGTTTTAGGTGGTTGGGAAATCATTTCAGTGAAGGAGAAAGGGAGGAAATACATAAAGATAGAAAAATGATTTTGAAGGGTGTTGTCTTACATAAGAAAATGACCCAGGACCACTTCAACATCTTCAAAAGAACATTAACTATGAAATACTCAAGAAGCAGCCCCTGAGAACTATGAATAGAAATTAGCATCATTTTGGAAGTGAGAACTTAAATGACCTGCTCACCCTCAGCTCTCGAAAAGTGGCCCAAACATCTAAGAAATTTAAAACTCTGCTTCCTGACCTTAAGTAGTGCTTTCGGAGGAGGGCATACAGGTAGGCACTGCTGGGAGAGGCAGGCTCAGGTACACGCCTGGACATGTAACTTTGCTTTCCCTTACATTACACTTTTTAAAAACCTATTGGCACTTAAAATACTTAAAAAGGAAGTCCTGTGGGAAAGCAGTAGGCCCTGTGGGATGATCTCCTTCCAGGTTTGTGCCTCAACCCATCATTTTCCTTTTGATAACTCACAGAAAGTTTCCTCTTACCTTTGAGTTAAAGGACTCCATCTCCCAACACTTCCCTGCCATTCCAGACCATCGATCTGGGAAAGCTTTGGCAAAGTCAGCAGGACTCTGCCCTGTGTATTTCAGGCCCTAGAGTTCCTTCTATAAGGCCATAGGATACAGGCATTTAGGGCCTCCAGGCTGAGAGAGAGGCAAGAACCAATTTGCCTGCACCTACCTAGGAGGTCTTCTATTCAGAGCCTGGCCAGTGAGGAGCCCCCAGGCCCTGGAGGAGAGCATCTGATTTCTTGGCAGGCTCTCTCCCTGTGCCCTCTGCCAATTGAGGAATGCTTGGCTTTTTGCTGCAGATCTCAAGGCTTCATCTCCAGACTTAAGAAAAATATGGAGGTGCCTAGAAATGTCTATTACCTTCCCAGGTTCAGAAAGAACAAGAAAACACTTGCCAGGTTTGCTGCCTAGACGCTGAGACTCAGCGAACAGAGCTATGATCAGTCTGCCTTGATGGCTTCAAGTAGAATCAACCCAGCTAATCCCAAATTCACAGCTGCTGGTAGCAACTTTCACTAAAGGATCATAATAAGCAATAACTTAGTGGGAAGTAAAAGTTTCCGTGGAGTGTTATAAATAGTTCCTTTCAGGATAATATTTCTTATCAATTCAGGTGCCATCCTAGGTGGCTTTCCCCTGGCAGCCAGGTGCATTTGAACATTTAATTTCCAAAATGCCTCCTGGTCACAGCTAATGACCAATTTAAAGGGGGGGGGGCTTCAGAGATACCAAAAGCAATT
Source organism: Sus scrofa (assembly GCF_054392235.1). Taxonomy (NCBI): domain Eukaryota; kingdom Metazoa; phylum Chordata; class Mammalia; order Artiodactyla; family Suidae; genus Sus; species Sus scrofa. The sequence continues at coordinate 137,685,867 of NC_139396.1, read as the reverse complement.
AATGCTTAAACAAAGGATTTCAAAGAGGGTGTCAGGTTGTACGTGGGTTGACATGACATAAGTCATACAGGTAATAAACAGCTGGAATGCAGAAACAGTCTCAGGCTAGGTTTGACCCTTTAATGAGACTGGAATCCATTGTTAATTGTTTATGGAGCCCCTCCTCTTTGGCTCTGGGAAACATACCTGCAGATGCAGCCAAGAGTTTTTCCATGATGCCTCATTCCTTGCCTAGAGCTGCATTTAAAAAACTCCGATGAGCAAGAAGTTGGCACACATGATCAGGCCCTGAAGCTAACTGTGGTATTGGTGAATTCCATTGGGTAGTTGACCAGTTGGTCTTATGTGGTCTTGATTTTCTCCCAGGGCTGCCTTAGGACTTTTGTGGGCCCTGGACAATTTTGCCTTTGTGAATGCCCTTCCTCCATTAAAAATTTTTTAAAATTATATTTTATAATTGCATTGGAAGACTATAATCCAGATTGAGTTGTATTCATTTTTCCTTCTGATTTTAAAAGAAATTAAAACATGGGAGTTCCCTGGTGGCCTAGTGGATTAAGAGTCCAGTGTTATCACTGATATAGCTGGGGTCACTGCTGTGGCACGGGTTCGATCCCTGGCTCAGGAACTTCCAAATGCTATGGACATGCCCCCCCAACCCCCAAACAAAAACATTTTGTGGCCCCTAAAAGTATAAGGCTAGGCATTGTGCCCATTGCACCTAATGGATAAGTAGACCCTAAAATCACCAGGCAGGAGAAAAAAACTGAAAAGGAAGATCTTCAAGAAAGGAGTATACTGCATGGAAGTAGCTTGCTCCAGAATTCTAGAATCCAATTTGAACTTCATCCGAAAGAAAAGCTAGGATGATGTGGGGCTGGGAGGAGAGAACTACAGGGAAAGCCAGATTTCAAGTCCGTGTAGAGCCTGAGACTGGGCGCTACAGCCAAAAGCTCCCAGCTGGGACTGGGATCCTTGCTCTCATCCTTTGTGTGTTTATACCTGAACCCCAACTCAGCTCCACCCCTTAAGTTAGCCTTGCCTCATCCTTTCCACCCTTCAGGACTCGGTGGAGAAGATCTCAATGACTTTTCTGTCCATAACAGAGTGAGAACACAGATGACATGTACAAATACGTATTTTCCTACATGTTTCAATAGATTTTACACTGATTTTCTTCATAAGTTTTTCCTACTTATGGCTGCAAATAAGCATTGTAGGGCTGGTGTATTATGAAGAGAAAATTTCATATTGTGAAAAGTGTCAGGTTCCACACAGATGTGACCATTATAGTGATTTTTATCCTGGTTTCAATCCATCAAACATCATTCCCACATCGAACTCTAAATAATGTAGCATGATGTCTTATTTTCATAAAGCTCCATTTAGAACACAAAACATTATGGGATACATCAAAATGAATTACTTAAAAGCACTAGTGCTTTGACACATACCCCTCATCTATGTGTTACTTCAGCCAAAAAAAAGGAGAAATTAATAGTCAAAGGTCTATGTTTCTATGTGAGACCTTTAATGCTCAGCAGGGGGCAGCCTGATCAATTAGATCCTGAAAAGAAAAGATCCCAATACAAAGAAATAGAATTCAAAGTGGAACCATTAAATGACTCTCCAATTGATATAAAAGTGGCAATGATTCTTAGTTTAAAATATGCACATGAAAGAATTATGCTTTGAATTCTAGGAATCAAGTTTTGGTTCTCATTTGAATAAAAGGGACCTATACTTTATGAAAAGTGATGGTAACAGACATGGCCATTCATGGTTTCTGGCTTTTTCCATAGGTGGCTATGGTATGGATGTGACCAAGAAAAACAAACGAGATGGTACTGAAGTCACTGAAAGAAGTAAGAGCATGATATATGTCACTGTTAAAGTAATAAAAAATTGGAAAGAATAAATAAGTCCTAATTCTACTACAACTACTGTAGCTTTTCCCCCCTTTTCATATATATTTTTTTGTTTGTTTGTTTTTTGTTTTTAAGCACCGCACTTGTGGCATATGGAAGTTCCCAAGTTAGGGGTCAAATCAGAGCTATAGCTGCCTCTGCCACAGTCACAGCATTGTGGGATCTGAGCTGTGTCTGTGACCTATACCAGAGCTCATGGCAATGCCAGATCCTTAACCCACTGAGCGGGGTCAGGGGTCAAACCCGCATCCTCGTGGATACTAGTTGGGTCCATAACCACTGAGCCCCAACAGGAACTCCCTATTTCTCATGTTTTTGCTTTTAGCTTTTTCTTAGGGGTTTTTTTTGGCTTTTTTTTCTCACCATATTATTTTAAATGTATTCCTAAATAGACTATTTCCTCCAATTTCTTGCCTTTTTGTTGATTTTTAACACGTGTAATCAAAATATGTTCTGCTTTTTCTTCAAAGATGAAAATCACCCCTTTGATGTATAGTTTTATAACCAAAATTTTTAATTCATAAAAATTCATAATATTCTGTTAAATGAATTTGCCATAGTTTACTTAGTTGTGTCCTTATTTAGGGACACAGGGCAAGAGAAATCCAAAAGAATAATGTCTCCATTATTGCAGGGACCAAGGTGGAATAAAACTAGTGTCATAGTTGCAATCTACACTGAAAATTGAAAACAGACACATTTCTTTTGTGAAACTGCCCAAATGATAAATTCAGAGACATTTAAACTGTCCCCTAAGCAGCTCTAACTCTTTCACTTATCCTGTGACTTTCATATATCTCCAATAAAAAAAAAAAAAATTCTGGCTCCACAGACTTAGAACTTTAGGTTAAGAAATAACTTACTTTTATGTGTCATAGAATCCCAGAGGGCCACACAACAAGAGGTTTAGCGAAAGCTCAAGGACTATTATTCAACTCAAGCTGCCATTTCAGTCTGAAAACCCATTTGCTTTTATGCATGGAACACTGCTTCTGCTACATTCATAACCCCATGTTCCTGTGAGGACAACTGAACTAACAGGAAAATGCAGGGTGAAGAAGGAAAGGGTGAGAGGTAGGGACAGTAAGACCAGTGTGGGATGGAGCAGTTGCCGGCAGCACAGCTTAAAGTGGAACAAAGTGATGCCTCATCATCTTATTCCATCCTTTTCTCCTTTCAGCCACCATACCTGTGTGTACACCATGCATACACGTATACTTGGGCATGTGCACACACAGCGTGCAGGAGACATGTGCTTTGAGAGACCTGTGACCTCAGCTACATAGGAGTTCCTTGATGGCCAACCCAGAGGGGAAGTACTGGTGATGGTCACAGAGCACCAAATTGGCCCAGTTATGGTTTTGTGATTCTACCCACCTCCCCACGCTCTTGTAGGGGAAAGAGTGATGCAGGAAGGCAAGAGGTCTTTGTTCTAACTGGTGTTTTTTAAAAAATGACAAACACTTTTATAAAGACTCACCATCACTTGGAGCCTTTTCAATTTCGAGGTGAGGGGTTGGGCAGGCAAAGGGACAAGTTCTTCAAGTCTGTCTTGGATGTTCGTCTATCCATGATTTCACCAAGCACCAAATGTGACTTACCAACCCCTTCTTTCCTATATCTCCTCACACTCGGGGTGGCCCTGAAGATTTTAGAATGAATTATGATGTCCTTGAGACACCCTCAAATTCATTAAAAAATTTCAAGGTAATTATCCACATCCCAGTGAAATCAGCCAGGATGATGTACCGGCCCCAGCTGGACTAGGTGAGGGCTTAGAAGGGACAGGGCAGAGAAAGCGAGTGAACTGAGGACCTGGCCCTCCTTCAAAGGCAAATCCAGGCCTGGACTAAATCTAAGTGTTGTATGAAAGATGTTACTGCAAGACGACTCATTTTTCAAATCATTTGGTAACTAACTACTTCTGTTTCCAAAGGGATATGCACTTACCTTCCAGGCAGGTTAAGTCCCATTATTATTGTACCTATGTGCTTATACGGTGGGTCAGATCACACTCCTTAAAGCCAAAATATATAAAAACCTATGTTGAACCTAATTTAATGTGCTGAGCCTAAGACAGACATGAGACCTTGCCAAAGTTCAGGGATTTCAGTGCATTACCTAAGAGCTCATCTTTTCTGTGTCTTTTCCTAGTTATCACGGAAACAGTAACTACAAGACTTACGTCCTTACCACCAAGTAAGTGACAATCTGGAAAGCTTTCTTCTCAGTAAGCCCTGTGGGAGGGGCTCCACGTGTAGCCTTTTTCATGGCACTCACTTTCCAGTTGGGCAAGTCCAGAACATCTGAAATTTATTTTTTAGTAACTGTATTGCCATTAACTTATATACCACAAAATCCACCAGTTTGAAGTGGATAATTCAATGGCTGCTAATGTATTTACAGAGTTGTGCAACCCCTTTGCAACAATTTAAATGTAGAACATCTCTGTTGCTCAAAAAGAAAAAAACCTCTATGGCCATTAGCAGTTACCCTCCCTCTCTTCTCCCCGGCCCCTGAAAAACACAAATCTACCTTCTGTGTCTATAGATTTGCCTGGTCTGGACACTGAAATATCAGAAGTCTTATCCAGCCTAGTCATGGGGTGGGAGGAGGGAACCACAGTCAGGCTTCTGTTTGAATCCACTTTTTTTCTGGGGTAAGGTGGGAGCCTTAGGGTTAGTGGATTCTATAATAGAGATCTGAGCCCTTAAACTGACCCTGCACCCCCCAAGAAGCCTGGCTCTGTGAGGGGTGTGGGGAGATCTACCCTCCAACATGAGGTTGGAGAATGATGAGCGGGCAGGTGGAACACAGAGCTGTCACTTGCCCTTCCAACACTTCCAGTGGCTGTCGTGGCCAGGGCACTGACCAGGCATTGGAAAAATGCAAGCCCAACCCAGGCCCTGGCCTCAAGGAGCTTCTTACCGCTCACCAACTTTTCTAAGATTTAAATTTTCCTAATCAGCAACCTTGCTATGCTCTACTCAGGAAAAGAAATTTAAACCAGCTAGGATATTGCTCTTGACGTTTCTGTCCTAAACAAAATGAAAAGTCTGCACCACACAGCACAGGTGGTACAGGGCCCCAAACCAAGAAGGTCATGAGTGGGAAGCCAGGGATGGCTTCTGAGGGGCAGGGAGAGAGGAGGAAACCCTCTGCCCTGACTTCGTCTATAAATTGTCACCTGCTCCTTGTTTCTGCAGAAGGGGGGACCAGCAATGGCTATGCTAAAACAGGTTCTCTTGGTGGAGGGAGCCGGCTGGAGAAACAGAGCCTAATGCATGGCAGCAGCAGCTACATAAACTCCAGTAAGTGCTCTTTGGGGGAGGGGGGCTGGGGGAAGGGTAGACGGACAGGGAGAGAGAGTCCTACTTGGAGAGGGACCTTTACCGCTGTTTGTCACCCATTCTCAATGCCCCCAAAGAGCTGTGGAAAAAACACACATGTCGGTGAAGTTGCAGCTTTCGAATTATCTGCATTTGACGCCTATTTAAAATGGGATCAGTCATCATTATGTCCCCAATATAAATAACAATAATTAATTAAGAAGCCTTCCTGGGAAGATGACTCCTTTCCCACTGAATTACTCTCTTTAAGCCATCTCTTTTAGGAAAGGATGTGCACGTCTGAGGGTTTACAATTTGAATTAACAACAACAACAAAAGAAATTTAATGACTGGATTACTGCACTAAGAAAATCCGGTAACATAAGATCCCACGCTGGGTTTCCACTGGGCAAGTATCCAACGCAGGCCCAGCTGTTCCCAGAGGAATACTCCTTCATAGGAGCTTTTAAACTGAAACAAAGCAAAACAAAGCAGGGAACACACACACACGTACACACATGTTAACCTGTCAAGCCATTTAAAAAATCTTTGAGTGACACTAAAGAGAAGACTAAACATACAAACAGCAGGGCTGGCCAAGAGCAGCGTCTTCCCTGACCTGTCCCGGAGCACTTCACATGGGGTTGTATTCTGGTCCACCCAGCAGTGCTCTACGATTACATGAGAAATATCCTGCCTCATCGTTCCATGCACTTTGGCCATGGACATGGAGGACCTCTCTACCTTCCCATCAGCAGGGGAAGGGCAGTGGCAATAATCCCACCTCCATTTCTGAGCATCCGCGGGAACCCTGAAGTGAACCCTTTCAGTCATGCTCTCCTGAAGTCCTGTGACCACCCTCCACAGGGCCCTCTTTTACTAGGAGCAATCTGCATGTCCTTGGTACAACTGTATGTCAATCTGTGAAGTGCTCTAAGGGTTCACGCCTTTCCCCACTCCTAGGTGGAAGCACCCGAGGCAATGCCTCCACCTCCAGTTACAGGAGGGCCCATTCGCCTGCCTCCACGCTGCCCAACTCTCCAGGCTCAACCTTTGAGAGGAAAACCCATGTCACCCGCCATGGAACATATGAAGGTACCAGACTTTAAGAGAAAACTAGGCTCTTGGACTTCCCTGGTGGCCTAGTGGATAAGGACTTGGCTTGGGTTCGATCCCTGACTCAGGGAATTCCCATGTGCCTTGAGCACAGCCAAAAAAAGACAGAGAGAGCTCATGGTCAAGAAGGAGGAGGCAGTGAGAGGAAGACATTTGGGTTCTTCTCCTAAGGTTACTGGAGTTCCTGGTGATCCGCAGAAGCAGTTTTAGTGGAAAACAAAAAAGCCAGGCAGCAAATGGGCTTGATGGTGAATGGAGATGGGTACCAGTGATGGAGTAGCAGGATTAAAGGATGGGTACCCCCGTAAATGAGTTTGACCCAGGGCTCCAGGGTTAGGGAGAGTCCCAAATTCAGGCAAGGTAGATTGTGTCACCATGGTTCTTCCTGCTGCTCTGCCCTGGGCAATCTCTTCTTTTAACGTCCACATTTGGGATGAGCTGCATGGGGTCAAAAACCCCTGGTGCTAGTGGCACATTTGTTTGACAGAGACAGGTCACCAGCACTGTGTAGGGCAACTGCAGTTGAGGAAGTGAAAACAAAAAAGAAATGAAAACCTCCTGCTCTCCTGGGCTCAAACCTTGCCCCACGAAAGTAGAGTAGTACCAGAAGGAAGGGCCACAAGCACATCTGTTTAAATCTGGTACTGAACACCCAGGCTGTGGAAGTTCAGAAACGACCCACTCTCAGAAGTCGTTTGGACTTAAATGGCCATTTGTACTAAATGTTTTGTCCTCTCTTCAGGGAGCTCCAGTGGCAACTCTTCCCCAGAATACCCTCGGAAGGAATTTGGTATGTCCTATCCTTATTTTCTGAAGAAATGGTCAAGCACGCCTGGTAGGGATGAAAGGGGAACCTCATGAGTTCACAAATGAACTGAGTGGATTCCTCTAGAGAAGTTTAACTACTGCTGACCTCTTCCTTTGCTCTTTATCCTGAAGCATCTTAAGTGGAGGGTCAGTCACATGAGCTTGCTGTCATAAGTCTTCGCTCATGAAATGCCATGCTGTTCATATAGGGCTCAGACTTGGATGGATGAGCCCTAAGACCAAGCAATAATCATAGGGTTTTTTCCCTCCACAAGGTGCCCACAGACTTCCCAGCAAAGGGGAGCAAGGGTTAGAACACGCAAATGCCAAACATCCCAGCAATTCCACCACAGCAGCCTCAAAGGGGCACATTTTATGCCAAGTAAAACCCTAGCTTGTATCTTCACGTGAACCTTTAGTCCATATTCTTGGATTCTCACTGTGCATGTGAATTTATATGATCATAGATTATGCAGTGATTATAATTTCTTGTATTTATTTGCCTACAGTGAGAAAACCAAGGCAGTCTCTAACAAAAAACTAAAGGAAAGACCTGACAGTCCTTCGATACATTCGATCAGTGTGGTCGGCTAGTCCAAATGGATGTGCTCCTAGATAGTTACTTTAGTTAACCGAACACGCTAAGTGTGAGCCACCTTAATATTCATGTGCTAACTCAATACCCTAAATGCAATGCGGCTTACAAAATTTTCTCTGCCCTCTGGCTATGCAGGTATCATTTATTAAGCATCCACCATCCTTCTATCTAGATATAAACATTCTATGAAAACAACCTCCTCCTCTCCTCACCCAATTAGATCTGCCCCCATGTCACAAATACTTGGCATGCCACCTCTTATATATGTCTAATATTACTTTCGTTTCTCAGCATCTTCTTCAACCAGAGGAAGGAGCCAAACACGAGGTGAGCTCTGTCCCTGGGTTCAGTTCACTTCAGTCAACTAGTATTTTCTGAGCATCTAACCTGTCCAGCCATGAGCCAGGACATGGGAGGCATAGAGAATGGATAAGCCCTGGTTTCTGCCCTCAAGATGCTTGTAGCCTCTGGGGATCCTCGGCTGGCTCCATCAGGGTGGGAAGGGGAGACTTTGATGATGATCCCAGCAAGCACGTGAAGTGGTTCGCTCTGCTGTGGATTGTCTGAAGGGGCTGGCGTCAGATCTGGTTTCACTTCTGGTCTCCTGGGCGACTTTAACAAGATTTGCTGTGATTGCCTTTATGCAGCAAATATAAGCACAAGCCCCTTGTTTTCAAGTTGTTCCAGGGGACTAGGCTCCATGAGAAATTTTCACTCTCCACTACTGCCGGTAGATGAGACCCTAGGAAGGGATGTGGTCCTGGAGAAAGCTGCCCTTGATAGATCTGGGGAGGATGGGGAGGAGCATGTCAGGGCTGTGCTGAGGGCAGAATTTTTCATAGGCTCTGGGAGTTCTCCATGACCACTCTAAGCTTCCAGGGGCCTTGTTACATCAGTAACTCAAAAGTTAGACACATACCAACCACCTCCAACTTTAGGCTGATAGTTGACAGATACCCATGCTCCACCTGAAGCCAATAATGTTAAACCACCCACTTCCTGCCCTGAAGAGGCCACAGTGGCTAAGTAAACACTAAAGCCTTTAAAATTCTCTTGCTGTTGCCTGAGAAATCCTGGAGACAGGAGAGCAGCTTGGTTCTGGTGACTGAGATAAGGCACTGGGGAAGGGGTTGGTCCTTGCACTTATGTTGGAGCCTCTGGGCTCAGCCTCAGGTTTCTCCTCCAGGAGGGCGAGGTATGCATGGGCAGCTGGGGTCAGCAGAGAGGACACCTGTTTCTAAGCAGCACTCATTCTGGGCACACCTAGGTTTTCTGTTCCCAGGACCCATAGATCTCAGAGCAGCCCAAAGATTAATCTGCCTCAGAGCTCAGTGTTGGGCTGTGAGCCGAGCTCCTCCATTCACAGCCTCTCCATCTCTTCCCCTGTGCAGAGAGCGAGATCCGAGTCCGACTGCAGAGTGCATCCCCATCCACCCGATGTAAGTGCCCCTGACTTATGAAGGATCCAGGGCTATTGCTGTGTGTGTGTGTGTGTGTGTGTGTGTGTGTGCATGTGCTTGCGTGCGTGTGTGTGTGTGTGTGTGTGTGTGTGTGTGTGTGCAGTCACTCAATCATAGGTGACCTGTCTAAAGCCTTCTGTGACAGGGACTCTGGGCTAGGTGCAAAGGGTAGGAGTAAGGAACTGAGTCATGCTCCCTGCTGCATAGTAATTCACAGGCTAAGAGGAAGCAGTAAACCTCCCAACCAAGATAACTCGGAAATGAGGAAGAGGGCAGAGAAGTCTTCCTGGGTTAGTTAGTCGCTTGAAGGAGACTGGAGGGTAGATCAAACAGGCTCAGTGAGATGAGCCGGCAGAGACACAGGAGAAACCTTTGGTGTGGCTGAAGAAGGAGCAGGAAGGGACCCAGTGGGGTGGTTAGGAGTAGAGAAGGGTCAGAAGTAGAGTGTGAGAATTTGAACCTTATCTCAAATGTCAGGGGTTCCCCAGTCTCTGGTTTTCTTTTCTTTTGTTTTTTGCTTTTTAGGGCCACACCTGTGGCATATGGAGGTTCCCAGGCTAGGGGTCAAATTGAAGCTGCAGCTGCTGGCCTACGCCACAGCCACAGCAATGCAGGATCCTTAACCGACTGGGCAAGACCAGGGATCAGACCCACATCTCGTGGATACTAGTTTGGTTCGTTACTGCTGAGCCACACGGGAACTCCCCAGTCTCTGTAGCTGACTGTGTTGTTCTCCTGTTTGCCATTCTGAAATGAGCCCAAATGGGCAGGAGCCAAGTACAAAGACTAGGAGGAGAAAAAGCTGGGTTGAGTGGCTCAGGAATCAGACACTGGGACTAACCTGAAGAGCTCAGAGCCCAGGTTATGGGGTCTGACTCCAGGCCTAACGCTGTCTCACTTGAGTCCTTCTAGGCTTGAGGGGGCTGAGCCCAAAGGATGGAGCTCTCAGGAGAGGGAGTACTTGGGCCGTCCTCCTGCACCTGGTGTCTGCAAATCTGTCTCCTCTGACGCATTGCCTTTGTACAATGCCTCTCTCCTCTCCTCTCCGGAAGGCACAGGGTGCTTACTACACTGAATAACCCCACTACCAAGGAGATCAGCCAGAGGGTCTTGAAATCAACTCTCAGGAAAGCAGTATAACATTTAAGAGTTATGAGCCACAAATTCCTTTTGACCCTCCAGAGCATTACAAGGTCAGAGACCTGGATCTGAGGCATCCTGTGCACAGAATAAACCACTGTTGAACCATCTGATTCAAGAGGTCTGGTTTCTAGCTGTCCTGGGTATAAATATTCCCTGGATCCAGGGTGGCAGTGTCTTCTAGCTGCAGAATCTTCCCTGTGGTCTCTGATGAGACCTAATTAGGAAATATCTACTGAGGAATTTGTAGAGGCACTGTATTTATGAAGCCATTCATATTACAGATTGTCAGGTTGATAAGTGCTATAAATTGACAAAATGCAAAAATTGTAAAGCTAACCAAAAATGTCCTGTGGGTGAAGTGGCTGCCTTGTCCTCCTTGTATCCAGAACACTGTGGCAGTTCTACTGCCTTCGAGTTCAGGAAGGGGTCCTGGGCCTAATAAAAAATCTGGGGACACTTTTATAGGGACGGAATTGGATGATGTTAAGCGTTTGCTCAAGGGGAGCCGATCAGCGAGCGTGAGCCCCACCCGGAATTCCTCTAACACACTCCCCATCCCCAAGAAAGGCACCGTGGAGACCAGAGTGGTGACGGCGAGCTCCCAGTCAGGTGAGTGCCCCTCCATCAGGTTGCTGTGTCAGGAAGGGAACAAGGCAGCAGGTGCCCAGGCAGGCCTTTCAGGCTGTAGCAGCAACTTCAAAAAGTACTGCGCATTTGCTCTTCCTACAGCATGAAAGTGTGGGCTGCACTCTTCCACCCCTACTGGTCAACCATCCCAAGTGCCAGCTACGGTCTGGCTCTAGATCCTAGAGATCCTCTCCCTGGAGATTCTTGACATGTCCTGGGACAGTATTGGCCAGGTCCCCCAGTGCAGAATATTGAAGAAAGTTGTAGTGTTTTCTTTCATCCACTCACCTGATGAAGGTTTGTTATAGTTCTCCTCTATGCCAGGCAGCAGGCACTGGGGCAAGGCAATGAGCAAGACAGACACAGCCACTGCCCATGTTGAGGTGAGGGCCTCCAGGGGAGTCAGGCAGGGTGAGCATAGCTCAGCGTTTGTATATCACGTGCCTACCAAGTACAGGGTGGGTTCTGTGGGAGACAGAAAGATGAATAAGCAGACCCTTGGGGGGAGATAAAGAAGCCAGTTCTGCTGTGAAGTTTTCCTCTCATTCACTACTGGAAAAAAAAAAAAAAACACAAACAAACAACTTTGAGACCATGATCTTTCATTTTTCAGTTTAAAACCAAAACCTCTGGGTACTTTGTGACCAACTCCCTCTCTTATAATGAAGGGGCAGAACTGGCTTCAGATTTGAAGAAGTATCCAAAGCACCTTGGGTCTGGTTGACACACAGGAAAGTTTAAGGAGGGTTTAACTGGAAAAGAATGTCACCTGTGAATGTGGTGGCCTCAGAACTGAGGGCTTCCCTACCTGTGCTACCCTCTGCCTGGAACTGTATGGTAAAGGAATCACTGCTCCACAGCATCGCTGACAGAGAGAGAGGGGGTTGATAGGAGCATCCCACCAGGAGGTGGGGAGTGGGGCTTAGAAGGAGAAACGGGTGGATGCTGGAGCAAAATTTACAACTTCAAATTTCACCGTGAACCATCAAGAATTCTAATTCAAGAGATAAGTTTTCACCCGCTCCAAGATTTCAGATAGGAATGGGATGACCGTTGTCCTGGTTTGCTCCAAACTCAGGGAGTTTCCAGGACATGGGACCTTCAGGACTAAAACTAGGAAAGTCCTGGCAAACTGAGCCCATGGGGTTCCCCTGGCACAGAGAGTGGATCTGTCTCTGTTTCCAGTGTCTGGCACTTATGACGCCACCATCCTGGATGCCAACCTTCCCTCCCACGTGTGGTCTTCCACGTTGCCGGCAGGGTCCTCCATGGGCACCTATCACAACAACATGACAACCCAGAGCTCATCCCTCCTCAACACCAATGCCTATTCTGCAGGATCAGGTATGTGGTATGCACGCACATCCCTTCCCACCCGAACCCGCCACCCCTGACCCTGCAGCTGAATGACCACCGCCACCCCGGCATTCGCCATCCCCAAGACTTCCTAGAGGGGCTTTCTGTGACCAAGCATCCCAAGATTTTTCCACTGGAACTTCTATGGCATTTCTTTTTGTGGGTCCCCTATAGTAAGGACTATATAGTACAAGGTATCAAATAAAAAAAATGTAATGGGAAAGAACATGAAAACAGATACAAGGAACCTAGTTTCACTCCATGTGCATTAACTATGTGACCTTAAGAAGTTGTTTATTAACTCTTGGCTTCAGGTGCCTTCTCTGTAAAATGGTCACTCACAAGAGGGGCTTGGCCGGCATGGATGCCCACTCAAGGCCTGACAAACCTACAACCCAAGGCACACCACAGACTAATGTTTTGTTCTGTGCTGTAAGACAAGATCACAGTTTTCCCCTGGCATCTTTTCTGGTGCTTCTTCGCCCCTGTTTTGTGTGGACACCCTCTTACCAGCCTTCCCCTTTCCCTTCAGTCTTTGGAGTTCCAAATAACATGGCATCCTGCTCCCCTACTCTGCACCCGGGAATCAGCACCAGCTCCTCAGGTCAGTTCTTGCCAGCCTGGGAAAACTAGGCATGCTCTCGCCTAGTAAGGAGAATGGAATGGCTTCTAGGGAAGATGTCCTTCCTGAGTGGACGAGCGGTCCATCCTCATGGACTTCCTCCACGCACATGGCCATGCAGAAGCGGCCGCCAAGGAGCTGCATTAGAAGGCACAGAGCCTGCCCTCCGTCCTTGACCTAGCTCCATCCCCAAGGGAAAGGGCTAAGGGGAGGGGCACCAGAGACCACATTTATGTGCTTATTTCTGTGCTAGTCCTTTTATTTAATGGAAGAGGTGGAGAGATGGGAGTAAAGGGGCTAAGCAAGGAACAACTAAGGATATTTTTAGGTGGAAAGCATTGTTAACTTAGAAAGATCCTAAGTTTTTTTTTTTTTTTAATATGTATCATAATTACTTGGGGGCTCAAATAAGGCAAATATTTGATAATTTTGAAGAAGTATTTATTCACTCAGTTCTCACATACATCATAGTACCTAGCCTCTCTATAAATGAATGACCAGCCCATATCCTTTGTTAAATGAATCTGCCTTCTCTCTGCGATAGCCTGACTAATATTATTACTAATGTTACTATCCCTTCTTTATTCCCTTGGCTGGCATATCTGCTTCCGATTTTCACACCTCCAGTTGACTAGAAACCCAGAAGACACCAGGTTCAAGCTATGTTCCTCCTGCCTTTGCTCTTCTACTTTGCAAAGCACTGACTGAGGAGGGTGGGCTGATATTAGATCCATGACATTGTGCCCCAAACACTAGACGGGATGGAATAAGAGAAGCTGTTAACGAGGGAGGAGTAAGCTTCTGCACATTTTTACAAACCAACAAATAACCAGCCTTTGAAATCATAATGAGGGCAAGAGGAGTTTTATGTGTTTGAGTCAGGAGACGGAAAGGTCAGAATGGAAGCTAGGGTCCTGCCCAGTTAGTGCCTCTCGGCTTCTGCTGTGTCTGTGTTCTTATTTCCCACACTGTGCCCCAAGGCACCCCAGGATCCTGCAAGAAAGGGAACCCTGGGATATCTAAAGATTTTGAGGGTTATTGCAACATCTATCAGATCCTATTCTAATTACCACGATTAAGTTCTGTGGACTTAACTACTCACCAAATGGACCTTAGAAATTTTGTCCTGGGTTAAGGAGGTGGGATATTAAAAAATTACTGTATCACTAAGAGCATGGGAACTAAGAACATCTGGGAATCTGCCATATGCAAAGTCCTTTGTCATGAGAGTGGTTGGGGGGGGGTCTTGGGGGTGCTGACTTAACCCCAGGGGCCTCATCTATGCACCTGCACTCACCTGTCCTCATTCTTCTCACAGTGTTCGGCATGCAGAACAATCTGGCCCCCAGCTCTTCCGCCCTCTCCCATGGCACGGCCACCACATCCACAGGTCTGAAACGGGTTTGGAGCCTCGGGCTGGGAAGCTACAGCTCTTTGCAGCTGTAACTCACAATAATACCCCTGTTCAATGATGGAATTAGAAGGACCAAAATGTCCCTAAAAATGAATTGACTTTTCCCACCAAATGAACAACCCTCCACACCCTAACACAGAGGTACCAAGTTCAGTCATTTGCTGGCTCAGACATGAGTGAAACTGCAGGGAGCCTTGCTAGGGGGTGTCACCTGGATATCCCCATGTCTCACTGCTGTCCTTGATGGCCCACTGTCACTGACAATCAATCATCTGGCTGACTTTATGGTGTACCCTCTGTGCAAATCTGGGGGAGAGGGGACAGAAGAGGTGTGAGCCTCAGACTTTTCCCTGAATTTTCCTACTGATTAGTTGGAGTAGAAAGTTTAATATACATGAAACACCTGGAGGATCCTATAAGAGCATGAATCAAGCCATGCAGAGCAGGTTTGAGCACTGTAGGAGTTCAGAAAGGGAGGAGACGTGGGAGGGCCTAGGAAGACTGCGTGGAGGAGGTGGCCTTTGGAATGGTCCAACAAGGATAAAGATTATACCAAAGAAAAGTTTCAGCTAAACTCACTGCTGCCCCGATGGCTGGAGAAAGTTGATCCCATTATTTATTATCATTCCTTATTATCTTCCTCTCACCTGAAGAGATTGCCTCTCTGCCAGGGCTAGTCAGGCTACTTCTTAGCAGCATGGAGCTGCCCCCACCCATTACTGGCCCTGATCATTCATTGGTTCCTCTCCTGCAGCGTATGGTGTGAAGAAAAACATGCCCCAGAGCCCTGCCGTCGTGAGCACCGGGGTGTCTACCTCTGCGGGTGAGTGCTATCCCCAGCTGCTGGGGCACGCTGGCACACAGGAAAAATTACTCCTTGGTGACACATGGCAGGAGGAGACATAACCTACTGGTGGTCCGAGGTCTGCAAATGGGACTCACCTCAAGGGCCTCTCAGTTGTTTCCAGGAATCAGCAGAGACGGGCGTGCCCTTCGCTTTGCTTTGGCCTCCCTGTCCAGGGGGGCCGGGAAGCTCCACCCTCCATGCCTGCCCAGGGTCAGGCCCTCACAGCCCAGCCCCCGCCCTTGTTGGAAGCCCCTGGTTTGGTCACAGGTTACCCATCACAGGGGCCTGGGAACCACCCCCCACCCAGAGGCTGCCACACCCTCCCTGCTTTCTGTAGAATCTTCATCAACTTAGGTTCATGACACACGGTGATTTCTTCCATTGCTCTAATCCTGGTGTTTCCGTCCATTTACCAATTCATTCAAAAACTGTTTACTGAGCACCTGCTTTGTAGAAAACAGTGTTTTGAGTGCTTAGAGTATAAAATAGAAAAGGCAGGCTAGATTCCTGCCCTCACAAGGCTGACAGTTCCAGTCAAAAAGGTGGATAACAAACAAGTGGACAAGAATAATTACAGAAAATGACACATACTTGAAGGACAGACATAGTGAGGAGGTAGAGAGACAGGTGTGTGTATATGTTAGGTGGAGAGGTGCTCAGGAAAAGTCCCCCCAGGATGCTAACACTTAAGTCCCACAGTTAGAAATGAACCCATCCAGTTAAAGAGGAGCCTGACTGAATGGTGACTTTGCCCATTCACGGAAGATCCTATAACATCTAGGTGGGAGGCAGCCCCCTAGGCCAGCGCCCAGCGCTTCTGACATTGACCCAACCACCTGATGGCCAAGCCCAGTCAGGCAAGGGAAGGTGTCCCTTGTCCCCAAGATGCTTCTTAGTAACCGCTGTCAGCAAGAGGAGACCCTCGGACACACTCACAAGCCCCTTTCTTTCCTCCACCCTCCATCTCTTCCTCTCCTCCCTCTTCTGGTCATTTCTTCCCTCTCTTTCTCCTGCCACATTTTCCTTCCTCTTCACCCACTTCTCTCCTCTACAGCCAGCACCACAAGCATCCAGAACGATGACCTCTTGCACAAGGACTGTAAATTCCTGATCCTGGAGAAAGACAACGTGCCCGCCAAGAAGGAGATGGAGCTGCTGATCATGACCAAAGACAGTGGGAAGGTCTTTACGGCCTCCCCTGCCAGCGTCACTGCAAGTATGTGGGAGCCCATGGTACTCGGGTTTTGGAAGAAAGACCAACAATATAGGCAGATGTCCCAGCAAGGTGGTTTGAGATGTTTGAATGATGAAACCACAGTCATCCCATTCAAACGAAAAATGCCTGCTGAATAGGGTGTCCCAGCATCTGTCTTGAATGCTGACAAGCCAGGAAAATCCCAGCAAAGAGCTCTCAGAGGGGTCTTTCAGCAACAGCAGGTCTCCTACCCATAGGCCCAGACTAGGGAATTAACCCACAAAAAGCAGATCCTTCTTCCTATCAGACTACCCTCTACCTCCACAAGCAGGAGAGGATATGGGGCAAGGGTGGAGGAGTGGGGAGAGGGGATTATCACGGGTTGTGTGCACAGCTTCTTTTTCAGAGGATACCCTGAAAAAGGAAAAACAAGCTGCATACACCACTGACACCTACGTAATGGCAGAAGCTAATGGTAAGTGCAAATCTGATCACTGTCCACTTTGACTTTGGCCAATCTATCTGTCATTGTTTATCTTCCAAGATCTCACTACTCTAAGTGTGACCCTGGTCCAGCAGTATCCATAAGACCTGGCAGCATGTTAGGAATGCAGAGTCCTGCATTCCCTAGCCCAGTCCTGCTCTGTCAGAGGCTGCATTATAATAAGCTCCCTCGTTGATTCGTGTGTGCTTATGATGGAAGCAAAGCCTTCCCACAGCACATCTAAAGCCCACAGTTGTAATTTTTCTCACCTTACTTGTCCTCCCATAATTTTCAGAACTAATAAAAGCTTTGCAAAGCACTTGCAAGCTTTATCTTTTTCTTTTCTTTCTTCTTTTTTTTTTCCTTTTTTTTTTTCCTTCCCAAATATCTGGATCCTGTCCTGGAAAATCACATTTCTTCCCTGCTCTGAGGCCTACAAAAGTCTCCAAATCACTGACTTCAAGGAAGTCAGTAAAGCAAGAGGCATAGAACATCTTTTTCAAATGCAAATTAAATCAGTTCTAGTCCTCTCTCAAGGCCTGATACTAGGTCTTCCAAGTTAGTAGTTCCTTACATTTTAGGGGTGGAGGTGGAGCTGTGGAGCCAAAACACCCTTCTCAGAATCTGGTGAAACCTATAACCAATTTCCCCAGAAAATTCCACACATGCCCACAACCTCAGTGGTCAAGCAGCATCCTGGACTTAGGATCCCTCCTCCAAGCCCACCTTTGCCTTTCTGTTCCCTCCACCCCAGTTTAGGGCCTGTGTTCAAAGTCCCTTAACCAAGAAATCAAGGGTCATCTCTCACAAGCACATTTATTGTTTGAACACCATGGCTACCCCTAAGGTGGTTCTCCAAAAACATCTTGGGCTTTAGAAGTTTAAGGTCCCAAGAAGGTTGTGACACTGGGTTCTCTCCCACTGTGAACTGTGTGCCAAGCCATGTCTTCATCAATGTGATTATTGCAAACGTGTGATCCGTGAGGACTGAGTTAGTGGACATTGCCATGGGGCTATTCCACAAGGTGCCTGGGGCTTATCTACTTCAAGCCCTGCCCCAAGTCCACTCACGGGCTGTCTTGTGAGCTCCTACAATTTAAAAGCTCAGTGTTCTTGCTGTTTCTCTTTCAGGAGATGTGAAGACCGTGTCCACAAAGGGCAAGGCCACCTCTGCAGGTGGGTGAGAACAGCAGGTCCTGCAGTGATGGGGCCAAAGGGACTGGTTATAGTGAATGGAACTGATAGCAGCCCCCTAGCCTAGATCCAATGCATAAATGAGCCACCTAATGTGGGAGAGTTTCTCTGAAGGTCTTCAAATGGTATGGGGGGAAGGGGGTGGAGGGAAGGGGAGGCACCATCTGGGGGCAAGGGCAGGGCTACAGAAGGAGCTTAGCTCACAGGCTGCACTGCCCCTGCTGGGTACCCACTGCCTGCCTGTAGGTCCAGGGCTGCCGACATGGCAGGAGCAACACAGCAGGGTTACTGTTGTGTCTTATGGACCACTATCTACCCCCTGCCCGCATGGGCTTCAAGGTGGCACTAAGACCACACACATCACCAGGACACGTGCCTTCCTAGTTTGCTCCCATGGTCTTGGGATCAAGGGGTGTCAGCCCATTTTAGATGCAATATATATATGTTTTTTTAAAAAAAGAAAAGTCCTGGCCACCCCTTAGGTGCTGAGTATAAATCTAGGCACTGTGGGGATTATAGAGAAAGAGCTATCTAAACTGAGACGTGGAGATGGGAACTATTCAGGTTTGGACTAGTAAAATGCAAGAGGTTGTGGCGGATCCACATTCATAGTCAAGAATTTTAAGCCTGGTGCTGGCTCTGCTATACCCTCTGCTGATTACTCCACATGCCTTATCTCATGTCCTTCAACATCCCCTGAAGAAGGTCAACTTTGAACCGCATCTTTTATTAAAAGGAAATAGATTGGGAAGTTGGGATTGACATATACACACTGCTGTGTACAGAATAGGATGAGAAACAAGAACCTACTGTATAGCACAGGGAAATCTACTCGATACTCTGTAGTGACCCATATGGAAAGAATCTGAAAAGGAATGGATATATGCGTATGTATAACTGATTCACTTTGCTGTACACCTGGAACTAACATTGTAAGTCAACTATACTCCAACATTTTTTCAAAAAAAAAAAAAAGATTTACCATAAAAGAAAAAAAAAAGGTTAAATGACCTTCTCAGGGTCACATGGTTCCTGCCCTTCACCAGCCACGGCCCTGTGTTCGTTCCAGGAGCCACACAGGAACCAGAAAGCCATGTTCACATTTACTCAGGCCCGCAGGAAGTCAACAAAAGTCAGAAATTTTGGAGGGAAGAGAGCCCGAGCCACTGGCATTCACCTTACCCTTGCCCTCTCTTCTACAGACATCCATGGCTACGACCACCGCCGCAGTGGAGGTGGTGGTGGCGGTGGTGGTGGCGGCATTGGCAGTGCCGGTGGGGGCACTGGCAGCGGCAAAGGCATGTGGGGGGCAGCGCCAGTCTGGTGCCCCTGCGGCTCCTGGTGCAGCTGGTGGAAGTGGCTGCTGGGTCTGCTGCTGACCTGGCTGCTGCTGCTGGGGCTGCTCTTTGGCCTCATCGCTCTGGGTGCGTAGTGACAGTGACCCCAATGCCCATTAAGATAGGTGGGAATCGGTGCCAAGTGTTGGGGCCAAGGGGCCCCAGACCATAGGTACAGACCCCTTGTTTGCACGTGAGGAAACAGGCTACAGGAGGCAAGTGGCCAAGGTCCCATAGCCACTAGGTGGCAGAGTTGGGACTCTAGGCAGCTCCTGTTTCCCGGCCTAGAGTCCTGTCCAGTCCCTGTGGCAGCCTATTCTAAGCATCTGGTTGCCTTGAATAATCAGGGCAGACCTTTCACAGACTTTTTACTTCCCATATTCCTTGGCTCTCAAACAAGCCCCCTGGGAGAGTGGGGACCAGCTCTTTTACCACCTCAGATGATGGCCAGCCTTCAAGGCTCCGTTCCAGTTTTGAGCAGCTCGCCTGCTGGTAGACAAAACAGACTGTCTCCATGTAAATATTCCAGCCAAATGTCCCCGTGGCATGAAATAGCTGCTATAAACTCCAGATCCCCTACTTCAGGCTCCCCTGGAGGGAGGGAGGGAGGGTGCACTTGGAAGGCACTGCTTTGGGGTCTCTGCAGCTGACTCTGCTTCCATGTGTCCCTTTCAGCGGAGGAAGTGAGGAAGCTGAAAGCACGTGTGGATGAGCTGGAGAAGGTCAGGAGCAGCCTGCTGCATTACGAGAAGATGGAGAGGAGCAGCCAGGATGCTGTGCAGGGTGCTGCACCCAGGACGGGGCCAGATGTGGGGAAATCTGGACTTGATGGCTACAGTCAGGAGGACCTCTGGCAATATGTGTGGGCCAAGCTGATAGCAGAACAGGAAAATGGTGAGTGCATCACAGGAAAGGGCCAGCAGCTCCCAGTCCCAGCTCCTATGTGTGGAGTGGTACTCATTCAGGGCACTCTCAAGCTCCCTTCATCCAGCCGCCTTGCCAGCCCTGGGAGTGAGAGAAGATCAGTGTTGTAATCCCATTTTATGGCTAGGAAAACTGAAACACAGAGAGAACTGCCCAAGATCAAGGTCACACAACCTGTGCACGTTAGAATCTGATTGCTAGTCCTAGCCTCAGTTTCTTCCCGCCAGACCATGGTGATCCCCTTCAGGGGGTGTGTGTGTGTGTGTGTGTGTGTGTGTGTGCGCGCGCGTGCGTGCGCACGTGCGTGCATGTATATGCATGTGTACATGCGAGAGTGAGAGAGAGACGGTATGCAGCTAACTCAGGTTTTATCATCTCTTGTAGGAAACCTCCGAGGAAGCCCTGGCCCTAAAGGTATCACATTGGATGAAGCCCATTTCCTACTCTCATTTCCTACACTTGGAGCTGGGTTTTCTGGGAGGATTAGAAAATTTTTCTTTTTTCCAAATTGAAGAATGAGCAATGGAAAGATTTTACGGAATTTGTTGAGAGGGCTGAGAATTGGCTTTATAGTCAGAATATCTTAGAAGGGGAAGGGAACTAAGGCATCATCTAAGAGGAGCTCAGTGACATGTCCAAGAGACACAGACAGAGATCGAAGAAGCCACGCCACCTGCCAGCTCACCTTGAAGTGCTGTTTATGTGTTGTCACGTGGCCTTAAGACACTGGGAGAGAATGGCCCTTGGGCTCTCACCCCATCTCACAGTTTTCATGTCTTTCTGATTTTAGGTGACATGGGAAGCCAAGGTCCAAAAGGTAAACAGAACATATGGAAATTTTTACCTTAAATGCTAGTGAAGGTTGATGGTGTAAAGCAATCAGCAAGAGTCAGAAAATGTACCCTGCACTCACCCTGGCCATCTCCCCTGGGAGAGGACCACGAGGTGCAGAGAATCCTGTAGACCCTCAGGCTTTTGGGGAATAGAGAGCTTCATGTACACCTCTGGGGCAGCATAGTCCTTGGCCCCTTTCCAGGGGCTCCCACAGCAAGGATCCCAAGGAGACCTGTGTCCCAGGCCTGCATCTCCCCAGCTCCAAAGGACAGCTCTTACTGCACACCCCAGAGAGAGCTGGAGAAATACAGATTCCTGGGCCCTGCTGGGAATCAGATGCTCTGGGACTGGGCCCCTCCCCGCAGGTTAATTCTGATGAACCAGGTCAGGAATCACTGCACCAGGTGAGCAGCCTTCTTTGAAGGATCTTAGCCCAGGAGGCTGGGGGCAAAAGCCACCAGTCAGGAATGGAGCTCCTATGGGGGAAATTCAGCAGACACAGCACCACCTACCTTCAAGGAAAGTGGGGGGTGATTATCAGGGAGGAAGGACACAATCACAGGAAAAGGTGCCTCTCAGTGTTGGTTAGTGTGGGGGACAATCACATAATAACTTGGGTGGCACATGGTTGCTGTAGGGAATTGACATATATGTCCTCAGAAAAGTGGTTTGACAATTAGTGAGGCCCATGTGTGGGAGGAAAAGCTTTCCCATCCTCGTGACCACAAAAGTGCCCCTTGCTCTAGCTGAGAGGGGTTCACAAGCTTCAGTGTACATGGGAATTGCCAGATGATTCTGGGCTCCGCTCTGAGAGCATCTGACTGAGCAAGTGTGTGGGCAGGGCCATAGTCTCTGGTCTGAATCCCCCCAGGTGAGGGCCACAGGTGCACTGTCCATTCTGAGAATCACCATTGGAGACAACAGGGTCTCCACTCTCTCCTCAGGTCCACCTTCCTTCCCAGGAGGTCCCAGTGTAGGAATTGGGGTTCCTTCACTTGGTGGCTCTCAACTTCAGGATTCCCCTCCCCCAGGCACACAGCCTGGGTCGCCACCCCGGCCCCTTCCCCAGAGGCTCCAGCTTGCAGGCCACACACCCTTATTGACCATAATACAGGATGCTCGGTCAGACCTGAATTGCAGATAAATAAAAAATCATTTTTGACTATAATTATGTCTCAAATACTAAAAATATATTCAATGTTTGTCTGCAATTCAAACTTAACTGAGTAGCCCCTAGTTTTACTTGGTAAATGTGACAATCCTACTTGAATTCTGCTGGCAGCTCCTTTTGGGGACCAGCCCATGTTCTCTGGCTGACTTCTCTCTCTGTTTCCACAGGAGATCGAGGGTTCCCTGGGACTCCGGGTATGTAGCCTCTGATGGTGCCACTGGGGTTGTGGGCTGCCTGGTCCTGGCTCCTGGGTCCTGGGAGGAAGGCAGGGCCGAGCTATTCTTGTGTGTCCACAGGTATCCCTGGGCCCTTGGGCCACCCAGGTCCGGAGGGACCAAAAGGACAAAAAGGCAGTGTGGGTAAGAACCACTTTTCTGTTCACTTATTCCCTCATTCATTCATTCATTCATTCACTAAATGCTGGTTAAGTGCCTGCTGTTTGCCAGGCCTTGGTTTAGGTGCTGGGGAGATAGCTGTGCGCAAAATAGAGAACCTCTGCCTACTTTTGGGTAGAGATGGATACAGAGGGCAGGAGGTGGTTTGTGAAAAGGGATGACAGCCCAGCAGGGCCTTGGGAGTGCTGAGGGGTCATTTAAAATAGGGCTGGCAGGGAAGACCTTGCAGAGACTGTACCATTTGCACAAAGACCTGCACGCCTGAGGAGATCTGGGGGGAGCATTCTAGGCAGAGGGAGTATCCACAGGTCCCCAGGGCCCATGAAGGAGGTGGATCGTGGAGAGAGAGGGGCCCTGGAGGCCCTGCAAGGATTCAGCTTTTACCCCCAGTGAGTTGAGAAGCCATTTGCAGGTTGGGGCAGGAAATAGGACATGAGGCACTTGATTCCCAAACTGCCTGGCTTCTGTGTTGAACCTGGACTCTAGAGGGAGTGGCTCCAGGTGGCACCCTGCCAGCAAGATGCTGCCTGTGATGCCCCTGGTGGTGGCACTGGGTCCTAACTGAGGTGGCCATTCCTGTCTTTAGGAGAGCCCGGCATGGAGGGACCCATGGGCCAGAGAGGGCGAGAAGGCCCCATAGGACCTCGTGGTGAACCTGGGCCTCCTGGGTTTGGAGACAAAGGAGACAGAGGTAAGAGGCGATTCCTTCACCAGGAAGGGTAGCTGAGCTCCTGCTTCCTTCTTATATCCCGTGCCACCCCTGCCCCCTGCCTCACTAGCATTAGCTGAGCACCTGCTTGAGCCAGGGTCTGTGCTGGGCCCTGTGGAGATAGTGGTCTCATGAGACAGGTGGGCTGGGCTGGGAGTTCAGGCTAGGGACCCTGCAGTGCTCAGAGTCCACAGAGAAGGGCGGTCACACAGAGAAAGGATCTTCCTGAATGGGGACAGGGGCAGTCAGGGCTGAGGTGGAGAGCTCAAGGCGGGGCCTGACAGAAGGCAGAGCAGGTACAAGCCCTGGAGCCTCTCGTGGCTGGAAGGAGGTGGCGGGAAAGTTTCAGACATGAGCTCAGCCCTGGAGGGAGCTGGGATGGTGATGCGGTTAGATTCTTAACCATGGGTCTGCCTTTATCAGGGGAAACCAAGCACTAGACACCAGAAATCCTCCCAATGCCAAAAGATGGTGAATTAGAAGCCTGATTTCTAGTTTCACCTTCTCTTAAAAATGTTGCTCAACCAGGAACAAATATTGATTGAACACCTACTGGGTGTCAGACTTCATGGGACAAAAAAGGCTCTGGAGGTAGGAACTGAAGGTGTTTTGCTCTTCTTGGCCTCACAGAGGCCCCAGTGGCTCAGAGACCACCAGCAGGGCAGGAAGTGTCTCCACCCCCACCCCCCTAAAGGACACCACACTGGGCTGGGCGGGCAAGCAAACCGGAAGACTTTCTTAAAGGGCTCATCTCTCCTCAGGGGCTGCTGGTCCACCGGGTGTTCCAGGCCCACCTGGTGTCCCAGGTTCTGTGGGCCCCAAAGGTAAGCCAAGACTCCAGATAGTACCCACGTTTGCCACATCCGGATTGGATCTTAGAGGTCCAGGCACTGGAATCCCAGACGGCCCTGACATACGGCTTTAGGCCTGTGTGGGGCCAGCAGGCCCAGAGAGGGTTCCTCTACTAAATAGTCCCTGGGCCTCAAAATCGGGGCTGTTTTTGGCTCCATGTGGATTTAGGGCCTGTTTCCATCTCTCTTCCATGGTCCTGTTATGTGGTCCCTATATGAGTGGATGGATCAGCGAAGCTAGTTTGCTTGCTGGCAGGGGCCCAGGCGCACACATTTGAGAACACCGTGTCTGGGCAAGCTAGGCGAACGGGGCCTCCTCACTGTGCGATGCCCATGTGGTCACCTCTCCTCCCTGCCTCCACCCCTGCCCAGATGTTTGACCAGGAAGGAGGGAGGGGTCTCTTGATCCCACCAGCTGCCACTTCCTCCCTAAGGAGGACTTTGACGGGGGTCTTGGTGAGCATGCGGCCTCAGCCTGCTGCTCACTGTGGGGTCACTGTCCCTGGCCTTTACCTGACCCACCTGATAATCCTTGTCTTGTCGTCCTCCTCAGGTTCCAGCGGTTCTCCTGGCCCACAGGGTTCCCCAGGTCAGTCGCTTTTTTCTTATAAATAGACACTATTCCTGGGCCAAAGAGAAGGATGTTAAATGGAAAAAAAAAATTTAGACAAAAGAAGAAATCATAAAGAGAGCCTCCTGGAGAAGCTCATGTCTGCCTGTGTGTCCCCTGCGGCTGAGGTCGAGGACCCAACGAGTCCCATGAGAGCTATTCTGACCCAACTTGTGGCACAAAGCCCTCCGGTGGCTTCTGCATCTGGCAGCTCCCATTCTGTCTTGATCTGAGTGAAGTGCCTGCCTCCACTCATCCCCTGTGGGCCAGTTCATCCCTCTGTCCCGGGAGCCTAGAGCTGCAGCCCACACCATAAGGCAGGCCAACACCCCTGCCAGGGTCCCAAGAGGGGGGCCTCATGGCCAGGCCTGGTGATCACAGGGACAAGACACCTAGACCAGGATGATGTAGTAGGGACAGGGAGAGGAGTCCATGCACCGCAGCCCTTGACACTGACTTCAGGGAGTGTGTGTGTGTGCGTGCATGCGTATGCGTATGTGTGTGTACATGTGCTGTGTCCACGGCCATCCCTTCCAAGGCTGAGAGCACTCATCCCCCTGTGTGGTTTCTTCAACACACAGGCTCTGTAGGTCCCCAAGGGCTCCGAGGTGAAGTGGGACTCCCTGGTGCCAAAGGTAAGCTGTGAGGAGGGCCTGGAGGGGAGGAGGGTTATCACTGTGTAGATGCCACTCTCAGGAAGGAGGCCTGGGGGGACAGGCAGGGTCTCGTGGTCATGACTAGCAGCCTGTGTGGGGCAACAGGGGATGAGAGGAAGGGGCAGTCAGCACTGCAGGAGAGCCTGTCTTCAGACTCACACTCTGCCCCCTCTTGGTCGTCCCCACCCATGCTCTTTCACTGAGGTGTCCTTTTCCTTTTCAGGTGACAAAGGGCTTATGGGACTACCAGGACCCAAAGGTATGTTGCTCTCCCTACTGCTCAGATGTCACCACAGTCTGCTGACACCTGGGAACCCACCCAGATATGACCTTTGCCCTTGCCCTCCCAGATGATGTGGCCCCTGGACCCTGGGGCTGGAGAGATCTGAGATTCCAGTCCAAGTTCTCAGATAGAGAAACTGAAGCCCAAAGAGGGGAAACAAAGCACCAGCATCACTGTGCTGTGGTTGGGTGGTCCTTGGGGTGGCAAGGATGCAGCACTGAGGCTTCTCCCCTCTAGTCTGGTCCCCCCAATGCCCACTGGTGCAATGGCAAAGGCTGGGTCAGTTTACGGGTAGGCCCTGACCCTGGAGAGGTTTAGCGTTGTTCCAGGGCTTTGTTGATGCCAAGCCCTCACCAGCATTCAGCTGACAGTGGCTTACAGGTACAACAGGAACTGTTCTGCAGCCAGGGGGTCACTCTTACTGGGTCAGATTGTTTTCTTTACTCCTGATTGATGCTTCCTTTTCCCCTCGCCTCTGCCCCATGTATATTTTAGGTGACCAGGGTGAGAAAGGACCACGAGGCCTCACAGGTCAGTGTCACACAGGAATCTACTGTGATTCACTGAAGACTTTTTGTAAATCCATTGAGCACTGGAGGTGGAGGGGGAAGAAGTATTGGAGTTCCTATTGTGTCTCAGTGGGTTAAGAACCCAGCATAGTGTCCACAAGGATGCAGGTTCAATCCCTGGCCTCACTCAGTGGATAAGGATCCAGCATTGCCACAAGCTGCAGCACAGGTCACAGAAGCTGCTCAGATCCAGCAATGCCATGGCTGTGGTGCAGCCAGCAGCTGCAGCTCTGATTCAGTCCCTAGTCTGGGAACTTCCATGTGCCGCAGGTGTGGCCATAAAAAAGAAAAATAGAGGTATGAGACAGACTCTCTGTCTAAAAAGCTTCAGGGAACTTGCAATCTAGACAAAAGAGCAGGACAAGATAAAATAAAGCACTGAATGGAGTATAAGGCAGAATCAACATGTATGGTCCAGACAGTAAATGTTTGGGGCAGAAAAGGGTGTTTATGACTGTCTCTGGTTCTTTTGAAGAATTCATTTGGGAAACTTAACTTCTTTCCAAAGTGGCAGAAAGTTGGAATTACTTGAACCTTTCATCCACTTACCTCCAGCCAATGTGCATGATTAAAAAGGAAATTAATAGTATTGGTGCTTTGGCTACAAGGGGCAGCTTTTTGTTGCCAAGGAAATAAGATTCATACACAGGTTCCTTCAGACTAGGCTTGGCTTCTGGGCAAGTCCACACCTACTGATGGAGTGGGGGCGGTGGGGAGTCCTGACCTTAGAATCAAGGAAGATGCTGTGTCCCCACCCTCTGGTTGGCACACCAAGCTCCTCTGGTTGGGGGGTAGCAGACTTGGGGGTGGCCAGGAGGGTGGAGAATTCTACCAGTGTCAGGCACCTCTAACCAGATGGTCCATCTCCTTTGCAGGGGAGCCTGGCTTGAAAGGTTTGCCTGGTGCTGTGGGTGAGCCCGGAGCTAAAGGAGCAATGGGTGAGTGTCCCACAGCAATAAACACCATGGATCTGCCCTTCTACAGTCATCATTAAGGCCCTAGAGTTGAGATCTCCTAGAGCTGCATCTCCCAGCTCCTGGGAGAGGCTCCATTTACAAGCTATTCCTGGATCTGGGCATTCCTCTTGGGGCTCAGAGAGCTGCTGCTGTCTTTGAAGGTTTCTTACTGCTCTAGGGGTGGGGAGTTGGGCCATCACCCTAGTTCCTGCCTCTAAGCCACTCAGGCCCCTGGGAGAGCAGACAAGGCTGAGGTCCTCTGGAACGTGCAGAATTCCAGGTGTAGCTCTGATATCCCAGGGCTGGTCTCACAGCCAGATCCAGGGTTCAGCCCTTTGGCCAACCCTGCTGAGGGGCCTGGGTGGCAGTTAGCACCATGTCCCAGAAGAGTTTAAGCCCCATCGAGGGGGATGTGGTGCATTCACAATCTCATTCATTTAACAAACAATTAGGAAAGGCTGAGCAAATAAGATGCCTTACCTCCTTCGAAGGGAGATAAAGCTTGTGTGAGGTGAGGAAGCCCATGGAGGGTACAGGGTGATATGAGGAAGCAGTGAGGGGGGAGGTTCTTCCAAGCAGAAGGATGAAGGAGGTGGCTTTTCAGATGCTTCTAAAAAGTAAGAAAGATTTTCATCACATCAGTTTAGAAAATTCCATGCAGAGACAACCACGTGAGTGAGGAAAAAGCAAGAGCTGGTCTCAGAAGGACATCACTTTGGACAGAGGTCAGGATAATGCCTAAAGCAAAGGAGACGAGTCTTGGGGAACCTTGACCTCCAGGACCTGGAGTAAATGAGGCCATCATGTATTGAGCATCTGGTGTGTACGAGTCCTTGCCATCAGGTGCTGGAGATGCAGTTCAAAGCCATAGAACACCTCAGGAGGAGAGACAGTTACTAGTTTAGGAGAAGAGGGCAGGGAGAAACTATACCCCATGGGTGTGACAATGACAGGGACAGGGCTTCTTCCAAGTCTGATGGCTATGAGAGGGGCCACGTGCCCCACCCCTCACCTGGGAAACAGCTTGTGAGCCTGTAGGGCAGTCAAGGGAGTGAGTCCCTGAGTCGCTCCCAGACTCACTGATGAGCTCGGATCTGCTTTCCTAGGACCTGCTGGCCCCGACGGACACCAAGGCCCAAGAGGTTGGTCACTGACCTGCTCTCCTCACTCTCCCTGCCTCTCCTGCTTATGACTCCCCACCCTGCCCATGCCCCCAAACCACCACTCTAGTCACAATGCCAGAGGGTGTCATGCAGAAATGTGCCTGGTCCGGGTCTCATCCTCCTCCTTCCTCCCTTCTACCTGCCAGCAAGTTACACAGTAAAACCCCAAGAGACTACCAGCTCCGATGTGGTGGCCAGTCCCCTCGCTTAATGGAAAAATGTTTCCATGTTGATCATGCTCTTTCTAGGGGAACAAGGTCTTCCAGGGATGCCTGGAACCCGGGGCTCACCAGGACCTTCTGGAGACCCAGGAAAGCCAGGTAACAGAATGAGAAGAGGGAGCCAGCCCTGGGGTGTGTGTGTGTGTGTGTGTGTGTGTGTCCACGAGCATGCATGCGTGCACGCCTTGTTCCACTTTTCTTCTGCAGCTCACCACCAAAATGCCACAACTTCTGGCTTGCGCTGGGCACAGTGGCTGAGGGTCCTGAAACCTGAGTCACCAAATCTGGCAACTTGGAGGAGAGGGATCCACAATTGAAAGCAAGGAGTTCTAGAAAGGGGCAAGGAGTCTCTTAAAAATGGCAGTTTAATGCCACCTCAGTGCCTTGCTCCTCTGAGCCCTTCCCCAGCAGAATCCCCCCTCAGGCTATACCTGGACTCTCCCCAGTCTGGGGGGAGAAGCTGTTGTTAGGGTCTCCAGCAACTACCCAGTAAGAGCAAGACCCTCAGAACTGCAGGAGGAATGAATCCAAACAGGCCTAGAAAGCTGAGAGCAAGGTGGCAGTCCTCAGGGGCCTGTGAGGAGCAGGGGGCCTCCTGGTGGGTGTACAGATTAGGGAAGGCCCAGGAGGGAGCCTGGGGGCAGCATTAGGGGTCCATGAGTGAATGAACTCCCTGTGTTTGTAACTCTCAGATGCCAAAGGGTCTGTGACCCCAAGTGGGCTAAGCACCATGCCCTGATGGAGCAGTGGGTCACTTCACTGCCAAGTCCAAAGCACTGCTTCGTCCAGTGCTAGGAGGACCCTAGGGTCTGGCTGCCCCAGAGATAGGGTTCATCCTCCTCCACCCACCAATCCTTTCTGCCTGCTCCTCAGCCCTTCAACTCTCCTCTCAATGTGTTTTATTTTCTGTAGGTCTCACAGGACCCCAAGGACCTCAGGGTGAGTCATGAGGTCACACCCACTTCCAAACCCCACAACCA
This sequence comes from Sus scrofa, assembly GCF_054392235.1. Lineage (NCBI taxonomy): Eukaryota > Metazoa > Chordata > Mammalia > Artiodactyla > Suidae > Sus > Sus scrofa. Next base: position 137,656,088 of record NC_139396.1, on the reverse strand, counting down.
AGCCTCCCACTCCCAGCATTTAGCAGAGGCTTCTCTAGTCATCTTAGTGGTTCCTCTCCTTCTCTCACTCCCCTAGGAGTGGATTCAAGTCATTTTACTGTGGGTCTTGAGAAGCACCTTAGGAAGGAAAATTATGCAGAGAACAATCTAGAAATCATGCTGGAAGAGAAGAGATTAGATCTCGTGCAGGGACCCCCCACCCCCACCACCGGCCTCCAGCCACCAGAGGAGGCTTTGGGCCCAGGATTTCCAATAGCCCCACAGGGGCCACATCCCCCACGACATGGTAGGGGATGGGTGCTCGCCTCATGTGCAAAGGCCCAGCGTCTGTGGGACAGCCCTGGGGTCAGAGCCTGTCCAGTGGTTGGACAGTGTGCACCCACTTGGATTTGAGAAAATGTAACCCCTCAGCCCTGACTCCCAAAGGAAGTTAGGCAAGGATGTAAAATAAAATCAAGCAGCCGCTCCCAGCAGCTGAGTGCACAGGGACATCTTTTAAATGCTCCATAGCGGAGATCCGTGACCAAAAGCAGGGAGGCTGGGGGTAGGGTTTGCTTCAGATATAGGAAGCCCAGCCCCCACTCCCCTGCACTGCAGGAGTGGGTGGGGACAGTGCTGCTTTGCAGGCAGCCAGAGGTCATAACCCAGAGGGGGTGGGATCCCCAAAGCTGAGTCCGTGAGCCAGTGCCTGCCTCAAGCTCAGCTGTTACCCCATTTCCCAGAGAGGGAGAAGGGCTCAGAGCAAGAGGCTCCCCTGAGGGGCTGAGGGGCTGAGGGCTGAGGCAGAAGGCAGAGCAGGTGGATCTGTGGGGCTCAATCAGCGGTTGTGGGTTGTGGCTGTGCCGAGTGCCAGCGTAGGTACTACCACAGGGTTTATGGAATTGTTGGCTCTTAATCATCCTGACTGGCTTGTTTTCAATCACATCAGGACTTCCTGGTAGCCCTGGCCGACCAGGGCCTAGAGGTAAGTGATTTTCCAAATCAGACAGTCATTTTTGCAGGAGGGAGGGCCCTTCTCTGGCCAGAGCCTGGATCAACAGTGGCATCTAGTGGTTCAGGGAAAGGCTGTGAGGCTGAGAAGTCAGGGATTCTGATCAACTAAGCCAACCCCAGCCCCCACACCTTCCACCCCACAATCCAGCCTCACTTGGTACCTGGATGTCCCCAAGCCCTTGATGGAGGAGGATCTGAAAGGTGCTGCCCCGCCTATGAAAGCCTTTCTATCCCCCAGCTTGTCTCTAAAATGCCCCCCTGGTGCTCTGTCCCCCTCACTTAGGTGTGGTCCCCCTGTAACCACCTTAGGTTCTTTGGTCCACATGGGCCTCAGTGTGCCTGAGACACTGCCCCCACCCTGCCCCATTCTGAGAGGGGGCTTTTCTGCAGGCAATAAGGAGGGTCCTGGCTGCTGCTAAGAGGGCAAAGTCTGAGTTCTGAGAAGGGCATCCTTGGGACTCTGACCCTTATACACAGGGGTGACTCTCTCCACTCTCTTCTACCTCTGTGCCATCAGACCCCGACCCTGAGCCGGTCCAGGAAAGGCACTGCTCAGGGATGGTCCTTCTGTCCCTGTGACCCCACATTCCTGAACCCTGGCCTTTTGTGATGGGCAGTCACTGTCACTTGGAACCTTCTACTTTCTAAACTATTTCTAACAACTGATTGAGCCAAGGAGTTCTTTCGGTACATCCCCAGGAGATGAGCCTCTGGGTCCACAGATTTGCTCATGGCTTGATGGCACCTGTGAGAGATCACAGGTTTGGGAATCCCCAGGAAAGACACCCCGCCCTTCTCAAGGGCCTGTGACTTTGAGCACAGGAGGTGGGCATTGCCCCTAATACTGGATCGTGTTCCAACAAAATGAACTCAAGTACGTTCTCCTCTTGGCCTCGACCCCCAGGGACTAACAAGCAAAGCCCATCCCTCTACTGCCTCAAAGGGGGTAATCAGTATCACCCCCATTGTATGAACAACTGAATTGCCCACAGGCCTTGGGAAATGACAAAAAGGTCCCTAAAGAACCCCCCAGTTGAGGGCTTTTCCATCCTCTACCTCACTCAGTTCTCCAGACTCCACGGACTTCCAGGCCTAAGAGATCCCCGGTCGAGGGGACCTTGGGAAAGTGTGAATCCAACATTCCTTTCTTCCTTTCTTCGAGGCCCTCCACACACATTTGCATTTCTGTCCTCTAAGCAGCACAGAGCAGAGCAGAGCTCTGTTAACCCTTATACCATCTAGGATTCCCCAGGCCAAATCCCGCCCCTCAAATCTGCCAGGCCCTTCTACCCTCCCAGGGAATGAGCACCTGAGCAGCACTGGGGAACCAGGCTCTTCTTCACAGGCTCACTGCCTCTGTCCTTTGACCTCTCGGTACTTTACCTACCAAAAGTGATTCCCAATAAGAGCCTATGAAGCCCACTGTGGGGGAGGATATGGTGGGAGGAGGGGGTGGTGGTAACTCATTCCAGATCAGCTCATTCTGGCCTCCCTGAGAGTCAGACTCCCAGACATCCATAAACGACGCCCCTTCACAGAATCCCAGCTTCTTCCAAAAGCTAATGTGGGCCCATAAGATTGATGCTCGGGCCTCCAGGGTCTCCAGTGCCAGATTGGTGCTTAATGCATCCTGCACTTCCCCTTCAGTTCATTAAAATGTCTTTAGCCTAAGGGCTAGAGGCCCAGAAGTGGGACTCAAATGTACTCAGAAGCCTTGAAAATGATTTATTGTGCTAGTAATTGATCCTGAGAATAACTGCTCTCCCTTTTCTCCCCTCCCAGGTGAACCAGGAGCTCCAGGCAGGATCATGACTTCAGGTAGGCAGGCCTGCACTGGGTAGTGTGTCCGCCTTGGCTCTGCCTCAACACCCTCCAAGTCTGGAGGCTCGGTGTTTCGGGCAGGATGCAGTCTTATGTTCTTCTGGTCAGAATTGAGGAAGGGGGTACACTTTAGATGGAATGCCCGCCAGAGCCACAGGCCTGACCTGGCCCACAGCCTGGCCTGGGTCCCAGTGCCTCTGAGCAAGGACAGTGCCACTCAGCATCCCATGTGCCTTCTGTTTTCAGAGGGATCATCAACTCTCACTGTCCCAGGACCTCCAGGACCTCCTGGAGCCATGGGACCTCCGGGACCTCCAGGTGCTCCAGGTCAGTCTGTTTTCTTGCTTTGCCCCAGATCAGCATCAGCCTTGGCTGCAATTTGATATAGCAATGTTTGCTCAAATCCTGAAACCCAGGCAGGACCCCAAGGAAGAGTAAGGAGGGGCTGGGAAATCTCCCTCCCGGACAGCCTAGTGAGTCCTCATCTCACCCCAGCAAGTATCCCGAGCCCTGCACGGGCACTGCTTCACCAGGTCTCCACAGCACTGTTGGGGGCTTCCAGCACTGTTGGGAGCTAAGGTCACATGGCGAAGTCGTAGCAGAGTCAGTGTTTGGTCCCAGGTCCTTCTGCCTCTGGATCCAGTGTTTGACCAGTCAGAATTGGTCCTTAAATTGTTTCCTCTTGGAAAACAACTTGATAATATGCCTCAAGGACAACAAAAATGCTAGGAATCTATTTGAAGCAAATATCCTCAAATTGTCCAACTATAATGAGATGGCTACAAAAATATGAAGACAAAGTTTTTTGCAGATAATAGCGTTATTTAAAAGAGCAGTATACTCAATAATATGTGCTCTGTGGTTGCAACTATACTTTTATAAGATTAAAGAATGCTTGAAGGAAATAAAACAAAATGCCTGCAAGTTAAAGAATTTGCAGGTGATACTTCTTTCCATTTATCCAAAATGTCTGTTATTTTGTTTTACCTATTTTTAATTATTTAAGATGTTTGTGTATAAATGAAATGCATTGTTTAATATAACCAAATGCAAGTATGGACCAGCCTTCCCTATTGATTAAGTCCAATGAGAGCAGGGACCCATTTAGGAAGTCCCTAACCACTGAAGGACAGTGTAAGAGAGGGCAGCCCTGTCCATCCCAGGGGCCCCAGTGCCTGACAGAGGAGTTCTCACCAAAATGGACCAAAAGGTCGGTCCTTGCTTATTGCTTTCAAATAAGCAAGCTGACCTCTGTGGGCCCTATTCAATGCCTTGTGAAGAAGCTACTTATATACCAAGGCACCTGCTTTTTCTTCCAATTCTTTCTAAAATTCTGACCCTAGAGGAGTCATGAAACTTTTTCTTTCCCAACCCTATTTCCAGGCCCTGTTGGCCCAGCTGGTCTCCCAGGACAGCAAGGTATGTCACATCCCGAAAGAACACAGGACATTGGCTATTGTGAGACCTTCCTTCCCAGGGTGGACCTGTGCCCCATCTTTAAGTGAAGTGAGAGATGTGCCCTTTCGGAAGGGAGATGAGGGGGCAACCAGCTCTTCACCAAGGCCCTTGCAAGGCCTCAGCAGCCGGGGAAGACCCCTCCTCTCACTTCCTTCCACATTTCAGAGAAGATAGGGGTCCTCTGGAAAGGGAGCTTGAGGCCCTTGGATCTGGGACCAGCTCAACCATTTTCACAGGCCTCAGGCCTCTTGTGACCAGATCCTGATAATTGTGTCAGGGTCTGGCAATTTATTCAAATATCAAAAAAATAGGCTTAGGATCCGGTTCCTCCTTGGGCATTTATCAGTCTCAGCCAACACTCTGGCCCTGCCCACACTCCCCCCCAACCCCCCAAGCTTGTGTCTCATCCTCAGCTGGGCTCCCAGCCCCCCACCCCCAGCACCTGGGCAGCTCCAGAGTGAAGCAGGAACACACTGCTGCAGGCGGTGCCCCTCAACTCTGTGTCCTCCCCACAGGCCCACGAGGGGAACCAGGACTTGCTGGCGAATCATTCTTGGGCAGCAGTAGCTCCATCTCTGAGGTCCTCGCTGCTCGTGAGTGCCACCATGTTCCTGGGGACAGGTGAAACGGGGCGGGCGTCAGGGAGGCTGCGTGCACTGGGGCCTGTGGCAGCTGCACCAGTGAGTCATCACGAGCCCCAGTGTAAGCACCCTGCTAGCTGAGAAGGAACAGCAGGGGCTTTATCAGCTGTGGAGGCTGAGTCACAGGGATGGCACAGCTGTCAGAGAGGGTCTTGGGATTCCAGAAGGACCAGGGTCACATGAGGCCTCTGATCCCGGCCCTGTGAGTATGGCTAGAGTCCTTTATCCCCCACAAGGGGAGCAATGACAAGGGTCTGTGGGTTCTCAGCCACAGGCCTGGCCTGGCAGGGCTGACTCAGAGGTCTTCCCTGTTCCCAAAGTCCTTTAAAGAGCCCAGGCGGAGATGCCACTGACCTCACACCTGGACACCTGAACGGCAAAGACAGTGCCAGCCCTGGCCCAGCAGTCGCCATGCACCAGACACCGGGCTGTGCACCCCACTCAGGGTGCACAAGGTCCCTGTGACACAGGTCTGGGGCCTCTGGTTTACAGTGGAGGAAGCTGAGGCTGAAAGAGGTCAAGGACTTGCCTCAAGTCGCAAGCCAGCAGCAACATGGGGGTGGGATTTGAACTCAGGCTGTCTGACCCTGAAGTCGCGCTCTTATGCATTGATATGTACACCCACAGCGCCATCAGGGAGCTCAACTCCACCCCGCCCTGCCTGTGAGCAAAAGGCACCCCTGGCAGAGGGGGTCCTTGAGAATCTGTGCTGTGCCCCATACCCCGTGGCCTGGTGTAGGGGGGTGAGTGTAGGCACTGAAGACCCGGCAGAGAGCAGCCTCATGGCCGCTATTGCTCACTTCTGGTTTCTTCTTTCCACAGAGGGTCTGGACTTACGAGGTCCTCCAGGCCCACCTGGGCCACCTGGCCCACCAGGTAAGCACTTTAGGGATCTTTGGAAGGTGGGGAATCTTGGGGACAGGCGGCTCAAGGGACGTAGTGAGGAAGCCAAGAGCCTAGGTTCAGCATTGCCTCTTTCTCACCTTCTTCTATAGGACTGTCCATTCCAGGCCCCCCAGGACCCCGAGGCCCAGCAGGTGAGAGCTGAGTGGTGGGAGGTGGGAGACAATGTGATCCAAAGCCCAGGCTTCTTCCCATCTGACTATTAGGAAAGCGCTTCCCTGCCATTCTCCTGGGCAGAGGGTTCCTGCCTTCCTCTTGACATTAATGGGTCCTGGGCCTCTCTTACCTAGGGGAAGGCTTGCCAGGCCCGCCAGGCCCACCAGGATCTCTCCTGACCAGCTCAGGTAATGCTGGGGAGTCATGTCACTCCTGTTCTCCACTTCAGCCCTGGGCCCCACACGGGCTGTGGTCACAGGCACTCGGCCTTCCGGACCTACTCACCATGCTTCCTCCTTCTGACTTTCCACCATGGGTGTGTTTCTTTAAATCCCATGCTACCTTCTGCATGGAGACAGTACAGTGCCAACCCAGTCCCCGAGAGCCCTGCCAGCCTATCCTGGGGGAGATGCCAGTTCTGCCTTTGGGGAGCTTCTAGACTGACTGGGGAGACCTGGTTCCCTTCCTCAGGGAGCCTAGGTCTGATAAAGTAGGCAGGACGCATGCTCATGAAGTGAGACAAATGCTGACAGTATAACATAGAAACTTACGGAAATAACTTCAGAGCAAACATTAGCCCAGAACTTGTCCCTGGTGTAAAATTCACCCACCCATCCATTTATCTGTCCATCCATCCATCCCTCCCTCCCACCCACCCATCTGTTTGTTCATTCTTTCCTTCTTTATTTTTCTATCCAACTTCCCAACCATCCATCCATCCGACAAATATTGAGCATTTACAGAATGACACGCACTATGCTAGGTGCTGCTCCCCCACAAACATCACTGCATTCACACTCAAAACCATTCTTTTCCTCTATAGAGACCATCTCCGGCCCTCCAGGCCCACCTGGCCCCCCAGGCCCCAAAGGAGACCAAGGTGAGAATAGTGTCTCAGGGAAAACAGTGTACACATGCCTGCCCACCCAGCTAGTGGCCCAGAGGTTTGGGATGAGGCTGGATGAGCCGGGGCTCCACTAGGAGCTCAGTAGCCTGGAGCACGGGGTTGGGGGAGGCACAGTGGTCAGAAGCTCTGCAAAGAATTGCTGCCTCTGCTGTTCTGGTGGGAGGAGGGCCCCCACACCCACCTCCGCAAGGTTCCCTTGAAGTTGCATCATCTGCTAGGGACATGTCTCACAACTCTGCCTTCTCCCTCAGGTCCCCCAGGCCCCCGAGGACACCAAGGTACAATAGAGCTGGCATCTAATAAAACTGGGGTAGGGATGGTGGTGGCCAAGCTGACCTTTCAGGAGCCCTGAGCTTCTTAAGTTTGGTTCAAACAAAAGAGGGTAGATCAGAGTGTCTGATGGTTGAGAATTTGCATGCGTACGTGTGTGCACACCTGTGCGTGGCAGCTCTAGATACTGCCTGAGGGGCACCCCAGTAATCCTGAGTCTTAGGGAGCCTTGGGAGGGAGGTGGTGTCTTGAGCGGGCGCCTGGGGAGAGGGAGGCAGGCGCAGCTGACCGTCCCTCTCTGCTGTGCTCCTCAGGCGAGCGAGGCCTCCCAGGGTTCTCAGCCGCAGGTAAGTGCCAAGCGCCCCCCACTGCGGGCCTGCCAGGGCCTCTCCCCACCTGGCTGATTGCACTGTGTGTTGTTGGCCTCCAGGCTCCAGTTCTCTTGGACTCAACCTGCAGGGACCACCAGGCCCACCGGGCCCCCAGGGACCCAAGGGTGACAAAGGTCAGTGAAGGCGGTGAAGAGTGGGAGGAAGGCTGGCTCCCGGAGCCTGGGTACTTACTGATGCCACAGCCTTGGGAGGAAGAGGCTGAAGAAAGGAGAGTCTGGAGGGAGAAAAGGATGGGGAATACAGCCTGCCCAAGGAAGCTGCAGTATCAATACAGAAACGAGATTAAAAACATGGGACAGGAGTTTTCCCCAGTGGCTCAGCAGTAACAAACCAACTAGTATCCATGAGGATGTGGGTTCGATTCCTGGCCTCACTGAGTGGGTCGGGGGAGCTGGTATTGCTGTGAGCTGTGGTGTAGGTCTCAGGCGCAGCTCGGATCCCATGTTGCTGTGGCTGTGGCGTAGGCCAGCCACTACAGCTCCAATTTGACCCCTAGCCTGGGAGCCTCTATATGCCACGCATGTGGCCATAAAAAGAAAAGAAAAAAGAAAGAGGGAGGGAAAGGAAGGAAGGGAGATGGGACAGTTGTTGATCTACAAGCTGATGGTTTGGTTGGACTTAACCAAGGAAGGCTTCCTACAGAGCTTCTTGTTTGGATTTCAGGTGATCCTGGAGTCCAAGGTGGTCCTTCTCGAGGTAAGAACCAAAGGTGACCAAAGTCCTGCTTCCCTTCTTCAAGCACAGCTGATCATGCCAATGAGGGTGGCACTCAACGAATCCCGTCACTTACCCATGATTCAGTGTAGATGAGGTTCTTTCTCCATACGCTAGGATCTCTGAGCTGCCTTTAAGGAGGTTAAAGTTAGTTGGATGGGAGGGAGGGCCCCTGCATGATGAAGATGACTCACGATGCCCATGATGAATGATGGCGGCAGAACAGAACCTGGGAGCTAGGAGTCCAGGGGTGAGAAAGGCCACGTGGCTGGTAAGCAGGTTGCCCGAGGAAGGGGAGGACTCAGCCGGGAGGGTTCCTAGGAGCTCTGTGCCCCGTTCAGACAGAGGCTGCTGCAAGTTACTCCTTCTGTCTTTCTGGGGGACCTGTCTCTTTGCCACCGCCCTAGTTCTCCTATGAGAAAGTCCTTCCCTCCCCAGACTGGAAGCAGTGCCTGGGTACCTTTATGTGACCCCAGGGTAGAGAGATCAACTCAGAAGCCTTCTCTCCTGCAGGGGGATCGTCATCGGGCACCATGCTCATGGCGGGCCCGCCAGGCCCACCAGGGCCCCCTGGGCCTCCAGGCTCCTTCAGCGGCTCCAGCCTGGAGATTCAGCAGTACATCTCTGACTACCTGCAGAGTGAGTGCCCAGTATCAGGGTGGGGCAGTGTGTGTGTGTTGGCGCGGGGTGGGGGGTACACGCGCACCAAGACTGCAGGTCAGTGAACTCCTGGGTGGCCCACCTTCCCACAGCTGCCCTTGTACATAGCCTTGTCCTCAGCCCCCAGAGGCTTGTACACCCACGTGCTCACGCACATGCATGCTTTCACACCTGTGTGTACTCCCCACGCGCCCCCCCCATCCCTGCATCCCTGTGGAGGTAAGGATGTAATCTCCACACACATGGGCACCAGAGCTGGCTGGGTGGCTGACTGAAGTCTCACTGGCCACAGCTCCTGAGCACCACCTGACCCAGCACAGGCTCTACCTCAGTTTCTCCATCTGTAACAAGGGGAGTCTATGCTCCCTGTGGGCCCTGCCTTGGCCAGTGGGCAGGATACAGTAGGCATTTCATCAAGTACTTCAGGTCACCTCTGTGGGGAAGATATGCCTTCTTGGGGACAAGCTTGATTTTGCTTCATTTCTTTGTTGGCAGGTGACAGTATCAGGTCTTATCTCTCTGGAGTTCCGGGCCCTCCAGGCCCACGTGGTCCCCCGGGGCCTGTCACCACCATCGGGGGTGAGACTTTCGACTACTCGGAGCTGGCCAGCCTCGTCGTGAGCTATTTACAGAGTAAGCCTCTCCCCACCCTGTAATGATACCTTCCTCCCAGGTCCATGTTTATTCCTGGAGCCTCAGCTCTTAATTTGCTGTTTGCTTTGTCCTTCTGAATGTGATGTCCAATACTGAATTCACCGTAAGCAGGTTGCCAGGATCTAGCTCCAAAAATGAGTTGTTGAGATTAAGAATAACAGCACTGAGCCCTTCTTGCAGGTAACAGTTGTGACCTAAGTACATGAAAAGGGATCATGGAGGAGTTAAGCCAAAGAATACTCTTGAATACAAACTATTTCTTACCCTCCTCCCCAAAAAACCCAACCTTTGACCTTTTCATGCTTTTGAAATAGCCTCCTAATGCCCCCATTCATTCATCTCCCCCAAATGGAGAGAGCTGTTTGGCCAGGTCTTGGTGATTTCAGAGTAATGAGGGCATGACTTCAGTACCAACTAAGCAGGTAACTCGGTTTCCTCCCCACAGCCTCAGGGTACAGCATCAGCACATCCTCTGCCTCCATCTCTTCTGCAGACATCCTGGCTGCACTCCAGCGTGAGTCACCTGTGACAGTGGGAGGGAGGGCAGGCGGGCACCACACTTGGCAGGCACACGTGTCTGGGTCTGAGCCCTATGGGGCAGCACAGTGGGACAAAGAGCCCTTTCCTCCTCACTCCCAGCAGCCAGCTGGAAAAGGGGCATCGAGTCTTTCCCTGAAGGCCAGGCAACCAGGCAGGCGCCCCTTCAGTGACTGGACACTTGGGGCTGTCCCCCTAGGTCCTGAGCCCCCAGCTCATACATATCTGCGGGGAAACCAGGCCATCTCGGTGGTTCATGCCAGCACCTCCTGTCCTTTTAGGGGATGACGTGCGTCAGTATCTCCAGCAGTTCCTGACGGGCCCTCAGGGTCCCCCCGGTCCACCGGGAGCCAGCGGAGATTGGTCCCTCCAGTCTTTGGACTACGCCGAGCTGAGCAGCCGCATCCTCAGCTACATGTCCAGTGAGTGTCCGCCTTCTCAGGCAGGGTGGGCAGGAGGGCCTCGGTGGGGACTCGGTGCTGGATGTCCCTGCCAGGCTGCACCCAACCCAGACAGAGGCATTGAGAGCTATTCAAACCTGTGGCCAGAGCAGGTCACGGAGCCTGGTGATGAGGGAAGCCAGAATGAGTATCTTGGGCACATCCTGCAAGGAGTCTGAACAGGACTCACAGGCACACTTCTCTATACACACACACACACACACACACAACAGCAGGAAGTGTGTGGGCACTTCTGACCCACACTCTTCCAGGACCTGGAGCCCCTCCTCCATGCTGTGGGCACCCAGGGTGACCCAGGGTCGTGTCTGTGTTACTCTCTGTTGGTCTCTTCCTGCACCCCACCTTTCCTCCTCTTTCTCTTTGCACCGCCCCCACTCAAGTTGCTTCTGTCCAGCTTCATCTACCACATGGTGTTTCCACCTGCCCTTCCTTGTCTGACATGCATCCATCACAGGCTGGGATTTTGTTCCTCAGGCTCCGGAGTCAGCATTGGGCTTCCTGGCCCCCCGGGACCACCAGGCTTGCCAGGCACATCCTACGAGGAACTCCTCTCCTTGCTCCAAGGTAAGGCTGAGCAGGGCCATCTGAACCAGTGCTTCAGGGTGGAGGGCAGACCCCCTTGGCCGGAGCCATGACCCATACTTGCTCTTCTTTGGCGTCTCAGGGTCTGAATTCAGAGGCATCGTCGGACCCCCAGGTCCCCCTGGGCCACCAGGGCTTCCAGGCAGCATGTGGTCCAGCATCAACATGGAGGAGCTCTCAGCCTACCTGCAGAGTAAGGAGTGAGGGGCCAGGGCTGCAGCCCGGCCTCGAGGACTCCGAGGGGCTGAGCTAGGACAGCAGTGGTGGTTCAGCCCAGGTGGTGGTCACCTAGGCCTCCTGGAGCCAGCGCAGGGCTGGCTTTGGGCTCTGGAGGCAGACACACTTGCTGTTGAGGCACTTTTGGCTCTGATGGGGGTGGGTGGGGGGAACAGTGCTCCCAAGTCCTGAGAGAACTCGGGGGCCAGCGTGTGACCAGGTGCCCAGCTGGGAGCCCCAACTCCCAGGGGCAGAAGTGCTGAGGGGATGGTTGGATGAGGCTGGGGCGTGGGAGCAGAGAGCTGGTCAGCAGTCACTCAGGGGGATGCTGAGGAAGGCTCGGGAAGGCCTCCCTCACCACCTCCTCCCAGAGGGGCCCAGGCCCAGACGCAGCAGGCCTGGCTGTGGTCTTCATCTTTCTCTTTCTCCTGCCTCCCGCTCAGCTGCCGGGCTGTCATCCATCCCAGGCCCTCCTGGCCCTCCTGGTCCCCCGGGCCCTCGAGGGCCTCCGGGTGTCTCAGGAGCTCTGGCGACATATGCAGCTGAAAACAGTGACAGCTTCCGGAGTGAGCTCATCAGCTACCTCACAAGTAGGTGCCCCTCCCCGACCGTGCTTCTCCTTCTCCAGAGAGAGGGGCAGCAGGGGCCTGCAGGGACCCAGAGGCCAAACACATGAGCTGCCCAGCTTCCTCCCAGCCCGCACTCTCCCACTCAGTGTGAGTTCCCGACCCGCTCAGGGGCAGGAGACCCTGGGAGAGACCCCCACCATCCCCTTCTTTCTCTCCCCAAGACTGGCTCCCACAGATGCCTCTTCCTCCCCACAGGTCCTGATGTGCGTAGCTTCATTGTCGGCCCCCCTGGCCCCCCTGGCCCCCCTGGGGAAAGCCGCCTGGTGTCGGTGGACAGCTCCTATAGCCTGGACAGCAGCTCCTCCTCCCTCAGTCGGGGCAGCTCCTACAGCTCTTCCATGGGCATAGGAGGAGCCAGTGGGGGCTCCCTGGGCGAAGGGGGAGCCTTTGGCCTGGACATGGGCATGGGCCGGGGCTATGGGACAGTGGCAGAAGGTGGCATGTTCGGTGGCAATGGTGGCTTCGGGGCCGGCTATGCCGGAGGTCTGGACTACAACGAGCTGGCCGTTCGGGTGTCCGAGAGCATGCAGCGTAAGTGGGGACACTCGGCCTCGGCGCTGCAGGCTGGGGTGGGATGCAGGGGGCCCTGTGAGCATCTCCACATCCAGAGGGACAGCAGTTCTGGAGTCAGATGGGCTGGGACTGAAGACAGGCTTGGTTCAAAGGGCCCAGTGGGGACTGGAACCTGTCATGCTGTGGGGAACAGAGATGCTAGGGTCTTTACACTTTGTTTTCCCAACTATCCTTTCTCAGAAGAATTTCTGATTACGAAGGTTTTCTGGTGGGGCTGAAGGAAGGTTGTTAGCTAATAGTCCTTCCTCCCCGCGGCTTACCGGTACAGCTAGCTACGCAGTAAAACGCCTGGGATAAAAGCTCAGGGAGGCCGACAGCAAGGAGACAAAGGAAGCCACGGCGCCCTTCCCTCGCAGCCCCCCTCATAGTAACTGCGCTGGGTGTTGGAGGGCACTGTGTCCCCACTAGGAAGACAGTGTCGGGTGACTGGCCCCCTGTGTTTCGCAGGTCAGGGTCTGCTCCAAGGGATGGCCTACACGGTGCAGGGCCCGCCAGGCCGGCCTGGGCCCCAGGGGCCCCCTGGAGTCAGCAAGGTCTTCTCTGCCTACAGCAACGTGACTGCGGATCTCATGGACTTTTTCAGAAGTAAGGCATCCCCGATGATTTTCCCAACACTTAACTTGCCGCCTCGACTCATGAGGGGCCTGCTTCTTAGAAACTAGTCTCATGAAAAACCTCATTAACACTTGAGATGCTGAAAATCCAATGAGTTCTACACTTTTTCTCTTACAAGTCCAAACTCTACTACTACCTGCCTGTGTTAATCTGAACAAACAAGCCACTTAACTCCCAAGCTCCAGGGTGATCTCTAGTCTAAGGCCAGTTTTCCCCCTTTGCAGCTTATGGAGCCATCCCAGGACCCCCTGGGCAGAAAGGAGAAGTGGGCATCTCTGGACCCAAAGGTAAGTGGTGGCAGGAAACAGCCACCAGGATCCTATGTAACAACCGCCTCTCAGGGGAAGCAGCTCCCCTACCAGTGCTGTGCTGGGTTCGCATGTGCGCCTCCGGGCCCCGACCAGTGCTTTACTTAGCCATGCCCCCATGTGTCCTCCTAGGTGAGAGAGGCCCTGCAGGACCACCAGGTCGGCCTGGGCCACCCGGCCCTCGAGGGCACAAGGGAGAAAAAGGAGACAAAGGTAAGCCTGCTGGGAGACAGGCCACATGTTCCAGAGCCAGCAACTCTGGCAACTGGAAAATGTTAGGCAAATGCCCAGTTACTAAAGGCAGACACTGCCAGCAACATCATCTGCATAACAATCAAATGAAGGCCAGGGAGAAAGGAAGGAGTGTCAACGCAAGGAGGAATGGAGAACCAAGCTCATGATGAAAATCAATGTAAACCCACTGCTAAGTCTTACAAAAGAGGTCACCTTTCAAGCCAGTTTTTCAGTAGCCACAGGTGCCTTAAGTTATCCAAGCTTAAGTTTCCGAAGACTGAAAGGTATTTTTTTCAACGTCCTACTCATCTTCTAACTTCCAGGTGACCAAGTCTACGCTGGACGGAGAAGGAGAAGCATTGCCGTCAAGCCATGAGCGACCCTTAGTGGAAAGGCCCCCTGGGCCAGTTCTTGCAATGGCCTATGGCACTTACGTCAAAACCTTTCCAGAGGGCAAAAGCTGGAGTCTCATTGTCCTACTGAGACAGCACCACGAACAGTCAACTAGAACCCTTATCTTAGTCTGGAACAATATATATGTATGTAGAATTCAGTCCAAGATACACAGCCTGAAACAGCTTCACTGGGTGGGCTCAGCGATGGTATAGGATGAGACTGGCTTCCCTGCTGACCAGGCGTCTGTCTGTGACACTGAGTTCCAGCCCCAGCCTAGGAAGCCAGTTACCATAAACGTTGGCTCAGGAGTCCTGGAGCTTTGCCTAAAAATGAGCCCAGTAAATGGAAGTTGGGGTGCCACTCGATGAGGCTGTTCCGGCTAAGTCTGCAAGGCTGTGCTCTCAGCTCCTTCCTTCCCTGCTCACTCTACATTCTCTAGTCGTAGAAAAGAGTTAGCTAAGAAGCAACTCTCGCAACTGAAAAAATTAGGAAATCCACTTCCTCTAAGGGTGGTGACAGGGTTTTTCCTAGTTATCTCTCACTGTATCTCACATTCCCACTTGCTTAGGAAGTTTGTTTGATTGCAGCTCTGACCTGTCTGCATAGGGCCACACTAGAGTTGATAGTATGTTACGGTGAACTAGGCTGCAGCCCATAGGAACGGAAGGGCGGTGGGCAGGAGGAAAGAAGGGGAGAGGAGGGTGAGGGGACCGCCTGGTGGGAAGCTGGCACCCCTGCTCTGCACTTGGGAAATGCCTGGGGGACTGGGTGCAGTTGGGTTTTAAGCACTTTTCAATGTCTATGAACATTCATGTGGTCTATTAGATTGAGTCATTTCAATTGCAAAATTTCCAATTAAAGGGTTTCTTTTTTAACATTGTTTAACGTGATCTATCTAACCAAAAAAAAAAAAAAAAAAGCTAAAAAGAAAAGATATTTTGGGTCAGCTGGGTTTGATTCTAACACTATTACAAACATAGAGTTGCTTGTACTTTGGGAGATTCTGGCCTTTTGTTTTAATCACTGAGATCATTAAAGGCAGACCTTAATCTGCAACTACTAAGTCAATCTGGGCATATAACAAAGCATTTAAGGTTTTCCCAAAGCATAAACTACTTGAGAAACACATAGGCAACAGATGAGCAACAAGATTATGTGCAATTAATGTAGTGATTTATCCTGGGGCAAAGGAACTATGCTTGCAAGGCAAGTAATAATACATGGAATAGCAAAACTTCCATTAAGGAAAAATGCACAGGGAGTTCCCATCGTGGCGCAGTGGTTAACGAATCTGACTAGGAACTATGAGGTTGCGGGTTGGATCCCTGGCTTTGCTCAGTGGGTTAAGGATCCGGTGTTGCCGGGAGCTGTGGTGTGGGTCGCAGACGTAGCTCGGATCCTGCGTTGCTATGGCTCTGGTGTAGGCCGGCAGCTACAGCTCTGATTAGACCCCTAGCCTGGGAACCTCCATATGCCGCAGGAGCGGCCCAAGAAATGGCAAAACACACACACACACACACACAAAGGAAAAATGCACAAATATCAAATGCTCCACAGAAATGCACAGTAAAATCACTCAAAGTCAGAAGAGGCTATACTGGGCCAACCTGTGAATTTGTTACAAGCTGTGACTCTCACTGCTGGATAACTAAAAATGGAGTCAATTCAGTCGACTTCCACACACCTCTGCTCGTCTGAAAGATGGGATTATATTCCATGTCTCTCCTGAGTGTATCACATGTTATCCAGGGGAAGAAAAATCACCATTTAATTCCACTGTGTCAAACAACTGCAGCAACAGCCACCAGCCACAGATACACTGAACATCCTGTGTGGTCCTGTGCATCCTTTATCACATCCTGAGAGCAACCGCTGTGATCAGTGTGGGAAAAATGAGTGCACAGGCCTTGCTGAATTTCAAGCAATGTTTTACTGGCTCATGAAAACTTACTATGTATAATGAATGACTGCATCATGCCTTTTTCATATTTTAGTTTTACCTAAATGCTGAATCAATTTGTTTTTGTAATAGTAGCTTTAGAAGCTCTGGTATTACATCCCCTTTAATGATACTTGATTCACAAGACATGAGTTTTTCCCTAGTTACACGAGATTTACCTTTCCAAGCTATCCAAGTCTTTATAGACTCCTATGCTCCAAAGGGAAACAGAGTAAAAGCCCAAACTTGCTAGCATCTCTGGACAGAACCCAGATATGAGATATGTCCTCAGCTGGATGGCAGTAGATCTGAGCCTCTCTGTTTCATCAAAAAAAAAAAAAAAAAAAAAAAAAAGTCAAGCATGTGCTCCATAGTATGCAACGCTCCAGGATTAGAAAATGACACGCTGTGCCTCTAGCCAAGCTGACCACTTGCCAAATGATGCTACCTAATGCTTACTGATTCTTGCATGAACCTATGTATTAATGGTAAAAAGAAGTTATTTTTAGCAGAAGTAAAGTCATACGATTCATGAAAATTTTGGTGAGAAAAATAATCCATCCCAAGAGAAAAAAGGACATAAAAAATGTATATACACATATGTTGACAGAACTATTTTAAGCACCACCCGAAGGAGGAGCTTGCTCGACAAAAAACTCCAAGTAAAAAGGACACTCGTGTGGTGACTAGAGATGGTCTGGAACACTAAGAAGTCTGAGGGGTCGGAAGATCTGGAGGACTGTAGGTTTTAAAATATAATCGGGATTTAAAAAAAAAAAAAGCTACAGAATGTTCTCACGTAGGACAAACTAGTTTTAAAGATTCTCAATAAAAGACTGCTTCCCAAAGTAGATTAAGAAATAACTTTATTTTTTCACTTGTCAATTCCATGATTGAAAAGACACGTGCTCCCAAATAGACAAGAGGCATTTTCGGAAACAAGATTCTGAAAATTTAGCTTGTGAGGTTATTCCACTGCAAATCAGAGAAGGAACACAAAAAGCTACAGCCAACATTTGCAACTGGTATAACGTTCTACCCCAAGCTTAGTAGCAGAAGTTTTAAAGCTATATCAAAACCATGTCAGCCACAGGATAGCAACAATAGTGGCATTAACTGTTGTGCCTTCAACTTAAGAAAAGCATTTAAAATATCCCATTTCCTAGAAAAGATCATTTCCCGGAGAAGAACTGATTTCTTCAAGCAGAAGCCTATTAGAACTGGAACTAAAGAGCTCTCCTCCTCCACCTCAGTTCTACATTTTCTTTTAATCAGCAGTATCTCTAGCTAATCATTGGACAGAATTTGGCTTCTCAGAAGAGTCTTTGTCATTTAAGCACAGTGTGGAATGGGGGAGAGTATGTAGTTACAAGGGAACTAGAAGAGTACAAAAGACAGTCAACTTCTGAAACTCGCTGATGCTCAAGAAATCAGAGACCCTCCATTACCAGAGGTCTCATATGCCTGAGAGCTTTGTGCTTGAGGAAAACACTACTTAGAGGTAGCTCTGGTTCTGGTTTATATTTAATTACAATTTGCTGTATCCTGTCACAAGAAAGTTCTAACATTTCAGCAACATTAAGCACTCCAAATTTCTCCTTACCCAGCCTATAGCTGCCCCATAGAAAAGGGTAAGAAGAATCTTAACTGTAACTCCATAGAGGATAGCAGCTAATTCAGCAATTCACCCCCAACCACAGACTGACAGGACTAGGAAAGGCAACCTGGTGCGAGGAGCTCCGTGAGCCAGACCTGCAGAAGTGTGGCAGCCTGGTGTGTCACCGTGCGCGGGGAGAGGAGCAGATGCACACACGGAGAATTTCGTTTATGTATTTCAAAGCACGTTCTGCCACGGCAACAAAACCACCAAATCAGGGATGGACTTGACTGTACTCTAACTTCTGCATCTGTGCCCTCCCCAGCTCCCCACCCACACCTCATGCAAGAGAGAAAGAAAGACCACTCCGCTGTCTGCGAATACAGGGCCTAGCAAGAAGTGGGCAGGGCTGGGTACAAACAGCGTGGTCTACAACAAAACACTTCTTGAAAAGATTTATGAGACTTTAAGTAGTAAAATGAAGGTTTTACCTCTACACACGAATCATTCTGTAGTCCTGCACCCACAGGAATATGGTCTCGTCGTATTTGAAAGAGAACTCAGGTGTGAACACTGGATCCAAAGGGCCATTTTAAGGGAGATGCAAGAGCTGCTAATGAACTTACCAGAGTGTCAACCGTTCTACTCTGAGCCTCTTTCCTTTATTCAATACTCTGAATGTCAAGTGGAAAGGAATAAAAAGAACCAAATACTCAGACCAAATTAATTATGTGCCAAAACTATTCAGCACATAGGATAATATCATTTAAACGAAATGGGAAAAAAGTCCACTGCCTGAAGTACTAATTTTTAAAAAGCCAATAAACTGAAAATTTCAAAGGAGAAACTGGTATGAGAACCGTCCCCCTCTCTCCCTCTTCAAATGAAGCATTAAATATACTGGGTAACACTATACTGTCATTTCTATCATAATATAAACAATTCCCATCATCATCCTAAACATTATATATATTTTAAAGGCTTTCAAAACATTTTTCATCCCAGCATTTGAGAATAAAGCATTAAGAGTTCTGTATACAGTAACACATTCATGTGATAAGTATATTTGAATTTACAACCATACATAATATATATGTATACATATTTATATAAAAAACAAACTTGGCCAGAAGTTAAGGCTACCTACAAAGTTGTCCAAGTAAATTATGCTTGTCAAAACAATTATAAAATTAAAATCACATGCTTTTTTAAATCAAAAAAACCACTGACAAAATAATGTTCAGCAAAGTTTTCAAATTAACTGCAAGAAAGTGCTACAGATATTTACATTTTTCTTAACATGAATCAGTGTTCCCACAAAGTTTATTTGAATTTCTCACCAGCCTCAAGTGTAACATAACTTAAAACTGAATCTTCTAAAATTTGGTACCTAGTACTCATAAGAGAACAGGCCACAAACGGCAGGGAGCAAGCTTCATCTGAAAACATACTGTCTCACACCCCAAAATATGGTTTATAATACTGTTTGACCTGACACGTGATTGAAATTCTAACCCTCGAGAGGGACTGAGAGTGAACATTTCATTAATAATTACACATACCAGCAATCACATGATAAGATTTCAGCCTTTTCCCACTCAAAGCAAATCATTTAAACATGGAACAAAATAAAACCAAAATATAAATGACTTTATTTCAAAACAAAAAGTCCTTTCTGATATTTGCCTAAATATTTTATTTAAATTCTTTCTTAAAAACTATTCTGAGCAACTGCCTCTTTTAAATTTCAGAAAAAAATATATTCATAAATATTACTCAGAGCCTACCAGTCTCTGAGAATTTTAAACAGAATTTGCTAAGATGGGAGAAGTCATTTAACCAGTTCATGCATTATTTTAGGAGGTAATCTGAGATAGCTAAAACTATTTCTTTCTTTCTTTCTTTCTTTTTTGTCTTTTTAGGGCCTCACCTGCAGCATATGGAAGTTCTCAGGCTAGGGGTGGAATTGGAGCTGCAGCTGCCAGCCTACACCACAGCCACAGCAACACCAGATCCGAGACGCATATGCGATCCACGCCGCCGCTTGCGGCAATATCTGATCCTTAACCCATGGAGTGAAACCAGAGATTGAACCCACATCCTCATGGATGGATACTAGTTGGGTTCTTAACTTGCTGAACCACAACAGGAACTCCTACATTTCTTTTAATGTGGTGAGTTCTGCATTTCCAATTTGGATATCTAAAAGCTAACTTCTTTTTCTTCAATCTTTCCAAATTTGTACAACATGTACTTTAGGATGAAAATTTCTATCAAACGATAATAGGAGCAAGATTTAAAAAACAATGCTTAATGCTAAGAGTGTTTTGTCCCTGTTGAATCAAAAAAGAACATGTTATTTTAGACTCAATTGAAATTTAGTGTTTTAGGCACTATTTTAATAAAACTAGCACCCTTCATTAGCGCAAGCCTTATTATTTTAGGCAAATTACTGAAGTAATTTTTCTCTCTAAAAGAGTTTGTTCCAATATTTAAAGATAATAAATTTATTTACTGAATCAAAAGCATATTTTGATCAACTCATAGCTTTTTCATGACAGCTGATTCACCAAAAGAAAATTATTCCAACTCTCTACATCAGAGTTTCAATTATAGACTTTAGGCATCACTGAGAAGAAGTCAGGTAAAAAGATATTTACCAATACTTAAGTGATGTAACAGTTTTTTAAAAAATAACTTTAAACATTATATCTCTACCAGTTTTTCAGGTAACAGTGTCCAAACAACGTAATTTTTAAGATTATATACAAATCACCTTAGGGAATTACTGCAAGATGCTACTTTGCCGGCATGGCCCAGCATCTGTCTTAGTTTCTTTCCCTTCATCTTTGCTAAACAAACAAAACAAACAGAAATAAACACCTAGCAGGTGAGGCAGGTGATTGTCTTCGTGAGCTCTCTGATACAGACTGTGGCAGAAGATGAAGAGAACAGAATGACATTTAAAAAGTCAAACCCAACCACAGAATGCTTCCCATTGTTATGATCCAGTGGAATGCAAGCTAGGAACAGGATAGAATTTGGAAATCCGGCTCTGTGTTGATGGGTTAAGGCATTCAGACTCCCCGGTCATTTTAAAGAACACTTCCTGTTCCTGCAGTTTCCTAGCAAACTCTTCTTCCAGTGTCTTAAAAAGGAAGGGGAAAAGAAATTATGTGCTAGTATTACAAACAGAATTTATTCTGACAGCCAAGATAAAGTTATCTGCCCCCAAGACTTTCTCTGTATGTGAGCCTAAGGAAGAAGATAGGCCCACAGGCTGTGCAGCCCTAGGTTTAAGTCTTGGCTCAGCCACATGAACGGATAACTTTGGTCAATTACTCATCTTCTCTATGTTACAGAATCATTTCATTCTTCTGCTTTAAAATAGCAATGACATCATCTACTTCACTGAGTTGCTCTATAAGGATTAAATATGATAATAATGTACTTAATACATACTAGACACTCAACAGATGGCACCTATTATTAACTATTATCTGTCTCCCGCACATGGAACTTACCGTTTTCTATTTTTTACTTTGATTATGGATGTGGATGTCTTTTCTTCCACAGTGAACTATAAACTGTTTGAAGGTAAGACCTAAACCAGATTTATCTTTACAGTCCCAAAATATGGAACAAATATAATTAAGTGCTTGATAAATACCTAAGGTATCAGGGACTTTGTGGACAAGTGACTCAGGGAGAAGTACTGCTATAGAAATACAAAGTACAGGAAAAGATGGAAGGATACAGGAAGGTTTCTCAAAAGAAGAAGACCATAAGCTTAGTTTCAAATGAAAGATAAGAATCTGACAGACAGCATGGGGAAGATATGCCAGACAGAGTGAGCTAAAAGCATGCAGAGGCAGGACACTGGAGTTGTGCCAGGGATGGTGATCTCAGCCAGTACTGAACATGAACTGGGAACAAAGTGGCTAGTCCGAAATGAAGCTAGAAGCGCAGATGTGGCCAAAGTGTAGCACTAGGGAGGCTTCAAAGTCAAAGAGAGGCATTGATATTCTCTTCTCTATGGAACCACTATGACAGTATCAGAGATGCTCTTGAGGATAAACACTGGTGACGGCAGGAAAGGAGGAGGAAAGGAAAGGAAACTGGAGACCAGAAGGACCATCAGGACATTACTGGACTTTTTTTTTTTTTTTTTTGGCTGTGCCTGTACAATGTGGAAGTTCCCAGGCCAAGGATCAAACCTGCGCCACAGCAGTGACAACGCAGAATCCTTAACCACTAAGCCACCAGAGAATTCCCAGACCTGTATGACTTTAGAATCTGTGTTCTAGGAGTTCCCTTGTGGTACAGTGGGTTAAGGATCCAGCACTGTCACTGCAACAGCTCCGGTTGTTGCTGTGGCTTGGGTTTGATCCCTGGCCCAGGAACTTCCACAGGTTGCGGATGTGGCCAAAAAAAATAACTGTGTTCTATACAAGCTCTGGAATTGTCCTTAAATATGCAACAGAGGAAGTCCTGACTGGCTACATGACCATCCAGATCAAGAGCAGGGGTGAGGGTGCAAAGCGGGGCTATAGTTCAGGTGACTGGAAGACAAAGGAAAGGTGAGAAAGAGCACGGAGAAAGGACAGAGTGTGTCACGAAAGTCAGGCAAGAAGGGGATTTTAAGAAAGAAGGTTTTTAACAAGAACAGGTAGATAATGCTACGAGACTGGGACTACTGTCAACCAATTCAACCGGGAGGAGTGTGAGCTGGAAGCTAGACTGGGAAGAATGAAAAGAGGAGCTGGAGAAGGGATTCTCACTGTAACCTCTCTGTGTACCTCTGCATTCAGAAACACATGGATGCACTACCTGTTCAAAAATTTAACAATAAATCAAATTCAACTCAAAAAGCCACACTATGAGCTGACTTGGTGGGTTCATTTTCTCTAGGAAGCTGCAGCACATTAGGTAGGTGTTAAATACATATGTCATTGATTGATTGGATTATTGGAAGAAAGGAACGCTGAAATGAACAACAGGCAGGAAGCCAGGAGAAAATAAAGGTTTAAGTGAGAGTTAGCAGAGAGAATCACACAGTAATAGTGAAGACAGAGCTAAAATGGCTGACCAATTAGACCAGCAAGCCAAGCACATAAAGAAAGACAGCTGGCTGGCTGGCTGCAGGGAAGGACGCCTTTCCTACTTCACTAGTTTGTCAGTTCACAAGCACAGAAGGGCCCCGTCATCGGGCTCCAGTCGACCCATCCAGACTAAGATGTCATCCCTGCCTTGTCTCCCTCCCTAAAGCCTACACACAGACACACAGTCCCCCTAATGCTACAATGATAAGGAGCCACCTACGATTCCTGCACACATGATTTTCACTCATGCTCTTTTCTGTACTTAGTGCCCCATCCCACTCCAATCTGTCTGTCTGCATAGCAAGTTCTTACTCATCCTTCAAGCCTCACTTGGCTTACAAGGCATCTCCTCTCTGAGGCTTCCAGACTTCCCTGGGCAGAGTCAAACACTCCTCCTCCTCTGCTCGTACCCTGTGCTACTGTGCTCTATATCCTGTACTAACCTCCTTCAGAGAAATGCTCCTACTGATTGACCACTGCTTGTTACTACATTCTGAGCCCTGGGGGGACAGGGACTTTGACTCTTCATCTCTGCAACTCTGTCCCAGACACTATCCCTGACAAATATTAGGTAAGGAGCCAACAGCTAGGAAGTGGGAGGGACGGAGGAATGTAAGCATATTTTATTTATTTTTTATTAGGGTCATATCCACAGCACATGGAGGCTCCCAGGCTAGGGGTCTAATCAGAGCTGCAGCTGCCAGCCTACAGAACAGCCACAGCAACGCAGGGTTCGAGCCACGTGTGTGACCTGTACCACAGCTCACGGCAAACGCGAGATCCTCAGCCCACTAAGCAAGGCCAGGGATGGTACCTGCATCCTCATGGATAATAGTCAGGTTCATTAACTATTGAGCCATGATGGGAACTTCACAAGCATATCTTAATTAAAGTTTTTAAAATTACCTTTTTCCTAGGTCTCAATTTCTCTCTCCATTCTTTTAATTCTTGGATGTGTTCCTCATCTAACTCCTTCAGTTTCTGAGTCTCATGTTCAACCAATAGGTGGCATTTTTCATTCTGAAAATTAAGTTTGGATTAAAAACATTTCAGATCAAGTTGTCAATTTTTCACAAACACAATTATCTTTCAAAATAATAAAGTACTCATCAAACATCAGGCTATTACTGAGGTTGAAATTCTCCTCTAAAAATCAAGGGCCAAGAATTATGAAATGAGTCACTGCTTTATTTTTGCAAGTTTAGAGGCTAGATCTGTTATTTACCACATGAAAAGATCTTGAATAGAAAGAACTAGTTTGAGCCTGATTTCCCTTTCTAAGAAGGTTTACTTACACAACTGACACACCTTACTTAGAGAGGGCACCTTTCAAGGATTTTACCCCAAGAAGTCATTCTGCTCTAGTAAATTAGGCAAATACATAGAATATCCACAATGTAGACACTACTCTGAAATTGTAAACAGTTTAGGCTGTCTATCTATCTGTCTATAAGACGGGCTGCATACTTAGGTAAGGTTCAAAAACAGTCCTCTCTAAAGTAATGTTTAAATTCCTTAGGAGAAATTATCCCTTTTTCCAAAAACTTTGAAGAAAATGAATTCTTTCTCCCTAGATAAAAAGAAATTTTAAATTTAGAATCTAACAAAACTGCCTTCATCATTTAAAAAAACTCTGTTCATCTTCTCTGCAAAATACACTAAAAATTCCCAATAGTACTTTTGAAAAATTCCACTTCTTGGATTATAAATTAGCTTCATGTTTACATTAATCACAGTTATATAAAATCTCAACAACTGATCTTCATTTGGGTCTGCAGAAGAAAGAAGACCTTTAAATCACCCCGCCTTCACAAGCAAGCTGCAGCTTACTTTGCGTAGCTATTACTTCCTCAAAACCGGTCATCTGTGCTGTGCATCTACGACCAGCTTTGTGTTCCCGCTTTTGGATCTAACCTGCAGTTGATGCAGTTCACGGACATTAGCTTCACACTGCAACTGAAGATCCCGCATTTGATTTTCATGTTTTTGATGCTGAGCCATTCTCTCATTTTTCTGCCTCTTTTCTTCTTGAGCGGCAAACTACAAATAAGAAAAACAAAAGATAAATATGATTAACAAATAATATAATGTCTGCATGTTCCAGAGGTATAATTATGGAATTTAACAAAGCTTAAAGTATAATAAACTAAAGCTCCAAGTAATAATATTCTGGGATTTAAAATGGCAGTCCACATCATGGCTTTGGTCAGGGGTAGGGAGAGACTTCTGATTAAATCCTTGTACCTCCCAACTACTTAGTGACCTCAGTTAATTTCTATGTGGGCCCTGTGACTGCAGAAGTATAGTGAGACCATATGTTTAACTAAAAAGCTGGCCAACATACTACCCAAAGCAATCTACAGATTCAATGCAATCCCTACCAAATTACCCATGACATTTTTCACAGAACTAGAACAAACAATCCAAACATTTATGTGGAACCACAAAAAACCCAGAATTGCCAAAGCAATCCTGAGAAACAAAAACTAAGCCGGAGGCATAACTCTCCCAGACTTCAAGCAATACTACAAAGCCACAGTAATCAAAACAGTGTGGCAAGGCCATCTAAAAATTTCAAACCTAAAAGAGAAGAGAGCAATTTGCTTACTTACTTGTTTAATTTTGTCGCGGTCCTGATCAGGTGTCGCTGTTGAGTTAATTCTTAAACTCTTCTTAAACATGGCCATTCGAGTCTTCGCTTCACTGCGTTGAATCTTAGGGAGTCTTGCTCTTTCTTGAGTCTGTCTGTTTTTCAATTCCTCAATAAGTCGTTGATTGTATCGCTGCATTTGTTCTGTTTCCTAAGAAAATTTGAAACAGAATCCAGTGACAATGATAAAATTTAATACTCAGTAGCCACATGTATGCTTAAAAATAACATTTTGCCTTTGTTTCCCCAAATGACTTTCTCTCTTGTTGCATACTGACCAGCAAAATATTACACAAAAAAATAATTTATAATAAAAATAGAACTATTAGTAATAAGAGTCTTATATTGACTTTCTTTAAGTATGAGTCCACATTTTTAAGATACCTGAACTATAAATGGAGCTAAAATAGCTACTTTTGAAAGACAAGAAAAAGATTATAGTGTATAATAGGTCTTTAAGCATTGTAATTAGTTACCTTCCTTGGAATTTGTAGAAAAGAAATTTACAGTCATGATCAATATACAAGTAATTACTCCAAATTGCATCAAAGAAATTTTAGGATAAAAGAAAGGAAATCTAAAATTTATTCTCTAAGAAATATTTCAGAAATAAATAGCTCTGCAAACTTTAAAATGAACAAAAAGTGAACAAATTTTCCTTTCATTAACCTTCTCATGGCGCTTAAGTAGCTGATGTCTTTGCATAAAATACTGATCTTTAAGTTGCTGTTTGAGCAGCTGGTGTTTTTCTTGTAAGTGCCGTTCTTCAAGCTCCCAAATCGCAGCTTCTCGAGCTACAAGAAGAAAGTAATTTTCAAAATGTTACCTTGTTCCTTTTACTAATGTACTTTGGGTTATATTTTAATATTCACACAAAAGTGTTCTAATACACTATTTTTTACACACATTACACTCTGAACTATAAATGAAGTATTACCAATGTAAACATAATATCCCTTCTATTCTAATGTCCTATAAAGAGAATGTCCTACTCCCAATACCAAAATTACATTTAATCATCTTAATAAGAAAGAAAAAAAGGAGATCTCCTCTACCGCAGCAGGTTAAGGATCTGGCATTGTCACTGCAGCACCTTGGGTCACTGCTGTGGTGTGGATTCGATCCTTGGCCCAGGAATTTTCACATGCCACGAGTGCAGCCAAAAAAAAAAAAGAAGAACAGAAAAGAAAATCAAAGGTTTTTTAATAGGGGGAAATAAGTGCTTAAATTTCCATTCTATCATGTAGCCAACTAAGTATACCAATATCACAAAGCATAATGAGTACATAAAATTATTTAGGTATATCTCCAGCATCATCTGGACAGAAAGATGTTTTAAGGATTATTTTTATATTCACTTCTATTGCCATAAAAGAATTCTACTTCTTGCAGTATTTCTCAATTTTATAAAGCATCTTTCTCTTATTTACCTCAACTTTATCTTTCCCTCTACCACTCTAGCAAAGGAAAACATTCAAATAATTTCCAAGGTATATCTCTGCAATGTTTTGGAGATATTTCACATATACACATATGCTACATAATTTCACATACCTCTCATGAGCTGTTGTTTGTTATTCAGGCACTCTCTTTCAATGTTGGCTAATTCTGCCTTCTGCTGTTGGATGATCTTTTTCAGAGAGCCATCTAATTCTTGCTGTTGCTTCTGAACAAATTCTTGTTCCTATTAGACATAGTTAACCATCAGTTAATAAGTATCTACTGGGCAAAACATCATTTATCTATAAGATTGTATATATTAGTGATTAAGAGGATATTTGAACCAAGTTTCTTAAGTTACCTAGATTAAAAATCACCAAAATTATACAGTATAGACATAATATAAATGTATTAGCTAAATCAAACCCAGAAAGAAAATACTAGAATACATAATACTCTAAGCTCACCATTAAGAATAATACACACTTGGAGTTCCCGTCGTGGCTCAGTGGTTAACGAATCCAACTAGGAACCATGAGGTTGCGGGTTTGATCCCTGGCCCTGCTCAGCGGGTTAAGGACCCGGCACTGCCGTGAGCTATGGTGTAGGTCACAGGCGCAGCTCAGATTCCACGCTGCTGTGGCTCTGGCAGCAATAGCTCCGATTAGACCCTTAGCCTGGGAACCTCCAGCTGCCGCAGGAGCGGCCCTAGAAAAGGCAAAAAAAGACAAGGAAAAAAAAAAAAAGAATAATACATACGCAAGAAGTCTATACTCCATTTATAATTAAAATGTTCTATTACACTTACATCGTTGCGGAAAAAAATAAATTTACAGCTTCTATAACTGACTGCTCATTCCACTAGAGTGTGGATAAAGCAAGAATAAACAAGAAATGTCTTTCAGGGAGAAAAGCATTAAAGGGCAAATAAGTAAAGCAGATTGGGATTTTAAACTCTCTAGTTTTCCATTAACAGTTAATGTAGTCATGGTATTTCTTCCTAACAGAGAAAGACAGTTTCTGGATCTTTAGCCTGTGCCTAACAAGAACAATACTTTAAGTTCTTAATGAGAAATAATTCGTGGCTAGAGAAATGTAAGCTAGAAATAGGCAAATAAATTACATTTTATAACTCTATAAACAAAATTCCTTATAATCCTAGAATTCTACCAATATGTTTGGGATTCATTCATTCATTCAATATTTACTGAGTACCTTATATTTGCCCAAATGCCAAAATTATGCTTTTAAAAAAATCTTTCGATTACTGTGTAAGAAAATGAGAGATTTAAGTGACTTATGGCCTCTATGTTGGATTGTACATTTACAGAAGGAAAGGAACAATATCCAAATTGAAGAAATGCAAATACTGCCGGTAAATGTTTGGCTCTCCATCCCTCTCTTGGCAGTTATAGCAGTTTGCGATTAGCTCATGGGATATTCTGATCAATTTGAGTGTGGATTTAGAAAATCAGGGTTGAAGCAGCAATTCACCTATAATCCCTTCTCTTCCACATCCAAGAGATGATAAAACCCCAAGATCCATTTCAGAACTATTTTTTAGGCCTTGGATAGAGTCTGACAGGACCTGGATCACTACCAGCTTGGTCTTCACTGCACAAAGAGTGAGTGCTAGCAGTGTTCCTCAAAATGCCTGTCCTACCACTGCTTCTCTGGAGATGAACTTACCATTCATGACATCCTGTTAATGTCATTTGTTTTCACAAATGCTGCTGTCTCAACTGCATTGTGATGTGTATTTTAGCATAAATACAAATACACAGTAGCAGGAAGACTAAGGAATTGTCTCTATAAAATACAATTGCCAACTGCAAATAGACTAGGATGTACTTTTATATTTAGTGAGCTACGGTCTTCTGTACTTGAGGCAGGAAATGTATTTGTGTGTCATTAAAAAAAAATACATTGTCAGTTCTATAGATATAGGAAGTACTGAGCACATTTATACAAAAAAAATTTTCCAACTTGATTACAGTCACCTATCTTTATCACAGCAAAAACATAAAAAGAAAAAAACTCAATGAATATTTAAATTCAATTATCTAGAATAAAGCTTTTGCGCATCACTTAAAAGAGATAGAAAGTCTCCATCCTATCTCATAAGCAGTTATAACAAAGTGAGTTGTTCAAGCTTCTCTATCTCCTACAGAGATATCATTTATAATAAAAATTAAACCGATTCTCTAATTTCACTGTAAAATTTCTATATGCAAACTTATTCTAATAAATAATGTAACTTGCAGGTATATCAAAAGTTTTCTTTTGGCCAACATTTTTAACACTGGTTTGCATAAAGAACTTTTAGGAAGCACCTGTGTGGACAGAAATAATGAGTCCAAATTATCGTAAATATAAATATTAAATATAGACTCAAGGAAAAAAGTGTAAAAGATGGAGCAAATACTTATGTGAAAATAAAAAAGGGAAAAACTGTGAACCCTTGAATAACACAGGTTTGAATTACATAGGTCCACTTAAAACATGGATTTTTTTCACTAAGTATTTATTGCAATACCAAATAATTCGTGGTTGGCTGAACATGCAGATGCAGAACCACGGATACTAAGTTATATGTGAATTTTCAGTTGCACAGAGGGACAGCACCCCAAAACCCACACTGATCAGGGTCAACTATATAGGTCTGTGCCACTAAAAAAAAGTGAATGTAATTTCCTGTCAACACAATTTTTGGTCGTATTATTATAATATATTTACATCTAAATTAAACAAAATAAAGAGTTCAGTTCAAAGAAAACCTTTATTAAGCACTTAGTAAATGCGAGGCACTGTACTATTCACAGGGCTACTAAAATTAATAAAGTATTGCCATTAAGAAGCTTCTTTCACTCTGCTGGTCCCAAATTGGTTTTATCTGGCAGTTCAAATAAAGAATAGCGGGCCCCTTCCCTTAGTAACATACTTTCAAGAGTTAAAAAGTAAACCACAGAGAACTTCAAAGCAAGGAATAAAGGGTCCAGAAATCAAGGTATATAATGAATGGCAAAGAACTACAGAAGCATGCCCTGACTGCAAATATCTAAGAGGAAAAAAGAGCTAAGATTGTTATAAAGAAGTGGGCAGAACTAGATTATGCTGCTCCAGAAGATAAAATAAGGATCAACCGCTAGGAGTCAAGGCAGGCAACATACTGAAGTGCTTCCTAACCATCAGAGTTATTAGCAAAGACACCAGCTGTCTCACAGAGCTATGGACCTGAATAATTATGCAGAGTGTGGATGATTACATGGTCAAGGATGCTGCACAACTGAATTTTTATATTAAAGCTAAAAACTACCCAAAAGATCCCTAACATATTAATATATTTTATTACAACAAATGAAATGAAAATTTAATTTTATAGAGCTTTCATTAAATTTCCTAAATTGGAATGCTAAGTATAACATTGTCACAGAGGAAACTGTAATTAGAAAATTACTCCTAGGATCTAAAAGAAAAGTGATCTTACATTCCACAAAGACTGCACAAATTACATTCAATTTAAAAAAAATAAGAACACATCGATTTGATCATTAGGAGTAACATAAACTGTAAAATAAGTGCCCTTTAAATGAACAAATTTTAATTTAATAAGGAATTTCAGCATATTAGTCAGATAACTGTGAACACTGAAAATACAGCTTTGAGTTCTAGAAAACTATAAGAAATGGTTTATGATATATGGGGCTGTTTGTAGAAAATCTTTAAAATTTTAACTCAAAAGAAAAGCTTAAAATGGTAATGATCAGAAAAGTGTTCATAGTTCATAATTTATCCCCCTTATCAAAAATTAATGTTTTGCTCATTCTTTCAGAAAACTATAGAGTCCAATGGTTGCTAATAATTAATTAATTTTAGGAGAGAGGAAAGGAGGGTTTGAAATCCAGCTGTATTCCAGCTACTCCAGTTGTGTACACCAAACATCACGAAAAAATTATAATATTAAATAAGCCAGTCATTTCCCTATAGAAATTGTGAGAAAGAATACAGCCTGGAATTCCAGACTTAATTTAAAACTATAGCAAGGAGAATAGCAAACCATTATTCATTATGGACAATTTGAATAGTGAAACTAAATGGAAATAAAATCACTACTTTCAATATGGCTTTTCTGACCATATCCATAATTAAAACATTTACATAAATATATATGCAATCAAAATGTCACTTCACACAAAAATAAAAATCCAATCACAGCATTCACATTTCTCACATGTGCAAAGCTTATAAAATACTAATTGGGAAGATATTTCTTGAAAAAGATGAAAACATCAGATTAAAATTGGTGGTGGGGTAGGCAGAAAAAAAGAACACTGCAGTAGAAGTGTTCTAGTTCCAGCTCTACTACTAATCTCTTTTGTGACTTTAGGCAAATCACTTAGTCTTCTGAGCCTCAATTTCTTCATCTGTAAAATGGATACACTCCAGCCCTATATTAGGGGTTGGCAGTGAGAATCAAATGTGAAAACTCCTCAAAGAATACTATACTACAAAGTTTATGTCAGATTATTACAACCGTCACTACTGATATTATCATTTATCTTCCAGATCTACAAGTGATGCTACCAACGAAAACGCACATGTGAGCGAAAGAAAAAGCAGCTAAAACAGAAGAAGGCATCTTCCTACAGGACACGCGGGACTTACGTCCTGCATTTGGGCGTTGAAGACTGCACAAGATGACAACTGAAAAGACTGAATCATGGCCTGAGCAACACCCTGTGGGTCAGAACACAAAGCAGCTCCCAGGTCAGGACAGAGCTGAACGACTTTTTGCAAACGGAAAGAATAATTATATCAATGTTGAGTTTCTTGAGGCCTGGAACAAGTCACTTAAAAAGGGGGCCTCTTTCTCATTTGTAAAATGAAGGATTTGAACTAGATCAGTGGTTTCCAAACTCTAGTTAGCTGCTGTTGTTTTTTAAACCAGTTGAACTGTCTTAAAAAACAAAAACAAAAACAAAAAAACTCCCCCCAAAAATCTCAATTTATAAAACAGATGAAAAGTGGTGCTTTAGCTAAAGTGGAAGCAGGGGCCCAGAGCCCTACTGTCCTCACCTTTGGCAGGATTCTTGAGTTGCTTCTTCCAAACTCAAGACTCCTGGGAATACAGTTTGAAAACCACTGGACTAGATGATCAAATACATCCTAGCTTCATGACTATATGGTTACTATTTATAAATTCTCAAAAAGGTTTAAAATGTCAGATTCAGTGAAGTTATCAAGTGCTGGCAGCTTCATCAAAAGCAAGAGCTAAATAGAAATACTTCTGAAATTTGTTAGATTACTCAAGTCTTCATTAAATTTACAGGAAGAAAATTTACTACTGCTTTCTGCTTTAGCTGGAAAACACAGGCTAGTCCCTCAAATTTTATGAAAAATCACCAACAAAGTTTTTATTAAAGCACAGGATCACCTAATTCATCCAACACTAAATTCTCAATTTCAACTCTAGAGTCTGACATATTACCTTTTGGAATTAAAAACAAACAAACAAACAAAAAAAACAAAAAACAAAAAAAGTAGTTCCAGGACACTTAGCTTATTGCTAAGAATGCTATCATCTGAGCCTTCAGCAAGTTATAGTAGTAACATCAAAGATCACAGATCACAGGAGTTCTCGCTGTGGCACATGGGACTGGCAGCGTCTCTGCAGCACCAGCACACAGATTTGATCCTTGGCTCAGTAAAGTAGATTAAAGGATCTGGCATTGCTGCCTGGGAACTCCATATGCCATGGGTCAGCCAGAAAAAAAAATCATAGACACCATAACAAATACAGTAGTAATGAAAAAGTCTGAAATATTGTGAGAATTACCAAAGTGTGACACACAAACACGAAATGAGCAAATGCTGTTGAAAAATGGTATTGACAGATTTGCTCACTGCAGGGTTGCATTAACCTTCAATGTGTAAAAAAAACACAATACTGCAAAAGTGCAATAAAGCAACAAATAATAAAACGAAATGTGCCTGTAGTAATTCCCATACTGGGCCAAGACAAAATTTTTCATTGGCTCACAGGAAAGGGAAAAAAACCTCAATTTATTCAAATAGGTTAGCTTTCTTAAAATTTTAATTTCAGAGATATTTTCCTTATTTTTCATGGTGTTAAAATAATCTCTCCTTTTAAATGATATTGACAAGTAAGAGGAAGCTTCAAAATATCCTTACCTGACAAAAAAAAAAAAAAAAAATGTTTTAATGGTAACCCATTTGTCATGGTCCCCAGTGGTTTTTGCTGTGTGTATATTTCTTTTCAGGAATTTGTAAAATTTAAGTGTCCTGGAACTACTTTTTAAATTATATAAAACCCTACTTAAAAAGATAATTTAAAGCAAAAACTAATATATAATCCACGCCTTCTCTAACTTTCATTAACATTTCTAAGTACTGAACTCTTTTCTCTTTGCTTCCAGGTGAGTGCAAACTTAATTAAAAGAAAGGTAATCGCAAGTAGAGAAGACCTCAGAGTCATGTAAGGTAATTCTAAAAAAAATCTGTTGAAAATACTATTTTATCTAGTTTTGTAAAGAATTCGACTAGTTGGCTCATCCTTATCATAACCTAGAACCAAGTTTATATAGGCAAAAATTGAGTATTTGTATAGCTGCTGGATTCTGAATCAAAAAGAAAAACATACTTAAAATTTTAAATCTGGTTGTAAGTTACTTACGTTGTTGAGTTTAACAGTAACAAATGTTTGATCTATCATTTAACATTACCATTTACCACTTTTCTTTGAACTTTGACCTTTACAGAATTAATGGCCTTTTAATAAGCATTATTTTTGTATGCATAAAGTTTTTATATACTCACCCTCTATATTTTCCTGTCCTAAAAGTCTTCTATCAAACACTGACATTACCACTTAAAAATATAAACTTCCATCATAATTAAAATAATACAGTGGATTATACATTAACACACATGCTTATTTCATCTGGAGTCAGGCTTCCAAACATTTCACTTAATTTCATATTAGCAACTTAAATGTCACCATTGGCATGAATTTAGGACTACCTAAAGAACGCCCTGGGAGCCTTTGTATGAGGAGACGTCAACATCATGTAATAAGTACAGAATTTACCCTTTCAACCACAGTTTACTGAGCCGTGAGAATAATGCTGCTTTCTGTTTTTAGTAGCATTAAGCTGCTGCTGTTACCTGAGCATGCTGGCTTTGTGCAAGCTCCTCTTTCCTGCGTTTCATGAGCTCTTTTCTCAGCTCTTTGGGTGCTTTCTCCACTTCATTTATAACCTACAGTGTATAAGCATGCAGGAGGTGGGGAAAAAAACTTTCTCCACAGCAAGCATTTATGTGAGCAGACAAGCTACAAGTCAAATATTAAAGCTGTTAAAAAGTTCCTTTCAACATGCATTAGCATAGGTGTTAGTTTGGTGAAAAAGAATGAAAGGACAGAACATGCTGAATCTCAGTGCAGAAAGGGACATTACAGCATATAAGGTTAATTAGTTGTTCAATTATCCCTGCACATCAATCTCTCTTTGGACCCAAAGACAATTAGTAAAGAATTACTCGCAGTGCTGATGCTGAACTAAATGTCATGAACTCAACTGACCTTGAAAGATCATACAATTATAAGCGTATCTACTGAAATTGTTTGAAATACTGGATACAAGGAAAACTAATGCCATTCATTTACAAAAGTGCAAAATTTCATAACTGGCTTGATAAAACCAAAGAAATAATTCTAAGTGAAATTCACTTAATGAAAACAAAAGGAAAAAGGGAAAGTAAGCCTGAGGGTATGCAAAGGAGAGATAAATGAATACTAAGTTTTCTTTTCTCATAAAACACCATTTTATACATGGTGTGATAAAAATGAACATATCTGATGATTCTGAGGTTAGATTAGAGTAACATTCTCCTTTGCTGATGATAAATTAGGCCAATATCAATTGCTAACTTTAAAATCAGCAATATAAGCCTTCATAAAACAACAATTTAGTATACTGTGTTTTATTATACCAGATAAAATATATTATGAAATAGTGTACTTTAGAGCTCCATCTTTTAATCATTTCAAAATCCTAGATATGTATTCCTCCTAACAACAGCTGTGTAATCCAACTAGGAAAATGATCATTGTGTTTACAAGTAGAAGAACCAAAAGCAACCAGATTCCAAATCACCACATGCCACTGACGGTCTGTGAAAGAGACTGATTTTGATTTAACATAGTGTATTTAAAATTTCCCATCAGTAATCTCTAATGAAACCAAATCACCATTAAAAAGAAGAGACTCCCCAAATGCAAGAAGTTTAGCGATAAAGAAAAAAATACATTAATTATTTAAAATATGCATATCATGATCTCGAACATGTTCACTGACTAAACCTCTCCTATCCCAAAACAGTAACAATAACTGGAGACATTTAAAAATCTAAGGTTAAATATTTACTTACAAAATTTTAAAATTTAACCTGATATTTAAAAAAACCTCTTAATAAAAACTACCCATGTTTTCAAAAAAATTAATATTTAGTCTGAGTAAAATCATACAGCATGGTATATAGGGCAATTCTACATAAAATGTACTAAACAGTAACAAAACAGTCATTTTTTTTTAATGGCTGCACCCACAGCATATAGAAGTTCCCAGTGCCAGTGACTGAATCTGAGCCACAGGAGCAACTACGCTGCAGCTGGGGCAATGTCAGATCCTTTAACCCACTGTGCAAGGCCAGGGATCGAACCCATGCCTCTGTACCAACCCAAGTCACTGCAGGTGGATTCTTAATCCACTGCACTATAGCGGGAACTCCAAAACAGTGATTTCTAGAAATGGTAGTCACAGCAAATGAAATTATACACCATTTCATTCATCTTTTCCTAAAGAAATCATAGAATGCACTATATTTAATTGTACTTGATCCTATCCTTTTTAAAGCAGATCTTCGAGTTTAGTGATATGACATTCATTTTCTGCATAATTTCATTACTAAAAAGTCAATGAATCTGAGTATTTGGGACATGAACAAAAGTAAAAGTGTATTCATTATTTGGGTTGAGATTAGTTTGTTCCAACTGTAATAGAAAGGATCATAATATTGTCCTGGGGGTACATGAAAAGGTAAATTCTCCTACACTGAAGGAACAGAATAAATTATAAAGTCATCTCTGAAAACTGCTAATGCATAAATACTCTCTTAGTTATACTTTAATGTGGGAAGAAAAAGGCACACTAATACAATGTAAATCCTCTTTCTGAAACAATCACAATCATTTAGAGTAAATAATACCACAAACAGATTCTATGACAATATGGAACAGTTTGAGAAAAAAATGAAAAAATTCATTCTAATAAAATGACTGTACAAGTATTTTATACCTATGATTCTTCAAAATATCTCACAATTTGATAAACTTATAAACATTATTCCAAATTTCAGGTTACTCAGCTTTTGTTCTGGCACATCACCCAAGAAAGGTAATCAAGCTAATCAAGAAAAAAAATTTTTAAGTATGAATTAAATATTGCAAATAAACTTTAAGATGAATTATTGTTGTCACCCACAAACAGAACATAGTATGTTTTCTTAAAAAAAAAAAAAAAACATTACTATGTCAGGCCTTAAATTTTGCATTAATAAAGAAGGAATCATAGACTGAAAAGAAGTGGATTAGAATCAGTTTAAAGACTTTGTTCAAGAGTTACTTAGCTGGACATTTAATGGCAGTTTGTGAACTTGAACAGGCCATTAAAACCTCTTCTACTCCAGTTTTCTTGGCAATAAAATGGAATAACATCTGACCATATTACTACCCTACATAACTGCTGGGGAGACTGAAAAAAAGAATGAATTAGTGCTATTTAACTATTAAGTATTATTAACTCTTTAGACAGTCTTAAATGTACATTAAAAAAAAAAACAGTAGTTACACTTACCTCCTTCTTTCGGTTCTTCAACATATTCTGAAATTTGGACAACTCTTTCTCTTGTTCTCCTTTAATGCGTTTGGCTTCGTCTCGCAAGCGATTTGTGTGTTCTTGTTCTAGACGCTCAATAGTCTGTTTCTGCTGTTTTTCTAGATTCTCGATTTCTTGGTCATACTGTCGCTTCTTGCTCTGTAAAATGATGTAGCTCAAGGTCATTTAACTTTTTATTACTCATATTAACTCATTATACTGAAGAAAATACCTTCTCCTTTTTACTAAGAGCACGTGACTGGCATTTAAATTTAGTGCTGTGGTATGGACCCTTTGCCATACTGAACAAGTCAAATTCACTAAAATCTGTTGTAGAAATTTTTCAAAAAGATGAGCCTTTCATTTTTTTTCTAATACGGAAAATACTTTTTTCTATTATACAAGTATAGAATGTTCAAAAATTTTAGACAATCCAGAACATCCAGTTATTATGAAATACTAAAGTAAGGAAAATTTCAGTATTTATTCTACAAAATTTTTGATAAATCAAAGGTCTTATTTGAAGTTTATTTCAGTAACACACCATTACTTGTCATTTTCATTTTTCCTCATTAAGATTCTTAAATATCCTAGTTCATTGAAACAAATCTTTTAGAATTATAAATCTACTCTTTCAAAAACAAACAGTCCTGCTTATAAAATTCTTGAGTAATATTGAAATTTTAGATACAAATAGAGTTAAATATTTGTAAAGGGTGTTTTTTTCTAGAAAATTAAAAACAAAAACATTCTGGAAAATATGGGGGGAGGAAAATATACAGCTTTTATAAGGTTCTGAAAAAGCAGAATGTAAGTCCTGTAAAAATACTTGGTGAGAACAAAAGTTCATTATTTTCTTAGGAACTCAGTTATGATCCAACATATATAATTAGCAATGCCATACTTCACACAAAACGAGTCTTAGCACTTGAAATAAGAATAAAAGAACTATATTCAAATATGAACCCTATAATAGTTAAAACAATTTTTTCTCACCCACATTAGGCTGGATGTTCAACATAAGTTACTGAAACTTTTTATCACATTAATAATTCCTTTTCCAACTTTGGACACAGGTAAAAGTTTTAAGTCTTGGTGACAATGACCCTTGATGAGTCAGTACTAACTTCTCTAGCAGCTGTGAAAAGGGATGTGGAAGTTTAACTGTAGTAGCCAGAGAAGTTAATGAATTTTGTGAAAAATCCCCCAAGAAGTTCTAATACTCAGCTAGGTTTGAAGGCAACTGCTTTTGACTGGCTTAAAATCTTAGATTCTAAATCTGAGAGGTCAAACTGGAACAATAAAGTTATCCAGCAAGAGGCACACCTAAGAACTTTGTAAACCATCTACTTACTGGCCTCACTAGCATCATGATTCTAGGTTTTTATGACAGATTTTAATCAAAGAAAAATGAAGG
The DNA here is from genome assembly GCF_054392235.1 of Sus scrofa. Classification (NCBI taxonomy): domain Eukaryota; kingdom Metazoa; phylum Chordata; class Mammalia; order Artiodactyla; family Suidae; genus Sus; species Sus scrofa. The sequence goes on along the minus strand of NC_139396.1, from coordinate 137,617,870 downwards.
CACCCACCACGCTGTAAGTCAGGCAAATCCCCACCCCCCATACTGCCCCCTGCCCCTGCAAAAGACAGAGAGAGGGGAAAAAAAAGCATCCAGAATACCAAAGAGATAAAGACCAGAAATACGTCACAAAGCCAGAGAAACCTAGTCATCAAATAATAAGTTCTAAAATCCACCAGTGGTTTTGGGGCGGGGGGGGTTGTTTGTTTGTTTAGCACAAAACTTCATTATTAACAAAACGGTACAAAATTCCAGGACTTTACCATCATCTCTTGCTCAAAACGCCGGAAAATTTGTTCTCGCTGTTGTTGCAGTTTGCCATTGAGCTGCTGTTGGGCTCTTTGCTCTTCCTTTTGAAGAAATCTTAATTCCCGAAGTTCCTGACGTCTGGTAAAATTTAATGACAATGATAGAAGAAGATGGCAAAAATTATACCTCTGAAGCAATGCTTTAAAAGAAAAAACTTTAAATCATGCTGTTTCTCTACTCACCTAAGAAACCTCAATTCTTCAGTTTTGGAATCACTATCTGTAACTATTTTTGACGTTGTTACACTCACTTCTACACCATCGACAACAAATTTGCGTGTTTTCTTCAGTGTTTTCTTTTGTCTTCTTGTTTCCTGGGTGAGATTTTAGTTAGTTAGGCTTTATATGGGGAATATTAGAGAGAACATTATCTTCTTTTAAACAAAACAAAAAAATTGAATAGCCATGAAGACTACACATAAAAAGTATGAACAGAAAGCAATAAGACTCACCTACAGAAACAACTTATCATCTTATACTCCATCTGACTCTCACATGACTTTATAGATGAAATCAATTTTCACATGAAATTCAGCATTTTGATGATGCACATAATTTTTATGATACCACATCATAATTAGGCACAGGTGGTAATGAACAATTCACATAAATGAGTAATTAGTATAACTTTTACACGTTAATCATTGTTTTTTCTTTTTTCATCTTTTAGATTCTCAGATATCTCTGCTTTTCTGTTTCAGAACCACTCACAAAGCACTTAAAAATGAATTTCTGGAGCTCATTCCTTAAAGAATCTAAATCAACAGGTCTAAAGGTGGCTGAGGGAGTTCCCACTATGGTGTAGCAGAAATAAATCTGACTAGTATCCATGAGGATGCGGGTTTGATCCCTGGCCTCGCTCAGTGGGTTAAATGATCCAGGGTTGCTGTGAGCTGTGGTGTAGGCTGGCAGCTGTAGCTCCGATTGGACCCCTAGCCTGGGAACCTCCATATGCTGCAGGTATGGCCCTAAAAAGCTAAATAAATAAATAAAGGTGGCTGAGAATTTTACTTTGAAAAGGCTCCTAGATAACTTTTAAACACTGGCAGGAGTGGGATTCAAAATCCGTTTTATCAGCAATAGGCCTCCTTAATCTTAGGGCCAAGATGGATGTGTGATTTCAGAAGGAAAAGAGAATAATACAATGCTAATCTGAGGAAGAAAGGGATCAGGAAAAGCAACAGATATTTGAAACCTTCAACAGATATTTGAAACCAGAAAGACAGCACCTCTACTGCAGCCCCAAAGTACCAACTCTGCTTGTTAGCTATTGCCTAAAATTTTTTATCAAGACCAAACTCTTCATTCCTCAACTGGTATACAAATGCTTTCTAAAAGCAAAGAGAAATAACAGAAGTATAACACTGCTACAAATACATCTTGGTAAACAGAGAAGTACTAAGAGGAGATAATTACTTTGTTTTGATGGGGGAAAAGATTAGAAAGCAGAGGGAGCAAATGGGGAATGTGAAAATACTACACGCAAAATGCACCAGAATTTTTAAGTTTGCCTTTAGCACTTTCCAGCAACCCTTCTGCAACCTCTTAGTTCTACTCTCTAGGCTCCCAGCATCCTCACACTCCTCTCCCTAAGCCCAGGACTATAGCCACCCTATCCAGAGTTCCTCTAAAACTTAATGTGTGCTGCTCCCAAAATAGATCTACCTCCCTGTAACCTTCATGTTTTCCATTTCTTCAATGCCTACTAAAGTATCCACAATTAATATCACCTTAGTTCTCACAGAAGTATTTGTATTTTTTAGAAAGGCGATTAAGTCAAGTGAATGAACTTCGGATTAATGGAATTTCAGTCACTGAAATAAAATAAACCAAAAACTGAATACTGAAAACTGAAGACCACCTAGGCAATACATGCAATAATTTGGGGCAGATGGGCAGGCTGATCGGTCATGCCCTGGAGTCCCATCCCTTAGGTCAGTTTTCCTAGGTTGTTTCTGCTTTTCTGCTGTCAATCCAGAGTCTCAAAGTAGTCCACTGCTCCCCTGCATCAGAATTCCATGGGGCCCTTTGTTACAAATACTTTCTTTTTGACTCCCCTCCACACTTCTACACAGTTCTCCCTAGTAACTCTTGAACACACTAAGATTTGAGAATTATACTCTAACAGCTCCAGGGGTTCTGGGTTTTAGTGTTCAGTAGTGTTTTCTCCTGATGATTCTCACAGCAGTAGTGATGGCTATGACTGAAAAGAGCCAAGAGTGTTCATCTGCATGGCCAATGATAAACCAAGGGCTTTTTGCACCCTGAACATTCTTAAAAAGAGATCATTCTTTCAAGTCCTCAGTTATACCTAGATATGTGCAGCAGGAAAAGCCAACTTCCAATAAGCAACTGTATTATATTTATATCAAGTTGCAAAAATAGGTACGTACTACCAAAAAATTTAAAGATTACATCTGGAATCTCTGTGGTCTTTTGCTTGTTTCATTTTGTTTTTTAAACTGGTTGGCCTCATGGGCCTTAAGAATTTTATAGGGTTAATACTATACTGGTTTAGCACTGTTTTGTTTTCAGGACATCAGTTTCACATAAACTGTCAACTGCCAAAATGACAAAAACACAAACAAGGACCCATGGATACTTACTTGTAAAGATATTGATCCACTGTCTTTAGTTTTGCTTAGGAAGCTAGAGATGGATAAATTCAAGTCAATGCTGCTATTATCAGCAGTGGAACCAGTGCCTGAATCAGTATCATTTTCCTTTTGACTCTCAGATTCTGGTAATATGGTTTCAGTTTTTGATAAAGCACCTAATTCTCCTTTATTTTCTGCATCTTCAGGGTTGATATTAATACTGGGTACTGGGACAGGCTGAGGTTCACTGGGCTGGGAAGCGGCAGTAACTTGAGGTTCTGTTTTAATTGGCACTTCGCACGGAATTTCTTTTTGCTCTGTAGCTATCTGAGTGGTGGCTTTAGGAGCATCCTGAGTTTCATGTCCTAAAGCCTTTTGGTCAGTATCAGTCACTACACGTCTGACCTCTATTCCTTCAGTGCTACCAGATTCAGCAATCTCAACTTCAACTGTCCCAAGTTCCTCATTGGTCTCCACTATGTTCTCTGAACTGCAGATTAATTGTTCCTCATCTTTACCTTCTACAGATTTTTGATCTATCTCGTTACTTTCAACTATTTCTATAATAGGACCTTCCTCAGCACCACCAGCCTCAGGACTCTCTGTGGGCTTGCTCACTAATTTCTCACCTACTTCATCCACTTCTTTCCCATCATTACTCTGAGCATCCTCAGCACGGTTTTCAGTTGCCTCCTGAACAACATTCGCTGCCTCATTTGTTCCTATCACTTTGCTTATATCACTGATCACATCTTTTTCAGTTTTGTCATCTCTTCCCAATTTCTCTTGGGTGTCTTCCTTTGTAAACTCGACTTCATTCTCAAGGGCCTGAATATCTGCCTCTTTTTCTCCAGTCTCCTGAGAAACTAAATCCATTGTTTGAATAGTAGCATCTTCAATTTCTTCAGATTTTATAACTTTATTCTCAAATATCTGTTGCTTTTCCTGATCCCTTTCTTCCTCAGGTTTCAGATTCTGTTCAATGTTTGTTTCTGAAGTTATCATTATATTATTTTCTTTTCCTTCACTGACTGAATTAATGTCCACTGTTTCATGGTCTTCGGTGTCAGGTAGATTTTCAAGCTTGGGTCTCTTCTCCTCTCTTCCATTTTCCTCGATTATTATTGCTCTGTTATGGAGTTCAGCCATAGCTTCTAAATGAGCATCATTAGCATGCTCATTAATATCTGCCACAGGTTCACTGGTGGTGGGTTTTTCAATGAGAACTTTACTGTTAAATTTATCTTCAGAAGTATTACGTTCTGTCTTCTCGGAGACAGATTCCAAAATACAAGCATTCTGCGAAAGCTTATCTTCTTCAGAGCTGGCAATACTAAGGTCAGAGGAGGCACGCTTACTTGCAGGTATTGGCTAAAAAAGATTTTTTACAGTTTTAGTGTTAAAACTAATTTCAACATGTGACCAAAATAATGTTTCATATATATATGATGATTTAATTAATATAATGATTTAATATCTTTACATAGTAAAATTTGATGAAATTATAGAAATAAAGAATTGACAAATCTTCACATAATAAACATGACAAAAATGGGTAGCAAAAAGCAAATCTGCTATTAATCTTCACCTCTAAAATTAAAGGTTTTTTATTTGTTAGCAGTAAATTTATTCATAGACATAGGCCTAATCGTATCTTAAAACTCAACTCTAAAAATTACCTACATGAAACTTCCTTTGTAAATACTGACCAGAGAATTTTCTGTTTCCTCATCATCATCATCCTCTTTGCCATCTTCAACTTCTTCTGTTACTTCAGCCTTTGCCTCTGCAATCAACTCCCGAATTGGTTTGTTGGAATCGACAGTAACAAAAGGATGCTGTTTGATCATTAAAAAGAGCATACTCAAATGCCTGCTTGTGAAGTAAGTTTCAAACATAAAAACACATTATTATGTGGTAAAAATATAAATACATGAGTAGGAAAAATACAGATAATTTCAGATGATATTACATCTGGGAAGGGAAGGAGGAGGAGGGAATTAAGCAAGAGTAGGGGCAGCCTGCAAACTGTATCTGCACCTTTAAGAACTTCAAAGAAATATATCAAAAATGTTAACACAGTACATCTGGGTGGTAGGTACATGTACTTTTCTGTATGTTTGAAAATTTCATAACCTAAAATTAAAATTAAAATTTAAAGCAAGTTTCAAGTACATTACTAATTCTTAAAAAGTAACAGTACATTTTATCTTGTATACAGGCTCAATTACAGAATTACGAAAAGCTTCAGAGTTCTGTTAAAAGTGCCTACAAACACCTGTTTCTTTGACATAGTTCTAACAATCTTAAGAAGACATTTTATTCACCTCTGTACACTCAGCACTTAGTGTGTGTCACAGACCAAGGCCTTCAAATGCAGGAGTAGGAAATGAGACAATATACGTTGTACAGAGAAAGACAATTTTTTTTTCCTGCTTTTTCCCCAAAATAAACAGATCAACCTAAAATACTGTAATGGAGAAGTTACACATTAACTCAACCTGGCAGTAACTTCCTCAAAACTTATCATTTATTTATCTACCTATACTACTATTTAACAAAATTTTATTTCAAATATTACAAACAAAATTATTCAATCACTTTAACAACATTTTTTAAAAGTTAGCAATATTTACTGAACATTTAGCCTCATTCTGAGAGACATTTATAAAAAAAATTAATTAGCTCATGGCTCCTGCCACTAAGGTGCTTCCTTTCTAGTAACTAAAGAGACAAAACAGAAGTAACTGACAACATGGAAATAACAAAACAAAATGAAAAGAACATAAACAATCAAAAAAGCATAGGAGGAGTTCCCATCGTGGCACAGCGGAAACAAATCCAACTAGGAACCATGAGACTGAGGGTTCAATCCCTGGCCTCGCTCAGTGGGTTACGGATCCAATATTGCTGTGAGCTGTGGTGTAGGTCACAGATGCGGCTTGGATCCCGAGTTGCTGTGGCTCTGGCTCTGGCCAGCAGCTGTGGCTCCGATTAGACCCCTAACCTGGGAATCTCCACATGTCGTGAGTACAGCCCTAAAAAGGAAAGAAAAAAGCAAAGGAAGAATGACTTATAAGCTAAATGCCTTTCAGTAGAGGCAGCGTGTTTGTAAAGCAAATGTTAATAACTATTGCAGTGTATCTTGAATTTGCAAAGAGGAACTCCAGGAAAAAGAGAGCACAGTGAATGAATGGGAAACTGTATTCTTCTTAAAGAGATGTTACAATTTTATGGTTTACCATTGTCATAATACCCTTATCTTACCTGTAGTAGCTGAGATGTATTCCACCTGGAATCCACATTCTTTTCCAAGCATTTCTTTAGAAAGTCCTTAAAATCTGAAGACCTTCAAAATAACATTTTAATAATGACATTCTATTTTATTTTCTTCTTGTTAAAATCAAAACTCTGATGAATTATGCTTAAGTTCCATTATGTGTGTAACAAATATTACTTCAATATAAGAAAACTAGTGAGATTATTACTATTTCATAAGTCATCCATCTATAAATACGACCTAGACATATACGTAAGTAGGTTCATGGTTTTAGTAACTGACATAAAGCCATATATTTGTAAATATGCTAAAACGCACAAAAATGTTTCCATTATATTAAACTCCACAAATATAGATCAACCACATATATGCCTCATTTTCCCACAGTACAGAAAATACCTTTTTCATGTAGAACTCAAATCACTGGTATTTTCTAATTTATGGGGAAAGTTAGTTATAAGAGTTTATATTATATGGTCCTTAAGTCTTGAAAATATACCAAAAATCCACTTTCTACTTCATATCATCTTTGTACCATGTACCTAAATTTAAACACCCCATAAAGGTGGAAGAATAAAGCATCAAGTTTTGCTCTTAAAAAGCTTTATTCAAGAATATTTTACCATTTTGATGGTTGTGCTAATGTAGGGGGCTCAGATTTTGCTATTTTTAGCAGCACTCTCATTGGATTTAATTCATGATGAGGTGGCTCTATCTCAGCCATTTCTATTAGAGTGATACCCAGGGACCAAACATCAGCTTTGTAGTCATAGGGTCTGTCCTTAGATGTTTCACACATGACTACCTCAGGAGCCATCCTGTGAAGACAGAGAATTGAAAATTAAGATGTTTAACTTAAAGAACAGCAATTACAAACCACATAAAAGATAGGCAGTATAATCAATTATGTAGACACAATTAATGAGTAATAATAACTGCTAACATAACTAATGCTGCAAATCCACAAAACTAAATACATACCAATAGGGTGTGCCAATAAAGGAATCTCTTCTTTGGATTGTCCTTGTGTTTTTAGCTGATACTCCAAAATCCGCTTGAAATAAATAATCATACAAAAATATTACTAATAGTTTTTAGGCAAGGTTCACAGTATTCAACATAAGGGGAAAGCACATGAAGTCTTAATAAGGTCACTCTTATTAAAGGGTAAGCAAAATGAAAGAGAAATAACTTCTCTATCATCCTAATCTTGACCAATCTCTTTCTACCACAACCACGCCGCCCACTCAAAAAAACTGCCAAAGGAAAGTTTCCATCATTAATACACTTAATACCACCACCTTTACATATCGTCAGATCACAAATTTTTCAGAATTGAAAAAAAATAGTAACTTCAAAATAGACCAGTCTATCCACTTCAGAACAAATGCAACTAGTGCAACATATTACAATTAAAGGACATTTTTTCCATATTGTAAAAAACAGAAACTATATCAAAGTACCTTTATGATATCAAATGTCTTGCTAACCTCTTCATAAAATTACATTACGAAGGAACAAAATTAGGAATGATATTTTATGATTTAAATTATAGTGCATAGCTAAAGCAGAAATTATCACAAGCTTGTAAATTAACTATACTTCAATAAAACTTAATAAATAAATTACAGGACACAGCAACGTTATCACTTTATCAGTTGTTAACCCTACCTTTTTAGCTTAGGGCTCAGACAACCATTAATAGCAACATAAAATTGTTATTGCTGCATAAATACCTCATGCCATATATATTTAAACTTTAAAGTTTCAGGCCACAATTCTCAAAACTGAATAAATACCAAAAATTCAGTATTTAATGCTCATGCCCCAAGCACTGTCACACAATATACATGCAATAAATGGCAGCTACGTTACTAACCATATGCGTAATTTTAACCTTTGTGATATTTTGTTTGCAGAACTCTGAAAACTTAGGAAATACTGCCGTGCATTCTAATTATGTCCATCACATACTGCTTTCTTTTCTTTTTCTGACCACGTAGTTCTCCTGCTTAAAATATCTTAGCAGGTACCTACTGCCTGCAGAATGAAGTTTAAGCTTCCTAATATGGTATATTGAAGTCTTTTGTTACATTAGATATTTCATTAATGTTTTATAATTAAATTAATAAATAAGCAAATAGAACATACGATACTTGGAAGATATATTTACAAAAAGTATAACATAAATAGATGTTTTCAAGACTCTCCATCCCTATTACCCCCTACTTCCTCAACTTACAACTTCTCATGTTTCTGCAGGAAGGGAATAAGACAACAATATGAAATTCCTACCAGAATAGGTTTTCTAAAAATCAGGTAGCGTCAACACAGTACTTATTCTAGTGTTTTCCTAGAATCTATTAACAGTCTATTCTTTTTAACTTTTTTCCCCTCAGAACATGACAAAGAAAGGAAGTCTAGAAACAGGCCTAAACCACAAAATCCACTGTCAACATTCATACCTCTCTAAGCACTCTTATGAGCAGGACGTAAACTAAGGAGGGACAGAATGGCATCTTCAGGGAGTTCCCATCGTGGCGCAGTGGTTAATGAATCCGACTAGGAACCATGAGGTTGCGGGTTCGGTCCCTGCCCTTGCTCAGTGGGTTAACGATCCGGCGTTGCCGTGAGCTGTGGTGTATTTCGCAGACGTGGCTCGGATCCCCGTTGCTGTGGCTCTGGTGTAGGCCGGAGACTACAGCTCCGATTAGACCCCTAGCCTGGGAACCTCCATATGCCGCGGGAGCGGCCCAAAGAAGTAGCAAAAAAAGACAAAAAAAAAAGAATGGCATCTTCACTTTTGTGGAAAGGCTAAGTTAAAGTCATCATGTGCTTTATAGTTCTACTGATAATCATGAGGCATATATACACTGGTCTGTTAAAAGAGCATTTTACAAACTTATTTTACATACTTGCAACAATGTGATCTGATAAGATCACAAAAATTTGGTCACTGCAACATATTATATACAGTTCTATAAGTGATATGGTTCTATATATCTGTGTTCAGTTAAAAGGGTGTCACAGAAAGGGAAGGTTCTCTGTATTTATAAACTAACGAAACAGACCTCAATTACTTTAAATGTCAACCAACTTAAAACTATTCTGGTTTCCCTAAATCTTCAAGAATATATTTATTTTTAACAGAATGCATTATTTTACATAAAAGTATACTGGCATATTCCAGTAAGATTTTAGCACACTTACAGAAAAACATACACTAAAAATGGATCAACATGATAACATACTATTCCAAAATGAGCTATAAGACTTTAAAAAATGATGTAAGACATAAAAGAGTAACATAAGTCAGAATTTTAAACTCATAAATGACAACTCATGGGAAAATTAGAGATAAAACATCATTTTATAAACAGGCTAAACTAGAAGGAAAAAAGAGCAAATAAACACAACAGATTCACATCCGTTACCTCTTTACACTCATTAGGATGGCTATCATCAAAAATAAACTAAATAAAATAGAAAGTGCTAATAAGGAGGTAGAAAAATTGGAACCCTTGTACATTGCTGTGGAAATGTAAAATGGTGCAGCCACTATAGAAAATGGTATGGTGACCCCTCAAAAAATTAAACACAGAATTACCATATGATCCAGCCATTCCACTTGTAGGTGGATATATACCCAAAAGAACGGAAAGCAGGGACCCAAACAGATGCTATACACCCATGTTCATAGCAGCATTATTCACAACAGCCAAAGGTGGAAAGAACCAAAGTATCCATCAATGGATAAATAAAATGTGGTATATACATATAACAAAGTATCATTCAGCCTTAAAGAGGAAGAAAATTAACACATGCTACAACATGGACCTTAAATACGTTACGCTAAGAAAAATAAGGCAATCACAAAAAGGCAAATGTTAGAGGATTCCACTTATATGAGGCACCTATAGTAGTCAAATTCACAGAGAAAGAAAGTAGAATGGTGACTGCCAAGGGCTGGGGGAAGGAGGAAATGCGGAGTTAGTATAGTACAAAGTTTCAGTTGAGGAAAATGAAAAAAGTTCTGGAGATGGATAGTGGTTATGGTTGTACAACGTGAATACACTTAATGCCACAGAACTATACTCTTAAAAATGGTTAAGACAGTTGGAGTTCCCGTTGTGGCTCAGCGGTTAACAAATCCGACTAGGAACCATGAGGTTTCAGGTTCAATCACTGGCCTCGCTCAGCGGGTTAAGGATCCAGCATTGCCGTGAGCTGTGGTGTAGGTCGCAGACACGGCTCGGATCCTGCGTTACTGTGGCTGTGGTATAGGCCAGTGACTACAGCTCTGATTAGACCCCTAGCCTGGGAACCTCCATATGCCGTGGGAGCAGCCCTAGAAAAGGTAAAAAGACACACACAAAAAAAGTTAAGATAGTAAATTTTGTTAGGTATACTTCATCACAATGAAAAAAAATGAAGAAAGATAAAAAGAACTTGATAGAAAGTTATAAATACTGATGATTGGCAAACCCAACAAACAGATAATAAAAGTCCCTAAAGAAGAAAGTCAATGCAAAGAAACAGAATACTCATATCTGTTATTACAGAAAATCTTCCTGGAGGTGGGGGGAATAAAAGTTTAGCCCTTTAAGAAAAGTTTTTTGGCATCTAGGCAAAAAGAGCATATGACTTGTAGGAGAAAGAAAATCAAATTATCTCAGACTTTTCAACAACACTTTATGACAGAAGGAAACGAAGTAACATAATGCAGATATTCAAAGAAAGAAATGTGTGCCAAGGATCTTCTATTCAGCAAAACTGACCTTTAAAATGTTAAGGGTAGAACTGTTATCATTACATAAGAACTTGGAGAGCCCTTCCAGAGAAATCTACCAGAGAATGAACTTCAGACAACCAACATACAAAGAGACGTCAACATAAGAAGTGGTGGTGAGCACAGAATATAGACATGAAAGTTTAAATAAGTAGTTACAGAATGTTCCAAATCCAAATCTATCATCCATGTCCCTGAAAACCAAGATTCTCAGGATAGAAGGAGATAGATGTAACACTGAAGACGCTAGGTTAAAAAATTTTTTAGGAGTGCCCACGTGGCTCAGTGGTTGACAAACTTGACTACTATCAATGAGGATGCAGGTTCGATCCCTGGCCTTGCTCAGTGGGTTAAAGATCCAGCATGGCTTTGGCTGTGGTGTAGGCCAGGAGCTATAGCTCAGATTAGACTCCAAGCCTGGGCTTTCATATGCTATGGGTGTGGCCCGAAAAAGACAAAAAAAAAAAATTTTTTTTAAATCTTTATCCTGAATTTGAATAGGAAATACACAGGAACTCATGAGAGTTCTGTCCTTTGAAAAGGCCTAGAATGAAAGCCAATCCAGAATATCTCTTACCCTTAAATTATGGTCTTAAAATACCATATCCTACTAAACAACTTCTTCAGGGCTTCCTGAAGAAATGGCTAATTACAAGTCTGAGGCAGGAAACACACAAGATGAGCCTGAAATATTTCAACCTAACAGATAACAAGGAAGCTACCAAAAACTACTAGAGTCATGTCAACAAGATAACAAGCCAACGTGAAGAGACTACCATTGATCAAGGTGGTACAAAAAGAGCTTTAATAAGGATTAAAAACTGTAATAATTTGAAACTTATAAAATACAATTAGATTTATGAATTAATAATGACATTTAAAAAACACTGGTCACCAACTAAGGATGCGAAATCAAATTTATTGTCTTTAAAACTAAATAAATAAAAGGAAAGAATCAAGCATTTTTCCTATCTTGTCTATATGAACTATAATCCTGAAAAACCAAAAAGACAAAAGGAAGTGTCTTCTTACATAAGTATTCCTAATTTTATAATGATGACAAATGAAAATAATGAAACAAATGATGAAAATTACATCAAAATCATTATTAAAAATAATAAATGAAAACAAAATGGGGAGTTCCCATCATGGCGCAGTGGAAACAAATCTTACTAGGAACCATGAAGTTGCAGGTTCGATCCCTGGCCTCGATCAGTGGGTTAAGGATCCCGCGTTGCTGTGAGCTGTGGTGTAGGTTGCAGATGCTGCTCGGATCTGGCATTGCTGTGGCTCTGGCGTAGGCCGGCAGCAACAGCTCTGATTAGACCCCTAGCCTGGGAACCTCCATATGCCCCAGGTGCAGCCCTAAAAAGACAAAGAAAAAAAAAAAAAAAAGGAAAAAAAAATGACAGAATTCATTTTGTCCCTCTATTCAACAGATCTAGGCATTAAGCATCAACAGCTGCTAACACCAAAAAAGAACGAAAAGCAGGTATTACATGCCTCCCAATAAAAGAATACAAAACCACCTATAGTCCTGAAAAAAAAAAAAAATCACACTTGAGACTGATGAAGCTTTTGGATTCATCTGCAAAGAGAGGGAAATACAGAGAGGAACTTACTGAAGTCATCATGAGTATATAATCAGCAAAATGCAAGATGAGAGAAACTCAAGAAATCCAACAGTCCAGATCCTACAAATCAGTACTTCTCAATCTTTTTTTCATCACGCTCTCAAGTTGCGTTTTCCAATATTTTTTCCTAATCCTCCCTCCCCTCATGAAATTTTAATGCCACAGATATACTATACATCTGTTTGTAAATATCTATGGGCTTTTGGAAGGTCACAACCATTGTAATACTAAAATCTTTTGTCTCCAAAGAACAAACTTTCTTTGACAAAGCATGCCATGAGAATGCATGTCGTAGATAAATATAAAGAGAAGAAAGGAATGGGGGGTGGGGATAACCCATAAAAGAGACAAAAGAAAAAGCAGGTTTTAAATATGGGCAAACCTAAACTCTTAACATCTAGAGATGAACACTGGGTAAAAGAGTCAAAAAGAAACACACAAGTGATTACTGTAAAAGTCAGGATATAGGGTACCTGTGGAGAACAGAGGGATAGTGATTGAGAGGGGGCACTTTGAGCTGCTAGGGTGCCTGACATAATTCTATTTCTTTACCTGGGTGGTGGTTACAAAGCTACCAAGTCACTAAGCTACACAACCGTTAGTGTGATTTTCTGTATCTATATTTCTCAATAAAAAGGTTAAAATTTAGTAGTATATCAAATTATATCTGTTTAGATGTCATGACAAAGTGAAGTGAAATGACTGTGATCAGTGGTATCAACAAGGCCTTTGAATATATTCTGACCTTTTACTATCCTTCTAAAATACACACATTTAGACTTCATCACCAGATTTTTTTTCTTAATTCGTATCTTGGTGATACTTAAAGAGGACTAAAGAGGACAAAGTCCCCTGTTTGTGTGTATGTGTGTGTGTGTGTGTATATATACATATGGGTGTGTATTTAATTTCCCATCTAAAACCCACATCTACTTCTCCTTATGAAATTCTTTCTTCCCTCAGTGTAAAAAACAAAATCAAAAATTCTAGTCCTTATATTTATTTCGGGCATCCTTTTCAGATCTAAGATTACTTTGTTAGTTTAGCCAAAATACCATATCTATAAAATAACTAAAACTAAACTAAAATAGAAAAAGAAAACCAACAGATACAAGTTTTGGAAATGAAAAAGTTAGAGGTTTTACATACTCATGTTCTAAGTGTATTGTAAGTATTAACTCTATACCCAAAAATTTAAGGGAAAAGTAATTAACCAGCCTTTGAAAAGCCTGTCTTTCTAAAAATAAAAATCCACCCTTTCTTACCTTTTAAAGTGTCTTTATATTAGGTGCCTATACTTGGGAATTCTAGGAATTATAAATAATTAATTATCCAAAGAAGTATTTTTAAAATTACCATGCAGTAATTCTCCATGTTTCATATATTTCAGTCATAATAAAACAATATTAAGTTACAGACAGACAGGGAAATCTCAGAGCACAAATTCAAATGTTTTATTCAAGGGAATAAACTTACCCAATTTAATATCTCCATCTAAGGTAAAAAGAATGTTGCCGGCCTTTAGATCTCTGTGGATGATTTTATTATCATGTAAATAGTTCAGAGCCTCTAAAGTCTGCTTACAAACTACTTGTATTTGGGACTCAGTTAATGGTCTCTCAAGCTCTGTAAAGAAAAGTAAACAATTATTTTTACAGTGAAACATAAGGGCAGGCTATATACTTTTAGCATCACTGTCAAGGATCAAATGTAGTGAATTTATTTTTTAAAAAACCAAGAATCGGGAGTTCCCATCATGGCTCAGAGGTTAACGAATCCGACTAGGAACCACGAGGTTGCAGGTTCAATCCCTGGCCTTGCTCAGTGGATTAAGGATCTGCTGTTGCCATGAGCTGTGGCGTAGGTAGAAGATGCGGCTCAGATCTGGCGCTGCTGTGGCTGTGGCGTACGCTGGCGGCTATGACTCCAATTCGACCCCTAGCCTGGGAACCTCCACATGCCACAGGAGCGGCCCAAGAAATGGCAAAAAGACAAAAACAAAAACAAAAACAAAAAACTAAGTATCAGGGAGTTTCTGTTGTGGTGCAGTGGAAATGAATCTGACTAGGATCCACGAGGTGTCGGGTTTGATTCTCTGGCCTTGCTCAGTGGGTTAAGGATCCGGTGTTGCCATGAGCTCTAGTGTAGGTCACAGACATGGCGAGGATCTGGCATTGCTGTGGCTGTGGCGTCGGCCAACAGCTACAGCTCCGATTCGACCCCCAGCCTGGGAACCTCCACATGCTGCAGGTACAGCCTTAAAAAGCAAAAAAAAAAAAAAAACAAAAAAAAAAAAGTTAAGTATCTATAAAGACAATTTCTTGAAATTTCATTTTAGAACTTTATTACAATTAACCAAGCATATAAAAATTGGCTGATTTCTTAACTTACTGAATGTCACTCAACCATAAGATAAATATGTACAAACTTTTGAAATCCTATGGTTTTTTAAAAGCATAATTTAAGATATAAACATGAACAAAAAGGCACTTACCAAGCATCACAGCATCCACTGCTCCACCTGCACAAAATT
The DNA here is from genome assembly GCF_054392235.1 of Sus scrofa. Taxonomy (NCBI): domain Eukaryota; kingdom Metazoa; phylum Chordata; class Mammalia; order Artiodactyla; family Suidae; genus Sus; species Sus scrofa. Next base: position 137,602,732 of record NC_139396.1, on the reverse strand, counting down.
CAATGAGGATCTGCAGGCAAATACAAAAGCACATGTCTAACATGACATTTTTTCTTCAATTTAGCAAAAATGATAAAGGAATAAGTATCAAATAACCTAGGTTCAGAAACAATATTATGCTAACCATAAAGATTTTCTTTGTCAAAAGTTATGAGTCTTAACAATACACATTTGAGAAAGCAGAAATGAACACACTGTAGAACTATATCCATTTTTGTTAATCACCAAATTTTTTAGTGTCCTTGCTTCTCTAAAATTACCAGTACAGAATTTTTATTCAGGACAGCATTATAGTGTTCTGGTTGTGGCGCAGCAGAAACGAATCCAACCAGTATCCATGAGGATACAGGTTCGATCCCTAGCCTCGCCCAGTGAGTCGGGGATCCAGAGCTGCTGTGAGCTGTGGTGTAGATCGGCAGCTATAGCTCCCATTTGACCCCTAGCCTGGGAACTTCCATATGCTGTGAGTGTGGCCCTAAAGAGCAAAAAAAAAAAGACAGTATTATATACCCATTTCATCACCACTGAAAGATTTCATTATTCTCCTTTTTAAGGTAACTATTGTAGATTAAGTAAGCATATTTTTTAACTTTACTAGTAGAAATAAACCCAGAAAATAGAGAGACTGCTTTTAGTTAAAAAACAATAATAATAATACGGAAAAAACACACAAAAAGTTTCAAATCCTAGCTCAATTATCACTTCCTAATGAAATGCATTCCAAGACCTCCCTGGGACATACCACCATGCACCTTTCCTTCTTAACCTTTATCACAGTTGTAATTTTATATTCATCATGATTCTGTGATTAACACATCTATCTCCCCCACTAGACTGTCCCTCATGGTGGTCAAACTTTTTATTTTGCAATAATCTCAAGTAAAGATCTTATCTATTTATTAAATTGTCTATGAATTCATTTTCATTACAATCTCTGGAAACATTCTATTAGACTCCTGAACAATTGTATTAGAAGACAACACACTAATAATAACTGTATTTTTTTAATTGCATATCTTAACAAACTGTGTAGCTTCAAGCTTTTTTTTCCCTCTATAAAACAACAATTTTTATTTTTTATAGGAGCTTGCCAATTATAAATTGTTTTCAAATTCATTATATCTTCTGAAAAATAATTTGGGAGATAGGTCATTACTCATCACATAGATGAGTGAACAGAATCATAACGGTTAACTGACTTATTCAAGCTCCTGCCTACATCACCAAAATAAAAACTAAAGGCCTTTGATTCCCAATCAGATACAGCTCGTACTATCTACTCTTCTTTCATAACATTTTGCTTCTTTCTTCAAGGAAAAAAAACAAAATTGTTTCAAAAAGTCTCCTGATTAAATTAGTGTTGGTACAGAGCAGGTGACTGACTGGTTATTACCATAAATATTAACATTTTATTTATATGTCTAATTGTAAATAATATTTTCTAAAAATGAGTAAAATTTTTACATACAGACTTAGCAATTACATCATCCACTAAAGTGAGCTTAATAATATATAAGATGAATATTTAACATTCTTGGTAAGCATTTTAAAATTTACTACATGATTTACCAAAAGTTTAGGGTAAGAAATTATAAACAATTTCCAGGGAAAAAAAAAAAAAAACTTTAAAAATATTTAAAGTAGGAGTTCCCGTCGCGGCTCAGTGGTTAACGAATCCGACTAGGAACCATGAGGTTGCAGATTCCATCTGTGGCCTTGCTCAGTGGGTTAAGGATCCAGCGTTGCCATGAGCTGTGGTGTATTTCGCGGACGTGGCTCGGATCCCCGTTGCTGTGGCTCTGGCATAGGCCGGTGGCTACATCTCCGATTCGACCCCCAGCCTTGGAACCTCCATATGCCGCAAGAGCAGCCCTTGAAATGGCAAAAAAAGGACTATCTATGTATCTATCTATCTATCTATCTATCTATATATATATTTAAAGTAAATAAGTAAATGCGGAGTTCATGTCGTAGCTCAGTAGTTAATGAACCTGACTAGCATCCATGAGGACGCAGGTTCAATCCCTGGCCTCCCTCTGTTAAGGATCTGGCATTGCTGTGAGCTGTGGTGTAGGTCACAGATGCAGCTCAGATCCTGTGTTGCTATGGCTCTGGCATCGGCCAGCGGCTACAGCTCCGATTTGACCCCTAGTCTGGGAACCTCCATATGCCGCCGGTGTGGCCCTAAAAAGACAAAAAGACATAACATAACATAAGTAAATGCTTAAATTTAAATTAAAACCAAGAAAGGCCATCTAATTACATTATTTAGGAAATGTAATATTCTTAACCAAATTTCTACTTTTGGGTCCGTTGTCAAACAATCATGAAATATGGTACAATTTGAAATACACATCTAAACATCTGTTGAAGCTAAGGATAATAATTATGTTCTCAATGACCCTCTCAGCTGATGAATTGTCATTCAAGCAACATAAGTAACCAAAGAGAAAAGATAATACATAAAATAGGCCTATTCAACTTAAAAACCTCTATCCCTATAGATCAACAGAAAATACTTACCCAAAGATTGTTCTCATAATAGAAGGCATCTAGAAGCTTGACTATATTGGGGTGATCACAAGATGCTAATATGTCAATTTCAACCATGTAATCTTCAAGTTCTTCTTCAGATTTGGTGTCAATCACCTTTGCAGCAGCTAAAACATTGGTCTCTTTATTCTGGGCCTAAAAATGAAAGTATCAGAAATGTCACACTTATAATGCCTACTTGCTTTTCAAATTTTATTAGTTTCTTTAATAAACTTTTTTTAGATTAGTTTTAGGTTCACAGCAAACCTGAGCAGAAAGTACAGAGAGTTCCCATTTACTCCTCTCCCCTACATATGCACAGCCTTCCCCACTATCAACATTCTGCACCAGAGTGGTACATTTGTTACAAGTGATGACCCTGCAAAGCACGTCATTATTACCCAAAGTCCTTTGTTTACAGGATTCACTCTTGGTGTGTGTTCTGTGGGTTTGGACAAATGTATGACTTTTATCCACCATTATAATATATCGCTGCCTTAACTATGTCTATTTATCCCTCTTACCTTCCCAACCCATGACCACCACTGATCTTTTTACTGTTTCCACACAGTATGTTTTCATACAATATGAATATTGACTCCTTTCCCTTAGTCACTTGCATTTAAGATTCCTCCACGTCTCTTCATGGTTTGATAGCTAATTTCTTTTTAGTGCTAAAGAAGAGTCAATTATAGATGTGACCGTTTGTTTATCCATTCACCTACTGAAAGCATCTTGGTTGTTTCCAAGTTTTAGAAATCATGAATAAAACTGTTATAAACATCTGTGTGCAGGTTTTCCTGTGGACATAAGTCTCCAACTCCTTAAGTACCAAAGAGCAGAATTACTGGATCACTGACTAAGAGGACGTTTAGTTTTGCAAGAAACTACCAAATTGTCTCTCAAAGTGACTAGACTATTTTTCATCCCCAATAGCAGTAAATGAGAGTTCCTGTTGCTCCACTTCCTTGCCAGCACTTGGTGCTAGTGGAGATTTTTCCCATTCTATTGAGTGTGTATGGGTACCTCCTTGTTTAGTCTGCAACTCCTTAATGACATAAGATGTTGAGCATCTTTTCATACGTTTATTGGCCATGAGAATATCTTCTCTGTTGAGGTGTTCAAATCTTCTGCTCATTTTAAAATCAGATTGTTGGTTTTCTAATTGTTGAACTTTAAGAATTTTTCATATATTTCGAATAGCCATCTTTTGTCAGATATGTCTTTTGCAAATATCTTCTCCCAGCCAGTGGCTTGTCTTCTCATTCTCTTAACATACTGATTTTTAAAAGATAGCCTAAACATAAATATTAACTGACACATGCTATTCACTGTGCTAAGTGCTTTATATACAGAAAGAATACTTTCAAATCCCAGGTTCCACTGGGTCAAGCTGTTACAGTTCAAATTCTGATTCTGCCACTTATTAACTGTGTTGCTTGGGCAGCTTACAAAATTCCTCTCTTAGTTTTGGTTTCCTGATCAGTAAAATGTACTTACATCTCACCAGTTTGGGAGAATTAAGATAATAAACATTTGCCAAGTTAAAAAATATATACATGCGTATTTTTATGTTATATTTTATATTAAACAAAAGTTTTATATATATAAACATTTAGTACAATGCCTGCCATATATAGCAAAAAGGATTTAAAAATGTTAGCTGGAATTATTACTATTATTATTTACCCTCAAAATGACCCCATGGACATATTAGCATCCCTACTTTAACAAAGGAGCATGAATAAGCTTAAGAGAAATTAAAAGGCTTCTCCAAGGTTACATAGCTAGTAAGAAGCAGAATCAGGATTCAAATCCAGGCTGTCTCCAAAGTTCTTTCTTTATCTCGATCATTACCCTTTTCATTTTCCCTATACTTCCATCAGTTTAATTATTTTTCAGTGTTTTTAGTACTTTAACTTTTCTATTTTCTTTAATTAATTTCTCACCTCCATTTATTACAAATGAAAGGTTTCCAAATATGCGATAGAAGCCAAGATCTTTTTTTTAAGATAGGAATCAAATCTCAAAATACTAATTAAGTTTTAAAAGATACTTCAGTATTACATATGTTATCATCACTTCAGCAATTCTATCACCTTAAAAAAAAAAACTTTTTAAAAGATAGCAATAAGTGGAGTTCCCACTGTGACTCAGCAGGTTAAGGACCCTATGTCTCTGTGAGGATGCAGGTTCAATCCCTGGCCTCACTCAGCGGGTTAAGGATCCAGTGTTGCCGAGGCCATAGTGCAGGCCGCAGTTGCAGCTTCAGTTCAACCCAGGGCCCAGGAACTTCCATACGTCACAGGTGTGACCATTAAAAAATAATAATAATAAATAAACAAAAGCTGGTAATATGTGTTTCAATAAATAAATGTCCACATTTCATTTTAAATAATATATAAGGAGATAAGTTTACAAAATAAAATATGCAAGCATAAAAATATTTGTCAAAGCTCTATTTATAATAAACTTAGCCTAAATGTCCACTAATAGGAACCTACTTAAATCATTCAGTACACAATGGAAAATTATGCAGCCATTAATGCTAACTAATTAATCGATTAATATGTCTTACGATGGAAGAAAAGCCACAACACATTACTGAATGGGGGAAAAAAAACAACTTACTAAGCATGAAAGGTATGCAATTTTACAAACACTACACATCCATCTTCACATATGGATACCAACATAAGAAATATCTGGAAAGACATCAATGAGGATGGCAGAGTTTCAGATGTGTTTGACTTTTTCTATATTTTTCATATTGTTTAAACTTTTTGATGGACAGGTATTATTTTTATAGAAACAATAAGGTACTAAAAAATCAGCAGATGGGATATTTCTTTGGGATCTATTATCTAACCTTTGAGATAATGAGGAGAGATGGGAGTTCCCATCTTGGCGCAGTGGAAACGAATCCAACTAGGAACCATGAGGTTGTGGGTTTGATTCCCGGCCTCACTCAGTGGGTTAAAGATCTGGCGTTGCTGTGAGCTGTGGTGTAGTTCGTAGACGTGGCTTGGATCTGGCGTTGCTGTGGCTGTGGCACAGGCTGGCAGCAACAGCTCCAAATAGACCCTTAGCCTGGAAACCTCCATATGCCGTTGGGAGTGGCCCTCAAAAGACCAAAAAAAAAAAGAAAGACGAACAAACCAGGTAACGGCCTATATATGGGAATTCTCCTAAGCAGATTACTGCTACATTTTACTGCCTGAAGTAAAAACAGAGCTAAAAATACCAATTACTAACAAAGTAACCCTAATGTTTACGATTCAGAGAATTTGCATGGACAAAAAGATATCTATATACAGTCATCACTACCACTCTAGAGGAATATTCTAATCTATCGTATTTTAACAAATCTAGGATGACTTTTAATTATCTTATGTTCCACTAAGGAAGAAAAACTGCCAATTAAACTATGACAGCACTTATCATTTAGAATTTTCGCATTATTCCTTTTAAAGAGCTCTTCTGGACATATTTAGACAAAAAAAATGTTATTGTATATGTATTATCCTTTCAGACATGAAAAATCAAACATTTCCTCATATTTAAGTTTGACTCTTCTGAGTCACTTTTTTTCACTCAAGAGTTATCTAATATCTGTGTTTTTACAAACACATGATATTCTCTGGCCACGAAAACTTTTGGTGAGGAGTTTCCATTGTGGTGTAGCAGAAACGAATCTGACTATTATCCGTGAGGATGCAGGTTCGATCCCTGGCCTTGCTCAGTGGGTTAAAGATCCAGTGTTGCCAGTGAGCTGTGGTGTAGGTTGCAGACATGGCTCAGATCCCATGTTGCTATGGCTGTGGCATAGGCCAGCAGCTGTAGCTCTGATTCAGTCCCTAGACTAGAAACTCCCATATGCCACGGGGGCGGCCCTAAAAAGTGCACAAATAAAAAAAAAAATTTGGTGATGCAGCACTTCTTCTGTGGGACTAAGGTGCTGCTCTACTACTCTTTCCAAAATTTTGAGGCCACTGCCTCCTATTTGAGGCCACTGCCTCTATAATGCTGAGACTGTCTTGATCCTACCACAGGTGCTAAAATAAGCTTTTAGATGACAACCAGGACTCACATTCTTTCTTCAAAACATTCCCAAATGGTTTACTGATTGAAATATCAAGGGGTTGCAACTGTACAACACCAGAGGTACAACTACATTCAAATGCACAGGTAATGACAGATATATCACAACTGCCACCTGGCCAACAATAATACTAAGGCATCAATCAAGAAACTGGGACATAGCCCAATTTCAAAGATGTTAAAAAGTTAAAAGTCTGTCATAAGTGGTGAAAACTGCATTAAATTTCTCTCTCTAAGAAACACTCTCTCAACACTACAGTTGAGCCAATAATAAATAGAACTCACCCTCCAGTGGAAATAAGTCAGTGAGAAATAAGCTCTGCTCTCATCATTTTAATGTAACACTTTGGAAAGAAAGAGAGCAGAGGAACTGTTCCTGAAGAGAAACGCTATAAAATACAAGCCCTGTTAAGAGACCAAGGATATTATGAGTAGAGTTAAAAGTCATCCTGCTTGTACATGCCTCCACTGATATCCTGGGAGACTTTACAGATGTGTCTTACTTGTGAATAGAATGGCATAAAGGGGGGGAAATAACTACTACTAGATAATCTCTAAAGTGCTTTGTAGTAACAAATTTCATTATTCCACTGCCCTGAATATACTCATTAAACCAACAGTGCCATTTGGTTTACTATAAATAACAAGTAAAATTTACAGGAGAAAATACAGTGCTTCTTACATTATTTCTTGAAAATAATTTGATTCCTCATCAGGATCTGATTCTAGAAAATTCTAAAATCAAAACATTGATAAGGATGTAAAACTATACTTTAAACAAACATAATGCAAATAAAGTGTTAAAAAGAAAGTCTATCTACTACCTAAAAGCATGAAAATTCTTCATGTAAAGACATAATCATAACTAAGCAAATGCTAATCAAAAAGAAGGAAATAACAAAAACTCAGATTTAATTTAAAGATATAACTTCTGGTGATAAAAAAATTTTCAGAGATCATTCATTATCACTAAAAATCACTATGTTTATGTCTACATAAATCACAGGACCCAAGGAAAGAGACTGGAATTACTAAAACTCAGAAGTTTGGAAGAAAGATTCTGCAAGCTGAACTTCAGCTCCCTGAGGAAAGAGTGCTACTCAGCTGCTGCCAGGTCTCTGAACCAAGAGGGCTCTTGTGGGAGTAGGGTGCCTTGTGAGGAAATGGGGGCTGGCCAACTAGAGCTGCTGTTGGGTTATGAGGATCTTAGCTCTGTGAGTGTTGGGAAAACTATAAACTGGACTCGACTACTATTGCTGGGGTGAAGAATTTCCACTAGGATGATGATCAGAGTAACAGGAAAGCAGACAAGGGGCCCAGAGGAAACAAAGAGAAAGTATAGGCTCTTTCATCATCCTCTTTACAGCCTCCCTCTAGTGCTCTGTACTTCTGAAACCTAAAAGTGAACAGCTGACAAGGCAGAAATATGATTTGCAAAAATCTTAGAACAGCGTCACAAAGCAGAACCACAGAAGGGAGTGTTTGGAGCTGAAAGACAATAACTTAATAACTGGCTTAATCCTAAAACAATGAGGATTATAGATGGGAGAACTAAGGCACAGAGTGGTATTAAATATTTTGGCTAGTAAATATTCAAAGTTAGAAAGAGCAGTTAAGTGAAGGGGAAAAAAAAGGAACAGCACTTGAGAAAGCAGATAGTTTTAGACTTCAGATATTGTTGATGTTTTACATTATATGCTAATTCTGATGACAAGATTTTTCTAAGAATGAGTGTGAATATTAAATAAGAATAAAAGTATTCAACATCACTTAGCAAAGATATACAGCTGGTTTCCATTATTTATGCTAGTTATGTTCTATAAAGTCAATGTAAACCTTGAATTCTTGAATTAGTAAATACTGAACCACTGCTCCCAGAAGGAATACACACACACACCCCTTACACAGATTATAATCTTAAATCTCAGAAACAACTCATCATGGTAGATTCTATTTTCTTTGTTTTACAAAAGAGAAAATGAGAGTCAGAAACATTGGATGACTTGCTTGAAGCTGCCCCGTAACAGGTGCCAGAGCTGGGATTCAAACCCCACTCAACGTGTCCCAAAGCAGGAGCTTCTTACACTACACTATACTACCCTCTACTGTCTCCATCCTCTGGACATCTCTGTATCAGAGCTGAAACAAAGAAGACAAAGCATCAGCTAGTTCCAGCTCAGCTGGGAATATGTGCAGCTAGGGACTCGCATTTTAAAAAGCTTTGCACATGAACACAAATGTGAAAGCATTAAATGTATAGATTTGGAGCTACAAATAAATTTTAGCAAGTGGAAAAATATGCAAATGTGGAATTTGCAAATAACAAGAATCACTTATACATACTCCTTGCATTGTGTCCGGAAAATATTATAGAATTTTTTGGGGGGAGTGGGGGCATGCCTGCAGCAAACAGAAATTCCTAGGCCAGGAGTTCCTGTCGTGGCTCAGTGGTTAATGAACTCAACCAGCATCCATAAGGACACAGGTTTGATCCCTGGCTTCACTCAATGGGTTAAGGATCTGGCAAGATATAGGTATAGGTTGCAGACACGGTTCGGACCTGATGTTGCTGTGGCTGTGGTGCAAGCCAGTGGCTACAGCTCCAGCTCAACCCTAGCCTGGGAACCTCCATATGCCGCAGGTTCAACCCTTTTAAAAAAAGACAAAAAAAAAAAAAAAAAAAAAGAAAGAAAGAAATTCTTAGGCCAGGAATCAAACCTGTGCCACATCAGTGACCCAAGTTACAGCAGTGACAACACTGGATCCTTAACCCACTAAGCCACAGGGGAGCTCCCAGAAATTCATTTTTTTTAAAGCATTTTGGGAGTTTCTGTTGTAGCTAGTGGGTTAAGGACCCAACGTTGTCTCTGTGAGGATGCAGGTTCAACCCCTGGCCTCACTCAGTGGGTTAAGGATCTGGCATTACCAGCAAAGGATGCAGATACAGCCTGGATCAGGTGCTGCCTTGGCTGTGGCTTAGGCCACAGCTACAGGTCCAATGAGACCCCTAACCTGGGAACTTCCATATGCCACAGGTGCAGCGATAAAAAGAAGGCAAAAAAAAAAAAAAAAAAAAACGCATTTTCATGTCATTTCCTAATTCTGCAAAAGAGGGGAATATACTTTATGTTTTCTTTACATACTCAAACACTATTTCTTTATATTATTCTGGATATTGCAATCTTAGTTACTGGTCACTCAAGATACCAGGAACAAAATGTCAATAATAAGTAAATGTTGGCTAAATCTACAGTTTTCCATTATGTTTTACCAATATTTAGATCACACAGTTTTCCCACTTATTTCAAGGATTTGCTGACTCTGAGCAGCATGAATAAACCAACATTTTTTACAACTGTATGATAGATAACTGTATAAATATGCATAGATTGCATAGCTGAAAAGATGACAAAATGAGAACACAAAAAGACAATATTAAAAAAATTAAAAATAAGACAAAGATACTACTTCTGGAAATTAATTCAAGAAAAATAAAGGCTTCTAAATGGTAAGGAAGGTCACTGCCACACAAACATTCTCAACCTTAAGTTATAAAAGTAAAGGGCCAAAAAGTGTGCTGTCAAGGTAAGGAAATCAACACAAATACTAAAATTTTTACAAAGAAGGAAAAAAGAAAAGCCAGCATGTTAAAGCTATTTTTACAGTCAAAGTTTCTCTTACTTCTTTTAAAACATAAATGTATACATGTTAGAATTTGGACTTCATGCGGTATTGAGTACAAAGCATAATGCAGTATTTAATAAATGCCAAATAACTTCAGCAGCATAATGTACAAATAGTTGCCTGATCTGAAAGGAGACTTTCTCCTTTCATAGAAAAAGACAGAAAGAAATGAATGAATATATATAGAGAGATATAAATATGGAAAGGAGAACTATTAAGTGAAATAAAGCAATGTGCAGAATTGTATTAAAAGGATGACCTCTTGCTTTCTTATTTTGAAAAATATAAACCTATAGAAAAGTTGAGTGAACAGAACAGTGAACAAACACCCTTCAACCAGTCATCAATTGTTAACATTTGTCACATTTACTTTTCTCACTCTCACACACACAAGCATCCATATACATATAGTTTCCATACAGATATGTACACATAAAAACACATGCATTTAACAATACCACCTGCAAGTCACCTGCACTTCACTCCCCAAAACTTCAGAATGTGTCTTCTACATAACCACAATATAATTAACACACCCAAGAAATTTAACATTGATATAATATCTAATACACTCCATATTTAAATTTCCTCAAATATCTTTTAAAAAAAAATCCCTTATTGCTTACATTTTTAAAAGTCTAAACCACTGATTTGTAGACTGTCCCATGGTCTAGATTTGTCAATTATTTCCTCATTATTAGATTCAGGTTAAATGTCTTTGACAAGAATACTATATTAGATTATATACTTTCCACTGAATTTTATCAGAAAACACACTTTTTCCTACTAATTAACCCTAAGTTTGATAACTTGATTAATATAGTATCCATCAGGAGTTCCCTGGCAGCCTAGTAATTAAGGACTCAGCGTTGTCACTCAGGTTCAATCCCTGGCCTGGAAACTTCCACATGCTGTGGATGCAGCCAAAAAAAAAAAAAAAAAAAAAAAAGGTATCCATCAGATCTCTCTACTGTAAAGGTACCTTATGGAGTGAAACTTATAGTTATGGGGTGAAACCAGTTTCCTCCACAATTTTTCAATACTTTTTGCTTCAAGTATTACAGTGTGGTTGCAAAACAGTGGTTTTTCAAATTTTATGTCTTTATATATTAACTCACTAGCATTCCTCTATTAGGTTGATACTGATTTTGTTGTTGATATTTTTGTTGTTCAAACTATTCTGTTTTTTTAGCATGTCCTCATTAATTTTTGAGTGTATTCCTTTTTTCTGGTACAAGACATTCCAGACTCCTCTGGGGGGGGGGGGGCAGTAATGAGGCTTTTACTTTTCAATTTTATTGCTTTTTTACTTCTCTAGCCCAGATCTGGATCAACCATCTCAATGAGCCCTGGTTCCTTTCAGCGGGGAAAGTTTCAGTGGGGAATATTTCTAGGCCTTTTCAGTGGAAAATAGGAATACGTGTATATATGTGTATATATAGAGAGAGAGTGTGTATGCACACACACATGAGTGCATGTGTCATTACAAGGTCTAACTGAAAGCTTCAGTTCAAAAATCAACATCTCAGTTTTCTTCCTCACATTTCAATTATAACCCCTTTCTCCCAGTTACAACCCTAGTTTCTAAAACAGCACTAAATTCATTTATTCTATTCTATAATACATATAAAGTATTTTCAGAATTACAACAGTAATATCACTACTAGTAACAAACCTAATTAATACAGTTCAAGCATTCCTGGCTGTTCTTTTTATCCTCTAAATAAATTCCACTAGTCAGAGAACTCTATTCAAAACTCACATGAAGCACTTTTTCAGTATGATTGTTATCAATTTGATATACAGTTAAGTCACCTATATATACATATGTGTGTGAATGCATTTTCAGTTTTACAAACAAGCATTCATATATATGCTCATACAGGCATAAATTTTACCTGTGAAAATACACAGAAACTGTTATAGTGGTTGACTCTGAGAAAAAAGAACTGGCAGAGAAAGCTTTCCCTTTTCAACTTTATCATTTTTTGTACTGTTTCTAGCAACATTAGTATCCTCTTGAGTTTTTTTAAATTGTTAACACGTTATCTGAAAGCTAATTTATTTTTATATATTCTTTATACTTAGCTATGTTTTCAAAATAAGAGTCTTTAAATTCTTAGAAACAGACAAAATGTATTTTTGGTTTCTTAGGATAGAATAGAGCTTCATGTCAATCCACAGAAAACAATTAAATTCCAGAAGAGTTAAAATAAAAGTTCTTTATAACTGTAAAAGCCTAAAAGAAAATATAAATACTTATATAATTTCTAGGTAGAGAAGGCCTCTAAACATAAAAGCCAAGGGGAAAAAAAGCAAAGTAATACACTGACAGATTTTATAGAATAAAGAACATGTGTAAGTCTTTATATCAAAATAGCAGCATAAACTAAAGTAGTAACTGCACCACCTATGACAAAGTGCTCGTTTCCACAGTACATAAAGAGTACTTTCAAATCAACAATAAACAGCACTTAGAATATGGATAATTCAATTATTTTTAAAATGATAATCTCTTTAGAAATCAAAGAAATGGAAAATAAAAGTCTTTCAATCTATGGAAAAATGAAGTATTTTTAAAAGGATAAAAACTAACATTGAAAAAGGTCAAGAAATAGACTATTGTTGAGTTGTTTAAATAGGCATAACCCATGTACACACATGTAAGTACATAGAAAAATATCTATAGAAATATATACATTTACCTGATTATAATTGTTAACTTTTTTTTGTTTGTTTTTTGTCTTTTGTCTTTTTAGGGCCACACCAGCAGCATATGGAGGTTCTCAGGGTAGGGGTCCAGTTGGAGCAGTAGCTGCCAACTTATACCACAGCCACAGCAATGTGGGATCCGAGCCACATCTTCAATCTACACCACAGCTCAAGGCAACGCTGGATCCTTATCCCACTGAGCAAGGCCAGGGATCAAACTTGTGTCCTCATGGGTACTAGTCGGGTTCATTACAACGGGAACTCCAACTTATTTTTTTTTAATGGCTGCACCCATGTCATATGGAAGTTCCCACGACTGGCACTGAATCCGAGCTATAGCTGTGACCTACACTACGGCGGCCAGCTACCGCAATGTCAGATCCTTTAAGCCATTACTCCTCCTCCACAGAGACCTGAGCCACTGCAGTTGGATTTTTAACCCACTGTGCCACAGCAGGAACTCTCTTTTACTTTAATTTTTTATTTTTTTTAAAAGTTATACTTATGAAGAAAAGACAAGGAACAATAATTAGAGTAGTAACGGTCAAAGGAGACTAACTTTAATAAGTTAAATTTCCCAATAAATAGAAATGATTTATTTGTAGAATTAAAATTTAATTGAAAAATAAATTTATACAACCTTTCTAGAGTAAGTTCACAGTAAAAATAAATGATCATGTATTTTACCCTAAAAAGTCCTAGGAATTTATCTTAAAAAAAAAAGAAATGTCATAGAAATAATACCACGTGTATGTGGACATTTGACATATGAAGGAGGTACTGCAGTGCAGTTTGGAAAGGGTGACCCTTTCAGTAAATAGTGTTGAGACAACTGGGTATCTACATAGAAAAAAATGAAACTAAACCCCTACTTCACACTATAGACAAAAATCAACATCAGTTTAATTATAGACCTAATGTAGAAGGCAACACCATAAGACTTGAGGAACATAACATAGAAGACATACATCTTCATCACCTTGGGTAAGAAAATTACCTTAAGACAAAGAGCAACGACTGTGTAAAAAAGTTAATAAATTGAACTATATTAAAATTTCATGTCTATACAAAAGAAGGACATCAAAAAGAGAAATAAAAAGACCAACTACAAAGCAAGAGAAAATAATGGTGCCTCGTATATAACTTGAGAGAATTAGAATCTAGAATAAAGACTCCCAAAAACCAATGTGACAAAGAAAAAGAACCCAAAAGACATTAACTAGCACTGTAGGAAGAAGAAATCCAAATGGCCAATAAATACATAAAAAGGAACTCAATCTCATTAGGAATCAGAGAAAGAAAATCCAAGTGGAAACAGGAACTGACTGCAAATGGGCACCAGGGAACTTTAGGAGGTCGTGGAGGACTGCAAAGCTCAACTGCAATGACAGTACACAAGTGTACAAATTTATTAAAACTCATTAAATTATATACATAAAATGGGTGAATTCTGCGGTATGAAAATTATATCTACATAAAGGCCTCTACATGGACAAGCAGGAAATTCACACACACGAAAAAACCCCGAATATCTGATAAACACATGAAAAGGTATCGATTTTTTTAGTCAAATGTAAATAAAATCACTTCACACTGACTAGAATGGCAAAATAAAATATTAATAATAGTATTAATAACAATAGCAAGTGTTGGGGAGGATACAGAGCAATTGGGAAAACTCCCATCCCCTGCTGATGAGGGTGTAAACTGGTACAACCAATGGTGGAAGACTGGCAGTATCTTCTGAATTTTAAAATACATATACCCAAATGACCAACAAAGTCCACTCCCAGATACAGATCCAACAGAAACAAAGGTAAATGTGCACCAAGATGTATTATAATATTCACAAGTCGTATTCTTAATCTACAAAAAGTGGAAACAATCCGCATGTCCACCAAAAGAATGAATAAACTGAATTTCATATATTACAATACTACAGAAAAACAAAAAAGATCAAGCGACTACTACATACAACTAAACTAAAAAGACGAATTCTCACTCACACAATGTTGAAGGAAAGATGTCAGACACAAAACAACACATGTATGATTACATTTATGTGAAACCCAAAAATATACACCAGTAAGTTGCAACAGTCTGGGTAAGAGCTAAAGGCAGTTATGAATAGTATTATGACAGTGAAGAACGAAAGGAGGAGACAGATTCAAGAAATATTTAGTAAGTAGAATTAACAGGTCCTGGTGATTGACTGGGTTTGGTGGGTAAGGAAGCAGATGTTAAGAATGATCTCCAGGTCTCCGGCCTAAGCAATTCGTAGATGGAGATGTCAATTACTGAAGAGGAACAAAGGAGAAGCCCCAAATTAGGCTGACATCATGAGTTCAATCTGTTCGTGTTTTGTACCTGTTTAAGGAATCTGTGAAACATTCAAGTGGAAATCTCTAATAGATGGTTGGATATGTGCATCTAGAGTTCAAAAGGGAACTTAGATATGAGTTGCATTCAGATGGTAATTGAAGCCATAGGAGAAGATGGGCTCTCATAAGAAGAAGGCCTATGCCCAAGCCCTGCAGAATCCCAACACTAAAAGTCATAAAGAGGAAGAGCCAGTCAAAAAACATCTGAGGAGTAGACACGGGTGAGAGGGGGTTCCTTGGTGGCCAAGTGATTAAGGATCCAGCTTTGTGACAGATGAGCTTTTTAAAGGAAGGGATGGTCAAGGGTCTTAAACACTCTTGAGAGGTCAAGTAAAATAGTTAAGGGTCCAGTGAATTTAGAGACATGGAGTGTCCTGAGACCACAGCAAAAAACCATTAATTAGGGGGGTAGGGAGGTGTCAAAGAAATGTCATAGAACTGAAGGACGTAAGTCTTTGAATTAAAAGGACTAACCAAGAGTCCAGCAAAATAAAAGGAAGGAAAAAAAAAAAAAAAACCTATTCAAAGTACATCACAATGAACAGAAGATAAAATGAAAATCCTAAAAGCTACCAAGGGAAAAAGATCACAAAGGACCAGGAAACAATATGGCATCAGATTTTCAACAACAACACCTGAGGCCAAAAGGCAATGAATGGAAAAGTCTTTAAAATTCTAAGAAAAATATATTTTTGAACTAGAATTCTACAACCAAACTATACATCAAGTATCACATTTATAATAAAGACATATTCAGACAGGCCTGGTCTTTAAAAAATGTACCTTCCATGGATTCTTTCTCAGAAGACTACTAAAGGTTGGTTGTACATAACCAAAACAAGGAGGAAATTCCAATGTGAAAAACAAAGCTTTTAAGACACTCTTAGAGTAGTCTCAGCACCTAAGCCTTCTAAGGAGAAAAATTATAACTCATTATTGAGAGGTATTAAAAAAAAAAAAGACCTAGAGATTAAGCATGCATAGATAGAAAGACTCGGTATCACAGACATATTAATATTTCCATGGTTAATCTATAAATTCAATAAAATATTGAAAATACACACACACACACACACACACACACACACAAAGGAGATCCCATCATGGCGCAGCAGAAAGGAATCCGACTAGGAACCACGAGGTTGAGGGTTCAATTCCTGGCCTCGCTCAGTGGGTCAGAGATCCAGCATCACTGTGAGCTGTGGTGTAGGTCGCAGACGTGGCTCGGATCCCACTTTGCTGTGCCTGTGGTGTAGGCCGGCAGCTGTAGCTCCAATTCGACCCCTAGCCTGGGAACCTCCATATGCCACAGGTGCAGCCCTAAAAAAGCAAAAACAAAAACAAAAACCAAAAACAACAGGTTTTTTGTGAAACTCAAAATAATTTTAAAATATACATGAAAACACTAGGGGCCAAGCATATACTAGAGACTGAAGAAGAACAAGGGGACGTCCCAGTCCAGCAGAGATTTGTTTTAATACCTTCCTAGTGAAGACAGCAGGATACTGATAAAGGAATAAACAAACAGATCAAGGAAGAGACTAGAGATCACAGAAAGAGATACACGTTGAAGACAGGGCACCGCAGAGCAGTGGGAAAATATGTCCCCTATGATGAGACTTGAGACAACTGTGTATTCAGATGCAGAAAAAAATGAAACTGGATCGACCCCTACCTCATACCATTTACAAAAATCTATTCTAAGCAGCTTGGAGACCTAAATGTTAAAGACAAAATCATAAATCTCTAAGAAGCTAATTCAGGGGATTGTCTTCAATATCTCAGGTTAAGAAAGCTTTTCTTCTCTCTTTTTTTTTTTAAATCTGAAGATCTAATTGGGCTTATTAGGTGATTCATGAATTGGTCAGCATCCCATCCAACAACTAGAAGGGTACTCTAGGAAAGAATTTCTCAAATACAATACAGAAAGCATTAACTAAAAAAAAATTTTTTTAAAAGACAAAATTAGAGTATATTAAAATTATGAACTTCCTGTTCCTAAAAAGACACCAAAAAAAAAAATGAAAAGATAGCTACTGAATGAGAATATATTTGCATAACCATAACCAGAAAATGGTCAAATGAAAAGATAGCCACTAAATGAGAATATATTTGCATAACCATAACCAGAAAATGGTCAAAATGCAGAATACACTGCAAATAAACAAAAAACATCCAAGAGGAACATGAACAAGAGACCTGAACACAAATTACCAATAATCCTATGAAAAGAATTACTTAAGATAATAACATCAGATTGTCAAAACTAAGATAATAACATCAGATTGTCAAAACTTAAGAATTCTGACACTATCAAATATGAGGAGGATACAGAGCAAGGAAATTCTCATGCACTGCTGGTGGAAGGGTAAACTGGTAGAGAGTTTGGCATTATCTAGTAAAATCAAAGATACACTATCCTATAACCCTGCAATTCTACTCCTGAGTTAAATCTTAGTGAAACTTAAGATATATATATGCAGCAACACTGTGTGGAAAAGCCAAAAACTGTAAACAACTGATGTATCCAGTAACAGTATAATGGTAAATAATTGCTGACGTAATCATACACTCGAATTCTATGGAACAATGAAAATTAACCAACTACAGCTCTAGTGATAACAAACCTACAAACATAATGCTGATTTTGAAAGGGGCAAGACACAAAAATACACTCAATACATACAAAACTAAGCTGTCATGTTTTGTTACACACACCTTGATAGTAAACTATAAAGAAAGCAATGAAATGAATAACTTACAGATAGAATAGTGGTTCCCTTTAAGGGGAGAGAGAGAATGAATTCAGAAAAGAGGTGGCAAGGATTCTTGGGTACTGGCAGAATTCCTTGACTCTGATGGTTGTTAACATGAGTTCACTTTAGTATTGTTTACTAAGTGTACATGTGTTTTTGTACTTTTCAACACAAAGATTACATATTTCACTATTTTTTTTAAAAAAGTACACACCCATCAGAGACATAAAAAGAATCACTTTCCAGCACACAGTCAGTAGTAGTTCAGCTTCAATTCAATAGATTATTTTATGTCATTCCTTCTATTTTTTTTTCTGTTAAAAGCAACAGAAATCCAAACAAAAAACTGTGAGGGATATTACCATCTTCATTTATTTGTCAAATAATACTATATTAAAAAGAAAATAAATTTAAAATTGGGAAGATTTTAAAGGCAAGAAAGTAACTGTTAGAGTTGTGTAGTGCAGGACTGAGAGGAAAGAATACAGCAATATGATGAAAAAAAGTTTCAAATAAACTAAATACACAAGATGATTGCCTATTGAAAATTTAATCTTTGTAACAGTTACTAATTCCCATAAGCAAAGGATAGTTGGAATTAACTCTAGAAATAGTTTTCTAATGCATACTACTACATACAACTGTAAGGTCTGATACCTTTTTCTCCTACACAGAAGTTAAGTTTAAAAATTTTCAATTTCTCGAGAATCTTAGAAAATAAAAATATTTAGAAAAACACCAAAACAGGTCAGATAATTTAAGTCTTTAAAAAAATCTTGGAGCTTATTCTTTGTGAGTATAAATAGTGAGATGAAAAGAAAAGATGCAAAGAACGCATGCTCTACACATATTACACTGAAATAGTTATCAGGCACAGGAGAATTATCCTTGACACAATCTTACAGTGTTAAACTACATGGAGTAAGTCTCTTACTTTCCAGAAAATTTTCAGTTGGTATCTCACCATAGGAAGATAGGTTCACTTTGCAGAAACAATCACTGAAGAATTAAATCACAGAGCATTAGCATGTCCACACAGTCTGTCTGTGTCGGAAAATGGTTTACTATCTTCAGAGGTCTCTTTTCCTGTCCCATCCCATATTTTGTTTCTGAGCTCCAAATGTAATAACTGTAATTTTCTGCCATTTACTGAGCTCTTTTTTGTGTCATATTTATTATGTCCTTTTTCTCACACAGTGAGGAGTAAATATTACAGATGAGAAAAATGAGACATTGGAAGGATTAAGTAACTTGTCCAAGGTCACAGGCTGCTATACAGGGAGCTGAGATACAGTCTAACTCCAGAGCCACTGCCTTAATACTACAGTTTCTATTTGATAAAACACACCATGAAAAGTGTCCATAATCACCTACTGCCTTCTAACTACCAGTTCCCAGATGCCTTGATGATTTATTTTTACCTTGCCTAGATAACTGCATACTCACAGAACACTAACGGGTGAAGGAATCTAAACATTTAGGGAAATCTATGATTTTCCAGCTAAGAAAAAGGAGGGTCGGAGAAGTTAAGTGTTCTAGTCAAGACCTTGAAGCTGGTTTGTGACAACCAGCAATCAAACGCAGTTCGTAACTCCCAGGAGTGATCTTCCCACTGCATTAGGGCCTTTCTATCATGCATCTATACTGCAAGCTCTTGTTGAAATCCATATCCTACTCTCCACACTAAGCACTGAAATTTACTTTGTCAACTTTCACAGCACATAATAACTTCAACAGCACTCAAAAGCAGGTAATACACAGTCTTTAATTTCAACAAATACAAGGAGAGATGCACTATGTGCTAGGACAATAGAATTAACCCAAATGTATATCTTAATTTTGGCCCCTGGTTTCCTCATAAAAACATAAACACATTAACTATAGCACAGAAGCAATGTGAACAATGTGTTCTGAAAGCACACAGAAAAGAGTAAATATTTCAGATGAGTCAAGAATGAGGACTAGGGGTTTTGCTGTGCATTAGGGGCAGGCAAAGGCAGATGTGTGATGGTGCTTAGAAAGAAGAGAAAACGCTATCACTTCTACCAAAAGACTTTAAAGTAAAAAAAAAAAGTAAATACAGGGTCAGAAGACCTGAGTTCATCTAGGCTGTGCCTGCTGTGACCGTGAACAATTTCCAAGTGTCCTCATCTGTGAAATGCAGATACTACAGACGTGCATATCTCACAGGACTTTCACAGGGGCCAAACTATGTGAAAATAGTTTAAAAACTACAGAGGCCTGTACAAATACAAGTTATTTATATGTTCACTTCTAGGCAACCTTTTGGGTCCTTCCCTCTAAATTGTGTCTCATAAAAACCTCACCCTTCAGGATGAAACTATTCCGATGACATCATTCATATACTCCTTACAAGACAGTAAACAGTTAACATTAATGCCTTCAGGTTGAACCATCAAACCTCTTGCTACCAAAATGAGCATCTGTATATAAAAATACATGTGTATATACCTGTGTGCTTGTTTTTGTTTTGTTTTGTTTTGTTTCTTAAACCCTGGTATGGACTTCCAGTCAATGCTTATTACATTTGGAAACTAGTACCAGATGCAGGTTCCCTTCTGGAAATTTTCTATCAGAAATTCCATTCCATTTTATAGTATGTTGTCAAGCAACCAATTCAACAATAGTCTGCAAGTAGCAATCACTTTGCCCTCATCCCAAGAGACTGGTTATGTATTATTAGGTACAGATACAACCAAATATATATCCTGGACCCAAAAAAGGGAACTGTTTTAGTCCAAGTGTACATATGACTGCCAACAGCTAGTGCACAAACAGGCAGCCACTGAAAAGTATAATGATTTCTGATTCGAAAATACTTGAGGGCTACGACCAGACCCCTCCTTTAAATTAAACAACACCCTCATTTCCTTTAACGTTTGACAGAGCAGAATGCATATCCTGCCTCTCTTTGGCAATCACTCTTTAAACTACATCCAGGCCCCATTTTGTTCAACCTTAAACCCTGTGTCTTAGCTACTCTTCGAACGGTAACCTAAATAAAGTTCCAATGTACAGTTACGAAGTCACAAGAAGGTCCACAAGGCAGGACCGGGACCAAGGAGCTAGAAATCCTCGTGCCACTCCGGGCCACTGGCTGTTTGATCTCACAAGTGGAACTTCCCGTTTTCTCCCTCTTACCTTGTACACTTTCCCAAAGGCTCCGTCGCCCAATTCTCCTATAATTTCCCAAAACTCCTCGGGGTTCAGGTCCCTCTTCACATGTTCGTACTGCTTCTTCTTCTTCTCGCTCCCCAACTTGAAGATCTTACGGAAATTGAAGAAGGACATTTTTCTTCCCAACAGAGTTCCTCGCACTTAAGGACTGAAAACAATACAAGGCAAAGTTTCTCCTCCCTCGTCTCCCGCGCGAGCCCGGCAGGCGGCGGCGGGCGCGGGTCGTCCGGGCTCCCGCCGCTCCGGCCGGGCTGTCCCCGGGGAAGGCGGGGCGCGACTCCCGCTCCCGCCCACAAGGTGGGGGCGCTGCGCCGGCGGCCCCTCCGCGAAGCCCGGCCCGGGGGCCGAGCGGCTAAGCGCCGAGACCCCCGCCGGCCCTCGGGGGGCGGCACCTGCCCGGACGTTCGTCCACACCCGGCCCGGCCCGACGGGTTCGAGCGGTCCGGACGCCCGCAGCCGCCACGGTTAGGCCCGTGTCACGGCGAGTCTCCAGGGGCGGCGGCCACTCCGAGTGAGGGACGCAGCCGGCGGCCTCGGAGCCGGGCAGTCGGCTGGCCGAGCGCTCCCGCCCCGGGCCGGGAGCCCTGGGTTTCCTCTGCAGCCGTCTGCACCCGCGGCGCGAGACCCGCGCGTCCCCTGGGCTCTGGGGCGCAGCCGCCGCCGCCTCGCTCCCTCCCCAGCCCACGCAGCCTCTGCTTGGAGCGCGCGCCGACGCCGACGCCGCAGCGCGCCCGCGCGCTCCTCCTGCCGCGCGCCGGACTCTCCGCGCACTCGCGCGGGGGCGTCACCTCTGGCTCCGCGCACGCGCGTTAAGCCCCACAAGCTGGCAGCCCTTGGGCGGCTTGCAGGCACCCCGCGGAGGCGGGGGCGAAGTGGGCGCTTGAGCCGAGGGCTGGCTGCTGGTTGCTTCCGATTTGCCCTCCAAGCCCCATTATCTTTATCAGCCTATGGCTTTGGTGTAGTTGCCCCTTTGCGCACGACCCCTTTGATTGTACTAGTGGATCTTGCCTTCATTCCGGATCAGGGAAAATGTGTAGGGTGAAAGATGAGCTGTCCGGTTCGGAGGGGACTTGTTCTCTCTCCAACGGTCCCAGAGTTAAGTGAGAGGGGAGTATGGGAGCGTTGGAGCCAGAGCCGACCAGCTCTATGACCTTGCGCGGGTAACCTCTTCCAGCGTCAGTTTCTTCATTGTTAAATGAAAATCCTTAAAAGTCCTGACCTGGGAACTGTGAAGAGAAATAAAGAAGGCAATGGATGTAAACCCTTTGCACGGTGCCTGCACTGGCAAACGCTCAATTTCAGTTTCTGCTGTTGCTACAAGTGTGCTGGTAAGATATATATAATACATGTAAAAATTGTTTAAGCCAACTTCTTCTCCAGGGATGACCGCGACACTCCCTTGAGGATTATCTATCTTCTTCTGGCCACTTACATATGGTGGCTATAACGCTGGTGCCACCTTTCATGACTCCATCTAAACCTCTTACCAAGGTCTTGACTTCCTGACCAGCCTCCGCCTCCTTGGGCAGTTCTAGTGGACAGTCTACCTAATGGGCCATGTGGGCTTTGGCTGGAATCTCTCAGATGGTGTCCACCACTAGACAGGAGCCCTTTAGGGCAGTGGCTCTTTGTTCACCTTGATATCCAGGTACCCACCAACATTCCTGGCATATGATAGGAAGACAGATCCCTGGAATTAATTAATCAAAGCTGTCTGGAGCAGAGGCCATATTGCTATCTACATACCACACCCAAACCATTCTTCCCTCCACCCTCAAAATGGCATAGCAAAACCCCTCTTCTAGTAGGAGGGATAAGATGATTTTGTTTCTCAAGACTTTCAATTTTTAATAGTTTTATTGAGGTATAACTGATATACGATAGACTGTACAGGAGTTCCCTGGTGGCTCAGCATGTTAAGGATCCAGCATTGTCACTGTGGTATGTTTCTCTCTCTAGCCTGTGGAACTTTCACATGCACTGGACAGAGCCAAGAAAAGAAAAATCACAAAGCAAAACAAACTATACATATTTAAAATATATGCTTTTAGGGAGTTCCTGCTGTGGTGCAGTGGGTTAAGTATCAGATCACAGCAGCTTAGGTAGCAGCTGCCACCCAGATTAATCCCTGGCCCAGGAACTTCTATATGCCAAGGGCAAAGCCAAATAAATAGATAAATAAATAATTTTTAAAATAAAATAAAATGTATGTTTTAGGGAACTATACTCAATATCTTGTAATAACCTATAATGTAATGGAAAAGAATCTTATAAAGAATATATATATATGAATTACTTTGCTGTATACCTGAAACTAACACAACATTGTAAATCAACTATATTGCAGTAAAAATTAAAATTTAAAAACATTAGGAGTTCCCATCGTGGCTCAGCGGAAACAAATCTGACTAGTATCCATAAAGATGCAGGTTCAATCCCTGGCCTTGCTCAGTGGGTTAAGGATCCAGTGTTGCCATGAGCTGTGGTGTAGGTTGCAGACACAACTTGGATCTGCCATTGCTGTGGCTGTGACGTAGCCGGGGGATACACCTCCAATTCAGCCTCTGGACTGGGAACCTCCATATGCCACAGGTGTGGCCCTAAAAAGACAAAAAAAAAAAATTTAAAACATTAAAGCAATGTTACTGTAAAAAAAATAAATATATACTTTTATGTTTTGGCAAATGTATACACCTCTGAAAACAGTACCATAATCAATCTATTTTTAATTAATATCATTTGTATAGGTGGCTTTAGATATAAAGATAATACATACTCATTGTAGGAAATGAAGAAATGAACAATAAGTAAAATAAGTATTATAATTCTACCATCCAGAGATAACCATTGGCAAGATTTTATTATATGTCCAAACACAACTTTGGGGATGTGCATTGACTTTTTTTACACGGATAAAATTATACTGCATATAAAGATTTACATCCTATACTTCTCATAGTTTAGTGTGATTAGTAATTTTTTCCTCCATCATGAGATGTTTAGATTACAAAACAACTTTCCTCTGTTTCAAATAAAATATTGATAAATGTCTTTGTTCACAGATCTTTTTCCACATATTTGATTATTTCCTTAGGATAAATTACCAGAAGTAAATTTGGGTCAAAGGGTCTAAGTCTGTTTCCCTTTTTTGTTTTTTAAAAGTAGAAAAAGTGTTACTGTTTTCTCAATTAAAAGGTAGTATATCCTTGTTGTAAATTAATTCAAATGAATTCAGAAATAATAAACCCCAAAGCTGTCTATAATTCTTCAACCCTGCTTTCATCCTACCCCAAACCTAACCACTGTTAACAGTTAAGCCTTATGAGCGGGAGGGAACTTTGGAGGGGGGGGTAACAAAAAAGTTCTAAAACTGGATTGTAGTAATCATTGCTAAACTGTATACATTGACCAAAAATCATTGGATTGTAGATTCACATGGGTGAATTTCATGGTATGTAAATTATACCACAGTAAAGCTGCCTTTAAAAAGTTATAGATGACCTCACTCAGTGGGTTAAGGATCTGGCATTGCCCCAAGCTGTGCATAGGTCACAGATGCAGCTCAGATTCAACCCCTAACTGGGGAACTTCCATATGCCTCAGGTGCAGCAGTTTAAAAAAAAAAAAAAGTTATTAGATGTAGAACCTGTGATTTTCTATGCATAGACTTTTTAATGTAAAAACTTATCTGATATAGATCGTGAACATCTTGCCATGCCAGCACAAATAAATCTATCTAATCCTTTTTAATAGGTTCATAGAGTCCCAGTGTACAGCTCTACCATCATTTATTTAAGCATTTCTCTATTGGCAGGCATTTAGGTGGTTTCCAATTTGGGGGCATGGATCATCAAAAACAACACTGCAGTGAGCATGTGTATAAAAGCATGTTTGTCTATTTGTATGGTTATATTTCCTTAAGATAAAATTCAGGAAAAGGAATTTAAAAAAAAGAAAACACTTCCCATCATGGCACAACTGTTAACGAACCCAACTAGCATCCATGAGGACGTGGGTTCAATCCCTGGTCCTGCTCAGGGGGTTAAGGATCTGGCGTTGTGGTATAGATCACAGACAGGGCTCGGATCCTGATTTGCTGTGGCTGTGGTGTAGGCCAGAGGCTACAGCTCTGATTGGACCCCTAGCCTGGGAACCTCCATATGCCATGGGTGCAGCCCTAAAAAGAGACAAAAAAGTAAACAAAAAATAAAACAATTTTTAAAAACACTTCATAAAAAAAAAAATATGGAGTTCCCATGTGGCTCAGTGGTAAATGAACCCGACCAGGATCTATGAGGAGGCAGGTTTGATTCTTGGCCTCACTCAGTGGGTTAAGGATCTGGTGTTGACTTGAGCTGTGTTGTAGGTCAAAGGCGTGGCTCAGATGTGGTGTTGCTGTGGCTATGGCGTAGGCCGGCAGCTGTAGCTCCAGTTCAACCCCTAGCCTGGGAACCTCCATATGCCACGGGTGTGGTCCTAAAAGCAAAAAAAAAAAAAAAAAAAAACCCACTTTATAAAAGAAGTAGAATTGCTAAAGCAAAGACCCTATTTTAAAATGTTTTTACCCTTATTGCCAAATTGGCCTCTGGAAAGATTGTACTTATCTATGCTCCTGCTAACAATGTATGTGTGAGAATGTCAGTTTCCACAGCCCCTTAATAGTACCATTCCATCTTTTTATTTATTTTTTGCCTTTTTAGGGACACTCCTGTGGCAAATGGAGGTTCCCAGGCTAGGGGTAGAATTGGGGCTGTAGCAGCTGGCCTACACCGTAGCCACAGCACCGCTAAATCTGAGCCACATCTGCACCCCACACCACAGCTCACAGCATCGCAGGATCCTTAACCCACTGAGTGAGGCCAGGAATTCTCGAGGCCTTCGTCTTCATGGATACTAGACAGATTCATTTCTGCTGAGCCACAACAGGAACTTCCCAATCCATCTTTTTAATCTTTGCCAAGATAGTCCAAAATAATCTCTCATTTACAATTCTCTGATTATTACAATTTTCAGATGTATACTGGCCACTTTTATTATTTTTCGAATTGCCTCATTGTATCAATGAATAACATCAAATAGTGTTGTATAAATGAGGTGATCGAGTCTAACATACTCTGGTGAAATGCTTATGGAGTTAATAGCTCGTATGGTTTTTTTCATGATGTGATAGCTACATAAATTATTTAGTAATACCAGGTGAGATGATATTTAGACGGATTCAGATTTTCTCAGTAATGACCATGATATCTAGATGTTTGTGTTATTTGTAAATTATAGTTTGACTTCCTTGAATTTTTAGTCCTTTAAAAGTGAAGTGTAATCAGTAGCCATGTTAAGTATTCATTTAATATTCAATGTTTTGTCTCCACTCACAGCTTGGTGAGGGGAGAACAGTCTTCACAATTTACCAGGTCATTAACCTTCCCTAATAATAATAAGGATAGCATTAAAAATTAAAAACTGGGTGCTTACTATATGCCAGGCACTGCCCTAAGTGGTTTACGTGTATCATCTCATTTAAATTTCATATCAGCCCTATGATGTAGGTGCTCTGATAGCCCCCATGTAAAAGTGAGGGAAACGGAAGCAACATTAAATATAAATAGCATGGTCATGGCCTCAGAGATCCTCTTGGAAGACTTGAACTTGACTTTAGATCTTGGTAAATCAATTCCTTAGCATTTAACAACTCCACTATTAACATCTCCTTAGGTTTACTGAGCTTCTGTAATAGCTATCTCACAGGATTGTTCCACTACTATTTCTTACTCCTTTCCTTCATAACTTGAATACATACTCTATTCATGGTCTCCACTTTATCAGCTCCCAAACGCGTGTACCTATGTAAATAGGTTTCTATGTGAATATGTGTGTGAGTGTGTGGAAGCATATAGCAGTGTGGATATGTTTGTGTATGTGCCTGTGTGTGTGTCTCTGTGAATATATGTGTACAGGGGTATGTGTGAGTCTGTCTGTGCGAGCATATGTGTACCTGAATATATGTCTGAAGGTACAGGTATGTTTCTCTCTCTAAACCGAGAGCACCTTGAGGGCAGGGACTGTGTCTTGCACATCCTTACACCTCCTGCGTCTAGCCCAATATCTTCATCCTATTCCATAAGTTCTTCTTGGCTAATGAATGAAAATAAAAGAAAAAAGACTTTACGCCTAATGAAAGCAAATTACATGTCAATTCCTTTTGTCTTTCTAATTTCTAATTTAGGCAGTAAATTTGCTAATAAGTTTTTGTTTTTGTTTTTAGGGCTGCACCTGTGGCATATGGAAGTTCCCAGGCTAGGGGTCAAATCAGAGCTGCAGCTGCCAGCCTATGCCAGCCTCAGCCACAGCAATGCCAGATCCCATCCGCGCCTTCGACCTGCACTGTATCTCCCAGCAACACATGATCCTTTAACCCACCGGATCCTTTAATCCTCATGGATACTAGTCAGGTCCTTAACCCGCTAAGCCACAACAGGAACTCCTGGTGAGTTTTTTAAATGCTACCATGGAGGTTATATGGAAGCAGCAAATTCCTTTAGTGTATGAGCACCCTGTGGTATAAATACATTTTTTCTATCTTTGTGGAGTTACGTTTGCAGAAGGAATTTTTTTTCAGGTATTTTAAGAAAGTAACCTGCAATTATGACAATTATTCTCCTAAAATAGGATTTGCGTGTCATTCAGGAAATTTCACACCAAATTTTTGGCCATTTTTTCCTATTTTAAAAGTAAACAAATTACCTGATGTGAGCTATTTTTGATTCAAAAGGGAGTCCAAAAATATCCTCCCTTCTACCTCATCTCCCTTTTTGCGTCATACAGAACTGCTACACTCACACGCCCACCCTCTCCTCATCCCTAGCTGCCTTTGCAAAATGAATCATAAGCATTTCACAGTGTAATGACAAGTCTTAACATATTCCGATCTTAGGAAATTAAAAAAACAAAACTGTACAGACTTACTTCTTTTAAATGTGGTATTCGAATTCCAGCTTAAAAGTCTAGACACCATAACATCTTTTATTTTATTTTTCTCTTTTTTTAATTTTTTTTTTTTTTTTTTTTTTTTTTTTTTTTGTCTTTTGTCTTTTTGTCTTTTTGCCTTTTCTAGGGCCCCTCTCCCGGCATATGGAGATTCCCAGGCTAGGGGTCGAATCGGAGCTGTAGCCACTGGCCTACGACAGAGCCACAGCAATGCAGTATCCGAGCCGTGTCTGCGACCTACACCACAGTGCACGGCAACACCAGATCCCTAACCCACTGAGCAAGGCCAGGGATCGAACCCACAACTGTATGGTTCCTAGTCGGATTCGTTAACCACTGCACCACAACAGGAACTCCCATAACAGCTTTTAAACTTTATTTTATTTTTTTTTTGTCTTTTTTTTTTTTTTTTTTTGCTATTTCTTTGGGCCGCTCCCATGGCATATGGAGGTTCCCAGGCTAGGGGTCGAATTGGAGCTGCAGCCCCCGGCCTACGCCAGAGCCACAGCAACTCGGGATCCGAGCCGCGTCTGCAACCTACACAGCAGCTAACAGCAACGCCGGATCGTTAACCCACTGAGCAAGGGCAGGGATAGAACCCGCGACCTCATGGTTCCTTGTCGGATTCGTTAACCACTGCGCCACGACGGAAACTCCTAAACTTTAAAGATTTGAATGGTCAATGTCAAATTTATTTCATTCGGATGTTAACTAGCCACAGCATTCAGGCAACCAAGGCTTTGCAGATGATAGACAACTTTGTGCTATTCTATTGCTCCATACATTTATGTATTACATTTCTTCTTTGTTTAATAAGACATATGTTGGATGTGACAGTTGTGAGCAGTGGCTCAAAATTATTTGTCCTGTGATTAACCAGCTCTGTGGGCAAGTCACTACTCTATACCCTGTGGATTACACATGAGTTTCACTTTCAACAGAGGTGGCTTCCAGAAGATGAAACAATTCAAAATGCCCCAGAAAACAGGGTAATTGCTAAGGTAACATTTCTGTATGAGTTTGCCTCTTCAGAATGCTCATATGATCTTTAAATGTCCTTACAACTATAAAATTCTGTTTTCGGAGTTCCCATCGTGGTGCAGCGGAAATGAATCCGACTAGGGTTGCAATTTCGACCCCTGGCCTCACTCAGTGGGTTAAGGGTCCCTCGTTGCCATGACCTGTGGTGTAGGTCACAGACTCAGCTCAGATCTGGCGTTGCTGTGTCTGTGGCTGGCGTAGGCCGGTGTCTACAGCTCTGATTAGACCCCTAGCCTGGGAACCTCCATATGCGGCAGGTGCAGCCCTAAAAAAGAAAGAAAAGACAAAATAGTAATAATAGTAAATAAATAAATAAATAAATAAAATTCTGTTTCTAGGAGTTCCCCGGTGGCTCAGCAGGCTAAGGATCCAGCAATGTCACTGTTGTGGCTCAGGTCACTGTTGTGGTGTGGGTTCCATCTCTGGTCCTGGCACTTCTGCAGGCAAAACCAAAAAAAAAAATTCTGTTTTCATTGTACCCCTAACTTGAGTTATGTACTAGTAATTGTATCCATTTTTCTGTTACAATTTTGACTGAGCAATAAATAAATGCAGCTAGGAATTTCAAAAAGAAGGATATATAGGTCAAAATTCATTGAGAATCCTGTTTGCATTGAAAACTTTTCTTGGGATAACCCTTTAGAAATCTACCTAATGAGGAGTTCCCGTCGTGGCGCAGTGGTTAACGAATCCGACTAGGAACCATGAGGTTGTGGGTTCGATCCCTGCCCTTGCTCAGTGGGTTAACGATCCGGCGTTGCCGTGAGCTGTGGTGTAGGTTGCAGACGCGGCTCGGATCCCGAGTTGCTGTGGCTCTGGCGTAGGCCGGTGGCTACAGCTCCGATTCAACCCCTAGCCTGGGAATCTCCATATGCCGCGGGAGCGGCCCAAGAAATAGCAACAACAACAACAACAACAAAAAAAGACAAAAAAAAAAAAAAAAAAAAAAAAAAAAGAAATCTACCTAATGAGATGGGAAAGGCTGCGAGGGAGGGAGAAAGAAATGTTCAGGTTTTCCCTATAAAGAAATAACTTCCCAAGCCCTTGTTACCATCTTGCACTCATTCCTCCTCCTCTTCTAATATTTTAGAACCTAGCACCTCACCCAGGATTTTTTTTGTTTGTTTGGTTTTGCTTTTTAGGGCCACACTTGTGGCATATGGAAATTCCCAGACTCCGGGTCTAATCCAAGCCACATCGGCAACCTACACCACAGCTCATGGCAACACCGGATCCTTAACCCACTGAGCAAGGCCAGGGATCAAACCCACATCCTCATGGATCCTAGTCAGGTTCGTTAACTGCTGAGCCACGAAGGGAACTCCTTCACCCACATTTTTAATGAAAACGTTGTTACTGCAAATTCCTGTTTCACAAAGCTGTCATGGCAATCACAAACCACAATTTGTGGCTTGTTACAGTAAATCATTAACACAATGCTGAGACACTGCCTATGTGTCTGGGCGATCACAGTTTTTTTTCTATTTCTGTGGCTCATATTTTATGTTGCTGCTGGAGGAAATTAACCAATATAGATTCCTATTATAAGCATATATATTCTCGAGTTTTTATCCATGTGAGCTTCATAAAATGGTATTTCTAACAAAAATGAATTATCTGTGATTGATAGTTCAGCTGCTTTAAATATATATTTATGTATATTCACATATTCCAGAGTTAAGTCTTTAAATAACTCTTTAGAATTGCTAACTTTCATTCAATCCTTCGTGCAACAGATAGCCTCAATTTTCTACTAAATGCCAGGCAGTATTAGAGGGACTGGGGAATCAGCTGGAATCAAAACAGACAAAAAATAAATAAACAAAAATCCGCAGCCTCTTGGAATTTATGTTCTAGATGGTTAAGTGGAATTTAGACAAATAATGAAGAAGAGATATTTATCTTCTAACCCAGTAATTCTCAGCTGGGGGTGATCTTGCTTGCCCCCCTCCAGATATTTGGCAATTTTTGCAGATATTTTTGGTTGTTGCAACCAGCAGAGAGGGTGCTTCTGGCTTCTGGTGAGTAGAGGCCTGAACTACTGCTAACCATCCTGTAATGCACAGGACAGTCCCCACCTTGCCACCAAGAAGGAATTATCCAGCTGAGGTTGAGCCCTGGATGCTGGTTACCCTTGAGAGTAGTGACCTAAAGAGGACAATGGGGGTGAGGGGAGGTGGAGGGAGGCTTTTGGATGCTGATTACATGGTGTTTCTTATGCAAAACTTTACTAGATGTTCCCTTTACAGTTGGTACATTTTTCTGTGTGTATAATTTTAGCATATATCCACTACATTTTTTTGAAACTCCTCTCAACACCAAGAGGTGAAGGATCTATGCTCCCTCCCCTTGAATCTTGGATCTGTGATTGCTTAACCAATATCATATAGCAAAAGTGATGCCATGCCTGTTTCCAGGCCCAGAATTTAAGAGATGGGCAATTTCCACTTTCTGTCATTTGGAACACTCATTCTTGGAAACCAGCCACCATGCTCTGAGGAAGCCCAAAACAACCCACAGAGACGCCCATGTGGAAGGAACCGTGTGGAAGGAAACGAAGCCCCAGGCCCTCGGGTCCTGCTTGAGCTCCCACCTGAGAGCCAGCATCAACCTGCCAGTCATGCGAGTGAACCATCTTGAAGCAGGTCCTCCTGCCTCTATTCAAATTACCCCAGCTGACACCACGTGGAGAAAAGCCAAACCTTCCCCACCAAGCCCTGCCCAAATTGAAGTCATGAGCTAAATAAACACCTGCTGTTAATTTAAGTCACTAAGTTCTGGAAAGTTTGTTAAGCAGCAATCTATAACTGGAAAAATGTTAAGTAAATCAAAATTTTACTTTAAGAAGGAGTACTATAACCATATAGCTTCGGGAAATTCTTGGTCAAAAAAAAGTTTTAAAGTTTCTCTTACTACAAAACTTTTAATGTGTTTTGTGTTTCTGCACAAGAGTATCCAGTATTTCTCAAACATTTTAAACACCAGAATCTGAATTTTAAAGTGCGGTCTTGCAAGAATAATATTCACTAGACCAGCCTTTAATAAAACCAGATTGGAGTTGCTGCTGTGGTGCAGTGGATTAAGGACCTGGCATTGCTGCAGCTGTGGCGAGGTATCACCTGAGGCTCAGATTCAATCCCTGGCCAGGGACTCCTATATGCCTTGGGTGCGGCCAAAGAAAGAAAAGGAAGGAAGGAGGGAAAGAGGGAGGGAAGGAAGAGGGAAGAAACCACACTAACCTTTCAGCAATTCAGTAACTGAAATTCTAACCCTTAAAATTGAAGAGTTGGGGGGGATTGTTTTTGTTTTGACAGAGCCTTAGTGTTTGGAATTTCTCAGGACAGGGATGGAACTCCTACCACAGCAGTGACAATGCTACTGAGCCACCAGGGAACTCCAATATAAGAACAGTTTTAACTAGAAAATTCATATGTAAATCGATTAATTCTGATAATAAAGTAAAATACCTTAAATTTACCTAACAAAATTTTAAAATTATTGTAATGGCAGTCAAAAAGCTTAGATGGCATCGCCATAATTATTCAAAGTCTCTGGGGTCATAAGCAATGGCTACATAAGTTAAAAATAATAATCATAGGGAGTTCCTGTCTTGGCGCAGTGGAAACAAATCCAACTAGGAACCATGAGGTTGCAGGTTCGATTCCTGGCCTCACTCAGTGGGTTAAGGATCCGGCGTTGCCATGAGCTGTGGTGTAGGTCGCAGATGGGGCTTGAATCCAGCATTGCTGTGGCTGTGGCCTGTAGGCCGGCAGCAAAAGCTCCAATTAGACCCCTGGCCTGGGAACCTCCATATGCCGCAGTGCAGCCCTAAAAAGATGATGATGATGATGATAATAATAGGAGTTCCCATCATGGCTCAGTGGGAACAAATCTAACACCCATGAGGATGCAGGTTCTCTCCCTGGGTGGATTAAGGATCCGGCATTGCCATGAGCTGTGGTATAGGTCGAAGACATGGCTCAGATCTGGCATTGCCGTGGCTGTGGCCTAGGCCAGCAGTTACAGATCCAATTCAACCCCTAGCCTGGGAACCTCCATGTGCCACAGGTGCAGCCCCTCCCCAAAAAAAGACCAAATAACAATAATAATAACCCATAGTTCCTTGGGGAATCCAGCATTGTCACTGCTGGGTAGGAGTTCCATCCCTGTCCTGGTTCTACCGGTTCAACCCTTGGCCTGGGAACATCCCCATACAGCAGGCACAGTCAAAAATACAAAAATAAGAATAAGAATAATAACCCTACATTCCATTTTTACTTGGAAAGTAATAGTAGCAACGTATACTTCAGTTTAGATGTTGAATGCCATAGAATGCACTCCGTATTTCCTTAAATTCTCACCTGATCTTAAACTGAACTACACAACATACTTCTAACATGCCAGTACAGGGGAGTTCCCAACATGGTGCAGTAGAAACAAATCTGACTAGGAACCATGAGGATGTAGGTTCGATCCCTGGCCTCACTCAGTGGGTTAAGGATCTGGCATTGCCATGAGCTGTGGTGTAGTTTGCAGACGGGGCTCGGATCCAGCGTTGCTATGGCTGTGGCGTAGGCTGGCAACTGTAGCTCTGATTTGACCCCTAGCCTGGGAACCTCCATATGCCGTGGATGTGGCCCTAAAAAGCAATAAATTAATATAATATGATGTACCAGTACAAAGTTGTCCGTTTATTTGTCCAGGCCTTAAAATCCATGTTGGACCAAAATGGATAAATTTAGAAATTATATCCTGTCTCATGTCTAGTGAAACTCAAGTTTATTCTTTATTGTCATCACCCAAAACCAAACAGAGGTTTGGTTTGGTTTTGGTTATCAAAGATCAGTTTCTAATCCCCACAACACACATTCACCTTCCCCATGTCTTGGCTCAGACATATCACTTCAGCATGAGGGGAATGTAGAATAAAAGCTACAGCATCGAAGTGTAGCATCATGCAGAGTAGAATACTGACCAGCTCCCTCTGTCATCATCCTCTTTAGCCTTTCAGATCCTCCACTAGAACCTGGTGTCTGCCGCTAGAATTCTCCAATCAGTCTTTAGTCCACTCTTACCCTGGATCCATAGCACCTTGATAGCCATGACCTGGCCTTATTAACCAAGTCTTAACCACCGTGACCTATGCCAGACTGCCAGAAACGTTTTCTGATTGAACCTTCGTGTTCAAACTGTGCTGACTCCAATCAACTCCCTCTCAAACCAAGTGAGTTAGGAATTCTGGTTTCCAGATTTCTCTTTGGCTTGTGGAAAGACACTTGCTTGGCTTTTGTGCACCTCACAAAAGCACACTGCCAAAGGGGGAAGGCTGAAATCCAGTGCACATTTCATTAACCAGGCTGAGCACCTATGAGTCTGTCGGCCCAAAGGGACGTGGTTTCAGGTTTTAACGAAGGCTATTTATAAAGTGGTGATAGCCCTGGCCTCTACCATAGACCTCAGCATCGTCATTTAAACATCTAGGATGTTCTCTTTCCATCTTTTCTGTTGTCATAGGCTCTGTGCTATTCCATGGCATTTCAGACAGGTCCTTTAAATATGAGACCTTTGACTGAGTGACTTCTAGAGAATTCTATGCCCTTGAGTCCTATGACTCTATATTCCGTTCTTTCTGTCTCCCCTATTCTTATGAACTCAGTGCCCTGTCCCTCCATCTGAGAGGCTGTCATGTACCCGCTGCTGCAGCAGAAGTTTCAATTCTTCCCAACTCACCCCCAAAATATCCCCTTTTTCCAACAGCCTCACCTATAGATGGCCAAACACAATTTTTAAAGGTAAATCTATTGACTTCTGTTACAACATTTAAAATAGTTGAAAACTTTATTACTCTTTTTTTTGGGGGGGGGGCTGCACATATAGCATATGGAAATTCCCAGGCCAGAATTGAACCCATGCCTCAGCCGTGGCCCAAGCCACCCCAAAGACAATGCTGGATCCCATGGCACTGCAGTGGAACACGTATGGTTTTTTTTTTTTCTTTCTTTTTAGGGCCACACCTGCAGCATATGGAAGTTCCCAGGCAAGGGGTTAAATTGGAGCTTCACCTGCCAGGCTACACCACAGCCAGAGCAACACCAGATCCGAGCCGCATTTGTGACCTACACCATGACTTGCAGCAATGCCTGATTATCAATCCACTGAGCAGGGCCAGGGATGGAACCCACATCCTCATGGATACTAGTTGGGTTCTTAACCTGCTGAGTCACAATGGGAACTCCATATGGTTACTTTTTTTTTTTCCCCACTGTACAGCAAGGGGGTCAGGTTATCCTTACATGTATACATTACAATTACATTTTTTTCCCCACCCTTTGTTCTGTTGCAACATGAGTATCTAGACATAGTTCTCAATGCTACTCAGCAGGATCTCCTTGTAAATCTATTCTAAGTTGTATCTGATAACCCCAAGCTCCCGATCTCTCCCACTCCCTCCCCCTCCCATCAGGCAGCCATAAGTCTTTTCTCCAAGTCCATGATTTTCTTTTCTGAGGAGATGTTCATTTGTGCTGGATATTAGATTCCAGTTATAAGTGATATCATATGGTATTTGTCTTTGTCTTTCTGGCTCATTTCACTCAGGATGAGATTCTCTAGTTCCATCCATGTTGCTGCAAATGGCATTATGTCATTCTTTTTTATGGCTAAGTAGTATTCCATTGTGTATATATACCACATCTTCCAAATCCAATCATCTGTTGATGGACATTTGGGTTGTTTCCATGACCTGGCTATTGTGAATAGTGCTGCAATGAACATGCAGGTGCATGAGTCTCTTTTAAGTAGAGTTTTGTCTGGATAGATGCCCAAGAGTGGGATTGCAGGGTCATATGGAAGTTCTATGTATAGATTTCTAAGGGATCTCCAAACTGTTCTCCATAGTGGCTGTACCAGTTTACATTCCCATCAGCAGTGCAGGAGGGTTCCCTTTTCTTCACAGCCCCTCCAGCCATATGGCTACTTTTTAATGAGGGTTTTTTTCCCCCAGAGAAAACCAGGGAGTTCCCTGGTGGCTCGGTGGGTTAAGGACTTGGCATTGCCATTGCTGTGGATCTGGTTACAGCTTTGACATGGGTTCGATCCACGGCCGAGGAACTTCATGCCATGGGTGCAGAAAAGCAAAGAAAGAGAGAGAGAAAATCCAAAATAATTGTAACATGTTGTATGTACTTTACAAAGGGCAGGAGAATATGGATGTCCCAGCTCAGAGAGCAAATTCACTCTTCCTCTGCCTTTTGGTTCTATTCAGGCCCTCTGTAGATGGATGATACCCACCTGCATTGATGAGAATGGCTATTCTTTACTCTACCAATTCAAACTCTAATCTCCTCCAAAACATCCCCATAGGCATACCCAGAAATGATGTTTAACCAACCCTCTAGGCATCCCTTAGCCCAGTCATGTTGAATTAACCATCACACCACACAACTACTTAGCAACAAACAAATAAACTATTAGATGCACACAATGACATGGACAAATCTCAAAAACTGCTGGGTGAAAGAAGCCTGACAAAAAGAGCACGCGGAAATTAAAACACAAACTAAACTGTAGTGATAAAAATCATGCCAATGGCTGGGGATGAGGAGGAAGAGAAATTATTTAGGGGCATATGGAAACTTGGGGGTTGGTGAGAAATGTGTTCATTATTTTGATTATGGTGATGATTCGTAGGTGAATATATATGCCAAAACTTACCAAATTGTACACTTCAAACATGTGCAATTTATTGTGTTAATTACACTTCAGTGAAACTGAAAATACATTTGAATGATTTACCTAATCGATTAAAAATCATAATCACTTATTGTGACTTCGTATCTTATTTAAAGGCAACTCATAGGTTTTTCCTTAGTAATAACAAATCCAGGTTTATATTACTGCTATGCAGCTAACTTAAGTCTACCATCAGGGGCCCTAAGAAAAACATTAAGAAATGGTCCTTTGATAACTTGGTTCATTGAAAATTTATTTTCACAGGAATGAAAAACGATACTATGAAGAGGGGAATTAAGGGGGCTTTAGCAACCCCATCATCTCCATTGGCAACCACACTTTCCAATTTTTGAGTTAAGACAGATGTTAAGAGTTTTCCTCAATGCTATGTAAAGTGGCTGGAGTTAAGTCCTCCAGCCTCTTGGTTCCAAACTAATAAGCTTCCCAACATAAAATTCTGGGCCACCCGTGGGAAAGGTCTCCCCCTTTTCGTGACTCTTCCTATCATGTGGAGGCTGTTGTGGTGGGTTTTATACCAGTGATTAGCACCAATAATCACACTGAGATTCATAGCACATTTTGTTTCTTTCTGATAGTCTCTAAACGTCTCAAAACGTGGGCTTCAAGTGGAACCCCGCAAGTGCTTTTCTCCCACTGATCCTTTCTGCCTCACTCAGGAAACCATCTTAATTCCATTCTACAGCTTTGCCTTTCAAATGTTTGCTGGTTCACATAACAACAAGGATTAGGGAATTATTAAAGGCTAAAGACTGCTTTGAAGCCAGTATTATTGCCATC
Organism: Sus scrofa; assembly: GCF_054392235.1. Taxonomy (NCBI): domain Eukaryota; kingdom Metazoa; phylum Chordata; class Mammalia; order Artiodactyla; family Suidae; genus Sus; species Sus scrofa. Next base: position 137,564,814 of record NC_139396.1, on the reverse strand, counting down.
CAGCCCCAGAACCGATCTTACTAAACCCACAAACCCAGAAGCACAAGCTTTTTTCCGGAGAGCTTTCCTTTGTCTTTCTCTCAAGCCACATGATTTACTTTCCCAAAGGGAGGTGGTGCTCCATTATGTCTTGATAGCATCCAGATTCTCCAGATAAACTCATTTCCAAGGTGGTACCCTCCTGTAAACCAGGCCAACTGAATTATTTTCAAATTACTCACCCCTTTATTGAACTGGCAAAACAAGCTAGCTCGATTATTAATAGAAAAGCACTGCAAAGTGGTGTGCTTCTTCGGCTTTGATAAACATCATTTTTATTAAAGAATGACGGTTTCTGTGTGGTCAAAGTATTACTTAATGTGCACTCCGCAGGAGGAAAAATTCAGTATTCCTTTAATTCCCAAGGGCAGGTAGCAAATTAACCAGAGGATTTAAAACCACTTCAATAAGAGTCTCAACCAATGAGTGGGTGGAAGCAAACAAAACAAAACAGTGATGGTTCTGATGTAAGACATGTCATCTTTTACAATTTGCCTCATGTCAGAAGTTAAGAGTTCAAGAGGACCAGCAATTAAATAGTATTGCTCAATATTTTAATAGGAGAAGGCAGGGTTTGAGGAGTCAGAGCCAAAAGCCAGTGCTATTGTGGCTGTATCAGCTATCTTTGAAAGGGCTGTGATGGGGTTTCCTGACAAATCTAAAGCATTAGCCTACAGAAAATGAGTTTTGCAATCAGAGGTGGTGTTAAATAGGCCACCCATTTCCACCTACAGGACTGAAGGATTTATTCCCCTGGGTGATGGGAGGCCAGGACTGACTCAGCTAGTCCCCTCCCTCAAGGTCACATCCTCTTCCTGAGAAGGCCCCACCCATTGACTGGTTGATGTCAGGGAACATCGAGGCCTGGCCCTCCCACCCAGATGCAAGATAACTCCGAGGAGCCATCCCAGCGGCACAGACCCCAGTGGGCTTAGCTGAGGCCATTGATGAGACTGTTCCACAGCCCACATTCTTCCTGCCCAATCCCTTTCCTTCCAGAGTCATTGAACCCAGGCATGCATGCCAAGTAATAAACTTGCAGCACACATATCTCTGACTCGGAGATGGTTTTCCCTACCCTCTTTTAATCCCAGTTTTAGTGAGATATAATTGACAAATTGTGTACATTTGAGGGGTACAACGTGTTGATGTGATGCATTTATAGACTAAAATGATTCCTACCATTGCTTGAGCCAACACCTCCATCATGTAACCTAATTACCATTTCTTTGTTTGTGGTGAGAACATTTAAGATCTATTCTCTTAGCAAGTTTCAAGTGTATAATATAGTATTGTTAACTACGATCTTAGATCCCCAGAACAGATTCATCTTATAACTGGAAGCTTGTACTCTTTGACCAATATCTCCCGTTTCCCCCATACCCTAACCCCTGGTAACCATTATTCTAGTCTCTTTTTCAATGAGTTCAACTTTTCTAGATTTCATAGGTAAGTGGTAGCATACAGTAACTGTCTTTCTCTGACTTATTTCACTTAGCATAATACTCTCAAGGTCTATGCACAAATGGCAGAGTGTCCTTTCTCATGGCTAAATAATATTCCATTGTGTGTATGTTTGTGTGTGTGTGTGTGTGTGTGTACCACATCTTCTTTATCCATTTGTCCAATTATGGACATTTAGGTTGTTTCCATATCTTTACTGTAAATCATGTTGCAATGAACATGGAACCCAAAATGCCTATTTGTTTTCATCTTATTTTTTAAAAAATAGTAAATGTATGACCTTTAACTAAAAGTTTATAATAAAAGTAAAGTGTAAATTAAAAAATAGTTAAACAATACAGGATGTAAAATGGAAGCTGAAGTCAAACACCCCTACTGTCCTAGTTTTCCAGAAGGAAACACTGTTAACTATTGCTCATATATCCTTCCAGAAATGTCCTATAGAGAGTTCCTGTTTTGGCTCAGTGGTTAATGAACCTGACTAGTGTCCATGAGGGTGCGGGTTTGATCCCTGGCCTCACTCAGTGGGTTAAGGATGCAGTGCTGCTGTGGCTGTGGTGTAGGCTGGCAGCTGCAACTCCAATTTGACCCCTAGCTTGGGAACCTTCATTTGCCATGAGTGCAGCCCTAAAAAGACAAAAAAGGAAAAAAGAAAAAAAGAAATGTCATATAAATCTACAATCATATACACATGTCCCTTTTGTGCATAAATGAGAGTATAATATGTAAAATGTTGTGCAACCTGATTGGTTTCATTTAAATATATTCTGTGTATCACTTCATATCAGAACCTACAGATTTCTTCCTAGTGATTCCATATCATACCATTATATAGATATACCATAATTTTTTAACCAGACTTTCCAACACAAATACGTAGGTAGTTTTCTGGTTTTTCTTTTCACAAATAAACCAAGGAACACCCTGTAAATTTATCTTTGCCCATTCACGTAGTCTAGCTATTGCACAGATTCATAGAAGTAGAATTCTTAGATCATACCCTACAAGAAATGTTTTGATATAAGATATTGCCAAATTGTTTCCCTAAAAAGCAGTTTTAGGAGTTCCCACTGTGGCACAGTGGGTTAATGATCTGGCCTGACTTTGTGGCATTGCTGGTTTGATCCCCAGCCTGGCATAGCGGGTTAAGGATCCAGCGTTGCTGCAGCTGTGGCAGAGGTTGCAGATGAGGCTTGGATCTGATGCCTGGCTCAGGAAACTTCTATATGCTGAGGGTGCAGCTGAAAAGGGGAAAAAAAATTAAAAATTAAAGCCAGTTTCCATTAAAATTCCATCAATTCCCAAAATCAGTGCAAGAGAATGCCTCTTTTCCTTGCACTCTCAACCAGTTGTGGGCAGAACAAAAAGATTTTCATCTTCGTCAATAATAATAGGTGGGAAATATTATTTTACATCCCAGCAAACCTATAGAAGACCTTTGTTTGAATTTTAAAATCATGTCCCCTCTGAGTGAATACATTTTAAAAGTTCCCTCCCCACCCCCAACTTTCTAGATGGACACAGACCCTGTCAGAATGTGGAATTTTTCACTCAGAATTCCATTTCCACACCAGTATTCCCTTGGCCAGTCTGCTTTGCACATTGCTCAAGGTGAACAACTCTACACAGCAACCCTGGAACCTCATTGTTTAAAATGGCATTACTTTATGTGTTATGTCCCTACAACTTTTAGTATTTTTCTTGGCCATTTGTTATTCCTTTTTCTTTACAGAGAAAACTCTTCTAAGTAACTCAAAACCCATCCAGGTAATTTTTTGAGGAACCTGTGTAATACCTGAATAAAACAATAAAGCTGATGAACAGTAAATGATGGTATCATTGGTCCCTTATTTGCCATATTGAAACAAGCTGTCTAAATTTAGTGATTCTAAGCCATTTGCTCATTTGCCTCAACTAAAACTATATATCCAAACATATGACATAATCTCTAGACACCTGTCCTTTTCTGAGAGCACTAGAAATAATGATAATAATAATAGATATCATCAATCAAGGGTCTAGGATGTGGGGAGCAGATTAGGAGGCAGTAGAGTTTAGAGGCCTCACACCCTCCAAGCTGTGCCTAACTTTTGACACAGACTCTGAGGTGCCATTGACTTTGTTCTGGCCTTGGTGCAACTTGGAGAATTTACTTAACCTCTCTGAAAACCTCTCCTCCACTCTAAAAAATGGGGATAATAATAACAACAATAATAGCATCATCCCAATGGTGTTATAATAAAGATGAAATGATCCAATACATTAAAAAACACTTAATATGATACCAGCTACCTCATAATTGGTCAATAACTGCCATCTGCTTTGATATCTGCTGGATATCTTACACACAGTATGTGACTCTCTTGATCTTAACCAAAACACTTCAATAAGACACTATTGTTATTATCAGAATAATACTGTTTTGGAAACTGTGTTCCCTGGAACTGCAGAGGAATCCTGGGGCTGCCATAGGGAAAAGGACTGAGAGAGAATAGTTCTTTTTTATCTTCCTGTTATACTGTTTCAAATAAAGCTGAATAGCATTGAGAACTATGTCTAGATACTCATGTTGCAACAGAAGAAAGGGTGGGGGAAAAACTGTAATTGCAATGTATACATGTAAGGATAACCTGACCCCCTTGCTGTACAGTGGGAAAATAAAAAAAAAATAAAATAAAGCTTCATATGAAAAAAAACTTCCTTTTTTAAAATTTTTTAAGTGGAACTTTCTTGGAAGTATAGGGGGAAAGTCCTGGCTCTCAAGGTCTTTCACAGTTTGGCCTCAACCTACTTTTCCAGACTTATCTTCCTTGATCCTCCCCCACGAAATTATCCTCCTATCCACCACAATGGCTTATTTGCTGCCAGCACACTAGATTACTCATTCCTTAAAGAAGGGCTCTCTGTCCTTTATCTCAGTATTTCCAGAGACTAGCAGAGTGTCTGACACCTAGCAGGCATTCAGTAAATGCTTGCCATTTTCAATAAATGCATCAGTAAATGAATCCTCCACTTCAGTTAAATTTGTCTCCTAGACACCTCCCAAATGTGTCTTGTATCACCTTCCTGCCCTTTGTTTGTAACTGTTCCCTTATCTGGATGGCCCTTCCCCATCTCACCTCCACCAAATTCTTAATTCAATCTGCATGTTTCCTATAAACCCATTCTTGACCCTCCTCATTGGACAGCCTTCCTTCCCCCTAAACTCACATGGTTTATGAGTTGTCCATGAGTCACTCCCTGGCTTAGCACAGATAACGTTCTATTGAAGTTACCTGCATGTCTTATCTTCCTGTTGTGGAGAGCAACAAACATGTCTTACAGTTGCCGTTTTTCCTTTGTTGCCTAGCCCAGTCTCAATGTGCTCAGTAAACATTTAGGAGTGGATGAACAAGTGGATGAACAAATGAATGACAATTTTGTCCCTTGGTATCCCAGCCAGAGTAGCCACAGAAAATGGGGGACACACAACAGGCAAGTAAGAGTGAGACAATGCTCCTCAAAAGTTGCAAACACTGGACTCCAGGAAATGAGACTCTTGCCCCTGGATTTGGTGATTAAGGAAATTCTCAATTCTGAACCCACAAAGTGACAATCATATAGATTTACCACAGTGTAAGCCTAACTTCAGGTAACAAAGCAAAGATTAAAGGCTTTTTTTTTTTTTTTTTTCTTTAGGGCCACACCTGCAGCATATAGAAGTTCCCAGTCTGGGGGTCAGATCAGAGCTGCAGCTGCCAGCCTACCTCACAGCCACAGCAACACCAGATCTAAGCCGCATCTGCGACTTACACTGTAGCTCACCACAATGCCAGATCCTTAACCCACTGAGGAAGGCTAGGGATCAAACCTGTGTCCTCATGGATACTAGTCCAGTTCGTTATCTCTGAGCAAGAACAGGAATTCCAGGAGGACTTTTTTTTACTCTCTACAATTGCACAATAAGTTAATATGTTTGGAGAGAAAGCTCTTCTTTCTGCAGCATCCCCTGTGAAGTAGCAGCTGTCCGGGCAGCTTTGGCTTCTATGAAGAGCAGTGTTTCAGATATCCAAACCAACCTAACACATGATTATTTAAAATATCAATGTGATGTCTTACAATCTCGTTTGTTAACTCTCTAGGCTGCTCCTTTTCAGGCTCAGCTGGGGTCACTTTTGTGGCTGCAGTCATCTGACCACTTGCCTGGAGCTGGAAGGTCCAGGATGGTCTCACTTTCGTGTCTGGCAACTGGGGCTGGTTGTTGGGTCCCAACATCTATCCTTCAGGTATGCTAAACTGGACTTCTGCACAGCATGAAGTGTCTCAGGATTGCAAGATGGCAAAGGCAGAAGCTGTAAGGTCTTGTAAGTTCTAGGTTCTGAAACTTACACAGTGTCACTTCTGTCACATTCTGTGAATCAAAGCAAGTCACAAAGCCAGCCCGGTTTCAAGTGATGGAAAATTAGACTGTTTATTGATAGGAGGAGCAGCAAAGTCACACATTTCAAACGGACATGGACACTGGTAGCTGGGTTTCCCTGGGGGCCATTATCATGACCTACCACAGGCAATGCTAGACATACACTTATGTGCCCCATAATTCCAGTGAGTGAGAACAACCTGACTACTTTTGGTTGAGGGATACTGACTTCTGGTTGAAGAAAAGTAATATAGACTCATGGGGAAAATATTAGAAATACTGTCAAAGCAAAGGAAAGAAAATAGCAATCACCTATAATATCGCCACCAATATCAAAATAACCATTGCTAAGATTTTGGCTTATATCCATCAGCTTTTTTTCTAAAATTTGGATAATAATACATAGTCTACATAAACTATGTGTTATTGTACACTTTCTTACCAGCTGTTGCACTGTGTTCTTTGCATAGATTATCTCATTTAACTCTCACCATAATCCTATGAAACAGGTACTGTTAGTATCTCCATTTTTCAGAAGAGGAAATTGAGGCCTTTTAGCTAACTTACCTAATCTCATATATAAGTATGTAAGTACATATACATATGCACAATAAGTTAATATGTTTGTGAGCTATATATGTATCAACCATACTATTGTGAGCTCTCTTTTTTCATATATTATATCATACAAGTTTCCCTACTTGGCAGCTTTTGAATGGGCTAAATCAAAATTGAAAAGCAACAATGACTTTACAATATTGGAGATTCTTGTTCCTGGCCATGATTGCTTCTTGAGCCTGTCAGGTGGTTGCAGATAGGAACAAAATAATGATGTACATTCACTGCAAACGACTAGCTTTGAAATTTAATCTTTCATAAGAGCCTCAAGGCTTGATTTTGGCAAAGTTGGTTGGTGGAGAAAATAGGATCTGAGTTTTTTGAATATTATGACACATTTCCTAAAAACCCAGCAGCAGGAGTGCAAAGTTGGAACGTGTCCATCTCTTCATGGAGCCAAAGAGAAATGACAGGCATCAGGGACCATAGAGAAACCAAAAATCTTTCCAGGGGTAAGACATTTGTGGTTTGAGACAAGATAATATGTTTCGTTAATCATCCATCTCTCAGTAAACGAACATGTCCTTATGACACATGCCTTCCATTTCTATCTTTAATCTCTAAATTGAGCATATTCTAGGGCAAAATTTGGCAGGGGTTTGTGACAAGTGGGAGGGCAGCGACAGGTGGAAAAGTGTTTGGGAAGAGAAACACAACAAGGTCCCTTGTTACATGAAATTATAGATTAATAACATGCGAAGATGTGAAAATAGCAAATGTAATATGAGAAGCAATATAAATCTATAAAATAAAACTGTGTGCTGTGCAATGACTTTGCAATTAGTGCTTATCTGTTCTTGTGTGTGAGAGAATGTTTTATTAGGATTCACCTCAATTTCTACATATCAGAAGATTCAGTAAGCTTTGCTGGAAAGATTTTTAAAGATTAAGCCCTTTAACCAGTTGTTAAAATAATTGCTCACAGTTCAATTTCAGCTAGCAATATAATAGTAAAGATAAATTTATGAACAAAAAAATTTTACTAATAAAGAGGAAAATTTTGTCTAAGCCTAATGTTGCCTTTTTACTTAACAGATACCATTGTGTTTTCAGCTTTTGAAGAAAAATTAACTAAACAGAGTGAAATTTCTATGTGCTGGTTGTTATGTAGCACCTCTTGTGGATATTTACCTTAGGAATAGTAATCCCCTATTCCTAAATTTCTCTTTCAAACAGTACCATCTGCCCAATCAAGTAGAGATTAAATGCTATTGATTAGGTTATATTTTAAGGCACTATTTGTAAGCAAGTTCTTTTTCATAGGCCAACTACAATAGGTCGGAAATGCTTGACTAGAACACTGAGTTGAAATGGGTTCTGAGTTTGAGTGTTTAGATAGTTTGGTGGCTTCTGCCACTGGTGGGTGATATACAGGGAATGGCAGCATCATGCCCTTATCACCATCTCTGCTAAGATGTAGGGACAGATTACTTTACATGAAACCTCTGTTTAATACTAATACTCTTTTATTTACAGTTATTCAGCACATATACAGCTTTGGAAAGGAAGAACCAAAGCTGTTCTTATTTAGAGACTATAGATAATCTATAAATTTCAAAGATTCTATACACAATATCAGGGCACAGGGAGTGCCTGTGGTAGTACAGTGGAAACGAATCCAACTAGTATCCATGAGGACGTGGGTTTGATCCCTGGCCTTGCTCAGTGGATCGGGAATCCGGCGTTGCAGTGAGCTGTGTTGTGGGTCGCAGATGCGGCTTGGATCCTGTGTTGCTGTGGCTGTGGCATAGGCCGCCAGCTGTAGCTCTGATTTGACCCCTAGCCTGGGAACTTCCATATGCCATGGGTGCAGCCCTAAAAAGCAAAGAAAAAAAAAATAGGGCACAGGATTTCTGGATACAAAATCAACATATGGAAATCAATAAATCAATAGCATTTGTTGCATCATTAGTAAACGTAATAGTAAAAAAGTCTTGTTCTCAACCACAATAACAACAGAATACAAATGCAATTTCAACCAACTTCCCAGCTTAGTTATTTGTAGAGCTTGATAAACTCAACCCAAAGTTAACATTGAAATACAATAGGTCAGCAATAGATGAGGCAATAATAAAGGTCAAGATAGAGGAATATTCAAACTACCAGATATCAAGACCTATAAAATTCTAATAATTTATACAGCATAGACTTGACCTGGGAACAGAAAAAAATAGACCAATGAAACAGATTAAAGGATCTATAAATAGACCCTGCATGGATATAAATTTGTTATATGGCAAAGTTGTATTACCATCAATTGAAAAGATAGATCCATCACCAAATGGTCTTGGGAAAGTGACTATCTTTATGGAAAAAAATAATGTCCATGCCTTATACCGCATACATACACACACACACACAGGCACGCGTACATGCTCAGAAACTTTTGCAGTTGGAGTAAAAGCTTAAAAATGAGAAGTTTTTCAAACATTCGAAAGGAAATATAGAAAAATATTTTTACACCCATAAGATAGGAAAGAATTCTTACACAAAATAGAACAAGATTGATAAATTTAAATTTCTATCTAACAAAGATATTTTAAACAAAGCAAGAAGATAAGCTAAAGATTTGGAGAAAGTATTTACAGTGAACATAACAGATAAAAGATTCACTTCCAGAGTTCCCTTGTGGCACAATGGGATAAGGATCCAGCATTGTCACTGCAGGAGCTGTGGTGCAGGATCAGTTCCTAGCCAGGGAATTTCTGCATGCTGCAGGCATGGCCAAAAAGAAAAGATTAGTTTCCAAAATACACAAAGTAGTCCCACAAAACACTAGCATAAGGAACCCCACCATCGCCATGGGCAGAGCAACAGACAGTCATGGAAGAACTCAATGACAAACAAGAATTCGAAAAGATGTTCAGCCTCATTCATAATCAGCAAAACACAAAATAAAACAATGATTTTGCACTTTCCAAGTGGCAGAAAAGTTTTAAAAGCTTACAAAACTCAGTGTCGATGAAGATGTAGAGCAAGGGAGATTCTCAGACACTGACATATATATATATATATATATATAGTCATTCAGGGATCCATCATTCATTCAGGCTGATAGAGGCTCAGATCTTCTGATACCGCCATTTTAAAACATGGCTTCCATGGTCTTTGCAGCAGAGAAAAGAGCACAGAGAATTCATTCTTCTACATTTAACTTGGAAGTTTCTTTTCCTTTTTTTTTTTTTTTTTTTTTTTTTTTGCTTTTTAAGGGCGCACTTGTGGCATATGGAAGTTCCCAGGCTAGGGGTCAAATCAGAGCTGTAGCTGCCAGCCTATGCCACAGCCACAGCAACGTGGGATCTGAGCAGCGTCTGCGACCTACACCACAGCTCACGGCACCAGATCCTTGACCCACTGAGTGAGGCTAAGGATCAAACCTGCATCCTCATGGATACCAGTCAGGTTTGTTAATCACTGAGCCATGATGGGAACGCTTACCTTGGAAGTTATACACACAACACATCTGCTTTCAGCCCGTAGGTAGAACTAGTCTCATCTACCAATCTACCTACAAGGAAGGCTGAGAGGTGTAGTCTTTTTGTATTGGGGGGGAAGAGGAAAATGAAAGAGGATTTGATGAATTTTTTTATGTATGTTTATCTTTTTCATATTTAAAAAGGAGGAAAATGAAGAGAGATTAAATGATCTGTCCAGAGTTACAGAGCTAATAAGTAGTGAATTGGACAAGAGCTGTTCTCTCTAATAAAATTTTCCTTCAAGAATCATAATCAAGGTACCAAATTCAGATTATTCATTTAAGATATATTTATTGAGTTCTTCTTATATTCCTGCCCTTGAGGAGGACATAGAACAAAAGGAGAAGAGACTGACACATAAACAAATTATTGCAATACAATTATTACAATGGAACATGAAGAAAAATATATACACAGCACTCTCGACCATTAAAACCTGGTAACATAATCACTGGAAACTTCTTCATGATAGTCTTAATTCCCAGAAAACTTGTAAATATGCACTGGCAGTGCATGAGGTCCATGTAATCTTCAATTATGAGAGCCAAACTCTTGTGGAGAGTTATTTCAGGAAATTCCTGAAGCAAAACTTCGCCATGGACTCCACCCAGTTCATACTCAGCCTGTACAGACTTGCTAGGGAGGTGCTGCTAAAACAATATATATATAGTCTTCTTTGACCTCATGTCTTCAAATAAGAAGCCCATTGCTCTTCTACACAAAAACAGAATAGAGTGAAATGATGAAAAGGACATTTGTTCAATTTCCTGGTATTGAAGTCCTGTGCCTCATTGGAGCATCTAGGCTGACAACTCTCAAAGCATGGCACACCCACAGAAGTTAGAGACTAAAACACACCTAGCGTAGTTTCTAGACCATCTTCCACCACCAGGTGCACAGTTACTTCTGACAATGTATCTCCTTATATTCTCCTCAATGTAGTTCTAAAACATTCCCCTTACATAACTATGTTTACCCAATGAGTTCCATAATCTAGTTCATCTCTATATTCAACACAACGTTTGAGTTGAGGATATAGTGATTAGCAAAAGAGACATGGTCTCTGACATCTGGGAACTTAGAGTCCATTTGGGGAAAGAGATGTCAATCAAACAAGCATGCCAATAAGTAGTCTCTAGATGCAAACTATTACATTTAGAATGGATAAGCAATGAGGTCCTACTGTACAGCACAGGGGACTATACCCAATCTCTTGCAATAGAACATGATGGAAGATAACATGAGAAAAAGAATGCATATATATGTTTGACTAGATCACTGTGTTGTACAGCAGAAATTGACACAACATTGTAAATAAACTATAATTTTAAAAATTGTAAAAAAAAAAAGCATTCTCATACGTGGATAAGAGTTATGAAGATGAAAAAAAGGGTCCTGTGACAGAGAATAGAGACTTCTAAGGATCCTCATTTGGAATGAAGAGATTTCGAGACTGCCAGTCTTGGGTAGTGACTAGTGGTGGCTTGGACTAGGGAAGTGGTAAAGAGAAGTTGAGATATTTGTGAGATCTTTTGGTGGTTCAATGGATAGGATTTGATGATTCATAGATAATGTGGATGAAGGGAGAGGGAAGGTCCAGGATGACTCTCAGACCCACTTCTCAATATAAAATTCTCCTCCTAGTCTTTGAATGCTTTTTCTCATCTAGTTTTACAAAAACACCCATGTTTATCTATGTATTATTGCATTCCTTGCCTGAGCATTTGATCTTTAGATACAGATGTTTCCTCACCGGGCAGGAGAATCAGTGGGAAATTAGCCACCTTTAACCCTGCTGCACTCATCTTCTTTTTTCTGTAGTCAGGACGATGCTAAATCCAGAACTACAAGGCTCTCACCCCTACTACTCTCCACAGTTATTTTATACTCTTCAAGGATATTAAATTTACATTTATTTTATTATATCACATTTACATGTACATTAAAACGGTACCTATTTCACAAGGACAAATGGGTGACAATAAAAAGTAGGTCTCCTTCCTCCCTGCAGCCCAATTTTCTACTTGTTCTCCCCCAAAACCAGCCACTATTATAAATTGCTTGAGTATCCTTCAAGAGATAATCTTTGCATACGCAAGCAAATATTTTGTAAATAAATGGAAGGGTACCACGATGGTTAATGGTATATGCCAACTTGACTGGGCTAAGGATGACCCAAAGAGCTGATAAACACTATTTCTGGGCAGATCTGTCAGGGTATTTCTGGAAGAGATTAGCATTTGAATTGGTAAAATAAAGATCCAACCTCTTAATGCAGGTGGGCATCATCCAATCCTCTGAGGGCCTGAGCAGAATAAAAAGGCTGGAGGGAGCTCCCCCTGTGGCGCAGCAGAAACGAATCCGACTTGTATCCATGAGGATGCTGGTTTGATCCTTGGCCTCACTCAGTGGGTCAGGGATCTGGCATTGCTGTGAGCTGTGATGTAGGTTACAGATGCAGCTTAGATCTGGCATTGCTGTGGCTGTGGCATAGGCCAGCAACTGTAGCTCCAATTTGACCCCTAGCCTGGGAACTTTCATATGCAGTGGGTGTAGCCCTAAAAAGCAAAAAAAAAAAAAAAAAAAAAGAGAGAGAGAAAGAGAAATGCTGCAAAAGGATAAATCCTCAGAAAAGGTGAAGCTGGGACCTCCATCTCCTCCTGCTCTCAGACATCAGTGTGCCTGGTATTGGGGTCTTCAGACTTGGGCTGGGATTTACACCACCAGTCCTAGACTCAAGGACCTTCGTACTTAGGTTTACATCATCTCCCATGGTTCTGAGGCCTTTGTGCTCAGGCTGGATCACACCACTTGCTTTCCTAATCCTATCTACCTACCTATCTACCTATCTGTCTATCTATCTATTATGTGTGTATGTATGTATGTATGTATGTATGTATCCATCCATCCATCCTACTTGTTCTATTCCTCTAAAAAGCCCTAATGCATACACTATACTCATCGCTCTGCACCTCACATTCTTCATTTAATATATCTGGACGGCCTTTTCATGTAGTCTTTTTAATGACAGCACACAATTTAAATTGATTGAATTGAATTTATCTGCCTTTAATTGATGTATATTTATGTTGTTTCTAATTACAGACTATTACAAATAACACTGCATTGAATAATATTTATGAACCTCATTTCACAACTAGGTAAGCTCCTCTATAGAAAAAATTCCAATGAGAATGCAGAATCAGGAGTTCCCTGGTGGCTCAGCCAGTTAAGGACCTGGCATTGTCACTGCTTGGGTTCTGGTTACTGCTCTGGTGTGAGTTTGATCCTTGGCTCTGGAACTTGCATGCCACAGGAACAGCCTAAAAAAAAAAAAAAAAAAAAAAAAAAAAGAATGCAGAATCAAAAGACACCTGCATCAGGAGTTCCTGTCGTGGATCAGCAGAAACTCTGACTAGCATCTATGAGGATGCAGGTTCAATCCATGAGCTGTGGTGTAGGTTGCAGACACGGCTCAGATCCTGATTTGCTGTGGCTGTGGTGTAGGCCAGTGGCTACAGCTCTGGTTCTAACCCTAGCCTGGGAGCTTCCATATGCCTTGGGTGCAGCCTTAAAAAGCAACAACGGAGTTCCAGTCGTGGCGCAGTGGTTAACGAATCCGACTAGGAACCATGAGGTTGCGGGTTCGGTCCCTGCCCTTGCTCAGTGGGTTAACGATCTGGCGTTGCCATGAGCTGTGGTGTAGGTTGCAGACGCGGCTCGGATCCCGTGTTGCTGTGGCTCTGGCGTAGGCCAGCGGCTACAGCTCCGATTGGATCCCTAGCCTGGGAACCTCCATATGCCAAGGGAGCGGCCCAAGAAATAGCAAAAAGACAAAAACAAACAAACAAAAAAAAAGCAACAACAACAACGTCATGTGCATTTGTAGTTTTGATAGATATTGTCATAATTTTATCTTATTTTATTTTTTTAGGGCCTCACCCATGGCATATGGAGGTTCCCAGGATAGGGGTCAAATCAGAGCTGTAGCCGCTGGCCTACACCACAGCCACAGCAATGTCAGATCCCAGCCTTGTCTGCGACCTACACTACAGATCATGGCAACGCCAGATCCTTAACCCACTGAGCGATGCCAGGGATTGAACCCACAACCTCATGGTTACTAGTCGGATTCATTTCTGCTGAGCCACAGCGGGAACTCCAGCTATTGTCATAATTTTAAAAGATACTCCAGTTTATATTCCTATCTGCAATATATGGGAGTTCCTTCTTTCTCACATTCTCACCCACATGTCATCAAACTCTGTGGCAAATGTAAATATTATTGCATAATTCTCTCAGAGTGAAATTGAACCTCTTTTCCTATAGCCATAAAGGTAAGTTTTTATCTTCTCTTTGAAATTTGGACATCTGTTACTTTATGTGAAAGAAACTTTTCAAATTTAAAATGAACAAAAAGTGTTCTTTGAACAACCATGAGTAGATAGATTGTCAAATCTGGTTGTTCTGTCCTCTGAATATAAAGAAGCATAGATCAATTGTGATGAAGTCATTAACCAATGTGCAGATGTTAAGTCTTGAAATGTTATTACTCATTATCGAGATCGAACTAAAATTGGCATATGTTCTTTCCTTTTTTCAAAAGGAACAAGCATTCATCCATGCAACAATATGGGTGAATCTCAAATGCCTATTTCAAAGTGAAAGAATCCAGAAGGGTAGTCTACCTTCTGGAAAAGGCAAAACTCATAGAGACAGAAAATAAATCAGTTAGTCATTGCTAGGGATTTGAAGGCAGAGAAAGGCTGACTAGGTCAAGCACAGGGGACTTACAGGGCTGTGAAACTATTCTGTGTGTTGCTACATGTAGTGGTAGCTACATGACACTGTCTATTTACAGAAACACAAAGAACTTTCCAGAACAAGTGGAAACTTTAATGTATGTAAAATTTTAAAAAAATCAACTAGGTGGGTGGGAGGAGCCTGGGATGGAATACAGCCTATGACAAAATCATCTAACTATATTATTAATATGCAATGTGACCTTACTCAGGGGAATACGGAAAAGAGATGCCGACCTAACTAGCTCTGTAGATGACTGGAAACTGTAAGACAAAAGACAAAAGAAAGAGTACATCAGATTATACTCTGATTGGTGTTTCTCTATAGGTGCAACAATTCTAAACTGCTGCATGTGTATGCTGAGTGAGCAAATAAGTAAATGGCCATGTTTCCTACTATCAGTGTGAGAGGGTACAGATCAGCAAAGCGAGGAGGCTAGAATGAACCCTGTGGTTCTGGTTTTGTTTTTTGGTTTTTGTTTCGTTTTGTTTTTGTCATTTTAGGGCCACACCTGCGGCATATGGAAGTTCCCTCTCTGGGGGCTGAATTGGAGCCAGAGCCACAGGCATACGCCACAGCCAGAGCAACGCCCTATCCAAGCCACATCCACAACCTACACCGCAGCTTGCAGCAATGCCGGATCTTTAACCCACTGAGAGAGGCCAGGGATCGAACCCGCATCCTCATGGATATTCGTCAGATTCTTAACCCACTGAGCCACAACAGGAACCCCAGCCCTGTGGCTCTGGATTAGAAGGGGGACATTCGTATGAACTCATTATCTTAATGTAGATATTGATGGATAGACAGAGAAGTCATCTACATCCATAAATGGGTATAGATTACATAACCTGTAATAATTATATCTACATATCTAGATATGTTCTTATATACATACATGTATTTCTTAGCCCTACTTGATGAGAGGGCTTGGAAACAACAACACTCTAGAAGCAACAAGCACCCCCAGTGCCCAGATCTTGGTTTCTGACACCATTCTCCAATAAAAAGAGAATCCTGGGAGAAATGGCTGATTTTAGGACTGGGTCAGGGAATATATGAGTCTGGATCATCTCGCAGTGCCAGAAAGTAAGGAAGTGCTTAAAAAAAAAAAAACTATAGGGGTATGTCAAAGGGACGCCAGAGCTAATTGAAAGAGCCCCCAGGAGTTCCCTTGTGGCTCAGTGGGTTAAAGATCAGGTGTTGTCACTGCTGTGGCTCTGCTACTGCAGTGGCGTGGGTTCTATCCCTAGCCCAGGAAATTCCCCATGCTGCAAGTGTGGCCAAAAAAAAAAAAAAAAAAAAAAAAATCCAAAGCCAGAAAAAATGAGGCAAAAAATTTGGATTTTAGGCCTAAATACCTAAGAGTCTATACTAACATAAATAAATAAAATAATGGGTGGGTGAGAAGAGACGATTCTCCCCATACAAAAGAATCGCAAATAATCCCCCCTCTACTCTTTAAGGGTGGGTTAAACTTAGTAATTTGCTTCCACAGAGCACAGTACAAAAAAGAGAGAGAAAAGTAGCTTTACAATGAAGAAACCTGGCAAACACTTCAGCCAGGTGATCAAGTTGAATGTCATCAGTAACCAAACATGCAGACAGCACGGACCTTTGATAATCCTGTATTGAGAATGGTTTGATTTCTACGGGCTTCTTCTCCCCAAACCTATAATATTAAGATTACCCTAGAAAAACATCAGACAGATCCAAATTGAGAAACGTGCTACAAAATGCATGCCCAGTACTCCTCAATCTGTCAAGGTCATCAAAAATAAGGCAAGTCTGAGAAACTGCTACAGCCCAGAGGAGCCTAGGGAGACATGGAAACTAAATATAACATGATATCCTGGATGGGACCCTGGGACAGAAAAAGGATACTATGGAAAATCTGAGGAAGTTATGAGTTTAGTTTAAAAATGTGTATCAACTGGGAGTTCCCATTGTGGCTCAGCAGTAATGAACCTGACTAGTATCCATGAGGACATGGGTTCTGTCCCTGGCCTCGCTCTGTGGGTTAAGGATCCGTCGTTGCTGTGAGTTGTGGTGTAGGTCACAGACACGGCTCGGATCCTGCATTGCTGTGGCTCTGGTGTAGGCCAACGGCTACAGCTCCGATTTGACCCCTAGCCTGGAAACCTCCGTATGCCGTGGGAGTGGCCGTAAAAATTTTGTTTTAAAGACCAAAAAAAAAAAAAAGAAATAGTTTATTTAAATCTAAAAGATAAGATTGATAGAGGAATGGATAACTGGGTAAATATCTGATAAGGCAAAAATAGTAAAGTCATTACTGGTAAAATCTACCTGCTGGGTGTGTATATGTTCATTAAAACTTCTTCAACATTGCTGAACGTTTGAAAAAATTCATAGTAAAATAGCAAAGACTATGTTCATGGAATTAAAAGCAATCTTGGAGTTCCCCTCATGGCTCAGTGGAAACGAATCTGACTATTATCCGTGAGGATGCAGGTTCAATCCCTGGCCTTGCTCAGTGGGCAAAAGATCCAGCGTTGCCATGAGCTGTGGTGTAGGTCGAAGACACAGTGCAGATCTGGCATGGCTGTGGCTGTGGCCTAGGCTGGCAGCTGCAGCTCCAATTTGACCCCTAGCCTGGGAACTTCCATATGCTGAGGGTGCAGCCCTAAAAAGACAAAAAAAAAAAAAAAAAAAAAAAAAGAAAAGAAAAGAAAAGCAATCTTATAAACTTTTTCCTTTTTCTACTCTAATCTTTCCTTCTGTTTTTCTTTTGTATTTATTTACAGGCCTGATTATATGTACACAGTTCAAAAAAAGAAAATTTTCACTGCTGTGTTTCTCTTCCAGCCATTATCACCATTCGTTTTGTTTCATGTTTATTAGTGAAAATAATTTTATCAGATGGAAGGGTGTTTAAAAATTGTTCTCTGGGTATCAGATCACTAAATACAACACTGCTGAGTATAAGTAAGTGTGGGTCACCGAGGGTGTCCCCTAGCCCAGCTCCTGTCTTGAGGAAAGGCAGTAATGGAGGGACGTCAAGGCCATGATGGCGGTTTGCTGGGTTGTCTGTGGGGCACTGAGAGTCCTAAGGGCAGCAGCTGCAGTGGCAGCATGCGGACTGGTGGGGGCTGCTCTGTCCCCAGGATGGCAAGGGCATCTGCAGGAGAAATCAGGCACTTTTGGCCCAAGCACTGGCTGCCTTGGCCACAGACAGAATCCCAGGGAGTTGGAACAGAGCCAGAGGAGGGAAATGGTGATGCCACCTGGTATCTGGGGGAAGAGCCAGAGAAACACGATTTTATATCAGGATCCCAATTGTATCCCCCAGTCAGGAAACCTGGGTTAAAGCTTCAGCAGCACCCTTATATTTTCTATGCAAATTGAGGACAATCGTGAAAAGCATTCATATTTTGTTGCTTTTTATATAATTCATTTGGCTCCTTTTTAAGATCCCCTCCCCACCTTCCTAATTTGTATAATGATGAATTCAGTGTGCAATCCCATTGTCAGCTGGGGCCTCTCTGCCCCGCTTTCATTTTTGGCACAATTTCCCCTGTTCTCTGAAAATTTCCAGGGTACTTAGGTTCTCCGTCACCTGGGCTTTGACCTTCATATTAGAACAGGAATCTGAAGGTGAAACTCCACTGCCTCTCACACCTCTGGTGGGAGGTACCTCTTCACTGACGACTCTAAAGGGTGATGAAGAGGGAGTTTACAAGGCAACGCAAATGACTTCAAGTGCACTGGCCTGCCGGCTAGAAAGGCCCAAGTGGCACGGCTGCTGGCACCACATCCTGCACTTGCTTCAAAGCCCCGGTCAAAGCTAGAAGTCTTAGTTACCAGCAGAAGGGTTGAAGCAGTATTCATGAGTGTGGAAAATGCTACTCGCAGAGCTCTGAAAGCCTACCAGGCATTGGGTTTCCTTATTAGCAGTGAAAGGCATGAAATGCAAACTTGTCCTTTACTTTGGAAGGGATGTCCCAATATAGCCCAGCCTCTATGCCCCTAAAAACTTCACTGAGAGCCCTGAACCCCCCCCCCTTTTTTTTTTTTTGCTGTGCCTAAGGCATGTAGAAGTTCCCAGGGATCAAACATGTGCCACAGCAGCAACCCAAACTGGCAGATCCTTATCCTGCTGCACCACCAGGGAACTCCTAGAGAGCCCTAAATCTTTGTAGGGTTTAACGCCCATCCTCTGATGTACAAGCATCTTACCAAGGCCTTCAACTTACTAGCACTTCCTGCTCACCTATTATGATTAATATAGTATCATCATAACAGCAGACCAATTTGATGCAATGTGTTCACCAAGCTTTCAAGAGTCATCCTAGCCGTGTGATGACACCATCTCCTGGGGTACTTGCCAGGATGAACTCCTATATCATAGTGAATACTGTCTTAGGCATGAATTCCTCCTCATCCAACCTTACACTCTCCTCCCCTTGACCTCACATACGCGGGATCAATATATACTCTTCCGTCTTCCACTAATACAGCTCTTTTGAAACATGGTCTCTTTTTTCCCATCCCTTATGTTGTAACTTAACCCTAGTTATTGGTTTGGGGGTTGGAGAGTGGAGGTGACAGAGTGGGTTAACGTCCTCTAAGGAAAGGAAGTGTCTTATACAGCAAAAATCTCTGTATCAACTTCAAAAGCGAGGAGTGCTAACTTTTAATCTAGAGAGTGGACCCCTTCTGCAACCAAAGGATTCAGAGGACATCAGGACAGCCAAGACTTAAAGGACATCAAACTATATGTTCTCATCCCATATCTCAAGATCTCACTCCTTCTCCATTAAGGCCATGACTTTGACAGAGCCAACCGGTTAGGACTGAGAAATCTGTCTTCCCAGAAGCTCTGCTACCTGATAATTTAGGTTCTGGGCCTCAAGCTCAGAAGGCCCAGCCTCATAAAGTGGTGATTAATCACTCTCAGCCTTTCTTGTCTCTCCCCAGTAAATTGATAGTGGCCAGTAACACCCATTCCATTGTCCCTAAATCACTACTTTCCCTGAACCTCTGTGTGCCCAAGATGCTGTGCCCTCTAGTGCATTCCTGTCCACTGGCATTGCACCCAGTTCACTGCTTGTAAAGTGAACTGCTACTTGGTTTACAATTTCACTGCTACTTGGTCAGGGATTCCACCTACCACTAGTGAGGCGTTTTCATTACCAGCCAGTCAGCAGGTGACCCAGCTCCAAAATCCTATCCCAGAATCTGCCTCCTAGGACCACCCCACTGCTGTGCCAACTATTGAAGGGCACATTTCTCCAGACTCCCAGACTGTGAGATTTACTTACAGGGGTATTGTAGGGAGTGATTCAGGAGTTGCCCTGTGAAGGAATGAGGGAAGCAGGATTGGGTAGAGGAGAAGTTGACTGGGAAGGCAGTTGTAACAGAGGCCTCATCTGTCCCCAAAGGAGCTCTAGAGCTGGGATGGCCAATCAGCGAGGTCCTGAATTGAGAAGTGGGGCCGCATCTCCTAGGGACAGAGCATAATTTGGAGTAAGGTGGTTGCCTGAATAGGATCTCAACTATAAGCCAACACCACCAGCAACCGGTGAAAAGAGTGCCTAGGGGAGTTCCTGTTGTGGCTCAGGGGAAAGAAACCCAACTAGTATCCATGAGGATGTGGGTTCGATCCCTGGCCTTGCTCAGTGGGTTAAGAATCCAGGATTGCTGTGGCTCTGGCACAGGCCAGCAGCTGCAGCTTTGATTCAGCCTTAGCCTGGGAACTTCCATATACTGCAGGTGTGGCCCTAGAAGAAAAAAGAAAGAAAGAAAAGAAAAAAATGTGCCTCAGTCCTGAAGTAGGGATCTGGGTGGTATACCAGGATGTCTACTCAGGTAGAATGACCAGGGGCAACCAGAACTGAGGGAAAGACACAGGACCTAGGAATATCAGTGCTGAACCTGGAACAGTCCCAAAGAAAACAGGATGTTTTGTTATTCTAGAAGCCCTTAGAGTGCTACGGGGGGTTGCAAATCTGCTAACTACATATTTCTCGATAACAATGAATATGTTTTAGTAGAATACAAATCAGTAGTTAAGATGCTGGGCTATTGGATGAATATTCAAGGGATAGCTTAACTACAAAAGGCTGCTAGAATATTTGTGGCATTATTTGACTTGTGAACTTTTAGTGGATGAGTCATGGAATAAGAATATTAACATCTTTTCAGTCAAGTTCCTGAGATAAAAACAGAGTAGAAGTTGCTCAAATAAGGCCACTACAAGGCAATAAAAGATCACATCAGAAAAACTCCAAAGTCATAGGCATCAGGTCAGCTAGCAGCAGCGTGAGGATTATCTGGGATCTTATTGCAAATGCAGAGTCCCAGAAATACTGTTTGGCACCTCTAGGGTGGGTTAGGGGACACTAGGGAATTGCCTTTTTAATAGGCAAGTGTCAGCAGATCACGCTCTAAGAGATAAGAAACTGTCTCTACCAGTCTGAGCCCATTGATTAATCACCATATGTTTAAGTTTCTAGCAAGTCAGGTTGCTAGATGAAATACAGGACACCCAGTTAAACTTGCATTCAGATAAATAATAAATAACTTTTTGGTAAAAAGTCAGCCCCATAGGGACATAAAATAATAATATAAAAAATATTCATATAATGTTATAATAAAATAGTATATATGGATAATATGAGTAAATTAAATGGTTAAAAATCAAGGGTGATAAAATATAATATAAATTATTAATAATAAGATATTCATTGTTCATCTGAAATTCAAATTTAACAGAACATCCTGCATTATTATTCGCTAAATCTGCCAACCCTACTCTCAAGGGAATTTCCAAACACACAAAAGTAGAAAGAATAGAGGCAGAAACCTACATGTAACCATCCGTCTGCTAGCACAATTATCAACATTTGGCCCCAATTATTTTTATTTAAATTTTGTGCCTACCATTGTGTTCTACGCAGTGAGAGATACAGGAAAAAAAAAATTATGTCCTTAAGCACCTTCTTGTCAAGTTGAGGGCACACCATAAATATTCAAGAAGTGCTAAAGCATATAATACTGACTGTAAGCTCTACAGCAGTTCAGGGAAGGCAGCATCACTGTTGACTGGTGTGGTCTTAGACAATGTGAGCCTGGAGCTGAAATTGTGCTCAACCTGGTAATATCTGTATAAATAAGGAAGTGAGGAGGCTTTCCAAGGAGGGTAACCAGCACAACCAGGTTGTATTCACTTGCCTCTATAAAAGTCTCTTTCCATTTGAAAGCACTCACCACCCCCATGCTTCACACTTTAATCTTCAGGGCCCACAGCAGCTGTCACCCATCAGGCTAATAGACATCAAGCACTACTGCAAATTACATCATCAGAACCGATTAGCTCTTGAACATGTCAGCACAATGGCTGTTCAATCTTCTCTGGGTGACTCGTTAATTAACCTCTGAAATATGCTGTCTTTGACATCATTGGGGAGTTCAATTTTTCCTTGATTGAAAGTAGCCCTGGGGAGAATTATAAGTTGATAAGAGAAACAAAATTCTATTCCATTGGCCAGCTTTATGGTAATGTTTATGAAATGCTCCGGCTACTTGAACCTATAGGCCTATGTCAAATAATTAAGAAAATACAGGATAATACTATATCTCATCTCTTGAATGGTATTAACATTTCAAATGGTCTATTTTTCTATGCAAGTGACAATAACACAGGATGTGGGATCTTAATAAGTTTTTGTTTTTTAATTCCTCTCAATTTTAAATGCAGTAATTCAAATACTAAGAATGAAAACCTGAAAAAATATTTTATCGAAATAAAATATAGACACAGACAAGGAAACATTAAATGACCAGGATCATCAGAAGTCCCCTTCATACTCCCTTCTGGAAAGTCACCACCCAACAAAAAAGTAGCCACTATCTTGACTTCTAACACCATAGAAAACTTTTGCCTGATTTTGCATTGTATGTAAATAGAATCACACAATATATACTCTCTTTTGGGTCTGGCTTCTTTCACTCAACATTACATTTGTGAAAAGCAAGGGGTGCTAATTTTAAAATGATTTTGTTATTAAATAAATAATATCTACTCAACATTTAAAAGTCAGAAAATACACCATCATTTTTAATTAGTTAAAGTCTATACACAATTTATTTGATCAAGATTATAAGCTTTTACAAAGGTCCTGCATAAAAAGAAAAGTTCTCATTTCTTTTTGACATTTTTGTTAATCCCTTTATCCTGGCCTATTATGGTGAATATTAATCCCATTTCTTCAAAACTGAATCCTTAGTCAGCTTCAAGTGCTTTACAGTCCTTGCAGTATGTTTATAATTAGAAGAGAAATATAAGAATAAGACACCTTTTTTTTTTTCAGCTGATAGGCTCTCTGGTAGTTGATGGCCACTAGGGAAGAGGTTGTATTGCCAGCTCTGCCCCTATAAGGACATCTGCTATCTGTCAGAGCAACACTCTGGGGCTTTGCATCCAAGAAGAGTAGGTTTGCATCCAAGACCCACTCTTGGGTAAAGAATCAAGGTTTGGAGTTCCCTGGTAGCCAAGAAGTTAAGGACCTGGCATTGTCGCTGTGTGGCTCAGGCCGCTGCTGTGGCTCATGGTAGATCCCTGGCCTGTGAACTTCTGCATGCTGCAGGTGCAGCCCACCCCCACCCCCACTCCCCCCCTAAAAAAGAAAAAAGAATCAAAGTTTGATTGCTTCCACTCACCTCATTGAGAGAATGAGTCCAATTCAAAATAATCCACCTATCTCTTAAACTACCCAGTATGCATAGGTGCCTCCACCCTTGGCAAGACTTCAAAGAGATCTGTGGCTTAAATGACCAGGCATGGCATTCCCTTCGTGGCTCAGCAAGTAATGAACCCAACTAGTATCCATGAGGATGTGCATTCGATTCCTGGCCTTGCTCAGTGGGTTAAGGAACTGGCATGGCCTATGAGTTGTTGTGTGGGTTGTAGACTCGGCTCAGATCTAGCGTTGCTGTTGCTGTGGTATAGGCTGGCAGCTGTAGCTCCGATTCAACTCCTAGCCTGGGAACTTCCATGTGCCCTGGGTGTGGCTCTAAAAAGCAAAAAAAAAAAAAAAAGACCAGGCATAAGGTAGTACACAGGTGACTGTCCCATACATTTACCATACCATAAATAAAAATCTGCACATCATTGCTCTGAGATACAAGCTTCCTTTTTTCCAATTTTTAAAATTATGGTAAAAAAAAAACACGTATAAATTTACCATAACACATGTAAAACCTTAACCATTTTTCTTTTTGGCTGTACCCACAGCACGTGGAAGTTCCCAGAGATCAAACCAGCACCACAGTTTGGCCCTGCACCAAAACTATAGCAATCCTTAACCTGCTGTGTCACAAAGGAACTTCTCATCTTAATCATTTTTCAGTCTTACTAAATACATCCACATTATGCAACCATCCCCAAAATTCATCCCCAGAAATCTTTCATCTTGCAACACTGAAACTCTGTGCCCATTGACTAACTCCCCATTCATTCTACTCCCTAGTCCCTGGAAACCACCATTCCACTTTCTTTGAGATTATAGACTTCTTTCGGTTGTTTTGGGGTTTTTTTGTTTTTGTTTTTGTTTTTTTGCTTTTTTTAGGGCCACACCTGAGGCACATGGAAGTTCCCAGGCTAGGGGTCAAATCAGAGCTGCTGCTGCTGGCTTATGCCACAGCCACGGCAATGTGGTATCCTTAACCCACTGAGCGAGGCCAGGGATCGAACCCATTTCCTCATGGATGCTAGTCAGATTTGTAATCCGCTGAGCCACAGTGGGAACTCCACGATAATAAATTTTTAAAATGCAAAATGCAGAGTTCTCTTGTGGTACAGCCAGTTAAGGATCTGGCATTGTCTTGCAGCAGTTCTGGTCACTGCTACAGCGATCTCTGGCCTGGGAGCTTCCACCATCTGTGGGCGTGGCCTAAATAGATAAATAAATCATGCACTCACATGAGCCTCTTGGGACACAAGTTTTCCTTATGAGAAGTCATTCTCTGCCCTCCAGGATGAATCCCAGGCCATCATCTTCTGCTCTCTTCATCTTTGCAAAGGTCATCATCCTAATCTCAGGATCCCCTTTAGTGGAATCAGACTGTGTGGAAGGAGGAGTTACTTGATTTAATATAAGGATATAGAGGGTATCTCACTCTCAGCCATCTCTTGCTATCATTTCTGGTTCCTCCTATTCAGAAACTGCTCCAGTGAACTGCACCCTGGTTCACACAATGACTCCTGCTGATTTAGGGATCTTCTCAAACTCCATGAGGAGGGATGGGCTGTAAGTAACTGCTTTCTCCAACTAGTAATTTCTAACCTGGTCCTACGATTCAGTCCTTCACCCCTTATCCCTTGGCTACCTTACCCTGCCTGACCCAATGGATCTGCTGTTAATTAAAAGCCCTAACACTGAGGACTCCCAGCCATAGCTGGTTGAAAGGATTAGCAGTGATGTCCCCAAAATGCAGCCATAAAACTGGAGAATGGAGTTTCCTGGTGACCTAGTGATTAAGGAGTCACCATTGTCACTGTTGTGGCTCAGGTTACTGCTGTGGCTTGGGTTTAATCCCTGGCCTGGGAATTTCCACATGCCACAGCATGGCCAGAAAGAAAGAAAGAAAGAAAGAAAGAAAGAAAGAAAGAAAGAAAGAAAGAAAGAAAGAAAGAAAGAAAGAAAGAAAGAAAGAAAGAAGGAAAGAAAGAAAGAAAGGGAGAAAGAAAGAAACTCAAACTGTATAAAATTGACCAAAACAACAATTTCATCACTGAAAACAGATCAAAGGCTCATAACAGTCTAAAAAGTGCTTATGCTTGAACTTCAGGTACCACCAGCCAGCGTCTGTGGCATTCTGGCTTCTCTCCCATTCTCCCCCGCTACCACCAGCCCAAGGCTGGCCAATGCAGGTGCTCTGTCAGGGCACGGCAGGCCATCTCTACCAACAGTACCTCTGCCATCGCCAAAAGGGCTTATTCAATTTGGAGTGCCCATACCTACAGGAAGAAATGGAGAGTGCCGGAGATGATAATTATATGGGCTAATATAAAAGATTGCATTATTTCTCATGTCTTAATTTCTTTAAAGGATATACAGTTATTTACGGCAATAATTTAAAAAATAAAAAATAAAGCAATAATTATAACACTGCGTCATTGGATTTATAGCATATATAGATGTAATATATACGACAATAATAGCCCAAAAGTAGAGGAGGAAATAGAGGTATATTGAAACAAAGTTTCTACATTTTTCTAGAATTAAATTAGTATTAATCTGAAGTAGATCATAATAAATTAGGATGTATATTGTAATCCTTAGATTGCAATCCCTAAAAAAACCTATTTTTCAAAATTAACAAAATATTTAAATGTTACACTGAAAATATTTAACACAAAAGAAGCCTCAAGGCAGAGCAGAAGAATGAAAAAGAAAGTTGATACATTGAAAACAAATAGGTAAATGGCAAATATAAGTTTGACCATATCAGTAATTACATTAAATGTGAAGGGTCTAAACATTCTAATCAAATGCAGAGATTGTTAGACTGGATAAAAAGGTGAGATCCAATTAAATGCTGTCTATAAGAGACACACATTAGATTCAAAGACACAAATAGGTTGAAAGTGAAAGGATTGAAAAGATACTCTATTCAAACAGTAACCATTAGAGAACTGGTTATATTAATATTAGACAAAATAGACTTTAAGATAAATATTACTAGAAATGAAGAGGGATATTTCATAATGATAAAAGAGTCAACACGTGAGGAAAATTTAACAATTAAAATATATGTGCACTTAATAACTGGGACTCAAAATACATGAAGTGAAAACTGACACCTATCTCAGAAATAACTTAGGTTAAAAAAGGAACAGAGGCGGGGGTTCTGCTTCTTAATCCCACCCACTCTGGTCCACCACCTCATTCTGCCAAGTTACATAGTATCTATCATGACTTGTTGCAATCATGGTTTTACTTGTTTAGCTCCCACAGAGACTCTTTGCCATTTTTTTTTTAAATGGCCGCACTTGCAACATATGGAAATTCCCAGGCCAAGGACTGAATCCAAGCTGCAGCTATGACCTACATCACAGCTGTGGTTATGCCAGGTCCTTTAGAACAAGAGGCTGGGGATTGAACCTGAGCCTCTTAAAGTAACTCAAGTTTCTGCAGTCAGATTCTTAACCCACTGTGCCACAGTGGGAACTCCCTCTTTGCCATTTGTATGCCCAGTACATAGCACTCTTTAGCACATTCAGTTCATTTTAGCATTATTAATTAGTGGATGGCATCCCAAGCAGGGGGAGAGAAACAAAAGGGAGAATGGCCTATTCCAGGAATTCTAAGTTTTTCCAAATGCCTTCAGTAGCGTTTCTCAAGTTGAATTCCTTGAGATGTTAATAAAGTTTTGGTGCTCAAACTTGACCCACTGTGTTCCTTTCTTGGACATTCTTAATGCCCATTCATGTGTTGAATCTGCTTTCATCTCTTTGCAAACTTATTTGATCAGATTTTTTTTTTTTTTTTTTTTTTTTTTTTTTTTTTTTTGTCTTTTGTCTTTTTAGAGCTGCACTAGGGGCATATGGAAGTTCCCAGGCTAGGAGGTAAAGTGGAGTCACCCTATACCACAGCCACAGCAACACAAGATCTGAGTCACGTCTGCAACCTACACCATATCTCATGGCAATGCCAGATCCTTAGCCCACCGAGCAAGGCCAGGGATTGAACCTGAAACCTCGTGGTTCCTAGTTGGATTTGTTTTTGCTGTGCCATGACAGGAACTCCCCAGACTTTTATTAATATCTTGAGGAAGTGCTCCTCAGAACAGCATTTGGGATGCTGACATAGAGAGAAGGACAGCTAGGAGGGGTTGATGGAGCATGAGGCCACAGAGGTGGGCCGTGGCCAGACCATGAGGAACTTGGTATGAAATACAAGGAAATTTGAACTTTATTTTGCAGACTACATCTAGTTAATGAAAGATTTTAGACAAGGGAGTAACATTGTTTAGATTGCATTTTTATTTTTACTTTTTGTTTTTCTTTTTTTAGGGCTGCACTTGTGGCATATGGAAGTTCCCAGGCTAGGGGTCAAATTGGAGCTACAGCTGCTGGCCACAGCCACAGCCACAGCAACATGGGATCCGAGCCTCGTCTGTGACCTACACCACAGCTCACGGCAACACTGGATCTCTGACCCACTGAGCGAGGCCAAGAATTTGAACCCTCATCCTCATGGATTCATTTTCACTGTGCCACAATGGGAACTCCCAGTTTAGACTGCATTTTATAAGGATCATCCTGGCAGTAGCATAGATGATAAATTGGAGGGAGGCCCAGCTAAAGGCAGAAGGACTAGTTGAAAGGTGGTGGCAGTGATCCAGGCAATAAACTGAAAGCCTGGACTAAGGTTACAGCAACAGGAGCAGGGAGGGGGGACTAAATTAAGAAAACATATTTAGGAAGCAGAGTTGATAGGTCTTTGTGATTAATTGCACCTAAGGGTGAGAAAGGGGGAGATATCCGTGAAACATTGTTTTCTGACTTAGACAGTGGGTGGGTGGTGGTGATGTT
Source organism: Sus scrofa (assembly GCF_054392235.1). Taxonomy (NCBI): domain Eukaryota; kingdom Metazoa; phylum Chordata; class Mammalia; order Artiodactyla; family Suidae; genus Sus; species Sus scrofa. Next base: position 137,536,454 of record NC_139396.1, on the reverse strand, counting down.
CATTTATCAGGGAATAGAGAGACAGAACTGTGGGGGAAGAGATTTAGTCTGAGGGACCACGGAGAGTCCAGTTGGAACTTCAGATGTGGAGCTCGGGAGAGCACTCTGGGCTAGATGTGAAGAGGGAATCTACCAACTTAAATTTCAAACCTAACTCAACTTGCAAGTCGACAAACTATTGTACATGTAAAGTGTTCGAAATGATTAAGGCAATATAACACACCCTCACACCATACACAAAAATAAACCGAAAATGGTTTAAAGACTTAAAAATAAGACATGACACCATAACATTCATAGAATAGGACATAGGCAAAACATTCCTTAACATAAATTGTACCAATGCTTTCTTAGGTCAGTCTCCCAAGACAATAGAAATAAAAGCAAAAGTAAACAAATGGGACCTAATCAAACTCCTAAGCTTTTTTTTTTTTTTTTTTTTAACTGTTGCATATGCAGCATATGCAGCATATGGAAGTTCCCAGCCTAGGGGTCTAACGGGAGCTGCAGCTGAGGCAACACTGGATCTAAGCCACGTCTACAACCTGTGCTGCAGCTGGTGGCAGTGTGGGATCCTTAACCCACTGAGTGAGGCAAGGGATCAACCCACATCCTTACGGAGGCTATGTTGGGTCCTTAACTAGCTGAGCCACAATGGGAACTCCCAAACTTAAAAGCTTTTGCACAGCAAAGGAAGCCATAAACAAAACGAAAAGAAAACCTACAGACTGGGAGGAAATGTTTACAAAGGATGCAACCAATAAGGGCCTAATTTACAAAATATACAGCTCATACAACACAATAACCAAAAAACCCCAAACAACCCAATTAAAAAAAAATGGCAGATTGGAGTTCCCTGGTGGCTCAGTGGGTTAAGTCTCTGACATTGTCACTGCATTGTGGCACAATTTCGGTCCCTGTCCCCAGAACTTCCATCTGGCAGGGCCAGAAAACAGAAGAGGGGGGCAGAAGATCTAAACAGACATTTCCCCAAAGAAGATATACAGATAGCCAAAGGTATATGAAAAGATGCTCAACATCACTGATTACTAGAGAAATGCAAATCAAAACTACAGTGAGGTACTACCTCACACCTGTCAGAAGGCCATCATTAACAGGTCTCCAAATAACAAATGGCTGGAAAGGGTATGGAGAAAAGGGTACCATCCTACACTATTGGTGGGCATGTAAATTGGTGCAGTTGCTATAAAAAAAGATAAAAGTTCCTTAAAAAACTAAAAATAGAGTTGCCATATGATCCAGCAACCCCACGCCTGGGCATAAATCCAGAGAAAAGACTAATTTGAAAAGATACACCCCAATGTTCACAGCAGCACTATTTACAATAGTGAAGACCTAAAAGCAACCTAAATGTCCATCAACAGATGAATGGATAAAGAAGATGTTTTATATATATATATATATATATATATATATATATATATATATAGTATACTCAGCCATAAGGAAGAATGAAATATTGCCATTTATAGCAGCGCGGATGGCCCTAGAGATTATCATATTAATGAAGGAAGTCAGGAAAAGAAAGACAAGTACCATATTATATAACTTACATATGGAATCTAAAATATGACACAAATGAACTATTTTTTTTTCTTTTTTTTAGGCCCAAACCCAAGGCATATGGAAGTTCCCAGGCTAGGGGTCAAATTGGAGCTGCAGCTGCCAGCCTATAACACAGCCACAGCAATGTCAGATCCAAGCCACATCGGCAAACTTCACCAGAGCTCATGGCAGTGCCAGATCCTTAACGCACTGAGTGAGGCAAGGGATCAACCCTGCATCCTTATGGATACTAGTTGGGTTCATAACTAGTCACAACAGGAACTCCACAAATGAACTTATTTACAAAACAGAAACAGACTCACAGACACAGAAAACAAATTTATGTTTGCCAAAGGGGAAAGGGATGATGGAAGGATAAATTAGGAGTTGGGGTTAGCAGATACAAACCACTACATATAAAATAGATAAACAACAAGGTCTTACTGTATAGCACAGGGAACTATACTTAATATTCTTTAATATGCCATAATTAAAAAGAATATGAAAAAGAATGTGCATACATAGGTATAACTGAATCACTTTACTGTATACCAAAAACTAACAAAACATTGTAAGTCAACTGTGTTTCAATTTAAAAAAACAGTTAAAGTGAGATAGTTTGAACTTTGTGGTAGAAGACATGCAGTTCAATCCCCTAATTTTCCAGATGAATTTTATAAAGCCTTCACATTCTAGAAAGGGTTGTCTCATCTGTTAAAAATGCTTGCCAGACCAAGTTATTTCACATTGAGAAGCCATAAGAAAAGTTCCTAGCACCATGTCGACTGTTGGATTTTGAAATATCCGCTTTGCAGCATTGTGGAATCCCAAGCCCTTTTGTGTTCATGATTTTAGGAGTCCTTGTGCACATCTCTAGGCAAGTGCTTGGGGAACCTGAAATCTAGCCTGATGGAGATGACAGGGAAAAGGACCTTCCCAAACTCCTCCAGATGCTTCAGCAGTCTAGGAAATTGTTCCACATCTCACCTTAGGATTCAGTTGTAACCTACTCTGCATTTTGAGCTCAGATCCAAACGAACATCCCTAGATTCGAAGGAGTCCTCCCTTCAACATGAATGATGACTTCCCGGGCAGGGTGGAAGGCAGTCTGCCCTGTTCACCGCAAATGGGGTGTGGCCCTCCCCAAGGCCAGCCGTAAGCTTGGAGTCCCCAAGAGCCCTTGTTTCTAGTACTCTACATTTGAGAGTCATAAGAGTCATTCCTGAAATCTTCTCAGGCTTTAGTGATTTTCACATGCAATAGTGATTTTCTTCTTGAGTTGTAGCCTAAAGCAGATGTGTGCAGTAAGAAAAATGTCATCCAACCTGTCTCTCCCCATCTCACAAGTCAGCTGGAAGCACCTGTCCTACGGGTGCTTCCTTGAAAAGAACCTCCCCCTTTCAGAAAGGTGTGTTCTTTTAATTAAATCTTAAACTCCATGGACCCAACCATTCACTGTGGTAGTGTCTGGGCAATGCTATACTTTACCAAGGACTTTGTTTTTCAGCTTCTTCAGTAACCAGGGATGTAATTAAATGCCATCGTTCTAAATGACACACATTTTCCATCCGGCTGCTTCAAGTTCCTTCTCTGCTGAATAGTTTAGCAATTTTTTCTTTGGCCACCACTTAACTCCCCTGGGAATCTCCTGCCAAGCGAGACCTGTACTTCTGCCATTTTACAAAGTTCCTGTAAATTAGGAAGAACTCCTGCCATCTCAAGTAATGTCATGATGTGGCTTATTCATTTATTTATGAGAGTGTACCATGGCTATTTCTTCTCACTTTAAGTTAGGACTACTGGGGACAAGCACCATCAAGGTGGCCATAGCTTACCAAAATGCCAGTTTTCAAAATTCTTAGATGTTCAACATTCTGGAGTACACACAGAATAAAAGGGAAGGAGACAAACTTTGCCATGATCTTGCAAAGAAGACTACTCTCGAGTAGAGTCAAGACCTCACATTCACTCAAGGACTCAAATTTAGGCAGTGACATTATCTAAAGTGAGACTGTAGAGTCCCAGAAAGTGCGTGTATTGGTAGATCATTTATTAAGTGTAAATAAACACCTAAAATATGCCACAATGTAACCCTGCTTTTGGTGTTGCTTTTTTCTTCAATTAATAGATCGGGAACCATTCCCACCTCTCCAAAGTCAAGGCTCAGGGTCTCACCACTAGGGGAATGGGGTGAAGGGAGGAGTTGGAAAGTGGGGTTTGGGCAGCAGGAATTTCAGGGCCAGTTCCCAGGGCCCGGAGACTTTGGCTCTGCGCTCCCGTGGAGGCTCGTGGCGGGCGCAACTAGAGACAAACGGAGCCCGCACAGCCCGGCCTACAACCCCGCTCGGCTGCCACCTGGAAAAGGGTATCGGGAGAGGCCAAGGAGGGATGCACAAAGGGTGCGGTCATGACGAAGAGGGGCGGGGCGTCGTTGGGGTGGGCGGAGCCGCAGGCGGTCCGAAGGGAAGGCAGGGGCGGGAACACAGGGGTTAGTCCCGCGCGCGGGGCGAAGTTGGGCCCCACCCCCCACGCCCGACCGCACGCCGGGAGGGCCAGCGGGGGCCCGGGCCGTGCGCTCCAGCTCTGGGCGGGGCCGGCGGCACGGCCTCCAGACCGTGAGCGCCGGCGGCCTCCTAGCGCCGGAAAGCCGGGCCTGCGCGCTCGGGAGACCTGCGGGCTAGCGGCGCGGGCGTGACGGGCGGGGCAACTAGCGGGTCTGCTTTTCGTTTCCTTTTCCTCCTTCTCGCAGTCTCATCCCGGGCACCGGAAGGTGCAGGGGCAGAGCCTCGGACAGACCCACCCTCTCTGCCCCTCTTGTGTCTGGCCGCGAGGGCGCCCATTCCTCTTTGGACCCACCCATTAAATCGGTTTCAGGGTACGCCTGTATGGCTCTCTCTCCCCAAAGTGAAAAGTTGGTGTTTAACCGTTTCAAAATTGGTACTTTTTGGAGAAGGAGAAACACTCCCGTGGGGCAGAAATTCCTGGGGAAGAGCTTCAGGAACTCACAGGTCCTCAGGCAAAGAACGCCTCTTTCCTCAGGCCCTTGGTGCGTACAGTTTGACAGGCCTTGGGCCCCTGGGTTTACTCCTCCCAGACTTCTGGATTCCTGCGCAGAGATCAGATTAGAGGCTGTGCCAGATTCATCCACTTTAACTGCTTTGCGTCCTGATTTTTGTGTCTCCCATCTAGATCTTCGACTCTGGGTTGGCTGGAGGCCTCCTGATGCAGTGATGCAGTCTGAATCCAGCCGGTGTGAAGAGGAACCGCCTTCCCTTTTGTGGGGTTTGGATCCAGTGTTTCTAGCCTTTGCCAAACTCTACATTAGGGATATCCTGGACTTGAAAGAGTCCCGCCAGGTGCCAGGTATGTGGCTGGTCGGCCTGGTGACTCTCTGTGCTGCATCTGCATTCCACCGTTTCCCAAAGCTGCAGAAATCTGGGGCTTAGAGGCTTAGGAGAGAGAGCCCATACAGCTGCAGGCTTTGAAGCTGATCTAACCTGGATCCTCAAAGGAGTTCATTTCTAAGCAAGTTCAAAACAGTCTAAATTTTTTTTTTTTTTTTTTTTTGAGGCCGCACCTGTGGCATATGGAAGTTTCCAGGCTAAGGGCTGAATCAGAGATACAGCTGTTGGCCTACACCACAGCCACAGTAACACGGGATCTGAGCCAAGTCTGCAACCTACACCACAGCTCAGGACAATGCCGGATCCTTAACCCACTGAGGGAGGCCAGAGATCGAACCTGCATCCCCATGGATCTTAGGTTCGTTAACTGCTGAGCCAAGAAGGGAACTCCTAAATCTTTTTTATTTTTATTTTTTAAATAGATGCTTGGAGGAGTAACCTTTATATGAGGCATGTTTTTACCTGGGTTTGAGGTCTGTCATATTTTAAAAAGCTTGGTTGTTTTTCTGAGGGTCTGCTCATGGTAGAAATATCAGGCCTTGCTCCCTTTCCTAACTGTGGCCACTTTCCTGGTCTGGGGATGTGACTCACTGGTAAAGTTAGGCATCTTCTTTGTAAAATGAGGATTAACCATACCTGATTTTCTTGTGGGGTTTGGTTTTGTTTTGAATAGAAGAGAATCAATATAAACTCCCTGAGAAGAGGAGCCTTGTTCACCTCTGTAATCTGTGGCTTAACAGTGCCTGGCATATGGTGAGTTCTCAAGAAATAGTAACTGGAGCAACACAGTATACATATAAACTCAAATCATTGTTTTTATTAGAGTTATGGTCATACCCCCAAATATAACGAATACAGTTTGGGGTAGGTTTAAATAATTCACATTGCTGTGAATTGCAGTAAACATCTTCATATGTTTACTGTGCTACATGAGAAGTTTGGTGAAACTCTCTTTGCTATTTTGAATGACTAGCAGGCTCTGAGTCAGAAGTAGTTAAGAATCTCAAATATGCACCATTTTAATGAGACCCCATTTTGTGTATTTTCCCGTTGTATGTACAAATGTATTTGCATGACCTTATACTAAAGCCTTTTGTACAGATTTTTCACCACACCTTTATTTTCTAATTATTGTTGGAAATGATCTGGTTTTTTTTCCTTGGAAGGCAGCCATCTTCCCCCGTAGTTGTCTGTTTTCCAGAACAATCTGGTATTCCTTATAGCTCATCTCCTTGGGAAGAAATTAATTCTCACCAAATGCCAGCCTTGCTTAAAGCTCTTCTGTAGGTGCTCAAGGAAATATCAGGGGCGTAATAAGGGCTTAACTCCTCCTGGGGTGATGGCCTTTATAATGTATTAACAACTAATCAAGGAAAACTGCTCGCAGTGATCTTGGTTATGTCACTGGCAGTAATGTTTCAGTTGCAGTTTTTAAAATGAAACTGTTATAGTTCCCTGGTAGTGCAGTTGATTAAAGATCTGGCATTGTCACTGCTGTGGCTCCGGCCACTACTATGGCATGGGTTCACTTCCTGGCCCTGGAATTTCTACATGCTGTGGGTGTGGCCAAAAAAGCCCTCAAATCACAACCAAAAAGGGGTTCCCGTCGTGGCGCAGCAGTTAACGAATCCAACTAGGAACCATGAGGTTGCGGGTTCGATCCCTGCCCTTGCTCAGTGGGTTAAAGATCCGGTATTGCCGTGAGCTGTGGTGTAGGTTGCAGATGCGGCTCGGATCCCACGTTGCTGTGGCTCTGGCGTAGGCTGGTGGCTACAGCTCCGATTCGACCCCTAGCCTGGGAACCTCCATATGCCAAGGGAGCGGCCCAAGAAATGGCAAAAAGACAAAACAAAAAAAAACAAAAAAACCACAACCAAAAAGAAGCAAAAGCTATGTTAAAGCAGCTGAAAATAAAATGGAAGGAAACCAGAGTTCCCATCGTGGCACAGTGGTTAATGAATCCGACTAGGAACCATGAGGTTGCGGGTTTGATCCCTGGCCTTGCTCAGTGGGTTAAGGATCCAGCGTTGCCGTGAGCTGTGGTGTAGGTTGCAGACGCAGCTCGGATCTGGTGTTGCTGTGGCTGTGGTGTAGGCCGGTGGCTACAGCTCCAATTAGACCCCTAGCCTGGGAACCTCCATATGCCAAGGGAGCGGCCCAAAGAAATAGCAAAAAGACAAAAAAAAAAAAAAAAAAAAAAGGAAGGAAACCGCTATCAATCCCAGGTTTGTGTGCCCAATACACAGTGAGACCAAACAAACCAAAATGTTGCGAAAGATTTGCTGCAAGGAGAATATGCAGCTTGGGCTCAAAAACCCAAACTCCCTTATGGTTTTCAGGGAAGAGGTTTTGTTTTTCTTTTGGTTTTTGGCCACAACGTATGTGGCAGCTTAGTGGCTTGATGTGGGCTCTCAGTTCCCAGACCAGGGATTGAACCCAGGCTGCGGTGGTGCAAGCACCAAATCCTAACCAGTATACTCCCAGGGAGTTCCTGAAAGAGTTTTTAAAGGGAACATTTAGGGCTAGGGCTGCAGGGTAGGTGACTTTCTTCTGATTGGTTTGTGGTGAAGTAACAGGGTGGTGTTCCAGAAAGCTCAGTGATCAGCCTTGAGATCATCAACTGAGACCAATCTGGGGTTCTCAGCATCTAATTACCATCCTCCACCTGGGTAGGGGGTGGTGGGGGATCTTAGTTCTTGCAGGACGATTCTAAGATGTATATCAGATTTTCCTGTGTATCCTTTGAGGGGGAGCCAGGACTCTGTTTTATTGCTGCACTATTGTTTCTTGACTGCTTTTTCTTTGTTTCTGCATTCCTCACTCCCCTAATTAGTAACTACTTGAATCTGCCCTTTGGAACTCAGAGAAGGTCCAGGAGACTGAAGCCTTTTTCCTACAAACAAGACAGGGGGTGGGGGGGATGACACAGGAGGGCCCCACAGGGCCCTGCTTGGTTTCAAACTGTCATGGTTGAAGAAGACAATAACCATAATTTCACTGGGTGGTCTTCTTTGGACTGTACTGTAGGGCTCTGAGGGGTGGGAAATGCTGCTGGTTTAGGTTTTTATTTTTATGTTGTTTGTTGTTGTTGTGTTTGATTTTGTTGCCATAAAGGAAGAACTTTTATTTTGACCGCATGAAATTTAGAAATGTTTAAATAACAGGGAACATCTTAACAAAGTTAACCAAAAAAGTGATTTTCAAAAAGAAACAAATGTATAATGAAGAATTTGGCTGGCCTTTGTTCGAGGTTCCTGGAAGATGTGGATTTCTGGAATGATAGGAGTGCCTTTGGTTCATGGTGGGCCCCTTGAGCTCCACTGAATTTATGCTAATGAGGTGCTTCATGCTGGACCCCTAGATAGTTTCAGGGTAGGGTAGGGGGGCTGTAAAAGCAACCACGGGAAGAGAGGGTTGGATTTGAGCCAGGTGACATCAGCCCAACCCCATGGGAGAAGAGAAGGGCTGGAGATTGAGTTGTCAGGTGGGCAGCAATTCAGGCATGCTTGCCTATGTAATGAAACCCTAGTTAAAACTCTGGACATTGAGGCTTGAGTGAGCTTTGCTGATGGGTAATCATAGGTGGATGTCGGAAGCTAACACGTCCTGAGGACGTGGAAGCCTTATGGCCAGATTCTCCTAGACATTATCGTTATCCCAAACCTTATGTCCCAGCCTTGTCCTGTGCATCTCTTCATTTGGCTAGTCCTGGTTTGTACTCTTCATTATAAAACTGTTGCCTTAAGTACAGCACCTTCTGAATCCTATGTCTTGGTCTATCAAAGTATCAAGCCTCAGGTTGTTGTGGATGGTGTTTGTAGCCAGTTGATCAGAAGTGTACATGGCCCAAGAACCCTCAAACCTGGGGCTGGTGCCTAAAGTAAGAGTAGCCTTGTGGGAGACTCTGCCTCTGACCTGCTCTTTTCTCGTAGAAGAGACTCTAGTGTTGATGGAAGGAAGGGGTTTTTGCCATTTCTTTTTCCATAGCCTCTTCCTTGTGGAGGTTGTGCTTCTGATGTGTGGAGCTCTCGTTTCTATATCCTTGGGGGTGTTCCTTCTCTATTTCCAAGCCATGTATTTCCTCCTCAGTTTTCCCTGAAAAATTTTATTCAAACCATCTGCTGTTTTCTGCTAAAGTTGTTCTCTATTGTTCTTTCTGTGTTCCTTTTAAGATGTTTTTCTTTGGTGGGTTTTTGTTGTTGTTGTTTTTTCAGCTGCCCTTCAGCACATGGAGCTCCCGGGCCAGGGATCAGATTTAAGCTGCAGCCTCAAACTAAGCCAAAGGTACGGGCATCTCTGGATCCTTAACCCACTGTGCTAGGCCAGGGATTGAACCCATGTCCCACCACTCTCAAGATGCTGTGAATCCCATTGCACCACAGCAGGAGCTACTTCCTTGTTTTGGTTTTTTTGGTTTTTGGTTTTTGGTTTTTTTTTTTTTTTTTTTGCGTCTTTGAGCCACTGTGTCTGTCCTTGAAGACAAGTATGGTCAGTCTATGAGAGGAAAGTTTAGGGGGCTTCGTTTTCTGGTCCTTTTTCAAGAAAGTCTACTGTGTCCTCAAGTGGAGATCTGTTCTTATTTTTTTTTTTTTAATTTTTTTTTTTTTGTCTTTTTGCCATTTCTTGGGCCGCTCCTGCAGCACATGGAGGTTTCCAGGCTAGGGGTCTAATCGGAACTGTAGCTGCCAGCCTACGCCAGAGCCACAGCAACGCAGGATCTGAGCCGCGTCTGTGACCTACACCACAGCTCACGGCAACGCTGGATCCTTAACCCACTGAGCAAGGGCAGGGACCGAACCCGCAACCTCATGGTTCCTAGTCGATTCATTAACCACTGCGCCACGACGGGAACTCCTGTTCTGATTTTTATTAAGTGTTGCTCTGTACAGTTGGTAACGTCAGAGGACTGGCATCCACCACAGGTGACTTGAGGACTTCCTTGGCTTCTGTCATGAGTCCACTCTTCTTGCTGCCTCTTCTGTGTACTTCAGCTGAGGAAGAATACCTTTTGGCTGGCTCTTTCACCTTTTGTAAAGTGTGTCAGCTCTTCATTATTAAAACCACTGTAGCGGCACATGCCAGGGTGTCCCAGGAAGACTCAAAGAGCCCCGGGGCTTGTCTCAAGCTTTCAACATCACCAGCAGAGCACCTCACAGTGGCTTCAGGAGCAGCTGGGAAGACATTTCGGAACAGGCAGCAGGCCCTCCCTGGGTCTACAGGGCTCCTGGGCTCTGCCTCTAGTGGCCGGGGTCCTGGGAGCCACAGCCAACCACACAGAGCCCTGGGTTGCTCTAATGCCTAGCAACCAAAACAGACCCAGGGTTAGGCTCGGGGAGAGAAAAGCCAGTCAGGTTCTAGGAAAGAAATCTCTCTAACTTGGTTCTGCTCAGCATGCAAATGGAATGTCCAGAAAGGGCTGAGTGCAGCCAGAGACCAATCTGGGGCCACCATCAGCCCCACTGGGCCCTATAGCAGCACTGGAGGACCAAAGCAGGATGTGTGGCAGGGTACACTTCAGCAGAGGACACTACCCTGGGGGAGGCTCATTGGCCAGATTGAAATTTTCCTTCTGCTACAGGAAGCCTGAGCCACCTTGCAAAGGTCCTACAGGGTTGCCCTCCTCTGAAGGCACCCTCTCTCCCCCCAACCTTTTTTTAGGGCTACACCTGTGGCATATGGAAGTTCTCAGGCTAGGCGTAAAATTGGAGCTGCAGGTGCAGTCTATACCACAGCCACAGCAACACCAGATCTGAGCCACATCTGCGACCTACACCACAGCTCATGGCAACGCCGGATCCTTAACCCACTGAGTGAGGCCAGGGATCGAACCTACAACCTCATGGTTCCTAGTCAGATTCATTTCTTCTGAGCCACGACGGGAATGCTCTATAGCCCTTTCTGAAAGTAAATAATTCAGCCATCATGGAGACGGGGAAAAAAAAAAAATAGGCTAGAGGATTTTAGTCCAGACTCTTTAGGTGCAAGTAGCAGTAACATAATGCAAGTAGCTTAAGCCCCAAATAGGAAGTTCAGGTAAGGATGTGGGTTGCCACAGAGGGAAGCTCTGCAGAAACTGGGACAGAGCTAGGGCCTCAGGTGGGAATCCAGGACTCACCGCTGCCAGGAGTCCCTCTCTGTTTTGTCCCCAAGTCTAAAAAATGCCTCCGGGTGTTTGTGGGTATGGTTCTTCCTGTCAGCTTTCTCCTCTGGTGGGAACCTGACTGCTGGCATCTTTTGCCTAGGCTTTGAACATAGAATTTTTTTTTTTTTGGTCTTTTTTGTCTTTTCAGGGCCACACCCATGGTATATAGCGGTTCCCAGGCTAAGGGTCTAATCAGAGCTGTAGCCACTGACCTACGCCACAGCCATAGCAATGCCAGATCCGAGCCACGTCTGCAACCTACACCACAGCTCATGGCAACGCCAGGATCCTTAACCCACTGAGTGAGGCCAGGGATCGAACCTGCAACCTCATGGTTCCTAGTTGGATTTGTTTCCGCTGCGCCACAGCAAGAACTCCTAAAAATAGAATTTTAAAAAGAAAAGTTTTTGAGTTGTAATCTGCTGACCCTGAAGGGTAGTGTTTGGTAACCTAATTATCTTCCCTCTCTCTCTCTTTTTTTTTTAAATGCTGCCACTAATTCGTAGAAATGATGACTGGTTTCCTAGAAAAGCCAAAGAAGCCTTTCTCGTGGTTTCTTCTCTCTTTTCTCTTCCAGTCCCTCAAAATTCAGTGCTGTCAGATTTCATAAGACCACAGTTGTTTTCAGGCTCCTAATAAGAGTTCTGTAGGGAGGTACATTTCACTGTCACAAGTGGAAAGAAGACTTTCCAGATCCAGTTGGACAATATTGGTTTTCTCTTTTTTGCACTAATACAAGCTTCCTCTTTTTTTTTTTTTTTTTTTGCTTTTTAGTGCTGTACCCTTGGCATATGGAGGTTCCCAGGCTAGGGGTGGAATTGGAACTGTAGCTGCTGGCCTATGCCAGAGCTACAGCAACGCCAGATCTGAGCCGAATCTGCAACCTACACCACAATTCATGGCAATGACGGATCCTTAACCCACTGAGCAAGGCCAGGGATCGAACCCACAACCTCATGGTTCCTAGTTGGATTCATTTATGCTGAGCCATGAAGGGAACCCCAATGCAAGCTTCTTTAAAGCAAAACTTCCTACTTTTGACCCTTGAGGAAGAGATATGAATTTCTTGGGGCTTGCCATTTGTCATGGGCTGATCCTTAAGTCTGGAATCTTAGCAAGCAGCATGGCACTAATTTTTTTGACAAGGTTAACATTTACTGAAGCAGAATACATCATCATATATTATATGGTCTTTCCCCTTTTTTTCTTTTAATTTCAGGTGTATTTTTTTACAACGGGCATCCAATAAAACAGGTAGATATCTTGGGAACTGTAATTGGAGTGAGAGAAAGAGATGCTTTCTACAGTTATGGAGGTAAGAACAATTGTGCCTGACATTGATTTTATGTAGAAGAACGTCACTCAGCTGGACATTGAACCTGAAGCAAGCCCAGCCTTTCAGAATAGCTGGGGACTCCCAGAAACCCCATGCACTTGTTCTCTGGAACCGTTTGCAGCCACTGACATGGACTAAGTGTAAAATGAGGACACAGATAGGAAGGATACTGATGAATACAGTCCAGTGACAGCTGTGGGGAGCTAGGAGGCAGAAGAATTAAAGTACAGTCTCAGGTTGATCAGGAATGGACACGTGATACCTAGGGCATATCTATAAATAGCAAAGGATGGTAATGTATGTTTACCTCGATACCTCTAAAAATAAAAAAGCCAGGTTAACATTAAAATAGACTCGAGAAGACAGGGAAGTATGAATAAGTTATATAATATATATATAATAAATTATAAGATTTATATCCAGAATGGTTTAAAAAAGCCTTTGGGATCCCAAAGGGGTAAATATCCATTATCAGAAAGTTTCCCTTCCCTTGTGATGATGAAATTGAATGAAGGGTTTCTATAGTTTGGACACCAGCAAATTGTTAGAAAATGATTTTAGTGTCATGGGTCTTGATTTTTTTTTCATAGAGTTTAATCATTTTTAAAATTTTATTTTGTGGAAATTTTATTTTATCACTGCTATATATAGCACAGTGATTCTGTTATACATATATGTGTGTGTGTCTGTGTATTCATGTTATAAATCTTTTTCATATTCTTTTCCATTATAGTTTATCACAGGATATTTTATATAGTTCCTTGTGTTGTACAGTAGGACCTTGATGCTTATCCATTCTATATAATAGTTCATGTCTGCTAATCCCAAACTCCCAATCCATCCCTTTCCTAACCCCTGTCCACCTTGGTAACCACTGTTCTCTATGTCTGTGAGTCTATTTTGTTTTGTAGACAAGTTCACTTGTGTCATGTTTATAAGTGATAATCATATGATACTTGTCTTTCTCTTTCTGACTTCCCTTAGTATGACAATCTCTAAGTCCGTCCATGTTGCTAAACATGGCATGATTTCATTCTTTTTATGGTTGAGTAGTATTCCATTGGATATATGTGCCACATCTTCTTTATCCATTCATCTGCCGGTGGGCATTTAGGTTGTTTCTGTATGTTGACTGTTGTGAGTTGAGCACCTCTGAACATAGGGCTGCATGTATCTGTTTGAATTATGGTTTTGTCCAAATATATGCCCAGGAGTAGGATTGCTGGATCATGTGGAACTCTATTTTTAGTTTTTTAAGGAGCCTCCATAGTTTTCCATAGTTGCTGTACTAATTTATAAAATAATTATTTTAAGATATTGCCAAGATTCTCTTTAGTTAAAAGGCCAAGCTAGATATTTTGTGGGATGCTTATCTTGAATTCCAAACTGTTGCTGTACTTGACATTGTCATTTTTTGTGATATTGACTTGGATTTGTGTTCTTGTTCCAATTGGGGGAGAAACAGAAGTCAGTTGAACTAGATGACCAAGAACAGTTCACTGACAGTCTGTGCATGATTGATACTTGACAGATACAATGACATGGCATTTCTTTGACATGTATTCATTTTCCTGGGCATAGTTGTCTTGTGCTTATAAAATAACATGTGGGAGATGAGATTTCCCAGGCCTTCTGGTTTTTCTCAGCCTGTATTTTTTTTACACTCTGAGATAGATCATCTTGTCATACATCCCCATAGTGGATCTCTTCTCTGCTTTATTTTACCAAAGACGCTGGCTCTCTTTTTCTCCAGACAATTCAACAAGCATTCACTAAGTTCCTGCAGAGTACCCATCTGTAGCAAGTACATTATCTGTAGTGCATTGTAGTTACTTCCTCTTCATATACCAGTGAAGAAATAATAGTGCACGTCCGTGTGCATAATTTCAGGTTATTCTTTTCCTAATCTTTTGGAAGAGAAAAGACATGGTATTTTCATTTTATATATGAGAAAACCAAGACTTGGTTACTTGCTCAAGGTTCACTGATGAGTCCAATCTATTAAATGACTCCAGTGTACTGTATGAGTTCCATCTAACTTAATTTTTCCTCTCTCCCATGCCCCTTCCCAACCCAAATCAGCTGCATCTGGTTTTTAATTTTCTTACTTTTAGATCAAAATGAAGCTACTTAAGGACATCAGTCCTAGCTGTAGAACCAGGCTGGATATAATGCCTCTGACCTAAAGAGGCTTCCCTTAACCCCTTTTCTAATTATAAAAAGATGAGGTGATAATGGCTGATTCTCCAGTAAACATCTCTCTTAGTGTGGGTGTTGTGAGAGCATGACACATCTGTGGTTTGTGGGGAAATGAAAAGCATCTGAAGGCTGAAGTAATTGAGAGTAGAAACACTTCTGCAACTTTAATACTTGTGGGGCATGTTCAAGGAAGAGCTGCACTTTCCAGCCCTGGCTTGACTCTTGGGCCACCTGCCAGGTGGCCACTTCTGCTGTCCCGGGTCCTGTTCTGCCCGCCTGACTCACCATAGGCCCCAATATGCTGGGGTTGCTCCAGCTCACCCTGATTTGTCCCACGGCTGAAACAAAAGGCCAGTGGCCCCCACCATGCTGCCCAACACTGTAAGGACTCTCGCCACTGCCAGGGCTTTCCACTGGTCAGACCTCAGGGTGCCAGGGGAGGATTGGCCAAGAGAGGTCACAAACCAGGAAGTCGGAGAGTTGGGTGGTGGTGCCCTGAGCACACAGAGCACCTGGCAGCAACTCAAGCTCTGACCTAGAATCCTGGGAGGCTACAGTCAAGACTAGAAGGACCTCATGTTTTCTCAAACAAAGGTTCATGAGCTAATGTTTTTTGACTTTCCATTATAAATCAAGATTTCAAACAGGCGAAAGGAGTAGTGGGCTTAGATGTGTCATTCATTATTTTTTAACTCAAAATATCCTTATTGATTTCTTTTGCTTCTTAAAATGATACTCGTTATAAAATAAAGTTTAAAGCTAGAGAAAGTTTTAATGAAATACGTGAAACCCTAAAAGTCAGACAAAAACAATGTCCATGTTTAGGTGAACATCCTTGCTAATATTTCCAACATGTTCCTCATGTGAAGAAATATCAATATGCCTTATTTCCTCGTTACTAGTCTATATATTTCTTTCTCTTTTTAATCTTTCTAAAATTAGGCTTACAGTCAATGTATGCATTGAATATGGGGTTCTTTGTTCACACTCCAAAAGAAATTGCTATTAGCATTTTAATGTCTTAAAATGATTTCTGTCAAAACATACTGTTTAATATTTTACATCAATTAGATTATATTAGATGTATAGAATTATATGTAGATTTCTGTTTTACAGTGAGATATTGTTTAGTGGCACTGAACATAAATCTTCATTATATCTTTTTATTCTCATATGCCATGCAACTGTAATGTATTTAACCAATTCCATATTTATAAACACATTTAGGTTATTTCCAACTTATAGCACTATAAGTAATATTACAATAAAAATCCTTATACAGCATGTATATATCTGTACATTTGTTCTATTTTTCTCCTTAGGATAAATTATTGGAAATAAATACTAAATAAAGGGGTGTATATACTTCAAAATTTGATCCACATTTCCAAACTTGATCTTTAGAAATTTGGTGTGAATTTACGGTCCAGCTATCAGCATTTGAGGATATCAGTATTTTTAATATTTGTCATTCTAGGGATTAAGAAATTCTTTAAATTTGCTTTTTTTTCCCCTGGTAACTAGTGATTTAGTTTACTGACGTATGTCTGTTGGCATTTTTTACCTTCCATGCTATTCTTTTTCTTTGCCACTTTTTCTCTTGTAGTCTTGGTCTTTTCCTTATTAATTTGTATGAATTCTATATATATTAAGATATATTGCTATAGACTATTAGTTTTTAGTTAGTCAAATATATCAGACTTTTTAAAATGAGTTCTGATTTTCAGGTCTACTTAAAAAAGTCTCCCACCATCAGATGAAAGCCCAGGATTAAAACTATTCACCTGAATTGTCTTCTCATCTTCTTAAGTTTACATATATTTAATAAAGTAAAATCCATCTAGAATTCATTTTAGTATAAGTCTTCTTCTCAGCTTCTGCTTTCAACACAAATTTAAACCAGCAATAAAAAATTTTTGCCATATGGTACTTCTATATTACATGTGTTTTTATAATAGTCTAGCTAGTGATTTTTAAAAAAAAAAAATCATTAAGCCCACTGACCCTATGTTTAACAACCTCTGTCCTGAGATTGTCAGAAATTAGGAGAAAAGAAAATGCCTCACATCCCTGATCAGACATACATCTCCACATTTCTCTGCAGTTATAAATCCAAGTGCAATGGAATTCTTTGATTTTTTTTTTCCTCTAGAAATAAAATAAGCCAGACCAGTATTGTTTGTTCTTTTTTTCCACTTTTTAGGGCTGCACCCAAGGCATATGGAAGTTGCCCAGGCTAGGGTTAAATTGGAGTACAGCTGCCAGCCTACACCACAGCCACAGCAACACCAGATCTGAGCTGTGTCTGAGACCTATACCACAGCTTATGACAACACTGGATCCTTAATGCACTGAGCGAGGCCAGGGATCAAACTCACATCCTCATGGATATTAGTCAGGTTTCCACTGAGCCACAATAGGAACTCCAGACCAGTATTGTTTGTATGGCCAAGGTGTAATTATTTTTAGTATGAAAATAAAAAGTTCACCCTTCTCTAAAGTGCTTGGCTTTCCTTACATCCCCTGAAGTGGCAAGGACTGGGCAGAAGCACTTTCAAAGAGAAGCCCAGGCTCAAAGACTTGGGATACTTTGTCTTTCTAAGTCAGCAAGCCAGCAAAAGAGCACATGGTGACATGTAGCTGTGCTCTGAGTGCCTCTGGCCACAAACCAGGTGATGGTCTCTGGTACCAGGGTAGGAGAGCAAGGCTGATCTTATATGTTAGCAATCATTGAGATCTCTGCACTTCACCTCCTGAGGACACCAATTTTAGGAGAGGTTAGTACCCCTGAGATAGCGTAAGAGAAAAAACTACATTCTGCTGGGCTCCTGTATTACATTGACACGGCAGCCAAACAGTTCCCACTGATGTATAGTGAGAAATTATTTCTAAGGGTGGAAGGGAAGTTTGATGAGGGATTTGCCCAACCATGCTGTTGAAAAATGTCATCTTTCACTTTGGCTGAATGTAGTGGCAACATGCTAATTCACCAGTAATGCCCACATCTGTGTCCCACTCTCTTACACTTCTCTTACAGTGGATGATAGCACTGGAGTTATCAACTGCATCTGCTGGAAAAAGTTGAATAATACCGACTCCTCATCAGGTAATTTTATTTGCCATGCTTCTTTACCTTTCCAGTTAACCAATAGATTTTACTCAAGGTAGCTCAGCAGAACAGCTGTCGTTCCAAATATTCGCATTTATCCACTGATGAGTTACACTGATCAACTTGAAGCACTCTACCCAGAACTTTGACTGCTCTGCAGCTGATATCATAGGGAAGCCAGCTGCTTTTCTTACTACCATTTCTTTGGTGCTCAATTCCTTCTAAGTGTACAGGAATGTGAATAGGTTATTAGAAGTTTTGGCAATTCAGTTTTACCATGCCACAGCAGTGACCCAAGCCGATGCAGTGACAATGCCAGATCCTTAATTCACTGCAACTCGGGGGAGCTCCTATGCATATTTGTTTTGGACCAAGGGTCAACAGACTTTTTCTGTACAGGCTAGACAATAATTGTCTTCTGCTTTGTGGACCGTATGGTCTGCATCTCAACTATTGGATACTGCCATTGTAACACAGAAGCAGCCATAGACTGCACATAAACAAACAGGCATGGTTGTGTTCCAATAAAACTTTATTTACAAAAACAGATTAGGGATGGATTTGGTCCATGGGCTGTGTAGTTTACACACTCCTGTTTTAAACATTGTCTTGGGAGTTCCTGTCGTGGCTCAGCGGAAACAAATCTGACTAGGAACCATGAGGTTGTAGGTTCGATCCCTGGCCTTGCTCAGTGGGTTAAAGGATCCCCAGTTGCTGTGGCTGTGGTATAGGTGGAAGACCCAGCTCGGATCCTGCATTGCTGTGGCTGTGGTATAGACTGGCAGCTGTAACTCCAATTGGACCCCTAGCCTGGGAACCTCCATATGCCACAGGTGGGGCCCTAAAAAGCAAAAACAAACAAAAAAACCCCATTGTGTTAATTTTCAAAATTAACTCTTTTTTTAAAAGAGAAGTGATATCATCAGGAATATTATGTAACTTTTAAAAGCAGTTTTTAGGTAACATGGCTATCAATACTGAAAATGAGATTTTGGAAATATCTCTAAGTAGATGCAAATATAAACAGTCAAAGTCAACAGCCTTAATTGGAAATTGCCTTGAGAATAAAAAGTGAGGGTACAAAAAGAAACAAAACAAAACAGGAGTTTCCGTTGTGGTGCAGTGGAAACGAATCCGACTAGGAACCATGAGGTTGCGGGTTCTGTCCCTGGCCTCGCTCAGTGGGTTAAGGATCTGGCGTTGCTGTGGCTGTGGTGTAGGCCGGCAGCTGTAGCTCTGATTAGACCCCTAGCCTGGGAATCTCTATATGCAACAGGTGTGGTCCTAAAAAGACAAAAAGACAAAAAAAAAAAAAAAAAAAAACACAAAATAAGACAAAAAAGAGTTCCCCTTGTGGTGCAGCAGAAAGGAATCTGACTAGTGTCCATGAAGACTCATGTCTGATCCCTGATCTTGTTCGGTGTGGTTGGGGATCTGGCATTGCTGTGATCTGTGGAGTAGGTTGCAGCTCAGATCCCTCACTGCTGTGACTGTGGCATAGGCAGGCAGCTGAGCTCTGATTTGACCCCTAGCCTGGGAACTTCCAAATGCCGCAAGTGTGGCCCTAAAAAGCAAAGCAAAGCAAAAAAAAAAAAAAAAAGAAAAAAGAAAAAAGAGGGTAAGGGTACAAGAAGAAAGTTTGAAAGTGATTCTCATCATGTTACATAGAGGTGATATTTTACAATTATTCCCAACTAGCCCATTCTCTCCTTTTAATTTAATCACCCTCAGTTTTAAATCTTTCCACTGGAAAGTGGCCAACGAAGACTAATTTTTTTAAGCAAAATTTAGTCTGAGCCAAAATCATGTTCCAGTCAGTTAAGGTATAAAAATATAATATTAACTCCTATAAATGTCACATCGAATGTTCCATTTGGACTTAGCTTATGAGAAAAGTTAAGAAAGCTTGGTGCCTAGTATTAGAATTTTAAAGAGGATTTATCTTTCAGAGTGGAATAGCCTACTTAAAATAAAATTCTGCCAGGCTCCAACCACCTCATTATATCCATTAAATTACACAGCTTGAGCCCATCTTTCGGTAATTTGGTTCACCCTTTAAATGAAAGCTGAGCCTCTTTTTCTCAGACCAGCCCTCAGTCTGATCATTTCAGCAGTGCTACGTGAAGCATTTATTATCACTTATTATGTCTGAATAACCGGCAGGGGGAATTTATAAATACATTTAAAATTTCAGCCTAAATAAAAGAGGACTTGGGGACAGGAACCCAGACAGAATAACCTTTTAAAAAAATCAATACTTGGGTATTTTTCTGAAGAAACCCAGTAAGCTGAGTAACATTAACGCTGATTGTGTCTAGATCCTAACTATTGATTACTGGTCTACACAGAGTTCTCTGTGCTCCTTAGTTTGCTGTTTCCCTTAGTAGAGTCAGTGTGTTTAAAGAAAAGTAATGCTTCTGCACATTACAGAGCCACAGTTAATCTAAGTTGTATTAGATTAAAAAGCAGAAAACTTGATCAATAAACCATTATTCATTCCATTATAGAAACCCTAGTCTATGACACATCAGAAATAATGCCACAGAAGGAGATAAGTTAGTATTTAACAAATGCTGTTGGTTCAGGTTATTAACAATATTAAAAAAGAGGTAACTGATTACTGTCTTGCAACTTATATAAAAATAAACCAAAGGAGATAGAATTGTGTGTTATCACAGTAAATACGGGGGTATCTACATTAAACTCATATGTTGTTAAAGCACTGAAAGCTATGATTAATGACAGAAAGGAGAGACTAAAAGTTTTTTTTTTCAAATTTTTATATGCTAAAGCAAAATAAAACATAAAAAAGAAAGCAATGGAATGGGTAGAGTGGGTTCATTAGTTTAACTGAGAAAGTTTCCCTACATTTTTTTCAGAAATCAACGTAAATTGTTCAAAAGAGAGGAAGGCTTATATGTAAAGAAATTCAGAGTAGATCATTTTATATAAAAACACCTGGTCTTGGAATACCCTGGTGGCCTAGTGGTTAAGGATCTGGTGTTGTTACTGCTGTGGCTGTGCTTACTGCTGTGGCACAGACTCATTCCCTGGCCTGGGAACTTCCACATGCCGTGGGTATGGCAAACAAACAAACAACAACTCAGTACCCCCACAGGTCTCTCTGGCAGTTTAAAAGCAAAATAAAGTGTTACAGAATCATTATGTATTTTTAATGTGTTAAAAATCCAAATGACTGAAGCCATTGTAGGGGCTGCAAGCCTGCTTCATTGCTGGTGACACCTTGTAGAATAAGAATGGTTTGATTGTTTTCTTCTAGCAAACATTCTGATGATACGTAATTTCATCTAAACCTGTTTGTACTTTTCTATCCAGTAATCCCCAGTGAAAGACCACAAAGAAAACAAAATTTTTGTCTTAGGGGCTTAATTATTCATTTTCACACGTAGCTAACATTTACTGCATGTCTCCTATGGATCTGGCATTGTGCTAACCTCACGATGTAAGGGTTAACTCAGATCATGCACAGCAGCTCTCTGTGCGAGGTGGACTGTTACAGTCCCCACTCCATAACGAAGGAAATAGGCACAATGAGGTTAAGCAGCCTGCTCAAGGTCACACAGCTAATAAGAAGTGACCTGAGCTTTAAGTCTGGTCTGTCTGACTCTGTTATCTAAGCCCCATACAGTGTTAGTGATAAAAACCAAAATAAAAAACTGCGAAAGGGAAAGGATGGAATATTTAATGAGACCAGCTAAACAAACTGTGGCACATGAACATGACAGAATGCTCTGCTCTTATTTAAAATGCTGAGTTGTATAGATTTTGTGGATACATTTGTGTATTTGAAGTTGTGCTAGACAGAAAAACAACACAACATTGTTTACACACACTAGTGATCACTATGGAAAATACGAGTATAATCATGGAGCAGGCAGCAGAGAATAAAGAATAAACAGGAAGGCTCTGGAGTCAGAGGTTGCCTGAGTTCGAACTCCAGCTTTGTTGCCAACTAGTTATTTTACTTTGGGCAAGTTGCTTGACTTCTCTGTGACTCAGTTTCCTCGTGTGTAAAAAGGAGCTAATAATAAATTAGAGTGGTTGTGAGGATTAGATGTGCTGATAGATTATTTAGGGTTTTTAGCTCAAAGGCTTTTTTTTTTTTTTTTTCCCTTAGAACAGCACCTGTCGTACCCAAGCCTTCATGGCATTTTTTTTTTTTTTTTTTTTTGACCACACCTGCAATGTGGAAGTTCCCCGCCCAGGGATGGAACCTATGACCTGGCAGCCACCTGAGCCACTGCAGTGACAACACTAGATCCTTAACCCATGGTGACTATTCTTATTCTTATTATTGAACTGATACATTCTGGAAGTAAATGTAAGTGATAGGAATCGTTTAGAATTGAGTGCGCATTGGGTTCTTTTCACCATGAAGTTGCTTAAGTTTATAGTTCTGAGTGGTGTGAGAGTGGTATGTGTGAGAGAGCGAGAGAAAGAGAGAGAGAGGGAATTGGCCTACTTACCCAACAAAGATGAGACGTGAGAGAGATTAGGGTCCTAAGCACCCTGGTAGAAAGTCAGCCTTAGGCAAATTTCTCTTCCCCATTTAAAAAAAAAAAACCACAAATGGAGACTCGTGGGCCCCTTTCCCCTCATGCCAGGCCTCTGTCTCCCTGCACAGACACTTTAAAGTGTTCTTTAGAGCTATTGCCACCAAACCCAGCTGAACTCACACAGAATTCAGCCCTGGTGGGGGTAAAGTCCCTTGCACAGCCAATGCAGGGCTCTGGAAGGAAGACAACGCAACTGGCCCACCTGGGTTGTTAAGCCACCCTCCAGGCTCTGCTCCCTTCACCCAGATGTTTGAATCGTTATGGCTAAGGCCTTTCATTCAGCAGAGGATTTCAAAAGGTTATGCATGTTTCCTACAGTGGAGCAACCAGTCAGAAGTAGAATAAATAAATGTCGTGTTGGTCTTACCCCAAACTCTCTCCCAGATGTGGTGGGGTGATTGTGTTTATGCGTTTCTGTCTTTCCTTCTGGTCCCAACAGCTACAGCTGCTACAAATGCAAGAGAGCTGAGCTTAACCTCACAGCTTAAGAAGCTGCAGGAAACCATTGCGCAGCGATTAAAGATAGAAATTGGGGACCTTGTCCAGATCAGAGGTCACATCCGCACGTACAGAGAAGAACGAGAAATTCATGCCACCGTTTATCGTAAGCACAAGATATCTCTTCCATGTTGGTTTTTATGCTGGGTGTGGGTCCAGTAAGTTTAGCTAAAAGTCAAACTGCAAAAGCTCAAATAAGATTTAAGTCTAATGAAGGAAATTGTATTTTACAACCTGCTTTCTTCAGAAAAGCAGTGTTTCTTAATTTTATTTTGAAAAGAGGTACCTATCAATAAATTGGAAAACAAATGATTTGTTGTATATAGCAGACAAGTCTTATTTGAACAGCAGAATAGAGCCTCAAAAACACTTTGAAATTCTAAGTGTGAATCCATTTAGGGAAGAGTGTTCAGAGTCTTCAAAGTGATGGACATTTCTTTTGTTTTTTTCGGGGGGCAGGTAGTATTTTCTTTTTTTTAGGGTTGCACTGGCAGCATATGGAAGTTCCTAGGCTTGGGGTCAAATTGCCAGCCACAGCCACAGCAGCGTGGGATCCAAACCACATCTGAAACCTGTATCACAGCTCATGGCATTGCTGGTTCCTTAACCCACTGAGTGAGGCCAGGGGCTTGAACCCATGTCCTCATGGATATTAGTCAGGTTCGTGACCATTGAACTACAACAGGAACTCTTTATGGCAATTTCTTAAACACCACTGAGTCCACTAACTTTGAAAGGAAAGAGCTAGTCAGAAGCGTGACAGTCCCCTGTCATCTGAACGATGCCCTTTGCACTGCTCTGGCTGGTTTGCACTTGGAAATCTCGAGGACGGCCCCAGATGTCCACCACTGTGGCAGATGAATGCATACGCTCATGTGCTTTCCCTAGTCCTGATCTAATGTGGCCGGGCCTGTGACACTCTGGGCATCACTTCCCCTCGCGTGAGAGGACTGGGAACCATTTAGACTGTGTGATCCTGAGCATCTGTGAGGAAGGAGACGCACCAAGTGCCCCATTTCCTGTCGTCCCAGCAGCAGTTTGGATGCAGGAAAGAATGCACCTCACTGTAATTGCTGTGGCATCTCTTCCCCCCATGCCTTGTTAGATAAAGTGGATGATCCAGTGTGCAACATTCAAATCGCAAGAATGCTCGAGCTGCCCACCATCTACAGGAAAGTTTATGACCAGCCTTTCCACCACCCAGCCCTGGAGAAAGAAGAGGCCCTGAGGTAAGTTATGGACTCTGACTGCTGAGGGTGTGACCACAGCAGCGAGGACAACCAGTGGGATCCCAGATGCTAAAGTGAGCCTGGGTCTCAATCCTGAACCAGTTCATTCACTGTGGGGCTCCGGGCAAGTCTGTCACTCTCTGGGTACCTCAGTGTCTTCATCCGTAAAGTGAAGGTGCTAATAGTACAGATGTTCTAAGGTTGTGGGAAGGAGAATATATGTGTGATTGGAGTCTCTGAAGGAGTGGAGGGGGAGAAGCAGAGAAAAAATATTTGAAGAAACCAGGGATGAAAGTTTTCCAAGTTTGGAGTTCCTGTTGTGGCTCAGCGGCAACGAACCTGATTAGTATCCATGAGGATGCAGGTTTGATCCCTGGCCCTGCTCAGTGGGTTAAGGCTTCTGCATTGTCATAAGCTGTGGTGTGGGTTGCAGACATGGCTCAAATTCCATGTGGCTGTGGCTCTGGCCAGCAGCTGTAGCTCTGACGCAACCACTAGCCTGGGAACTTCCATATGCTGCAGATGCAGCCCTAAAAAGGAAAAAAGAAAAAAAAAAAAAAAAAGGAAAGAAAAGAAAAATTTCCAAGTTTGGTGAAACCATAAACTCACAGATCCAAGAAGCTCAATGAACCCCAAGGCAAGAAACCTGAAGAAAACTGCACTAAGGCATATCATAATCAAAATACTGCAGAAGTTCCCTGGTGGCTCAGCAGGTTATAGATCAGGCATTGTCACTGCTGTGGCTTGGATCACTGCTATGTCATGGGTTCAGTCCCTGGCCTGGGAATTTCCACATGCCACAGGCACAGTGGGGCAGGGGGTAGGGGAGGAAGCAAAAAGCACACAAAATACCACAGAAAACCAATACTAGTTGCTCTAAACAGAGATGATTTATATTATGAGGGAGGGAAAATGAACAGGGGGAGTGAGAATATATGTGTATTTGTTACTATATGTCTTGAAGAACTCGGAAGAGACATGAACAGTCATAGCGGCTGCCGGGTTGAGGCAGGAGACTGGGGGTGCGGGGATAGAAAGGAGACTCTTCACTGTTACCCTTTGATTTTCTAAAACATATTTATAGATTACATTCCAAAAAAATTACATTTAAAAATAACCGTTATAGAAAGGGTGGGGGAAAAACAGTAATTGCAATGTATACATGTAAGGATAACCTGACCCCCTTGCTGTACAGTGGGAAAATAAAAAAAAAATAAAAAATAAAAAATAAAAAAAAATAATAAAAATAAAAATAACCGTTATAGACCTATATAAAGTAAAAAGTGAAACTGTCTAATTTCCTGTGTCTTCCTCAGTACCATTCCCCAGAGGTTACCCTTGTGCAGAGATGCATGTGTTTCCTGTTAGACATTTTTCTTCTACACACACACAGCTGTGAATATTCACCCATGTATTTGGTAGGCTGTCATTGGCTTCTTCACAAAAGTGGGGTACCATGCCTTACATGCTACCCTGCAGCTTGACTTTTTTCTGCATCTATCATGAATATCTGTTCCCATAGTTCTGCCTCATCCTTTTAAACAATCACACGATGTTCACTGGGCAAATTGCCCCTTATGTCAAAAACACATCAGTATAGCATTGCATTTGCTAGCTAAGTCTCAGTTGTATACACATCCAAATGGAACAAAGGTAATAGTTTTCTGCAGGGCTTGTTAAAACCTTCTCCCAGCAGCAATCCAGGCGCCTTGGACCTCAACAGTCTCACATGTCTGCTGAGCGAAAAAGCTAAAGAATTCCTTGTGGAGAACCGAGTGCAAAGCTTTTACCAGCAGGAGTTAGAAACGGTGGAGTCCTTGCTGTCGCTGGCCAAACAGCCCGTGGTTCACAGCACCCGCCCTGGGCAGGTAAGTGCAGCCAGCCCACATGGGAATGAATCCATGGCCCCTGCTCTTCAGCCCAAGGATGTGGGTGGACATGACTGAGGCATGAAAACACACAGGGTGTCACCAGAGTATAGAGGTTATGTTGAGTCTCTTCTGGAAAGGTCCCTGAACACTGAAAATTTGAAAGGAGAATGAACTTGCCCTTTTCCTGTCCTTAATCTCATCAAGCTTAATCTTTGGGTAGAAAAAAAACGTAGTCTAAGGTTTGTGGTTCTCAGTACCCCCTGAGATGGGCGTTTAATCTCCATAGGAGCCGAATGAGGGAGAAATAGATGAGAAGAGCTAATTATCCATCCAAGATTATTTATTGATCAGCAGGATGATTCTTGTACTTGAACCAAGGAGTTTAATGACTTGCTCTCTCTTCTTCAGAAAAAGGTTAACCTATTGTGTTTTAGGAGTTTGAATAAAGACCAAGTTGTGTTCAGTCTGGTTTATAAGTAAAAATTTCAAGGATCACTCAGGTAATTTTTTATTCATCCTAAAAGGGCTGTCCTCATCTTTTTTTTTTTTTTTTTTTTTTTTTTTCCTACCCATAGTGTTTGGTATTTACTTATTTACCTGGAATTAAGAATTATCTAAGACTTTGGTTTTAGGCTTTCCCTTTCGTTGCAACTACTCAGTTTTTTGTTGCTGTAACATGACTCATATTTATTTATGTCATTTATTCCACTGGAGAATGATCTCTGCCTGAAGGTCACCTTCTTGCCCTCCCTGACCTTTGGCTCTGACACCCACCGGCCTCACTGTTATCACCCTGGTACCGTATCTCGTGATATCGCTGGTATTTATGTATTTGCTGGCCTAGTCCTCCGCCAAAATTTAAATTCTCTAGGAACAGAGTCTTTGTCTTGTTCTTTGCCTGAGACCGAGCTGGCCTAAAGTATGTATGTGTTCCACAGTTATTTGTTGATCGAAGGAATGAATGGTTTTAAAAATTCAAACAGTCCCTGAGAGTATCTAGTTTTTAAGTTTCCTTCCCATCCTCCCTTCTACCTCCCCTTTCCACAGAGACAGGCACCATTACTAGTTTCCTGCGTATCCCTTTGGAGATAATCTGCATATATGAACTAGAAGTGGTTGTAACCTTTTTTTTTTTTTTACACAAGTGGAATCATACTAAATACTGTATCTACTTCGCTTTTTATTGGCCTGTTTTACAAGGTCCTTTCCTAGCCATACATACAGATTTGCACTATATAATAATCTTTTATTATATGTACCACAATAAATTTAAGGGTCTCTCCATTCCTGGATTGTTTAGGTGTTTTTCCAGTCTCGCCATTACCAAGAGGGCTACCGTGAATACTCTTGTGAAGTAACATAATTATTCTTCGTGATTCTGGTAGAACGGATACCAGGTCCCCATGCCAAGCTCCTAAGCGTGACCACTGCTTCTCAGTTTCGTTCTTGAACCTAATTATCTCTTGCTGGCACCAGGCTGTGTGCCCAGTGACCCACAGTTTCATACCTGGAGTTAAGGGATATCATTTCAGGAAACGCCCAGGTGGAGAGGGTCAGGACCGGCCGATTTGTTCTGTGCCACCATTGCTTCTGCACAGTTGTAGCTCCCCAGCTGTCCCCTGACAGCCAGAGTGACCTTCTTCCCATTTAATCATTTAGAAGAGGCTCAGTGCCAACTTGGCCTCCCAGGACTTCTGACCACTCTCTTGGCATATTTAGAAGGAAACTTTGAAGCTTAGCAAAGAGCACATTCTTCCTGTGAACCAGCTCTTCTGTGACAATTAAGGACTCTTTGAGGACTAAAAGCCACCTCCATTCGAGATGTTCTGGGCCAGGGGTCTTTTGGCATGATGATAACATTTTGAAAATGCTTAGAGCAGAAATTTGTGTCTGCCTTGTGCCATGTGTTTAAAAAGAAATGAACATGGCACTCTATCCATTTTGTCTTTGGAAACTTTTTCCATCAATTATGAATTATTCCTTCATGTGGCCCCGGTTGGGGAGGTCAGCATCGTTAAATTGAATTCTGTTTAATAGAGCCTGGGAGACCAGGGATGTGTTACAATGATGGTGAAACCCTAGATCCTTTGGCACTTTCTGTTGTCATACAGATGAAAGCTTAACAAAAAAATCATTGTGATAGTGTTAGAGCTTAGAGGCTGGAGAGGGTGGGTTTGAATGTTTTCCCCCCTGTCTTTTTTTCCATGGTGGCTCTTTTTAGCAAATCCAGAAACATGATAAGCAAGCCTTACAAGGCCATTGTTTCTTTGACAGCTGGACAAATGTTGAGTTTGTTTGGGAATGAAGACTATATATATATTTCAGAGATCCACCCAGTTCCTGACCTGCCGTGAGGAGAGGCCTGCTAGGGCTCAGCCCATTCAGCTAGTCACTGTTTTTGTTTCTGAACAGTTTCAATTTCCTGAATGGGATGAGTCTGTCATTGCTTTTTAGAAAAAGACAAGAAAGACACACATCTCAGGCCAGAAAAGGCTGCTGGCTAGAGGGATGACGGGAGGCTTTCTCCTTGAGACTGTATCTTTAGAACCAGCAGGGAATTTTGTCCCGAGGTCAGCTGAGGCAAGTGGTTTTGGAAAGGAAGCTTTCCATATTGTTTATATTTACCGAGAGGCTTTTCCACTGGGGCCTCCTTGTTCACAGCTGAACTGTGCTTTTCCTCTCCCGGGCCTCACACCCCCTCTTCCTGCTGCTTGGTTTTACTGAACCGGAGCAGGAACTGGGTTTTCTGCATGGTCTGGGGATAACCAAGAGTCATTTTTAACAACAGGAGTGATTGCGTCACAACATTTCTAGTCAGTTTCCGATTTATTTCTATATTGGTACCAGACGTAATAAACCTGACCCTTGGGTTCCTTAGATGAATTGACTAAAGAAGACAGATCTCTTTAGAGTTA
This sequence comes from Sus scrofa, assembly GCF_054392235.1. NCBI lineage: Eukaryota > Metazoa > Chordata > Mammalia > Artiodactyla > Suidae > Sus > Sus scrofa. The sequence continues at coordinate 137,507,608 of NC_139396.1, read as the reverse complement.
GAAACATGAAGTAGTTACGAAGTGTGGTGTCGGGCAGGGGGCTGTATTGGGTTGACCATGCTTTCCCTAAGTAAGAGCAGTTGTGTATAAAATTAAAAGCAGCTTTGACTTGAGCGCCCCCCCCCCCCCAGTGAAAAGATGTGTGACTGAGGATTGCTGGGTGAGGTGTTTATCCTGAACACGCCCTGCTAGCTTTTCTTCCCGTGGGAGTCGTCAGCTATTTCTCAGCCTTGTTCTCCCTTCAGAGAGTGGGTGCTGTCCTAACCTGGAATGTTTGTCAGCTCTCAGTCCCTCATGTCCTCGTGGCCAGGTTCTCCAGCTTGTTCTGTTAAGGAGAAACCTGGACTATTAATTAAAGAAAGAATGTTACACTTTCCTCTTCAGCCAGGAGAGCACATTTGTGAAGCTTCACCAAGATCTACTAGGTGCAAACAATGCCCGTCTGGGAGGCCACTTGTAGAAAGCAAGGATTTCTTCAAGGGTGGATCCTCAACTCTGGGGGCCATCTGGGGGTTCCTTTCCTCTCCCTGTCACTTCAAGGGAACGTCATCAGCAAATCCCAGGCCCGCTTTATGTTTCAGCGTCCCAGGGAGCCTCCTAAGGACCTTTTTCATTAGAGGGGTAGGACTTTACCTTCAAACACTCTTTTGGAAGCCTTGCCACATCTCTTTAGCACTCTGATCTTTTTAATATCTTGACAGATTTCTGTCTCATTAAAAATGGATCTTGAAGTTCCCTTGGGGTTCAGCGGGTTAAGGATCTGGCATCATCACTACTATGGTATGGGTTTGATCCCTGGCCCAGGAACTTCCATATTCTGCATATGTAGCTGGAAAAAAAGAAAAAGATTTTGCACCTTGAAGGACAGTTGTTACTCACCACTTTCTTTGTTTTAGGAATAAATTGAAAACCCTTAATGGAATAGTAAGGATGCTGCCTCTATACGGGGAAATTCTTTCCACTGGTTGCACACATATTTTTCTCAGTCACCCACTGTGTGAGCAGGGAGCAGGCAGTTGAGATGAAGTACAACTTATTTCAAGGTGTGTAAGAATCTTTAAAGTCCTTAGGAAGAAGGTGTATACATGGCCACAATTTTAATAAAAATATATATAGAATTAATGAGACAATATGTATAGAATTTGGGGTTCTATATTAAAAAAAATGAATATTGCCATTTTGATTTTTCCATTTCATATCACTGAATTAAATGAATTCAACAAACAAAAAATCATAACTAAGGTGTGGAACAGTTATCAAGTGTGATTCTGCTACAGCAAACTTCCCAATCCTCATTAAATACCATGCTGCTAGGGCCCGTGAATTGTTTTGACTCAGCAGATAAAAAGCCTGTTGGGTGAATTCATAACCAGTTGGTCTAGGGAGTTGCCCTTAAGTGCTGTAAGATGGGACTTATTTCTTTTCTTCTTCTTTTTTTTTTTTTTTTTCCTACAGGTGGATTTTAAAAATGACACCACCTCCAAGGCAATTCATAGTATATTTAAGAATGCTATAAAGCTGCTACAGGAAAAAGGATTCGTTTTCCAGAAAGATCGTGGTTTTGATAACTTATTCTATGTAAGAGAACTTCAACTTAATTTCTTTCCTTCTTAGTTTCAATTGCAAATATATTCTTTACTTAGGAATACTTATTTACTATTCTTAAAAATAAATCACTAAGGAGGTACATAAAATGAGGTGTTAGGGTCGGCCCTTATCTTTCCCCAGAGTACCACTTTTTTTTTTTTTTTTTTTTTTTTTGGTCTTTCGTCTTTTTAGGACTGCACCCATGGCGTATGGAGGTTCCCAGGCTAGGGGTTGAATTGGAGATGTAACTGCTGCCCTATCCCACAGCCACAGCAACCTGGGTTCCAAGCTGAGTTTGCGACCTACACCACAGCTCATAGCAACACTGGATCCTTAACCCACTGAGAGGGGCCAGGGATCCAACCTGTGTCCTCATGGATACTAGTCAGTTTTGTTAACCACTGAGTCACGACGAGAACTCCAAGATACCACTTTTAACAATACATCCTTCTGCACACATTTAAAGATATGCTCTTGTTACCAGAAAAAAAGTGATCATCCTCTTAAATCAGGATTTCTCAACTTCAACACTATTTACGCCAGATGATTCTTTATTGTGGGGGCTGTCCTTTGCATTGTAGAATGTTTGGCAGCATCTTTAGCCTTCACCCACTAGATACTGGTAGCAGCACCATTTATGGAAACCTAAATGTCTCCAGACATTGCCATGGATCTCCTGGGACAGTTGAGCACCACTGCTCTAGATAATGCTCAGCAATTTTTTTGGGCACCAAAATGACACTCACAGGCATCTTTCTTTATTAGTCCTTATAAATGTACCTCATTCTTTTTCTCATCTTCATAGTATACCATATTATGGGGACTTGCCATACTTTTTTTTTGGCTATACCCACAGCACATGGAAGTTCTTGGGCTAGGGATTGAATCCAAGCTGCAGCTGTGACCTATACCACAGCTGCAGCAATGCCAGATCCCTAACCCACTGCATCACAGGGGGACCTCCATGCCTTACGTTTTTTAATAACTACTTATCTCTGATGGACAAATACCTTGTTTCCAACTTTTGTTTTCACATATAATGTTGCTATGGCTATTTTTTGTTTGTTTTTTGCACAACTGTTTTTGTGGACTTATGTAGATATTTCCGTAATATTGACTCTTTTTTTTTTTTTTTTTTTTTTTTTTTGTCTTTTTGTGTTTTATTTATAGGGCTGCACTTGAGGCATATGGAGCTTCCCAGGCTAGGGGTCTAATCGTGGCTGTAGCTGCTGGCCTATGCCACGGCCACAGCAACACCAGATCCAAGCCACATCTGTGACCTACACCACAGCTCACGGCAACACCGGATCCTTAACCCACTGAGCGGGGCCAGGGATCGAGTCCAGAACGCATGGATGCTAATTGGGTTCGTTAACCACTGACCTACGACAGGAACTTCAAGATTGACTCTTAAAAGAGGAATTGCTCGAGCAAAGGGCATGTACCTTTAAGCTTTTGGTCAACACAATCTGATTGGCTTCCCCAGCATGATACCATTTAACCTTAGCACCAGGGGTACAAGTGGTTTTTTGCGTCATAGTTTGAGTTAAAAGTTTGGAGTTCTTATTGTGACTCAGTGAGCTAAGGACCTGACATAGTATCCATGAGGATGCAGGTTTGGTCCCTGGCCTTGCTCAGTGGGTTAAGGACTGGCATTGCCACGAGCTGCCGCATAGGTCTCAGGTGCCACTTGGATCCAGTGTTGCTGTGGTTGTGGCGTAGGCTGGCAGCTGCAGCTCTGATTCAACCCCAGCTTGGAAACTTCCAGATGCCTCGGGTGCAGCCGTAAAAAGGAAAGAAAAAAAAAGTTCACCTTTCACTGCCTACCTTTAATATTGGAGGAACCAAGATGATATTGATATTGATATCCATATCAATAGCATAGATGTGGCTTCAGCTTTCAGTGATGCTCATGAAGACAGATCAGAACTCTGAGGAACTCCAGAAGCCTCCTCCTTTACAGGCATGATTCCTAAGGGGAAGCTTTCTTAATAGGACATTTTCTTAATGTTGATTTACTCTAGTGATTCCCCATTTTAGAAAGTTTTAAAGAATTCAGATACATTTTCTTTTTTTTTTTTTTTTTTTTTTGTCTTTTGTCTTTTTTTTGTTGTTGTTGTTGTTGCTATTTCTTGGGCCGCTCCCGCGGCATATGGAGGTTCCCAGGCTAGGGGTTGAATCGGAGCTGTAGCCACCGGCCTACGCCAGAGCCACAGCAACGCGGGATCCAAGCCACGTCTGCAACCTACACCACAGCTCACGGCAACGCCGGATCGTTAACCCACTGAGCAAGGGCAGGGACTGAACCCTCAACCTCGTGGTTCCTAGTCGGATTCGTTAACCACTGCGCCACGACGGGAACTCCCAGATACATTTTCAATACTATTTGAATAACTTTTGAGAAGAGTATTCCATTCTGTACACGGGTGAGGGCAGCCCAGCCCCTCCAGGATGGGCAGGTGTGGTGGGAGTTGATTGCCTCTTGGGGAAGCTGCACCATCCTGTCACGTTCCCCCTGGGAGGCTCTGGCTCAGCCTCCTGGGTCAGTAGGAAGCAGCTCTTCCTGAGGAACAGCAGACTGTGGGCAGCGGTCCAGGGCTGAGGTGTGGCAGGGCTGGGGCACTTCCTCCTGTGAATCAGTATGAGCTGGAATGGGGTGATCGAGCAATAATAGCTCTATTTTCCTCCTGGGCAGAGCCAGCCCCCTTCGCTGACTTCTCCCCTTCTCCCTCAGCCCTGGCCTCCTCGGTTTCTGTTTTCCTAAGGGCGTTGCCTCAGGAAAATAGTTACCTTCTCTTTGTACAGTGCACTCCAGCTTTCAGCAGCTCTGCCCCTTACCTCGCTTCATCTTGCCAACAACCTTGAGAGTCCTTATCAGTATCCCCACTCTTAAGTCTGGTCATTCTGCGTCCAGCGGTCCGAGGCTCATTCTTGATGTTTGCGTTTGTTTGCATACTTTTTTTTGGCCCTCTTCCTTTCTTCCTTTTTTCCTCTCTTTCTTCCTCTTTTCCTTCCTCCCTTCATTCCTTCCTTCCTTTCTCTTTTTTCCTTTCTCTTGTTTTGATACTAGATTTACTTTTGAACATGAAGGTGAAACTCACTTGGATGCTGCTTCCCTCTTACCTGAGCTAGTTGAGAAAGGAACCTGGGTTAGATTTGCCTTTGAAAACAGGCAGTGTTTCCACTTATAGGCCAGATTTACTCTGTTGCTAGCTTTTCCTTACAGTTTTATTTCTTTTCTTTTTCCCTGTGTTTGAGTAAAGGAATGTGAAACCCAAGACAGAAAAGAAGAAACAAGAGAAAAGAAAGAATCCTAGGGTTTGACCATTTGTGCCTTCCTCAAAAATATAACGAATAAGAGAAATTTTATGAATGTGTTACCAACATTTAAGAAGGAAGTTCCAGAGTTCCCGTCATGGCTCAGTGGTTAACAAACCCAACTAGTATCCATGAGGACACGGGTTCGATCCCGGGCCTCGCTCAGTGAGTTAAGGATCCGGCATTGCCATGAGCTGTGTGTAAGTCGCAGATGAGACACGGATCTGGCATTCCTGTGACTGTGGCATAGCCTGGCAGCTGCAGCTCCTATTCGACCCCTAACCTGGGAACCTCCATATGCTGTGAATACGGCCCTAAAAAGACAAAAGACAAAAAAAAAAAAAAAAAAAAAAAAAAAAAGAAAGAAAGAAAGAAATTTTGTCCTGAAAAGCAAGGAATTCCAGCTTTTCTTGCTGTCATGGCCCCAGTGAACCACCTTCTAAGAGAAAGGCCTGTCAGTCAACTAGAAAGCACTGAGTTGCCTAGGGACAGAACTGGTTTGACAACAGGCCAGGTATCAGAAACTACGCTCATTATTGGTGTAGGGATGATGATTGTTAAGAAATCTTTAGAAACTATCCCAAATACTAATCTGGGAGTCTGGATGACACAACTTCTGTGTAACCTAAGAATATTTTCTCTCCAAACTGTTTTTCCTGTTTAGGTAACTAGAGAAGACAAAGAATTGCACAGAAAGATCCTGCAGATCATTCAAGAGGACTGCCAGAAACCAAATCGTAAGTGGTGTACTGTACATGTGACCCAGTGCCCTAGAAGGGGATGTTCCCTCCTGGAGAGCCCTGGACAGAGAGGCAGGAGACCTGGTGCTTTCCCCAAAACAGCCTGGAAGCATGCCGGTCAAGGCTGCTGCCCCCTCTCTGAGCCTCAATTTCCTCTTCTCCAAAGTGAGTGTTAGCCCCACACAGCTGTTCTGACCTGGGCTACACGTAAGAGTCAACCTTGGGGCTTTTTTGAACATACAACACTCAGGTCCCAGCCCTAGGGATTCTCGTTCATGGGAGGCTGGACAGGTGAGCTCCTCCAGCAGTGCTTCTTCAATGAGGTAAGCCGCTAGACTAGGACTTTCTGATGTCCTTCTGGTTCATGTTCTCTCCAATTTGTGTTATTTCTTCCACTTTTTCCTCTTATCTCTGAACCCAAGCCTAACATTCCCCTCTCTTCTGATAGCAAGACCTTCAGTGTTGGGAGAAATGGTTCTAGACATTATGTTGGTGAACAGTGTAATCCAGTCACCTTGAAAGCTGATAATTTGCAAAAGATGTGGTTTCAAAAATAGTTGGTGGAGTTAGGTCAGCCCCTAGTGGTTAGAAACTCAAACTGTAGATGTTACCATTTGCACACTAGTTAGAAAGAGAAGGAAGCATTAGTCCTATCTTTAAATCCTGTGTAAACTAATCGCTCTTAAAGGTAACTCAACAAAGTCTACCATTTGCAAACATATGCTAATAACAGATGTTGACATATGTCAACAAATGATGCGAGAAGAAAAGTGGGAAGGCTTCTTTCTGCTTCCTTTCTCTCCAAAAACATCCACCTCCAGTCCCTAAAGCCCATATATCCCTGGGCTTGGACCTATTCCAGGCTGAGTCAGTGGGTGGAGCTGGACCAGGGCTCCGGCCTTGGTGTTCACGGTATGCAGCCCTATTTAGCCTTTAAGGACCCATGAGGTCACCTCCCAGAGTGGTGTGACAACAGCTCTTAAAATAAACTGAAAGCAATCTATTACTTTAATGCAAGGTTTCTAACTATTATTCATTTCATTCAGAACAAGAAGGACAAGTATCCTTTAATTAGAGGAAAAGCTACCTATCCACAATTTAAGGAGCTTTTTGGAACAGTGAATTGTGGAGTCCTTAACTAAGAAGGGATAAGAGGAGAGGCTGGTCCCCAGATGACATTCCAGCTAGTCCCAGGCCATCTGGCCAGATTCTTATTTCGATGTATTTTAAGAACAGGGTGGATTAAAATAATCCTAGGGCCTGTGAAGCAAATGAAGGCAATTCACACTTCATTTCTTAGGAGACTCAAACAGCCTCAGTGACCTTAGGGCCTATAAAGTGGCAGGATTTATACCCGCTTCTAATCTACGGGCCAGCTCCTGCTTCATTGAGTGTATGTGTCAAGGGAGACAGGCTCTGCCACTCAGTCTGTAAACAGGAGCCTCTAAAAATCATATGCCTATTCCCTGGAACTAGTAAATTCCCAGGAGCTAAATTCTGGAGCATGAGCAACTGAGTCTGCCAACAAAAATGCCTTGTAGGGACTGTCCTGCAGCCACTCCTTTTCGTAGGAAATATCTATGACATTAAAAATTATTCTGAATAATATATGTATAGGGTAGAAAGTCCAAAAGTACAAAAATACACACAGAAAAGTCAGACTCCCTGCCAGCACAGAGTTCCCCTTTCTACATGGAGCCTAGGGTTGTTACTAGTTCCTGGCATATCCTTCTACAGATGTTATATGCACTTATAAACATATTTGAATAGTTTGTCTTTTCTAAAAAGCACAAGTAAAGCTTAGCATAAAATACTCCATGTTTCATGCTTTTTATTTTAAATCTAACATTGGCATGTAGAGATCGCTCACAACAGTACATAGAAAAGTGCCTGTCTTTTTAATAGCTGCACAGTATTTCACTATATATATTGATAGATAGTCAGCCATTTATTTAACCATTCCTACTGAACCTTTAGTAGGTTTCCAGTCTTTCATACAGAACATAGCATTGAGTTTTCCTTAGCAGGATGATTGGTAGGAGAACTTAAAATCTTTATAGTCACTTATGGGTATTTCAGCAAAGGGTCAATGTACAAAAATGAAAAAACTCTAAATAGGGGCTGGTTTTAGATCCTTAAAGCACGGATCCTGGCCTTATCTAAAGATAGGCCACATGGCATAGTCTGGAGCCCCTTGCCTGGGTTTGAAGCCCAGCTCTGCCACTTTGTAGCTATGTGGCCTTGGGTAATTCCGTGCCTCAGTTTCTTTACATAAAAAATAGGGATAATAATAGTACCTACATGGCAGGTTGTTATAAGGCAACAATTTGGTGTTTTATAAAACTCTTGGTTATATGGCAGAGTAGGAAGCACCAGGATTCCTCCCCTCCACTTAAGACAATAACTGCTGTAGCTATTTGGGAACTCTGGAGTCTGTCAAAGCTAGCAACTTCCAGAGGAAGATTTGGACAGTAAATTGGGGGTAATTTTAGTCAGTTTTCAGATTTTAGTAGCAGCTCCCCATCCTCTACTCCCAGCTCTGTGGCAGGCAGCTGCGCATGTGTTTCTGGAGCAGCTTGTGGAGAGCTTGCAGGAGGTAGGATGAGCAGAAAGGACCCAGTTCTCTGTATATCAGGAGTCTGTGTTCTGCTCACTAACTGCTGCTTCTAATCACAGAGATGCAGACAGAGAGGTGGGGGGACCATTGTTGCAAGCCCCTCACCAACAGCTGAAGTTAAAAGACTTTTTAACTTCCTTTTTCTTTTTTACCCCTTTTGTAGCCAGAGAAGAAAAAGTAGGGCACTCAAAAGCAGCTTCATATATGGGGAAAATTAAAAAGTGATCGCACATGCCCAGGATAAGGGACAGGCTCAAAAACAGACCTGAGAAGACCTTAGGTTTCCATTTCAGGCTGATCCTTGGCACAAAGACAGCCTACAATGACCCCAAACATAAAAACAGTAACAAAAAAGAGCAAACATCAAGGAAGGGAAAGAATCTAATCTCCAGAGTTCATTATAAGATTCAAATGTCCAATTTGCAATTGAAAAAGAAAGACATACAAAGAGATAGGAAACTATCGCCCAAAAGAAAGACATACAAAGAGATAGGAAACTATTGCCCATTCTAAGGAAAAAATATTAAAGTAACAGAAAATGTCCCTGAAAAAGACCCGATGGCAGATCTATTACACAGTCTTAAAACAACTCTCTTAAAGATGTTCAAGGGAATGATGGATGAACAAAGTGGAAAATAGCACTAAAGAGATTAAAAAAAAAAAAAAACTAGAAAGAAACCAACAAGAAATCTGGAGCTAGAAAGTATAATAACTGAATTGAAAATTTTACTAAAGTGATTTAGAGGCAGTTTTAAAAGCAGGTAAAAGAAAGAATCAGCAAGATTCTGAAGAAAAGTGAACAGAACCTAGGGGACTTGTAGGACATCATCAAATGGACCAACATACACATGGGGGGAGTTCCACAAGAAAGGGCCAGAGAGAATATTTGAAGAAATATCCCTAGTACAATGAAAGACATGCATATGAACATCTAAGAAGCTCAGTGAACCCCAATTAAAAAGAACTCAAGGAGATCCACACCAAAACACAGTATAATAAAACATTTGAAAAGCAAAAGCAAAGAGAATCTTGTTGTCAGAAAGAGAAAAGCAACTTCTCACATACAAGGGATCATTGATAAGATTATCTGATTTCTTATCAGAACCTTTGGAGGCCAGAGGCAGTGAGTTGCTATATTCAAAGTGCTAAAAGAAAAAAACTGTAAACCAAGAATCTTAACATCCTGCAAAACTATCCTTCAAGAGTGAGGGTGAAAACAAGGCTTTTCTAATTAAACAAAACCTGAGGGGGTTTGTGACTGCTAGACTTTCCTGCAAGAGATGCTCAATGGAGTCCTGCAGAGTAAAGTAAAGGGACACTAGACACTAACATGAAGCCTATGGAGAAATACAGATCCCAGTTGAAGGTAAGTACATTGGCAATGACAGAGGCTAGTATTATTGCAACAGTGCTTTGTAACTACACTTTTTCTTCATGATTTAAGAGACTAACACATTTAAAGAAAAAAATTCTTGTAAAGCTAGTATTACTGTAACTTGGGTTTCTCACTGTATAATTTGAGACTAATGCATTTAAAAGAATTCATGTGACATCAACAACTGAAAGGACTGGAGACAGACCTGCAAAAGAGAAGAGCAGAGATTTTATATATTATTGAAGTAAAAGTGGAATAAATTCAAATTAGAGTGTTATAACTTCAGGATGCTAGATGTAGTCCCCATGGTAACCACAAAGAAAATAGCTCTAGAATATTCACAAAAGGAAATTGTAAACATTTCATTGCAAAAAAACCCCACAACTAACCATAAAAGAAGACAGTCATGCAGGAATTGAGGGACCAAAAGCTAGAAGGCATATAGAAAACAAATAGCAAAATGACAGAATAAGTCCCTCTTATCTGTAATCAGGTTAAATGTAAATGGATTTAATTCACCAGCCAAAAAGACAGGAATTGACAGAATGGATTTGAAAAAGAAAAATTTAACTATATACTATCCGCAAGAGACTCATTTTAGATCCAAAGACACAAATACATTGAGAGTAAAAGGACAGAAAAAGATGTTCCATGCAAACAGTAACCAAAAGAGAACAGGGACAGCTCTGCTAATATCAGACAAAATAGACTTTAAAGCAAAATATTTACAAGAGACAAAGAAGGACAATATATGTTGATAAAAGGTTCAACACAGCAAGACAGAAGTTTGAAACATTATGTACCTTTGACAGACCATCAAAATATATGAAGCAAAAACTGACAGAATTAAAAGGAGAAGTGAACAATTCTATAGTAATGTTGGATACTTTGGTACTCCACTCTCAATAATGGACAGAACAACTAGACAGAAGATAAGTTAGGAAATAGAGGACTTAAATAATACAACAACTCAGTTAGACCTAACAGACGTACACCAAACACCATACCCGACAACAGCATGCATATTCTTCTCCAGGGTACATGGGGTCTTTTCCAGAAGAGACCATGTTAGACCACTATTAGATCTCAGTAGATTTTAAAAGATAGTTGTCATGCAAAGTATCTTCTCTGACCACAGTGGGATGAATTTAAAAGTCAATAACAGAAGTAAAACTGAAAAATTAGCAAATTTATGGAACAAAACAGTCTTAACCAATAGATCAAAGAAGAAGTCACATCAGAAATTAGAAAATACTTGGAGGTGAATGAAAAAAAAAAAAAACAAACATAACAAAACTTACGAGACAGAAAAAGCTGTGTATAAAGGGGAACTTTATAGCTAAGAACACTTGCATAACTGTACAATTTAAGGAACTAGAAAAAAGAAAGTAACTCAAAGCTAGCAGAAGGAAGGAAATAATAAAGGTTAGAGCACAGATAAATGAAATAGAGAATAGAAAAACATAAGAGAAAAATCAATGAAACAAAAAGTTGGTTCTTTGAAAAGATCAGCCAAACTGTCAAACCTTTAGTTAGGTGGACTAAGAAAAAAGAAAACTCAGATTACTAAAATCCTAAATGAAAGGAGTTCTCTGGTGGCCTAGGGGTTAAGGATACAATATTGTCACTGCTATGATTCAGGTCACTGCTGTGGCACAGGTTTGATCGCTGGCATGGGTTTGATTCTTGGCCTGGGAGCTTCTGCATGTCACAGGCATGGCAGAAGAAAGGAAGGAAAGGAGGGAGGGAGGAAGGAAGAAAGAACAGGAAGGAAGGTATGAAAGAAAAATGAAGGAAGGAAGAAATTTTCTGAAGGAAGGAAGGATAAAAATGGGGACATTAGCAATGTTTCTACAGAAATAAAAATTATGACAAAGTACTGAAAACAGTCGTACACCAGCAAATTGGATAACCAAATGAGATGGACAAATTCCTAGACACACAAAACCAACCAAGACTAAATCGTGAAGAAATAAGGAATCTGAATAGCTCTATAATGAGTAAGATTGAATCAGAACTCAAAGATGTCCCAACAAAGAAAAGCCTTGGGCCTCATGGCTTCACCAGTGAATTCTACTAAACATTTAAATAGCTAACACCAACCCTTCTCCCCACTAGAAGGTCACTTTGTGAGCAGCCTTACCAGACAGCCTTCAGACAACAGAATGGCCTTTCTGAAGAAGCTGTTTAAGGTCTTTGGGGCAGTCAACATCTCTGACCACATATTGGAGTCTGTCTCCACTCTCTGTCATCAACCCTTTGTCTTGGGAAGAGTCGAAGCTTCTTTCGAGTAGGAACTGGGTTATCTTCTAGGTTATGGATATGACGATACAATCTTAGTAATTTCCCATGGAGGAAGCACTCACCACGGGTCTCCTTTCACCCACATAACCTTGGGTGAAGTAGGTGCTTTTCTCCCCATTTTACAGATGAGGACACAAACTGGGAGACATAAACCACTTTGCCCCAGTCATAGAGCCAGCACTTGAATTTGGGTCCCTTGGACTCCAAAGTCACCTCTCTGTCTGCTACTCGGTACTTGCACCTCTGTGCTCAGGGCTGCATATATGGTAGGTGGTCAGGAAAGTTTTTTTCTTTTTTTTTAATGTAGATGGGAGATTCATACTTTATTTCTCCAGTGATGTATTTAGAGAGGAATATAAATTAAAGGCCTACTTGAACACCAAAGCCAGGTCCTTTAGATGGTTCAGTCAAAGAGGTAAGATATCCCCCATGCCCCCACCCGGCTCACAAGAGAAGCATCCACTCCTTGGCCCAGGTTTAGGGATTTTGCCAGCTTTGAGTTCATCAGTATCCTTCAGTATCCTTAGGTGTCAGATCTTCATAGTATTGTCATTTATTTGAACCATCTGTGCATTTACGCAGGCCCCTAAAGATTCCACTTCTGTAAAGAGTGGAAAGTTTGTCAGGTATAGTAGCCTCTCCAACCTTTATTCCAAGCTTTTTCTGAATGGCCTTCCAATATGCTCTCAGAGTTTCCAGGCATGCAAGGCCTAGGGGTGCAGACTTGACTATGATACTTTCCAACTGTCTTTTGATGATACATTGTATAAAAAGTTGCTACCTCATATACTCTCCTTGGAGGTACTTGTAAAATGTCTGCTACCTTGTTCATAGCAGAGATGGTCAGCCATCCGTTTTGTCTTTGGGCTAAATCCAGGACTGGAAGCACAGCTGCTGCTTTCTGCCCTCTTGGGTAGTTTTTTTTGTTTTTTGTTTTTTACAACTGCCTCCACCCTCTTATAGTTTTCTGGTGTGAAATCAGATGGAGTAGCTGGGTGATCCTCCAGGATTTGTGCATAGGAGTATCCCTGTGTGCAAAATGAGGCTCCTCCAGCTCCATTCTGCACAGCCGGCTTATGCAGATTCCTTTTATGTCTTCCCCACTGGGCAGTGAGGCCCACCGCTGTTCAGGAAACCTTGATCAAATGAATGTTGAAGCAACAGCCTGGAAATGTGGAGACCAGTGGAGGTGGCAAGTTTCCCAGCAGTAACTCCAGTTGGGAGGAATAATGAATTCACTGGCCACTAGAGGTCAGAATTTTCAAGTCCTTGTTAGCCCAGAACCACTGCCTGTGACCCTCTGTCCCTTAGAGCTGGAAAGGACTTCAGAGTTGCCCCAGCCCCACTCCCCATGGGTCAGAAAACTCAAGCTTGAAGATGCCATGATTTGCCCAAAGCCATGAAGGTGCGCTGAATCCCTACCATGCTTTTCCCAACACCATGAACCCTTTCGAGCACTTTCCTGGAGCTAAAGCATTTTATCATCTGAAAACGTTCAAGTGACTGTGCAGAGCCCTAGTGTGCCAGGTGCTAGGGGTATGACAGTGAGAGCCTAGCCCCGTGAATGGGTCTTTAGTGGAAACTGGGGAGGATTTGTTTCCAGGAATGAAGTTTGACTTTGACTTAATGTTATAAGTAAAGTTTTCATCATGATCCATAAGTTATTAAATCTGTTATAAAGTTTATTTCAAATATATGTACTCACATACACATATATAATTGACTATAAAATTTCTCAATATTTATCCTGCCTAAAAATGCAATACCTTCTGTAATTTCATATTCTAGTCTGCCTTAGTCTGTTTGGTAAGAAAAGAATGCTATTTACAACCCACTAAATTGATTTCATGATCCTCCGATGGCTGTAACTTCAAGTGTGAATACCGCTACTCTAAATCATTGATTTCAGCTAGGAAAGCAGTCACTCACTCTGAACTGTTACAAATGGTCTCAGCGTAGGGTAGACAGTGAGCGCTATCACAGACAGACTTTTTGGAAGACTAGGCAAAGAGGAGTGAGAACAGGCCAAAGATAGTAAGCCCTTCATCGCCACTGCTGTCCCATCGTTCAGGATTATGGAAGGAATGAGGCTGCTGCAAGCCGGCTCCACTGTCAACTTCAAGAGAGTCCCACCTGGGATACTAGGAGTTTAGCACTGAATACATACACTGGTACATGCAATGTCATTAGAAAAAAAGGATTATCAAGCACTCAAAACCCACTGGGTTATGAATATAAAATTATTGGATAGGAATCCTGAAAGGTTGAAGCCTTGCATCCCTGAGCCATGGTCCATGGCACAGACCTGAAAAGAGGTGTTTTGGGTTTTTTCACCAATGAGCTAGGCCAATACATCTCCTACTTTAATGTGCACGAGAAGAATCATCTGGGAATCTTACTAGGATGCAGGTTCTGATTTAGGAAATATGGAGAAGGGCTTCCATTGAGAGGAGAGGACAGGACAGGAGAGAGAGGAGGACCTGACAGGTGTGTCCAAGCTTAGCCAACTCCCTTTTTCCTGCAGACGTGGAGAAGGGCTGCCACTTCCTGCACATCTTGGCCTGTGCTCGCCTGAGCCTCAGCCCAGGCCTGAGCGAACCTGTGCTACGGCACGTGCTGGAGCTCCTGGAGGACCAGAGTGACATTGTCAGCACCTCAGAGAACTACTACACAACATTCTGAGGAGAGGCCAGCAGGTGGCATGAACCTGGCGGACGAGGAGGAGGACCAGGTGGCTTTCACCCCAGACTCCAGTTTTAACATCATGCCCAGCCTTATAGGTCTGGGGGCAATTATCATAATAAACTATGAAATATGGTAATTTGAGGAATGGAATTTGGCATAAACTCTGGAGGGTGTCTTCAACCTACTATCTCTGGGGATAAAATGACTTGGCCATGATGTACAAGAAAACGTTCCTCATTGGCCTCCTGGCTGGACCAAAGAGCAGCAGAGCAAGAACCAGTGTTGGCAGCTGAACTGATTGGAGGCTCTTTTGTAAAGGGGCATCCGTGGCAAAGGGCCATGTGCTGTGCAAGCTGAAGAGCATGCAGATCAACAGATCGGACCCTTTCTTAAACTTCAGACCATCAGGGACTTTTTCGTGGACTTCTCTTGATGGTTAAGAACCTGGTGTAGGGGAATAATTCTCCCTGGATAAGTGTTGACCTACAGTTTCTGCAAGTCACACACCAGCAATGGGTCCAGAGTCCTGGGTTGAATTCTGTTTACAGACTGACCCATAGATGGGAATAAACAGGATCCAAGGCATGGCTCTGTGTTTGTCATTTTCCGTATCTGCCTTCTGAATCAAAAGGTGTCTCAGTACATTTCCCTGTGCTTGAGGACATATATGACTAAATACATTGTCCCTTAATACCCTGAAGTTGTCGAAGGCTGCCAGCCAATTGCTTGGCAGTGGTAGATGTAGATTTTCCAGGTTACCGTTGCACATGCAGGATGTTCTGAACCATCCAAACACTCAGTATGTGCCCAGACAGGCGATGGGGTCATGCTTTTGCTCAGAATGACATGGTTTGGGGGGAAAAAATCTGAGTTATGTAATAGGCTTGTTCTAACAGCAAGATGACAAATCCAGCCAGTGAAGAAGTATGGAGAAAGATTTGGAGTTAATTACAGTCATTTCACAAAAGGCAAATCTGCCTTTGGCTGCTGCATTTGCACTTGACATAATAAGCTTTTAGTGGCTCTGCTAGAGAGCCTGCAGACCTGGCTAGTTGCTCTGCTCTGTGTGGAAGTGGGGTAGCTGTATACTCAGAAGTCGGCTGTAACTCCCTATGTCAGGCCAAGAGCGAGTATGGACAGATTGCTTCCTGTCTTGGCCTTTCTGGCTTGTTCCAAACCTCTGTCCGGTTTCTATCAGTGGTTACACAAGTAGCTGCCCTGGTTTCAGAAGGGTCCCTGTAGAATAGAGTGTGCCTGGAATGACATCCCCGTAGCTCTTCCTTGAGGCCAGCAGCTATTCCATATTGACTGCATCTCAGATTATGGGAGCTGCCAGGAAGGGCACATCCCTGCACACAGCCACCCCACTTCTAGGGTTTATCCCAAGCAGGCAATCACACAGGTGGGAAAAGACAAATGCACAAGAGGCCCATTGCTGTGTAATTTAGAATTCTATAATTAGGAAAAAAATGTTTATCTACAGGGAAAAATTAATTATGGTAGAGGTACACAATAAATACTATGTGGCCATTAAGTTACTGGAGCAGAGACTGTCTCCATGGACTTCTCTTGTTTCATTTCCTGCTGTGTCCCAGCATCTAGAACAGTGCCTGGCACATCTTCCAAGCAATACCACTTCTGTGTATGTGTCTGGCTGCCCTCTACCAGCTTCCTCTCTGTCCTGGGGGACTTTTTCCAATGTCTTGAAAGGCTGGAAGTACCCAGAATGAACACCCACCAGAGGCAGCCTCAGCCAGTGGGACCTGGGATATAAATACTTTTGCTTCCTGTTCCTTCCAGTGAGATATCTCTGAAGCTCATGTTCTGTAGCACTTCCCAGAGTTTCTCTGTGGGATTAAGCTCCATCCACCCAGGGCAGCAGCTAACTGGATAACTACCCTCCCTGTCTTACTCCCCTTACTCCTCATTTCTGTTGACTGCACCTCCCAAATTAACTGCTTCCTTTCTGATCCTCATCTCAGGGTTCCTACCAGGTTTTGGATGAGCACAATTAACACCCATGCTCTCAAGTATATTTGAGAAATTCTCGTGAATAATTATGCCCATCAATCAGATTAGTAGGAATCCTCACCAAAGTGACACACACTTTCTCCCTCCCCATCTAAATCATGAACGAACCAAGGATGCCATGAGACCCTTCCCTCCACAGCAACATAAGAACTCTGAGAAGATGAGGGAAGCTCTTGGAAAACTCTCTGGGGCTACACTGGGTCGCTCATGTTCTGAAGAACAACCCGAGGGTCCCCTGAAAAGGAGGAAACTAGCACGCATTCTTCTGCTCACCGTGTGTACATGTTTCAGGAGCTGGGACCCCTGCATATAGTTCATGCAGGCAAGTAGACAAATAGCGCTCTGTCTGGTCAAAGACTTGTTTGATGATCCATGATGATCCCTATCTGGTAAGCTCCCAGTGCTTCTCATCCCTATAAGACACTTCTTTCTAATTATTCCTCCCTCTGATAGTGTGCCAGGACTCTGCCGGGAGAAAGCTAAGTGGATAGAAGTCTATTCAGTGATGAGGAACCCAAGACTTAGTGCCAAGGATTAAAACCAGGCAACCCAGTCATTGTCCATTGGAGAAAACATCCACGCTTCCTTGTTAGTGTGGTCTCTTCTCTACAAGTGGCCTCTACAGTGACTGCCCCAAAGAAGCATCTCATTGTTTCCTTACTAGATTTTCGTGAAGCATACAGGCAAACTCAGGAAGACGCGGATGAGCCTTGCCGAGAAGCCAGCCACAGGCGCCAGCAAAGAACCAGGACCATCCTGACGGGAAATAGTGTCTGTGGATAAAGAACTTTGCAGTAGCTTTTATTTGCATAATAGTCTACTGGTGGAGGCTCTAAACGTGATCCTAAACTCCTATATAAGTGAGTTTTTACTTAATCTAGAATTTTTTTTTAAAAGCCTATTTTTATTGATCTTTTATTAGTAAAACCAAACTAATAAATCCCAGGTCTGTGTTCACACACATTCTAAATCAAATCTCAAATTCTAAACCAAATCCCAGGAGTTGCCTGTGGTGCAGTGATTTAGGGATCCAGTGTTGTCACTTCTGTGGCTCAGGCTGCAGCTGTAATGGGGGTTTGATCCCTGGCCCAGGTACTTCTGCATACAGGCACAGCAAAAACAGACAAACAAACGCAAATTCCTGAAGAGACTCCAGTCTCTCCCTGTATGTCAAATTAAAACGATAGGTTTTGCTGTAGAACATAAAAAGAGGGATTTTGAAGACCACATAACAACCCTAGGTTTTTTTTTTAGATAGAGACAATAAAGTGGTGTCTCATTAATTCAGACTGATGTGGTGAAAGGTTTGTATAAATTAGTGAAAAGCCTGGGTTTGAAATAGTGATATTTTATGACTTTAGGTCTACCCAGTGTTCCATGCACATCTGAATTACCATGAGGGAACAAGTTTGCTGCTCTTGGGAAACCTGCTTTAAAGAATAAGAATTATTTAGGAGTTCCCGTCGTGGCGCAGTGGTTAACGAATCCGACTAGGAACCATGAGGTTGCGGGTTCGATCCCTGCCCTTGCTCAGTGGGTTAACGATCCGGCGTTGCCGTGAGCTGTGGTGTAGGTTGCAGACGCGGCTCGGATCCCACATTGCTGTGGCTCTGGCGTAGGCCGGTGGCTACAGCTCCGATTCAACCCCTAGCCTGGGAACCTCCATATGCCGCGGGAGCGGCCCAAGAAATAGCAACAATAACAACAACAACAACAAAAAAGACAAAAGACAAAAAAAAAAAAAAAGAATAAGAATTATTTAAATCATGTGTCATCTGTTATTTTTCAGTATTATTTAATTTTTACATTTGTTATTTAATATTAATAAGTGGTTTTAAAGTACTTGAATTTAAGAGATTTGAAAACGTAAAACCTTATACACAAGTGTTCACAGCAGTATTATTCCTAATAACCAAAAGGTGGAAACTGCCCAAATGTCCAACCGCAGATGAATGGATAAACAAATGTGGTATATTCATTCAAGGGAATTATTCGGTCCTAAGAAGGAATAAAGTACTGATACGTGTTACAGCATGGACGAATCTTGAAAACTGTATGCTAAGTGAAAGAAGTTGGATACAAGAGGCCACATGCTGTATGACTCCATTTATATGAAATGTCCAGAATAGGCAAGTCCATGAAAACAAACAAACAAACAAAAATAGATTAGTGGGGGCAGGAGGAGAGTGGGTGGTACAAGGTTTCTTTCTAGGGTGACAAAATTTCTGGAACTAGAGAGTGATGATGTTTGCCCAACTCTGAACATACTAAGAATCATGGTGGTGGTTCCCAGGGCAGACTTACCCAGGAAGAGCGCCCCCTAGAGGGAAGCTTCAGGGCCATTTTGCGCAGAGCTGAGCAGCCACACACTGTCACTTCCATGGAATTAGCATTGTCACAGAGTCTCACTCAGATTTCAGAAGAAGGGAGGAAACCACTGCCTGATGGTTTGGGTTCTAGAAGGGCATGTAGAAGTGTAAATATCAGTCTGGCCATTTGGGGGAAATATAACCTCTCAGATATCTTTAAATTTTTTATATGCAGCCTCGTTTTAAAGATTTTTTATTTTATTTTTTATTAATAATTTTTATTTTTTCCATCTTAATTGGTTTACAGTGTTCTGTAAATTTCTACTAAAAAAGATTTTTTAATATCAAAAGATACAAAGAAGGGGAAAAAATTGGCCTACCATTTTTTTATCATATGTATATTATTAGAAAACTGGAGTTCCCAGCGTGGTGCAGCAGAAACGAATCCAACTAGGAACCATGAGGTTGAGGGTTCAATCCCTGGCCTCTCTCAGTGGGTTAAGGATGCGGCATTGCCGTGAGCTGTGGTGTAGTTCACAGACTCAGCTTGGATCTGGCGTTGCTGTGGCTGTGGCGAAGGCCAGCACCTGTAGCTCTGATTCGACCCCCAGCCTGGAAACCTCCATATGCCACAGGTGCGGCCCTAAAAAAGACAAAAAAAAAAAAAAAGAAGAAGAAGAAAAGAAAAGAAAACTAACAATATTCTGTCTGTCTTTCCAGAAATAATATGTCACCATTTTAAATGCACCATGCTTTTTTATTTAATATTATATCTTGGAGGTGGGTTTTTTTTTCTTTTTTTCACTTTAGCATGCAAGACTGACCACATTCTTTTATTTATTTATTTATTTATTTGTCTTTTTGCCTTTTCTAGGGCCGCTCCCGCAGCATATGGAGGTTCCCCGGCTAGGGGTCTAATTGGAACTGTAGCCACTGGCCTACACCAGAGCCACAGCAACACGGGATCCAAGCCGCGTCTGTGACCTACACCACAGCACACGGCAATGCCGGATCCTTAACCCACTGAGCTAGGCCAGGGATCGAACCTGCAACCTCATGATTCCTAGTCAGATTTGTTAACCACTGCGCCACGATGGGAACTGCATGACCCATTCTTTTAAACGGTCAATTAATTCCATTGTATGGCAGTCTCTCAATGTTTTTAAAAAGACCCCCATTGAGAAATATTAAATTGATCTCCAGATTGTTCCTATTGCAGCCAATTCTGTAGGAAATGTCCCTGTACATTTTTCTTTTCTTGGCGTACATTTATAAGTATATTTGTGTGGTAAGTTTTTAGCAACACAAATGCCAGGAGAAAGGTCCTGAGCATTTAACAATTTGAATAGACATTGACAAAGTACCCACTGAAAAGAATGATCCATTTTCTATTCCTGTCAATGATTTTTTTTTTAATGCCCACACTCAAGGCATATGGAAGTTCCTGGGCCAGGGATCAAATCTGAGCCACAGCTGTGACCTGCACCATAGCTCAGCGACACCGGATCTTTTGACCTGCTGTGCTGGGCTGGGGATCAAACCCTCACCTGTCCAGTGACCTGAGTCGCAGCAGTTGGATTCTTAATCCACTGTGCCACTGTGGGAACTCCATCCTATCAATGTTTTTTGAGTCTACTGTTTGCCTATAAGCTCACCCACACTTTGTATTAGTAGTTTTTTGTAGCTGGACCCGCAGCATGCGGAAGTTCCTGGACCGGGGATGGAAGCCATGCCACAGCAGTAACCAGAGCCAAAGCAATGACAATGCCGGATCCTTACCCAGCTGAGTCACCTGGGAACTCCTGTTTTATCAGTACTTTTAATCACTGTCCATCTGGTAAGTAAAAACATTTTCTGGGTTTTGTTTGCATTTATATTTCTTTAGGTATGAGTGGCATCAAGCATCAGTTCATTACAGGCAACCTTTGGACTGTTACAGTTCTGCGCTGGACGTTAGCCGTTGCTTCTAGCAAAGGCCAAGGGAGGCCTGGGTCATATGTTCTAGCAGCCGTATCAGCTGCAGAAACAGTCCAAGGCCAGATGCTGAGGTCCTAGTTAATACACAGCTAGAATAAACATCCTGAAGAACTCAAACCTCAACGTTCCCAATTTGCTACTTCAAGTGCTTGGATGCATGCCTGCCCAAAGGTTATATAATACATGAAGGCAGCAATCTTTTGAAAACCAATCACCATATCATCGACTCAGACCTCTCATAAACCAGACGCCATTCAGCTCTGGTTCAGTGACTCTGCCCCCAGTCAGATTAATGTGAAAAACGAAGGATGTTTTTTTTTAAAGTGCTAATTAAGTGGAGAAGATCGTTTTTGTAATAGAGATGGTCTTAATGCTGCTTCCACTTTAATCAACATAGCCAAATTACCATAATAAGGCGATGCTTGCATTTTCATCGACTGGGTTTGGTACAGTTAATTGGGGCTTTGGGCAACACCCATTTTGATAATCTTCTTGGCTAAAAATTGCATCCTCAAGGAAAAGGTTTTTAATTTTTTTTCTGAGGATAATCAGTGGATGGAGGAAAGAGCTTCCTTCCATTTTTTAAGCTCTCCTTTAGAGCAAAATAACAGCAGTGTCACATAAGCTGTGATGTGTTGCACAATTCACTTGTGACAAGTACTCAGTTTTCTGATGTACTGCAATTTGTGAATGGTTAGTCTATTCTAATATAAATCTGGTGGCAGAATAATGTATTGAGCTATTAGCATGGGGTTTGTTTTTCCTGTCTCTTATTTCTTCTTCCAAGCAAGAAGCCAGCCTTGCCTCCGGGAGGTTTGGTTTAGAGGCTGAATCCAGAAGTTGTTTGTGCAGACAAGCTGGCTTATGTTTTCTGGAAGCCTGGAGCCTGGGAGGGATTGGAGATTAGTGGGCTCCAGGCAATGCAGACCAGAATGTGCTGCCCATGGTGCCTGCAGCAGGTGGCAGGTTGGTGGGACTTCTGTGGAGAGGTTTTGCAGAGTTCCTTGCAGACCTAAAGCCTTGACCTGTGAACCCCAGCTTCAGCCAAGATTCCCAAGCTTGAAATGGAAGCTTCTGGAACCCTCCTTCTCTAAAGGAACACAGGGAGGATATCAGCAGAAGACTTGGTCTCAGAAGAATGGACCCATCACCCATTTTCCAGACATCACGTACCCTCTTATGTGATTGGATTTTCATGCACCTCTATAAAGATGAGAGCCTGCCTCACCCGCCCACCAGCTGTATTATTTTCTTTCCAGCCCAAAAAATGAGGGCTTCAAGCCCCAGCTCACTTGAAACAAAGGAATATGATGCCTCACCCACCTGAGTTTTGGGAGTAAGATTCATATTGCACTTCAGTTAGAATCAGGTCTAACTGATTTTTAGAATCAATTTCTGACTGATTAGAGCAAGGTCATGTTCCCACCCACGTGCATTCCAGAATGGTTTCTCGAGTGGGTATAATATCACAGCGCAATTCCAGGGAGATTGCTCATGACCCTCCCATGGGAGCATGCTACCTACAAAAACTACCTGTCCCATGTCTCTGCGGAAACAATTGGAAATCACTGCCTCACAGAATGGGGGAGGATAACGTGGAAAGAGTTTGTTACGTTTCCTCAGTGGGTTCCACCTTATCACGAACTGAATACATCTCCCTGTCCTACAACCATCGTGCATGCTGACCAGTGGGAGGTGGCCTGGACCACAGGCAAGTGAGCAAAGAGGATCTAACTTAGAAGGCCCCATATCACCTGAGCAATGCATCTTCTCTCAACATGAAGAAGCTTGAAAGGGCCTTACTCATCCAGCCCAGCCCAGCCCAGCCCAGCGCCTCAGGAAGAGTCAGCAAGTGGCATATGCCTGTGGTTTCCATCCAGTCCCAGCTTGCCTTGACCTGGTGGAGGGCAAGAAATAGAAAAGCCGCTCCTGGGAATGACAGCTGGCTTGGGAATGCTGGTGTCAGCACTCTTGGGGGGGCTGGGCCATCAACACCAGCACACACCCTTGGGGGCTCGCCCAAGAGCAAGAGCCTGAGTGATTTGCCATTTCTGTTTGTTGTTTCTGTTTCCTGTAGGTAACCAGGAAAAATGGGAGGTGGGCAGGTTCTGAACCTATATTCAGCTGAGTTCTGGGACTTAACTCGACTTAACTAGTTGTTCCCATGTATTCCCTCAGAGATTGCCCACATGACAGTTCATCTGGAATTCTGTGACAGATCCAACAATAGGCACAACGTGGTGCTCAATAAACATGTCACTTATTGAGTGCCAACTGTGTGCAGGGCATCTTGCGAGGTGTAGAGGGGGGATGCCAAGACCAAGCTCCAACCTTGTGTTCAGGGTTGGACCTGAACCCCTTTCAGTCAAGTGGATCATGAGCACATGCCTACATGATTTACAACCTATGGATGCATATGTGTCCTAGTTGACCCTCAGAGTTTAAGCATTTTATGCCAACATTTTAAGAAATTGGCTACTGTCTGTATTTTTAAAAAGTTTGTGTGTCTGTCTGTCTGTCTGTCTGTCTATCCCACAGGCCACAAAAGAAACTAGTATCACGTGTGGCTTCTTCAGAAAGGGAATTGAAACTAGAAGTGTGTGGGAGACTTATTGCAATATTTTGTAATTTTTTTAATGTGTAAAATGTTAGAACTATAAATAAACAAACAAGGGAAGGGGAAATTCACATAAAAATCTAGATTTCTGGATTTTTCTTGACAACTCAGATTTTTTTTTTTTTCCCACTGTACAGCAAGGGGGTCAGGTTATCCTTAGATGTATACATTGCAGTTACAGTTTTTTCCCCCACCCTTTCTTCTGTTGCGACATGAGTATCTAGACATAGTTCTCAATGCTATTCAGCAGGATCTCCTTGTAAATCTATTCTAGGTTGTGTCTGATAAGCCCAAGCTCCCGATCCCTCCCACTCCCTCCCCCTACAACTCAGATTTTTGACAGTACCAGGACCGTTTAGTCTGGACACAGAGTGTGAGTGGGGAGAAGGGTAGCATTAAAAGATGTTGAGCTGAGAGCTGGCATCAGATTCACAATTTGGAAAGACTGTTTTGGCAGCAGAGTGGAGGAGCATTGCATGGGGCAAGTGTAGGCGCAGGTAGACCAGAGAGACGTGACTGCAGTCACCCGGGGAAGGGGAGCAAGGGCTTGAATTGGGACAGCGGCCCAGAGGCAGATGTCAGAGACCTGAGTGAAACCACTGAGGTGGATAACCCACTTAGGAGTGAAGGAACGTGGAAAAGGCCAGGGTGACGCCCAGGTTCTGCAAGGCAGACCAGTGATTGCCGCACGTCTTAGATGAATGGAAGGGAAAGAAGGCTCAGGAGACCTGTGGGCCTTCTCAGCTGGAATCAGCAGAAGTGCTGAAAGAGGGCATCTCCTGAACTGCAGGGAAAGGCCCACGTAGGAAATGCTGCCTGGGGGCAATTAGCTCCTCTCCCCATTCCAGGCATCAGTAGTGATTTACCAGAGAACATGGTCTCTCTGGAGAATGCAGCATGGGAGCACCAGAACTCCAGACAGAGAAGCTCAATGCTTGTGGTTAAAAGAGGCACCAACTGAGAAGTAGTTGAAACCATGTTCCTTTAGGGAACAGATTTTCTTGGATCTGTATGCATCCTTTACAGTTTTATTAGTCACTGCTAAAGCCCTTTTGGGTCTCGGAGCCGCCTGGCAGGGTGCTGTCCCTGGGAGGATTACCTTGAGCAACGAGCCCCAAACAGCAACCGTGCACATCAACAAGCTGGGCTGCCCTGGCAACACCACCATCCAAGGGGAGGGGCCCTGAGGTTTTGGACAGCCACTGGGCGAACCAGCCTGGAGCTTCTGTGATTCTCTTTTCCTATCTGTGACAAAGTTTGATCGTGTTTGCTACTTGAATCAGAGTTGAAAATATTTTCCCTTTGAGACTTGGTGGCTGGATACCAATTTATTGACACTGTGGCTTCACCTCAGACTTAATCCATGATGTATCTAATGTTTAAAGTAAAATCACACTAGTGTTAAATAATACATTGATGTTAATGATAGCTAACTAACTATCCAACGGTTATGCACCAATCACCCAGCCCAGCTTAAGTCTTCACGTAAACCTAAATAGATAGAGACTATTATCATTCCCATTTTACAGATGAGGAAATTGAGGCCAACACTACATTTCCCAGGGGTATGCAACTAATAAGTGGAAGAGCCAGGTTTCTACCCAGGGAGCTCAACTACTAGGCTGTTTTGCTTTCAGGACCAGAGAAGCCTGTTCTGTGGTGGCCCTGAGCTGTGAATTCAACACAGTGTCTTCAAATTTAGGTTGACATATAAATTTTATTTTTGCTATAGCTAAGCCTACCCTGAGCACACCACTTCTGATGATAAAGGATTTATGGGATGCTGGGCTGAGTAGGTGGGGTGACATCAGGTCACAGTGGTGGCAGAGAGGGAGCAGGTGTTTACTGAAGCATGTAGGAGACCTGGGACAAGGCAGCAAACCTTCCTACCTGAACTGCAGTAGGGCCCCAGAGGGACCAAGAGAATGTGGTTCAGTAACCTCCATGGGGTTTGGTTTAGCCCATGCAGTACTGGTATTCTCAGGGTTTTTAAAATATTAAAAATGTCTAATGATGAAATATTTTATACATACAGAAAATAATAAAGCAGAAAGCCTAGATATCACTAAGATGAAATAGCTGTTAACATTTTCTCATATATACTTTAGTTCTCTCTCTTTAAAGAAACATAATGTTAAAGATACAGATACATTTTTTGAAAAAGAAAGAAGAAGCGGGGGTAGTTCTCTTGTGCTGCAGTGGGTTAAGGATATGGCACTGTCACTGCTGTGGCGTGGGTTTGATCCCTGGCCTGGGAACTTCCACATGCCACGGTGTGGCCAAAAATAAGAGAGAGAGAGAGAGAGAGAGAAATACAGAGAAAGGCAACCGCATTCTGTCTTTGCCTCCATTCTCACAGATAACAACTACCTTGAGGTTGATGTGCATCATTTCCGTGCAGGTATTTTATTGTGGCCTAACTTAAAAGTAGCAAACTGTACAAGTCTTAATCATACAGCTGGATGAATTTTTACATGTGTATACTCCCAAAAAAAGATATAGATCAATGACATATCCAGGACCTCAGGGGGCTCCTCTGCGTCACATTTCAAAAAGAAGGTGACAGAATTGTCAATATTTAAAAGTTTAAAAATCTAAAGATTTAAAGTAAAAAATCAAAATTTCTAGCTTCTCTTGAAATTTTGGAAAGCCTGACCACACTCAGCTCACCTTCTGGCTTGGAGACAGAGTAGGTCTGCCCGCTTTAGAGGAGGTGTGAGCTGCTCAGTTGAGCTACTGCATCCACCATGTCCTCTTGGTGTATCCAGCCCACTTCATTCATTTACATCTGCTAACCTGTGACTCATCCCCTGAAGGGTGCCACCATATTTATAATATTTCAAAAGTGCTGCAAAGATAACAAGGCTGAGAAAAATTGCCTTAGCCATTCTAAGAAAGGCGGAGTTAAAGAAAAATATCCTCCTCTCCTCATCTGCTAGGTGATTTGGGAAGCTGCTGACCATGCCATTAAACAAAAAGGAACCTGATTCTCCAGGTCTTTGCTGCTTAAAGTGAGGTCCTTGGAACAGCAGCACCAGCATCATGCAGGAGCATGTTAGAATTGCAAAATCTCAGTTCCCTCCCCACACCTACTATACTATACTAGTCTACTAGGGCTGCAAGTAACTAAGTACCACAGACTAAATGGCTTAAAGAATGGAAATTTATTTTTCACAGTTCTGGAGGCTTAAAGTCCAAGACCAGGGCATCAGCAGGGTTGGTTTCTTCTGAAGTCTCTCTCTTTGGTTTGCAGGTGGCTATCTTCTCCCTGTGTCTTCACATGGTCTTTCCTCTGTGTCTGTGTTCTCTTCTTACAAGTCATATTCAATCAGAGCCCACTTCAGTGACCTCATTTTACCTTAATTCCCTTTTTAAAAACCATATTCCAAATATAGTCACCTTCTGAGGTCCTGGCTGTTAAGACTTTGACGTATGAATTTTGAGGGGACGTGGTTCAGCCCATAACACTTCCTAAATCATGATTTACATTTTAATGAGATCCCCAGGGCACTTCTGTGCACATTAAAGTTGGAAAAACACTGTCCAGTGCCTGCTCCCTAGTGGATAAAACACCAGTGCCTCTGTCTGGGTGTGGAGCCAGGGAAAGTAGAAGAAGCTGGAGTGAGTTCTTAGTTTTTAATTATATTACTTTTTTTTTGGGGGGGTGACTTTTTTAGATGAAATTTCCATTCTGCATGTCTGGTATGGTGAGAATACTTCCCTCTTTTCGAAGCTGAAAGAGGTCAATTCCTTCTTGAGGGAGACTCCTTGCTTTATCACTAAGGGGCAGAGACTGCCTGCACTTTGGGGTATGAGAGAAGGTAAGGATGACACGTGAGGCCTGATGAATCAAAGCTGGTGTGAATCTGATCCATGGGAGTTTAGAAGAGCCTCCTTCTGAAACAGGTTGGAATGCTGGCCATGTGACTGCTCTTAGCAGAGGTCCTTTTCATCTGGTCATTACCTGCAAGCTTCCTCTGTCAAAGTACAAGGCATGTCTGTGGGATTTCCTAGAAAGTGGACCAGGAAGATACTACCCTGCATTCCTCCCCCATCTGTACAAGCTCATTTACCACCTCTGGCATAAGCCTGATGCTATGGTGACAGTTACCATGGAGATACTTCTATGCAAGGTTGAAGCTAATCCTGACCCAGACTGTCAATCACAGGGTTTAAACTAGAGATTTTCAAGCTGTGTTCTATAAAACTATAAAGTGCTTCTAGTGTTTCAGAAACATTTTATTCAAATCTCAATTTAAAATATTTTACATTTATTTTTAAAAATTTTTTATTGTAGTTGATTTACAATGTTCCATCAATTTCTCCTGCACAACAAAGTGACCCAGTCATACATCCATATACATTCTTTTTTTTCACATTATCCTCCTTATGTTCCATCACAAGTGATCAGATATAGTTCCCTGTGCTATGCAGCAGAATCTCATTAAATTTATTTTTAAATTATAAAGAATGTATATGTATGAGGAAGAAAAATCAAACAGCATACAGTATGGACTATATACTAAAAGAGGAATGTCCAAATTCCAATCTGACAGGGAAGTTTGTTTAAGGCTAATTCCTCTTACAAATAATACACATAAATTCTAGACCCCTCCCTCAAAAACCCCCTATTTAGGAGTTCTCGTTATGGCCTCAGTGAGTTGAGAACCTGACTTAGTATCCATGAGGATGCTGGCTCGATCCCTGGCCTTGCTCACTGGGTTAAGGATCTGATGTTCTGCAAGCTGCACCGTAGGTCACAGATGCGGCTTGGATTCCACGTTGCTATGGCTGAGGATGTGGCATAGGCCAGCAGGTGCAGCTCCTTTTCAACCCCTGGCCTAGGAACTTCTATACGCCACAAGTGTGGCCCTAAAAAGAAAAAAAACCCTATTTGATGCCACTGGAGAGCATCTAGACGGTAAAGGAAAGGAACCACTCTCTGGGTGAGACCCACATTTGTATAGCTTTTCACTAAGGCAGTCATCCTCAAACTAGAGCTTGTTAAAATACAGACTGCTAGGCTCCATCTCAAGTTTCTGATTCACTAGGTCTGAGATGGGGCCCCCAAACTTGCATTTCTAACCATCCCCCCCCCACCATGTAACACTAAATACTGGTCTAAGGATCACACTTTGAGAACCACAGTCAGCTGACACAGGGTAGAGGTCACTGAGGAACTAAAGCCACAGGTTTATTGACGTTATGATTCTGAGAAGGAGAATACAATCAGAGCGGCTGGAAGTTGAGGTGAAAATTCTGGAAATGAGAGAGTCATAGAGTGGAATCCCCCAAATATGTGTATAAATCCTCCTCAAATCCTTGGCTGACCCTTGAACTGTACGTGTCCAAGTGAGACTCCAAGGAATCCAAGCAGAAAACAACAGCTGGTGGCTGAAAGAGACTGAGCAGATTTTAGCCAATGCCCATCATATGGGTGACAAGAATTTGGAGCCGAAAATCTCACCAAGTTATAGGGGTTTAGTCAACTCAGGCTTTCAATTCAAACCATAGAAGGGCCATACTCCAAGAGTAAAGGCTGCAACTCTGACTATGTTGACCAAGAAATACATCAGGCTGCAAAGAAGAAGAGTTTATTTGGGGTCTTAGTAATAGCAATTCAGGAGACACCGACTCAAAACCAAAAAAGTGTCCCAGAGAAGAGAGAGAGTCAGAGGCTTATGAAGGCAACAGCCACAAGGTTGTTAAAGTTGCCTGGCAAGAATTATGATTGACCCTGACACAAGAAAGGAAATATTTGTCTTTAAGGGTAGGCTGTACACATGTTATTTAGGATCCAATAAATAGATAGTCTGCCATGGCTTATTTTAGGGTAAGTGTCCAAGAAGTATATTGAGTTGCTGGAACATTAGTGTGATATTCTCCAATGCCTTAATTAAGACAATAAAATGTTCAGGGAGTTCCTGTCATAGAGCAATGGAAACAAAACCAACTAGTATCCTTGAGGATGCAGGTTCGACCCCTGGCCTTGCTCAGTGGGTTGGGGATTGGCATTGCTGTGAGCTGTGGTGTAGGTCGCAGATGCGGCTCAGATCCCACATTGCTGTGGCTGTGGTGTAGGCTGGCAGCCGTAGCTCCAATTTTACCACTAGCCTGGGGACTTCCATATGCCATGGGTGCAGTCTTAAAAAAACAAACAAACAAAAAAAGGCAATAAATAGTCAAACTTTGGATTCCATCTGGGCTAGAGCTGCATAAGTCACACTCAGGGGCCTCACAGCTCCATTTTAGAGAGCTTTCTTAGCAATACCCCTCCATTTTTATTTTCCTTTCATAACTAAGGCATTCACTGTAGCACTAAAGTTAAAGCTAACTGGACCCATTCTAACAAAACCTACAAGCAAGTTTTAAGTGATGTGATTCACCAGTAATTTCTCTACCTATTGCAAGAGAATGCCCATCAGAGGATAACAGGATCCAGTCTCTAAAACACATTTACAGTGTTCACTCCACAAAAAGTATTAGCTATGTGAAGAAAAAGAAAAATGTGCAAGTTCCCTGATGGTCAGGTGGTTAGGATTCAGTGATTTAACCACTGCAACCCCACCTGGGTTCAATCCCTGATATGGGAGCTAAGATCCCCTGTTTTTGTTTTGTTTTTTGGGGGGAGGGCTAGGGCCAAAAAAAAAAAAAAAAGAAAGAAAGAAAGAAAGAAAAGAAAAGAAAAATGTGATTCATAATCAAGAGAAGAATCAGTCAATAGAAACAGACTCACAAACAACCTGTAGGTCAGAATTAGCAGATAAGGACTTTATAGTAATCTTGATTAATATGTTAAAGAGTCTGCAGTAAAAGATGCATATACTGGGTAAAGAGATGAGCAATTCAGGAGAGATCTGGAAACTGTAAAAAGGAATCAGGGAGTTCCCATTGTGGCACAGTGGTTAATGAATCCGACTAGGAACCATGAGGTTGCGGGTTCGATCCCTGGCCTTACTCAGTGAGTTAAGGATCCGGCATTGCCGTGAGCTGTGGTGTAGGTTACAGACTCAGCTTGGATCCCGCATTGCTGTGGCTCTGGTGTAGGCCGGTGGCTACAGCTCTGACTCAACCCCTAGCCTGGGAACCTCCATATGCCGCAGGAGCAGCCCTAGAAAAAGACCAAAGAGAGAGAGAGAGAGAGAGAGAGAGAGAGAGAGAGAGAGAGAGAGAGAGAATCAAGTGGAAATTGTAGAACTGAAAAGCACAGTATCTGAAAAGTGATCCTCTTGTTCCACATCCTCATTCCCAATGCAAATTTCTGCCTCAGAAGTAAACATCTGCAGTAGGGTTCTTTGGTTGTAAGTGATAAAGACTTCAGCTAGCTTATGCTAAAGGTATAGTAAAGTCTTCATAGCCAAACTGTGGTGTGGGGTAAAGTGGAACTGGTTTAGGATCATTTGCCCTAGGGATTCAAAGGCCATGAAGATGCTCGTGTCATTCATCTCTTGCCTCTGTCTGAGAATTTGCTCTGTACTCTCTCACAATGAGCAGACTTCTCTGTGTGGTGAGAGAGATGGCCAAGCTGAGCTCTAGGCTCGTAGCTTCTAGCTCTGAAAGGACAGAGGTTCTCTTCCCATAGCATCTGTTAGAAAAATCCCAGGTCTCTCTACTTAGTCTCTGATTAGTCCAGTGTATGTTACATTCTCTCCACGTACCAATCAAAATTGCCGGGATGGGGGGAGTTCTCTGGTGGCCTAGCTATTAAGGATCCAGTGTTGTCACTGCTGTGGTTCAGGCCAAAAAGAATTGCCAGGAGGTCAGATATTATTAATGGCTTGGACCCAACCTGTCACTGTGGCCAAAGAGGCAGTTCCCTTTGGGAGGAGAGCAGCTCTTTAAAAGGAAAGAAGTAGCATATATGTGGTAAGTGGGACAACTATTGTGAGCTGGACAGCCACCTATACCCGTTATCAGTTAGGTGTTAACTCCACATCATTTACTATGTATTACATCGTGTCACACTGTGAGTTCCCCTCAGAGCAGCCCGTGTTGGTGAGCTGGAGGCAAGTAATTTGGAGGGACATGATCCAAAGAAGCATGGTGAAGGAGCTAGGAGGTGAGACAGGAAAAGGGGGAAAGCAGAGAAGGTGTGCCCCTTGAGAGACAGTGCAGAACACCACAGAATTGTCCACGGGGCAAGGAAGTGAGGGACTTTATCCACCGCTCCTGCCCCTCATGTGCTCCTGCCCCATCCCTTCGGAGCACACAGCTGGAGACAGCTCTCAAACAGAGAGGTGTGGGGACTTGAAGGAGGAGGCTGTCGTTATGTAGGGAGAGTCTGCAGAAGCTGTCCTCTCTGCGGTGGGCTGAGGGGAAATGGGAAGGGTACTAACAGTGCCTGAAACATACCCATAAATCCCTTTAATAAATTGGGTTCTATTACACATTTTTCTATAAAAATGAAAATTTCAAAACTACATTTTAACAATGTTTAAAACTCAAACAGTATCCACGACATGGAAACAACCTAAATGTCCATCAACAGATAAATGGATTAAGAAGATGTGGTGTATATATATATATATATATACATAATGGAGTACTACTCAGCCATAAAAAAGAATATAATGCTATTTGCAGCAACATGGATGAAATTAGAGACTCTCATAACATGTGAAGTAAGTCAGAAGGAGAAAGACAAATACCATATGATATCACTTATACCTGGAATCTAATATATGGCACAAATGAACCTTTCTACAGAAAAGACTCTCATGGACTTGGAGAACAAACCTGTGTTTGCAAAGGGGGAGGAGGAAGGAATGGGATGGATTGGGAGTCTGGGGTTAATAGATGCAAAGTATTGCATTTGGAGCAGATAAGCAATGAGATCCTGCTGTGTATTACAGGGAACTATATCTAGTCATTTGTGATGGAGCATGATGGAGGATAATGTGAGAAAAGATTGTGTGTGTGTGTGTGTGTGTGTGTGTGTGTGTGTGTGACTGAATCATTTTGCTGTACAGTAGAAATTGACAGAACTCTGTAAACCAATTATAATGGAAAAAATAAAAATCATTTAAAAAGAAAAAAAATATCCACATCCAAATGAGCTGCAATTCCAAATGGGAACCCAGGTGACCAGAGGGCCAGTGGCCTCCTTATAGTTCAATAGTTAGTCCTGCAGTAACTAGTTTATAACATCCCTCATCCAGGTACCATCCTACTCTACCTATTAGATGTTAGTGCCTAAATAGCTAATGCATATTAGTGTAAGATTTTCTTCAACTGGATTTAACTACCTTTGAAATTGAAAATGGGTTTAACTGGTGAAGAACAGGACATTTAAGAAGAAAATCTGAGGAGTTCCTGCTGTGGTGCAATGGGATCGGCAGTGTCTCTACAGTGCCAGGACACATGTTTGATTCCCAGCCTGGCACAGGAAAAAAAAAGAAAAGAAGAAGAAGAAAATATGACCAGGACCTAGATATCAAACATTCCACCTTAGTCTGATTCTTCAAAGCATCGGCCTCAGTGACAGCAGACAATAGCCAGTGAAGAAAATATGCCAAAAATGCTCACACAAACCTGTTCCAAGACAAGAGAGGATGATACTTAGTTGTTTGGGGAACTCACATTTTATGGCAATAAAAATTACCCAAGTCCCAAATATGTTTTGTGTAGCAAATTTTGCAAATTAGTGTTATAGACCCTTCCAAGCAGCAAGGCCATTTTGAGACTAAACACAGTGGAGCATGAAATCAAGAATTTCCATTTCATTGTATGGAAAATGAACAGCTTAATATTTTTGTAAAAATATGTGCAAAGAAGTCTGGGAGGTGAAAATACATGTACGGTGTCACACATAAACAACACGTTTCACATGAAGGAGAAGAACATACTATTAAGGGAATTTCTGCATGGTTCAGTGGGTTAAGGATCCAGTGTTGTCACTGCTGTAGCTCAGGTCACTGTTGTGGAGGAGGTTTTATCCCTGGCCTGGGAACTTCCACATGCCATAGGTATGGCAAAAATAAAATTAAAAATAAAAAGCTTAGGAAACCTATTACTAATCAGGCTGCAAGAACATGGACCAGGCAAACTTCTGGGAAAGGGTGATAACTGCTGCTGGATCATTCTGCCCAGAGAGAAATTTGCAGTCCACTCTGGAAACAAAAGTTCCATGTGGGCAGGGCTCTCATCTCTTATTCACAGAGCAATCACTCGGTATCCGTGGGGGATAAGTTCCGGGACACCCAGATGACACCAAAATCTGAAGATACTCAAGTTTTTTATGTAAAGCGGGGCAGTAGTCGGCCCTCTGTCTCCATGGATGCAGTAGCCTGACTATTCAATACTCATTGAGTGAATGAGTGAATCCAAGTTGCTTGATGTTTGAAAATTAAAGTTATGTATGGGAGTTCCCATCATGGTTCAGTGGTTAATGAACCTGACTAGTATTCATGAGGACGCAAGCTTAATCCCTGGCCTCCCTCAGTGGGTTGGGAATCTGGGGTTGCCTTGAGCTGTGGTGTAGGTTGCAGACATAGCTTGGATCCCAAGTTGCTATGGCTGTGGCATAGGCTGACAGCTGTAGCTCTGATTTGACCCCTAACCTGAGAACCTTCATAAGCTATGGGTGTGGCCCTAAAAAAATAATAATTATGTATGATCTTGTACAGACCAGCAGGGCCAGAGAACAAATGATGCTTCTTTTAGTAGATGATGATGATGATGATGACGATGGTGGTGGTGATGGTGATGATGGTGGTGGTGGTGATGATGGTGGTGGTGGTGATGATGGTGGTGGTGATGATGATGATGGTGGTGGTGATGATGTGATGGTGGTGGTGATGATGATGATGGTGGTGGTGATGATGTGATGGTGGTGGTAGTGATGATGATGGTGGTGGTGATGATGATGATGGTGGTGGTGATGATGATGATGATGGTGGTGGTGGTAATGATGATGATGGTGGTAGTGATGATGATGGTGGTGGTGGTGATGATGATGATGGTGGTGATGATGATGATGATGGTGGTGATGATGATGTGATGGTGGTGGTAGTGATGATGATGGTGGTGGTGATGATGATGATGGTGGTGGTGGTAATGATGATGATGGTGGTAGTGATGATGATGGTGGTGGTGGTGATGATGATGATGGTGGTGATGATGATGATGATGGTGGTGATGATGATGTGATGGTGGTGGTAGTGATGATGATGGTGGTGGTGATGATGATGATGGTGGTGGTGATGATGATGATGATGGTGGTGGTGGTAATGATGATGATGGTGGTGGTGATGATGATGGTGGTGGTGGTGATGATGATGGTGGTGGTGATGATGATGGTGGTGGTAGTGATGATGGTGGTGGTGATGATGGTGGTGGTGGTAGTGATGATGGTGGTGGTGATGATGATGGTGGTGGTGGTGGTAGTGATGATGATGGTGGTGGTAGTGATGATGGTGGTGATGATGATGATTATAGCTAACTTTTACTGAGGATTTCCTATGTACCCACACTGTGCTGACCATTTTACATGACTGACAATGATGCCATAAAGTAAGCATTATTATCTCCACTTTATAGACAAGAAACTGAAGCTTAAGAAAGGTGAAACGATTTTCAGAGCTGCACAAAGAATAATGATAGAGCAGGAATCCAAACCTAAACCCATAGGCTCTCCCCACTGTACTCCTCTGCCATGTATGTATTCAGAAAAGCTGTCAAGAGGAAGATCTTTTTTTTAACCTGCCATGAAATGTTTGCAAAAAAAAAAAAATGTAGTAGTGATATTCAGATGGGGAAAAAAACAATAATGGGGGAAAAGGTGAGAAAGTAGTTTCTTCTATTAGGTCGTGCCTGTAGGAGCTCCCGCTGTGGTGCACTGGCTTAAGAATCCAACTGCAGCGGCTCAGGTTGCTGTGGAGGCGAGGATTCAATCCCTGGCCCAGTGCAGTGGGTTAAAGGATCAGGCGTTGCTGCAGCTGTGGCATAGGTCACAGTTGTGGCTCAGAGTCAATCCCTGATCTGGGAACTTCCATATGCCGCAGTTGCGGCCATAAAATTAAAAAATAAATAAGTTGTGCCTGTGACAGGATTAAGCCATCATTATACTATACACACATCAGTCATTAGCCATCATCAAGAAAATAACATCTTAAAATGCATTATATATGGCATCTCAGTGATGCTGAGATGCTACCTTCACATTGAAGACTTCAGACATGTCTGGGTTACTGTAAATAACAGGGATAGTGAGATCCAAAAGTTACTTTTTACTTTTCAGGCCAGAGCAAGATGCTGTTACAACCATTTCAAGTGAGAAAAGAAATCACTGCAAGAAATTACTCTCTATCTGGTTAAAGAAAACCTCTTATTAGCTAAATCTTTCTTTTATTTAAATTAATTAAATTTAAATTGAATGTTCCAGCTGGTCCTTTTACAGAGTTGAGCAGGCTAAAGTTCCATTGCAGTATTGCGATTTTATTGTAGTAACAACTTAGTGTTAGCAACGAAATCAAAACTCAGTCATAGCTCTGTATTTTAAAAATGATAACTCTGACCTGAAATTTCGCAAGATATCTGATACATGAAGACTCTAAGATATCAGACTTTTTAAATGACACCATTGAACATCTTATAAGGTTACAAAGCATATCTGAAAAGTATTTTTTTGCAGAACAATGAAGGTTAAAAACCAGCAGAGGAATCCTTCACTGACCTCTTGAAATGGAATCAATTTAGGAATGTGAGCAGTTGTTAGATATTATTAGTAAATATAACTTTGAAACAGAAAATTCATCTTCTTCTTCTTTCAAGCTTCTGGATCAGTTTCATTGAAAAGTACCAGAAGACTGCAAAGCATGTGGCTTAAAGACCGTGAATATTTGCAAGGACTGTCTTTGTATGAATGAAGAATTACTTGCTGCTGCGCAACAATAACAAAATATAGAAATAGACTGCTGACACTGGTAGAAAACTGGAGCTGACATCCCAAGCCAACTTCTCATTTCTATGCTTCTCAGAGCACATTCATGGTCCACTCATAGATTTTACATTTTTCTTTTAAATAAATTATTTAAAAATCATGACTATTTCAAACATGTCTTCACAGTACAGAGAACAATATGAAAAAGAAGTTCTCAGCACCCAATTTTTTTTTTTTTTTGTCTTTTGTTGTTGTTGTTGTTGTTGCTATTTCTTGGGCCGCTCCCCCAGCATATGGAGGTTCCCAGGCCAGGGGTTGAATCGGAGCTGTAGCCACCGGCCTACGCCAGAGCCACAGCAACGCAGGATCCGAGCCGCGTCTGCAACCTACACCACAGCTCATGGAAATGCCGGATCGTTAACCCACTGAGCAAGGGCAGGGACCGAACCCGCAAATCTCATGGTTCCTAGTCGGATTCGTTAACCACTGCGCCACGACGGGAACTCCATCAACACCCAATTTTAACAAATAATAGCATTTGGAGTTCTTGTCGTGGCGCAGCGGAAACGAATCCACCTAGGACCCATGAGGTTGAGGGTTCAATCCCTGGCCTCGCTCAGTGGGTTAAGGATCCTGCATTGCCATGAGCTGTGGTGTAGGTAGGTTGCAGATGAGCTTCAGATCTGATGTTGCTGTGGCTGTGGTGTAGGCCGGCAGCTGTAGCTCTGACTGGACCCCTAACCCGGGAACCTCCATATGCAGCGGGTGCGGCCCTAAAAAGCAAAAAAAACAAAACCAAAATTAGCATTTTACCACATTCAGTTCCTTTTTTATTTATTTATTTATTGTCTTTTTGCCTTTTCTGGGGCTGCTCCCACAGCACATGGAGGTTCCCAGGCTAGGGGCCTAATTGGAGCTCTAGCTGCCAGCCTGTGCCAGAGCCACAGCAATGTGGTATCCGAGTCACATCTGCAACGTACACCACAGCTCATGGCCACACCAGGTCCTTAATCCACTGAGCGAGGCCATGGATCAAACCCGTAACCTCATGATTCCTAGTCAGATTCATTAACCATGAGCCATGAAAGGAAATCCTCAGTTCCTTTTTAAAAGACACGTATTGTTACAATTACACAATTTTCTGGTTCCTCTCTCTCTCATCAGAGGTGACAGCTACCCTGAAGTTGGTGTGTATCCTTCCTGTCCATTTTAATACACAAATATAGGTATATATTATATGTATATAATTGTTTTTATTTTTACCATTTGTAAATTATATTCTATACATACCCTTCTTGCAACTGGCATTGTTTTTACTCACCTGAATTTTATGGAGATTTATCGTGGCTGATTTATTTAGTTTTATTTCATTGATTTTTTTTATTTCTTGTTGAGTTTCATCTTAGTTCTAGCCATTATAATAAGAATATCATAGGAGTTCCCCTCGTGGCTCAGTGGTTAACAAATCCAACTAGTAACTATGAGGTTGCAGGTTTGATCCCTGGCCTCGCTCAGTGGGTTAAGGATCCAGCATTGCCATGAGCCGTGTGAATAGCAGCCATGGAGTCGTGGCTCAGTGGTTAGCAAACCTGACTAGCATCCATGAGGACATGGATTCGATCCCTCGCCTCACTCACTGGGTGAAAGATCCAGCCTTGCCGTGAGCTGTGGTGTAGGTCGCAGATGCAGCTTGGATCCCCTGTGGCTGTGGCGTAGGCCAACAGCTACAGCTCCCATTGGACCCCTAGCCTGGGAACCTCCATATGCTGCAGGTGCAGCCTAAAAAGCAAAAAGAAAAAAAAAAAGAGAATCATAGACTGAGTGGTTTAAACAACAGACATTTATTTCTTACAGTTCTGGAGGCTGGTAAGTCTAAGATCTGGGTGCCAGCATGGATGGATTCTGGTGAAGGCCATCTTCTTTGTTTCCTTACATGAGGCAGGGTGTGTATAGTGGGGAATGAGGTGGGGGAGGGGGAGAGGGAGAGAAAACAAGCTCTCTTGTGTCCTTTTTGATAAGGGCACTAACCCCATTATGGGGGCTCCACCCTCAAGACCTAATTACCTCCCAAAGTCCCCATCTCCAAATACCATCACAATGGGGATTAGGGTTTCAGCATATGAACTTTGAGGGGGACACAAACTTTCAGTCCATAGTAAGCGACACACACACACACACACACACACACACACACACACACACACACACACACACACACACACACTGAAGCGCACAGCTCTAGTGCACAGCTAAAACTTCCATCTGGGTCAAGATAGAGACCATTTCCAGCACCCCACAGTTCTTTGTGTCTCCTGCCAGTTCATACTTCTCAAGGGCAACCACTAACACAGCCTCAAACACTATTAATCAGTTTGGGCTGTTTTGAACTTTCTATACATGAAATGAAACAGTATGTACCCTTTGAGCCTGTCTTTTTTGGCTCAACATTGTGTCTGCGAACTTCATCCAGTTTGCTGCTTTTAGCTGTTATCTTTTATCATTGGTATATAGTACCCTATTACATGAATGTAACACCACTCATTGACCAACTTAGCATCGTGGATGTTAGGGTGGCTCTCGGTTTTCTGTTATTATGAATAGTCCTACTATACATACTCTTGTACAGTTTTTGGGTGGACAAATATACTAATTTCTCTTGGATCTATATCTAGGAATGAAATTGCAAGGTCATAGTATATGTATACTAGGCAGAGCTGAATAGCTGTAGCAGGGATCATATGGCCCCAAAAGTTGAAAAAATATTTGTTACCATTCATTTAACAGACACCTGGAGAAAACTTGTCATGTGTCAGCCATTGTTCTCAACGTGGGGTGTGTGTCATGGTAGGAAAACAGGCCGACAACCCTGTGCTTATAGAGCTGGCATTCTTAAGTTTTAGTATCATGAATTAATGATCAGACATTATCTACATGGTTTCTTGACTGTCTATTGGTGAAAATTTTCTATTTTCTTTCTAAAAGTCTGAGCAGTGGCAACCCCTCATGTGTTAAGCAGGATTGACAAATCGGCCTGAAAGAGTGGGGTTTTCCAAGGGTCTCCTAGCACAAATGGTCCAGATCCTACCAAGTAAACAGCATCCTCAAGTGGAAATTCAAAATCCCTCCTCACTAGCCCCTCTCATCTTGGTGGATTATTCCTGCCTGTGCCCGTGCAGGATGCTTGGTACTTGTGGGCTGGGCTGGGCCAGCTCTGACCCCTGCCAGCAGACAGCCCTGTGAGTCAGCCGTAGTCACCCCCAGCTGCAAGGTCAAAGTCAGTGTGCAGTAAGGCATGGCCTAACACTGTTTCCTTGGAATAATGATTTGTTTTAAGTCACTTCAAACCTTTCAATACATTTCCCAAGAAGTTAACTATTCAGAAACTTCCTCCCCTCCCCCCACCCCCAAATTAAGGGAAAAACAAGAACTCCAGCAAAATAGGAAACATCTGACCTCCATTAAAGTAAAAACAAACTATCCAGGTATGGAAACCAACAAAATAAAAGATGACTTAGAAAATATTGCTTTCAGTCTGTGTAATAAATGACTTACTTTGAATGTAGAGAAAGAAGTACATACTTAATAGAAAATTTACGTCTTCCAGCCCTCATTAAATAAATGATGAACAAATATTTTAAACACACTAGAGAGTTGAAGGTTCCCAATGTCTTGCTTTGTTTTGTTTTTTTCTTGTGTAATTCATTGTTTCTTCCACCTAGACTGTGGAGGGCATTCCCATTTGTGACTAAATTCCCATTTGCGGATTAAACGCAGGGGCATAGTGCTTACTCAGCTTAATAAACAGTAGCTGGTATTACTATTATTATTGATACTACTATTATTATCATAATCATTATTATAGCTAAAGGGAAATTTTTTTTTTTTTTTTGTCTTTTTAGGGCCACACCCGAAGCACATGGAGGTTTCCAGGCTAGGGACAGAATCAGAGATGTAGCTGCAGGCTTATGCCACAGCCACAGCAACATCAGATCCAAGCTGAGCAATGCCAGATCTGAGCCACATCTGCAACTTACACCACGGTTCATGACAACGCCAGATCCTTAACCTACTGAGTGAGGCCAGGGATGGAACCTGCGTCCTCATGGTTACTAGTTAGATTCATTTCCGCTGACCCACAACGGGAACTTAGGAGTTTTTTTTATATATATCAACTAGAACATCTCGCATATATTACAGAGTTTTTTTAAAAAGTTAGAAAATAAAGTAGCACCATCATCCCCCAGGTGTGCAGGCCAAAACCCATGATTGTCCTTAGCAGCTCCATTTCCCTCATCCCCTATGTCACCAAACAGAGGCCACTCTACCTTCTCCACCGGTTGTTCCACCCAGGACCATCAGCCTAGTCTAAACTGTCATCACCTCTTATATTCCACGGCAGATCTACCACTGCCCGCCTCGCCGATCAGGCCCCTTTTCCAGGGGACCATCCTGATCCTTTCAAAAATGCAAATTTGTGACACTTAGAACAGATAAGCAATGAGGTCCTACTGGATAGCACAGGAAACTATATCCAGTCTCTTGGTTTAGATCATGATGGAAAATAATATAAGAAAAAGCATGTACATGTATCTATGACTGGGTCACTCTGCTGTACAGAAGAAGTTGGCACAACATTGTAAATCAAGTATACTTTAACGATAATTTTAAAAAACCCAAATACAAATTAAAAAAACAGGAGTTCCTGTGAGGATCATCAGATTAAGAATCTGGCATTGTCACTGAAGTGGCTCAGGTCGCTTCTGTGGCTTGGGTTCAGACTCTGGCCCAGGAACTTCCACATGCTGCAGGTGTGGCCAACCCTCCCACACACACAACCCTTTTATGACTATAGAAAGACATGAATACTATAGAATTTTTCATCTTTAAATAAATTAATTTTTAAAATTTAAAACTTTATACCTCCAACTCCCAGAGATTACCAATGCCCATATTTTAGTGTAGGTTTGCTCCACCTTGATACCATTGGTCACAATTATATTTATTTGTATGATTTATAAATCAATGTGTATCTTACCCAAAGGTGACAAAATCCCCTAAGGACGAGGACCTTGTCTGGTGTGCCCCAGTTCCTAATAAAGTGGGCAACACAAGTTGGTAACTTATAAATATTCATTGAGGAGTTACCATCATGGCTTATCGGTTAACTAAGAACCTAATTAGGGAGTTACTGTTATGGCGCAGTGGTTAACGAATCCAACTAGGAACCATGAGGTCTCAGTTTGGTCCCTGGCCTCACTCAGTGGGTTAAGGATCCGGCATTGCTGTGAGCCGCAGATGCAGCTCAGATCTGGTGTTGCTGTGGCTCTGGGGTAAGCTGTCAGCTACAGCTGCGTTTAGACTGCTAGCCTGGGAACCTCCATATGCCGCGGGTGCGGCCCTCAAAAGACAAAAAGCCAAAAAAAAAAAAAAAAAACCTGATTAGGATCCATGAGGACTCGGGTTCAATCCCTGGCCTCTCTCAGTGGGTTAAAGGATCTGGCATTGCCGTGAGCTGCGATGTAGGTTGAAGACTTGGCCCGGATCTCAAGTTGCTGAGGCTCTGGTGTAGGCCAGTGGCTACAGCTCTGATTCAAACCCCTAGTCTGGGAACCTCCATATGCCACGGGTGTGGCCCTAAAAAAAAAAACAAAAAGACCAAATAAATAAATAAATTCATTGAGTGAATACATAAATGGATAACATCTTTGAAAAAGTAAACAATACTTCAATAGGTGTGTTTTGGGGTGTGCGGTGTGTGGGCCACTCATACCAGCCTGCTTTCTTAGAATAAATTCCCTAGCCCAGTGGGTTGGCTCATGATGGTCACATCTGTGCTACATGACTCCACCTCATGATAATTGACTGGCTCAGGGTAGACACATGACCCAAGCTGGCCAATCAGATTGCTCTTCCTAGGAACTGAGATCTAGACTCCAGAGGCAACTGGTCTCAGGTATGTCTGGAATTAAAGGACTGGTTAGACATTTGGGTGGTAGAGGACTCCTGCTATGTGGGTGAAGAAGAAACAAAAAAACAGTCTGTAGATTGAGAATAAAACAGACACACTAAGCAGAGATTAGAGATAAGAAAAGTATCATGTTCTCAAAGATCTGCGGCTTCCTGGGTCTGCTCTGAGAAGCCCAGATGCCCATGGATAATGAGATACCATCTTAAATTGGAAATAGAACCCTCTTTCCTTTTTTTAGCTGGCTCAGCTCAGTTTCTAGTACTTGTAAACCAGAGTCTCACCCAAAACATGTGCTATTTATATATTAGGCAGTAAGATTATTCACAGTGATCATAGGAACCTTCCTGGGGTA
The DNA here is from genome assembly GCF_054392235.1 of Sus scrofa. Lineage (NCBI taxonomy): Eukaryota > Metazoa > Chordata > Mammalia > Artiodactyla > Suidae > Sus > Sus scrofa. Next base: position 137,464,848 of record NC_139396.1, on the reverse strand, counting down.
ACACGCACTGTGAACGACAGTCAGAATCCCAGCCAGATTCACCTAAGTGGGAAAGCCCAGCCTCCTAAGGCTTCCTCTGCTTGCCCTAGCATTTTGGGTAAGAAATGAGCCAATTGTGGGGTAACTTCTGCTTGAAATGGAGAGGTCAGAATGTGAGCTGGAGCCAGACTTGACTTTTCAGAGTCTTACTCTTTCATCTGCAATAGACATGTGGAGTCTAACAGGATGAAGAACAGTCATTTCTAAGATTTCTGAATAAGAACGGGGTGGGGCGGAAGAGCGGTCCAACCAAAACCAGACTCAATAATTTTGGTTATTTGTGGCTTCAGGCTATTTTAAGAAACAGCCTTTCAATTCCCCAAGTGATTTTTTTCCCCCCTGTTCTTTTTGTCATCCAGTGAACAACTCAGGTTTTGCTGGCTTCTGGAAAATCCAGGGGATTTTGAAAAAGAATGTCTGTGGTGGCTTATGGTTAAAGTGGAACTATGCACAATGATCTTTTATACCAAGATGATGCTGGTAAGCCCCTTCCAGGCAGAAATACACTTGAAGGCACAATCAGTAGTTGAGATAAGATGTATGAAACCATCATCCCTGAAGGTCTAAAAGCACTATGCACTAGTTTGGGGACCAGATGGGCCGTCAGTGCTAGGGATGCAGCTTGGAGTTGTGAAAAATATTTTTTTCCTTTGTGAATCTAATTGTATCTTTGGCATCTTTGGCCATGCACGTTAGCAGATGTCCCTCTGGTGTTCCAGAGCCATGGTCCTTTGCTAAGGTTGGAACTTAATGTGGTTCTACCAAAAAATTCTGCTACAGACAGACCCTCACCAGAGTCAAAGCTAAAATAGGAAGGTGAAACTTTTGATGGCACCTCATCAAGAAGCCCGTTGAGATTTTGCTGATGAGCTCACTATGTTGGGAATCAGAGAGAGGCAGGCCTCTCTACCACCTGGTGGTTTGGCAAGCAGGAGGGGCCTGTTATTATGGTTGCAATTAGTGAACAATGGGGCTGAGCAGACAGGGCAATTCTGGTGTCTCATCCTAATCCCATTCCCCAGCAACCAAGGAGAGGAGAAGTCTGGCCAGTAATTTACTTCCCTCTGGAGAAAATAGAGGTTGACCTCACTGTCTACCCTGAATTCAGGCGAGACTGTTCACAGGACACTCCCTGAACAGAAGTCTATTAGGGTTGATATGAAAGAGAGAGGGAGAAAGAAAGAAGGAGAAGAGAGATGCATGAGCACCTGGACTGCTTAGTCTGGAAACTAGCAGGTTATTGGTAGCAGCCCCTCCTGCTTGTTCCTGCCAGAGGTCACCCAGGGACGGAATGGGACACAAAGCAGCTGCTTTGAGTTAAAGGTGCTAAAACCACTTTGGCCAGAAGGGGGCCCCAAATCTCACTCAAATTTGCAAATTGGCACACCTCTAGGTCTTAGACCCAATAGACCTCACTTTAAATAATTGTTATCCACCATCCTAGGGTTTGCACAGGACCAGAGAGATCACCAGAGACCCAGAGATGGGAAATGATTTCGAGGTCACAAGGCTGGGTTGTGGTTGAACGGGGCTAAAACCCATGTTGGGTAAGTCCTGCTCTGGAACTCTCTTTAACTCTTAGGCATCACTTTCATCAGCAACATTTACAAATAAGTATTTAATTTAAAAAAACAATCATTTATCAAGTGCATGGCATATATAAAGCTCTGTGCTGAGTGAGGTGTGTATGGCAGGTAGCCAAGGCGTTATGGTTGGGGTGAGGAGGGAAAGAGTGATGCCAGTCTAAGTTCATGGTTCTCAAGACCTTCACCAGCTTCTTCCTGGCTTAGAAGGCATAACATAAGCATAGAAAAGTAAAAAAAAAGACAATAGGAGTTCCTGTCATGGCTCGGTGGTTCACAAACCCGACTAGTATCCATGAGGACACAGGTTCGATCCCTGGCCTCACTCAGTGGGTTAAGGATCTGGCGTTGCTGTGAGCTGTGGCATAAGTCAAAGACACGGCTTGGATCCTGTGTTGCTATGGCTGTGGCATAGGCTGGCAGCTGCAGCTCTGATTCAACCCCTAGCCTGGGAACCTCCATGTGTCTCGGGTACAGCCCTAAAAAGACACAAGACCAAAAAAAAAGAAAAAAAAAAAGACAATAAAAGATGTAAATAAAGGTTCAGTACAGTAACAGCTGAGCTGTCATAGAGCAATGTACGTAGTGAATGTTTAGTCATTTTAACTGTTTTCACTGTTTTCCTGTATTTTGTCATTGGGAAGACTACGTAGGAGAGGAGGCGGGTGAGCTCTGCCTATAGGAGCTGAAAGATTTGCATGTGCATCGAGGGACTGTAGAGACACACAGTCTCTGCCCTTGAGGAGCATCCTGCCTGGAAAATGGGGGAGGGAGTGGTCCAGGCAGCATGTGATACTTGTGTGAATGGAGAATTGGAACAAGGGACTCCGGGGTCAAGGGAGAGCAACATTCTGGATCTGCAGGTATCTGTAAATGCACTAAGTGTGAACTTTCAACTAACTCTTCCTGGGTGTGAATAGGCTCACAAACGTGGTGGATAAAGATGGCAGGTCTAGGACTCCCTAGATGTGTGGCACCGGGCAGTTTGCTTAGTTTCTCTTGACCTCATTTCACTCCTCTGTAAAATTAAGGAATACATAACCTCTCTGGTCCCTTCCAGTTAGAAAATTCTTTCGTTCTAAGTGTCCTGCAATTATCTGATTTTTCAAAATCAGATTTTCAGGTGACAGTTTGCATCTTTGAGTCCTCTTTCCCTTATTTATCTTAAACTTAAAAACAATTTTTTTTTTTTTTTGCAATTAGATTTTGTCATTTGAACTCACACAGTGTCCTTGGATTGGAGTCATCCCCAGTTCAAGGATGAAAGTGGAAAAATAGGGGTTTACCTAATCTTCTCCAGCACCACCATCTCCTTGAACAGATGTGTCCAACACAGGCCACCCAGTGTGCCTACTATGTGCCAAGCATGCTGAATATTGAATGAATGAGATTCAGTCTTATCTCCAAGGAGCCTTTAGCTGGTCTCAGTCATTGGTGGGGAAGTGCCAGGCATGTGTGAGCCACTCAGTAAATGTGTGTTGAACAGAAAAGCATGTCTAAGGCACTTCTGGAGAAGAAATCTGCATGAGGTTGAAAAGTACCCAGGGAAGAAGGGAGCACCTGTATCATTTTATACTTAAAGTCTCTTGGCTCTACAGTCCCAAGAGGGAAACAAGATTTTTCTCCCCCCAGGTGTTTATAACTTCCACCCAACAAATCTCCAGAGATCTTGGGACTGTGGGGTTGGGGTGGGGGCTGATGCTCAGTTGCTTCCTGCAATTGAGGTAATTCTGGAGCACTGGGCTGCGCAGGGGAGCTGGGAGTACTCAAGTTGTGCCTCGGGACCCTGAATTTAGGAAATGTCAGGTCGTCTGGGCTTTTTAGGCCAGAAGAAAGCCATTACCTTGTAGGCGAGCACCAGGACACAAGGACAACAGGGGAGCCTGAACCCCTCCCTGTCTCCCCCACATCACTTATGCTTAGAGCCATGTTCAGATCCTGATCCAGAAGGAGGGTGACTGGGAAACCACGATGCCTTTTGGGGGAGTGCTCTGACTCACAAGGGGACTAGGGCAAGCCCACCCCCTCCTCTTTCCTTCCAACAATTGAAAACCAGCTCCCCTCACCAGGGGCATCTCAGGCTTAATTAGCATTTCCAGAAAGCCTTGCAGCCTTGTACAGTGACCACTACTGTGTATGACGTATGGTACGTGGCTACTTGAGGAGGGCAAAGAAGATAACTTACAGCCAGTCCTTGTGCACCAGGTGCTTCCAGAGGAGACGAAGCATGTTATGGACAAATACACACAAATCAAACAAGTCAGGGCAAATACAGTTGGCTTGGAGGAGTTCAGAGGAGGCAGAGTATTCCAAGGTACGCCAAATTCTGCCCATCCTCCAGTCCCCAGCCCAGGGACTGCCTCCTCCATGAAGTTCTCCTGAATTACTCCAGGCTTCCGATTCTGGCATCCCAATGCACATTTTATTTGATACACTAGTTTTATTGTTTTTTTTTTTTTTTTTTTGATGCAGTCTTAATGATAACCCCATTTCTCAACTGGACTCTCTCCTCTTTGAGGGAAGGGACAAAAATTTGTTAATTGCATTCAGTTTTTGGGTCCACAAACATCAACTGAATTCTCCCACTCTTCTGTTCCTTTTTCTTTTTTCTTTTTCTATTTTTGTGGCTACATCCACAGCATATGGAAGTTCCCAGGCCAGGGATCAAATCCAAGTCACAGCTGCAACCTATGCCACAGCTGCAGCAATGCAGGATCCTTAACCTACTGTACTACAGCAGGAACTCTTTCATCTGTTTCTTAATGTCAATAAGTACTCAATAAATCCTAAAATTCTAGAATTCTAGAGAAGAAATTTTATTTTATTTATTTATTTGTTTGTTTACTTAGTCTTTTCAGGGCCATACCCACAGCATATAGAAGTTCCCAGGCTAGGGGCTAAATTGGAGCTACAGCTGCTGGCCTATGCCACAGCCACAGCAATGCCAGATCTGAGCCACGTACAACACAGCTCACGGCAACGCTGGATCCTTAACCCACTGAGGGAGGCCAGGGATCGAACCTACGTCCTCGTGGATACTAGTCAGAGTCCCTTCCACTGAGCCACGACGGGAACTCCTAGAGAAGGCATTTTTTAAAATATTATTTATTTATTTATTTATTTTGTCTTTGTGCCTTTTCTAGGGCCACTCCTGTGGCATATGGGGATTCCCAGGTTATGGGTCTAATGGGAGCTGTAGCCATCAGCCTACGCCAGAGCCACAGCAACACGGGATCCAAGCCGCATCTTTGACCTACACCACAGCTCCCTGCAATGCCGGATCCTTAACCCACTGAACAAGACCAGGGATCAAACCCGCAACCTCATGGTTCCTATTCAGATTTGTTAACTACTGAGCCATGACAGGAACTCCTAAAATATTTATTTTTTAAATGTCAAAAGCTGTACATGCTAATTATGAAAAAATTATTTAACTCAAAACTATCTCCACAGGTGTAACTACTAAAACTACGAAGAGTTTGGAGTGTACATAGGGAAGAATCTTAAAAGACCATCCAGTTCAGCACCCACATTTCAGAAGTGAGAACCTTAAAGTGACTCTAATGCCTGTGGTATGAAGTGATTTGCTCCAGGTCACATATTTGGATAGCAGCATCATTTGGTGTTCCAGCATCCTTCCCCAAGAAAGTTGGAGGGATAGTGGGGGTACTCTGTACCAAGCAAATGTGTGAATGAAGTCCTAGATTGCTACATGGGTTCCGACAGTGCAGAGAACAAAGTATTGGTACGATTATGTTGTCAAACTCTTGGCGTCCATTTCAGATGCTTCACATTGGTCCACGGCCACAAAGCTTATTGTGACTGTGAAACAATAGGATTAGTTGTGAAAATACTACTTCTTTAAATATTTGAAACTAGAATGCAAAAAAAAATGTTGAAATAGATGGGGGGGTGATGTAAAATTGCATTAAATAGCAATTGTGTCCCAAGTCCAGGGACAGACAAATGATTTGGAAAGTCTGTTTTTCAGACCAGAGGGAATGGTGGTGAGAAAGCCAGAGTCTGGGGTCAGCTCATCACTGGCCCCCAACCCGGTGGATTTTCCCACCACTGTGTGCTCCCTTCCCTCCTCACAGGCCTGAGGAGGGTGGGTCCCCAGGAAGCTCTGGGTTTAAGGCAGTGGTGTTATGCAGCTTTGTAACCTCACTGGTAAATGATATCACAGATTGGTTACCAGGCCCAGATCGATGGACAACTCGGGCAGCAGATCGATCACATTTCCGGGGAGAATTTACCCTTTGTGACCCGCAGGGGGGCAGGTGGTTCCTCAAAACAGGCTCTGGCTTGAAGGATTTAATGCCGGTTCCTTCCCCATTCCTTGTTCAGCTCGGAGGGCCTGGACAGTAACAGCCGAGTAATAACCTACTTTTTCATTAAAAAGATGTGGGAGATAGGAGTGGGAGGGGGCCGTAAAGGTGAGGACAGAATGGCAAAAATCCGCTCCCAGAAGGAAAGCCAGGGTAGAGGCGCGCTGGGTTCACTTCCCCCCGCCCCTCCTCCCTCCGAAGCCACCCTGAGTTTCGGTGCCGGGGGAACTAGCACAGCGTCGCGCCAGGCCGCTGGCCGCGCTCTCGGCGCAGTGGGGGCGCGCGAGCCTGCCCTGGCCTCTCCGGCCAGGCAGCAGCCCCCTCCCCGTCGCCCCGAGCCCCTCCCCCGGGCCCGGAGCCCCTCCCCGCGCGCTTCCCCTCTCTCCCCTCCCTTCCCTTCCCTGCCTGCCCGGCCCTGCCTCCGCCTCCTGCGCCCACAGCCTCCGCGAGCGCCGAGCCCCCCGGAGCCGCAGCGCGGCCAAGGGGCGCCGCTGGCCCCTCCCCAGCGCGCTGTCAGCAGGCTCTGGGGCCCCCGCCCCGTCCCCTTGCCCACGGGACACACCCCCGCCCCTCCTCTGCTTCGCCAGTTCCCGCCGGACCCACCGGGCGGCGGAGAGAGCGGGCGGGCGAGCAGAAGAGCCGCGGCGGCGGCGGCGCGGGAGGGAAGGGGCTCGCGGCAGGCCCACCGGGAGCCACCCGGGCACACGGAGCCCGCGTGCCCTCCATACCGTCTCCGCCCAGCAGCCGTACCTGTGGGCGCCAGAAGCCCGGGCAGCGGCGCGCCGGACCGGGGTGGCGGGTGGCCCCACAGACCCGGAAAGCGGGGGAAGGAGCCGGAGCCCGACCGGGATGAGAAGGTGACGCCGCCGGGGGGCGCCACTCGCTTTGTAGGGGAAGATGCTCGCCTACTGCGTGCAAGATGCCACCGTGGTGGACGTGGAGAAGCGGAGGAACCCTTCCAAGCATTATGTGAGTACGGCCCCTACCGACCCCTGCGGAGGGGCTGGCCAGGAACCCCCAGAGGGCCCCCGGTAGCCCTGTGCCCCTAACCGCTGTTGAGTCTAGAGCCAAGTGCCCATAGGGCAGCCGTCAGTGATGGAGTTTCTTCGCTGGGCTCTGATTTCCAGGGAAGCCTTTTCTGACCTTCCTCCACTCCCCCCAGGCCCGTTTTCTTTTTTTGGCATTGGAATTGGCAAGTGGCTGCCCTTGTCTGTTACAACGGTGAAGTCATCTGTCCGCCTGAGCTTTGATGGATGGGGGTGGGGGGGAGCGTTCGTCAAACCCTCGCTGGGCAGCTCCGTTGGGAAGGAACATCCTCCCGGTCATCCCAAGGGGTTCGGGTCGCTCACGCTCACAGACCGAGATGCTTTCAGAGGCTTGCCCTGGGAAAGGAAGCCTCGCGCAAGCCCCCCACTTTTGCTCTGGTCTCTGCCTCCCTAGGCCTGGGTCTGGGGTCAGAGGGAAGCCGCCGCGCCCCATGCCCCACCTCCACTCTCAGCCCCGAGCTTTGGTTTCCTTAAAGTCATTGTGTCGGTCGGTGTGAGGAGAAATGTGGCTTTTCCTTTTATCCCTCCTCTGGACGTGACCCTTAACCGGGTTCATTTCCTCTTAAGTGATGCTCCATTTCCAGACAGGAGGCGGCAAATGTTTGCTGTGGTCTCCGAGGAACAGCCGGCCGCCCCTCCCCCTTCCTTCTTCAAACTTAATGAGAAGGGGCTAGAGTTGATTGAGCCGAGCTCCGGGCCTGTGGGACGGGTCTCCCTTTCCTTTCAGCCCGTCCTCTCTTCCCATCTTTCCCACCTTAGGAAGTAAACATTGTCCTTGACGCCTGAGGACTCCAGTCTGAGCAGCTTTGCCGCTGTACTTGAGATAGGAGAGACGGACAGCAGGGCACCCAAAGCCTAAGGACTGCATCTTATTTGCAAATTAGGCACTTAAAGGAACATTTAAAATGAATGCTCAGGAGTTCCGGTCTTGGCGCAGTAGTTAACGAATCCGACTAGGAACCATGAGATTTGCGGGTTCGGTCCCTGCCCTTGCTCAGTGGGTTAACGATCCGGCGTTGCCGTGAGCTGTGGTGTAGGTTGCAGACGCGGCTGGATCCCGCGTTGCTGTGGCTCTGGCGTAGGCCGAGGGCTACAGCTCCGATTCAACCCCTAGCCTGAGAACTTTCGTATGCCGCGGGAGTGGCCCAAAGAAATAGCAAAAAGACAAAAAAATAAAAATAAAGTGAATGCTCAAAGCATTAATTTATAACAATTAAAACAGGCTGTTGGTTGCAGCCCTAGACAGTACCTTGATCCCTGAAATGCCTTTTATTTCCTTTTTGGAAGGGGACTGGGATTTGTGCTAATGTCAGCCTCAGGCTACTCTTTCTGTCTTTATCCCCAGTAGCTCTGACCTTTGGGTTTCTTTATAGCAAAATAAATGGGTATGGGCTCAGTTTGGGGAGAAGGTAAACCAACCGGACAGAGAGGTGGGTGCTGGTGGAAGAGTTGTTCCTTCTGTGTTGCTGGCTCCGCAAGCGTCTAAACCTGCTGTTTCAAGAAAGCTCTTTTTGGAGGACTTAGGTCACTGAGTGGTCACCCTGCACTGGGGACAGATGTCCATTTGCATATCCCAGCACTCCTTATGATATCAGCCTTCCTAACTTCTCAAATGTTGCAGGCTAAGTTTTAGGAGTTCTTTTCTAGTCCTCTGGGTTGGCACTGCTTTCAACAGATGGCACTCTCTGCTCTGAGACCCAGGCAGGTGCTTTTCCCGGCTCTGGCTTTTAGGCAAAACATCAAATCTTGGCTTTGACCAATGATGTCCAAGATTACAGATGTAGAACCTACTGGCAACAAGCCAGGAGTGTTGCTGAAGCGACCGGAGACCCGCTGCAGTCAGTGTTGAGAGATGGTTACTGCTGAGGCTCTGACTTAGAGGCTCTTGTTTTAAGCCTGGCTCAGCCACTGACTTCGGGCGAATTATTTAACCTTAGTGGGGCCTCAGTTTCCTCATTTTAAAGTGAGGATAATAATAGTATCTACTTCATAGGGTTGTCTGGAGAATTAAATGAGATCATCCATGCGAAGCACTTAGGAAGTTCCTGGCACATAACAAGCACTCATTAAATGGTAGCTTATGATGGGCATGATTCTGACTAAGAAAGCACTTTTGAAAAGCAGCTATTAATGGTCTGGCAAGAAGGAAGAAAGATTTGGGGTTTTAAGATTGATAATAATTTCTTCTATGTGAAAAATACAAAAGAAGTCCTGTCCAGTTTCCTTGAAGCAATCATTTCCTGCCTTTTTATGGATAGTGTTTTCCGGGATGTCTCCGCTTCCCATGCAAGAATCAATGACATTATGTTTGGGGCCGGGAGTGATGTCACCGAGCAGATGGGGCCATACAGAGTTCCGAATTCAGGTGGTGGGAAGGAGTTAAAGGAGAAAGTGTTGTGGAATTGTGGAGCTGGCAGGGAGCTCATTTTACAGATGAGGAAACTGAAAACCAGATGGGGTAAAGTCATTTGTGACACAGCTAGTCACAGCACCTGGGTCTAACTGGCCTTCTGCCCATGGCGTTGTTCAAGGTTGGAGTTGACAAGGGAGACAAATGTCTGGTGCTGGCAAGAGGTTCCTGCACATTTGGGGCATCCATAAGGAGAGGGGGCCGATGGTAGACAGTGTTGGTGGGGCCAACAAGGCAGGAGGAGCAGGTCGGGGCTGGGCTTCAGAAGCTCAGCATCGCCTCCTCTCTTGGCCTTTGCATGGTGGACACCACATACCAGAAGGTCAAGTGTTCTGGGCACTCTGCAGAATATACTGCGCCCAAGTCACGTATGTTCTAGAAGCCCTGTACGTTGAAGAAGCATGCCTTCTTCCCGCCTCTCCTCCACTGGTGGTGAATTCTGAGTCTGTGGTTTGGCAAATTGCAGAGCAGAGAGGCTTTCTGGGATGTGCACGTGAGCCAGAGCTAGCTGATGAGAGGCCTGGGGCCCAAGCAGGAGGGCTCTGCTGGCTCCAGGACGCTGGGAACACATTGCAGAGGTCTTCTCAGGACATCCAGCGAAAGGAGTGCTTGTCCCAGTGACGAGGGGGAGCTGCCTGGACACTGAGGGTCTTGTGCTTTTGGTCTGTTTATGAAAGGCAGGCAAGTGACCTCCATGGTTTGGGTGGTGCTGTCAGCCCTTCCTTCTTCTCTGCCAAGTCCCTTCTTGGGGTGGCTTTGGAGGTAGTGGGCAGCTGCTGCTTAGGCCAGACTTCCTGCGTGGAGTTGGGCTCCTCTCTTAGCTTTTACGTGCTGCCCCTGGAGAGATTTAGGTAAACTGGTTTTGGCTTCAGACCACACTTGTCTTCCCAATGGTCCTGATGGTGCTGGATGCAAACTGCAGGTAGCTTTGCTAGAGAACTTTCCATAAAGATATAAGGTCCGGTTCACAGAATTCTTTGCACCCACGTGCATGTGTATGTCAGGTCAGATGATGGTGGAAAGGAGCTCGTGCATCTAAAACAAACAAGAGTTTGTTTGTTTGGATTTGGGGGGCGTTGTGCTTTCACAGTCATTTCCTTCCCTGATTGTTTGTTTCAGACAAATACCAGTCCATGAATCTTCTGATCCTCTACAGGGCTCTTCAGGGAATGCAAATAATAGCTGGTGTTAGCAGCAGTTACCATGGGTGGTGCCAAATGCTTAATATGCAGGATTTCATGTGATTCCTATAGTTCACTGGGTGTCCCCTCATGTCCCCCAATGTGGGGTAGGTTCTTTGCTTCCTTTATTTGGATGGGTGAGCTGAGACTTGGGGAGAGTAGAGGTTGCTCAGGGTCTCCCAGTGAGTACAAGCCAGATCTGGGTCAACTCAGGTCAGATTACCTCCAAAGGAAGATATGAACCTAAAATGGGGCCCTTCTCCTCCACTGGAGTCTGGCTGGGAAGACCATACTGGGGATTACATGACCATGAGAGACCAACACAGGGTGGCATTTGAGGATTGGCTCACTGAGTGGGACTTTCACCTTGTGCCCTGGAAGTGCGTGTGTGACGGGTGATGGAGGGAGGTCACTATGAAGCAGGAGGGGTGGGACAAATCCAAGATGATATCTGCTTCCCAGTGATGCTTGAGGTGATAAATTAAGGACCCATCCTGTAGAAATAATACATTCTCCTGTGTGTGTAGAGCAGAACGGATTTTAGTCTTGAGTCTGGGAGCAACATTTTTAGCGGTTGGCCTCAGACCCCCTCATTTCTCTGCTCTTCATTTTTGTTTTTATTTATTTATTTTAGGGCTGCACTTAGAGCACATGGAGTTTCCCAGGCAGGGGGTCGAATCGGAGCTGTAGCCACCAGCCTACGCCGCAGCCACAGCAAGGTGGGGTCCGAGCCACGTCTGTGACCTATACCACAGCTCACGGCAACGCCGGATCCTTAACCCGCTGAATGAGGCCAGGGATTGAACCTGTGTCCTCATGGATGCTAGTCAGATTTGTTTCCTCTGAGCCACAATGGGAACGCCTCTGCCCTTCATTTTTAGTTAAGCCCTTAGACTGTGGATCCAGCCCCACGGGAGGAAGGCTGCAGCTGCAGTGTGGGAAGGGTCCTCTCAGGCCAGTTCCCCTTTGGAATGAGTGGTGTTGGGCAGATCAGGCTTCGAATCCCACCTCTGGCTCTTCCTACATGTATGACCTTAGGCCAGCCACTCTGAGTCTGTTTCCTCACCCGTAGCCTCTCAGGGCTTTGGGGAAATGGATCTGAGATAATTTGGGGGCAAAGCTCCTACTTAGGACCCGGCCCCCGTCATGGGTACTCAACATAAAGTCGTTTCCATCCGATGTTCCTCATCACCAAAAACACTTTGAGTACTTTTAGGACTCGATAGGTGCAGCTGCCAGAGGAGGAAAGACTGAGGCAAAAAAGGAAGGCTCAGCTGTTCACAGTCTGATGGGAAAGTAGGCTGCATGCCCTGTGGAAAACGCCCAGCATACACGAGAAACAGATAAACAAGGAGCAGCTGTTCAGACCTGGAGGGCTTCCTGGAGCTGACCTAGTGATGGCTTCCTGGGATGTTGGGAAGGAGAAGGGAAGGCGCATGTGTTGGGGGAGAGGAGTAGAGGTGCTACGGGTAAGGGCAAGGTCAAATAGGATCCTAGCCCCAAGGTCAGTGCCACACAGGGCTTAGCAGTCTTGCCTGTTTTCTTTCTCTCTGTCGCTCTCTCACACGAGAACAGTTTCTTCTTCTCCAAAGAGGGAAGTGAGCTAGGCATGATTCACAGGTCTGACAAGGGTTCCTGCTCATGGAACGACCGACCACATCCTTCAAGGCTGTTGGGAGAGGGAGTGCAGCCCACCATGCATCATGGCCCTCTTTAGAGCTGAGTGAGGGTTTGGGGGACAAATCAGGATTGGAATCGCTGTGTGTGGTAGCAGGCAGAGGGGAGGCAAAGAGAAGGGAAAAATAAACCCATTTGATGTCATAGGAGACGGTTCCAGCTCCAGAAATATAAGCACCAGCTGCTGCATTTTCCAGAGAGCTATTCTGGGGCCAGCATGAGTTAATGGCCAGCAAAGGCTGTGAACTAGAGGAGTGTTGTTAGGACTTCTGACTTTGGGGTTTGCACAGCGGTCCCTGGAAATTGCCTTCTAATTTCCTTAGCCTGAGTCACTGACCAGACTCCTCCTTGGCCAGAAAAGTCCACCAGGCACCTCTGTTCTATTTTTCCTCTTTATTAAGTAAAATGAAAAAATAAGAGAGTTATACATACGGTAGTCACACTTACTCCTCTTGAGTTCTGAGAATCCAGGAAAGGGATCATGGATTAGGACAGGGATCCAGGGAACAGGAAGGACAAGGGGTGTGTGTGGGAAATGAGGTGGAGATTCTGGCTTTGGAAATAGGTTCTGAGCCAGCGCCAGAGGTGTTCTCTGCCATGGCCGTTGCCAAAAATAATGGAAGAGTCCAGGAGGGTGATCAGCGTTTCAAGAGGCGATTCCCAGAGCTATGTGTTTCTCGCCTGGGCGCCTGGGCTGCTGCTACTTGTAGTGGAGGGTGGGAGGATGAGCCACAGGAACCCCCAGGTAACCTCCTGGCAGGTCACAGCAGCAGCAGGTGCTGAGCAGAGCCCAACAAAGATGTCAAGATGCGTGAAAAGGGGAAGAACCAGCATGCGAGTACCTACAATGTGCCAGGCAGTGCAGAAGAGGCTTTTCAGGGGGATTTAATTTAAGTGTCATGACAACCCCTTGAAGTACGTAGGTGTTTTACAGATGTGAAAATAGAGTCAAAGAGAGTTTATGTGCCTCTCACTCAGAGTAATTCACTGGTGAAGCTGGAGTTCTTAACCTGGCCTCTGACACCGGCTCTGTGAGCTTGTCACTTTCTTCCCCATTAGAGCTGAGTCAGTGAGAGAGGGGCCATGAAAATAACCCGGGAGTCCAGGCCACACCCCCTGAGAGGATGACCTGTATCTGGAAGGCTGCGATGTCAGAGAGCCCCTGGGTCCTTGTGTCCCTGGGCTGGAATCCTGTCTCTCCCACCTACTACTGTGGGACCCAGTGCACGCTGCTTCTAGAGAACGTGCCTCTGTTTCCTCATCTGTTTAAACAACAACCACAACAAACAGAGGGGAAAATGGGACCTAGCTCAAAGGGTTGGGGTGAAGGTCGAGTTAACAAATGTAAAGAGCTTAGAACGGTACCCGGCACATGTTAAGTGCAGCATAGGTATTTGTTCTAATAATGATTAAGTCCTAAAGCTTTTCGGAGGGGAAAGCTCTCTGTGAACTGGAGTGTTCAGCCAGGACTGGCAGCCTGAAGAAGGCGAGCTTTGTGATGCGCCTTGGGGAGTAGGTAGGATTTGGACGGGAAGGGATAGGATTGAGGTGGGAGGAAAAGTGGAAGGGCATTTCAAGAAGGGGAAAAGCAGCAGTGCTGGAGGTGGAGCACATTAGGAGAATGTGGGCAAAACCCGTGTTGAGGGAGAAGAGGAGGGGGTGGAGGAGGAGAAGGAGGAGGAGGGGTGGGCCAGCTTCTGAGAGCCTCCCATACCAGGCTAGGGAACTCAGAATTTTGTGTATAGACACCTCTGCACCTTCTGCTCCTCCCAAGGATTGCAGCGGAAAGGGAGCTGCTTGTCGCTGTAGGGTCCTTCTGGGGCCCCTGACCTGGCTCTAGAGTTGTTCTTGCAGCCATGGCAGGAACAGAGCTCAGTAAGGACAGGAACTGTGTCTGCAGCTCTGCCTTGAGGTCTCTTTAGCTGGCAGCCTGGAGCCCAGCCCCTCTCTGTTTATAGCTCTTACTCCAAGGGGTCAGGCTGCCTCATAAAAGTTGATTGCACCCCAGAGGTCTGGGGAGGGAGGGGAGGGGGGAGAGTAGGGAGGGGAGCAGTAAGGCCTGTGGCCCCTGCTGGCTGGCAGGGCCTGGTATGCAGCAGGGGGTTGCAGTACAGTCATTTCTTTTCTTTTTTTTTTTTCTTTGAATCAACAGGCTATTTTATTTATTTATTTATTTATTTATTTATTTATTTTTATTTATTTATTTTTTTCCCCCACTGTACAGCAAGGGGATCAAGTTATCCTTACATGTATACATTTTCCCCCCACCCTTTGTTCTGCTGCAATATGAGTATCTAGACATAGTTCTCAATGCTATTCAGCAGGATCTCCTTGTAAATCTATTCTAAGTTGTATCTGATAACCCCAAGCTCCCGATCCCTCCCACTCCCTCCCTCTCCCATCAGGCAACCACAAATCTATTTTCCAAGTCCATGATTTTCTTTTCTGTGGAGATGTTCATTTGTGCTGGATATTAGATTCCAGTTATAAGTGATATTATATGGTATTTGTCTTTGTCTTTCTGACTCATTTCACTCAGTATGAGATTCTCTAGTTCCATCCATGTTGCTGCAAATGGCATTATGTCATTCTTTTTTATGGCTGAGTAGTATTCCATTGTGTATATATACATCATCTTCTGAATCCAATCATCTGTGGATAGACATGTGGGTTGTTTCCATGTCCTGGCTATGGTGAATAGTGCTGCAATGAACATGCGGATTCCTGTGTCTGTTTTAAGTAGAGTTTTGTCCAGATATATGCCCAAGAGTGGGATTGCGGGGTCATGTGGAGGTTGTATGTATAGATTTCTAAGGTATCTCCAAACTGTTCTCCATAGTGGCTGTACCAGTTTACATTCCCATCAGCAGTGCAGGAGGGTTCCCTTTTCTCCACAACCCCTCTAGCACTTGTTATTTGTGGACTTACTAGTGATGGCCATTCTAACTGGTGTGAGGTGGTATCTCATGGTAGTTTTGATTTGCATTTCTCTTATAATTAGTGATGTTGAGCATTTTTTCATGTGTTTGCTGGCCATCTGTACAGTCATTTCTATCCCCACTCCTGAGCACTGCCCTGAAGCTCCTCAGCAGCAAGAGAGAGGAGACCCCTGTCCTTGGGGTGTCTGGGGGGAGCCCAGGGCATCTCTGAGGTCTCTGTGCTCCCTGAAACATTCAGGCCAACGTTGTCCTCAACTTCAACATCTCTGAACTTGTTTTAAAGTTTTGTTGTTGTTGTTGTTGTTGTTTTACTTAAAAAAAAATTCTTTTTAGGGTCACACCCATGGCATATGGAAGTTCTCAGGCTAGAAGTGGACTCAGAGCTGAAGCTGCTGGCCTATACCACAGCCACAGCAACATTGGATTCTTAACCCACTGTCCGGGGCCAGGGATTGAACCCACATCCTCACGGTTATTAGTCGGGTTTGTTACCGCCGAGTCGCAGCAGGAACTCCTGAACTTAGTATAGTTTTAAATACAGTGCTTCAGACTACCTCTTCATTTATTTACCCCCCACCCCTCTGCCAGATATTCTGGTGGGCTTTATTCTTCAGGGAAAACGTAATAATAAAAACAACAGCTAACATCTCCGAATGCTTCCTGTATGTTGAGTTTTTCACAAAAACTCTCCAAATAGCCCACCAAAGCGTTCGTTACTGCCTGCATCCATGTTGTGCCGACGAGGACGCCGAGAAACGAGGATGCCCAGAAAGCTTACGTGAGTTGCCAGTACTTCTCAGCTGTGCGTGGAGAAGTGCCTGCCCTGACCCAGGCCTGCTGGCTCCAGAGCTGGCCCTGTCCCCATGGAAGTCTCCCAGCCCTTAATCATGAAGCACCTGGGGAGACTGGGCCCCCCAGAGATTCCCCCTGAGGCCTGGCTGGTTGGCTTCTCGAAATGTGAGACCTCCCATATGTCACCTTCTCCACCAGATCTCCATTTGCCCATCTAAAAAATGGGCTGGTTGTTTGCTTTCTGTCCTCCCTTGCGGAGGGGAGGGTGGTTATGCAAGCTGCTTTGGAAAACAATGAGCCCAGAGAAAATAGCTGTGTGAAGGGGTCCTAGATCCCCCAGCCTGATTTCTTAGTCGTTTGGGAAGAGGATGCTTTACCGCAAGGAGCTTCTCCTGATGCTGGGGTGTTTTAGGACAAGGTTTCCTTGCCGTGCTACGTCCACCGAGAAGCCTGCAGCCAGGGTTGGCTCAGGATCCTTTTAGGCCTCCAGTGAAGATGTTTTCTAGAAAACCACCTCTGGGAACTACGCTTTGTGTCTTTCCAAGCCCGTCATTTTTACCAGCCGGTAGAGACAGAGCAATGTCCAGTCCCAAATATCCCCACTGTTACCTGAGGGGAGGAAGTGACCTCCAGGGGGCTTAGTTAGCAAAGGGGAAACAGCTGTGCTTTCTGCCCCTCACTCCCTGGCTGCTTTCTCTGGCCTTTTGCTGTCATTTCCCTTTGCCTGGTGAGGAAGCCACCCTCCCAAAGCCTGGGCGGAGGTGCACGGTGGGGTGGGGGCAGGATTCCTTCCTCTGGGTGTGTCAGTGCAGCATGAATTATGCAGTGGGGCGTGGGGGGCCCTCTGGTCCGTCTTTGGGATCCCTGGAGTGTGAACTTCAGACCTGGCGGAAATGGATCACTCTTATCTGATGGCAGCTCCAGGGAGTGAGGGGTGGGGGTGCTGCCCAGTGCTGACCGTGAACTTGCAGAGTGGGCTCTGTAAGGGATGGCGTGGGCGTGGGCCAGTCTGTACTTCCGCCCGTCACCGTGTGGTCCCCGCAGAGAGCCCCGGCTGTTTTCCCTTCTCCAGGAATATTCTCACCCAGTGACAAAGGAGACCTTGACCTGTATTACGTGGGCACCATCGTCATACAACTACCACGTATTGAATTGCTATTTTGTGCCAGACACTGCCAAGCCTTTCACTTAAAATGTCCGGTCCTGACACAGGCCTGAAGATATGCATTTTTCACCTCATTTTTCTCATACGGAGACTAGGTTTAGAAATTTGGGGTTGCATTGTCAGTCAAGCACAAAGTCAGGTGTGTTTGACCCCCTCCCTCCAGGCGGTGCTGTTTCATGCTGTCACTGTGCCTTATATGCTTGGTCCCCATCCTGGGCTGCCCCAGGGTGGCAGGGGCTTCTGCTGGCTCAGCACACTGTCCTGCTGGTCATGTTCTTTGTGGAGAGGGCCTGCCTTGCTGCTTTGCCCACCTGAGGGTTCTGAGTGTGAAGGGATTGTCCCAGCCGTTTGAAGTGGCTGCTTTGTAAACTCATGGAAGGCTCCATTCCGACCCAGCTTTATTCCGTTTCCTGATGGCCCAGACCCAAAGGGCTATTTTAAGGGCCTTGCTTGTGTGGGAGAATTTCTCTGTAACAGCAGAGAGGGAGGCCTGGCTGGCCTGGCATGGTGTTGGCAGTGGGGTTCTGAGAGAGTGAAACGCGTTTCCGGATTCTGCCTCCTGATTCACCGGGCTCTCAGCACCGTGCCTGGCACCTGGAAGGGACACAGTCACTTGTCAGTGAGGGCGGGGCTTCCAAAGGTGGCTTGGCAAACTGATCCTTCTCCCGAAGAGCTGAGGCCTGTCATAGAACCGTGTCTGGACTTTGGTTTCAAGCTGGGATTAATTATTTACACTAGTTCATCACTCATTGGCAACTGGAGAAAAGCAGCCTCATTTTGCCCACGATTGCTGGATGCGGTGGTGCCCAGGCAGGGGAAGTGGGAAAGTTGAGTCAGAGAATGTATGATTGGAGCCCTTCCAGGTGCAGGCACAGGGCTAGGGGTTCACATCCACTGTCTTCTTGCCGCCTCGAACATCGTCCTTGTTGGATGGGCGAGGAAGCAGGGGCTCAGGAAGTTCAGCATCTCCCCCTCCATCACAAGCCCTGAAAGGTGAGAAACAGGGTGTGAATCCAGATCTCAGCAGCAACAAAGCCTTGTGGTGGTTCTGCTGGGCTCCCTGCAGGGAGCACCCCCCAACCCCCTGCAAAGCTTAGGCAGTTGGGAGTATTTCTCTGTTTTCCCTTCCCCCAGCTGGAGGCATCCACACATGTCAAAACTAGCTGCACTGGGTCTTTCTCCACCCTCACCACCCTCCGTTGGACGTCTGGTCTCTGTGGCCATATTCTCCTTCTGTTGCACGCGCCTGTGGGAGCCTTCGCCCTGACCTGTGGTTCTGCTGGGGTATGGAAGGCTGAGAGCACTATCCTGGGCTTAAGAAAGGAAGTGAGTGAGGAGTTTCCATCATGGCTCAATTGTTAACAAATTTGACACAGGTTTGATCCCTGGCCTTGCTTAGTGGGTTCGGGATCCAGCCTGCCGTGGGCTGTGGTGCAGGTTGCAGATGAGACTTGGATCCTGCATTACTGTGGCTGTGGCTGTGGCTGGCGGCTACAGCTCCGATTGGACCCCTAGCCTGGGAACCTCCATATGCCTCTGGTCTGGCCCTAAAAAGAAAAAAAAAAAAGGGAAGTGAGCCAAAGGGAGTGTGTGCTGTGCGCTTTTCCTCAAAAGGCTGGGGACCTGCGCCTTTATGGTGGCTCTGACTCCTGAGAGCTTCCTGAGAGGCTGGTGGGGGGGGGCAGGGAGTGCATCACGTGGGTCTCTGATAAAGCTTCAAGGGTCTGCCCATTCTGACCGCCTCACTCCCCCTCCACCCCAGCCCCTCCATTACACACGGTGGTGCTGGAGCTGGTATTTGGGATAAGATAACAAACCTCTTGCTACCGAGAATGGACCCCCAGCAAGGTCTGGCCTCTATTTTGGGATTAAGATTTTTATTCCCTTTGAACTCTTATCCAGGGCCATTTTTTTTTTTTTTTTTTTTTCCCAGGGCTGCACCCACAGCATGTGGAAGTTCTCAGGCCAGGAGTCAAATCAGAGCTGTAGCCGAGAGTCTACACCACGGCACCTTGGGATCTGAGCCACAGCTGCAACCTACACCACAGCTCACAGCAATGCCAGATCCTTAACCCACTCAGCGGGGATCCTTAACCCACTGACACAGATCAAACCTGCATCTTCATGGATACTAGTCAGGCTTGTTACCGCTGAGCCACAACGGGAACTCCTAGAGCCACTTTTGAAGGCCTGGTCCTTCACAAGCTCCAGCTGCTGAAGGCACTCTCTCTGGCCTGGAGGATGGTGGCCAGCATGGCAGTGTACTTCCCAGGCACTTTCAGCCTGCTGCTTGCTCAGGCTAAACTCAGCTCTGGTGATGAGTTAGCCCCAGAGAGGGCCTCAGGTGCCTCAGGAGGTTAAGGGCAAGAGGATGGGACAGGGCACTGATGCCTCTGCTACAAGGGCTCAGGCTCTGAATCTGAAGCTATCTAGTAAGAGCTTGTTTCAATTGTCCAGGTTTCTTTACCTCCATGGGCCTCAGCTTTCTAATCTGTAAAAGCACAGTAAGAAAAATAACAGCTAACCCATATAGCTGCTACCTTATATAGTGCTGGGCACATGCTAGCTGTTCAATAAATAGCAGCTCTTGTTGTTATTATCTTGGTCATCCTTCATGGTCTTGCTTAGTTTCTGCCACTTTCCAGAAGCTTCCATGAACTTCTCATCTTACAACGTTTCTAGACTGTGAAATGTTGTAATGTTTATTGTTTTTACCTCTCAAGTAACTCTTACCAAGAATGGTCAGTTTGGGCGAGCCTGTGTCTACTGTGCTTGAGTGATGGAAAAACCCACTGAGGGGTGAACTTTGATCTGATGCTTATTCATTTTCATGTATGTACTTATGCATTCATTTGCTTAATCAATCAGTCATTTCAATGTTTCCTATGGGCCAGGCCCTGGGAACACAGCAGGGGGGATAAAAATCCCTGCCCTTTTGGTGCTCACATTCTAGCAGGGGAAGGGAAACAATAAACAAACAAATTGGTAAAACATGTAGCGTGCTAGATGGGGGATGAATGCTGGAGACAAAACTAAGCGAGGTGAGGGAGACAGGACTGGTGGTAGAGGGGGGAGTGGCAGGCTGTTTTATAGTGTATGGCCAGTGACAGCCCCACTGTGTAGTGACTTTTGAGGAAGAGCTGAGGGAGGAGAGGGAGTGAGGGAAATTTGGAGCAGAGCCATTGAGGGAGGAGTTCCCATGTGGTGCAGTGAGTTAAGGGTCTGGCATTGTCACTGCTGTGGCTTGGGTTGCTGCTCTGGCACGTGTTCTGTCCCTGGCCTGGGAACTTCTGTATGCTGTGGGCACAGCAAAACAACACATCGACAACAATGAAAATAAAACAAACAACCAAAAACACAAAACAAACAAAAAGCAGTTGAGGGAGAGGGAACAGCAAGGGCTAAGGCCCTGAGGTAGAACTCTGCCTGGACCTGCTTTCAGGGGGCAGTGGGAGATTGGTGTGGCCTAGTGGCAGGAGCAAGGGGGAGAGCAGTGGGCAGTGAGGTCAGACAGGTAAAGGGGGCAAGTTGGGCCTATATCCCTCCCAGCACTGAGCAGGGTCCTCCACTTAGCAGCAGGGTCACCTCTTGACTTACTGAAGATGGAAACTGGCCAAAACACTGCTGGAGAGGTTGCTCTGGCCGCTGTTTGACCCTGACTCCCTAAGAGGGATTCTATGGGGGAATGCAGCCTCTGTCAGCAGTGTCTTAGATAGGCACTCAGAACCCCAAAGGCAGTGCATGTGTTAGGGAGTTTCACTAACGGAACGTTAGTTTTGTACCTACTATGTGCAAGGCACCATGCTGAAAGCAGTTCCTCCAGCTGCGATCCAGAGGGTGGTGAACTCCTCCAAAGGCAGCAGCCCTCACCCTCATGCTAGCAGAAGGTCTGGATCCCAGTAGGTCCTTGAGCATTGGGATAAATCTGTGAATGAGGCCTCTATTCTATTAAAGCCCCCTCCTCTTACCCCACTCTTTTTTTTTTTTTTTTTTTTGTCTTTTTGCTATTTCTTGGGCCGCTCCCGCGGCATATGGAGGTTCCCAGCCTAGGGGTTGAATCGGAGCTGTAGCCACCGGCCTACACCAGAGCCACAGCAACTCGGGATCCGAGCCGCGTCTGCAACCTACACCACAGCTCACGGCAACGCCGGATCGTTAACCCACTGAGCAAGGGCAGGGACCGAACCGGCAACCTCATGGTTCCTAGTCGGATTCGTTAACCACTGCGCCACAACGGGAACTCCCCCACTCTTATTTTTCAAAAGAACCACAGCTTTTAACTTAATTGTGGAAATTGCTTATTTGAAATGTATATATTCCTATTGATATAATACTGTAAATGGTGGAAAGATTCTCAGGCCAGTCCACCAAAACCTTTCTCATCCAGTAGCTGGAATTATAGCGCCAAACTAGATGTCTTTAGTTCACCTATGTTACAGGCTAGCCTGGGAACTTAAGCTCTATGTGTAATATCCAGGAAAGCTTTCTTCCGGTGTTCCTAGTGGGAAGGAAACTTCCAGGCTAACTGATGACGATATTAGCACTAATTATGCGCCCCCAATCTTCTAAGCACTTTGTACATTGAATCCGTAGAACAACCTGAGAAAAGCACTCTTATGGTCCTTACTTTTATTGATGATAAAATGGAGACACAGGTTCATTTACTAACGGTCATCAGCTAAGGAGAAGGCAGGGCTGGGGTTCAGAGCCAGGCAGCGGGGCTCCACAGTCCTTTGGGAAACCTCTTCAGTCCTGGCCTTCTGGGGAATCCTGCTGGCCCGCCTTGCCACAGCCCAGGTAGGCCATCCTACCTTCCCTGCCGGACCCTTGTCACTAGGTGTCCTTCACGCTGGCAAGAGTGGAGTTAATAAGTGTCAGGCAGGGAATCAAGCCACTGGTGGTGGGCAGGAGCAGCCCCTCTTTGTTCCCAAGACAGGAAAAACCATTTGTTCCTGGAACCTGACACTGTAGGAGGTGGGTTTGCTGTGTGCGAGATTGTCTTCCTGGGCCATTTACAAGTCCAGCACTCGGGGCTGTTGAGGGGGCAGGGCAGGGTGGGGAGCTCTGTGTCTGTTGGTAGAGGCCAGATTAGCGTGTCTGGCAGGATGTTTCTGACACCTAGGCCTTTCAGCTCTCAGCAGAGCCCAGCAGGTGGCCAGGGCCATTGCTTTAGCTAGGGGGAGGGGGGCACCCTCCCCATTCTGCTCTGTTCAGTTTATTGTTAGAATGAGGTGGGTCCTAACCATTGCTTTCCCTCTTCCCGAGGTCCCAAAATAAACAGCAGCTGTTGGCTGTATCTTCTCCGTCAGGCTGCCAGTCTGTCAACAGCCCCTGGCTCTGGCTTGGCCCTGCCCCTTGGGGTTTAAAGACATGGGGCATGGGGGGCCCTATGGAGCCTGCCCAGCTGGTCAGCTGGTGTGCCAGGGCATGTCCTCTCCCAGACAGTGCTGGCCTGTTGGGTACCCACTGGCATTGTCCCCTCCTGCCCTGCAGGATGGCACAAATTTCAGGCTCCAGAGTCTGATGTCAGTTCTACTCCTGACTGCCACTTAGCTGGTGACCTTGGGCAGGTAGCTCAACTCTGAGCCTCAGTGTCCTTCTCTGTAAAGTCAGGTGGAGTGGCATCAGTGAAACCAGACTGGCTGATGGAGTCCTGGCTTCGGTGCTCGAGAGCTTTGTGCCCTCGGGGAGGTGCTGAAGCGCTCCACACCTCAGTGTTCTCTGAACATCCTGGATAATAAAAGCATCTCCCAGGCTGGTGTTGAGATTAAAGGAGCAGTGCCAGGCACAGAGTTAGAACTCAGTGAATGGGAGTTCCCATCGTGGCTCAGTGGTTAACGAATCTGGCTAGCATCCTTGAAGATGCGGGTTCGATCTCTGGCCTTGCTCGGTAGGTTAAGGATCCGACGTTGCTGTGGCTGTGGCATACGCCAGAGGCTACAGCTCTGATTGGACCCCTGGCCTGGGAAGCTCCATATGCCACAGGTGTGGCCCTAAACACACACACACACACACACACATACACACATAAAGAACTCAGTGAATGGAATAATGCTTGTTTCCTTTGACAGGTAAGGGAGAACATCCCCTAAAAGAATCATTCAAAGGTGCACATCTAAGAGCTGACAGAATTACTCCCGTCCTGACTGTTGACTCTGTGTTGGGACTGAGCTAATTTGCTTGGCTTTGTTTCTAGCCTGTGTTCAGAACTTCCACTGGAGGGGCTGGAGGTCAAGGGGTGGGAATACTGGTTATAAAGCAGGATGGAGGCAAGAGAAAGGAGAGCTGGGATTTCTGTCCTACTTGGCAGTGGTTCTGCTGATGTAATAGAAGAAAGGAAAAGGAGAACCATGTCCAAGGCCATGAACTGCCCTTAGTTGATGCTTAGATTCCCCCTCCCTGGGGTCGACCAGTTATCTCTGTTGATGTGTGAGCCCTAAGATATTCTTCCATATGAGTTCCCCAACCCCCCGTGGGCCAGCTCGCCCTGGCTCTGTACTCTGGGAAACTCTTGTTATCATTGCCTTTTCCTTGCAATTACTCTCCCTTGTGGGAAGATGTACTGGGAACCTCCATTAGAGCATCCAGGCCCCAAAGTCATCATTTTCAAAGAGAAAAAAAAGCCCTTGACCCCTGCTGTGTTGAGCCACAGGGCTAGGTGCCACTGTGCCTCCTCCTCCCCAGTAAAGAGACCCTCACTCAGCATGGAACATTCGCACTGTCTCCCCAGAAGCCAGGTCTTTTAAGGGGTGACTGGGCCTGCTGTATTGTGTCCTGCAGGCTGTTCTTGTCAGTTCTTGTCCAAGGAGAGAGGTCAATGGCAGGTCCATTCCCAACACTTGGAGCTGGCACCTCCTGATAGACTGGTGGAGAGAATGGGTCTGCACCTTTGAGAGAAATTAGCAAAATAGTCTAGAGCAGGGGTTCTGGAATCAAATTGCCTAAAGCCAAGTTTCTCCTCTCCCATTTATTTCTATGTAACCTTGGGCAAGTCACTTAACCTCTCTGTGCTTCAGTTTCTTCTTTGTAAAGTGGAGATGATAGTGCCTTCCTCAGAGGATTGCCAGGAGGATTAACTGAGATGATGATAACAGCACTTGTAACATGCCTGGGATAGAGTTAGTGCCACCAAAGGGTTACTGTTGTCTGAGCCGCTAGGGCAGGTGGGATCTGCTTCCCATCAGCCCAGAGCCTCTGGGGCCTGACGGATATATATATAGAAGTTGGGAGGCCGCCTGGGTTTGTGACAGAGGCATCTGGGGTGGAGCTGGTGGCGTGTTCTAGAGGAAGCGGGTGTAAAAATCAGACCAGTGAGCAAAGGCTGACTCCACCATCTCCCAGCTGAGCATCTGACAGTGAGTTGCTCACCCCTCTCAGCTGTTTCCTCAGCTAACTGTGCCCGTGCCTTCCTCGGAGGGTCACCGTGAGACCCCAAGACAGAATAAAACATCTAGTAGGTCATGGTGGCCATTTAAACAGCCTTGTGGTTTGGCAAGGGGACCAGAGGATGGTCAGTGGCCTCCAGCCTGACTTCACTGCCTGGAGCCTTGAGTTACCCTCTTTCCACACCTCTCCCCCCACAGCAGCCTCTGGGTGTTGATTGCAGCAGGATTGTCCACAGTGCAGGGTTATCACAGACACCCTCCCTGCCTCTGAGGGATCTGCTAGGAAGGGCTCTGGGTCTCCAGCCTGCTTCACAGACTGGAAAGGCTCAGGGAGGCCCGTGACTTCTGGAAGCGGGGAAGACGCCATTGATGGATTGCCTGCCCCGACCCCATCCCCTGGGCTGAGCTGGGTTCACCTGCAGCGGTTTCCAGCATCCATCCCCACCTGCCTTGATCTTTGCCCGAGGTCCCCTCTCCCCGCCTCACCTCTGGCACCGCAGGAGCTGGTTCTACCCACGAGGGTGCACTTGTGGAGGTGAGTCCTCAGCCCAGGGAGTGGTTATCTCAGCTGCCTGTTCTCCACTGGGAGGACTCAGAGGTGATTCCCAGCCAGAACTCACAGGATCCCCAGCAGGACTGAGGCCCAGATACCCACAGCAGTAACTTGCCCACTCATGTCAACTTTCTTGGCTTCTATCTTTTGTGGCCTCACTCCTGACGCTTCCTGACTTGGAGTTCCTAGAACCAGCTCCCTAATAAATAACCTGCACCCAAGGCCTTGGCTCAGCATCTGCTTTGGGATGAACCCCAACTATGACAGCCACCTCCTCCCGCCAGCAGGTGGTGGAGCCAGGACAGAGAACCTGTGTCTGTGCCTCAGTTTCTCAGCCCGCACTGTCTTCCTAGAGGTTTCTGGCCTTCTTGTTATAGAAGAGTCAGACAAGATAATTTGTTTGATGCAGGGTTTTGTTTTTTTTGTTTTTTTTTTTTTTTGTTTTTTTTCAGTTCATAAGAGGCAGTGAGTCACATGGACAGGGCTGAAGAATACTTGATCATTACAGCAGCTTCTGACGGCTGCATCAGAGGAAGCGCCCAGTCTAGGCAAACATGAGCCAGAGAGGCTGGGCCTTGGAAATGCAAGAGTCTGACCTTGTATAAACTTGCCTCAGGAAAAAAGAAACAAACAAGGGCCTTATGGATAAATAGAAATCTAGTACATTTATCCATCATAGATGAGCTGGGAGGAGCAGTGTAGGTGTCTAAGGAAACAAGGTCGGGGGCTGCTGGCCCCTGTGCCCAAGTGCAGGGTGACATATATGAGCAAGACACTCTGTGGTTTGTATCTGGCTGGTTGGCAGGGAGTTGGGTCCTATGAACATTAAAGCTTTTTGTGACAGTGTTTGAAATTGTGGTGAGACTGGCTCTCCTTATAAGTGGTTGAAAGCATCTTTTGAGAGAAGAGGAGAGGGGTGTGTGTGTGTGTGATGCATGTGTATTTGGGGATTTGTAATGTCTGTGTGTTTGGATGTGGGGGATGTATTTGGGGATACCGTGTGTGTGTGTGTGTGTGTGTGTGTGTGTGTGTGTGTGTGTGTGTGTGTGTGTGTTGCAGGGCATTTAGGGATGTTTGTGCAGTGTATTTGTGTATGTGTGTTTGGGAGTATGTTTATATATGTGTTCATTTGGGGTGTGGTTAATACAAGTTGTGGGTCCCTGTCCAGCAGGCATATTCCTGGAGCCATCTTTTATCCTTGAGAACTCCTTATGTTCTGGCTGGAGGGTCCCCAAATACTTTGATTTCAGTATAAAATGGTCTCACAGATAGATCCTCCTATATACTCCTCATAACTCCCTTTTCTCCTTGTCTTTAGTGCCTCTTCTGAGCCAGGCAGGTGTACACAGACCTCATTCACTCTCACAAAAGAAAGATGCTGTTACTTGCATTTTATAGGTGAGGAAACTGGGAATCAGAGAGGTTAAGTCACTTACTCAAAGCGACACAACTATTAAGTGGAAGAACTGGGGTCTGACCACCTCTTAACTTCCACCCTCCCCTGCCCCCTCCACCCACATGGGGTGAGCTGCTGGGTGGCGTTCTGCCGTGACTTTGTACCTGCAGCAAGGGCCCTGCTCCCCATCCAGGGCACTTGCTCTAGAAACATGACTTGTAGCTTCAGAGGAGGAAGAGTTGCAGGAGCAGGAAGGCTGTGAGGCAGGGCTGTGTGAATAAGGCATGCACTAGGTGGGTGTAGGCGTGCCAGAAAAACCTGATCCTGAAAAAAGTCCTTGTAACCCAGGGTGAGGTGGAGATGAAGGAGAGACTGCAGAGCAAGCGGGGAATTGAGAAGGGGTATGGAGGAAGCTAGAAAGGCCTTGAGTTCATCCCCCGGGCCTCAGGGAGAGGGTACTGTACACATTTTAGCTGGATAGGGAGCCTTAGGCCTAGTTTTATCCCCCAAGAGCAACATCAGTCTCTCACCTGTTTTACTGTGCGCTGGTTACGTGTCCAGCTATGTGAGGCTGGGGCACCACAGATCTGTCCGTGTTATCTGTGGTGTGATCTAACCTCTAATAAGGGGATGCATGGAGAAACAGGCCTTCCCAGTCTGAATTCCTGGAAGGAATAGAGGGTGGACATTTCATCAGTGCGTATTCTTGGCAGACAGAGGCAGCAGGGCCCCTGGGCTTGCCTGGCTGCTCCCGCCCATGAGCGCTCACGTCAGACAGCAGGAAATCCCACAGAAGCTGCAGTCCCAGACATGAGTCGGGGTGGGGCATTTGGGACTTATTCATGGGGCTCAGATACCCTTTGGTTCCCAGAGCTGCTGGGAGAGGACCCCTCTGGCACCCAGCCAGCTCAGGGACTCCAGACAGCTCCTCAAGAGCAGACAGTTTCTGCCAGTGTCCCTTAAAGGGTCACCTCTCCTCCACCCTCATGTCCTGAACATCATCCAGGATGAACCCCAGGAAGCAGATGGATTCATGCAAGGCAGTCTGAGCCCCGAGACTGTCAAAAGCCATCCTCTAATAAGTTCCCAGCCCCATTGCTGTTACTATTAGGTGTTCACCTAATACGCTCTTAACCCTGTGGATTTGCTTGACTCTCTGCCGACACACATTGGGATGTGGTGCAGCAGTTAGGCGAGTCAGAGTCCCTCGCAAATCACGTGGTTTGGGGCAAATTCTCGAGTCAGAGTCCCTCGCAAATCATGTGGTTTGGGGCAAATTCTTTAGTCTCCTTGAGACTAAGTTTCCTAAACAGGGATGATAAAAGTAGCGCAAACTCATAGAGCTGGTGGCTGGCACAGACACATTATTGATGCTAAAAACATAGGAAGCAGCGGGAACTGGGCATTCTCGTGTAGCTCCCTGTGTAACAGCATCGGAGAGCCGCCACACTGATGCTCTCAGCACCACCCCCGCTTTTGGGAACAGCTTTATTGAGATATAATTCTCTTATCATACAATTGACCTATTTAAAGTATACAGCTCAGTGGTTTATATTCACCAAATTGTGCAACCACAGCCTCCATTTTAGGACATTTTATTATCCCAAGAAGCATGTATGCTTTACCCATCACGGTTACCCTTCTTCCCCTCCATTGGTCCTCAGCTCTTGGAAACTTGGAAACCACTAATTTTCTCTCTATCTGTACAGATTTGCCTCTTCTGGACACATTATAAACATGGAATTGTCAATTTTGTGGTCTTTTTGACTGGCTTTCTTCGACTGGGGATGTAACATTTTCAAAGTTCATCCACCGTCTTTGGATGGTTTATAGGGTGAGCTTGATTCATTCCCTGTGCTGAAACCTTCACCAGGCCTTGGCAGGGCTGGCCTCTGGTCCTGAGTGTAGGTTCCTCTGGCACATTTCCTCTCCCTACTCTTTGGAGCATGTGGGTTTTCTCTCCTACTCCACTGTCTTGAAGCTGATCGAGTCTGGATCTTGTAGGGAAATATTGAATGTGCCTGCGGTTTATTCCCACCACTTCCTCTGGCCTGGTCAGCAGCTTGGGGGCAGGGTGGAAACTGGGCAAAGTCTTTACTCCTCTTTCTCCCCGGGGACTCTCTTTCCTGGAGGGGGTGGGGAGAGAGACAACACAACATCTTTATTTGTTTTTAATGCTGACTAACTTCCCAGCCTGCTTCTCAGGTTCTGGTGAAAGTTGCTGTGTTCCTGGTCAGGCTCTGTTCCCTTGAGACACAGGGTCATGGGACTTCTCTTTTGCAGGCAGCTGGTGGGGAAGTCACCCAGTGCTTTGGAGTTCTCTGCGTGTAAAGTCTGACTGCATTTGTTTCTTCTCTTGCTCGAGCTGGTCCAGTGCAAAACTGAGAATCCATGAGGAGGCATTCAGCTGCAAGTAACAAAGTCCCATCTAAAACTGTCTTAAACCAAGAGTTCCCGTCTGGCTCAGCAGTAATGAACCTGACTAGTATCCATGAGGATGCAGGTTCGATCCCTGGCCTCACTCAGTGGCTTAAGGATCCAGCATTGCCGAGAGCAGGTCGAAGATTTGGCTCAGATCCCGTGTCACTGTGGCTGTGGTGTAGGCTGGCAGTTGTAGCTCCGATTCAACCCCTAGCCTGGGAAGGTCCATATGCCACTGGTGCAGAACTAAAAAGAAAAAAAAAAAAACCCGTCTTAAACCATATGGAGATTTACCATCTCACTTGTAAGGCAGTTCAGAAGTAAATAGCAAAACAATTATAATTTTTAAAAAAACTATCCTTCTATTTATGAACTGTAGATTATTTTCAACTTTTTTTTCCCCCAAAATAAATAGTGCTGCCCTAAGCATCCATATATATCTTTGGGAACTTGAGTGACTATTTTGTAGGGTAAATTATCAAAGAGGCCTTGACAGGTAAGAGTATCTGGGGTTTATGTCAGGTGGGTGAGTCCTCACTTAATCCATTTCCTATTTCATTTGTGTCTAAATCCATACAGTGAGAACTGATATTTCCAGCGGCGATCTTTGTGAATCCCAGATGTTTATGGAATTAATTCAAGAACATTGTATTATCTTGCATCCCCTATCTCCCCTCCCAATCTATGGCTGGGCATCAAGCTAAAGTGATGTTTAAAAGCAAAAGGTACAATGGAAAGGGCTTTTTTGTTCCACTGACTAGAGTGTTTGGTATATTCTATACCCTTGAGTACCCGTCTCAGCAGTTTTGTTCTAGAGATTATGTGACTCCCTGTTGGAAAGCAGAGTGAAATGTTAGGCTGTGAGGAAGTAGGAAACCTCATATGCTGCTGGTGGAGGCATAGTCCTACCATGAGCCTGGGAAGGAAGAGAAATGGAATGTCCTGTCACCTGTGGCTGCCACTTGGAATAATAAAAATGCCCAGGAAAGGAGGATGGATAAATAAATATGGTATATTCTTATGGTGGAATTCTCTACAGTTAACATGAATAATGTTTACACATGTCAACCTGGAAGGATCCCCAAAACAATACTGAGTGCAAAAAATCAAGCAATCGAATATTATCTACCACACCATTTATGTAAATATTATTTATCGCAATCCCATACCACTTCTATAAATTCAAAATTATTTGCAAAATAGTAGTATATTATATATGTCTACATACGTTTGTGGAAAAAGTATAAAAGCACAGACCAGAAGGATATACACAAATTTATGACTCTGGCCACCTCTGGATGGGGAGAGAGAAATGGGGCTGAGGGGAACAAAGGGATTTGAACTTTATCCATAATGTCTCTGTTTCTCTTATTTAAAAATGACAAAATTTGGAGTTCCTGTTGTGGCGCAGTAGAAGCGAGTCCAACTAGTATCCATGAGGCTTCACTCCCTGGCCTTGCTAGTGAGTTGGGGATCTTGCGTTGCCGCGAGCTGTGGTATAGGTCCCAATGTGGCTCAGATCTGGCATTGCTGTGGCTGTGGTGTAGGCCAGCAACTGTAGCTCTGATTCGACCCCTGGCCTTGGGAACTTCCATATGCTGCAGCTATGGCTCTAAAAAGCAAAAAAATAAAATAAATAAAAATAATAATGACAGAATTTTAGCATTTATTTATTTTGAGTGGAGCGTAGGAGGATTTGCTGTGTTACGCATATTCTTTTCATCAGCATAGATTTGTTGAATGCGTATGGCATGGTAAGGCATGTAGTTCTAGGTTTGAGGCTGTATTAGGACCCTAAACAGACAAAAATCCCTGTTGCAGGGAGTTCTTTTTCCAGTGAAACATAAAAACAAAGTTCAAAGTAAAAAGTGATGGTATAATTCCCAAATTAAAAAGTAAATGAATAAAAATTAAAAATATAAAAAGAAAGCTCAGGGTCAGGTGCCTTGGTTCATTGGTACAGAAATTGAGTCTCAATCTGAATTGAAAAAGGCAAGAAAGACAGCGACTCTTAGCATAGGTGTGATTCCAGCACGGAATTTGATTGAGTGACTCCTCAAATAGCAGAAATGACAATTAGATGCAAATTAGCTCAGAGCCCATCGCTTATCGGTTCAGTGCCTTGAATGGAGTTTATATTAGGAAGAGCAGAGAGCATTGATGGGGTGTGGTTGTTTCCTTTGGAGTGGAGCCTCACTGCTGCTGTGGTCAACGGGGAAACCCTTTTCCTCCCTTTTCTCTCATTTAGCCTCCACCCTAGCTCAGGCCTTCAGCCCTGGAGCCTAGAAGTTCCTGAACAGGTCTTGCTTAACCTGTGTAGTCCGACTCCTCATTGTCCTGGAAGACCCGTACCAGAGTAACCTTCTCATGGCACTGCTTTGATTGGGTTACTTTCTTGCTCAAAACCCCTCAAAGGCTCCCTTTTGGTTGGCAAATTAAATTAGCCTCTGCAGGGAATTTAGAGCTTCAATAGGGTGGGAGGACTGGGTGGGAGTGGGGGTGGGGAGTGACATCAAGACTCAGCCTTTGCTCAGGTAGAACTTCAGCCTAAGAGAGAGGCCCCCAGGAGTTCCCGCAGTGGTGTGCAATGGGATCGGCAGTGTCTCTGGAGCACTGGAATTCGGGTTCAGTCCCCGGCCCAGCACAGTGGGTTAAGGATCTGGTATTGCCACATCTTTAGGTCGCAAGTTCAAAGCAACTTGCAGCTTGGATCTGATCCCTGGCCCAGGAACTCCATATGCTGCAGGGTGGCCAAAAAGAAAAAAAAAAAGAGAGAGACCCCCACATGGATAGTGATGGAGGATGGAATGAATGCTCCAGGGAGATACAGAAGAAGATGGGCATGTGAATTCATGTACATGTGTGCATGTGTGTGTACACGTGTGCATGTGTGTGTACACGTGTGTGTATGTCTGATGGACTGTTTACTCTGTGCCCGGCACTGTTGAGTGCTTTCTGAGTGTTATCTCACTTTCTCCTCATGACAACCCTGTGAGGTAGGTGTGTTAACTCACCCCCATTTTAACCTAAGGGGAAAGAGACTTCCCCTGGGTGGCAGAGCCAGTGATTGGTGGACAGGGAATCAGAGCCAGCAGCTTGTGCTATTAGTCCTTAGGTTACTAAAGGAGGAAGGAGGGAAGGACAGGTCATCCTGGGGAGGCAATGGTAGAGCAGCAGGCAGATGATAGGGAACCAGGAGGAGACCGAGGTGGGAACTTGGGGTGTGAAGAGAGGCTGGGGTCTGGGGCTGGAACATTATGCTTGGAGTTCAGATGTCTTTGCAAGCGTGAGGAACCCCTGGAGGTCTTGCTTGATATGATCCAGTATGGGTTTCAAGATGTAACCATACATGTGGTGTAAAGGACTGGTTGGACTCCAGAGACCAGAAGAACCTGGAAGACCAGTTGGAAGGGGATGGCAGTGTATACAGCCTCGTCTGATGTGTGGGTCAGGCTTTCAAGCCAACGAGGAGGGTCAGAATTACCTTTGAACATCTCTTAAATTGCCCATCAATCCAATTCAGCACTGAGAGCACTTTGTATGCAATTCTGTGCAGTGGCAGAACCACTGAACTAGAGTAAAAGAAACAGGCAAATCAGTAGCCCCCATTGGGCATCTGGACCAGTCCACTGGTAACATAAGGTGTGTGTGTGTGTGTGTGTGCGCGCACATGCGCGTGTGTGCGCATCTGCAGCCCACTTGCAAGGCTGACTCCATTGTGCTTAAAGATTAAGCCTCTATAACCTGCAGCCTCATTAGGGGATTTGGAGCCAAGACGACGGACCCAGAGAGTGAAGGTGGCACCTGAGGGAATTGATTCCAACTGCAAGTGGAATTTGGCTTCATGGCTTTTCTCTGTCCTGGTTTTCCCCACTTATTATTCCTCTTATCTCCTGGACTAACCCCTTTCCACTTCCTAAACAAAGGTGTTTCCCTAAAATCTGTCCAGCAAGTAATCCTTGTGCTTCCATCTTCTCTCAGTGTGCTTTGGTTCTGAACCTCCCCATTTAATCTATGCCTGCTGAGCAGATCTGTGTCCCCAGCAGGGCCTTCTCACTGAGAGCAGTTTGTCCTCCGCCACCTAGCTTGCCCTACTCCCTGACTGCCCAGCCTTGAAATTGATGGCACCACCATTTTTCTAGGCCCCAGAGTCAAAATCTGGGAGTGACTTTTGACTTCTCCTCCCCTGACACTGATTTGGATTCTGTGTTCTGCTGATGAGTGGTTCCCAGGTCCGCCTAGGTAGCTGGTGAAGAATTTCTTCCTTCCAGATCACCCGCTCCAAGCCCGGAGGCTGATTAAGTGTTCAGGTAGCCTGGCACAAGAGTGGGCCCCAACGTTCATGTCATTTTAAAGACTCCTCAGGAGCTTCTGATGAAAAACCAAGTGCTGGAACCACTGCCCAGGCTCTGCTTCTGCCTTGTCTCATAGGGCTGTTAGCCTTGCCTTTCCCTTTTTGGACTTCTCTCTCCATCACTCTAATTATGGGCCATGTGGCAGCTAAGATAGGCTTCTGTAGGTCACTGCAGCCAGCCTAGACTGATAAGGTCACTTTGCAGTCACCCAGCATCTCTTTGCATCTTTACCCCCAAGCCATTTTCATTGCCTGGCACTTGCCCTCACCTGCTAGAATCCTTTAAAGTTCATCTCAGATGCGTCTTTAAAGGGTCTTCCAGATCCCTCACCTGAGCCAGAGAAGCTTCCTCCACTCCTAGCTTGTAATGATTAATGGTTTACATATATCTTTCCTCTGTGGGATTAATTGAACAAGCATATGTGAAGCCTTGACCCTGACACTTAGGATGAGGAGAGACAGCCAGGGCCCTGTTCTTAAGCTTCAGGCTACTTACCAGATGCCAAGCTCCTTAGGACAAGGGCTCTGGTGGACCTTGAGCGTGCACTCCATCAATATTTGCTGATCCTACCCTGTATCGTGCCTTTCCTGCCCCAGAGTATGTCACATGCTGGTTTTTCTGCCCTCGGGTGTAGCAAGTTAAGTTAATCATATTTGTCAGTTCATTGCACGTTATCACATTGCAAAGCCCTCCTCCAGCTTCATTTTAATTTTTACTTCGTCCTTAATCTTCACACCTATCCCTTCCCGTCTTATGCACCCACTCTAACCTGTTTGACACAAACCCATGTGACCTCAGAAAATAGGTAAGCTGTTAGTGCGTGTGGTTTGTAATCTATATAAATGGTATTGTGCTATAGATTTTGTCTGGTGATTTCTCTTTTTGCTCAGTACTATATTTATAAGATCTATGTACATTGTCACATGCATCCACTTTATTGCTTCTGACTGCTCCATGGTGTTCCGCACAACCACCACATTTTGCTAATTTTCTCCCCCCCCCCCTTAATGGATACTGAGCTTGCCTCCAACACTTTCTACTGCAAACATTGTTGCAGAAAACATCCCAGTACAAGGCAGCCCTTAGAAACTGCAGAGATGTCCCCAGCATGTACACATAGGAGTGGGTTGCTAGGGCACAAGGCATAAACAGAGTTTTAGTAAATGCTGCCATATTGCTTTTCTGAACAGCTGTCCAGTTTACGTGCCTACCAGCAGTGAACTAGTGTTCTCATCTCCCTACATCCTCACCAGCACTTGGTACTATCCGCAAGAGTAGGTCATTCTCCTCACTCCTCTCCAGAGAGCCTTCCAGGCTGTTGCACCTCTCCCTGTGGACCAATTCAACCAAGATTGGAAGACGTAATGAATTTTAATGTCTGCATATCATTCCTTCCTGGCTTGTCCCCCTTGCCTGTAATGAAAGTTCTTTTTATAATTCCCTACCCAGTTCTCACTAATGGGACCAGAAATCTAAAACCTTTCTCCATTATCTTAAGAACTCAGCCAGCTTTTCAAAACTAAACCCCCTTTGTTTTTCGACTTAATCTGAAATAAGCCCCTCTTATCTTGTATCTTGGAGGTGCTTTGCTCAGTGCCTCCAAGCCTCACTGGCCATTCTTGTGGAAGTCCCAGAAATAGCCCCTGAAAGGTACCGCTTTGCCTGTGTGTGCCCAAGGTGGGGGGGGGGCTTCAGACCCTCCCCAGATGCTACTCTCGCAACAGAAGCCAGGTTTGGGGTTTAGGTCTGTTTAAATGTGGCCTGCAGCCTTGTTTGCAAACGGAAATGAGTTGGGCTTATTTGCTGGGGATAATTGCAGGGAAAAGACTCCTACCTAATACTAGCCAACTTTTGGCCTGACCCTTTCAATTGATAATCGTAACTGTTCTACAACATGTTATGTTGCTGGGGTGGACTATTGCTGAAGTCTTAAACCTTACCGGGTTCCAGCAAAGCACAAACGTGGCCTTAGGTCCTATGTCAGATACATGTTCGTTGCCTGATTTCTCCAAGTACACTGTCAGCTCCGGGAGGGTGGTGACTAGGGTCTTCTTTATCCTCCTCCACGGAGCCCACCCCCTGCTGCCCCTCCCCCTGCCCTGCTCCCAGAGCTTTGCACTTAGCAGGTGCTCAGTAAATACTTGTTGGGTGGTTGACACAGGATTACGTGTTAATCCATCGTTTTCAAAGTCGAGAACCAGACCTGTTTAAAAAAAATAAACACTCCTTCCTTTAAAAAGTGGCATTACCTTCTTACCCTCACACATATTCATTTTAGTCTCATTTGTTGCTCTTTGGGGGTAGGGAGGTCTTGGGGGAGTGACTCTGAGAGCCTCTTAATCTTAAAAGAGATCTAATAGATTATACTCTTGAGAGAAGATTGGATACCTGCATGTGTCCCAGAAGTGAGTTGGGAGCACAGCATTCTAGATGGTTTCTCTGCTCACCCCCCCACCCCCTCCCCAGCCTGCAGGGCTTGCCTCCCATAGCAGTCCGTGTGTGGTATCCTACAGATCGCCATTAAATAAACAGTTCCTTGAAAACACAACGTAAAAAAAAAAAAAGTGCTGTCTGTGTATTGCATCAGGAGAGCTAAATATTATGGAAAAGGCCAAATATTTCCACTGTGTTAAGAAAATAAGAACCCGGCAGCATAGACCGTCCCACTCAGTGGGCAAAGATGTGGTGGAGACTTCAAAAGGGGGAAGAACTGTCAGGACAGCATGAGCGGCAACAAGTGACTGCCCTGTTGAGGAAAGAAAGTGTGTGTCTGTGTGTATGTCCCATATGTGGTGGCAGAAGTTGCGACAGTGCCTTTCACCTGGGAAATAAATTAAGACATGGACCAGTGTCTGAATGCTGGCTCACCCAAGCAGTGGTCCAGCTGCGACTCGGCCTGGGGGTGAGCGGAGGAGGAGGGGAGGAAGTGCAGAACAGAAACAGGCTTTGTTCTCACCAGACCAGAAAGGCAGATTCACAGGAAGAGAGTCCTCATCCTGGGTCTGAAATGAAGATGGACACTTGGAGGTAGGGCTGATGGCTCTCGCAGAGGCCCCGCCCTTGGGCTCGGAGCCAGGGAGGGCCCCCCTCACCACCCTCAACCCTGCAGTGGAATATCAGCGTGATGAGGTTCCCTCTGGCTCCTCCAGCCCATGTCCCTCCACCAGGTTGAGCTTGTGAAGCTGGGGGAGCACTATCATCAGGCCAGGAAGCTTGACTTTCCTTGGAAAGAGACCAGGAAGCATCTTGTTTTCATTAAAAAGTTAGGCCGGGTTATCTCAGGGCCGCCCCCAGGGAGGGCGATGCTTCAAAGCTGACCGGGTTCCAAGCTGCTGGCCTGCCTGCTTTAATGAGCGGGGGGAAGCTCGTTTGAGGAGCGACAGTAAAAACCGCTCACCGGGACCTGCAACGTGAGAATGTTGTTCTTAAACCTGAGAACGTCGTCCGTGAGTCATCGGGAAGAACTCCCAGGTGTGGAGAATGGACTCTTGTTCCTCCGGCTGGTTGGGGACCTGGCACTCTCACTAGCTTCCTGGCTTTCTCTCCCAAGCACCAGCCTCCCCTCCCGGCCAGGTATGGCTACCTTGATGGTGATGCATCCGCCCAGCCCTCCCTTGCTCAAAATGGAAAACGGAGAACCCCAGCATCTTGTTCCAGAGACATCCCTCCCTCCCTCCGCAGAGATATGGCGGTGCCCTGTGCCACCGTGCTGGGTCCTGCCCGGCTGATGAGCACTGTCTCCAGCACTTGTTGAAGTCTCTGCCAGGGACTGTGTAAAACTCAGGATGCACAGGCCTTTCTGTGAGCCTCACACCAGCCCTGGTCAAAAGGCGGGACTATCCCATCCACTCTTGTTACCCCCATTTTACAGATGAGGAAACAGAGGCTCCAGAAGGCCTAGGACTGTTTGCCCATAGTCACACAGATAAGGCTGACGCCTAGGCCCACCCATGCTCTTCATCATTGCCCCCTCTCTCTGAGGACTGTGTAGAGATGGCCAGGGCACAGCCTTGCCTTCGCAACCCTCACAGTTTAGGTATAGAGAGAATACATCCTCGTGTGGAAAGATAATTAGGGACTAAAAACCCCAGAGGAGTTCTAGGGAGGGGCTGGAAGGAGACACAGTGTGCCTTGCATCCATGACCTCTTTTAATTTTCACAGCACCACTCTGGGGTTCACTTGACAAACACAGGACCAAGGCTCAGAGAAGTATTGTCACTTAGCCAGCACCGCACAGCTCATGGGTGGTGGATCGGAACTCAAACTCACATATCTAATATTTCATAATAACTATAGCATGTGGTTTTGTTTTGCAGGGGAGGGGTGTGTTGGTTGGGTTTTTTTGACCATGCCCACAGCATGTGGAAGTTCCCGGTCCAGGGATCAAACTCACACCACAGCTGGCCCCAGCTGCTTCAGTGACAATACTGGACCCTTAACCCGCTTCTCCACAAGAGAACTCCTATAATAACTACAAAGGAGCATATTTAAAAATTGTGCCTCATTGTACTCTTGCAACTTAGGTAATATTATACAGCAACTACTTTAATTAAAAAAAAAAAAAAACCTTCACAAGTCTAACGACAAAGCACATTCTCTTTGCCTGATGCTGTGGAGAAACTCCATTTTAGCAGAGTTGTCAGGGCCTGGGAGGGGAGAGGAGAGGTGAGCAGAGAGGAAGGAGGGAGTACGCATGCCAGGCTGGGGGAGCAGAGAAGGCAGCCCCCGGGAACAGCAGGAGTGCCACCAGCCCCTTCCAAGAGTGAGCTGGTGGCCCCTCTTCTTCACCACCCCAAGTCCGTGGCCTTCGTGTTACAGCTAATGGCATGTAGGGCTGCTGAGGGCCAAGTTTCCTTGGTTCTGGGGAGGCCATGTCCCCCTCCCCTCCCTCCTCCACCCCGAGCTCCCAGGGTAATCCATTAGACGTGGTCATCCTCAATGGGAGTAGACCTGTCAGGATGACAGATGAGCCGTGGCACCTCCTTGCTCGGAAGGAACTGGATTCATCCCTTGATCGCTTCCATGCTCTCTGCACCTCTCTACCTCCCGCCCAACCTGAAACACACCTTTCCTTGGCCCCAGCCCCCTCCAGGCAGCATCTCCTCGTTACCCAGTGCTGGCCACGCAGAACCCTTGCACTGGTTCAGCCAGGCTGGCCTTAAGAAAAGCATGCCTTTGTCTGTTTTCTCATTGGATCTTTCATTCATCCAACAAGCATTTATTAAATGCCTGCTGTGTGCCAGGTACCATGTCAGGTGCTGCAGATTCCTGGGTGAATCAAAACAGTTGCATGTCAGGAGAGGAGGGAGCTGGCAGACTGGCTGGGATGGCTGACGTCACCCAGAGTTTCACGAGTGCGGCCATGGACTGAGATCAGGAAAGGACCAGGATGCCCTGAAGCATGAGCGTGAGGCAGCTCTGCAAATTTGGAAGGAAGGGGAGGGTTGTTCTGAGCGGAGGGAACATTTGGCAAAGGCTCAGTGGTGGGAGGAGGGAGGTGTTTCAGGATCCTCACGACAGCCCTGTGAAGGCAGTTCCCTATTATCATTGTGATGCTCATTTTATAGGTAGTTTGGTGAGGCCCAGGAATGCCATTTTCTCCTGAATTTAGGGCTGGGCCTGGGTTGCTGCCAGGTTATAAAGTGTGCCTGGGGCCGCGGGAGGAATTGGGCTCACTGAGAGGAAAATCCTCGCATCGGGAGCCAGTTCCACTAAAATGCTGGGCTCCTCTCTCTTGCGCAAGGCTGGCTATGTGCCCAGTGGGTCTGAAGCTCTCTGATCACAGGAAGGAGCTGGGGAGTACACTGAGGGCCGGGGATGAGGGGTTTTGGGCTCAGTCCAGAGAAGGGACATAATCAAGTGGAGCCTTCTTTAAGGAAGGGAAGAGGAGAAATTATTTAGAGTCCAACAGACCTGGCCATGCACCCAGGTTTCTATCTATGTGACCTCAGACGAGTCAGGTGACCTCAGAGCCCAGGTGACCTTGCTTGCAAAATGGGAGTGATGATGCCACTGACAGGTGTTCATGCCTGAAATGATCAGCCAGGAGTCCAGCACGTGGTGAGCCCTGAGTGTGTGTGGGTGTCTTTGTTGTTGTTGTTGTTGTTGTTGTTGTCTTTTTAGGGCTGGCATATGGAAGTTCCCAGGCTAGGGGTCGAATCAGAGCTGCAGCTGCTGGCCTGCACCATAGGCACAGCAACGCCAGATCTGAGCCACATCTGCGACTTACACCACAGCTCACAGCAATGCCAGATCCTTAACCCACTGAGCGAGGCCAGGGATCAAAACCGCATCTGCACAGATACTAGTTGGATTAGTTTCAGCTGTGCCACAACGGGAACTCCCATGCAAGAGTTTTTATTAGCTCCAGTTCATGAAAGGCTGGGGGTGAAAAACAGGTCAATTGGCGACATTTAATTTACAAGAGGATTTCTTGTTTTATAAACAAACTTGCTGTCAAGTCTTTTGTGCAGGGACTTTCTCATATGGTTTGAAAAATAAAAGAATTTGTTATATACAACTGTGATTTATCTGGGCACCCCCCCCCACCCCAGCCCCTGTAAGCTTCATACAGAACTGAGCTAACTGTGTTGGTGTTAATAAGGAGAGTCTCTAGAGGTGTGCCACAGGGCTCTGTTCTGTCTCTGACCAAAAATGTTTGTCAGTGACTTGGATGGGATTTTGATGTCACCCTCAGGCAAGACAGGAAGATTCAGAGAAGAAGGAGAAAGAGTGTGTCAGACCACAGGCCAGCTTCCAAAAAGGCCTTGAAGAAGATTGGAATCAAAAAGTAAAGTGTTTTTATTCGAGAAACTGGTGGCCCAGAGTTCTTGTCATGGCACAGTGGAAACGAATCCGACTAGTAACCATGAGGATACAGGTTCAATCCCTGGCCTCGCTCAGCGGGTTAAGGATCCGGTGTTGCCATGAGCTGAGGTGTAGGTCGCAGATGCGGCTCAGGTGCTGCGTTGCTGTGGCTGTGACATAGGATAGCAGCTGAAGTTCCGATTTGACCCCTAGCCTGAGAACCTCCATATGCCATGGGTACAGCCCTAAAAAGCAAAAACAGAACAAAACAAAACAGAAACTGGTGGCCCAGGTGCTGGCAGCAGGAGGAAGTCTGATTTCCTTGGAGGCAGGAGTGTGATGTGTCAAGGTTTGGGCTGCCTGGGAGGTCAGCTGAAGTCGCAAGCAGTATGAGTGACTCTGAATCCTGGCTGTGCGTTCACAGAATGCAAGGTTCTCAGGCTGTACTCAGAAGATCATTATTCAGAAAGTTTAGAGGAAAGTACGGAGTTCCCTTTGTGGCTCAGTGGTAACAAACC
This sequence comes from Sus scrofa, assembly GCF_054392235.1. NCBI lineage: Eukaryota > Metazoa > Chordata > Mammalia > Artiodactyla > Suidae > Sus > Sus scrofa. The sequence goes on along the minus strand of NC_139396.1, from coordinate 137,424,252 downwards.
CAGCTAGTGTCCATGAGGATGCAGGTCCTATCCCTGGCCTCGCTCAGTAGGTTCAGGTTCTGGCATTGCTGTGAGCTGTGACATAGGTTGCAGAGCTGGTGTGGCTGTGGCTGTGCCATAGGCCTGCAGGTCCAGCTCCAATTCAACCCCTAGCCTGGGAACCTCCATGTGCCACAGGCGTGGCCCTAAAAAGCAAAAAAAGAGAAAGTTTAGAGAGAAGAAGGTGGCGAGAATCTGCTTCCATCCTGCCGTCTCAGTCTGCCTGCACCTGGGAGGGTGGCTCTGGCTCTGGCGTGTGCTGTGTGAGGACCAGGTGTGAGGTAGACAGCCTGGTGGTGGAAGAGAGAAGACTGGTGAGACTTCTGTGTGGGGGAGCAGGTTAAGGATCTGGCGTTGTCATGGCATCGGCTGGAGTCTCTGCTGTGGTGCAGGTTTGATATCTGGCTCGGGAACTTCCACATGCCAGGGGTGCGGCAAAAAAAAAAAAAAAGACCTGGTCATGGAGGAAGTGGGGTTGGCCTGGAGCAGAGGAGCCCCTGGGAGAGGTTGTGTGACATGCCCTTCTTCAGGAGAGGAGTTGGATCTGTTTCTTGGGGCCCCACTGGCAGAACTCCTGGGCAGGTAGCAAGGAGGAGATGCAAATCAGTATAAGGAAGACAGTTCTGAGGGTCACATGACCTGAGATTGCACGGACTGCCTTACCTGTGACCTCCCCATTGCCACTGGACATGTGTAAGAATAGGGCAGGGGAAATTGACAGAACAGTGTAAATCAATTATAATAGAAACAATAACAACTTAAAAAATAAAAACAAGATAAAACCATAAAACAAAACAGAACAAAAAAGGGCAGAGAGCAGGGACCTTTCACTAACTGGCCAACACAGGCCCTTTCAGGTGTGGTTGAATCTCAGGGGACATGAATTTTGTTCCCTGGGTTCATTTGCTGAGACTCCCATTTGTGTCCGTGAAGGCGATGTTGTCAAGAGCCTCAGGGCCTGGGGGTGGGGACAGGGTGAGTGGTTGTTCCCCACACTAGCAGCCTGTTCTCAGCCTTGCTGAATGGTTTGCCTGATACCAGAATCTGCTCTAGAACCTGAGCATCACTGGACCCGAGGTCCCAGAGCCCAGGGTGATCAAGCTAGACACTAACCCCAGCCTCCAACTCCAAGTCCCCTTCCCCTGGCACTGGACCCAGTGGGCACTTGACCCAGCCTGTGTGCTGGAAGCCTCCCCAGCCACAGAAAAGCCCAGGGGGTAGAGAATGTTAGAAGCTGGAGGGGAGACCCTAGCTGTTGTATCCCAACTTGGCACTTTTTCTCATCTTCCCATTCTAAAGACAAGGAAACTGAGGCCCCCAAAGGTGATAGGGCCAAAGCCATTGACAGAACCAGATCCACCTGTGCCCACCCTCTCTGCCCTCAGGACCCACTGGACACTCCTCGATTTCTGCAGGGTTCCAAGAAGGGGAAGGGTGTCTGGTCCTTGAGGGTCAGTGGGAGAGTGCCATACTGGACACATTCCACAAGGCTTCAGGTTTTCCAGATAGCCCGGCGGGCCACCTTGGGGCCAGGGAGTGGCCACCAGCTGGCAGGGGACGGCATGGGGGAGTAGTCCCAGGTGGAAGGGGGCAGGGGGCACTGAGGTCTTTTTTCATCAGTAGGGAGGAAGGCCTTGACAAGCCGACTGGCCTGACTGGCCTGACTTGACTGTCCCAGCCGAGACTTGACCCCTGCCCGCTCATCTGTCTTCCCTCTGCTCAGCCACTTCCTCAGGCTCTTCCCCGCCTCCCATTCCCAAGCTCACTTGACTTTTCCGGAGTCTGTGAGATGTAGGGTGAGACCTGAGGCTGTTACAAGGTGGTAAGGAACACGGGTTGGAATCCAAGCCTGGCACATCTTGACTCTGTGACCTTGAGCAAGTCACTTACCCTCTTGGAACCCTAGCATCTTCTTCTGTAAGATTGGGATACTACTTGTGGCCATCCCAGGATTGTATATGGTATGTGTGGCTGCCTCCAGCATAGAGTCTGCTTGGAACTTGCTAGGGTGGCTCCCGTCCCTTCCTCAGGTGCCATGAAAGTTGCAGTGCTCTGTGACTTGGCTGACCAGGTCCAGGCTTCCAGTCCTGGAAGGCACGTGGTTAAAGCTAAACCGATAGGAGTTCCTGTCATGGCTCAGTGGAAACGAATCTGACTAGTATCCATGAGGATGCAGATTCGATCCCTGGCCTCACTCAGTGGGTTAAGGATCTGGTGTTGTCGTGAGCTGTGGTGTAGGTCAGACTCGGCTCAGATCCCACGTGGCTGTGGCTGGGATGTAGACCAGTGGCTACAGTTCTGATTTGACCCCTAGCCTGGGAACCTCCATGTGCCACGGGTGTGGCCCTAAAAAGACAAAAAAAAAAAAAAAAAGCTAAATCAATAAGGGCAGGGTAAGAATGACACCTTCTTAGACAAAGCCCAGTACTGCCTTAAGGAGTGTTTATGCAGAAGAATTGATTTTCCCATGCATTTCTCTTACTTCTTCCTTGGCATAACTTCCCTATGGGCAAAACTAGAAGACCTTGCTTTGGAAAGTTGCAAAGTATTTAATTCTGAGCCTGTCTCAGAACAACTTGATGGATATTGCCTAAAACATCCTTGAACATAAAACTTGACACACTTTTGTGAGTTTATCCCCAGGATAAATTTCTAACAGGGGAATTGGTGGGTCAAAGAGTTTGCATTTCTCATTTTGATATATACTGGCAAATGGCTCTGTTAAAAGAATTCACATCTCTCCTACAGCATATGAGACGTGTCTGTTTCCTCATACCTTCATCAGCCCTGGGACCTAGCAAATGTGAATGTTTTGCCAGTCAGCTTAAAAAGAAAAGAGTTCTGATTTCTTTTTCAATTACCCATGAGATTGAGTATCTTTCCAAGGATGGGTTGGTCATTTGTATTTCTTTTTTAGTGACTGCCTATTTACATTCTTGTCCCATTAAACTCTCTTCTGTTGGGTGGTACAACTCATTAATTTGGATCTAGAGGGTTGTTTCCAAGTTGGGGGGGGGGTGTGGATCTCCAGGGGGACTTGGAGTTTAGATCAGTTTCCTCTGGGGCCATGAGGTGGAAGTGAGCCTCTTTGCTGTCCCCATCCAAGGGGCTGCCCTGGGCTTGCTCTGAGCTTCCTGAGGTTCTTGTTGTTAACAGGCATGAAAGTGCTGCCCCTATCTCCATCCTAATGCCAGGCAGTGCCTCAGCACTGAGCTTGTGATTGGACAACTGGATGGGGGGCTTGGTGTTGGATGCACTCCTTCTAGGATTAGCGGGTTGGAGGGTCATGGCGGAATGCCAAGGAAGAACCTTTGTGTGTATACAGCTGTGTGGGGATGGGCCCTTGGTCTGCCAGGGGTTATATCTGCTTAGGAAGCTTCCCATTAGAGAGTGCATCCCAAATAACAAGTTTACAAAAGTTGCTTTTATGGACAGTATGTAAAACACTCAGAGGAGTTGGTGCAGCAGAAGTGAATCTGACTAGGAACCATGAGGTTGCAGGTTCGATCCCTGGCCTCGCTCAGTGGGTTAAGGATCCGGCATTGTCGAGAGCTGTGGTGTAGGTCACAGACGTGGCTCGGATCCTGCACTGCTGTGGCTGTGGTGTAGGCCAGCAGCTGTAGCTCTGATCAGACCCCTAACCTGGGAACCTCCATATGCCTCAGGTGTGACCCTAAAAAAGCAAAACAAACACTCAGAAAAGTTCAGTGGTATATGTCCCAGGGTACTTAGGTATCAAAATAAATAAGATGAAGTCAATAATAAAATAACAGATTTGCTACTTACATTTGAAGCCAGCTGACAGAGATTGTGCAAGTGGGACTGAGCTTCCACGGGCAATGCCATGGGAGGAAGCCAGGGAATAAACCAGCTACCATTTGGTGGGTGTTTGCTGCTGGCCAAGCATGTGCTCAGCACTTTGTATGCATTTTAATAATCCCCCAGACTGTCTAAGGCATGTCTTCTTATTACCCTCAGTTTATAGGCGAGGAAATGGAAGCTCAGAGAATTGAGATAATTTGTCCACCAAAATTTCTTACACCACATAAGAGGCAAAGCTAGGATTTAGTACCAGAAGCTGTTGGACACCACCCATTGGTCTTGCCTGTCTTTTCTCCCCTGCCCTGCCTCCTTGGTTAAAGCTGGCAGGAGATTCAGTGTAGAGGGTGAAAGATGATGGGCCCAAGCGTCTGGCCAAGCTTCTCGGTTCCCCAGCCCCCTCTGCAGCCAGGCTGGCATCTCAGAAGACAGGGCTGGGAGGGGCGGGCCCTTATTTGGGGCTTTACTGTGCGGCCTGGGAGGGCTGGAATCTATAGTTCACGCCTTTCCCTGCATGGGCTTGGGCGTGAGCGAGGGTGTGGGGAGGGGGCCTGCTCCCTGCGGGTGGGCTCCGGCCAAGTGAAACAGCCTGAGGTCAGAGGGAGGGGGCCGCCCTCCTGGAGGGGGTGCCTGGATGACGTGACTTTGGGGGGCGCCGGGGGAGGAGGCCCACTGTGTGTTTCTTGTCTCACCTCCACACCTCGGCCAGATGGGGAATCGGTGTGGGAATCCAAGCCAGATGCAGCCTCTGGCACGCTTCCCTGGCCGCTGTGCGTGGCTCTTCTCCAGCTGGCTTGGCAGGTCCCTTGGCCTCCTCCCTGAGGGGACCCGAGAGCAAATGACGTCCTGGAGTTGGCTGTGGCCGAGCAGGGTCTCCTCTGGCCACGCAGCAGGCAGAGAGAGGCAGGAAGAAGTGGGTCGGGGGCTAAGGAGATGTGACCTGGTACCCCCTTCCCTCATCCCAAATGGCTCTGTCTTCTGAGCCAAGTTTGGGGGAGGGAGGGAGGTTTATAAGCTTTGCTTTCAGATCTGGAGCCTGGGAGCTAAGTGAGCATAAAACAAGCCTCTGACTTCGAGTGCTCCGTTCCTCTCCTAGTGTAGAGCTGCTTATGCTTCTCTGCATGGATCATATCTAGGTGTCAGTCATGCTTTGCACCACCCTCCAATGAGCAGCTCTGCACCACCCACCATGCACGGCCAGGATCTGGGGTTCCCCCCAGCCCCAACTTTGAGCTCTGTCCTGGTTGTTCCATGGCATCCTGACTGTGGTCCCTCTGGGATCCCGAAGCTTTGGAGGCACAACTTCTCAGTCTCCACGTGTCCCTTCCCAGACCCCATTTCTCTGCTCTGGTTCTCATCACCGGACCTGGCCTCACCTTCTGCCTGCTCCAGGCTCACCATTGCAGGTTTCCCACCAGAAAAGCACTTCAGAGTGACTTCTGCTCCTCTGCCTTCTTCCCCTCCCACTCTCTCCCACCCCCATCTTTCCCTCTAGCCTCAGAGCCAGGGACTCTTCGCTCACCTCCTGCCACTCACTGCCTTGGGCTTCAGGCCACAGGCACCTCGACAGCTCCCCGGTCTCTACCCAGCTTGGGCTGGGTATACCACCCCTCCCAGCCTTTGACTTTGCCCTTTCTTCTGCTTAAGACACCCTCCCACCTCGACCACCCTTGCCCTCACCTCTTTGCCCAGCTGACCTTCCTCAGCTTCCACCCTTCACCCCACCTCCAGCATCACCTCTTCCAGGAAGCCGTCTCTGCGTGGTGCCTCTCCTCTACGTTCCCCCAGGATCTAGCCTCCACAGCCATTCATGCCACTCTTTCCCACCAGTCTGGGAGTTCTCCAGGGTCAGGATGATATTTTATTTGACTTTGAGTTGCCAGTGTCTAGCATGGAACTCAGCATATAGTAAGCCCTCAATACTTCTTGACAGACCTGAACTGAATTTTATCAGACAAAAACATCACGTTTCTATTGAGGATGGACCATGTGCCCAATATCCTTAGATATTATAGGGGAAACAAGGGAAGCCAGGATAAAACACTTGCTTTTGTGGAGTTTGTGGCCCTTGAGGCCACATATGAAATCGACAGTCTGGGTCTCTGGAGCTGAAGCTGGTGCTGTAGCTGTGGGTGCCCTTAAGAGCTTTGGAAAAGAGGGGAAAGACGGTGGGCAGAGAGGCTCTGAGACCCGGAGGAGGGCAAGGGCTGGGTGGGACGAGATGAAAGGAGGCTGGACCAAGCTCCGAGGTGAGGACCGTGAACAGATGGAGACACCTGTTTCTAGAGAGGGAGCAGATTCACCTCATTCTGCAATTACTCTCTGTGGGTGCATCCAGTGTAGGAGCAGGTTTAGTGGATTTTAAGTGCAGTTTCCTTATCCTGGAAGCCAAACGGGAGCTGATGGTGTTCCCAATTTTGCTTGTTGATTGGGAAAGTTTTACTGCACGCCAGGCTCTGCTGGGGCCAGTGAACCCTTCAGGCAAAGAGAGCAGGATGTTTCCTGCTTTGGTTCTTTCTAGTCATCACTGGAAGAGGACCCGTCTCTTCTTGCTGAGCCTGGGAAACCAGGTGCTTATGAAACCAGGTACACCTTAATCAGCCAGGTATACACACTATGTGTCAGTGTTGGTGATCTGCACATAGGGGTCACAGAGGCCCAGGGTTAGTTTCCTCCAAGACTAATGGGCATGACATGACCCCTATCTACACAAGCTTGCCATGTACCGGATGAGGGGGCAGAGGGAGCACCAGGGCTGAGGCAATCTGAGGAGGCTTCTAGGAGGTGGTGGGTCTTGATTGGATCTTGGAGAAATTAGACAGGCTGAGGGGATGGAGAGATGGCACCTTTTCTGGCAAGAACTCCTTAGCTGAAAGTTTCCTTCTAATATTTTAAGAACTGCTGTATTGAGATATATTCACATACCATACAATGCACTGGGCAATCCTTACGACAGCCAATTTTATTTTTATTTATTTATTTATTTGGTCTTTTTAGGGCCACATCCATGGCACATGGAGGTTCCCAGGCTAGGGATCGAATCAGAGCTGCAGCTGCAGGCCTATACCACAGCCATAACAACGCAGGATCTGAGCTGTGTCTGTGACCTGAACCTCAGCTGCTGGCAATGCTGGATCCTTAACCCACTGAGTGAGGCCAGGGATCGGACCTGCAACCTCATAGATGCTAGTCAGATTTGGTTCTGCCGAGCCACAACAGGAACTCACTACAGCCAATCTTAGAACATTTTTATCATCCCCCAGAGTAACCCTGTTAGCAGTCACTCCCCATTTCCCCCTCTGTCACCACCCCTAGCCCTAGGCAACCACTAATCTATTTCTGTCTCTATAAATTTGCCTATTCTGGCAATTTCGCAAAAATGGAATCATACAATATATGGCCTTTGGTGTCTGGCTTCTTCGCATAATGTTTCATGTTTCATCCACGTTGTGGAGCATATCAGTACTTCACTCCTTTTATCACCAAATAATATTCCGCTGTATGTCTGTAATACCTCATTTTATTTATCCATTCGTTAGTTGCTGGCCATTTGAGTTGTTTTCACGTTTGAGTTGGGTTATTATGTAATATGTGTCATGTCTTGTAATATAGTGCTGCTATGAACATTCATAGGCGAGTTTTTGCATGGACATGAACTTTCATCTCTCTTGGGTAGATACCTTGGAGTACTGTTGCTGGGTCTCATGGTTAATTCTCTGTTTGAACATTGGAGGAACTGCGAGACTGTTTTCCAAAGCAGCTACACTAATAATTTACATTCCCACCAGCAATGTCTGGAAGTTTCAGTTTCTCTACATCCTTGCCAATACTTATTATTATCTGTCTGTTTGATTATAGCCATCCTAGTGTATGTGCAATGGTACTTCATTAGAGTTTTGATTTGCATTTCCCTGAGAGCTAATGATGTTGAACATCTCTTCTTATGCTTATGGGCCATTTGTATCTCTTCTTTGGAGAAATGTCTGTTCAGATCCTTTGCCCATTTTTAAGTTGGATCATTTATATTTTTGTTGTTGAGTTGAAAGTGTTCTTTTTATATTTTAGATACACGTCCCTTATCAGATACACGATTTGCAAATCTTTTCTACGGTAGATTGTCTTTTCACTTTCGTGCTGGTATCCTTTGAAGCACAAGTTTTTAATCTTGATGAAGTCAAATTTATCTGTTTCCTTTTTTTTTTTTTTCTTATTTTTTTAGGGCCACACCCATGGCATATGGAGGTTTCCAGGCTAGGGGTCGAATTGGAACTACAACTGCTGGCCTACACCACAGCCACAGCAATGCCAGATCTGAGCCGCATCTGCAACCTACACCACAGCTCACTGAGCGAGGCCAGGGATTGAACCCCAAACCTCATGGTTCCTAGTCAGATTCATTTCTGCTGTGCCATGACGAGAACTCCTATTTCCTTTTTTTTTTTTTCGATTGTTGTATTTGGGTGTCATTTTAGAAACCACTGACTAGTCCGAGGTTATGAAGATTTACACCTATGTTTTCTTCTAAGACTTTTATCACTCACATTGAGGTATTTGACCCATTTTGAGTTCATTTGTGTCTATGACATGAGATAGGGTTCCCTTCCAATTTGAGGTTGAATCAAACTGAGATCCCACTCACCTCCCCAGTTGGTGAGGAGAGCTTTGCTCTTTGCACTTAGGTCTCAGCTCAAACATTTTCTCCCCGACCATTTGTCTGAGGTAGCCACCTCCGCTGCAGTCCGTTTCAGTCACTGGGCCATCAGAAATGACCATACAGGTGTCAGACGCTTCATGAGGACAGGCTGTCTGGCTCCCTGCCAGGCTCACTGCTGGCATGTCCAGCACCACGTGCAGAGCCTGCCCCTCAGCTGGTGCTCGGGCTGTGATTGTTGTGAGTGGAAACGTTATTGTTAAAGGAGCTATATTCCCAGTGGGTTTTGCTAAAACTTTCTAAGTGGTTTTGGCCTCCTGGAGTTGGAAGTTGGAGGGCAGAGTGGGAAGGGGTTTTCCAGCAACATTACAAACAGGGGGTCACCTGTCTCCTGCCCTGATGGGCCCATCACTCCACAAGAGAGTCCCTTCCTTCCTTGGGCAACCCCGGTTGGCAAGTTTTTCCTGCCGTTGGGCAAGTCGGGCTTTCCTATCATTTGCACTCATCATCCACACCTTCCTTTGCTACAACTGGAGCTGACCCTCCAGCACTAGTAGTCTTTAAATATTTGAAACCAACTGTTGTGTGTCTCCTAAATGCTTTCTCTGGGCTCAGCACCTCTCATTCTTTCAGCGGTTCCTCCTGGAGCTGAAAAGGGCTGGACTCTGACCCCTGAGTCACTGATATAGGTCCCATGGAGGGGGGGACAGCCACAGCCACAGGCTGTGAAAGGCAAGGCACAGCCGTAGCTCAGAACAACTGAATCCTTGTCTCCTTGTTTTCTTTTCCCCACTTGAGCTGGTGATTTCCAAAACTGGAGGCAGAACTTTGAGAAAAAGCACTGAAGACAAACTCCCTAACTAGACCTCTTAAAGGCGGAGCTGACTCTTAATAGTACAGATTACACTACAATATTGCTTTCTACTTAAAGGGTATTGTTTTTGGCCAGTCTAGTGGTCTTTTTGGTATTGGTTGACCTTGCTGGTTCTCAACTTGTAGCAACCTGTAGACTTAACCTGGGGACCTCTGAAAACTGCCAGTATCCACCCTGCCTTTCCAAGATTTTTATTGAAGTGGTATGGGGGGTGGTGCTGGCAGGCAGTATTTTTAAAGCACTTCAGGCGATTGTATGTGTAGACAGGGTTGCAGACCTTGGCTTCAAGAGCTCGATGTTGAACTTGAAATCCCCTCCAGCTCCCCAGGAATGAGCACATATTGGATGTTAGCAGAATATCAAGGAGCTGGCAATAGCCAGGCTAAGAGAGCACAGTTGTTTTGTAGGATGGAAACCTTGGTTTTAGATTATGAAAGCCAAACATAGTCAAAAGAAATAAATTAATATAGAAATGCATAAAGTGAAACTATCCTATTTCTCCTTAAGCCAAATAACCGTTATCAGTTACCAGTTTGTTGCATTTTTCCAGATTTTTTAAACGTACATGTATGTGCACATGTACAAAACCCCGTACACCCCCCTCCCAAACAAATCTATCAGATTTCATACAGACTGCTGTAATCTCTCTCTTTTTTTTTTCTCAATGTTCTGTGAACGTATTCCCTTAAAGGCACAGAAAGATCCACCTTAACAGGCATATATGAATCATAACTTATTTGACCATTTTGAAAATATTCCTTATTTTCTGCTGTTCCAAACAGTGCTGCAAGGAACCTCTTTACACACACACACACACCCACACACACACCCCTGTACACTCGTAAGGGTAGATTCTTAGAGGTGAGATTGCTGAGTCAAAGGGAATATAGGTTTGGGGTAGCGACTTGCCAGAATGCTCTCCAGAAAGATTGTTCCAGTCTACCCCAGGCAACAAAATTCTTCCTGACAGCAGGTCACCTCCTGTCAAAAGTCGAGCTTTGCTGAGCACAGCAGAGAGGAAGGTGCAAGTGTGTCAGATGGTGGGGAGGGAATGGAGGGGTCACTTCCCCTTCAGGTTGCATGTGGAGGAGGCCGCTGGCCTCTGGCCTTGCCGGGCTGCTGTGTTTCCCAGGAAGAGGAAACCAGGCTGGGCGTGTTAACCTTTGCCTTGCTCTCCGGGTGTGACGGGGGAGTGGGGCACGTTCACAGGATGTGAGTGTCCAGGTCAGCAGGCCTGGGTCAGCCATTGATTTGGCAGAATGTGAGTCTAGAATCTTCCTTTCCAGCCCTTTCCTCGATCCACTGGGCTGTGTCCAAGCCACTTGGAAGCCCAGGAGTGTGATCCTTGTCGTGATTCGGGAGAGGAGGTGTTTGTTTAAGGTTTCCAGGACTCTAGCTCCTGAAGGTCCATGTGCATCCGGAGTTTTTCTCGATTTCCACAGAAGGGTGAGCCTCCATTTCCTAGCCTGGTTACCCTGCCCTCTCTCTGGGCTCCTGGGCATTACCCAAGACACCCATGCCCATTGCTGGGCCTCTCCGTTGGAGTATCCGCTGGTTCCTGGCAGATGGGTTTGCTCTGATCGGCTGGCTTGGACCAGAGGGAGGTGGCAGGGCTGGAGGGAAGGAGGTACAGAGGTTCTACCACATGACTGCAGGTACTCTGAAGAGTGTGCAGGACCACACACAGGCCCTTAGAAACTGCAGTGCCTTCCTTTCTTGCCCCAAGGTTAACTGGTGCCTCCAGAAACTTCTAAGGTAGAGGCTTAAACTCCAAGAGTGCCGAAGACTGTGCTGGGCACTTTGAAGGGGAAGGTGGGGAAGAGGGGCCACATTTATTAGCAGCTACTTTGTCCCAGGCACTGTGGTTGTGCTTTCTTTGTGTTCTCATTAACCTTCGCAGTGAGGCAGGTACTACCACCCCCATTTTACCAATGGGGAGTAGAGGCTCAGAGGGAGTACGAACTTCATGTAGCTAGTTGGATTGATTCCAAACCGTGTGAAACAGAGTGCTGGTCCCACAGAGGTCTCCTTACTCCCATGTCTTATAAGTGGCCTCAGCACTGATTGAAGGGTCACCTGCATGTGGAACAGCCAATGGACAGAGCATATCCTTGCAGCAGGAGCTCTGCCTGGCTCTGAAAGAGGACAAAGTGGGCAGGCTACAGAGTCAACGCTGCATTTGAACCTGAGCTCCATCACATGCCCATAGACCCTCAGGTGCATCAATTGTTTCTCTAGGTCTCTTCATGTGTCAACTGGAGATGAATACTTTCCTCAGGGAATCAGTGTAAAAATTAAATGAGATCATCTAAATAAAGTATTTAGCAAGGTCTAGATGCAGTAAGTGCTCAATAAATGGGATGGCTATTGTTATTCCTAGGAGTTCCCACATGGCCTAGTGGTTAAGGACCCAGCATTGTCACTGCTGTGGTTCAGGTTTGATCCCTGGCCCTGGAACTTCCACATGCCACAGGCATGGCCAAAAAAATAATAAAAATTTAAGTAGGAATTCCCTCTGTGGCTCAGCAGAAATGAACCCGACTAGTATCCATGAGGATGCAGATTCAATCCCTGGCCTTGCTCAGTGGGTTAAGGATCAGGCATTGCCATGATCTGCAGTGCAGGTCACAGACATGGCTTGGATTTGGTGAAGCTATATGGCTGTGGCACAGGCCAGTAGCTGACACTTCTATTCGACCTCTAGCCTGGAACTTCCATATGCCACAGGTACCGCCCTCAAGAGACATTAAAAAATAAAAATAAATGATAATAAAAATAAATATCATTATTATTCCTAATGAGTTCACTAGTTCAGGCATTTAAGAAAAGTTGGCTCTTCCTGCTGTTTCTGTCCTAGTTGTGGTGTGTATAAGGACACAGCTTTGAAAGCTGAACCTTTTTTAAGGTCCATGTAGGGTTTGTGAATCCTGGGAGCTGCTACTTTGCACACTCATTTCCCCTCCAGGAAACGTGAAAAAAAGAAGAAGAAGAAAAAAAAGCCTGTGACCCCGAGGGGCCTGCCACAGCCTCTCCATCCTTTCAGCAGGGTGCTCCTGAGGATGGCCATTGTTTTCCTGGCCCTGCGCAGCAGAGTTATTTTTTACTCTTCTACTTTCCCAGGCCAGGCTTGTTATTAGTTGTGTGTGTGTGTGTGTGTGTGTGTGTGTGTGTGTGTGTTCCCCTGCCCCTGTCTGTCTGTGCCCCTGTTTCTCACTTCCTGTTCCCTTCCTACTCCTGTTCCTGCTGTCATGATCCAAGTCTCATGGCACATGGAAAGACGTCCTTTCACCCCCTCCTTCTTCCCGAGTATCTAACTAGCTGAGGTTCACCGGGCACTTTCCACGTGCCAGGCCCTGTGCTGAGCACCCCCCCCCTCAGTGTGCACCTTCACCTTTGATGAGAAGCTCCCATTATAAACCACACTTGGCAGTTAAGGAGACCCTGACTCGGAGAGGCGAAGACATAGGTCCAAGCCCAAACAGCAGAGATTTAAATCCATCAAATGCTTTCAAAGCTGTCTTTCTCCTTCCCAAGGCCAATGCTGCCTTTGGTCCTTTCTGAGCCTGACTTTCTGACACCACATCCCTCCATCTTGTACTGTTTCCTGACTTGATTTGTCAGTGTGAGTCTGGCTGCCCCAGCTGAGCTGTAAAGGCCTGGAGGTGGAGAACTTGGCCTCATCCTGCACCAGGCAAGCACTCACTCGACATTTGCTGGTTGCTTTGTTCCTTTACTCACTTAGGGAACAATAAGTGTACAGTGTCTTGCTGAGCGTTAGGATGCCATGATCTGCCCCCAGGGAACTTCCATACCAGTTATCACCATCTTTCAGAGGAATAAATAAGCATCTACCAGTGACATGGATGCTTCCTCCAAACCCTCTTGCCTAGACACTGCCCTCCACATTAAACAGGCAATTGAAGCCCATGACTCGTGCAAACAATGGCAGGCACTGAGTGTGATGGGCACCCACTAAAAAGTCTTGGAGTATTTGATGCGATTTAGGATCTGCTGATTATCCCCTCCTCCAAATCCCTTGAAAAGCCCTTTTTCCCAAATGCAAATCGAAACCACCATGAGATATCACTTCACACCTGTCAGAATGGCTGTTATCAAAAAGACAACAAATAACGAGTGTTGGCAAGGATGTGGAGAAACAGGAACCCTCATGCACTGTTAGTGGGAATGTAAATTGATGCAGCCACTTTGGAAAACAGCGTGGATTATCCTCGAAAAATTAAAAGCAGGAGTTCCTGCTATGGTGCTGTAGGTTAAGAATCAGACTGCAGTAGCTTAGGTCACTGCAGAGGTACGGGTTCAATCCCTGGCCTGTTGTAGTGGGTTAAAGGATCCGGTGTTGTGGCAACTGTGGTGTAGGTCAGAGCTGTGGCTTGGATTCAACCCCTGGCCCAAGAACTTCCATATGCTGGGGGTGTGGCTATAAAAAAAAAGTAAAAACAGAATTACGATATCATCCAGCGATTCCACATACAGGAATTTTTATTTATTCATATTTATCATAAGAAAATGGAAACACTAATTAGAAAATATATACGCAACCTTATGTTCATTGCTGCATTATTTATAGCAGCCAAGGTAGGGAAGCAACCTAAGTGACTAAGCAACCTAAGTGAATAAAGATGGGATATGCATGCGTGTGTGTGTGTGTGTGTGTGTGTATTTTTATATATACACACACATAATGGAATATTACTCAGCCATAAAGAGAATGAAATTTCACCATTTACAAGAACATGGATGGACTTAGAGGATATTAGGCTAAGTGAAATAAGTCAGACAGAGAAAGACAAATACTGTACAATTTCCCTCATATGTGAATCTGAAAAACAAAAAAATAAAGAAACAGTAGAAACAGTCCTAGAGGAGTTTCCATTGTGGCGCAATGGAAACGAATCTGACTAGGAACCGTGAGGTTTTTGGGTTCGATCCCTGGCTTCCCTCAGTGGGTTAAGGCTCCGGCGTTGCCGTGAGCTGTGATGTAGGTCGCAGATTCGGCTCGGATCCCGTGTTGCTGTGGCTGTGGTGTAGACCGGCAGCTATAGCTCCAATTGGACTCTAGCCTGGGGAACCTCCATATGCTGTGGGTGTGGCCCTACAAAGAAAAAACAAAAAAGAAACAGTCATAGATACAAAGAACAAACAGGTGGTTGCCAGAGGGGTGGTAGGGGAGGAGAAAATAGGTGAGAGAGATTAAGAGGTACAAACTTCCAGCTACAAAAATAAATGAGTCACAGGTATGAAATTACACTGAGGTTAATATAGTCAGTAATTATGTACTATCTTTGTTGACGGATGGTAACTAGACTTATCATGGTGATAGTTTTCAAATGTATAGAAATATCGAATCACATTGTTGTTTACCAGGAATTAACATAAGGTTGCATTTAAGTCAGTTGTACTTCAAAAACAAACTCATAGAAGAAGAGATCTGATTTGTAGCCCAGAGCAGGGTGAGCAGAGGAGGAAATGGATAAAAGGTACAAATTCCCAGTTATAAAATGAATAAGTACTAGGGATATAAGGCACAACATGACAAATGTAATGAACACTGTTGTACATTATATGTGAAAGTTGTAAGAGAGTAAATTCTAAGAGGTCTCATCACAAGGAAAACCTTTTTGGAGTTCCCATTGTAGCTCACTCGAAACGAACCTGCCTAGTCTCCATGAGGATGCAGGTTCAATCCCTGGCCTTACTCAGTGGGTTAAGCATCTGGCGTTGCCGTGGCTGTGGTGTAGGCCGGCAGCTACAGCTCCAGTGAGACCCCTAGCCTGGGAACTTCCACATGCAAAAAACTTAAAAAAAATTTTTTTTAATTTCTATTTTTTTAATGTTATATCTCTATGAAATGGTGGACATTCACTAAATTTACTGTGGTCATCATTTCATGATGTATGTAGGTCAAATCATTATGCCATATGCCTTCAACTTATATGGTGCTGTATGTCAGTTGTATCTCAATAAAATTGGAAGAGAGAAAAAAACATCTCTTTTCCCAGATGATGCTCTTTTGGCACCGACCTGCACGGGCAGCATCAGTGGTGTGGAAGTAACTGGTGGACTGTGGTTCTGGGAAGACGTCCTGCTGGCACAAACACTGTCTCTCACAGAGTCTTTTCGGGGTTCACTTCTGCTGCATTCTCTGTACCCACTCTGTAAACATGAGGTCCAGAGGGAGCCTGGATAGGGTGGTCTGAAGCCTGAAAGATTCCACCCCCTGGTCAGTAACCCTGTAGTGCACCTGCACGCATGCGTGTGCTAGGGTGGAGGTCGCCCCCCAAGTCCAGGCTTCTAAGCACTGCGTGTTCCGCAAATCTGCTGCGTCACTACCCTCCCCACCCCAAGAACAATCACTTCACTCATCCCAGAGGAGGGGTCAGAATTTTAAAGGGCCACATCCAGAGGGTGCTCAGAAACTTTAGCCAAGTAGCCACAGGCCACTGAACTTGATTTTGCTGTCAGGGTTTTGAGTTGGCAAAGATATTTGCACTGAACCAGACATATTTGTTTTCAGCCCCTTGACCACTAGGGATTTGCTTGCGGTGGGGGAGGGCTGTCCTCTTTGGTGCTTCAAAATCAAAGGATTTGCACTCGTCAGCCAACCAGTCATATTTCAGTGTGCCCAGCAGACTGGCAGGCCTGGAGAACCCCCCGAGGGGAGTGAGGGAGGACAGTTGCTGCCCATGGCGAGACTTGGAAGGACATAGGCCCCTATGTTAAATAGATGGGTACGCAACATGTGTCCAGTGCTGAGTTGTTCTGAGCCGGCAATTAGCAAACCGAGGCAGATGTAATAGCTGGTAATTGTGAAAAACAGACTATGAACACCACAAGAAGTGGGCACAGACTTGCTAGGCTAGTGGGCCTGGGTCAGAAGATGAAATCTGGGAACTTTCAATTTGGATGCAACCAAGTGTTGTCAAGATAGGTCTTGGACACCAGGACTGTCACTGTTTATCACTGGGGATCAGGGAGCCCCAGCAGGGAGGAGAAGGGGCATCAGCCCAGTATTTGGTGGAGCCACTTGTCCTGGGAGCTGCAGCTCTGGGGTCCTCTGCCCAGCTGGGTAGCCTGGATCTTGAGGATCAGCCCAGCTGAATTTGGGAGTCCCCTGCCTGTGATAGGACTTAGTACATGAGGCCCTTTGAATAGAAGGTTAGTAGCTGATTGGTACCTTAGATGGCAAGAACGTGGCACAATGAACTTCTCCAGCAGGAAGGCAGAGCAGCGATAATGTCCCTAAATGTTAATTCCCCTTTACTGGCTGTTGGAACATGTTCATTCAGACTTCAGGGACCATAGCTTTTATCAGTATGTCCCAAACATTAAGCATCCCTCCCTCTAGAAGATTTGGGGCAGTTCTTAGGGAAGTTCTCTGGGGACAAGCTGGGTACTAGGCAGCTACCATAACCTTAAGGGCCCAGGAAAGCAGTGACAACCACCCAGGGGACAGGTTGCCATTTACTGGCTAGACCCTTAGAATGCATTAGAATGGGGTACTGCTTTCTCTGTGCACCTGCAACAGGATGCACAGTTTGGGGTGCAGAGTATGGGTTAAATTTAGGGCCCTACTTGTCCCAGGTAGTCTTTGGGCAGTAAACAACATATACAACTGTACGTGACAGCCCTTGTCCTAGCCAACTGATCCCACCTGTGTTGGTGTGAGCAGGTAAGGGAAGATTTTCATTGAGTTTCCATTTGGCCTGGGGCCAGGTGCAGGTGGCAGCGGTCTAGGGAAAAGAAGGCCTTCTCAGTAGACTGAGCTCCAGTGCCACGAAGATAGAGGATGTCCCCCTCAGTTCCTAACCCCTTGCCTCCAGCTGTGCTTTTCACCAGCTGAGGGAGCAACAGGTGCCTACTGCATTTTCTCATTAAATTGGGCAGGTGCCAGGCCTTCTAGGAATGATTGGGCTGTAACGTTGGGTCCCTCATTGGTCACAGCGCAGGTCTGATCATGGACCTCCCTCCATGGGAACTGGGCTGGGCTGCTCCTCAGTGCTCTGGTGTTGAGCTGTGAGTCTGATTTGCATCAAGGCTGTTTCCGTGTTGAAAGGAGCAGGACTTGGAAGTCTCAGAAGCCTCAGACGTTTCTGGGCCTAATGAGCTGAGCAGATGGAAGGCGGCCCAAGATGGCCTCGGAGTGGGTGGGCTGGTGGGACTGAGGCGTCGTGGAGTTTCCATAGTTGCGTCTGTGGTGGAGAGCCTCCTCGGGAGAGGGTGAGCGTGGCAGGTGAACTTGAGACTCCAGGCCTTCCTCTCCGGGGGAGGCTGCTTGCCATCTGTCTGAAATGGCCAGAGATGGGGAAATAGAATCCATGGGTTTTTGAAATCCAGAAGGAAGGGAAACTCCACCCGGGAAATATAACTCCAAGTAAAGTGTGTGGAAGCAGGATGTTGAATTGCAAATCTTTCTTGAGACCCAGCTGCTGGGTAATGTTATCTTGGTCACTCCTGTGGCCAGAGGAGACGTTTATCTGGGCCCCTGACATAGGCCCGGTAAACAGAGCTGACTTTCTCAGATGACCTCTGCCCTGTGCCCCTTCCCCTCCACCTGCTCTTTTGCTGCGGTTTCTCACTGTGCTTTCCAGCACAGCTGGCTCAGGGAGACTTGAGAAACTCCATTTGGAGGGGAGGGGGCGATGGAGGGTTGGGTGTGGGATCCTGGCTGGAATTGTGTGTGTCTGTTGTCATCTGGAGTGATAATCTAGGATGGTCAAGATTTGGAAGAAAGCAGACAAGTGTACAGCCCAGATGAGGGAATGGGGCCTGGAGCTTGGCCCCTTGGCCTCAGAGCCTCTGCACTTACCTCCAGGGAGGTCTCTGACGTGTTCTCAACTCAAGATTTACAGTTTGTCCTGGAGGGTAGGCTGAGGGTGGGGATGCGAGGCTCTGGAAAATCCCAGAGGTTTGGGAGAAGCTGGGAGTAGGAGTTCATGTCCCCACCCCCACGTCTAAGTCACCAGAGTGCCTGTCTTTCTTGTGTGTTCAGGTCAAGGCTTAGAGACAGTGCACGGTGGCTTTTTACCTGTTTTGAAGAGAAAAGGCAAAAGGGCTTTTCTAAGGTGTGTACGCCCTGGTCATGTGCTGGTTAGTCCTAGACTAGAAATTAGGAGGTCTGGGTTCCTGTCCCAGCTTTGCCACTAACGGGTGAGCACACCTGCAGTGAAACCAGCACAGTGTATCAGGCCAGGCCGGTAGCGCTGAAGGCTGTGCCCATAGAATAAAGGAAGAGCCTGAGGGTCTGAGAGGCTGGGCTGAGCCTCTCACAGTGGATGATAAGGAAGGTCCTGAGAAGGAAACCCTGGAGTGGCAGACTCTGGAGTCTGTGCCTTTCCCCTGGCACATTGCCATCCCGGGTCCTGGGCACCTCCTCTGCAAAAGGAGAGGCCTCCCAGCTGTCAGAGGCAGTGAGCCTGTGATTAATTCTCCCTGGGAGGTGAAGGGAAGCCCCTAATTACTAGTGAGGATGGAGCATGGGTCATGTTAAGCCCCAGTTAAGCCCTTCCTCTGGGTCCCGCTTGGTTGGCCAGGGAGAAAGGCTGCTGTCTAATGGCCTGCGAGTGAGTGCAGGCTCTCTCCTGAGAGGGCCTGGTTGTTTGGGGCCTCCTTATGGTGCATCTGCCCGGGCAGAGGTCAGGATGGCAGCACCTGGCCATGCACTGTCTGTGGGCAGGGGAGCTGTAGCTTGGCAGGATTTGGGAGTCAAGGAGCTGGGAATCAGTGGGGGGATGGGGTGGGCTAGAACCCCTGTGAAAAGTACAGTCTGCAAAGCCAGTTGTGTATGAGAGTTTCCTCTGCTCCATCTGGTTTTGTGACATTCTTGACTTTTGACTTCAGTCTGGGCCCCAAGTTCTATCTCTTCTTGGTCTCGGGCTTTCAGAATTAACATGCCTCCCCCCATGTTCCTCTAGGTTCATCCCCTGCGCAAGGGCTGTACAGACTTTTCAGACCACCCAAAACTAATTAAAAAGATATCGTTCAGGAGTTTGCTGGTGGCTCAGCAGATTAAGGATCTGGCATTGTCACTGTTTTGGCGCAGGCTTGATCCCTGGCCTGGGAACTTCTGCATGCCATGGTTGTGGCTGGAAAAAAAAAAAAAAAGGTGTCATCAGTCTTGATCAAGTAGTTTGATTTGTTGTTGTCGTCTTTGCTATTTAGGGCCTCATGTGTGGCATATGGAAGTTCCCAGGCTCTGAGTTGAACACGAGCTGTAGCCGCTGGACTATGCCACAGCTACAGCAATGCTTGTTCCAAGCCTTGTCTGTGACCTACACCACAGGTCATGGCAATTGCTGGATCCTCTACCCACTGAGTGAGGCCAGGGATTGAACCTGCATCCTCACGGATACTAGTTGGATTTGTTACCACTGAGCCACAAGGGGAACTCCAATAGTTTGATTTTTATCCTCAGTCCTAAATTTACATATAGGGAGACAGTCCACTGTGGGTAAGAGCATGGGATTGAGTTCAATCCTTTGCTCTGTGTTTTCCTAGCTGTGTGACCCTGGGCAAGTTGTTTGGCTTCTCTGAATCCTGGCTTCCTCTTGTACGAAATGAGGGTAACAATGGGTTGAAGATTAAATGAGCTAATGTGTATGAATGCTTTACACTGTGCTGGTATGTTGTAATCATTACTTAAATGGTTTCTGCAGTTTATAATATGAGATATATGTTTATATATGCTATAAAACAAAGCATATCCCTGTATATTTATTTATGTCAGTAGTTTATTTTGGGCTTGTGAGGATAGGGATGGCCTACTTTATGTTCTTTCTTATTGGAAATACATAAAACATGTCATAAATGCTTCATTTCAGGGTGGCAACACTCAGCTGTATTTGCTTTTGCTTTATGGCCCTCTCTTCAGGTGCATTTCAGAACAAACACTCCACGTTGCACGAGGCTAAATCTGACGTAGAGATCGGAGGGGGAGAAGGCACTGGATTCAGAGCTTGTTTCCTTGCTGTTAACTGAGCAGCCAAACTTAAAGCCTCATACTCTTGTGTGCAAAACCCTCACAATGTTACTAAATATTTACGCCTCTCCCTCCCGCTTCCTCTAAATCCACATGTTGAAGCCGGGATGCCCAGTGTGATGGTGTCTGAGGCAGAGCCTTTGGGAAGTAATTAGGTTAGGATGAGGTCACGAGGGTGGACCCCAACGATGGGATTAGTTCCTTATAAGAAGAGGAGGAGCCTAGAGCTCACTCCGTCTTTACCACGTGAAGATACAGCAAGAAGGTGGCTAAAGGCAAGCCAGGAAGAGGGTTCCACCAGGAACCTTGGTCTTGGACTTTCTGTTCCCATGACTGGGGGAAATAAAGGTTGTTGTCTAAGGCACCCAGTCTATGGAATTATGCTATAGTAACCTGAACAGACCAAGAGAGCCTTGCTCCACACATCTGGTGGTCAGCCACTCTGATGCCAAGGTGTCCAAGGGGTCCTCCTCTTTGCTAATGTCCCTTCCTTCTCAGAGTTGCTGCAGCCCTGGCTTCTCTGGCTACTTTTTTCTCCTCTCTGATGGAGATCAGGTGAATCAGAAGCGCTGGGCAGAGACCTGGGAATCTGGATTTTATGGAGCTCCCCAGATGATTCTGATGGGTAGGGCATCCTGGCAAGGGAACCAGTGCTGTGACCTATGGCCACTCAGTCTCCTCTGAGGGAGGAAGCAGGTGGGGGTCTCACCCACACACCCTCCCTAAATGCGGTTCCTGGAGACCTCACAGCGGGGCCCAGGGGGGGATGATCAGCGGAATAGCCCTGAGGCTGTGTGACGGGACCCTTCCTCTAACTGAAGGCATGTCTTTGGTGTGAGTTCAGGTGAGAGGGACAGAAATGGTGGGAACAGCAGGCCAGATTGTGTGGGCCCAGGACTTTTTCTCCAGTCAGCAGTCCTGCCCACCTCCTGGCCAGGTGAGCCTTCCAGAGTGGCCTGAGGCAGTCATCTCAGAGAGGTCGATTGAGTACTGGGAACTGGGGTGACACTGGGAACTGGGGTCCTGAAATTCCTTCATTTCAGAAAAGTTTAGACCTCTTCCATGGGCTAATAACTTCTCTCCTGCAAATCTTCCTCTCATCCAGGAGGTCAGATTGGTTGTTCAATGGAGCAGAATGTTTTCTGAGTGCCCACTCTGTGCCAGGTACAGAGCTAAGACTCAGCTACTGAGCTGAATCACGCATCTCTGAAATGCTTTCAGTCTCTGGAAGTGGGTTCAGAGTGGGTTCCGAGGATCGGTTGTGGCAGGATAACCTGGAGCGGTTTGTTTAAAACATAGCTGCCCAGTGTCAGCAAATGCCTCACTCTGGTGAGGGGGTTTGATAATGGGAGAGGCTAAGCAAGCGTGGGGGCAGGGAATACAAATGGGAACTCTCTGTACCTTCTGTTCGCTTTTTTCTGTGAACCTGAAAATACTCTATAAAAGTAGTTAAATAAAGTGCAGATGTGGGAGCTCCCCAAACCCAGGTCTCCTTATGCAGAATTTCAGAGTGGTGTCTCTGCAGCTTTGGAAGTCCCTGTGTAGAATCTCATTCACCATAAAGTTAGAAGCAGGGAAGCTAGCTACTTAAATTCTTAAAACACCCCCAAATTTATGTTCATTGTATAAAGTACATATAAACAAAAAGAAGGAAATTAAAACCACTTGTAACTCTACTCTCCTAAGATAATCATTCTTGGCATGTTATTGAATACCCTTCTAGATATGTGTCTGTGTGTGTGTGTTTAGACCTATGTGTCGCATCCATGTATACCTGGCGGTGCACTAAGCCCTAGGGACAGAGATGAGAAAAAGAATGGGCCTGGCTGTGAAACACCTACAGCCATGTTAAATGATACCTGGCACAGCTCAGTGCCCAGCCTCAGTCACCCACTCATCTGCTCTTACCTTTTCCCCGCAGGTGTATATCATCAACGTGACCTGGTCTGACTCCACGTCCCAGACCATCTACCGGAGGTACAGCAAGTTCTTTGACCTGCAGGTGAGTGGGTCTGAGCTTGTATGGTGCCTGGTTCCACCTGAAGTGGCCTGAGTCTCTAGTGGGCTGGTCTCTTCATGCCCCCACTCATCCAGAGAACCCCCTCCAGACCTCTCAGGATCAGATTCTAACCAGAGCAGAAGGATGGAGGAGGGGACCTTGGTGGTCGAGCTGGACTAGACTCAGTCTTGGGTGTTGCAGGCAGACACTTGGGGCTTTGCCGGCTTCCTCAAACGGTCTTAACAGTCATGGTTTGTCACCCTCCTTCGTCTGGGGGTGGAAAACCAGGGCGGAGAGGCAGGAGGATGGCTGTAGGTGCTGTGTGCCTGAGCAGCCATGTGTCTATAAACATCCAGGGTGAGACACAAGCCACCACATCATTGTAGGCAAAGAAAAGCAAACACACAGAAAAGACTGTAACAGAAAATGAGCCATTTCTTGAACTACAGACACAAACTGGGGATACCACTGTGTCTATCTAATGGAATCAGGCCCTTGTCGCCCTATTTGTACACACATGTATGATGTGTGTGCCTCTCTAACGTACACAAGCGTGTCACACAGGGGGATGGTAGCATGGCTCCTACAGCTCCATTGTGGACACCTTCCTTGATGCCAACTAATTTGGCTAGGCCTCTTCGGGTTATAAATGATAGTTTTATACTCATACTGGCTTAGACAAAAAAGAGACTTGGTTGGAAGGATATACCAGGGAAGCTTATGCAGGTCAACCTGTGGTGGAAAAGGGAGTGAGGCAGTGGGCTCA
This sequence comes from Sus scrofa, assembly GCF_054392235.1. NCBI lineage: Eukaryota > Metazoa > Chordata > Mammalia > Artiodactyla > Suidae > Sus > Sus scrofa. The sequence continues at coordinate 137,401,108 of NC_139396.1, read as the reverse complement.
GGGACGGCTGAAACTGGGTGCTGCTCTCCATCTGTCTTGTCTCTGGGCACTATCCTCAGCTTCCTGAGTAGCTCAGCTCCTAATAGCTCCCAAATTTCATATTTTGTGGTTTCCAACAGCACAGAAACTGTGCTTCTCTCCCAGTTCCAAATTGGAGCATCCCAGGGAAGATTCTGATTGGCCTGAGCTGGATCAGGTACCCTCTCTGCACCAATCACTATGGCCTGTTATAGAGGGGCATAGGCACAGACAAAGCCACTAGGGGGTCCACCCTTGTTTATCAGAGGCAGGCACCAGACAAGGCAGAATTACTGTGAGTCGGGCGGCAACCCTTGCTCTACCAGGAAGGGAAAACTGAGAGTGTCTAGATTCTTCCTTAGGGCTATCAGCCTGGTCAATAAAAACACAAAGAACATCCACTGCTGGCCCTAACAACCAAGGTCCACTCCTTCGTCTGCTGGCCTCTCTGGTGGTGAGTCATCTTAGAGAGGCTAGGCTTGCAATGTTCACACCCATGTACCTGACCTTATCCCATTGTCCTTATTACTGTACCTGTGAGATGAGCCAAAGGTGAGCCAGCTTCCTGCATTACGAATCCTCTCTTAATCTAACACTATGGGCTTGGATATCTCATTGAATATGGGATTAAAAGCCACTCCTTACCCTCCTGCCTTCTTCTTCCCCCATCAATTCCTGTCCAGTCTCCTTGTGTCCTTTTGTCATAAACTGTTGGAATTTGCTGGTACCCCATCAATGGGTGTAGTGTGCTGGACAGGAAATGATAACTTAGTTGGGGAGAGGGAACCCTGAAAGGACTCATTGATGAGCCAGAGGAGGTCTGAGAGCTCTCAAATCAGAACCTCCCCCCCCCGCCCCCACCACCTTTCTATTCTGTTCCTGCTCCCCTTCCCTAGTTACAGAATCTCACAAGAAAGGAATGCTGCTCCCCCCACTTCTCCCTTGCCTGGAGGGTTCTTTGTGTCAGAGGGGACACATGGCATGAAGCAACTTGTAGGATGTGCTGGCCGTGGTCATGAGCATGGCCAGGCCTGTCCATGTGGTTCATTGCCACCCTCTTGACCCTCTTGATGCTGTTTGGAAAGGAGTTGGGATGGTTCTTTGGAATTTAACCTTTCAACCAAGCAAGCATCTTTGGGAACCTGTTTTTCAAAACTTTGACATGATGACTTTTAGTGAGGTTCATTTTAGAAAGCCTTTCGTATTTATCAGGATCTCTGATTTTAATATGGTGGTTCCTATAGAGGAAGAACAAATGGCATTGCTGATTCCCTCTCTGGTAACTGGTGGCCCTCAGAATGCAGCTTGGAGCTTAGGCACTGGGGACCCATTGCCCAGGACTGGTTACTGGCTCTGTCCCTCTGTAACACCAGACACCTCCATAACTTCTCCATTTTTTCAAGAATGAAGATTTCAATGGTAACCACCCAGTAGGGTTGTTGTGAGGATTGAGTGAGTGAATCCATGTTTTTCTGAACACGTGGTTGTCTAGTGAGTTATTCAGTGTTAAGGGTGACAAGGACGCTGGGCTGCCTGGCTGGAGGGTCTCCCATCATGGTGTTGCTTTCTCGGTTCCCTCTCTTGGCTTCACTCTGCTGAGGAGCTACCCTGGGCCCAGGCCTGTGCCAAAGTCTTTAGAGTCCCACAGGCTCTCTCTGGAGTCTGCCCCTGGAGCAGGCTGCAGTGAGTGGCGGGGGGTGAGGGGGGCTGTATAGCCTGCAGAGGGCTGCTCTCAGAATCCTCCTGCTCCTCCCCTTTTTGGAGGAGCCCACCTTGGAACCCTGGAAGTCCTAGGCTGACGAAGCCAGCCTGGGGGAAGCTGCTTACCAACTTGTGATTTTATGCCTTCAGGAGAGCGTATACTCAAAAAAAAAAAAAAAAGAAAAAGAAAAAAAAGGTGTATATTCCAAATATTGCAGGAGATATACTAAAAAATTGTTCATTGTTTACCTGAAATTCATATTGTATCTTTTGTCCTGTATTTGTGTTTGCTAAGTCCGGCAGCCTTAACCTGGGTGTGCATGGTGTGGGTGGAAGTATAAAGACGAGGAAGACAGGCTGGCTCCTGGTGAGAGAGAATTGGCCTTTGCTGAGGCCCCCACCGTGTTGGCACTTTCATAGGGCAGAAGTGGCACAGGCTGAAGAACATTCGGTTGAGAAGGACAAGGCCCTTTCCTTCTAGGACTCTGCATCTGGTGGGGAAAATAGGCCTTTCAGCAGTTAAGTCCACTGTAAGTGAAATAAATACTAGATGGAAGTACAAGCAACATGCTATGGAATGAGGGGGAAGGAAAGAGCATTCTTCTTGGGAGGGGGGGAACTCAGAAGATGCCATATGGTTTTGATTGGTGATGGTGGCCTAGAGTGATATAGCCACCCACCCTGACTCCAGTTTGGGGGGGATTTGGTTGTTTTTTGCTATTTATAGTTACTGGGGTAAAGTATGTCCCTAACTTATTTCTTAGTTCATTTATGCCTGCTTGTCTACCTCCTTCTCTCCATCTGTCCATCCATCTATCCATTTGTTCATCTATCCGTCCATCCATCCATCCATCCATCCTTCCTCAGTCATCCAGTCTTAAGCACCTGCCTTCTGTGTCCCTGGCAGGATGCCAGGCTCTGGGTGGAGATTTAATAGGGGGCAAAAGCAGATCTGGTTTCCACTTTTATGGGAGTAACAGCTTAGTGAGGGAAGACAGGTTTTGGCTTAACATTATATATACATTCCTCTTATGACTCAGCAAGTTAAGAACCTGACATAGTATCCATGAGGATACAGGTTCAATCCCTGGCCTTGCTCAGTGGGTTAAGGATCCAGCCTTGCCATGAGCTGTGGTTTAGGTTACAGATGTGGCTCAGATCTGGTGTTGCTGTGGCTGTGGTATAGGCCTGATATAGCTGGTATAGGCCTGGTATAGCTGCCAGAGCTGCAGTTCTGATTCAACCCCTAGCCTGGAAGCTTCCATGTGCCTTAGGTGTGGCTATAAAAAAAAAAAAAAGAAACGAAGTGAAATTTACTTTCTTGGTCATGCTACATTGTAAGTGCCCAGTAGCCACAGTGGCTAATTGCTATGTATCAAGCAGATAATGGAAGATTTCTTTTGTTTTTAATTTTTATGAAAATTTTCATATGATTTTTAAAGGTCACTTTCCATTTACAGTTATTACAAAACATTGGCTATATTCCCCATTGTTCTATAATGCATCCTTGAGCCTGTCTTACAGGAGTTTGTGTCTCCCACTTTCCTGCCCTTATAGTGCCCCCATTGGTAATCCCTGGCTTGTTCTCTAGATGTGGGACATTTCTATCATCATCTATTGGACTCTGCTTCCTTGGACCTTCTGAGACACATCATAGAGTCAATCTGGCTTTGAGCCCACCCCAGCGTGCTCTGCCGCCTCCCGGTCCCTCCCTACTTGTCTTCTAACATCTTCTAGGATCCCTGTGTTCCACCACGACTTGGCCCATCCGTAGAGCAGTTCAAATTCAACAGCTATTCCAAACACCTCTTCTGGAAACCAGGTCAGTTACCAGAGAGGGCTTTTAAGGACGTTTCAGATGTCAAGTTGGGAACAGGGAGAGGAGAGGCTCTTGGTCTCCAAATGGAAACTGGTTTCTTCTAAAAATAATCCACCACTCAGCCCTATCTGACCAGGAAAGGGGCCTGTCCCAGAGGGAGTTGGTGGGGACAAGGCTTGATGTTGAGGCCTGTTTGGTTAGAAAGAGCTTGGACTACTTGGAGGTACAGTGCAGGGGAGAAGGAGGAGGGAAAAGGGCCACTGATGCTCTTAACTTGCCCTCTGTTTTTGGCGCTGGACCACACTTCCAGCCTCTGTAAATTTCCTTGCACAGCTCCTTCACTGTTAAGTATCTCTCGCAAGGCCCGGCCCCACCGAGGAAGGACCGGAAGGCTCTCTGAAGCTCCGGCTCCATCGAAGGTTGTTTCACAATCTGACCTACAAGGCCCTGGGATCCAGTAATTGCTTTGCAAACATTGGCTCCATAGTGCTGCTGGCCCTTTAGTCTGAACTCCGGCCAGTGAATGTACAGGGTCAATATTTGATCAGAGCTGGGAGAGGCCCTGTAGCCTCCCCCACGCTGCTTGGGAGACAGAGTTAAGAAGGCTGTTCGGGTTTGCTCATTAGCTCTGAGGGACTTAACCTGTTTTGAAGAGCTTTTTTTTTTTTTTTTTTTTTTTTGGTCTTTTGTCTTTTTTGTTGTTGTTGTTGCTATTTCTCGGGCCGCTCCCGCAGCATATGGAGGTTCCCAGCCTAGGGGTTGAATCGGAGCTGTAGCCACCGGCCTACACCAGAGCCACAGCAACTCGGGATCCAAGCCGCGTCTGCAACCTACACCACAGCTCACGGCAACGCCAGATCGTTAACCCACTGAGCAAGGGCAGGGATCGAACCCGCAACCTCATGGTTCCTAGTCGATTCGTTAACCACTGCGCCACGATGGAAACTCCTGAAGAGCTTTTATCTCTCTTCCTTATTCATCTCTCCAGCCTCTCTACCCACTTACCTACCCAGGGTCCCACTCACTTTTCAGCTCTCAAATAGTCAGGTTCGTGATGGGTGAGCAAAACTATAATCCCTGAATCGTTAGTAACCAGCCTCTGGAGGGATGTATATGTGCGCGAGTTCTGAGAGTCATAGGATCACAGCATTTTCATAATTAGAGGAGTTCTGTTCCCAGTCCCTTACTTTGCAGGTGAACATCTGTGTTCATTTTCCCATTCATTAAATTTACATGAGCTTTGTTTTGGTTTAATGTCCAGAGCTGCCTTCAGCTTACATCAAACTGGGAATGATCCTGGTGTGTACAGGGATCAACCTGAGAATAGAAGAGGGGTCTGGGGGAGGAGTCTGTCCTGCAGGCTCTGTCTGTTAATCCCCGAGGTAAGCTCTGTGTTGTTTGAGATCATTGACCCTAGACTAAAACCTGGGGGAGGTAACTTGCCAAGTTCTAAGAACAGTTTTGCACCAGGGATTCTAGGGAGTTTGGGCACCGGATGTGCCGTTCTAGCTCCAGCAGTGCCGTGAGCTGAGGGTCATTGTGATTGCTCACGTGCCCTGGACTGACAAGAACAATGGCCTGAACAAGGGTCAGTCCCCAGTCCCAGGAAGCCTCCTATTGTTGGCCACGGCGAAGATGGGAAACATGGCAGCAGGCTGAGTACACTGTCTTCTCACACCGCTTTGGACAGTAGTCAAAACAAGTGTGATTGAGCTCAGTTCCATGGAGGGAGCCCTAGGAGGTGTTAATGAATGGCCAGGAAAAGTTTCAAACCGTTGTATGATAGCAGTTATCAAAGATACATCTTTTGTAAGTATATATGCAGCATAAATACATAAATATTTTTTAAAGGTCTGGAAAGACGCACTCCAAATTGGTAATAGAGTTTTCTCTGGAAGACAGTTGGGGACACTGATAGGAGGAGGGGCTTGGTCAAAGGAGAACCTGAGCCTTATTTGTAATGTTTTACTTTTTTGAAAAAGGAGACTGTGGAGCTCCCATGGTGGCTCAGTGGGTTAAGAACCCGACATAGTGTCTGTGAGGATGCGGGTTCGATCCCTGGCCCTGCTCAGTGGGTTAAGGATCTTGCAATGCCATGAGCTATGGTTTAGGTCGCAGATGTAGCTGGGATCCGGCATTGCGGTGGCTGTGGTATAGACTGGCAGCTGCATCTTGGATTCAACCCCCAGCCTGGGAATTTCCATATGCTGCAGGTGCGGATCTAAAAAGACAAAAAAGAAAAAGAAAAAAGACTAATTAAAAAATTTTAGGAGTTTCTGTCATGGCTCAGCAGAAACAAATCTGACTAGTATCCATGAGGACGCAGGTTTGATCCCTGGTCTCTTTCAGTGGGTTAAGGATCTGGCATTGCAGTGAGCTGTGGTATAGGTCACAGACATGGCTTGGATCTGGTATTGCTATGGCTGTGGTGTAGGCTGGCTGCTATAGCTCCGATTCAACCCCTAGCCTGGGAACCTCCATATGCTGCAGGTGCAGCCCTGAAAAGACAAAAAAAAATTTTTTTTAAGAAGGAAAATGTGTTCGTGTATTACAACATTAATATGTAATAATTTAAAAAAATGCTTATGTGGGGAGATGGGAAAAGTGGGAGGTATAAAATAAACTCTATCTCCCTGGTCATTACTATATAATTAGAAAAAGCACAGGTTAAAAAAAAAGTAAATATTGGAGTTCCCCACTGGCCCAGGAGTTAAGGATCTGGCGTTGTCACTACTGTGGCCCAGGTTCCATCCCCAGCCTGGGAATTCCCACATGCCGCGGGTGTGGCTTAAAAAATGTAGACATTAAGAACATAAATAACAAGAGAAAGAAAATGAAAACAATTATTAAAATCACATTACTCATATTCCTTGAGCCATCATTCTAGATCATTGCTATGGAATGGAACTGGTTAGAATCCATTACAGCAAACCCCAGGGACTGTCTAAATTATCTTGTCAGATTGGAATCTTGTATTCAGAAATTGCTTACAATGCATGAACTGTGTATTAAGTCAAGAAACACTTGGGAGGCAGTTCTTCTGTCATGATGAACCATGCTGAGAGTTTTGTGGTAGCGGAGTGCAGTGGTTAAGGACAGGTGCTTCAGGGCCAGGCTGGTTGGATTCCAAGAGCAGCTCCAGCATTTCCTAGCATAACCTACCCTTGGTGGGTTCTTTAATCTCTCCGTACCTCGGTTCTCTCATCTGTGAGATGGGGATCATAAAAACACCTGCCTCCTGGGGTGATTGTAAGAGGGAAATTGGACAATCCACAGAAAGGGAACCCGGAGAATAGTGACGGGTGAGGCCTGCTGAGGAGTCCCCAGACAAGGAAGCTGAGACCTCACCAGTTTGGTCCTCAGAAACTTAACGCCAAGATAAAATAGCTGGACATCCCCATTCCAGCTGGAGGCAGAGGTTTCTTTCTGGGTCGCATTTATATGACTTCACTTTGACCACATAGCTCAGTCTGCTTCCAAGCGGGAGAGGCAGGTGGTGGTGGTAAGGGTTTCCCATGTCAACTTTCAAAAAACTGCACAACCTGAAAGGTGAGAGTTAAGTTTTATTTGGGATAAAATTAGGGCTGAAGCCCTGGAGACAGCATCTCAGGGAGCCCAGAGAAACTCTCTCACCCCAAAGTGTAATGACCGACTCACCTTCGTCCCAGTAACACCATTAGGAAAACACTGTTTTTTCGAAGTCATTATTGGTTGACAGTTTTTCCTTGCTCTTGGAAAGAGGCATCTTTCAGATTCCTGATGGAACATGGAGATTCCAGGGGAGCCCTGTAGGGATTCCGGTAGCTCCTTGGGATTCTGTGGCTGGCTTCCCTTTCCCCAGGGAGCTGGCTCTGCCCCACTGCTCCCTTTCATCTGGGCCCCATGACCTGAGGGTGGACTCCAGCTTCCTCTCTGTCTCTACTGATTTCCCCTCTGGCAGGCCCTGCCTAGTCCTGGGGAATGCCGTGTGGTGACTGTGCTCCAGGGCATGTTGAGCAGGGAAGGCCTGGGGAAAGGGCACCTCCAGGCTGGCTCAGGATGGAAAGCTGTTTACCACTGAGTTAGCTTGGTACCCAGCTAGAATGCAAAGGTAGGTTTATTTTTTTTCCACTCCAAGCAGATGGAATTTGTACGGTTTGCAAGGTGATTCCTTTTTGTGAGTTTCCTCAAACCCCTGTGACTTTAGACTTTGTGCACGAGGGGCCTCACAGGTCCAGAATAGATGGAGAGCGGCGACTGGAGGCAGCGTATGTGGGGGAGGCCCTCTGCATACTGTCAGCCACCCCCACCCCCTGCCCTGGGCAAGGCCTAAGGATGCAAAGAGAGAAGGGGAGCTTGTCCAGGGGTCTGAAGCAGCCTAGAGCCGTGGATCCTCGCCATGCTACAAGTATACTTGGGAAATGAACCTTTTCTTGTTCAGACGAGTACGTGGTCTGTGAGCACCTGTTTTGGTACCCATGTGCATTTGGTGAATTGGTCTTCTGGTGAATGATTTATAGGTGATCCTGGCACCTGTCTCCCAGGGGGCTTCTAACAGATACAGGCCATGTCTGATGAGACCCTTGCTTGTGACCAAGCAAGGGTAGTCAAGAGCTACCTCTGCCTTTTTCTGCTTGCATCCTCCCCCAAGGGCAAGATGGGATTGTCCCTGTGGCAGTGTCTCTTTCTGTAAATATTGGGGAAGATTGTAAGCAAAGTTGGAATGTCTTCTGGGTAGTACACCTTGGCACTGTGCATTGGCTCTAAGCCTCTGGGTGAAGTCTGGTGGGTCTGGGCACTAGAGACATAGGGGGCTGCCTGCTCCTCCAGTGACTGCCCTGCAGGGCTGATGAAAGAGCGATCAGCTTTGTGCACATATCACAATATGGGAGGTACATGCTTGCCAGCCGTCGCTAACTAGATCTGCTGGAGAACTGGGGTGGAATTGGGAGTTTTACAACCTGAAGGCCCCTAGAAATCATCTACCAAGAAGATGCATATCTGGCACTTGTGCTGCCACTTTGCGGTTTCGAGCCCACAGCAGGCTCACTAATCGATCACAGCACGTACCCATCCTGGACCCAGGGCTGACACTGTTCATTGATCATGAGCCTAGACATGGTCTCAGGATCTTTCTTAAAAAAACAAACCCAAATACCTTCAGGAAGACACTACCTATCAATTGGCAATGGCACCTTGATATGAGCCTTATTGGCCACCCTCTGATGTGGTCCATTTCCTTTATGTGACACAAGAGGAAATGGGGCCTTAAGAGAGGAAGTGACTCATCCACATTCCAGGGCCATCAGGTGACAGACAGCAGGACTAGGAGCAGTCGGGCACTCCAGCTTTAGTTCACTCCAGCTTGGAGTTTTAGGCTCCTCCAGAAGTTCTCTGTTTTTGGCTGAGGAGAGTAGGAAGCCCCTCCTGCATCCCCAAGACAGCTCCTGCGGGGAGAGGCAATCATTCCCCTTCCCTGGAAGAAGGTGCCTGTGCCGCGAGCAGAAGACTTCTCTCTCACAGAATTGCCGTCGTGGCTCAGTGGAAATGAATCTGACTAGTATCCATGAGAATGCAGGTTCGATCCCTGGCCTCACTCAGTGGGTTAAAGATCCAGCATTGCTGTGAGCTGTGGTGTAGGTCACAGATAAGGTTCGGATCTGATGTTGCTGTGGCTGTGGTATAGGCACAGAGCGGCAGCTGCAGCTCTGATTCAACCCCTAGCCTGGAAACCTCCATATGCCATGGGCGTGGCCCTAAAAAGACAAAAGAACAAAAAAGAAGACTTCTTTCAGCTCCCAGAAAGGTCTGACTGGCTGCTGCCTGTAACTCAGCCTGTGTCCTGCCTACCACCACTCACCTCTCTTGTTGGATAATCAACCCCAGCTTTGCCAGAGGCAGCATCTGAGTCAGGCCACCTGCAGGACTGCTCAGAGCTGCACACCTTGTTTTCCTAGCATTAGGGTGTCATGTCAGGGTGTGTTTGGGTGTTATGTCAGGAGGCCCTGTCGTGGTCACCTCCCTCCTCCTCTAGTCCCAGGCCCCAAGGTCAGACCTAGAAAACTCAGCTCTGCCCCCGCAGGGCCCCCATCTACCCCTCGTTGGATTACCTGCAGAAAGTTGGCTGGAAAGTAGGTGGGGGCAAAGTGTCCCCTCCAAACTGAAGAATGAAGGGAAGGAAGATCTATGGTGGTGGCCAGGTGAGTGGGATGTGCGTGCGTGTGTGCGTGCGTGCGTGCGTGTGTGTGTATGTGTGTGGTGGCCAGGTGAGGAGTGGTGTGTGTGTGTGTGTGTGTGTGTGTGTTCGCTCTTTGAAGCCTTCGGCAGTGACCACATTACTCCCTTCCCACAGGAAGGAATGTCAAGCCAATCCGGGCACCTTGGAGGAGTGCCAGCTGCATGCCTGGCACTGGCCTTGGAAATGGGGATCTGGAGGGGAAAAGTCAGGGTCATCCGGGGTGGAAAAGCCAGGCCAACTGCCTTGGCCTGAGCCAGAGCCGCCAGCTGGTGGGAGACTCAGGGTGGGGCAGAAGGCATAGAATGGGTAAGCAACCCAGGGTGTAGACCGCTGCCATCAGGCCTGCTTGTCCCCCTCCCCCACAACACAGCAGCAACAGTTGGTTTTGCTTTTTGACTCCTGTGGACCTGGGACAGCCAGGGAGAACCGTGGGCTCCTTTGAGGGAAGACAGTTTATTCGTCCCTCCGGCAGGCAAACTGCCACCAGCTGGGTGACCAGCTGCGATGACTTCTCTCCCAGCTCCCTGCCACCCTGACTGGACCTCAGCCCCTACATGATTTTGGGGGCTGCAGTTCCTGCATCTCAGGGATGTTGTAGGAGTTGTCAGAGAATTGGAGTTCTTTCCCTTATATCCAAAATTTAGCTGGAGCCAAGGGGAAAAAAAAGATTTTATTTTATTAAAATTTTTTTTCAATTTAAAGTATAGTTGATTTATAGTTGATTTACAATATTGTGCCAATTTCTGCTACACAGCAAAGTGACTCAGGCATACACATATATACATTCTCTTTCATAGTCTGGAAAAGAGATTTTGGATTCATCAGAGAAACTCTGTAGTTGGGTGACGTCAGGCTTGCCACGAGATCTCGTGGGATTCCTGGTGCCGGCATCCCAACGTTCTGAGTGGAGCAATCTGTCTCTGTGATGGGCAGCTTGGGCTTTGTGATCAAACCAATTTACACAAGTGTGCACCTCACCCCACCTGTTATCAGCTGAATGACCCTGGACCATACCTGACCTCCAAGAGACTCAGCCATTCTATCTGCAAAAGGCTCTAATTGCAGAAGCTGCCTCATAGAGTCCTCGGGAGCTTTCCAGAAGACAGAGCCCAGGAAGCCTTTCCCCCGAGCCTGCAGCAGTTCTGGAGCAGTATAGGGTGACAGTCACTTCCCTGTGGACGCTGTGTCTGTCCAGCCTGGACCAGGCGAACTTCTTCCCAGCTACACAAGGATCCTAGGCACCCCCGGGCTGCAGTAAATGAAGGTTCCAGGGCTGGCCAGGGGACAACCCCAGATGCCAGCCAGAGTTTAGCTCCATCTGCTAATTAGGGAGTGTTTATCTGGTGCCCAGCAGAACAAAGTGGCCGGTTCAGCCACACTGGACAGCTGAGCTCAGTGCTGGTAGGGGGCTGGCGGGGAGACTAGGAATGGGGCGGGTGCAGGGCATCCCTGGGGCTAAATGGACCACATTCAGATATACCTTTAAAAAAAAAAAGAAAAAAGAAAAAAACCACCCAAACAGGAAGTATGAGGCTGGTGTACAGGCTGGAGTTGAGATGCTTGCAGAGAGGGTGGTTCTGGTGCAGGACAAGTGGCCATTCTTCGCACTGAGACAGTCCTGGGCTGGTCTCCCAAGGGCATCTCTGGTGAAGGCCAGTCTGTCTGGTTCCTCAGGGAAATGGGGTTGTTTTTATCCTAAGAGTCCCAGGGCTGCACCCCTCATCTTGGAACCTGGTGAGGAGGAACCCCCAGTGGGAGGATGGAGAGGACCCCCTGTGTACCCGTCCCCAAGAGTGATGGGACCCCCTGCTCCTCCCTCCATCCCACGGGGCAGTGGAGTGGGGACCAGGACGGGGAGGGACAGGATAAGAAATCTTCCACATGTAGGAGGACCCAAAGCTGTGAGGTTTTATCCATCGTCTTATGTGTTTGGGGATGCTGCGGGCTGGTCAGAATACCTAGATTTCTTGGCTATAGTTGAGAACCAAGGTGGGGGAGGGTAGAGCTGCAGAACCACCCTCCTCTCTGTGGGAGGAGGGCCAGGATCCAGACCGGTAGTGTTCTGGGATCCACACACTAAACCCTTCTGCCCACTGTCACTTGTCACTTTGATGTGGCCCCTACGTGGGCCAGGGCACCGCACAGCGGGCCTGGGAGAATCCAGTGCCTTGGAGAGGAGGGGGATCATCCCCCCTTGCCAGGAAGGCTTGGGCTACAGAGCAGGTAGGGCTGGGCTGGCCGCTGGAGGTGGGTGCTGCCCTGACACCCCGCCCCCCGCCACCCCGCCCAGACTCGGGGGAGTGTCTGGGCTGGGCAGAGATAAAGAAGTTGACTGTTTCTGTGTGTGTGTTCATTTCCTTCTCTGCCCTTGAGTCTCAGATTCTCCCTATGGTGTTCTCCCTCTGTCTCTCTCTTTCCCCAGTTTCTCTGTTATCTCTCTCTCCCCAGGGGTCTCTGAGTCTGGGCCTGTCTCCAGGCCTGGCTCTGCTCATCCCTGTGGCCTTTCCCTAGCCGTCTTTCTGGAGGCATGTTCTCTGCCTCTGGTTTGTCTTTGTCAGTCTCCGGGTCTCACCAGTCTCTATCTCCTCCTTCTGCCGCAGCCCAACAGGAGTCTGGGAGAAGGGCAGGTGAGGCCCTGACCGGATCTGTATGGGGGGCTGCTGACTGCGATGAGAAGGGGGCTTGGCAAGTCTGTAACTTGAAGGCAAAAGCCCGTGGTGGGGAGTGGGGCTGCTTCCCCTTCTCAGAGGACTGTGCAGCCTCAAAATTAACCGTTTTCCTGATGGTGGCTCATGTATAGACATTCCTTTTGGAATCTGGTGGTACCTTGGCACCCTGGTGGGAGACTGCCCTGCTTCCAGAGGGCACCTGTGATAGCCGTCGGCTCCTCTTCCTCCTAGAAGAGATATGACTGCAGAGCCACAGTGTTCCAGGGCCATGAGTGCAGGGAGCTGGCAGTTCCCTCAGCCCTCACCCAGGCTGCCCCAGAGAGTTGGGCTCGGGGTTGCTGTGGGTAGGCTGGGGACGTGGAGGGCAGGAACCACAGGCTGCCTCCTCCCCTTCTCTGGCTGGGCAGAGGGTCTCATCTGTCTGCTCCATCACCTAATCCCTTCCTGCCCCATGCTAGCTGTCCTTCCAGGGCCACACCTGCTGCACTGCTGTCCCCACTAGAAATAGCTGAGCAGTGGGCATTTGCCCAGACAAGAAAGTGGCCCTCTCAGGGTCAGGCTGGCCCCCAAAATACCCTGCCAGCTGTCGGGGATCTGGGTCAGGTAGGGCACCAGGAATAGGCTTGGGGCAGGCCTCTGCCCTCCCGTGAGCATCTTCTCTCGGACAAGGGCCAGTGCTCTGGTCCCAGCCCCTGTCAAGTATAAGTTGGGTGAGGGCGAACACCTGACCATGTTTTTGAGGACTTGCCTTGGGCAAGTCACTGGGTCCAGGGCGGGACCAAGGCGGTGGAGACAGAGGGACTATGAACTGACCACTGACTGACCCGTCAAGGCCAGTCCACTTACAAGTCACATGTGTGCCTGGTCTCAGCGTGCTCCAAACCCAGCTCCTATCTGGACCCCTCCCTCCTCAGTCACCACACCTTCCCTCACCCCTGCGGATCCTTCCTCTCTGCCCCTGGCCCCTTGGGCAAGCCCTCCTGACTCCTCCCTTGCACCCACAGTGCTCCTGTCTGGCCCCTTCCAAGCTGCTTCTCTGCGTTGCAGCCAGTTTTTTTCTTTTCTATTGTTTATTTTTAATTACGAACATGTTTTGTCCTACAGAAAATAACGCATCCGTGGATCTACTGATTTAAGAAATGTTCGCATTTTGTCAAATATGTCACATACTTTTTTAAAAAAATTTAAGTTGAGGTCTGGAGTTCCTGTCGTGGCACAGTGGTTAACGAATCCGACTAGGAACCATGAGGTTGTAGGTTCAATCCGTGGCCTTGCTTAGTGGGTTAAGGATCTGGCGTTGCCGTGAGCTGTGGTGTAGGTTGCAGACACGGCTCAGATCTGGCATTGCTGTGGCTCTGGCATAGGCCTGCAGCTACAGCTCCAATTGGACCCCTAGCCTGGGAACCTCCATATGCCGCGGGAAGCGGCTCTAGAAAAGGCAAAAACACCAAAAAAAATTGAAGTGTAATTGACACAGATATTTTTAAAAAAAGAAATAAAATGGTGCTGATAGGAGGAGGTGTCTGATAAATGCTAGATTCCCTTACTCCTACCTTGAGTTTTCCCAAGAAGATGAACTGCAGGTGCATCTAGGAGGAGGGCTGGGTTTGGATGGACCGAGAAGGTTTCTGGGCAGGGAGACTGGTGTGTATAAGGGTGTGGAGGTAGGACTGCCTGGCATGGTCAAGGTCAGGACTCCCTTCTGTGGAGCAGGGAGCCTGGCAGGAAGGCACACAGGTGCCAGCCATCAAGCAGCCAAGCCCTTTCTCTCCTTGCCCTTCCTCCTCCTCCCGCATGTCGTCACCCTAGGTGGGCATCTGCCACATTTATGAGGTTTCTGAGAAGAAGCCACCACCTGGGGCAGCAGCAGTGCTGCCACCTGGACAAGCAGCCTGCAGCTGGGCGCCAGGGTGGGCTCTGCAGGGAGCTCTCCTCTTGCATTTCCGGGTCCCTGGCAGCAGTCAAGCTCCCCTGACCAGGAAAGCCTCGTTAAAGGAGCTGAGCTGGCTGCAGAGCCTGGGGAGGGCAAGGCTACAGGGAGTGGGGAGCGGGGTGGGGGCTGCTTTACTCGGCTCCCCTGGTGACTTTGCCTGAATTTTAAACATTTTTGCTTCGGGGATTTTTCCCTTTTCCCCTGCGCTCCTCCCTTGTCCTCCGCTTCTGAGAATTGTGAAGCACAAGCTTGCTCCGAAGCCCTTGGCCTAAGGGGCCTCCAGAAAGGAGAGATTGCAAGAAAAGCTTCCTGTGGGCAAAATGGTCAACCTCAGTGACCAGGAAGGGAGCTGTCAAGGCAGCAGTGCATGCCCGCTGTTAATGCCATCAGGCCAGATTGGAGCACTTGGGCTGCCCAGGTCAGCTGTTAGGAGCATCAGAGGTACCAGGGGGATTCAAATACAATTGAGACCCCCCCCAACTCCCCAAAAAGCCTGGCCAGTCATGTACCATATCCAACTTAAAGGCAAGTCTGCTTGCCCTAAAGATGCAGCCCAGCTCTGCCCTCTTCTCCAAATACTCCACCCCCACCCTGGTCCAGCCACCTCTTGTCCTACCTGGGCAGCTGAGCCACCTCCTCAGGGATCTCCCCACTCACACTCTTGTCATCCCCCCAACCAGTGATCCTTCTAAAAATAAATCAGATTGGATTATGGCCCCATTTGTAACCTTTCTGAATACCTCCCTTTCTTTGGGGAATGAACTCCCAACCCCTTACCCTGCGCCAGGACCCTGTGTGGTGGGCCCTCACCCGCCCTTCCAGACTCCTCCTGTCACCCTCCTTCCCTGGCTCTCAGCTCGCCACTCTCCCGCTTGATCTTGGGACACTAGGTGCAGTGCAGCCTCGAGGCCCTTGCCATTGCTGTTCCCTCTGCCTGAAACTCCCTTCCCCCAGGTCTTCAAGCAGCTGACTCCTTCTAGGCACTCAGGTGACACTTCTCAGAGAGGCCTTTCTTTGATCACTTCTTCAGAGAGCTCCCCCCGCCCCCAGCCCTGCCACGCTGTCACATTCTAGTTGTCTTCAAGACATGTATCACAATATTATTATCTTATTGAGCTCTGTCTGTTGTTTACATCTCATCCCTGCTGGGATGTGAGTGTTAGGAGAGCAAAATCTTGCTCGTTCATTGTTTCTGTTGTCCCAGTGCCTAGAACAGTGGCCGACACCTAGCAGGTGCTCAGGAAATTGCAGTCCAGTGAATGGATGGATGCAGGGCAGGTGGGCACTCAGTGCAGGGAATGGGTTCAGAGGCCTGCATCTCCTTCTCCACACCAGAGAAAAGGTCTGCTAATAGCTCCTGTTCCTTCTCCTGAATGCTCATCTTTGCTTATAGGCTAGACTTAGTATTGGGAACACTTGTTAAGGATTAGCTGGGACAGAAAGTAACTTTCAACTTTAAAAATATTAGAGTACAGGATTTCCCGTTGTGGCTCAGTGGTTAATGAACCCGACTAGTATCCATGAGGACGCAGGTTCGATTCCTGGCCTCGCTCAGTGGGTTAAGGATCCGGCGTTGCTACGAGATATGGTATCGGTCGCAGATGCAGCTTAGATCCCGCGTTGCTATGGCTGTGGTGTAGGCTGGTGGCTACACCAGTTCCGATTAGACCCCTAACCTGGGAACCTCCATATGCCACCAGTGTAGCCCTAAAAGACCAAAAAAAAAAAAAAAAAAAAAAAAAAATAGAGTCACTTTCTTCTATTCTTAATCCTGTGCTTATCCTGAATCACAGGCTCCAACAGGAATATCTTCAAGGGGAAGATATTCTTATTTGTAAGAAATATGTGATTAAATTCCCAATTATCTTTATAAAAAAGATAAAATGATGCTCTAATAAGAGAGAATGAGAATGAGGTTTGAAGTACCTCTTTCTCTTCTTGTTTTTAGTTATATTTTCTTTGGGATAGCACAGGTTTAGTGACAGGAGACTACAAGTCATATTTTCCAAAGGAAAATCTTATTTTCCATTTTGAATGCTCTTGTATTGTTTGAAATTTTGTTACCATGTGCCTGTTACTTACACAAACTATTTTCGTATTTGCTCTAAAATATTTATAAGAATTGCTATAGAAGAAAATTTTTGCCTTGGGAAAAATATACATTTTTTAATAAAAGAAAAGTCTATGCATGGAAATAATATCTTTGGTTTATGAAGGAAAAGAAAGATTAGCTAGAATCCTGGCAGCAGAGTGAGGGCTTTCAAATTTTAAGGTGCCCAATTAGCATCTCGTTAAAATGCAGACCCTGATTCAGCAGATCTGCCTGGGGCTTGAGATTTTGTGTTTCCAGCAAGCTCTCAGGCCCTGATAGGGTTAGTCTCAGGGTCACATCTTGAGTAGTAAGGACAGGGAGTATTGGAAAAATACATTTGAAGCCCTCCTCCATTTCTTTCTTTGTCAAATGTGATCTTTCTCTCCTTTGTGACCAGGTAGGAATTTGGCCTGGTGCATCTGGAGAGGAAGGCTGTCCAGCACTTCCCAGAAGCGGTCAAGGGTGGTGTGGGCTGCCTCAGAGGGACAGTGTGTTCCTAGAAGTGTTTCTGTGAGCTTGAATGGTCACATGTCAGGGGTGTGATGCCTGTAGGGGGAGGGGGAGGAGCCTCCCTGTACCTTCTCAGACTTGTGAAACCAGGATCTCAAGGTGGGGCTTATTCACCTAAGGCAATTCTTACAGGTCGTCTGGCACGTCCTCAGTCCCCACCCTTCTCTGTCCTTCCAGGGGAACGCTTGGCATTCTGAATACTGTGTGTGTGTGATTTGGTGGATAGGGCAGGGGGAGGAGAGGGGATGGCTTGGTTTCAGGAATAGTTCAATCATGTAGGATGTGATGCCTGACTTGACTGGATCTAACGGCAGGGAGTGGGGTACTGCATTTTATATTAAGTCTTTCCTCTTTAAGTTTGGTTCAACAGACCTTGACTGAGAGCTCCTTTGTGTTAGGGCAGGTTGATTCTGTGTGACAAACTCTCAGTGACTTGATACAATAGAGGTTTATTGTTTTTCTGAGTCAAGACCAAAACAAGTTACTGGAAGGCTCTATTCCAGGTAGTCAGTCAAGGAACCTAGATTGTCCCATTTAGGGACTCCATCCCCCATGAATCTCTGTATCCACCCAGCATGAAAGGGAAGAGAGAGTATGAAAGATTGTAGGGAGATTATATGGGTTGCCTGCTCATATTCCATTGGTCAGAATTCAGTCACATGACTGTACCCCTCAGCAAGGGAAACTGGGAAATGTAGTCTTTTTGCATGCCCAGCTACATGCCAAGACACTGTGATGGATAGCAGGCACTTGATATCAAGGCATAGACATTGCTTACAAGAGGTTTACAAGGATGCAGGTGTAAAAACAAATAAGTACAATATAGTATTAAGTGCAGTTCCAGATGTGTGACCCAACAGAAGCAATCTGGAGAGGAGAGGAAATGAGGGCTAAACCTGTGCATAGCCCTCAGAAGTGGTGACAGAAAGAGATCATGTGGGGTGGGGCATTCTAGATAAAAGGAACAGAATGTGCAAAGGCACAGAGCTGTGGAACAGCATGTTCCATCCACAGAGGATGCACGCAGGTCATTCAGTATTTGGGGACATGCAATTGACAAGGTCAGTCAGGGCAGAGTTCATGAATGGGCTTGTGTCCTATGGGAGGCAGAGAGCCAACAAAAGCCTCAAAGCTGTGATGAAATGAACCATCAGAAGGGAGCAGATTGCAGTAGCATCAGGATGGTGTGGACTTAGCACTCGCCTCAACAGAACCTTCAAAGGTCTGTTTTGGTCTCTTGTGCTGTGGAATATCTCACAGGGAAGGATGTGAGAGAGTGGCAGGTGACCTACCCAGCAGCACCCCTGGCAGGAGTTCCCTGGGTCTGCTGGGATTTTCCCAGGTTCACCTAACAGCATAGGTTTCACTTCCAGAAGCTTCAGGGTCACTCCTAAACAAGGGAGAAGTGAGCTCTTGCCAGGGCCAGGCCACAGGGAAGAGCTGAACTCTGCCCTCTGACCCCAGCCTTCTTTAGCCCATTCTTTGCTTTTTTCTTTTGCACAAGACTTGGAGGGAAGGAATAAGGATGGGGCTTGGAATAGAGAAAAAATAGGGAAACGAGATGCAATGGAGAAAGGGGAGGAGGAAATGCAATGTTGGATTGTCCACTGGAAGCATCCCTTTCTTTCCAAGAGGAGGGTTAAGGCAGCGCCTGGGGACCAGCTCTGGAATTTCTCTGCCTCAGCATCCTGGACCTAGGACTACCAAGCATCTGTCTTGGTCTTGTCTCTGCCAGGAACATGCTGTCTTTGTCCCAAACTTTGGCTTGACTTTGATCACACAGCAGCTGGGGCACTTTGGGGACCACAGTTCTGGGCCATTTGCAGGGATAATCAGGATGAGTGGAATGGAGAAACACTCAGACTGGGGTGTGGTTAAGCCGGACAGAGAAGGTAGGGGTCCGTCCACCTTCCTCCCCTCTTCACCGACGTCAGGGCCTCTCACCCTTTGTTGATGGTGCTTAGAGGTTTGTATGGGAGACAGAAGTGGCAGGCAGCTCTGAGACCATGTCAGGGGTCTCTGGGGAAGCTAAGGGATAGTGAGAAACCCCCCACCAGGAGGGACCAGAGAAACCTCAGCCAGGACCCTGCTGGAACCACCACCCCAGTATGGGCAGGCTTTTCTTAGGTGACTTCGTTCTCCACGGGGAGTGTCAGTGCCAACACCTGGACTGGCGCCAGGGTCTCTCTGATGGTGCATCCTGCAGGCAGATGTCTTTCCCCACTGCTCCATCCCATGTTCCAGGCAGATTTATCTTTCCAGAGCTCCACTTTCTGCTCAGCATCCTCCGCAGGTTCCCTCTTGCCCAGAGGAGGAAGTCCAGGTTCGTCCTACTAGTCTCAGATGACCTCTCCAGCCCACTCCTCACACCACTGGCCCCTACTATCTCTGCCCCAGTCCCAGCTCCTCCAGCCCTCACTTTCCTGGGCATGAGAGGAAAGAGGACCCAGCAAGCAGTAGAGGGGGGGGCAACATTGGGGTGCTGGGAAGGGGTTGGGGTGTAGCAGCAATTCTACAGCAGGAAACCACATCATAGGGTCTGTGAGTCCCGGGGAAGCTTTAGCCATTCAACTTGAAGCCAAGCTCAGAAATGACTGAATCCAGAATCTATGATGGTGGTTGGCTGCTCTAGCATCATGCTCTTACCTCCTGGCCAAGGGGAACTTTAGCCACGGTGTCTGGACCCAGCACGGGAACCTTCAGTGGTGAAGGCTGTGAAGTTATAGGTGAAGGACCCTGAAGTCCTTTCAGTCATTGACAGTGAAGGCAGGGTGGCCCTGCCGACGCCTCTAGCAGCTCCCTCAAAGCAGAAAGGGTGGAGGAGAGCACGGAGACAGGAGGTTACATAGATCTGGAGCCTCTTCACCTTGAAAATGGTGACCCTCTTTATCAAGAAGCTGTGTGATCCCATTCCATCCACACACCACCATGGGGAGGCTGTCTCACTCGCTTCCGCCTTATAGGTGAAAAAACTGGATCCCAGAGAGGTTAAGCGCTTGGCCAAGGTCACATAGCCAGAAAGGAATAAGCTGGAATTCTGGCTTCAGAACTCAAGCAGTCCATCACCAACAGGAGCACTAAAATAATGGTTAAACAGTGCCAAGAGAGGGGACTGCTTCTGATGGTTCCCTCCATGCTTGGCATGCTTTAAAACGCTTTCATATACCTGTTCTCTTTTCAACATTTTTTTTTTTTGTCTTTTTAGGGCTGTACCCACGGTGTATGGAGGTTCCCAGGCTGGGGGGTCCAATCGGTACTGTAGCTGCTGGCCTACGCCCGCCACAGCCACAGCAAATGTGGGATCCTTACACTGAGTGAGGACAGGGATCGAACCCACACCCTCATGGATGCTACTCGGGTTCATTAACCGCTGAGCCAAAATGGGAACTTCTGGCCATGATGGGAACTCTCTCTTTTCAACTTTCATCAGCCCCCAGAGAGGAGAAAAATAGGCTTGACACCATCTCTCAGATGGGTAGCCTAAGGCTCAGAGATGCTGCACTGGAATAATCGTGTCTGGTGGTTGGTAGCACTTTCTCACGCTAAGTGTCTTCTCCTTGGCTCTTCAACACCCACAGAGGCAGGACCGCTATTTCACAGATGAGGCCACTGCTACTCAAAGAGGCCAAGCTGCCTGTCACATTTGCCCAGCAAGCTTTGGCAGGCTGGAACTGAGACCCTCTGCTCTTGACTCCCACCCAATGCTTTCTCCAAGGGCTGTGGTCTGCGTGGTGGGGGTGCGTGGCATGAGCCCCCAGGTAGTTTCAGGGGAAGGCAAGGTAGCCACTGGTTTGGATACTTTCGAGGCTTGAGGAGGTCCCCTGGGACAAGGCCATCCTGCACATCCCTGCTTCGCTCTGTGCATCTCGCTGTGGGTGTTGGGCTGTCAGCCCAGGCCCCACTGCGTTAATGTCAAGCACATCCCAGGCAGCCCCCACGCACCTGATGGGCTGCTGGGAGAGCCAGAGGCCTTTTCCCAAGCCTGGCCCACGCACACCAGCTGGGCAGCTCCCCTGGGGCCCCTAGATGCTCACAGCAAGGCCGGGCCTGGCCAAGGCACCTCCCAGACCCGTCTGTCCCTCACCACCTCCCCACAGGCCTCTCTGACCTCAGGCCTCACAGGCCAGTGTCATAGCAAGAGTGATGATGATGGCAAGGATAATCATAGCTCACGTGTGGGGGGCACTTAGTCTGTGCCCGGCTCCGTGCCAAGCACTTTACACACATTGCCTCCTTGAATCCTCTTACCCACCCTGTCAGGCAGGTTCTATTGCTGTCCTCATTTTGTAGAGGAGAAACCTGATTTGAATCTAGATCTGACTAGCTATGGACCATTTATTATTATTCACATTTTCCAAAACGTTGTACAGGCAGTGCTGTGAGTTCAAGAAGAGACTTTTGGTAGTATATGGGCAAATACCATATCTTTTAATAGTTGCGTATGGTTTCAATGTGTGTTGGTGTTAGGGATTGAAACCTTATGTGTTCCCCCAAATTCATATGTTAAAGCCCTGATCCCCAGAACCTCAGAATGTGACCTTATTTGGGAATAGGCTTGTTGCAGATGTCATTAGTTAAGATGAGGTCATACTAGCGGGCCCCTAAGCTGATGACTGATCTCCTTATAAAAAGACGTTTGGACACAGAAATGCACACATCCATGTGAAGACGAAGCCAGAGATGGGGTGATGCTTCTCAAAGCCAAGGAACACCAAAGACTGCCAGCAAGTCACAGAAACAGGGAGGGAGGCATGGAACAGAGCCTCCCACACAGACCTCAGCAGGAACCAACCCTGCCAACACCTTGTTCTCAGACTTCTGGCCTCCAGAACTGTGAGACAGTGTATTTCTGTTCTTTAAGCCATCCAGTTAGTGATATTTTGTTATGGCCGCCCTAGTAAGTTAATACATATATAGGAGTTCCCGTTGTGGTGCAGTGGGAAACGAATCTGACTGGGAACCATGAGGTTATGGGTTCAATCCCTGGCCTCGCTCAGTGGGTTAAGGATCCGGCATTGCCATGAGCTGTGGTGTAGGTCGCAGATGCAGCTCGGATCTGGTGTTGGTGTGGCTGTGGAGTAAGCTGGCAGCTGTAGCTCCAATTAGACCCCTAGCCTGAAAACCTCCATATGCCAAGGGTGCGGCCCTAAAAAGCAAAAAAAAAACAAAACAAAAAGAATATGTATATAAATATAAATATATATGTGTGTGTATATATATATATATATATAGAGAGAGAGAGAGAGAATGTGTATAAACACACACACATGCCAGTACCTTATGATTTCACAGATATTATTATTGCTTTGGATGTGGCTTTTTTTTTTTTTTTTTTTTTTTTTTTTTTTTTGCTGCACCCACAGCATGCGGAAGTTTCCAGGCCAGGGACTAAACCTGCACCACAGCAGTGACTCTAAGCCACTGCAGTGACAACTGAATCCTTAACCCACTGCATCACAAGGGAACTCCTGGATGTGGCTTTTGTTAGGCTGAATAATGCCCCCCCACCCCCCTGCCTCCACCAAGAGGTATCCATATTCTAATTCCCAGAACCTGGGCATGTTACCTTATGCAGTGAAACGGGCTTTTTAGATTTGATTAAGGATCTTCAAAAGGGGAGAGTAGCCTGTGTTATCCAGGTGGTCCTAATATCATCACTAGCATCCTTATAAGAAAGGCAGGATCTAGTCACTTGTGATGGGACATGATGAGGATAATGTGAGGAAAAGAATGTATATACACACAAACACACATGACTGGGTCACTTTGCTCTACAGTAGAAATTAATAGAACAATGTAAATCAACTATAATAGAAAAAATAAAAAATCTTAAAAAAAAAAAAAAAGAAGTGCAGGAGACTCAGAGGAGGAGATGTGACAGTGGTGGCAGCGGTTAATGTGCTTTGAGATGGAGGAAGTGGCCATGAGCCAAGGGCTATGGGTGGCCCCTGGAAGCTGAAAATGGCAAGGAAACCAAGACTCCCCTAGAGCTTCGGGAAGGAAATGACTCTGCTGACACCATGATTTTAGCCCCTTAGGACTCATTTTGGATTTCTGACCTCTAGCCCTCTAAGAAAATTAACTTGTGTTACTTGAAGACACTAAGTTGTAATTTGTTATAGCAGTAATAGGTCACTTTATATACACAAAAATAAGTAGTTAAGTTTTTCCGGAAAGACACTCAAAGAAAAGTAATAGATAAAATATAATAGTGATATGGATCCCATACAGGTGCGGGGGGGTTTGTGCATATATTGGGGGGACCCTGTTTGTGCTGCCCCACCTCCCAGGGGGAACTGCATCATTTTGAGAAGCCCCATGACTTGAGCTTCGTTCTCACCTGTCACTGCTTTGCTCTCTGTAGTTGAGCAAGTTACCTTAACTTCTCTGTACCCCTGTCTCCTCTGTTTCACTGATTTTTGTTGAGTGCCTAGCTTCTGCTAGTCATTTGTCACTGCATGGGCTAATCATGGTGGGTGCAGAGGCCAGGGCACTTGTGAGAGTGCGACACCCCTGCCCCTGACCTGGGTCTCCTTAGTCATGAGATCTTGGCTCTGGGAGGGCAGGAGAGCTCCTAGCTCAGGGGTTACAGAGTCAGACTCAGAGTCAAAGAACTGTTACTCGAGAGTATGTGCCCTGATTGCATTTGTGCATAGGATGCCAAGCCAGCATCTCCTAGAGAGGTGACCTTGGGATAGGCAAGGCCAAGTTGAGGCTCATGGGCTCCCTGGAGAGGATAACAGTTTGATGATCCCTTTCAAACCAGTGGTCTTGAAATATGTGTTTAGAATGCCCTCAGCCTCTTTGGGAAGGTGTTGGGGGAGAGTGGAGAAGGACTCTGGTGTTTCCTAAAGCCTCCTCTGTGGCCCTGAGTTGTTCTTCTCAGACTCTCAGCAAAGCAGAGAACACAGCCATCACCAGCCCCAGCACTTAGATAGCAGTTTAGTGAGTAGGTGTTATTACAAGCAGGTGTTTGGGGCCCTCACCTGCCATCCCCACGCCAGAGACTCCATGCCCACGCGGGACCATCCTCAGCATGCACTGTGGAATGGCCTCTTCTTCCCTGTCATCGAGTTCCTAGCGGTGCTTTAGGACGCCCTGACACCTCCTTCCCCCACCCCATGGAGCAGCACTCAGTCCTCTGCCCCTATCCTGCTCTGGGGCCAGCTGTGTGGTCATTCCCAAATCACTGGAATAAATTATCAGGGGCCTCCTCCCTGGATCCTACCACTTTCTCCAACACATGACAGCGTTTCATGGAATTCATGAACAAGTCAGTTCACTCCAATCTGACTGCTTCATCCAGCAGTCCTGACACTCCGGCTGCCAAGCCTTTGCGTTTCCCCTTTCCTCCCTCTGGAACGCCCTCCTCCCCCTCCTCCAGCTGTCCTCCATGCAGGGCCTGTATCTAACGTCTCACGTGTCCTCCTGAGAGTCTGCTTTGCTCTCACCAGCAGCACTGATCTTGTCCTTCCCTGAACCCTCATCGGATGCTCTTTATGCCTCTCGGCAGGTTGTCACTCATCGGACACTAGACTAGGTAAACCCCTTGTGCTCGGCTCCCAGTCAGATCATGGACTATGACTTACACTCTTCCTGAGTCCCACTCCTTCGGTGAGTGGCATGCTGTGGTACAGGCCAGATTGGGAAGGAATCTGAAGGAAGGGAAGGCTTGCATGTTTTCCAGAAAGTGGTCAGGAAGATTTCTTTGGCTTGTGGAGCACTTTGGAAACTGGGGTGGGCTCCCTTGTGTAGGCAGAGTATATTCTAGCACCTGAGTCTTAGCTGAGCATGGGTGGCCCAGGCCCCAGCAACCAAGTGCCTCCAAGGTAGGCAGCTCCTTGCCAGGGTCATATCCTCCTTGCCCTCCATCTCTCTCCCCTGCTGCTGCTTCAGGGATACTTGGGGTGCCCAGTCTGTTCCCCAAAGGCTCTGGTGGTTTGCGTAAGAGAGCCTGAATCCTTCCTGTCCACCCGCCTTCAGCTCCGCCTCATCCTGGAAGCCCTCCCAGCAGCGGCTGGGTTCCTCCTGGCCACACCTGCCTTTTCTGTCCTCCGCAGCATCCTCTCTGGGTCCTCACATCTTCCCTGTGAGTCGCATCATGTTCCCCCATTGTGCAGACAAGGATAAGCACCTTGCAAAGGGTCCCTCATCAGCCAGTGCACTTAGGAGGCAGCCCAGGCTTCAGTGCTGGGCTTGGGACTCTTTGTGTGGCTGCCTTTAGGGCGACAAGGTGACAAGGAGAGAATTATAATGACTCCACTAGTCTACATCCCTGCTCTGTGGGTTCTCCATACTGCAGAGCTGGAGCTTCTGCTTCTCTCTCTCTTTCTTTTTTAACTGTGCTAAAATATGTATAACATAAAACTTACCATTTTATATTGTGGTAAAATACACATAAAGTAAAATTTACCATTCTACCTGCTTTTAAAAGTCTATGGTTCGTTGGTATTGAGTCTCACACTGATGTCCAACTGTGACCACTTCCCTTCTCCACAATGTTTTCTCCTTTGAGGCCTAGTGTCTTGTATCTCCTAGGGATTAATTCCTTTTTAATAAGGGTGTCAGAATCCCTCAAGGGCCAAAGATATGCATCTTTTGAGGGTTCTCTTTCTCACTCTTTCTCTCTCTCTTTTTTGCTTTTTCAGCCATACCCATGGCATATGGTAGTTCTCGGGCCAGGGATTGAATCTGAACTGTAGCTGTGACCTATGCCATAGCTGCAGCAGCACTAGATCCTTAACCCGTTGCACCACAATGGGAACTCTTAAGGTTCCCTCATTTAAAAAATTGAATTATAGTTGAATTATAATTGAAGTATAGTTGATTTACAATGTTGTGTTAGTTTCAGGTGTACAGGAAAATGATTCAGTTATACATATGTATATATTTTTTCAGATTCTTTTCCGTTACAGGTTATTACAAGATAGTGAATATAGGTCCCTGTGCCATACAGTAGGTTCTTATTGTTTAGCAATTTTATGTATAATCATGTGTATCTATTAATTCCAAACTCCTAGTTTATCCCTCTCCCCACCTTTCCCCTTTGATAACCATAAGTTTGTTTTCTATATCTGTGAGTCTGTTTGTGTTTTGTAAATAAAGTCATTTGTATTGTATTTTTAGATTCCATATATAAATGGTATCATATGGTATTTGTCTTTCTCTTTCTGATGTATTTTACTTAGTATGATAACCTCTAGTCCATCCATGTTACTGAAAATAGCATTACTTCCCTCTTTTATGGCTGAGTGGTATTCCATTGTATATATGTACCACATCTTCTTTATCGATGCATCTATCAGTGGGCATTTAGGTTGCTTCCATATCCTGATTATTAAAAATAGTGCTGCTATAAACATTGGGGTACATATATCTTTCTGAATTAGAGTTTTCATCTTTTCTGGATGTATACTCAGGAGTGGAGTTGCTGGATCATATGATGGTTCTTGCTTTAGTTTTTTTTGTTGTTGTTGTTTGTTTGTTTGTCTTTTTGCTGTTTTCTTTGGGCTGCTCCTGCGGCATATGGAGGTTCCCAGGCTAGGGGTCTATTTGGAGCTATAGCCACTGGCCTCCGCCAGAGCCACAGCAACTCGGGATCCGAGCCGCGTCTGCAACCTACACCACAGCTCATGGCAACGCCGGATCGTTAACCCACTGAGCAAGGGCAGGGACCGAACCCACAACCTCATGGTTCCTAGTCGGATTCGTTAACCACTGCGCCATGATGGGAACTCCATTGCTTTAGTTTTTTAATGAACCTCTATACTGTTCTCCATAGTGGCTATACCAGTTTATATTCCCACCAAGAGTGAGGGTTCCCTTTTCTCCACAATTGAGGTTCTCTTGGATTTGGTACATAGCTTCCTATTGGTTAGAAATACTGCCTTTTCCCCCTCTTTAGTCTGTATGCCCCTCTTTTTCTCTTGTGTTAATAATACCTTGGGAAGAATCATTAATACAATGAGAGATGAGAGTAGTAATAGTGGGCAAATTCCTTATTTTGTCCTGTGTTTCTTCACTGAGGATTGTTGTGGGTAAATGTTTTTTTTCGCATTAAGAAAGTTTACTCCTATTTCTTGTTTCCTAAATTTAAAAAAAATCATAAATAAGGGTTGAGTTTTATCAAATAATACAACCCTATGTGAGAATGATCATATAGTCTTTATCCTTTATTTGATACTGTGCTAAATTATGTTCATAGATAGTGTAGGGAGTTCCCTGGTGGCTCATTGGGTTAAGGATCTGGCATTGTCACTGCTGCAACTAGGGTAACTTCAATGTTGTAGGTTCGATTCCTAGCCTGAGAACTTCCACATGCTGAAGGTGTGGACAAAAAAAAAAAAAAAAAATAGATCGCCTAATGGTGAACCATTCTTATATCTTGAATGAAATTTAATAGAAATGTTACTCAGAGGGTTGAATTTCTGAATTCTTTCTTCCATTCAGTTTATTCATTCAGACTGTGATAGTTAAGAGACCAGGGTCTGGAGCCAGATTGCCTGGGTTTGAATCCCAGTTCCACACCTTGCTTGTTTGGGCAAGCTAATTTTTTGCAGTGGGGCCACACTTGGGGCATATGGAAATTGCCAATGTAGGGGTCAAATCAGAGCTACAGCTGCTGGTCTACATCACAGCCATAGCAACGTGGAATCTGAGCTGTCTCTGTGACCTATACCACAGCTCACAGCAACGCCAGATCCCTGACACACTGAGCAAGGCCAGGGATCGAACTTGCATCCTCATGGATACTAGTTGTATTCATTTCCACTGAGCCATGATGGGGACTCCCAAGGCAAGCTATTTGAACTCTCCAAACATCGGTTTCTGTCTTTGGAAAATAGGGTATTAATAGTACTTACTTCAAAGAGTTGATATGAGAATTAATTGAGATAAGCCAGCGTCTAATACAGAGTAATTCTCAATAAATGTTATTTTTGCCATTAAATATTATCGAGCACTTGTTTTATGCCAGTACTCATGCTCAGTGCCAGGAACTCATAGCTAGGGTAACCACATGACTCCATTAACCAATACAGTCCTGTTTTGTACCTCTTATCCTGACATAATTTTTATCAGCACTCCCTTTCACTTTCAGTAGTTTCCCAATTTAGATGATAAATTATTTGATCAGCAGCTGATAGATGAAGCCATCTGTATAATGTAGAAGAGGAGGACTGGCTGGACTTTGTTCATAGCTGAGGTTCCCTGATGTGAAGCAGAATTGTGGTTGTGGTCAAGGTAGAGGTTCTTCAGGGCCCCACAGCCATCACAAGCCTTTCCTCTGTCTTCTTGTTTGCATTTTTTCCAATAAGAAATCTGTTATCAGAGTTCCCGTCATGGCACAGAGGAAACGAATCCAACTAGGAACCATGAGGTGCTGTTTCGATCCCTGCCATTGCTCAGTGGGTTAAGGATCTGGTGTTGCCGTGAGCTGTGGTGTAGGTTGCAGATGCGGCTCGGATCTGGCATTGCTGTGGCTGTAGTGTAAGCCAGCGGCTACAGCTCCAATTAGACCCCTAGCCTGGGAACCTCTATATGCTGCGGGTGTGGCCCCAAAAAGACAAAAGAAAAGAAAAGAAATCTGTTGCCAAAGTTATCTTTGTTCCTTGATTGTAAATATCTTTTTTTTTCTATAACTACTTTTCAGATTTTTTTCTATTTAGTACTGATTTTGAGCAATCTGCTTATGACGTGCCTTAGTATAGACTTTTTTACGTTTTTTGGTTTGGAGTTGGTTGAATTTGAGGGATCTGTGAATCCAAAGGAGAAATCACAAAGTTTAAAAAGTGTTTTTCACATTGAACATAGTGAAAACAGCATATGAAAATTTGTGGGTTACTGCTAAAGCCACTTTAAAGAGAAAGGTCTGGGAGTTCCCATCACGGCGCAGTGGTTAATGAACCTGACTAGGAACCATGAGGTTGCGGGTTCGATCCCTGGCCTTGCTCAGTGGGTTAAGGATCCGGTGTTGCCATGAGCTATGCTGTAGGTCACAGACGCAGCTCAGATCCCAAGTTGCTGTGTCTCTGGTGTAGGCTGGTGGCTACAGCTCCGATTAGACCCCTAGCTTGGGAACCTCCATATGCCGTGGGAGCAGCCCTAGAAAAGGCAAAAAGACCAAAAAAAAAAAAAAAAAGAGAAAGGTCTGTCTTTATATGCTCAAATTTTAAAAGAGGATTTAAAATAAATAATCTAATGAGAACAGAAATGATAAGATAAAATGCAGAAAATGGTAACAAAACTAACAGAACCAAAAGCTGGCTGTTTGAGAAGATTAGTAAAATTGGTAAACTCCTACTAAGAGAAAGAGAGAAAACACAGATTACCTATATCAGGAAGAAAATAAGATATTACTTCAGGTAAAATAATAATAAGGGAAGGTTAGTAACAATTTTTTGTCAGTAAATTCAATAAGACAACATGGACAGATTCCTTGAAAAATTCACCTTCCCAAAGCTGACTTGAGAAGAAAAAGAAAAATATTAAGTGCCTTTATACCTATTGCAGAAATTGAATTCATAGTCAAATACCTTCCTGCAAGGAAAGCTCCAAACCCATGTAGTTTCACTGGTGAGTTCTATCCAGCATTCAAGGATGAAATAATACCATTCTTCCACCAGGAGGGAGGAACAGTTTCCAACTCACTGTATGAAATCGGCATAATCCTAATGTTGAAACCTGAGAAGGACATTATAAGAAAGGAAAATATCAGAATACCATGAACATGGATGCAAAATTTCTCATTAGAATATTAGCAAATCAAGTCCAGCAGTGTATAAAAAGGATAAGATACCATAACCAAGTAGGGTTAATCTTTTCAAAAATGCAACTTAGTTCAACATTCCAAAACCAATCAGTGTAGTTCACTGCATTAACAGAATATAGGAGGAAAAAAAAAATACATCAAAATTCAGCACTAGGGAGTTCCCGTCATGGCTCAGTAACAAATCTTGACTAGTGTCCATGAGGATGCAGGTTTGATCCTGGCCTCACTCAGTGGGTTAAGGATCTAGCATGGTGTATGTGGGTTGCAGACATGGCTCAGATGCCACGTTGCTGTGGCTTTGGAATAGGCCAGCAGCTACAGCTCCAATTCGACCCCTAGCCTGGGAACTTCCATATGCGGGCCTAAATAAAAAAGAAAGAAAGAAAGAAAGAAAGAGATGAAATCCAGCACTACTTTATAATAATACTTTTAAAGAGAAAACACCTTAGTGGGAGTTCCCTTGGAGCACAGTGGGTTAAAGATCTGGCATTGTCACTGAAGCAGTTGTGGTGCAGGTTCAGTCCCTGGCCCAGGAACTTCTACATGCTGCAGATGTGGCAAAAAAACAAAGAACACTTCAGTAAACTAGAAATCCAAGGAGACTTTCTCATCCTGAGCATCTACAAAAAACCTACCACTGTCATCATAGTTCATAGTATAAAACTGAATGCTTTAAAGATTGGAATGAGGCAAGAATGTTCTATCTTGCCTCTTTTATTCAACATTGTACTGGACAGTCTAGCCAGTGAATTAAGGACAAGAAAGAAAAGGAGGAGTTCCCGTCGTGGCGCAGTGGTTGACGAATCCGACTAGGAACCATGAGGTTGCGGGTTCGGTCCCTGCCCTTGCTCAGTGGGTTAACGATCCGGCGTTGCCGTGAGCTGTGGTGTAGGTCGCAGACGCGGCTCGGATCCCGCGTTGCTGTGGCTCTGGCGTAGGCCGGTGGCTACAGCTCCGATTCGACCCCTAGCCTGGGAACCTCCATATGCCGTGGGAGCGGCCCAAGAAATAGCAACAACAACAACAACAAAAGACAAAAAGACAAAAGACAAAAAAAAAAAAAAAAAAAAGAAAGAAAGAAAAGGAGAATATATTGGAAAAAGGAAAATGTAAAACTTTTTTTTTTCTGATGTGCTTGTCTATGTAGAAAATAGTAAGAAATCTGTAAAAGAGAAAAAGAAATGCCTGCTAGAATTAATAAGTAATTTTAACAAAGTTGTTAGATACAAGTTCAATAGACAAAAACCAATTGTATTTCTGTACATTTTAGCAGCAAACAATTGGAAAATGAACATATAAAACACCATTAATACTAGTTTCAAAACACATAAAGCACTTAAGAATGATTTAAAGAAAAAAGTGTAAGACCTCTATATTGAAAACTATAGTACATTGCTGAGTGAATTGAAGGGAGGTCAAAATAAATGGAAAGAATTACCATGTTCATGGATTGAAAGTCTCAATATTGTTAAAGTGGCTTTTTTCCCTAAACTGATCTATAGAGTTAGTGCAATACCAATTAAAAAAAAAAAAATCCCAGGAGGCTTTTAATGTAGAAATTAACCATTTCATTCTAAAATGGGTCTGAAAATGCAAGGGATCTAGAATAACCAAAACAGTTTTGATTTTAAGACTTGATTTTAAGACCTAACTAGAAATCTACAGTAATCAAGAGAAGATGGTGTCAGGATATGTCTATCAGTAGAATAGCACAGAGGCTCCAGAAATAATAGATCCACACATACAGAGCAAACTGATTTTTGACAAAGAAGTTAATGTAATTCATTGTGAAAAGAATAGCACAGAGGCTCCAGAAATAATAGACCCACACATACATAGTGAATTGATTTTTGTCTTTTCAACAGGCTGTGATTTAGTCTTTTCAACAAGTTGTTCTGGAATGATAGGATAGCCACACACACACACACACCCCAAAATTATTTATTTATTTGTATTTTATAATGGTTTTTATTCTTTCCATTATAGCTGGTTTACAGTGTTCTGTCAATTTTCTACTGTACAGCAAAGTGACCCAGTCACACAAACATGTACACATTCTTTTTTCTCACATTATCATGCTCCATCATAAGTGACTAGATATAGTTCCCAGTGCTATACAGCAGGATCTCATAGCTTATCCATTGCAAAGGCAACAGTTTGCATGTATTAACCCCAAATTCCCACTCCCTCCCCCTCCCCCTTGGCAACTACAAGTCTGTTCTCCATGTCCATGATTTTCTTATCTGTGGAAAGGTTCATTTGTGCCACATATTAGATTCCAGATATAAGTGATATCATATGGTATTTGTCTTTCTCTTTCTGACTTACTTCGCTTAGCATGAGTCTCTAGTTCTATCCATGTGGCTGCAAATGGCATTATTTTGTTCTTTTTTATGGCCAAGTAGTATTCCATTGTGTGTATATATCACATCTTCTTAATACAAAATCATCTGTTGATGGACATTTAGGTTGTTTCTTGGCTATTGTGAATAGTGCTGCAATGAACATGCAGGTGCATGTGTCTTTTTCAAGGAAAGTTTTGTCCAGATACATGCCCAAGAGTGGAATTCCTGGGTCATATGGTAGTTTCTAAGGTACCTACATATTGTTTTGCATAGTGGTTGTGCCAGTTTACATTCCCACCAACAGTGTAGGAGGGTTCTCTTTTCTCCACACCCTCTCCAGCATTTGTTATTTGTGGACTTAGTAATGATGACCATTCTGACTGGTGTTAAGTGGTACCTCATAGTAGTTTTGATTTGCATTTCTCTAATAATCAGTTGATATTTCTCTAATAATGTTGAGAATTTTTTCATGTGCTTGTTGGCCATCTGCCCCAAAATTATATATGAGGATTTTATATTGGGTTTGATTTGAAAAGAGAATTTTACTGAACCCCTCTCCCAAAAGGATCTGCTAATAATTGTTTTAGAGGTGCTATTCAGTCACTCTCAAATCTTGTTTTTATATCTTCATGTGAAATGTTCAGAGTTGTGCCATCATTCTGAGAATCTCTAAAACCCAAAGCTGTGATGACCCCTGACCGAGGTGGGAAACCCACACTGGGTGGGCACATGGGCAAGGCTGAGAGGCCCATGAAACAGAAAAAAAATAACTAACTGCCTAATGGACTAGGGTACAGGATGGTGAATCCTTTGACATAGATCATGACTGTGTTCTTAGCTGTACTTTAAATTCTTACTTGATTTAATGGGGGAACAGAAAGAGAACTTGGAAAGAGAGCACTTCTGGAATGCTGTATGATGAGCTCTGAGGATCCCCTCCCTGGTGGAACAACCGTAGTGCTAAAAATGATTTAAAAAAATTAAAACCTCTGGAAATTGTCCTAAGGACAAACATACGTATAGCAAATGGAGAAACATTTAAGAAAACCTACTAAATTTCAATAAGAATAGCAAGAGTCCATGGCATGTTAACCAGAAACTGCTACTCCCACCCCCATCTCAGCTTGACAGAAGCTCTACTCCTGGCCTGTGCAGCCCTGAACACAGAGGTCCCTGTCCCTCCAGCTCCCAGTCTAGGGCCACTAGTAATTATAACAGTTACTGGGTTTGTAACATGTATAAATATAATATGTGTAACAGTAATAGTATAAAAAAGAATATAGCAACATAGGAGTCATATTTCTGTATCTCACTAGAATTTAGTATAAATCTAAAGTAGATTCTAAAACATGGATGGAACTAGAGACTCTCATACTAGGTGAATTAAGTCAGAAAGAGAAAGGCAAAAAGCATATGATAGCACATATCTGGAATCTAATATACGGCACAAATGAACCTGTCCACAGAAAAGAAAATCATGGACTTGGAGAACAGACTTGTGGTTGCCAAGGGGAAGGGGGTGGGAGTGGGATGGACTGGGAATCTGGGGTTAATAGATGCAAACTATTGCCTGCTGTAGAGCACTGGGAACTATATCTAGTCACTTATGATGGAACATGATGGAGCATGATGTGAGGAGAAGAATGTATGTGTGTATGTGTGACTGGGTCACTTTGCCGTACAGTTGAAAATTGACAGAACACTGTAAACCACCTATAAAATGAAAAAAATAAAAATCTTTTTTTTTTTTTAAAAAGGTTAAAGTAGATTCTAGAAAAAAGAAAGAAAAATAGGAGTTCCCACTGTGACACACCAGGATCAGCAGCCCCTGGTCTGGTGCAGTGGGTTAAAGGATGCAGCATTGCTGTAGCTGTGACGTAGGTCACAACTGTGGCTCAGATCTGATCCCTGGCCTAGGAGCTTCATATGCTACTGGGTAGCCAGAAAAAAAAAAAAAAAGTAGATTCTGATAAGGTAAGATGTATACTATAAATCCCAGAGCAACCATTAAGAAATAACTCAAAAATATAGTGAAATAAAGCATTTAAGGATTGAAAATGTTATACTAAAAAAGCAAGAGAGGTGTAGTGGCTGTACTAATATCAGACGAAATAGACTTTAAAGCAAAAGTGTTACCAAATAAATGGAAGAACATCCTATGTTCATGGATTGGGAGACTTGGTGTTGGCAGTATTCCAAAAGTTTATCTATGGATTCTAGGCATTCCTGTCAAATCTCAGCTGTCTTCTTTCCAAAAATTGACAAGCTGATCCCAAAATGCATGTGAAAATTCAGAGGACTCCAAATAGCCAAAACAGTCCTGAAAAAGAAAAACAAAGTTGGAAGAATCACACTTTCTGATTTCAAAACTTAATACATCAAGTGATAAGACAAGCCACAGACTAGGAGTCCATATTTGCAGAAGACGTATCTGATAAATGATTGTTATCCCAAATATATAAAGAATTCTTAAAATTCTTTTTATGAAATTCTTAAAAAGAAAATGAGTAACCTGATTAATAAAAAAGCAAAGATATTAACAGGCACCTCACCAAAGAGATATAGATGGATGGTAAACAAGCATATGAAAAGGTGCTCAGGAGTTCCCGTCATAGTTCAGTGGAAACGAATCTGACTGGTATCCATGAGGACGTAGGTTCCATCCCTAGCCTTGCTCAGTGGGTTAAGGATCCGGCATTGCTGAGGTGTAGGTTCCAGATGTGTCTCGGATCCGGGGGTGCTGTGGCTGTGGTGTAGGACAGCACCTGTAGCTCTGATTCGACCCCTAGCCTGGGAACTTCCACATGCTGTGGGAGCATCCCTTAAAAAAAAAAAAAAAGAAGAAGAAGAAGAAGAAGGTGCTTATTAGCATTATATGTCATTAGAAAATTGCAAATTAAAACTACAAGATACCGTGTCATAACCGTATTAGAATGGTGAAAACCCAAGAACACTGACAGTACCAAATGCTGGCAAGGATGTGGAGCAACAAGAACTCTTATTTGCTGGTGGTCAGAAGGCAAAATGGTACGGCCATTTTGGAAGACAGTTTTTTTTACAAAACCAAATATACTGTTACCATACGATTCGGCAATCATCCTCCTTGGTGTTTAATCACATGAGTTAAAAACTATGTACAGGAGTTCCCGTTGTGGCGCAGTGGTTAACGAATCCGACTAGGAACCATGAGGTTGCAGGTTCAGTCCCTGCCCTTGCTCAGTGGGTTAACGATCCGGCGTTGCCGTGAGCTGTGGTGTAGGTTGCAGACGCGGCTCGGATCCTACGTTGCTGTGGCTCTGGCATAGGCTGGTGGCTACAGCGCCGATTAGACCCCTAGCCTGGGAACCTCCATATGCCGCAGGAGCGGCCCAAGAAATAGCAACAACAACAACAACAACAAAGACAAAAAGACAATAAATAAATAAATAAATAAATAAAAACTATGTACACACAAAAACCTGCACATGGATGTTTACAGCAGCATTATTCATAACTGCCAAAGCTTGAAAGCAACCAAGATACCCTTTAGTAGGTGAGAATGGGTACATCCACATAATGGACATTATTTGGTGTTAAAAGGAAATGACCTATCAAGCCATGAAAAGGCATGGAGAAACCTTAAGTGCATTTAATTTAAAAAATTCAAGACTTTATTCTGAAAAGGCTACATACTGTAGGATTCCAGCTGTATGATATTCTAGTCAAGGCAAAACTATGGAGATGAAGAAGTATCAGCGGTTGCTGGGTTGGGGGTAGGGGACAAAGAGGTGGAGCACAGAGGGTTTTTTTTTTAGGGCAGTGGAACTATTCTACATGATACCGTAATGTTACATCATATACATGATGATACGTGTGATATACTTGTCCAAACCCATAGAATGTACAATACTAAAAATGAACCCTTAATGTAAACTTTGGACTTCGGGTGATGTTGATTTGTCGGTGTAGGTGCATTGACTGCAGTAAATAAGCTACTCTAGTCTGGGGTTTGTTTTGTTTTGTTTTGTTTTTGTCTTTTTAGGGCCGTAGCCACAGCATATGGAGTTCCCAGGCCAGGGGTCTAATCGGAGCTGTAGCTGCTGGCCTTTGCCACAAGCTACAGCAACCCCAGATCCAAGCCACATCTGCAAAAAACACCACAGCTCCCGGCAACGCCGGATCCTTAACTGACTAAGCAAGGTTAGGGATCAAACCTGCGTCCTCATGGATGCTAGTCAGATTCGTTTCCGCTGAGCCACAACAGGAACTCCTGGTCTTGGATTTGGATGGTGGGGAGACAGAATGTTTGGGGTCAGGGAGTATATGAGGACTCTCTGTACCCTGCTCAGTTTTACTGTGACTCTAAAACTGCTCTAAAAATAGTCTATTGAAAGAGAAAACGACTTAATACAAAGTTGCAGCGATCAAGATAGTGTGTTATAGACAATAAGATAGACATATAGATCAAAGGAATGGAGTCCAGGAATAAACCCATACATTTATCTTGAACTAGTTTTCTGCAAGGGTACCAATACCATTTAAGGGGAAGAATACCTCCTCTTGAAGGCAATGAGATGCACATGAACCAAAAAAAAAAAAAAAAAAAAAATCACAATAAGCTGTGTGAAGTCCTGAAATGGGGATGCAACCAAGTGCTGTTGGAATTCAGAGGCGGTGTGACCTTCGGCTGGGATGGTCAAAGGCCTTCAGCGCAGATGTCGCCTGATAAGGCCATCAAAGAAGGAAGGAAATGGGGACGTACCTTTCAGACCACAGAGGATGAGAACTTCAAGAAAAGCCACCTGTATCATTATTGTCCTGCTCTGTCTCTGATTCTCTCTGCTGTGTCCCCATGATTGACACAGGGCCTGGTAAGTCCTGAGTCAGTAGAATGGACAAGCCAGTGCTGAGATTTCCCGTGATCTCTCAGCGTCCCCAGGGAGATGGGGTGACCGTGCCTCTTTGCAAGGGAAATCTTTAGGTCAGGGAACCCACCAGCCTGTTGTAGTCACTAACAGTCCCTTTGTTCCCAAGCTGGAAATGGTCACAAGCACTGGGGCCCCAAAGCAGGGAGTTGCTGGGAACTCCACCCTCTGGGAAGGGCGACGAGTCGGCCTCTTAGGTTACAGATGTGCCCCAGCTGGGCCCCGGGCCCACCCTTCTCTCTCCCCAGTGTTTATTGCTGCTCAGCCCTGCCCAAGAAGAGCCGCCGAATCAGCTGTCTCCGGCTGAGGCCAGAGCTTGGAGCCGAGCTGTCCGGTATCTCTCGTGCTTTCCGCCCCTTAGATAAACAACCTGGCATCCTCCACATGCTGCAGAATTCTGATGGGCTCCGCTAGCCAAACGCCTCTCACTCTAAAAAGGACCCTGGCAATGGGCCCTGCTTTTCTTCCAGCCTGAGTCAGGCCTTTGCCAGAGTGACAGGGAATCCACTTCCTGCCTGAAAAGGTGGCCACAGCAGGACGCTCTGTGGGGCCGGGTTTCCTTCCCACTGCCCACACACCCAGGCTTCCTCCACAGAGGGTCTGGGCAGTCTCTTCATCAGATAACCACCCTCAGCCTTTCCTTTGACTGTCTCTCTTGGGTCCAGCCCTGTAAACTGGGCACCCACCAGCTTACAGAACCTACTTTGCAGTCTGCCTGGCCCCCCAGGTGGGGGGATATTTGGATTATGTATCAAACGTGGCCGCAGGTGTTTATCCTGCCACCCACTACTCTGCCGTACCATACACGGCCACTTTGCTGAACAGTATAGCTTTGCGAGCCCCTCGCTCTGAGCAAACACAGCCAGCTGCCTGTATTGGGTTTGCTGTGGAGTCTGAGCTAAAGGATTTGCTTTGTTGGAACAGTGACCTGTGTGTGGGCAGAGAACATGTCACCAGCAACTGGTCAGCAGTGTGGCTTCTTCCCACGGCCGGTGGGCCTTGGGGTTGACAGGGAGGGCAGATGCTGAAGCTCGGCTGTGGCAGTGGGATGAGGTGACAGGTGTGCCTGTGATCAGCACCTGAGGGCTCGGGGTGGAGGGTGGCAGGCCAGCTGAGTGTTCATGGCTCTGGAGAGGACCTCTCAACCCAGGCCTTTTACGTGGATGGGCTTGTCTGGGTTTTCGAGTGGAGGTCCAGCCTAAGGTAGACGTGGTGGAAGAGGAAAATCTGTTACAGAAGAAGGGGATGGGAGAGAGGCCGGCTGCAAAGTGTCCTTAAGAGGCCTTTTGAGGGAAAACTCAAATCTTCGAGGCTATCAGATGACCCCTGCCTTCCCGGAGGCATGTGAACCCAGGGAGAGAACTCAGACTTCTCCTGGCGTGGAAGGCACAGGGACCGTGACTGTCACTCTGCCCAGACAGAGCAGGTCTCACCTCCTACAGGAAGTCTTCCCTGACCTACTTTCAGTCCCATAGGATCTTATTCATACATCCTCATCATTTGCCCAACTCCTGAACTTATTTGTCTCCGGCACCAGGACAAAACTTCACAGGCTTCTGGGTAGGGCCCAGGAAGCAGCATGGATAATAAACACCTCCCATCTCCCAAATTGTTAGGTATGGGCAGGCTTCAGACCACACTCTGAGAACTATCTTGCCCTAGAGCTGCCTGACCAATAGAAACATAGTATGAACCATATACATAATTTGAATTCTTCTAGTAGGAGTTCTCATTGAGGCTCAGCAGTAGTGAATCC
The DNA here is from genome assembly GCF_054392235.1 of Sus scrofa. NCBI lineage: Eukaryota > Metazoa > Chordata > Mammalia > Artiodactyla > Suidae > Sus > Sus scrofa. The sequence goes on along the minus strand of NC_139396.1, from coordinate 137,362,375 downwards.
AACTAGGATCCATGAGGATGTGGGTTCAATCTCTGGCCTCACTCAGTGGGTTAAGTGTTGAGCGTTGCTGTGGCTGTGGCGTAGGCCAGCAGCTGCAGCTCTGATTCGATCCCTAGGTTGGGAACTTCCATATGTCACAGGTGCAGCCCTGAGAAAAAATATAAATTAATTCTTTAGGAGCTACTTAAGAACATAAAACAGGTGAAATTATTTTAGAAAAAAGTATTTTTACTTAACTTGATATATCCAAAATATTATAATTTCAACATGCAGTCGAAACAGATATTATTACTGAGATATTTCACTTTGGGGGGGTACTAAGTCTTTAAAACCTGGTGCCTCTTTTAAACCTACAGCACATCTCAGTTTGGACAGGCCACATCTCATGTGCTCAGTGCCTTATGTGGGTCGTAACTACCAGTGAGACAGCACCACTCTAGAGCATTGCTATTGAGTGAGGTCCATGGACCAGCAGTTTTAGCATCACCTGTGGGCTTGGTAGAAATGCAGGGTCTCGGGCCCCTGCCTGGACCCACTGAATTAGAACCTGCATGTTAGGAGTTCCCATTGTGGCTCAGTGGTGATGAACCCAACTAGTATCTATGAGGATACAGGTTCAAACCCCCGCCCCACTCAGTGGGTTAAGGATCCGACGTTGCCATGAGCTGTGGTGTAGGTCGCAGATGTGGCTCAGATTCCATGTTGCTATGGCTGTGGTGTAGGCTAGCAGCTGCAGCTGTGATTCAGCCCCTAGCCTGGGAACCTCCATATGCCACAGGTGCAACCCTAAAAAAAAACAAAAAAAGAACCTGCATTTTAACATGTTAGCAGAGGTGCTTTATATGTGTGTTGAAGGCTGTGAAGCCCAGCTCTGGACATAGGTCATGAGCTCTTTGGTGTAAAGACTGCAATTTAACTTACTTCTAGCACCTAACAGAGGGCTGGCATCTGGAAGGCACACAGCAGATGTTTTTGGAGAAAAGGAAGGAATGCGTGAATCTTACCTGCCCCACTCCTCCTGGCACCACCTTCCCTATGTGCCGTTAGTGAGAATCTCAGAATCTTAGGTCTGGAGAAGAAGTGAGGAGTCAGGATGTATGTCAGAGCTTTAAGGAAACTTGAAGTTTCTGTTAGACTAACTCCTATGAGTCCCAAAAAGAAGCTTGGGGTATTTGGCCATTGGGGTAAGTCCCTCAGCTTTGCTGGGCACAGCAAGTATCCTTCTTTCAGAAGAGAAGTAGTCTGTTGGAGGCAAACCATGCCATGCCTGGGCCTGGTGCTGGGCCTGCCTTTCACCTCCTCACCTCTGTGCTCCTCCTCAGAAATCTTCGGAAGCTGCTGCCAGAAGCCCCAGGCCTGGCCTCCACCATCTGAGTTATGTCCATCTATTTATCCTCAGTCTTCTTCCGGAAAAGATTTCAGGCATCTCTTCGTTTGCACAGATTTTTAACGAGGTGAAACAAAAAACCAGAAAACGTCTTAAGAAAGTGTGCACAGGCACACAGACAAGGGTATCACATGGTGTCACTCTGGTATCACATGTAGTAGTGAATAACAGGAAAGGTGTAGGCGCATCAACTATGGCCCATTCAAACATTGAAATTCTAGATCACAGTTAAGCATACTGATGCAGAAGTACTTACTGACATGGGACCATGCCATTCCATGTGTAGTAAGAGTATTGATGAACTTATTTCATCTACCTACATGTGAGAACGTCTGGAAAGGATTTATATCCCAAATATATATATTTTTGTCTTTTGTCTTTTTTAGGGCTGCACCTGCAGCATAAGGAGGTTCCCAGGCTAGAGGTCCAATCAGAGCTGAAGCTTCCAGCCTTCACCACAGCCACAGCAACTCCGGATCTGAGCTGCGTCTGCAACCTACACCACAGCTCACGGCAACAGTGGATCCTTAACCCACTGAGCAAGGCCAGGGATTGAACCCGCAACCTCATGGTTACTAGTTGGATTAGTTTTTGCTGCACCACAATGGGAACTCCTATATATCCCAAATATTAGTGTTGCTTTTTCAAAGGGAAGGATTATAAGTGACTGTTGCTCTCTTTTGACTGTCTACTGCTTCATGTAATTTCTAGTTTTCTCCCCTCAATGAACATGAATGACTTATGTAATTCACAACAGAATATGGGTGAGGAAAATGGGGAAAGGAAAAATAAGAGTTCTACTCCATGTGGAATTTACTTGAAAATCTACTAATTAAAATCCTACGTACAGGTTTTTCGTATTATGACCCATTGTCCACATTTACATGTCGCAGACAATTACTGAATGTTGGAAAGATGGACGTAGAACATTGGGGTTGAAAACTCATGAGCCAGCTCTTGTTCAGTTTTATTCGAGGAAGTGAAAGTTAACAATGGTGCAATCTCTGTCTTGTTTTGAACAGAATCCATCAATGACCCACCCTGCACGTGCGGGCTCTAAATAACTTGTGTATGTTGGATCATGATTGTGCAAGAGAGAATCCTAAAATCCCATGTTAGAGGTGGGTGGGAGGGTAGATGGGACTATGCACACGTGTGCACACAAGCACACGCACACACACCACACAGGTCAAATCTAGTGGTGGACCACGTTTCCCCGGCTCCAAGGGAATACTTTGGTCCAAGCCAATCAGTAGGCTCCTGAGGGTCTCCCTGCTTCCTCGCCGAGGCCCCTTCACTTCCCTGTCGCTCCAGCCCTCCTCTCTGTGATCTGGTCTGCAGCTGGGTCTCATTGCCTGTACCTCGGCCCCTCGCTCCCTCCTTACCAGCCCCTGCCCAGAGCATTCTCCTCCTCCCCTGTGGCTTGCTTCCTCGCCTCCTTCGGGTCTCTGCTGCATCTCCATCTGACGTGTGAGGGCTTCCTCACCCCTCTGTAGAACTGTTCATTCCGACTCTGCTCCATCACCTTCCCCTACTTCATTTTTCTTCATAGCACGAATCCCCCCAACACAACATGTTTCTTTGTGTATTGTTTGTCTTCCCCAACTAGAATGGAAAGTCCCCGAGGGCAGGGACTCATCTCTTTATTGCTGTTTTCTTAGTGCCTGGTGGTTCAAGTAGACACTCAATAACAGTAATAGAAGTTCCCGTTATGGCTCAGTGGTAACAAACCATGAGGATGTGGGTTCAATCCCTGGACTTGCTCAGTGGGTTAAGGATCTCGTGTTGCCGTGAGCTGTGGTGTAGGTTGCAGATGCAGCTCGGATTCCTCATGGCTGTGGCTGTGGCTCTAGCATAGGCCTGCAACTACAGCTCCGATTTGACCCCTAGCCTGGGAACGTCCATATGCCGCAGGTGCGGCCCTAAAAAGCAATAATAATAATAATAATAATAATTACTTCGAATAAGCAATCAATAATATTAATATTCCAAAGGTTCTTGCTTCGGCAGCACATGTACTAAAATTGGAACAATACAGAGAAGATGAGCACAGCCCCTGTGCAAGGATGACATGCAAATTCGTGAAGCATTCTGTATTTTTAGGAATGTTTATATATGTATGACTCTGCTGCATCTCCATCTGACTCGTGAGGGCTTCCTCACCACTGTATAGCAGCAGGTCAGTTTGCAGTACAGCAGCGATTGACACAACATTGTAAACCACTTATACTTTTAAAAAAAATTGAATATTCAAAGGAAGGAATGGACATCAGATATCATGTGATGAATCTTCCTCATTTTACTGACGAGGTGCCTGAAGCCCAACTGAGAAAGCGCCCAGCCTGGCCCAGGGTCACGCAGCTGGGACAGTGGGCTGGATCCCGCGCCTTCCGCTCCGCTCCACCTCCCACCCTCGCCTTAGAAGGGAGACTAACCACATACACGCACAGGGACCGTGGCTTCGTCCATCCTGCCTCCTGTGTGTTTTTCCAGTTTATATAGCATTTCAGCCCAGAATAGCAGAAGAAAAAACACTTGTCTTTCCAGAACCCTGGAAACTCTTCCAATGGGTCTGTCCCTGGAAAAACCGCTGCGATCTCAGGGTGGGAAGGTAGGAAGTGGCAGAGGGGGTCTTCCAGCAGTGGGGGAAATGGGCTGGATTTGGCTTTGCGATTAAAACAACATCTGGGTCTGTTTCCACAGAGCGGTTCTGGAAGGTGGGTGGTCTGTCTGCAGTATCCTTCCCCAGCCTGGCCCAGGGGGCTTGGGGATGGCGGGTGGCTGAAGGGTTCACCCAGCATGTGACATATGAAAGAAACTGGGTTCAAGGAAGCCTCTGGAAACCCCACCTGCAGCCTGGCTTGAAAGCTTGCTAGTCACTACACCAGCATCGCTCTGGGGCATCTCCAGACACCTCCGCCTGTGCCCTTGGCCCTCCTGAGCTTGTTCAGATGCATAGAGAGCTCTGGTCCCCTCCCTCTCATGCCCCATGTGGTTTGTTAATCGTCTGTGAAATGAGGGATTTGAGGCATCACTCACCCATGTGTTGATGGTGGGACTCTGGAGCAGTGGAGCCGAGGGGGAAGGGCTGCCGAGAGCCATTCCAGTCTTCTGAATCCTGTCTCTCTGTCTGGCTTTTCAGATGCAGCTTTTGGATAAGTTTCCCATTGAAGGTGGCCAGAAGGACCCCAGACAGAGAATCATCCCCTTCCTCCCAGGTAAGCTTCGAATGGCCTCGCTGATGGGGTGCGTGCCCTGGATGCAGCCATTCTCTGGGCCAAGAGAAGGCTGGCTACTACTCCAGGAATTCTGGGCTGGGTGGGCCTAGCTCTGCATGTCAACTCCCCAGGGAATCGGAAGCCCATGATTTCGAGAGCCATTGTCTTCACAGTGGCCTCTCCCCCCCCCCCGGCCATCTCTGCTAACTCCAGGCTGTGTAACTTATGAGGACTTACTCAGGCTCTGGGACTTTGGTTTCCTTTTTACAAAAAGCACAAGAGATCAAGTTCTTAGCCTAGGAAGGGATGAAAATCTGCAGGCTGAACTCTTTCCGCTGGCCTCTGTAGTGATCACAGATAACCTGAAACTGAGCAAACTCTCCCCATCCAACCTGGGCAGGCCCTCCTGGCACGGTTATCAGTTGAGGCTCTGACAGCTTATGTAACACAGCCTGTGAGCTGCAGAGCTAGGATTTGCACTCTGGTCACAAGGTCATTAATCACCACACCACATTTTGGAACATGTTTAAGGCAGTTGACTATGTTGTGACATTTAGAGAGAATCTCCGCAGGTGTGTATCATAACCTGCTCTTGCTATGATGCCTTAAATTGGAGTAGGCAGTCATAGCTTATGGAGTGCTTTCGAATTTGTGATCGTATACAAATCTCCATACAGAGGTGTGTGTTACAATTTCTGCTCGAGGGATGAAGATGTTAGGGTTCACAGACTTAAGTAACCACCCAGAAAAGGGGCAGAGCTGAGGTGTGAATTTGGGCTCCTCCTCCAAATGGGCTCTTTGCCCTGAACCATGTGGACGGTGCTGCCTCTGGCTCTCTGAGCCTCTCCTTTCCCCAAGCCAGTGGGCTGGGCTGATTTCCAGGGGTCCTTCCCTCACAGTGGTCCTCAGCCTCCATTCCTGCCAGGCCAGGACCTCCCCCCAACCTCACCTGCCACCTGCCTCCAGGATGACAGCCATCAGTGGGACCATTTCAGGAAGCAGGTCTGTGTCTCATTAATTCCTGGCACCCTGCCAGCCCGTGGATGGTACCTGCTTGTTGACCTGACAGCCCACCCAGGGGCACCTCCCTTGGAGAGTGGTTCTTCTCTGAAAGGTGCTACTCTTCATGGCACCCCTCCCCCCAAACACAGTGAAGACAAGAACAGGCATTGCCACCTGCCCTCCGAGTCTTATGCTCAAGTTGGAGGGAACTAACTTAGTTACAGGGAAGAATTTCTAAATCCCACAGTCTAGACAAGACCAGAATGAGTCGGTGAGGGCATAAGGGACCTCAGCCCTGGGCCCCTTCCATGGACACAGAGGACTGCTTCTCCATTCCCAGCCTGGGACTTAACTTGGGGGCCTTTCATACCCTGCCTGGCTTTCCACCGAGTCTTGAGGGAATTTGGAACATCCAGCACCCAGGTTTATAAGGACCTTAGATGCTGCTCCAGTGCAGTCCCGATGCTCTGCCCACCAAGGACCTGGGAGCCCAGCCAGGATGCTGTGGACACAAGTGTCCAAGAGCTAAGGAAGCCGGTATGTGGCCCTGGTGCCAGTGGACCCTGCCTCAGGGTGTGTAGGATGCCTGTTGCTCAAGAAAAACCACCACCCCTCCCCCAGCTCGTGCCCAGTACTCCACGGAAAGAGCTCCTCACTACCATTTGCTCAGCAGGTGTTTACAAGGGGCTCAGCCTGTGCCAGGGCTCAGGACTGGGGTAGCCTGGTGAATTCAGGGAGACCTGTGTTTGTTTCCTTCTTCTAAGGAAGCCTTGGGCTAGTGAGAGACACAAGCCCTCCTCCCTAATCAGAGGACCACTTGTGGCAGGATGTGAATTTCTACCTCCCTTCCACTGTGAAATGCCAATTTGAGTGGAGAAGGAGCTCACTGAAAGCCCAAGGCAGCGAAAATCTCCTGAACTGGGGGGCGTGGAGCTGACCTCGAAGGATGGGCGGGGTTGAGGGGAGTGATGTGCATGGCTCCTGTCCTGCTGCTGCCATCGTCCAAAGTCTCAGGAATTAGACGGCATGGTTTACCCCTGGAAATACTGACTCTGGTGGTTACCAATTGTATTGCTTTTTCTGTGCCTCCGTTTCGTCATCTGGAAAATAAGGATGATAACATATCTGCTTCATGGGGCTGTTGGAAGGATCGAATGAATTAATACATCTCAGGTGCTTAGAACGATGGCTGGTCCCCAGCAGAGGCCAAATCAGTGATTAGCCCTTGTGACCACCAGTTCCTGACCTGCGCTCAGCGTGTTACACAGCACCCTCATGTATGTCATCTCAGTCGATCCTCGTAGTGAGGTTATTGTCCCCATTTTACTGACTGGGAAATTGAGGCCAAGGGCACATCTTAGACTTGCATAAGCCACAGAGCTGGAAAGTGTAGCCAACACCAACACTCTCTGACTTCTGAGCCAGGGCTCCCGTTCACATCACCCACCCCAGGATGAGGATAACCCATGAGCTGCTGCTGCAGGACTGAGACTTCTCTGAATTTCAGAGAAGTTTTTGCTTCTAGGATTGTGGGTGAGGATTGAAAGGATTCAAGTAAAGTGCTTTGCACAGTGCCTGCCCTATAGTAAGTGCTCAATAAATGACAGCTCTCAATAAAGACAGCTGCCCCCTTGCTGTCCCCAACTCCTAGGAAAATGCAAGCACGGGACCCAGCCAGCCCCTTAGAGTTGTAATCTGTGTGCAGTGGGTGATACTGTCTAGGGGAATGAGGTGACTGGCCCTCTCCTCTCCTTGCATCCTACAGTAAATTTCCTTTTTCTCCTGCTTTTCTGCATCTCCATTTCCTTCAGCGGAGCTCTCTCTCCAAGCTTCCCTTTTGCTCACTGCTCTCCAGGACTTCAGAATGGACACTGCAGCCATTTGGAATCCCACCCTGAGACTCCTAAGCCCTGTCCCTGGTTTTCCCCCTGCCCACTGGGAACGAGCTTAACCCTTTCATCCTTTGCTCACTCCTCAGCTTGGAAGGAAAAAGATGGAAGAAAAATAGTCCGACATAATCAGAACCAAGCAAGAGAGGGCTGAGGGGGCATGAGGGGTCCCAACCCTCCCCACAACTCTGAATCAAACAGGGTCCCCCTGGAGGTGGCAGGGGGCAGCGGGGGAGACAGAGAAGGGCAGTGATGAGTGTTGCCTGTCTTGGGTCAGGTTCTTTAAAAGCAGAGCCTGAGACGGGGATTCTTAGGCAAGTTGGCTTTTGAGGGCTGCTCTCCGGTGAACATCCAAGGAGAGTGAGGAAAGTAGCACAGGGCAGGGGAGACACTGGGCAGAGAAGGCGGTACAGCTAAGTCTGGCCTCAGCCTGATCCCACGAGCAGCTCTGGAGGGTGGATGGCACCACAGAGTTGTCCCATCTTAGCGGACAACTTTTATACCCCCCATAGCAGCATATCAGTCATTAGGATCTATGAGCAGCTCCTCCTCCAGAAGTGTGAACTGTGGGCAGGCACTTTTGAGGGCTGAGGTTGTGCCTCTGGAGAAGGGGCAGCCGTGAGCCCTTAAGCAGCCAACAACCACAGTGTGTGGGCTGGAGCATCAGCTGGTAAGGGGCTAGACAGGGCACCTACAGGTACACTCTTTTACCTAATACCAGCTTGAGTCTCTGTTTTGACCTCTGTGCCTTTGGAGAGAGCATCTGCAGTCATCTGCTGAGGCCCTCAGGCTAAGCCCTGGGCAACAGTGACTCCGCAGAACCTCAGAAAATTCAAAGACTCTGAGGTAATCCAGCAGCCTTTTCTCCTAAACCCCTGGGAGGTAGCAGCCACCCTCGGGAACAGCCCTGCCAGCCCTTTGCTATGCCTGGAATTTCAGAGCAAGGAAGACCTAAGGGAAGGAAGCACGCAGCACCTGCTGTCTCCGGGGGGGGGGGGGGGGGGCGGGGCTCAGTTTTAGCTTTGGAGGTGATAGGATGTGATGTACATTTCTGCTACCTGGGTGTAGGGGCTGGGACCATCTGTGGAACGTGAGGCTGGCTGGTATGCTTTGGCTCACCTGGCTGCAGGCTCCTGGGTGGGAGCTCATAGACATTTAGCTGTTGGAAGTGGCAGAGAAAGCAGAGGAATTGAGAGGAGAGGGAATCCGTGGCCCATGTGATTATAGGCTTGCTCATCTGCCAGTCAGATCCTGGCAGAAAATTCTGTACTTGAGCTGTGGATCTTAGGATCTAGGATACAGGCTTGTGGCATGTCTGGGAAGCATATGGCCTGAGTTCAGGGTCAGCCTGTGGGTTTGAAGAGCGGTGAGGGCCCCAGACTTCTGTGGCCACCCCAGGAGAAGCTCACCACAGATGTGCCCATGGCTCTAGGGGAACAGGTGGAATGTCCCAGAGTGTGGCCAGAGTCAGGGCCACAGCTGCATGAGAGGCTGTGAGCAGGGCCACTGAGATGGGGGGCTGGTTAACAGTCCTTTTCCCAGCTCCTTGGCCTGACATTTGCATATCAATCAAATCCTATATAAAATGTTTGTAGGGGAAAGGCTCTTAATGAAAAATGCCCCCCTAGTTGTTTCCACCAGGGCTGGAACCCGCTTTCTGGGTCCTGACCACAAGGACCAGGGGGTGAAGATCCAGGTTGATGGGGTCTGCCGAGCTCATGGGAGGGGCACAGAGAAGTTAGGGACCCCATGCGGGGCAGGCAGTTCTCCAGCAAGGCATCCCTGGAGAGATTTGGGGGCTGGAAGGAGGAGAGTTACCCCCAGGCCCAGATGCCCTGAGGGGTGGAGGTAGGTGGGGTTCAGTGGAAGGGGAGGGACCCCTTCCAGGCCTGCTGATGCCTCCCAACCCCATGTTAAGGGAAAGCGAGGGAGGCGCCCCTGGCTCTTTTTGGCTGACCCTTTGAGACAGGCCCTCCCCTGCTTCTCTCAGATTTCTGTTGCGGGAGTGGACACATCCTCGTTGATGGATCCTGAATTGGGCCCATTCTCCCTTCTATACAGATGCCTTTTATGAGCTCCTCCTGTGTGCCCTGCCTTCTGCTAGGTGCTCTACAAACTTTCTCTCCAGTTCTCACTGCAGGGTGGGTGGCATTATCCGCATTTTAGAGAGAAATCAGTTCACTTTCCACCATCACTTAGCCATTAAGTGGCAGAGCTGGGATCCTTCCTCCCATGCCGGTCTTTCCTTCGGCAGGGAGGAGCTGCTACAGCCAGCCTCGGCTAGACTGTCTCTGCCTCTCCTTTCTTGCCTCCATGTCTCCTCCCTGCTGCCTGAGGAGTCAGTGTCCTGGTGGTCCCTCTGGCTGCCATTGCTGCCTCATGCTTCAGGAGGGCACCGTGTGGGCGGTGAGGTGACCAGAACCTCATGGGATTCTGGGGACCTCTAAAGGACCTCTCCTATCGTTGAGTGGTTGAGGTCACTGCAGTCGGAGTCATTGATTTTTGTATGTGTGTGGCACTTAAACCATTTAGTGCATACTATTTTAATATGATTAAAAATAGGATAGCCCCAGGGCTTTTCAGAGTACTGACTTCATTTAATTATGATGCTAACAAGATTGGTTATTCGATTTCTTAAGTCACAGCATTTTTGTAAACAGTATTTTGAAATAATTATATTCATAAGATGTTGGAAAATTCCTAGGCATTCTGTACTCCTCCCCTCCAATTTTACTACCTAACTATAGGGTGGCTGGCATTATTCACAATTAAAGGAGAGGTCGGATCAGTTTCCATCATCCTGTAACCACTGAGCTGTATGTATACCCCTTGTCCAGCTTCCCCCAGTGCTAATATCTTGTGTAACTACAATACATTATCAAACTCACAAAATATATATTGGTGCAGTTCCCTTAACTACAACTACAGATCCAAGTAATTGATTTTTATGGTAAGGAGGGGGAGAGGGCTTGTAAGCAAGCATGCCAGCTGGACTTAGGAAGGAGGCAGTGGTTTGACAATAGTACCTGAGAAGTTCCACGCCCAGCCCTGACCTCTTGGCATTCTCACCTCCAACAGAATAGTAGGGGTGAACCTTGTTTTATTTATTTATTCTGTTTTTAATTCAATGAATTTTATTATATTTATAGTTGTACAAGCATCATCACAACCTGAACCTTGTTTTACATTAAGGCTTATTCCTGAAAACTGTATAAATTTTGCTACTGGGGACAAATCACATCAACTTGAGGTGTCCTAAATGCTATTCCTTTTAGAAGAGGCACCCAATAAATCCTTTTACAAAGCAGAGCATTTTAAAAAAATAATTCTTTCTTTGGTTTATGTATAGTTTTATTTTTTTATTTTTACATATCTTTCGTATTTACCTCATATTCATGTCATCACACACATACATATAATCTTGCACAGATATGTAGCCTTGTGATGAATATTTTACATAATTATCTTTTGTGCTCACTCACCAGTTTCCATACATCTAATATCCATTGTTCTTTTTCTGTGATTATTGGTCACCTCCATATATTTTATAATTTGGAACTTCTGAGTTTGCTGGAAATAGGGCAGACCTGGGTTTGGAGACTGGGCAGCAGTATTGACCCCACTAGGAGCACAACTACTCCACACACTGTGAAAGATCTGAGATTTTACCCTGTTGGCAAGCCAATTAAGTTAGCTTACCCCACGTTCATGGATGCCAGCAGAAAACATGAGATTCCTGGGTCAGAGACAAAAGACTTCACGATGGCGGAGCAAGCAGGATGAATATCGGAACATTTGTGTGAGCTTCCGTTGCCTCTAAATCCCTCATGGCATGACGTGGTGGGCCCAGAGCAATGCCTGAACATGCAGTGGGTTACATTATAGGAGAGGAATCAAGTCTCAGGGAGCCCACATCTTTTATAATGGGCAGTAAACAAACTTACCCCTTTTGCCCTGGAGAGAAACCATCCCAGTCTCCCAAGGCTCTGTGCAAACCTGCTGTTTGCTCCAGAGCAAGACACTGCCTCTGTCTTCTAAAGCTGTTTGCTATGCAAACACCTTTGGAAAGATAATCCAGGACAAAAGGCAGTTAGGGCATTATGGACAAGACATGCCGAAATGCAAGAGAGCCAGAGAGAATTGTCTCACAAGTGTATCTTACGCTTTCTTGGCTCTCTTGCTTTAGGGAAAGTTGGGCAGAAGTGAAGTTCTTTAGGATACTGGCCCAAGCATGATGGGGTCAGCAGCCTCATAGGGCAGCCTACTGTTTACATGAAACTTTCTGCCTTGTTTTAAAAGACTATTGTAGAAAATCCATCTCCTGTTGCCCATCCTGGGATTGGAATAGATTTCCTGTATATCTTGAGTTTGCCAGCCCGAGGAGGCTCCCTAGGAGGAAATGGTCATTGCAAAGTGAAGTAGAGTGTGTAGTTGCTGATATAAAAAGCAAACCACTGTGACCAGGGACTGAGGGACCTCAGAAGCCAGGCAGTGGAGCAGAAAGCAGTGAACTCACTCAGCAAAGGCTGTACGAAGTCTCCTCCCACTTGCAAGCCATCTGTGTCTCTGTGCTGGCTGGTACTGGACCTCCGAGCTTCCAGAAGGCCCTTTTATCTTAATAGCAGAGTCAGCCCTACCCACAGGTATACGTGCTCCTGGATTGGTGAGGCATGGAGAAGCTGCTAGCTTAGAAAGAACGTGAACCTATCACCATAATCAAAGGAGGTGCTGCCAGCCTGTGGACAGCCTCATGACCTTACAAGCTTAGAGGAATGTATTTTTAGACAGCACACATGCTTGGTTCTTTGGTACCGACTCACCAGTTTACATACCACCCCCTAAGTGAAGAGGCAGCCTAGAGCCCCAGTGTGGAAGGGTGCTGGGTGAATTATAAGCACAGTGTCTGGGTCCTTCCTCTCCCTGCCCCCGCCCCCCCCAGAGCCCTATGCAGCAGATCCGGTGTTTGTTCCAGCACAGAAGGAAGCAGGGGGAAGGGATGTCTTTAACTAGAGCTGGGCTATGGCCTGATGGGGAGCTGGCTCTCACCATGGGCTGTAGGTGTTTCTGTGTGTCTCTACCAGGCGCTGGCCTGAGAAAGCCCTCCCCAAAGAGCCAGGAAGGCTGTAAGGGAGGCAGCAGCTCAGAGATGCTGGCAGGTACTGCAGCCCTTAGGGGAGAGGACCTGAGAGGCTTCTGAGCCCCACAGATGACCTGGAATGGCAAGAAAAGGCAAACTTTGTACGTGATGAAGAAGGAAAAATAGTGTCTACCGGTAATGCCAGGGTTTTCAAAAGATAAACAAGATTATAGGCCTGAGAGGCACTGTGTGCTGTTTTAAAAGCAACTTTCCTCTAACCTTCTCTGGAAGTACTGGGTCTTCTCTTGCTGTAAATTACTGCCCCTCACCCCCAAAATCATCTTCTCACTCTGTAATCTGGGGCGGGTGGTTCCCAAGGTCTGCTGTTGGTAGCAGATTCTGAACGCTACGTGGAAGAGCTGCATGTGTTTGTTCCTGCCGCAGGTATTAACTGAGCACCTACTGTGTGTGCGCCAGGCCAAGCTGTATGCTGGGGATGTGAACGGGGTAGACTGGGCCACGGTTCCTAGGACGTTCACCTTCCAGTGGGGGGTCAGGAAGCAAACGAATGAACAATTTCCAGTAGTACTAAGGGCCAGAAAGAAAAATGGCTAGGCCGTGTACCTGGGGCATCTGAGATTAGGTGGCCCAAGAAGGCTGCTTTGCAGAGGCCAGGCGGGGGCAGATCAGGGCTTGGGATGCAGCAAGTGGACAGCAGGGGCCATGACCTAAGCATGGCTGAGCGTGGATGTTTAACAGCAACAAGGAGTGTGTGAAGCAGGTGGGGTATGTGGGGGCTGAGTTGCCCCAGCAGGCCGGGCAGACAGAAGTTGGGGAACCAGGGAACTCTGGAGCATGTCTCTTGTCACAAAGCTGTCCAGAAACAAGAGGGCGCCACACCTGTGTGGAAGCTGTGCCACGAGGCCCAGCCACAGGCCTCCAGGGTCTGTTTCATCATCTGCCAAATGGGTTCATCGTGGTTTATGAGGGCAGTCCAAGTGTGTAATGCCTAGGACACACTGTAAGCTGCAAAGGGCGAGGCGTCTGTGCTGCCACCCTGCCTGTCCTCAGGTGGCTCTGCTGCAGGACATGTGAGTCTCCTTTGCTCTGCTCTCTGCCTGCACCCCCCTTCTCTGTGCTGAGTCAGCTTACACCCCAGCCCTGAGTATACTTCCTGCTGATCCCTCCTCTCCCGTGGTAACTTGCGAAGCTGCAAGGAGCTCCCTTCTGAAGAGCTGATATCCAGATGGTTGATCTGGGCTGGAAAGTGGGGAGAGCTGAATGTTCCTGGACCAGCTGATGTGATAACAGAGCAGGGTCACGAGCTTCACACTCTCAGCTCTAGAACTGCCTGGTCTCACTGGGAATAATGAGTTTTGTGGGAGGCGGCCACGCCAAGGGCCCTTTTTATTTTGAAAGCCAGTGTGGGAGTTCCCTGGTGGCTCAGTGGATTAAAGATCCATCGTTGTCACTGCTGTGGCATGTGTTTGGTCCTGACCTGGAAACTTCCGCATGCTGCAAGCATGGCTGAAAAATGCCAGTGTGGATCAGATCCCCTGTCTTCCCCCATGTCATCCCTACAGCTCAAGGCCAGGGAAAGAGTCAGGTCACTTCGCTACACCAGGCTGCGTGTCTTCCTCGTCCAGAGATAATTCTAGGAGGGAACCGATCTCCAAATGCCCGTCCTGAACCCTCAGCCCCAAATGGAGTGTGTCCTAGGGTATCTTCCACAAGAAGCCTCTGATCCAGACAGAAATGCATTGTCTTTTCATGACTGCAGTCAACCCACCTAATTTAACATGCAGGAAAATATGCCCTGTCCAGAGAATGCAGAGTCCTGGATTCCAAGCGTAAGTCTTGCTGCTCACCATGGTCTGACATTGAATACGTTGAACTAGAAGTTCAGTAGAGCAACCAGGGATCAACTTGCATGTTGGCAAAGTCACCTGAGGCTAGTGATTTCAAACCTCTGTGACATTCCTGATGGCGCTACCTCGATCCTCCTGAGAAGAAATTGTTTCCTTACCTGATGTCCAAACAACGTCCCTTTATAAGGGTCAAGTCCTTTCACTCCTGCTTAGAGGGCAGACAGGTGAATTCACAGTAAATTCACACGCAGGTGTGGATGACTGTCAGGGTTGTTACCTGAGCTCAGGTGTGATAGAGCTGAACAGTGATGAGGCCATGTGAGCTTTTAGTGTGGCTGCCACACGGGACCAGGCTGTGCCATCATCGTGCTGCCCAGGGGTGAGGATTTGTCCGAGCTGAGGTGAGAGGTCTCTGAAAGGTTTTAGGCTGAGGCCCTGTGGTCGGATTTAGACTGGAAGGGACAGGGAACGAGTGAGGAGAGGGAAGATCAGTGGAGGCTGGATGGGGCATGGCAAGAACTGAGGGCAGCATGGCCTGGGCTGGGCAATGCAGGGAAGGAAGTAGGCCTGAGGTGTATTTCACAGGAACAGTCAGGAGCCTCACTGATGGATTGGGGCTGGGGCTGAGGGAGGGGTCAGAGGGAGGGGTTGAGAATGATGATGCCCAGGTTGTGTCGAGGGCAGCCCTGCCCGAGATGCAGACCCAATTTTCCCAGGACCTCTCCCTTAAGTCTGGCCTTGGACTTCACCCTGGGGGTGAAAGGAAACTTCTTCCCTCCTCCCTAACACAGCCGAAGCCTTTAGCTCATATGAAAGATGCTTTGTGATTGGGGTGTCCCGCCACCGGCCTGGCTCCCCAGGAGCCTCCAGGCACCAGGCGCTCTGGCTTCTGGGTCCAGGGGGTAGGGGGGTGGCAGGGAGTAGTGGTGGTGCAGGAAGAACACTGAGCTCCATTGAGAGGGAGCTCAGGGCCCCCTTCTTAGGAGGTAAGGAGTGCTGATGGCAGATCTCCACAGTGTCCCTGGCCTGACCCTGCCACTGCTCTCCAAGGTCACCCCAACTGGACCCAGCCCAAGGACAGAGCCCCAAGCCTCCTGCCTGGCAGGAACTGAGCTGATTCTTGGAGATGCCCCAGGCCTATGTGAACTGATCCATCATTCATCCAGAGGCAGCCTGGCTTTCGGCAGTACAGTTGCTCTAGGCTCTGAAAAACCTCCCCCCTTTCACCTCCAGTGCTCCAAGGACTGATGCCCACTGAGGAAGATGCCAGGCCGCCCAGCCTCCAGACCACCGTGGGCCTGAGGGGCTGGCACAGACTGAAGATGTAGTCTGTTCACCTGAATGCACCTTCAGAGGGCAGAGGAGGAAACCAGGGGACTGGTGGGGGATAGCTGGCAGCACTAGCCCCTCTCTACCCTCCAAGGGCAGGGAGTGAGGGCAAAGGCTAGACTCTGGTTCTCCCCAGGCCAGAGCCCAAAAGCTGGCTTTCCCCTTACTGAGAACGAATGGGGCAGATCTGGGGACAAATTTCCAAAGCAATGTGGCTGAAGGAAGCTGAGTGACTTCTCAGCTCTGCCAGCCCCAGGGCATGTTGGTTACAAATGCCAGCTTTGGGCTCAAACACCTCTGGGTTCACACTGGGCTTTCTACATGGTGTTAGTTGTGCAGCTTGAAAGTCTGTGCTTTTTCCATGGCAGTGGCAGGTAAGCATTGCATTTCAGCACTGGAGGCCTTAGCATCAGACACAGCTGAGTCAGACCCCCATTAGCCTCTCGATAGTGGTGTGAGCCGGGGGCCAGCCTTACTCAGCAACTCTGCACCTGCATTGCCACCCTCATCGGCGAGATACCCCCAGGGCTGTTGAGAGCATCAAATGAAATGTTATCTGTGAAGCGCACATCAAGCACCCAATATATGATGATGATTTGGGGATTCTCAGTCCAGTGCCAGGCAGAAAAGGCTGAGCTGTCTCTCTGGGACCTTGAGTCAGGTCTTATAGGTAGTCTTGGGCCTTTCAGAGTTTGCTGCTCAAAATATAGTTCGCAGATCAGCAGCCCAAGCATCACCTGAGGACTTGTTAGAAATGCAGTCTTGGCCAGACCCTAGACCCACTGAGTCACAGTCTGTGTTTTAATGACACTCACAGGCAATTTGTATGCACAGGGAAACTTAAGAAGCACTGTTTCAGGGTCCATGAGGCCCTCCAGTAGCCTGGCTGATTGCCTTCAGCACTTCCTGGGAGTTTGGTTGCATTCAGGTCATTCAGACTATAAACCACTGAACCTGTGTTGACAAGTCAATTTCTGACCTAAGGTGGAGGTGCATGGGAGACGAGGCTTCACGTAGGTAACCTGTGAGAGCTGGTTTATTGGTCTCACCTCCCCACGCATATTTGCCTGCCTGTTTACAGCTCCCTGTGAAATGGGGGTGTAAGTCACAGCACAGCCTCCATCCACCATCACCAGCCTAACTAGGAGGATGCCGGGGCCCCAGCCATACTCCATCCTTAGATGTAAATCAGAACACTCTCTCCTCCCTTCCAAAAAGAGATGACGTTTGGGTCCAAGGCGATTGCTAAGATTTTTATTTCAGAAATCTCTGGAGATAGGAGAGGCTGGCCAAGGGACCTCTGGTGATTTGGACAGTGGCATGGCACGAGTGTGTCTAAAGTCTACGTGTCTGCTTGTTTTGTACTGTTAGGAGGGGAAAAGATTTGGATCTCTTTTAAGGAGTCACCAGCAAAATGGTAAAGACCCCCCACCCCAAAAAAAAAAACCCCAGAGATTTTAAAGGAGCATCTTTTGCTCTTCTGTATAAAACAATTATTGCAGACCTACATTTCAAAACGAGCCAAAAGAAGAAGTTTGACACAAGCAAGTGATCAGTAATTTGGTGCCTTCTCTGACAGATTTTTTTCATCTCAGCTTCTTGTTTCTGATCTGAAAGATGAATTTACAACTTGAATAGCTGGTAATTGGTGAAGATGGCTTAAGTAAGCTCTGTGCAGCTGGCAGAACCCTTCTCTTTCAACAGAAAGACTTGCTCTAAAAAGAGGGTTCACATGTGAGCCAAATGGCCCAGAGATACCTTTTTGTTGAACTGGTTATAGGGGAGAGTTTGCAGACAGCTTTCTGAGGAGCTATTTGTGAGGCTTGGAACCTTTAACAGATTGATCAATTGTAAATGAGAGAAGATTTCTACTTAAGGGTTATAGCTTTTTTTTTTTTTTTTTTTTGGTCTTTTTCTCCTTTTAGGGCTGTACCTGCGGCATGTGGAGGTTCCCAGGGTAGGGGTCTAATCAGAGCTGTAGCTTCCAGCCAACACCAGAGCCACAGCAATGCCAGATCGGAGCCGCCTCTGCGACCTGCACCACAGCTCACGGCAACGCCAGATCCTTAACCCACTGAACGAGGCCAGGGATCGAACCCGAAACCTCATGGTTCCTAGTCGGATTCATTTCCTCTGCACCACGACGGTAATTCCAGTTATAGCTATTATTTATTAAGTACATACTTTGGCCAGATACTGTGCAAAGGATTTCATGTGTTTATATTAATCTCTTTTAATGACAACCACACTTTACAGATGAAGACTTACAAGCTAGAAAAGCTGTGTGACTTGCCCAAGGCTACTCGGCTAGAAAGAGCCAGAATGAGATTCAAGTCCAGGTCCTGACACTCTTTTTTTTTAATTGAAGTATAGTCAGTTTACAATGTTGTGTTGCTTTCTGTGTACGGCAAAGTGATTCGGTTATACGTATTCTTTTTCATACTCTTTTCCATTATGGTTTATTATAGGATATTGAGTATAGCTATACAGTAGGACCTTGTTTATCAATTCTATACAGTGTAGTTTTTATCTGCTAATCCCAATTGCCTTATTTATCCCTCCCCACCCTCTTTCTCCTTTGGGATCCCCAAGTTTGTTTTCTATGTCTGTGAGTCTGCTTCTGTTTCATAAATAAGTTGTTCATTTGTGTCCTATTTTAGATTCCACATGTAAGTGATATCATATGGTATTTGTCTTTGTCTTTCTGACTTACTTCCCTTAGTCTGATAATCTCTAGGTCTGTCCGTGTTGCTGAAAATGGCAATATTTCATTCTTTTCATGGCTGAGTAGTGTTCACGGTGTATATATACCACATCTTTATCCAGGCACCTGGATAGCTCGTTTCCATGTCTTGGCTGTTGTAAATAGTGCTGCTATGCACATAGGGGTGCATGTATCTTTTTGAATTATAGTTTTATCAGGCGTGGGATTGCTAGATCATACGGCAACTCTATTTTTAGGTTTTTTTTTTTTTTTATTTTGTTTTGATTTGTTTTTTAGGGCCGCACTGTGGCGTATGGAAGTTCCCAGGTTAGGGGTTGAATTGGAGCTGCAGCTGCCGGCCTATGCCACAACCACAACAACGCTGGATCCGAGCCGAGTCTGCGACCTACATACATCACAGCTCACGGCAATGCTGGATCCTTAACGCACTGAGCAGGGCAAGGGATCGAACGTGCATCCTCATGGATACTAGTTGAGTTCCTTACCACTGAGCCACAACAGGAACTCTGAGTTGTATAAGCTATTTGTGTGTTTTGGAAGTAAAGCTCTTGTCAGTTGCATCATATGCAAATGTTTTCTTCAGTCCATAGGTTGTCTTTTTGCTTTGTTTGCTGGTTGGTTGTTTGGTTGGTTAGTTTTTTGGGCCACACCCACAGAATATGTACATTCCCAGGCCAAGAATCCAGTCTGAGCTGCAGTTAAAATCTATGCCACGGCTGTGTCAATGCCAAATCCTTACCCCACCATACTGGGCTGGGAATTGAACCCGCATTGCCAGGGACAAAGCTGGATACTTAACCTGCTGTATCACCGTGGGAACTCCCTGTCTTTTTTTTTGTTGTTGTTGTTTTAATGGTTTTCCTTCCTGTGCAAACGCTTGTAAGTTTGACCAGGTCCCATTTGTTTATTTTTGCTTTTATTTCTATGGCATTGGAAGTCTACAGTTTAACACTTTTAAACTCAAGCTCTTGATCTCTCTTTTCTATGTCCTGGTACTGCTTGCTGCAGAGTGGGATGGACCAGAAATATACTACTTGGAGATTAACAGGTTTAGGATAAAATGGTGGGTATGCCACCTGCACCAGTGTTTGCATTTCTTATAACTTTTTTTCCTATGTCAATTAGAGGTTGATCAATGTTGTCCTCTTACTAAAGAGTCATGTCCTGACAATAAAGGTCTTATCTAGATGACGTTATTTTCTTAACCTACCCAACTTCAATCATCCACCTAGTATTAGATGCTGGAATTGCAGGTATAATACCTAGAAGGAATGACTTTCTGGTAGCTGGCTTTGTAAACACAGTTATAAACGAATCATGTAGTAAAAATCATTATAGATACTGTTTCCTAAACTACAGTTCAACAAGAGACTAAATAAAGGGAGAAAGAAGTCCCGAATTGCCTTTATTTTTCTATGTGACCCTAAAACTAGGAAGTTTTAATTTGGGGCACCAAATAGAACCTTAGGAAATGTCACATGGTTTTACTTGTTTGTTCCTAAAACTGGGTGAGAGGAAGTCTGAGCCTGTTTTAACCGTCCCCAGTTTTTTGTTTGTTTGTTTGTTTGTTGTCTTTTTAGGGCCGTCCACGTGGTATGTGGAAGTTCCCAGGCTAGGGGTCAAATCGGAGCTATAGCCGCCAGGCTAGGCCATAGCCACAGCAACATCAGATCTGAGCCACATCTGTGACCTACACCACAGCTCATGGCAACGCCAAATCCTTAACCCACTGAGGCCATGGATCGAGCCTGCATCTTCATGGATACTAGTCAGATTTGTTTCTGCTGAGCCACGACGGGAACTCTCTGTTCCCAGTTTTTTATGCTGTGCCCGATAGCTCTCTTCCAGCGTTGGGAGGTCTCCTATGTATGGTAATAGATTTCCATTTATTCAGAAAGGAATCAGACCTGGCTTTAGTCCCAGCACTGTGGGACTTGGGAAAAGTCAGAAAATACCTCTGAGTTTCAGTTTCTTCCTCCCTGGCCATGGGAATTTGGAAAACTGGAGTTTTTGAAGAGTAGGAACTATATCTTATTCATTCAGACGCCCCCATGAGGACAGGTCCTAGCCCCTCCCTGCGCCTGAGTTTCCCATCTGTGAAATACAAGGATTGGATTTGATACTGTCTAGGTTTTCTCACACATAGTCCTAACATTTTGTCATCTAATAGCTATTAAGACCAAAGGAATAAATGCCTAATGATGAAATGTCATGCAAAAGGGAAAACATTTTAGGGGAGCAGAGGTCTTCTAATCCCACCTCAAATCCCACCGTGTTGGCAGAATGCTGCTGCCTCTGGATAAGGCCAGCTTTGTGTCTTCCCCCCAGCCCCCATTTCCTTTGGAAAGCGTAGAAAGCCCCCTTGTCTTGAATACTTCCCCACGAAGGGCTCCCGCTGAAAGGCTGCACACAGAGCCAAGGCTTTGACCTTCACCTTTGCCCTGACGCACTTGGTAAAAAAGAGTTCTTATCATCCCCTCTCTAGGTTGGGGGTGGGGTGGGGATCTCGCTAGGTTGAGCAGGAATTCAATGAGAATATAAATAGAAACATGGTCTATAAATAATACTGCCCCCGAATATCAGGAGGCATGAATATTGCGCAGCAGTAGACGGGCACAAATCACAATGGCCCAGACAGTGAGTGAGCTTTGTTCATCTTTAGGGTCTCTTAGGATACTTCAGACTTGCTGCTGGGGCCTCCTCTCTCTTTCGGGGCTCCAGAAATGCCCCTGTTGTTTGCTGCTCTGGCACCCATTTTCTGCTAAACCTTTTTAGTAAAGAGACTCATGCGATAGAGCAAAGCATCACTGCCTGTAATTGGACCTGGCTTTCATCCCAGCAGTGCGGGACTTAGGGAAAGTCAGAGGATACCTCTGAGCTTCAGTTTCTTTCTCTGTGGTCATGAGGATTTTGAAAACTAGAGTTTTCTTTTTTTTATTTAAAGTATAGTTGAAGTTGATTTGCTATGTTGTGCCAATTTCCACTGTGCAGCAAAGTGACTCAGTCACACACACACACACACACACACACACACACACACACACACACTCTTTTTTCTTATATTATTTTCCATCATGGTCTATCCCAGGGGATTGGATGTCGTTCCCTGTGCTATTCAGTAGGAGCCTATTGTTCATCCATTCTAAATATAATAGTTTTCATCTACTAACCCCAAATTCCCAGCCCTTCCCACTGAAAACTGGAGTTTTTGAAGAGCAAGAACCGTGTCTTATTTTATCTTGGTTAAGAGAGTTGTGTCTAGGGCCAGGCTGCCTCAGTACCAATCCCTCTATTGCCTCTTACTAGCTATTCGTTCTTGAGAAAGTTACTTAACCTCTCTGTATTTCAACGTCTTTGTTAAATGGGAAGAGAAATGGTATCTGCTTTGCTGCGCTGTTGTGAGGATTAAGTAAATTAAGATTTGTAAAGTGTGGGAGTTCCCTCTGGGGCTCAGCAAGTTGAGAACCCAACATAGTCTCCATGAGGATGCAGGTTTGATCCCTGGCCTCGCTCAGTGGATTTAGGATCCAGCGTTGCCACAAGCTGCTGTGTAGGTCACAGATGTGGCTTGAATCTGGCATTGCTGTGGGTATGACATAGGCTGGCAGCTGCAGCTCCAATTCAACACCTAGCCTGGGAATTTCCATATGCCACAGGTACAGTCCTAAAAAGAAAAAAAGATCTGTGAAGTGCTTAAACCAGCACCTAGCACATAGTAAATATGTATGAATGTTTATTAAATAAAGAAATCCAGGAGTTCCTGTGGTGTCGTATCAGAAACGAACACAACTAGTATCCATGAGGACTTGGGTTCGATCCCTGGCCTTGCTTAGTAGGTTAAAGATCTGGCATTGCCATGAGCTGTAGTGTGGGTGGCAGACTCGGCTCGGATCCTGCGTTGTTGTGACTGTGGTGTAGGCCGGCAGCTATAGCCCTGATTGGACCCCTAGCCTGGGAACCTTCATATGCCGTGGGTGTGGCCCTAAAAGGCAAAGAAAGAAAGAAAGAGAAAGAGAGAAAGAGAAAGAGAAAGAAAGAAAGAAAGAAAGAAAGGAAGAAAGAAAGAAAGAAAGAAAGAAAGAAAGAAAGAAAGAAAGAAAGAAAGAAAGAAAGAAAGAAAGAAAGATCCATATATTCCTAGAACATGCCCCTTGTGCCTGCTGGCACATAGTAGTTGTGCAACAAATGTGCCAACCGAATGACCGAATGGGTCACAGAGCTGCCCATCTTGCTGTTCACAAAAGTGATTCACTAAGATTGTACCTGAGTTCTTTCCAAGCCCCCAGATGCTGTGCAAATGAAAGCAGGATTATTATCGTACCCACTAGGGTGAGAGTTTGCAGGGGTTAAGGTAGACTCCACCTTGTCCTTGTCCTCTGTCTTGTACATGCTGTATTTTGCTTTCCTGGAGCTGGGGCATTTAGGTGGGTAGAAAAGATGTCTTTTCTGATGCACTGTTCTGTGGCAGCACCAGCCCTTCTGCATGGCCCACATTTTCAGTCCTGATGAAAAGTTCTTCCCAGGCAAAGCAAGCTCTTAAGCAGACAAACAACTGACTGTATAGCATTTTGCTATGTGTGTATTTTTAATAGAAATAGAAGGAAAAGAAAAATAATGCCTACACTTCTCAAAGAAGCAAACTGACTTAGACAAAGGAGGAAGTAAGTAGAAAGAGCACTGAACTGGAAATCCGTACTAATTCTTGGCCTCAGCCTGCCTCAGCCTAGATGTGCAAGAAGGATCAAGCCATCAGCTCTCCGAGCCTCTTTAGATGTGTAAAGTGAATTAGATTAGCCCAGGAATTCTAAACCTAAAAGGCACATGAGATTCACTTGGCGACCGCAGGGTGGGGCTTTATTGAAAGTTCAGGCTCTCACCTTTCTATCTAATTCAAGGGGTCTGGATGAATCCCAGGAATCTGCATTTGTAATCAATATGCCAAATATCTCTGATTCAGGTAACCCACAGACCTTCATTCTATCAAGAGCAGTGATGGGTCCTGTATCAGTCATCTGTTGCAATGTAACACATCCCTCCCCCAACTTTAGCCGCTTAAAACAATAAGTGTGTATTATCTCACAAAGTTTCTGTGGGCCGGGAATTCAGGAAAACCTTAGGTGCATGGTTTTGACTCAGGATCTCTTGCGATATTGTAGGCAAAGTGTCATCTGAAGGCTTGACTGGGGCTGGAGGATCTTTTGGCAAGATGGCTTACTTACGTGGCTTGCAGAGGCTTCAGTTCCTTCCCACGTGGGCTTCTCCCTAGGCTGCTTGAGTGTCCTCACAACACAGCAGCTGGCTTTCCCAGAGCAAGATCAAGAAGGAAACCATGATATCTTTTACAACCTAGTCTTGGAAACCACCATTTCCAAATATCCTACTGGTGCCACAAGTCAGCCCTGTCCAGTATGGGAAGGGACTGTGTAAGGTGTATGGGCCAGATGGCCAGAGCTACCAGGGACCACCTTGGAGGCGGACCACCGCAGTGAGTCCTCAGTTCTGTGACGTGGTATCAGTAATGGCAGCTCTTGTTGTTGGGTGAGGATTGGGGTAGAAATTGGAAGTAAGAAAGACAACTGAGTTAGGGACCCTGGGGAATATAACTTATAAGTGCAAAAGCTGGAGTTCTGTTGTGGATCCGTGGTAATGAACCCAACTAGCATTCATGAGGACTCAGGTTCAATCCCTGGCCTCACTCAGTGGGTTAAGGATCCTGTGTTGCCACGAGCTGTGGTATAGGCCACAGACGCAACTCAGATCCAGCACTGCTATTGCTGTAGTAGTGTAGGCTGGCAGCTGCAGCTCCAATTCAACCCCTAGCCTGGGAACTTCCATATGCTGTGGGTGTGGCCCTGAAAAGACAAAAGATAATAATAATAATGATGATGATGATGATGATGTGGAAGCTGCAAAGGCCATCCTAGAACCAAGGTGCCAGCTCAAGTTCCACTGAGTCTTTTGCAATGTTGGGCAAGAGATCATTCTCTCTGAGCTCAGCCTCGACCTCAGAAAGTGAGGGGGCTGGACACAGTGACCTCCAGCGTCTCCTGGTTTTACCTCCCGGGGATGCATTTGGATTATGGTAGGTGAGAACACAGGTTTGAGCCTGTGCTGTGCCTGTCTGACCATGACCAGGCCCAAGTGTGCCTCCCTTGGGGTTTAAACATGGCGGAGAAGGGCTTCGGAAGGGTCCGAAGGTGCCTATGTTTCTTCACATAAAAACTGTGGTCTTTGGCCTGGAAGGTTCAGAAACATATATTTCTGAAATGTATAATGTTGACAGCTCTGCTCTGCTATGTGTCATGTGAGTGAACCCCTGTAACCCATTGTCTGTTGGGGTAGCACATTTTTATAACATCCTAACACACCGCGTACACGCGCACACGCACACACACACATCTCTCCATCACACTGGACTTAACTCTAGCTGATGTCTTTTATCTCTGGACCTTTGCTCAGGCTCTTCCTTCCTCTTGGAACACTCTTCCTTTCCCTTAGCCTGGCTTATTCCTACCACTTTACAGGCCTATCTCCCTCCTGTGTGTCCCCATCGTAAGCGATCACACCACAACGCAGTGCCCACCCAGGCTGTGTCCTTTGTGAGGGCAGGGGCTGTGTCTGTATTGTTCACCAACACATCTCCGTCCCCAGTTCAGCACAGGCACTGTGGAGAGCTGAATGATTAGCAAGTGAGTGAATGATGCATGCGGACATGCTTATGGGGTAGGGGTGGGGTTAGATGTACTGCCTGGGGAAGGGTACAGAGAAAAGAAGGGACGTAGCGGAAGAATGAAGAGCCTATGCACTTTCAGATTGCCAAAGACAGAGATCACGGCGCATCCAACCCAGATCTGTGACTTATTAGCTGTGTGACCTTGGGCAGGCCACTCACCTTTTTTGACCTTTGGTTTAATAATCTGTAAAATGGGAGTTAACAGTACCTGGGTACCTAGATTATAGGTTGTTATGAAGATCAAATAACAGAATAAATGTGAAGCACATCGCACTGTCCTTAGTATACACCACGTGCTCAATGAATGTGATCTATTAGTTATACCATCCTCACCTCCCTTGCAGGATGGGGTGGAACCATGGAAAATACTGGTAGGAGGTTGCTGAAGAGAGCTGATTGTCTGGGCCCAGTTCTACCAACAGTGCCAACGCTCAAGGAAAGCAGACTTTGGGGGACAGTGTCCATCCCAAGAGAGCTAGGCAAGCTCCCCTCTGGCTGGCGCTGCCACGCCTGTGGTTATGGACCTCTGCGTCCTGGGGATTTTCCTCTGCTCTGGAGCATTGGCAGTGAACTGTGCCTTTCAGCATCACCCCTCAGAATGAGGACAGCCCCTGGCCGCCCCACAACCTCCCCATCTGTTTGGGCCTTTCTGTTGTGTCTGGAGGCCCTGTACTCCTAGCTGCCCCCTCCCCCCCAAATTCTCCCATCCCTGCTGTGGTCCACGCTACAGGGAGAGGCTGCCGGGAAGCACTGCCCAGCATCCCATGGTCCCCTTTCCTGAGGGCAGCCTCCCCTGGCAGGGAGGAGCTGAGGCTGCATGGGCTGAATAGGGCCCTTTATGCCCCGGCTCCCACAGGGAGGGTGCTGAGCCGCTGCCCACCACACCCGCCACACCCACACCCTCGGAGTGGGGACTGGCCCTGATGCTGGGCTCTGAGTTAACCACACTCTCTGGCCCCGCTCTGTCTGGGTCCTGGAGAAGGAGTCTAGTCTGGTTCAGCAGGCTCCAGTATGTGTGTGGGGAGCTTCCTTTGTGAGCCCCCTCAGGGGTGTGTGTGTGTGTGTCAGAGAGACAGTCTGGAGCGAGGGTGTGTCGACACACACTCACATGTACCCATTCAGCAAATGTCAACCAGGGCCCTGCGTGCCAGTCCTTGTGCTGCACCCTAAGGATAAAGTAGTGAAGGAAATTACACGTAAAGAGGCAAGATGACTACAGATGGCAGTGAAATCTAGGAGGGAACAATCAGGGCCTGGGAGAGGAAGGCACAGTGACTGCCAAGGAGGTGATCCGAGGGATGGAAGGCATTAGGCATTAGCTGTGCAAAGGGCAGTGGGAACTGTGGCCGGGAGAGAAGGCGTGCAGGCAGGCCCAAGGTGGGAAGATGCTGGCTGCGTTTGCGGTGCTAATTGAAGCCCAGCATGACTGGAACTGGCCTGATGAAATGAGATCGGAGAGGGAGGCATGAGTCAGACCCTGCCAGCTCATGGAAAGGAGTTTAGGTTTTATTCTCAGTGTCCTGCAAGTCACTGAAAGGTTTAAGCAAAGGTTTTGTTTTAAAAATATGTGGGCTGCTGGGTGGAAAATGGATTAGGAGTGGGAGTGGGGGAAGGGTTAGAAATCAGACAGATTTAAGGTCACCATACAGCTTTATATATTTATTTACTTATTTTTTTTTGCTTTTTAGGGCCTCACCTGCAGCATATGGAGGTTCCCAGGCTAGAGGTAGAATTGGAGCTATAGCTGCCAGCAACAGCCACAGCCACAGCAATGCCAGATCTGACCTATACCACAGCTCACGGCAACCTGGGATCCTTAGCCCACTGGGCGAGGCCAGGAATCAAACCCGCAACCTCATGGTTCCTGGTTGGATTTGTTTCAGTTGCGCCATAATGGAAACTCCCACCGTACAGTTTTTATGGGCAGTTGGCCAAACATCAAGTGAATTTGGCCTCGCCCATCTCTGTACCAACAGGCGTCTGGTGTCACGCCCTTCCTGTGTGCCCAGCACTGTGCTGTGTTTGTTCCAGGTGCTGTTCCTAATCCATAGCCTTATACTCCCACTTGGCGTGTGAGAAGCCTGCTGTTCAGGCAGCCTCAGGTACCCAGGACATGGAGGTTTTAAAGACACTACAACGCATACTTTGATCCTGTTGCTGCAAGCAGAACAGTCCTAGATTTTGACTTTTTTTTTTTTTTTCAATCGTCCCACTAGACTGGAGTTCCTGTCATGGCTCAGTGGTTAACGAATCCAACTGGGAACCATGAGGTGGCGGGTTCGATCTCTGGCCTTGCTCAGTGGGTTAAGGATCTGGCGTTGCTGTGAGCTGTGGTGTAGGTCACAAGACGCGGCTCGGATCCTGCGTTGCTGTGGCTCTCGCGCTGGCCGGCAGCTATAGCTCCAATTAGACCCCTAGCCTGGGAACCTCCATATGCTGCGAGTGCAGCCCTAGAAAAGACAAAAAGACCAAAAAAAAAAAAAAAAATCTTCCTACTGGACCAAAAGTAGAAAAACAACTGAAAGGTGAAACCGGACTAGTGTGACCGTGGCTGGGAAGGCCAGTACCCTTGGCCTTGGCCACCTGTCCCACCATTAGTGTAGGTATTACACGGATTTACCAAGGACCTTCCAGGGTTGTTCAGCCCTGTCCAAGCCTGGTTCTGAATGAAACCTCAGCCTATGTCCTAAGGAACCCCAGTGGTACCCAAGTGACATCTGTCCTCAGTGTGGCCACTTTAAGTACTGTTACATTTAATCGCAAAGCCTCTCCCTTCCCTGGGGTGAAGGGCCACCGTGGAGGTCACCTACCATGTTCATTCTGCCTCCAGGAGTCAGGCTGGGGCAGCCCACATTCCCTACCAGCCCGTCGTGACCAACATCTTCCTCCGATTTGATGTCTCTTGGGAATCGCTAGATACCGGCTGGGCTACCTTATAGGCAATACATTCATTATACCTAGACGGCTCTAAAATAAGGTCTTAGAGCTACTGAAATATCTCCTGTCTGTGTTAGGGCTTAAGACCTACCCTGGGCATCCTCCAACACAAGGGAGAACAAGTCAGCAAATTCAAGGTAGTCATTTCTGTTTTACACTGTTTTTCTCGCAGCTAACCTTGTAGGTAAGCACGTATCCCTTGGCTAATTAATAACAATTAACAAGTCAAACATGTGCACATCTCACACACAGAAAATAGACCTTATTCCAGGGAACTACACTCACTCTGTGTTTAAATTTGCTGCAACTTGAATCAAATGTTAAAGCATGTACTTTTTAGAAAAATTTTTATGGCCGCACCCACAGCACATGGAAGTTCCTGGGCCAGGGGTTGAATCTGAGCTGCAGCTGCTAACCTACACCACAGCTGTGGCAACGCTGGATCCTTTAACCCACTGTTCCAGGCCAGGGGTCAAACCCATACCTCCACAGTGATCCAAGCCACTGTAGCTGGATTCTTAATCCACCGTGCCATGGTGGGAACTCCTAAAGCATGGTTTTTTTGGTTTGTTTTTTGTTGTTGTTGTTTGTTTTTTTGTCTTTTAAGGGCCCCACCCATAGCATATGCAGGTTCCCAGGCTAAGGGTCAAACTGGAGCTGTAGCCACAGCAATGCCAGATCCAAGCCATGTCTGCAACCTACACCACAGCTCACAGCAACACCAGATTCTTAACCCACTGAGCAAGGCCTGGGATCCAACCCGGATCCTCGTGGATACTAGTTGGGTTCGTTTCCGTTGAGCCACGACTGGAACTCTATAAAGCATGTGTTTTTAATTAAAAATAAAAGTAAATATCACTAGAATTTCCCTGGTGGTCTGGTGGTTAAGGACCCAACATTGTCACTGCTGTGGTGCAAGTTTGATCCCTGGCCCGGGAACTTCTGCATGCCAAAGCACAACCGAAAAAATAAAAAATAAAAGTAAATAACACTAAAGTCAATAAATGCATTAATGTCCTGTCTATCGCCCAGTCAATCTAAAGGTCTAATATTCATACCAACACAGATGGGCCAGCAAACCCCACCTAAAATATCTCCTCCAGCACAGTGAAGGTCTTCTGGGGTGTCGGCAATACTCCTTTCTTGGCCTGGATACTAGTTACGTAGATGGGTTCAATTTGTGAAATTCATTGAGTTTTATGCATGCAGGTATACTTTTCCTTATGTATGGAGTATTTCCCCCCCAAAAGTGGTTTTTTGGAAATAATGGAAAAAAATTGTTCTGGTCCCATCGCTCTAATAAAGCCATTCAAATAGCCTCTGATTCCATTTGGTTCAGAAAGATGTGTTAAAAACCTCTGATAGGAGTTCCCATCGTGGCTCTGTGGAACCAAATCTGACTAGTAACCATGAGGACATGAGTTCAATCCCTGGCCTTGCTCTGTGGGTTAAGGATCTGGTGTTGCCGTGAGCTGTGGTGTAGGTCATAGTCTTGGCTCAGATCTGACGTTACTGTGGCTGTGGTGTAGGCCAGTGGCTACAGCTCCAATTTGACGCCTAGCCTGGGAACCTCCATATGCCGCAGTTACAGCCCTAAAAAGCCAAAAACATCCATAAAGCCCCCCGGCCCCACTGAGGATGGAGGAATGAAAGGTTTATTTCCTTAAGCCTGGCTCTGCACTGGATATGGGGACCTCCAGACTAGAATATAGGATATCGTTTTCCCCTGCTGGGTGGGCCAGTTCTGACGGTAAGCATGCTGTGCTGCTAGAGACGCAAGGTTTTGATGGCTGGCGGAACCACAGTGGATTTTTGTAAATCTGTTTCCATGAGTGTGTGGGACGCGGGGGCAGAGAGTGCCGAGGGGGAGAGTCACCTGTGTGACTCATTCTGGAGTGCCCTGAGGTGGGCGGATGGAGTGAGTAATCCTGTCTCCTGTGTCACCTCTCTGCTCTCTGAATTGGGCGGGTGGAAGAAGAGGAAGAGGAGAAATGGGAGCTGGGAGGGAGATGTGGTGTGTTTAGGGACAGAGTTTGGATCAGGGAAGGATGCTGCAGGCTGAAGGGAGTTAGTATTTGGCTTTGAGTGGGGAAGCCAGGTGGAGGGGCACACAGGGAACACTACAGTGCTGGACCCATGTGCCCAGTGAGGAGGTAGGTGGGCCAGGGGGTGCCCCCATCCCCACCCCCATCCCCCACTTGACCTGGAGTTGTCAGTTCATAAGAAATCCCATTTGTTCAACAATTATTATGAGCTGGGCTCTGTCTTAAATGCTTTTATGTGCTTGCTTATTGATTCTTCATGATAATCCTGAGTTAGACATTACTATGCCCATTTTGTAGTTTGAGGACACTGAGATTCAGCTAGGTTGTGACTTGTCTCATGTGCCCCACTAGTAAATGGCAGAGCCAGATGTTAGTCAGCAGCCTCTTGGTGACAAGGACTAGACCCATCAGGATTTAGTTGAAGAAAAAAGAGGAAACGTATTGGCTCACATGACAGAAAACTTCAGGGGTAGTGATTTCAGGCATGGCTGGATCCAGGTGACCAAATCATGCCTCTCTCTAGCTCTCAGCTCTGCTTCCTCCTCTGGTGACTTCATCCTCAGATAGCCTTTCCCCAAATGGTGATGGGGGTGTGTAAACACGATGCCTAGCAGTTTGGAGCTTACAGTTTATGAGTTAGCTGCCCTCACAGAAAGAGCACTTCTCTTTCTGGTGGTTCCACCAAAAGTGCCAGACTGATCTTCACTGGATCAACGTGGGTCACATGCCCATGGCTGGGCTACGCTGAATGGTAACTCCAGGAATCCGGCGTAAGACAAGTCCTCCTCACATCACACAGACCGAGAATGAAGGAGGGATTGTTCCTCAAAAGAAAATTTGGGCACTGAAATACTGATGCTGACGGGCAAAACCCACGCACGTTTACCATGTTAGACTCTAAGCGAAGGCAGAGCTTTGGCATGAACGTGGAAGAGAGAGATTTGTGGGAGCCAGGACTCAGGACATGGAGTCAGGATGCCCCTGGCCTGTGGACCTTCCCCATCAGAACCATGCCCTTCCAGAACTTGAACATGCCTATTGCTTCCACCCTCAGCATCTGGGCTTCCCCCCACCCTCCCCCCAGCCCAAATGGCCCCTTGTCTCTATTGATCCAGGTCAAGGGCAGGCAAGGCCAAGTGTAGCAGGTGAGAAGCAGGATTGAGTGTCGAGTGCCATCTGAGCCAGGCTCAGGGCCACAGACGGTGGGGGGCACGCTATCAGCCACATCAGAGGCTGAGAGCCAGTAAGCTGGTGGCCTGCTGTCCCCACACAGCTGCAGCAGGTCCGAGGTGGCAGAGTGGCATCAGGGGCAGTTCTGGGGAGATAAGCAGGGCCCTGCCCTCCAGCTGTTCAGGTGCTGGCAGGGGCAGAGCTAACCGGGTGAAGGCTGGGAGGCCAGAGTCAGGAAACAGCTGAGCATGGAGGGCAGGACCAGCTTGCAGAAGCTGGGAAGCCAGCAAAAGCTGACTTCAGCTGTTTCTCCATTCTCACCTCCACCCATCGTGTTCCCTCCCTGAGGCCTCTGCTGTCTCCCCTCCGCAGCCCCTGTTGTCCGAGGAAAAGCTGATGCTTGTTCATAATCAGGATGAGCCATTAACAAGGCTCACTGCCCATGTCCAGGGAGAGGTTTCTGCATCTTAACCAAAATCTTAAAGAAGCTAAGTTCTGATTCTGTAATGCTGAGGCATCAAAGTAACAGGCTGTGAGGTTGATTTGTTGTTGTGTGGGTTTTTTTGTTTTTTTTGTTTTTTGTTTTTGGCAGATGGTTGCTTTTTTGAGAGGGTCTTCTGAGGGTCCTGAGGGTTCCCTCCAGGTAGCTCCTTGCTCTAAACCAACAAAAGTCCTGGGCTGATTCTCACTGGAGCAGCTTGAGTCCCTGCCCACCGGAGCTCCTCCTGGAGCTGGGGGATGAAAATGCAGGAGGGCTGTTTTGGTTTCTCATGGTGAGGGAAGAGCCGTGCGCAGGTTCATGCATTAAGTTTTCTGGGTCCTCCTGTGCCCAAGGCTCTTTATTTAAGAGCATCTGTCTTCATCAATCTGTCAGCAACACAACAGTTCTGGGCACCCGATCTGGGCAGCTGGACACAGGGTTTGTGTGCTGCCTTGGCCCCATATCCCAGGAGGACCCACTCCAGGTCGTGAGCCTGCAGAGCTGGGGGAGTAGAGGAGTCATTACTCCTTTTTCCTCCCTGAGGGCATTGCCTGTGTCCTGTCACCCTGTCTTAGTCTGTCCAGGCTGCTGTCACAACATACTGCAGCCTGGGTGGCTTATGAACAACAGAAATGTACGTCTCGCAGTTCTGGAGGCTGGCCGTCGGAGATCAGGGTGCCAGCACTGTCAGGGGAGGGCCCACCTCCAGGTGGCAGATGTCTCAGAGGGGCTAGGGAGCTCAGTGGGGCACTGATCCCATTCGTGAGAGCTCTACCCTCATGACCTAATCCCCGCCCCAAGGCCCCACCTCCTACTCACTATCACACTGGGCATTGGGATTTCAACACATGAATTTTTTTTTTTTTTTGTCTTTTTAGGGCTGCACCCCCGGCATATGGAGGTTCCCAGGCTAGGGGTCGAATCAGATCTGCATCTGCCAGCCTACACCACAGCCACAGCCACAGCCACATGGGATCCGAGCCGCATCTTTGACCTACATCCTAACCCACTGAGCAAGGAACCTGCGTCCTCGTGGATACTGGTCAGATTCTTTAACCACTGAGCCATGACGGGAACTCCCTCCACGTGTGAATTTTGAGGGGCCAACCATTCAGACCACAGCACACTCCATGAACACGCAGGTCATTTTCAGTGGATGTGCAGGAGGGGCAACCTAGTAACCCTCGCATCTCCTTTTCTCTAAATGGTTCAGGAACTGTGTCTCTTCTCCCCTGGGTGTCCCCTCAGCTGCAAAGCCAGAGAGAACCCCTCTCCCCCTTCACTCACCTCTCCAGTCCTCACAGCCTGTCTCTCCTGCCTCGGGCTACAGAGACCCTTGACCCGCTCTCTCCAGACACTCCCCCGCCCTCCCTTACGCTGGGCCAGCCCTGCGGCAGGTACTGCTGGGGATGGAGGGGGTGTAGAAAATCGTCCGGCCCTCAGGGTGACAGCGATCCAGTTAGGAATCCAAGACCCTCTAGGTGTTTGGTCAGCCCTTTGGGCTCTCCCATAGCCCCTGTAGTGGGTGAAGACTGGCCCCCAAAAGATATGTCCATACCCTAAGCCCCAGAACCTGTGGATATGACCTTATTTGGAAAAAGGGTCTTTGCCATTGTCACTAAGTCAGGATCGTGACATGAGGTCCTCCTGAATTTAGGGGGGCACTAAACCCAAAGCCAGGGGTCCCTACAAGAGAAAGGCAGAGGGAGATTTGCAGCACAGATAGGGAGGGAAGGCCACAAGAAGACGGAGGCAGATTGCAGCGATGCTGCCACAAGCCAAGGGGTGCCTAAAGCCACCTGAAGCTGGAAGAGTCAAGGAAGAATTGTTCCCTGGAGCCTTCAGAGGGAGCCAGGCCCCGATGACACTTGATTTCAGACTTCCGGCCTCAGAACTGGGAGAGAATGAACTGTTTTGAGCCACCATGGCCATGATACTTGGCTGTGGCAGCCCTGGGAGCCCCATTCACCCCCTTTCCTTTTGGTCCTCACATCCAGTTAGACGGGCAGGACTGTCATTCATGAAGAACCAGAACAAGGCCTCTGTGCCGTGTGCTCTGTGGGCCTCGGGCCATCCTTTGTCTCTGGTTTCTTGGGCGAGCCTCTGCGATGCTTTAGGCTCTGGGCTGCACCAAAGGGAGGGGGTTGGGAGCATCTGTGTCCTTGGAGGCTGGGGTGGCTGAGGGGGATCCTACCTGAGCATCGGGGGCCCCTTTGGGAAGTGAGAAGCCCCGGAGGGTGGCAGCTCCCTGACATATTCTCCACAACAGCAGGGGAGGGAGGGCGAGAGTGGGGTGGCTGCCAGTGGATCAGGAGGCTGGCAAAGGAGGGCACTGTGGGCATCAAGGAAGACTTCGTGGAGAAGGCCTTAGGATGAGGAGGATTGGGGGAGGCAGGCCCAAGGGAGCATTGACAGAAACCAGACTCCTTTCTGTAGCCTTTAAGACTCCTCCATGGCCTCTTTTCCGTCTTCCAGCGTTGCTCTGTGGTTGCCTCTGTTTGAGCCCTCTTGCCCCAGATCTTTGCGTGGCTGGCTCTTCTCCCCAGAGTCTCCACTGAAATCAGAGACTTCCCCAACCACTAGCTGAATTCCCCCATCCCCCAGGCACACCACTTCCCATTACCCTGTTTTATTCTCTGTATAAAGGTGGGGGGAGACATGTGTGTGTAATGAAACTCCTTACTAGATACCACATTGTATACTGTTGCCCTTCTATGCACAGCTCCTCCCCAGTTAGAAAGTAAGCACCTTGAGAGCAGGGTCCCCCATCTGGCTTGTTCACTGTGGTGTTCTCAGCACCTGGAACAGGCCCTCCATCAAGACAGGGATGGATGGAGTTCCCGTCATGGCGCAGCAGAAATGAATCTGACTAGTATCCATGAGGACGCGGGTTCGATCCCTGGCCTTGCTCAGTGGGTTAAGGATCCGGTGTTGCCGTGAGCTGTGGTGTAAGTTGCAGATGCAGCTCAGATCCTCAGTTGCTGTGGCTGAGGTGTAGGCTGGAAGCTGTAGCTCCGATTTGACCTTTAGCCTGGGAACCTCCATATGCCAAGGGTGCAGGCCTTAAAAGCAAAAAAAAAAAAACAAAAAAAACAAAACAAAAAAAAAAAAAAACAGGGATGGATGACAGAGTTGACCTAGGGTGCTGTGTTTGGTATTTCTGCTCTTCCTGGGCCCCTGTCCCCACCCCCCGCTTAAGGAATCCCTGTGGACACCACATTTCACAAGGCGGAACCTGGGGGCCATGGCCAGCCTAGGGGGTTAACTGCTCTCAGAAATTTCCGTCGATTCTTTAACTACTTCTCCCTACCAGTGAGGAGCCATGTCCTCATCTCTCACCTTCTTGAAATAATTCGTTCTCTGGAAGCAAATGCCAAGTACTAAGACCATCAGGTGCCACTAAGGTGCTTCAATAAGTGCTTTGTATCCTGCGTGGGAGGGAGAAACACCTCTGCCACCCAAGCGTGGGGACCTTTCCACGTCCTTCCCCACCTGTGTGTCCTAGCCCAGCTTGGACCCTCGTGGTGAGAAGGTCAGTCCAGATTGAGGGGGTGGGGCAGAGATCAGCCTCCCCCGGTGAGGCCCACCTGCGTGTGAGGATGAGGGTGCCCCTCTCAGCCAGGGTGGGGGTGGATGAGGCAGGAAAGCCCCTTTGAAGGGCAGGGCGTTGCTGTTTCGGGAGCTCTTTCCCCCCAGGTCCACTAGACATGGGTCAGGTCTCCTTCCCTGCTTTGTTGGTCCATTCATCCTTTCTCTCTCATCCATTCACTCACTCATTCACTTTGACCTGATCAGCGGAGACCTTGGTGGGGCTGCTTGTATCTCCCCCACTGTGGCATGTCCCATCTCCCGATTGCCTGCTGCACTCTCTGTCAGCCCCCAAGGCAGCTGCTCCCAGACCTCCGTCATGTGGGGGAGACCTTCATCACGCTCCCATCACTCAGAGAAGCAAATCCTCACCCTGGCTCTCAAGGCTTTCCATGATCCGAGCCCAGACTTCTCTGGAGATGTGTTGCTTTCTCTGTGCCCCTCGTTGTCTGGTTGAAATCCCAACTCAGTCATTTAATAGCTGTGTGACTTTGGATAAGTCCTTCAACCTCTCTAAGCCACCAGCTCCTCCTGGGCAAAGCAAGGATAATAAAAGAATTTGCTGGAGTTCTTGTTGTGGCTCAGTGGAAACAAATCTGATTAGTATCCATGAGGACTCAGGTTTGATCCCTAGCCTCACTCAGTGGATTAAGGATCCAGCATTGCCATGAGCTGTGGTGTAGGTTGCAGGCGCAGCTCGGATCTGGTGTTGCTGTGGCTGTGGTATAGGTCAGCGGCTACAGGTCCGATTTGATCCCTAGCCTGGGAACCTCCATGTGCCGTGGGTGCGGCCCTAAAAAGACAAAAAAATAAAAAGAGAGAATTTGCTTTAAGGTTGTGTTGAGGATTAAGTAAATGAACCCAAGGGAAATCTCTTAGCCCGGCATGGAATAGGCACTTAACACTGTCCCACTCTTCCTCTGCCCCCTCAATAACTCTACCACCACCCCCCAAATCCATCTTAGGATTCTAGAGGAAGCAGCACAGAGGTCCAGCCCTTCAGTCTCCAGAGAAGAATGCAGAGGCCCTGCGGAAGGTCATACAGTTAGCCAGTGGCCCTGGCAGGACTTGAACCTGGGACTCCAGCTGAGGCCTCTGCTCCTCGTGGTCCCACCGTCTCAGCCCAGCCCAGAGCGCTCAGGCTGACATGCTCGGACCCTGTCGAACTCAACAGCCCTCTTCTTCGCTTTCAGGAATGAGTTAAATTCTGAGGTCTGTCTCGTGTCCCCTGTGTAATCTTCCTTGTGATGCTTATCATGTTTCTGGGGCAGCATGTGCATGGCTTTGAAGGCTCTGGCAGGAGCCTCGCCTGGCCTCGCTGTAAACGGGCTGAATTACATTTACGAGAGGCCTTTAATGCCCTGTGGTCCCGGTTTCCTTAATGGGGATGTTCCTCCTTCTCCTTTTTCTCTCTCTCCCCTTTTTAACATGGTCACCGGTTTGGCTTTCACAGTGTGGTTTGGATTCCTAACAGAGAAGTCCAGACCGTAGGAGCCCTTCCAGACCTTCCCTCCTCCCTCTTCTCCCCGCTCCCCTACTCCTGCTGCCAGGGGAAAGGAAACGTTGCTCCCAGCAGGATTTCAGCAGGAAGGAGAGAAGCCCTGTTGAGATTCCAAAAAATCAACTGGGAAATGGCTTGTACAGAAATTCTCCTCTGGAGTTCCTGTTGGGGCTCAGCGGTAACGATCCCAACTATTATCCATGAAGATGCGGGTTCGATCCCCGGCCTTGCTCAGTGAATTAAGGATCTGGCATTGCTGTCAGCTATGGTGTAGGTCGCAGACGCAGCTCGGATCCCATGTGGCTGTGGCTGTGGCTGTGGCATAGGCCAGCAGCTGTAGCTCCGATTCGATCCCTAGCCTGGGAACTTCCCTGTGCCATGGGTGCAGCCCTAAAAGGATAAAAAAAAAAAAAAAAAAAAAAAAAAAAGAAAGAAAGAAGGAAATTCTCCTATAAATTTGTACCTGAGCAAGAGACCCATGAGCCCTGTGGAGGGGATGGAAGGTGTCCAGCCCAGAGATGTGGCGGCCTCCCTTGCAGAGGGTGGGCTGGAGGGGCATGGTGTGCGGAGCTGGAGGAACCCTCAAACCTCTCTCCATCTCCCCCACCCCAGCCCTCTCTTCTCAGAACCTTCTCCACTTCTGGAGGCCTTAATAGTTCCTTAACTATTTTTTGCTAGATCTGTCTCTGCAACTGGATCAGGTCCTGTCTGATCTATATATCCATACCTTCTATCTGTGTCCGTATCTGTATAGCTCAGAGGATACTGAACACAGAGGTTTGTTCAGCCTTGAAATGGGGACCTGGGAGGGGGACCTGTTTGTCTCCTATCTCTCTCCTTTCTTCTTTGTCCTCATTGACTCATCTGTCTCATCTGACAGGATGAGAAAGGGCAGGAGCGCTATTTTTGGAGAATGGGTAAGTCACGTCTTCCTCTGAAAGAAGCACAGGGCAGAGCCAGGTCTTGGCCACCTGCCCCTCCCCCATACCTTCTATGGCCTCTACCTCTTAGCCGGGCCTCCACATTCCTGCAAGATACAGCTTGGCTACTGGTGTCACTGGGCCTGGGTGGCCTCCAGCTCCTGACAGCTGACTGGCTGAGGAAGAAGGCCCAGCAGCCCAGCCCGCACCTCCTGTCATTGTGTCAGTGCAGTGTGCGGGTCTCCTCCTGCCATGCATTTATTTCACACACCATTTCCTTGGCTGCACACACGTGCTCCTGGAGCCCACAGGCAATAGAGCGACAGGCAACCAAAAAAGGGTAGGATACGAAGAGGCCAGGAATACCAAATCTGTGACATCTTCCCCCAAGGAAAGGCGGCCGTCTCCCGTGTCTTGATAAATCACGCTTTATCTCCTTTCAAAAGGAACACGTGGAGGAGCCCGTTTGTCTTGATGACACTGTCCAGGCTGTACAGCGTCATCCCTCTGCTGGGCACTTGGCCCCTTTGCTGGGCTTCTGCGGGAAGGGGAGGAAGGAGAGCTTGAGGGAGCATCTGGGAGAGGGAGGGACATGGACCTGCAAGTGCCTGTTGGGTACCTGCTGTTTACAAAGCCTTGTGATGGGTGCAGCCTGTGGTGCCAAGGGGAGGGAGCAGCTGCAGAAAGGCTCCCTGGTTCCTGCTGAATGTGGCGGGATGAGGGTGGGCAACACATCACATGCGACTTGATGAGTTAGATACTTCACAATCTGGCTGGAGCAGGGTTGTTGACAAGCAAGTCAAGGATGGTTAGAGTAGCTGCTTCCAGGGTCCCACAAGTTCCTTCTCCCTGCCCTTCTCTCTGTCAGAGACTGTTCACCGTAACTGGGGGCTTTGTTCTAGCTTTAGGAGCAGGTTCGGCCAGAAGCACCAGGAAAGCACATCAGACTCACTCACCAACAAGCAGAGAGTTGGTGGTAAATACCCAGCCTCCTTGCCCTCAGTTGGGTACCTCTACACTGTGTTCTACATGATCCCCTGAGCTCCCCAACAGAACTGAGCTGCCACCACCCACAGTGATTCCCTGGCTGGGTAATACTTCCTTCCTTGTCCTGCCCTCCTTCCCCACTCCCCTATTGATAATTCTCAGGATCACTTCCCAAATAAACAACTTGCACTCACTTCTTTATCGCTGGCTCTGCTTCTGGGGGAACAGCCTAAACCCAGGCAACGCTTAGAACTTCACTTGGACCTTGAGAGAAGAAGCTGCCATGGATTAATGTGTAGTAGGCACATTTGTTCACTTGCAATGGGAATCATCTCATTTAGGACTCCATTAATGCAAGTGATAAAAATCCATCTCCAATGGATTTAATTTTTTTTAATTATATTATTTTATACAAGTGAAAAGTACCAGGTAGATCTTGGGTTCAGGAATGGCTGTATCCAGCTGCTCAAATGAGGTCAAAGGAATCTGTCCTTCACCGTTTCATTGTTCTGCTTTTCAATCATCCAGAAAACATTTATTGAGCACCTACCCTGTACCAGGCTCAGATCCCCTCTCTTGGTCAGTTTCCTTCTCAGGCAGTAATAAAGATGGCCAATAGAAGCTCCAGGCTTTCATCCTGCCAGCTCAGCAACTGTGGGAGAAAACTGTGGGGAGGAAGAGGGCATCAGCAGAAGTCTCATTGGCCCAGATCAGGTCCCCTGCCCATCTCTGAGCCAATCATTGTGACTCTGGGTGGCTGGACTGCGTCACATGCCTACCATTGTTGCCGGGGGGTGTGGTCAGCCCCATTTGAATCTCACAGATGAGAATGGAGGAGGGAGGCTCTCCAGAGGGGACTTGAACAATAAATGCCTGTTACGGCTATAAGGTGAATGCTCACTTCACCACATGATGGGCTCCGTGGGCCCTGCGATGAGTCAGGCCCCTGGCAGAAGGAGGCTCAAAAATATCTCTAACACACAGCAGAATGTGGTGAGGGTCTTAGGAATGGTCAAACTGTGCAGGTGTTTTGAAAAGAAGGCGACTACTCCCAGCTCAGCAGTCAAGGAGGCCCTTCTAAAAAGTCTAGACAATGATGGACACTGGGTGCAGAAACATCAGCTGTGTTAGGCCTTGACCATCAGACCTAGGAGTTCAGATTCTAAATGTAACTGACTCTAAAAGGACTATCTTTGATCTACTTGTTATTGGATTTGGTGAGTTCAGAAGAGCCTTCTGGGAAGGTGTGGGGACTGGCATTTCCCATGAGCCATACCTGTCGAGGGGTAAGGCCAGCCCAGCTGCAAAGGCCTGTATGGCTGGAGACTATGTGTGCAGAGAGGCTGGAGAATGGTCAGGCTGGGGCAGCCATGCTCCTTGGTATTGGCCTGTGCCTACCCTGGAAATAGCCACCCGCCTAAACTAAGAATGGGAATTCCTGCCAGCCGATTTCTCAAAGAGGGATGGGCCTGAAAACAAAACACAGCGTGTGGGTTGGGCCATCCTTTGTATTTATTTGTGAGGTCACTTGAGAGCCGCACCCACGCCGGGCATGGATCCTGCCATTACACCCAGACGAGGTGATTCGGCCAAGATGGCAGCCTCCAGAAATCCTCTTCTGCCCGAGAGGTCCTGGGCCCTCAGCCTTGGGCGCCTCCTGCCCCCTGGGAGAGGTGACCACTCCTCTCTTGTTTCCTTCGCAATGGGCAGAGGTGGAGGTACTTGGTGACCAGCTAAGATACCAAGAAGCTGAGGGAGAGGGGAATGAGAGGCCAGGGTGCCAGGTCCCTATGGCAGCTTTACCCAGAATCACTCAGCTCACAAACATCTCTCTTCCAGGCAAAATCCTCTTCCGGAGAAGCCACATCCGGGATGTAGCTGTGAAGAGGCTGAAGCCCATCGATGAGTACTGCCGGGTAAGAGTGTATCTGGGTAGGGGAGGGGGGCCCATCTGCCAGAGAGTCTGTCCGTCTGGGAAGGAAGGTTGTCTGTACAAAGTCCTCTGCTGTGGTGTAGTGTATGCATCCTGAGGCCTGATGTTTCCTGGCCAGAGGGGTGGGTTCGGGTGTCTCTCGGGGAGGGGTCACCTCGTGATAGGCCGCCTCTGGGACACGAGGGCTGTGGGCTCACAGCTGAAGCCTCTATTCCTTTTAAGACGTGTCTATGTTTACAAAACACTCTTAAATCACTTCCACCGGCTTTGGGGAGCTCGGTGAAGGGGCCTCTGCTGAACGGATTCTGTGTGTGGCGTTTTGATGGATACAGAACTCTTTCTTTGAATTCCCTTTGGGACATTTTTGGAGTCAGTCCCGAGTTCAGTAGTATCCAAAATGCATATTTGTTGATTCACAGAGGTCTTAATAGATACAAATGTTCATGTACACATCTTTATAGATGCAAATGCCCCCCCACACAGACACACATACACACATACGTGCATAGAACAGCCGATGCCAAAGAGCAGACCACAGTGACATCAAGGTCGTGAAGCAAAGCCTGTTTGTCTCTCTGCTCTGTCTAGAACCTGGGACCTCTGCGGTGAGGACAAGAGGCTCCCACTTCAGTGGCCTTGGCACGTGGCCTCCAGATGACCTGGGTTTGAACCCCTGACTGGCTTCATGAACTTGGGCCAGTTACTGAACTTGATGGAGCCTCAGCTTCCACATCTTACAAGGGCTAGGAGAACAGTACCTCCACAGAGGGTGGTCTTGAGGATGCAAAGAACTGACAGGCGAAAGGCAGCAGCACATAGTGTCTGGCAGCATTCAGTGGACACTAGCTTTTTGTCATTATTATTACAAGGCATCAACAATTAAATGTTACCACTGGGCACCACTGGTTTTAATGGAGATGGATTTCCTAGTTAAGTGAAAACTATTGTGGAGTCTGACTCAAGAGTCTCGAGGAGGAGTTTCTATTGTGGCGCAGTGGTTAACGAATCCAACTAGGAACCATGAGGTTGTGGGTTTGATCCCTGGCCTTGCTCAGTGGGTTAACGATCCGGCGTTGCCTGAGCTGTGGTGTAGGTCGCAGATGCCGCTCGGATCCCGCGTTGCTGTGGCTCTGGCGTAGGCCCGCAGCTACAGCTCCAATTCAACCCCTAGCCTGGGAACCTCCATATACCGCAGGAGCGGCCCAAGAAATGGCAAAAAGACAAAAAAAAAAAAAAAAAGAGTCTCAAGGAGAAGCAAGCGAAGGATAATGTTTTGCTGTGAGTGCTGGTAGTAAGAAGAGCTAGGGTCAAATCCCAGTGCCCTACTTACTAGCTGTATGACCTTGACACATTGCTATGCCTCTCTGAGCCTCAGTTTCCTGACCTGTGAAATGGGGAAAATAACAGTCTCATAGGGTCCATGAAATGGGTTGAGCAGGAGGCTGTATAGCAGAGTGTTTGTAACTTCTAAAATATTTTGTCCTTACATAGAGTTGTTACATAAAGTCCCTTTCCGCACAAATATTTTATAATTTGGAATCATCATGGTCATAAATAAAACGTTTAAATAAGAACCAAGTGGCAGAGTTCCCATCGTGGCTCAGTGGTTAACGAACCCAACTGGTATCCATGAGGATGCAGGTTCAATCCCTGACCTCACTCAGTGGGCTGAGGATCTGGCCTTGCTATGAGCTGTGGTGTAGGTCGCAGATGCGGCTTGGATCCCGAGATGCTGTGGCTGTGGTGTAGGCCGGTGGCTACAGCTCCTATTGGACCCCTAGCCTGGGAACATCCATATGCCGTGGGTGTAGCCCTAAAAAAAAGTCAAACGAGAGACAAACAAACCAAAAAGAACCAAGTTACTAAATTTAGTAACAGGCAACATGCTCAGAGCCAGGCAGTAAGGAGCATCGTTCTCAAGACTATGGGGAGAGGGACACTCTCCATTAACCCAGTTTGAATTTCTGGGCTGTGCAGCATGTACTTGGTCGCATTTCCTGCCTTAACTTGAAAGGATATGAGGATGATGCATCTCCTCGAGCTAGACGTTTCTCTTCTTCAGAGCAATATTCACTTTTCTCTTTAAAGGGCATTTGCTGTTTCCAGTTAAATTGATGGCTGCAGCCTGAGCTTTTCTCTCTCTTTATTCCTCTCCCAAGCTGTTAAACAAATGTGCAAAGCTAGTGGAGGAGGGGCAGAGGGCAGGAGGAAGCCCCTTGCAGCTGGCATTTATGGCCCCTTCGGCTTCCCCAAGCCGGTGGAGCCCACGGCATCTGCAGCTGGGCTCTGTGGAAATGCCGTCTCCTGGGTCGTCTGGAGCAGAAAACCGATAGCATCTTATCTCCTGGGATCAGGCTTTGAATAGGACTCCTGAATTGGGAGGAGGGCTCTGGGGCCCCACTGGTGCCGCTGGTGGCTGGGGAGCCCTTTAAGTGGGGTCTGCAAGAGGAGGGGCCTCCTAACCTGATTAGCACAGATGAGTGTTCCTCAGAGCCAGGCAATAAGGAGCGATGTCATGGGTTCACCACGCACCCAGGCAGCTCGCAGGCTGTAATTTACTCAGAATGGCAGAGGGGGCGAGGCAGTGCAGAAGTGACCTTTAATTCTGCTGAACTGGAAAGCTGGGATCTGTGGTCTGATTGTCTGAGACCTTGGGATGACCTTGGAATGGTCATTAGGGATAAGTCCAGCTCTGGGTCATGGTCCCTGCTCACCACCCACCTCTCCCCTACCCCTCAGCATTGCACTTCACAGCTCTGCCACCCCGCAGTCTAGTCTGTCCCACTGAGATCCAGTTTTTCACTCAACGTCACTGCCCCCCATAGCCAACTTCACGGTCAGAGCCGTGTGCAGTCCACTCTGTGGCCAGCCCCCCGTGATCTTTCCCTGTCCTTGGACACAGTGCTTCGAACCTGTGGAGTTTTATTTCCAGTGCCCTGCCTATGCAGCTCTGCTTGGCTGGCCAGAATCTTCCGTGGACCTGCTGGACAGCGTAGACTCCAAGTCTGGGATTTGCTGGGGACTCGGATGCCCCCCAGATTATGAAGCTGGCTACGTGCACAGAGTAGCCAGCTCTTCTGCCAGGGCTAAGATAGAAAGTCTGACCGTGCAGCTGACCCCCCTATCCCTCCCAGACTTCAGGCTCTCTGCCCTTGATGGCCAGCCCATCCCTCTGCCTGACGGCAATTTCACAGCCCAAATCTCTGTTAATTTTAAACATATATGGTGCAGATTGGGTGAGCGTCACGGAAAATTTACCGAGCGCCAGCCGAGTGATTGTTTTATGTGGCTCTTAAAGGCCAGTGTCTATGAAGAAGGGTTCCGAAGGCATTTCTCTAACTCCATAAATTAATTTAATGGGCAGTATGGTTATGTGGTTAATATTTAATGCTTCTGTGGCCTCAACAATTCAAAGACTTTCATCTCACTAACAAGTGTGAGTTATACTTTAGGGGCTCAGACAAACAACCTACCCCCTAGGTGACTCCATCTCCCCATTCCTGCGTGTGAAATACATGTTTGCAGTGTTTGTCTATGGAATGAAATAAATATCTAGGGGTTGCGAGAGAGTGTTTGAGGGTGATCAGCTGCCCTCTGTCATGTAATGACATTTTTACAAGTCTCCGTTTCCTGGTGGGTGCAACTAGATTTTTTTGCTCCCCCAAAAAGCTGAGCTCGCTTCTCTTATTCTGCTGTCCATGCTTTCAGGATCGAAGGCTTTCTTTGTAGGAGGGATGAGGGCTTTGCTGTAGTTAGACTGGGGGAGGGATGCTATGGCCAACAAGGGTGTCAGCCTTGAAGGGACAAGGATCTCCCCTCCCGTCCCTCTGCACCTCCCAGTATCATTTATTTTTAGCCCCACTTC
This sequence comes from Sus scrofa, assembly GCF_054392235.1. Lineage (NCBI taxonomy): Eukaryota > Metazoa > Chordata > Mammalia > Artiodactyla > Suidae > Sus > Sus scrofa. The sequence continues at coordinate 137,317,720 of NC_139396.1, read as the reverse complement.
CCAGATTCGAAAACCGAGGCTATTTCTTGGTGACGGTTCTTCATTCCAGGTATTCTTCCTCACATCATGGCAGTTTTCCACCACAGCCCATCATTACCTCTCATCCTTTTTTTCCCTTTTTTGACCGCCCTGTGGCATACAGAATTCCTGGACCAGGGATCATATCCAAGCCACAGTTTCAACCTACCCCACAGCTGCAGCAGCACCAGATCCTTTAACCCACTGTGCTAGACTGGGGATTGAACCTGCATCCTAGTGCTGCAGAGGTGCCGCCCATCTCATTGCACCACAGTGGGAACTCCTATCTCTCATCTTAATAAGGAAAAAGGTTCATATCTCAATAGAAACAGACCCCTTCAAGAAGCACCAAGGCTCCCTGGCAGGCTCAGTTCTAGATACAGGGAAAGTAACTTTGTTCTCATGCCCCTTATTCTAAGGCAGAGAGCCAGGACTGGTGCACTCACGCCTCCTGAGTGCTCTGGTGCTCAGAGGGAATCCAGAATCTCTCCATCTCCTCTGGTCCAGACAGACTCAGGGAAGAGCATTTGTAGCCTGGGATAAAGCTGATTGTGTTCATTTTCTATATAAAGGCTTTCAGGGGAGCCTCTCTGCCCATAAGAACCTCGGAGCGGCTCATCTGGACCCCCTGTGGGGTTGTTCTTGTGCTGCTTTGGCCTCAGCTCCCGCCTCTCTCCGCCTAGCCATGCAGTCTGGTCTGCAGAGGTGCAGCCATCCCCAGCGAGCCAGGCTCCCTTAGGCTTCCTTCCGCCCCTTGGCCTGGGCTCGTCCTTTCCTAGGGGTGCATTCAGCCCCCACCATGCCCCTCCCAGAAGCCTCTCCAGTCCTCGGGGAAGGCTGACCGCCCTGCTGGCCTGCTCCCCAGAAAGCCCATGCATGCCTCTGTGCTGCGCACATACCCTCTGTGGCAGAGTCATTTCTGTGCATCCACCTTCTTCAGACCAAGAACTCCTTGAAGCCCATCTGTTCTCCTGTTTCTTCTCTAACAAGCAGGAAGCCAGGCCCCATGTGGGAGCCCAGCCTGTATCTGATAACAAGATGCAAGGTCAACACAAGCAGAAGAAACCTCCGAGGAGGGTGACATGTCCCTGAGGCCCCAATTACTAGGACCCCTTGTGACATGGCTTAAACTGCAATTGCGAAATAGGCACTATTTCCATTTCAAAAGAATTTCCTGCTTAGATCCTTCAAAAAGAGGATTCGTGTGTTTGAAATATTCTGATTTGTAATAGTTCAGTGAACCCCCAGCTTCCTAGATGCTGACCAAGGAGGAATAGTCCAGGGCAGGTTAGAAGCAGCCCTAGGGGTGGGAGTGGGGGCCAAAGGGACAGGACTCCAGCTGCCCCCATCTGCACCATACCCCCAACCCTACCGAGAGTCCCTGGGCTTTTTTTTTTTTTTTTTTTTTTTTGTCTTTTTTTGCCTTTTTCTAGGGCCGCTCCCATGGCATATGGAGGTTCCCAGGCTAGGGGTCTAATCAGAGCTGCAGCCACCAGCCTACGCCAGAGTCACAGCAACGCAGGATCTGAGCAGCGTCTGCGACCCACACCACAGCTCACAGCAACGCCGGATCCTTAACCCACTGAGCAAGGCCAGGGATCGAACCCACAACCCCATGGTTCCTAGTTGGATTCGGTAACCACTGCGCCATGACGGGAACTTCCCTGGGCTTTACTTATAAGATTTCCATGGATTAGAAATTAAACTTATGCAGCTGGAAATAGGAAAATTATTTGGTTTTTTTTTTGTTTTTGTTTTTGTTTTTGTTTTTTGCTTTTTAGGGCTGCACCTGAGGCATATGGAAGTTCCCAGGCTAGGGGTTGAATCGGAGCTACAGCTGCCAGACTACACAGCCACAGCAATGTGGGATCTGAGCCACGTCTGCAACCTACACCACAGCTCATGGCAATGACAAATCCTTAACTACTGAGCGAGGCCAGGGATCAAACCCACAACCTCATGGATCCTAGTCAGGTTCGTTAACCGCTGAGCCACGAAGGGAACTCTGGAAAATGTTTGATACTATGGAAAGAGCAGGACACCCACAGGTCGCTTTGACAATGCAGAACTTCACTCTGTCCTGGGATAGACATTACCCAGAATGGTGGGCTTCGTGGAGGGGGGTCATTTCTATGCAGACAGTCTGAGCACAGTCCGCCTGGGCCCCCCTCCCATTGCCACCGCTGCCCTGGCAAAGACCAGGCTTGTGATAGATTAGACACTGAATTCACTGATGATTGTGCTATTGACAGTCCTGGAGCCCTCCACTGTCAGAGCTGAAAGAAACTTCAGGAGCTTTCTAGCCTGGATTTGCCCAGCTGTGTTCCATGGGCTGGCAACAGGAGTTGTTTGGAAAACCAGCTCCACAGTCAGAGACCTGTGGGGAAAGCTGGAGGCAGTACAGAATACCAGATCACACAGAGCGTAGGCTCTGGACTCAGACAACCTAACTCAAAATCTTGCTACTTACTAGTTGTGTGGCCTTGAGAGATGATTTAACCTCTCCCTGCTTTAGTTTCTTCTATAAAATTGAAATAATAGTCATACCCATCTCTGAGTTAATGTGATGATTAAATGGGTCCATCTCCCAGGATGTCGTTTTTATTAACAAATACTGGCCTGAACACGGCTCTACCGGTTGTTCTCCTGCAGGACTTCTCAGAGCCTTTGCTGTGCTAATGAACATGGTGCCCACCAAGACCAAGATGGGAGTCTACAAGGCACCATTTCACATGCACCCACAGAAGTCATTTTATCTTATCAAACAGGTGTCCCATGAGACAGTTTGACATTCTAAATAAAGCTAATCTCTTTTTGGGGGGTCCACACCTGTAGCATATGGAAGCTCCCAGGCTAGGGGCTGAATCGAATCAGAGCTCCAGCTCCCAGCCTACACCACAACCACAGCAACGCAGGATCCAAGCCTCATCTGTGACATATGCCACAACAGCTCATGGCAACGCCGGATCCTTAACCCACTCAACGAGGCCAGGAATAGAACCCGCATCCTCATGGTTCCTAATCCAGTTCGTTAACCATTGAGCCATTAAAGGAACTCCTAAAGCTAGTAGTCTCTTTTATCCTAGAAGAAACAGCAACTGGAGAGGTGAGGTGAGCTGCCCAAGGTCACGTAGCAAGTATAGAATGGCGGAATTGGAACTAGAATTGAAGTCTCCTTTCTAGTATGACTCACTGCTTTCACCTAAAGGAAAATGATAACTCAGACAATACTATAGCTAAACTTTATTCTTTGCTCAGTGCCAGGCACTGTGCTAGGTTCCTCGTATTTATGATCTCCTTAACTTCCTAATAGGTAGGCGCTATATGAGGGCCATTGTACTGAGTTCAGAGAGGGCAAGCAAGGCATTCAGGGTCACACAGCCTGACAGTGGTAGAGCTAGAAGTCAAACTCACATCTCCCTAGCCCCGAGGCCCTGGCTTAACCACGCCATCCTGAATGTCCAGTGGCAGAATTTTAGGCCTGAGATACCCCTGAAGACGCCCATGTATTGGCCCCTACCTGCTCCTCCCAGAACAGCTTGGCTTGGGAGTTCCCCACGCTGGCTGTTGTCGCCAGCCAGGCCATGGGGACTGACTGCTGAGCACCCAGCTCTCCTGCCAAATGATTTTGGCCAGAGCGGGGCTTTGGCGGCAGCTCTGATGGAAGCTACTCTGAGCCAAGAGCCTCTTGTCAGCCTGAAATCAGGATGAGCCCTCAGTGCGGCTCCCCTCAGGGCTCCCTGTTAAATAAAGATGCTGCAGTGGTTCCACCAAAAGGCCTCTTTGTCTGAGGCCCTTCCAGCCCACGCGTCCTCTGCCCCCGGATGCCAGCTCTGTCGGCATGAAGAGCCCCTGTGTTCACTGCGGCTGCTGGGGCAGCCCGGCCGCAGGTCTGGGCCTGGGAGGGTGGCAGCACGCTGAGCTGGGAGGGCGCCTGCCTTGCCTCCCCTCCCTCTGCCTGTCTGGGAGGTCACCCTGGCAGCAACTGCACACGGCCTGGGTCCCTGGTACAGCTTCCCTCCATCCCGGCCCATAAGTGCTGCCTCCCACCAGGAGCCCTTGTTCTCTGAATGTGCCTGGTTTCTGCTTCTCACTCTGTCTCTGTCCCTCTCCATCTCTCTGTATAGCTGTCTGTCTTTGTCTCGGTCTCTCTTTTCCTCCATCTGTCTCTGTCTCTGCCTCTCTTTGTCTCTCTCTCTCCTCCTCTCTCTCTCAGTCTTCCTGCATCTGTCTCTGAGTTTCTCTCCATCTCTGTCTCTCTCTCTGTGTCTCTGTCTCTCCCTCCATTTCTGTCTCTGTCTCTGTTTGTCCCCATCTCTGTCTTTCTGTCTCTCACTCCATCTCTCTCTTTCTCTCTTCTTCAGTTTTTCTTTCCTCTACCCTTTCTGGGAGAGAAAACCACACATACCCTGTGTATTAGATGGAAACTTCAACACTCTGGGGGCAATTTCCACCCATCCTACATTCTGACCACAGGGCCTCATTCTGCCACTTACTTCAGTTGTGGCTTCACGCCCAAGAGCCTCGGCATCCCTAGGTAGATGGAAGCAGTGATGTTTACATCCAGGACACAGTGGGGCGACACTTCATCAGCTGTGGGCTTATGAGGACAGGGGCTGTGTCTGGCTCATCTCTGTCCCACCAGGACACGTGTGAAAAGCTCCATGTTTGTCAACGATGGGAAGGACCAGGGGTCTAGGACACACTGCCTGACACAAGGTGGTTGCTCATTGAATGTTCATGTCCTTTCTTTTTCTGTTTCCTGCCTGGTCCTGGGGTTATTGTGGTCTGTTCGAGCCCCGTGGAGAGGCACAGGCTCTGGGAGGACAGCTGGGAGTTGCACAGTGTGTCTTACCTGCAAAGATCAGGTCTTGCCCCGTCTTGCCTGGGTATGGGTTTGGCATCAGGAAGGCCAAACCGTCGTGCTCAATGCCGCACTTGAATTGTCACCGAGCAGCTCAGAGAAAAAATAAACAATCACGTCCCTCTTCCTCGGCACTATTCTTATGCTGATGCAACCTAAGACCACATACACTTTTTTTGCCCCATTACCACGTCCCACTACTACTGGACAATGGGCTTCTGCATACAAACCCTTAATCTTTCATTCATTTGAACAAATACATACTGAGTGCCAGGCACTCTTCTAGCACCTGGGGACACAGTGGTCAACAGAGCAGATTAAAGTCTCTGTCCTCATGGAGCCTAACCTCTGCAAGGTCTTTTGCACCTGTGGGCAGGCCACGTGACCTCCTGGACCCTCTATCTCCTCAGTAATGAGAACGGGATCTGCCCTCACAAGGACCATTGTGAGGTTCCCAGTGGCTACACTCGTGGAGACGCAGCGTGGTTGGCACAGGGTTGCTGCCAGGTCGGGTCTTTGCACCTGAGGCTGCCCCTGCAAAAGGGTCCTGGGGAGGCTCGAGCTCAATACAGGCTCCCCTCTGGCTGACTGATGCCCTGGAGCCTCCTTATCAGCAGTTCCTCGCACTCCTGTGGCCCAGGGTTTTCCTCTTCCTGCTCCTGGCTCTAGCCCAGAGTTCCCTTGGCCCTGTCCCCCAGCCCTGCCTTGGTGGGGACCTCTCCTGTCTATTTGTACTAAAGGATCATTCCATTGTCTTCTCTCCCTCCATACAAGGAGGGGCCAGGAAGCAGGGCTTCACCCGGCCTCACCCTGTACCCCCCACCCCTCCACTCTGGGCCAGGCCAGCCCCAGGCTGGGAGGTGTAGAGGATGTGCTGGTGCCCAGCGGGAAGCTAACCGCTTCTGACCTTCACTCTCCAGCAGCACGCTCACTGACCCCCTCCGAGACACGCTCACAGCTGGCCACACCCCTCCCTCACAGGATGGCCCACCTCCTTCCGCCTGCCCAAAGCCTGCACACCCTCTAGCCTCGCTGATGCCCACTCTTCTAGGAAGCCTTTGCATACCCTTCAGCTTATTCTGCCCCTCCAGGCTCAGCTCAGCTGCTAGCTCAGGCCACACCAGCTTCATGCAGCTCCTGGAATAACCATGCTTGGCTCCCCACCCCCACCTTGACCAGTTAATTCTTACCAATCCTCAGAACTAAGCTTCAAAGAGGCTTTCCTAAAACCCCCTTCTGTCCCAATCTCCCCATGCTCTGTCGTAGCATCCTGTTGTCCCTGATAGAATTATCAGCTTATCATTAAATAATTAAATATTATCATTAAATAATTGTGCAGCGAATATTTAGGCGGTGTGACTATCTGGTGCAGCTGGAGTGTGGCTAGAGGAAGATGAGGCTGGTAGGAAAAGACCTTGGGAGTTCCCATTGTGGCTCAGCAGTATCAAACCTGACTAGTATCCGTGAAGATGCGGGTTCAATACCTGGCCCCGCTCGGTGGGTTAAGGACCTGGAGTTGCCATGAACTGTGGTATAGGTCGCTGATGCGGCTTGGATCCCACATGGCTCTGGCTGTGGCATAGGCTGGCAGCTACAGTTCTGATTCAACCCCAAGCCTGGGAACTTCCATATGCTACAAGTGTGCCCCTAAAATGACCAAAAAAAAAAAGAAGAGACCTTGGATTGTCAGGGTAAGGATCTTGAACTTATTCTGTGGGCAAGAGAGAATTTTTTCAGGGTTCATGCAGAATAATTAGTTCCTGAGGGCCCTAAGACAGAAGGCTTAATATGCCCCACTTCTTTTTGTTTGGTTGGCTGATTGTTTAATTGGTTAACTGGCAAGTTAGATGGTTGTTTGTATTGTCAGCTAGATAGTTGATGGGTTATTTTTATTAGTTGTCAGGTTAGTTACTTCATTAATTGGCTGATTGGTTAGTTGATGGGATGGATGGATGGATGCATGCATGCATGCATGCATGAACAGTTCTTTCATTAGTTAGCTGATTCTTTAATTCATTGATTAGTTGTGTGGTTCGGTGGGTAGCTGGTTGACGGTCTTCCTCGGCACAGTCCTTGAGCCTTCCTCTTCACTGTTGGTCGAAGGTGACCCTGCTTTTGACTTTGTTGTTCCCACTTTCATCAAGCCTCATGCCCTCTCTTCCTGTCTTTCCACAGGCCCTTGTCCGGCTGCCTCCCCATATTTCACAGTGTGATGAAGTCTTTCGGTTCTTTGAGGCCCGGCCAGAGGATGTCAACCCTCCAAAAGAGTAAGTGGAAGCTCAGGCCTCTCCGCGTGCTTGGGGTGTGGCTAAAGCTGAAGCCAGCCTGGAGGGGCTTGGGATGTGGGGACACAAGTAGAGGCAGAGCCGGCAACGCCGAGGTTAAGCACAGGTGGACCAAAGGCAGTTCCCTAGACTTCTGTTGCCAAGGCTTGTTCCTCATTTCTCTTGACCTCAGGGCTGGCAAGTGTGAGTGTCTTTGCATCTGGGGAACAGGTTTTCCTGCAAACTCTTTTTAGCTCACAGGCTGTTGCCAGGAGCAGATAACAGAAAATATAATGGTCATGCCATTCAGATGCCCAAGGTTGGCAGTCAGTGCTCTAAATTGCTGATGCTGCCAAGCATCCAGCTGAAATATAGGGCCAGGAGGGCACTCTGCCCAGGTGACCCTCTCCCGCTGACTGACCCCGAAGTCCTGGGCTGCTGAAACAGATCCTATGATCATCATGGAAATCAACAGTCGGTGTACACGGAGCGCTTACCAAATGGCTTTTACCCGTAGCGTTTGCAATAAACTCATGTAGCCCTGTTTACAGAGGAGGAAACTGAGGCCTGTGAGATTAGGGGAATGTTCCCAAAGTCATGCAGCTGGTTAGGTATGGGACAGGCGTGAGACCTGAACCCAAAGCTTTGATTCCTAGTGGCCCAGAACTGGCTGATGTTCTATCTTAGGGAGAAGTGGGGACCCAAGCAGACCTTTTTTTCTTTTCTGGAAGCAGGACACTCTGAGCCTGTTAGTCAAGACGACCCCCCTGGTCATACTGGTTTCTCACGCACGTGCCCAAACTCCATCCTAAGGGCTGCCGTCTCTTGTTCAGAACACTACCCTCACCTATGCTCCCCAGAGTAGCTTCCCAATAGAGAGAAAAATCCAGTTTTCACCCAGGAGCTGATGAGCGGAAGAAGGAAGCCGAGGAAGAGAACTGGGTAGAAGAGAGGTTGGGGGAAAGGACTGAAGGGGATGCTGACTGATCCTCTCACTCCATACATCTGTTCCCCAGATCTTAAACACCTGTTCCCTGTTTTTAAAATACCAGGTTGGGCAAGAGAGAGAGGCAGATGGTACAGAGGGAAGGGAAAGAATAGTACAGAGGACTTGTCTGGGACAGGTGGGAGGCAAGGGGCCATCTGGTGATGGGGAGGAGAAAACATGCAGAGAAGGGTGTGTGTTGCACAGCTCCAGGGATGCTGTCGTGAACAGTGCTTCTCTGTGAACAGTGCCCATAGAGGTTGTAGAGTGCGCAACCTGCACACCCGTACATGGCAGTCCTGCTCAAAGGAATCCTCTTTTTCCCATCCTTTAAGACTAAGAGCCTACCATGGCCTAGGCCCTTTGGATGAGGAAAGCATTATCCAGCTCAGAGGCTGACCTGGTCCAACAAAAGACATTATCTTTTTTCCTGGCTGCCACAGGCTTAAGAAATAAGCAAATGCTATGAACCATCAGAAACGCATCTCAATGTGGTTCACAGTGTGGAGCTGTTGAAAGCCACAGAGAGTGGGATGCATGGTGTTGAGCTCACACCCCACCTCTGCTACTTACTGGCCGCACTCGTCTACCTGCCTCCTCTCTTTCTCCTCTGTGAAAAGGAAATGGTGCTTAATCCCTGATCTTGCTACCTCTAAGAATTATCTTGGAAACTCAGATGCCTTGTGGGCTGGGCAAGAGCTTTGTAAACAACAAAATGTGATGCAAATGTGTTTTCACCAGTGGGAAAAGCATCGATCTCACTGCACCTCCTATGTGTCAGGCCTGTGAGAGAGGTTTGCACCGGGAGTTACATATTCTTATCCACACACGTTATGATAAGGAAGCAGGTGCACAGATGGAGTCAGGACTTGAACCCAGATTTTTCTGGCTCCAGAGGCCCATACTCTTTCCACTCCTCCCACCTACCTCCCTGGTTTGGGGAGGAATCAGGGGGACCAGGACCATGGTCCTGACACCTCTCAGTGTGCCCTCTCTGTCTGCCCTTCTCTGTGCCCCCTGCCCCAGCCTTCCTCACTCTCCCAGGGCAGAGGAAGGCTCCTAAGACCGGCAGCAACATCCCCCCTTCCCCCGGCCCTGCCAGTCCCCAGCAGTGATGGCCTCTCAGAGCCCCTTGTTCTTCCTCCTTTCATGGGGAGAGGAGATACACCCCTCCCCAGGTGGGCTGTCTCTGGAGTCATATGTGATCATGTGCCCAGAGGAGGGGAGAGGGGTTGTTGCTGGTGCGTGAAGTGGCAGGTGTCCGGCTACAAAATCCCCTCACCCTGCCTTTGATTCATGCCTCTAAACCATTCTCTGCCGCTCACCTTAGTAAGCTGGCCCTATGTCACCTGTTGACCTGCACATTAATGGCTCTAGGTTAGCCTTTTGCCCCTCCCTGGAAGGCGCTCGAGGAAGTGTGCAAACCTGGCTCAGCGAGACCGCTGAGTGTTGGCGAGGGAGCAGGTGTGGCTTTGTGGGGCAGGCTCTGGGGTCCAGGCCCACAGCTCAAGGTTCCATGCTCTCTGACCATTTGCCCAGGCTCTCTGTCTTTTTGTGCTCCCATCCTTGAAAAGAGAGAATGCAGGATCTCTGGAGCGGTCCAGGGGGCTTATGGAGACACCACATGTTCTGAGATAACCCAGCCGGTGCTGTTGGTCCAGCACCATAAGAAGTGCCTAGCAGTTTCGTTCATGGAAGGTTGTGGAACAGAATGGAATGGGGCTCAGCCTGTGCCCTGCCTCTGCAGAGCACAGCCCGGCTTTTGCAGGGAGGAATCGGAAGCATTGGGCCTCTGAGTCACCATGGGAAGGGGGCTCATCTGCCTCTTTCTTGAGGTGGCACCGGCCACCTGGGCCAACTCACAACTCGTTTGGCAGGACCCCTCCAGCATGAGACAGGCCTGGCTGGGGCTCAGGAGACAGGGTCAGCCGCAGCCTCACGGTTCCAAAGGGCTTTCCTGCCTTGGCCCCTCTCAGCCTCCAGGTCCTGACAGGTCCGTGCTCACCATGGAGCCCAGACCCAGGGGTGACTTGGGCTGACAGGCTGACATTCTGTCAGCCAAGTTCCTGCAGCCCATCCCTCTCAGGGCTGCTTGCAGGTCCCCCGACCACCGTGCACCTCCCCCTTCCATCCCGAAACATAAACACAGGATCGAGTAGCAGCGTATTTTGACTCTGGGGCGACTGTGGAGGGGCTTATCAAATTATCAAAGCCTGTGGATTTAATTGGAATTTTGCAGATAACCCCGGCCCCTTTCAAGTGTGCTGCTGCGGGGCCTCTGAGCATTCTCGGGGGGCTGGGCGGGGGGACCACAGCCTTTTCCATCTTGAGGGGAAGACAAGGCTGCAAGAGCCCAGCCTGGGGAGCAGTGGGCAGCAGGCCCCGGCCCCTCGGCTTTGATCCCAGGCTGCTCACTGGCTTCTGTGGGTAGAGAGCGGGGCCCACCTCTGAGCTGCTAGCTGTTGTTCTAGACCACCGGCCCCACACAGAAAGATGTGCTTTATAGAGACGGTTGGTGAGCCTGGCATGGGCGGCCTTGGTGGTTTCGCCTGCTCATGTGGTTGCCCAGGAAGGTTGCTTCTCCCCTCGTGCACTGCCCCCCGCCCCCAGCTCAGGCCCCAAACTCAGGCATTATTCTGGATTCATCTCTCCTTCACACCCCTCCATCCCACTTGTCCACACATCCTGTGGGCACTGTCTTTGGAATATACCCAGACCCTGACCACATCTCACCGCCCCCGCTGCTGCCACCCCAGGAGGGGCCACGCCATCATCTCTCCCTGGATTCTGGCCTGACTGGTCTCCCTGCTTCTGCCCTTGCCCTCTGTGGTCCCTTTTCAACCCAGGGGAAGGGACGATCCTTCTTAAATGTACGTCAGATCAGGTCATCCCTCCGCTCAATCTCCTCCACGCCTCCCGTGTCACTCAGAGCCAAGGCCCTGCCCCCCTCCCCACCCCAGGTGGCACCTCCCTCCTCTCCTGCCTGGCTCTGCTCCAGCCCCACTGGCCTGCTTGCCGCTTCTACACCTTCCAGCCATGTTCCCGCCTCAGGGGCTTCGCGCTGGCTCTTCCCTCTGCCTAGAACACTTGGCCCCTCCCCAGGAGAGCCCCCAGCCCGGTCCCTCCCCTCCTTGCATTCTCGACTCAAAGAGCTGACCGGCAAGGCCATCCCTGGCCTTCCAGTTTAAAATCCCCCATCACTGACTCTCCCCATTCTGGCTTCATCTCTTTTCACAGAACTTATCACCACCTCCCAGGTGACCTGTTTCCACCCTGCGTTGTTGTTGGTCCAGGAGAGCAGGAGCTTGGACCTGATCTGGTCATGCCGCATCCCTGGTGCCCAGATCAGGCACTTAGATCTGCCAGCTGGGTGACCGATGTCACTCAGGCCTCATGTTAGTCCCCCACAGGCAGTAGGCTAGGCCGTGACTGTAAGGAGGGCTGAAGTGGCTCCCTGAGGTCACCCAGCCAGCAGGTGACAGGCAAGAGAAGCTGGCGATGATGCCTCCTCGCCTCTCCCATGTGGACTCTGGGGCAGCCTTGTGGCTGGCTCGGGGTGGGGACGGCGCTGGTCACCAGATTCTGAAGGAGGGGGATAAGGACACACCCCTGGAATCCGAGGAGGTGCAGCATAGGGCAAGTCTCATGTGGTCCTGAGCCTTAACTCTGACACCCAGATGAGCCTAGCCTTGTGGAGGCCCCACCCCAGCACCCTGCCAGCACCCAAGGCGACCCCCTGGGCTGTGTACATGGCCTACCCACCCAGCGTCCTGGGGCCACACCTGCCAGCCCAGCTCTCCCTGGCTGAGTTATGTCTGAGCACTAGATAGCCCCTGCTGGGCTGCAGGCCAGGGAGGCAGGCATCACCTGGCAGGGTTTCCAGAGGCACAGGAGCCCCCAAGCAGGGGTCCCTCAGCTCTGCCACTCCTGTGGCGTCAGTGATAACAAACAGGAGCTAAGGTTGGCAGGACGCCCACCCCAGTCAACCATGTGAACCAGCAAATGCCTCTTTTTAATCAAGTTTAAATTCACAGCCAGTTGAAACAGTGAATCTGAAGTTTCTAAAGAGCCCTCTAGGAGTTCTCATTCTGGCTCAGTGGGTTAAGAATTTGACTAGTATCCGTGAGGATAAGGGTTCAATCCCTGGCCTTGCTCAGTGGGTTAAGGATCCAGTGTTGCTCTGAGCTATGGTATAGGTTGCAGATGTGGCTCAGATCTGGCATTGACATGGCTATAGTATAGGCTGCCAGCTGCAGCTCTGATTCAACCTCTAGCCTGGTAACTTCCATATGCTGCACATGCAGCCCTAAAAAGTAAAAACAACAACAACAACAACAACAACAACAAAAACACAAATTTTAAGGAGTTCCCATCATGGCTCTGTGGTAACAAATCCAACTAGCATCCATGAGTACGGGGGTTCAATCCCTGGCCTTGCTCAGTGGGTTAGGGATCCATCGTTGCCGTGAGCTGTGGTGCAGGTCCCAGACACGGCTCAGATCCCATGTTGCTGTGGCATAGGTCGGTAGCTGTAGCTCCGATTCAATGCCTAGCCTGGGAACTGCCATAGGCCACGGGTGTGGCCCTAAAAAGCCAAAATAATAATAATAAAGTAAATAAATAAAAGGCCTTCTACAAGCCCTGTCCTTAGACCCCCAGCAGGACACACCTTCCTGGGAGGAAGGTCTGGCTGAGGTGCAGCCCCGTGAGGCCTGAGGGCCTGAGACTGGTCTTCCTACCTCTCCAGCCTCCTGGCCCGCCAGCCCCACCCTCATTCTTAGATGACCGCACCCGAATGCAGCCAGTGTCACCAGCCTCCAAGCCCAGGCCTGGCCGTTCCCTCTGCCTGGAGCACTCCTGTTCCCTCTCCCCTCCCACCCCAGACGGAGTCCTGCTCAGCCCTCAGTCTTTCCAGGGAGGCTCCCCAGAGCCCACAGCCTCAGGCATGGCGCTCTGTCTGTTTATGGTCTCCCCCCATCGCGGGAACCCACCTCTCTGGACCCCTGGGCCTGGCACCTGGCAGGTGTTAGCCAAACCACATCAGGGCTATTTCCAGGATTAAAACTTGCACTGCCCGCTGTCAGGCTGCAGAGTGACCAGCACTCTCCACCTCAGTGGAGTTAGGTTGCAGCCTCCCTTTGTCACCTGACGTCGTCAGCGCTCTGCTCTGGGCCTGAGCCTGTGGGCAGGTGGCCATACACGCATTTGGCCCCATGCCATAGAGGGAAAGATAGGCCAGGGCTGGGTGGGTGCCTGCTCTCGTCACATCCCCCTCATGGACCTGCCACCAGTCCCCTGCCCCAGCAGCACACAGTGGGCTCCTGTAGTTCACTTAGGGTCTTCTGCTCCCTGCCACCACTCTGAGTTCTAGGCCCCAGCCTGTCCCCTTGGCTCGTTTGTTCCCTTAAAGCCAGCCAGATCCTGGGTAAATTCTTAAAACTGCAGGGGAGGGACAGGGCCTCACTAAACAGGTTTTTGTTTCTCAGCCCCAGGGCCACAGAGCCACCCTCTGCTGTGGCCTAAAACAATGGGCCAGTTTGGTAGAGGAGAGACAGTTGTCCCTGCCTCAGCCTGCCCAAAGGGCCAGCTTCCATCCAGCCTGGGGTCCACACCCCCACCACCCACCGAGTCCATGCCCAGGCAGGCCAGCGAGAGAGGGAGGCTGTCCTACCCGGTCCAAGTGGAGCGCCAGGTTTGGGTCTGGGCCGGGGCCTTGTGAGACAGCCCAGCATCTGGTGTGGAAGGCACTGGGCAAGGTCCAGGGACAGAGGCCCCAGGCAGGGGACAGGCAGCTGCTCCAGGGCTGGGGTGACATAAGGTCAGACCCCGGAAAAGGCGCTCCTCACAAGGTCTCCCAACCTCCCTCCCCGTTAATATTTTAGTAGGGGATGGGGGCTGAGGCTGCCCCTGCCAGGGAGGAGAGCAGAGTCCAGGGGGACAGAGGGGAGACTTGACCAGCCCTGCCTCACGACCCAGCAGGAAGGCAGGGAGTGTGTGTGGCCCTGCAGCCAGGACGGCCCTGAGAACTGGGGGAGCTTCCTCCCAGTCAGATTCCAGTTTGGGTCAAATTCCAGGTCAGGCTCACTTGGGAGCCTGACTCTGGATCTCGGGACCCAGGCTTCTGCAGATGACGTGCTTCATACGTCACATCTACCTGCCTGGCGCCGAGGAGAGTGAAACAGACGATGTGTGTGGAGCGCACAGTAGATGCTGAGTCAGCCCATCGTCTCCTCCCCTCCCTCTTCCTGGGAGGCCAATGGAAGGTCCTGGGAAGAGCCCTAGAGAGCGTCTCTGCTGCCGTCTTCACCCAGCAGGTGTTCGCTGAGCCCCTGCCATGTGCCAGGGACCGCGTAGGCTGAGGAACTCAGGGCTCAAGGCTACCACCAGGAAGAAATTTTGAATTGAGTTAAACTAACTCTGGAGAAAACAGAACACCCAGCTCTGCTCGTGTCCTTGAATGAGTCACTTCTCTCAGACCTCAGCGTCCCCCTCTGCAAAAGAGGCCAGCAGGACCCCCCTGGGAGGATAGTTATGAGGTTTAAGGTCACTGACGCCTGTAAATGCCTGGAGGGTACCTGGCACCAGAGATGCTCAGAGGACGGGAACTTTCTATCCTTCTTCCCCTGCTTCCATCAGCCCAGGCCTGGGTGTACATGGCCACTCCGAAAAGACTGGGGGTAGAGGGAGTTCCTGTCATGGCTCAGCAGTAACAAACCCAACTAGGATCCATGAGGATGCAAGTTCAGTCTCTGGTCTCGCTCAGTGGATTAAGGATCCGGAGCTGCCATGAGCTGTGGTGTAGTTTGCAGACATGGCTCAGATCCTGTGTTGCTGTGGCTGTGGTGTAGGCCGGCAGCTGCAGCTCCGATTCGACCCCTAGCCTGGGATCCTCCATACGCCACACGTGCAACCCTAAAAAGACAAAAAGAAAAGAAAAGTCCGGGGGAACGGAATCTGCAGGTGAAGACAGGAGCGAGGCTGGCCTTTCCAGAGCCCCCTCTGCTCTGGGAGTTCTTGCCAGGGTTGCTGCCAACTGTGGAGTGAAGCTGCCCCCTCCACCACCAGGCACCCACTGGCCATCAGGATCTGTGAGCCCTCTGGGTCCCTGGCCCTCCCCAAGGGACGGGTGACTTGGGAATTGCAGCCCATTCCCCGTTCCCAGGCTTCACTGAGTCTTGTCAGACCCTCATCAGTTGACAGCTCTGTGCATCCAGCAGGCCCTACCACCACCCATCTGGCCAGGGCATGGGCCACACTGTCCTTCCAGCACCTCTGCCCCTGGCAGCTGCTCAGCCTCTATGCTGATGCGTGAGAAAACCAGCTGGACCTCAGGACCGTGGGTCCACAGGAGACTGGGGGCTAGAAAAGCACAGAACTTTGTGGGAAAAGCCCCTGCCCACCTCCTGCAATGGTCCCCTTTAACCTGGGTGGGCTGGTGGGAGGAGGGCCCACAGGAAGCTGTGTCTAACCCACTTGAAAGGGGCTCCAGGGAGCAAGGGCTTCTGAGGGCCCGGCTGTTGTGCTAGGTGAGCACGTTGGCAGGAGGCCGACTCTACACTGGTCAGTTCAGATGGGCCTGTGATGGCAGAGAGGGTTACTCTGTGTTCGGGTCTGGCATAGGACTTCCAGCTCCCACAGGCTGGGATGGAAAGGAGGTGGCAGGGTTGGGAAGGATAACCTGGTACCGAGGGCAGGAGCAGGGCGGGGTCCCTGTTATTTTCTCAGCCTTTTTTTTTTTTTTTTTTTTTTTTTTTTGGTCTTTTCTAGGGCCGCTCCCACGGCATATGGAGTTTCCCAGGCTAGGGGTCTAATCGGAGCTGTAGCTGCCGGCCTACACCAGAGACACAGCAACTCGGGATCCGAGCCACGTCTGCAAGGTACACCACAGCTCACAGCAACGCTGGATCCTTAACCCACTGAGCAAGGCCAGGGATCAAACCCGCAACCTCATGGTTCCCAGTTGGATTGGTTAACCACTGCGCCACGACAGGAACTCCTATTTTCCCAGCCTTGTGCTTGAGTTGCCCTGAAACTTCAGCCCCGGGAGGATGGTCCTGCCCAAGACCCCACGTTCCCACTCCCTTGCTCCCAGGGCGATGGCACCCTTTGGAGGCTCTAACTGGTGGGCTGGTGGGAGGAGGGGGTCCCCCCACAGAGCCCCTGAGGCTTGCTTTGCTGCCATGTCCTGTTCGAGGGGAGTCTTGTAATTACTGCCCCTGCATTGTCACCAGTCCCCTGGCTAGCTCGACCCCCCCAAACACACACACACACAGGGAGTCTGTGGCAGACCTGAACCTCGGACCCAGGTCTTCAGCCCCGTAGACCAGGGCTTCCTCGGGTGGCATCCAGGCAGGAAGCATTTGTTCGTTCAAGCATTATTCATCGTTTCTTGGTGTGAGGCTCAGGGCCGTGGAATTGGGCGAGGCTCA
The DNA here is from genome assembly GCF_054392235.1 of Sus scrofa. Taxonomy (NCBI): domain Eukaryota; kingdom Metazoa; phylum Chordata; class Mammalia; order Artiodactyla; family Suidae; genus Sus; species Sus scrofa. Next base: position 137,301,160 of record NC_139396.1, on the reverse strand, counting down.
GCCCTGCCTTCAGGGAGCTCGTGGTCTGAGAGGAGGGACAGACAGCACAGACAGGGCCTGGCTCGCTGCTGTGGGAGGCAGGAGGGGCTGTTTCAAGGAATTGAAAGAAAGTCTGTCTTTCTGGAGCAGCAGAGTGTTGGGCCAGAGGAGGTGGACCTGGGGCATCCAGTGAGCAGCTGGTGATTTGGGGACAGTTTTTAACCCCTTCTACACTTCAGCATCAGGGCAGGGGCAGAGTTTGGGGGTCTCTGGGGTCCCTCCTGGCTCTGACATTCTGTGATCTTTTCAGGACCAGTTGGTTATCATCATAGTCCAAGCCCGTGTGTAACCACCAGGGTCTGGACTTGGGGCTGAGGGCTGTAAGAAAGAGACATTCACTGCAAGTTAGATGTGAGAGAAACAAGCATTCTGGAAATCATGCAGCTCTTCCCCCCTTCACAGGCAGGCCCTGTAAATTATGTCTTAAGGTAGGTTGGTGGTCAGGCACCACTGTAACTGGGCCACTTCAGGCGCCCTGGTTCATGGAATCTGTGTGTGTCTGGCTCCACCTTGTGACAACAGTGGATATTACACCAGCCAGCATCCTGGGAGGCGCTTGCAGACTTGGCTGAAGCTGTGGTGGACGCCTGAGCACCGTCTATTTTGTTTAACCACCAGTTACCTCTGAAGTTCATGTCTCCTTTTTGCAGATGAGAAATTTAGGCTCACCTTGCTTGAGTTACCTCTCAGCTAGTAAGTTTCAGTGGCTAGATTCTCTGTGCCCCGCCCTGACCACACAGAGATGTGTAATGAAAAAAAGCACAGAGGCCAGGCCCAGGGCAACTAGCTCCAAATTGCAAGAAGGGACATTTCATCAGACCACGGGGCAGAATAATTGAATCAGTACCCCCATTGTTGCTGTGATCACAGGATGGGGAGCAGCTGAAGGTGCAGTTGAGGGCATTGCCATATTTGGGGATTCTTTAAGGGGAATCATGGCTTCTCACCAGGTGACAAGGTGTAAGGCTCAGGAATTGTAGTGCCTGCCAGTCCAGAGCCCGTGTTCACTGAGGGCCTCCCGCTGTGGGGTCAGACCTCTGGGGTGTGGCACTGCCCAGCTGACAGACACAGTGTTCTGATAAACACAGGGAGGCTGGTTCTTGGATCATCCAAAAAAACCAAGTCTCCCATCCCTGAACCAAACTGAGACTTGACATGGCCTTGGGAGCAGCTGTGACTCCAGCCTCAGACCAAGCCCTTAAGCCTCCCACCCCCTCTCTAACATGTGGTCCTAAATTAAGCTGAACCCCACCCCTCAACCCAGGACACACAGCCCGAGACTCTTGCTACCAGAGGCTGTTTGGGTGAGGCCTCCCCCAGTGCTCAGGGCAGGAGGGAGATTTTGCTTTTCAAATAGCCTGATGGAGGTATAACTTACATAATACAAAGCTCACTCATTTTAAGTGTACAATTAATCCAATGACAATCAGGAAATTGACAGAGTTATGAAACCATCCACAATCCAATTTTAGAAAATTTCCATCACCCTAAAAAGATCCCAGAGGGTGATTTTTTAATCCTTCCCAGCCTCCAGAGTTGAGGGGCGCATTAGCAACCTTTCCCTCTGCTCTCTTCTGGGAAGAGGAAATGCATGTTCCTAGGGACGGAGGTCTGCTGCTACCTGTGTGCTGCTCTGATTTCTAGACCTTCCCGTAGTTCCAGCTGCTCTGGCCCTTGTGCAAATTGCTCTATAGCCCAGGGGTGAGGCCCGCCTGGCATTCTCAGTGCAGCTCGAGGTGGCCCGCCTGGTATGTAGGGGTAGAGAGGTGAGGGTACCCATTTCAGGGGGCATCCTCCCTGCTTATTGATTCCAGTGACCCACTGTGTGCCTTTCTTGAACCCCATCCCACCCCCAGGAAGTACCTGCAGTTTGGCTCTGAGGATCGGCTACCCTGCACGCGATGCTTTGATGCTTTCTTTCCCCCAGGCCATTTCTGAAGGCCAGTGGGTACAGGTCTAGGGGTTGAGCCCTAAGATGCCCTTTTTTTCTTCTTCTTCTTTCTTTCTGTCTGTCTTTTTTTTTTTCTTTTCTTTTCTTTTTTCTTTTTTTGGCTGTGACATGTGGGGTTTCCTAGGCCAGGGATCAGACTTGCACCACAGGTGTGACAACACCAGACCCTTAACCCACCAAGCTACCAGAGAACTCAAATGCCCAACTTTCTCTCCCCACCTCCTTTTTGTCTTTTTTTTTTTTAGGGCCACACCCACAGCATATGGAGGTTCCCAAGCTAGTGGTCAGATCAGGGCTGTAGCTGCTGGCCAACGCCACAGCCCCAGCAACACTGGATCCAAGCTGTGTCTGTAACCTACACCACAGCTCACAGCAACGCCAGACCCTTAACCCACTGAGCAAGGCCAGGGATCAAACCCATGTCCTCATGAATACTAGTCGGGTTCGTTAACCACTGAACTCTGTCCCTGACCCCCTTTCTGGCCACCACATGGCATGGAGTACCCGGACCAGGGATTAGATCCAAGCCACAGTTGCCACCTAAGCCCCAGCTGCAGTCACGCCTGATCCTTAACCTACTGCACTGGGCTAGGGATCAAACCTGTGTCCCAGTGCTCCAGAGATGCTGCCTATCCTGTTGTCTCACAGCAGGAACTCCCCAGGGCCCAACTCTCTACCAGGGCAAGTAACAGGCAGCCCAGGGTGTTAGCAAAAAGAAATTAACATGTTTTATTTAGCTCATTTAATTTTTGCCTTCATCCATGAGATAGATACAGTTATTCCTCCCCAGTTTACAGATTGTGCCAGTAAGAAATAGAGAGAGGTCGCATGACTGGCAAAGGTGCTCAGTGGCAGAGATGGCTAGAACCCAGGCAGTCTGGTGGGAGAGCCTGGTTCTTACCTGTGTGCCTCCTTAATAAAGCTCACAAGTCTTTAGATGCTGCATGATGCATGCTCAGAATCAATGGGCTTATTATTATTAGTGCTGTTGTTGAAGGGCTGACATTCTGGAGGAGAAGCCAGAGGCCTCTCTGGCTATCTGAGGCCCACGGAACACTCACAGCTCAGCTTGCAGCTACGTGAGTTTGCAGTTTCTGGAGCCAGCACAGCAGGCTCACCCATCCGGCTGCATCCAGAGAAGCAGGAGGGGAAGGTTGCCTGCAGTCCCGGCCTTCAGAGCCCAGCATTCCACAGACATCCTCCAGCCCAGCCCCCACGTTGCGCGAGTGGGTTCCGCAGCCCGGAGTGGGCAGTGGTTTGCCTGAGGTCACCCAGAGAAACTGGACTCCGACCAGCTTTTTGACTCAGAGTCCGATATTCCTTTCAGCTCTCAAACTCTCCCAGCCGATTTCCAGAGCATTCTGCATGCTGATGCATAGAAGAGCACCTGGAGGCCCTTAGGGAGCCTTGACAGGGAGCCTGGCTGAGAGACAGGGGACAGAGCCTGCTCCCAGCTTCTCTGGATGGAAGTGGAAGTGGGAGCTGGGCTGTGGGAATGGGGAAGTGGGAGCTGGGCTGTAGTCAGGTCTGATTTAATTAGGCAGAGGCAGGCTCCTGATTAGAGAAGGTTGTGCCTGCCAAGCTAAAGAATTCAAGGTTCTTAGCTGGGAGTGCCCAGCCCCCACCAAAAGCAGAGGAGGGCACCTGTGAGGCCCACGGAGACCAGCAAAGCCACAGGCTGCTGCCTCGGGAGCCAGAGGCCGTGGCTCGCTCGCATTGGCCACACCCGGGGTGTCTGAGTGAAGCACCTGCTCTGTGTTGGGCACTGTGCTGGGCTGAGAATCTTGGTGGGGCCACTTCAAGCCAGGGACGGGAAGAGGTGGGTGTCTCGGTTCCGAATCCTGCAGAAGCAGATCTGGGGATGAGGATTTGAGCTCAGACAGTTTTTTTTGGGGTGGGTGGCGGGTTGGGGGGGTGGGAAGAAGAGACCAGTGAAGGGGTGAGGGAGGACGAGGGAGGCAAAACAGCCAAAAGCGGTGTGTTATCAACCAGCTACCCCGTGGGCGACCCGGCCTCATCTCAGCTGCAGGGCTGCCCCACCCAAGGGCGGGGGTGCTGGGACCCACTGCCTTGTCTGCCTCCAACCCACCTCCAGATAGCAGGGGAGGGCGCTTTCCAAAAAGCCTGTGTGAGGCAATACCCACGTGGCTTTCACTGGGCTTAGGATGACTTCTGGGAGCTTTCCTGGGGCCTCTGCCTGGGAAGGCCTGGTCCCTGTCCCAGCTCAGCCCCTATGCCTTCCCCAGCCCCCAGCCCTTGCCTCGGCCTTTCCATCTGCCCCTCAGACACTTTTGATCTTCTCTTCCTCAAGAGCCCTCTCTTTCTTCCTGCATTTCAGCATCTTTATCCCTGTCTTTGGCTCTTAGCCCAGTTTATCAATGGGCTTTATCTATTGTTTATTGTCCTCCTCCAGGCAAGGGATGAGTCCTGTTTTACTCACTGCTGGGACCCCAGGGCCTGGCACCTAATATGTGCTCAGCAAATGCTTACTGAGGAAGGAGCTGCTGGTGATGCTCCAGGGAATCAGAGGAAAGAGGCAGCAGCTGCAGGGAAGGTGGGCAAGCATCACTCGGACCTGGCCTGGGGCACCTGGCCCTGAGTCCCTAAGCACTGAGTTTCTGTAAGCAGAGTGGAAAGGAGGGTGACTGTGAGTCTGCTCAGGTCCTTTTGTATTTTATGCAAACACACACCCGTGCTTGCTGACGCATCTGTCACTATCAGGGAAGGTCTCCTGGAGGAAGTGGCACTTCCACTGGGCTTTCCTGGGAGGAAAAGGGGAGAGTGGAGACCCACGGTGGGCCTGGAGGAGAGCTCAGGATAACACTGCAGCCGTGGCCAGCCCGTCGGGACCACCCAGCAGCCCTGAGCCTGGTTGCCAGTAGGCAGGGCTTTTGCGCCTTCACTCAGCAAACACCAGTGGTCCTGGGCAAGGCCCAGGGAGACATCACAGCTCCTGCCTCCTAGAGCCCACAGTGGAGGGGAGGAAGCAGCAGAGATATACTGATGGTAGTAAGACGTACAAAGGAAGAGACAGGCACTGTACTGTGTTGGGTTTGTGGGGTGTCAGGAAGCAGTGTTGGGCAAAGAGCTGAAGTGGGGGAAGGAGAGGAAGTCAGAGGGAGGCAGAGCTCAGGACCAGCATCCGCCAGCATCACTGTCCCCCGAATTTACGAAAACTCCCCTGAGAGAAGCAGCCTCTCTGGAAACTGTAAAACCTGCCCCAGATGAGGCCGTGCTTGGGCTGCAGCCCAAGCCCAGGAAGGGACCCTTCAGCCGCAGAGCCTCCGAGAAGCAGCCGGGGCAGGGGAGGCTGTTGGCCTTGGTACTTCGGATGAGAGGCCATTAGAATCAGAAGCCACTGTGCCTCTCTGAGCAGGTGGTCATGGACGTTTGCCACATGTCACGGCCAGGCTTCCTCTTCCTCGCAGCTGTGCTCACACTAGAGCTGAAGCTGTGAGAAGAGAGTATCTAGAACTCAGTGTTTCTGGCCCTGAGTCTCTGCCTTGGTTTTACCTCCTCCTAACTGAGCTTATCCGTCTGAACTTTACAGTTGGCTTTATCAGCCACAAGGTGGTAAATGATTTGAGCCCTGGACATGGTAGCTTGGGCTCCCAAGCTGTGTTACTTTGGGCAAGTGACGTAACCTCTCTGATCCTCCATTTCTCTTTTGTAAAATGGGAAAAAGGAGAGAACCTACCACATAGGAGTGTTGTGAGGATACAATGGGCTGATCTGTGTCAAGATCTTAGTTTGGTACCTGGGAAAATGTCAATGCTTGAAAAAAAGACACCATTCTTGTCAGTTATGGTATTAGTGATAATAATGACAGCAATAATAGTAGTATGCCTGCCCCTTCCATCTGTGGGAAAGAAGGGCTCCCTTGGGTGGGGTGGCCTGACCTGCTCCCTTCATCCCCCCCACCCCGTGTTCCCCACCATGCTCTGGGGTCCAAGGGCTCATGCCTGCTCCAGGGCCTCTGGGGACTTCACAGTGACGTCCTTACAGGGTGGAGGCAGGAACCCAGGGCCAGCCTGCTGGGATCTGTAATGGGTGTCTGAGTGAACAGTGACTTCACTGCACTTGGAGCCAGGCTGACCTAGAGGAGGGAGAGCAGGTCTGGTGGTGGCAGGAGGCTGGCTGGGGCAGGAAGCGGTTGCCCAGGACTCCCAGATTGCCCTCCGATCCGAGGCCTGGAGCTGGAAGACTCTTTGCAAAAGGCACGTGGAGCCCAGTCAAGGAAATAGGCACAGCAAGGGCTGCCATCCCCCAGATCTCATGAACCCCACCCTGGGTGGCCCAGTGTCGTGTCTCCTGGGACTCCCCCTTAGCTTCATTATGTCAGCCACTTGGTCCAGCAGTGAGAGGGATCCAGGCTTGGCTGTCACTCCTAACACTTGGGGTCAATGGGGCCAAGGCCCCTGGGTAGTCTGGCAGCCACGGGGACTCCTGCAGAATGTGAAAGGAACAGGGTCATTTAGATGGGGCTTGAACTGCCCAACTCTGCCACCTCCTACCTCCGCCACCCTCTACACTGGCAAAGTGGCTTTGGGCCACACCCACGGCATATGGAAATTCCCAGGCTAGGGGCTGAATCAGAGCTGCAGCTGCCAGTCACAGCTACAGCCACAGCAATGTCAGATCTGAGCTACGCCTGCAACCTACACCGCAGCTCACGGCAATGCTGGATCCCTAACCCACTGAGCAGATCCAGGGATTGAACCTGAGTCCTCAAGGATACTAGTTGGGTTCTTTACCACTGAGCCACAACAGAAACTCCCTAGCCTGGGTTTCTTCATCTCTAAACAGACACCCCAAGCCTTGGTCCACCCCACTGGGGCCAGCCAGTCCAGTATCCCCACATCCTTCCCAAGCTCCTCCTCCAGCAGCCCCCCCACCCCCCAAGTTAACCTCAGCGCATGCACAGAGCCCTGTTAGGGTTAGGGGTAGGGTTGGAGGATGGCGGCGTGGGCTGGAGGCTCTCATTTATCAAGCCTCACTATGTGCCAGGCACTGACTAGGTGTTAACTTGTTTTATCCCCAGCCATCCAGTGAGGCGGGTCCTGTCAGTCTCTTCATTTTACAGAGTGGGAATGAAGACGGAGAGACCCTAAATCTCTCTGGCAGAGCTGGGCTTTGAACCCAGGCAGCTGCGCACACACATCCCCATGTGAACCACATAAACCTACTGGTTCCCAATTCAGGCTTTTGGTCTAAGCCACACTGCCCAGCACACTGTGGCGATTTACATTACAATTCTAATTCAGATTAAAAATGTAGTTCTTGGGTCACACTAGCCACTCAAGTGCTCTACAGATACAGTGGCCGATGGCCGCCACACTGGTCTGTGCGGACAGAGGCCATTTCCATGGATGATCACAGAGAATGTTATCGGGCACCTTCAGGTAGGGCTTTACTAGGTGTTGGGGCAGAATTGGGACACTCTGTGCCATGAGGGGTTAAAGTCATTGGGCTTTCTGGAGAAGGTGCCCCTCCCTGGGCCTTGGAAGTTTGGGAGACATTTGAGACGGTGGGAGGGCACCTGTCGTGGCCATAAGCACAGATAACCCCGAGCTTGCAGCCTTGCTTCCTCACTGCTGTGTGGCACCTGGTAAGTTACCTGACCTGTCTGAGCCTCATCTGTAAAACGGGCCTGAGGGACCTGCCTCAGAGACAACATAAAGCCGGTGTCAAGGGGCCTGGCACATCTGGGTGCTCAGTGTTGATGCGATTGGGATGTGGAGTCTGGGAAAATCTGGGTTCTCTCTCTGTCATCGGTGACCAGGCCCTCCTAGGCAGCGCAAGTGGAGGTGGATTAGGTGCCTGGGAGAAGCTTGGGGCCCTGTTCCAAGCACCCTTTCCCACAGAGGCCGAGGTCGGAACAAGCACAGCTGGGCCTTGGACGGGCTCCTGGGCCTCTGTGGGAAGCAGGAAGCCATCAGCCCAAGCTCCTAGCTTTCCAACCCCAGCTCCACATTAGGCCAGGGCTGGGGGTGAGGGGGCCCATGGCCAAGGAGCAACCGGAGGTCTACTCAGCAGTCTGTCTGACACACGCGCACACACATACACACAGCTGAGGCATACCTCTGCAAAGGGGGGCCACTGTACCTCAGGGTGCAAAGCAGTCTTCTGTCTCCTGAAACAAGTCCCCAGCCTGCATCCTGAGCAGGGAAAACCAGAACCAGATGGGAACCTGATTCTCAGCCACAGAGCTGGTGTCACCACCTTCCAGGGGAAAACCTTTTGTAACAAACATCGCCACTGGGTTGCTCCAAAAATCTGGGCCATTTCCCTTTGCTTGCAGTCCAGCCCCAGCTGTGTGTCCTGTCTCCCCAGGCCTACAGCCTCCCAGAGGCATCATACACACCATCCCACATCCGTTTCTGCCCCTGCACCTTTGCTCACATCAGCCCTCCCCCCCACACACACACACACACACACTCGCCTTCCTGCCTCTGCTCTTTCTAAATATTAATTTTTCAAGGATGGCCCTACTGCCCTCCTCTTCCAGGCAGCCCCCACAACCACCCTGGACCACTCTGACTGCCCCTTCTGGGGAAAGCCCCCACAACACGTCCTTTTGACCAGGCTTACACGGTGACTTGTATGTTTCCTTTTCCTGGGTGTTTGTCTTGTGTCTCTAGCTAGACGGTATGCCCTGTGAGGGCAGCACTGTGTTTCCCACCACTTCTGCTCAGACACAAGGCTGAGTCTACAGCAGCCCCTCAGTCAAAACATAGATTAATGGTGATGGGTGGATGGATGGATGATGAATGGAGGATGGATGGATGGAAGGAAGGATGCATGGATTGATGGATGAATGATGGATGGATGATGGATGGATGGACAGTTGCACTTAAAGAGAGACAGGGAAGCCCTCCAAACATGGAAAACCTACTTGCCTTTCTCTCTGGGGATTCCACAATTGAACCTCATCACAGCATTTTGTCACTGCCCCTTCCAGTGTTTTCCCAGGTCTGGCCTACAGTCCCCAGAAGTCCAGGGCACCCCCACAGGCAGGAGTAATCTGGCAGAGCAGAGAGCTCACAGCAGAGGGCCAAGCGGCTTCATGTCCCCTGTAGGAAACCAGCTTTATGTCTCTGCCCTGTCCTCCCTCTCCGCCGGTGGCAGCGTGTCAGTCACCATCTGGGCAGGATGCCTTGGAGCACACAGCTGGGACCCACACCTGTTTGTTTTCCCTCCTGAGCTGGCAGCCTGGGCAACAGAGCCAGGCTTTGATGCAGCACCTACTGGTGAGGGCGGGTCCCACAACACTTCGTATACGCTGGCCTCCACCACGCTATAAATCTAGCTCTGCTTCTGAACCCAGGCTATTGGCCAGGGGGCCTCTCCACATGCCAGATGCCATTGTAAGAGCTTTACACATTATCCCAGGTAATCCCCGCAACACAGGTAGCAACTCATAATATTCTCCCTTTGACACATGAAGGTACAGAGAGGTTAGGAAACTGCCTCTGTCCCAAGCCAGGCTCTGTCCCACTCACATTCTTGGACACAGGCTAGAGACACACTCAGGGCCTTTGCCCAGGGAGGTGAGTCCAGTCATGGTGAGAAGACAGACAGACAGACAGACAGTGCTTGGTCCTTTTGCTGTGGGGGAGGGGGGGAGCAACGGTAGAGATGCTCTGGGATGTTCGGGAAGCCTGCTCGAGGCCTGGGAGATTTCTGGGTCTGCGATCGCCCTGGCATGGGCCTCTCTGGGCCACAGCTGGGGTGAGGCGTGGGGGGTGGGGCGCCAGGACCTCTTCCCTCCCCGGGAATTCAGCTTTGTTGCCCCGGGGCAGGAATTCCGGCCTCTGGACTGTCCGAACGGTCACAATGGGGCCCATTCTCAGACCCCTGGAAAACATGCCCCTGTGGAGAATGACGGATTCTTGTTGGACACAAGGGCCCTCAGTGCCACAATTTAGATCAGAGCACAGATGGGGGCAAAGAACAGATCCGCGCCCCCTCCGTCCGACTTCCCTGGAGGTCGCTGCCCCTCACGACCATGCCGTGCAAAGACTCTCTAAAGCCAGAACAAAAACCCAGAGAGGGGTTCGGCGGGATGGAAACCGCCCACCGTTCTCCAGCCCTCAGCTGACCTGCACCCCTTCCCTCAGAGCCTCCTTGCTTGGATCCTGGGCCAGCAGGCTCGGTCTCACCGAGTGTTAACAGCCTGTGAGGACCCTCAGAGGGAACGCTCGGGGGAAACTGAGGTCTCAAGAATTTGCTGGTGTTTCTAAACCTTTTTCTGCCATAGTAAGAAATTTCCCATCACAACCCAATACAGATAGACAGGCAAGTCGATAAGGAGACAGACATCTGAAACCCATGTTTCACAAAACAGTATTTAACTTTACCACGGTGACCTGGTGGCTTTGTTTCTTCTACCTTTCCAAAATGCTTGTTAGGGAGTTCCCATCGCAGCGCAGCGGAAACGAATCTGACTAGGATCCATAAGGATGCAGGTTCGCTCCCTGCCCTTGCTCAGTGGGTTAACAATCCGGCGTTGCCATGAGCTGTGGTGTAGGTTGCAGATGTAGCTCGGATCCAGCGTTGCTGTGGCTCTGGCCTAGGCCGGTGGCTACAGCTCCGATTCGACCCCTAGCCTGGGAACCTCCATATGCCGCGGGAGCGGCCGAAGAAATAGCAAAAAAAAGACAAAAAAAAAAAAAGAAAAGTACTTGCCCATGTCCCCTGGCCGCTGAAGGGCTGAGGGGCAGAGCCGGGCGCAGAAACTGTCTGTTGACCTTCAGTCCCAGAATTGTCACAGCCTCTCTCCAGCGCCACCTCTCCCCCAGCTGTCCAGCTCACCTCTTAACAAAAAACCTTTCTCCAGCCATCTGACCCCATCAGTCCCCAATTCTGAAACCTCTTAGATTTCATAGATGGACATCAAAGCCCCCACCCCCAGCCTGGTGTTTCCCTGCCTGTCCCCCTACTACTCACCACCCCCCCCCCCAAGTGGTTCAACTCTTCCTCTTACTCCTCGAACTTTCCCCTCTCTACCCTCTCCATGGATCCAAACTCCCCTGATCCCTCCAGGTTCAGCTCAGGGCCTCCTCCTCCAGGAAGCCGGCTTGGATGTCCCGCAGCCCTGAGAGCTCTCTTTTCTCTGCACCTGGAGGATAACCTCTGCTGTGACTCTCGGCATGGATTGGCTCAGAATGTTAGCCTTCTCACTGTGCTGTGTCGTTTTGTTCCCCTAATTTCACCCCAAACTTGCAGGCCAGATGCATGTCACGTATTTCTTCCATGTCAGCACAGGCCTTCATGAGGCAGCCTCCCGCAGGAGCTGAAAAAGTGCTGCTTGGTTAACAACAGCAGTCAAAACCATCAGCAGCAGGAGATATACCTCCAGGGCTCCACATCACTCCCCCAGCCAAGGTCGCATACCGGTGCCCCCAGCCCCCATATTCTAGGTACCACCCACGTCCTCAAGACCACTTAACTCTCAAGGTCACCCACAGCCCTCTGGCAACCCAGCCGGCTTCTTGAGTAGTTCCCAGCAGCCGCAGGCTCTGCAGACAGGCATCCTGGGCCGAGCGGCCAATGTCAGCCAGCAGACAGGAGGGTGAGAACATCAGGCTGGCACTGTGTGCGTGTCCTTCTCTGCCAGGGCACTTGCTGATGGGAGTGAGGGACGGGGGTGGCAGGCAGCGGAGGGCATGGCTCTGGAGCACTAGAATTCCACCTGCCAAGGACTCGGCGCCCTTCCACAGAGCTGGCTCCAGCCTGTGCTTCCTTTCCCAGCCTCTCCCTGGCCTCAGGGGCTCTTCCTGGCTTTGCCTCTCACTCCGGGAACCTTGACCAGCAGCATGGCCACCTCTTTTCCCCAGCGAGAGAGCCTGCTCTGCTGTTTGTGCCTCCTCTCCCTGGTGGACCTCGGCACGGGGCACCCTCTGGGTCAGGAATGCCAGTGGAGCTTCCCCAGGCCGGGCAAGCCACTGAAGCCCTCAGGACCCCTCAGTCTCCTCATCCATAAAGTGGATTAACACCACCTCTGCCTCCTTCAGAGCACTGAAGGGCAGATGCCTGTCGGGAATGTTGAAGAAAGGGCAGAGGGCGGGGAAGCAAAAGCAGGTGGCCGAGACGCAGGGACTGTGAAATGCCTTAGCCGCCCCCTCCCTCCAGCCTCTCCCTCTTTTCTGTCTCCAACTCCGGCCCCTTCGCTGGAATGTCCGGGGAAGGAGCACAGCATGTCTCACCAAGAGAAATGAAAGGCGGTGGGGGGGAAGGAAAGCTGATCCTTCTGGGTGCTGTTAGCACAAAAACTCAGAGCCCTTCACATCTCTTGGTTCAGGGCTCTGAGCATTTGCTGCTCCTGGGAGGTCAAACGCATCCCAATAAAGAAATCCAGGGCTTGCCAATTCCTGTGGGTCAATGTCACCCTGAAGATATGATTATTTCCAGATGAGCCCTGTTCAGATGCTGTGTGTACAAACCAGCTTTCCCCCCGTGGACAGCACCAGACAGAGACCAGCGCTGGTTTCCAAGTCTGTCAAAGTCCAAAACTCTGCCTAGGGGGCTGGGCTCACCCCTGCGTGGCACTGTGCTGTCAGCTTCATGGTGGGGTCCTTAAGAAGAAGGCCCTTCCTTTGGTTTTAGGGGGTTCTGCCAGGGTCCAAGTTCAAACAGGTCTTTGCCATTTGCGTAGCGACAGAGGTGGGGTCAGATCCTGTCATTTGCGTAGCGACAGAGGTGGGGTCAGATCCAGGCATGAAAGAAGAATAATTTCTACAGCATTTTCTGTGCTGGGCACTCTGTGAACCCCTTTATGAGGACTCTATGTTTCATCTTCCCCAAATGCTCAGGGGTTGGTACAGTTATTATCCTCACTCCACAGACAGAGAGATAGAGGCTCAAGAGGTGAAGGAGGTAGCTCAACTGACCACCCGGCAAGCAAGCAGTCGAGAGTTGAAGTGGGGTCTCCGCTTCCTGCACCTACCCTCCCTCTGCAGACAGCATCATCCTATGAGGAACGGCCAAGACATGAACTGTTTATATCCCGTGGTGGGGGTGGGGTGGGGGGAAGACTCAGGAGTCCCTGTTTAAGTGGGGGATGGATATGGTCCTGGGTGGAGGAACCCTGCTCCTTTTTCTCCCAGCCAGGCCTGACCTATGGACCATCTGGTGACCAACTCTCCTGGTTTGTCTGCGACCTTCCCATGAGTCCTTAAAGTCCCATGTCCCAGTTTGCCCAGGATGGTTCGTCACTGTACCTGTGGTCTTGGTCGCCCCTGGACCAGTTGCAGAAAAGGCCAAGTGGCCTGATGGAGCCACGTCAGGACAACCTGGGAGGCCTTTTCAATTACATTAGCTTCTGGCAGCGCCAGAGGGAAATGCTAGTCCCCGCCTCCCCTCCCTTTCTCCTTCCTCTGACTCCCTGGGTGATAGTGATTCAGCAGCAAGTGGGAAGCAGGCTAGACTGTGACCTACCAGGAGTGGAATCACCAGTGGTGGGGGTGGCTGTCAGCCCCAGCTCAGGGCAAGAATTGGAGCAAGGAGGGGAGGTGGGTAGGGGGTCTTGGGTTGATGGGGAACCAGACTCCAGCAGAAGGCCTGCTGTCCTGCCCAGGTCAGGACTTACTGCAGGGCAGTGGGAGGTGGATGCCCCCCCCCCCCCCCCCCGCTCCATGCCCTGGTATGTGAGGGATGGGGGAGTCCCAGCCACTGGATACCTAAACTGCTTCTCACCATATTCAGCGGCTAAAAATACAAAACGGCTTTGCTAAAAGGTGCCCGACTAGAGGCCTCCTACTAGGGCTGCGCCTGCTCGGGCTGGAGTCCAGATGCCGTGTGAAGGATTCCTACGCCTGCCATCCCACCATCCAGTCCCAGCTTGGCAATCCCACTGCCAGGGTCTCAGCCTCCATCCATTAACCCATGGGTTTGCCCTCCTTCCCCTGCACCCACTGGTGGCAGCATTTGGGGATGGGTCTTGAGCCCCAGAGCAAGGCCTGGGTTCTTGGCCACCCAGGCCCAGCCTCACCTACTCACTGTGTGACCTGGAACAAGTTGTCCAGCTTCTCTACCTTTGCTGTCCTCACCTGCAAAACAGGGAGACCACGGGGTCCAGAAGTCCTTGGCAGGACGGGCTTGTACTCTGGTTGAAGGACCGGCTGGCCAGGGGATTTCTCTGGAAGCATTAATGTTTCTTAGGGGTGGCTGGTGTCCTGATGGAGATTATGGTACAGGGACTGGAGGGTCTCTTGGCCCCCCTCCTGCTCACGTGTCAGGGTCATAGTGATGGAGGTGGACACTGTGCTGGGCCTGAGGTTCTCAGCCAACACTGGCCCAACCTCAGAACCCCAAGGTGCTCATCGGAGATGCAAACACTGGGTTAGGTGAGGTGGGGTTGGGGCCCCACGTCTGAATTTGTGCCAATCTCCCTACATGATCCTGTTGAATGACCAGGTCAAGAATCACTGGCCTGGCCTGGCACAGAGCAGACCCTCAGCCCCCTGGGGAATTATGCGCCCCTTCCCCCCACCCCCAGCGTTAGTGTGCTTCTGTCACACATGGTAATGACCTGCTGTCTCCCCTCTGGGGCTGTTGACAAGCTCAAAGAGGATCCTGGGTAGCCACAGCTGCACAAACAGAGGGAAAGAGAATGGCCATCACTGCAAGGAGGCCACCCCCTGTCTGGATTCCGGGGAGCCAGGGGATGGGCAGTGGGCCATTGTGGCCCCTGGCCCCGAGGCTTCTCCTGCAGGACCAGTGGGGAAATTGTGGGGCAGGTGGGGCGGTTCCTCCTTGTCTCCATTCCCTGCCCTTCCCCAGGCCCCACTCTGCCAAAAAAAAAAAAAAAAAAAAAAAGCCTTGAGAAACATTCTCTCCTTGGGAGACTCAAGCCTGCTGGGCAGGACGCAGTCTCCGTATAATGCTCTCCTCCTCCTTGCTGGGAACTCTCCCCACAGCAGAGCTCACAGGGCACAGCCAGGCTCTTCAGACGCGGCCTTACCCCTTACTCCCTTCTGCTCTAGGGAGGTGACCCTGGCTCAAGCCTTCCCTCACTGCCTGGTAGGGGAAGGGGACATAGGAGGACCCTCCCTTTTGGAGGCAACAGATTCAACAGATTCTCCCTTACTCCATCCGTGAGACACTTTCATTCGGGCAGGTGGGCTTATGAACCACAGCCCTTCTCCAGCTTAGATGACCTTGGGCAGTGGCTGAACCTCTGTTTCTTCATCTGTAAAATGGGGATGATCGGATCTCCTTAGTGTGAATGTGAAGATTGACTTTTGTCTTTTTTGTTGTTGTTGTTGTTGTTGTTGTTGCTATTTCTTGGGCCGCTCCCGCGGCATATGGAGATTCCCAGGCTAGGGGTCGAATCGGAGCTGTAGCCACCGGCCTACACCAAAGCCACAGCAACGCGGGATCCGAGCCGCGTCTGCAACCTACACCACAGCTCACGGCAACGCCGGATCATTAACCCACTGTGCAAGGGCAGGGACCGAGCCTGCAACCTCATGGTTCCTAGTCGGATTCCTTAACCACTGCGCCACGACGGGAACTCCTGAATGTGAAGATTGAAAGAGGTTCTCAAACATGAGGGCTGCTGGGGTGGGGTATCAGAAATGCAAATTCCTGGGCCAAGCCCAGCCTTCCAACTCACAGGGTCCTCGGTGCAAATTTTGGGAAACATAGGAGCCTCAAAGGGGAGGATCCTCTCATCCTTGGCTGCAGAGGCAAGTCACCTTGGAGCTTAACAAATGCTCCCTAAGTCCAGGCCACCCCTCAGACTCCCAGGATCAGAGTCTCAGGGAGTGACCATGGGGGTAACTGTCCTTTCCTTCAAGTGACCCACCCCACTTTGCAGCCAGGAGACCTAGCTGGCCAGTTGGCTTCAAGCAAAGCTAGGCGATCGACCTTTTCTTTGATTCCAGGGGCAAAGAAAGGCATTTTCTTTAGTCTCCACATAGCTCACCAGCCATCCCCTCCTGAGCACTTAATAGACCTCCAGTGTCTTAGAGGCTCCCCTGAGGACTGGTAGATGCAGGGGTACTGAGAAGGGCCAAAGGTAGGAGCAAGAGCTGGAGGCAGTGGGGGCAGCATTTGGGAAGTAGCCTGATGCTGAGTCTGGGTTAATTCCTTGCTGGAGGGCAGGGCAGGCTCCAAGCTGGGGCAGCCCAGGGCAGGTGAAACTATTAAAGGTTTTGGTTTGGGTTTTTTTGGCCATACCTGAGGCTTGTGGAAGTTCCTGGCTTCCCGGGCCAGGAATTGAACCCGCAGCAAAGCTGGACCCTTAACCTGCTCTGCCACAAGGGAATTCCCTGTCAGTGACAGAATTTGAACCCAGTGCTCAGAAGTTCAACACCCTTCCTGGCCTTGCAATAAGCTCTGCCTCATTTCTACTGAGGTTCCCAGCCTGAACCTTTCTGGTCATCATTCAAACTATGGCCTCTATTTATCCATCACCTATGCTAGGCAAGGGGGCGGGGGGAGAAAAGAAATGCAGTGGGAGGAAACAATCTAGAGTGTGGCCTCCGAAAGCCTTGGGTCGCGAGTGGGGGCAGACTTTAATCAAAGTGTCACAGAGATCTGTAATTATGCAGAGGCCAACCCGGAGAAGGGGAGGATGTGGGGGAAGACAGGATGAGATGTCACTGTCGTGACTTTAAAGGCTGAGTCGTGACAAGAGTAGGCAATGCAAAGAATTGGGAGAGGAAGTGATGCAGGGGTCAGAGAGGGCTCCCAGCGCGGGTCAGGGCCTGGGTTCTAGCGACCCCTCTCCGGGGTTTCAGTTTCCCCATTCACGAGGTGCGTGGGAACCTGCCTCGCTCTCGGTGGAGGATAGGGGAAGGTGCAGGGGAAAGGGCCAGAGAAGCCTACCGAGCCCCTCCGGGCGGGCCTGGGCGGGGCGGGCGGGGGTGCTCGCGGCGGGCGGCAGGGCGAGGAGGGGCGGGAGGCGCAGGCGGGGCCGAAGGCGCAGGCGGGGCCGGCGGGGCGAATCGCGAATCGCGCGGGGAGGCCGGGCTGGCGGGGCACCCTCGGGCAGGCGCGGCGCGCAGTGCGTGCAGCTGCGGAGCGCGTGGCTGGTCGGCTGCGGGGATCACATGAGCATCCGGCCCGTGGGCGCTCTGAAGCCGCAGTCCCGCAGCCCGGCAGCTCCGCCGCCGCGCGCCTCTGCCCTGCTCTAACCATGTCTGTATGTTGTTGCTTCTTTTTCAGGGACTACGGCAGTTCCAAGAGAAAATCAGGTAAGGGAGCCTCCGGGCATTCTCCCCTCCCACTTCGTGCACGCCCCGCTCCGACCCTGCGGAGGACTTTCCGGCGGCTTTTCCTCGCCCGCCTGTCCTCTGGTCCGGCGGGGCCAGGGTATTCCCTTCAGTTGCCCCCTTCCCCAGCTCATGCCCGCTAAGACCTTTGGTACTCACACCTACTCCTTCTGTCTCCGCGTCCCTCGGGCTCTACCTGGGCTCTTCCCCGTGGGAATGGGTGCACGGGGACTGTGGAAATGTCTTGTGAAAGGCTTAAAGCCCCACGTCATGTGCAGCCGGATCCTCTGACCAGGGCTGCGGAGCCCACTGCTGGACACCTCTGTAATATCTTCCTGGGTCTTTCCTGCGGTGCGGCAGCGCTGGAAGGGTTAATAGAGATGCAGGCATTCCCGTGGGAAGGTGCGATCCAGGACCAAAAAAAGGGGGGGGGTCATGCTCAAGGGGCTGAGTTTTTAACCCCGGCAGAGCATACCTCTTCTCCCCAAATTCTGAGCGAGTTCTACACGCTGCGGGGGGTGGGGGCTCTGCGTGGTGGCCCTCAGAGACCGGATGGGAGGGCACCGACCCGCCCTGGCGTTGGCCTGGCAGGTGCCAGGGCCCACTCTGTGTTTGCTAATGGGGTGGAGACAGGGACGCTGTGTGTTGGGGTCAGAGGAGCATTTCTCTGCGGGGGGGGGGGGACGAGGGGGGGGTGGCAGGGGCGGGGGAGGGGGGGGCTTGGCCAGTGCCTGCACTTGGTCGTTTGCAGTTATTTGGCGAAGGGTGGTCACTTTTAATGAGGGCTGAGTGTATTGGGGGGCGGGGGGGACTGGAGCTGTCTGTCAGCTTGTGTGTTGTCCATATCTATGAGGGTGGCAACTTACAAAGGTGGGCAACCCTCTGGAGGTCTGGGCCTTGGGGATGTAGGATGTGCCTTTGAACACATGGCTCCCCTTGTAGGAAGAGATTTGTGTCCAGGTGCTTTGAACTGTGAATCAATAGAGGTGTGTGTGCCTGTGTGTGATGGATGGGTTGTGAATTGGGGTAGCTGTAGTTATGGGGTGTAGGTTTTCTGGGTGTGGGTTCATGTTTTGTGTGTACAAGTGCTGGCTTATTTGTTAATCGGGATGGGGAAGCTTATATATGGGGGGCATGTGTGTATATGGGGCTGTGGGTGTACATGCAGGGCTTCATAGTTGTGTGCTCGGAGGGAGTGTTTACTTCTTCAAGTATGTGTGCTAGTATGTTGGGATATGTCCAGTTGTGGGTTGGAGTGTGTTTGTGTCCCTGTTGGGGGGCGTGTCTGGCTGTGGGATGAGACCTATGTGCACACATGCCTGTCACCTGGGCAGGGGTGTTTCAGGTATGCCCCCTGGTGCCGAAGGGCATGTCCTCCGTGAACAGGATGGTGAGGCTGCCCCATGAACTTGAGGAATTGCAGCATCTCCTCAGCTGTCCCTGGTAGGCAGACCCTCAGTGGCGAAACTAGAGAGGCAAACTTGGGCTTGCGTTGTTACATCCCACCCCCCAAGAAACTTGCCCAGGGCCTCAGAGGTGTAGTGACTGCTTGAGCCTGGGCTCAGATTCTGGCTCTGTGTGACCTCAGACAAGTTTCATAACCTCTGCCTTGGTTTCTTCATTTCCTTAAAAAAAAAAAAAAAAAAGAAAAAGAAAAAAAGAAAAAAAACTTTGGCTGGGGATGGTCTCTCCCTCACCTGTAGGAGATTCAGTAAGTGAATGTGGTCCCTAGGTCACAATACCTGCGGTAGAAGTGCCGGCTGATCATCATCATCATTAGTGTCAGAAGCCCTGGGACCTTGGCGAGTCCCTAGAAGGGCCTGTTTCCCCCTGTAGAGTTTAGGGCTGGACCAGATTAACCTCAGGTGCCCCCCACTCAACCTCTGAGGCTCAGTCAGGTTCAGTGCTGCCTCCTAAGCAAGGCAGGGCCCCACCCAGGGAAGGCTTCCCCTGTTTCTCTGCCTTCCACTCTCAGGCCAGGAAGAGGATGGATGACGAAATTTAATTTATGCTGGTGTGCTTATGATAATGGCCACTTAGTGTCCTGGTTAAAAGTGCCAGCTCTGGAGCCAGACTGTGGGAGTTTAGAGTCTGGCTTTCCTGACCCTGAGCAGCCTCGCCCCCCTCTCTGTGCCTGTCCTGTCTTCTATAAATCGGAGATAATATTCATACCCACCTTATAAGCATTCATTTTATGCATCAACTTGCCTGGGCCACAGTGCCCAGATACTTGATCAAGTGTTATTCTGGATGTTTCTGTGAAGGTGTTTTTTTGAATGAGATTAACTTTTAAATCAATGGGCTTTGAGCAGAGCAGATTAACCTCCATAATGTGGGTTGGCCTCATTCAGTCAGTTGAGGGGCCTTAACAGAGCAAAGACTGACCTTCCCCAAGAAAAAAAAAAAAAGTTGGAGTTCCCCTTGCGGCAATGAACCCGACTGGTATCCATGAGGATGCGGGTTCAATCCCTGGCCTCGCTCAGTGAGTTAAGGATCGGGCATTGGCGTGAGCTGTTGTGTAGGTCACAGACACAGCTCAGATCCCAAGTTGTTGTGGCTGTGGTGTAGGCCGGCGGCTGCAGCTCCAATTCGACCTTTAGCCTGGGAACCTCCATATGCTGCAGGTTCGGCCCTAAAAAAAAAAAGTCTTCTGCCAGCACATTTGGACTTGAACTGCAACTCTTCCTTGAGTCTCTAGCCTGTCAGCCAACCCCATCAGATTTGGGGCTCACCAAGCTCCCACAATAAGTGAGCTAATTCTTCCCTATGTATATATATGTGTGTGTGTGTGTGTATGTGTGCATATGTATGCACATCCTATTCTCTCTCTGAGAACCTTGACTAATACATACCTCATACGATTATAATGAAGAGTAGATAAACCTGTGTAAGTCTGCTTAGAAGACTGCCTGTAACCTGGACAGCCCTCCCAAAGTGCTAGCTACTGCTGTTATTTAGTGAGCATCTACTCTATGCGGCAACTTTACGTATGTTTTTCATTTGCTGCTCAGAGCCATGTTGCATGGTGGCTGGTGGGATTCCCATTTCACAAATGAAAAGCTGAGGCTCCAAGGGTGGCTGCCCAGAGTCTGTGGCAAAGTGAGGGTGTGAGTTCATGGTTAGGGCTTCACGGCTCTGTAATGAAGCTCACAAAGCTTCCTGGGTCCCTCCAGTCAGGAATGTTTGCATGGAGAAAATGGTGCTTGTTCCCTGGTCATCACTTGTCACACTGGTCCCCAAAGCCTTAGCTTGTCCTTGGAGGGTCTCTTGTGGAATCTCCTGTTGAGTGCATAGACTGCAAGCAAGGCTTGAGGAGGGTAGAGTCAACAGGAAGAAAGTTCTAAGGCAGCTGACAGCCTCTCGGAGGAGGCAGGACTCAAGACCTTGAAACTTGGAAGAGAGTGTAGACTCAAATTTGTCTCTGCTCCTCCCCTGCATGGATCCTGACCCTTCCCACATCTTCCCCTCCCCCATCATCCCCATTGCTCAAGCCCAGCTTCAAGAAGTCATTCTTTTTTTTTTTTTTTTGCTTTTTAGGGCTGTACCTGCAGCATATGGAGGTTCCCAGGCTAGGGGTCAAATCAGAACTGTAGCTGCCAGCCACAGCCACGCGGGATCCGAGCTGCCTCTGTGACCTACACCACAGCTCACAGCAACACCGGATCCTTAACCCACTGAGCGAAGCCAGTGATCAAACCCGCAACCTCATGGCTCCTAGTCCATGTTTCCACTGCACCACAACAGGAACTCCTCAAGAAGTCATTCTTGACTTTCTTTCCCTTCCTCTTACCTGCCCACGTGCCCTCCAGATCCGTCCCCTTCTCCCACTTCTGCCATCACACCTGTTGAAAGCCCCCTTTGTCTCTCAGGAAGACCTCCGCTTCCTCCCCAGCCCGTCTGCTCTTGCACGCCATTCTCCACACCATAGCTAGAGTGAGCGCTCCCAAACATGGATTAAATAATGTGCTTTTCTGCTTAAATTCCCCCATCCTACCCAGAAAAAGTCCTCATCCCAGCTGGCAGAGCCATGTATGCTTTGGCCCCTGCCTGCCCTAGGCTCGAACCCTCTTCCCCACCCTCCATTCCCACCCCAGCACTCTGCTCAGTCACCTTCTGTTCCTTAAGCACATCAGGCTCTCCACATGGCCTTTGCACTTGCTGTTCCTTCTGCCTGAATGCTGTTCGTGTTCTTTTACGTGACTGGCTCCTAAAGATTTCTGCTTGTCCCACTTCAGAGAAGCTGCCCCTCCTCTGCTATCTAGCTGCCCTCTCAGGTCACCCTACTACTTCCTGCACATCACTGACCACACTCTTGTGACTGTGCTTGTTTGTTATCTGTGTCCCACCTCCTCGAAAGCAGACTTTGCTGCAGGGCTTGAACCAGTAGCAGGTCCCCTGGTGCTTGTGGATGGGTGGGTAGATGGGAGAAGGCATGAGTGCAGAAATGACACTGCAGGTCAGCAAAGAGAGGCTGCTGCAGCCTCCAGGTGGGATGTTATCTGGGAAGAGGAGGAGTTTTTCTGATTGGGGCAGAGAGCAGGAGGCTTTGCTAATCTAGAGACAGAGCATGCGCATGCCCAAAGGGTGGGGAAGCAGGACCAAGCTCGGCTTTTTAAGTTGGGACTGTGTGAAGTGTTGAGGTCAAGGGAATGTGCCTTTCTGCCCTCAAGGAGTTTGCAGTCAGCTCTGGGTGATGAACTGTGCAGGTAAGAATGTACTCTGGGACAGAGGGAAGCAAGGAGGTTACCTGGGAGAGAGCCGTCCAGACCAAGGCACAGCGAGTGCAAGGGCCCAGGGCTGGGAGCATGCTGGCGCCCTCAAGGCAGGGAGGTTCGTGGCTGGAGTGGAACATGGTGGAGGCCAAGGTGTTAGGAGGGGAGAGCAGTGGCCAGCAGCACAGACCAGGCCATTTTAAGGATCTTGACTTTCACTATGAGATGAAGAACGATTGAGGCATTGGGGCATGATCTGACCTAGATCTCAGAAGGATTTTTCTGACCAGTGAGTGGAGCTTGTTAAGGGGAGGGGACAGGTGAGGAGATGAGGCCTCTGGCAGCAATGGAGGGACGAGATGGATTTTGATGATCTGGGGTAGGCTAGGTGGGGGTTAGTTTATGTCAGATCTCCTGGGCCCCCATTCTCAGCCCCACGACCTTGGGAAAATCCCTTCACCTGAGCTCCGTGACCTCACCTGTACTGTTGTACCATGCAGGCTCAACTAGAGAAACAACCAGTAGGTGCTATATATTAAGAAATTTCTTGCAGGTGACTGGTTTATGAAGTGGTGGGGGCTGGCTAGACAAGTCTGAAGTCGAAGGGCAGATGGGGGGGTTGTGGTCCACAGGTGAAATTCCTTCTGTAGTTAGGCCTCAGCTCTGCCCTTAATGCCTTTCAGCTGATGGACTCAGGGCCCCTCAGACTGCTGAGGATAATCTCACTGAAAGTCAACAAGGAACTTGATTTCATCTGTAAAATACCTTCCCAGCAATTCCTGGATTAGTGTGTGATTGTATAACTAGGGATTGTAGCCTAGCCAAGGTGACACATAAAACAGATGGTTACGCCCATAAAAATGGAGGAGCAGCCACCTGCAGGAAGGTGCAGAGGGTTCAGGCATGATGCAATTAGAGGGCTTTGGGCTGGGCCTGGAAGAAGGAAGAGCCTGTTGCTGTTAGCGGATTGGCCTCCTCAAGGTGAGCACGGCTCTGGGCGCTCAGAGGGCTAGAGCAGGTTCCCCCGAGCAGGGGCTTCTCTTCAGACGAGGAAAGATGGACTAGTGCTCTCAGTTTGGGAAGCTGCAAGGCTCCAGCACTGTTAGCTGGGCAGTTCTAACTTGCACCACTAGGGGGCACAGGCGGCCGCGGATCTCATGGGCTGGTCCTGGGATAGCATCAGAGACATCATCCCACCCAGGAGTCTGTGATGAGCTGCAGCTCGTTGAAATGCAAATGAGGTTGCTCAAGAGTGTTGCAAGTTGTTTCATTTTGGCCAGTGATGATGTTCCTCATGAAATCCTGTTTATACTTTTCCTTGGAAACTTGGTGAGCTCAGCCCGGCTTCCATTTTAGTTATCATACAATCTGCATCCCTGGACAGAGTTAATGAGATCAGCCTTACTGTAGTTTCACTGTGGAGAAGCATGTCGCTTGGAGTTCAGAGTTTAGGCTTTGGCGTCAGACAGGGTTTGAACTCCGGCTCTGCTGCGTGTTTGCTCTGTGACTGGCAAGCTGCTTAACCTCCGACCTTCATGCCCCCATATGAAAAATGGGAGTGGGGGTAAAATAGTGCCTGCCTCTAATAAATGGAATGAATCAGCAGAGGGCCCGGCACATAGCAAGCCCTTGGTGATAGAGGCTGCCATTGTTGCTATTTTCATCATTGATAGGTTCAGGAAGGAGGGGAGAAATTGGTCTTAGCTTGCATTTGAGAGTAATAGACCCACTTGAATCATTTGTTTTCATTCTGTGAGTCCAGGGCCTGGCCCCAGCAGAGAACCTAGACCTTTTACGCAATTAAGAATCCCATTGCAGGGAGTTCCCATTGTGGCTCAGCCAGTTATGGACCCGACCAGTATCCCCGAGGATGCTCGTTCGATCCCTGGCCTCATTCAGTGGGTTAAGGGTCTGGTGTTGCCGTGAGCTGCGGTGCAGGTCACAGATGAGGCTTGGATCCTGCATTGCTGTAGCTGTAGTGTAAGCTGGCAGCTGTAGCTCCTATTCCATCCCTAGCCTGGGAACTTCCATATGCAGCAGGTGCAGCCCTAAAAGGAAAAAAGAAACAAACAAACAAAAAAAGCTCAGAATCCCATTGCAGAATATTCTGTAGAGTTAAGAACACAGACTCATTAGCCAGAGTGCCTAGTTTCGTGTCCCAGCTCCGCCAGCCTTAGACAAGTCCTTCATTTCCTTGTGCCTTAGTTTCCTCGTGTGTGAAATGGGTATAATGATGGTACTTCACCAGGTTGTTTGAGGCTTGAATATGAGTTGTTATATATGAAGTATCTGGTGCAGGAAACACTCAGAGTTAAGTTGTTTGTCGTGAGTAGAAGACAGCACTGTGGGTGTCCAGCTCTTGAACAGGAGAGACCCTGGCTTTGGTGTTTGCCCTCCTCCAGGAGAGACTCGGCTCATCAGAGGGTGAGGGCAGGGTGTGCAGTGTCTAATAATTGCCAGTCAGCCTCCCAACAACCCGGGCAGGTGCTCTGGTTGCTCCCTTTCATAGACCAGGAGAGGTAGGTCACCTAGCCAGGTAGACACAGGATTCAAATCTGGTCCTTCTGATCCAGACCTCTTTCTGCTAAGGTCTGTTTCCCAGAGCCAAAACCTGAGGGAGCCACAGGTGAGCAGGACTGGGCTCTGGAGACCTCTATTTAGCAGGAGGTTTCACAGACTGGGAGGGGGCCCTGCGGTTTCTCGAAGGAACCCACTGGTCATGAGGGATTCTTAATTGAGTAACAGGTCCCTTTGCAGGGTGTAACTGATCTCCCCTTAATTTCTCTTTGCATGAATTTGGTTTTTAATAAAGTATACTGGCTTTTTTTCTTTTTTGGCCTCTCTGAAGCATATGAAATTCCTGGGCCAGGGATCAGATCTGAGCCACAGTTATGAGCTAGGCCACAGGTGCGGCAGTGCCAGATCCTGGCCAGGAACCGAACCTGTGTCCCGGGGATCCAAAGGCACTGCCGATCCCATTGCTCTGCAGTGGGAACTCCAGAGTGGACTGGCTTAAAGCAAAACCTGCCTGTAGGTAGGTTCCGGCTACCGTAAAAAGTTAGTCTTCCTGCCTTCTTTTATAGAGGAGGCAACTAGGAGAGGGGCTCTTGCCTGCCCCAGGTGAGCGATGGGCCGGACCTGGCCTCCTGCTCAGCACACTCCCGCCAAACTGTGCAGTGAGGCAGAGGTGTGAGGGTCATGGTGAAGCAGAGAAAGCAGGTCTGTAAAGCCCCGGTAGTGTCATCTTCCCCAGGACAAAAGCCCCAGTAGGACATAGAGCAGAACAGGGCTCTCTCTTGACCCTGGCCTGCCCTGCTTACCGGGCACAGAGGAAACAGGCCAGGAACAAAGCAGATGGCAGCAGCCTTCACTCCCCTCCTGAAGGCTTCCATTTCTTTTAAGCGATTGCTGGTCCCAGCCCTGGAGAGTTCACGGCTTAGCTGAGAAAGCCGTCTGTTCCCAGGGATTCCTCAACAAATCCAGGGATGGGTCGTCATCCCAAAGCAGCGGGCTTCAAATAGAAGGGGCTGAGGGTGGGGCACTAGCATAGATGGGAGGGGCCAAGGTTGTGTCCTGGACGATGAAGGGATGGGGTGAGCAGAGGGGGGGGAGCGGGTGCCCCTGGTAGAAGACAAGGGCTCAGAGGCTGGGATGAGTTTGAGAAAGTTAAGGGCAGGAGAGGTGTCCTGCCTGGCAGGAGTGAAAGGCTAGGAAGGGATGCATCTTGAAAGGAAACATGCGATTGTGTATCAGCAAGACTTGTCAAAGCCATTTCCGAGGCTTTCTTTTCTGCCCCAGCCACCCAACAGGGAAAAAGGCCCAGGCTCCTTAGAGAACATGGCCAAGACATTCCTCCAACCGCCTGTTCCAAAAGCGATCATGTCTCGTGAAGGCATTGCGTTCTGGCATCTTACCCGGGCTGGTGTTTTTAAATAATTTTTATTTTCGTGGCTCTGGGTCCTCAGCCTGATGTCACTCTTGGAGTTCGAAACCAACTAATTGGAAATGAAAGGAGGCTGATTGAGTTGGCAGCTCCACAGCCAGCCCATGTGGCAGTGATGTGATGGAGAAAGTGCATGTCTGTGCCGTGACTCCCCCCCCAACCCCCAGCAACAGGCAGTGTTGGTCCCGCTGCCTACTGGCTTAGACCCATGGACATACGAAGCAGGGGTGGGGGAGGGGAGGGCTCCCCAAATCCTGGAATCCCAGATCTCACCCCCAGGAAGGAGGCAGCTAGCTGGTAAGTGGCCTTGATTTCTTCAGCCCCACTTAGCTTCTTTCTGCCCTCCTCATTCCTATCACCTGGCTTCTGCTGGGAAAATGGGAAGATGGTCGGGAAAGGGACAGCATGTGCAAAGGCCCAGAGGTGTGCTGAGAATCCTGAGCCTGCTTGTTGAAGCACAGAGTCCCAGGCCTTGCCCAGACCATCTCTAGGGGTGGTGCCCAGAAACACCAGGCAGTCTTGATGGGGCTCCACAGGGATCCTGAGATCAAGACAGGGTTGGATTTGGTCTGGGTCGTGCACATGGGTTGATGGCGCTGCCTTCAGGGGAGGCAGACAGTGAGGACGCAGAAGAATCGGAACCCCCAGGATGGACGGAGACGAGACGGCGCTGTTCCTTGAAGGTGCCATTTAGCTGTGTCCTAGGTCAGGGAGATAGGCCAGTGGGGGTGGGGGAGGGGCAGCCGGAGATCACCAGCCCCGCCCCGGCCTTGGGGAGTGGCCATCCCAAGAGCCTGCCCAGCCTCTGACATCCCTTCTGGCTTCGTCAGGGGCAGTGACGAGACCTCATCTGCCCAGCCGACAAGGTTTTTTTCTCCTTCTGGGCAGGAAACACCCACTTTGTGGTCCAGCAAAGAAATGCTTCCCGCCGTGGCCCTCAGCCAGAAAACAACTTGTTCCTCACTTGGGCTCTTTGGTTTACAGACATGTGACAAGAGAGGCAACATTTCCAGGAATGACAAAGCCAACGGAAAAACAAAGATTTGGGGGGAAATGTGCATTACTTACTGTTTTAGCACCTTTTTCTGATCTAAAGTTACTTTGTTCAGAAACCGAAATGTGGCGTGTGTAAGTCAGCTGCTCGTGACATTTTTATAATCGGTTGACTTTGAAATGTGACGGCAAAGGAAACTGTTTCCAAAGTTTCGGTAAAACTTAGACGTTTGCAAGGAAAAAAGGTTTTTCCCCCGACTCTTTTCTGCTTTGCCCTCTGGATCTTGTCACTGCCACGTGTGACCCACGCAGCTGGTATGAAGATGTATTTGGTTTAAGGTTAAGAACGTTAGCAAACATCTTGTTAATGTTTCTTCTACCGAGAAAACTGGGCCACATCAGAAAGTCCCTTCACTTCCCTGTGCTCGAAAGGAAGAGCCACCACCTCTTCGAGATGTTCCCCCCAAGAAAGATGCTCCCCCCTGACGTTGCGTTTGGCTAATGGATGCCGTGTTGGAGAAGGCCCCTGCCAGGGTCTGGGGGCTGCCTTTCCTGTTAGCCAGGGACTCGCCCTCAGCCCCAGACCTTTTAGGCTCCTTGAGTGCTGGGTCAGGGTCAGGGTCAGGTACATAACTGTTCCCGGCAGGAGGGTCAAGCTGTGATGACAGACTAGTGACAAGAGGCCAAATTAAGACTGTCTTTGTATGTTGGCAACTGCCCCCTGGGGGAAACCTTGCAAACACAGATGTTAACATCCCTTATTCCCTGTAGGGACAGGTTCTCCTGGTCTGTCACCTCTGCCATACACAGTCCCAGGGGCTCCGAGAGCCCTCTGTCAGTTCCTCATTTGCATTTGGTCACAGGGTTGTGAGTAAGAGGGCCCTTTCCCCAACTTCTTCAGTGACCTCGGTTGCTCTCTCTACTCTAAGCCCAGGACTCTGTGTCCACTAGCAGCAGCTCTCCCATGGGCAGGGCTGGGGGAATGCTCGAGGGCCAAGTTGATAAGAAGCAAGTTTCCAAATGGATGCTGGTACCATACTCTCCTTCTAGGATTGGGTGGTTCCTGCCAGACCTGTAGTTGACCTCACTGGCTCTGGCCGTGGCTGGAGTGTAGATTTGTCCAGTGAACATCTGGGTACCTCCTCTGTGCCAGGCCTTGCGGTCCCAGCCCAGGGATACCGAGGTGGATACCATGAGGCCCATGTCCAAGTGCTGCGATGGGAGAGGGGGTCTGAGGGAGCCTCCCCGGGGCGGGGGGGAGGGGGGGCGGCGAGGCACAGCCTGCCTGTGGGTGCGGTGCCAAGCAAGCCTTTCCAGCCCTGGTTCCCTGAGGTTTTTAAATGAGTCAGCCCGGAGAAGAGGGAGAACAGCCTGCAGAGGCATCTGGTCAGTCTCAGCATTGGGGGTGCGAACATGCCACGTCCTCTAAGCTGGGCCAGGGCAGGTCTGCCGCATCCCCAGAGTGCCTGCTGGGGGTGCTGCCAGAGTTACTACTCAGCCACGCAAGCCATTGAAGCTTAACGGGTCTAGTTATAAAATTAAATCAGGTGCTTGGGTTGGCGAGATCTTGCCCCAAAGGTCACCTCTGACCGGTTCCTTAATGTTAGGAGGACTCTGGCTTCAGTGGTCTCCTAGGGATGCATGTCCTGCCTGCAAAAGGAGGGCGTGAATCCTGATTCCTTACAAATCCACGGCTGTGGCCCATCCAGCTGGGTTCCCGGCACTAGGCAGTGCTCATTAAATATCAAAGAGATGGGTCAGGAAGGGCTCTTCATCCAGTGGGTCTCCCTAGTGGTTGATGATTGCCCAGGATTGACAGGACAGAGAAAGAGCAGCCCTTTCAAGTCTCAGGTGAAGACCAGGGAAGGGGGCAGGAGTCCCTCCTTGCCTCATGTGCACAGCAAGCCAGGCAGTGCAGGAGTTTCCTTCCAGCCTTCTTCCCTGAGTGGAAGCTCAGCTTTAGGCAGTGCTAAAGGGTTAACTTCCTGCTCCCCAGAGGGCTCGCACACTCCTGACCCACTGGTCCTCCAGGCCCTCCCAGCTGCGCCCTCCTGGGCATAGCTTGATCACATGAGAGCCAGATGTGGGGATTTCCCAAGCAGTGATTTTGTGTGTGTGTGCGTGTGTGCTCGCGTGCAGCTAGCTGCATACACACACACACTCTCTCTCTCTCTCCCTCCCTCTCTCTCTCTCTCTCTCTCTCTCACTCACTCACTCTGTTTACGTGGCATCTGAGAGCTCAGGGGATTGGTCCAGACCATGCAAAACAGGAGAGGGATGGGGCCGAGGAGGGGCCCCAGGCTCTGGGCACCCACCCTGGAAGGCTACGCTGAGCCCCGCTCCCACCAGACATCATAGATAAGCCAGTTGTTTTCGCTCAGACTCCCATTTCCTGCAACATCCATCTTGCCATAGACCATATTGGTTATGGATACATTTTTTAAAAAAATCTCTTTGAAGGGCTTTAGAGCAGATGCTGGAAGCCTGCAGCCTTCCAGGGATGTTCTGTGGCGTCGGAGGCCTGCTGTGAGTTATTCTGTGCAGCACCAGCTAGGGAGGCTCAGGGTCTTTCCTGGCCTGAGGGTGCCTGTGTGTGCCTCAGGCCATCCCAGGCAAAAGCTAGACTAGAGATAGTGCAGGGCCCTTTGTGCCAAGAAGGCCCCGGAGCAGGAGGGTGAGCGCGGCCTCAGTTTCCCCATGAAACCCTTGGGTCCAAGGGTTTTTTCCCAGCAGCCAGGACTTTCTGGGCACTGCCTCCTGTTCCATGTGCGGCGAGGATACTGGGGGTTAAGACCCTGGAGGAACTTCAGATCTGATTGGAGAGACTCAAAACAAATGTGGGTTAGGCACCTACTATGTGCCAAGCACTTGCTGCGACTTCAGCACTATCCAGACAGTCTGGAGCCACCTGACCTGATCAGTGAACAATATAGAGATCCTGCCCAGGACCAGATGAGGGGCTCCAGCAAACCTCGGAAAGGGGGGTCATGCTCAACCTCAGTTTGCAGGTGAACTCTGCCCTTGGCCCCTGCCCCCTCATCCCCACCCCCATCCCCCTCTGGCAGTGTCCAGCCAGATGTCTGCTGAGACATTATGAACCCTGCTCCAAAGGTGGGGTCCAGTTGCAGATCCGAGGCCTCCAGGTCTCAGCCCTGCTGCATCCCTCTGCCTCATGAGCCCTCACCCAGGGCCCCTGCCTGCTGAATCTGCCCCTAGCCTGCCCTCTGGTCAAGTCTGGGCAGCCTGGGGCAGTGAGGATGCACTTGAGTGGCATTTGAGTGCCTGACACTGCCAGGCAGGTGGTTGAGAGAGCCACACCGCCTCCCCCAAACCTACGTGACTCCTGAAGCAGTCAGGAACTCCCGGAAGAGTGTCTGTGATGTCTGTGACTCTGTCCCGAGGCTGGAGGGTCTGTTGGTCATGGCCAGGGGCCTCCAGCTATGCACGTAGTAAATGCCCATTAAATATCTCATGGTTGATTGACTGATAATCTGATAGCAGGAATCCTGTCTGGAGAAAACGAGACAGTCCTCTCTTGTGGCTCTGGGGTGGCACGGTCAGGCCTGGGTCCGCTGCTGTTGACTCCATGTCTCACTCAGGGCTCTGGTGGAGACTGAACCGGGAAGGTGGGGGGCTGGAGCCCCAGCGGCTGCTCATCCTGCATCCCTAGCCTGTTCCTGCTGCTGCCGCTGCCTCACCCTCACCGGCTGGTGGGTGGGAGAATTGGAGGGGAGATGTCCCAGTAAGTGGGGGAGGACCACCAAGGCAGACCACCCGGGGCTGGTGTGTGTGTGGGGGGGTGTCTGGGATCCGGGAACTCACAGCAGTGTTAGTTTGTCTCTTGTATGCGCCCCAGCGTGGGGAGAGGTTAGGGAGAGGCTGCCACCACAGGGGCTGCTGCGGGTCAGGCAGCACCTGCAGGAGCAGAGGCTCAGAGCCCCACTGGCCTCCCCACAGGGCGCCCCTCTGTCCACCCACAGGGTGGCTGACTAACCACAGCACCTGTCTTCAGCCAGGAAGCTGAGGGTCTCTGGAGCAGGGTGAAGGGAGCACGCAGACCTGCCCACCTCCCTCCTGCCAGGACAGCCCCTGGGAGCATCCTTTGCCCCTCTGCCCACCTCCATGTGGGCTGGGCTATCTCTGCTGGCCCCAGCCATGCCCTCAGTGGGTGTCCTTGGACTTGGTCCCTAAGGGGCTGTGGAGTGGCTCTGGGCCCAGCTCCCACCCCATTCCCCACCTGAGTTGGGAGACTGACTGTTCTCTGACTGCCTGGCTCGGGGCCAGAAGGTCAGTGGTGCATTCCTGCCCTGGGTTGGGCGGCCCCCACATGGATTCTGGGGAAGGAGGCAGGCCCCTTCCTACTGAGAGCAAAATGAATAGAAATAGGGCTGTGCTTACAAAAAGAAGCCCAATGAAAATAAATGAGCCAGTGGCCAGGGAGGATCCAGAGAATGAAGTCCCCCCTTTTCAGGCCCCTCTGTTCCCAGTGCTTGGCCAGATTGCCTTGGCTCAAGTCTGACCCCTGACTTCTTTGCTGTGGGGCCTTGTGAAAACCCTCAGCTTTCCTGCATCTGTAAGCTACAGATTGTTAGGAGTAAATTAGATGATGCTCATCAAAGGTTTAGCCCAGTACCTAGCATGTGTGTTAAGAAAGTGGGAACTGGAGTTCCCTGGTGGCTCAGTGGGTTATGGACCCAGCATTGTCAGTGCTGTAGCTCTGGTCACTGCTCTGGCGTGGGTTTGATCCCTGGCCCAGGAACTTCATACTGTGGGCATAGCCAAAAAAAAGTGAGAACTGTATGATCGTTCTAGCCCCAGCCCTGCCACTCACTGACTTGGTGTATGATCTTAGGCAAATTTCTTATCCTTTCTGATCCTGAGTCCCCATGTGCTTCTTCCAGCCTTTAGAGTAATTCATTTAGCTCAAAATCTGTGGCTCAGAACCCTCAGACCTTGGGTAGAACCAGCTACATAATTTATGGGGCTCTTGTTCATAAAGTATTAAAGATTTCAAATTGGGGACAGAAGGGTATTAAATCAACCACAGGGCCCTCCTAAGTGAGGTTGCCTGTGCATCTGCACAGATCACGCTACCTAATACCAGCCTTGCCTTGCATTGCAGGCTGTGAGCATAGGAGGCAGGGCTAGGGGTCTGGGCTGCTGCTGTAGCAGCATTGACTCCTCACCCTTCTAGTCCAAGGGCATGATTTTTTTCATGTTGTGGGTACAGATGACAAGCTAGAGGCTGCCGCTCTCCCTGGGGCAAGCTGCAGAGGTACCCATGCAGGCAGCAGCCCCACCACCACCTTACAGCTGAACACACCCCACCTTCCACCTTTGTGACTTTGGACTAGAAGTCATGTTTGAGCTATTGCTTGTTCTGTCTTAACCATCTTAACCATCGTGCTGTGCTTTTTCCAGATGTCATTCATATCACTTTCATGGTTGTGCCTCTGTTTCTGCTGCTCTGTTTCAGGCCCTGTATATCATGTAGGTCAAGTGACTACTTTTTTTGTAAAGGAACTGCTTCTTTGTGAAGTACTGTTAGCTCTGGAGGGCTCTGGTAAAGATTTGGCTATTGGCCGAGTTCCCTGGCGGCCTAGTCAAAAAGAGAAAAGACACATGTGGCGTCTGTTGGAGAGCTAAGAAATCTAGCCCTATGCAAAGTTCAGTTGTACAAAAGGAGAGAAAAGACTGAAATACAACAGTTATTTAGAAATCAGTTCAGGAGTTCTCTTCGTGACTCAGCAGTTAACTAACCTGACTAGGATCCATGAGGATGCAGGTTCAATCCCTGGCCTCACTCAGTGGGTTAAGGATCCGGCGTTGCCATGAGCTGTGGTGTAGGTCGCAGATGGGGCTCGGATCCCGAGTGGCTGTGGCTGTGGCATAGGCTGGCAGTTGTAGCTCCAGTTTGACCCCTAGCCTGGGAACTTCCATATGCTGAGGGTGCGGCCCTAAAAAGCCGAAAAAAAAAAAAAGAAAAGAAAAATCAGTTCAAGGCTGCAGTGAGGTAAGGACAATAGAATTCCCAAAGAGGGAGGGGTCTCGAGTGTCCAAATTCACTAAGATAATGAAAAATGGAAGGACATAGAGAAAGATGACCCAGGAATGGGGTTGGGGGTGGGGAGTATTCATTCCAGCCAGGAGCCCAGGGCGGGGGCTGTGTAAGCCAATAAGACCCGTGACCCTGCCCTGGTCCCCCTGAGACCTGGGTTTGCTTTCATTCTCCAAGGAGTTTGTGCTGTTGGCTGCACTCTGTCTCTCCCACCTGGGCTCCAAGCCCACTCTGGATTTATTAGTTTGGATGGGTGGAACTTGCTTTACACCAGGGAAGAATTCCTGGAAGCATAGTTTGAGACTGGCTTTGGGTAAACTGAACCCAATTCTCACTGCTCTGGAGTTACTCAATGTTAAAGGAAACCTTATTACAAAGTAATGGGAGTCCCTCTCCTAACTTAGGTCCCCCAGGTGTTTATTATATGGTTCTTGGGTGTATATGTGTCTGGGGAGGGCGCATCCTTAAAGGCAGGGGCCCCTGTAGTCCTGTTCTTTGATTTCTCTGGCTTCCTGGACTTGACAAGAGTCAGGTTCGGCACCTTATCGTCCTCAGGTCACTGTATTTGGCTGAGACTTGCAGGCACCCAGTTTTCACTGGGCCTTGGTTCATGCTGATCTGGCTGCAGCAGGGGCTTGGGTCCTGCAGGATGGCCAAGGGAGGGACCCTGTCTCCTAGACACCCATGGCTTTAGTCACCAACTTTGTCAGTCACTCCCCTTCAGTGTTCCAAAGGCTTAATTCTTACCCCTCTAAAACCTTTCACAGGCATTAGGCCATTTCACTCTTTTTTTTTTTTTTTTTTTTTTTTTTTGCTTTTTAGGATCACACCTACGGCATATGCAAGTTCTCAGGCTAGGAGTCAAATTGGAGCTACAGCTGCCAGCCTACACCACAGCAATGCCAGATCCAAGCCGCATTTGTAACCTATACCACAATTCATGACCACACCAGATCAAGGCCAGGGATTGAACCCGCATCCTCATGGATGCTAGTCGGGTTTGTTAACCACTGCGCCATGAGGGGAATTCCCATTTTGCTCTTAAAGCAACCCTGCAAAGAAGACAAGGAAGACATTTTTTTCCCCATTTCGCAGGAGAAGAGGCTCAGAGATTTGCTAAATGCCCCAGAATCAGTGAGCTAAGTAGCAGGCTAAGCACAAGAACCAAGATTTTTTAAAAAAATTCTTGCTCCAGTTCCTCTTGGTCCTATATGCCTCCCAAACTGTTGACCTTCTTCACTTGAGTTTCAGATATTGAGCATCTATTCGAATGGTTTTCCTTGGAAAGGCAGTCTGTTTCTCTGGAAAGATTTGTTTCAGCTGTGGTGCACTTGAGTGGAGACTAGTGGGTTTCTCTTTTCTTTTTTTCAAGACTAGCAGGTTTCTGCTAGAAGAGCCTAGGACATGAAACTAGTGTCTTGGAGACCAATGGGCCCAGAATGCTCGATTTTACACGATGTGAACGTTGAGGCCCAGAGAAGTCAAGCCACTTGCCCAAGGTCACACAGCCAGTTCTCAGCAAAACCAGTTGTGCAGATTCCCAGTCTCATGCACCTTGCTTTCCACCAAGACCCAGGACTCTGTTCTGTAGGGTCCTTGGTTCTGTCACTAGAGTGGCGGGAGACAGCAGGGAAGGCAGGAAGCAGTTGGTTTGTGTCACTCACAGCTGCTTGTGTGGCTGCGCCTGCCTCTCACTCCTTCACCCTGTCTCTCTATCTCGCTGTTTTCCCAGCCCTGAGCCAGCAGCCTTGTCTGCCTCCTGGCTGGGGCGGGAGGGAGGGTTGTGGGCCAGGGGCTTCTCCTCTGTTCATTGTAATGGGGCAGAGGAGGGTCCTTCCCGCCCTGGGCGAGGGCTTGCTCAGGTAGGCTGGAGAGAAGGTACTCCAAGGGGGGGGAGGGGGGAATTTGGGGTGGGAGCCGTGGAACTGGTTTAATTCTGTGGATCCGGGGGACTGGGAAATAAATCACGTTTTTAAAAGACTTTTCTTTTTAAAAGACAGGCTTATTTCTGGTCCACTTCCCATTTTCCTTTGGAAAGAGGGAAGGCCTGCTTATTGGGGGGAAGAGGTGGGCACAAGCTTGGGTGGTTCCATGCTTAGGAGTGGGGCTCAGTTTCCAAAGGCTGGGGGATCTTTTCCTGTCCACCATCCCTAGCCTGCCCAGATGCCCATACCTTAAAGGCCTGGAAGGACATCAGACACTTCAAGCTGATTGTTAAAAAAAAAAAAAAAAAAAAAAAAAATCAACCAATCAGCAAAGACCTTGTGAGCATTTAGTCCAAGTGGGCCAGCGGCCCCCTCTTCTCTCTCCTGGGGGTTTGGAGTAGCTCCCCTTCTCTGACAACCTCATCTCCTGGCCTAGGGGTTGGCAGCCATTGCCTAGAGGCCAAGTCCCAGCCCGCCATGTGGTTTTGTAAATAAAGTTTTATTGGCACACAGCTTGCTCATTCCTCTATGGGTTGTAACAGCAGAGGTGAATAGTCTCAGCAGAGACCATGCGGCCCACAAAGGCTAAATACTGACTCTCTGGCCCTTTACAGAAAGTCTGCTGACCCCCGTTCTAGCAGAACGTGCCTTCCTGGGTTCTCTGGGTCCAGGCGAAATAGTTGCCCTTGGGTTTCTGACAGACAAGAACACCTCCCAAAACATGTCCTTCCCAAGAACCCGAAGGAAAGCGTACAAAGGAAGGAAGCCAGCAGAGATGGAGAGAGGTGTGGGTAGCCTCTTAGCTGGCTCAGCCCAGGGCTGGGTGGGGCCAGATAGTGCTGGAATGGGCCTGGCACTAGGCCTGCCCAGGAGCGTTAAGATGGCCTTGCTGGGTGGCAGCCCACTTGGCCATGTCCGCGGCACAGCAGGAAGAAGTTGCAAAGTTGCAGCCCCAGCAAGATCTGGCACCAGACAACGAAGCCCCACATTTAAAAAAATTCTCTCTCTGTATGTATGTGTGTACATATATATGTGTGTGTGTGTGCGTATGTACACACAGACATACAGCAGAGGGGGGCACCCCATAGCACATGGAGTTCCAAGGCCAGGGATTGAATCTGGACTGGAGTTGTGGCCTACAGCTGCAGCAACACTGGATCTTTAACCCACTGTACCAGGTTGGGGACGGAATTCCTCATCCCTGCTGATACAGAGACACCGTCTATCCCATTGTGCCACAGCGAGAACTCCAAGCCCCACATTTTGAACTCAGACCCACTTGGCCACAGCAATTGAAAGCCTCAGAGTATGTCTGGCTTGTCTTGGCCCTCCCTCCCAGGGTGAGAAATCTGGGCCAGCATTGCTCCTGCTGTCCCCAGGGGCTTCTGACTGCTAGGCCTGGGAGAGGCTCTGGCTATAGGTTGCTTGCCTGTGGGTGTAGTTGCCCAGAGTCCCTCTACCCCCAGTTCCAGCTGACCCATTGTCTGTGGCAAGCATCCCTGGGTGCCAGCATTTTCTTGGTGCTTGTATTATCAAATTGCCATCTGGTTCTTGTCCTTGCAGCTTCAGGAGTCTGATTTTCCTGCTGCACCAGAGCTGATTGAACCAAACGCATGATATATGTCCAGGGAACAGGTTTAGAGACGTTAAATAACTTTATCAAAGGAGGAGACCCTGGGTTTGAATCCAGACTCCAGAAGCTTTGCCAAACCTCTCCACCAGAGCTCCGCTTTGTTGGTTTACAGTGAGCGCTGGCAGAGCCAGTCTTCCCAGTTTGACATGGGACTTCAGCCTGCAGTCAGAAGGTGCCTTGCTGAGCGAGGGAGAGTTAGGTGCTTTAAATGGTGAGCGGCATCAAATCAATACCTGAAGCCTGCAGCCCATATCCCCACAAGAGATGGATGGCATACTGGCTGTGTGACCTTGGGCCAAGTTACTTAACCTCTCTGGTTCATTTTCTTCATCTGCAAAATACAGGGAATACCTTATCATTATAGGTTTAATTGTGCAAAACAGATGCGTTACTAAATGCAATGCTCAGGGTACAGTAAATGCTGTAGAAACATTGCTGCTGTTAGGATTATCGTTACTATCTCTCCTGGCCAGCACTGGGTGGGCAGTCCAAGGGTTTATCTCTCAGACGTGCATCTCCACATTTCCTTCTCATTGTAGCCATGGTAACCAACACTGTTCTCTTTTGGAGGCAAAGAGCAGTTCAGCAGAAGCACCAGCTGGGCTGTCCCAGACCCGCTTCCATTTCTGCATCTGCTACTCTGGCCCTGAGGCCACTGCTGTAAAATGGGGTGAAAAATGACCCATCTCAAGGGGTCATCGGATATAAATGAGCCACTATACACTATAGGTAGACAGCCAGTGTTAGGTGTTCACCCCCTGATAGTCTAGCAATGTTCACACCATTAACGGGGCTAAGAGTGTTTTTGCCTCATTACAGTGTTACCGTGTCACATGTCACAATCCTAAGTTGTTTTAGGTGTTTTGACTTTGTTCCTCCCCCTCGCCAGAGGACAGCTTCTAACCCTCCTTCCACAGATGAGGACCCTGAGGCCCAGATCACACGTGACAGACGGAGCCTGGAAGAGAGTCCCCCTCTCTTCTGGTCACTAAAGGTCCCCATCCTTCCAGGCTGGAGTTGGGCTCTGAGACTCTCTAAAATGAGGCTTCCCTCCATTCTGCCAGGGCCTGTCTGTCTTCTGCAATGGTGAGGGGCGGGGGAAGGGCTGGACAAGATCTTGAGGCCCCGCGCCTGGAGACTGGGCCTGGCCTTGGGCTCTCTGACCCTGAGGTTTAAGTTCCAGGCCCAGCTGCTGAGCCTGCTGGCCTGGTGAGAATCATTGGAGCCAGCCACCCACATGGCTGGAGAGAGAGGTCCAGGCTGCCTTCTCCAGGGCAGCGATAACCCACGGGCCCTGTTCCAGGCGGGGACTGTGTAGGATTCTCTGTGCTCCAGAGGATTCCTGCGTTTTGCAGACACCTCATTATCCCCGTCCTGGCCGGCAGTGTCCCAGGGCCTCTGTAATCACTCAGGCCCACGCCCAGCAGCCTTCCCAGGGCCAGGAAATCACTCCCTCCCCTCCCCCGCCTTCCGCCGCTGCCGGCCCAACGCGGCGCCTGCAGCCACTCGCCGGTGGACCTCCTGCCTGCCTAACGGTTTTCTCTCCTCCTCTGATTTTCCTCTCTCCCGCTGCTGCGTGCTCTCGGGGGGACTCGGAAGTGTGGCTCTCCAGCTGGGCTGAGTCTCCCAAGAAGGACGTGACAGGTACAGCCTGGTGTGCACGTGCGTGCATGTGTGTGAAGCTGTGTCCCCAGCATGCATGTGTGGGAGCCGGTGCCCGCCGGCCACGGCCGCCTGCTTCCCTATGATGTCTCTTTGTTGGCATGTCGGGCGTCATCTCAGCCCTCTCTTGCCCTTCTGCTGGCGGTCCCCTCTGCCTTCCTTTCTACCCTTTTTAGGTCCAGGATCCAGCCTCAGAGCCCTTGGATGGGTGATGACCACATAGCACAGCGCGTAAGCAAATGTCCTCTGGATCCAGAAAGTGGGGGTTTAAATCCTGGCCCTGCCACGTCCTGGCCGCACTGCCTTGGCCGGATTACGCAGCCTCTGTAGCCTCCCTAAGTGGATGCAGTAGCGCCTCACCGGGAGCCTGGCTCACAGGGCTCAGCTTGCGCTGTGGCTACCGTCAGCTTCAACCCCTGTGAGATGAGCCAGCCAGGGATTGTTAATCTCCCCTCAGGCCTTAAACCTGAGGCAGAGAGCTGGTCTCCGACACCCCGAGTTCAAGCAGTGGCGTTGAGGGGTGCGGAGGAGTGTTGTTGCTGTGATGAAGTCATGGCCCCCGGAGCCCCAGGGATCCAGAGCTTGGAGCTGCCCCTGTTCTCAGGGGCCCTTCTGGACCTTGGGCCGCCTGGCCCTCAGGGACTTGGACTGGGCTTGTGCCATGTGTCTGGGCAGAGTTGGGCCAGGAGTCAGAGGCTTGCCTCTAGCCTTCGTCTTACTGGACAATGGCAGAAAAGCCTGGCGAGCAGTGTTCTCAGCTGTTAGGTGGAGATGGTGTCAGAGAAAGGGGTGGGATTTCCAGAAGGCTGTTCTAGAAGCCCCCTCACTTCTAAGACTGACCCTTCTCTCCCAGCCCAAACCTGACCGCAGAGGTGAGGCTCAGGGTTGGGGGACAAAGCAGAGGGGTCAGAGGTCAGGGAGGGAGCACTGGGCCAGCCCCTCCACACACGGCTGTAGACAGAGTAGGGGAGGTGAACATCCTGAGGATGCGGGCGCAGGGGTGCATGTGCAGAGAAGGGAGCCGGCAGAGGACCCCTTGCCTTTCCCAAGCCCCTTGCAGTCATCCTTCTGGTGTTGCCTGTGACGAGGGCCTCGGCCTGAGCTAATCACTGGGCTCCTGTCCCTTTTTCCCCTCTGCACAAGCCAGTGAGCCAAAGCCCGCTTGGCCCACAACAATACATTTTATTCACCACACGTATAGCCTGGCTGCCCGAGGGCCTATGGAGAGGCCGGCAGGCTGAGGCCGGCCTGGGAAGAATCCGTTGTGAGGGACTGAAGGGACCTTGGTGGGACGCCCAAGATCTGGGAGGTCATGGAGAGCGTGGGGAGCCTGGGGTGGGGGCCACGTAGAGCTCTGCTTCTCAGAATGAGCCCAGCTATTTGGAGACAGAGGCTGAGGGGAGGCAGTGTGGGCTGGGGGAAACCAGCCAGACTGGGGGTCCAGGGCTGCAGTCTTGGGCGGGTTGCCAGGTCTCTCTGGGCCTTGGTTTCCCTGTCCGGGTGGAATGTTGGCGAGTTGAGTGAGACAGGAAGCTCCAAGGTAAGGGGCCTGGCGTGGGGGATCCTTGTAGATAAGGGGCCTGGGGCTGCTTCAGCTGGCATCCACCCAGAAGTGGGCCCAGGGGTTCTGACATGGCTCTCCAGGCGCCTGTGGTCCTTGTCCTGACCTGCCTGCTGGTTTTGAGGCTTCAGAGGCACCTAAACCCTTCCTTCCCTCCCCAAATCTCCCGTTTCCTGTTTGCTTTATAAACACTGTCTACAGTTTACACAGGGCATTAACCCTGTCACCTCATCCTATGCTCGGAACAACCTCACCAAGTCGGTACTGTTATTGTTACTGTTTACGGCTGAGGAAGCTAAAGTTCAGAGAGGTTAAGTGTCCTCTGCAGGGTCACAGAGCTCGTGAGGGCAAAGCAGGACTGGATGTTAGACTCTACTGCGATGCTTATGCTTTTGCATCATGACTCTCAGGCAATTATTGCATCCAGTGCCATGACCTAAGACACCAGTGCCCGTCTTACCCTCCTCAGGGGCAACTTGTCTAAAGCACCTGGTCTGCTTGGGGAGCAGTACCCCACAAGAAAACACAGTGCAGGACAGGAGCAAGCACTATGGCCGAGCATCGGGTGGCTACTGGGGGGGCAGAGATGGTTGGCTAGAGGTGGGGCTGACAGAAGGGAAGCCATGCCAAGCAGGGGGAAGAGCGAAAGCACAGGCTTGGACAAAAGAACAGTGTGCCTGGCACATACTAGGTGCTCGATACATGTGTGCCAAATAAATGAATGTCGCCTGGATCTGGGGGTGTGTCAGGAAAGACTGAGCTTGCATTTGGCCTTTCTTCGATAGGCAGCAGGGACCCACTGAAGGTGTTGGAGCAGTGGACAGTCTTGGCTAAAGGCTCATTTAGAAGTTGAAGTTGGGAGTTCCTACTGTGGCTCAGCAGCAACAAATCCAACCAGTATCCATAGGATGTAGGGTTGATCCCTGGCCCTGCTCAGTGTGGTTAAGGATCTGGTATTGCCATGTGCTGTGGTGAAGCTTGCAGACTTGGCTCGGATCTGGCGTTGCTGTGGCTATGGTGTAGGCCAGCAGCTGCAACTCCCATTCGACCCCTAGCCTGGGAATTTCCATATGCTGTGGGTGCGGCTCTAAAAAGACCAAAAAAAAAAAAAAAAAAAAAAATAGAAGTTGAAGTTGGCAGCTAGATCAGGCATCAGGCAGGAGCCAGGGGTCCATCCAGATGGTGGTCAGAGGGCTGCAGGTGTGAGGCAAGGGTGTGGCAGGGCTCTGGGGACCTGCCAGTGCCCCAGCAGATCCAGCCAGGGGCTGTCTGAAAAAGGCACAAAGGCCCACCCCTGGATGTGACCCTTAGCAAATCCCTTTCCAACCTGGGAGGGGCTATCCTCCCAAAGGGGTCTTCCCCTTCTCCAGGCCGCTGCCAAGCCCTTCCTATCTGAAGACAGGACGCTCCCTCCACTGCATCTCCCCCTCCCTTGCGCCGGCTCCCTCAGCCCCCAATTTTCCAGGCCTTGGCTGGGAGGGGATCCAGAGCAGCCTCTGTGGGATGACATCACCCCCCAGCCCTGCTGCCGAGCGGTTTCTCATCTGGATACCTGCTCCCAGCTCACGCCCGCCTGGGCAGCCCTGGGCAGGCAACACCCTAAGAGGCCGATGCCAGAGTGAGTGAGCAGGGAGCCTGTGCATGCTGGGGGAGGGGAGAGCAGCCTGTGTGCCACTGCCTATCTTTGGTGCTCTGGAATGAGAACATTTTCTTAACTTCTACCTGTGTCCTCAAGCATCAGTCTTAAGAAAGCTTGGGCCAGTTTTCCAAAGGGTGGGGCAGGGGGGCCCACAGTGTGTGGATTTTTCCCCTTTGAAATCTTGCCTCATATTTCCTTGGCTTGCATTAAAATGAGCCGCTGTCTCTCCATTCCTCAGCACCCAGTTTGTCCTCTCTAGCAGCTTTTGGCACCCCCTCCTCCCTGCCTCTGTCTCCCCATCCCCCGTTTCTGCCTTCCAGAGTTGAGTTGTCTAGTTTTCCTGAATTTCAGAGGTGGGGTCCCGCCTGTATTGGCTCAAAGCAAGCCATTAAATCACTTCATTCTGTAATCTGCCCATTCATTCATTCGTTTCGCAAACAGTTTACACAATGCCTGCCCCAGTGGGCACCGTAGTCTGGTCAGTCGGTAGATGCCACGGGAGTCCATGAGAATCTTGCCCTCCAGTCTTTATTAAGCACCGACTCTTTGCTAGCTGTGTGTGGGGTGGGACAAGGCAGGGACTTAGTCTGCCTGTGCGTGAAATGGGGCTCTACCCAGGGCCCAGGTGTAGGGTTGTTCTGAGCCTAAGCTGAGATGTGGTTGGCGCTGCCGCCCTGGGGGAGCATCATCTGGCCTTGCTTAGGATTTGAAAGCTCTCTAAAGCTGGACAACTCCTGTCTTTTGTTGGTAGCCTGAGTTTTCCTTTCCTACACACTGGAAAGGGAGCCCCTGTGTCCCACAGGGCAGGGGCTGGCCCTTTTTATACTGGGTGCACCTGAGAAGTAGCCTTGGCCGCAGAAGCACTGCCATACCCCCGCTTGACCACCACCCCCCAGGCCTCAGGACGCAGTGGGAGGTGGTCCCTGACAGCTCCGTACCCAGCGCTGCCTCTCTTCAGCTGGCAGGGGCAGGCCCGGATGCTGGCCACATCTGAGTGCAGAGCCAGGCCGGCCCTGCTGCCCAGCTGTTGGTTGCATTTCAGCCTGAAATACAATCCTAGCTTTGGAGGGGCTGCCTGGGGCCGTGCGTATGTGTATCCATGTGGCAGAATCCCTCCTGGGTCTCCAGAGGGCAGAGCTGGGGCTGCAGGGTCCACACGTCCTGGGAGAAAACTGCCAGGAGCTTCCATGGGTTTTTTCCCCCTCTGTTGCCCCTACCCTAGGTTGGATGAAGCCTCAACCACAGAAAGTTCCAAAGATCTAGGCACTGCTTCTCAGCCTGGCTAATGCGAATCACAGGAGAAGAGGGGTGTCTAAAAAATGCCAGTGAAAGCTGCCTCTCTGGGGGTACAGCTCAGGCACCAGTGGTCTTTAAAAGCCACCCAGGCCGTCTTGTGGGACCAAGTTGAGGATCATTGTGCTGGGAGAATGGGATGTCTGGAAACAGAGATCAGAGGCAGTTCTGTAATGGAAAGAGAGATGAGCTTGAACCTCAAACACTGTGAATTTGCTTCTCGCCAAAGCAGCTGTGTGAGCTGGGGCAAGCCTCTTGTCCTCTCTGGGCCTCTGGTGTCTTTTGGGAAGTGGAAAAGTAAGAAGATTGTTGTGAGGATAAAATGGGATGGTGTACATGCCTGGCGTAGAACGTTTGCCAAGTTAGACTCAGGCATGTAGGGAATGTAGCTGCAGGCTGGAGCACTCAGGGGGCCGTGTGGCGCCTGGGACCCTCCCAGCCGTTTCTGTAGCCAGGCAGGCAGTGTGAAGCCCCTAGCCTTTCAGGAGGTAGGTAGATGTGTACGGTGGTGCCACATAGGTTTAGATGTGTACTAGGAATGCCCTTTGCAAGGGAGCCTGGGGCGGGGGTGGGGGTGGTGTCTGGGAAGGCTTCCTGTAGGAGGTGACTGGTGGGTCCCTGGTTCATGGATCCTTTCAGCTCCTAACAGGTCATGTGTTGTCTTAGGTGCTTTGTCTCCACTGCACCCTAGTGGTGGTAATAGGCTCAGAGAAGTTTAAGACTGGGTGCCCATCTCTAGTGCCACACAGTCAGCAAACCAAGGTGGGCACCCAGTCTGTCCATCTTCCAGCCCGGTGTTTGCTAATGGAATGTTGCCCTGGTCCAGTGGCTGAAGAGGACAGAGAAGTTGCTTGCTCCTGGGAACCTCTGGCTTCCTCCTGCTCAGCCCCACCTTTTGACCCCTCAAACTGCCAGGAGAGAGCGGCTGGAGACTTTCTGGAGCCTGACCACAAGCCCTAGCAGAGCTTAGAGGCAGAGGGAGGCTGAGTCGGTCTCCATGTGGCCGGAGCTGGCAGCCAGGCTGGATGATGCCCCATCGGGAAGTAGGGCTGGGCTGCTGACCTGAGGCTGGTCCCCAGGCACCAGGCCCTTGTGCTTGGTGGCAGCGCCTTGGTCAGCCCAAGGGGTAGGAGCAGAGCCGAACTTGAGGAAGAGTTGGCGGGGGGTGGGCTGGGCTCTCCGGCGCTGGCGCTGGGACTTTCTTCTTGGGTTTCAAGTAAACAGTCTCGGCCCTCCTCCCCTCCCCTGCCTCCACCCCCGGCTCCTCATTCGATGGGTCTCATGTGTTTCTATTTAAGGGCTGCGAGTAAACCCCAGTGATTGGCGGCCTCAAACCCTCTTGACTTCTCGCCTGGGCCCGGCCTGAGCCGTCCTCTCCCGCTCTCTCCCTCTCCCTCCCGAGGGGAGGACTGCTGACTCTTTCTCCGGGTTTACAGGGGTTGGGGGAGAGGCCCGGGTCCCCCTCCTCCCCGCCTGGCCTGTCCTCTCTCCTCTGCTCTGGCCTCAGCCCCCATGGGCCCGCCTGCCCGCCTGCCCTCGGCCCTCCCCTCGCACCCCTGCGGCCGAGGGGTCCAGAGAGCCCACGTCTGGCCCAGGCCTCTCCTCCGACTCCCTCTCCCTAGTGCCGGGCTGTGACTAACTCACCACGGCCGCAGGCTCTTTCCTCTGAGCTCCTTAGGCTTCTGTCTCATCTCTGCCTCTCTCCCTCCCTCCCCACCCCCTCCACTGTCCCCTGGCTCTCCATGTCCCCCGGTCCCCGCGGCACAGCGGGCCGGTGTGGGGCCCTGCTATATGGCCTGTCCTTGGGGCCCGGCGAGCTGCGAGCCCTGGCTGCGGGC
The DNA here is from genome assembly GCF_054392235.1 of Sus scrofa. Taxonomy (NCBI): domain Eukaryota; kingdom Metazoa; phylum Chordata; class Mammalia; order Artiodactyla; family Suidae; genus Sus; species Sus scrofa. The sequence continues at coordinate 137,256,692 of NC_139396.1, read as the reverse complement.
GGCCCCTCCGAGTGGCGCTGGCGACCGAGCAGCCTCCCCCGAGGCCGATGGACAGGGGGCGCCCTGGCCGTGGGGCCATGGCCGGCCGCTGGCTCACCGCGTGCTTTCTGCCCTCGCCAGGTGCCGACACCAACGCCGAGCCCATGATCCTGGAACAGTACGTGGTGGTGTCCAACTATAAGAAGCAGGAGAATTCGGAGCTGAGCCTCCAGGCCGGGGAGGTGGTGGATGTCATCGAGAAGAACGAGAGCGGTGAGTGCTCGGCGGGCGGCCGGCCACTCGGGGTTTCAGCCGGACTGGTTTTTGTTCCTTCCTCCTCCCCCACCTCTGCAGCTATACGTTATTTCCATCTGGCGGGGAGAGGGCCGAGGAGGCTGAAGTTTCCCCTGTTGGTTTGGGCTGCAGGCCAGAAGTTTGCCTGGTGGTGGAAGAATGTCTCCACCGCTCAGGGTAATTAACCAGCTTGTGTTAATGCAAGACCAGGGTGGCAGCGTGGGCACAACTGTCCAGCCCACGTTCGGGGTCCCTGTGCCCTCTGAGCCCCAGAGGAAAGTAGCTCCCAGTTCAGGGGCACCTACAGCAGCTTCCCCCTTGGGGCCATATTCCGAGTCGGGGACGAGGCAGGGGTGGGAGGACCCAGCTGGCTGGTGTGGAAGGCAGGCCATGACGTCACTGTGGGGTCCAGGGTCCTCGGGCGGGTTGTTTGAGGAAAGGCCAGGCCTGTGGAGCTTGGCTGGTGTCTGGGCGGTGAGCTGACTGCCTCCTGCTGAGCTGAAGGCCGCCAGAACCTGGGAACAGGGCCCAGACGGGGGGATGAAGTCAGGTTCTGGGGCCAGGAGGGTCCTGCAGCAGCCACTCTGTCATTGGTAACCGAAGCTTTGTCTTGTCTGGAACCGGGCGGATGGCTGTCCAGGGGGCCGTGGGTTCCTGGGTTCTCACTGAATGGGCCCCGTTGCTTCTGGGCCCTTGGCGGCAGCACTCTCCCAGGTGGAGAGATGAGGGCCTGAGTCCATCAGTCTGAGGAACAGGTCTGTGCGACCCCTGCAGGGCCAGGGCTAACTTGGACGTCCATCCATCAGTTTGCTCATGGCCCGTGGGGGCTTGAGTTGATTCCTGGAGTGTCCTGCTTTGGTTTCGGTTTGCTGTGGGGCAGGCCCCCTGTGCATAGGAGCCTTTCTGGGCTGTGTTTGGAGGACACTCCCAAGGAGGAGGGGCCTCTTCTCCTTTTCCTGCCCCCATTCTGCTCCCTTCCAACATACTCAGCTCTGAAAGGAAGGCAGGCCAGAGGATGTCTGTGTGTGTTCTATAGACAGAATCATTGAGGCACGGAAAGATGGAGGGAACGTGAGTCACCTGAAAAACAGAACAGGACGGGAATGTTCCCGGGCCCCTGATTCCTGTGCCTGTGGGCAGCAGGTAGCTTGGAGATGCCAAGGAAATCCCAGCAGGCCTGGGGTGTTGGGGTGGTGGCTGAGCTCAGGCTCCTGCTGGAGGAGACTCAGGAACTGTGCTTTCTGAGGACAGGGCTGGGATGCCAACAGAGGCCTGACTCATGGCCCTCCTGGGTCCGGAGTCCTCACAGCTTGTTCCCCTCACAGGGTTCAGATGCTGCCCTTGTGCCTAGAATCATCACCACATGGCTGGCATCTGCTGTCCCTACCCAGCAGAGCCATATCCCTAGCACAATGCCTGGACCCCTCACCCCAGGTGCCCGCACAGGTCTCCTTCCTGCACGGCTTGGCCTTCAGCCTCTGTCATGGTTCCAGCCCCACCTCCCCACCTCTAGAGAAGCTGCACCATCAGAGGGGCCTGGCTCTAGAAACCCTGGGCACCTCAAGAGCCAAAGGAGGTGCTCACTAATGGTGGGGTTGGAGACACCCATTGAAGAGAGAGATGTTTGTTTTGGGACTCGGCGCCCGAGGAAGGTGTGCCTGCTTTCCATAGAGGATTAGGGCTGCTCAGAAGTCGAGTTCTGGCTTAGGGACCCTCCTGCCTTGTGTCACCAGCGCAGCTACATATCCTGGATGTACCAGCCACTGGCCTGGATGACAACACACAGGAGACCCGACAGGAAGTCACCTGTTCTCAGACTCCGTCCCATCCCACACTCCGCACCCTGAGGACACTTGGAGTCCTGCCTAGGAGTGGAGGAAGGAGAGCCTTGACAAAGCGGGGGTTCTGTGGCTGGCCTGGAAAGGTGTAAGGCAATCCCTCCCCTGAGGAGTCCCCTGTGGCTACTGGGGGAGGGGGCTCAGGTACCCTGATGCCCCAGAGCAGCCCAGCCTGGCACACCGACCCTCTGAGGGAGTGGCTGTTTCTGAAAGCAGGATTCTGCCTGCTGCCTACCCACTGGGTGGCTTCAAGTCACTTGATCCCTCTGGACCTCAGCTATCTCTCCTGTAAAGTGGAGACAGTGTAGTGGCTGCTTGGGAACAGGACCTGGAGCAGGTGATCCCACCCCCCACCCCCAAGCCCTCTCCCTGATCTGAACTCTCTGGCTGTGAGACTCCATGGGCCCTGGGGGTTGGGTAGACAGAGCCTTTCCACTTTTCTGGGGGTTTGTATCTTTGCCCTTGGTGGACACAGCTGCTCAGCAGCAGGCGGTATGCACAGGGGACCCCAGTGTGCTGTGTCCACCACCCAAACCCAGACTGTCTCCTGCCATCAGAAACCTCCAGATGCCTTCTGGAGTGTGCAACCAGCTTAACCAGAGAAACTAAGTGGGTGGAGGGAAGAAAAGAAGAGGGCCAATTGCAGATCCTTGGGAGGGTGGTTTCCCAGTTCAAGGAAGCAGGCTTCTGACGGTGGGGGAGGGGAGGTGTGTTGTGCATCCTACAAACTGGCTTTGGAAGGAGTGGTGAGTGAAGCTTTTGAACTCTGGAACAAAGACCTAATTGTGATGCCTTTGACCTTGGGACATGGTGGGCGTGTTGAGGCATTTCCACTCAGATTGTTGGGGCAGCAGCCCCAGTTAGCACCACCCTGCTTCCTGGGGTCTTGCCTTGCCCACTGGGAGCCAGTACTCTGCCTGTGTCCCCTTCTCACTCAGCTTAAAGTCCCTCGAGTAGAGTGTCCATAGAGGGACCAGCCACCTCTGGCTCTGCTTGCTCACCAGAGCCCTCTGGCAGAGATCACAGCCAGCAAGGGATTTGGAAGTGTGGTTGTGCCAGCACTCTGTAATCTCTTTAGTCTAGGGAGAGATGTGTCTGGAAGGCAGTCCACTCAGTAACACCAGGTCCAGGCCATGCCCCTTCATATGCATCATTTTACTGGAATCATGGATCGACCCCACACAGTGGAAGGTCCTTTAACCATTTTGTGGCTGAAGTAGCAGGCTAAGAGGTTAAGCCAGTTCCCTAGCTAGAGTGCCAACAGCTAAGAGCTCTCTGTTCTACAGAGGAAGTATTGCCATGGGTAGATGAGAATGGACTGATCCTTGGAGGGATGTTACTGAGCTGGTGATGCTGGGATTCGGGGACAGACATGGGCTACTTGAGATGACCTCAGGGTTCCCTGGAACATTGTTGCAGGATGGCTGTGCCCCTCCCTCCAGCATGCTGCTTGTAGATAGTGGGAATTCTTGTTACTTTGAACTTGGAAATAAGCCACAACTAAGAGAGTCTGAGGAGGGCAATGCACATCCATCACCAAGGACAAACTATTCCAAGGGACGTAAGTGGGCAGGAGTCAAAGACACCACGGTGATAGGACTTGAGTGGCTCCAGGGAGAGTGTTCTTGATCAAACAGTATGGCTGGGGCCCAGCCAGAAAAGGTCTCTCTCTCCAGTGATCAACAGGGACAAATCTAGCAGAAAGACTCAATGGCTTTGTTAGCATTGCCAAATACTGTTGCCTTTGAAAACCCCTCCACCCTTGATATAAACAGCAATGCCTGAGATGCCACCTTTGTAGGACATTCTTAAGCCTCAAAGACCACATTGGCTTTACCTTCCAGCAGGCAAAATCTGTCTAACTTCTGGCAGAGCAGTGATGGCAAAGTCCCAGATGCTCTGATTTCTGTGTTGAGCAAAGCTGCCTCCAACTTTCCAGGATGGTTTCCTTCTCTCAGGACAAGGGGGGCCAGGAGAGGGTGTGGGAATATGAGTCAGAAGATGCTCATTCTTTTCCTCCCCCAGCTTTCCTTCTCTGAGTCTTTGTTTCTTTCCTGGCACTAGTGTGATAACACCTGGGAATTCTTATACTTCCTTGGAGCTACATAGCTGCAGGACTAATGTAAAAGCATTGTATTGGCAAGGAATTTGGAGCTCTTGGTCCATCCAGGTGAGAAGTTGTACAAGTGAGAAAACTAAGCCTTGGGAAATTTGAGAATCTTTGGTCCCCTTCAGAGTCAGTGCTTTCGTCCCATTTGAGTTGTTGAGCTGAGGACAGACATCCAACTCAGACTTTTCAAGAGACTATTGAAAGGATTCCGGAAAGTCTCACCAGAACCCAAGGGTGGGAAATGCATCCCAGCCTCACAAGGACTGGGAACCAGAAAGCTGGCATGGAATAAAGCAACTACTCTTCTCTCTCTCTTGGGTACCATGTGGATTGGAAGCCCAGCTGTGATCTTGTCCTAACTGCAGACCAGCCTCCCTTCTCTTCTTCCTGTTCATTGGTTCACCTGCTGTTGGTTGGTCAGGACCAAACTTTTCAGTCAAGATAACCACCAGCAACTGACAGTGGTCCCTGGTTTTCTGAGTTTAGAATTTGATGTTTGAATCTGATTGGTTCCTGGCTAGCCAGTGGATTAGCAGACTGTAGATCAGGTGTCCAACCATGGGCCAATCAGCTATGTCCGGGGAAAGAGTCATGAGGTATAAAGATGCTGCCTGGCCAACCTCTTCAGTGGCTATTGGAGCACAGATTTTAAAGAAAGGAGAAATAGGGGGCATAAGGTATCCGAAAAGATGTCGGCTGCATCTGCTTTACTTATGTAGCAGCCGTGTGTAGTGGAAAGAGCAAAGAATCAGGAAACCGAATATTAGGTTTGAGATCTAATGCTACCCAACAGTGTGATGTAAGCAGGAATCTATTTCCCCATGAGTATAAGAGAACAGTGATGCTATTACATCGGTTTGCTTTTTTTTCCCCCCAATTAGAAGTAACTGTTTATTACTTGACAAATATCTTTATCAATAAGACAAACTAGTAAGCTTTCCTCTCAAATTTGTGTTTATCATAATGAATATTTTGTGTTGTCAAAAAGGATGCATTCTTGGGAGTTCCCCTTGTGGCTCAGTGGTTAACGAATCCGACTAGGAACCATGAAGTTGTGAGTTCGATCCCTGGCCTTGCTCAGTGGATTAAAGATCCGGCATTGCCATGAGCTGTGGTGTAGGTTGCAGACGCAGCTCGGATCCTGCATTGCTGTAGCTCTGGCGTAGGCTGGCAGCTACAGCTCCAGTTAGACCCCTGGCCTGGGAACCTCCATATGCCACGGGAGCGGCCCTAGAAAAGGCAAAAAAACAAACAAACAAACAAACAAACAAAAAAAGATGCATTCTTCAGCCATATATTTTGTGAGTTGGAATCTTCTCAGCATTGAAGATACAGCTATTCTGTTACTTAGCTATTGTTTCATGAACATTGTTGTAACTGGTTTCCCCTGGGCTTTTTGTGAGTGAGAAATACACTATATATACTTTTCATTTATTCACTCATTCATTCATTTAACAATTCTTGAATATCTCTTGTCCTGGGCCCTGTGCTGACCGGTACATACCCATAATATTCCCTTTATGGAGCTTAATTTCTAATTGACGTGAGCATGGTGAGTGCTTAATGAGTGGCCTGCATTGTGAGACTAGAATAGCTCTGCAGTCTTTCTGATATCTTAAATGGACTTCTGTATATCTTCTATGTCTTTTACTTAGGTTATGTGCTTACTAAGGAACCAGCTGATTGGTTAAGCAATATCCCGGTAAAGACGGGATAGGCTCTTTCTAGAAAGGTAGATTTATTGCAGTCTGCATTAAGTGAACTAACACTCTTAACCCTGTAACAGCCTTTTAGGGTGTGGTTCTGATGAGCCAGTCCCCATTTGGATGTGGTGACTGGTGCCCATGAGGTCCTGTCCCTGCTGACAGAAAGCCTCGGTCTCAGCTCTTCTAAGTACAGCACCTCTATGTTCTGTTCTGTCCGCCTAATCAGCAGTTCCAAAGTCCATCCTGGTCCAAGACTGTCTCTGGCGTGCAGTTGTTACCCAGTTCATGAAGCTGGCTAGAAGGCAAGGGGCCAAGAAGCATAAATCCAGGAACAGAAGTGAGCATCCTAGTCCTGCCTTGGGTCCTTCAGGCCAGCTTTAGCCACCCAGGAGAGAGATGGCTTTGAAAATGAGATTGCCCAGTAGTCTAGCAATGAAAAATCTGGGTTCAACTTGGATAAACCTGGGTTTAATCTTGATTTGGCACTTACTAGTGGTGACCCTGGGGAGTTACTTGAACTCTAAGCATCAGTTTCCTTACCTTCGTTTATTGCAAAATGGCAATAATTGTACCTACAGCTATAGGGTTAGCATGTGCTGGTTTGAGAGGAATTCAGTGCTTAGTGCAGGGCCTGGCACCGGAAGCGCTCAGCACATGAGAAGTTGCAGGTAAGACTGCTGAACTGGGGCAGCTCTGCCACAAACTGACCTTGGAACACACAACTGGTCAGTTGTTCTCTTGTGGCCTGAGTGTCCCCTCCTGGCTAGAAAGTGGATGGCTTGCTGGTGTCTGAGGATTCTTCTCTCAGCCCCGACAGTTTGTGAGGTGGGAAGGGAGCTTACTACAGCAGGAGACATGCTGGGAACCAGAATCGCCCCCCTGGAGCCCTTGAATGGCAGCTGTCCTTGGTCCAGCCTGTGCCAAGAAGAAGGGTTGGGGATGAATTCCCCTTGGTGACCTAGGAGTAGACCTCGTGGATCATTGGGCTTCATGAAAGGCTGGGGTCAGGAGAGGCCCACCCAGGATAGCCTCATGCTGGCTGTCACTCAGTGGCTGTGTTGCACAGCACAGAGCTGAAGCCAGAGGGCAGGGCAGGGACATCTAGCATAGTCTGGAAAGGCTGCCTGGAGGCCTTAGAGCTGGGTTTTGGAGAGAGGGGATTGGACAGGCAGAGAGGAGAAGGAATTCCAGCTCCTCTGGAGTGGAGTGTCCACGGGGAGGCTGGGCCTGTTGGGGCTAAGACAGCAAGACAGATGTGTGGTTGCCTCAGCAGGTGTGTCCTGACAATAAAAGCAGAAGTTGGGCAGCAGTCGTTGGGGAGAAAGGATGGGGCCCTGCAAAGTAGGTGAGCAGGAGAGGAACCTGAGAACAGTAGTATTTGAAGCAAGCAGTCCTGGCTGAGGAAGGTGACTGGGGCAGGTGTGTCCTGGACTGGGAAGAGCGCTTCCCTGGAGCTAGATCTGCACAGGCTGCAGTCAGGGAGGCATCCAAAGGCCTGTTAGCCCTGAGCTCTGCCAACCACCTGCCTGGAGCTGCTGTCAGGCGCTCCCTCTGTCACCTCCACCTGCTCAGCTTGGGCAAATGGAGTGGCCGGTCACGCTGACCTCACATTAGCTCTGTGGACCTACCGTGTTCCAAGGCCTTTCCTTGAATAGTTATTTCTGAGCAAAAGTATGGTTTGGTGGTGACCTTGGAAATCCAGCTGAAGTGCCAGAGTGACACTAGCTTATCCCAGCCTCAGCACCAGGGCAGCACGTGGCCACCTCCCCTTTTGAGGGGCAGGCAGTTTACACTGCATCTGTGCCTAAGCATCTCAAATGCTGCATTTCCGGGTTTGAACACCAAGGGACCAGTTGAATCCCATACTCCCCAGACCCAGCAAGGCAAAAGTCTATGCAAATGGAACTCACACGCGGTAGGGAAGCAGTCACAGGTAAACAAGGAAAATAAGTCTAGATTTTAAATAGTGGAATGCAAGGAAAGTTTTGTCCAGATATATGCACAAGAGTGGGGTTGCTGGGTCATGTGGTAGTTCTGTGTATAGTTTTCTAAGGTACCTCCATACTGATTTCCATAGTGGTTGTACCAATTTACATTCCCACCAACATTGCAGGAGGGTTCCCTTTTCTCCACACCATCTCCAGCATTTGTTATTTGTTGACTTATTAATGATGGCCATTCTGAAAAAAGAATATACGCATGTAGGTATGGGCCAGGTCATCACCTTACTGTGCAGTGGAAAATTGACAGAACACTGTAAACCAGCTGTAATGGAAAAAATCAAAATAAAAATGCAATGCAGGAGATAAGCGGCCACTATGATAGCAAAGAGAGGAGGTGACAGAACAGAGGCAAAACCAGAGACCAGTTGCTGTGGGAGAGAGGTGGTGGGTGAGGACAGAGAAGTCGAAACCGCGTGGTCCCAGGCCAGGGCACACTGTTCTGGGTGGCTGACCACCGCACCAGTGGGAGTCTTGCAGCACAGCCAGCAGGGGACTCCACTTCCCTCACCAGCCACACCCTGGCCTCAGGCTCCCGGAGCAGGCAACACAGGAGACCCTCCGCCTGCCCCAACACACAGACACATACATAGCCTTTGTCCCCAAGAGAAGTGACAGGCCTTGTGCAGTGCCGCAACGTGGGGCGGAACTCTCCACACAGTGGTTCCTGCACTCTTATGTAACAGATTTCGCCCTGGAACAGCGGCACTTTCTGGGATATAATTTGTCAGGACCTTTGGGAATTTGGGTTGAATAATTTCTGCCCCTTGTTCTTTCCCCACATCGCCCCATGGCCGTGTGATATTACACACAGTTGGGTTTTCAGTAATCACTCTGGTGGATGTGGGGTTTGCCCTCGGTAACCACTCTCATCTCTATCAGCATCTTTTCAGAATCCATAACCTCATCCCCTGGGTTCCGGGTGCTGATCTGGACTCCCTGGCCTCAGTGCAGGGGGGGCGGGGCGCAACAGCCAGGGCGACCCGGCTAACTGAGTGGTGAAGCCTGGTGGGAGCCAGTGTTCCCTGGGGTTCTCCATCCTAGGAGCTGAGCTGTCAATTCCCAGGAAATGGAGGGAAGCTTCTGGTGCGTGTAACCCCCAGCTTCATTTCTATCTGTATTTGCAATATTCTGAATGGAATTATGGCACCACTGTCCCTTCTTCGTCAGGCACCCCTCAGGCTCATGCTAAAATGCATCTGCCTGCCTAAGCTCTTTTGTCGGACTGGATTGTGGGGAAGTGGCCCGGGCACCGTGGGAGGTGGGAGAAAGCCAGACTCAGAGAAAGGGTCCGCCAAGAACTGGCTCCAGAGTGAGTGCACCTGAGGTTGGTGCGCCGTGATAGCAGATCCCTCTCCTGTTACATCTGCTGCACTGGCATTGCCACAGGCCGCCCTTAGATCACTGTGTCCCAGAACCTTGTTTTAAGGGATGTTCTAAGTGCAGTGGCCGGAAGCCTGCATGTTTTCTGAAGTCTCATGCTAGAGGGGTTATTGGAGAGGTCAAGGCCACCTGGAGAGCAAATGCCTGCTTATTATTGCCAGCTCGTAGGGAAGTGGGAACATTTTTCAAGGTGACCTCTTTCTGAATCAGAATATTTTATGTTGTACAGGCTATAAAAACCGTGTGATTTATGCAACATCTTGGTAAGAAGGACGGCAGATGCTGTCATTCTCTCCATCCCAGGTGGAGATTAAAGCCTAGAGTGGTTAAGGGACTTGCCCCAGACGTTGCACAGCTGGGAGGTGGGGCGTGGATTTCCATACTCTTTATCCAGTGCTGTTTATCCAGTGTTTAGAAATCTGGATGTTTGCATTTCTTCTCCCTGTGGATTTTACTTTTTTGGAAAGCCAAACCCTAAAGTGCTCTGCTGTGAATTCTCCAGGCCACAGGGAGCAGGAGAGCAGAGGTCAGTCCTGCTGAAGCCCCAGCTGGGGTAGGAGAGAAGCTGATGGGTAGGGCAGAGGGAATGTGAAGGGGGAGGGGGCGTTCGTTAGTTCAGTTTCCTGCAGAAGAGTTGTGTGAGTGTTGCAGCATTTGGCTCAGGCAGGTCCATGGGGCGAGGCTGGGCTGGATGGGTGGATGGGTCAAGGTCACTTGGGATCTCCCGCAGAGATCTGCTTACCAGGACTGAGGGTCTGAGCAGAGCCTGGGCTGTGCCTAGGGGTTGCTAGGCAGGGCCCCAGCCCACTATGCCGCCTTCTCTTTGTCCAAATAGATCTGTCCTGGCCCCTCCCCCAAGCCCACATGACCCAGCGAAGAGTTCTATGCTTCTCCTTCCCCCTCCCCCAGGTCCTTCAGCAGTCCCAGCCCTGTCTGAGTGACATCCTGCATGCAGGCGCTGCTTGCACAGGATGCCTTTTGCTCATTCAGGTGACAGAGCACCTACTGTGTGCCCAGCACTGGGGTGCAGCAGTAGACAAACAGCAGTCATCTCTATCGTCTGATCCTTGGAGGTGACAACATTCTAGGGCTGCCTCTTGCCTGCAGGGTAAAGGTCCAGATGCAGTGGGTCTGTGGTGCTCCCATCCAGCAGAAAGCACAGTGGGCTTGAGGGGGCGGGAGGGCGGGACCAGGAGGCCCAGTCTGCTCCGCAGGCCGTGGGCTTCCATGCACCATGTCTCCTTGGGGGGGGGGCGGTGCCTGGGTCAGTGGTCAAGGAAGTCTCCTGGAGAATGAAGGCCTTGAACCAGGGGCTGAAGGAGGAAGGTGCTCCACGCTGAGTGAATGACACCTGCAAAGGTGTGGGCAGTGGCAGGAACAAGAGAGGAGACATTCCCCTAGCGATAAACAGGCTGGAGCAGCGCGTTGAGGGCCTCGAGGGTCCAGTGAAGGAGATAAGCTGAGGGGGATATTTCCAACCATCTGCCTGAATCCCTCCCTTGACAGAGGAGGAACAGAGGCCTGAAGTCACTTGCCTAGTGTCCCATGGCGAGTGAGTGGCAGGGCTACCACGTGGCTGGGGACCGTTGGTGCAGACGTAGCCATTCGCAAGATGTGCTGGCGTCTCCTAGCTCCTTCGAGGCCACCCAGGGCTAGGTGCAGTCAATCTGGCCTCTCCCTGCCTGAAGCCCAGCTTGTCCCCCAGGTTGTGGGGGTGGTGAGCCAGCTCTTCAGCTCCCCATCCTGGGTCCCTCAGCCTCGTGCTAACATAGCTGGAGCCTGGACACAGGCAGAGCAGAGGCCGGCAGATTGTCCCCAACCCCGTGCATTCAAACAGGCTCCTTTTTCAAGTGAGGTACCTTTCCCCCTGTGAGGTCAACTTCAAACACCCCGACTTGAATGCGGACTCCCCCTTCCAGCAGCGCCACTTCCCTGTCCAGGGTGGGACTGTCCCACTGGCTGACTATAGGTTTCTCCCAAGTCCAAGGTGCTGCTTCCTTGGCCCCTTTTGTTCTTCCCTCCCCACCAGGAAAGTGGAGGGATTGCTGTTGAGGTTGGCTGGACCGCCAAGCCCTGTGTTTCTGAACACTCTGTCTCTTCTCGTTTGTTTTCTGTACTTGTAAGCGATGCCCTCACAAGGCCCCAGCCTTCTCTGCTCAGCGTGCTCATCATCTATTGACTGAGTCAGAATTCAGGCTGTACCCACAGCAAGGCCTGGGGGCCTGGGCCCTGCACCAATGCCTGCATGTTACCTACAGGCTTCTCCCCAGCCTGGCCAAGTGACCTCCCCATGCCCTGGGGAGCTTTCTGCCAGTTCCAGCCACCTACTTCTTGCTTGAGGCATTGGGCCAAGGTGTTTCCACTGGGTGCTGGACTCAGGGTGTCATCTTGGTGCGCAGGGCAGCCCTTGTGGGAGGAACGCTAAGCTTTGCCTAAGAGGTTCCAGGCTCAGCCACCCACTAACCAGGTGACCTCAAGGCAAGTCCCTATACCTCCCGAGCATCTGCTTTCTTCACCTGTAGAACGGAGGTGTGGCTTGGAGTGAGGACAGTGGCCAGGACTGCTTTCTAGATACCAAGCTCCCTTCTTCCCCTGACCATCAGGCTTTACCAAGCCATGCAAGAAGCAGGCCTTTCATCTTCATAGTTCCAGAACGCCTAAGATCCCCTCTAGCCCCTGGGCTCCAGGAAGAAACCAGTTTCAGCTTAGAGGAAGCAGGCAAGGGGAATCTGACCATGTTGGCAGCTTTCAGGCAGCTCCCCGAGCTGCCAAATGGGTCACTGGCTACAAACTTCTGGGTTTGTAATGATGATCACAGGGCCCGTGGGCTCCTGGACACCTTTGGAATGGGCTTCGTGAGGCCAAATGCTCTGCAGATTAAATTTCTGGAGAAAGAACAGCTGAGAAATAGTCTTGAGCTTTGCTAAGCCACTTCTGTGCTATGGCTGTGAAAGGGGTGTGTGTGTGTGTGTGTGTGTGTGTGTGTGTGTGTGTGTGTCCCCTCCCCTAATGAAAGGGAGCGGGCAGGCAAAAGAGGAAGATTGTCCAATCCTGAGCCTCCCTCTCTCCTTTAATTTGCATCAGCCAATGGGAGGGCTGGCGCTGCTGTGTTTTCCAGGCTGGTGCTGGTAACAGAAGGAATATGATTAGTGTTGTGGAATTTCATGGTAGGGGTTGGGGGGTAGCTCCCCCCCCCCTTTAAAAATAAAGTAATGTTTTGAAGAGTTGCCCTGGAGAACTGCTAAAAGCAGAGAGGCCGACAGACGTTTTTGGTCATGTCAGACGAGGACAAGATTATCCAAGTGAGCAGGGGTGTCTCTCTCCGTCCGCCGTGCTGCGGGGTTCCAGGGCCCTTCTGCCAGAAAGCAAGCGAGGGGCCCGTAATCACAAACAGGCCGGGATCAGTTACAACCCAAAGTATTACTTTGGACTCTTGGCTTTGATGGAGAAGAATGCAGTTTTTCTTGCCCCTCCTCCCCATCCTTCTCAAGTTAAACAAGATCTGTGAAAGCAATCGCTCTGGGACTTAAAGCGAGGCCAGTATTCAAGCCAGCACAGGGTCCTGAAGGCCCAGCGTTAGGAGGGTTACACCAACTTCCACTGCTTTGGGGGCAGGGGTTTTCCGGGCCCATTTGCTGCCCCTGTTCCTCCTGGAGGTGAACTGGAGAAGCCCATTTTCCCCTGAGTCTGTCTTGTCTGCCTGGGACACCCTTAGCGCCATCCTGCCTGGCAGCCAAGTGTCCTGACCCTTTTGCACACTATGTGGGCATTTGCTGCATGTTTGCCTTGTACCTGCCTTGTACACGGTTTCATGGGTGGGGTGGAAAAGGCTTAGCACATTGGAACAGCCCCTGACCCACCTGTAAAGATAACAAAATGATGGGCATTCTCACCCCTCCTAGTCCCAACCCAGACCTGGGTGGGTGGGGGTGGGGTCGGGGCTGCTTCCCATCTCCCTCCCCTGGTCTCAACCAGCATCTCCTAGGCAAGCATCAGGTCACCTCCTTCACACTTGGGTATAAGTAATAGTGCTCCCTGGAGTATTGACATTGTGAGGGGCCTGCTTCCCCTGGGCGTTGGTAATGGGAGGAGAACCAGGAATGCAAACGCCTGGACCTCATTGCCAGCAGAGCCAGCTTGTAACTGACCATTCCTCGGAGGAGAGAGAGGGAGCTGATCTTTGCACAGGGGGAGGGAACACCAAGGCTGCACCCCATCCTCTGGTTTCCCAGCCAGCCCTCACTGTGTCCCAGACCTCACCGCACTGCTGACACAAACTTGCCTCCTTGGACTTAAAAGGCTCCCACTTTTGGTGGGGCCAGGGCATCTTGTCAGTGCTGATGTGGCAGCTAGGAGGTAGATTCTGGCCTGCCCTCCACACCTGCATCTCTCAGCCCCCATGGGGCCGTCCCACCACCTTAGGGCCTGGATTGAGTCAGGGCCTAGGACAAGGAGAGGGGACGGAGACCTCTACTTTCCAGGCTAAGGGACGAGCCAGGGTTAGGGAGATACCCCTAATTCCCCGAGGGGTGCAGTTAGAAGGTGCCGTGGCTGAGGGCTGGGACTCAGCTGGGGTGTGCTGGGCTGCTCACTGCAAAGGCATGTTTAAGAGGGTGGGATATTCATGGCCCACCTCGACCCTCAGACATCTGTTATCTTCTTCCATCCAGGCATCCCCACCTTAGAACCACTTCTGGAACAGAGTTTCTCCTCCAGGGCCCTGTGGTGATGAGATGACTCCACAGAGGCCAGGAGACAGGGTCTGGAGGGCAGGCTAGGTCAGTGACTTCCCGGCTTCCTGCCCTGTCTCTCTGCCATCATGTACCAGGATCTTCCTGCCGTGGTGAGGTGTTGATCATAGGCTGGCTCATTCAGAGGGGAGAAAACCAAACCAAGCAATGAAGCGAGCATGTAGTCAGGGACATTCATTCATTCCTCAGCCTTTATCTCTTGCTGTGAGCCAGGCACAAGCAGATCAAGGAAGACTTGATCCCTGTGTCAAGGAGCCTACAGTCTCCCAGTTGGGACCCAGGCAGTTACCCACTGACCCAGCTGAGGGGACTGTGATGGCTGGTATGCTGGGAGGCAGGGTGGTGACTCTGCAGACCCCTCCCTTTTGGGGTTTGGGGAGGAGGAGACACCAGAGATTGACAGGGCAGGGGTGGGAAGCTCAAGAGCTTCCCGACTGGTACCTGTGGCTGTCAGTCACCACTGCCTGACCAATCACTGTAACTGTTGTAAGGCTAGAAGGAGACACTAGGTCCCAGGCAGTTTCTGAGGCATCTGAACTAGGGGTGTGGCCTCTTCTCCTTGGATTGGGGTAGGATCTGTACTAGACCACATTGTTGCCCAGGGGTCAGGAGACAGGAAGGGAAATGGAGCAGGAGAGGCTCAGGGAGAGAACCTTTCTAAGTCACACTAACACATTCCAGGCTCCAGGGTAGTCATCCTAGGCCCAAGGTATTTTCACCCCAACCTAAACCCATCTGCTTCTTTGTGGAGACTGTTAACATCAGAAACTATGGAGGAAAGGGGCTGTTGAAGCACTTCCTGTATATCACACCGTGGGCCAAGTACCTTCTGTCCTGTAACCACCCCTGCCCAGGCAGCATGGCTTCGCTTTCACAGGTGAGAAAGCTAAGGCGCAGAGAGTTCAGGCAATTTGTAACTTGCTTCTTCCCCACTCTGTGCCTCTTGGTTAATCTCTGCGGCTCCCTAGGATAGAGGCACTGTGGTTGGTGAAGCTATTTCCTCTGTGCAGTTTTTCCCTGCCAACGCCCTGGGGGTTGGAGGCTCTGGGCTGCTCCTTCCAGCTCCGCATCCACCCTGGAGGAGGGCTTTGTTTGCTGGGTTCCCTGCAGGGGGGACCCTTGGCTCCAGTAGGCACCCAAGGCTGCTTTGAATGGGCTTGGGGAGGAGCCAGGAGTGCTGAGAATTCCTTTGCCTTCTTCCAGGAGACTCACCCAGGGCGTGGCCTTGTCCCTGGTGCTTGGCCTGTGGGACCTCCCTGAGCTTGGCTTTTCCATTCCTGCGAGGGGAGAGGCCCCAGTGAAAATGGCCCCATCAGGTGTGGGAGGAGACTGTGAGAATTCCCAGTGGGAGCGTCCGCTTACTGGGTGATCTTGGGCATGTTATGACAGATGTCTCCAGGCCTCAGGTCCCTGTGGGCAGATCCTTCCAGGAGAGCTGAGGGTGCTGTGAGTCAGAGGGACCTCCTCCCCACATTAGGGGACCGGAGGAAGAAACCCTGGCCAGGGGCTGAAGGGCTGCCCTGGATTCTAGCTGGCAAGAGGGCCAGCCGGGAGCTCTAGAGCAGGTGCCCCACACTGACCCCAGGAGGGGCTCAGAGATCCTGAGGCCAAGGGAAGGAGGGACTGTGGTGTGGATGGAGAGGCCGGGGGAGATGGAAGAAGTCTTGTGCCCATCTGGCATTGCACTTCATGTCTAACAACTGCTCACTCAGCCCTTCTTTGTCATCACTGAGCCAGGCAGGGGCTCGACAGGGATGCCAAGATGAACAAGACTTGGCCTTTGTCCTCAAAGAGCTCTCGGTCCAGCTGGGGAGACAGCCAACCCCAGCGTAAGGTCAGGATGCTGGGGGAATATAAGGGCATGAGAGCAGAAGGGCAGCTAACAAGAAATCACAGGATCTGTGCAAGGTGGTGGCTTTGAAAGATGAGGCCCGGGCACAGGGAAGGATCAGAAAGACCAGCGCCTTTGGGGGCTTCCGAGCCCGGTGTGTTGTGCACAAAAGAGCAAGACAGAGGGCCCTGTGGGCCACATGAAAGGCTTGTGTTCAGATCCTACTCTGTCATCAAATAGCTAGTATGTGGCCACTTTGCTTTTCAATGTTCACATCTATAAAATGAGGATAATATTTTGAAACCCATGGGGCTGTTGGGAAGGTCGACTGTGAAAGATTGTCAGACAGCATTTTCATTTTGTTTTTTCTCTAACAGACAGGGGTGGGCCACCATCCAGTCTGGGCAGTAAGTTGTATCTGGGGGGAAGTGAGGAGTCTGTTGGATTCTTCCACTTGCTCAGAATAATGACCCCATCCACCTACAATCTGGAGACTTTTCAAAGCATTTTTTTCTCTCTCTCCCTTGGTGTAGCTCTACAGGAGTTAAGTGGGGCAGGGGGCTTTGTTTCCATATTTTAGAAGAGGAAACCAAGTTTCTAAAGGGTAAGTGGCTTGCACAAGGCCTCAAAGCTTGCTAGTGGCTGAGCTTGGATTTAAATCAGCGGTGAGGGGGTGGCAGGAGTGGCTGCATATTGTCAATTCAGGGTTCTTTCTGCAAGATTAGTGTCTTCCAGGAGTTCCCATCATGGCTCACCAGGGAGCAGACTGTGAGAAGTATCCATGAGAATTCAGGTTCGATCCCTGTCCTTGCTTAGTGGGTTAAGGATCCAGCATTGTTGTGAGCTGTGGTGTAGGTCACAGACACAGCTCGGATCCCACCTTGCTGTGGCTGTGGCATGGGCTGGCAGCTATAACTCCAACTGGACCCCTAGTCTGGGAGCCTTCATGTGCCGAGAGTGCGGCCCTTAAAAAAAAAAAAAAAAAAAAAAAAAAAAAAAAAAAAGATCAGTGTCTCCGAGAGAGTGGCTTATATAAATGAGTGGTGGCCTCAGCATTAAATGGCATTGAATCTCATCATGAGATGGTTATTTCCATTGTCATTTCACTCCACTTTGAGGGAAGTTTCCATTTTGGGCTCCTAGGTTGTTGAAACTTGCTGATGCTGTTTGACCAAGAGAAAATCCAGCCCCAGTTTTCATGTCTTGGCTAGAATGTGCCTTAGTATCTTGGTAGAACTCCATAGCATTGTTGTTGTGTCGTATGTATTTTTTCCAGTTATCTTCTATTTATGCCAAGGAATACTAGTTTTCCATCTAGTGTAACATAGGAAAATGGGTTTTTGAAACGCGTATTTTTTTTTTTTTAAATAAAATGCTAGTACAGGTGCAACTCAGATTGTTTAGTTCCATGCTTGGTCTTCTATGATGCCTGAGGTTTGGGAAACACAGTCACAGGACCCCAAGCAGGACACTCGTGGGTACCATTCTTCTCCCACAGTCTCCTAGGGTGACACCAGTGGCTCCCAAATTCCAGCTGGGAAAGAAGCCTGGAAAAGCATCAGGCTTCGTGGTGGCTGCTCCCCACACCGGGTGGAAGAATCCACATTGTCAGAGATCTGTTGACGTCAGACAGTGCAGGTTTTTGCAAGACCTCTATTTAAAATTCCCCAGAAATTAAAGAAGGAGGGTTTGGAGGGAGGAATGCCCTAGACAAATTGCGGAGTGGGTTTGTCTTGTTTATGGACATGGTCTTTAAAGTTGAAATTGCCCCTATTTTATTTTTGCACCAATTGAAGAGGGGCTGAACTCAGCTAGAAGGGAGAGGATAGTTGTCAGCCTAAGGCTTTTAGTTGAAACCACCTCAATTCTGTGGCCAAGAAGACTCCACTTTTAGCAAAGAGAGAAAAGCGGGAAAATATACAAACTCATCCATGTATACTTTTTAGGCACTGGAGTAAACTAGATAAAGAATAAGGATAGCCCTTTATATTTGTTCCAAATGACTGGTGACAGCTACAGAGGAATCCCTCAGCTCCCTTCTCCAGATCGGATATATACATATAAGACACCAGACACATTGCCAGGTGGCTCCCATTCTTTTCTTTTTGATTTCTCGGTACATCCCTGGTAACTACATGTTATTCTCATCTCACTAATGAGGACACGTCATCCTCTTTCATCAGCCATCTTGGATGCCCAAGCATCCTTCTAACCCAAAGTTGGTTTCCTCAAAACATTGCCCATGCAACACCGTGGTACATGGGATGCTTTCACATGGTGCAGAGAGGCAGCGTTAAATATTTCTGCAGCACACAGTGAAAAAACTTGGTCCTGTCCTCTTGCAGTTCTCTTCCAAGCCTTCCGATTTATCTCTGCTTGATGGTTGACTCTCTGACCCCTCTCTAATAAATCTCCTTCGGTAACAAAAAGGAAGCAGGCTACTACAGGCGCAGCCTCTTCAGTCACAGCACCGCTCCAATTGACTCTTTTGCTTTGTTCTCTGTAACTTTATGGCTGGGGCCGGTGGTCCTAACTGTTGATTCATGATGGCAATCTGCAGTTTCCTAGACAAATTATTTTCTTGAAGTTAAAAAAAAAAAATGGTGGCTTGCTTTAAATATATATTTACCATGTGAACCACAGTATACGTAGTTCAAGGATGTGGCAAAAGTCATCCGTGGTGTGGAAATATCTGAGGTTTGAGAAATGCTGAGCCAAAGTCACTCTCTCCCGGCAAAACCTTTGGGTCAGCTCTTGTGCCGGAAAACTCTGTGAGACAGGGTGCCCCTGCCTTGCCCTGCCATGTGGGATCAGAGAGGGTTGGAGAGGGTTGGAGATGGGGGCAGAAATGACAGGTTTTCCCCCGCCTGGTGTGAGGGGGGAAAGCCACTCCTTGGCTCTCCTGCATGTTGGGTCTGCTGTGGACGCAGGTGGAGCGGAGGAGAAGCAGTTGAGGGGGTTGGGTTTCCTAGCGCATCTGTCAGATGGAAACTCAGGAAACCAACAGAAGGAGCAGGTGGTGTTGGAGTTCCCTGTGGTGCAGTGGGTTAAGTACCCAGTGTTGTCTCTGGGGCGGCACGAGTTCAACCCCCGGCCCTGCACAGTGGGTTAAGCATCTGGCATTGCCACAGCTGTGGTGTAGGTTGCAGCTGTGCTCGGATTCAATCCTTGCTCCAGCAACTTCCATATGCCTCAGGTGCAGCCAAAAAAAAAAAAAAAAAAAAAAGCAAGCAGGCAGTGTTGATCTCTTTCTGCAAAGACAGTAACAGCTGGAGTTGTTTTTAAGGAGAGCCCAGTGGATGCTGTACCAGGAGTGAGGCCTGGGTACCAGTCCTGGCACTGCTCCTTTTTAGCCAGGTACCTGGGGGAAGTCGCCCAGTCAGGTGCTTCCTGGCACAGCCTAAGATTTCACAGGCTTACAGTCCTCCAAACTCCAGGACCTTTCTCATCCTCGCTGCCAAGTGGGGTGGCCCATACAACCCGAATGCCCCCAGACAGTCCCAGTTGGCACCTCATATTTTGGCGTAATTATGAAGAGCACCCCCCCCCCCCGTACTCCAGAATGTCTGGACCGTGAATTCTAAGATCCCCTGTCCTAAGCCATGTCCTTTCATCTCTTCATTTACTACTTTTCATCTTGTCAGATATGACCTGTCATTACCATCTGTTCAGATTTTTTGTCTGGCTCCTGATCTTGGCACAGCTTTTGCTGAGATAGTGTAGCCAACACAGTCTCTGTCCTCATCCTCGGGCTGATGATCACCTCCAGCCGCCCAGGTTCCCAGTGGTGGTAACCAGTGAATCAACACATCTTTGGATGTGGCCTCTCGTGTTGGCCATCAGCTGCCGATCTATCGGCGCAGCCCTGCAGTCCTCAGCGGGCTCACGAGAGCTCCAGGTTCCAGATGGCTCAGCTGTGACATGTCCCAGACGCACAGGGCCAGCTGTTCACATCTTATCAGAGTCCCTCTTCGTCTGGCCCTCTTTCTTCCTGTGTTGTCTCTGCTCAGCACTGCCGTGGTCACACTCAGACCTGCTCTCCAGCTCCTCCAACCATCCTGCAGGGAACCCATGTACCCCGATCAGGACCCGCAGTGAGGTTGCCCGCTTCTACTCTGGAATCTACCTTCTTTGGAAGCTGGGACTGTGGCCATTCTGCAGCCTCTGGCCTCACTCCCTCCTCTGTGTCTTCTAGGCTGTCTCCTTGTTCACGGTGGCTTGGCAGACTCTGTCAAGTACCCTATGGCCTTTTCTCACCGCAGCTGACAAGAGCCCATCCTGGCCGAGCCACCTCCATCTCTGTCATGGGCGCACTTGCCCCCCCACCCCCCACCCTCCCCGACAGCACCTTCTGGTATGAGCCCCTGACTCCTGAGGGGAAGTGCTGAGTCTTAGGTCAGGTGCCTGCAGGTACCACTGCGCAGTCTCTTTTCAGCTTCCTTCCTCCTCTCTCTCTTGCCTAGAACATCAAGGGAAATGCCCTTGGGGTAGGTACCCTGAGCATTTTTTCAGGGATCCCCTTGGGAGACTTGAACCTTCCTGTTGTGATTCTGAGAGGTTCCCACCTCCCTTCAGTTTTTCTCTCTGCCGCGCTCCCCCCGCCCGCTCTGCCCTCCGCATCTGTGAACGCCCCACTCACCCTGCAGATCTCGCAGGGATCGTTTGTATCCTTTACAAGCATGTCGGAAGATACCTCTTTGTTGGCGTTCCTATCATGGCTCAGTTGGTTGGTTAACAAATCCAACTAGTAACATGAGGTTGTGGGTTCGATCCCTGACCTCGCTCAGCGGATTAAGGATCCAGCATTGCTATGAGCTGTGGTGGAGGTCACAGACATGGCTCAGATCCAGCCTTGTTGTGGCTGCAGCTCCGATTAGATCCCTAGCCTGGGAACCTCCATATATTGTGGATGCAGCCCTAAAAAGACAAAATACAAAAAAAAAAAAAAAAAAAGGAAAAGAAGATACCTCTGTGCATCTCCTATTTCCCCCTAGCTGCCTTTTCTTTAGGAACCTTTGGCCACAGCTCACACACCCGTGCCCTGCCTTACACTGGGGTGGATGGAGGACAGTGAGTGCCCCTCCCACTGTCACCTGGAAGACTCCTGACCATGACCATGAAGCCTGGTGAGCGTTGCTAGTTTGGCCTGCATGGACTCCCATCACGCTGCCTGTCCTGTGCCTCCCGCCTCCCCTCCAGATTTGATCTGAGGTTCAGTTCAGGTTTCCTCTCCTCTAAGACTTCTTCCCTGACTACTCAGTTTCACCCCTGATGTCTGCAGTTTGTTTAGATGTCGCGTCAGTAACCACTGTGTGCAAGGCACGGGACTGTCAGGGTCTCCCTGCTCTGCAGTTACTGCAGGGGTCCCATGCCATCTTGTATCCCCCTAACCACCTCCGCCCTCAACTCCTGCCAGGCTCAGAACCAGGCCTTCCATAGAGACTTTCCAAGGTCAAGGCCAAATGACAGTGACACCAAGAGGCTCTCTCACCACAAGACTCTAGACACCTAAGACCACCTGCCTCCCTGCCGGGCCCTGACAGCAGTCTTGAAAATTCGCCGTAGTCTGCACTTAAACTTTAGTGATAGCTCTTTAGGGCACCTTGCTAGGAACTAGGCACCATTCTGAACGCTTTTCGTAGATTAACTTATTCACCAACACTGTGAGATGTCCGTGTATCATTGGTCCATTTTACAGATGAGGAAATTGAGGTGCCTGTTCAAAATCATGCAGCTAGTAGGTAGCAGAGCTGAGTTGTGAGCCCAGCAACCTGGCTCTGGAGCCCTTGCTTACAGCCATGATTCTCCTCAGCCTGTCGTTTTAGCAAGAGCCCCCTCCCTGTCTTCTCCTGGGTGCCTCACCTGGGGCCTCCGCCGGCCCAGACCCAGCGCTGGGCTTCTGGGCTCATTCGGTGTGGTGGGCAGGCTGGAGGGGGTGGGGGAGGGATGGCAGCAGCCCAGTCCCTGCTGTCCTCTTGCCACAGACTCCACAGAGCCTTCCAAACCATGACGTAGCAGCTTGTGCTAATGTTCTTGGAATTCCGGCTTCAGGCACCCAGGGAAGATCCTGAGGCCCCGGTGGCCTGAGAGCCCCGTCTAGGGAAGAGGAGGCTGTGGGCACCAGAGAAGGGGGGGTAGGTGCCAGAGGTGGGACCAGAAGAATGGGTAAGGCAGGGGGTGTGGGGGTACGTTGGGAGGGCCTGGGGGAGCCTCTCAGCCGCTCCTGTTTGCTTTGGCCCGTGGCGGACACGTGCTGTGAGCTGGAGTGTGTCTTGGCAAGAGGCCGCAGTGACAGAGCCTTCTGACCAGGGGGGGCCTGGCCCAGGGTGGGCCGCCTTTCGTTGTTCTTAAAGGCACAGTGTGCCATGGGCAGCCTGCATCTCCCATGTCTCTGGTCCCTCTCGGCAGGAGCCTCACATATGCTCCAAGGTCAGGGGAAGTGGTCCCTTAGGGCTCAGCCTTGTGCCAGGTGTGATGTGGGCAGGGCTGGTGACATGTGCCTGGCCAGGCCCCTTTCAGCCCCCTTTCTCCTCAGTATCTGCCCCTGTCCGCCATCGGGTGCCCCCCCCCCCCCCCCAGTTTTCCAGCTGCTTCTCCACACCGCACCCAGGAGAGAACATGGGATGCCTGGACGACACATCCTCCCAGAGGGGCCAGAACCTGAGCCAGGGCGTCCATGGAGAATGGAGGCAGGTGTCTGAGGCCTGGCACTGTGCCCTTCCTTCTAGCTCCATCACCCCCTTCCCCACTTGGTCACTGAAACCCTTGCCTAGACCTGGGCATACAGTAGCACTGCCCATTTGCAGCCCTGGGGTAGCTGGTGTTAGACCATGTGAACGACTGGCAGAGAAAGAGAAAGCAAGGCTCAGAGGTCACCTAAAGGCTGCTGTGTTCTCCCAGACTCCAGACTCTGCCTGATCGGTCTCATCCTGCCCAGTATTCTCTGGGTGGGCCCCAGGGCTGGCCCAGGTTGTATCTGCACCCATGCTGGGTGCTGGGCAGTGGGGTGGGTGGGAAGGAGAGGCTGCATCCCCATGGCTGGAACAGGGCCTGGCAGGCACATAGCAGGTGCTCGGTAAAGACTTTGTCCTTGAGTACAGCGTGTGTCCTCAGTACACCAGTCCAGGTACAGCACAGGATGCCAGGCAACCCTCTGGGCAGGTCATACTACCCTGGTATAATGAGGTTCAAGGAGGTCAGACCCCTTCCAGGTCACCAGCGAGCACGTGGTGAAGCCAGGATCCAAACTGAGATCTCTCTTGGAAATGGGGCTAAGAGGTGCCCATGGGCTGAATTCTGGGGGGAACAGGGCAGGGGGAGTAGCGAGACCTCCTGGAGGACAGCACCTCAAAGGCCAGGGGCGCTTCAGAGGGAGAGGAGGGACCAGGTCTCCCTCCCCCACCAGCTGCTTTGTCCTAGGCTGAGAGGTGACCTCAGAAGACTTTATTGTTAACATCCTAATTGTGTGCAGCTGGCCTCCTCTGGCCCTAATGAGCTCATTATCCACTCTCATTAAGGAGGCCATTGTGACCTGGTCACTCTGGGGACAGCACTGGCCCGTCACTTCCCGTCACCCTTGGCCAGGCTCAGCCCCCTTCGAGGGAGGCCAAGGCCCCCAGGTCCGCCCATCCCCTCTGTCTATTTCTCTGTCTCCCTCTGAGTCCCCCTCTCTCTGTGTCTCTGTGTGTGTCCACCTGTGCCTCTGAGAAATCTCAGTTTCTCACCCATCCTGTCCATCCACCCCCACTGCCAGCACGGGGAAGCCCTGGATGGAGTCACTTTGAAAGGGCTTTGAAATTGGCCAAAAGTTTATGCTCACCCTGGGAAGAGGGAGGGTCTGGCCTCTGGGGCCGAGGTTCTCCCTGCCCCACCTGGGGTGGGTAGGCCCTTGCCCTGCCCTGAACTGGAGGTGCTGTCTTCTCCCGCCCTTGGCCCCTGAGCCATCGTGAAGTGGGTTTTACGGAGGCCCCACTGAGCACGGTCAGCTGCTGTGACAAGTAACATGGCTCTTCCTAGCCTTTGCCCCCTGGAGTGGGCTGGGCCCTGGCCTGTCAGCCAGCCCTGCTCAATGACATTCTTCTCTGGCACTGTGGATGAAAGGAGAGGCCAGGGTAAGGCGGCAGTCAGGGGCTTGGCCAGTTCAGCATTCTGGCAGACTTCGTCAGCCTAGGGCTTAGCCTGGAGACCCAGAAGGAAGGCTTCTCCTGCACGTCCGGCATCTGAGGGCTTCTCTCTTGGGGTTACTGGATATCAGTGTGCAGTTTTCAATTCAAAGGACTGGGCACGGTAATCTCTTCTTGCCCTGGCTGGTGCATCTCAGCCTGAGGCACTCCAGCTAGGAAGGCCCAGTTGGGGCACAGGGGTGTGCTTGGCGGCCTCCAAGCCAGCCCAGGCCCTCTGGAGGTTCCCCACCCTCCCCATTCCACTAAGTCCTCTGCCCTCCGCCACAGACAAGAGCCTGTTCCTCTTCTACCAGGGTTGACTTCTCAGGAAAAGGCCAGGTCTGGCAGCTAGTCTAGGCACAGTCGCCCCACCTGGGCACAGGGGTGGCCACTTCATCAGTCCAAAGCTCAGTCCATTAATAAAACGTTGCTGAATTTCCTTTCCCAAGAGCAGAGGATAGGAGGGTGGAAAAGGAGGGCTAGCAAAGGCCCGACTGGAGTTTGGATCCACCTTCATGGGGACATGAGGAATGGGAGAGGTGGCTCAGGCTGGTCCCTGGGCATCCATAAGTGCCGGCCACCTTACCTCCCACGTCCTGCGGCTTTAGTCCCTCATCAGTAAAGCTCGTAGCTTCCGTCTAGTGGGCACCCGCTGTCTGCCAGGCCACATGCATTGTTCTTGATCTTATCCAGTTCTCAACTAGCCTGCATTGTAGATGGTAGTCTTACCATTTTACTAATGAAGAAACCAAGGTTTGAAAGGTTAAGGCACTTTCCTGAGGCCATGGGGCATGGATGGGATTCAGATCTTTGGCTTCAGCATTTAGGCTCTGGGCCTGTTTCTTCTACTAGTCAGCTTGCTCAGCTCTGCCCTAGAGACAAAATAGACAAAATACTCCACAAGACTTCTTCCCAGAGCGCACAGGCTCCTGTGAATACTTTGGACACATTGGAACTTGGGGAGCCATCAGGGAGGGCTTCTTGGAGGAGGTGTAGAACAAGAGAGGAAGGCTGTAGGACCTCTGTCCTGGGAACGGTGGGCTGAAGGATGAGAGCCAGGTTGAGGAGGGCCCTGAGACATGTTGGGCAAGGAGGAAAACCTCATCTCCCCCATCCTCCTTTCTCACCATGCTTGTTATCATGAGTTGTATCAGCTGCAGTAAGAGTAGGCCATATTGCAAAAGATGGCAGCCCCTCAACTCCATGGATCACAGTTAATGCATGGTATTTGCCTGTACGCATACGTGCGCGCGCCCACACACACACACACCCCCAAATCAGTTCACCTAGCCACACTGAGTACCTTCTGACGTGCTCCTCGGGCACACATTCCACCTGGCCACCCATGGGAGCTGATTCTGTTAAGCTAAAATACCACCCACACACCACCAAGCTGGTAATAGCACAAGGCTTTCAGCTCCTCCTCTATGCTAGGCCTCACGCTATGCTACTTATGTGTCATGTGTTCATTTCAGCAACCTTGGAAGGTAGATTCCATTAATTACTCCCATGTCAGAGAGGGCCAAGTGAGGCTCAGAAAGGTAGTCATTTTCCCAAGATCACACAGCTAGGAAGTAGCAAGCCAGGACCTGAATTTGAGTTTTTCTCACCCCAGTCTCCTAATTATTACCATCTGCCCGCAAAGAATCCTCACCTGTGAACACACAAGTACACACGGCCTGCATCTCTACTGACCGTGTGCATACACAGAGCAAACATTCAGCAACACAGACACACTCACCGGCACGCACATCAAGCACCAGTATTTGGAGCCGCCTCTCCCCTCCTGCATCCACTTCTGTGATGGTGAAGAATGTGGGTCCTGAAGCTGGATTGCCTGGTTTTGGAATCCAGCTCTGCCTCTTCCTAGTTGTAATCCGTCTTTGCCTCCGGTTTCCACATCTGAAAAGTGGGAATGATGATGACAACATTTCACGAGGTTCTCAAAGATTTTATCAAGTACAGTGTGCAACATCAGTGCCTGACAGGGAGTGTTCTCAGCAGCAGGCCGTTATCATCACGTATGATATGTACAGACACACCTCTGTTCCAGGCACCCACACCTATCCCCACACACAGCCCCACACTCTGTGTCTCTGCAAGAAAGAGGGCACAGTGTATGTGGGAGGGGACTCTGGGAGCCCCATGGGCTGGCTGACACCTGACCCCTCTTGGCCAGCTGGACTGCACCCATGGGTGGTTCAGGCTGTAATTGCTCCTTGGTGGAGCACCTGTGACTTTGATCAGGAGCCCTGGTTGCAGCATTTGACGTCTGAGCTGCTGGCCTCTGGGAGAGGCCTGTCGGCAGCCGTGAATGGGCACAAGCCCGGGGAATCTCCTCCAGGGGCCCAACCTTGTGACTCGTGCCAGGGATCCAGGGAGGTCTGCTGGAGCTGGGAACAGAGCGGAGGGGGGAGGAGGGGGGAAGGGCACTTCTGCCCAGGTTCAGCCATGCCGGGTGGGCAGTGGTTGAGCCTGTCCATCTTTGCTCCCTGGAGGTGCCCACAGCCAAGCCAGTGGCAAGTTCTTTGCAGGGCCTGGTGCAGGGAAAAACCGAGAGTTGAAGCCACACAGCCCAGCTCTGCAGTGTCAGGGTGGAGTGGAAGTCCAGCCAATGGTCTTGGGCAAGGGTGGCAGGACCACAGTAAGATCCCTGGTCCTGGCCAAGACCCATCCCGGGGAAACCTTCGTGGCTTCGGGGGGTGGGCCTGGGGTGATCAGTTTGGTGAGGGTCTGGAGAGGACGTGAGAACCAAAACCTGTGAGCTTTTGACGCTGGGACTTGGACCTGGGGGATCGTGTGAGAGCCTCAGCCTTTCAGACCCTCCCCAAAGTGACTTCAAGTTGGGACTTGTGGTGACTGCTCTTTGGGGCTCTTGGAGGTTATCCTGGTGAATAGGCATTTGTAGGGGTGGGGAATCACTTACCCAGAGTGGCTCGGAAAGCTCCGTGCTCACCAGCCAAGGTCTGTGGTAGTGGCTGCCCAGTGGGCTTTGGGTTTTGTTCTCCGGACTTAACTCATGGTGGTAGACTTTGGATTCTGAACCTTGAGGATTGCTGGGTAGGGATGGCATTCGTGCGTGAATGAAACCTGCTCTGGCAGTAAAACTGCACAGGAGGGTCACTGGCTCGCTGTGATTAGAAAGTCCAGCAGGGCGGTCTAGCTTTAGCGTACCACTTCCCAGAGTCAAATGATGTTAATCCGGACTTTCTCCATCTCTTGACTTGACTCTATTGACTTAAATCTCATGACATCTCTTCCCTAGTACTAACATTCTCCTCTAGTATTCACGTGGGACTTAGGGGACAGATCTCCAGAGCACCCATGTCAGTTCCTGGAAAAGCCCCTGAACCATCCGGTGTCTGGGGAAATGAAAGACCAGTCAGAACACGCTTGGCCACGTGTGCCCACTCCAGTGGTCAAGGAGGCAGAGCCAGACAGCGGAGACCTCTTTGAGATGGGAGCCCTGTTGCCTGACCTCCCATCAGGCTCGATGGACAAACACTGTCTTAGGGCCTCTTGGCGGGGACTGTTGGGGTTCCTGAGAGTGTTCCTCAGAGCTAAGAGAAGACAGCGCAGGCAGAGACCCCTGTATGTCCATGCCTTCTGGCTTCTTTGGAGGTCTCAGCCACAGTGTCCCAAGCAGCCACACCACTGTGGTCTGAGCTTTGGGGAGGATGGCAGTGCCACCCCCAGGCAGCCTGCTCAGTGGCCTTCTGCACGGCAGACCCAGAATGCGCATGTGGCTCTGGGGTTCAGGAAGGTGGCTCACACCTACCCCACCTGGGGCAAGGACAAGGGCAGTGACCTGATTCTGGCAGAGGGAGGGAAAGGAGGCATCTTGCTCAAGTTCCAGAGGGGCAGTGGCCCAGCAAGGGCTGGGCCTCAGAAGTTCCAGACTCTTATCTGAGACTCTATTTTCCTTTCCTTTTCTTTCCTTTCCTTATCTTTTCAAGACTGTTTTTTGCTTTTTAGGGCCAAACCCACGGCATGTGGAAGTTCCCAGGCTGGGGGGTCGAATCAAAGCTGCAGCCGCCAGCCTACACCACAGCCACAGCAACTCAGGATCTGAGCCAAGTCCATGACCTACACCACAGCTCACAGCAGTGCCGGATCCTTAACCCACTGAGCGAGGCCAGGGATGGAACCTGCATCTCATGGATCCTAGTTGGGTTCGTTAACCACTAAGCCAGGAAGGGAACTCCCAACTGTGTTTTGTTTTTTAAGAGTAGTTTTAGGTTCACAGCAAAATTGAGTAGAAGCGGAGTTCTGACTGTGGTACAACAGGATTGGCTGCATTTCTGCAGTGCCAGGACGCAGGTTCAAACCCCAGCCTAACAGAGTAGGTTAAAAGATCCGTCGTTGCCACAGCTGCAGCACAGGTCACAACTGCAGCTCAGTTCTAATCCCTGGCCCTGGATCTCTGGATGTCTCCAAGCAGCCAAAAAAAAAAAAAAATTGAATAGAAAGCACAGAGGTTTCATGTATGCCCCCTGCCCCTACACACATAACCCCCTCAACAACCAGCCTCCCCCAGCAGAGCGAGAGATACATTTGTTACAGCTGATGAGCCTACGTGGACACATCCTAACCGCTCAGTCCCTAGTTTACCTTAGGGCTCCGTGCTGGTGCTGGACAGTCTAGGGGTGTGGACAAACATAAAAGGACGTGTATCTGACATTGTGGTATCATACAGATGTCATGGCGTTCCGCAGGCTTTGCAGAGCTGCGCACAGAGTGTTCTGGAACTCCCTGGAAAGGGCGGGGTACAGTGGGCATTCAAGACTAGACCACAGGCTATTTGCTCTCCCAGACCTGTGACGCAGGGCATTGGAAGTCGAGGACCCAGGTGGTGACCCTGGGTTCTGAGGGCCTGGGCAGTTGGTGGGACCGTTGTCCTCTGTGCCTCTTCATTATTGTCACAGAAGTCCCCTGGGAGCTTCTGGAGGCCCCCACGGGCCCCCTCCTCGGGCTGTGTTGGGGCCAGTGCTACCCATGGGGGAGCCCTGGGGTCTCTGAACAGGCTACAGTCCAGGTTTGGGAATGGTGAGCTCTGTCGAGGCAGAAAAGAGTTGGTGCCAAATCGCTCTGGAGGCAGAGAGGGATCAGAATGGGAGGGGGGCAGAGATGGGGCCCTGTGACGAGCACCTGCTAGGAGGGAAGTGAAGGCAGTTGGTGGAGGGTCAGGCCTGCAGAGTCTGGAGTATTTGCTCAGTGTTTGAGTGAGGAACGAATGAGCCAACAAATGAGAAAGAAAATGAACATGCCATTATCACTTGGCCGTGGTTGTCTAGGGTCACTCGAGGGTGCAGTGCCCACTTACTGTGATTGCACTGTCAACACACCGAGTAGCATGGTGTGTAAACACCCCTGGCCCGCGGTCAGAAGCGGGAGCCGTGACCATTAGAAGGGCTCTGCGCGACCTTTACACCCAGGTGCCTTTAGAAGCAGAAAAAGTGGTCGAGGTCCAGATCACACTGGCGGTCCTAGTGGGCTGGAAAGATGCACCCTGTGCGGTCCCTGGGTTTGGCTGGAGCACCCTTGGCCTTTCCTACAAGGTGACTTTCCCACACTGAGCATATCATTGTGTCAGTTTCATGTGCAGTTTTTTTCTTCATTTTTTTTTAAAGTTTGGTTAACGTATAGTTGATTGACAATGTGGTGATAATTTTCGCTGTACAGCAGAGATTCAGTCATACATGTGCACACGTCCTTTCTCTTTTAGATCCCTTTCCCACGTAGGTTATCACAGAATGTTGGGTAGAGTTCTCTGTGCTACACAGCAAGTCCCCGTTGGCCCGTCATTCCATATACCTTAGTGTCACTTGTGTGAGTGGCTTGTGGCCCCTCAGGCCCTCTCCTCAGGGAGTGCATGGGTCTCTCCTTCCTCAGGGAGGAACCTGGAATCCGGATATGGGCCAGGTGTCTGCTGGGCGCCCAGGCTGGGTGGCTCTGTGCCCTCCCCTCCAAACTTCTCTTTCCCGCCGCATCCTAGCCCCCACATCACGGCTGCCATCCGCTGCCAGACCCTCCTGACTGCATTCTCTCTTGTCCCTGCTGCAGGCTGGTGGTTCGTGAGCACCTCTGAGGAGCAGGGCTGGGTCCCTGCCACCTACCTGGAAGCCCAGAATGGTACTCGAGACGACTCAGACATCAATACCTCCAAGACTGGGGAAGGTAAGGACCTGCAAGTTCAAGGGCGGCGGGGGTGGGGAGCTGGGGGGCGTGCTGAGACTGGTGCAGGGAGGTAGCTGCCTCTGCGTCCCCAGAGTGACTGTTATCCCGGCCCAGGGCAGAGATGCAGAGGGTGGGACTATGAGGCAGGAAGCCAGGGGTGGCTCCGGCCCCTCCTCCATCAGCCTCTCTGATTAGCTCGGGCTAGTGAGGGTTTTCTCGGTTTTTCTCTGTTGAGTTTCCAAGAGTCCACCCCTCCTCCACCCTCCAGCCCGAGGTGACCTGGTCAGCCTATCCGTGGACTTGGCTATTCCCCAGAGCAGGCCGTTGGAGTGCGGCGAGTTTGAGCCACCCTGTTCCCGGCCGCCTGCCCCTAATTCCAAAGCTCCTTATTCCTGCAGCAGGAATGCTTGCCCTTACAGTCAATGGGGACTATCCAGTTGGGCACATGTGAGAGCCAGGAGACTTGATGCCCACCCCCAGGGCTCAGGCCACCTCCAGGCCTGCCCCCTCACCCACCCCATTCCATGCTGCCCAGGCCAAAATAAGCAGCCCTCCAAGTGCCAGCTTCTTATTCATCCTTCCCCTAAATGTCGGTTACTCGGCAGGCAGTTGGAGCCCCACCCTTCCTCCCGTGTAACTGCTGTATTTCAGTCCCTTGATCAGCACTGTGGCCCCTGCAGTGCATGTCTGCCTTATGACGGGTTTCCAGGGATGGGGCCCCATCAGGAAGGGCCCGCACGTTCAGGCCGGGTGCTTGGTCCCTCCTGGCTGCTCCCCGAGTCCCGAGGCTGAGCCCACAGCCATCTCACCTCTGTGGCGGTGGAGGGCCATGGCCCCCAGGCGGGTTCTGGTCTGTTTGTCTGCAGTCACCAGGCATCCTATCCGGTTCCACATTTGCAGGAAGAAGCCCAGGGCTTTTCAGAAATAACAGTCCCTAGCGTGTGCTGAGGTCTCACTCACTCCCAGGTGTCCAGCCTGGAGCTTTAAATGCCCTCGCCACTACCCTGGGAAGGGCCCTCTTTCTGCTCTGTTTTCCAGATGCAGGAACTGAGGCTTTGAGATACTTAGCAATGCGTTCGTCCTCTTAAGGTTTGAGTCCTGGTCAGTCTTCTCTGCCAGTGGTCTTCCACCATGCTGCATACCTCTCCGTGAAGCATTTCTCTTGAAAGCAGTTCAGGGGGCAGGGGTACGACTGTGTGTGTGGCATTGGAGCCCCACCTAAAAAGGCAACACCAAGAGAGTTGGGCAGGTGATGAAGGACCAGGACACCAAGTGGGCAGAAAAGAGCCTGAGAAGTATGTGCGCACGGATGCCAGCCGGGTTTGAAGAGAGATTAGGTACTTGGCACAGAATAGGTAGCAGCAGGTTGTAGAGAATTTTAACCTCAATGGAGTAAATCAGGAAGCTGATGAAGGTTCTGCATCTAGAAGGGGTGTGTGTGTATGTGTGCGCACACTCGCGTGCACACACACATATGCAGGTGTGCCCGGGTTTCTCTTACACTTTGATAGGACCTTGTGCCAGTACCCCTGGCAACCTTTGGGCAGCTGTGAATTCCATCGTCACATCATGGGCATCTCTGCTCAGAGCTCAGCACCCCAGCCCGAGGCCCAGTCACTGTGGTGGGTCCACTAATCTCTGCCCTGGTGGCCCTGTGGCTAAGAGAGCAGCCCACCTGGTCCCTTCTCTGGCCATCTCTACCACAGCCCTCTTGCCATCCCATTGTAGGTCCCTCGAGCCCTGCGGACAAAAACTAGAAGCCTTCATCCCATCAAAGCTTCCTTAACAGCTCATGTTCCAGTTGGCTGTTCTGCTGTATTTCTGTTATCAGACAGTCTAGCATACGTTTGTGTTTCTCCCAAAGCCAGGTGTGCTGTGCAGAATTCAAAACTGGGGTAGGGGGGATGAGGTGGAGGCTGAGACCCTGTTGTCCGCTGATGAGGAAGAGGGTCCAGGCCTGACGTTGGCAGGTGACTCTAGTGAACCATCAGATCTACTGCTGCTCGGAGGTAAAGAAATGGAGGCCTGGAGTGGTGTTACCAGGTCAGTTAGTGGCAGAGCCAAGACTAGAACCTGAGGTCTCTGTCTGTGCCTTCATGCCCTGCAGCCACCAGTGAAGACCTGCCTTCCTCCTGGTGGCTGGCATTGGCACCCCCAGCCCCTGTGCAAGCCTTCCCCGCTACTGGCAGGTGGTCGATGAGGAAGAACCACATCGCAGGGTCTAGAATCCAGTCTCCGGAGTAGACCGCCTGGATTCGTGTGCTGCCTCATGCTTGGGTGTGTGGCTCAGATGGGTCCTGAACAGCCCTGTGCCTCAGGCTCCCCATTTCTAAAATAGGGAGAGCTCCTGTGAGGCTCTAGTGAGATGGTCTTGGTGCCTGGTTTAAACCAGGTAAATGTCACTTATTGCCAGGGTGGCCCCAGGCTGGGCATCAGCCACACCTCCTGCTCACAGAGACACCAGGGGGCCACACCCCCGAGGAGGCCAGCTGTCTGAGAGCCTCCCAGTCTGGCCTCACCCACAGGACCTCATCTCTGAGCCCCATCAGTCCCTGTCTCATTTCATGCCAGGGCAGGTGGTGTCAACCCCAAAGACAGATGAGGAAACAGAGGCTTAGGAAGGGGTGGCAGCCTGCACAGGGTGGCATAGTAACCTGGCAGTGCCGCCCGGACTGAATCCATACCGCTAAGCTCTTGTCCAGGCCTCCTGCTTACAAGAGGCAGGGCAGACAGGCTACATTCCTTCCTCCAAAAAAGCGAGACCCTTCTAGGAGGCCTTGGTGAGTTTGGTTCAGGGGTGTCTGTACCATTTGTCTCTTAACCGCCAGCCTCCCATCCCCTACCTGGGAAGCCTGGCACCTTCCTTCTGTGGTGCCAGGAGGTGGGGGCCACAGTTCCTCCTGGACATCCCATAGGAAGGCAGTGGGTTCTTGGGACTGGTCCACAGCAGCCAGAGGCCCTGTGCAGATGAAAGGGGTGTGGAGCAGTGAGAAGCCAGGAGGCAGGTGCTCTGCTGTCAGAAATCCAGTGGGTGGTGTGCGGGGAAGGAACAGACTAAGTCCATGACATCCTCCTGTGTATGCTTCCCTTGGCCACATTTCTGAGGGATAAGCCACTTGCCAGGCCCTGAGTCTGGCCCTGGGAACACAGACACAGAGGCTTAGCCCTCATCAGACTCGATCCATTGGGGACAAGTGGAAAAGCAAAGACATAGACAGATCCTGGATGGTGAGAGCTATAAGCCCCACACGGAAGGGACCTCAGGTCTCTCGTGGGCATGTGGTATCTGGCTTGTGGTGGTGGATTCACAAGCAGGACTTGCTGAGTGAGTGGGGGTGGGCAGACAGACGTGCACCTCCTTGGAACCCTCACTGCCCAGCGATGGCAGGAGCAATGCCCACCCCCCCCACCACCCCCTACCCTGGGGTTGCCATTTTGTGCTGCGCTGGAGCCAAGGACCCTCTTTCCCTCTCAGGAGCTCAGATTCTAAATTCTTAGACCCTCCCAGGCTCAGGGGCATAATCCAGGGGTTTGGCTTTGGTTGAGTTATTTCTCACCTCTGGTGATGTCACGGGCCACATCTGCACCCATCAGCAGGCGCGTGCCACTGGGGCTCGGTCCAGGCGGTAAAGACCTGGGCGTGCGAACCTCCCCTCCCCTCCCCTCCATCCCTTCCCCACCCATCCCATCTCATCCTCATCTCCATTCTCTCCGCCGGTTCCTGTCGGCCGCGTGTTCCATCGCCATCTCCCACGACAGTGTCCAAGAGACGCAAGGCCCATCTGCGGCGCCTGGATCGCCGGTGGACCCTGGGCGGGATGGTCAACAGGCAGCACAGCCGAGGTGACAGTGGGAGCCAGCTTCTCCTCACCCACAGCTGCCGCCTCTTGCTCTCTCACTAACACCTCCCTTCCTTTCCGGCTCTGCTCCTCTGCCCCTTCCTTACCCAGATTCACCAGCCAGACTTTGCTCTCACCTACTGCAGCTGCAGGGGACCGGGGGGCTGGGGAGGGGCGGACACTGGGGTGGCTCTGGCTTCAGCCAGCATCCTGGAGGCAGGGGTCATGGAAAATAGGACAGGATTGCGGGGGCAGCTGGACTCTCAGAAAGGCCGCCTTTGCCCTGAAGCTGCAGGCTAAGAGCGCCGAGCTTTTTCGATTCTCTGCTGGGCCGTCCCACTCGGCCCCGCCCTTTATTGCCTCCTTCCTCTGAAAAAGGGGCTCCCTCTGCCAAAGCTGTTCTAGCAGTTCCTTAGGGACAGAGTAGGAAGAAGGACCAGCTCACAATCTCCTCCTTCAGCCAGCACCAGAAAAACTGGAGAGGGACCAAAACCCAGACCCAGCCTGGCCCCAGGGCACAGTCCCAACAGTCTTTCGTGGTGGAGGTTGGTCCAGCCAGGGGATCCAGCACCCCCAGCACTAGCAGTTGGGACTGCAGGAGGAGCCTGATCAAGATGATTTCTGGGAGGCCCCTGGCCTGCCACACAGGCCGATTGGGAACCAAGACTGGTTGGCGGTCCAGGGCCTTTGCAACATCCAGGAGCCTGGGAGGTAGGGAAATGAGGGGCGGACCACCGAACAAACCTCTAAACAGTTCCAGAGCCCCAAGGCCAGTGGGTGGCCCGTTTCTCCTGCCTGGGGAGAGTGGAGGGCGTGTGCCCCGGACAGTGACAGCACAGCTGAAAGGGCGTGTAAGCCGCACTGGCTCTTCTAGAATAGCAGGGATGCCCCAGGGCTTACTCCACCTCCAAAGCTTGTTCCCACACTGTGAGACCCTGTTCTAGTGTCTGCCCCCAGGCCTGGGTGGCAGCAGGCCTGGATGCTGGATGCTGGGGTGGCCATCAGCTATGGCCGGCTCAGCTTCAGGCTCCGAGCACTGGCCGTGAGGTGCCCAGCCTGTCCTGAGGGTGGAGCATGCCTTGGTCCCTGGGTGTTGGCACAGGGCAGGGAACCAAGTCATGGAAACAGAACAGGCTACCCTAGAGGTAGGAGGGGTGGGCCAGCGTTGCTGGGGGCCAGGCTGGGACGCGGCCCTGGGCCTTGGCAGCAAAGGAGAATGGGACACTGGCCTGGAAAAACAGCAGGGAGGAAGGTTTGGCCTGCCCCCATCCCCTCCCGCATCGGCTCCAAACAGCATCACACACCAAACCCCAAACACAACTGATTCTGCAACCACGTGGACCCATGGATGCTTCGGTCAGCAAAGCATTCCCACCAGCACACAGCCCTGCAGGCCAGGGGCATGGCTGCACTGCCCAGTCCCATCCAGCCCCCATACACACAGCTGCACATCCGCAGTCCTGTGCGCACAGCCACTCACACATACACACGTGTAATTCCACCTTCACCTTTGCACTATTTACATCGTCACAGATGGATTATCTACACAACCACAACATAAGTACACCTCTGCGGCTACCCCACAAGTACACATATGGCTTCACATGCAGTCTCATGTAGTATACTAACTCTTACGCCATGTGCATATAGGCAGTGCATTCACAATTATAAACACACACCAATACGTAGACACAAATAGCCAAGTTAAGTGCGTCATTCTGTGGCCACCTGTGCATATGCAAATATGTAAGCAAATATAGGCCCACAACTTGTCTCTTATGTAAGAGACCTAAACAACATCATTTCCCAGTCTCAGCCCTAAGTTAAATTAGGGCTAAGTTAAATCAGGCAGCCAAGAAAAATGTGCAGAAAGTTGGCTGGGAGAAACCCCACTGCAAACAGCCGTGCTGATGGGGAATCAGGCAGTGGGTCATGTATAACTAGACAAGAGAAAAGCACTGCTTCCCCAGGGCCTCCGCTCCCCCACTCCCTCAGCCAGCCAGGCCTTTGGAATCAAAAGGCCTCTTGCAGTGGGGTTGGGTAAGTTGTGGGGGCCGGGAGGGGAGCCAGGGAGACTGCTGACGGAGGGGAAAGTGTTTGGAAAGAGGAGGCGTCTGTGGTTTGGAAACTGCAGGGCTCTTCAGCCCCTGCCTCCAAAATCAGAACAGGCCTGTCCACCTCCCCGGAGCCACCTACCCAGCCAGCCTGCCCAGGGGCCATGTGGCCACCACCCTTTGATGGCACCTCAGAGTGACCAGGGCCTCAGCGCTTCTCAGAAACCCAGAGGTGCCTCCACCCCAGAACTCCCAGGCCCTTTCCCTCAGCTCCGATTCCTGAGGAGCATCTTTTTGTTTTCTGTTTTTGAGGGCGGCACTTGCAGCATGTGGAAGTTCCCAGGCTAGAGGTCGAGTTGGAGCTGCCGCTGCCAGCCTACGCCACCGCCACAGCCACGCAGGATCCAAGCCATGTCTGTGACCCACACCGCAGCTCATGGCAACACCAGATCCTTAACCCACTGAGTGAGGCCAGGGATCGAACCCGAGTCCTCATGGATACTAGTCGGGTTCGTTACTACTGAGCCGCAATGGGAACTCCAGGGGCATCTCTTCTAGAGACCCCAACCAGTGCAAATGACTCAGTGCCTCCTCTCCCTGCCCCCCACCCCGGGCCACTTCCATCAGGCCAGGCATCCTTGTATCTGCCTCTCCAAGGTGGGGTTTGTGGCCCCTTACAGTAGAGAGGCTGGCTCTGCCTTTCCCTCAAGGAGACCTCTAAGTAGGGGGCTGAGACCCACGTGGCTTGTATCCACACAGAGGTAACCCACACCTCCATCATCTGAGCCAAACGTGGCAGCAAACCAAGCCCCCATAGAGACCAGTTGCCTGGGACTAGGGCTGGAACCTGCAGTGACAGGGCAGGATGTGCCCCTGGGCCAGACAGACCCCTTCCTGGGAGCATGAACCCCCAGACATCTGTGTTCATGTCAGCCCCGAGGGCCACCAGGAAGAGGGCTTTGTGCAGGAGGAGCAGCTCAGCTTTCCTGGGTAGAACTGACATCGTTGGCCCTGCCCACCCCAAGAGGGCCAGAGGGGGGCAAGACCCTTCCATGGCCCTTGGGGCTCTGTCCAGGAGCCCTGGGGGCTGCAGAGGCTGGTGCTTGGGTCTGGCAGCTCCAGAGCCCGGACCCTGTCCTCTGCCACACGGCAGGGCTTGCTTGGCTCCTCTGATCTTCCCAAGAGAAAGGCTGTAATTTTTCTCTGCAAAAGCAGCCCTGCCTAGGGATACTTTCACGATGGCTTCCTGCAGGAACCACAAGCTTTTAAAAATAGCCCAACTGAGCAAAGGCAAAATGTGGAGCCCAGGCCTCAGCTCACCCCAGCCTCAGAACCCTGGAACCCTGGGACCTGGCGCTTGCCCCTCTGGCCACCGCCAGGGCCAGGATTTACCAAGCCTGCTGGAAAATGGAGCGAGACCAGGAATAGGCAGGAGTGCAAGGGGCGGGAGACTGTAGAACACAGAACTTCTCACAGGCCCACGAGTCAGAATCTGGCTGGACCAGGTTCTCAGGCGGTCTTGGCGGCTCTCCCCAGCATGGCTGGGTTGGAATCTGAAGGCTTCCCAGAGTGAGTTGATGCTGAGAAAGCTCGTGGTTGAGAAGAGCATGCTAAACTGCAGAGGCTTCCGCGGGGGATCACCTACTTTTGCTTGTTGGCAGCCTTTGCCATTCGGCCCGCAGCCCGCCGGCTCTGCCCTTGCAGCCTGGTGGGCATCTGCCTCCTGCCCAAAGGGAGCTGCTCTCTCCGCCCAGCACAGGGCTCTAAACAGGACCCTGATAATCTGGGGAAGAACGAACACATGGCCCTCTGAGCAGGGCTTGGGGTGGCAGCTGCCTCTGCCCCACTGCTGCCAGAGGCTCAGGCAGGCTGCCAGTCAGGGTCCAGCTGAGTCGGGGGTGATCAGGCAGCTGGAGCCAGGAAGTAGGGAGCAGACGTCTTAGATTCAGGCTTTCTGTATCAGCATCTGCCCTTTTTTTTTTTTTTTTTTTTTTTTTTTTTTTTAGCATTACTTTTATTAGAGTTCCCATTGTGGCTCAGTGGGTTACGAACCCAAGCAGTATCCATGAGAATACAGGTTCAATTCCTGGCCTCACTCATTGAGTTAAGGGTCCAGCATTGCCATGAGCTGTGGTGTAGGTTGTCAGAGTCTATGGCTCCCGAGTTGCTATGGCTGCACCGTAGGCTGGCAGCTGCAGCTTCGATTCAACCCCTAGCCTGGGAACCTTCATATGCTGCAGGTGCAGCCCTAAAAAGACCCCCCCCCAAAAAAATTTACTTTGATTGCCTGTTTTTCTATTTTCCCTTTTTTAATTTAAATTTTTTGGTTTTTTTGGGGGGGGGTTGTTTGTTTTGCTTTTTTAGGACTGCACCCATACCATATGGAGGTGCAGCTACAGCTGCCAGTCACAGCCACAGCAACTCAGGATCCAAGCCAAGTCTGCAACCTACACTACAGCTCATGGCAATGCCGGATCCTTAACCTACTGAGCAGGGCCAGGGATCAAACCCACAACCTCATGGTTCCTAGTCAGATTCGTTTCCACTGCACCACAACAGGAACTCCTAAAAAATTTTTGTTATAGTTGATTTACAATGTTCTGTCAATTTCTGCTCTTTTGATCTCAGAGAATCTCCCACTAAGTGCCCCAGCTCAGCCCCTTTCCCCTATCAATGCTTTCTAGTCCCTTTGGAGGTCCTGCTGCATTCCAGGCCCTCAGCCCCCAGGGAGGATCCAGGTCAGAGAGGACAGCACAGGTTCAACCTCCCTGGAAGCCTGAGCAAAGAATCCAGTGGAGGTACAAGGTCCCTGCCAGGAGAGAGGCAGAGGGATCCACCAATTGCCCAGTGCCACCCCCACACACTAGCTCCCCAAGCTCCTCCTCAGCCCCCACAAGGTGCCTGGGACCTTGAACTAGGGTTTATGGTCCTATCGTGAGACCAGAGCAGAGGTTCCACTGAGCTGTGTTGTCAGCTCAGCATGCCGGCCTCTGAAGGCACCTGGGCATGGTGGCCTGCTCACTGGAAGGCCAGACAGAGCAGGGGATTAAGGGTTGGAGTGGGAGAAGGGCCAGGAGAGCAGGTTTGAGGCACAGAAATATAGCACCTTCAGGGAAAAAGGGGATGTGCCACCAGACATCCAGGAGACACCAGGTCTGTTCTCAGACATCCTTTTTTGGCTGCCCTGAGGCACATGGAGTTCCTGGGCCAAGGACCAGATCCAAGCTACAGTCATGACCCAGGCGCAGCTGTGGCAACACTGGATCCCCAACCGCGCCAGGCTGGGGATTGAACCCTCGTCGCAGCACTCCCAAGATATCACTGATCTCATTGTGCCACAGTGGGAACTCCTGTTCTCAGGGTTCCTGACTCAGGTCTCATGAGTGCCAGGTTATCTGTAGCCCTTTCCTCTGCCCAGAGGGGGTTTCCGGGGCCCTGAGGACTCCAGATTCCAGCAGCCTGTCTGATGTTACAGGGCCAGGGAAAGGCAGCTCTCTGCTGCCTGGGGCTTGCAGGGCCACCTGAGGCCCAGGTTGGCTTTGGCATATGTGGGAAGTAGCTGTGGGGCCTGGTCGCTTCTATTCCCAGAGGCTGACCCAGCGTACCCTGGCCCCCATTTAAGTGAGGCCAACCAGGGGGAGGAGGTGGCAGGAAAAACGACCCGCACCCTGACCTCAACTAATTGTGCTTTCTTGCTTGGCCCACACCCACAGAAGAGAAGTACGTCACCGTGCAGCCTTATGCCAGCCAAAGCAAGGACGAGATTGGCTTTGAGAAGGGCGTCACTGTGGAGGTGATCCGGAAGAATTTGGAGGGCTGGTGGTACATCAGGTAGGAGCCCCCGCAGAGGAAGGAGCGAGGTGCTTTCCGGCCACTCCGGCCGCAGGCCAGCCCTGGGCAGCACAGTGGCTGCGGACCCCAGCCGGCAGGTCCATCCTGATAGCAGCTTCGCGCCCACGGCCTGGCCTGGGTGCTCCAGCACTGCGCAGCAGAGCAGCTCTAACAAAGCTCGTCTTGCAGACCCCCTCTCAGCACACACAAAGCAGAGCCTGAGCTGCAGCCAGCGAGGCACAGGGGCCTCGGCTCAGCTTGCAGGCAGTGGTGCAATCCCTTCGCGAGCATCTGCCAAGAGGGTCCGGCACATCTGAATTTGGTTTTCTGCGTCCGACCTTGGCTGCTTGGCGGGCTCTGCAACTCTGGCCGCCTGGAGCACTGGTGTCCCCAGCCTTTGCTGAGGTCCCAGCAGGCAGCCCCTGCTGCCCCCGGCCCAGCCTCAGATGCAGGCTCTGGACTGGGCTGCTCCTCTCTGCAGGGCTGCTTCCCCTGGGTGTGAGAGCTGGGGCAGAAGTGAGGCCTGAGCCCAGACCTCGTTCAGAGGCCTCTCGCTCTGCCCTTCCCTCTCCTTGGACCTAGTCACACTTCCCAGCTGAGAAACCCATTTGAGGGTACGGTAGGGGAGGGGGGAGCTTCCTGACACTCCTGGAAGCAAACTAAACCGGATGGGCCTCACTCATCTCTCCCTTCCCAGGCCCTGCCCCCAGGCTCTAAGGTTCCTCTGGCCCTGGGCTCCCAGGCCAGCCAGCACCCCCAGGGGGCTTTGCTCCTAGGAAATATTTCTGGGTCCTTCAGAAGCAGCTCAGCTGTGATAATGTGGTCCAGTTTCTCTTCTCTGCCTGTAACCCTGAAGACAAGAGATGGTCCCCTGTTGGGCTGTGGGCTGTAGGGACCACCTCCCCAGCCTCCCACACCTCGTAGCCCCAGACCCACTATGGGCAGGAGGTGTGTTCTGAGCTGTCTCCACCAAGGGGATTGACTGGGGTAGCCAGGCGCTCATAAGACAGTTGCTCAGAAGGCAGCACATGGTAGGGTGAAGATTGGTCTCTGCTGAGGGTAGGATGAAGGTCATTGGCCACATAGACTTGAACCTTCATGTGGCCTGACAGGACAGAGCCGCCCCCGCCCCCTGCACACCAGTCAGGGGGCTGAGCTCTCCCTTTCTGTCTTGTTAGGTCAGACAGGACTGTGTGCCTGGACGTGTTTGCCCAGATTCTCTGCCTCTAGACTTTGATGGTCTCTGAGCAATGGAAACTGGAGCAGCCACCACAAGTCTGCATGTGGACGCTAGCGAAAAGGCGGGCTTCTAACCTAAACCACTCGCCCAAAGGTTATCTACAGGGCGGTGAGGGGTTTTTTTTAGTTTTCTGAAAGGACCAATAAAACCACTCTGAGCTGCTTCATCCAGTCAGCCCTCGTCCCTGTGGCTTAGCCCTTCTGCCAGCGGAAGCTTCAGCTGACAAAACCCTGCTGAAAAGGTTCCACCTTAAGAAGGCTTCCAGACACCCCCTTAACTATGCCGTTTCCCAGCATCCCAGGCTCTGTGTTGATCCTCATTTCCTGTCGTTCTCCTCCACCCCCACCCCCCACATACACAGCCTCCCTCTCTCCCCATCCTCCTCCCTTTCCAGTTGGCTTCCCTCTGGAGTCATTCCGTGCTCCGGAGCTGGAAAGCAGATGCGAGCAGAGTTGGACCCGAACACACACAGCCGCTCCTGATTCCCTTGCGCCTCCCCGCCTGGAATCTAATTTTATCCGCGTAACACTGAAGGGGCACATCAGGGCCTGTAACAGGAGCACTCAGGACAGTGAGCAGTCCTGGCCGTCACTCCCCTGAGACTTTGCTCCCCATCTCTGCACGCTGTGCTCCGTGGCCGCCAGAGTCGTCTTCGTCTTTGCTCCAAGTTCTGGGCCAGATGCTGCCAACAGCTAGCTGTGTGACCCTCTGCTTCTCGCTTTGCTTCTCTGAGCCTTGATTGTCGGCTCGTATGTAAGATGAGGCATCATCACGAGTTGCTCTTGCCCACCTCTGAAATTCTGTGCTTCTGTCTGCCCTGCTGGCTCCCTGACTTCTATCCGTTTGTTCACTGAGGTCTGCCTTCTGAGCTCCAAAACGGGGGACCAGACGGACAAGCGAGGGTCAGCCTGCCATTTGTGTGACGTGAACATGAGAGACCACCTCCTGCCTGAGTTTTCCTGCAAAGCTCAGACACCTTAGAAACTTTAACTTTTACCTTTTTCTCCCCACAATGAACCCCCCAGAACAAGGTCAGATGGGAGGCAGGGGGGTGGAGGGATTGTCAGACATCTGGCATGGAGGAGCCGTTCCAGAGAGCCAGCCGTGTCCCAGGGAGCAGGCGAGGACATGGCACCCCAGACTCCGGGGCATTGGCCAGCTATGGCTAGACCAGGCAGTAAGCTCCCGGTGGGTTTGGGTAGAAGCTCAGCATCATGGGGGGGAAAGGGAAAAGCTTGTTTTCAGAAGTCAGCAAATCCCCTAAAATTAAGTCAGCCCTGTCATTTGCTTTTCGCTCTTGTTTATGGGTTT
The DNA here is from genome assembly GCF_054392235.1 of Sus scrofa. Lineage (NCBI taxonomy): Eukaryota > Metazoa > Chordata > Mammalia > Artiodactyla > Suidae > Sus > Sus scrofa. The sequence continues at coordinate 137,214,186 of NC_139396.1, read as the reverse complement.
TTGGTTTTGTTTTTGTTTTGTTTCCTTTTGTTTTTGTTTTGCCATACCAAAGTCTTTAATTTTATCCAGTCATGTGCTTTATTTAGTCTTTTCATTTATGGTTTCTGCTTTGGGAGTTCCACTTAGAAAGAATTTCTCAACCCCCAAGATGAAGCCAATATTCGTGACTTGTATTTTTAATTTTGTTGTACAGTCATGAGGCCAGAGTCTCACTTGTTTTTTCTTCTCACTGGATCGTCGGTCGTCCCAAATCACTCATTGACCCCACTGCTTTGAAATGTCACCTTGCGCGTTGTTCTGTTTGTGGGCTTATTCTGTGAAGTTGGTTTGTCTGCATCTCCTGCAGTGATGCCAGTTCGTCCCCTCATGCGGTCACTCTTTATAGACATCTTCCCAGTTGGTCTCAATGTGTCTGCCCATCTGGATAAATGTCTGCAGCTACTCTCTCCCAGCATTTTGCAGAAGAGAAATAATGGAGCTTCAGGATAGGCACTGGTCCAAGGTACCATAGACCAGACCTCGGGTTTCCTAGCTCCCACCCGTCCTGCCCTTTCACCTCTCTGATCCTTATTTCCCTCTCCAATTGGTCATTTAACTCTATACACCTTCTCATGTCTTAGCTCCAAGAACTGCCCTCTGCTGTGTTGAGGCCATTGCAAAGCCTACTTTTTTGGGCAACCCAAAATTTGAGGCATCTTCTCATCTCAAGGTCCCATGTTTGCCTGACTTTGCAAACTAGGAGAGTCCACACCAAGAGGGATCAGGCAAAGAGCAAGAGAGAGGAAGACGTGCTGTTCTAGGTGCCTTTCCACCTGCCCTCAGTTCTCATTCTCTCCAGAATAGAGGCTTTGCCCAGTGTCTTGTGGAGCACAGCTGGGCAAGGCCAGATGGAGCCTGGGGCCCGGCAATGGGGCTCTTGTGACACCTTGTCCCACTCCTCCCCGCAGATACCTGGGCAAAGAGGGCTGGGCGCCCGCTTCCTACCTGAAGAAAATCAAGGATGACCTGCCAGCACGGAAGAAGAACCTGGCAGGCCCCGTGGAGATCATCGGGAACATCATGGAGATCAGCAACCTGCTGAACAAGAAGGCGTCTGGGGACAAGGAGACCCCCCCAGCTGAAGGCGAGGGCCCAGAGGCCCCCATCGCCAAGAAGGAGATCAGCCTGCCCATCCTCTGCAACGCCTCCAACGGCAGCGCCCTGGGCGTCCCGGAGAGAACCGTCTCGAAGCTGGCCCAGGGCTCCCCGGCTGTGGCCAGGATTGCTCCTCAGAGGGCCCAGATCAGTAAGAGCCCCACTGACCCCGGAGCCTTTAGGGAAGGGGCATGAGGTGCAAGGGGAGCTGGACAGGTGTGCGTGGTTCCCCCTGTCATTCCCTCCCAGAGATGCAGGCTGACCCCTGACCCCAGCCTCGCTTTGCCAGCTTGTCTCATGCTAATCTCAAGCGTGAGGAATTCCCATTGTGGCTCCGTGGGTTATGAACCAGACTAGTATCCATGAGGATGCAGGTTCAATCCCTGGCCCTGCTCAATGGGCTAAGGATCTGGTGTGGCCATGAGCTGTGGTGTAAGTTGCAGACGCATCTTGGATCTGGCATTGCTGTGGCTGCGGTGTAGGCCAGCAGCTACAGCTCCGATTTGACCCCTAGCCTGGGAACCTTCCTATGCCTCAGATATGGCCCTAAAAAGCAAAAAAAAAAAAAAAAAAGCCTGGACAAGGCAATTCCTTCCATGTCCTCCACTGAAGATAAACTGCATGAGTATATGAGCCGGCAGTGTTCCCTCTGCCACTGGTAGAGAGCCAGGAGTGGCCACTCAGATAAGTGCAGTCACCCAGGCCGTGAGATGGGAGCCCTTAGGCAGGGCTGCTTTCTGAGTGACAGCAAGAGAAAAACATCTCGCCCTACTCCTCCTTCCCTGTCACCTTACTGGGAACCTGGGACACTTGGAAGGGCGGCTGTATCTCTCCACACATTTTCAGTGGCATTTTCTTCCAGAATCACCTTCTTTCCTACCAGAGAAGCCTGGTGCAGGGGTGCCTGTGGTTGAGGGTTAAACTATTCTATGTTATGAGAGACCAGCTTCTGTTTGTGTCCAACCGTTCTTCAAATCTGGAGGAAAGCTGTTTTCTAGTCTGGTTGTGAGCTTGGTTAAGTTAGCTCTGTGCCTGAAACCTTTGGCACAGTCCATTGGGAAATATTTTGAGGGTGCCCCCTCTTGCCTGGCACTGTGTCAGCCCCTAAGGATTTGGTAGTGAGCAAAAAAGAGACCTGGTCTCTCTTTCTAACCCTGAAAATCTGATAAAGTTATTTACCCTTGGCCCTGAAAAATGCCCCTATGTTTGAACATTTTAGCATGTTCACGGATCCCTTAGAACATAGTCAAGGATGCTTAAGGTTCTTTGACTTTGCACTGAAGTTCAGCTCTAGTGCCTGCAGCGACTGAGAGCGTGCGTTCTTTGTAAATGCAGGACAAAGGCAGGAACTTCCCAGGACCAGGAGGTGGTCACGGCCAGGGAAAGCACTGTTGTCTGGCTGGGATTTCTGAAGCTCTGCTTCCTTCTTCTAGGCTCCCCAAACTTAAGGACAAGGCCTCCACCTCGCAGAGAGTCCAGCCTGGTATGTATGCTGAATTTCTTCTCCCTTTCCTGTCCCTTTTCTGGGGCGCACTCTAGCAGCCCCCGTCACTTGGCTGTCTCTATGCAGAGTCCATTGGTCCAGCACTTCGCCAGGGCTGTGCCAGGGCTGGGCCAGGGCTTCCAGCCTCATGATGCCGGGGGCAGGGAGGAAGCCTGGGGATCCCAGCCTTCCTGGGGTCTCACTGGACAGTTTATAATAAAAAACGCTCTGCATTCCAAAGCTAAATAAATCCACCCCAGCCACTGCACTGGCAGACATAAACATTTAGACTGGCTGGCGAGAGTGTCCGGCCAGGGCATTGCCAGGGGCTGGAAATGGGGCTGCTGTCCATGTGAGCCTGGAAGCTGTTCAGCTTTGCCTTCCTTGCTCGGAAGTGCCTGATGGATGTGGGGTTGGGAGGGTGGGCAGAGGGCAGTCCAGTGAGCATCCTCGGGGAAGGAGGGTAGTAAGTGGCAGGGATTGGCTCAGGCCGAAGCTCAAAGAGACTCGGTGCTGCCTGGGTCCCTGGCGCCTGTGGGCGAGGTTTCTTGGCCTCCAGACCATCAGGGAGGCAGATGTACTCTCAAGATGCTGGGGCCGAGAGCCCTAGAGCAGAGAACTATTATCTGGGTGATGGGATGCAGTGGAAAGAATGGGGCTTTGAACCTACCAGGCATAGATTCACATTCCACTTCTGATGCTTAGAAACAGCGAGCCCCTGGGCAAGTTGCATGCCCTCTACAGGCCTCAGTCTCCTTCCTTACAAGACAGGGACAATGGCAGCCACCTCCTAGGGCTACTGTAAGGATGAGATGAGGTTGTGTGTGCAGAGAGCTGGCCATCAGCTTTCCATGTCCTGTGTCAGCTCTCTGTGCACTGTGTGTAGACAAGGATTCTGAAGTCACATCTGAGCTTTGCAGGGAGACTTACTGTGATCAGTGACATCTGTCCCAGGGAGGCAGACAACAGCAGTCAGATTGGACCTTCCTTAAACAAGACTTTTGAAGAGTCATTTGGCCCCTAGAGATGAGACCATCTTTGCCCTGGCCATGAGCCCCAGTGGAGAGTCTAGCTCATTTTACGCAGTTGAACAGCAAGTTCTGTCTCCTCTCCTCCCATCCCTCTGGTGATTACTTTCAGGCAGACTTGATTTTGGCAAGAATGGGGCGATTCCTTGCACACTTACCAAAAGCAGAGTTTGCTGAGTCAATGCTGCTCATTCTGCCAAGGCCCGGCTGACTCCCACCTGGCGGGGGGTCCAGGCCACCCCTGCACACATGCCTGGCTGCAGGGCCAGGCACCAGGGCAGGGAAGGTTGACCAGATCATATCTGGCCCCTCAAAACCAGCCTTCCCCCACCATTCCCTCACTCTGACCCAAGGCAGCTCAGTTGCAAGTGGCAGGATTAGAACCTGCTGAGCCTTGAAGGACAAGGCAGGTTAAGAGGACTAGGATGGTGTTTCATGAAGAGGGTCCAGCCTGGGCTGCTGTCTATGGAGCGCTTCCTGTGCCCCATAGATGGACCAGAAATGTGTTCATGATCTTGGGTTCCCTTTGTGGCTCAGTGGTTAATGAACCCCACTAGTAGCCATGAGTACTCGGGTTCGATCCCTGGCCTCGCTCAGTGGGTTAAGCATCCAGCATTGCCGTGAGCTGAGGTGTAGATCACAGATGCGGCTTGGATCTGGTGTTGCTATGGCTGTGGTGTAGGCCGGTGGCTACAGCTCTGATTCAACCCCTAGCCTGGGAACCTCCATATGCCGCAGGTACAGCCCTAAAAAGACAAAAAAACCTGTGTTTGTGATCTCATGACCCTAGTTCCATTTTGCAGATGAGGAAGCTAAGGCTCAGGGAGGTCAAGGGCCTTGCCCAGGGCCCTGCAGCTGGTGAATTGCTGAGTGTCCAGCTGCAAGGCAAAGGTTCTTTGAAGTCTTTCTGCTACACTGTAGCCACTTCCTCCCCCTAGCCTAGCAAACAAGTACCTTTTTTAATAAAATTGTTTTATTTTAACCCCTTTGTATGACACCAGGACATACTGGGAGTCACAGGGAGGCACCAAAATTGGCCAGAGTAGAGACCAGCCAAAGCTGGAATGTCCTCTCCACGAGGGCAGGGGGGTGTCCCTTTGATTCACTCTTGGATGTCTGGTGCCTTGGACCAGTGTCTGGCACCCAGTAGACACACAGCAAACATTTGTAAAATGAATGGATGAGGTTCACAAGCCGTGGGCTGTGGCCACAGTCTAAATCTCCCTGCCTGTCAGGCCTAGAATTCAAAGTGCCAACATCTTGGAAACATTGAGGCTGCCGAGCGTGTTCCTCCCCACCCCAGAGCCAAGGATTCTATGCTCTGTGCTTGCCTGACCAGTTGGCATCATCCCGATGGCCAGCCAAGGTCTCTCCTCACATCCCAGCCCGTGCAGCCGGGCGTCACCCTTCACCTGAGACTCCTCTGCCGGGAGCAATGTGCACAGACAGGCTTTCTTACAGGTTTCTCTGCTTCTTAACTTTCATTTTGGGACCTAGCCGCTGAGGCTTCTGAAAGCTGGATTCCAAAGATGTAAGGATGGAAATTTACTTTGTAACTAGATGATCATTTACATGGCTTAGACGAGTCTCAACTGAATCCTAGGGATTCTTAGCATGGTCAGGGGAGTGATCTCTTGGAGAGACACCCTGAGACTCAGGTGATAGATAATCCTCAGGTCAGCTGCTTTCCAGCTGGTGTAACTCACCACTGTTGAGGTTCTGATCAAGTGGGTCTCCCTCACTGAGTCTTTCTCTGCCTTAGGGATTCCAGCTGCCGAAGCCGCCAGAGCCCCCTTCTGTTGAGGTGGAGTACTACACCATTGCCGAATTCCAGTCGTGCATTTCTGATGGGATCAGTTTTCGAGGTGGACAAAAGGCAGAGGTGAGCCTGGGGCCCCCACAAGGTTAAGAGTTCCCCATTTATGTCCTGCTGGCAATGTTCCTGAAGCAGGTGGCAGGGTGTGGGGGGGTGTTGGGCAGGAAAGGTGCAGAAATAAGACCCACAGGGATGAGAATTTGCCTAAAGCCAGTAAGTGTCACAGCCAGGACTAGAACCCCCGCCTCATGCCTCCACCCAGCTCCCCTCACAGCAGCATTCCCCAGAGCATATTACAGGAGCTTGTGAGGGGGAATTAAAGGGCTTCTGGGATCAGATGAGTTTGGAGGACAGTACATTAAACAAAACCCAGCCAGCTTTGTTTTTGGGGGTTTTTGTTTGGTTGGTTGGTCGTGTTTTTTTGTTTTGTTTTGTTTTTGTCTTTTGTCTTTTGTCTTTTTAGGGCTGCACCTGCAGCATATGGAGGTTCCCAGGCCAGGGGTCCAATCAGAGCTGCAGCTGCTGGCCTATACCACAGCCACAGCAACACCAGATCCGAGCCACGTCTGTGACCTACACCACAGCTCACAGCAACACCAGATCGTTAACCCACTGAGCAAGGCCAGGGATCGAACCCACAACCTTATGGCTCCTAGTTGGACTCGTTAACCACTGAGCCGCAACGAGAACTCCAGCTTTGTTGTTTTGATTGCAAAACTTCTTAGAGCCTTTGATATGGGGGTGGTACTGTGTGTCTCTAAGACGTGATTAGAATCGGCAGCATTGCCTAGACTTCCTCTCCTGGGAGCACCTGGGGGCCGGGATTCTGCACAACCCACATTAGGAAGCTGTTCTTGAGAGAATGTGGTGCAGGGAGCCAAAGTAAGGTACGGAGGACCCCGACTCTGGCCACATCCACACCACAGGCACCTTTGACGTTTGATGCAGTCCCTTCTCCCCCAGGCTTTGATGATTTCTCTCTGAAGACAGGATAACAGGCCCTGTCATGCTCCCCCCACCCCCACCTGTCTCAGCACTTACAAAGTGCTACTTTGTGGCCAGCACTGTGGCATTCCAGGGGCCAGAGACGATCCATGGCTCAGACCTCTTGAGTGGCTCTGGGGAGTAATGGAGTTAACTCCAGTCGATTCCTGTAAAACCCTCGGAAGAGTAATCGGGCTGCCTCTGCCTGCTGAAGAGGTGATGTCCTCCTTGCAAAGGTCGGAAATCACATGGCCGGAACTTAGAACTAAGCCTCCAAGAGACATCATTCTCTCAGGGGTGCTTATGTGTCTGGAAAAGCCTACACACTCACAGTGGAAGAGAATGGACGTGCTTAGGATCTAGCCGAGCATGAATTTTGCGTATGGCGTGGGCAGAGCGAACAAAGGCTGGAATACAGGACCTAAGGAAGGTCGGGGGCTGCAGAGGGCGGCCTCAGGCAGAGCTTGCCTTTGGTGGTCTCTGTCCTCCCTTCCTTCTCACCCCTCTTCCCCCGTGCCAGTGTTCTCAAGCTTCCCTTCCCCTCCCTGGGACCTCTTCCCTCAGCAGTGTCCCACAATTCAAAATTACAGGTGTCCCCCTGTATGCGTACGGGATTGGTCCCACAGCCTCCAGGGGATACCGACATCCTGGGATGCTCAAAGCCCTTATGTGAAATGGCTTAGTGCAGTCGGGCCTCTGTATCCATGGATGCAGAACCTGCAGCAGTGGAGGGCCACCTGCATCTTCCATTTATGGTCCCCAATCTGAATGGACCTCAGGACAGCAGCAACCACATTCCTGGCCTTTCACCAGTCTCAAAGAGCAGTTAAAGGGGAAGCTCTTTAAGACAAAACTGTAGAGACTGAAAACAGATCAGTGGCTGCCAGGGTCGGGATGGGGTTGGCTGTAAAGGAGTAGGAGGAAATTTGGGGGCAGTTGACCACACTGTCCTGTGTCTTGGTTTTGATGGTGGTTACACAACTGCATACATTTGTCAAAATTGGCAGAAACTAACATGAAAAGGGGTGGAATTTTGCTGTATCTAAGTTATACTTTAAATAAAATAGAAGAAAAAAAATTTTTTTAAAGAGAAAGCTCCTCAAGGAGTTCACACTAGTTTATACTAACATGGAGATGACTGAAAGCCCGTCACCCTCCCACAGGAAGCGTATTCAAGCCAAAGAAATCTCCCAGCTAGCGGGATTTCACTGGGATTCCCCAGGTGGTGAAACGCCCATGGCAGTGGCGAAACCTTGGAGGCTCTGGCCTCGGGCCTTGCCCCCCAGTTCCACTCACCTGCACCCTTCTATTCCCTTGTGCCGAGAGACCCTTCCCAGGGTCACCAAGGGAGGGCCTAGCAGTGTGGGGTTGTGAGGAGGGTGGAAGTGATAGAATGGGCCCGTAGTGAATTGGGTTTTGTGGGGACAGGAAACAGTGTATCTTCTAAGTTCTGGGAAAACTTTATGGGGACTCGGGAGGAGCAGGAGAGGGGGCCTTCGATGGCGAGTGGGAGCCCCCATCCAGGAGGTGATGGAGGGCTGGGTGTGAATTCTGGCCCATCGTTACTATGCTGGATCCTGGACAACCTGCTGAGGGGCTCATCTGTGAAATGGGGATAATGTCTCCTAGAGCCATTGTGAAGCTCCTAGGCCGGCACATAGTAGGGCTCCAGTGATCCTCCCAGCTCACTGGCCTGTCTGCCCCTTCCCCCTAGGTCATTGACAAGAACTCGGGTGGCTGGTGGTACGTGCAGATCGGTGAGAAGGAGGGCTGGGCCCCCGCGTCGTATATTGATAAGCGCAAGAAGCCCAACCTGAGCCGCCGGACGAGCACCCTGACGCGGCCCAAGGTGCCCCCGCCAGCACCTCCCAGCAAGCCCAAGGAAGCCGAGGAAGGTCCAGCAGGCACTGGCGAGAACCAGGACTCCCCGCTGAAGCTCAAGTACGAGGAACCCGAGTATGACATCCCCGCCTTTGGCTTCGACTCGGAGCCGGAGCTGAGCGAGGAGCCTGCGGAAGACAGCGGCTCTGGAGACAGGAGGCCCGCCCAGCCGCACCGGCCCTCGCCCGCCTCCTCGTTGCAGCGCGCCCGCTTCAAGGTGGGTGGGTCTGCTGAGGATGTGGCCCTCGAGGAGGAGACCATCTACGAGAACGAGGGTTTCCGGCCGTGTGCAGAGGACAGCCTGTCGGCCAGACGCTCTTCCCGGGACAGTGACTCCCCGGGTGGCTCCCCACTGTCCCTTGCCAGGAAAAACTCCCCCAAATCGGGTTCCCCCACATCGTCGTCACTCCTGAAGCTCAAGGCAGAGAAGAACGCCCAGGCAGAACTGGGGAAGAACCACTCCTCAGCCTCCTTCTCCTCGTCCATCACCATCAACACCACCTGCTCCTCCTCCTCCTCCTCTTCCTCTTCCTCCTTGTCCAAGAACAGTGGGGACCTGAAGCCCCGTTCTGCCTCGGACGCGGGCATCCGTGGCACTCCCAAGGTTGGGGTGAAGAAGGACCCCGACCTGAAGGCTGGGCTGACCTCCTGTGCCCGGGCCAAGCCATCCGTTCGGCCCAAGCCGTTCCTGAACCGCGCAGAGTCCCAGAGTCAAGAGAAGATGGACATCAGCACTTTACGGCGCCAGCTGAGGCCCACGGGCCAGCTCCGGGGCGGCCTCAAGGGCTCCCGGAGCGAGGATTCCGAGCTGCCCCCCCAGACAGCCTTCGAGGGTCCCAGTGAGGGGTCCAGGAGGGGCTCAGCTGACCTCATCACCCTCCCCGCCTCCACACCCCCGTGTCCCACCAAGAAGGGGCGGGAAGGGCAGGCCACCTCCTACATGACATGCAGTGCCTACCAGAAGGTCCAGGACTCGGAGATCAGCTTCCCCGCAGGCGTGGAGGTGCAAGTGCTCGAGAAGCTGGAAAGCGGCTGGTGGTATGTGAGGTTTGGGGAGCTGGAGGGCTGGGCCCCCTCCCACTATCTGGTGCTCAGTGAGGATGAGCCACCCGACCACCCAGGCAAAGAGCCGGACACAGTGGCGGCCAAGAGCAAGCAGAACGAAGGCAAGTCAGACAGCCTGGAGAAGATCGAGAAGCGGGTCCAAGCGCTGAACACCGTCAACCAGAACAAGAGGGCCACGCCGCCCATCCCCTCTAAGCCTCCTGGGGCCTTCGTCAAGACCTCAGGTGCTGGGGCCGTGAAGATGAGGAACGGCGTGCGGCAGGTGGCAGTGAGGCCCCAGTCGGTGTTCGTGTCCCCACCACCCAAGGACAGCAACCTGTCCTGCGCCCTGCGGAGGAACGAGTCGCTGACGGCCACCGACGGCCTCCGAGGCGTCCGCCGGAACTCCTCCTTCAGCACTGCCCGCTCAGCGGCTGCAGAGGCCAAGGGCCGCCTGGCCGAACGGGCCGCCAGCCAGGGCTCGGACCCCCCTCTTCTGCCCACCCAACGCAACGGCATCCCTGTGTCCCCTGTGCGCCCCAAGCCCATTGAGAAATCGCAGTTCATCCACAACAACCTCAAAGATGTGTACGTCTCGATCGCAGACTACGAGGGGGACGAGGAGACGGCGGGCTTCCAGGAGGGCGTGTCCATGGAGGTCCTGGAGAGGAACCCCAACGGCTGGTGGTACTGCCAGATCCTGGATGGGGTGAAACCCTTCAAAGGCTGGGTGCCCTCCAACTACCTGGAGAAAAAGAACTAGCGAGAGGTGGGCGGGCGTGGGTCCTTCCAGCCTTCGTGTGGGTGAGCGGTGGGATAAGACAAAAGGGATGTGGGAGGTGGGAGGGGTGGGGGAGGAAACTAAACCTGCAGAGCGTGCCACCTTGAAGACACTCCCCTCCAGGCTGTCCCCCAGCTGGAAGGTAGGGTCTGGCAGGGGCCCACACTAAGCACAGAAGGTAGTGGGCAGGGGCGCCCTGGGCCTGGGGCCGGGGCGAGAAAGCTGAGCCCCACGTGAGCACCTTGGGGACTTTGACGATAGACTCCGTGCCATTTGGGACAGGCCATGTGGGAAAATCCAATTTGTGCCTTGGCTGCAAATCTGGAAAAGATGTGGTTGTGGGGGCCTCCCGTGCCCTGCCCCTGCCTAGCCTGGTTTCAGTTGCCCCTCCCCAGCCCCCTCCCCCAGAGATATAGCCCTTGTATCATTTTAATCTGTGTTTGTGAATTAGCCTGGTTCCCAGGGATTGCTGCCACCGGTGAGGGTGGTAGGAGACACTGCCGGGGCTTGGAGGCATCTTCTGGAAGCTTAGGCTGTCCCAGGGCCAGGCCACTGTCCATGTCTGTTAGTCGAAGAAAACGCACTTCCCCGGGTGCCAGCAAGTACCACCTTTCTTAGCCATCACTGCCGCTGGCCTTGAGGAGAGAGCCCACCCTGCCCGGGGCTCCCCCTGGAGGACCGCCAGCCCCAGAGTTTACAGAGGGAGTGGGTGGGGCCGTCGGTCTCTTCTGTCTGCACAGACTCGATGTTGAATATTTCTGGGTGGGCAGTTCTTTTGCATGTTTCAGAAGAGGTGTGTTGCTTTGGGGCTTCGATGTCGGGCCTTGGGTTTTCGTCTTATTTTAGGGGTTGTTTGGGGGCCCAAAGGCGATCAGCCTCACGGGACAGGATGGGGAATGGATGGCCTTTCCGTCGTACTCTTGTGGGAGGTGGTTTGGTATGTGCTTCGCCTTCCTCCCCTCCACAAGCCAAAGTCGCTTCATTTGGTTTCCGCTGTGTGGACAGTACTGGAGCTTGGCCACAGGGATTGCAGGCTGGAGAAGCTCTGGTCCCGGTCGTGGCAAAGCAGAGCCACTGCTCTCCTGGTTCCTGCCTGGTCGCGGTCGGGCAGAGCCCTCCCCGGGGAGGAGGGCGGCGTTCGGGGGTGGGGGAGGCGGTGTACGTTCTCCTGTCCAGGCAGGATCTGAAGCCTTATGGGTAGGCCATGGAGAAGCAGACCTCACCACCGCCACCGCGGGCCCAAAGATCCCTGGGCCAGAAGCCAAGCTGGTCTTCCCGAGGGGCAGTGCCCCTGTGAAGAGAGAAGGGAGAAAATAAAGTCCCTGTCAATTCCGGGTGATGTCTTCCGGTCGCTGACGCTTCCGAGGCCAGACCGGCTTCCCCAAGGACTCACTCTTCGCGGGGAGTGGATTTCCGCACGTGCCTTTGATTGTGGACAGATCGGGGTTCACAGCCACCCACTGAGCTGCCGATCCCGGACTGAGGAGGAGAGGCCCGCCCTCCACCCTGCTCCCCACCCGGGCGGTGTATGTCGTCCCGAGAACAGCACGGGATCCGCACCTCGTGCCCCCAGCCCCCACGCACCCCCACCCTCTTCCCTCACCGTATACTGATGCCCGGCAGCTCTAGCAAACTGTTCCCATTCTTGGTTGAAAGGGCCGTGGTGAGATTTTTGCTTCCTTTTGGTTTTGTTTGTTTAAATGGAAATTAGTTATTTTCTTCTGCTGGACAGTATTAAATAGAGCAGGATGTTGAGTTAATCTGCTAGATTGCAGTACTAATGGTAGAGGTGTAGTGTCTTCATATTAATATTATTTGGACTTATTTGAACAATAATGATAAAGAAGTGGTTCATTACTTTTTAATTAATGCACTTTAATAAAGGTGGAATGGAAAGAACCCCAGAGAGCAAAGTGCATTACTTAAAGATGCAGTATATACTCTTCTCATTTTTAAGCAGCACATATTTATTAAAAGAAAAAAAAGTAATTTATGATTATTTAAAATAAAATTTAAAAGTAGAGTGACTGTCAGGTTGAAGGACCTTCCATGTAGCTATCTTCCAGGGGGAGAGCCCCAGCGGCCTCACTCCTCAAAGTCTGCACTGAGCCAGTTCAGTCAATAACGCGCCAGCCAGGCCAAGAAGGAGTGCAGGATGCACCTGCCAAGCACAGAGCATCTCAGTCGGACTGGACCACAGCACTCCCCAGAGCCTGCCTTTCCCTGCCCTTCCTCACTGTACTACCCCCCGGGGCTCTCCACCACCCACGAGGCTCACATTCTCCCCACCCTGCAAGGATCCTCTCTCCTTCATTCCCAGTGCCCTAAGCACTAAGTCATTACACGTGAGCTCCAAGGTCACTCACTCCATCCCATCCCCTCCTGTTAGTGCAGCCCAAAGTCAGAAATTAGCTTCCCCCAAATGACACAGCTAATTAGGAGCAGACCCCACTGCCTCCGCCCCTGTACTCCTCCCCACCCCCGTTAGAGTTTATCGTATGGTCATCATGTTTACAGCGTGCCAGCCAGCCCTAAGGTTGGCTGGGGGTTGCTCAGGCGTCCAAGAAAAGTGGGAGATGCTGCCACCTGGTGACAGCTGGATATGTGGATAGTGAACAGGGATTGCCGTACCCCTCTTCACCCCTCGCCCCCTCACCATCACCCTGACTCACAGCACAGCACAAACCCTGCAAACCCAAAACGATGATTAATACTTGAAGCAAGAAGGGTGCACGCCAGTCCCTCTCAGACATGGCCAGGGGATGCCAGGCCTTGGACCCCTGGACTCCTGGCCCTGCCCAGGACAGGAGGGCTTTTTCCTAGAGCTACTGAGCTGCTTTGTGACGTTGGAGGGTACTGCCGGCAGCAGGTAGAGGAGGGAGGGGCCTGTGGCTCTGACCCATCTGGAGGAAGACCAGATCAGACAAAAAAAAGAAAAAAAGAAAAATCTCAGCCGTGTCCAAACCTAGTTTTCCATTAGTTGCGATTGAAAAATGTGAAATGACGTTGTATTGCTGTATACTGCAACTTTAATCATAAATGAGCCCTTCTGAGGTCATTATTGAGGTTTATATAATGCCCGAAGATGCATCATCCGGTGCTTTTTCTTTCAGTTTAAAGACTTTTTTTCTTTTATTACAAGGGAAAAAGATGTCTTCATCTCTCTCCCACTTTGTAACAGGGGCCTGGCTGGACTCCCCGGCCCCGTCGTGCTGTTCCCACAAGGCCAAGGGACACCAGGGCAGCAAGAGGGAGGCAGAGGGGCAACCCGAACAGCAGGTGTGCCACCTGCCCCTGCTGTGACCAGGCCCTCTGGCCAGCCCTTGGCCTCATTCACCCCCAGCCTGGCCCCGCAGGCTCCTCTTTCTTCCTCCCGTCTCCATCTTGACGAAGGCATTATATAGCATCGTTTTAATCACTTTCAGATGTTAGAGCAGCATATTTTACTGGCATTTATAGCCATGGCTTTCCTCGGCGAGGCATGTTACTACTTTTATCATCTAAGGCAAAAAGTCAAGGGAATTTCGGTCAAGCATTATTTTCATATTACTAGTATTTGCAGAGTAGGTGTAGAACTATTTAAGTTTAGACCTTCGTTTGGTAGTTTGTTTTTTTAAGGAAAAAAAGACAACGTAACCCCTATTTTTCCTGTTTTTGTATTTAACTAATATATTATTTCTTTCAGGTTACTCACTTCCCCTACCCGCTCCAAATACTTTGCATTCTCAATCGAAAATGAAAACAATCTGAGAGACAGGAAAAGTGCAATATTATTGAGAGGGATGCCAGGGCTTGTTGGAACGGTGGCGGGAGGCCGAGCGGCCCCGAGTGTTGCTAGGGGGAGGCGAGGCTCCTGGAGGGAGTCATGCTTTGGAGCCAACAGGTGACCTGGGTCTTGCTTCCCCCCCCTCCCCCCACTTCTCTGACAGGAGGGCAGGGGTCCCCGCCAGAGGGCAGCCCCTTCTGCTGGGGGTCACCCACCGGGAAGAAAGGGATTCAGGGAAGTGGTATGGGGCGCCCAGCTTCCCGGGGCGCCAGCCCTCGGCGCAGAGCAGGGACCTCCAGGAACTGCTCTTTGTTTTCATTTCCGTTGTTTTTCAGCCAGCTGCTCAGAAAGACCTGTCTTAGAAATCACCGTCCGCGGTCCCCTCTCACCCCAGTCGCCTACGTTTGGGCCATGATCCTTTTGACGTATGTTTGAATCTTTCTAACACTATGTAACCTCAAGTTCAGTTTATGGGCAGGAACCCTAGATGTAACCAAATCCTTCTGGGGGGATGTGGGTGCCTCGAGCCCGACACCCGCTGTGACACACCAGTTCCCACGAGCCTGCAGCCGGGCCTGGTGCTGAGCCGGGGCTACCCATTCATCTCAATGACTTCAGCCGGAGGCGTGAGCCCTGCTTCTGCTCAACACCCCGACAAGGTCTCGGAGAAGCGTCGGAGGAGCCTGCTGAGGTCTCTGCAGACAGAACTTCCCACAACAGGTACCGAGCTGCCAGCCCCCAAGTGGGTGCTGGTAGAGAGAGCAAGAGAACAGGAAGGCTCTGGGTCCAAGCCCTTGGAGCTCTGCCCCTCCCGGTGACAGGGACATCCTTGCTGGCTCGTCCCCTCCACCACCTCCAGTACTGTATGCTTGCTGCTCCAGCCCGTCTGGTGAATTTCTGTACAAATACGGATCTGGCGCCCAGAGTGGGCCTGTGCCCCCGCGTGTGGGTGTCTGTCCTTGGAGCATATGCATCTGTATGTCCCATCGTCAAGAGTCTCAAATGCAGAGCTCCCAGGAAAGAGAACCACCCACATCGCTCAAGAATTAAGATTCCCTCACTTTTTTGAGGGCTGTGTGTTGTCAGGAGTGCGTGTGTATGTGTGTCTGTGTCAATGAGGAGTGTGTCTATGGTGTGCGTGTTTGTGTGTGTGCACGTGTGAGTGCATGTGTGCAAGTGTTGGTCATTTCCCACTTGAACTAAATACCATGGGGTTCGAGGAAAAAATTACTGGGCAAGCTGTCTCCATTGAACAAGTCCTTGGCATTGGGCAGGCCCCACGGGACTCACAGCTTCTGGCAGCAAGTGTATGTGTTATTCACACACGTTAATTCTGGCTGGAGAGTGCAATGTGTCTTTTTTTTTTTTTTGTAATTATTTTATTAAGTATTTAGTTGGAAACTTCACACTGGCATTAACAGATCTAGCAGAAGCATCCTAGGCCACTGTCCCAGGCTCCAAAGTGAGGATGTGGGAAGGAGATGCCACTGGGTGTGGAAGTGCCACCACCTGCACTCATGTCTAATGGGCTGACTGCCAGCCTTTGCCGTGCACGTCACCACTGTAGGAATCCCTGCGTTGTGAGAGCTGCTGGCCCTCGGTTCTTGTGTTCAGGGAGACAACTTGGTCACCATGAGCTCAGCAGACCTGCCTGTCCATCAGCAGTTCTGGTCTAGACTGCAGGTCCCCAGACACTTCATGGGAATCATGTGGAGAGCTCCCCTTTGGACGTTACTGAGTTGTTGGCCTAAATCTTGGTCTCTGTTTGAGTCAGCCTCTGGTTCTCAAGCTCAGTGATCAGAGCCAGTGACAAAAGGGTGAGTGACCTATAGCTTCGTTTCAGAAAGAACAGCCCCACTGATGTTGGCTTCCCTCCTGTTGTGTCCCATGCACCTGGTCCCCAGGCCAGCAGCGGGCACACTGGTGCCTATAGAAGGCATAGAGGACTCTGCCTCCCTAGGCCTTGGTCCCAGCCTGCCTGTAGCATTGGTTTTATGATGCGATCCCCCTTCCCCAGTCCCATCTTTTCAATCTTGAGTTTGCTCTTGACCTTGACAATCAGCCCCCCCATCCCAGAATGTAGTGGCCTTTGAGAACAGGTCCCTGCAATGAAGATCTCTCCTTTGCTCCCATTTCCATCCTAGCAAATGGGCTGGACCACAGGAGGCAGGAGAGAAAGAGGAAGAATTATCATTTTAAAGCAGAAATATGGATGGAGCATGTTGGAGGCAAGTGAGAGGCACGTTGGTGAGATGAGTGTGCGTGTTCGGGGAGGCTGCAGCTTACCGTCCCTTCCCTGGGAAGGTGGCTTCCAGAAGAAAGTGCCTTCTAGGCAGAAAGGGAAGAGTGTGAGAAGCCTGAGAGAGTCTGGAGTTTTGTCTTTATTAGAAGGAAAAAGTTTCTGAATGTTTTCAGGAGGAAGAGAGCAGGTAGGGAATTTAATGGTTCAGCATCCAAGGATCCAGCCAGAACAGGTTGGAAAAGCCCCAAGATTTGGCTGTAGAAGAAGATGGCCTGAGGAAATAGCCACATGCTAGGCTACAAGCTGGGTTCTCAGCAGGTTCTTAATGGCCACTGATTTGCTTAGCGGAGAGGGGAAGTTGCCAGCAACAGACCCATCTCTGAGTCTGGAGGCCCTGGCTCCAGAGCCTTCATCCGTTTCCCAGGTTCCAGGCTGTTGTGCCCACCTTCCTTTCTTTGTCCAGTCCAGAGCTGGCCTCTCTAACTGCTTGAATCTGAGACCAGTAACCGTAATGGGTCATGCACTAGGGACCCACCACCCCAAACTGGAGTCCCAGGGCCCAGACACCATCATGGGTATCTGGGAGGAAGGCACCCTCACTTGCTCTTCTAATGATTCAGTGTGCCGAGCCAGCCTGCCTGGTGTGACTCAGAAGATGGGATGCGAGGTACACATCATTTTTAGTGGCCTATGACCAAGGCATACTGCTCTTAAGTCTTTCAGAGAAAGATGGGTAAACAAAGCCACCATTCTTGAATCTGCAGCATGTTCTTGGCAACAGGTTTCCTTTAAGTCCTTGACACAGGATGGGAAAAGGGTTTCACTCTGGTTACAGGAGCTCTGCAGGAAAGTGACTTTGGAGAAGGCAAATGTGAGGGGCAGGTTCGTGAGCCTGGGTTTGTGGGCCGCGTGGTTGCACGTAAACTGCTAGATGTCTCTGGGGCGTTCTTCACGGTGTCCCCTCGACCCCTCCCAGCTCCTGGTGGGCTCTGCAGGGTCTGAAGGAGGCTGTTCCCTCTTCCTCCCTCAACAGAGAAACCGAAGAAAAGGACTTTGAATTCAGTGCAGTCAATTTGAGTGCTAGAAAATTTCCAGAATCAATGGTGGTGCTATACTGTCTCCATGTTTCTAAGATTTTTAATTGTGTTTTTTTTTTTAATTGTTCTCATCACAAACACGCAGCGTCCTTAGGGAAGAGACCCCACCCCTTGACCTGCCACTTTCCAGGTGTCCTTTATCATTTTGACGGGACTCTTTGGTCTGCAGAAAATAACTGTCTTGGCATGCTTCTAGACTGTAAAATTTGGGTTGTTTTGTATTTTGTTTATGTTTACATGCATCTTGTATTTCCTTGAAAACTAAATAAAGTTTTTGGCCTTTTTAACGGAACAGAATCACCTTCTGCTTCTCCCTGCCACCAGAACACCCAGGCAGCTGAATGGCAAAAGCCATCCTATATCAAATGCGGCCTGAACAGCCGGATTTCAGGCCCTCTGAGGACCCTGGAGGGGTGGGGGGAAGCAGGTAAGTTCCCACCCTTGCTGGTAAGAAGTGTGCTGAAGCTCCTCCCCTTCCCCACCTTCGGGAGGCTTTCTGGGCAATGGCCAAGGCTTTGAGAGAGAGATGCAGAACTTGGGGCCAAAGACCCCACCCAGCGGGCCAAGAGGGCCCCTCAGCTTGGAGCCCCCTGACCCTCCCCTCCTTTTGATGGACAGTCTGGGTGTAGGGAGGGGCCTATGGCTGTTCAAGGCCAGGCGGAGGCTGGGTAGCTTGAGCATCCTCCCAGGAGAGAGGGCAGGAAGACAGGCATCCCTGTGCCTCGGGAGGTCCAGTCTGCCAAATGAGCTCAATTCCCACGCTGCACCTGCACCACCTCCGCCACCCCCAGTTTCTGAAGCCACCCAGACGTACTCAGCTCCACCTAGGTCTTTCCAAAGGCCCTTAGCCAGAGGCCTCCCTTTTCTGCCCAGCTCTGCCACCCATTTTATATAGCTGCCTGCACCCACCGAAGTGGGGGAGCCGGTGGTGCAACTGAGCTTCCAGCCTGAGGCACGCGTCTGGGCCTGGGGTGAGGGATAGACCCACCCTGTTGTCTGAGTGGGAGACCCGCTATCCTCCCTTTAGCCCCTAGGTGGCGTTGCTCCTCCACAAAGGTTGCACATCAGGTGTGGGCCCAGCTCAGCCCTAATAGTAGCCTGAGCAGGCCTCACAGACCCAGCAACCTGAGGCCACCGCAGGGCAATGGCTTCTCCCTTTCAGCTCACTTGGCATCCTGGCCCTGCTGCCCAAGCTCCAGGTAACCTCCAGCCGCCTCCCCTGTTCTCTCCTGGGTCTTTTCTGGTGGTTGACTGCCCCCCACACTGCACAGCACAATTCTCAGGCTGGTACGAAATCACCTTTATTCACAATCACGGTGACCCAGGTTCACAAAGGAGGCAGCAACTACCCTCGTACTAACAGAGACAATGGGACGGATGGCTTCCTCTCCCTGACCCTCAGGCCACACAGCCCCTGCGTGTAAGAACTTGCCTTGCCTCCAAGATGAGACCCCAGATGGGATGGGGCCACTGCCCGCCCGCCTCACTCCACGCCGGCAGAAGGGGTCCATGAGGTCAGTGACTGGGGAGAACTGTGACTCCCCAGAGTCCCGCTGCAAGGCAGGTACAGACAGGGGCGGCCTGGCATCCTGACCACACCACCCCATGGCAGCCACCACCAAAGAACTCTCGAAAGTCAGAAAGTCTGCTCCCTCAAAACAATCATTTTACAGAGGCGGCAGCTGAGGCTCAGAGAGGCTGTGACCCGGCCAGGGCCATGCAACGGGTCAGCGGCCAGGTCTAGAATCCCATGCCCTGCCAGCCCTATGGCAAAGCGGTCTCTGAGGGGTGTAAAAAAGCCATTTTAGGGGGCAGAGGGCTGGGAGGCTTGGGGGTGAGCTGGCCCCAGCCCATGGACTAGCAGGACAGGGCCTGCAGGGCTGAGATGACTACAACCTAAGAGAAGCTGGGGGGGGGGGGGGCTCCCTCACCCCAGACTCGGGAATAAGAACTTCAGAGATGCTGAGACCTATCCCCTTCCCTTCTCATCCTTCCTGGGAGTGGAGAGCTTTTCCTAGGAACAGGCTCCCTGCCCTTCCAGTGCCGTGGCCAGCAGGGCTTCCCTCCCTCAGGCTGCCCAGAACTTATGTTCTTACGGAAGCGGGGGGTGCTCCTGGGCCTCCTGATGTATATGAGCCAATGAGGAGGACCTCACTCCAGCCCGAAAAGGAAGGGCATTTTATGACTCTGGGGGATCCACCTGTCTGGGGTGCTGCAGGGGTTCTGTTGCCTTTTTCTATAAAATGGACGCAATTTGCCAGAAGGCCTTCTAATTCAGTCCCTTTTTAAGGAGATCTATTTCATGGTAAACAGTTGGCTGTGGACTTCTGGGCTGGAATCTGGGGAAGATCTTGAGTGATGACTACCTCTGCTGGCCCCTCAAACCAGGCACCCCGCTCACCAGGGCAGCATTTCTAGGGGACTGAGGGATGGGAATTCACCCTCCTGCCAAATAACCCCTACCAACCCAATAAATAAATAAATAAAGGAAAAAGGCTACTCGTACTCCAGGGAACCCCCACCCCCACCCCAGGATCCTGCCCCATCCTGGGATGCTGCAGCCTCTGAGTACCAGCCAGGCCCAGAACAGCACTGAAATGGGGAAGGAGGGGCCACAGATGTAGCTGCACACCTGTTCTTTAGAGAGCCTGACAGAGGGCAGACCCTGCTTTCCAGCCCATACCCGGGGTGGCCCCAGGGCAGCAGCATCCAGCGACACCATTGGGCAGAAAGGCTATGACCAGGAAAGGGCCCTCCCCATCTCAACCAGGCCGAGGGCTAGGGACCCAGAACCTGGAGGCTTCTGTGCCTGTTTGTACATCCATCCCAGGTAAATGGGAGACATACAGTATGGATGCTGCAACCTGCCCAGGATGAGAGGTACCCACTGGCCTTCTTACCCCTGGCTGCCAGACCCAAAGGGCAGGGAAGAAAGGAAAGAGAAGGTAGGTAGAGGTCAGACAGTAAGGCAGCAGCTTGGGAGCTGCCTGCCTAGGGCAGCTGTTGAGCAGGTTGTGCACTGCTCAAGGGCAGTTGGCTAAGGGAGAAAACGGAGGCTGACGACAAAGTCCACACTCTACTAGCCAAGCCACATGTCCGGGCTCAGGGCCACATCTGCTCCGAGGAAGGGATGCACTTTCCAATTCTCACAAAGGTGCCACATGGGCTAGGGAGACCTCCTGGGAATCAACCCCAGATGGGGAAGGACCAGGACCAGGTTAGCCCCTCAGCGTGCAGGGGAAAGCAGGCAATTTGCTTCTGCCCTGCCTCTCTGCCTGATACCCACTTCCTCCCCACACCTTTAGGGGCTCAGTTTCCCAAGTTTAATGAGAAGGGAGAAGAGTTTCCAAAATGAGGAAGAAGAGAAGGGACCCTGTTGACTTGCCCCTCAGCTGGAGCTGTGCCTGCGGGCCGGGCACCGTGACGGGCTAGGAGCTGCGGTAGGTCTTGATGATGTCTTTGATGGGGCGGCGGCAGATGGGGCAGCAGGCGTGGAGCGCCTTCTTGAGGCGCAGGCCGCAGGCGTAGCAGAGGCACATGTGGCCACACGTGTAGATGACTGTGTCCACCGCGTGCTCGTAGCAGATGGTGCATTCGTCGCTCCACGGGCCCGCGCCTGGAGTCACTGGCGACTCGGGCAGGCTCACCGGGGAGTTGGGGGCTGTCCCTGGGGACAAGGGGATGCCCACCAGTCAGGAGGCGACATGGCCCAACCTGGTCCCAGGTTCATGAAGAGAGCCCCCTGGCCCCTCTCCCTGCCCTTATCAGGACTGGCCTGTTTACCCTACAACCAACTTCCTGGACACGGAGGGAAAAGGATGCACTCTGGGCAGCCCCACTTCTGGCGCCTCAGTGCCCAGGCCAGGGGCCAGGGCGTCCATGAGACGGAAGAGGAGGGAAGGGTGGAGGAAAGAAGGGGGCCAGAGACCCCTCCTGAGCTACCCTTTGGTGTTCCCATGCTAACGAAGTCCTCTGGAGAGAGCTGCCCAGCCAGGGGACAGGATGGGACACACCCCGGAAGTCACTACTCAACTAGGGTTCCCTGGGCCCTTCTCCAGCTCCTCCTGGACCCAGTCCTGATGCAGAGGCTGCATGCCTGCCTCAGCCGCGGTGGGAGTGGGGTTCTCACGGTGGGAGGTCTGCACAGTCACCACGGAACTGGAAGGACGTACTTACCACCTGCAGAGCTACCCAGAGGTCCAGAGCTGCACGTGCTTAGCAAGGGGTCAGAGAGGCGGATGCCCAGCGTGCTGGGCGACGTTGGTGTGGAGGCAGGGGAGCAGGGAAGTGATGGGACACCCCGCTCTGCCAGGATGGTGGAGCCTACAGAAAGGGAGAGAGGGAAGGACCAGCTCGTTACTCAGGCTCACTGGGAGAAAACTCGTGTCTCCATCCCTCCATTGGTTTCCCAGGAGAGAACTGGATGGTGCAGACTGACCCCACAGCCCAGCCACTAGGCTCAGGGTACCCTGCCCCAGCTTTCTGTTCCCGCCTACAAACTGGAGAACCACCCCAACATGCTCTGGTGTTACCACATCAGCCATCTCTAAACAAGCCCCCTGCCTAGAATCCCACCCCCACCCTTCCCCATGTTCCCTTCACCTTCAAGGTTTCCCATGCCAGAGAACAAAGCCTTCCTCCTGCCCAGGCTGGCCCTTCTAGCCCCAGCCTCACCACTGTATCCAGAGCCCTGTGCTCTCCATCCCTGTCCCCAGATATCACCCCCTTCTCCTCAGTATTGGCACCTTTGAGATGCCCACACCATCTCCCACACTTACTCTGTCCAACATTCCTTTTCTTCATTCACTTTCCTCTTTGCTCCCTTCCTTCCTCCCCCCTTGCTGAGAGCCTACCAGGCACCAAGCACTGTGTATACATAAACCTGGGAATGAGACAGATAGAGCCTTTGCCCTCAAAGAGCTAACTATCCAGGGAGACTCAGAGCGCTACCCTGAATCCCCTCCTCTGGGCAGCCTTGACCCCTCCCAACCACATCTCTCTCTAGCACTGACCAGCCACACACACCATGCATGAAGCAAGCAACTACAGAGCCTAGGATATCATTTGTTCTTTGCCCCAAGAATGAAGCTTTGTTTCCCTAGTTAAACCATGAGCCTTCTGAGAACAGGAAGTCTGATTCACCTGTGACCTTCTTACAGGGCCCTAAGATAAGTGCTCAAGGGGACTTTTTTTTTTTTTTTTTTTTTGGTCTTTTGTCTTTTTAAGGCCACGCTCGTGGTATATGAAGGTTTCCAGGCTACGGGTCAAATCAGAGCTTCAGTTGCTGTCCTATGCCACAGCCACAGCAACATGGGATCCCAGCTGTGTCTGCAACCTACACCCAGCCCATGGCAACACCAGGTCCTTAACCCACTGAGCAAGGCCAAGGATCAAACCCTCATGGACACTTGTAGGGTTTGTTAATCACTGAGCCATGACGGAACTCCGCAAGGAGGTATTTTTATTATTATTCATTCTAATTCATTAAATAGTTTCTAAGAATACTCATTAGATGTCCACAGGATTTCTCATATTAGTGGTAACAGGTTTCAATTCTCATCTCCTTTCAGAAAGTCATCTCTCTTATGTGCTTTTCTTGCCTTATTGCACTGGCTAGCATTTTCAGAACAATACTATAAAGCACCTCTACCATATTCATGACTTTAATGTTTCTAGTGCTTCACCATTAAGTATGAAATTGGCTATAATTTTGAAGTGAGAGAAATCTCTTTCCATTCTCAGTTTACTTAAGCCTTCAACAAACCAAAGCATTCCTCTACAAGGTTAAAAAAAAAAAAATCACCCTTCTTACACTGTTACTGATTTGTTCTTCCTTTGGAGTCAGGATCCCTCAATACCAATTTGCTAGTTGAAATGTCCAATTCTCCAAATATCTTGGGAACATTCTGTTTAACAAATATTAAATTCTGAATGATTATTCTTCAACACCCACCTTGGCCTATTTCCTTTTAGGGACATTTAAGTCCTAGGTTTTTTGTTTATTTGTTTTTTAAGCTTCTCCTTTGCTCCAGTCTAGTAAGCCTCTTTGGGCAACAGAAGCCTCACTGGAAAGCTACTTATCTATTATTAGATGGTGCTGAAGCAAGACAGTACCTTGCCCTTATGTAATTTCCTTCATCTGAGGAGCAGTGTCTCATGGTAAGTGTAGCCAAATATCTTAGTACCTTAGCCTGATTTTTTTTTCCTGCACCCTAGTCCAGTTTCTTTTTATTCCATCTTAAATTTTCACCCCAATTTCTTTCCTTCCTGATGTCTTTTCACCTAGCCTGATTTTGTCCTTTTCTGATTTATCTTCCCTCAATCCTAACTTCTTAGCACCCCTAGCCTCATTTTTTTTTCATTCCTTTTTAAATTTTACACTCCATCTACATTTGGTCTCTTTCAAGAGGAGGAGGTCCTCACTGATTTTATCTGGTTTCACAAAACTCTCCCACACTCTCACAATCACCAAGAGAATTACGTACAATGCTTATATGCATACATTAGTTATTCACACCTGCCTAGATATAGTACGTCAATCATACAGTGTCAACTCATGCTCACTCACATATACATGTCATCTTGTCTGTGAAGCCTCCTGGGTCTAGGGTGGGGGCTGTGAGGCCCAAACTTGTCTAAACAAATTTGCTTTAAAAAAAAAAAAAAATCACACGCCCAGGATCTAATCCAAGATCTACAAAATCTCTGGAAGTGGGATTCAAGAATCTGCATGTCAGTAGCTTCTCCAAGTGAGTCTAACGAAAGTAGCCCAGCCTACTGCTGCAGGAGAGCAGACTGTCACTAGAGAGAATGAATACACTCTGAGATAACAGAGGTTCCAGAAGGTACACGTGAAAAAAAAAAAAAAATCCTGGTCAAGTCAGTTTGGAAAAGCTGGGACAGCATAATCACTACCCTCTTCTTACAGATTTGCATTATATATATTGTCTTTTGTCCTTTTAGGGCTGCACCCAAGGCATATGGAGGTTCTCAGGCTAGGGGTCTAATTGAAGCTGTAGCCGCCCGCCTACACCAGAGCCACAGCAACATCAGATCCAAGCTGCGTCTGCAACCTACACCACAGCTCATGGCAACGCCAGATCCTTAACCCACTGAGCGAGGCCAGGGATAGAACCTGCAACCTCATGGTTCCTAGTCAGATTCGCTTCCACTGCACCACAACCGGAACTCCTTGCACTGCATTTTAAAGGCTCTGAGAAGTTCCATAGAAAAGAATTCCCTGCTTTTTAAAAACTCAGTACTTCCCAAGCTTTTTTGACCCAAGGACCCCTTTTCAATGGACACCTATCCTGCAGAACACTCTGGGAAACATGACTTATGCAACTCCATGTCACCCAGTCCCTTCAAACTCGGTCTATTCAAGCCCAGGAAGGCCCAGACATCTGTAAACCCATTTCCTCCAGGCCCTCTGTTCAGGGACTGCCCACAGGCCCCAACCCAGGCACCACCTTGCAGAGATACCTGGTTACTGCCATGCTAACTCTTTTTCTTATTTAGACACACAACCATCCTTCAAGGCAGAGGTCTTTATTCCCATTTTTGGAGAAATGGAAACTAAGCCTCAAAAAGTTCTTTGCTGGTGGAAACATTTTTTCCCCCTCATTTTTAAGTGGCCACTGGGGAATGTGTATGAGGGTGTTTGTATATCTGTGGGAATGTGGGTTAATCAGATTCTGAGTGTGTAACTCAATGTTCCACGCTTTTCTTCCCCTCCCCATGGTTTATGTGGAGAGATCTGAGGACCACAAACTATGAGATTGAGTCCTACCCAGAACTCATCTTTGGTGTCTATGACTCCTTGGCTAGACTGCCTGAGGGGGTGGGATGGGCGCTCTTCCCCGTGTAAACCGGATCTCTCCAGAGAAAGTACCATGCTGGGTCTGGAGGAGAGTGGATCAAAGGAGATGAGCACGTGGCCAGGGGCACTCACCGAGGATGCGGATCTGCGTGATGGCCCCATGCAGGCCGAAGAGCATCCAGAGTGGCTGTGAGGCGTCCACGCACAGCTGCATGCCTGCCGGGGCCCCATTGTGACTGAGGTGCAGCTCGCCATCAGCGTTGACCACTAGGCCCAGGATGTCACCGCTGTGCAGGGGCCCGGGCACACGGCACACGGCCCAGAACTCCTTGCGGTCCACCAGGGCCTCGGGGCTGAAGGGCAGGTCAGCGGGCCGCAGCGTGCTGGGGTCGCACGTGGTGACACCGAGGGAGAGTGCTCCTGGCCGGGAACCACCTGAGCGCGTGACCTTGACGAAGATGGTCTCAGCCACGTGCACGGGCCGGCTGGTAAAGACGAGCGCGCGCTCATCACGCCCATGCTCCAGGCGTGCCACCGTCTGCTCATCCAGGATGCGGACGTGCGCGCCGGCGCGCAGCGCGTGGAAGCGCAGGTCGCCGTCGAGCTGAGCGGGCAGCGCGCGGCTGTGCTGTGAGTTGAGCGAGTTCTGCGGGATGGGGCAGCCGGCGGCTGGCGGAGCGTCCTCGCTGTCGCTGTTGGCGCCCGGCACGTTGAGATCGCACAGGCTCACGGAGAGGCGCGCCTCGTCGGCCTCGCGCCGCAGCGAGGGCCGCCGCAGGGCGGTGAAGGAGCGCGGCCGCAGGCAGTCTGGGAGCACCAGCTCGCTGTCTGCGTCCAGGGAGGGAGAGACAGGAGACCGTCACTCTCCCGGTCCCCATCACTCGCCTGCACTCCTCCTCCCACTAGTCTTTAAAGCAAGCACCAGTAAGATGCACCTGGTCTCTAAGGGTATAGAAAATGCTAGCACATAACGTCATGCAAGACACTTACCTAACTATGTAAGCAAAGGATCAAGGCTGGCTCGGGAAGGACACCAAAACTGAGCACATGCTTACTTCTAAATGGTACAATTATAAAAGTCGGATTTTAAAAAGAAAAAAATCTCACTTCTAGGGCTTTCCCTCTTTATCTCCAGCAGCCAGAACAGCACCCGGCCCTTAGAAGACAGCAGTATTTGTTGAATGCATGCTGACATTCTGCCCCTCTGGGAGTCAGAGGGAACCCCGCTCCCTAGACCGCCTCTCTGCACAAATTGTCTCATCTTATCCTAACCATTACTGTTTGAGGTTGTCGCCAAGAAAGGACTCTGAGGCTGAGAGAAAAGTGAATTTATCCAAGCTTTTGAAAGTGACAACTGGAACTCAAACCCTTTCTTTTTTTTTCTTTCTTTCTTTTTTTTTTTTTTTTTTTTTGCTATTTCTTGAGCCGCTCTCGCGGCATATGGAGGTTCTCAGGCTAGGAGTCTAATCGGAGCTGTTGCCACTGGCCTACGCCAGAGGCACAGCAACGCGGGATCTGAGCCGTATCTGCGACCTACACTACAGCTCACGGCAATGCCGGATCATTAACCCACTGAGCAAGGGCAGGGACCGAACCCGCAACCTCATGGTTCCTAGTCGGATTCGTTAACCACTGCGCCACGACAGGAACTCCCCTTTCTTCTTTTTAATCATACAAGTAACACAGATTTTATTTGATATAAAAAGACAGTTCAGCAAAGAGAAAAAGTAATCTCTCAGCCTGCCATCTGAGAAAAATACTATTAATGTTTGGACATATGACCTTACAGCCTTTTTCAGTATTTTTTGGTTACTTCTTTTACTACAAAAATTGAATCATGCTATATAGATGCCAGTAGTTTTTAATTAACTTTTATGGGTAACAAATCCCTTTGAAAATGTAACTTTTATCTATCTCCCCAGAAAAATGCACATTATCCCTAAGTTCTGCAGTTAACTTGAGGGCATCCATGAATTGCATAAAGCCATCCATGGGCATGGACTCCAGGCTAAGAACCCTGCTATACAAATTCCCTTTTCAGGAGTTCCCATCGTGGTACAGTGGAAAAGAATCCAACTAGGAACCATGAGGTTGCAGGTTCCATCTCTGGCCTTGCTCAGTGGGTTAAGGATCTGGCGTTGCCATGAGCTGTGGTGCAGGCTGGCAGCTGTAGCTCTGATTGGACCCCTAGCCTGGGAACTTCCATATGCTGGGGGTGCGGCCCTAAAAAGCAAACAAGCAAATTCTCTTTTCATAACTAGCTTTTCCATTCACTATGTCCTAAGAACCTTTCTATACCAATAATCATGTTTCTAATACCATACTTTTTGACTGGTTTTGTCTGCTTTATGGAGTCCTATATAATTTATAATAAAAGTCATCAGGCGCAATGAATTACCCCATGCATTTCATCTTTAAAGCATCCCATGGAGATGTTCCCATTGTCCAGGTAAAAGCTCAGAGATGTTACATGACAGTAACCAAGTGGCAGATCCAGGATTGCAGCAAAATCTACCCAACTCCTGACACCACATTCTCCACTTTCAGGCCTTCCTTATTTATTAAACCCTTTCCATGGGAGTCCCCAGATTTGGCTAATGCCACTGCAGGCCACATCATGGGCCAATCCCTTCCCAGAAGCCTTTTATCTGAGCCTCCCCAAGGAAGGATGGAGTGGAGTGCTTGGTGTGAGAGCAAAGCCAGGATCCAGCCCCTGCCGAATCTAGAGACGGCCCTCAAGCCTGTCCCTTTAAGGAACAGTATTGTTTGGGCCCCAGCAAGGAGAGGTGCTGGGCCCTCCTCCCAGGACTCCTGCTTCTCTGGAGAAGCCTCTTGGGGCCTGGCTGGTCAGGGTTTCCCAGCATCGCGTTTGGCAAGGAGGGAGCCGACTGGAAAATGTGATTATTCCAGGGAATTGACTCTGTGACAGCAGTAGTGCAGGGAGGCTAGGGGGCTGCAGAGAGGCAGAAGCGAGGAGGGCAAGACCCGAGAGACAGCACTGGGGGGCTGGGGAGGGCTGTGGGCTGGCCTGGACCCCACCCAGGGTGCAGCCTCTCTGCCCCCTCACCCCTCAACCATTCCGGGCACTGGCCCTTGAGGACTCCAGAGGCTTGGAGTACAGAGAGCCAAAGGGATGGGGAAACAGGGTGAGGCAGAAACAAGAGGCTCCGGGATGGGGCCAAGTCCTCGAGGAACAAGGCTGTCAGAGGGACCCACACATACCTGCAACCACACACACTCAGGATAGTCAGGCCAGGGCCTGAGGAGCTGGGCAGACCCTCAGAACTGATCCCTGGAGGAGGCTGGATAGGAGCTCTCCTGGCCTCTGCCCTTTCAAGAGTCCTCGGATACTGAATACGCCCACTATCTCCTACCTCACCGCCACCCCCTACAACCCGAGCCACTGTTGAGCCATTCCATCCTGAAGAAAGCGTTTCCTTCTCTTAAATCGAAATCCACCTCCCTGTATTTAGACCCACTACCTCTGGGGCTGCCTCTCAGCCCCACACTGAGGACAGCTCTCCCCGGGGGACACTCAGATTCCCCGCATACCCTGCCCACCTCTGAGACAACGAGCAGAACCAGACTCAGGATCCCAGATGCACCCTGACCAGCTCAAGGCACAGGTTTGGCCACCACACCTCCCCTGATACATCCATTCTACCTCTAATAATGTAACCTAACAGTATTTCAGGTTTTTTGTCACCAAAATCCCTATACTGATAGGATAGGAGCATAGTTATGTACAAGGACATTGAAGTGAACAGCTTGGGTTCAAATCCTGGCTCTGCCATTTCCTAGTTGTGTGACCTCAGAAAAATAGTTCAACCCCTCTGGGCCTCTCCAGCCATGAAATCAGCATTATTTATTGGTATAAAATCTGGCTTCTAATACTCCCTTCAGAAGGGATGCTGTGACGATGAAGTGGAATAAGGCACCTAGGATTACTATGAGCCATTGTTATTGTTTCCATGCTACATGGCTCAGAAGAATATGCATGGGCTTTGAGGTGATACAGGCCTGGGTTTAAATGCCTGATCCAGCACTTGGCTGGTGGCCTGTGGGTAAACAACTTTCCGCCAGCCCCAGATCACTGCCCTGGGGAACAGGGGTAACACCTGCTTTGCAATGTTGTTGCAGGGATCAGAGGTAGAGTGGGAAGCCCCAGGCCCCTGGATACCTGATAACCTCAGTTATTAGCATTTGCTCAGGCTGAGTTTGCCAACCCAAGTCAGATCCACCTGCACACTCCAAGCAACTAACTTTTTGAACCTAAGACTTTCCATCAGTCATGATGGACACCCAGGACGGAATCACTGCGTGACATCGCTGACTAAAGACCAGCCAGAAGCTAGAAGCAGAGATTAGAGGGGGAAAAAAAGAAGAGAAAGGAGGAGAAACAGTGGGAGAATAAAAGAGAGGAAAAGGAGTAGAAAAGTGACCCCTTTGGCCTTGCTTGAAATATCACAGGAATTGGGAGAGTAGGTACAGGAGATGCTGGGAAACAGCTAAAAACAGAATCCCTGGGGCCAGTGCCCAGCCCAAGTATGCCTTCTCAACCTATCCCCTCCCTGCCTCGGGGTCAGCAACAGCTGCCGGCCGCCAGCAAGCTCCAAAATAACCATCCCATCCGTGTGCCCGGCTGTGCTGGGGTCCTGAAATAGATGAAACCCAAGATGAGGAACTGGTCAGAGCACCCTCGGCAGAGGGGACGGCCAAGGTCACAGCAGAGTAAGCCCACATCAAGTTGAAGGTCAGGGAAGGGTCCCAGCCCCCAAAGCCAAGGGAGAACCTCAAGGGCCCAGCGTCAGCCCAGGGTCACGCCCTATGGCCAATTGGGAGCTGCAAAGCCAGCTCCCCTCCTGTGTCCCCTCTTTTAGGAAAGAACTTGTCAGTTTTCAGCTCCTGACTAATCTGGCTCCTGGTGCTGGCTCGAAGCTCCCCTGGGCCAGGGCAGAAAGAGTCAGGCCCTGCAAAGGGCAGGGAGGCCTGGGCCAGAGTTTCCTCCCCTTGGGGTGGCACTCAGTTCACCTACTCATTGCCACTGTGTGCCCGCCCTGGGCCGGGGTTAAAGGAAAAGGGAGAGCCAGGACCTGGGCCCTGGGGAACCAGCAGCCCTTGAGAGAATCAAAACTTCGAGGCATGAAAATATTTGAATACAATTTTGTGACAAAGTTCTTAGTGTCTCAGGTTAGACAGGACCTGAGAGGAGAATGAAGAAATCTATCGTTGCCAAGTTCTCACCCAGCTTGGCTAGAATGCCCCTGGGGACAAGCAGCTCACCACTTCCCAAAGCCACCTAGCCCCGACCTTGGAATAACCATGACTGTTAGAAACACTCTCTTTGCCTGGATCCACATGGCCTACATCCATTCCTGGGGTCCCATGCCTTCTCTTCCTTAGGATAAACATCCTTTTGAGGGTAACGCTCTCCAAATATGGCAGAGAACTCCTGTTTCAGAATGAGTCAGAGACAGCATCTCAGAAGAAACAAGATTTGACCCAGGCCCTGAAGGACAAGACGGTTTGGATCAACAGACAGAAGCGAGAGGCACTCGGGCGGGAAAACTGCGTTAGCAAATGCTTGGGAAGAACCATCTGAGGGAAGACCCTGAGGAGGAAGGAATGGGGAGGAGGCGGCGCCAGGCCAAGGGTGGGGGGACCAGCTCCTGCCCAGAGACCCCCCTCGCCTGTCCCCTCCCACCACCTTCTCAGCCACTGCTGGGCAACCAAGGCAGGGCCTGGGCATTGGAGCAGGGAGCCTGAGAGGCAGGCAAGAGGCCCCTTTGAAGCAGGCCTGCTATCAGCCTGAGTCTTGTTTGTTTAGATTCTCACATCCGCAGCACTGGATAATCTTTAACCACGGGGCAGCCTGCAGCCGCCCAGCCACCCAGCCGGCCTCTGCCAGCCCCCATTTGGAAAGCAAGCCAGCTCTTTTACTATGTCCCTAAACATCCTCCTGCTGGTCCCCAGCTGGCACGGGGAAGGGGAAGGAGCCAGGAGGGCAGCTTGAACGGGCGAGGGGTTTCTCCACCCTTCTGGTCAGTGCCCTGAAACCCACACCACCTCCACCCTCTCCATATAAACCCAACTGCCGGAAAGCTAAGACACTTGCTGAGGCTCACAGGACGAAGGACAGAATGTCCCAGAATCACTCAGAGTCACAGACTCTTCGATTTTTAGATCCTGCAAGCCACAGGATCTGAGAGGTACAGATACTCAGAATCATCTGGTCTGGTGGTTCCCAAACGTTTTTTTTAAAAGCAGTGGAATCCTCTTGCTCCAATAGAACCTGAAAGCTCTGGTTGATGTCTAAGAGGTGACCACAGGGCCCTGCCACTTGGTCACCCCAGAGATGCCTCTGTGAAACCCCAGTGCTCCAAGGAACCAGATGGAAAACCAGAGATGTGGTTTTAGATCACATGGCTTGACTCTCACTCAGAGACAAGGACTTGGTTTTAAGGCTCCCTCTCCTGATGAGAGAACTGGCCGGGGACTGTCTATTTTGGTGATGTTTTAAAATTAGATATTCCTTTTTAACCTAAAAACAACAGCCCTTCCCATTTGTGCAAACATTTTTGTAGAACCTCGAGCCTCACAGTTTTTCTGTGAGGGAAACGGTTCATGCATAATTATGTCCAAAAAACAGATGAGTTGGTAGAGGCACAGAAAAGCTAACACCTGCCCAGAGCTAGTGAGTGGCCGAGTTGAGGCTTGATTTGCTCAGGGCTTATGCTTCTGCAATGAAGGCTCTGTCCCCAACACCACAAGGCCCCAGCTCTTCCCCTCCACACACCCCACCCTGGGTCCCGCCCGGGATCTCGCTAAGGTCCCCAAAACTCTGTCTTGGGCCAAAGAGATACTAGATGGAAACACCTAAAACTGCCATTTTTGGACATTCCAATATTGGCAATTACACATGGTTGCACTTTATATATGTATTCATTCTGGTAGAAAATTAGAGTGTGCTGGCAATAGCAGAACCTAACAAAGCCCTCAAAAGCCTCTGGGGAACTACAAGCCAAGCCGAGCCACCCTCACCACGGATATAGGATGCTGGGCACCCACTGCCCCACTTCGACCCTCCTAGGGTCCTGGTGGCCTGCCTGTGCCCCACATATGCGGCCGGCCCCTGATGCCTTGAGCTCTCGTCATCTCTATTTTGGAAAACACAGGAGGGCCGAAGTCTCCACCCTTGGGGGGTATCTAGACTTAAGGGGGAAACCAGATAGACTCGTATTTAGAGAAGCTGGGAAGCCCACGCTCCTAGGCTCAAGCCCCAGCTCCGCCAAGCTGTGGGGCTGTGGGCAAGTTATCAGACCTCTCTGAGCCTCTCTTTCCTTACCTGCAAAATGAGTACAAGAGTAACTTTTAAAATAAATAGGCTGAAGTTCCCGTCGTGGCGCAGTGGTTAACGAATCCGACTAGGAACCATGAGGTTGCGGGTTCGGTCCCTGCCCTTGCTCAGTGGGTTAACGATCCGGCATTGCTGTGAGCTGTGGTGTAGGTTGCAGATGTGGCTCGGATCCCGCATTGCTGTGGCTCTGGCGTAGGCTAGTGGCTACAGCTCCGATTAGACCCCTAGCCTGGGAACCTCCATATGCCGCAGAAGCGGCCCAAAGAAACAGCAAAAAGACAAAAATAAATAAATAAATAAAATAAAATAAATAGGCAAAGAGGATTTCTGCTGCCTTCTTCAAAAGCAGGACAATACATGATGCAGAACTGCCAATACACACTTAGACCTCCACGCACTTCAGGTGGTCAGGAAGGGTCCATGAAGGACAGAGGCGGTCAGGGAAGGCTCCCTGGTGGAGGGGAGGGTTTGGTATTGGGCCATGATATAATTGACAAAATTTGGGGTGAGCAGAAAAGGAGTGCTTGGAAGAGTCTCTGAAGCAGAAGGAACAGCAAGATTTTTATTTTTTTTTTAACTAAGAAGAAATGAAAACTATCAATGAGGAAGAATCAGCATCCTCAGCTCTTTCTCCATCCCAAGGGCTTGGCTCAGGCTCCTTAAGCTAATATTTGCCTCTCAGCCCCTGGCAGCCACAGATGAAGGTAAATATTGGTTTAGCCTGGGAAGCGGAAGGAGCCCCAGATGGCAGTGTGGTCCTCAGCCGGCTGGGATGCCTCACACTCTGTACCATGAGCTTAGGCGCATCCTGGATGGGGACCTGACCCCGGGCCTTATCTACGGAGTGATGGGCAGCCAGGCTGGCCTGCCACTCCGGAAACTGGTGCAGCAGCAGCCTGGCCCTGAGAAAGCTACCCTGATAGTCCCTTGGTGGGCAGTGAGGTGGGATGACACCCTGAGTCCTTGAGAGCCCCCACCTAACACCCTCCTAACACCCTCCTGGGCTCAGCCACAAACATTCTGATGTGGTAATAAGTCTTCTCACTGGGAGATCTGACTTCCAGGCCCAGACAGGCTTCTGACTAGTTGGGAGAATTTGGGCAGGTCCCTCCCCATCTCTGGGCCACATTTCCTCTTATTTAAAAAACTCAACTGCAAGAAGCTGCCAGAAACCTTCTACTCTTTCTGCTCTCTCCCCTGGGGTGTGTGCACATACACACTGGTGCATAGCTGCTCTCCACAAGCCATTCCCTACCTTCCTACTTCACCTCCTCTCCTGAAGGATCTGCTCCCCAACTCACCGCCCATTCCCCACCTCTCTCAGTGCACACCGCTCTTGTCTGGCCTAAACTGCTCTACCTTAACCAGTCCATTCACTTCACCTGCCTTGGTTCCTGATTTGAAACTCCCCTCCTACAGGAAGTCCTCCTGAATTGCTCCTGGGCTGCACGCCCACAGTTTTATTCTACAGCCAGTTTTTTGCAGAACTGGATTTAGGTCACCTCAGAGCAGCCATATGGTATGCACCCGATGTAAACACTTTTCAATGAAAGGGGCTGGGGTTTTTTCGTTGTTGTTGTTGTTGTTTTTTGCTTTTTAGGGCTGAACCCCTGGCATATGGAGGTTCCCAGGCTACGGGTCCAGTCAGAGCTACAGCTGCTGGCTTACAACACAGCCATAGCAATGCCAGATCTGAGCCTCATCTGCGACCTACACAATGGCTCACGGCAACACTGGATCCTTAACCCACTGAGAGAGGCCAGGGATGGAACCCTCAACCTCATGGTTCCCAGTAGGACTCATTAACCACTGAGCCATGATGGGAACTCCTGGATTTTTAATTTAAGGGTCTCCCCACGACCCCTGCATAGCACCTGGCTGTGGTGGGTACTGGGGGTGCTCCGAGCACCCTGTAAGTGGAATCCTGGCCCACTAGCTTTCAGCCAGGACCCACAGCTACTCTCCCTGAGCCAGTATTTCTGAGAGGAGCAGGGAGACCTTGAAAACTAGGATAGGAACTTATCTCTCCAAGTATTAATTACTCCATAAAACTCCTATTTACTTAGTTGCTGGCAGGTCCTTCTTCCTGGAGGTAGGAAGCTGTTTTTCTTAGAGATGCCAGCCCAGGCTTGGGCCAGGGTGCCCAGAGGGAAGAGGATGATCTGCTGTCAACTCCAGCAAAACTGGGGAAGGCCCAAAGCAGGTCTGCTGGGGCCGGGGGGTGGGCACTGGCGGGCCTAGGTGATGGTCAGGGCCGTGGGGGGTGGATGGGGCCCCGACCTGGAGGTGTCAATCCGAGAGAGACACTAGCCCTTGCCTCCACTCTGTCTAGGAAGAGGGCCAATCTGTCCATGGCCTGACTTGCAGACCTACTATGTGCCAGGGATGCCAGGCTGTTTCTGGTCTGAGAAGCTGATACTGGCCAGGTGGGGTTTGGAGGGCTGTGGCCACAGGTTCCAGACAGAAGCATGAAGGCAAGGGGGCAGGCCTGGTAGGAAGTCTCTAAAGATGAGACACTGGTTTGGGGGACAATCACTCCAGGAAAGACAGGCCCATCCTCAGAGCCACCAAGACAGAGAGCAACTACTTCAGAGGAGAAACACAAAGGCAGCAGCTAAGGGGGGAGACCCGGGAAAGCAGAGGAGCTGGTGGGATCTGGGTGGAGGGAGAGAGGCCCAGACGAGCTCATGCAGTGACGTGGTGGGCAGGAGAGGGGGGAGATGGGCAGGGGGGACGACAGCAATGAGGATGGGGAGGGAGACGGACCCTGAGGCTGCACAGGGGCAGTGGGCGTGTCCCGGGGGTGGGGGCATAGAGCAGCCCGCCCACCTCCAAAGAGGTCTTTTTTTTTTGCTTTTTAGGGCTGCACCTGCGGCATATGGAAGTTTCCAGGCTAGGGGTCAAATTGGAGCTACAGCCGCTAGCCTACACCACAGCCACAGCAACACAGGATCCAAGCCACATCTGTGACCTACACCACAGCTCACAACAATGCCGGATCCTTTACCCACTGAGCGAGCTCAGGGATCGAACCTGCAACCTCATGGATCCTAGTCAGGTTCATTAACCACTGAGCCACGAAGGGAACTCCTCCAAAGATATCTTGAGTGAAACTTTTTTTTTTTTTTAAATCAGAAAGAACAAAATGAGGAGATATTTTAATCTGCAAATTCACTTTAGGGGCCATAATCTGTGTTTGAAAGTGTCCAGGGATTACGGTGGTTTATGGCTGTGATCAGAATCAGCTGGGGCCTCGGCCTTACCGGCTGTACAGAGAGCAGCCTGACGGGCAATCCAAAGGCAAGTGAAAATGCTGCGTGAAAACCCATTTATAGTCAAAGGGGGAAGGAGGCCGGCCGCCTGGGCTCTGCCCCAGGATGGGGCCCTTCAAGGTTATTCTCCAGGCCCCTCGTTCGGCTGCTGAGATTTGGAAGTCCCATCTCAGCTGGAGTGTCCCCTTCATCCTCCTGCTGAGCCTCCTGGAATTTGTAGACCCAGCCTAAGCCTCCTCTGCCAAGAAGCCTTCCTGGATTCCATCTTCCCTCACTGACCTCAGCCGCCTCTGACTTTCCTGTTTAAACCCGCTGAGGCACGGGTAATATGAAAGATAAGGGTTTTGGCATCAGAACACCCAGTTCGAGTCCCAGCTCTGCCACATCCCTACACAAGCCGGGCCTACATAAGCCTCAATTTTCTCCCTGCCAAATGGAGATTAAAAAAAAAAAAAAAAAAAAAAAAAACACTCCCTCCAGGGCTGGCTGCTGTGAGGTTGAGAGATAACTGGATGGAACCCATCTCGGCAGATGGACGGGATCCGATGACCCGTTCGGCGATTTACTGTCCTCTCGGGTTATGCCCCGATTGTCTCAGGAATGTTTGCTTTGTCTCCCTGATTCCTATCGAGCCTGGGGCTCTGTGAGCAGGGCTGGGTCTGCCTCAGCACCCCGACCCTTTCCTTCATCTAACAAGCTACCCGTCCATCCCATCACACTCCCCTACCCACCCTATAAATACTCAGCATCTTTCACACGCCAGGCACAAGATTCCTCTCCAGAGAGGAACCTGGCCAGATAAGACATGGATCCCTCCCTCAAGCAGAAAGGCTTCTGACGATTACTCATGTCTTTGTTTTTACATTCAGTGTCTTTTTTTAAAAAAAAAAAAAAAAAAAACTCTCTTTTTTTCTCAAATAAAAGTGTTTTGAAAAGAAGAGCTTCACTGTTTCTAGGCTCTGACGTCAGAAAGGACAAAAAGAAAAAAACACTTTTCCACCACCTCCGTGGCAGTTTTTTTTTTTTTTTTTTTTGGCGAGGAGGCAGGGAAGGGAACTAGGAAGAGCAAGTGTTGACTCAGCATCAACGTGGTACCCAGGACTCAGCTGGGCACTTTACTCACAGCCTCTTTGGCTGAATTTCATCTTCCTACCAACCCATTTCACAGAAGGGAAAGCTGAGGTTCATCCAGGCTCCTCCTGTACACACAGCCTATTTGCCCATGGGCTGATGTGTACCCAGGCTATGCTCCTACAGACACACGTGCACACACTTGCCTACACACGCTCAAGCATAGCAAGGTGGGATTCCTGGACTAGGAATCAGGTGGCCTGGATTCTGGTCTCATCTCAGCCATCAACTCACTGTGGGACCCAAGGAAGTCTGAGACACTGAGGCCCCTGCCAGCCATGGCATTTAGGGTCTGTGTGTGCCTTTGCCAGGGAGCCTGATACTTTCATAGCCCCAGAATGCCTTCTAATGCCTCCCACAGAATATCTGCCCTCTCACTGCCCTGAAGCGGCCTTACTCATGCTGGCGGTCCTGGGAGCAGCCAGAAGCGTCTTACCCCATCCAGAGCCTCCTGCTCTCCTCTCTCACCCACGTCCTTGCAAAAAGCACTAGGGTGGGGTTGGACTTCCTGGAAGGCTGCAGAGCCCAGGATCCAGGACTGACTTGGGACCAGTTCTGGCTCTACCATTCACCTGTGGTGCCTCCCGGGGCCAATGACAACCTCTCTGAGCTTGAGCCTCACCTCCATGGACCCAGTGATGGAGTCTGTCTCCTGGGGCTGCTACGAGAACGGCAACAACAAAGTGCCTGGCACGCAGGAAGGGCTCTATAAGATATGGTTATGATGATGAATATTAATCTCTTCCTGAGGGGGGAGGGTCTTCCAGGCTGCCGTATATGACAACGAAGGTCATACACTGCTCAAAGGTGCAATCTGAAGGGCCACGGAGGACAGAACTCTTGCCAGGCTGCACGTGCCACACCGGTGTGCCAGGAGGAAGGGGACATTCTGCCGTTCACATGAAGGTCCCCAGAGCTGTCCCTGTGCCTGCTCGGCCCCAGAGCTCCTACCATGGGGGCAGCATCCCCCTGCCTGATGGAACCAAGCCACATCAGACCACAGCACCTAGAGATAAGCCCTGCACATAAGGACCGGGGGCGGCGGGGGGTGGGTGAGGCACTCACCAAGCAGCTGGACACCCCGCGTGAGGCCGTAGACGTCCACCAAGGCCCAGAGCGGGTCGGCCGTGCGGACCCCATTGAAGAAGAGCATGGCAGCCGAGTCGTTGATGCGGTAAAAGACACGGCCCTTCTTGTCCACCCAGAAGGCGATGATGTTGCCCTCGTTGGCAAACTCCTCGGGCAGCGCCTTGGCCCAGAAGCCGCTCTGGGACACCAGGTCGGGGCAGGCGTACTTGGGCAGCGAGTCAGGGTGGATGCGGGATGGGTCCTTGCTGGTGAAGCCCAGCCTCAGCGCCCCGCTCCAGCAGCACTGCTTCTTGGTGATCTGGAAGCAGGGGGTTGGCCTCAGACAGCCCCCAGCCCAGTGCAGCTTCTCCCCCACCATCACAGCACCCAGGGGGAGGGACTGTGCCTGTCTCGGCTCCCCACCCCAGCCAGACTCCCGTGGGAGTCATACCGCCCAGCTCACTGGTCATTTGGGCTCCATTCCCTCTCCCAGGAGCCTCCCACAGGTCAAGTGAGAGTCAGGGGTCCCATTGCCACTCTCCTCTCCTGTTCCTTCTCTGTCAAGCAGGGAAGGCTGGGAAAGGAGGAGGGAGCAGGGAGGAGGAAGAGAAGGGGTGAGGAAGAGCGGAAGCAGCTATTAAGAGGAAAGGGCATAGTAATGACCATGAGAAGAAGGTAGTGACTGGGGCGGGGGGGATGGGGGGTGCCCCAGGGGACACAGTGACAGGAGAAGGGAGGGAGGCCCCACCTTCAGCCTGACTTGCTCATAGATGAGGACTGGGCGGTTACTGAAGGTGATGGCATTGCAGAAGCTGGCCTGCCTCTTGACGGCCTTGTGGCTGAGGTCCATGAGGATCTGGGAGCCCTTGGTGTGTGGGTGGAAGAGCAGCGGCGTGGCCGGGAGCCCCCCGCCGGGCAGCACTGGTGGGCAGTGCTTTTGCTTGTGGTGGCATCGGTGAGAGGTGACAGGGAAGGGGCCCCCAGTGGAGTCTGCAAAGAAACAAGTCACAGTGTCAGAGAATTTGACAGTCCAATAGCTGGACCAGGTGCCCCTAGGGAAAGGCAGAGGGCTGGGGCTTAAGCAGAAGTCATCCACTGCCCAGGATTTCCACCATCATTGCCCCTTCCACCCCTGCCACTTTTGCCACCATCCTTCCCCTGCTACCATCTACTGCCATTTGCTATCCACCACTATCTGCCTCCATCCTTCACCCATCACCTCCTATAACCACCACCTACCCCACCCCTCACCCATCATCACCACCACCATCTACCCCCCATCCTTCACCCATCACCTCCCACCACCATCTACCCCACCCCTCACCCATCATCACCACCACCATCTACCCCATCCTTCACTTATCACCTACCACCACCACCTACCCCACCCTTCACCCATCATCACCACCACCATCTACCCCCATCCTTCACCCATCACCTCCCACCATCATCTACCCCACCCCTCACCCATCATCACCACCACCATCTACCCCCATCCTTCACCCATCACCTCCCACCATCATCTACCCCACCCCTCACCCATCATCACCACCACCATCTACCCCATCCTTCACTTATCACCTACCACCACCACCTACCCCACCCTTCACCCATCATCACCACCACCATCTACCCCCATCCTTCACCCATCACCTCCCACCATCATCTACCCCACCCCTCACCCATCATCACCACCACCATCTACCCCCATCCTTCACCCATCACCTCTCACCATCATCTACCCCACCCCTCACCCATCATCACCACCACCATCTACCCCCATCCTTCACCCATCACCTCCCACCATCATCTACCCCACCCCTCACCCATCATCACCACCACTATCTACCCCATCCTTCACTTATCACCTCCTACCACCACCATCTACCCCCATCCTTCACCCATCACCTCCCACCACCACCTACCCCACCCCTCACCCATCATCACCACCACTATCTACCCCATCCTTCACTTATCACCTCCTACCACCACCATCTACCCCCCATCCTTCACCCATCACCTCCCACCATCATCTACCCCACCCCTCACCCATCATCACCACCACCATCTACCCCATCCTTCACCCACCACCACCAACTACTATCAACTCTCCTCACCAGTATTTACACCATTTACTTTCCACCACCACTGTGATAAGACACCATTTACAACCAACATCCACCACCATTTGTTTTATTCAACAAATATTCATTATGTATCTGAATACTAAACCCTATCTTAGGC
The DNA here is from genome assembly GCF_054392235.1 of Sus scrofa. NCBI lineage: Eukaryota > Metazoa > Chordata > Mammalia > Artiodactyla > Suidae > Sus > Sus scrofa. The sequence goes on along the minus strand of NC_139396.1, from coordinate 137,174,039 downwards.
ACTGAAGATAAGGCATGAAATATACATGGATCACATCCTCAAGGAGCCAACAGTCCAAGAAGGGAGATAAAACAAAGATAGAAATTGCAAGACAAATGGCAGATAGTGATAAGCTGCAGTGAACACATGACCATGGGGCTGTGATTGGAGACCAGGAAGCAGGGGCCAGGGGTGGGGTGGGGGTCTCTGCAGCATCAGCCCCAGGACCACTCTCTTCCCTCCTTCAGGGCCACCTCCCTCCTCCCCAGGCTGCCTTCCTGCCTTACACTGCCTGTGCCCACATCCTGGACACAGGCAGGTTTCTTCACCCAGGCTTCCTAGGAACTTAGATCTGCCTCAAGAACCCCTGCCCAGGCAGGTACAGTGCTTCCTTCCATAAAGAAGACTTGGTGCAGAAAGCACTTTACATGCACGTGAGGCTGGCATCCAGCAGACAGGACAGAGAGAAGAAAGAACATGAGATGCAGTGCCAGGTGGCTTGTGTCTGTCATGCCATGTGACCTTGGGGAAGCCACTTCCCCTCTCTGGCACAATAAGTGGCCCCACCCTGAGGCTCCAAGACATGTATCCATAGCACTGGCAGCATTAATGCATAGTCTTGGCAGCTGGGGGCTCATTTCTTCCCCAAGATCTGTGTCCCATCCGTCAGGAAGACTAGCCTCTGCCCATCCTGTCATCTCGAGAAGAGACACAGTAGATGGGGAAGCTGGGGGTGGGGAAGCAGAAAGCCACAGAATGTGACGGAGGCCTTCCAAGATATTTCAAATTTTGGTCCCTCCAAGGCAGGAATTTAATAATACAGAAAGCTCTGTCAGCATGAGGCCTGCCCAGAGGCCTTCCCCTCCCTAAAGGGAGAGGAGGGGTTTCTAGGAAGGGGATGGAAGACAGAGAGGGAGAAGAGAAGGAGGGAGAGATCCCAGGACCCAGGAAAGCCCAGACTTTGGTCCAGACTGTGTTTGTACTGGACTGCATCACTTTGCATCATTTTGCATTTTTGCTTCCTCCTTCCCAGAGGGTCCCAGGCACCAGCATCCACAATCCAGAGCCAAAGAGACACCCTGAGCAACAGCTTCCTGGCCTCTCTGGAGTAGCTTCCTGCAGGCCAGGTCCACAAGGTGGGGCTCACCTTGCTCTCACTAAGGAATCAAGAATGGTGCTCCAGGGCTTTGAAGGCTGCCAAGCAGTGAAGGCTGGAACTGCTCAGAGGAGACCCAGACAGTCTGGGAAGGCCACCCAAAGAAGCTGAGTGACCCCTGAAGAGAACAGAGCAGAGGTCATTCCAAGGAAAGGGACAGCTGAGCAAAGGGTGGCATTGGCTATAGGTGCCCTGCCTAAACGAGGTACCCACAGGCTCAGGCCAATCTCAGACACAACTTGATCCTTGCTTTCAAAAAATACCACCAGTGAAAAGAAGACTATGGCCTGTTCAGGGCTGTATACAACACAGAAATGAAAGCATAAAAGAAGTACCAGGAGTTCCTGCTGTGACATAGCGGGTTAAGGATCCGGCTTTGTCTCTGTGGAGACACGGGTTGGATCCCTGGCCCAGCACAGTGGGTTAAGGATTTATCATTGCCACAGCTATGGTTTAGGTCACAGCTGCAGTTTAGATTCTATCCCTGGCCCAGGAATTTCCATGTATTGTGGGTATGGCAAAAAAAAAAAAAAAAAAAAAAAGAAGTACCTGCTAGATGAATGGATAATAAATGTGGTATGACTATACAGCAGAATACTACTCGGCTATGAAAAAGGAATGAACTGCTGACAGAAGCAGCAGCATGGGGGAATTACAAACTAATTGCTCTGAGTGAAATAAGCCAGTTTTTAAAATGTAAACAATCCATGGAGCAACTGTGGGGCCTCCACGCCTTTCAAAACCCTTTCTCTCCTTCCATCCTGCCCCACTGGTACCAAATCTATGAAACACAAACTAAGCTAGAGTGATAACAAGAAGACTGGTGGTTAGGGGAAGGATACAAGGGAACACTTGGAGTGACAAGCAATAGAAGTGTTCACACTTTTGACTGTGGTAATGGCTTCACGGATGTGTGCCTACGTCAAAACCTATCCAATCATGCACCTTAAACATGTGTGGTTTAGTGTGTATCAGTTATATTCCAATAAAGCAGTTTTTTAAAACTTCTGAGCCCAGCAGCCAAGGAGAGCCTCTCCTATGGGGCCCCCTGCTGCAGCCTCTGTTCAGAATCCATGGACCAACTATAAGGCTTCAACATCTTTCAAAACGCTTCCTCTCCTTCCCACCTATCCCAGGTGGGGTCCTGGGGCACTGGGTAAAGATCCAGGAAACCCTGGCTCGGGGCAAATATGATGGAGACCCCCAGGGACCAGAGACCCAGGCCCTGGGAGGACCATTCCCCAGGCCCTGTCGTCTACAAGCAGGATGTTGGGTGGGTGAAGGCAGCACAGGCCCATGCTCCCTGGATGATAGCAGAAGAGATGGAGAATGAGGATGAGGGAGACTTGGTCCCTAGGAACAAAGTGGGCACCCAGATGTGTGCCCTCAAAAAGGCACATTCACGGGCCTTTACACACATGTACCTGTGAGATCACAAGGGTAACCTGGACCTTAGGAGGCATAGGAGAGAGAGGGACTTAACCCTGCCCTTATCCATCAGATCAGGAATCACACATGTACACACACACTGTGCACACACATGTACTCATGTACGCATGGATGTACAAGGTGACCACACAGAGCACACATCTACTACACACGGGCCACATCCATCTAATGACAACGGCAGCCGTTCATCAGGTGCTAACACGTGCCAGGCTCTGAACTGAGAGGTTACATATACTTACTGGTTTCACCCTCACAGCAAACTGATGAGGCAGGAGAGACAGTATAAGCCATTTCACTGATGATGAATCAGCCTCAGAGAGACTGAGTATTTGCCTGTGGTTACCCAGCCAGCAGGATGGGGCTCTCAGAGCCAAATCCAGATCATCCAACTGGACCTGTCTTAGCCATTCAGCATTAACAGCCAAGAAAGCATGGGTTTGGTGGGCTGGATACATTTTTTTTAAAGGCATTTTCAAACTCCTAATTGGAGTTCCCCTTATGACTCAGCAGGTTAAAGACCTGACACCGTCTCCAGAATAATGTGGGTTCAATCCCTGACCTCATTCAGTGGTTAAGGATCTGGTGTTACCACAAGCTGTGGCATAGGTTGCAGATGTGGTTTGGATTTGGTGTGGCTGTGGCTGTGGCGTAGGCCGGCAGCTGCAGCTCCAACTCAAGCTCTAGCCCAGGAACTTCTATATGCCGAAGATACGGCCCTAACAAGAAAAAAATTATGGTCATAACTGATAAAAATATGAAAAAATATTCATCCGTGTCCCACTGAAAATTGTCTCATGTAGCACACAGGAGGATCCTAGCTTTCTGTTATGCGGTTTCCACAACACACATGCACGCCCCTGGAACACAGAAATGCGAACCGTGCCCTCATCCATTACCCATGGGAGGCAAAATGGCACAGCCAATGTGGAAAATGGCTTGGCAGTTTCTTATAAATTAAACACCCACCGTACGACCCAGCAATTCCACTCGTGGGCACCTACCCAAGAGAAAAAAAACACCTGCACAATGACCTGTACGCAAACATACAGCAGCGTTAGTCATAATAACCTCAAACTGGAAACAACTCAAACGCCCTCCAGCTGGTGAGTGGATAAATAAAACACAGCATATCCATCCACACAATCAAGAGTACCCTGCAATCAAAACACACACAACTATGAAACAACAAGAAGGAACCTCAAAAGCAGGCTAAGCAAAAGAAGCCAAATTTGAAAGGCCACACATGGTCTGATTCCATGCGTATGGCATTACAGAAAAGGCAAAAGAGTAGACCTGGAGAGATCAGCAGGGATCAGAGTTTGGGGAAGAGGAAAGATGACTACATAGCAACACAAAGGAGGTTTTTATGGTAACAGCAATGTTCCATATCTTAATTATAGTGGTCACACAACTTTTACATCTGTCAAAACTCACCACGCTATGTACCTAAAAGGGTGAATTTTAGCGACAATAAAGGCTATCTTCATGAAAGGGAGGCTGGAATCTTTGACTATCACAGCCCCCATCACCCCACCACAGGCAGTGCCTAGGATCTGGACCATCTGATAGAAGACCCCAAAGTCTGGTTCTGTGAAATGGGCACGTCATCCCCTGCCCTGTGGGAGTTTGAGGAGAGCACTTTGACAGCCACCAAGCACCTTCACGGATTCCTGGGCCTGTGAAGGCCCGTGCCAACCACTTCTTGCCCACTGAGCCACCTCTGCAGGAGCTGACTTGCTGAACATCTCCTGCCCATGAACCAAGGTCACCTGCTGCTTGGCAGGCCCCAGTTGAACCCTTGTCACTAACCCACCAGCCCCACCGTGCCCAGGCGCCGGTGGAGTCTCTGAGCACCCTACACACAACTTGCCAGTCTCACTCAGAAGTAAGCATCCTTGGGCTCCATGCCCTCCTGCCTGCCCCACTGCCGCGGCCCTAGCCCAGGCCTCATCACTTCTTTGAACAAGAGCCAGGGCCTCCACAAACAGCGCCTCCAGGGGGCGCCATTCTCATGGACTTCAATAATGAGGAATCCAATGGGGCGGCCCTGACCAGGGCAACCACCACCTTGCCAATTCCTGCTGTCCCTGCTTCTGCTGTCTCCCTCCTCCATCTCAGCTGGCATTACGATCCAAGGGGGAGCAAGGAGAGAAAGCAGAATGAGAATTAACCCTGAGCGCAGCTCTGATGCCAAGAGCCAGAGAGGCAGCTGGGGGCAGGGCCTCTTCCTCTACCATCCAAAAGGGCCCCCTCCCCACACTCTGACATACACAGCGAACTCTTAAAATCCCCAGTCTATGGATGAGTGAGTTGCAATTCAGGTCCCTTAAAGAGAAAGAAAATACACAGCGAACTCTTAAAATCCCCAGTCTATGGATGAGTGAGTTGCAATTCAGGTCCCTTAAAGAGAAAGAAAAGAAAATTTGTTTTTCTTTGTTTGTGGGGTTTTTTGGGTTTTTTTGTTTGGTTTTTGTCTTTTTAGGGCTGTACCCTGAGCCATATGGAGGTTCCCAGGCTAGAGGTCAAATTGGAGCCACAGCTGCTGGCCTATGCCACAGCCACAGCAATGCGGGATCCGAGCCACGTCTGCAACGTACACCACAGCTCGTGGCAATGCCAGATCCTTAAGCCATTGAGCAAGGCCAGGGATTGAACCCGCAAATCTCATGGTTCCTAGTTGGATTCGTTTCTGTTGCACCATGACGGGAACACCTAACCAATTTTCTTAAGGTCACACAGCAATTAAAGTGGCAGAGCTGGGGCCCGAGCCTGGATCTTTCAATACCGTGTCGAAGGTCCTTTACTTTACTCAGCACCTAACACTAGAGCTCATTTCCCCCAGGAGTCCAAGATGGCAGGCATGGTGGAGGAAGGCTTCACGGAGGAGGTGTTGGCCAGTCCCAGCCAGAGGAGCAGCCAAGCAAAGGGCCGAAAGATGCCGGGCCTGTGAGCTGCGCCAACTGCTCTCCCAAGGCCAATGGTCCTGGGTGGAGCCCCAATCTCTCCATCTGCTCTCAGCAGAGCTCCCCTGGAGGCCCTCCTTAGTGACAGCTTTACAAGCTTCTCAGGAGCCACAGCGGGAGCACCCCGTCAGGCGAGGCTGCTGCTGACACAATGGAAACTCCCCGCACCCTCCCTGGCCCATTCCTCCTGGGCATTTATGAGCTGCCAGACACAAGCCTGGCCAGCCCTCTGAGTGACCCTTGGCCAGCTCTGGACCACATTCCTGACCCTTGGTGGGGTCCCAGGCAGAGATGCCAAGAAAGAGCGTAACATCTGGAGTGACCATCCACTGCCCCCACCCAACTCTGCCTGAGAACCATCCTGGCAGAGGCCTTGGTGCCCAGGCTGGGTTGACCTGGGCTGCCATGGAAAGACAGGGTGGAAGCGACACTACTGACAATAACCAACCTCTACATGGCTCACCAGGCAGTGTCTTCATTATGCCCCCAGTGACACAGGTCCTCAGAAATGAAGTGACTCATTAAGGTCACCCAGCCAGAGGAAAGAGCCCAAATCTGAACCCAGGCCTGCTGTCTCCGAACCCAAAGCTGAGATCTCATTTTTCTCATCTATAAATTGGAGGCCATGACAGACCTTCATGATATTCTAGCAAGGCTTAAAGAAATGCTGTATTTAACACTAACCCAGTAAGTAGTTGCTATAATAATAATAAAGGTTATTAATAATTCTATGACTGATGAACAGTTGTTAATAACAATTATATTACTGTTGCAATCGGCATCAATCTGATTCTCTGCTACACCTTGGCTCCAGCTATTTTCCAGCCCTGTGTATCTTCTCTCCCTGCCCCACCCACACCACTCCAAATCCTATCCATCTTCCAAGGCCCAGTTGGATCCCACCATAGTCAGCAGCACCTTGATCTGAACCTGTGGACCTCAATACCCGTGCTAGCATGATCATCTGCATCTCCAATGAGGGAAGCTTGTCTCACTTTCCAGACAGGACAGGGCAGACAGCACAAGCCCTGGAGGCAAGAACTCCTAAGTTCAAAACCCGGGCATGCCACAGACGTGCTGTGTGACTTTGGGCAAGTCGCTTCACCTCTCTGGACCTTAATTTCTTTCTTTATAAAACGGGGCCATCATAACTGCTCTCTCTCTCCAGGCCATTGCGAGAACCCGGTGAGTTCAGAGATATGAAAGAATTTTTCAAACTTTAACACCTGCTTCCAACATAAGGTCTTATCATTTCTTCTAAAAGCAAGCCACCACCACCACAGGAAATAATCGCTTCATTTCAGCCCAGGGGGAGGGCTTGTATTTTACCCCAGACACCTGAACCCTACATGGCCAGGGTGGTCCTGATTTGGACTAGTTTACCCAAATTCACTGAATGGGGCTCCCTCTGGGGAAAAGACTTGGGCGATATGGGAGAGCAGGTGGGGAGGGGTCTTGAGTGAGATGATGGTAAAACTGGGCAGATGTGCACTTCTCTGGGTTCCTTCAAGGGGCCACCTCCCTTACCTGTCTCTTGCCTCGAGGCCTGGCCCAAGCCCATTTCTCTGCTGGGAACCATTCCTTCCTGCCTCCCAACTATAAACCTGTGTTATTGTTGTTTTTTCTCATCCTTCAGACCTTGATTTTATTTTATTTATTTTTTATTTTTATGGCTGCATCTGCGGCATATGGAAGTTCCCAGGCAGTTCCCAGGGTCAAATCAGAACTGCAGCTGCCAGGCTACACCACAGCAACACCGGATCCAAGCCTATGCTGCAACTTGAAGCAATGCTGATTCTTAACCCACTGAGTGAGGCCAGGGATCAAACCTGCATCCTCATGGACACTGTGTTGGGTCCTTAACCTGCTGAGCCACAATGGGAACTCCAGACCTGGAGTTCCAGACCTTGAGTTGGGAGCCCACTTTCTCCCAAGTCTCTCTGATCTCCAGACCAGGCCCAGGGACCCCAAGTGCCCCTAACAGTGCATCCATCACCCAAGCAGCCTTTCTCAACTCTGGATCCTCCACAGAATTAAGCTCCAATGCCTTGAGGTACCCACTGCATGCAATGCACTGACTTGTCTTCACACCCAAGAATGGTTCTGGGCATGTGCCATCCTTGGCAGAGGCAAGTAAAAAGTCACCTAAATCACTTCCTGTGTTCCACAGTGCAGCTTTCTGACTAGGGAAGGCTGCAGAGTTATCTGTGCATCTCCCTGATGGTCTAGGAGCCTCCTGAGGGCAGAGATCATTGTCTTTTTCACTGCTGTTTTCCCAGTACCTAGCCCAGAGCATTCAGCAGGTGCTCAATAAAAGCCACTGAATGAACTGCCACTGTTCATTTCTTCAGCCCAAATGTCCAAGGAGCACCCACTTGGTGCCTTGTCCTTTTTGGAGCCCTATGGAGAAATTAGAGAAAGAGGGGACAGCTTCCTTAAATGCCCAGCACTGAGATCCCAGACTCCACAGCTGACCATGGCCCCACCTGCTCAAGAACCTTCAAGCACTTCCCACTTGCCTTCTTCTGTGTTAGGCACTGGCACTAGATGCCTCTCATGTGCCACCTCATCTCATTCTCCCAGCCCCTGCAAGTTAGTGTCTGTGGGAAGCAGCCTCTGACATGGCCCCAGGGATCCCCCTCATCCACCGCCTGGCAGTCATGCTCTTCTGTAATCCTCTCCCCTTGTGTATGGAGTCGACCTAGCAACTAGCTTCTATCAAACTGAATACAGATGAACTAATGGATGGGCCTCCCAAGGCTGGTTTATGGAAAGCCTTCCGCCTGTGTCTTGCTTACTTTCTCTTGCCTCTCTGGGGCCCCTCCCTCTAGGGAAGCCAGCCCCATGGAGAAGCCCACGGAGGAGGGAGTGGGAACCACCACTCACCATGTATGCTTGGATCCCCCTCCGGGCAAACCTTCAGATGAGCCTGCAGCCCCAGCCAACAACTGGACAGTACCCTCACAAGAGACATTAAGCTGGAGGCACCTAGCTAAACTGTGTCAAGATTCCTGACCCAGAGTAAATGGGAGATAATTACACGGTTGGTTGTTTGTTGTTTTAAGCTACTACCTTTTGGGATAATTAGTTATGTAGCAATAGAGTACCCCTTAGTTCCATTTTCTGGATAAGGAAACAGAGGCTCTGAGTGGTAATAACTTACCCAGGGGCACACAGCTAGTAAGAAGTGGAGCTGGGCTCTGAACTCACATCTGTTCATCCTCTGTGAGCCCCAGCTAGCCAGCTAGCAGGCCAGGTCCCCTCTAGCTGGGGACCTCCACGAACCGTCCATTCCGCCCTGATCAGCTGCTCCATGACCTCTGCGGCCCCCATGCATATGCATGTGGTTTAGGGTTAGGGGCTGTGTCAGCACTTGATCATCTGCCCCAGGGCACCTGACTATGTCAGCGGGAGGTCCTGCTGCTCCCTGGAAGGCCAACTAAAGCTGCAATGACAAGGTAGGTAAAGGAGAGTAGCAGGGAATGGCACCTTCAGAGCCAGGTTCCTCTCCACACGGAGCCTCCTGCTCTCGTTTGCTCTGACATCCCAGTCTCTGTAGGCATCTGCGTGCGCATCTCCAGCAGCCAGATGTGCGTACAGACATATGTGTCTCCCACTCTCCTCACTGCATGGAGAAAACCAGCCCTTCTCCCCCTCCCCTCCCCAGATTTCAGAAGGGGATTCCAGATGGCAACTATTCCGAGTTCAACTCCCTGTCGCTGTCTTCCCGGCACCTCCCCAAAGCCCCCAAGCCAGACCTGAGAGAATGAGGTGGAGCACGGCTCAGTCACAGAAATTCACACAACACACACAGACCATCAGCCCCCGTTGCCCCCCGACACAAGCATACACTCACTCTCGTGTGCACAAGTGTGCATCCACGCATAGCCAGTGAGGGTGCCTAGTGGCAGACACAGTGCCCAGGGAATCCTCTGTCCCGGGGGTCTGCCAGGGCTGGAGGCGGCGGATGCAATCTTGGTCCTTGGAGGCAGCCAGGTGCATATACGTGTGTACACTGAAGAACCCTCGGGGGCCCAGAAAGCCTTCACTTGCAGAGCGCTTACTGCGCACCAGCTGTCTGCCCTTTATGCCTATCACTCACTTCCTCTCTCTGCTACCCTTCAGGGTAAACCTTACCACCCACAACTTATAAAAGTGGACACCAAGACTCAGACAAATAAAGGCAGAGACCCATAGTCACACAGCCAGTCCAATCGGAACAGGACTCAAACTCTCACCAAGAACACCTGCCCACTCCCTCTCCACCCTTGGCTGGCCTGTTGCCCAGCTCAGGGCTCACGTCTTCCATCCTATGTGCCCCCCACCCGCCAGGCCCTTGCAGCTCTAGCTGCCACATGGTCCAGCAGCCCAGGGCCCATACCCCAGGCTCTTCCTTCTTACTCAGTGACCAGGCATCTGCGGGGTGCCCCTGTGCGCCAGACCGGGGCTGGGTGAAGGGAATACAGAAATGGATCAACCTGCCCCTCGCCCCAGAGCCCATGGGCATGAGTAGGATGTGAGTGTGTGTGTCCCATGTATTCACAGACACACCTGCCAGGCTCTGGGGAGCTCACCTTGGAACTAAGCCTCCAGAGCGGCTACCCAAAGACAGGCGGTTCCTTCTGTGCTAATCTCGGATCTCCTAAATCCGAGTGATGGTCTCTATCCTGCTGCCTGAGTGAGAATTAAGGAGCCCAAGGAGAAGCAGGGAGTTAGCTGCGGGAGGGGTAGTGTCTGCTCCTCTCTGAGCCACTAGCTACATGACCTCAGTCAGCCATCTCCCTTTCTGAGCCACAGCATCCCGCTCTGTGAAAGGGACAGTGGGAGCCAATCTCTCAGGTCCCTACGCCCCAGCATCCAGGGTTTGCTGGTCCAGAGACGGACCTGGGGCTGCCATGCATGTCTGGGGACATTTGTACGTGTCATCTGCACAAAGCCCATCAGCAACAGGCCCATCCCTTGCCCTGGGGGGTGGGGGTGAGAGTGGTGAAGGAGGTGGGGAGAGGAGGTGGGGGGGAACGGGAGGGGAGGGAGCCTCCTGGCGTTGCACGGCACCCTCTGTGCTCTCTCCCACCCCGATCCTGCCCTCAAGACAGGGAGCAGCTCTGGAAATCTGCCTGATGAAAGAGATCAAGCATGTAACTGCCGAAACCATTTTCCAAATGAGAATTAATCTCTCCCAAGGGTCCCTTGCCAGGCTGGTCCCAGAGGAGCCTGTCTCCTCACCACCAGCCCCAACGCAAGCACATGTAGACACACACACACACACACCTACTGCAGAAACACCAACATCTACAGAATAACAGAGTCCACAAATGTAGCTGCTCATGCGTGGAAACGCAGACATGAAACACTCAGTCTCTATTGTGACACAGGCAGGTACACACTACCTGGTACATACACACAGGCCTAACATGGATACATGATCTGCAGACACCAGAAACAAACAGCCAGGCCATGTCCACAAACACGCAACTAGATAAATGCACACACAACCCCCCACCGCTCACTGTAACCCAGCAAATCAAACTCTTCAGTTTGAACCAAACCAAACCCCCAATCAGGAACTAGGTAACTAGGTAACTTAGGAGTGAGGCTGGGGGGCTGAGAGCACTCCTGGGAAGGGGCAACCCCCCTGCATCTCCCACTTTCCCCAACTCACCTCCCAGAAGGGGGTGAAGCCAGAGCCACAGGGGCAGCCAGTGCACAGGGGTGGGGATGTGTAGGTACAGTTACAGGTGAGAACAGGTGAGCACATGCATGCAGGGGTCCTGGATAAGGACACAGGCAAACCCCCAACTCCTGTGGCCTATTCATGTTGATGCCAGGCTGAGGCAGGGGTCAGGGCCAGCTTAGCCGGCACCTAGCCCTAGGAGGGTGGTCCTGGCAAGAGGGAGGAGGCCAAGGCCGGGGCTGGGGCGGGGGGGCATTTGACTGGCACTCACCCAGCAGCCCAGCTCCCATGGTAACCAGTGCACCACAGGCTATCCTCCTGGCCCCAGTGGGAGGGGGAGGAAGAGGACCCTGGCCTCAGAATGCCTCTCCAAGCCCTTCTGGCTTCCCGCATGCTAGGTCCTTATTCACACTGTCTCCTGGAATCCTCCCAGTGCTCCTATGAGGCAGCTACTAGGATAAGCCCCATTGACAGATGAGAAAAGCAAGGCTCCAGGTGACACTGCCCTTGCTACGCATCTACTTAGAGCATGAGCTCTTGACGGCCATATGCCATCTTGGGCAGTCTTGGGGTCCTCACTGCCCCCTTAAGCCTGTGCTCCAGGGCAGCCAGAGGGTGGTCTGCTGCGTCCTGAGCCTGTGCTGAAGCCTCTCTGTCCTTCCCAGGCCACAGGCTTGCCCAAGTCTGACTCCAGTGGAAAATGCCAGTTGGTTCCAGCCCCTCTGCCAATAGGCCCCACTGCAGCTAATGAGTCCAGAGAGGAGCCCCCGCCCCTCAGACGGGCAGGGCCAGGCCCGGGTCGGCTCAGTCCGAGTCCCAGGCCAAGGCCCAGGCCACTGGCACTGCCTCTGGCCGCCTCCGGATTAAGTGTCTTCCAGGGCCTTCCATCTGTCACTTAGCCCTCTGGGCTCAGGACAAAATTCATTTCCTTTTAAGAGAGCCAAAGACTTGCTTTTCTCACATCTCCTTTCCTGCCTTTTTCTTTCTTTCTTTTAATTAGAAATTACTCTCTCAAAGTCCAGAGCCTGGAAAAGGGAAGTTACCTGCTTGCCAGGCCCGGCCACGGCTTCCCACTGGCTCCTGCCACCACCCTCCTTCCTCGCGGGCCTCTCCCAGGTCTTCGGTGCCCACTGAACCCAGCAGGTGGAGGCTGCCCCACTTCCTACCGCCCTGTCCGAGGGGGGAGGAGGCACACAGGGGAGTGTGGCAGGGACTCCCCAAGGTCGGCCCACACTGTTCTGGCGCCAGCCAGTCGGCACAGGAACCCCAACTCCTCGAGCCCAGGGATGACAAAACAAGTCCCTGGGAAAGCTTCCTCTTCTGGGTCTGGTACCACATCGGCCATGTTGCTCTCAAGACCACAGCACAGGAGTCAGGCAGGTGAGGGGACAGGAGGGGCACCCAGGAGCCACCCAGGGCTCCTCCCTCCCTTCCACCCCTTCACCCGCCTGCCTGTCCATCTGGGGTCTTTCTGACTATGGACGTGAACCCCAGGGGTCACAAGTTCATTGACCTCCCCAGCAGAGCACACGCTTTGACAGGTCAGGCAATGTGGGGTGTCACTTGCACCCCTGTGTGCTTAGGCACAAGCTGGCACAGGTACACACCCACAGATACCTCCAATGCACACTTGTAAGCACAGACACACACACATTCATGCACACACGCGTGTGCCCACACATCTCTCTATGGCTCCATTACAGAGCACAGCGCTGACCTCCATGGCCCACATCCCAGGACCCACAAACAGGGCCCCCCAGCTGTCTAGCTGTGGTTCTAAGTGAGGGGAGTATGGACGCCCAGGACCTCCCATCCTACCTGGGGGCCAGTCAGCACCCTGGGGAGGTAAGAGGACAAGGAGACTTTATGGGGAGACTCAGCTGTCTGACCTCCTGCCGGCTGCCAAGCAAAGACCCCTCTTCCTGTTTCTCCCAGCCTCCCCTGCCTTCCCCCCACCCCAGTGCCTGTCACCCAAAGGCAGCCCTCTCACAGCCCGGAGCCCACCAAGGAGCGAAGAGGCAGGGGGATGGCCATGCCCTCAGTCCCAGTGCCCTTCGGCCCCAGCCTCCCCAGGTGGTCCCCAGGCTGGGGATGGGCAGAGCCTTGGGTATCAGCTGGCGCCTTACCGTGGAGGGTGCTCCGGGTGATCTGTCCCCCCATCGCGGGCAGCGGGTAGCACGGCCACCTCTGTTTGGCCGGCTGGCCTCGTCACCGAGCCGCCCTGGCGGCCAGCTCCCCTCCTCCCGCCCCCCCTCCTCCTCCTCCGTGGCCAGCAGCAGCCGGCATGGCAGGGCCGAACCCGCCCCTCCCGCGCCCCACGCACTCCCTCCCGCACAGGGCGCCGCCGCCCGCGAGGCTGGCCACACACGCGCGCGCACACACACACACACACACACACACACACGCCCCTCTGGCCCCAGCTCAGGGCGGCGGCCTTCCAGCTCCCACCCACTCCGGAGCCTCCCCCCACCCCCCTGCGCTGGTACAGGCAATGGGATCTGTCATGTTTATTTACATAAGGAGGAGGAGACTGGAGGCTTCCTGAAATAGCAGAGCTCCAGAAAGCACTGGAGATGCCCCAGCCTGAGCAGGCAGACACACGCACGCGTACACATGCACACACGCATATTCCCCAGCACACACCTCATCACCCACACACACAAGCACACAACCTCGCCATTCGCCCAGGTGAGTCATTCACCTGCCGTTACGCCCCTGCTCCATGCAGACATTGGGCAAGTCACCTGGATACCTTGCTGAACAAGACAGACATTGTCTCTGCCCTCAAGGGGCTTAAAATCTGACTAGGGCAATTTCCTACAAAGAGCTGACATCACGCCTCTCTTCTTTCAGGCTCTACTGCAAGTGCTTTACAAGTGTTAATGCCGTTGGTCCTCCCAGACTGAATGATGAGGTCAGTATATGGTTATTATTAATAGGTACCATTATTGTTACCTTACAGATGAGAAAACTGAGGCAAAGACGTTACCTACCTAGGAAGTGACAGGGCTGACGTGCAAACCCAGCAGTCTGGTCCTGGAATCCACCCTTTCACCCCCACATCAAACCATCCCTTCAATCACAGACACACAAAACACACACCCATAGATACGGACTGCCCTACCCATCTACACCACGTCACAGGTGTATGCACAAATATGGGCTCACGAGCACTGGAAAGCATTCACAACTGTGCACACTTAGCCACCTACTGCCCGCCAGTACATACACCTCCCACACACACCTTGCAATGTACACACACAGCGCACCCTCACTCCCGTAGACTCACAAAGTCTCTGGGAAAATCCTGAGATGCAGAACCTGGCACCCCACTGTCCAGGGGAGAGGGAGAGGTGCAGAGAGGGCAGAGGGTGGTGGGAGGGCAGCCCCCCCAGCCCTAGGCAAGCATGCCATCATCCCATAGCAGCATCAAAGCAGTGGCCACTGCGTGTGAGAGCTTAGGGTACAGCAGGTACCGTGTGCACTATTGGATATTTATTCGGGGGCCAGGGGCTTGTCTTACGTCCATTTTACAGAAAAGAACATGGAGGCTCAGAGAGGCTCCAGTGACCTAGCAGGTGAGAGGCAGAGACAGGACTCAAGCAGACAAGCTCCCAGACGGCGCCCATCAGTGGCTCTCCCAGGATAACAGAACAGCTCCCTCCTCCCCGGCTCAGATCTGGGGAAAGATCTGGGTGGGGAGGGAAGGCCTGTGGGCAGAGGGCTGGGGTAGGGGGCTGGAGAAGGAGCTGTGGGAAAGGCAGGGGCTGCCACATATCAGATGGAACTCTGGGCCCTGTGCCCTCAGCTCAGGACCCTGCTGCTGTCATTCTGAGTGGTCTTGGGGAGGGGCATTCAGGCCTGACCTAGGATCACCAGCCAGAGGGCTGGGCAGGCCCAGGCTGGGAGAGCCCATAAGCCCCCCTCCTCCAGACCAGAGGCTGCCTGAGACCCCTCTGGAGAAGCCGCGACACCCAATTCCACACAGGGCTGCTTCTCTCTACAGACACGTGCTTGCTTGTGGCTGTGCACGGCCACGTGTACATGCACACACACGCTCCGTGGCATGGCTCCTCTGGGAGAGGAAGGCTAAGTCAAAATCTGGCCAGAAGGAAATAACCCACTTTTTGTGGGATAAATAATCACAGAAATCACAGGCACAAGGCCTCACTGTGTGCCAGACAGTTCTAAGTACATTACACATATTAACTCATTCAATCTGCACAGCAACCTAAGAGTTCAGTCGCATTCTTATGCCCATTTTACAGATAAGGCAACTGAGGCAAAGAGGCTGCTCTGGAGGCTGTTCCTACAGCAGCAGAGTCAACCCCCCTCAACCAGCCTGCCTTTTAATGCATTGACTAGGCCCTTTCCCACCAACCCCTCCCACTTGGCCAGCCTGGTCATCCCTCCCACCTCCAGAGGTGGGACCACCTCTTCTGGAAAGTCCTGCTAGGGCCCCCGTGCAGACTGAGTCCCATTTCTCAGAGCATGTCTCTCCTCTGAGCCCATGCAATGCCTTTCCTAAGCCCTGGTCTTACTCTAGCCTACACAGAGACAGTCATGGCCTAGCAGGGGCCTTGTCTGCTCACCCTGGCTTCCTGGATGTATCTCAGCAATTCAACATGACCCACATTTACTGAGCACCTACTGTATGCCACACTAAGGCATGCTCGGGGAGGGGGCCATGGCGATCAACAGTAGACAGGCCGTCACAGTCCAGAGGGAAACAGACATTTATCAAGTAGTCTGGTGAGGAAGATACAATCGTAGTCCTAGAAAAGTGTTCTGGACGACAGGAGCAAGGTTCCAGGGGGCTCAGGACAGGCTTTCCTGAACAGCCACAGTGAAGATAAGTAGGCACGCCCCTGTGTTACAGAGGTAGGTGAAGGGAGAGAACGCTCCGGGAAATGAGCATAGCATGTGCAAAGGCCCTGTGGCTAGAGGGAGCCCAGCCCATTTGAGAAGTAAGGTTGGTGTGGCTGGAGCAGAGACAGCAGGAGGAGCTTGGGGAAAAAATTTCTGGTGGCAAACCACAGTGGGCTGGGGACAACCAGGAGGGCCTCAAAGAGCAGGGTGAAAAATCTGGCCTTTTTTTTCCTGAGAGCAACAGGGAACATCTGACAGGTTTTAAGCAGGCAGGCAACAAGGCCAGGCCTGCAATGCTAAAAGGTCACTCTGCCATCTGGTGTGCAGGATGCTTGGGAGGAGGCAGAAGGCACCAGGGAAGGAAGCAGCAGCGTCCACAGGGTCAGGCCTGTCCCTGATTCACCCTCACCCCTTGGGCCTAGCATTGTGGCTGCACAGAGCTGGTTCAGAAAATATCTCACCCATGAAACAGAATTCATGCAATGCTTTGGAGTCAGGAACAGATGGGGACAGGGTGAGCCTTTCAAGTGGGCACAGCCCGCACCCTGGCCACAGGAGGGAGAATGCAGTCGAAAATTGGGACACCGCCCCCCGGGCCTTCGAGGCACCACTGTCTGCGGGGTTTTCCAGCAGACTTCCCTGGGGCCCATTTCCTACAAATCCACTTCCTCAATCTCAATAGGAAGTGACAATGTCCTGTGTCTGGGGTTCACCCTGGTCCCCACCTCCACAGGGCACTGTCCAGCCTTTACAGTTGACATGGCAGCCAGTGCTGCTCCCCTCCTCTGTTTTATTCATTGGGGTATCACATAAAATTTCACTTGGCCAAAGGATTCTGTTACCAAAAGAGAGAACCACTGGCCTACATCACATTTATTCCTCTAGCATTCACTGAATGCCAACAAGGGACCCACCAGTGAGCAAGACCCAGCGACTGCCCTTCTGAAGCCAGGCAGAAGCCACGCTGAGATCAAGGAGTGAGGTTCCTTTGGCTCTGGCTGAATGTTGGCAGTGCTTTTTTCTGTAGCCAGAAAGGATGTGAAAAGGGGCTGTGAATGGGGAATCTACCAGCAAATCTACAGAAGTGACTACAAGTGCCACGAATTAGAGAACACTTCCTGCAAGCCAGGCCCTGGGCTCCTAAGTATTTCACACACATCATTGCACCTAACCCCACACATCCCTGCAGGATTATAATCATCCACATCTTGCAGAATATAAAACAGAGACTCAGAGAGGCTGCACTGACATGGACTTCAACTGGGTTACACCCAAGCCCGAGTTCAAAACCACATCTGCCAGCCATCAAAATTCACGCTCTTTCCAGGACAGGTCAGAGAACAGTGCTTCTCTTGCTTGGGGAAGAGAAGACAAGGAGACAAGACAAGGGGACAGTGACCTTCTCCTTAAGGAATCAGACGCGTTCTGGGTAGAAGCAGAGGCTAGGAATTTTCCAGTAGATGGAAGATGACATCCAGGATGGATCCTAAAAGAAGGCCAGGAGATTGTGGACTCGCATTAGACCGGACTTTCTACCTGCCAACAGGAGAGCCCATCCTGGAAATCTTGCAGAAAGCAGACCCATCTGTGACCTGGGTGGGGGCTGTAGTCCCTCAAAGCCCTGGCAAAGCAGAAACCCTGCCCAGGCTCTAGAAAGAACCCCTCCCCTCCTGGCCAGCCCCCTAGCCAGCACCTTGTGTCACCATCCAGGGAAACTCTGCTCCCACCCCAACCCCGGCTCTCTGAACCCATTCAGCTCCTGAGACCCTCCCCCCAGCAGCCCCCTACCACCCCCACCCCGCCATCAACCTGTCTCCTGGCCCCTTTCCGCCTGCCCCTCTTCCCTCCTGGGTGCTGTCTTGGTCTCCAGTGAGCTCCCCACCTCGGCCCTCTCCCCACCACATCCTTTCTCATCCACATCCCTCAAGACCTGGCACGTCTCGGAGTGTAAAGTCTACAGCAGACCCAGCAACTGCAGAATAAAACCTGCAACCAGTTCCCCGGACAAGAGAAACCAGGGAAATCACAGCCGCCAAGACCTCCAAGCGGGAGGAGCCTCCAGAGTGCATGGGGTCCAGCCACTGCTTTCAATGTAGCAAAGGAAACCTAGTGAATTGCAGACTCTCCTGTGGTTACCCAGTGGGTAGAGGATAAGGAGGATATGAACTCAGGTTTCATGTCTTTTGGCGTTTAATGTGACAAATGTGGCGGTTAAGGACAAGACTGGACAATGACAGGGGATAACTTCTCTTTAGGAGGTGGGCAGAGGGGCCTGGTACAGACAGAGGTCAGGGAGGGGAGGCGGCCCTGCCGGGAGGGGCTGGGAGGCAGACCCTGGTTGCTACAGTGTCTTTTTTATCAATATCAATGGATAATTTGATTGAGCCGATGAGTCACCTGGCATTCGGGGTTTGAGGCTGACCTGCCAGGGCCAGCGCCATGCCCGATTAGATTGCGCCTGCTGCTGGAGAATGGGGAGCAGGGAACCCCTCCCACCCAAAGCTTCCTCCCACACCAAGATGAGAGTGGAGGCTGCTCCCTAGAGTCCGGGAGAGCCAGAGCCAGAGCACACATGGAGATGAGGACAGAGGGGCTCAGGGACAGAGAGCTCAGGCTGTAGCTATAGGGCAACTCAAGCCAGGGAGCCCACAGGGTGTCCTCAGGGGCTGGGACAGGTGCCCCAGCAGTGACAGCTGCCAGCCGCCCAGGATGATGGGAACACAACAGGTGCAGAGGCGGGGGTGGAGACCAAAAGGGAATCTGAGAAAACAGCCTCGAGTTGGGTGCGCCTCCCAGGCCCTGGGCCCAGCACCAAGCAACCCTTTCTCAGACCCCCTGAGACCCAAACACACCTTCTCCTGCTCCTGCTCCCCAGGTCTGGGCCTCAGGGCCATCGTGGCCCACCTGGACAAGACAGAGGGTCCCTCACAGTCCATGCCAGGCAGAAAGAACAGAACAAGGAAGAACAAGGTTTCAATTCCCAGGACAGAGTGTGCCAGACGGAGCGCCCAGAGCCCCCAGCTGGAAGCAAACATTTACCTGTGATAAGATCTATGCCCGGCCAGGAAGGGTGGATGATGCGCCACCCCAGCCGTGTGGAGGCTGGGAGCTCTGGTCTAGAGGTCAGACAGGGAAGCTCCACTGCCGCATGATTTGGCAAGCCCCAGAGCTCTTCCAAGGCCTGGTGCCCGGCTCAACAAGCAATAGTAACTACTGCTGTTGATAGAGTTGTTCAGAGACCCAGGGAGCTCAGGAATCCAGGTAGAACCTGGAGAGGCTAAGATCTCCACCCAATCTCAGAGAGGAGTGACTGAGGATGCAGAACATGAGTTTAGCACTGAGTATATATGTTGCACTAAGGAGAAAAGGGAGGGCCCGCCTCCATAGGTACCAACCTCCAGCAACAGCATCATGTACCATTCACTCATTTACTTAGCACCACTCTGCTTGCCCAGTCACACATGCCTTGCATGCAAATGCCAGCACAGAGGGTTAGGTAAGACTGGGTTCTTCTAATGCACAGATGGCCAACAGGCACATGAAAAGATGCTCATCATCGCTAAGTATTAGAGAAATGCAAATCAAAACCACAATGAGGAGTTCCCATCGTGGCGCAGCAGAAATAAATCTGACTAGGAACCATGAGGTTGCGAGTTTGATCCCTGGCCTTGCTCAGGGAGTTAAGGATCCAGCGTTGCCGTGAGCTGTGGTGTAGGTTGCAGATGTGGCTTGGATCTGGCATTGCTGTGGCTATGGTGCAGGCTGGCAGCTGTAGTTCCGATTAGACCTCTGGCCTGGGAACCTCTGTATGCCATGGGTGCGGCCCTAAAAAAGCAAAAAAAAAAAACCCCCAAAAACTAAAATGAGATCAGAGTTCTCTTGTGGTGCAGCGGGTGAAGGATCCTGTGTTGTCACTGCAGTGGCAAGGATTCCATCCCTGACTCGGGAACTCCTACATGCTCAGGTGCAGGAAAAAAAAAAAAAAAAAAAACTGCAATGAAGTATCACCTCACATCAATCAGAATGGCCATCATCAAAAAGTCTACAAATAATAAATGCTAGAGAGGGCATGAAGAAAAGGGAACTCTTTCACACTGTTGGAGGGAATGTAAATTAGTACATCCACTATGAAAAACAGTATGAAGGTTCCCTGAAAAACTAAAAATAGAGTTGCCATATGATTCAGCAATTCCACTCCTGGGCATATATCCAGACAAAACTGTAATTTGAAAAGATATATGCACCCCTATGTTCACAGCAGCACTATTCACAATAGCCAAGACATGGAAACAACCTAAATGTCCATCAACATATGAATGGATAAAGATGCTGTGGAGATATATATATATATATTATATATATTATTAACATATAATAGGAATATATTATATATAATGGAATATTACTCAGCCATAAAAAATAATGCCATTTGCAGCAACATGGATGGACCTAGAGATTATCATACTAAGCACAGTCAGTCAGAGAGAGGAAGATGAATATTATATACCACTTAGACATGCAATCTAAAACAGGACGCAGGCATTCCTGTCATGTCTCAGCAGAAACAAATCTGACTAGCATCCATGAGGACGCAGGCTCGTTACCTGGCCCCATTCAGTGGGTTAAGGATCCAGCGTTGCCATGAGCTGTTGTGTAGATCGAAGATGCAGCTCAGATCTGGTGTGGCTGTGGCTGTGGCGTAGGCTGGCAGCTACAGGTCCAATTCTACCCCTAGCCTGGAAACCTCCATATGCTTCAGGTGTGGCCCTAAAAAGACCAAAAATAATAAATAAATAAATAAATAAATGGGACGCAAATGAACCTATCTATGAAACAGAATCACAGACATAGAGAACAGATTTGTGGTTGCCAAGGGAGAGGAAAGGAAGGGGAGGGACGAATTGGGAGTTTGAGAATAGCAAATGCAAACTAGTATATATACAGGATGGATAAACAACAGGGTCCTACTATAGCACAGGGAACTATATCAGATATCCTGTGATAAACCACAAAAGAATATGAGAGAGAATACATACATGTAAAACTGAGTCACTTTGCTATACATCAGAAATTAACACAACATTGTAAATCAACTATTCTTCAATAAAATTTATTTTAAAAAGAGTGAGTTCTTCTAAATAAGCAGAATAAACATCATTCTTTGTCATCTGCTTAGTGCTCTATTTTTGTTCAGGTAGAATAAATTTTAAACTCGAAGCCAACCCTGTTCCTTTGATCACAAGTGATAAAATACCAGGTCTGAATACACATGATTTGCCCCCTAAATAATAACCTTGCTGAGGAAGGTGGGGAAGGGCAGACAGTGAGAAGGTGAAGGGGGAGGTGGGGAGACCCAAGGTGACACAGGTGACAGAATACATGCACTGCAGCAAGACAAGAGCCTCGTCCACTGGAGATGCATAAACACACTCGACTGATCCTGCCGGATTATGAGGGAAGCTGGCAGCTGATAGCAGGGTTAAATCCCTCCTCCGCAGGCAGAGACCACCCTCCCCCACTCCATCTCCTCCCCCTCCCCCCACCACACATGCTCCTCCAGGCCTCATGGCTCAGCCAAGGACTCCAGGCACCCACCCTTTTTCTGGTCTCAGCCCCAACCCCTCAAGCCACTCCCAGGCTGTGAGGGGCCTCTGCCCCACCCCCAGCCTCCTTGGCTTCACCCTCCTGCCTTGCTCCTGCTTCCTGCTCCTCAAAGGTCCAGCCTACTAAGGGAAGGCAAAGCCCAGAACCAGCTGCCATGGCCCCCACCTTGATTCCTGTGCTGAGGTTCTGCTCCCTGCTGGGGCATCACACTCCAACGCTCAGGCTCAGCCACAGGGCATTAGTGGGCATAAGAGGGTGATGGCACAGGACGCTAAGGGGCCAGGCTCTTGGGCTGGGGCACTTCCAAAAGGGCCATTGATGGCCAGGCTCCAAGGACCCAACAATACCAAATACTACTCATTGCTACCACTCTCTGCTGCAAAGAGGCTGAGCTGAGAGTCCCAGGGGCTGTTGAAGGGCAGGTGGGCCCGGAAGTCCCGGAACCCCCAGCCCAAAGGAGAGGCCTCTTCTCAGAGCTCTCAGGGGAGCTTCTGCCCCTAAGAGTTCCTTAGTCCCCCTGGCTCTGGCTGCCTTAGTCCCAGGGTGGGTCCTGGGAGCCACCATGGTCTCCCTGGCTCCCCATTACCCATCAGTGGGAGGCCCAGCACCTCCTTCTCCTGCAAAACTTGCACAGAAACTGAAAAAAAAAAAAAGTATCCAGATCTATTAAGAAAATTATATCTGTGGCCAGCCATTGAAATGCCCGCTCTGGGCCCACAGAAAGAAAGGGCAGCCCAAGAACATGGCCCCTAGGTGGGGAAACAGGCTCCGGATACTGTGAATGCTGGCATACTGTGTTCAGGTCACACAGCTAATACATGGCTACACTAGGGTTTGGACACACATGTATCAGATACCAGGGTACAGGTGCCGGCCTCTCTGCCATGTGGCCTCTTGGAATAACAGCCCAGCTCTTCAGAGCTACACACCACTTTCACAAAAATCTTAATGGATGCAAAAGCCCCTAGTAGGTAACACAGGGCAGGTGCTCATCTTTTTTCGACAAATGAGAGAAACAGAAGCTCAGGGAGACAGAAATGAATTGCAAAGCTATAAAGTACTGGAGCCAGGTCCAGAACACAGATCTCAGACTCAAGACTCCAGGTCCTGGGCTTTGTCTACTATGCTGCCCTAGAAAAGCCACCTTCAATGAAATAAACATAGCTTTGGTCAGAGGGGCCCAGGGTGGGGACAGATGCAAATGTAAAACTTGCTCATCCAGGCTTAGCTGGCTCTGGACCTCGGTACCCACAGTCGTTGTCCTATCCCACCTGGATCCCTGACCACCTGCAGACCTCGCCCCCGCCGGGTTCTGGGCCCACTCTCATGCTGGGAGGTGAACGGGGGCTCTGCGTTTGGTGACTAGCGCTTTCCACCACGCACATAAGGGGAAGTGGAGACTAATGCAGAAGGGCACCTGCCATCACAGGGCTGACACACAAACCTGAAAATGCTCTAAAGAGAGAGAGGAAGAGGCAGGTCCTTTCAGGAGCAGGGGGCTCAGACTAGCTCTGAAAACAGGGGCTTCTGTTATCACAGAGCAAACATGAGTGGCTGACCTGAGGTCCAACTGTTGAACTATGCCAGCTCTGGGGCCCACCGTCCAGGGCCATGACCTAGAACACATGGACTTTAGCCATGCTGGCTGAAGAGCCAAGGGTAGGGCATCCAGGCACAGAGGCACCTGTGAGTGCCAGGGTCTATCTAAGGCCTGTCAAGAGAGGCCTGTGGCTTTCATGCCCACGGAACCCACAAATGGCCTCTATTTCCTGCCATACCTCCAGCCCGAGGCCCTTAGCCCAACGCCAGACAATCTCACATCGCATCATCGGTCAGCCCCACAAACAGGGCTTCTTGTCCCTAAGGCCTGGGGACAATCGGGCGTGTGCCTGGCTCAGTGCTGGCTGCTCCTCCCACCAGAGCCAGAGCTCAGGTGTGGCTGGTGGAAGGCATGTGTCAGGACTGGTCTTCTTGCCTAAAGGACAGCCCAAGAAGGGCAGCCACCACAGGGCTAATGCAATGACAGAAAACCCATTTTCCTCCCTGCAGCATTTCCTGCAGCTGCCGCATCTCCCATTTGGCACCTTCATCCATTGTGCCACCTTCCTTTCCTCTCTCTCCAGTACCATATTCAGGCTCCTCCCCTAAGGTGCCACACCCTCCCTCCAGCTGCAGGAGCCTGGGGTCAGACAATCCACCAGCAACCCCAGCAACAGCAACGCACAGGGCAGACTCGCCAGCATCAAAGCTCAGAAAACAAAGCCTCCCCTGGGAACTTGGACTCCTTCAGCCCATGGGAAAACATGACCAAGGCTTAAGGAGGTCTACAGAAGGCTGCTCGGGTTTGAGGAGACTTGGGGAGGGCAGCCTCATTTCGTGTCTGCATAAATTCCTTCCTCCTGGCTGGGGTAAGGGCTCCAGGGAATGGGCAAATGCAGCCCCTGTGCTGGGTCCCACTACGAGGCAAATCGGGAGCACGGATCTCTCCCAGGAGAGCCCCGTCCCCTCTCTAAAGCAATGCCCCACCTCTCACACCTCGACCTCAACCCTACTTAGCCAAACCCACTTCTCCCACCCAGAGAACAGAAGAGAGGCTTTTTTTCAGCACCAGCTAAGGGAAGTGGGCTACACTGGCCTTTGTATGGGGTTTGTTTTTACTAATCCTAATGCCACTTCCACAGCCCACTGCATGACCAGGGACTCCTCTGAGCCTCTCCTCAGTTTTCCCATCTGTAAAATGGAGGCACTGGACTCATGCGTCTTCAGCTCTGAACTAGTAGTTCCCTGAACCAGGGATGTGGGCAGGGTATCATCTGAGGAGAAGCAATCAAGAATTCTCCCCCCACCCCGCCACCCCCACTTTTCACCAAAGTCTGGTGGAAAATCAAGGATGCGCCAGCCTGCTTTAACTTACTGCTTCTCAGTCCCCTTCTGAGGCATGTCCCCAAGGGTCCACGACTTGGTTTACCCCTTGCGTTCTACTCTCCAGGCCACAAGTCTGGTGTCAGCCTGGAATCCCCCATCTGAGCTGTCACTGGGTCCTTCTATAATCCATCCCCTGCTACTCCTTCAACTCAGGCCACCAGCATCATCCTGATCTGGATCATTCTAAGAGCCTTTGGCCTCCCTTCCCCACCTCAGGGCTGCCAGGCTGACCTTTCTGCCTGACTAGTCTGGCTGGGTCACGACCCAGCTCAGAGCCCACGGTGGATGAGCTCAACTCTCCTTTGTGGAGCTCAGGGTCCTCTGTCAACTGGCCCCAGCTCATGTGCCTGACCTCACCTCCTGTGACGTCCCCTAACCCCGAGTGCATACACTCCATGCACTTGAACTACAGGTGTGCATCACACGTCCATGGCTCCCTGAATGCAGTTCCTCTACCTGGAATGCCCCACGTGACACCAGGCACTCAAAAGCACCTACCTCAACTTTATCTTTCAGCATAGAGGACTCCTTCCTCTGAGGTCATCCCAAAGCCCCAGGCAGACTAGGCCTTCCACCTCCAGGACATAGCCATCCCTCTGTGCAGCCCCAGGTCCCCCTCCCATACGGGGAACAACCTGAGAGCAGACAGGTGTTTCAGCTCTGGATCCCCAGCACCTCACATGGTGGACACTGGCTATACTCAAAGTACATTTTATGAAGGAAGCAAGAAAAGGAGAGGGGTTGGAAGAAGGGAGGAAGATAGGCCAGGACTAATGACAAGTGGTCTTTACTGAGCCCTATCTGATCTTTCTCCAGGCCTCACCCCTGAGGCCACCCTCCCAGCCTCAATGCCCCCGGTGGACCCAGTGATATAGGCAACCACTGCCTGACCCATGACCTATCAGCGCCGGGGTGGCCCTCCTCATTTCCTGAGTACTACTGGCTGCACGAGCCAGTGCTCACTTAGGTAGAAACAGCCAAGAAGCCAAGCAGCCAGGTGTGTCCTAGAACACTGAGGAACCAGAGCCTTATCTCACCATCTTCCCTGGAGGCAGCAGGGGGGGTATCCATCAGCCCCTAACCACCCACTGCAGGACTACAAGGAGAAGATGCTGAAAACCACATACCTGGCTCCTTCCCAGCCTCTCCGGGAAGCAGGTGGCAGGGAGTGAGCCCCTCCAGCTCATTTGCATCAACCATTTACAGTGCATTCAAACCCACGCTGTCCAGAAGAAAAAAGCCCACTGCAATTGCCTGTGACTTTCCCGACTGTCCAGAAGAAAAAAGCCCACTGCAATTGCCTGTGACTTTCCCGACTGTCTTCCCTGCTCTTTTATTTTCTACTTTAATGGCAGGAAGCTGTGCTCAGGAGAAATCTCTACCCTGGCTGCTCCTGGCAGCAAAGGAACTGAATTTTCCCTCTAAACTGAAGGAGGGGGAATGAGCAAAATCCCTCAGGTGTTGCTGACTTAGAGTTTGCAAAGTCTACGAGTATCCGTGAGCTCCTTCAGTCTTCTCAGTAACTGCAGGCTATTCTTGCCAGCCCCCAATTTACAGATGAGGAAACTAAGGTTCAAAAAGGTCGACTTGCCCAAGCAACACAAAACTAATGTGTCACTGGCTGACTCCCTGGCATCTATCCTACTCCAAGATGACAGGGGTTCTCCACCCTGACTACACAATTAGCATCACCTAAGGAGGTTATAAACTACAGGCGCCCAGTTCCCCATTCCCGACCCATTAATACTGAAACTCTGAGGGTGAGACCCAGGCATGGGTGGGTCTGAAAGCTCTCCAGGTGGTCCTAAGGTGAAGCCAGGGCTGCAATCTGCTGGTATAAACCAATCACAATGGTTCCATTCTCGTTGCCAATGATGGAGTCAAGTGTGGGCAGGTGACTCACTTCTGGCCAATGAGGCATAATGGGAAATCTGCAAAACTCCTCTGAGAAAGGTTTGCTTGCTCCTCAGGAAGAAGCACAAGAGGGGTTGTTCTCACTTTAGATACTGTGGGAGAGACTCTAGATACCGCTGGGTCTAGCTGTGATTTCTGGGACTGCCATGGCCACATCGCTACCAGCCCAGAAAGAAGACAACCCATGCATGGCAGAGCAGAGAGATGGAAAGCACCTCATCCTCGACCTCACCATAGAGCCCTGACTCCACCAACCCTGAAATCCAACCACCCCTGGGTCTTCCTGGGATCTGAGACAGTCCAGGTCCTCATTTCTTACCTGGACCCACAGCCACAAGACAGCTGCAACCACCTTCCCCATACCCCCACCCCCATCATCCTCTTAGATCATCCACCACAGGAAGCATAACTGACTGGGTGCTCCAGCTGATATCCATCCCAGAGTTTGCTCCAAGGCCATGCTTCCACAGCAGCTCCCAGCCGATGATGGAGGGGAGCAGGGAAAGTAAGGTGGGCCCACTCCCAGGGTATGTGGGACCCCTCTGACCAGTGACCATGGGGCTTGGGCTTGAGAGCTCCCCAAGGACCTTGCCAAACTTTCCTTAGAATTGCACTGCAGCCTAATATGCTCCCCCAAACCTCCCTCCTTACCTCTCTCCTTCACGCAGGCCCACTTGCTTTGAGGTCTGATGGCTCATCCAGTTTCTCCTCACTTCCTACCGACGTGAGGATGCAGGCGGTGCCTCTGATAATTGTTTTAAATTTATTATGGTTGATTTACAATGGTCTGTCAATTCCTCTGATAATTTTAAAAATTATTTTTGCATATTTGCTCCTCGGTTGATGTCTGCTTAATAATACCCTCCTAACAATGGACCTTCACCACCTCATGCCTAGACCACCGTGACAGCCTCCTAAGTGGCCTGCTCACCTCTGAGTCCCCTCCACCCCATTCCCAATCCTTCCTACACAAAGCGTGCTACTGCCCCACTCAAAGACCTTCAATCATTCCTCCTGTCTTGCACCATCACATTTAATTTCCTCTGCCTTTCTCCACAGGCAACTGCTGACTCAGACCTACCCCACCAGTCCATTCTGCTGCGTCACTTATAGGCCTGGAGGGCTTGCCCATGTGGGAGCAATGCTGGCTATTTGCAGGGCAGAAATGATTGACACAGCCCATTCCCAATGAACACCAAAGCTGCCCTAGAGCTGAGTACCAACTCCATTCATTTCCACAGATGTTCTCAATAGCAAAGTCTCCCTCAGACTCCCTGCCTTTTCTTTAGCCCCCAAGGAAACAATTCACCAGAGAAATACCTTTTTCATACAAACAATCCACCAACAAGAAGCAAATCCCTTTAAAGACTGTTACAATAATGGAAATGATTGTTATTCAAAATAGCAATAGGATGAGAAGGATGAAAGAGGTAAAGATGGTTGTGATGAAGAAAACAATAGCAGTGATAAAATATGAACACCAGGGATAAAAAATATTCTAACAGTTTGCACTCAATAATATAAATGCAGTAGAACCGACTTTCCCTTGATCCATCGTATTTTAACCCAATTCCTTTAGAAATTTAAGATAATACAGATATTTAAACACATAAGGTGTTTCCTCTGACACAGGAGTTTGTAGCATGCGGTTCAAGGCTAGTGTGGCAGCTCTGTAGTCATCAGGGACCAGGCCTTTTTTATTAATCATCAGAAAACACCTCCGTTCCACATGACACTTCAAGGTTGCTTCATGGTCCAAGACAGCTGCTGAAGCTCCAGCCACTTTGTCCATATTTCCAGCAGAAAGCAAGAGGAACACAGGAAACCAAAATCAAAGGACTGGAGTTCCCATCATGGCTCAGTGGTTAATGAACCCAAACTTGTATTCATGAGGATGCTAGTTTGACCCCTGCTGGCCTCGCTCAGTGGGTTAAGGATCTGGCACTGCCAGATATGCATGTAGGCTGCAGGTGCAGCTCAGATCCTGCATTGCTATGGCCAGTGTAGGCCAGCAGCTACAGCTCCAATTTGACCCCTAGCCTGGGAACGTCCATGTGCTATGGGTATAGCCCTAAAAAGACAAAAACAAAAAACAAAAGAACAAAATCAAAAGACCTACACCAGCTATCTGCTCCCCTTGAAATGAGCCTTACCCTCCCAACAATTCTAATTTATTCTTATCCTCCCAACAATCCTAGTTTACATTTCATTGATCAGAATGTAGTCATATCATTAAACCAAGCTGCAAGGGAAGCTGGAACAGGTAGTCTTTTCACTGCACACACTGCTGCCCCAAATAAAAACAGGGTCCTTAGCCATAATGATGAGCTCAATTCCCTCTAGAATGCATTATGACTGATGCACATGGACTTCAAAACTGGTGGGGTCTTCCCTGGTGACCCTGTGCACCTGCCACTCCCTCCAGCTGAACTGTATGCTCAATGCAAGAAATTGTGTGGCCCCTGGGCTTGTTTATGACAGGCTGGGATGCCAGGAAGCTATGTAATGTACTTCAATGCTATGTAAAATGATCAAAGTCTCTTTTAAGAGAATGAAAAGACTGGAGTTCCCGTCATGGCTCAGTGGCTAACGAATCCAACTAGGAACCATGAGGATGCGGGTTCGATCCCTGGCCTTGCTCAGTGGGTTAAGGATCTGGTGTTACCGCGAGCTATGGTGTAGCTTGCAGACGCGGCTTGGATCCCGTGTTGCTGTGGCTCTATTGCAGACGCGGCTTGGATCCCATGTTGCTGTGGCTCTAGCATAGGCCAGTGGCTACAGCTCCAATTAGACCCCTAGCCTGGGAACCTCCATATGCCACAAGTGCGGCCCTAGAAAAGACAGAAAGATTGAAAAAAAAAAAAGAAAAAAGAAAGAAAAGAGAGAGAATGAAAAGACAGCCACGGGGGGGACAATTATTACAAAGTACATATCTAATATAGAACCTAGAATATATAAAGAACCCCAAAGCAGACAACATGTTAAAAAATAATAGGCCAATGAGAAAGAAGGAAATCCTGCCATTTGTGACAAGTTGGATGACACTTGAAGGCATTGTGCTAAGTGAAATAAGTCAGAAAGAGAAAGACAAATACCATATGACCTCACATAAGTGTGTAATCTAAAATGGTCAAACTCAGAAAAATAGAGAATAGAGTGGTGGTTACCAGGGGCTAGAGGTAATGGAAGTCGGAAGATGTGGTTCAAAGGGTACAAACTTCCAGTTATAAGATTAACAAGTTTGGGTATTTTATGTTTCATGTATTTTATTACAATTATTTTTAAAATATATACTAAAAAATCCAAGTAAGTTGAATACTTTAAAAGGGTTCTCTAGGAGTTCCCGTCGTGGTACAGTGGTTAACGAATCTGACTAGGAACCATGAGGTGGCGGGTTCGGTCCCCAGCCTTGCTCAGTGGGTTAAGGATCTGGCGCTGCCGTGAGCTGTGGTGTAGGTCGCAGACACGGCTCGGATCCCGTGTTGCTGTGGTTCTGGCGAAGACCAGCGGCTACAGCTCCAATCAGACCCCTAGCCTGGGAACTTCCATATGCCGCAGGAGCGGCCCTAGAAAAAAAAGGCAAAAAGTCAAAAAATAAAAAATAAATAAATAAAAGGGTTCTCTAAAGGCTGGACCCACCTCACCACCCCCCAAAAAAAATGCCATCAAATTATATATAGGCAAGACAACTGGGAGTTCCTATTGTGGTTCAGAGGGTTACAAACCTGACTAGTATCCATGAGGACGTAAGTTTGATTCCTGGCCTCGCTCAGTGGGTTAAGGATCCGGCATTGCTGAGGAAGTGGCTCTGATCCTGTGTTGCTTCGGCTGTGGCGTAGGCTGGCAGCTGCAGCTCCAATTCGACCCCTAGCCTGGGAACTTTCATATGCTGCAGGTGCAGCCCTTACAAAAAAAAAAAAAAAGTGTGAGACAACTGCAAATACTCTCCAAAAATGAAAGCAATCCTGTGTACAATGGCATCAAAAAGAATAAAATACTCAGGGATAAATTTAACCAAGGAGGTTAAAAAGGTAAAAGATCTGTACATTGAAAACTATAAACATTGATGAAAGAAATTAATGAGATGCAAATAAATGGAAAGATATCTAGTGTTCATAAAGTGGAAGAATTAATATTGTAAAATGTCCATACTACGTGAAGCAACCCCTATCAAAATTCTAATGGAATTTTTCCTAAAACCACAAAAGATCCCAAAGAGCCAAAGTAGTCTTGAGGAAGAAGAGCAAAGCTGGAAGCATCACAGTTCCTGATTTTAAACTCAAACAATGCTAAAATAATCAAAACAGTATGGTACTGGAATAAAAGCACAAACATAAACCAATGGAACAGAATAGAAAGCTCACAGATAAAACCAAGCATTTATGACCAACTGATCTCTGAAAAGAGTGCCAAGAACACACATGGAGAAAGGATAGTCTCTTCAATAAAATGGTATTGGGAAAACTGGATATCCGCATGAAGAATTATGAAATTGGAACTCTATCTCACACCATATACAAAGATCATCTCAAAAATGGGTTAAAGACTTAAATGTAAGATCTGAAACTATAAAGCTACTGGAAGAAAATACAGGGGAAAAGCTTGACATTGGTCTTGACAATGTTTTTTGGATGTGATCCAAAAGCTCAGGCAACAAAAGCAAAAATGAACAAGTAGGATTGTATCAAACCAAAAAATTTCTGCACATCAACAGAGTAAAGAGACAACCTACAGCATGGGAGAAAATATTTGCAAGCCACACATCTGATAAGAGGTTAATATCCAAAATATATAAGGAACTCAACTCAGAAACAAAAAAAGTCCGATTTTTGAAAAAATGAGCAAAGGACCTGATTACACACTTTCCCAAAGAAAACATACAAATGGTCAGCAGGTATATGAAAATGTGCTCAACATCACTAATCATCAGGGAATCATCACTAATCATCAGGGAAATGCAAATCAAAACCATCACTTCAGGAGTTCCCGTCGTGGCGCAGTGATTAACGAATCCGACTAGGAACCATGAGGTTGCGGGTTCGGTCCCTGCCCTTGCTCAGTGGGTTAACGATCCGGCGTTGCCGTGAGCTGTGGTGTAGGTTGCAGACGCGGCTCGGATCCCGCGTTGCTGTGGCTCTGGCGTAGGCCGGTGGCTACAGCTCCGATTCAACCCCTAGCCTGGGAACCTCCATATGCCGCGGGAGCGGCCCAAGAAATAGTAACAACAACAACAACAACAAAAAAAAAAGACAAAAGACAAAAAAAAAAAAAAAAAAAAAAAACCATCACTTCACACCTGTTACAAAGGCCACCATCAGGAGTTCCTGTCGTGGCTCAGTGGCAATGAATCTGACTAGCATCCGTGAAGATGCAAGTCTGACTCCTGGCCTCACTTAGTGGGTTAAGGATATGGCATTGCTGTGAGGTTTTGGCATCCTTCTCCCAGACAGCTACACCTCCATCATAACCTGTCTCCCTGCTCCCATCTTGTCCCTGCAAAATCCATCCTCCACGGGGCCGCTAGCTATCCGGAGAGCAAATCTAAAACCTTCATTGGCTCCCACTGCCCAGAGATGCCCCAGGCCTGCGTGGATGTTGGTCCATATATCATCTCCTTTTACTTTTAATGCTGAGTTTAATGTTTCCCTAGACGATGGTTTGCTCTTGGCAATGAGATGACCTTTTGTAAACGAGTGCCTCACTCACTGTGCAGGAGCAGATGTTCACTGTACCTTTATAAACAGCCTTGGGTACCAGCATTACTGCTAAGAGAGCACTGAATGGAATGTTCATAGTAAACAATGCAGGTCTCCCGCCCTCCGTTCCCTGGCCCCCAGGGTTTCTGCTGCACTTTTTTTTTATATCACTCTCTCTCTCTTTCTTTCTTTCTTTTTTTTTTTTTTTTTTTTTTTTTGGTCTTTTTAGGGCCGCACCTGCAGCCTACAGAAGTTCCCAGGCTAGGGGTTGAATCAGAGCTACAGCTGCAGACCTACGCCACAGCCACAGCAACCCCAGATCTGAGTCGCATCTGTGACCCACACCACAGCTCACGGCAATGCCAGATCCTTAACCCACTGAGCGAGGCCAGGGATTGAACTCGTGTCCTCATGGATACTAGTCGGGATCGTTACCGCTGAGCCACAATGGGAAATCCCAAGAAGTTCTTTTTAAAGGAGGTAAATGCAGGGGCTTCCTCTAGAAAGAGTATCTAAACATGCACTTGCTGATTTTCAAGTAAGAACCTGGGAATCAAGCAAAGGAAGCAGGGCCACCAAGAGCCCGAGGCCGGCCTGGTTACGCTGTGCAGCACAGAGGCCAGGGCTGCTCCCCGCTCTGGTTATTGGGTGCTGGTATAGACATGGTGCAAACATGAGGTCACATTATCCTTGCAAAGAGTCTTGCTGCTCCCTCTAGAGCCCTAGGTATTGAAACCTCTGTCCGTAATTAGCAACCCCACTAATAAGAGTCAGAGTCAAGTCTGGAATCCAAGTTCTGCCTCTAAAGTGCATGCTCTTGCAGAGAAATCGTAAAGAGGCTGCACCCTCTCACATGGGAGGGGCCCTGTGCTTAGGGAGGGACAGAAACCTGCCCGGTGAGCTGGTTCCCACAGCCCAGCACAGGTAAGGAATGCTCCCTGACCTCTGTTCATCCAAGGCACACCCTGGGAGATGCACAAAAAAAGGCTGAGTCTCCAGGGCAGGTGGGACATAAGGTCACAGAGTGACGGTGGCAGAGCCAGGAAAAGAACCAGGGCTCCCCGACCCCTCAGCCACTTCCTCTCCTCTCGCCACCCCTTCCTTTCTTCCTGCCTCCTCTTCTCCACGCCCCCTCCCCTCAGCTCACCACCCAGGCCTCTGTGCTTAGCTGCTTCCCCAGACACCTTAGGAGAGTCCCAGCCTGTGTAAGCCACTTCCAGCCAGATTCATCAGCCCGACCCCACCCCACAGCCCCACTCCCAGCAGCTCCGAGGCCCGAGGCACCCTGGCACAGCAGAGAGGTCTGAGAGCCAGAAACCAGGAGCCCTGCCTTCTAGGCCTCCATCTGCTTCGATCTGCTCTGTGGCTCTGGGCAGGTCCCTTCTCCTAGCTGAGCCTCAGTCTCTCCCCTGCAACAGGACAGGATTGAACCATATGACCCCAAACCCTCTCCATCCCTGAGACAATGGGTGTGGCTGGTTACCTGGTGACCTTTGGAGGGGCCCTCAGGCCACACCCTGGGGAGGGGGATGCAGCGAGGCCTCCCCAAACCCCAATGCCTCCCAATGAAAAACAATGAATTTCATTCCAAATAAGGGAACTCGCAGCAAAGTTCCCTGCCACGGCCCAGTTCAGGCTGGTTTATGTTAACTGGACAAGACTAAACAGACCTTCACAGTCTTAGTATTAAGCACTAAAAGTGAAAAAAATGGCTGTTTGTCTCTGGATCCTGGGGTGAGGGAGAGGTCGGTGCTCCCCTAAGGCCCCCCAAGAGGCTCTGCAGACCTGGGGGTGCTGCACTCATGGAGATGGGGGTGTCTGAGGAGGGGCACTGGGGAGGAGCAGCGTTTCAAAGGGCAGCATTGTGAGGCAGGCGCAGGAGAATGGTGCCCAGGGGCCTGGGGCCTGGGGTAGCAGGAGCAGGTGGCCCTTTGTGTCTGCAGAGGTGGATTGTAGAGGGGAACCAGACCATGAGAACGCGGAGAGTGGGAGAGAGAAAGAGAAATGCAGGGGAGGAGTGAGGCAGCAAGGGACACGAAGACCCTGGAAGACTCCTCCTCCCCCCAACCTAGTCTCCCTCCCCACACTGGCTTCCCCTGGGGGGAGGGAAGGGACTCCCTCCCACTTGCTGGATAATACAGCACCTGCTCCCAGCCACCCCACCTGCGTCCTGCCGTGTGGACACCACAAACCTGAGATAAGAATTTAATTATTTACACAACAGAGAAGCCTGAAGCGGAACTGCCCTCCTGTTTCCCCACACAGGCTCCCTCCAGACACACGGGCCTTTCAACCTAACCATGCAGGGCCTGCCCCTCCATCCACTGCCAGAGTCAGCTCCTTATGCAAAGTGCTTAGCCACAGCCGGCTGGCAACCCCCAGTGGCAGGCATCACAGTGCCCATCTTAGAACCACACTCCAGGAGCCACATGTCCTGCCTGAGGTCCTCAATCTGTGGATGGCAGAGGTAGGCTCTGTGGTACCCAGAGCTTCTGAACACATCTTCAGTCTGACAGTCAAGGCCCCTGCACCCACAGGCCACACTGTCATTGGCCAGCCTTGCCTTATTGCTCAGACAGGGGCAGCTCCATCTTCTCTATCCGGTCCCCACCCACCACCCAAGAGATAGCCCTGGGAGCTCCTGTTGTGGCTCAGCGGACATGAATCTGACTAGAAACCATGAGATTGTGGGTTTGATCCCTGACCTCGCTCAGTGAGTTAAGGATTCGGTGTTGCCGTGAACTGCAGTGTGGACCGCAGACATGGCTCAAATCTGGCATGGCTGTGATATAGGCCGGCAGCTACAGCTCCGATTGGACCCCTAGCCTGGGAACCTCCATATGCCATGGCCCTAAAAAGACAAACAAAAAAGTAATAAAAATAAAATAAAAGATATTAACAAGTCAACAGGCCCTGCCAGCAGGTGTGGACAGTGCTAAGAGGGGAACACAGGGCAGCAGTGGGAGAGGACAGAGGCCATCTAACTTCGCCAGAGCGGTCAGGGAAGGCTTCCTGGTAGAAGTGAGTCTAAGCCAGGACCTGATGATTGAGCCTAATGACAGCCATGATAACTAGTATTTATTATGTATTTATTACTAGTCAATAAAGAACTAGGATGTGAAGAAGGCAAGCATCTGGCCTCAGATGGCTCAGGCAGCAATGACAAGGTCCAACTCCAGAGCCCTAGCCTCCACCACCCTGCCTGCCTCTCCTCCTCCCTGCTCACATCCGAGGTATGATCAACCAGCCCAGGCCCCCGCAGATGCCCTCAGGGAACTCCAGAGGCCTGCTGGATGGCACCAGAGTTCAGTGTCTAGGGTGGGATTCTACAGCCCAGAGGGACCCCCAGGCCTCTCGGTCTTTCACATACTTTGGCCAGGCCCAGAGAGGGGAGCTCGAGGACCCCTGCTCACCCGGACAGAGCCAGCCCACACCCACAGGAAGAGCCGGTGGAGGAGAAAACCGCCCTATCTTCTCAAGTTTCTTGAGTCTCCTGGGCCACACGGGAGGGGGCTCCCTCCCAAAGGAGAAATTCTTTGGGAACATTAGAGAAACTCCCCCAAGCTGGAAACTCCCTGCATGGCCTCACTGTGACAGCTCTGCACCCTTCACTGCTGGCCCCCACTTGAACAGAAAGGAGGACTTCTAAGGCTGCAAAGTCCACCTGCAACAGGGGTGGATGGCAGCTCGGAGGTCGCAAGACAGAGAGAATGCAACACCCCTCTGCATCCCAGCTGCCCCAAGGAGCACAGGGGAGGGAGCCAGGCCCCCTCAAATCGCAGTTACACCCTGTCTCTACTCACCACCTGGGCTAGGCGAGAGCTGGCCCACCAGCCCACTTCACCAGGGAGTGAAGCCGTTGGCCCAGCCCAGCCTAGCTCCCGCCTGCCAGAGCCACACACCAAGCCCCAGGGACCCAGATTTAACATAACCTACTCCGTGTGTGCTCCCTCTCCCCAGGGGCCTCTCAGCACACGTTAAGATCCGATTGGCACTAATTGGACCAAGCTGGCAGTGCCCAGGGCGGCTTGAATGCTGTCAACACGGATTTGACTCACCGAGTAATGGCTGTCGGTGCCTGTGGAGCCCACCATTAGTGTCATCTTGGGAGGATCAAGCAAACTTGGATGGCACTCTGTGAGTCAACACCACTGACTGGCCAAGCTTTCAGCTAGAGACCTCGAGCTTACAAGTGCTTTATTCTCAGTCTCACATCCAAGCAAGGGCTGGAACCCAGCCTCCTAAACATCAGCTCATAAGTCTATGGGCCCGTTTCTCTGCTGGTGTATCCTCCCTAGATAGTCTTCCCTGAAAGCAAAAGTGGCTTCTAGCTCCTCCCTTCCTCCCAGGGCACAAGACCTCCCCTCTGATCATCAAACCCCAAGCCCAAGAGGGGAAACTCAGCCCAATCCAAGAACTGGAGCCCCTAGATGGACTCTTGGCCCCAAGACTCAATGATCAACTGCAATCATGAACCCTGGACCCTGAAGTGAAAATTCCCAGGAATAAAATCATCACTCCAGCTTGGAACTCAGGACCCCCCCCCCAAACAAATGTCTCAATACCAAGCCAAAAATCTCACCTGCAGAAATAGCACCCTCACCACCCCACCCCGCCCCCAAATTGAA
The DNA here is from genome assembly GCF_054392235.1 of Sus scrofa. Taxonomy (NCBI): domain Eukaryota; kingdom Metazoa; phylum Chordata; class Mammalia; order Artiodactyla; family Suidae; genus Sus; species Sus scrofa. The sequence goes on along the minus strand of NC_139396.1, from coordinate 137,137,182 downwards.
ACTTGCATCCTGGGAACCAGCGCTTAGCACCAGACAGCAAACCCCTACTTTCAGAACAAGCCCTGAATCTTGGGAAAGTCTATTCTCAAAGCTGATCTAGACTCTTCTTATATTTTACTTCTTTAACACAACATCAACCTGGGGAACAAATGAGGAAACCCAAACTCCCTAAAACCGTCTTCTTCATATCTTAGAGTAGAAGAACCAGAGGATTCTCCTGCAACAAGAGCCCTAGTTTCCAGAAGGGCTGCACTTTAATGCAGAAACTTCCACGTTTCAAGTGGCCTCCTGGTTACTCACAGCCTTGTCCCGTCACTTCCTCCATCCTCCTGGCTCCAAACCAGAGTCTGGGTGTCTGGCTGGTCTCCTCAGCCCCAGAGGATCTGCCAGCCTCAGCCCAGGAGAAGGGAAACCACCTCTGCATCTCTTGGGCACTGGCTAGGTTCTCTCTGTCCTGAAGAGAGGGGGTTTCATTCATTGCTAATCTGTTCAGATTTTTCTATTTCTTCATGATTCGGTACGGTTAGGTTGCATGTTTCAGTGAATTTATCCATTTCTTCTAGGTTGTCCAACTTGTTGGTAATCTCTGAAGATTCTTTGTATTTATGTGGTATTAGCTGCAATGTCTCCTCTTTCATTAATGATTTTATTTATTTAAGGCTTCTTTCTTTTTCTCTTAGTCTAGCTAATGGTTTGTCAACTTTATATATATATATATTTTTTAACTCAGTTTTGTTGATCTTTTCCATTGTCATTCTAGTCTTTATTCATTTATTTCCTTCCTTCTACCAACTTTGGGCTTAGTTTGTTCTTCTTTTTCCAGTTCCTTGAGGTCTAAAATTAGGTTGTTTTTTTGAGATTATTTTTCTTAATGTAAGCATTTATCGCTATAAACTTCCCTCTTAGAACTGCTTTAGCTGCATTCCATAATATTCCATCGCCATGTTGTGTCTTCACTTTCTTTTGTCTCAAAATTTCTTAAATTTCCCTTTTGATTGCTTAGGAGCACATTGTCCAGTCTCCACATATTTGTGCATTCTCCCCTTTTCCTTCTGTAATTGATTTCTAGTTTTGTACCATTGTAGTCAGAAAATATACTCGATACAATTTCAATCTTCTTTGATATGTTAAGACTTGTTTTGTGGATAACATATGCTCTATCCCTGTGTGCTTAAGAAGAATGCATTTTGCTACGATGAAATGTTCTATATGTCTGTTAGGTCCACTTTGTCTAAAGTGTAGTTCAGGCTCAATATTTCCATATTGATTTTCTGTCTGGATGATCTACTCACTGCTGAAAGTGGAAAATTGAAGTCTCCTATTATTATAGTACTTCTATCTATTTCTTCCTTCAGATCTGTTAATATTTGCTTTATATATATATGTGCTCTGATGTTGGGCACATATATATTTACTATAGTTATTTCCTCTTGATGAATTGATCCCTTTGTCATTATATAATGACCTTCTTTTTCTCTTATTACTGTATTTTACTTAAAGTCCATATTGCTGATATAACTACCCCTGCTCTTTTGGTTTCTATTGCCTGAAATATCTTTTTCCATTTCTTCACTTTCAGCTTATGTGTGTCCTTAAAGCTGAGGCAAGTCTCTTATAGTTGGGTAATTTGTTGGCCCCTGGTTTTTGGTTTTTTTTGTTTGTTTTTTCTTTTTTTTTTTTTTTTAATCCATTCAGTCACTCTCTATCTTTTGATTGATAATTTAGACTATTTATATTTAAAGATAGATAAGGACTTATCACCAATTTATTAATTGTTTTCTGGGCATTGTTTTTCCTTTTTATGACCATACCTGTGGCATATGGATGTTCCTTGCTTGGGGCAGTGGGAGCGGGGGTGGTCAAATCAGAGCTGCAGCTGCAGGCCTATGCCATAGCCACAGCACTGGATCCGAGCCACATCCAAGACCTACCCCACAGCTTGCAGCAACACCAAAGCCTCAACCCACTGAGTGAGGCCATGGATCAAACCTGTATCTTCACAAAGACAACATCAGGTTCTTAAGCCACTGAGCCATAACAGGAACTCCCTGTTTTCTGGGTATTTTGCACATCCTTTGTTCCTTTCTTCCTCCATTATTACCTTCCTTTGTGATTGGACGACAAAGTGGTATGCTTTGATCCTTTTCCCTTTTTCTTTTGTATATCTATTACTGGTTTTTGCTTTGTGGTTACAACGAGGTTTACATAAAATATAGTTTAGCCATCTGTTTTAAGCTTATAACAACTTAACTTTGTTAATCAATGAAAGCTCAACACTTTTACTCTCCCCTTCAACATTTTACATTTTTGATGTCACAATTTATGTTATATAATCTACTAATCAATTATTGTAGTTATAACTATTTTTAATTCTTTTATCTTTTAACCTTTATATTAGAGTTGTAAGTAATTTACACACCATCACTGCAATATTAGTGTATCCTGGAATAGAGCAAGTATTTACTTTTACCAGAGAGTTTTACACTTTCATATGTTTTCATGTTCCTAGTTAGTGTCCTATCTTTTCAGCTTAAATAGTTTCTTTAGCATTTCTTGTGAAGCAGGTTTAGTGGTTATGAACTCCTTCAGCTTTTGTTTATCTGGGAATGTCTGTATCGCACCTTCAATTCTGAAGGACAGCTTTGCTGGGTAAAGTATTCTTAAATCTCCCCATAAGAAAACTCTGGGACAAGATAGCTTCACTGGTGAATTCTATCAAACATTTAATGAATGAATACCAATCCTTCCCAAACTCCTCCCCAAAAATGAGGAAGATGGAATAGTTCCAAACTTATCTTATAAGGCCAGCATTACCCTGTTACTAAGGCCATACAAGGATACTACATGAAAAGAAAATTACAGGCCAACATCCCTGATGAACATAGATCCTCCACAAAGTAGTAGCAAACCAAAATCAACAGCACATTAAAAAGATCATACACCACGATCAAGTGAGATGTATCCCTCGGATGCAAGGATGATTCAGTATATGCAAATTAATAAATGTAATATAACATAACAAAATAAAATAAAGGATAAATATCATATGATCATCAATCGCAGATGCATAAAGAGCATTTGATAAATGCAATATCCTTTCATGATAAACACTCTCAACAAATTAGGTATAGATGGAATGTACCTCAACATAATAAAGGTTGTATATAACAAGCCCACAGCTAACATCATACTAATGGTGATCAGAAACAAGAGAAGGATGCCCTCTATTGCCACTTCAACAAATTCAGCATAGTACTGGAAGTCCTTGCCAAGCAATTAGGTAAGAAAAAGAAATAAAATGCATCCAAATAAGAAAGGAAGACTCCATCAAAAAACTGCTAGAATTGATAAATGAATTCAGTAAAGTTGCAGGATACAAAAATCAATATACAAAAGTCAGTTGTGTTTCTATACACTAGTAACAAATGATCTGAAAAAGAAATTAAGAAACCAAATCCATTTATAAGAGCATCAAAAAGAATGAAATTCTTAGGGAAAAATTTAACAAAATCTTTCCATCTGTACATGGAAAACTATAATCCATTGAAGAAAGAAATTGCAGAAGATAAAAATAAACACAGGGAGTTCTCTGGTGGTTCCCTGTATTTATTTTTAAGCAGGTTAAGGTTCTGGCATTTTCACTGCTATGGCTCAGGCCACTGCTATGTTGCAGGCTCATTCCCTGGCCTGGAAACTTCCACATGCCACAGGTGTAGCAAAAGAGAAAAAAAAAAAAATAGAGGAGGGGGGAGTTCCCACTGCGGCTCAGCGAGTTACAAACCCATCTAGTATCCACAAGGATCAAGGTTCAATCCCTGGCCTTGCTCAGTGGGTTAAGGATCCAGCATTGCCATAAGCTGTGATGTAGATCACAGACACAGCTTGAATCTAGAGTAGCTGTGGCTGTGGTTTAGGTTTCAGACATGGCTCAGATCCTGCATTGCTGTGGCTGTGGCTGTGGCCAGCAGCAGCAGATTCAATTCAACCCCTAGCCTAGGAACTTCCATATGTCACAGGTGCAGCCCTGAAAAGCAAAAAAAGAGAGAGAGAGAGAGAGAACCTGAAATAAACGTTGCAAGTCTCATTTAAATAAATAAATAAATGCATACATACATACATACAAAGACATCTCATGTCCATGGATTGAAATAATTAATATCAATATAATAATTAATATTGTTAAAATGTTCATACCACCCAAAGCAATCTAAAGGTTCAATGCAATCCCTATCAAAATTATAATGGTATTTTTCACATATTTTTTTTAAAAACTTAAAATGTGTATGAAACCACAAATACCCTGAATGGCTAAAGCAATCTTGAGCAAGAAGAATAGAGCTGGAGACACCATAATTCCTAATTTCAAATCACACTACAAAGCTATAGTAATTGAAACAGTATGATATTAGCATAAAAAACAGACATATAGATCAATGGAATATAATAGACAACACAGAAATAAACCCATATTTATATGGTCAACTAGTTTTCAACAAAGGGGCCAAGAACATACAGTGGGGAAAGGATAGAATCTGCAATAAAAGATGCCAGGAAAACTGGATGTGTACACACAAAAGAACTAAACTGCCCTTATCTCCACCATATACAAAAATCAACTCAAAATTAATTAAAGATCTAAATGTAAGACCTGAAACCATAAAACTCCTAGAAGAAAACATAACAGGAAAACTCTTTGACACTGATCTTGGCAAAGATTTTTGGGGTTTGATGCCCAAAGCAGAAGCATCAAAAGAAGAAATAAAGAAGTGAAATGACATTAAACTAAAAAGATTTTGCACAGTAAAAGTGAAAAATCACAAAATTAAAAGGCACCCTGTGGAATGGGAAAAAAAAAATTTGTAAGCCATATATCTGATAAGGGGCTAATTTCCAAAAAAATATAAGGAATTCTTACAACTCAATAGCAAAAAATAATAATAAACAACACAACGGAAAAACGGGCAAGGGAATTAAATAGTCATTTTTTCCAAAGAAGACATACAAATGGCCGCAGGTACATGAAAAGGTGCTCAATATCACTAACCATCAGGGAAATGCAAATCACCTCACATCTGTCAGTATGTCTATTATCAAAAAGACAGGAGAGAGAAGTTTCTGTCATGGCTCAGTGGTTAACAAACCCGACTAGGAACCATGGGGTTGTGGGTTCAATTCCTGGCTTTGCTCAGTGGGTTAAGGATCTGGCGTTGCCATGAGCTGTGCTGTAGGTTGCAAATGTGGCTTGGATCCTGCGTTGCTCTGGCTGTGGTGTAGGCTGACAGCTACAGCTCTGATTCACCCCTAGCCTAGGAACCCCCATATGCCATGGGAGCGTCCCAAGAAATGGGCAAAAAGACCAAAAAAAAAAAAAAAGAGAGAGAGAGAGAGAGATAGAAGTTCCCACGTGGTTAACAGGTTAAGGATCCAGCGTTGTCACTGCAGTGGCTCGGGTTGCTGCTGTGGCATGGATTCAATCCCTGGCCTGGGAACTTTCACATGCCACGGGCAAAAGATAATGAGTATTGATAAAGATGTAGAGAAAAGAGAATGCTTGTACACTCTAGGAGAGAATGTAAATTGGTACAGTCATTTTGGAAAACAGTTTGGAGGTTCCTCAAACAATTAAAAATAGAACTACCAACGGACTGAGCAGTCTCACTTCTGGGTGTATGTCCAAAGGAAATGAAATCATTATCTTGAGGAGATATTTATACATGCATGTTCACTGCTGCATTAGTCACCATAGCCAAGATATGGCAGCAACCTAAGTGTCTGCTGTTGGATGAACATAGAGGCCCTTATACTACATGAAATAAGCCAAAGAAAAGGTATAGAAAGATAAATTCCATGGAGTGCCACTTATATGTGGAATCTTACCAAAAAAAAAAAAAAAAAAAAAAAGGATGGGGGTTGAATTCAAAGAAACAGAAAGGAGAATGTTGGCTGCCAAAGGCTGGGGGTGGGAGAAATGGGGAAATGTTAGTCAAAGGATACAAACTTTCAGTCATATGATAAGTAAGCTCTGAGTATCTAGTGTTGAGCATGGTGAGGAAGGGTCATAAAAACTTGTATACTTGAAATGTGCTAGTAGATTTTAAACATTCTCTCTCTCTCTCTCTCTCTCTCTCTCTCTCTCTCTCTCTCTCTCTCACACACACACACACACACACACACAGAGTAACTATGGGAGTTCCCTGGTAGCCCAGAAGTTAAGGATCCAGCATTGTCACTGGTGTAGCTCTGGTTGCTGCTGTGGCACGGGTTCAATCCCCAGCCCAGCAACTTCTGCATGCTGTGGGCTCAGCCAAAAAAAAAATTAACTAGATGAAGTGATGGCTGTGTTAACCTGATGCAGGAGACATTTCACTATATATATACCAAATCATCACATTGTACACTTTAAGTGCCTTATAATTTTCTTTGTCATCATACCACAATAAAACTGGGGGCAGGGGAAAGAGGCTGTTTCCTGCAAACATCTAGAGGGCCAGGGAGAGAATTCTATTGCTTCATGCAGGCACAGGCACTCTCTTGGGTCCAAGCTGTGCCTTCATGCCTAGAAGTTAAAGGAGAGTCCAGGGGGCTCAGAGAGAAGAGGGGGTCCTGGCTGGTCCTACTGGGATGAAGATGGGGTTCATCATGCTCTCCAGTCTAGCCTGAAAGCAAGGGTCCAGAATGGGTATTAACCTAATGATGATTCAAAGAGGCCCCATGAAGCAGCCCAGAAAGGGTCTGGAACAGGACTCAGAAATACAGACTCTCATAGTCCTGTGACAATCTGGGCCTCAGTTTCTCCTCTGTAAAGTGGGGCTGTACATCCTGGTCATGGGAACCCCATGAGATCCTGAAGGAGGAAGCAGGAGGGAAACTGACTGAGGCTATTCAAATGCAAGGGACACGGCCCTGGGAAGTCTCCAAGCTCAGGGCAGAGACAAAGAGCTTTATTCTCTCCTCTTCCCCTTTCCCACCTGCTGCCTCCTTTCCCAGCCGTGTTTCCGCATTCTCTTTCACCATATGGCCATCCACCCAGTCTTTCCTGCTTTCCCTTCCCTTGACAGTTTAATAATTTAATAAGTACTGAGCCCCAGGGTGAGGGTCTGGGGCTTTGATCTCACTCTGGGAAAACCAGAGCAGCCTTGGCCTGTCTGGGCTGATTTATGGCCACCTTTTATGGCTTATGTGTGTATGCTGGGGGAACTAGCACCCACGGGGAGCAAGAAGCCACCTGAGAAAGCCTAGTTGGGTTGGGAACTGAAAGCCCAGCAGAAGCCAGATGCACAGCACAGCACAGGTGCCAGGGCCCTGTCTCTGCCCACCCGGGAACCACCTGTGACAGGCGGAGGGGACATTAATTATTGATGATGTCCCGGGGGTAGGGATGGAGCCAAGAACTCAGGGCCAGCCCTGCCCTGCTCACCTGGGGCTCCTCCTGGCTCTCAGACCTCAAGGCCTCAGGTGGAACTCAAGGGGACACTCACACATCAGCACGCCCACCCTCCCAGGGTGGCCATGCTCCTCCAAGACTAGCCACCCAGATACCCCACTGACCACGGCCTCAGAAGTCGGAATCCTCTGAGACACATCAGCACAAGCCGTTTCTTTGCATCTCTCCCCACCTCCAGGCCTTCAAGTCGACCTTCTAAAGGATCTCCCCTATCAGTCTCCCTGCCAGGGAGAAGCCAACCCCCTCCTCCCCTGGAGGACTGCAGGAGCCTCTGCCTGGTCCTCCCCTTCCCCTCTCCTTCCCCAGGGCTTTCTTTTTCTTTTTTTTTTTTTTTTTTTTTTTTTTTTTTTTTTTTTTTTTTTTTTTTGTCTTGTCTAGGGCCGCACCTGCAGCATATGGAGGTTCCCAGGCTAGGGGTCTAATTGGAGCTGTAGCTGCCGGCCTATGCCAGAGCCACGCAACAGGGATCCAAGTCACGTCTGCGACCTACACCACAGCTCACAGCAACGCTGGATCCTCAACCCACTGAGCAAGGCCAGGGATCGAACCTGCAACCTCATGGCTCCTACTCGGATTCGTTAACCACTGAGCCACAGAAGAGTGACAAGAGACGGGAACTCCTGACCCAAGGCTTTCTAAGGCATCTGAGAGATCTTGCCACTCTTCTGTTTAAGCCCTTCCGTAGTTCCCCTGGGGACAGCACATATCACAGTTGACATGAGCATTTGTTACCCCCTCTCTGAGTCCCTCTGGAGTATCACCCAGCTCCTGAGAGTATCACCCAGCATGGTCAGAGCCTTACACCTCATTAGCACCTGGTCCAATCCAGCTGTATGACCTTGGCCAAGCCACTTCCCCTCCCCGGGGCTGAGAACTCCAGGCCTAGGCTGAGAAAGAAGGAAGGACAAAATGATCTCCAGGGTGTACTGGGGTTCTAATGGGTCTCCCACCAGCTCCACGCGCAGGCCTGACCATCTGCCAGTCCTTTCCCTTCAGCGGGAATGTATTCAAAGGAGCATTTGCTGAGAAGATCAGAGAAAGCAGAGACAAGGAAAGCAGAAACAGAGGACGAAAAGGACTCCAGGACCCTTCTGCCAACATGGACCGAATTGGATGAGGCTGGCCCAGGAGCACCTCAAGGGCAGAGATGATGCCCAGTACTCACCTCCAAATCTCCATGCCCAGCATCAGGACTGGCACAGAAGGCACTGATGCAAATGAGTCAGCAGACACATCCTCACACTCTCACTTGTACCTGACCAGGGCAGAGTGCCTCCTCCCCTCCCTCTCAGGGCACCTGGACACATGCTGTCCCATCCCCCAGAGAAGATCAGCTTTTCAGCAGATGCAGGCAGAGGTGGGGGCAAGTCAAGGGGAAAGATATAGGTAAAAGCCAAGAGCATGTAGAACTGCCACCACCCTAATCATAAGACAGTAGCTTCCCATGGCAATGTTCTCCCTTTCTTGTCCCCACCCGAACCTATGGACCAGCCACAAGACATTGTGGGGCAAGAGAGGCAAAGAAGGCCATCCAGGAAAGCCAGCAGACACACGTCCCTCCTCTCTCCCATCATCCCAAGAGGGTCCTCCCTCCTCCTCCTGTCCCACCTCCACACAGATGGCCTTTGGGACCAGCAACTTGCTTCCACAGACAGGGAGACAAGGGAGCGGCCACTTAATGAATTTCTGCTGAAAGTCCCTTGGCCTGGGCGGCTGGGATGACACCAGCCTGGACTCAGCCCCTCAGTGCTCAGCATCAATCCAATACCAAGGTCCATCCTCAGCAGAGGCTTGTGCCAGGCCCCTTCCAGGAATACCCTTCACTGCCGCCCTCCACACCCAGCTCAGTGCTCTCAACTGAGGGTGCTACTGCCCCCTCTGGGGTGCTTTCAAAAAAATATGGCAGAGCTATTTTTTTAACATCCAAATGACATTTAATGTGGCCAGTGACATTTAATAGGCAGGGGTCAGGAATGCTAACTGAACAGTTTCACATCCAACATAGCAGGAGCACCCCCAGGAACACAAAGCCAACCCCTACTCATTTTCTGATGAGTTCTCTGGTCATTTCACTTCCAAGACCCCCAGACCAAGTCAAGTTCCCCAAGTTCTCCAGTTTTCCTTTACAGCCCTCCTCAAAATATAACTGCTTAGGAGTTCCCATTGTGACTCAGTGGCAATGAATCTGACTAGTATCCATGAGGACATGGGTTTGATCCCTTGCCTCGCTCAGGGGGATCCCGAGTTGCTATGGCTGTGGTGTAGGCTATTGGCTATAGCTCTGATTCTACCCCTAGCCTGGGATCTTCCATATGCTGCGGATGTAGCCCTAAAATACATACATACATACATACATAAATACATAAATGCTTAGATAAGGAACTAAAGAAATATGTAACAGGAATTCTCTGGTGGCGCAGTGAGTTAAGGATCCAGCGTTGTCACTGCAGCGGCTTGGGTCACTGCTGTGGCACAGGTTTGATCCCTGGCCCAGGAGCTTTCACATATCATGGACATGGTCAAAAAAAAAAAAAAAAAAAAGTGACAACACTGTTAAAGTCGTGACCCAGCCTCAAGGAGGTGGAGCATAGCTCCCTGCCCTCAACACGTGGGCTGCGCATAGGACTTCCTTTCAAAGCACACAGCATGGCAAGGGGAGAAAGTGCACCTTTAACTTGACAATGGAGGATGCTGACAAGCACTACCTCAGCCATGAGATCAAGGTCAGCACCCACAGGGTGAGAAGTCACGTGGAGAGCATGCACCGCTGATATGATGCAATGAAAATGGCATGCCACCTCTCCACAACCTAGAACCACAGTCTGATGAGAATGTTAGATAAATCCCAGTGAAAGGACAGTCTACAAAATACCTAACCGACACGCCTCAAAGTTGTCAAGGTCATCAAAGACAAGGAAGGCGTGAGAAACTGTCACAACCAACAGGGAGCCTAAGAAAATATGATAACTCTGTCTATATATATATATATAATGTGGTAGCTAAAAATATAATGTGGTATCTATCCTCAGTGGGATCCTAGTATAGACAAAGAACATGAGGGAAAACTGAGGAAACAGGAGTCAAGTATAGACCTTAGTTAATAAACCTGTACATTAATTGTCACAAATGTTCCATACTAATGTAAGATGCTAATCATGGAGGAAATTGGGTAGGGGAATATGGAAACTCTCTACTATTTTGCAATAATTCTGTAAATCTAACACTGTTCTAAATGAAAAGGTTTTGTTGGGTTTTTTTTAAAGTGGTAGCACTGAAGTCAGAGAGCTCTTGGCTACAATCTCAGCTCCACCTCGTACCAGCCATGTGACCTTGGGTAAGTTGCCTAACCTCTCTAAGCCTCAGTTTATTGATCCCATCCATAAATGGAGTTAATAATCATACCTACTTGACATGATTGTTTTAAAGGTTAAATGAGATCATAGGTGTAACGAGCCTTAGCACAGTCTCTATCTAGCACATAACATGTTAGCAATTATTATCATATCCTGATTCACTTGTTCATTTGCCATTTTTGTTCCCAGCTGCCTCTCCCACCATGGCAGCGAGCCCTCATCTTGCTGTGTACCACCGTAGCCTCAGACCTAGGAGAATGGCTGGCTCATTGCTGATGCTTAGTTTGCACTTGTCAAACAACAGAATGAGCCCTCCCCATCAGAGCATCCCTAGAACCCCAACTCTCACCCTGGGAGAACTTCAGTTCCAGAGCTCAGCACAGAGCCCAGCCTACCTCTGAATTGCAGCTAGAGCACAGAGAAAGCCAAAGCCTCCCACCTGCCTCGCTGTGACTCCTCCTCCTCCTCTCCTAGCCCTGCTTCTCTCTTCGCCCCACCCCCCACAGGCATCAGCACCTGCTCATTTCCCAAAGCAGCAGGATCCGGGTAATGACCTCTGATAAACATCTTTTAATAAACCCTGTAGCTGGATCTGTCATCCAGAAGCTGTATTCTCCTCCCTGCCCATGCTCACTTTCATCTCCTCCCACTTCCTGGGCTGGCCCATTGGTGCCTCTGGTCTTACCAGGCAGGCCCCCAGACCCCAAGGGCCTCTGGACTCTGGATTGCTGGGGAATGGCCAACAGGCTGCCTAGGCTGTTCCAGAAGCCTCACCCTCCCCACGAGCCTGCAGTCTCAGGGGCCTGACCTGGCTCTGCCTGTGCCACCCAGTCTGACCGCTGGCCAGTCCACTTCCCTCCATCCCTGTGGGCAGTTTTCCCAGGCGTTACCAAGGAGACCACTCACATCCTGCCCGGGGTTGCCAAAGCAACCAGCTCAGTGAGAAGCAGCCCCTCAGCCCTCTAGCCCCCGGGTGTGCAGGACCAGAAGTGAGAGAGTCACAGACCAACAGGAAATAGGCCCGGGCAGCTGGCACTCCGAGGGGGGGGAACATTCCCTGGCCAGTGCCCGCTCCTGTCTTCCTTTCCCGCCTCTCCCTCCTTCTGTTACTGCCCTTACCCATCCCGCCACCCTCCTGGGTTCAGTGGTTTAGAGCCAATGCCTGGGCCTCCATGTGCACATCTTGGAAGTGGGCACAGGCCATCCCAGAGGGTCAGGGAAAAGAAAGTCCCAATATGCAGAAATTCTCCTCAGGGCCAATTTTCTCCTTCAAGGGCCTTGGGGTCCTGGATAGAAATCACAGCTCTGCCATGTCCTGCTTCAGTGTTTCTGGACAGCAATCTTAATCTACGAGTCTCAGTTTTCTCACCTATAAAATGGGGATAATAACACCTACTTCACACTTATTGAGAGAGTAAATGAATTAACCTACATGAATGCAATTAGCATAGTGCCCAGTGTCAGGACTTGCACTTCTTAAAAATCCCCCTTTTTTTTCTTTACTGATGAACAGTAGCCCTGCTGATCATAGCCAGCGTAAGAAATGCTTCCAGATTCACCCATAGGAGGCTTAGAAGAGACCGTCAGCTTGGCCGTCCCACCCAGTCCTTTCAGCTTGGACAAGGACAGAAGCCCTGTAGCTCCATTAACTTCCCAGCAGCTGTTGCCACTGTTTAAAGGAAACCACTAAACTCTTCTGCTCGAATGCCTCCCAAAGCTTCCCCTGCCTACAGGATCGATCTAAATTCCTCCTGGCATTTGAGACCCTGTAAGATCTGGCCCCAGTCTTTCTTCCAAGATTGACCTGTTCATTTTCCCAGTGAGGTCTCACATCCCAGGTGGGAGCAATTGCTCACCATCTCTGCCCACGCCTTGCATTTTCCTGCCTCCGCGCCTTTGCTGCCATGCCCTCACTAGATGCCCTTGAACAGGTCCATTCCAAATCTTCATCCAGCTTCGGGTTCCTCTCCCTCACCAACTCCAAGAGTACCAGAGTGGGTATGTTCTGAGGCCTTGACAGATCTCAGATCTTGGGGTATATCAGAATGACCTGGGGATCTTATTAAACATGTGGGTTTGGGGGCCCTGTCCCCCAGATATTCTGAGACAGCAGGCCTGGCCTGGGGGCTGGGAACCTGCCTTTTAGATGTGCTTTCAGCTGAGGCTGAGGCTGATGTTGACACAGGCAGTAGAAAACCTCGCTTTGAGAAATACCAGCCCAAACGAACAGAAAGTTCCCTTAAAGTGTCTGAGGACTGGCTGATGGGTCTACATGGCTAATAACCTTCCGGAGGAGGTGGAAGGGGCAGGGCGCTGGGAGAGAGCACCAGGAACCCCACGCTACTCCCTTTCTCTCCTCTGGGGCTCTGTCCAGAAACCAGAAGATTGCTCCCCAGTTTCTTTCCTACAGTGGAAGCCAGAGCCCAGCAAGAGTGAGTTCTACGGGGGCAAGATGTGGAGCGATCACAAGAGTGAACTCTAAAGTCAGAGAGACCTGGGTTTGAATCCCAGCTCCATCAGTTACTGTATGGTCTGGGATTGGTTACTTCAGCTCGCTGAGCCTTCCTTCTCCGTCTATAAAATGGTTACGATGGGAACCATGAGGTTGCGGGTTCGATCTCCAGCCTGGCTCAGTGGGTTAGGGATCCAGTGTTGTTGTGAGCTGTGGTGTGGGTCACAGACATGGCTTGGATCTGGCGTTGCTGTGGCTATGGTGTAGGCCGGTAGCTATGGCTCGGATTAGACCCCTAGCCTGGGAACCTCCATATGCCGTGGATGCGGCCCTAAAAGGACAAAAAATAATAATAAAATAAAATGGTTACAATGACTCCCTCAGTATGATATCTGGAGAAGATTAATGGAAATAACCTACATGGAAGTACTGGCACACAGCAACTACCCACCACCCAGTAGCTACTATAAACATTAATGTTATGATTAATAATACTGAGTTCAAAGGTCAGACTGAACTGAAAACCAACAGGGTGGAGAGCGCAGATTCTCCAGGTCCAACACAGGGGCTGTCTCAGCCCAGCCTCTCTGCAGTCTCGGGTTTCCAGAGGAGGCCACCAGCCCCTACCTCTTCACCCTGCCAGGTCTGTCTGCTGCACCGCTGAGGGTGAAGCTCACCTAACCTGCAAGGGTCATGACAACCCAAGAAGGAGCCCAGATAAAGGCTGTGGGACTATCTGTGGGTTGGCCAAAGAATGGAGGCCTTGAATTTTTGGTGATGGCAGTCTGGGTCATGACATTGAAAGCTGTTGACAAGGGCGGGGCAAGATGAAAGGAGTACTTTAGAAGGACCCCTCTGGCAGCATCAAAGGAGGAATAGGAAGCAGAGAGGCCAGCTAGTGCAATATCCGGGATGAGGGCCCAGATCAGCAGAGTGGCAGAAAGGATGTAAAGGCTAGAAAATGGCTAGGACCTTTTCCTAGGAGATGCCCCCCCTACCCACCCCCCCTCCAAAGAGCAGTGAGCAAGTTCAAGGTCTGTAAACAAGTTCCTACACCACACTCTGGCCACCTCAAAGAATCAAGGCTCCCCGGCCCACCTTAGAAGCTCCTCCCTTGGCCAGCTGAGAGCCTTAGCCACCATGAAAAAGAGACTTTGAATATAACAGGTGTCCGGTTGGTGTCACACCCAGCCAAAGCTGGAGAGAGGGACAATCTCCCTACAGCTGTCACAACTAGTGGCTTTGTGAAATGTCTAATTCAAAGGCCCCAGCTTTGAAAAGATGGAAAGCTCACTCCTAGGTCTATAGCCCCAGGAACTGAACACAGGTGTGCAAACAAAAACTTATACGCAAATCTTTACAGCGGCAAAATCCACAATAACCGAAAAGGTAGAAACAACCCAACTACCCATCAAGTGGATAACAAAATGACACATGGATAAATAAAATGTGGCATATCTATACAATGGAATATTATTCAGCCACAAAAAGGAAAGAAGATACATGTTGCAACGTGGATGAATCTTGTAAACACTGTGCTGAATGAAAGAAGCCAACACAAAGGACAAATATAGTATGATTCCATTGACATGAAATGTCCAACATAGGCAAATGCATAGAGACAGAGAGCAGGTGAGTGGCTGCCAGGAATTCGGGGGGTGGGCAGTCCTGAGGAGTGACTGCCTAATGGGTATTGGCTTTCCTTGGGAGGTGATGAAAATGTTCTGGAATTAGACGTGGTGGTTGCACAACATTGCGAATGTTCTAAATGCCACTTAATTCTACACTTTAAAGTGTTAAAACGATGAGCTTTATGTTATGTGAATTTTACCACGTTAAAAAAAAGAAGGCGGGAGTTCCCGTCGTGGCGCAGTGGTTAGCGAATCTGACTAGGGACCATGAGGTTGCAGGTTCGATTCCTGCCCTTGCTCAGTGGGTTAACGATCCGGCGTTGCCATGAGCTGCGGTGTAGATTGCAGATGTGGCTCGGATCTGGCGCTGCTGTGGCCGTGGCGTAGGCCAGCGGCTACAGCTCTGATTAGACCCCTAGCCTGGAAATCTCCATGTGTCACGGGAGCAGCCCTAGAAAAGGCAAAAAGACAAAAAAAAAAAAAAAAAAAAGAATGCAACTTTGTGGGTCAACTATACTCCAATAAAATTCATATTACAAAATGGGAGGAGGTGGCCCATCCCATCCTCATCCATGGGTGACCACAGAGACTGAGCTGCCCTCCCCAAAGGTTATCTTTCCCTCAGTGCTCAGCGCCAAGCAGCAGGCACTACAGAGAGATGGGGAAGGAGGAAGACCTTCATTCTCCATGTTCTTCCCCTTAAAGCATGAACGCCCAGCCCTGGTCAGCCTGGGCCCATCACTGAGAACATATACGCACACTTACTCATCCCACCTCCAAGCCTCTGCTGCCCGTCCCTTGCCTTACCCTCTTGTCCACACCCTAGGACCCCCACTGCACCCCGAGCCAACCATGCAATTTTGATAGTTCCTTCAATGTCCAGCTCAAAGTCTTCCTTGCTTCTCCATTTCTGACCTCTGCCCCACGTATCTGGGATTTCAACAATCCAAGCATTTGACTCCATTCCCTCCCTTCGGCTTCACCTTTTCAAGTAGATCCTCAGCCTGTAAATGTACAGGGATATCATGAGCCCTCACCTCTGAGCCAGGCACACGGCAGCTCCTCATAACTGTCTTTTGGTCCTTATCCCAGAGCCATAGCTTGGATCTCTCCCCTGGGCACTCCCACACCAATACTGTTCAGACCCTGGTGGGCATCACCAGCAGCGGAATGAGATCACCATGTCTCAGGAAGAAAAGCAAAGTCTACCACCCGACAGATGGTGGGCGAGCCTCATTTTACGTCAGCCTGACAGACAGACCAATCTTAGTTCTCTAGTGAGTCCCAGAGCCCCTGTTACATCAGGTCCCTTCCAGTTGTTTTAATTAAAACGGTGAGAAATCAATAGAGATTGCAATTATGGAAGGGGAAAAAAAATCCAGAGTTCCCTGCCCTCAGCAAATTTCTGGATGGACACTGATAAGAATCTGAGCTGAATTCTGGGTGAGGACAAAAGCTATCCCAGCAGAACTCAGGTGGACAGTCTTAGAATCCCAACCAATACCAAGGTCATTCCAGTACAAAAGGGATAGAATTCTCAGTGACCAATGATGTATCTGAAAAGACTCCTGGGTCAATGCTGATACCATTAGAAGGAAATTTGGAGTGATCACTAAAACAATCACAGAATAAAGGTGATGGCTTTGTTAGGATGGGGAAAAGTCAGGCTGAGAAGGAGGATCAGTGTGCCCCAGATGAAGGACAAAAGGAGCCGACAGGTGGCCTTCAGGGCATGCTCTATCCTTCATCCCAGGCTTGGAAGGAGCAGAACCAAAATTCTCACGGTCACCTCCTGGAGGTGGGTGGTTAGGGACAGTGGAGAGTGGATTCTGTTAAATCAAGCCTGAAGGGAGATGGGCAGGAGGAGGGAGACAGCTGAGGGGAAAATTTCTCCAGTGTTTACTGCAGCTGAATAAGAATGGATCCCTGTTGATGAGCGAGGCAGCAAAAGGGGGCTCTTACAGGCCAGATAGACAGGAGACAGGCAGAGGAGGGAGCTAGGGTGGGGGCAGGGAGATGGGAAGGCCTCAGATCCTCTCCTGCCCACTCCCTCCCCTGCCAGAGACCCCGGCCACAGAGATGTCATAGCCCCACAATCCCAAATTTCAGGCCAAAAGGGGTGCAATCATGGAGGCCTCCTCTGGGCTTCCCTAGCATGGCCTTCTCGGGGCAGTTGGTAAACATCAGGCTCCAAGTCACTGGCCCCCAGCTAACCCCTGCCCCTGAGGGACTCAGTCTGGATTTGCCACTTCTTTTGACTGACCCACTGAGTAACTGGGCAAATCACTCTCCCTGTCCAGCATTCTTCCCACTTGTAAGGGAGCAGAATTGGATGACAACCCCAGGATCCATTCATCATTAGGAATTTGTTTTCAACACTCGGAAGCAGTCTCCATGCATCTAATACTTCAGCTTATTTCTGATTATAAAAAATAATACTTGCTTACTGTAGAAATTTTAGAAAAGAGCAAAATATAAGCAAGAAAAGAAAAAAACTCTTATGGGATCTCACTACCCAGAAGAAACTGTGATTAACCTTTTGGAAACTTTCTTTCCAGGGTTGATTTTTCTTTCTCTCTCTCTCTCTCTCTCTCTCTCTCTCTCTCTTTTTTTTTTTTTTTTTTGCATTCATAACATTTTTTAAAAGAAATTTGGATCTTACAGTCCATAAAACTTTGTATTCTGCTTTTTACAGCAGTCATTATGCTGCTGCGAGCATTATACCCAAGTGATCAAATATCCCTCTGAAATACTATTTTAAAGAGTGCCTAATATTCCACCAGGAGGCTCCACCATGATTACAGGGCATTTAGGTTGTTTTCCTAGTATAAACAACTGTCATGAGCACCCTAGCCTGGTGCCTAAGTATTTGCCTGCATCTTCCTTTCTGCAGAATCAATTCTTCAGGTGGAAACACAAGGCCAATGAATTTTTTTCTTTTGTCTTTTTTTAGGGCTGCACCCATGGTGCATGGAAATTCCCAGGCTAGGGGTCGAATCGGACCTGAAGCTGCTGGCCTACACCATAGACACAGCAACATGGGATCCGAGCCAAGTCTTCAACCTACACCACAGCTCATGGCCATGCCAGATCCTTAACCCACCGAGCAAGGCCAGGGATGGAACCCATGTCCTCATGGATGCTAGTCCGGTTCGTTAACCGCTGAGCCACAATGGGAACTTCCCAATGAATATGTTTTTAAAAGTCTTGACATGTACCACCATGTTAGTTTCCAGAAAGACACAACAAATCCATTGCTTTTCCCCAGCCGCGTGACATGTGAAGTTCTGAAAGGGCTGGAGTTAGAATGCAGGATGGTGGTCCCGTCTCTCCTCCTCTCCCTCAGTCTTGAAGATTAACTGTCCAGCAAAAGAGAGGACAGAATTCTAGGTCAGAAGAAAAAGGTCTGCAGACTAGCTCTTCCTCTCTGGCTTTGGGAACCTGAAACAAGCATTAGTTCTCCTCAACTGTAAAATGGTTCTGATGAGCTCTGAGAACTGCCCAGAGCAATTTCTTTGCTCACTTGAAAAGGTGTTTGTGAACGTTCTTTGTAAATTTCAGGGCTTCGGCAAAGGGCATTACTGTATCCTTTCCATACCCAGGGCTCAGGAAGTAGACTGTTCTCCGTGAAAGCCTGAGGACTTCCCTTCCCCATCCTTAGCCATCAGAAGGCCCAGCCAGAGCTGGCCGGTTTTGAGGGTGGTTGAAAAGGAGCTTCCTGAAGGGAATCAGTGGGCTCTGAGGGCCTGGGAGGGTCCAGGTGTGTTTTCCAAAGATCAGAGACAACACTGGAAGAAGTAAAGCTGAGAACCCGGCCTAGGGTGCTGGGTGAGTTGGGGGACTTGGCAAAGACCTTGCTGGTTAATGTCCCTCTGTCTCAAGGCTCCCAGCCCCTTCTTTCTAGAGTTCCAACCAAACATCTGGCCTTCAGGAAAACAGAAACCAAGCTAATTCAATGGACGCAAAAAGTCAATAGCTACAGAGGACTTCAGAGGCCATTGCCTCTGGCTCCTTCTTCCAGGCTGTTATAAATCAGTCCTGGGTTTGTAAGACTCTCCAATCAGAAACGCAACTAGTGCTTCCAGCATCAGTTCTCCAGCCATGGGCAGATGAAAAAGAAAACCATGGTGCCGGAAGCACAGCTAGCCGGCCTGAGCATCCTGCCACACTCCCCTATCCACCCGCCAAACGCCCTTTCTCACCCCTGTACGCTCACCTAGCATCACGGCCTGAGGGACTCCAGTGACGTTACCAGCGCTGGCTGGCAGAGATGCGTAGACCCCATTGAACGCCATCCTCCCTGATTTTCATCACCATCACCGGCAGTCCCCCACTTCCAGCCCACCTCCTCGGCCAGAGATGCGTCTCTAGTCTCCAAATACGCACAACAGGTGGCACCTGCCTGGCCTCCCCAATCACACCTCTCCACCTCTCCCTGCCCCTCCACTTGCGCCCCAGTCTTCCACCTGCGCCCGGCCCTGATGGAGCCTTACCTTTGAGGTTTGGGGGGTGGCCCCGCGGAGCCCGGCTCGCGTTTCCTCGGGGCAAAGAGGGGATACTGGAGAAGTTGTTACCCATGGCATCCGTCCCCAGGGGGTTCGGCAAGCGCTGGGGGCAGGCGAGGCTGGGCAGGAGCAGAGGTACGGTGTGCAAGTGTGTGTGCGCGCGCGGGCGCGCGCCGCCGGGGGAGGGCCCTGGTGGGGTTGCGGCTCGGGGCGGGCGGGCAGCTCCTCTCCTCCCTCTCTCTGGGCTCCGCCGTCCTCGGCGGTTCCTGCCCGCCGCGGGGGTCCTCGCGTGAGCCGGCTACCTGCCTGCCATTTTCCGCGGCGGACGCGCCCCTGGGCGGGGGCTGGCGGCGCCCGGGGCTCTCCTCTTCCTCAGGCTGGCGCGTGGGTCCTGGTTGGTGACGGTCGGCGCAGTGGTTCCGGCGCGCTCCCCCGGGGCCATAGAGTCAGGGCTCCCGGCGCTGGCGCTCAGCTGCTCGGCCTGCCCGGTGGCTCGGCGGCTCGGCGGCCGGCTCCGTCCCCGCCTGCGGGGACGGCCGCGGCGGCGACGTGCGTGGCGCCTTCCCTCCCGCGGCTGGGCATGGAGCGGGGCTCCGAGGAGCGCAGGGCGGGCTGGGTGCTCCTGCGGTGGTGGGTCTCCCCCGGCCGCTGCGCTCCCGCCCTCTCCGGGTCCCTCGCACGACCGCCACTCCCGCCCCCAGCCTTGGCCAGGATTCCCTCGCTCCGGTTGTTATGGTGACAGCTGCGCCGGTGAATGAGCGTCTTAGTGACACGTGCGCGCCCGCTCAGCCAGATGTGGCCCCGGGCGCGCCGCGTTCCCAGCTGCCACTAGTTCTCCGAGGCACGCGGGTGGGATGGAGGGGGCCCGGCCCAGGTGGGGGTCAAATATCAGAGACGCGGGCTGTAGGAGTTGGGTTTATTCCTCTCACGCACAGAGGAACTGGTCCTGAAAACAAAAGAAACGGTTCCACAAGAACGGCGACCTCCCTGGGTGCCAGGCTCGGGGCGAGGGAGCTCTGTTAAAATTTCCGTAGCTCCAGACTCAGCACTCAGCACATAGTAAAAGCTCCAGGAGGAAAAAAACAAACAAACAAAAAAGTTTAATAGTGAATGGATGAAGAAATAAATGAGATCAGGAACACCAGCACTTGAGCCTTTGCTCTCAGTCAGTTCAAGGGGCACTGGGGTAAGGGCTCAGAACAAGAATTCCAGGCTCGGAGGTCCCATGGTGGCACAGGGGAAGCGAATCCCACTAGTAACCATGAGGTTGCGGGTTCGATCCCTGGCCTCACTTAGTGGGTTAAGGATCCGGCATTGCAGAGAGCTGTGGTGTACGTCGCAGACGCTGCTGGCTGCTCGGATCCTGCGGTTGCTGTGCCTGTGGCTTGGGCCGGCAGCTGTAGCTCCAATTCAATCCCCAGCCTGGGAACCTCCATATATGGCACGAGGCCCTAAAAAGCCCAAAAAAAAAGAATCCCAGGCTCTCCAGTTACTGAACACATAGCATGGGGGGGGGGGGGGCAGGGGGCTGTGGATTAACACGGATTGGACCTACGAGCCAGGCTGGGGAAACATCTCAAGGACAAACCATCAACAACTCTGAACTGGGTAGTTCTGTCAGCTGTAAGAGGCTGGGCCCTCTGTGCCCTACAGCAGTCAAAGAAGGCTTCCTGGAAGAAGGGGCCTTCAGCAAGTCACCCGTTCACATGACAGCACATCTATCTGTAACTCGGCACTGCTACTAGGACCTGCAGGAAGGGAAAGGGAGTCATTCTCCCACCTGGACATGGGGGCAGCTCCTCCCTGTCTTATCAGGGCTAGAAATGAGCCAGGCACGTCAACTCCATCTACCATGATGCCCCCAGTCCCCAGGAGGGTGCCTGGCACATGACAGAGAGAATCTGCCATCCATCCTGCTCTAGGATCACTTCTAGCTTCCTGACTGGCTTCAGCAGCTCTGATCCAGAATCCAATGAGAACGTGGGCTGGCATCAGGCAGCTCATCCATCCAGGTTCTTTCCTCAAGTCTCCATGGGATGGCTCCTCATGATTCAGGCACAGGTCATGTGTCACCTCCTGACCGTCCCTGACCGCCCCAACTAGAGAACCCCCACCACTCTCAGTCCCTTTCCATAGGATCACTCTGTGTTATCTTCTGGAATTCGTTGGAAAGTAGCTTTCCCCCTTGCTTATGTTCTGCCTCCCCCACCAGAACTTAAGCTCTGTGAGGGGAGAGAGCAGGTCAACTCCATCTACCATGATGCCCCCAGTCCCCAGGAGGGTGCCTGGCACATGACAGACTGTCCAAAAATGCTTATGGAATGGATGAATCCCCCTGCCTACCAGCAGAAGAACTCTACCAAGAGCCCTGGGAGAAAAGCCTCTGAGCTGCCCTTTTGCCCTCCCCCTCCCCACCCTCCACCCCTTTGCAGGCATCACATCCTTAAATGTCTGGGACTCCAGGCGAGCTAGAAATATCCTTGACAGCTGCTCTCTGGGGTCTGGAGGGAAAGACAGCCCCCACCCCCACCTCCAGCCTCTTAGATGCCCAGGATCACGTGCCTAGCCAGCTGCAGAATGGCCATGGCAGGTCAGGGGTGCCGTCTTATTTGTGGGCGTATCCCCCCAGGCTCACTCCAACCAATGACTCATGCATCAGAAATCCATGAGCTCTGAACAGCAGCACACGCACACATTTGCCTGCCTACCTTACATCTCTTGCACTCACTTCTACACAAGCACACACATATTCACATACACTCATAGACCCCCTGAAGTCCAAAGGAATGAGGTCACTGTGAGCTGCTGCTGGCACCGGAGTAAATCTGAAGACTCTGTATAGACGAGACTAATTCCCCTGGAGTGTGTGTGAAATTTAAGGGTAGGATTTGCGGACAGTGGCTGGGGAGAGGATCAGCGTCCTAGAGTTTCCAGGAGGAGGGGATACGGGAGTCAGGGGCAAGGTCCCAGAGGTAGAGGATGGTGGGAATGTCACAGGCCCCATGTGATCTAAACCTGGGCTGTGGACAAAGCCAGGGAGAGATGGAGAAGATCCAAGGGGAGGAGAAATGTGGGGATCCAGGGAGCCCCACAGGAAGGGGAGAGGCATCTGGGACCAAGGGGGGGAACTGAGGTTGGGCAGAAACTTCCTCTGATCCTTGAGGGTTGAGGAGACCACGGGAGTATCAGCAGAGCCAAGATCAGGGAGGCCTCCCTGGTGTGAAAGATAAAGAGGCCCTCACTCTCATGAAAGGCCAACCAGCACCTGCTCGAGCCTAGGAGGAAGCGCCTTGGAAATCTGGTACCCTACGTCACCTCCTTAGCCTGACCCGAGCTTTTCTGGGGGGTTCTGTGCTGTGAGAGGGGACACCACCATCAAGTGTCAACTCGCTGTAAGTCTCTGGCCAGGCAGGGACCCAGAGGAGGTGGGTGTGGCTGCATGGGACCCAGAGAAGCTGAGAGTGACCCCTCTGAGAGGCCCTGTGCCTCGGAAACCCTTTCTTGGCAGGAGCAGTGCTTAGACCCGGCTCAGAGGATCAAAGAGCCACAGCACCTGCCTCCCTCTGGATGCTGGGTGGAGTCTCCGAGGTCTTCAAGCCATCCTTCACCAAGGCGGCTGCCAGGAGGCAGAAAGTGGCCTGTGCAGGCCCGAGGGCCCTTCCCAGCCCTAATCAGGAAGGGAGAAGGGAGAAGGAATCTGCCAGGGAGACAGGCAGGATGAAGTCACTGTTTTGGTGGCTTCAATGGAAGCTATTAATACCCATAAGGTGGCACTCCAGCACCTGTCACCGTGGCAACCCCGCCTCCCCAGCAGTGTAGCTTCTGAAGGCAGTGCCCAAGCGGGTGGCATCAGTGCTCAAGGGTTCGCCTGTGTGCACACGTGTGTCCATGTGCATTCTGAGCGCTCACACTAAAGCACAGGAGAGGGGGCTCCCAGCCAGGGACCCAGGGCAGAACTGAGGCTCCCTCAGCAGCAGCTCTGGCCCCCCAGTCCACTCTTCTTTCTCCCCCGTTTCTCTCCCTTCTGGATGGCTCCTTTCTCTCCCTCTTCCTCTCCCCCTCCCTCTCTTCCTCCCTCCTTTTGTCTTCCTCCCTTTCTCTGCTTCTCTCCACCCACGTTGCTTCCTGCCCAGTCTCCGCCCCTTCTTTCTCACTCGCCACAGCTCGCAGATTAGTTCAAGTCTTTAAGCGTCTCCATGTTGATAAAATAATAAAATATTTGACTGAGAACCTCCTTCTTTCCTTCCCTGAGCCCCTGGGTAGTGAACCCAGAGTGAGCCACACAGATGGTCTCCCCACCAGGCAGGCAAGAGTGGATTCATGCAGGCAGCCAGGCTCTGCTCAACTTGAGACCCCCTTCATCAACAACATGACATGCATGTCTCTCCTTGTTGAGAAACCAGGCTTAAAATAGCAGCCACCACCATCCCTGGCTAGGATACAGGCCCTTCTACCATCCTCCAAGGCCCAGCCCGGAGTTATCAGGCCCTCATACATGTACAGAAGTCGTCCTGCCTGGACTGCCGTGGACAGCTGGATGTGTTAGAAGGGGAGATCCCTGAGTGCCTGCAACATAGATTCTCAGTGAATATTTATCCAATGAAGCAATGAATAAATAAATCAGTGAATTAACCTAGCAACACAGTCACCTAGTATGCCTTGCTCAGACCAGCTTTTCTGGTCAGGTCCCTTCTCAACAGTTCCTTTCCCACAAAGCTTTCTCTGAAAGAGGGAGTCTAGGCTGACCATCTTCGCATGGAATGGGCACCATACTGCCCTGTTCCAAGACACTTTGGGATTCAGCTTCATTCATTGCTCCAGCGACCACACTGAGCACGAACTGTATGCCCAGCACTGAGTGAGGGGCAGTTTCCTGGCCAACACCATGTGGGAGCCTGTCCTGTGCTATTGAGTACTCCAGTCCAGTTTCCTACCTCCCAAGGCTAAGTTTAGGGCTAAACACACTTTAGGGTCTCAATAGTGTCAAGATGGCAGTTCTTCTCAACTTAAGCTCTAGATTCAATGCATCCCAATCCAAATCCCAGCAAGCTATTTTGTGGCTATCAACAAACTGATTCTAAAGTGTCTATGGAGAGGTAAAAGACCCAGAAAAACCAACAGAATATTGAAAGAGAAGAACAAAGTTGAAAGACTAACACTACCCAACTTCAAAATGTACTACAGAGCTATAGTAACCAAGACAGTATGGCACTCGGGGTCGGCTCTCCCTGTTCATCAGAAGTCGCCCAGCTGTGCTAGCAGCATCTATTATCTCAATAAACTTATCTTTCTTTTCACACCCCTCCCAAAAAAAGACAGTATGGTATTGGTGAAAGACTAGACAAAAATAAATCAATGAAACAGAATAGACAGGCCAGAAATGGACTCACATAAACCTAGTTAACTATCTTGTTGTTGTTGTTGCTGTTGCTGTTTTTCACGCTTTAGGGCCACACCTGCAGCATATGGAGGTTCTCAGCCTAGGGGCTGAATCAGAGCTGTAGCTGCCAGCCTACACCACAGCCACAGCAACGTGGAATCCAAGCTGAGTCTGTGACCTACACCAGAGCTCACAGCAATGCCAGATCCTTAACCCACTGAGCAAGACCAGGGATTGAACCTGCATCCTCATGGATGCTAGTCAGATTCATTAACCACTGAGCCATGACAGGAACTCCCCCATGACAAAGGAGCAATGGTAATACAATGAGCAAAGGTAGTCTTTTCAATAAATGATACATGAACAACTGGACATCCACATGCAAAAAAAGTGAATCTAGACGCACACCTTACACCCCCACTCACAAGAGTTAACTCAAAATGGATCACAAACCAAAATGTAAAATGCAAAACTGTCAAACGCCCAGAAGACAACATGTGAGAAAATCTCAGTGGTCTTAGGTATGGTAATGAGTTTTTAGGTACAACACCAAAGGCACGAACCATGAAAGAAATAACTGATAAACCGCACTTCATTAAAATTAAATTTTCTGGAGTTCCCGTTGTGGCTCGGTGGTTAACAAATCCAACTAGGAACCATGAGGTTTCAGGTTCAATCCTGGGTTAAGGATCCGGTGTTGCTGTGAGCTGTGGTGTAGGTCGCAGACAGGGCTCGGATCCTGCATTGCTTTGGCTCTGGTGTAGGCCAGTGGCTACAGCTCGGATTAGACCCCTAGCCTGGGAACCTCCATATGCCACAGGAGTGACCCTAGAAAAGGCAAAAAGACAAAAATAAATAAATAAATTACATTTTCTCCTCTGTGAAAGACACTGTTAAAAGAATAAAAAGACAAACCACAGACTGTGAGAAAACATTTGCAAAAGACATACCTGAAACAAGATACTCACCCTCCCCCCAAAAAAAAGACAGTTATCCAAAATATACAAGGAACATTTAAAAACTCAACAATAAGGGGGAAAAAAA
Source organism: Sus scrofa (assembly GCF_054392235.1). Lineage (NCBI taxonomy): Eukaryota > Metazoa > Chordata > Mammalia > Artiodactyla > Suidae > Sus > Sus scrofa. Next base: position 137,111,373 of record NC_139396.1, on the reverse strand, counting down.
ACATTTTTTTTCTCTTTAGGGCTGCACCCATGGCATATGGAGGTTCCCAGACTAGGGGTCACATCAGAGCTGTAGCCCCGGGCCTATGCCACAGCCACATCAGTATCAGATCTAAGCTGCGTCTGAAACCTACACCACATCCCAAGGCAACACCGGATCCTCAACCCGCTGAGTGAGGCCAGGGATCGAACTCATATCCTCATGAATGCCAGTCAGATTTGTTTCTGCTGAGCCACGGGAACTCCAATTTTGAAAATGAGCCAAAGACTAACAGACACCTCACCAAAGGAAAAAATATACAGGTGGCAAATAAGCATCGGAGGTTCCATTCCTCATGTTACCAGAAAAGCGCAAATCAAAACAATGGTGCCGGGAGTTCCCGTCGTGGCGCAGTGGTTAATGAATCTGACTAGGAACCATGAGGTTGCAGGTTCGATCCCTGCCCTTGCTTAGTGGGTTAACGATCTGGCATTGCCGTGAGCTGTGGTGTAGGTTGCAGACACGGCTCAGATCTTGCGTTGCTGTGGCTCTGGCGTAGGCCGGCGGCTACAGCTCCGATTGGACCCCTAGCCTGGGAACCTCCATATGCCGCTGGAGCGGCCCAAGAAATGGCAAAAAGACAAAAAAACAAAACAAAACAAAAAAAACGCAATGGTGCCACTGCACAACTATTAGAATGGCCAAAATCCGGAACACTGACAACACCAAGTGGCAGCGAGGATGTGGAGCAACGGGGACCCTCGTTCATTGCTGATGGGAATACAAAACAGCACAGCCACGTTGGAAGACAGTTGGCTGGTTTCTCACAAAACGAAACATTCTCTTACCATACGATCCAGCAATTGTGCTCCTTGGTACTTACTCAAAGGAGCTGAAAACTTAGATCCACACAAAAACCTGCAGGTGGATGTTTATGGCCACTTTATTCATAACTGCCAAGAGGACCTCCTGTAGGTGAGCGGATAAATAAAATATGCTACATCCAGACAGTGGAATATCATTCAGGGCTAAAAAGAAATTGAGCTATCAAACCATGGAAAGACACGAGGAGTGTTAAATGCCTATTACCAAGTGGAAGAAGTTAGTCTGAAAAGGCTGTATACTGTATGACAAGCAGAACTATGGCAGGAAAAAGATCAGTGGTTTAGAGTCAGGGGGAGGATGACTAGGCGGAACGTAAAGGATTCTTAGGGTCATGAAAATACTCTGTATGATGCTATAATGTGGCTCTATGATGTTATACATTTGTCCAAGCTCATGAAGTGTACACCACCAAGAATGAACCTAATGTACAGTTCTGGACTCTAGGGTATCACGATGTGTCCATACAGGTTCATCAAGCGGAACAGAGGTACCACTCTGGTGGAGGATATTGTTAATGGGGAACAGAGGGTATATGGGAACTCTCTGTACCTTCCACTCGATTTTGCTATGACTCTAAAGCTGCTCTAAAAGTAAAATCCATTTTTTAAACGGATCATCTTGCCCTCCTCTGGGGTGCACGCACACGCTAGACTGATGAGTCTCAAGCTCACCATGCATCAGAAACATCTTCCAGGGATAGGGGAGGAGAATCTAATAAAATGCAGATTTCAGGGCCTCAACCCCAAGAGATTCTGGCTCAGTAGACTCTGATGCAGGTCACTAATTGATCCCACTTTGGGAAACTGTAGTCGTGGGCATGTGTTCCAGGTGAGATGAAAATATTTAAAGAATGCCTCAGAGTTCCCATTGTAACGCAGGGGGTTAAGAACCTGACATAGTGTCTGTGAGGATGCAGGTTTGATCCCTGGCCTTGCTCAGTGAGTTAAGGATCCAGCATTGCCGTGAGCTTCAGTGTAGGTCTCAGATGCGGCTTGGATCCTGCCTTGTTGTGGCTGTGGTGTAGGCCAGCAGCTGCAGCTCTGATTAGACCCCTAGCCTGGGAACTTCCATATGCTGCAGATGCAGCCCTAAAAATGGGAAGGGGAGAAAGAGGGAGGGAGTGGGGGGGGGGGAGGAAGGAAGGAAGAAAGGAAGGAAGCAAGCAAGCAGGCTTGCAGGCTTTCCAGGGGAAAGCTGAACACCATATGGGGCCAGGCCAGTGCAGGCTACCACCCACATTGGAAGGGAGGGCAGGGGGTGGCTGTATAGGGAGGGGGACCCCATGCTCCTTCCTCTGCTCCCAGACAGGCTTGCCCTCTAGGAGGCCTCCCCTAGGGCTGGGACCAACTGCAAGACCCCCTAGACCTCCAAACTCTTATAAGTGGAGCCTAACCATATAACACCAAATATACTAAAATATACTGCATCCCACATTAAACTTAATTTTCCTGTCAAACATTTTGAAAGGATTTTCATAAATTTGGCAATCATTGGACTAAAATGAACTCATTGAATTTACAATCAGTTTTATTTCTAAGCAATCTTGCAAGTGTTAGGTTTCTTGCCAAGTGAGAAATACCCATGACTGTCTTCAAATATAATGAAATATTTATGAGTATTCACTTAACAATTAATGAAGTTGACGCAACATTAAGTTTCATAGATGTTTAAGCAAACATTTCTTCACTTTGATTTTGAAGTTTTCCTTTCATAATTTGGAGCCAGTAATGTTATTGTTTGTTTTGTTTTGTTTTCTCCAGTCTCAAAAAGACCTTTAGAAAGACTTGGGCCTAAGTTCTGGCCTATAGTGCCTAGGATAAAATCCAGGTCTGAGGCCAAGCATTCTTAAGATTGGAAGTTCCTAGGCTAGGGGTCAAATCAGAGGTGCAGTTTCTGGCCTATGCCACAGCAACAGCAACGTGGGATCTGAGCCATCTCTGAGCTGCACCACAGCTCATTGCAATACCAAATCCTTAACCCACTGAGCGAGGCCAGGGATCAAACCCATATCCTCTTCGATACTAGTTGTGTTCCTTACCACTGAGCCACAACAGAAACTTCCAAGGCCAACCATTATTAAGACTGTATCTACAACTGACAAGGGCTTAATCTCTAAAATATACGAACAACTTATCTAACTCAACAGCAAAAAACACAACGACCCAATTGAAAAATGGGCAAAAGACCTGAATAGCCATTTCTCCAAAGAAGACATACAGATGGCCAACAGGCACATAAAAAAATGCTCAACATCACTAATAATTAGAGAAATGCAAATCAAAACTACTATGAGGTGCCATCTTACACCTGTCAGAATGGCCATCATTAACAAGTCAACAAATAACAAACTCTGGAGAGGGTGTGGAGAACAGGGTACCCTCCTATACTGTTGGTGGGAATGTAAATTGATACACCACTATGGAAAACAGTATGGAGGTACCTCAGAAAATTAAATATAAAACTACCATATGACCCAGCAATCCCACTCTTGGGCATATATCCAGACAAAACTTTTCTTGAAAAAGATACATGTACCTGTATGTTCATTTGCAGCACTATTCACAATAGCCAAGACATAGAAACAACCTAAATGTCTATCTATCAACAGATGAATGGATTAAGAAGATGTGGTACATGTTCACAAAGGAATATTACTCAACTATTAAAAGGAAAGAAGTAACAGCATTTGCAGCAACATGGATACAACTAGAGACTCTCATACTGAGTGAAAAAAGTCAGAAAGACAAATACCATATGACATCACTTATATCTGGAATCTAACATATGGCACATGGACCTTTCCACAGAAAAGAAATGCATGGACTTGGAGAACAGACTTATGGTTGCCAAAGGAGAGAGGGAGGGAGTGGGATGGGCTAGGAGCTTGGGGTTAATAGATGCAAACTATTGCATTTGGAGTGGATAACCAATGAGATCCTGCTGTATAGCACAGGGAACTATATCTAGTCACTTACTTGTAATGGAACATGATGGAATATAATGCGAGAAAAAGAATGTGTGAGAGAGAGTGTGTATGTGTGTGACTGGGTCACTTTGCCATAGAGTGAAAATTTTACAGAACACTATAAACCAACTGTAATGGAAAAAATAAAAATCATTAAAAAAAAAATATTGGGAGTTCCCATCGTGGCGCAGTGGTTTATGAATCTGACTAGGAACCATGAGGCTGCATGTTCGATCCCTGGCCTTGCTCAGTGGGTTAAGGATTCGGTGTTGCCATGAGCTGTGGTGTAGGTCACAGATGTGGCTCGGATCCTGCGTTGCTGTGGCTGTGGCATAAGCTGGCAGCTACAGCTCTGATTCGACCCCTAGCCTGGGAACCTCCATATGCCACGGGAACGGCCCTAGAAAATGCAAAAAGACAAAAAAAAAAAAAAAAAGATTGAATCTAAAAGGACTGGTGGAGATCCTTGCAAGAGACCAAAAGGAAAATGCCCCACACCAGAAAAGGACCATACGTATCTCTGTCTGGGAAACTTGCTTAGTGATTTCAAAGGAGTCCAGCATCCCTTGACTCATCCCAGGGCCATGGGCTCATGTAACACTGACAGGTGATGTGTATATGGAGGATACAGTCATATGTACCAGGGTTTGGTCTAAGCATTTCATCTGTATTAATTCATTTAGGCCTGGTAGCAACCCTATGAAGTAGGTACCATTATTACTGTGATCGTTACTGGCAACAACAGCAGCCCCATTTTACAAATGAAAGTCCCGAGGCTTAGGAAAGCTGAGATATGTGACTAGGAGCTGATAAGGAAGCCCTAGGATGGTCTGGGTCCAAGCCCCTGTGATATCTTGCCGGCCCCAGGATGGGATTCCTTCAGGCGCCAGCCTGAGGAGGACACCTGTTGCAGGGGACATGTCCTCACCAAGTTCCTGAGCCAGCCCCCTCCTGCCCTTAAGATCCTTAACCCCAGGCGCTTTGGCTCAGCCCTTTGGAAGTTGGCCAGGAAGCACACAGCCGCTAATGAACAAAATATACATTTTAAAATAACAAAACTGAACTCAATGAACAATACTCAAAGTGGATGTAATATCCCAGCATCCTCTTTCTCTCAGAGATGTTTTAAACACCCTTTACTTGGCAGGAAAGCTTTTCCAAGAATGTCACAAAGATCAGAGAATCATAAAAGAAAAGCATGATAAATAGGACCACATAAAAATTTAAAACTCCTTCATGGTAAAACTTGAAAGACAAATAGGAGCTGGGGGCACTACTGACTATCCCATAAGTCAATAGCATTCAATCAGTTCAAACGCCCTAGACCCAGAATAGGAAACAGACGTTTCTCCATTACTGCTGCCACTGTCGTCTCTCACTTCTATCCCCCTTTCCCAAAAGAGGTATCACTTGCTCCCACCTTCACCCTTTACCCAAAAGCATCTCAGAAGGCCCCTTCTCAAGGAGAGCAGCCTGTGGAAAGTTTCCTCTCAGCTGGGTGTGCTGCCTTGCGGGTCCCGTCTCTTACCTCCCATTCCTCTCAATCGCTCTCCAGTTACCACCAGGTGGCGCTAGAGCCCCATTAGAATCTCCTTTGTCGCCATCAACCTTTGGGATGGGGGGGCTCGAGTCAAAACAGCTTTAAAATACTTACAGGTTGTTCTTTTTCTTTTTCAAAACAGGAAAAGAGGAGTTCCCGTCGTGGCGCAGTGGTTAACGAATCCGACTAGGAACCATGAGGTTGCGAGTTCGATCCCTGCCCTTGCTTAGTGGGTTAACGATCCGGCGTTGCCGTGACCTGTGGTGTAGGTTGCAGACACGGCTCGGATCCCGTGTTGCTGTGGCTCTGGCGTAGGCCGGTGACTACAGCTCCGATTCAACCCCTAGCCTGGGAACCTCCATATGCCGTGGGAGCGGCCCAAGAAATAGCAACAATAACAACAACAACAACAACAACAAAAACCAGGAAAAGAATTGGGGGCACAAATAGATTCTTTTGGCTTACATTAATTCATTATAAAGAAGATACGGGGGGAGGGATAAATTAGGAATTTGTGATTAAAATATACATATTGCTATATATAAAAAACCAACAAGGACCTACTGTAGAGCACAGGGAACTATACTCAATATCTCATAATCACCTACAAAAGAGGACTCTAAAAAAAGAACATATATATATATATATATATATCTCATGTTGCTATATGCCTGAAACTAATACATTGTAAATCAACTATATTTCAATTAAAATTTTTTACTTAAATTTGTCAATGAAGAAATTAGCCCTACTCTTTTAGCCACCCAGATGTTACCCTCTGGGCATATTTGCTTCACTGAGGCCACTTTCTCATCTTTCATCCTGAGGCTGCATCTCCAGCTAAAGAGCCTCCCTGAGACACACACTCTCTTCCAGGACCGGGAGAATCTCCCCAAACTTAAGGCAGGTCAAAGTCCTCCTCAGAGCATTCCAGCTCACACTGAGATGCCCACCACCCGCATCTGGTACCTGATGTGGGCACCTGCGTGTGCCTAGCTCCAATAGAGCACCTGGCCATGGGTACTGCAGATGCCCAGTGAAGAGCTGTTGTTACATGGTCAGAGCTTGAGGATGTGTGGTCCACGCACCTGATGACCCTCAGCCCTGGGACTTGCTACTCCTGGCCCAGGGCTCTCCCAGACACACATCAGAAGTCTCATGAGGTTGTGGGCACAGGCAACAGGGAAGAGCAGAGGCCCTGGAGTTACTCTGACTTTAGTATTTACACAGAAAGTACAGAATTCAGAAAATCCAGCTGTCTGAGGGCTCTCTTCCCCCAGAGCAACTCACCTGTTTTTGTCCCCAAGTCTCTGCATTTGGCCCAACAGCTGTTCCTGAAGCCACTGCTGGCAGTATCTCCACGCCGGAAAACCAAACCCGCTCACAGGGTCTGGAAACAACTTCATTTCACTTTGGTCAAAAAATCCATTTTTATAGATCATTAGTCATGTTTAAAAGAAACTCGTGAAGATATTATAAAACGGGGCTTATCTGTTTCTTCTTCTGAGAAAATGAGTTACAAATGTATTGTAAACCAATGAAATTGTTCCACATTCTGTAACCTGTGAAGACCAAAAATCAAAATGCTGAAGAATGTTAAGGCTTAAACTTGGTTATTTTATTTTGTATCAGTCATATATTTCAATCTTATTTTTTAAAAATAATGTTGCAGCACGACAATGGGAGAAAAAATTATGTATACATATATATGTAACTGGGTCCCCATGCTGTACAGTGGGGGGAAAAAGTGTGTTGGGGGAAAGAACAATAAAAAAAGTTTTAAATAAATAAAATAAAAATAAAAATAATGTTTATCTACTTACATGCAGAAATATATTTTAAAAATCCATAAATTTACCGCCCAGATTACTTCTGGTGCTCTTTTTAAAATAAATTTCATATGTACACCTTGTTTGAAAAGTCAGACAGCACAGAAAGGTCTAAAATGGAAAAAAAATAAAAGTCCCTCCTCTGCTACCCCCCAATAGTATTAACCATCTACATTTTTTCTGCGTCCTTCCAGCCAAAATATATGCACAATACCAAAACTTTTGCATATTTATATTTTTACTCAGAAGGGATTATATCATGTGCAGCATACTGAATTGCTTTAAAAAAAAAAAAAACTTAGACTCTATTAAAAGTCTTTTCTTTTTTGCTTTTTTTTTTTGCTTTTTAGAGCCACACCCTCAGCTAGGGTCAAATTGGAGCTACATCTGCTGACCTGAGCCACAGCCACAGCAACGTGGGATCCAAGCCGTGTTGGCAACCTACACCACAGCTCACAACAATGCCAGATCCTTAACCCACTGAGTGAGGCCAGGGATCAAACTTGCATCCTCATGGATCCTCACGGATCCTAGTTGGGTTCGTTAATTGCTGAACCACAAAGGGACCTCCCTTAAAGGTCTTTTCATATAAACTCACATAGATTTGCTTCATTCTTTTATTGGCTGTATAGATAGCTCTATGGCTGTGCCACAACTTACTTAATCATAAATTATCAAACATCCCCTGTTGACGAAATTTAGGTTGTTTCCAGTTTTATTGCCATTAAAAGAAAGCTATAACGAACATCCTTGATTATTTATCTTGGCTACTTCTGCAAATCTATCCACAGGGCAAATACAGAGCTATGTAACTGTTAGGTCAAAGACATGCATATTTAAATTTTTGCTTTAAATATATTGCCAGAAATCCCCATTGTGGTTCAGCGACTAGTATCCATAAGGATGAGGGTTCAATCCCTGGCCTTGGTCAGTGGGTTAAGGGTTCAGCATTGCTGTGAGCTGTGGTGTAGGTCACAGATGCAGCTCAGATCTGGCGTTGCTGTGGCTGTGGAGCAGACCAGCAGATACAGCTCTGATTCGATCCCTTACCTGGGAACTGCCATATGCTGCGAGTATAGCCTTTAAAAGATATTTGTGTGTGTGTGTGTGTGTGTGTGTGTGTACACACATATATATCTTATATAAATAATAAATATATATATATATATATATATTTGTTCTACAAAAATTTGTACTCCAACCATCAGTGCATGAAAGTGACTCTTTCCCTAAGTCCTCATCAGCACAGGATATTATGAATCTTTTCATTTCCAACAACTTGGTAAGCTTAAAAAGGCACTTGGTTGTTTAGATTCATATTTAATTATGAAGACTAGAATCTTTGCAGTTTTGGTCACTTGTCTTTACTGTGATTCGCCTGCTCACATCTTTTGCCCATTTTTCCATAGGATTGTGCATCTTTTTTATCGATTTATATGATTTCTCTGCAAATTAAGGAAAACAGGCCTGTGTGTGGCATGTGTGTGGCCAGTGCCTTTTCGCAGTTCGTTATTTCTACTCTGATTGGCATTTGCCCACAGAAGGGATGAGGCCCACTGTATCCATTTTCTTCATAATTACCAAATTCTGTGCTCTGTTCACAAAGGCCTTCCCTAGCCTCTGATTGTGAATAAATTCACCTAACTTTGCTTGTAGAATTTTTACGATTTTAATTTTTATGTTTAAATCTTTGAGCCACTGGAACTTCTTTTGGTAGGAAGAATGAAGAACGAGGTGGAGATTCACTCTAAGATTTTCCCAAATGGGGAGTTCCCATTGTGGCACAGCATAAACGAATCCGACTAGGAACCATGAGGTTGTAGGTTTGATCCCTGGCCTCGCTCAGTGGGTTAAGGATCTGGCGTTGCCATGAGCTGTGGTGTAGGTCGCAGACGAGGCTTGGATCTGGCATTGCTGTGGCTGTGGTGTAGGCCAGCAACTGTAGCTCCAATTAGACCCCTAGCCTGGGAACCTCCATATGCCACCGGTGTGGCCCTAAAAAGAAAAAAAAAAAAGATTTTCCCAGATGGTTAGCCAGCTCTTCCGATGCCATTTGTCAGAGTCTCCCCTTTCTTTTTCATTCTCTTTTCCAACCCTTAGGGGCCACAGAGCTCTACATAGTCACCAGAGTGGAGCCCCTAGAAGTGCCACGTTGCTTTTGCCCTGTTCTGCCAGAGACAGACAAGAAAGGCCTGTCACCAGGATGCCACGGAGGCCTCTGTCATCAGGGTAGAAGAGAGTCAGGTCTCTCAGGGCCAGAGAAGGCACCACGGCTCTGAGAGACAAGAGCGAACAATAGCCTCCTCGTCCTGAGAGAAGTAGGACATGCATCCAATGTCTTCCTTCTGAGGGAAACTTCAGGGGAGGGTGTGTCCACTGTCCGGGAAGAAGAAACATAGTCGCGCCGGTATTTCTTTCTCTTTTTTTTTGTCTTTCTAGGGCCATGCCCATGGCATGGGGAGGTTCCCAGGCTAGGGGTACAATCGGAGCAGTAGTTGCCATCCTACACCACAGCCACAGCAACACGGGATCCAAGCCACATCTGAGATGGAGCAGGGATGCTAGTCAGGTTCATTACCACTGAACTCCGACACCGGCCTTTCTGAAGACACACTCTTACATACACACCACACACCCACACGCTACACGTCATACACATACACATACAGACACACATACCACACACATGCACACAATCACACGCACTACACATCATATACACATGCACACACAACACACACATGAACACACTTTATGCATCATACACATACACACCACATACATACAAGGGCATGTACTGCATTCACCACACTTCTACCTACACGCCACACACGCATGTAATATACATCACACACACACACACACACACACACACTACACATCACACATACACCACATACACATGTACACACACAACATATACCCACTCACACACACCACACACACACCACACATACATAACACTACACATCACACACATCACATACACACTACACGCATACCCCACACACATTACACACCACACACGCACACACACTACATACCCTACACACTCCACATAACACCACACACAAACACACACACACACACAGCAGATACATCAACTCCTCCAGTAGGGGGCAGCCTGTCCTAAAGAGCCCTCTAAATCACAGGCACTCTGAAGACAATTCAGCCAATGTTTCTCAAATAATACCCAGATTTCTTTTGAAGGATATAAAAATCCAGAAGACCCCTAGGACTAAGTCTGCAAGACCCCAATTTGAGAAAAAAAGAAACCAAAGGCTGGTTCTACAAAGATCTTCCTATTGCAAGTTAACACGTGTTTAAAACTACTAAATAGATTTAAGTAAGAATTAAAATGAAAATCTGACTATATGCAGATGACATGATATTATACATAGAACCCTAAGTACTCTTCACAACAACTACTTGATCTGATAAAATTTAGCAAAGTAGAAGAATATAAGATGAACATTCAGAAATCGGTTGCACTTCTCTAAAAATGAAATATTATAAAAGCAATATTTTTTTAAATGCCTTCTAAAATTGCACCAGAGGAGTTCCCATTGTGGCTCAACAGGTTAAGGAACCAACATTGTCTCTGTGAGGATGCAGGTTCAATCTCTGGCTTCACTCAGTGGGTTAAAGGATAGATAGCTGTGGCATAGACTTCAGCAGCAACTCTGATTCAACCCCTAGCCCGGGAACTTCCATATGCCGCAAGTGCAGCTGTAAAAAGAAAAATAAATAATTAAAAATAATAAAATTGCACACTCAAAATTACCTAATAATAAACTTGACCAAGGAGGTAAAAGACTTATACACTGAGAACTACAAAACATTAATGAAGAAAATTGAAGAGGATTCAAAGAAATGGAAAGATATTCCATGCTCCTGGATTGGAAGAATTAATATTGCTTAAATTACTATACTACCCCCCCAATCTACAGACTTAATGCAATCCCTATCAAATTACCCATGACATTTTTTATAGAACTAGAACAAATAATCCAAAATATTATATGGAACCATAAAAGACCTAGAATTTCCAAAGCAAAACTGAAGGAAAAAAACAAAGCAGGAGGCATAACTCTCCCAGACTTCAGACAATATTACAATGCTACGGGAGTTCCTGTTGTGGGTCAGTGGTTAATGAATCCAAATAGGAACCATGAAGTTGCAGGTTCCATCCCTGGCCTCATTCAGTGGGTTAAGGATCCAGCATTGCCATGAGCTGTGGTGTAGGTTGCAGATGTGGCTTGGATCTGGCGTTGCTGTGGCTATGGCATAGGCCAGCAGCTGTAGCTCTGATTCCACCCCTAGCCTGGGAACTTCCACATGCCGCGGGTACGGCCCTAAAAAGCAAATAAATAAGTAAATAAATAAACCAATGGTACCTAATCAAGTGTATAAGCTTTTGCACAGCAGAGAAAACCATATAAAAATCAAAAAGAGAACCCACAAGTGGGAAAAAATAGTTTCAAATAATGCAACCAACAAGGACTTAATCTCCAAAATATACAAAAAACCATACAACTGAACAACAAAAAAACAACCCAGTTGAAAAATGGACAGAAGACCTAAATAGATATTCTCTGAAGAAGACATGCAATAGCCAGTAGGCATATGAAAAGATGCTCAGCATGTCTAATTATTAGAGAAATGCAAATCAAACTGCAAATTAGGGCAGAGCTTCCCTGCCTGCCCACTTGCACCTCTCACAAGCATCCTATCTCAATCTATTTCTGCCTAAAAAAACACAAAAACTACAAATGGAGTACCACCTCATACTGGTGGTGGTCAGAATGGCCATCACTAATAAGTCTATAAATAACAAACAAATACTGGAGAGGGTGTGGAGAAAAGGGAACCCTCCTATACTGTTGGTGGGAATATAAATTGATACAACCACTACTGAAAACAGTATAGAGGTTCCTCAGAAAACTAAACATAGAACTACCATATGATTGAGCAATATATACCATTCCAGGCATATATCTGGACAAAATTACAATTCAAAAAGATAATGCAACCCTATGTTCACAGCAGCACTATTCACAATAGCTAGGACATGGAAACGACCCAAATGTCTATCGACAGATGAATGGATTAAGAAGATGTGGTATATTACAGTATGAAGATACCTTAGAAAACTATACATTGAACTACCATGTGACCCAGCAATCCCACTCTTGGGCATATATGCAGACAAAACTTTCCTTGAAAAAGACACATGCACCCGCATGTTTATTGCAGCACTATTCACAATAGCCAAGACATGGAAACAACCCAAATGTCCATCCACAGATGATTGAATTAGGAGGATGTGGTGTGTATATGTACACAATGGAATTCTATTTAGCCATAAAAAGAACAAAATAATGTCATTTGCTGTAACATGGATGGAACTAGAGGCTCTACTACTGAGTGAAGTAAGTCAGAAAGAGAAAGACAAATACCATGTGATATCACATATCTGGAATCTAATATATAGCACAAATGAACCTTTCCACAGAAAAGAAAATCATGGACTTGGAGAATAGACTTGTGGTTGCCAAGGGGGAGGGGGAGGGAGTGGGGTGGACGGGGAGCTTGGGGTTAGTAGATGCAGACTATCGCCTTCACAATGGATTAGCAATGAGATCCTGCTGTGTAGCACTGGGAACTTTGTCTAGTCACAAATGATGGAGCATGATAATGTGAGAAAAAAGAATGTATACATGTATGTGTAACTGGGTCACCATGCTATACAGTAGAAAATTGACAGAGCACTGTAAACCAGCTATAATGGAAAAAAATAAAAATCATTATACAAAAAAAAGAGATGTGGTATATATATATACAATAGAATACTACTCAGCCATAAAAAAGAACAAAGTAATGCCTCTTGCAGCAAACATGGATGCAACTAGAGATTCTCATACTAAGTCAGAAAGAGAAAGGCAAATACCACGTGATATCACTTATATATGGAAGCTAAAATATGGCACAAATGAACCTCTCTACAAAATAGAAAGACTCACAGACATGGAGAACAGACTTGTGATTTCCAAGGGGGAATGGGAGGGAGTAAGATAGACTGGGAGTTTGAAGATAGCAGATTCAAACTATTATATTTAGTATGGATAAGTAATGAGGTCCTACTGTATAGCACAGGGAACTATATCCAATCTCCTGGCATAGACCATGATGGAAGATAATATTTTAAAAAGAATATATATACACATATCACTTTGCTATACAGCAGAAGTTACCATACAGGGTTAATCGACTACGCTTTAATAAAAAATTTAAAAATTAAAAATTTAAATGAAAATCTGACCTGTAAAAAATTTCCCAGCATTAAAAAAAATGGAAGAATACAGCTGCAGAGCCCTAGGTTGGGGTAGAGAGCTGAGAAAATCTGATCGAAGGCATCATCCTGCAGCAGGTCTTTGAGTTAATAACTATCCACGCACATGAGTCACGTAAGTCTTTCTCCTATTTTTCCTCTGTTTCTGCCTCTCCTAGTTCAGGAGGCCCAGGCTCCAGGCAATAAAATGTGATCTCCCTTTTTCTTTATCCCTTAATCCCTTTGAGATTTTTCCCAGTAAAAAACATTTATGATTTTTATTGGGAAATTTTTTAAATCTTTATTATAAAGCGGACTATTTAGGGAACTCTCTGGTGGCACAGTGGGTTAAGGATCTGGTGTTGTCACTGCTGTGGGTTCAGCCAAAAAAAAAAAAAATTAAGTATTGAGAAGATAGGGAGATTTTTAAAAATGTAAAGCCACCTTCTCACCCTGAGAAGTAATATCCCTTTAAGTTGGGGTGAGCTTCCATTCTGCCTTTTTCTGTGCTTGAGTGTTTTCCAGTAAATAACTCACAAGGGCCAGTGGTGCAGTCACACAGCACATGGTTCCCCTGCAGGGCTAGAGCTGTGAACAGGCTGGCCCGTGAGAGACCTTGGCCCAGATCCTTGCAGCATTCTCTCAGAAACATTGTGCATTCTCTTCTGGAGACTCCCTAGGTTAGAGGCGGCTGGGGGCCCTTTGGCCACCCTCCCCTCCCTGAGACATTCTAGAATAGGAGAGAGAGGAACTCAGACCCTCCCAGGCCAGTTCTCTCCCCCCCGCCCAAACAGCACTTTGAGAGCAAAAGAGAAGTTTTCTGGGGTGCACACCAGTAGATTCACTCAGGCCAGATGCATCCTTCTTTCCCAGCAAGTTAAACACCCCCTGGCGGCCAGTGCTGAGCTGGGGCAAAACAGGAAGGATCCTGGAGACCAATGGCTTTGGCAGCTGCTGGGAATGTTCCCCCTAAATCTCCCTCTCGGGGCCAGTAGCCAAGAGCAGCGGGCTCATCACAACCATCCTGGCATGTTGTCATGGTAGCAGCTTTGCACTGGGAAACCCAGGGAAGCCAGATGTCACGAGAGTGGAGCCCCAGATTGGGCATAAAAAAAAAAAAAACTGTTACCAAAAATGGGGTCTAGCTGCTCATGTTCTAAAGCCAACAAAGAGGCAACATTGGTGGAAAGGGAAGTTTGCTTTATTTGGAGGCTGGCAAGTGGGACAGGGGGTGGGGTGGACCCCTGTTCAAAAGACGCCTCTCCCCCTCACCTGATTGCCCGCCTCCAAAATAAAGCAAATTTTCTTTCCACCAACGTTGCCTCTCTATTGGCTTTAGAGGGACCAACAGGTAGATGGCACATTTGGTAATAGTCTGACTTAAAATACAGGCTGAGTGGAAGTTCCCTTTGGTGCAGTGGGTTAAGGATCCAGCATTGCCACAGCCTTGGCACAGGCCGCAACTATGGCACAGCTCGCAACTGTGGCGCTGGTTCAGTCGCTGGTGCAGGAACTTCTACCTGCCACTGGTGCAGCCAAAAAAAAAAAAAAAAACAGGCTGACCGACACAATTCACTTTGTAGGTCCCATGGGTCCCTTAAGCTGCTGGGCTGTCATTCTTCAGAGAAATTGAAATGAGCCATGGTGAGTCCTGTGTCCTGCAGGTGAAGAGCAGGCAGATGGCAAGTCCCAGGGCAACCCCGGTGCTCCTGGGTGAGCGGCCGTGACCAAGGCTTCACTCACGCTGGTTCCTAGGAGTCTCCTGGGAATCCCAGGTGGGCCAGCCGGGCACAGGTCCATGCAAGGTGGCAACAAGTCCAGAAGGATACACACTGACGCAATGACAGGGAGACTCGGGGGGGTTTCAGGGAACACTTTCATGTTCTCTGTTTTGAAGTTGTTCATAATGGTGTGTTTAATCAGGAAAAAAAAAAAAAAAGGACATTTTCATTTTCTAAAAGTTATTTGAGAATATGGGAAGAAGGGTGGTCCGAGCAGCTGCCGCAGGCCAGTCGAGCTCCATGGAGACCAGAGGGGATTCCTGGGCCTCGGGGCTCCGAAGGATTCAGAAGGATGCTCACCTTGTGTGCTGCAGAGGGCTGGGGGGAGTTGCACTCATGACCATGAGGACCCACTGGTCCAGGCTGGATGGAGCAGGGCTCAGCAGGGTCAAGGCCATCCCAGTCCCCGAGGTTCTCCTTCGCGCAGGGGTAGCCCTGGACTGGGAGTGAGGGATGCAGATGGATGACGATGGAGGGAGAGCCTGAGTAGGTGGGGTCTGGATGCCTCACCACCTCCAGCCAATGCCCACTGATCTCCGACACCAGGAACAGAGCCCTGGGTTCCTGCAGCTGCCTCCACGCCTCTCCCTGAGTCAGGCTGCCAGTGTTGGGGTTTGGGGGCCAATAAGACAGGGTGCTATGGGGCAGGCTGCAGACAAGGAAGAGAGAAAGATCGGAAGAGGCCGCAGCACAGAGAGAGGGACAGAATGAGAGAGAGACCCAGGGGGAGAGATGGAGAGAGATTAAGAACAGGACCTACATTCCATTCACTTCCTAGGAGCTGAGGGAGGCCAGGTCCAGGTCGAGGAGTCGGGAGAGAGACGAGAGCTAGAGAGGAAGAGACGGATCTGAGGGTCAAAGTCACAGAGAACAAACATCCGTTGCCCTTGCGATGTGCTTGGTACCCCGCTGGAGGCAGCCAGGACGGGCAGGTGCAGGTTCTGTCCTCGCTGGGAGAACTGTGCCCACACTGGGAGAGAGGAGCCGCAGGCTAGTGTGGCCTTTTCAAAGGCCGAATGGGAGGTAGAGGCACCCACGGAGCTGAGGTCCTGGGGGGGGAGGGGGCTTGGTGAAAGGGCTGCATCTGAGTTGCCTCCTGAAGAGCAGGTGCGAGGAAAGGCCGCAGGTTCTCCAGTGGGGATGGGAGGACACCACTATGTATGGCTAGGTGGGCCTTGAATGCCAAGCTAAGGAGGCTGAGTGGGCCCCAGTCACACTTGAGCAGAGCAGTGACATAGTGGGAGCTGTGCTTTCAGAAGACCTGGGCCCATCAGTGGCCAGACCTGAAGGGCAGCAGAATAAAGTGGATTCCAGAAAAGGTTGCAGGCACCCGCTGACCCCTCCAGCCCCATCTCCCAACACTCCCAGTCTGTCACTACATTCAAGCAACCCCAAACGGCCCATCCACACCTGGCTGCTTCTCACCTCCGAGCCCTACTTGCCCAGGTGGTGCCTTGTCTGTAAGGCCTTGCCTTCCACGACCGGGCCAGATGCTGAAACAGAAGGTAAACTCTCTCAGGGGACGTCTCTTCTGGGAAGACTTCAGGCAGATAAGGCACCCCTCCTGGCTCCTCCCAGCATGAAAGCCTGCACAAAAACTCCCTGGGCTCAGCTGAGGGAAGTCATGTTTTTGGCCAAAACCAGACAATGTAATTGGCTCCCTCAGCACCATGACCCTGCCACACCCAGAATTTGCCTGTCCCCCACCAGGAGCCTCACCAGCTGTCAGGCCCCAGTATCCAAACCCTGAAGGGAGGAGGGAATGGGCTGGGGAGGGCCAGAGGGACAGGGTGGGGCCCATTTGCCTAGGCTGGCTTGTCACAGAGCAGTGACTGGTTCCCTCAGAGAGGAGGGGAGCGGCACGGGGGGACCTCTAGCTGGGAAGGAAGCCTTGGTGGAGAGAACCTCCCTCTACCTTACATCCTTGGCTGGGTGGGGGCCTGGACCCCGCCACCTCCTTGTCCCCTCAGGCCCTTGGAAGAGAAGAAAGGACCTCCCACAGCTCCAGGCTCGCCCCCAGTTGTGGCCTGGCATTGACCAGGAAAGTGGCTGAGGCCTTGCTGCCCCAACCCCGGCCGCAGCTATGGATAAATTCCGCATGCTCTTCCAGCACTTCCAGTCCAGCTCCGAGTCAGTGATGAACGGCATCTGCCTGCTGCTGGCCGCGGTCACGGTCAAGCTGTACTCCTCCTTCGACTTCAACTGCCCCTGCCTGGCGCGCTACAATGCCCTCTATGGCCTGGGCCTGCTGCTCACTCCCCCGCTCGCCCTCTTCCTCTGTGGCCTCCTGGCCAACCGGCAGTCCGTGGTGATGGTTGAGGAGTGGCGCCGGCCCACGGGGCACCGGAGGAAGGACCCAGGCATCATCAGGTGCGGCCCCACCTCACCAGCTACCCGTGGGTATTGTCCCCCAAGGGTCCCCATGGGTGTTGTTAGGGCTCTCCCACCCACCCACCCCAAAATCTCTAAAAGGGATGCCCCCTACCTTCCCCTAGGAAATGACACCAAGGTATCATCCGTTCACAGAGACCCATTTGCCAGTTTCCACTCTGGAAACAGATTTTTTTTTTTTTTTTCTGTTTTGGCCACCCCACAGCATATGGAGTTCCCCGGGGCCAGGGATCAGATCTGAGCCATAGTTGCAACCTAAGCTGCACCTGCAGCAATGCTGGATCCCTAACCCACTGTGCCGGGCTGGGTATCAAACCTTCGTCCCAGTGCTCCCAAGACACCCCTGATCCCATTGCGCCACAGCAGGAACTCCTGGAAACAGATATTTCTGTTCCTGTCATCTGTTACCTTTCTGTGGCCAGTGCTGGCGACGCATGCATGATACAGGATTCCCGGGAATTATCCAGGTCACATCTGTTGTGCTGGCCGAGGTTTATAACTCCCCACATGCAAGAAGGATCATCCTACGATGTGTGTAGCTGAATTGCATGTACAAGAGGCATGATGGCTTGAAGGCTGTATCCCCTCCCCTGCAAACTCCCCAAGGGCCAGAACTTCATCTGCTGTATCATTGCATCCTCAGAGCCTTGGCGCCCTCTATCAAGGTCAGTTGACGGAGCTGAGCAATTCGTAATACTCCCTGGCCAGCTGTTAGCCAAGCTCTGTGCCAAGTGCTTATGTGTGCACAGCCTCTGAACTCTCACCTTGGCCCTGGGTCTGCTCCTGGACTGGACCTACTTTCAAGGATAAGGGACCTGAGGCACAGAGAGGTTAAGTCACTTCTCTGAGCTCCCACAGCTAGGAAGAGGCTCTGATTCAAACACAGCCTAAGCCAGAATCACTGCCCTTAGTGTTTTGGACAAAATCTCTAAGTGCTCTAGATCTGTGGGCAGTGGCAGGATGGGCTTTGCAGGTTTCACAATCTTTTCCTGTCCCCTAGTCTTTGACATAGACAATCCAGCTGTTCTCAAGGGCATGTAATGTAACCTCATCACAAGTCCTCATTCCCACCTTCTAACCACATTGCCCACAGAGAAAATGCTGGAGCTGCCCCTGCCTACAACGTCTTTATAATTCACCACTGGGCAGGCCATGTGTGTGCGCGCGCGCACACACACACACACACACACACACACAGCCAGCACGCATCATCTTACGGATGGTATACAATCCAAGTTGAAAACATCTTCATTCTGCTACAAGCAGCCTCTGGGGACTCCATGCTTCCTCTGGGGATTCAGCCATGCAGGGAAGGTCACACGCACTAAGTGTGCCCTTTATCTTTTCCTCTGGGGTCTAGTGGGTACAGCTCCACTGGGCTCCAGTCCTGTGACCCACCCCCACCTAGGTCACTAGGTGGGCAGAGAAGGTCAAGAGAGGCACCTGGGGACAGTCAGAGGGTGGGCTCCCTGGCTGCCATGGGGAGGTGTTTGAGATGCTGCCTCTATTTTGCTTAGTGTAAGCTCCCCCTGAACGCAGGCTCTGGAGGAATGTGACACTAAGTAGGCAACTGGGGCTCAGTCCTTCTGGGAACCACCATCTGAGAGCGAGTAGAATACCCCTTAGAATTACCCCACTGGGGGTCCCTGAAGCTGGGGCATTTATTCCCCAGGCCCCGCCCTCTTGGGCTGAAGGTGGATGTGGGGGTTGTGAACCCTCCAGCACTTCCAGCCTCCCACTCTGGGAGCAGGGACCCTCCCAGGGCCCCAGGCAGAGCCACGCAGGCCCTCCACATGAATAGGAGCTGACCGTCAAAGCTCTAGATGCTTCTGACCCGAACAAAGCAGCAACAGAGTCACTACAAAGCCTAGAGCAGGAAGAACATCAGCTCCCTGGTGTTCTGGTCCTGGGACTCCTGGGACTCCTGAGACGCCCAGCCCTGTGTCTTCCCTGCGCTCTGCTGCTGGGACCTCTGCGGTGGGAGCTGCAGCCCTTCCTTTGATGTAACCATGCCTGGTATTTCCCAGCCCTCCTGGGAAGTCCGTCCTTGCATCTCACCTGTGGCCTTCCTGCTGCAGCTGAATCCAGGCTGCCCTTTGTGACCCCTCCCTTCTTCTGCTCCCAGGTATATGTGCTCCTCTGTGCTGCAGAGAGCGCTGGCCGCCCCCCTAGTCTGGATCCTCCTGGCCCTCCTAGATGGAAAGTGCTTCGTGTGTGCCTTCAGCAGCTCTGTGGACCCCGAGAAGTTTCTAGACTTTGCCAACATGACTCCCAGCCAGGTGCAGCTCTTTCTGGCCAAGGTGCCCTGCAAGGAGGATGAGCTGGTCAGGAACAGCCCCGCTCGGAAGGCAGTATCTCGCTACCTGCGGTGCCTGTCACAGGTAATCCAGAAGGTCCTCTCCCAGCCCTGGAAAACATCCTGCCTAGGTTCTGAGGGACAGGGTTGCGGAGGTACAGATGGTTTCCTGTGGCCCCTCTCAATGCTGCAGACACAGCCTCAGAGCAAGGGGTCCCCCAGGGGATCCGGAGCATGAGCCACACACAGGACAGCATCAGGCCTTAGAAGTGGGCACTTTGCCCACAACGCTGACTCACCCCAGGGCGGACCCGCCCCCAGGCTGGATGGCAGGAAAATGCTGGAGGCATACTGCTCTGCCCTGCCCCCAATCCATACACATATTCTTCTGCCACTCAGAACTGATACCAATTACATTCACTGGGCACGCATGTGTCAGGCACTGTCTTAACCATTCCACATGTATCACTGCCTCTAATTCTCAAAATAGCCCTAGTTGGGGATGCAGTCACATTCATCCCATTTTGCAGGTGAGGAAACTGAGGCTCTGAGAGTTGCGTTTACAAGGCCCAAGTCACACAGTTTGTAAGAGGCTGGGCAGGGATCTGAGATGCCATTCCCCCAAACCCTCTTGTTCACCTCCTTCCAATGCAGGTCCTCCCCAGATGCTCAGAGCCCCACAGGGCACAGAACCCAGTATTCTGTGGCAAACCCCAGGCCCACCCCGAGCCCAGACCCCAGATTCTACCCTGCCCACTCCCAGAGCCCGGCCTGGGCCACGTCTCCAGAAAGCGTTTAGATGAATCAACAGCATGCAGAGCATCATGGGAGCTACAGCCCGGCTTGCTAGGGAGGTGGGACAGGCTGGTGGCAAATGCAGGCCTGTGGAGTGGTGGAAAGAGGACCAGCGCTCAGGACACACTTGATTCTGCTTCAGACTGTGACCTTGGCCACATCCCATCCCCTCTGGGCCTCAGTTTCTCTTGCAAAATAAAGGAAGGTTTGGTCTCCTTACCCAGATGGTCCCTGTGGACATGACAATGTAGGTTTTCACTGGTTCACTGGAAAGAACGTAGAATTCTCAGTCAGACCAGGGTTTGCATCCTGACTCAGCTGCAAATGATCAGTCACATTAAATGCTCCTGAGGAAAACACACAGTATTTTTAATTGGTGGGGGGAGGGGGACCCTGTAAGAGGCCGAATGAGAGAACTCTGTCAATCACATCTACAAATGAGAAGGATTCCAATCTGTCTTTGTGGGTTTGGGTTTTTTTTTTTTGTTTTTTGTTGTTGGTATTTTTAGAGCTGCACCCTAGGCATATATATATGGAAGTTCCCAGGCTAAGGGTCAAATCAGAGCTACAGCTGCCAGCCTACACCATGGATCCGAGCTGAATCTTTGACCTACATCACAGCTTACAGCAACGCCAGATCACTGGCCCAACGAGTGAGGCCCGGGATTGAGCCCACATCCTCATGGATACTAATCCGATTCGTTTCCGCTGCACCACGTTGGGAACTCCCTGTCTTTGTGGTTTGGAGGAGTGATTCTTCTGCTCCAGGGCCACACAGTTGGTCTTTTTTTTTTTTTCTTTTTAGGGCCACACCTGTGGCACATGGATGTTCCCAGGCTAGGGGTCAAATCAAAACTGCAGCTGCCAGCCTATGCCATAGCCACAGCAATGCCAGGTCCAAGCCATTGCTCACAGCAACGCTGGATCCTTAACCCACTGAGTGAGGCCAGGAATCAAACCTGCAGCCTCATGGATACCAGCTGGGTTCTTAACCATCTGAGCCACGATGGGAACTCCTACACAGTTGGTCTCAAGCGAGACCTTGAAGAGAGGATACCTTTGGATGGGCCAAGCGGGGAGGAGTTGGCCAGGTGAGGGGCTCCAGCCTCAGAGAACTGCTTCAGGCTTTTCCTCACTCTTGGTCTGGAACACTGCTCCCTGTTCCTATCCTGTAAACTGCTACTCATCTTCCAGGCCTCAGCCTCAACCTCACTGTTCTCTGAGCACTCAGGTTCAGGTTGGCTGTTCCTTCCCTACATACTCATCCCTCGATATGGAACTTAGCCAGTCATCCCCAATTTCTTTGTTTCTTCCACTAAAGTGTGAGCTCTATGAGAGCAAAGCTGGAGTCCCCAGTGTCTCCTGTAAAATATAGGATGAATGGATGCACAGACAGGATGGATAAACATATGTAAGCACAGATGAAGAACCGCATATAAAGATGAAAAGACGATGGATGGATGGATGGATGGCAGTGCAAAGGAGGCAAAACTGTACCTCCACCCATCTTAGATTTTCAGCTAAAACACTAACAAAAAGCAATATTAACAGGAGGAAAGCAAACAGTTTAGTCACATGTGTAGAGCTCATCATGCAGGAGAAAGCTGAAAGAAAGAGTAACTTATGGCAGTGGCCTCTCACCCTCAACCAAGAGCAATTCCTTTGTAGAGAAAGGACGGGACAAAAGACAGCAGTTTTATGCTTCCAAGGGTGGAAACTGTGGGAAGGTGAATAAATCCATGGGAGGAAGCTAGGGAAGGAAGCTTTGTTTATAGATTTTCCTGGTGACGTCTCTGGGCTCATAAGAGTCTGTCTTCTGTAAAAGTGGGATTTGTATCCTGTCTTTAGGTAGAAAAGGGGAGGGTGGGGAGAGCTGTTCCTATGGGTGCTGCTGCTTAAAGGTCTTCAGCTCAAAATAATTTTTAGTCAAAGAGGGATATTTGAGCCATATGTCACATAATCTGGTTCCCTTCAGGAGGAAAGCTAGGGGGATGAACGGCAGGTGGATGAATGGTTGCATAGATAAGTGGAAGGTAGGATGAGACTATGGGAACACAAATGGATGGGAGGATAGGTGGCTGGAAAGGAGGATGGATGATGAACAAAAGGAAGGATGGTGGAGAAGATGGCTGGATAGGAAGATTTTATATATAGTTAGATTTTGAGGATGGATGACTGGATAGGTGGAGAAATAGTTGAATAGAAAACGGGAGTTCCCGTCATGGCTCAGTGGTTAACGAACCCAACTAGCATCTGTGAGGATGCGGGTTTGATCTCTGGCCTCCCTCAGTGGGTTATGGATCCGGCATTGCCGTGAGCTGTGGTGTAGGTCACAGACATGGCTCAGATCCGGCATTGCTGTGGCTGCGGCATAGGCGGGTGGCTACAGCTCCGATTGGACCCTTAGGGTGTGGCCCTAAAAAGAAGGATTCAGAAGGATGCTCACCTAAAAATAAAGGGAAAAAAAGAAGAAAGAAAAAGGAAATGGATGCAAGGATGAAAGAATGAACTGGAGGGGGGAGGGGGGATCAAGGTGGTTGGTAGGATGAATTACTAAATGGGAAGATGGATAGATTTGAGGAAGGATGGGAGGGATAAGGAAAAGGAGAGACTTTGGAACCCTCTTGCCACACTGTATGATTCCTGTATCCCGCCACACTCATCCTCGTCTTCCCCCACCCCGACTCCAGGCCATCGGCTGGAGCATCACCCTGCTGCTGATCGTCGTGGCTTTCCTGGCCCGCTGCTTGAGGCCCTGCTTCGACCAGACAGTCTTCCTGCAGCGCAGATACTGGAGCAACTATGTGGACCTGGAGCAGAAGCTCTTCGATGAGACGTGCTGTGAGCATGCGCGGGACTTTGCTCACCGCTGCGTGCTGCACTTCTTCGCCAGCATGCAGAGTGAGATGCGGGCCCGCGGGCTGCGCCGGGACTCAGCCAGCCAAGACCCAGAGCCCCTGGAGATGCCTGAGCCCCCCGAGGGCCTGGACGGCGGAAGCAGGAAGGCCCACCTGCGGGCAGTCTCCAGTAGGGAGCAGGTGAACCACCTCCTGAGCACCTGGTACTCCCGCAAACCACCACTTGACCTCCTGGCATCCCCTGGGCTCTGGGGGGGTGGCCTGAGCCACCGCACCCCCACTGTGGCCCCAGGCACCAGGCTGTCCCAGCACACCGATGTGTAAGGACGCTGGCCGTGTCCCCACTTGAGACACCCTTGTTGACAAGGGTCTGAGGGCTTTGCAGGCGGTGAGCGCCACAAGGCAAAGCAGGGCACCCTAGCCCTTGTTGGCCTCCTTCCCCCAAAGAGCCCAATCTCACCTTTCTGGGCATGGCCTCCTGTGTGCTCTAAAGCTCTGCTTCACAGATGCAAGTGTGCTCACCATTCACATGAGCTCTGGTTAAAGGCAGATTTGGATTCAGGGCATCCAGGACTGGGTCTGAAACTGCAGTTCTAACAAGCTCCCAGGTGATACTGATGTTTCCAATCAGTGGACCAAACTGAGTAGCAAGAATCTAAATAGATCTGCCATGGTTTCTGGGTCCTAGGTGTCCAGATTATAAATTACTTAATATAGAATTTATTTCTAAATTTAATTTTAAATTTAAAATAATAACAGTGACAACAGCCCACATGTGTATGGTGCTATGTGCTAACTTCTTTCCAAATATAACTCATTTCATCCTCATGATAACCTAGTGACATAGGATGGTTAGTAGCCCCATTTTTTAAAGGAGAAAACTGAGGCATAAAAGGTTAAAGTGCCTGAGGTCATCCATGTAAGAGCTGGAATTCGATCCCAAGGTCTAGGGCCTAGCTGGTGTGTGTGTTTCAGGGCTCTGGCTGGGCTCCCTGCAGCTCCTCCACCGAGGTTCTCTTGGCGAGCTCCAGCACGCTCTGTTTGCTCAGGTCCTCTTACAAGTCCTAATCAGTGCCACTTGCTGACTATTGCAGATGAATAGTTTTATATCATCCTGGCAAGAGGATTTTTCTGTTTTTGAATGTCAAGGGGGCCAACCTTTCCAGCTCCCATCTATCCCAGTTCCACCAATTCTCTTCCTAACCCACCACGGCTGAGCAGCCCTTCAAGATGCAGCTCCTCTGTCAGCCCAGTCTTCTACTCACCTCCAGTTAGCAGGTGCTTCCTCCCTCGCCTCTCCACTCTCCAGCCTCCCCACCACCTGCCGCCTGACCCCTGAGCTCAGTGTCTCCTTCTAAGGCTGCCTCCTTCCCCAGGGGTATCTACCCGCTGCCCTCAGCAAGAAGCTGGCACCCTGGTAAGGATTTCCCCGGGGTACACAGTATATAAACCAGATCGACAAATCAGGGTACAAACCAGGTGTCTACTCAGCCACAAACATCTCCACACTGAACAAGCACCCCAGGTGATTCTGCAAACCCCATTGTTTAAAAACTTCTGGGCCAAGTATGGGTGTGTGGTCTGACAAAGGGATGAAGACCCTTGAAACACCAGGGTTAAATCTTGCTGGAAGAATAGCCACTCAACCTCTGGCAGCCCAAACAGGAAGGGCTGGGGAAGATCTAGCCTGTGAGCTCCTCTGGGTCTCTGCCCCTCCACGATGACTCAACCACACACACACCACATCCTGCTCTGATGGTGGCCACGGATGTGCAAAGGCTTGGTTTCACCCCATGATCTTCTGGCCTCAGGGTGTGGGGGCAGTACAGGGGTCCCTGGATGCCCCCTGGAGCCCAGCCCCTCCATATCAGGTGATCTCTACTCTCCTAGGTGTTTGCCAAGCAACATTGTAGGACAGGAAAATCTCTGCAGCTCAGCCTCCCCCCTCCTATCCTGCTGTGGTCAGGCCATGCAAATGTCTGAAATGGTACTGGGGCAGGGCAGGGCAAGATTTAGGCAAAGTGTTAGCCCGGATTGGTGGGGTAGGGAGGAGGGAGCCCGGTCAGCAAGGGTGAGCTCCCAGCCCAGGAAAAGGAGTCTCAGGGACCCTAACTTGCACTGCAAGGAAGCAGTATCTGGACCAGTAAAAAGCCACCAACTGCAAGCAATACGTTTGCCTTCTTATGCTGAGCATTTATAGAGTGCTTACTGCCTAGAAAGCACTGTGCCAGGAGTGGGAAAGAGAGGATACACAGATGATATGCCCCCCCCCCTCAAAAAGCTTGCCATCTACTAGAGGGACAGAGATGGGTACAGAAATCACTATAATCTGAAGCAGAAGGTGTAAGTGATATGATAGAGTTAAGCCACGTGCTGCAGAGATTGGGCATGGAGACTAATGCTTCAGGTGGGCGATCAGGGAAGGCTTCATCGGGATGGGTCTTGAAGGATGGGGAGAGAGATGGGGTGGAAGAACAGAGTACCTGCACGGAGGAAACAGAAGAGCAAAGGCATAGAGAAAGGGGCAGCTTTTTTTCATTTATTCATTCAACAAACATTGACGGAATTCCTAGAATACCAGAGAGCGGGACAGACAGACGTGGTCCTGTCTTAGTGGAGATTCCCCATCCAGTCTGGAGGGGAGATTAAGACATGAGCTGGTGAACAAACAAGCAAATGCAGAATGTACAGTCCAGCCTGGCCAAAGGGAAGGACCTTGACCAGAGAGCAGAGCAGTCAACTCCAAGTGAGTCCCAGCAAAAGACACTCCCTGAGCCCTACATCCAGTGACATATTCTTGGGTCCTGAGCCTTCGGCCTCAAATGCATCCCTACCCTCTTCAGTCTCCAAATGATATGGAGGATCTGCTCTTCTCCCCGCATCCCCACTCAGGAGGAGCCGACACAGGAGGCAAGTCCAGACCCAGAGTGGGGAGGGCTGTCTTGCTGCCTCCTCGCAAGATTATCTTGGTCCAAGGCTCACTGCTCTCCTTGATTCACCTTCCTACGCAATATTTGTTCATGCAGCACTTATTAACTGAGCATCTCCTAAACCAGCCACACTGTGCAGAGCCCTGGTGTCCTAGCAGTAACACAAAACAGATGTGGACCTTCAGGCTTTATGGGCTAATAGAAGCCCCACATGAAATAAACACACCCTCCTAAACAAGGAACGAACTGAAATCCATGCTGTGAAGAGGCCAATGGGGTCGGGGGAGGGCCATGAAAACCTGGATCAGCAGGACTCATCTAAGCTGCAGGTTTAGGAACTTCTCTGAAGAAGAGCCATTACATCAAGATTTAGAGGAATTTCTCAGATGAAGAGTAGAGGGAGAACCATTCTAGGAATGTGCAAACATGTGCAAAGGTCCCGAGATGGGAAGAGGTTGCTCCTGTTTGAGGAACTGAAAGCAGCCATGCGAGCTGGCCGGTAGACTTGGGGAGGAGAGTGGCCCCGGGGCCAGCTCTCACACGGCCACATAGGCCCTGTAAAGGAGTTTGGACTTCAGCCATTAAAGGGAATTAAGTATGTGCTAATTTAATCAGATGTGTTAAACTCTCTCACTGCCCGCAGCCTGGGAGCAGCCTGATAGGAGCCCGGTGTGGACCGTAGAAGGCAGGAAGAGCTGATGAAGCCTGGGTCCAGGTGGAGATGGAGAGAAGGAGCAGGTTAGCAGCATTGGGGAGGTGGGATGGACTCCGGGTGCTCTTGTTTGTCTATGTCCTGCTTAAAATAAATGCAGAGAGCAGACCAGCCTGGAGTAGTCGGGTTAGACCAGGATGTAAAAATAAAACACAGTAAAGAGTTCCTGCTGTGGCTCAGCAGGTTAAAAATTCGATTAGTATCCAGTTTAAAAAAAAAAAAAAAAAAAAAAAAAAAAAGGGAGTTCCCATTGTGACTCAGCAGCAACAAACCCACCTAGTATCCATGAGGAAGCGGGTTCAATACCTGGCCTTGCTCAGTGGATTAAGGATCCAGCATTGCAGTGAGCTGTGGCGTAGGTCGCAGATGAGGCTTGGATCCCAGGTTGATGTGGCTGTGGCACAGGCCAGTGGCTACAGCCCCAATTAGACCCCTAGTCTGGGAACTTCCATATGCCGCAAGTGTGGCCGTAAAAAGCCAAAAAAAAAAAGGAATCTGACTATTATCCATAAAGGTTGAGGGTTCGATTCCTGGTCTTGCTCAGTGGGTTAAAGGATTGCGCATTGCCGCGAGCTGTGGCGTATTTTGCAGATGCAGCTTGGATCTGGCATTGCTGTGGCTGTGGCATAGGCTGGCAGCTGTAGCTCTAATTGGACCCCTAGCCCAGGAACTTCCATATACTGCAGGTGATACCAGAAAGATGATATTGGAATCCGGTTCTTGTTCATGGCAGTTGAAGAAATGAACTCCACAAACACACAGGCAGCAAGCAAGCAAAGTTTTTTTGTTTTTTGTTTGTTTGTCTTTTTTTGCCATTTCTTGGGCCACTCCCGCAGCATATGGAGGTTCCCAGGCTAGGGGTCAAATTGGAGCTGTAGCCACCAGCCTACACCACAGCCACAGCAACGCAGTGATCAGAGCCGCATCTACAACCTACACCACAGCTCACAGCAATGCCGGATCCCTAACCCACTGAGCAAAGCCAGGGGTCGAACCCGCAACCTCATGGTTCCGAGTTGGATTTGCTAACCACTAAGCCACGACGGGAACTCCAGCAAAGTTTTTATTCAAGGAAAGCAGATCGCTCCCAGGGTTTCTGGGTGGGGGGGGGGGGAAAGAAGAGCCCCCTTTCTCTATTGTCCCATAGGGGTTTTTATTCCTTAAAGTTGGGGGAGGGTACCAACATGGGGTCCAGAAAGATGTGGTTTTCTCCCATTGGCCTTGTTCAATTACCCATATCAGTTCTTGTCCAACAGGGTCTTGGGGTGGAAATGTCCCGTAAGTCTCATAGTTTCTTTGCCCTTTCCTTCCTGTAAACTGAGGCACGGGGGATTAGGGATTGATGTCCATCTGGGTGTAGGTACACTCCCTATAGTAAACAAGGCCTGTGGGGATGTTACTCCCTGGAGCCCTTAAGCCACAAATGTTCATCAATGGCCATATCAAAGAATGCATCGAAGCCCATGCTCCTACACCGATTACCTGAGTTAATACTCTGCTTCACAGGTGCAGCCCTCTCCCCCCCAAAAAAGCAGTCAAAACCAAAATATCAGTGCCCTGCACAACATAGAGAGATTTCTCACTTACGCAAAGTCTGAAGCAGATAAACAAGGGAGGCAGTTAGGGAGAAGGGAGTCTCCCCTGCTCACTGGGGGACCCAGCTGACGGAGGTGGAACGCTGCGTATACCCCAGATCCCGAGACAAAGAAGTGAGTAGGAGCTGTTTGTGCACAAGTTGCTGCCAAGAAACACCAGGAAGGGACAGAGGAAGTGATACAGGAAAGGGAAGAAAGCCAGTGACAGCTGCAGAGCTGGTCAGTCACCACGGTGGGCAACTCTAAGAGCCCATGCCCCAGAGTCATCCCGGCTGAGAGGGAGGGATTATTGTCACTGTTGGGGGCACCTCTACCTTGCCTGGGGCCAAGTGTCTCAAGTGTGTTGTGAGCAGCCTTCAAAAGTAGAATAGGTTGGGCACAAATAAACAAAGAGATTACATCAAACAAAAAAGCTTTTGCGCAGAAAATCAGCAAAACTAAAAGGCAACCTACTGAAGAGAAGATGTTTGCAGATGATATATCCGATGAGGGTTAATATCCAAACTATACAAAAAATTTATCCAACACAATATAAAAAAAAAAAAACTGGTTAAAAAATGGGCAGAGGGGAGTTCCCATCGTGGCTCAGTGGTTAGTGAATCCAACTAGGAACCATGAGGTTGCGGGTTTGATTCCTGGCCTCACTCAGTGGGTTAAGGATCTGGCGTTGCCGTGAGCTGTGGTCGCAGACACGGCTCGGATCCTGCGTTTCTGTGGCTCTGGTGTAGGCCAGTAGGTGCATCTCCGATCCAACCCCTAGCCTGGGAACCTCCATATGCCACGGGAGGGGCCCAAGAAATGGCAAAAATCCAAAAAAAAAAAAGCGGAGGACCCGATATAGACATTGTTCCAAAGACATACAGATGGCCAACAGTCCCATGAAAAGATGCTCAAGGTCGATAATCGTCAGGGAAATGCAAGGCATACACACCATGAGGTATCACCTCACGCTTGGCAGAATGGCTGTCCTCAAAAAGACAACAAATAACAAGTGTTGGTGAGGGAAAAAGGGAACTCTCATGCACTGTTGGTGGGAATGTAAATTGGTGCAGCCGTGGAAGACAATATGGAAATCTCTCAAAAAATTTAAAAAATAGAAATACTATATGATCCAGCAATTCCACTCTTGGATATTTATCTGAAAAAAACACTGATTTGAAAAGATATGTGCACCCCTACGTTCACTGAAGCATCATTTGCAATAGCCAAAATATGGAAGCAAACTAAATGCCCATTAATAGACGAATGGATAAAGAGGATGTGGTGTGTGTGTGTGTGTATATATGCCATTATGGATATATATGGAATGTTACTCAGCCATTAAAAAGGAATGAAATCTTGCAATTTGCAGCAGTATGGATGGACCTAGAGGGTATTATGCTAAGTGAAATAAGTCAGAGAAAGACAAATACAGTACGATTTCACTTATATGTGCAACTAAAAACAAATGAACAAAAATAACAAAGCAGAAAGAGTCAATGATACATACCTAAAACAAATAGGTGGGTGTTGGAGACCACTGAACTGCTGAACTCTGCAGAAGGCAAACATCTGCTGATGCAGAGTTCTAAAGCACAGGGTCTCCTTCAAAGACGAGATAAGGGAGTTATGCATAAACCATGCTATTCTATAAGCAGCTACACTATGCCCTAGAGGGATGCACCAGTGCTAATAGTTTCCTTTGTTATTCACTAAGAGGGAGATTTGTCATTTCCTGTGCCTGATTTTGCTCACTAACCTACATACATCTCCTTCCTTAACAAAAGGCATGTGGGCTAAAGCCTAGGCGCCTTTGTTCTGTGGAACCGAGTGTCTCCCTGTCCCTCCACTTTCTAAAGGTAAGAGTCTTGTGTGTTTTGTTATACCATGCCATCCCTCTTTCAGGATCTCCCGTGGCCTTGCAGCGCTGGACGCGGCAGGTGGGTGCCAGAGGTGAGGGGGCTTTGGGGGAGGAGAGAAATAGATGAGGGAGATTAAGAGGTATAAACTTTCAATTACAAAATAAATGAGTCACAGTTAAGACATGTACAATGTGGCGAATATAGTCAATGATTGTGTAATGTCTTTGGATAGTGGCCGATGGTAACATCATAGTGATTGTTTTGAAATGTATAGAAATATTGAATCACTATGTTGTGCACCAGGAACTCATATAGTGTTGTAGGTCAATTATGCTTCAAAAACAAACAAAGGATGGGTGGGGCACAGAGGCACCTGTTACCCTGGTGTCCAGGGTTCGAGAGACAAGGATGAGAAAGACAATGGTAACCTACATGGAACAGGGGCTGAGAATCCTAAGAAGCACATGCAGTATTTGGTGAGCACTGCTGTTTTTTTACCACAACAGTCAACCACCAATACAATTTAGCCAATGCCGAAGAGAATAGCACTGTGTTCTTCTTAGTTAAAGACTTCATACCTCTGATGACAAAGTCTGACAGTACTTGAGCTGCTCCGGCAGCCCCATCTGGCTGATGGCTCTGCCTCCTGCACCTGTTCCCTGGCTGCTCCCACAGTTGCTGCTTAAGGATGGTTTCCATTTGAGCGCCATGCGCTCGCGCCGTCCTACACAAATAAGGCATTTTCCTAAAGGCATGGCATCCGCTCTCCAGAGGCCCCCTTTGCATGCTGCTTTTCATGACACTTAACTCCTCCAAGGCAGAAGGGACTCACCAGCCCTGGGGTGGGCACCCGGACCACGTTCCTGAGAGCAGGAGGTGAAGGGGTTGGTGCATACCCCATGGTGGTGTGTTCTGGCCGAGTTTGCCACCAACCCATGGAAAAGTTTGAGGAGGGCTGTGATGTCTTGCTTCCCACTGACACCCAGTCATGCTCTAGGAGTTACAGGGGAGAGTGGAAAAGACACAGGGCACTGCAGAGCATGCTACCAAGTATGCCCACAGTAGTAAGCAGAGCAGTGGGCCCTCCAGGTCCTCCAAGGGCCCCCAATCTCCTGAACATGTGAATGTGCTACCTGCAAAAGGACTTTGTAGATATGATTCCATTACACATCTTGAGATGAGGAGACTGTCCTGTATTAGCCAGATGGGAATTTCCTAAGCTTCTCATCCTGGTGCATCGTGACACAGGTAACATCGCTACATGTCACCAGGGCAAACCAAGGGGATTTGGAGACACCTAGAGAGGGTCTGTTGGAAAAAAAACAATTACATCTTCTTGATCTTCTATAATTATGAGATTGAGATTTTTTGGGGGGGGGGTTACTTTTTAGGGCCACACGCACAGCATATGGAGATTCCCAGGCTAAGGGTCAAATCGGAGCTACAGCTGCTGGCCTAAGCCACAGCCACAACACGGGATCCGAGCCACATCTGTGATCTACACCACAGCTCATGGCAACGCCAGATCCTTAACCCACTGAGCGAGGCCAGGGATCGAACCCACAACCTCCTGGTTCCTAGTCGGATTCATTTCTGCTGCATCCACAACGGGAACTCCACCATCAGGAGGTTTTTCTGCATGAAATGACCACAGGTAATTCACATTGAAGGATCTTTTTATTTTAATTGACATATACAACTCTATATTAGCTTCAGGTGCACAACGCAATGATTGGCTGTGTATATAGCTAAATTATCCCCACAGCAAGTCTAGGTAACATCCATCACCATGCATAGTTAGAATTTTTTTCTTGTAATGTGAACTTTTAAGATCTACTCTCAGTAACTTTCAAATATACAGTATTATTAACTATAGTTACCAGGCTGTACATTACCTCGGCAGGGCTCATTGACTTTATGACTGCAAGTCTGTACCTTTTGACTCTCTTTATCCATTTCACCCACCCCCTACCCTTCAAGGCTCTTTAGCAATGATCTCTTCAAATGTTTGATAAACACCACCCACCCACAAAAATCTTGACCTAAGAAGGTGATAAGTTTAAAACTAATTTTTATAGCCATTCAAAAATTTAGAGTCGTTTGAATAGTATGTAAAGACTCTAACACTTATTTACATCCAATAACGGTAACCACAATTCTTATGATAATGAGAATAATGGGTTTAGAATTCAATCAAACGGTTTTATTCCAAGTATTTTAAAATAACACTGATGTTAGAATTTGCAGCGTATAATGTGGTTAGAGCAGGCACCTGAAGCCAAACTGAGCACCATGAAAACAGCATATCAGCTACAAACAGGGAGCCATGTCCACTCAAGACAGGAGAGACAGAGACAGTCTCTTGGAGCCACACTCCTCCTGGGCCACCCTGGGCCATCATTCCATACCTGGGGCTCCGTGCCAGGTTCTGTCTGCAGCTCAGACCCTCTGTCCCCCATCCACATCGATGCAGTAGATGTCCAGGGGTGGATACCTCCTTCGCTGGGTCTCCCCAGTCCTGCTCTCCACCTGTGGCTGTGGCGCTCAGGAGCCCCCCAGCAGCGTTCTCCAGGAGCCATCAGCCAAGACGCTCCAGTTGCCCAAGACCCAGCTTGAGGGCAGAGGGGAGCACTACCCTTCCCCACCTGTATCCTACTTTGTCTCGCTAGCATTCCACCCAGCCTAGCACAACAGGAGAACCTCATTCAGCTAAAGGAGAAAGGCCACAAAACACTTCCCTGCCTCGCCTCTACCCCTCCGCCCCCACCTGGCCTGGGTTGAAATCCCACGCACTACCTACAAGCGGTAGAACCTTTCGCTGGTGTTGGGAAGGAAGAAGCCTTTCTCTACTCTTCTAGGTTCTTCTGGCTGGTCTAAGAACTAAACTGACACAAGACATTAATAGGAGGAAATCCAGTTAAATTTCGCACATGTGGGAATCTCACATACACGAGAGGGTCAGGGACCCGCACATACATGACAGGGTCAGAGACAGAAAGTCAAAGTGGGAGTTCCTGTTGTGGCTCAGTGGTTAACGAATCCGACTAGGAACCATGAGGTTGCGGGTTCAATCCCTGGCCTTACTCAGTGGGTTAAGGATCCGGCGTTGCTGTGAGCTGTGGTGTAGGTCCCAGACGTGGCTCGGATCCCACTTTGCTGCGGCTCTGGTGTAGGCCAGTGGCTACAGCTCCAATTTGACCCCTAGCCTGGGAACCTCCATATGCTGCGGGAGTAGCCCTAGAAAAGGCAAAAAGACAAAAAAAAAAAAAAAAAAAAGTCAAAGTGAGGTATTTATGCCACCCTGAGCTAAGGAATGGGGTAGGGGCCTGGAACTTCCAAAGACAGGAGGCCCAACACATAGCAAACCAAAGCAAAAAGAGTTTGTTCTCAAGAAAGCCAATTGAAAACATGAGAGAACAAACCTCAGATCTGCTCCCCCTGAAGACAAGGGGGTTGGGATATTTATAGAATAAGCAGGTAGTCTTGGCATGGGGAAGGGTGATTAGAAGCAGGGGAAAATGTGACATAATTGGCATTCTGCTGCCTTGCTCAGTAGGTTAAGTATCCGGTGTTGCCATGAACTGTGGTGTAGGTCGCAGGCACGACATGGGTTCTGCATTGCTGTGGCTGTGGTGTAGGCTGGCAGCTGCAGCTCTGATTCAACTCCTAGCCTGGGAACTTCCCATATGCCGCAGATGCAGCCCTGAAAAAAAAAAAAAATTCCTGTTAGTCATCAGCTTCTGTTAATTTTCTGGAGTATGGTTTTATAAGAAGAGCAAATGTTTGGTAATTAGATATGTGCCCTGCCATGTAGATGGGGCCTCTTGATAAAATTTATCTCTGGTAATAACTCTTTCTCTGGGAAAAATCCCCAATTTATTTATTTATTTATTTATTTTTTGGCTGTGACCATGGCATGTGGAAGTTCCTGGGTCAGGGATAGAACCCCTGCCACAGCATTGACCAGACCAACTGCAGTGACAACTGCCATGACAACTCTCGAATCCTTAACCCACTAAGCAAGGACAGGGATCGAACCTGAGTCCTCGTGGATGCTAGTCGGGTTCATTATCCCCTGAGCCATGACAGGAACTCCTCTGCCAATTTAAATTCTTGTGGCTAGGGAAGGACCAGTAGTCTCTCTCAAACCCATAGGGTCGCCACTGCCTTTAGCTCAAAATAACCCACATGCCAAAGCAGCACACCTTGGAGAGGCCTGTTCTGAACCCCACACTTGTTGTTTTGTTTTGTTTTGTTTTTGTCTCTTAGCGCCACACCCACGGCATATGGAGGTTCCCAGGATAGCAGTCTAATCAGAGGTGTAGCCACCAGCCTATGCCAGAGCCACAGCAATGCCAAATTCAAGCCACATCTGTGACCTCCACCACAGCTCATGATGATGCCAGATCCTTAACCCACTGAGCAAGGCCAGGGATCAAACCCGCATCTTCATGGATGCTAGTCAGGTTCATTAACTGCTGAGCCACAATGGGAACTCCTGATGCCCACACTTAACTTCTCTGATCCTCAGTCCTGACCTCTGTGATATGGAGACAGTAGGACCTTTTCCCATGGTGCTGTTTGAGGGTCACATGAAGTGATGCATGTGGAGTGTTAGCATAGGGTCTGACCCAGAGAAGCCCCAGATAGTGCCAGTTCTTGTCCATCACACAGAGACACACAGACACAAAGACCACCCACGTGGTTATGTAACAGGATGAGGCTGGCACCAAACCCAAGTTTGGCTGCTCACCGCTCGAAAGGCCAATACGCGAGAGACGTGCATTTGGAAAAGCAAAAGTCTTTATCCAAGAGGCCAGCAACCTGGGAGGATGGTGGACATTAGTTGCCAGTCAGAGGGCCAAGGTTTTAAAGGCAGCGTGTGGTGTGGGGAGACTGGAAGGTGTGGGGTCAGCTCGTGCACAATTCTCAGATTGGTTGACATAAAGGCGAAGTTTCTTTTTTTTAGTATTTATTTATTTATTTATTTAGGGCTGCAACCATGGCTATGGAGGTTCCAGGCTAGGGGCTGAATTGGAGCTGCAGCTGCCAGCCTACAGCAACACAGGATCCGAGCCACGTCTGCGACTTACACTACAGCTCTCGGCAATGCCGGATCCTTAACCCACTGAGTGAGGCCAGGGGTTGAACCCAAAACCTCATGGTTCCTAGTCAGATGTGCATCTGCTGCTCCATGAAGAGAACTCCTTTCTTCGCATTTTTTTTTTTTTTTTTTTTTTTAGGGAAGGTGAAGTTTTGATTGGTGAAACCACTATGGGAAACGGTATGGAGGTTCCTTAAAAAACTAAAAGCAGAGTTGCCATATGATCTAGCAATCCCATCCTGAGCATCTATCCAGACAAAACTCTAAGTGAAAAAGATGTTCAATGTTCACTGCAGCACTATGTACAACAACCAAGACATGGAAGCAACCTAAATGTCCATCATCAGAGGAGTGGATAAAGACGATGTGGTGTGTGTGTGTATATATATAAGTAGAATACTATTCAGCCATAAAAAAAGAATGAAATACTGCCACTTGTAGCAACACGGATTATCATACTAAGTAAATCAGGAAGAGAAAGACAAATACCACATGATATCACTTATTTATGGGACCTAAAATACAATACAAATGAACTTATTTACAAAAGAGAAACAGGCTCACAGACACAGAAGATAAATTTACAGTCCTAGGGCGTTCCTATCGTGGCTCAGTGGTAAAGAACCTGACTAGTACCCGTGAGGACAAGGGTTCGACCCCTGGCTTTGCTCAGTGGGCAATGTCGGAACATTGCCATGAGCTGTGGTGTAGGTCAAAGACAGGGCTCGGATCCTGCACTGCTGTGGCTGTGGTGTAGGCCAGCAGCTGCAGCTCCAATTCAACCCGTAGCCTGGGAACTTCCATATGCTGTGAGTGAGCCCCTAAAAAAGACCAAAAAAAAAAAATTACAGTCACAAAAGGGGGAAGCAGTGGGGGGGGATTTAGGAGTTTAGGATTAGCAGATACAAAAGCCTGCATATAAAATAAACAACAAGGTCCCCCTGTATAGCACAGCGAATTATATTTGATATCCTTTAACTGAACCACTTGGCTGTATACCAGGAATTAACATAACATTGTCAATCAATCGCAACAATTTTTTTAAAAAGGTGATGTTTCGAGCATCACCTATCTTCTGGTTTCAGCTGGTCTGGGGTCTCTCTGCTTGTGGTCAGCAGTTGTCATCTGATGGGGGTGTGCTTGCTGTAAAAAGAATTTAGGAATGTATGTCCAACCTTTATATCTTTTCAGAAAGGGAACTGGTTGTTCAGTGACTCTGCTCTGTGGCTGGCCTGTCATCTAAATTGTTACCAGTTTCTCTGCCCACGAGCTATTCCTTGTTTCGACATTGTCACAATTTTGAACAATTAACTCTTGATCCAGCCTTTTGAGACTCTGGGGAGGCTGGAAGATCAAAGCTTTTCTACAAACCAGAGGCAGGTGGAGGACCAGGTGGAGGGGGTGGGTCTGTCCCAGGAAGCCCTATAGGGTGCTGCTTGGTTACAGTTACACACACACTCAGCTCCACAGACAGGGAGGCCCAAAGCCACAGCAAGTTCACTCACAGACATACACAGGGAGACACAGATCTGAGGGCGCCAGGGGGCTGCCCTGTCCGGGCCCTTTAACCCCAGCCCCACCCTCTCACCCCAGATAGGAGCCATCTGGTTAGAGCTGGATCTGATCCACTCTTCTAGGAGAGCTGCTGGCACCAAAGGCAGCCGAGGCATGAAATCCCATCACCCACCCCATCATTTTTTGGTCTGGCTGAGTAGGGGTAGGAGGTGGACCTAGGAAAGGGTTTTTCATCCGTAATCTACAAACACACAGACACACCCACAGAGACTCAAGTAGATAGGACATAAAAGCACCTGCACTGTATTTACAGGGCACAGCTCCCTGCCTGGCAGGGAGGGGACCCAGCCACCTCTCAGATCCAAATCCTCTGACTTCAAATTCAAGGCTTTTTGCTTTATGCATTGAGCACTCTCTAAGCCACCGCTACTGCCATCCCCACAGGGACCACCGTCACCACCCCCAACTATTATTACCGCTACCACCACCACCACCAGTGACAATAGCATTGCCATCACCATTATCACCATCGTAACTGCCCTCACCACCATCACCACAACCACCACCACCACCAACAGCAGCACCACCCCCGCCACCACCATTATCACCACTATTACAGCTCCCCCAGCACTGCCATCACTACATCATCATACCAGCATTGTCTGAACTGATGGGGAGCCCTCCTGGACCCTGATACATTGGGAAAACCCAATGGAAAGGGCAGAAGGAGGGTGACATGCTTCTTAGGAGCCCGGGGGCTGAGGTCTGGGAAGCTCAGCCCTCCGCAGTGGTCCTGGATTCTCTCCAACGTCAACCTTGCTGGAGAAGGTCTTCCCCGCCCTCTTCCCGCACCTGCAGAGAACTGGTCCCCATCAAGGGTGGCCCTCGTGGTTTCTCTGTGGACAGAGAGAAGCCCAGCAGGGGTGGGACGGGGAGGGGCAGGACTCTCTGGCTGCACCCACGGGATTGGCCAGCCTGCGCCCTCTCCGCCAGCACCTGGCTAGAAGCTTCCTCGAAGAGACAGTGTCTCTGCCTCTGCCCTGAGCTCTGCCCGTCTCAGCCATGAGGTGGGCACCAGGTGGGCAGAACGGGCTTCAGCAGCATCGGTGAGGCAGCGGTGAGGTGGAAGGAGGCCAGCAGGCCCCGTGGGGGAGTACGATGGACAAGTTCCGGATGATCTTCCAGTTCCTGCAGTCCAACCAGGAGTCCTTCATGAATGGCATCTGTGGCATCATGGCCTTAGCCAGCGCCCAGATGTACTCGGCCTTCGACTTCAACTGTCCCTGCCTGCCGGGCTACAACGCGGCCTACAGTGCTGGCATTCTGCTGGCGCCACCCCTGGTGCTCTTTCTGTTGGGCCTGGTCATGAACAACAACGTGTCCATGCTGGCCGAAGAGTGGAAGCGACCACCAGGCCGCCGGGCCAAGGACCCTGCCGTGCTGCGCTACATGTTCTGCTCCATGGCCCAGCGCGCCCTCATCGCTCCTGTCGTCTGGGTGGCCGTCACGCTACTCGATGGCAAGTGCTTCCTCTGTGCCTTCTGCACTGCTGTGCCCGTGACCGTGCTGGGCAATGGCAGCCTGGTGCCTGGCCTGTCCCCGCCCGAGCTCTCCCGCCTGCTGGCCCGGGTGCCCTGCCCTGAGATCTATGACGGCGACTGGCTGCTGGCCCGCGAGGTGGCCGTGCGCTACCTGCGCTGCATCTCGCAGGTGAGGGGCCAAGTGGCCCTAGGCTGAGTCTCCTCTCATGGACCGGGCCCCTCGGAAAAGGGCCCACCTCCTTATCTCTTGAAATAAGGCTTCCTCTGGGCACAGTCACGCTCCACAGAAGATGAGGCCCCTCAGCCAAGGCTGGGTGTCCCCACGCAGACAGAGCTCTGAGAGGTAGGGGCATATTCTCCTAACTGGAGCCAGAGATATGTGTCTTCCCTCAGGCCGGTGCCACCTGGGGAGAGAGGCCCTGTCCTGAGGGCCCCAGAGTGGACCCAACCTCTCAGCCAGCCCCACATCCTCCATCCTGAGCTCCAGCTTGGAAGCCTGAGGGAATTTGCATCCTTTTCCTCTTCCAGGCCCGGGCAGTGGTGAGGCTGGTGAGTGGCAGAGCCATTTGGGTACATTTCCCTGGTAAATGCCCCCAGCTGGCACCTCCCTGTTCAGGGAGTGGGAGCTGAGGGTCCCGTGCCCCTGGAAGGGAGGCTTGGGGGAGAGAGGGGCACCCCAAAGGCAGGGTTGGAAATTCAGAGCTCGGGACCCTCCCACCCCCACATCCTCTGCCTCGATGGACCCTCACCCTTCTGAACCCCTCAGGCCTCCTCCTCCTCCTGCATGAGAGGGACCCAGGCTGTCGGGGGTGGGGGGGAGATGGCGGCTGACACCCGGCTCCCCTTCCAGCCCGACCTCTCCCGTGTGGGGCTTGCAGCATGTGAATCTCATGTTCTGAGAGTACAATCTGAACACTACTTCCCTCCCAAGCTGCACCTCCTCTCCCATGGGCACTTGTCCTCTGTACCCAGCCACAGGGCCCGGGCAGCTGTCCCTCCACCTGACCTTTAAACCATCACCTCATAAAATAAAAGGGCCCCTGGCTACCTAGTCTACAGACACGTTTCACTTGGCCTTCAGGGGCTGACTTTGAAACTCGAATTGAGAATTAGCTGGCATCATCTTAAAAACTAGGAGTTTTCACATAAAAATCAGATGTGGAGTTCCCTTCACAGCTCAGTGGTTAACAAACCCAACTAGGAACCATGAGAATGCGGGTTCGATCCCTGTCCTTGCTCAGTGGATTAAGGATCTGGCATTGCCATGAGCTGTGGTGTAGGTGGAAGATACAGCTTGGATCCTGTGCTGCTGTGGCTGTGGTGTAGGCCGGCATCTGTAGCTCCAGTTCGACTCCTAGCCTGGGACCTCCATATGCTGCGGGTGTGGCCATAAAAAAAAAACAAAAAAAAAACAGAGTCCAGATTTTCCATCAGGAGATCCAGCCCCACAGGCTCCACATTTCTTTTTTTTTTTTTTTTTTTTTTCCCACTGTACAGCAAGGGGGTCAGGTTATCCTTACATGTATACATTACAATTACATTTTTCCCCCAGCCTTTCTTCTGTTGCAACATGATTATCTAGACAAAGTTCTCAATGCTATTCAGCAGGATCTCCTTGTAAATCTATTCTAAGTTGTGTCTGATAAGCCCAAGCTCCCGATCCCTCCCACTCCCTCCCCCTCCCATCAGGCAGCCACAAGTCTCTTCTCCAAGTCCATGATTTTCTTTTTTAAGGAGATGGTCATTTGTGCTGGATATTAGACAAATACCATATGGTATTTGTCTTTATCTTTCTGGCTCATTTCACTCAGTATGAGATTCTCTAGCTCCATCCATGTTGCTGCAAATGGCATTATGTCATTCTTTTTTATGGCTGAGTAGTATTCCATTGTGTATATATACCACATCACATTTCTTTATCAAGCACATGCTCTGCAGATCCCCACCCTGAGGTCTGCTCTGCTATAAACCACTGAGCCCCACTAAAACACGTGGGCTTGCCCTGCCTCCCCCATCCTGAGCCAGCCAAGTGCAGGTTGTGGGAGCCCCCTGCCCCACAGGGAGTCATTGGCAGAACAGAGTACCCAAGCATCCAGAGCTCTTCAGCGCAGAGTCTGAGCAACAGTCCACTGGTCTCTGTGACCCCTGAGGGCCAAGCTTAGAGCCCATGCAGAGGATGCACCGAGTGCCTCCAACTGAAAGGCAGACAATATCATGAGCCAAAGGAGAGGTACAGAACTCAGAGGAGGAAACTTCACTATGGCCCTGGGAGCCAAGGAAGGCTTCCTGTAGGAAGAAGCAAGGGCCAGACGGCCTAGGAATAGTGGCTACTGAGTACTGAGCACTGACTAGGTACCAGGCACTGGACTAAGATGATTATCACATTTAGTCCTCATAACAGCCCTGTGGGACAGGTAACTATCAACAGCCCCACTTTGTAGGTGGGGAAACTGAGGCACAGAGAAGGCAGATACTTTTCTCCTACTCAACCATTAAGGAGAGACATACCTCATTTTGTGCAGCCTTGGGGGTATAGTGGGGAGCGTAGCTGCCTTCCAAGGAAAGACTTACCTAGTTTTATTGTGTTCGCTTTATTAGGCTTAGCAGATATTGCCTTTTTTTTTTTTTTTTTAACAAACTCAAGGTATTTGGCAACCTTGCATCAAGACTATTGGCACCATTTTTCCAACAATTTTTGCTCACATCATGTCTCTGTGTCACATTTTGGTCATTATCACAGAATTTCAAACATTTCATTATTATATTTGCTACAGCGATCTATGACCAGTGATCTTTGACGTCACTACTACAGCTCACTGAAGGCTCAAATGATGGCTAGCATGTTGTAGCAATAAAGCATTTTTAAATTAAAGTGTGTACATTTTTTATATAACGCTATTACACACTTAATAGACCACAGTGTAGCATAAACATAACTTTTATATGCATTGGGCAACAATGTGACTCACTTTATTGAGATATTTGCTTTATTGTGACGGTCTGCAGTAGCTCCAAGTATGCCTGTAGTGGAGACAAGCAAACCCAGGCAGCCTAATTACAAGATCTGCCCAGCTAATTCCTGTGCATGGAGTACCAGGCCTATACACAGGGTGTTTTACTCATGTGACCTCATTTCCGTGAGATGGGTATATGTATGCCCATTTTACAGAAGAGGAAGTGGAGGCCAAGAGGTGCAGTCATTTGCCTTTGGAGTCAGTGTTCTTTTCCTTAAGGGCCCTGACATAGACCATGCTTTGGGGGTTGAACAGCCTCCCGAGGTCAGAGGGCAGTGCCCACCTGACTCTCTCTTCTCTCCCCTGCAGGCACTGGGCTGGTCCTTCGTGCTGCTGACCACACTGCTGGCATTCGTCGTGCGTTCTGTGCGGCCCTGCTTCACACAGGCCGCCTTCCTCAAAAGCAAGTACTGGTCCCACTACATCGACATCGAACGCAAACTCTTCGATGAGACCTGCACGGAGCACGCCAAGGCCTTCGCCAAGGTCTGTATCCAACAGTTCTTTGAGGCCATGAACCATGACCTGGAGCTGGGTCACGGCCACGGGGTGCTGGCTGCAGCCCCCGCTGGCTCGCCTGCGGCCCCTGCCACGGACAGGGCCGAGGAGGAGAGGGAGAAACTACGTGGCATCACTGATCAAGGCACCATGAACAGGCTGCTCACCAGCTGGCACAAGTGCAAGCCGCCCTTGCGGCTGGGCCAGAAGGAGCCTCTGGTGGGCAATGGCTGGGCTGGGGTCGGGCCCCGGCCTTCACGCAAGGAAGTGGCCACCTACTTCAGCAAAGTGTGAGCCACAGCTAGGGGAAGAGCCAGAATGGGCATCTGAGCCCACAGCCCCTTGGACCCCCAGACCAGATGGCAGTAGGTCCCTGAGCAAGCCCACGTGCCCAGGTACTCACCTGCCCACCTGAGGCAGGCAATTTGGAGCTGGAGGGGACCTCGGTCCTCTAGCTGTGGCCCAATCTTGGAGGGTCCTGAGGCCATGAGCAGTATTAGTCAGAAAGATTCAGAACTAGCTTAGGGGGACAAGCTCCCACCTGCCCAGCCCCTCCCAGGCCACTTCACCCCTGGTTCACCATCTCCTCTTAGGTCCTACCAGCAGCCTTGCCTCAGCATCCACTTATCTCTGATGTTTCAGGATCTCTGTTCCCTTATGCTCAAAGCTCAGGTAATAGGAGGGTGTCCGGCCAGCTAATGAGGCAGGAATCTTCTGATTTGGGCCAATCTCTTGAGGCTGAGCAGGCCAAGGTGGGCCATAAGGACATGGGTCTCACCTGGCAGGACACACCTGTGGTCACAGTGATTAGACAAGATGCCAGAAGCTGGACCCGCTCAGAAGCCAGGATGTGTGTTCACCACAGAGGTCACTCCACATTACCAAGGTGATCTGCCCATTGAGCACTGGGCACAAAAGACCTCTGTCTTAGTCCATTGGAATGGCTATAACAAATACTGCAGACTGGGTGGTTTTAAACAACAGAGACCTCTCTCACAATTCTGGAGATTGGAATTCCAAAACCATGGTCCCACCTGGTTGGCCCTCTTCCTGGTTTGTAGCTGGCGCCTTCTCGCTATGTCTACACATGGCAAAAGGGGCTAGGGAGCTCTCAGGAGCCTCTTTGCTAAGGCAAGGACCCCACGCCTAAACAACTCCCAAAGGCCCCACTCCCTAATACCATCGCCTTTGGGGGTTAAGATTTGACATATGAATTTGGGGACACATTCAGACCACAGCACATCCCACTGAGGGGACCGTCCTGATACCTCCCTCACATCCAGGTCTCAGGGGGACTCAAGACCGTCCATTTAGAAAAAGAAACTGATGTCTTCCCATTTTTCCCAAAGACCCCAGGGGATGGGGAACTCTAAAGTGCTGAGAGGATCTGCCCTGGGGTGGGATTGAAGGAAGAGCCATGGGAGCGGGGAGAATGGCTCAGACTCAGTGAGACAGAACCGGGGCAAATGCTGACTCTACCACTTACACACTGTGTCCCTTGGGCCAGTTGCTTCATTTTCTGTGCCTCAGTTTCCCCATCTGTACAAGGCGGCTGAGGCTCCTGCCTCCCGAGGTTATGTGAGCATTAAACAGGTGAGGCGTGTAAAGCACAGAGCACATGGTAGGCTCCTGGTCTCTGGCAGATAACATGTGTGTTGATTTCCAAACCTGAGGCTTTATCCTCCACCTCCCAGTGGACATAAGGTGGGGGGAGGGGGGGACGTGAGGAACTGGAGCAGCTTTGTCAAGGAGGAAGCTGAGGGCCAAGAAGATGTAAGCCAGCCTTGAGCCATAAGTCCCACTCACCCAAGAATACATTCAGGGGTCTGGGGGGCTCTCCCTTGATCCTAGAGGTCACCTAGACTGTCCCTGGACAGGCCTCTCCCTTTTAGTGCTCTTGACCCATGACTTAGCCTCAGCTTGCACACTCCCACAGACGGGGAGCTCATGACCACTTTCTGGGACAGGCTGGGCAGTTCCGGTTGTTGCAAAGGGCTTCCTTTAGAAACCTGTCTCCTTGTAATTTCTGCCCACCAGTCAGAGATCT
Organism: Sus scrofa; assembly: GCF_054392235.1. NCBI lineage: Eukaryota > Metazoa > Chordata > Mammalia > Artiodactyla > Suidae > Sus > Sus scrofa. The sequence continues at coordinate 137,066,926 of NC_139396.1, read as the reverse complement.
GCCCAGAGGGCCTCAGAAAATCCCTAGAGTTCAGAATTTACTCACCAGCGCCCCAGAGATTTGAAGCAGCACCTGGGGAGTTAGCTGAAGTGTGGACAGAAGAACTGGCAGGGGGAGGACGACTCTGAGGGAGGAGGGGCAGAGTGGGGAGGGGGGCTTCTGGCTTTGCTGCCTCCGCTAGGAGTCAGCATCTTTCTGATGGCGCCTTTCTCCTAACCCTGCTGGGGGCTCCGTCTGGCAGCTTCTATCGGGTGGGGAGTCAAGCAGGGGGCACTCGCGAAACCGGCCTGGAGGGCAGGCTCAGGCCAGATCTCCCCGGAGGCCCCCTGCCTGGCCCTCAAACTGGTCCCACTGGTGTGGAGCCTCAGAAGGCAGACAGGGCCAGGCTTCTGAACAGCCGCCTCCACTTCCTCTCCCCTCCCTGTGCCGCCCGCGCGCGGGGCCGTCCCCCCTGCCTGGCGTCTGTAGGCGATTTTCCACTGGCTGGCGGGGCGCGCGGGCTGCGGGCCGGCCCGTAGATTCTGCCTCTTTTCTGGAGGTAAACTTTTCTGAAGACACCACCAGCCCCGGGTCCTGCGGGTCTCTCCCACAAAGCAAAGCAGGAGGGAGCCCCGAGAGCACCAGCCACCCTGCCAGGCTGCCTGCCCTGGAGGCCCACACCCCAGGGGCTCCGTCGATGTCCTGGCGCCACTTGGAGAGGCCAGCTCCACGCAGAGGCCAAGGCCGCCAGTGCCCACAGCTGGTTCCAGGTAAGGAAGGGGAGCATGGCAGGGCTACTCTGCAGCTGCCCAGGGGGACTGTTCTGGAGAGGGATGCTCCCACTCCCCAGCAGCCAGTTTTCTGTTCTGTTGTTGATGGAGGTGCCCCCAAGGGCCTCAGTGTGACCCATCCCTGGCAGCCTGGGGCAGCAGTCTCAGAAAAGAGGCTGGTCCCTCCTCTGCCCACCACCCACCAGTGGTCAGATGTCTTATACCACACTTCGGGGGGGTTTCTGAACCCAGGGGAGCATATTGGGAGCCTTGAAGCCAAGAAGGGAAAAGGAAGAGGGAGAGGGGGGTGCCTTTATCTGGTCCATCCCCAGCAGTATTACAAACTCCCCTGCTCTGGGAGTTAGGACTGGAGCCCCCCAGGACCTCAGGCAGTGAGTTGGGGAAGTCAGATCCCTCCTCCTCCTTCTGGCAACCCACGTGGCTACTCAGCTCTGCAGCAGCCCATCTGGCAGCCTTGGCATGCCCAGGAGGGGCAGGGGTCTAGAAAGGAGGCACGGAAGGAAATATGGGTAGGTCTCCCCATCTTCGTTTGCTGCCCACCCCACCCCTTCACCCCCCCCCAGCGCGACTGGCCGGAGGATTTTTGTTTTTCATTGTCGGGATGGGAAGAACATAGGGCCACACCCTGGCCTGTGTGGGTGGAGCCTGAGAAGGGAGTGGGGGCAGAACAGGGCTGGAGCCTGAGGCCATGGCCACTTCCTGGCAGGCTGCCAGCCCCACGGCTGCCCAGCCCAAGGCAGAGCAGGCTCAAGAGAGGGTGGTGGGCACGGCCAAGCCCTAGCCTTCATCAAGCCTTCCTGTAGCTGACAGGCTGGGCAGTCTGCAGGCCCAGGATCCGTTTGGAGCAAGCCTGCTGGAGAGGGAAGGTGCAACGGTGGGGAAGGGGCAGCTCATCAGGGCTCTCGTGGGTGTGCCCAGGGCAAGGTCAGTAGAAGACCAAGGAGACAGAGGGCTCATTTAGCTGTACCCACCCATGTCCACATCCCAGCCCTCCTTAGGTCATGCGTGCAAGTCCTGTCCAGGCACCTCCATATTTGAAGAGCCTTGAGCAAGACACTTTATCCTCCTGTGGCCTTAGTTTCTCCATCTTCACAGGAAGCAGGATCATCCCCCACCCACCTCACCTCTGGGAGGGGTCTTAAGGACTAGACAGGGCGAGATGGAGGGTTTCACATCCAGGACGGTTATCAGGCTCTGCTTATCCCGTCTTTCCCCATCAGCATCCCGAAGAGAGCAAGAACTAGAATGACTTATCCTCTTTTCACAGATGAGGATGCTGAAGTCCAGAGGATGATCATGAAGTATGTTGAGTCAGGATCTCCTAAACCGGCCCAGAGCCCGAGGTCTCCAAAATGAGAAGGTTCCTACTGTGAACTCCAGGGATGTTGCACCAGGCTCACCACTGACTGGAGGCCCCTCCCTCCATCCCGCCCCACATCACAGGGTCAAGTTCAAGTCCCTTGTCCACCAGGACACTCATTCCAGCTTTTATGTCTTCATGGGCCAGAGGCCTTGAGGACACATCCTCCAAACAGTCCTGGGTCCCTCCACACATTAGCAGGACCTGGAATCCCAAACGGGAAGCCAGTAGACATCCCATATCCCCTAATGCCAGAGGGCTATTCCCAGGCCCTGTTTTAATGGAAGTTTGCGGTGGTGAAAAGAACGTTAAGTGTCTGAGGCAGACAGACTCGAGACTGCATCTCAGCTCTGCCACTCCCATGTGAGCCTGGCAAGCGCTCACCCTGAGGCCTCTACCTCCTGTCACTGGAGGTTAGAGCCGGAGCACAAGGATGGGCAGTGAGGGGTGTGAAGCACCTGACAGGTAGTAGGTGTGAACAGTGGCTTCTCTCATTCCACCCAGGCCCCGGGGCTCCCCAAGTCTCCTTCCTTTCTCGCCATCCTGGCTACACAATACCCTCCAGTTGCTGTTTTCAGAGGCAAACACTGATCAGTCATGTACTGTCCCACAGGAAGCACGAGGCCAGCCGCCGCAGAGGATAAAATGCCAAGCCCGTGCTCTGCCTTCAGGTGCCCAGCAGCCCACACGCTTTCCTAGTCCCACCAGGAACCGTCGGTCTCGGTCCCTTCCTGCCTCCACTCTTACTGTCGGTCCTCCAGCTGACCTGTCACCATGGCAGCCCTGATTGCAGAAAACTTCCGCTTCCTATCGCTCTTCTTCAAGAGCAAAGATGTGATGATCTTCAATGGGCTGGTGGCCCTGGGCACGGTGGGCAGCCAGGAGCTATTCACTGTGGTGGCTTTCCACTGCCCTTGCTCACCAGCCCGGAACTACCTGTACGGGCTGACAGCCATCGGGGTGCCCGCCCTGGCGCTCTTCCTCATCGGCGTCATCCTCAACAACCACACCTGGAACCTGGTGGCCGAGTGCCAGTACCGGAGGACTAAGAACTGCTCGGCTGCCCCCAACTTCCTCCTCCTAAGCTCCATTGTAGGCCGTGCAGCTGTGGCCCCTGTCACCTGGTCTGTCATCTCCCTGCTGCGTGGTGAGGCCTATGTCTGTGCTCTCAGCGAGTTTGTGGATCCCTCCTCGCTCACAGCTGGAAAAGAGAGCTTCCCACTGGCCCACGCCACAGAAATCCTGGCCAGGTTCCCATGTGGGGAGGGCCCTGCCAACCTGTCAGGCTTCCGGGAGGAGGTCAGCCGCAGGCTCAAGTACGAGTCCCAGGTAAGGCTGTATCAAGGGAAGCCCCTTCTCTTTCTCCCCAACGTGGTGGCTGGTGGGGAAGTGCCCGGATTGTCCTCAGGGGCTGAGCTCTCCAGGAAAACACTGGACTGTCAGCATCAGGCATCAGATCAGTAACTGTGGGTTTGCTCTTGGTGGGGCAAGAGTCAATTCTATCCCAAATAGGAAAGTTTTAAACATTAAAGGAACGCTCTTCTTGCTTAGACTGAGTCTTGATCCCAGTCACAGATTAAGGCCTTTGCTCCAGCCAGACTGAGATGAACCCCGGCCATCCAATGAGTTGATAGTGTCGTGTGGCTGGCTCACGGGACCAGCAATGTTCCCGGCCTAGGAAAGGCCCCTGCCCAGTACTGAGTCAGCCTCAGGCATCGTTGACATCAGGGGAGTCCTTGGAGACAGGAAGGGCTGTCCAGTCAGGAAGCAGCAGCTCCCGCCTTGATCCTACGCTGGCTCAGTTCTGAAGGAGTTGGTCAGGGAGAGAGAGCAAGGGCAGAAACAGAAAAACGGCTGAAGTATTAACTCAAGAGAAGCAGGGTGAGAGAGAGCGCGTGCATGTGTGAGCGGAAAAAGCACACAATTTTCTAAGCATCACCTCTGGGATCCATAAAAACACAAGTGGAGAAGGAGGGCCAGAGATGACACCAAAGGGGGTGGAAGATGATAGAAATAAAATTTATTTGATGATGATCCAATGTCCACAGATCTCTGTACAGGCTTAACTGGGAAAACAAAGATGACCTTGACTGTCTAGCTTTCAAAAGGCTCACAGCCAAGCAAGACAAGCACATGGGTAAGATTTTAAAATGAGGCAGAGTGACAATATAAATTGAGGAACCAGGCCACAGGGGACTCAAGGAAAGCAAGTCTGCAAGGGGCTTCTGAAGCCTTCCTGGAGGTGGCATCAGGGCTGAACCTGGCAGTCTGAGCTGGTGGGCTGAGATGATGTGGAGGGGACCCTTGGGGCTGAATCTAAGACCAGAAAAGGTATGAGTTCAAGCAAGTGAGGACAAAAAGGAGGAATCCCAGTCAGAAGAGCCTGCTGCCGGTGGAAAAGTGGGACCTGGGGCCAGGGAAGGACAGAGCCAGCCCTCAGGGGGTTCTGAGGCCAGGTTCAGCTCGGCCCACTGGCTCTGACCAGCTCCTGCTACTTCCTCTCGGGGGGGCGGGACTGCAGGCAGCCCCTTGCCCGCCCTCAACCCTGCCCCTTCTCTGACCAGCTCTTCGGGTGGCTGCTCATCGGCGTGGTGGCCATCCTGGTGTTCCTGACCAAGTGCCTCAAGCATTACTGCTCCCCACTCAGCTACCGCCAGGAGGCCTACTGGGCACAGTACCGCACCAACGAGGACCAGCTCTTCCAGCGCACGGCCGAGGTGCACTCGCGGGTGTTGGCTGCCAACAACGTGCGCCGCTTCTTTGGCTTCGTGGCGCTCAACAAGGATGACGAGGAGCTGGTTGCCAAGTTCCCAGTGGAAGGCACACAGCCGCGGCCGCAGTGGAACGCCATCACTGGCGTCTACTTGTACCGTGAGAACCAGGGCCTCCCACTCTACAGCCGCCTGCACAAGTGGGCCCAGGGTCTGGCGGGCAACGGCACGGCCCCGGACAATATAGAGATGGCCCTGCTCACCTCCTAAGGGTCCTGGTCCCATGCTCTTTGCCGATGACACGGCTTGGCCCCAGACTGAACCTCACTGCCTGCTCACGGCAGGATCAGAGGGGACTTTTTTTTTTAACTATAGCTTTTGGGGGAAACTGGCCAGAAGAAAGGAACACAAAGTCAAAGTGGAGTGCAAATGTGAGAGCAAGCAGACAGCGTGGTTGGCTCTGGCGGGAAGGCTCTCGGACCTGAAGAAGTTTCCTCTCCTGTTGCCTCCAGTCACTCAGTCAATAGCTTTGGAGAAAAGCCCCTTTCCCAGATCTGGTACTTAATCATGATGATGACTGGAGGTCCTTAACGATGTGGAGGACCTTTTATGGGCAGGACCCCTTGGCTGGGGAGCCCTGGCAGCAGAGCCAGGTGATGATGACACTCACCAGCAGGCGCCCTTCTATGAAACAGTGTGCAGCTCATTTGCACGTAACTGCATTCGGACACCTGGCTCAGTGGTGCTCCGCTGGGAAGTGGCCCTCCGATGTACGCCTTTAGCTTTATTTTATATACATTTCTGATAAAGCTTTTCTTAGTATAAAGGAATTCAGCCTGGTGTCGGGGTGACTGGATGGGCCACAGCAGGCTGGAGGACAAGGGGACAGGCCCGAATCCCATTCCTGGGGAGGGAAGAGGAGAGAGACCTGGGGCAAGACTGAAAAGGAGGGAGGGAGGCCAGGGTGCAGGGCCAGGTGTTCCCACACTCAGGAAGGCCCTGGGGTGCCTAACTGGGTTCAGTTAACTGATTTGATCTGGGAAACAGATGGAGCCTGGCCTTTCTCAGAGGGAAGCTCGGCCTAAATTTCAGGAGCCGGCAGATTCCGCACCGGCACTTAGTAGGGTCTAGCTCTTGTAACCCAGGGCTAGTGACCAAGCACAGGCCAGCCCAGCTTGGCCTCCCTCCCGTGCCCGACCTTGCTGGAGCACCTCCACCACCTCTCCAACCTCTGATGCCCTCTCCCTTGTCCCCATCCTGCTTTCTGGCAAATGACTCAGTCATTTCCCACGGAAAAGCTTTCCAGCTCTCAGGACATTTAAAGCTCTGCCTAAGAAAACTTTTAATTCCCTTAAGATCAAGCCAAAAATGAACTGGCTTCGATGACTAGCTGAGTTTGTGCTGGCCTCTAAGAACCCGGGAACAAATGGGATAGTTACTTACCAAAGGAGGCGGAGAGCCAGTCTCTCTGGGAATTCTTCAGGGAGGTGCGGGTGGAGTGGCCCGTCATGTCCCCATCATGCCCCCTTCTCCTCCAGGCCTCAGGGAACAATCATCATGCCAATCAAGGCTCTGCCAGCAACCTCTCATTAGAGGAGCTACAAGGAGACAGAGAAGCTGTGCCGCTCCCAAAGCCCCACAGCACATCTGTCTAGGTCCCCGTGGAATCTCCCACTTGCCAGGCCCCCACAGCACACAGCATACGTGTGCTCACTGAACCCACAAAACCCATCAAGGTAGGATTTTTTAAATCCCATTTCATAAACAAGGCACCCAATTCAGAGAGGTTAGATAAACGGGCCCCAGTGGCCCTGGAAAGAGACCTCACCAGGTGGTTTGAGCCAATACCTGTGGCTCTCCTCTCAGGCACCAGCTTCCCTAATTTTCCCTTCTGGGCTCTGCCTTTGCCCTCCTGGCCCAGCCTCATGGCCTCCACGAAAAGGCACAAAAATCTAAGTGAATGCCTAGAGAGCCCATTATCTCAGGGAGTGGCCTACTCCCTGGACCCTGCTGACCCTCTCTGGCTGGACCAAGGGCCTACCAGGGCCAAAGTGGGATCCTGACCACAGGGTCATCGGGGGTCAGCCCTCCATTCCTGCTCCCCAGGAGAGACTCACAGCTTTGCTAGGAGCCCAGAAGTCTGCTGCCTGCAACTACTGAGCAGCCCTAGAAAAGGAGAAAGATGAAATAATTTGGTTCTTAAAATAAAACAAGCAAAAAGGAATTGTAAGAAATCTCAAGTTCTTTTTCATCTTGACAAGATCACCCCAAGGATGCTGCAGAAAAAGCAGCACTTAAATAGAGTCCCCAGGCAACACAGTTTTTCAACTGCCCAGGTGCCTGGGGTTACCACTGGCCCTCGGAGCCAGCCGGCCGCTAGTCCTCCTCCAAGGAGCTCTTGGCCTCCACGTATTCCAGGGCCTTCGCCTTTACTGCCTGCACGTCCTTCTCGGTGCCATGCTGCTTCTCGTAGTCCAGGTAGCGCTTGAAGAAGAACTTCATTCGCTTGGGGGCCAGGCTCAGATGAATGACCCGCTCAAAGATGTCCCTGGGAGGGAGAGCAGCCAGCGTTTGGCTCTTGGTCGAGGGCCACCCGATGCCTGGCTAGCCGTCACCCCCTTGCTCTAGACTCTGGTGGCCGGCCCTCTGTCACTCGGCACTCCCACACCGCTACCGTTATTTTTATTCCCATTATAAACTCCCATCAGGCCCGTGGGGAGAGAACACCACCCTCACTTTCCAGAGGAGCAGGCAGAGATGTTAAAGGACTTACTGGCCTGAAATCACACAGTGAATCAGGCAAAGTTAATGGGATGGGGATCCCACGGGATCTCAACAGAACACGGATCTGTGAGGAACCGCACCCTCGGCACATGCAGGTTCCCAGGCTAGGGGTCGAATCAGAGCTGAATCGGAGCTGCAGCTGCCGGTCTACGCCACAGTCACAGCAACACCAAATCCGAGCCACATCTGCGACCTACACCACAGCTCATGGCAATGTCAGATCCTTAACCCACTGAGAGAGGCCAGGGGTCGAACCCACATCCTCATAGATACTGTCAGGTTCATTACCATGGAGCCACAACGGGCACTCCAAGGAAAGTTCTGCTTCAAACTCCCTAATAGGCCTGGGTGAGGCACTAGTTCTTTGTGGACCTCAATCTGCCCAGCCCTGGGGGGATGCTGAGGGACAAGGGTGAGATCATGCCTGAGAACTTCTCTGCAATGACAGCCAGGCTCAGAGTTAATTATGAGGAAAACCCAAGTCTCCCAGCCAGGGGCCAGGCTACCTCCCACCCGAAGTGCCAGACAAGACTAGAGGCTGGCCCCGAGGCAGGAAAAGGAGCGGAAACACGAATGTCACGGGACCCGCTGTGTCACGTCAAGCCGTTTCCCCAGACAGAGGAAGAGGGGTGCTCGGGGCTGCTAAGGGGCGAACACTCATCTACTTGGCCAAGCCAGGGAATTAGGGCTCCATCTGTCCCCCCCTCTCACCGGACTTCCTTCTGGCTGCCGTGCTTGATGATCATGTCGATGTAGACTGACCAGACATCGGTGCGCTTTGGGTAGGTGCTCAGTGTGTTCTCGAAAATGGCTTTGGCCCGCTCTGCATCTCCCAGCTGGAACTCAAGCTGGGCAAACTTGGCAATCACATCCACATCTGCAGGGAGAGGACAGCTCAGAAAGCGGACACATGCCCTCGTCGCAACACACTGTGCTACAGGGACAGAGTCAGACACCTGACTCCCTGCTCTTGGGTCCTAAGACCTCGGTGATGACAAGAGGGACGATGGAGTGGGTTCAGGGCCAAATACACAGATGGGCACTGATCTCTGACTCCCACAGCAGACACCCCACTCCCAGGAGGGGGAGGGGGAGCTGGGGCTGAGCCATGGGATAGGCAGAGGCAAGAGAATTAGTGCCAATGGCTTTCTGTTCCTCTGTCTTTGGAGTTTAGCTTTTGAAATGCGACACATGCTCTGCTCATAAGCGTATAATCAATAGAGACAGCAACATACCCTCCGCAAGACTTTCCTTTCCCACCTCTTGGATGAGAAGACCCCACCCCTCTGCCCAGATGTGGGAGAGCCCACTGTGCTCGGGAACTGGGCGGGCAGGCGGGCAGGGATGAGCACTCACGCTCTTTCTTAGGCAGGCACTCAAGGGCCCGCTGCATCACACGGTGACTGGCCCCAGCCTGGCCCCTCCGGAGGAGAAAAGCGCCGTATTTGATCCAGACAGCTTTCTCCTGCCTGAAACGCTTCAGCATCCGGTTGTAGAGCTCACCAGCCTCCTGTGGGAAAGACAAGGCAAGCTGAGGAGATAGTGATAGAGGGGGCAACGACAAATGGGGAGCTACGCTCACAAGGAGCTGGCCCTGGCCTCACAGGCTCCAATCACTACCCAGGCCCCATTCCAGGAATGAGGGGAGCAGGCAGGCGCACGGGGTCGGGGGAGCACATGATGGGGAGTGTCCCTCCTGATCCTGTGCCATGAGCAAGTCCTAGGACCAGCAGAGAACGTGAGCATGACAAGGGTGACAAGGAGAGATGGGAAGGGGCTATGTCACCTTCTGTCTGTGACACGCACTGGGGTCCACTGTCCCTTCACTTCCCTCATCTTGGCCCCACATCCCTAAAGCACAGGTGGGGAAATGACGTCTCCCATTTGAAAGATGAGCAAGCCTGGGGTGGGACTGGGTCCGGAGGCAGGGGTTCTCCCCCAAAACGTCCCCGCTGCCTCAGGGACATCCAGGGGCTTGTTTCTAAGCGGTTGGGGACCCTCTGGCAGCAGGCCGCCTGGCCCAGACGCCCACCTGGAATTTCTCCGACTTGGTGTAGATGTCGGCCAGATGGAGAAAGACCTTGAGAGGCTCGTTGTACTGCACGGCCCGCTCGAAGACCTTGGTCAGTGACTCCTGGGAGCCGTACATGTTCTCTAGGTTCAGCAGGGCCACCCACACGTTCAGCTTCTCCTGCTCCTCTCTGGAGGGAGAGCGGTCAGCACGTGAGCTCCAGCATCTCAGCCCAACGAGGCCCCCACGCCCACCTAGGGACTGGAAACCACCCCCCCCCCCAGCTCCACGTCCCCACTGCAGCTCACACAAAGCGGGAACCCCAACCTCACAGCTGCAGGGCTCCCCTGGTTTCCGCCTCCATTCCTGGGAAGGAAGCCTATCAAATCTCAAAGTGACCTGAGGTCTGGGCTGGAAGGGACGAAGAAAATGACGCAAAGGAGCGCCATTCCTCTCCACTGGCCTTCAGGAAGCCCGCTCTACCCTCTGCCCTGCGTGGAAAGTGGCCACCAACAGGGTTTCCACCCAGGTACGTGGAGAGCTGCTTGCCCTCCTCTACGTGTGCTCCAGAAGGGGCACCTGGGGTGCGGGACTCGGGTAAATGTTACTCTTAGCCACCTCAGTGAAGAAGACCATAAAATATAAATGAGCCGACCTAGTTCACAGACTAACTATCTGAGAGAGTCCGCTAACCCATGAGGCCAGGTGGCAGCCACCCAAACTGTGGTTGGCCTGCCAAGGAGGAAGTGGCCCACAGGCGGCAGGGCCTGCAACCCGGGGAGACATCCCCCCACCCCCACCCAGGAAGACCCGGCCACACAGCAGGGGGCGAAGCCAGGACCTAAAGGAGATGGTCTTGAGCGCCCTCTCGGCCACAGCCCGGGCCTTCTCGATCTCCGTGGCCTGCAGGTGGAAGGCCATGTATTGCAGCCACAGGATGGAGCTGTTGGGGGAGCTCAGCACCAGTCGGTCAAAGTCATCTGCAGATTCCGGCTGTCGCCCGGGATCCATCAGTGCCTCCTCAAGGCGGGACAGCTCTTTCTCTGCCTTCTGCTTCTCCAGCTCCCTTTCCTTCTTGCTTTTCTTCTTCTGTTATGCAAGGCAGAACAACAAGTGAGCGATCTGTTCCTCGGACCTTGGGGAGGTCTGCAGTGGAAGCTGGGGGCCGACAGGGCAGTCCACAAGCTCCATAAATACTCCCTCCAGCCTGAGATGGGCCCACACCGCCGGAAGAGACACCCAGGCAAGGACAGAGCGCCAAGCGGCCCTGCCAAAAGGACAAAACCCTGGAAGACAATACAGCACCGTGGCTTGCTCTGGCTTCTCATCCTCCTCGCTGTCTGAGCTCTCTCCGTGAGGTGGCAAGGCCGGAGTCAGGGAGTCCAGCCCCACGTCCCAAGTGAAGCCAGAAGACAGCTGCAGCCGGGGCGCTTCTGCCAGCCTGGTCTGCTTCTCCTGGAGGATCACAGGTGCACGTGAGGAAAGCACTGGACACGGGCTGCCCCTGGTCTCCAGCTCCCTCCCTCCTGGAGGAGCAGGGACTCCCACGGTGCCCAGAGACCTCTCCTCTGCTCCCAGGGCCAGGCTAGGCCCCAGTCCACTGCGGAAACCTCATGGTAGTGACATAAAAGCTTTCTTTGTTAGTAAGTAAATCTAAGTAATAATTTTTGAACTAGATATGCATACACATATATACCCATGTGTATAAAACAACAGTAGAGCTAGGACAGAGGTATGAAAAATGACACCTAAAGTCTGGGAAGCCTTCCACACCCATCCTCAGGTCCAGGAGTGCTGTCCTCACTTCTCAGACCAGGACCCAGGCTCAGAAAGGCCAAGCTTCCTTTTCTCTGCCCATCCCACTAACTTAATTCGGCTCCATCCAATAACTTCAATTAGAATAGATTTTTAGGAGTTCCCGTCGTGGTGCAGTGGTTAACAAATCCGACTAGGAACCATGAGGTTGCGGGTTTGGTCCCTGCCCTTGCTCAGTGGGTTGACGATCCGGCGTTGCCATGAGCTGTGGTGTAGGTTGCAGACGGGGCTCGGATCCTGCATTGCTGTGGCTCTGGTGTGGGCCGGTGGCTACAGCTCTGATTCGACCCCTAGCCTGGGAACCTCCATATGTCGCGGGAGCGGCCCAAGAAATGGCCAAAAAAAGACCAAAAAAAAAAAAAAAAAAAAAGAATAGATTTTTACAGCTCACTCAATGGCTGAAGCAGGGCACTCTCCTCGGGAGCTGATGACCAACCAAGGAGAAGCTGCCCACCTTCTCCTATTTTACAGAAAAGGAAGAAGATGGTACTGAAGACAACCCAGCCCTCAGGCAGGAGACTGGAGTGCCCTCCCGGAGGGGCCTTTTCTCCCCGTTCAGCGCTGCCCTCACCTTGGGCCGCATGCCTGTCTCTTCCACCTCCTCTTCTCCTTCCCGGTAATACACTTCCACACCGCTGTCCTCCTCCTCGGACAGAGCAGCCTTCTTCTGCTTCTTGTTCACGCTTTCCTGGAGTGACGGGCAGGGAAAATGCTGAGCCTTGCTTCATGCGCAGGGCACTGCCCTCCCTCTGCCCCAGCCCGCAGCACCCCATGCCCCATATCACTCAGGCCACTCTTGGCCTAGAGGCTAGGCAGCTGCCCAGCAGCTTCTGAAAGGTTCTCCCTTTCCCGAGGGGAGGCCACCCTCCCCGAGGGCCGCACCTGTTCACTCGCAGACTCCGGGTGCGGCCGCTTGCCCGGCTTCTTTGCCCGTGGCCTCTGGGGCTCTTTCGTCTCCCTGCTGGGCAGCGGTGCCTCCTCCTGCTCCTTCCCACTACTCTTCTCTTTCCTTTTCTGTCTCTTTCTCTCCTCCGTCTCGCCTTCTCCTTTGTGCTCTCTCTCCTCTGCCTCTGTGTCCCTCCCCTCCTGCTTCAGATGTGGCAGCCTTGGGGAGGCCGAAAACACGTCCGGCTTTCCAGTGTCACCAGGGAGGAAGGACAGCTCCACCAGGTTCTCCCGGCGGTTCAGGCTATAACGACAGGGACGCAGGGAGAGGCGACAATGAGGACAACATAGAAAGCATGACGGGTACAGCGCACAGCCCACAGTTTTTGGGGCCGTGCCCCCACCTGCCTCGGAATCCAGCCAGTAAGCTTAGAAATGGTTTGCACACTGTATCAAGCTTCACAGAAAAATACCCAAGGCAGCTGTAATAGCCCATTCTCTGTCAACAACAGGTGCCTGTGCAGAGAAAAGTCTCCACATCTGCCTTTAGGAGCTGAGGCGGAAGGCTCCAAACAAACGGATTTCATTTATCTGAATAATGAATTCACCACTACCTAAGCCATTAGGTTTAAGGTTTACCTCTAAATCTCCTCCTGAGGGCTCCCAGAGAAAGGGCTGAGAGAGAGAGGGAGGGAAAGCGAAGGCACCTACCTTAGGACCTTGGCTGTGAGCAGCTTCCCTTCAGGGAGGTATTTGTCATAAAGAGCATTCCTGGTCGGGCTGTGCTGGGAGACATGCGAGTAGCGGGCCAAACCCGTAACCGAGGGGCCAAGGCTGACGAGAGAGAGAGAGACACACACGAAGGTTCCATGGTCATAAAAACTACAGAGTCCCAACCAAACCTGGTGCCTCCACTTTCCCAGAGACCCAAGTCGTGAGCAGGATTTACAGGTGACCTAAGTTCCTGGCATTCAACAAAATAGAGGGCTTTGTAAACTAGAAAAAGTATCTAGCATAATGAAGACATGACCAAAAGGTATTTTTCGCACCGTTATCAGAGCATCACAATGTAGAAATCATAACCTGCTAGAAAAGAAGAAAATGAGGGAGTTCCCGTCCTGGCTCAGTGGAAACAAATCCAACTAGGAACCATGAGGTTGTGGGTTCGATACCTGGCTTCGGTTAAGGATCCAGTGTTGCCGTGAGCTGTGGTGTAGGTCGCAGACGCAGCTCAGATCTGGCGTGGCTGTGGTGTAGGCCGGCAGCTGTAGCTCGGATTCGACCCCTAGCCTGGGAACCTCCATATGCTGCAGGTGTGGCCCTAAAAAGACAAAAGACAAAAGACCAAAAAAAGAAGAAGAAGAAAATGAGGAAATTACAGCAGGGAAGGCTGTAACATCTAGTGGTTGTGAACACTATGCGATCCCACGGAACATTTATAGACCATGGACACACAGTATACTCTGTCTAAAACACAAAACAAGAATAATTCAAAACCTTTTTGGGAGTTCCCGTCATGGCGCAGTGGTTAACGAATCTGACTAGGAACCACGAGGTTGTAGGTTCGATCCCTGGCCTTGCTCAGTGGGTTAAGGATCTGGAGTTGCTGTGAGCTGTGGTGTATGTTACAGACGCGGCTCGGATCCAGGATTGCTGTGGCTATGGCATAGGCCGGCGGCTACAGCTCTGACTAGACCCCTAGCCTGGAAACCTCCATACACCGTGGGAAACGGCCCTAGAAAAGGCAAAACGACAAAAAAAACAAAAACAAAAACAAAAAAAACACCCACCTTTTTGAAAGTATACAAAACTTAGAATAAAACACTGGTGGGAGAAAAGAAAATCATGGACATGGAGAACAGACTTATGGTTGCCAAGGGGGAGGGGGAGGGAGTGGGATGGATTGGTAATTTGGGGTTAATAAATGCAAACTATTGCCTTTGGAAGGATAAGCAATATACAGATCCTGCTGTCTAGCACTGGGAACTATATCTAGTCACTTATGATAGAGCAGGATAATGTGAGGAAAAAAAAATGTACCTATGTGTGACTGGGTCACCTTGTTGTACAATAGAAAACTGACAGAACACTGTAAATCAGCTATAAATGGAAAAAAATAAAAATCATTAAAAAATTTTAAAAATAAAGATATTGAGGAGTTCCAAAAAAAACCCAAAACACTGGTGGGAACTCAAACTCCTCTTCCTTCACTATTCCCCCCAGAGAGACTGAGGAGAGCAGTGGGCCAACCCAGGACAGACCCCAGGGCGACACTCAGGTCCCACCCAGTCCCCAGGCTCCACCTCACTCACCCCAAGAGCACACCGGATGGCTGGATGGACTTCACGTAGCCCCTCAGGAGCTGCCCTTCCTCAATGTCCTGGGTGGAGTTAATCTCGGGATCCACTATTTTGCTTTTCGTGTCCGGGTTTGTCCTAAAGGAATAAAAGGTTACACACATGAACCTCTAACCCTTTTCCCCACCCCACCCCCAGCTCATCTGTGATGATCACACTTGGCAAGAATATGACTCTGGACCCATCACTAGGACCTCAACTCCAGAGCCCAGTCCTCCCTGCCCCTGAGGTCCTGTTGGTGGGGGACGGCTTTAATGGCAATAGGGAGAGGCTGAGTAAGCCACAGGGAGGTCAAAGCTTATAAACATCCACTGCAGACCAGGACCCCGGGCTAATCCACGTCAAGGCACACTTGCCCCTTCTAGGGAACCCTGGAGGCTAAGTCCCCTCCCCTCACCAGGTATGGCACCCTTCGATACCACTCGATGTGTGAACCTCTCCCTGGGAGACAAGAACCTGAGCAGACAGGTTCTTCTACAATCTGAATGTCCTCAGCCTCTCTGGATAAAAATGGGGGCAAGGAGGGAGGCAAGCTGGGGGGCCCAAAGCTCTGTGTCAGATCCACGCGGCCTCTCCTTGGTCCTCTGGGGGGTTCACCCCCAATTCCTGTCCTGACAACACACCCACCTGGATGATCGCAGAGACAAAGTCAACACAGGGCCTGCATTGGACAGGACATAACACCTGGAATGAGAGCAAAAGAAAAGGCTGACGCCACACCTCCGGAGACGAGAGGGCCTTGGCTTCCTCTTCACGAGGCAGAGCAACTGGTGGGTGAGGGCGCTCTTCTTCATTCTGCTGACCACCTGCTCAGGGACTCGGGGCAAGTCCCCTCTCTGGGGCTCAGTTTACTAGTCCGTCAATAACACTACTTGCTCTTCTCATCCAAGAAGGGTGCTGGGAGGAGAAAACAAGAGAGACGCGCAAGCCCTCTGGAGGCACACAGAGCCATGCCGGGAGGACTGAGGAGGTGAGACCAGCCTGTGTCGGTGGACCTCGTGGAGAGACAGACTCATCACCGGAAACCATGGCAGGGGACAGCCTGGTACCCCTACAGGCTCATAGCAGCAGTTCAGAGGAGGCCCATCAGTGAGGCTAAGCATGGGAGGCTTCTGGGAGGGAGAGCAGGGTTTACTCTTAGGGTGGGTTTTCCAAACTCACTTCATTTAAAATGGCAAGTAGCAGCCCAGTTGCAAAGTATAGAATCTCATCAGTAGAAAGGATCTAGGCAACACCATAGACCAAATTCTCTCATGATAGGCGCCTGCCTTTTCTACCAGGGCAGGAAAGGACCTGGTGACACCATCTACCCTTAGGCAATTGACTTATCCACATTTGACAGATGAAAGAATTACAACTGAATGCTACTCATACAATTAACTATAATAAAATGTATTTTTAAAAAATATTTTGCTAAAAAAAAAAAAAAAATCACACCCGTATTTTGTAAGCCTCAAGAAATAAAGCAGAGGAGTTCCTGTTGTGGCCCAGCTGGTTAAGAACACGACTATTACCCATGAGGATGCAGGTTTGATCCCTGGCTTCGTTCAGTAGGTTAAAGGATCCTGCACTGCCACAAGCTGAGGTGTAGATCGCAGATGTGGCTCAGATCTGGTGTGGCTGTAGCTGTGGCAGAGGCCAGAAGCTGCAGCTCTGATTCAACCCCTAGCCTGGGAACTTCCATAAGCCACAGGTGTGGCCCTAACAAGCAAAAAAAAAAAAAAGAAGAAGAAGAAACAAATCAGAGATGATCCAGGATTTCTCTCTGACTCCTTCTTCTGCTCCTAGGCCCTGAGTATTTTTGTGCCATTTAGCTCTAACAAGTGGTTAAGAATTCAGGCAGGTGCTGGTGGCAGGGACACTTGAGATGGGAAAGATCGATCACTACTTTGCAACCTCTGTCTCCTGAGGACATCTGCTCCACTGCTGGATAACTTGGATTGTCAGGAAAGTCAGCATTATACCAAGCTGAAATATGCCTCTCCAATGCTAGTTTATTCAGGCTATAAGATGGTTTTAAAACTCTGAGGTAGGTTCATTTTTGTGAATTCAAAACAGTTCATAAATAAAGTATCCCAACTGCAAAAGGTTACTACTTTCCTACAGAGAACATGTACCTCTCAATTTTTTTTAAATTAAATGTATGAATGCTTCAATATTAAAATGACAAAGCAACTTGGCCAAGCAAAGTACAGAACAAACATAAACATCCAATAAACATGAAAAATGACCGTAAGAGAAATGTAAGTTAAAACGAGAGATCATTTTAGCCTATTCAATGACAAAGACTTAAAATTAAGAATATCCAATGTGGATAAGGGTGTAAGAAATGAACAGTCAGGAGTTCCCATTGTGGAGTAGTAGAAACGAATTCAACTAGGAACCATGAAGTTGCGGGTTTGATCCCTAGCCTCGCTCAGTGGGTTAAGGATCCAGCATTGCCATGAGCTATGGTGTAGCTCACAGACTCGGCCTATATTTGGTGTTGCTGTGGCTGTGGCATAGGCCAGCAGCTATAGCTCCGATTAGACCCCTAGCCTGGGAACCTCCATATGCCGTGAGAGTGGCCCTAAAAAGACAAAAGACAAAAAAAAAAAAAAGAAGTTCCTGTCGTGGCTCAGTGGCTAACAAATCCAACTAGGAACCATGAGTTTGCGGGTTCGATCCCTGGCCTCGCTCAGTGGGTTAAGGATCCGGCATTGCCATGAGCTGTGGTGTAGGTTGCAGAAGCAGCTCAGATACCGTTTGCTGCGGCTCTGGTGTAGGCCGGCAGCTATAGCTCCAATTAGACCCTAGCCTGGTAACCTCCATATGCCTTGGGTGCAGCCCTAGAAAAGACAAAAAAGACAAAAAAAAAAAAAAAAAAAAGAATAGTCATATTTATTGTTAATGGACATAAAAATTAGCACAGTTCTTTTGGAAGGCACTTTGGGAAAATGGAAAACATTGTTTGACCCATCAATTTTACTTCTTAGAATTTATTGCAGATATGCTTGCACTATATCCAAACATATGGTGCAAAGATGGAAACTTCAACATTACTGTCCATCAACAGAATTGTTTAAATAAACTGTGATTTTTAAAAAAAAACACATAATGGGGAGCTCCTGCGGTGATGCAATGGGATCAGCAGCATCTTGGGAGCCCTGGTATTCAGGTTTGATCCCTGGCTCAGCACAGGGGCAGAGAGGGTTTAAGGATACAGCTTTGCAGCAGCTGCAGTTTAGGTCACAACTGCAGCTTGGATCTGACACCTGCCCTGGGAGCTCCATATGGGGGGGCCAAAAATGGAAGAAAACAAAAAAAAAAATCAGCAACCAAAAAACCCACATGATGGAATACTAAAAAAGTATTCCATTGACTTCAACACACCAGCAAAGGAAAAGAAAATGTTCATGATAAACTGTTATGAGAAAAAAGCAAGTTTACAGCAAAGTATATAAAATGAAATTCTACTGTGAAGTAAGGGCAAATTATACCCATATATGTTAAAGTCTTGAAAGATAAAGATCAAAGTATATAATGGCAAAAAGTGGTAGAGAAAGGGAGGAGCAATAGCAATTTTCATTTTACATTTTATGCACTATTTTTTTCTGGTACAAAATCACATCTTTAATTAAAAACAAACAAAAAAGCTCCCGCCAATCCCACAGATAGCTAAAAAGAGGACGAGAAGCTGGCCTACCTGACAATCTTCTGTGGGGTAAAGTCCTCCAGGGGCGTCTCTGAGAAGGAGTCACTCACGTGAAATATATTGACTTTTCCGATCTTCCCGAAGGGGAAGGAGACCATCAGCCCCTCCTTGGGGGTCACCTTCACCACGCGGCCCATGGCCACTTCCCCTTTCTCCATCTTGTGAGGACCTGCAGGAGGAGAATGAACAAGATTCAGGGAAGAGGAAATGAGCCAAGAAATAAGCTGGGGGAGTTCCCGTCGTGGCTCAGTGGTTAACGAATCCAACTAGGAACCATGAGGTTGCGGGTACGATCCCTGACCTTGCTCAGTGGGTTAAGGATCTGGTGTTGCCGTGAGCTGTGGTGTAGGTCGCAGACGAAGCTCGGATCCCACATTGCTGTGGCTCTGGTGTAGGCTGGCAGCTACAGGGTCCGATTTGACCCCTAGCCTGGGAACCTCCATATGCCACGGGAGTGGCCCCAGAAATGGCAAAAAGACAAAAAAAAAAAAAAAAAAAAAAAAAGAAAGAAAAGAAAGAAAGAAAAGAAAGAAGCTGGGATGCTGGCCATCTACAGGGCAGGGGAGGTGGAGGCATCCAGATTCTGGGATGTTTAGGCTGAGAGGCCCAGAATGATCACACAGACCCAGATCACCGTGCCACCTACACAAGAATCCTGGGCCCATGTCCAGGTGGACAACTCTTTCTAAGAGACCTATGAAAGCCAGCTGTGTAGGTAAAGGTGACTCAGACACAGGCCACAGAAAAAAACTATTCCAAGGACATGGCCAGCACACTAGGCTTTCTGAGCACCCCTTCACCGTGGGGAATGACTGAAGACCCCTTCCCACTCCTTCCTACCCCCACCCTCCCTGACCAGGTCCCATGTCATCACCACACCTATGAGTGAGAGACACAAGAAGGCCTTGGAGGAATCTGGGCCGACCACGGTGGCCTTCAGGGCCTGGCCAATCTGGAACTTCTTATCTGGATGTTTCAGAACCTGTGAGGACAAGAAAATTCCTCTGATGTTTGGAGAATGGCCTGTCATTTATCCAAAACAACAGCACTGAAGTCAGCACAGTATCTCCCAAACCAATTCCCGAATAAACACACTGTAAGCACGTGACAGACCCTGAGTCAAGCTCAGGGTTTCCTCTCCAGGGATCTCAGGCACACCTACCTTGAAGCTAAGAGACATGAGCAACAAGGGAATTCTCCCCCGGATATCTGGAGCAATCTCCACCTCAAGCCATTTCTTAACCACGTTGTACTGGGGAAAAAAAAAAAATAAAACAGGAAGAGAAATGGAGTGCAGCAGATACAATCATCTCTTCTTTTCCCTTCAATAAAACACTCTCTGAAAATCACAGGGCTGAAAGGGCCCTAAGCCTACACTTTTCCCCAAGGAAGAGGAGCCCACCTCTACACCTCAGTGGCCCTGTCCAACCTCCACTTCCCACAGGCTTCACTCAGAGGCTAGCTCAGAGCCTCCCAAGCGCAGCAGAGCATGTACCCCTCCTGGTGCCTCAGCTGATGAGGCAAAAAAGCCTCAGAAGCGTCCTCAAGCAGTAAGACCAATCCCACTGACCTGTGACCTCCTCCAAACTGTGCTGTGCCCAGTGACTTCAGGGACTAACATCTCATTTCTAAATCAAATTAATTTCACTACTGACAGTGTTCTGCCCTAAATATATACCCCAATTTTCAAGTCAACTCAACAAAACATTTCCCAAGCAGCCACTATGTATATGCCATGAGAGTGATAATAAAAGCCAGGTTCTGCCTTCAGCGAGGTGACAGTTTACAAAGAGCAAGTCAAATGAATATGCAAATAACTAGAGGAGTCCCCATTATGGTGCAGCAGAATGAATCCCACTAGTATCCATGAGGATGCAGGTTCAATCCCTGGCCTCGCTCAGTGGGTTGGGGATCCAGCGGTGCCTTGAGCTGTGCTGTAGGTTGCAGACGTGGTTTGGATCTCGCACTGCTGTGGTGTAGCTGTGACTGGCAGCTGTAGCTCTGATTCAACCCCTAGCCTGGGAACTTCCATATACCATGGGTGTGGCCCTTAAAAAAAAAAAAAAAAAAAAGGCAAATAACTAGAGCAGCAAGCAACATGATGGAACACAATGCTATGGGATGCTACAGGAGGAGTAAGAAGGGAGGGTTATCTGTGCTGCACCTGGCAGGGTTGTGGGCAACAGGAATAGAGGGTACCCCGGTATGGAAGTAAAAACAAGAAGGGGAAAAGAGAGAGGAGGTTTTTAGTGTGATTGGTACACCAGATTTGTGAAGTCAGATTATGAGGAGCTTTAAATACCACTCTGAGGCAACCTGGGTTCATGAATATCTATAGACAAGAGGTAACCAAAGGGATCAAGAGCCATGGACATACTCAGATAGAGGCTCATGGAGGAAGCATCTGGAAGCAAGGAAGAATCGCCCCTCAAGGTCAAGCCTAGACCAACGCTCTCTCTCATATATTCCAATCGTACAGTTCTCCCTGATCTCCTCCCTTTACTCAACTCCTATTCCACCTGCCATTAGAACACATAATCTGGCTCCCAATTACATACTGCTTTGCACTGTTCCTGAACTTCATAAAAGGCAAGAATCTAAAGTCCAACACTTTATTTTAAATAAAATACTTCTATTTTTATTTAAAAGATTTTATTTCTGCAGTTTCCTTCATGGCTCAGTGGTTAGCGAACCTGACTAGGATCTGGCCTTGCCTGACTAGCTGTGGGGTAGGTCACAGATGCGGCTCACATTGCCGTGGCTGGGGTGTAGCTCCAATTCAACTGAATTGGAGCTGTAGCTCCAATTCAACCCCTAGGCTGGGAACCTCCACATGCCACAAGTGCAGCCCTAAAAAAAGCAAAAAATAAATAAATAAAATATTTTATTTCTGTGTGTGTTTTGAAAAACTTTGTGCACACTGAAATTTGAATTTTACATTATTTAATATA
Organism: Sus scrofa; assembly: GCF_054392235.1. NCBI lineage: Eukaryota > Metazoa > Chordata > Mammalia > Artiodactyla > Suidae > Sus > Sus scrofa. The sequence goes on along the minus strand of NC_139396.1, from coordinate 137,045,588 downwards.
AGATAAAATACTGGATTTAAAATCTTGCTCTATGACATATTTTTCTTTCCATTTTGTACAATTAATCTATAGATATGTGGAATTGTGAGTTGCTTACTAGCTGTTTTGCAAGCCATAAATTTAGCTCCTTGATTAGACTGGAGGTTTTCTAGGAGCAGAGGCCTTCTGTTGTTTCCCACAAACCAGCATGGCAGCAAACACAGATTCAAAGCCTGGTGTGAATGGTCACTGTCAGCTGCTCCCCCTCTTCTCCTGTAAGAAGGATGGCATCACACTGCAGGGCATGCACTACTCACCTTCTTCAAGAAGCAAGTCACAGTCTGACCAGCCTTGTACTGTTTAATCTTCTCCAAGGGGCTAACAGAGTGAGTGTTGAGAGCAGTGTGGCCATCCTCCTTCAGCTCACTGTTTGCAGAAAGGCAACAGAAAAGAGTAAAACAACCTCTGGATAAGCTGCTAGCTTGAAACTATCTCCCCCATGTGGCCATGGATCAACTGTTCGGGACTCCCCTAACACAGACGCACCCACCACGCACGGCCCCATTTCTCTCCTTAGAGGGGAAAGAATGTTCACAATACCTGCACAAAAGCTAATCCTTTCCAACTCACTCACCTAGGTATGAACAAGCGCTAAGTTAGGCAGCCAACCATAACCTTTATAAGTTTAGGAAACAAAACTGTTTTAGTTCTTTCAATATTTCTGCTATTGCTTTACAGTTTTCAGAAATGTTTTCACAAATAATCTGCCACTAAATGTAACAATACTCTCATGTGTGAATGAGGTAGGACTGATATTATTCAATTCATTTTATGCAACTGACCCAGAAGTTGAAATCAGAGCTCGCAACTCAAAAATCCAGGGCTCTGTCCCCTGTGCTCCCTTGCCATTATTGCTTTCCTGAGCCTCCTTTTCTTCTTAGAAAAGCAACAAGGAGATGTGGTCTGAAAGTTTTCAGTCTACAAATTACTTCAAAGGAATCAAAGAATTCCCACTGTTTCAACTTAGCACAGCTTACCAAATTAAAATTCTAAAATAAAACAGAAACCAACCATAAAATGGTACAATAATATAGCGAGCCCTGGAGAATACAGAAACTCACGAAACACATACTAGTAAAGCAGAAATGCATATAATCCTATGACCCAGTAATTCCACCCTGGAGAAACCCCTGCACGGATAAGCATTGGAACAAATTCAAGGATGTTCACTCTGGCATTATTTGTAAAAGGGGAGAACTGGAAACAACCTTAAATGTCCTCCATCAGTTTGAGAATATACATATGGTTTAGCACAGTCACAGGACAGATTACTATGTTAACTATGGACACAAAAACAAATCTAAAAACAAAATTTTGAGTGAAAAAAACAAGTTGCAGAATACAGCATTCTATTTAGGTAAAATTTGAAAACCACACAAAATAACTTTTTTTTTTTGTCTTTTTTTTTTTTTCTGTCTTTTTGCCATTTCTTGGGCCTCTCCCTCGGCATATGGAGGTTCCCAGGCTAGGGGTCGAATCGGAGCTATAGCCATCGGCCTACGCCACAGCCACAGCAATGCGGGATCCGAGCCGCATCTGCAACCTACACCACAGCTCACAGCAATGCCGGATCCTTAACCCACTGAGCAAGGCCAGGGATCAAACCCGCAACCTCATGGTTCCTAGTCGGATTCGCTAACCACTGAGCCATGACGGGAACTCCAACACACAAAATAACTTTTTGTAGATTATATATATGTATGTGTGTGTGTGTGTGTGTGTGTGTGTGTGTGAAAAAAAAAAATATATATATGCAAGAGCTGGATATATGTCAAATAATGGAGAATTTACTCTCTGGGGGTAGAGGGAGAAGCCTGGGAAGGGAGAATCTATAAAATGTTATTTATTAAAACACACACAGGGGAGGTCCCATCATGGCTCAGCAGAAACGAATCTGACTAGTCTCCATAAGGACACAGATTCAATCCCTGGCCTTGTTCAGTGGGTTAAGGATCCAGCATTGCCGTGAGCTGTGGTGTAGGTCGCAGATGCAGCTTGGATCTGGCATTGCTATGACTATGGTGTAGGCCAGTGGCTACACCTCCGATTCGACCCCTAGCCTGGAAACTTCCATATGCTATGGGTTTGGCCATGAAAAAAACCAAAAAAACCCACAAAAAAACAAAAACAAAAACACACACACACAATGTCTATGTGCCTTGCTCTCTAATAGGCAATTTACATTCATTATCTATGATGTTTATATAAATATAGTTAGGATGAAAAAACATATTCCCTCAATAGCTGACACTGAGGTCCCTGCTATGAACTAAATTCTGGCACACGCCACCACCACCCACCAACACTCACATGTTGAAGTATCAACTTCCAATACCTCAGAATGTGACTGTATTTGGAGATAAGGCATTTAAAGAGGCAATTAAGTTAAAACAAAGTCCTCGGGGTGGGCCTTAATCCAATATGACTGGTGTCCTTATAAGAAATTAGGCTACAACTCAATAACAACAACAAAAACCTGACTGAAAAACAGGACTTGAAAAGACTTTTCTCCAGAGACATATATACCTAATGTCCAAAAAGCATAGGGAAACGTGCTCAACATCACTAATAATTAAGGAAAGACAAATCAAAACTACTGTAGCAGGAATTCCAGAGGTACATGTGAAGACTCCTCAACTGCTCTGCCCTAACTTTTGCCCCTCCAAAGGAGTAACTGAGCAGGAAGCATCTTATCTAGCTTGAGTGACCCTCACCAACTCTGAGCTCAGCTCTAGCACACAGGACATTGTTTGTTCACAAGATCTCCATATACGAGTGGGGAATAAAAATACTGACTACATTGGAGTTCCTGTGTGGCTCAGGGGGTTAAGAATCTGGCATTGACACCACGGCAGCTAGGGTCATTGCCGTGGTATGGGTTTGATCCCTCACCCGAGTAATTCTGCATACCACAGGTGTGGCCAGAAAAAGAATTACACCGACTACATTTCCTCAGTAAGTCAACACCACCAATTAAATACATGTTTTTTCCTCCTGATTTTGACACGCCCCTGGCAGCATTCATTATTTTAAGATATCTATCCATAGAAGCAACCTATGTGTCTATCGACAGATGAATGGATAAAGAAGGTGTAGTACATACATACAATGGAATATTACTCAGCCATAAAAAAGAATGAAATAATGTCATTTGCAGAAACATGGATAGACCTAGAGATTATCATACTAAGCGAACTACACCAAAGACAAATATCATATGATATTACTTATATGTGGAAAACAAAAAAAAAAAAAAATGAACTTATTTATAAAACAGAGGTAGACTCAGAGATACGGAAAATAAACTGGTTACCTAAAGGGAAAAGGGCTGGGGAGGAATAAATTAAGAGTTTGGCATACAAACTACTACACAGGAGTTTCCGTCATGGCTCAGCGGTCAACAAACCCCATTAGGAACCATGAGGTTGCAGGTTCGATCCCTGGCCTCGCTCACTGGGTTAAGGATCCAGTGTTGCAGTGAGCTGTGGTGTAAGTCACAGACGAGGCTTGGATCTGGCGTTGCTGTGGCTGTGGCATAGGCTGGCGGCTACAGCTCCAGTATGACCCCTAGCCTGGGAACCTCCATATACCACTAGTGTGGCCCTAAAAAGGAAAAAAAAAAAAAAACCTACTATATAATAAATAACAAGGTCCTACTGTTATAACACAGGGAACTATACTCAATATCTTATAATAACCCATAATAGAAGAGAAGGTAAAAAAAAGAGTATACACACACATACACATATAAGTATTTGTGTATAACTGAATCACTTTGCTGTATATATGAAACTAGCACAACACTGTAAATCAACTATATTCCAATAAAATTTTTTTAAAAAATCTACCCTTATCTTGAATAAACTACTTGACTGCAACCCTTAAACAAGACCTCACACTTCAGAAGTGAAGACATTGCAGGCTAAAACTTCAAATATGAGGACATCTCTGTTTTTACCACAAAGGAACACAATCAAATCTACAAAACTAAGGAAACCACAGTTTAAACAAATCGGAGAGTGTGCATCCACCAAATCTCATTATTCTGGAACTAAAGGGCTTATTTTAAAGTTCAAGTGTGTTGTTAGCATCTGGAACTCAAGGTTCCAAGAATATTTCCCTACCTCAGACGCAATCCTTCTCAGAAATACCCCACTTCTATTCTGTGCCCTTCAGGATGCTGACCAAATATGGACGCTGACCACCTTTGGAAAGTTTCTTAAGAGGCCCTTTCCTAACATCCTGGGCACATAAGACTTAGAGTCTGGATGGATCCGGGCCTCATGCTACAGGGGCACTTTGCACGGTCCCGTGAATCTAGCTTTGCTCACTGATGCCCTATCAGTTCCAAGAGGCTGGGGTTTTTTGTTTGTTTGTTTGTTTTTAATGGGGGAAGCAGAAGTAGATAGGCCTATGAATCAACATGCTTAAGATCCTCTGAAAGAATGACCCCAGAAAGGAGCTCCCGCTGTGGCACACAGGTTAGGGATCCAGCAGTGTCTCTGTGGTGATGCAAGTTTGACCCCTGGCCCAGCGCAATGGGTTAGGGATCCGGTGTTGCTACAGCTGTGGCCTGGGATCATAATGCCACATGCAGCCAGAAGAAAAAGAAAAAAAAAAAAAAAAAAAAAAAAAGAATGACTCCAGACAAGTTGGATCCACCTCTATATGGAACTACTAGTTCTACTAGTTCACTCAGAATTCCTCACAGAACATCCCTCTGGACCCAAAAGAGCATGACCTAAAATTTCAGTCATCAGGCAGCAGCAGTCCACACTCAAAGAATAGGTATTCTTGGCTATATGGTGTTTACTTAGGGAATTTCTGAGCTAGAAAATTGGGCTGAGAGCAAAAATGTTTCTTTTTCTTACATGTCAACAGACCTGCAATCAGCCTTTACATTGATATTTAAACCCTGAATATAACTTTCACTTTAATTTTCACATAATCCCTCTAATTAGCCCTATGAGAGTCAGACAAATAATCCCTGCTAGAGAAGTAAGACAACCAGGACAGAGGGCAGCAAAGTTAAGTCACAACACTGGCTGAATCAAGACTAGAACTCTGGGAGTTTCCTGGTGGTCTAGCGGTTAGCATTTAGCACTTTCACGGCTGCGGTCTGGGTTCAGTCCCTAGTCTGGGAGCTAAGATCCCTCATCAAGCCTCTGAACGCAGAAGCCAAAACAAACAACACACAAGACTAGATCTGAGTCTCCTGACTCCAAAGCCCCGTGCTCCTTCCACGAGACCACCGGAGTTCCCCTCACCTTGGCCGCACACTCAGCTCCGGGATGGTTCGAATAAATCTGGGATGACTTATTGGCAGAAACCTGGAGAGACAAACAAGTTCAGATCATTTCTCTCATTCTCTCTAACACCACAATCTGGAGACTAGAATTTCTAACTTCCCACCACACCAAGCTTAAAAACTACCAGCTCCACTGCCACACCACCCACTGGTAATGCATCAGGCCTGAAGCATCAGTAAATATTAAGGAGCTGGCTCATCTAATTTTTGAGTATTGTCATATTAAACCCTGAAAAGATTTTTCCTTACAGACTATATTCTTCAACTCTTTCATTCTAAAAATAAGAAAACTGAGGTCTGGCAAGGACAAATGACTTACTAAAGATCCTACAGTTACTGAAATTAATATGCAAATTACTGGCTAGACTTTGAATCCTTTTTTTGCTTTTCTTATAGCAAGGATTTCTGCTGCAAAAACCATACTGTCACCAGATTTAAGGTAAACAAGATTTAGGGTATGCAGTGGAGAATGGATTACATTAACTGCTGAATACACCGAGCAGTAACTCTGTGCCAGACAGCCCTCCAGGCACACCACACGCGACATGTTCCCTCTTCCAATCTTGTCAACGGCCCAGCAAGGTAGTCAGTACCATGACTCTCACTTCACAAATTCGGAAAATAAAACTCAGAGAGTTAAGTAACTACTTAAATCATGCTTGCAGAATTGTAGTAGCCAATTTGGAATTCAAACCCAGAGCTGACTCTGAATCAACGCTCTTAACCACTACATCATAACAGCATTAAAAAAAAAAAAAAAAAAAAAAAAAAAGACATAAAAAAGGATTCTTTGGTGAATGTTCTGGTAAACTATAAGAAAATCTAATTTGTACACAACTTTTTGGAACCTGCCTCAGTTCCATTTGCCTCCCACGATTAGAACATGACAATCTCCCATCCCCCAAAGCCTCCATACTTGAACGTCTTCATGTCTCGCCCACCAATCACTCGGGCAGTGACCTTCTTCCCAACTTTCAGCTTGGTGGTAGGAGACGTGCCCACTGGAACATCATCTAGAATGTGGGAGGCGTGGATACAGCCCACGATGCCATCTTCCAGGGTCACAACCACATGGGTGGGCTTAATGGACTTGACAGTCCCTGTGACCATGTCCCCAATGGACAGGGTGTGCTTCTTTACAGTCCCCACAACCAGAGCCGGATCCACTTCCTCATCCTCATCGACTGTCTCCGAGTCCTTCCGGGTCTGTCTCATGGTCCTCTTGGCAGCTGGCCCCTCAACGGCCAAAAGAAGACCAGTCACTCCTGGTTCTGTGGTACTGAGGGTCAGGGAGACACCCTGCCCCACCTGCAACTTCTCGGAGTCAAAGCGGAAGGTGTCATTGAGGTGAGAGGTCAGGGAGAAAGCTGCCAGGTGGCCAGTCTCCACCAAGGAGGCGACGGCAAAGGTCTCTTCCAAGTGCTGCACAACCGCCTGGTACTCGCCGCCTTTCCTCAGCTGGAAAATAGAAAACCCGTCACAACCACTTCTCACAGAGCACACGTTCTCGTTCATCACCCACTGGGCAGGGAGGACTGGGGAAGCCCTCTGAACCCCTGGGACCCAAGGTTAATCTGAGCTGTAACAAACTAGCCTGCACTCCATCCACTCAGCCTTCTCCTGTGCACGGAGGCGACCTGACTACACTCTAGGTGCCACATCAGAATCACCTAGAGTTAGCCTCTCTTTTGATTTTAGGTCCTATGCTAGAACTAGTGAAAGCAGAACTTTTAAGGTGACTCGGAAGCACAGCCAGGTGACCTCTAATGGTTCTCCGGTTTTCAGACACTGTGGGTCCCACTCTCTTAGTCCTGCAGGTCTCCACTTGATTTACTCCTCCTTTCACTCATTCAACAAAAAGGGTCATTACTGAGAGCTTATTGTGTGCAGGGCAGGTAGCCTGTCTTCCCCAATATCTAGCCTGTGCTCACATGCTTACATCTGCCAGCTTCCCTTGGATGGTAAAATGGAATAGGGACCTGCTAGAAAGCTTAGTGAGGGGCTAATGTTGTTTCCTATTTCTCTTTGTCCCTCAAAGTCTTAAAGTTAAAAGCAACTAGAGATTAAGGATTAAATCTATATAATTCTCTGTAACATATCCTATGCAAACAGGGGCTTAATAACTGCTTTAGACAATGATGTAATATATTATCGCAAGGAGAAAAAAACCACTCGTTCTGAGACTTCCCTTGAACCCGGTTCTTCTCTCACACAAAAGTGTATAGAAGAGGATATAGATGAGCAGCCTGGGGTCAGAACTACCCATAGACGTGTTTTATTTGGTTCATGTGATGTTTTTTAAAAAAAATAGTTTCTGACATTTCCGACATTTATTTCAAGTAAAAAAATACGAATCCTGCCTTCTCTTAAAATTCAAAGACTGGAGTTCCCTTCATGGCTCGGTGGTTAACAAATCCGACTAGGATCCATGAGGATGCAGGTTCGATCCCTGGCCTCGCTCAGTGGTTAAGGATCCAACATTGCCGTGAGCCATGGTGTAAGTGACAAACACGGCTTGGATCCTGTGTTGCTGTGGCATAGGCCAGCAGCTGCGGCTCCAATTCACCCGCTAGCCTGGGAACTTCCATATGCCTCGGTGCAACCCTAAAAAAGCAAAACATAAAAAAAAAAAAAAAAAAAATTTAAGATTTGGAGTTCCCGTCGTGGCGCAGTGGTTAACGAATCCGACTAGGAACCATGAGGTTGCGGGTTCGGTCCCTGCCCTTGCTCAGTGGGTTAAGGATCTGGCGTTGCCATGAGCTGTGGTGTAGGTTGCAGATGCGGCTCGGATCCCGCGTTGCTGTGGCTCTGGCGTAGGCTGGCAACTACAGCTCCGACTCAACCCCTAGCCTGCGAACCTCCATATGCCGCGGGAGCGGCCCAAGAAATAGCAGCAACAACAACAACAAAAAGACAAAAAAAAAAAATTCAAAGACTTTGTGGAGTTCCCATTGCGGCTCAGTGGTAACAAACTCGACTAGTATCCATGAGGACATAGGTTTGATCAGTGGGTCCACTCAGTGGGTTAAGGATCCAGCATTGCCATGAGCTGCAGTGTAAGTCGCAGACGTGGCTTGGATCCCTCGTTGCTATAGCTGTGGCGTAGGCTGGCACCTACACTTCCAATTCAACTCCTACCCTGGGAACTTCCATATGCTGCACCTCTGGCCCTAGAAAGACCAAAAAAAAAAAAAACAAACAAACAAAAAAAAAAACAAAAAAAACACGAAGACTTAGCAACACTAGACCCAGATGTTCTCACGTGGCAACAAGCTCGTGGAACTGAGTAGTCTCTGCTCCTCTGTGGCAAGGCGTGCACTCCACAGTGTGTCAGAGTCCTAGGGCCAACACTCCCTACCCTGCCTGGCACGCTTCAATCATCTATAGTACCTGCTTGGTGCTAAAGACAGGGTGCCCACATGATTTATCACCCGAACCAGAGTGGAAGTCACTGTTATTAACAGCCACACCAGAGGAGAGGCATACACTGGGGATGTCCTGGACAAATCTAGGCATAAAGTTCCTCTATCTACAGGCATCTGAGAAGCGTGTGGGGTTGAAAGGGTGTGTGATGCCTCTGAAGCCGTGGGAATACAAGTCATCAATCAGCAAGCTTACCTTTTTAGTTCTTCTATTCACCAAATCACGGCGCAGGGAAACATGTACTTCCAACTTCAACATATCAACGTTGAGGATTACAACCTTCTTTTTCTGCCCAGATTCAACCTCCTGCCCTGCAGCACAGAACCAAACACAACGTGATCACCCTCCTGGAGTGGCGGGGAAGGGAGACTGCAACCCTCCAGCAGCAGCCCTGCAGCCCTTACGCACAAAAAAGACAACCTATGACCTGGGTCTACATCAGCTAGGGAAACCTAGGATCTAACTCCCATAATTCAAGTTCAGGTATGCTGTAATTTATGCCACCTGATAAACAGAAATCTAGATTTACCCAAATATAATAAAGAGATCCATACCTAAACCTCCTTTAGTGTGCTGCTGCTTGTGAACCTAGAAGATTTTTTTTCTTTTTATGTCTGTACCTGTGGCATATGGAATTTCCTGCCTAAGGGTCAAACTGGAGCTGCATCTACAACCTATGCCACAGCTTGCATCAATGCCAGATCCTTAACCCACTGAGCAAGGGCAGGGATTGAACCCGCATTCTTGCAGACACTGTGTTGGGTCCTTAACCCACTGAGCCACCACGAGAACTGAAGGTTTGCTATTGCTTTGATTTGCGTTTACACAAAATAAGCAAGCCAAAAATTTCCACTGAATCAGCTCACCTATCCTATATATTTAGAAATTCTGGGCCCAGAAGAGGGAGCAGTGGGCAAAGGGTTTTCCCCACCAATCCTGATGGGCAAGACAGACGCGCTCACCTGCCCGATGATATTTGCTGGCTCTCAGGACCAGGCCAGGCACAGGGCCCTCACTGAATAGCACAGAGCCATCTTCCAACACCTCCTGCACCTCCAGGTCAAGGACCATCCCTGGAGTCATCTCAGCCAGCGTCTGGATCAGCACAGAGTCTGCCAGAGACCCAAAGGAAACAGTGATTAACAAGAGATGAACCAGCACTCACCGTTCTTTCCCTCTGGAAATAGGCTCCCACACAGAGGATATTTCCAACACAGAGTGCTAGCTAGAACCAGTGTGAAGACACAATCGCTTTTTGTGTGTGTGTGTGTCTTTTTTTTTAGGGCCATGCCCGTGGCATATGGAGGTTCCCAGGCTAGGGGTCAAATAGGAGCTGTAGCCACCAGCCTACGCCACAGCCACATCAATACCAGATCCAAGCCACATCAATACCAGATCCCAGCCACATCTGCAACCTACACAGCTCACAGCAATGCTGGATCCTTAACCCACTGAGCAAGGCCAGGCCAGGGATCGAACCTGAGTCTTCATGGATGCTAGTCAGATTCGTTTTCCTCTGAGCCATGACGGGAACTCCCAGAATCGCTTCTGGTAAAATGTCTGATGTTCATGAACGCTCTCAACACAGGCAGCTAATCCCACCTGGCCACAATTCATGAAAAGAGCCAACAAATGCCAGAAACACAGGCTTTCCTTTGGTTTCGGAATTTTCTTTCTTTCTGTTTGGAATCTCCCCTTTCAAACTTCTTATTCCCAAACCCCGTCGAGGTTCCAACAATCCTACACAACAGCTCTAAGCTGAGCAGGGTCAAATTAATAACCCCTCAGGAGGCCTCCCAGCAGGTCCCTGTTCCATTTTATCATCCACTACATATGTGGTGAATAAAGGAATAAAAAATGAAGAGGTGAAAGGAATCACATAAATGCAAACCTGAGGCCACAGATCTCAGGGAAATCTTGATTCTGGACTGGGAGGGAGCACAAGGGGAACTTCTGGAATATAAGTAATGATCTTTTATCTGAATCTGAGTGGTAGTTAAACAGGTGTGTTCATTTTACAAACATTGACTGAGCTATACCCTAAAAGATTTGTGTACTTTAGAGAGGTTCTACTTCCATTTCAAAAAGTTTACCCTTTTTTTTTAAACATCAGAGAAGCTAAACAATGCATGGGAACAGACGGGAACAAATGACAATGCTCACGCCCCACCCCGACTTCAGGTTCGCCCTTCTCCCCCACCTCGGTTGCTCATGAGGCTGCGGACGCCCTGCTGCTCCTCCAGGCACTGGCTCAACAGGAGGAGGCTGGTAGTGGCCTGGTCCCCCAGGGTGCAGTCCGAAAGCCGCAGCGACAGCAGCATCCGCTGCTTCTCCTCGTCCACATTGGTCACCTTCGCAACCACTGTCTGTCCCTCGACAAAGTGGTCACTTGTGGAGGTAACAAATTTGTCACTCATGATCTAAAGGGAAGATGGGCACAAAATCAAGCAGGGAAAGGAAGTCTCTCTGAAGACAACTCATTTTAAACACCCAGAAAGAGGTGTGTGAGGGGAACCAGGACGCCTCCGAGCACAGCTCTACTCCCCTTCCATAAAATCGCAGGAGAGGCCTCCCTGCCACTCCAGCCTTCTAAGGCCACGCAGCCAAGAGGGGACATTACTGGGGAGCCAGAGCAACACTCTGCCCCTCACTAGGCATGTCTCTGGGGCCCACCCCTCAGTTCCCATTTTTAAGACTGTTCTGGGGAGTTCCCGTCGTGGCTCAGTGGTTAATGAACCCAACTAGGAACCATGAGGTTGCGGGTTCGATCCCTGCCCTTGCTCAGCAGGTTAAGGATCCAGCATTGCGGTGAGCTGTGGTGTAGGTCGCAGACGCAGCTCGGATCTGGTGTTGCTTTGGCTGTGGTGTAGGCCGGCAGCTATAGCTCCAATTAGACCCCTAGCCTGGGAACTTGCGTATGCCACAGGTGCGGCCCTAAAAAGACTAAAGGTCAAAAAAAAAAAAAAAAAAGTTCTGGCAGGGGATTCGAGATCTGCCAGGAGAAACATCAGGGGACACACCCAGGGAAGGGAAGGAACACTTAGGAACTGTCTGTGGCAGGAATGGGCGATGAGCCCTTTGCTCACCACCATCTTCCATCAGCTTTGGGAGGACTCCTCCCTCCCTGGGGCTCAGTTTGCTCAGCAGCCCTGAGGGGGAGTCACTAGGACCTTTCCATTCTGGACAGTCCACCGTCCAGTGACTTACCCAATGCTGTGCATGAAGCAGAAAAGGCACCCCCCCCCTTCCTCCAGGACACAGCCCTGACTGAGCCAGGACACACGGCTGGGCAAGAGGAGTGTAGACCGAATCTCAGCCCCCTCCCTCTCAGCCGGGTGCCCTTATGTCAAGCCCCTGAAAACCTTTCAAGAGAATAGAGCATCCTGCTCTCAGGTTCTGTGATCCTGTCATCTTCCCTCAAAGGCCCCAGTGCAGGGAAATGAACTTACGGCTTTGGGGGCCAGTCCACTGAGACCTGAGGGGAACTGGATGAATACACCATAGTCCTTGATGCTCCTCACAAAACCAATAAGCAGCATTCCAGGATGGATTTCTGAGAAGCTCTTGGGGTCCTGGCCACCCTCTACTGCAGAGACCAAAGCTGGCTTCCTGCAAAGGAGCTAGTGGCACTTCATCAAGGAATGTTCCAGAAAGAGCAGATGACCAGTCCACCTCTTCCATCTCCTTTCTCCACTCTACACCCTCTCTACTACGATGATTCTCTACGTGTGCAGACCAGCAGCATCAGCATCACCTGGAACTTGAGGCAAATTCTTAGGCATCACCTCAGACCTACTGAATCAGATGCTGGGGTGGGGCCCAGCAAACTGGCTGGACCAAGCCCTCCAGGTGAATCTGATGCACACTGAAGCTGGGAATCAAGCTTCATTCCTTTCCTTATTAATTCATCTCCAGATTACCAGAGGGGACCAAAAGGGAAGGGCTCATCTCTGCGGTGTGGCAGCTAGATGGGCCATGACACAATCCTCCCGTCTCCATCTTTGCACTAATCAACCCTATTTTACCTCCTCTGCCTATCTTCATGCTAAGGAGACTTTCTTTTACATTCTGTAAGAAAGGAGATAGTGTCTTCCTTCTAAGCACCCGCACTAATGCCACAAGGAACATGTGAGATCTGCATTCCAAGGGTGGGGGGGGAGGAGAGGAAAGATGACAGCAGGTATTAACAGTTCCAACTCAAGGGGCAAGCACTGAGTGCCCCCAAAAAGCTGGATGTGTCCTCAGGGGTGTCCTGCTGGGCCATGACACATGGCCCCCTTCCCCACACCCTGGATTCCCACTCCACCGTGACCACCAGCATCTGCTAGCAGCACCTCGATCTTGCTCTACTTCCCACCAGGGAAACAGGCCGAGGGCAGCCTTGCTGCTGGTTTAGTTTTATGGAGGTGTTTCTGAAGTCAGGTGGCCGATCTCTTTTCTATGGAGTTTCCAACTAAGAGCAGGGCCTGACTTCAAGACCTCCACTCCCCTGAGGGCCCAAGACGTCCCGCAACTTTCGTGGCTCCTCAGAGACCAGCAAAGGATACAACGCGTCCCTCAGTCTCACTCAGACACAGGACTCTGTGAAGGACGTCGCCTGCCTGGAGCCAGTGATACAACAGTGGACTGTTGGCGACGTGGTCTGACAGATGAGGTGTGGGGAGGAAGGCACGGATGTTGTGGGGCAGGACGGCCACCTCCAGCCCATCTTTGGTCTTGTCTAAAACTTTCACATCCACCAACTACCAGGGAAGAGAAAGATAACAAAGAGTACTTATCTTGAGCAGAGAGCAACCTTGTGTGGGTCAGATGGAGATCAGAGGCATCGAATTTCAGCACCAGGGATGACTGAGAAGTCAAGATCAGAGAAACAGCTTTCTCTCACTCCCACTAACCGCCCCCACAGACCCAGCAGGCACAACAACCCGCACACACAGCAAGATGGCTGTGTGTTGATGTCACTCCTCTCCAAGTCCCTCCACTGGGTCCTAAAGCAAAGACCGTCTTGCAGGCTGGCCCTAGGGACCAGAGAGAAGAGGGCAGCGGCACATCACTGACAGGCTACGTAAGAGCACAGTCCTCTCCTAAACAGCTTCCATTTACTCTGACACACAGCCCCAGAATCATAGCTAGCTCCCTGGGTCCTTCCCCTCCATGGGCTCCTGGACCCTATGTGTCAGTTCTTTGCCTCGGTAAACTACAAGAATTTGTCTAGAGAAATCCAGGTACCTGCCCGGCAGTAAGGGCTCTTTTTTTCTTCTGACTGTGTCCCTCACTTTCTTTCTTTGGATCACTCGACAGCCTGAAGGACAGGAGCATCTTCTCTTTGGACGGCTCACAGTTCAGCACCACGACCTTCACCACCTGGCAAGAAACCACACCTGCTTGGCCCTGGAGAGAGGTGCCCCCACTAGCACCACCGAGGCCTTGGGAGATCCACCAAGATCCTGGATCAGATCAGAAGGCGGTGAAAAGAAACACACCGAGAGCTACACAGAATCCCTCCAGGTCACCCTCTTGGGTGAAAAAAAAAGACATGAATGATTCATGTAACTCTTAGTTTTAAAAAATTATTTTTCCTAGGAGTTCGCATCGTGGCTCAGTGGTTAACAAACCCTGCTAGTATCCATGAGGACTCGGGTTTGATCCCTGGCCTTGCTCAGTGGGTTAAGGATCTGGTGTTGCCGTGAGCTGTGGTTTAGGTCACAGACGCAGCTCAGATCCCATGTTGCTGTGGCTGTGGCGTAAGCTGGCGGCTACAGCTCCAATTGGATCCCTAGCTTGGGAAACTCCATGTGCCACAGGTGCGGCCCCACCCCCACCCCCAAAAAAGACCAAACAAACAAAAAAAAAAAATTACTTTTCCTAGACAGACCCAGGCTCACTAAATTTAGGGCACTGCCCTCGGTCATGACAGTGGCCTCAGAACAATTTCTGATGTGAGGGACACTAGCGATTATAGGTAAAAACTAATTTCCTCCAGGTTGAGGGCCTGAGGTCTGTTAGTCTGCCAGCTCCCTTTGAGGCCCCCTGAGGGCTTCTCTGTTTTGTCCCCACCTTCTCCACTTGGCTGGCTCAGGCCCACTACCCCACATGCTCTCTTCCATATTCCTGAAAAGGCAGCCTCCTACTCCTTCAACCCCTGTTTGTGGGGTCACCAAGGGTAGGCCTGTCCAGGGAAAGGGTTACCTGGCCAGCGTAAAAGACGCTCTCTGGGTCAGGGACATACTCGGCACTGAGCTCGTGCTTGGGCACCAGTCCCTGCACGTCATTGTAGAACTTCACAATGCAGCCATAGTCCTTGACCCTGAGGATAAAGCCGTGGGTCTGCAGACCAGGCTTGGCATCAGCATAGCAGGTAATGGCAGGCAGTTTGGACTCAACCAGGGTTTTCTTCAGGGTCATCATCAATCTCTTGGCTTCAGGGTCACAAAGCAAAACCTAGGGGAAGGATACTGGCCGTCACCAAGTTATCTGCTATCAAGAGAGCCACTGAGCTGGTCATTCCTACAGCCCTGGAACCTGAGGGCCATGGTCAGTCCCTAAGAAACTCTCTTCCCCTCTGAGAGTAAACCCAGACGCAGACCCTTCTGCTTCCTGCTGGATGACAATCTAGGGAGCATTCATCTCTATTTCAAATGTATCTCCTCCCTTAAATTCCCTCCTGGGCCCACAGCAACACTCATCATCCCACCCCGCCTCCAGAGGGTCCCCTGCACGTTACTTCTGCTCTGTCTTAGTTCCCTCTCCCTCCCAGGTGATTGTATCTCATCTAACAGAATGAATGACTGAACCAGTCTACCACCTCAATACTGCTGGGTACCGGCTAAAAACTAAGACTGAGCGAGCCAACCATCTCTTATTCCTCAGAAGGTCCTCTCCCTGAGGGCAGAGAAATTCCTCTAACTTCCTGACCTCACTACTATAAAATTTTATACCAACAGACAATCAGTATCTTTGCTGATGCAATAATGAAACAAGATGAAAATAAGAAAATCTATCACTTTGAGTGTCTGCACACCCCAGGCCCTAAGTACTGCGTACCATCACGCTGTGAAGCTTCTCTCAGGATCCAAGCCTTTGCTATAAAACACTCAAGTTTAGCAGCTTTGTCTGAGCTATTTCTATGCCTGACACATCCCTTGCTCCTTCTCAACCTTCCAAATCCTAGCCATCCTTTCCAGTTCAAGGCACACCTCTGCCAGAAATCTAGAAGACATTATTGTCATAAAGCGCTCAATTTGAAAACTGGTTCTGCCATTTATTAGCTGTGTGGCTGGGAGCAAGACACTTGGCTTTCCAAAGTTTTACTCTCCCCACCTGCAAAATGAAGATAAAGGACTTCCTTCACAAGGCTATTTTAGGAATAAAATGAAATAAGGCATGTTATGTGCCTGGCATACACCTGATAAGCACTGATTAACAATGATTCTTGCTGCCCTACCCTTCCCTCTCCTCTTTCTGAGACAGGACCACAGCACACAGCATCAAACTACATGGTCTGCTGCTCTCTTCGAGGATGGATATTTTAACTCTCAGTTATACTAACAATTACCAAAGAGTAGGGACCCAGTTTTCTCTTCCCAATGCCAGGCACAGCCCAGCAGATTATGTGGTCATTTTGTGGAAAAAGGCAGAAACTTCAGCCAAGAGGCATTGCTCTCTTCCTATCTGTCCAAAACCCCAGCAGTGACCCTCAGGAGGCTCACCCGGCACTTGACCTCATCCCCAACGTGGTACTTCTTCTCTGGATTCTTCATAAGGATGTCGGCCAGGTGCATGGGAGGTACCAGGCCCCTGATTTCTCTGCCCATGTTCACCAGCATCCCATACGGCTTTATGGTCAGCACTTTGCCCTAAGAGTCAAAGGGAAAGAGGCCATGATGTCTCAAGAATGTCTTTCCTACATTTCTTACAACAAAGTATCTCATATCTCTCTTTTGAAGCCCAGCTTCCTGAGCTGACAGTGCCTGTTATTCCAGATCTCACGGGGCAAAGCACATACCCCACAATGATCTGGATGCAACAGGACTTATCTATGAGAACCTTCATATCCTTCTGTGTGGGCATTTTCTGTGTGAGCATCTTCTTTCTGTCTGCCCTACAAGCTCATTCTTTAGTGCAGGGGACTACATCTCCTAAGGAATGAGCTCTACATATAAAGGGGAGCTGCTCAAAGGGGTTAAGTGGTTGTTCAGGGGAGGCAACTGGAACTGGCCTCTTACTAATATCCCGGGCAGCTCAATTATCATAGAACTACCTTTTGACCTGATCTAATAAACATCATCAAATCCAGGGAGTGATGACTATCCCTGCGTAGCTGGGTGGTGCTAGCAAGACCTTACCTTGAAATTAATTACAAGTTACCCCAGGGAAGAAAAAGAAATTCCAGGAGTTCCCATTGCGGCTCAGCAGAAACGAATTTGACTAGCATCCATGAGGACACGAGTTCGATCCCCGGCCTTGCTCAGTGAGTTAAGGATCCAGAGTTGCCATGAGCTGTGATGTAGGTCACAGACATGGCTCAGATCTGGTATTGCTATGGTTGTGGTGTAGGCCAGCAGCTATAGCTCCAATTCGACCCCTAGCCTGGGAAACTCCATATGTCATAGATGCAGCTCTAAAAAGACAAAAAAGAAAAGAAAAGAAATTCCAGTTAGCAGGCAGAGGCGAGGAGCATGACTCTCACTCAATGTGTTACATGAGGCCTAATGAGCTGACAGTTAAGATTTGAACGTGGGGGAGTATCTAATTACATACTTGAGGTCTTACCTTTACCAAGGCCCCAGGTTTGATATCATGATACCTAAGGAACTGAGCTTCGATAACAGACCTAGAACAAAAGGCAAATACAAGACCAAATAAATTAGGGCAGAGGCTGCCAAAAATTCAGGGCTACCAAAATCATGTTGGCAAGCAGGAACCCCTCATCAAGCAAGGCCAGGAGACACTGCACGCCTCTGCAGCCCCAGGGATTAATGACAGACTTACGTCCGCAGAGACAGCAAAACCATTTCATCCATTCGGCTGTAGTCGATGATTCTACACTTGTGAATGTTCCCTGGCTTGAAGGTCTCAGGTTTGAAGGCTTTCTTAGAGTTGGAGAGATGGTTGAACTACAAAGTACCAAGTGATTAAGGACAAGCCAGGGGCAACATGTCCAAGGCAATCAGACATTAAATCAGACATGGAGATGACTCATATTATCATTGACCAAAAAAAAAAAAAAAAAAAACCAGTATTCTGATCACCTGTTAAAATAATTGCCCCAACGAAAGAACTGCTTCTTACTATTGTAGAATCTCTATAAAGTCAGAGAAAAATCTAGATCACAGGTCAAGAAATTAGAGCTCACAATTAACTGCCCACTTTTAAAAGTAAAAGTTTGACCAGAACACAGCCATGCTTTCTCACACATTGTCCATGGCTGCTTTCAGGCTATTAACAGAAGAGTCTGAGTAGTGAAGTCAGAGTCCGTATGGTCCACAAGTGTAAAATATTTACTATCTGGCTCAGTGGTAACAAATACGACTAGTATCCATGAGGGCATGGGTTCGATCCCTGGCCTCGCTCAGTAGGTTAAGGATCTCGTATTACCGTGAGCTGTGGTGTAGGTCACAGACACGGCTTGGATCTGGCATTGTTATGGCTGTGGTACAGGCCAGCAGCTGCAGTTCTGATTTGACCCCTCACCTGGGAACTTCCATATGCCACAGGTGTGGCCCTAAAGAGACACAAATAAACACATAAATAAAATATTTACTATCTGGCCCTTTAAAAAAACTTTGCCAAGTCCTAGCATAGATCCTAAATCATTCTCACACCTACCACCAACCAGGCTATCAATTAAAGCAAATCAATTCTAAGGGATTCTAATATAATACACCTTGTTCTAGTCCCTATGAACTATCTGCTATCTTGGGGAAACTCATATCCAGGGATGAAGGAAGCAGAAAAGAACTCAGGTCCCAAAAGTCCTTCTAGTGCTAAGACCTTGATGAAACAAAGGGGCTCCTTACCCGGGCATAGGCCAGAGTCCCATCCTTCAGCCTGAAGGTGGCCCCAGCGTTGCCAAAAAAGCCCTGGACAGGAACGTCCTCCAGCACAGCTCCCAGCTGCTGGCAGGAGAGCCCAGTGAGTGGGCGCCCGGGCTGCAGGAAGGTGGGGCGCAGGCTCAGCCGCACATCTCTCGTCCGAGGATGGACACAGAGGACGCAGGCTCTCACCTAGGTAAGGGAGAGGATGTGATGAGCAGGGCAAGGCCCACAGGAGATGAGGCACCCTGGCGAAGACTTTTGGGATCACGACTCTCCGTGCACTGACCAAGCTACAGACAAAGCGCAAAACCAGCTTATGTAATCAAACAGTATGTGGAAAATTCAAAAAGAATGTCCCAGAGGAATTATGTCCAACTGAATCAATGCTTACTCTAGGCCAGGAATAATACACAGACCAAGGTCTCCTCAACACCATGAAGCTAATAATGCATATGCAACAGACGTCAGGCACTGGCGTCTCTTTATCAGAAACTCATCTGAAACACACCGGAAACAGCCTGCTCTGATCACGAGGTCATAAAATGTCTCAACCCTGTACACAAAGATGACTATAGGAGAAAAAACTTAATTAGAAAGAGGTTCACCAAAAAGTTAACAATATTATCACTATGTGGTGAGAAAACCTACTTTTACTTACAAAAAAAAAAAATCTCTATTGCTTCCATTAACATGCGTTACTGTTAAAACAGAACTGTTAAACAGGGGAGTTCCCTGGGGGCCTAGTAGTTAAGGATCTAGTGTTGTCACTGCTGTAGCGCAGGTTCAATCCCTGGCCTGGAACTTCCACATGCCACAAGTTGGGCCAGGAAACAAGTAAACAAAAAACCCCCAAAACAAAAAGAAATCATTTTAGGATTTTTAATAAAACTCTGATTAACATATATTGGGATTTTCTTCCCAAATATCCATGTTCATTATAGAAATTTTGAATGATGTAGATAACGGCAGAAAAATTACCCAAACATAATCACTAACAGCTGACTACATAATCGGTCAGTATTTTAACCAGGTTTATTCAATCTTAAGATTTTTTTTCAAAACAGAATCTATATTACAGCACTTTTTAAACTAAATTTTTGTATTCAATCACATATCCTCTTCTCCTATGTTAAATACTCTTCTAGAACACTTTGAATTATAAGTACAAAAGATGCACTATCCAAAAAAAAAAAAAAAAAATCCAACTATATGGAAAAGTATGAAATAAAAACCACAAACTGCTTCTTCTCCACAGGCTCCTTCTCTACTCTCAACCCCCAGAAGTAACCATTTTTCTGACAGTTTCTTGTGGTCCTTCCAGAAGGCTTTTCAATCCCCTCCTGGCCTCTCTAACACATGTACACAGGCAGTCCCAGGACCTGCCAGCAGCTGGCTGTGATACTGGACAGCTGGGTGGGACACAACTGAAATCAAGAAAAAATAAGTGCAGTATTTCTTACTGGCTGATTCGAGAAATATGTTCCAGCTTTCTTAGGATCCAGGTGCATAAAGTCAACCAGGCCAGTGAAGAATGAGAGGAATTTTAGTGTAAGGCCAAGTGGAGTCACCTAGAAAATAAACAGAACTAGTTATAAAAAACATCTCTCTGAAGGAACCAGGAATGTGAGAGTTACGGTTCACACTAAGTACTCAATGCCCCACTTTCCGTGATGACTGTGTGTCTCTCCTCGCCCCTACCATGTTTCATCCTATAAAATAGAGTGGCAAGACAACTCCTGGCACTGGCTATCCCTTTACTCATTAGCTCCCTCCCTTCCAGCCTGAAAGGACATCAATCCTCCATCGTCGGGACTTTCCAATGGGATGGAAGGTGTTTTGCACAAGGATCCTAACCTAACCACTCGATTTGCTGCTAACTTAGTGACACGCTCAGACCAAGAAGGCAAAACCCAAATGCTTTCAAGGGTGAGATACTGACCATGAGCAATTCACCCTACAGAGTCCCGCAAAGCTAGAAATTAGAGGTGACCAACCTCTCAAAAGAGAGCACTGAGGCTGATGACTGAAATCAGGGAAACTAGGTCAGATCCCCAGGTCCTCTCCTCAAACTACAGGGTCCACCCTTCTCCCATCTCCATAAAAAATGGGAGAGTTATTCTCTGGGAAAGTGTACCAGACTCAAAACACAGGAGTCGTGCAAACCATGAAAACGTGAGGTAAGAAAAAGTCTGAATATCTTTAGCTATAGATAGGGAGAATGCCAGCCCCTTTCTCCCATCCAGCGCTTAGCAAGCCGGGCTTATACTCTCCCGAGTTGGATCTCAAAGACAGCCCGCCAGTCAACAAGTTCCACCCAGGCACAGGCTTCCCAGCAGTTTGTTCGTACCTCACCCATAACATGGTAGTCAAAACAAGCACTTGATAGAGATAGGGAGTTTAAGTTGAGAGACTCTCCCAGAGGTAGGATATAGAGAAATATATGCATATACAAAACTGAGGAAGAGAGGAAAAAGTAAGGAAATTAAAACTGATCCACTGAGTCCAACACCATACTAACAGGAGTTCTAGAAACAGAAAAGGAAATCATAGTAAAGTTTTTAAAAGATCAAAGAAGGGGCTAGTATCCAGAATACACAAAGAACTCTTACACTGTAACAATAAAAAGTTAATCTAACTTTAAATGGATAAAGGACTTTTAATTCTGTATTTCACCGAAAGATTTATAAATGGCCAATAGGCACCTGAAAAGATACTCAACCTCACTAACCTTTAGAGAACTACAAATCAAAATTACCAGATACCACTTCACAACCACACCCCTAGGATGGCTGTAATAAAAAGAACAACAAGTGTTTGTGAGAATATGGAGAAAGTGGAACACTTATATTGCCGGTGGGGATGGAAAACATTGAAGCTACTCTGGCTGTTCCTCAAAAAGTTAAGCATACAGTTACCGTAGGACCCCGTAATTTCACTCCTAGATATACAGTCAAGTGAAATGAAAACTTATATACACAAACTTCATAGCAGCATTATTCATAACAGCCAAAAGTGTAAACAACCCAAATGTCTACCAATTCCTTATGATGGGGTATAATTCAGCCATAAAAAGGAATGAATCACTGATACATGCTACAACATGGATGAACTTTGAAAACATGCTAAGTGCAAGAAATGAGACACAAAAGGCCACATATTGCATGGTTCGATTTATATGAAATACGCAGAATAGGCAAACCTAGAGATGAAAAGTAGATTAGGGCTTGCCAGGAGCACAAGGGAGGGATGAATAGAGAGCAATAACCAAAGGGTAAAGGGTTTCTTACTGGGATAATGAAAATGTTCTGGAATTAAACAGTGATGACAGCTGCATACCTTTGTGAATACACACATAAAAAAACCCTAAACTGTACACTTTAAAAGCACCAATCTCACTACATGTGAATTATCTCCATTTAAAAATTGGAAATGGACGGGTTCCTGTCGTAGTGCAGAGGAAATGAATCCGACTAGGAACCATGAGGTTGTGGGTTCGATCCCTGGCCTTGCTCAGTGGGTTAAGGATCTGGCATTGCTATGAGCTGTGGTGCAGGTGGCAGACGTGGCTCGGATCCTGCACTGCTGTGGCTGTAGTATAGACTGGTGGCTGTGGCAGCTGTAGCTCTGATTCGACCCCTAGCCTGGGAACCTCCATATACTGTGGGTGTGGCCCTAAAAAGCAAGAAATAAAAACAAATAAAAAATAAAAATTGGAAAATAACAAACACTAATAGAAAGAACTTTCCCAGAACTTAAGGATATACATTTCTGGATTACAGGAATCCAGCACAAATAGATAGAGAAACACACTAAAGTATATCACTGTGAAAGTTTAAAAGGAAAAGGATAAAGATCCTTGGACATACAAAGGAAAGGGAATCAAAATAACATCACACTTTTCAACAGCAGTAGAGGCCAGGTGACAATGGGAACAATGACTTCAAGATTCTGAGTTATTTTTGACCTTAGAATTCTAAACCCAGATTAACTACCAATCACACGTTAGGGCAAAGATATTTTCAGATATACTAGGTGTGCAGAAAAAAGTTAACATAGCAGTCCAGAGACTGAGGTCTTTAGTAAAGCCTGCTTGTGAGGTCGGCCTTGGCCTAATGTCTGGGAACTTGGATTTTGAGAGGGTTCCCACAGCTCCCAGAACTGAGTGGCTCACTGTATCTAAACTATTTGTACAAACAATATGGTTTATACTAAACACTCGAATTCCTTATGGGAGTCTGGAATTTTGGTAGATGCCAGGCAGAGGTTGCCTATGTGACCAGCTGCAAATAAAAACCACCAATGAGCTTTGCTAGCAAACAATATTCACATTTGGTGTCATAACTTGTTGCTGGAGGAATTATATACACCCTTTTTGACTCCACTGGGAGAGGATTCTTAGCAGCTTGTGCCTGAAATTCACTTCACGGGCCTTTTTCCTTTGCTGATTTTGCTTGGCCTCTTTTCACTGTAGGAAGTCACAGCCCTGAGCACCACAACACGCTGAGTCCCGTGAGTCTTCCTACTAGGGATCATCAAACCTGGGAGTGGTCTCGGGGACTTCGACACACACTAGGTCAAGAAATTAACCTCCCATGTGCTTTTTTTTTTTTGTCTTTTTTTGTCCTTTTACGGCTGCGCCAGCAGCAATATGGAGGTTCCCAGGCTAGGGGTCTAATTGGAGCTGCTGCTGCCAGCCTAGGCCAGAACCACAGCCATGCCAGATCCGAGCCACGTTTGTGACCTATGCCACAGCTCATGGCAACGCAGGATCCTCACTGAGCGAGACCAGGTATCAAACCCGCAACCTCATGGTTCCTAGTTGGATTCGTTTCCACTTCGCCACGACAGGAACTCCCCATGTGCTTTTTTTGAGGATGCTTCTGGAGACTGTGACACATTAAAATGAATGAGTAAACCAAAAAAAGAGGAATATATGGAACCAAAGAAGGTTCTATCCAATAGAGGAGACTGGGGAAGGATCCAAGATGCCAGAGAAGGAACCCTTGGATATCAACTATGCAGGAGCCTACAGAGCAACCAGCCCAGAGCCAGAGCAGAGTAAAAAGACAGTAAGAGGGGCTCCAGGCAGCGGGTGCGGGGGAAGAAGTAATGAAGATCATTTAAAGGGTTTGACAACACAGAGAACAGTGAGAGAAAAAAAAACTACAACAGGATGTTTGAAGAAACAGGGAAGGGTAGGAAGAGGATTCATCAAATGACAAAAAGAAAGCTGATTATCAACTCCAGAAAAAAAAAAAAAAAAAAAAAAAGCTGTTCAAGAAACAAATTATATTACCTAGTTCAGCAAGTAAATAGTATTTATGCAGTCATAATAATTTAAACACTGAAAAATTATTTAACCAAAATTTTAATATACCTGTGAAAGATTAGGAGAAGAGAAGAATAAGAAAGCAAAAATTTCATCTCCCCTGATAAGAACTAAAACTCAATGCCTAAAAGTAATAAACCATGAGATACAGTAAGGCTTATTACTTAGAAACATGGAGGTAAATTTCAAAAGATAAGCTAAACGAGTTAAAGACAGGGGTTAGATGGGATGAGACAGTTCTTCATTATAGGCTTTTTAATACCATTTGACCTTTTAGATCAACACTGTCCAGGAGCTTATATGGTGGTTCAGCAGGTTAAGGACCCCAAACTGTCTCTACGAGGATGTAAGTTCAATCCCTGGCCTCACTCAGTGGGCTGAGGATCCAGGGCTATGGCATAGGTTGCAGATGCGGCTTGGATCCAATGTTACCGTGACTGAGGCATAGGCCACAGCTGCAGCTCCAATCTGACCCCAGCCCAGGAACTTCCATATGCTGCAGGTGCAGCCATTAAAAGAGAGAGAGAGAGAGAGAGAGAGAGAGAGAGGGAAAACACAAAACATAAAACAAACAAAAAACACTGTCCAAGAGAAATACAAGTCACATGCATAAGTTTCCTAGCAGTCACACTGTAAAAACTACAGAAAAATAGGTGCAATTTTTTAAATAGTTTTTTTAACACAATATAGACAAAATATTATCATTTCAACATATGGTACTGGCTACATTTCAAGTACTAATGGCCAAAGGGAAACAGTGGCTACCTTATCAGACAGCACAAATTTAGGTTATGTGCATATACTATTTGAATAAAAATTATTCTGGGAGTTCCCTTGTGGCATGGCAAGTTAAGGATTGGGCACTGTCACTGCAGCAGCTCAGGTCGCTGATAGGGCGTGGGTTTGATCGTGGGCAGAGCCAAAAAAAAATTTATTTTTATTTTAGAAAATAGTAGGAACAATGAGCAGCTTACCTTCTGTACCTGGGCTTTGACCACCAGTCCTGGTAGCAGATTATTGAGGGTCCAGTTTTGCTCCTCAGTAGCAATGGCAGCAGAAACTTCTGAATTACCAATAGACAGACTAACAACTCCTCCGCTGCCTTTCACTTCTTGAATGATGCAGTTCAGGTACTGGCCCACTTTCAGTTTAGCATCTGCAAGTCCAGCCCCCAAAGGAAAAATAACCATTATGAGAAGGACCTTTAACTTGGGCTCAGGTGATACCAGAAAGATCCATGGCCTACTTGCAAGAGAGAGTGAAGTGACCCTAACTGATCTAGAATGAACTATCACACAAAAATATGAAAACAGCAGAGTTCCCGCTGTGATGCAGTGGGTTAAGAACCTGACTGCAGCAGCTTGGTAGCTGCAGAGGTGTGGGTTCAATCCCCAGCCCAGTGCAGTGAGTTAAAGGACCTGGCATGGTGGCGGCTAAAGCGTAGGTTGCAGCTGTGGCTCGGATTCAATCCCTGGCCTAGGAACTTCCATATGCCACAAGTATAGCCATTAAAAAAAGAAAATAGAAAAAAAAAAAACCACCTCAACAAGGCAGGAGAGTGCTGCTTCAGAGGCCTTGAGGGCCCAAATTTCAGTGGAATCTTCTAAGTGAGAAAAAGTGAAATTGGTCCATCAGATCTTAGTGAGACTGACAACCTCTGACCCTTCACACACCTTCTCTTTTCTATCATCTAAGATTAACAGTGGATTTAAGCAGAGCCAAACAGCCTGCAGCCTTCAGAAATTCAGTTGCTCTAATACGATATGTGTGAAAGTCCATTCTTTCCCCAATGAATGGACTTCAGGGTCACCACTCTGTCATTTTACTCAGCAAAGTGGCATTTAAATATAATCCCTGGGCATACCACCTCACTACCATGAACTGGCCCCTCTTCTCCCCTCTCACCTTTATTCTTCTGTCGGATGTACTCCTGGGCTTTTTGCAGTGGTAGAAAAGCTCTGGCCCCACTAACACCAATGTCCACTAGGTAGCCGTGGTCTTCCAGGCTGGACACAGTGCCTGTGAGAAGCTGGAGGAAGAGAAAGCATTCCCAAAAGTTCAAAAGTCAAAGGTCACGGGACACATAACAAACATCAATTACCAAACGTGACTCTTCCCACCATCAGTCTCAACATATCACCCCATAACCCCATGCATCATCCCACTTTTAACATTAAACCTTAATCCCTACAACACAGAGAATATAGCCAATATTTTATTATAACTAGAGTATAACATTTAAAAATTGTGACTTACTCTATTCTACATCTGTAACTTGTATAACATAGTATATCAACTATATACCAAAAAAATTTGTTTTTTAAGAAAAGAAAAAACCCTCAATCCCACTAGAGGACAGAAGAGGGAAAGACATCAACTTTAATTCTCCCAGAGCTTGAGGATCTTATTTATGGTTTCCAAACAGTGAGAAGTTGAATAATGGAATGACAGAGAGGGCTATCCTCCATGGAGGATTTTCAAGACAGGAAGAGACTTTCATGTTATGCCAAGAGATAAATCAGATGGCCCTGCAAGGCTGCTCCCAGTGCCATGACTAATAACCCAGCTCTACCCTTCTAGCAGTTATCATGTCTTTTCCAAGCACCAAGACATCAAAAAAAAAAAAAAAAAAATTCTTGCCAACCTCATTTACATTTTACAGGAGAACTGTGGCATTAAAATCTGCCCCTGACACTTACTGGCTACCTGGTACTTGGTCACTTAAGTCACTTAAAACTTTTACAGTCTGTTTTCTCAGATGTACAAAGGGGCTATCTATTGGCCTCACAGGATTGCTATGAAAATTTCTTCAGAGAAAATGTCTAAAACAGCACCTGTCAAACAGCAGCCTCTCAATACTTGTCAACTTCCTGTACTTGGCTTACTTTTATTTCCCATTTTACCAAACTCTCAGTGGCTGGCACAAAAAAATTCTACCGCTTCTAACATTACAAGATTATATTGATCTCCCTCCTTTTTTTTTTTTTTTGGCCACGCCTATAGCATGCAGAACTTCCCAGGCCAGGGACTGAACCCACACCACAACAGTGACGACACCGGATCCGTATCCAGATGCTCCACCAGGGAACCCCTGGTCTCCCTCCTCTTGAGTATAGTTTGCATGAGTACATTTCATAGCTACTGGACTTGGAGGTGCTGGGCTAGGATTCATTTCTTCTGAATCTGCACAGGACTGGGAGATCCGGTAGTGGACCATCCATTAGCACAGCTGACAGACTAACTGCCCTGTGTGCCCAAGCTCTTGCTCTCAGAGAGCAGCCCTCAAGTGTTCCCCACAAATGCCAGCAGCCTTTGAAAAAGACTTAATTTGTGAAAAAGTCTAGGTAAACTAAGGCACTTCAAGCAACTCCCCCTCACCTTTGCTAGGTTTGCCTGGAGGCATTTATTTTCCCTACCAACAAATCTTGGACTTGCTTTCCCCTGCTCTCCTCCAGGGTCATATAATTAGGTTCAAGTCTTCAATTTCCATCAAGTACCCTGGAGACCGTACCCCCCAGGAAAAGACCCACCCCCGTGTGTAAAGGTAAGCTGAAAGTGAAAGGCAGTCCAGAGAGCCCCCTGGATGCAGCACAGGGAGACGGCACAGTGTCTGCTCCTCTTCCCTGGCCCCAGATACATACCATGCCGGGCTTCAGGGCTTCAGGATTCAGCACTTTGTTGACATTTTTGGGGTTCAGAGATAGCTTGACATCCTTTTTGCCGCTCTTTGTGATGCCCAGACTGCTCACCACACATCTAACCAGCATCCCAGGTGAGAAGAGCTCAGGCAAGCCAACCAGGTCCTGCATAATACAAATGAAAAAGACCTGATATGAACGCTTCCCCTGAACTGAGAATTCACTGCCTGGCCCTGGCTCAGTGGTTTCTCACCCTCAGACTCCATCGAGTCCAAAAGGTAGACGAAGAGAGCAACTGCTCACCCACAAAGCTGAAGAAGGGTCTGTGGCCACGTCGCAGTCTTGGATTACAGCTTAAGGTCTCCAGACATCTCCACACAATGGGCAGATGTAAAATGACTGGTCAAAAGACTCCTCCACAATTACTGTCTCCACCTCCTATTCTTTGGCTTGGCTTGTTGCAATCTGTGTTCCACCCCCCCACACTCCATACTTGATCTCCCAACAAAATCTCCAATGACTTCCAATAAACCCAACAGTCCATTTTACAAATTTTACAATCCTTCTCTCAACTGTTTTTGCTTTTGTTTTTTTACAGTTTTGTTTTGTTTTTTAATTGTTTTTGCTTTTGTCTTTTTACAGTTGCACCCACAGCATATGGAGGTTCCCCGGCTAGGGGTCAAATCAGAGCTATAGCTGCTGGTTTACGCCACAGCCGCAACACCACCAGATCTGTGACCTACACCACAGCTCATGGCAATGCTGGATCCTTAACCCACTGAGAGACGCCAGAGATCGAACTTGCGTCCTCCTGGATGCTACTCAGATTCATTTCCACTGAGCCACGATAGGAACTCCTTTTGGATGAAATGTCCTATAAATATCTATTAAGCCATCTGGTTTAATGCATCATTTAGGGCCTGTGTTTCCTTATTAATTTTCTGTCTGGCTGATCTATCCATTGCTGTAAGTGGGGTGTTAAAGTCCCCCACTATGATTGTGTTATCGTCGATTTCTCCTTTTAAGGTTGTTAGCAGTTGCCTTATATATTGTGGTAAACCTGTGTTGGGTGCGTAGATATTTAAAATTGTTATATCTTCTTCCTGGATTGATCCTTTGGTCATTATGTAATATCCTTCTTTGTCCCTTAAAATATTCTTCATTTTAAAGTCTATTTTGTCTGATATGATTATTGCTACTCCAGCTTTCTTTTGATCCCCGTTTGCATGGAATATTTTCTTCCATCCTCTCACTTTCAATTTGTATGTGTCCCTAGAAGTGAAGTGGGTCTCTTGAAGACAGCATATATATGGGTCTTGTTTTTGTATCCACTCAGCAAGTCTTTGTCTTTTGGTTGGGGCGGTTAGTCCATTAACATTTAACGTAATTGCTGATATGTATGTTCTTATTGCCATTTTATCAATTACTTTGGATTTGTTTTTGCTGCTCTTTTTTCTTTCCTTCTTCTCTTATTCTTTTCTGCCTAGAGAAGTTCCTTTAGTATTTGTTGTAAGGCTGGTTTAGTGTTGCTGAATTCTCTCAGCTTTTGCTTATCTGTGAAGGTTTTGACTTCTTCAAATCTGAATGAGAGCTTTGCTGGGTAGAGTAATCTTGGTTGGAGGTTTTTTCCTTTCATCACGTTAGGTATATCATGCCACTCCCTTCTGGCCTGCAGTTTCTGTTGAAAAATCTGCCAATAACCTTATTGGGGTTCCCTTGTATGTTATTTATTTCTTTTCCCTAGCTGCTTTCAAGATTTTCTCTGTCTTTGTTGGTCAGTTTGATTAATATGTGTCTCGGGGTGTTCCTCCTTGGGTTTGTTTTATATGGTACTCGTTGTGCTTCCTGGATTTGAGTGAGTGATTCCTTCCCCATATTAGGGAAGTTTTCGGCTATTACCTCTTGGAATATTTTTTCTGTCTCCTTCTCTCTCTCTTCTCCTTCTGGCATCCCTATAATATGGATGTTGGTGTGTTTAACGTTGTTCCAGAGTTCTCTGAGATGCTCTTCATTTGTTTTCGATCTTTTTTCTCTTTTCTGTTCTGCATCCGTAATTTCCAGTAATCTGTCCTCCACCTTATTTGTTCTGCCTCCTGTATTCTGCTGTTAGCTGCTTCTAGTGAATTTTTTATTTCAGTTATTGTATTTTGCATCTCTTCTTGTTTAAGTTTTATATCTCATATCTCTTTGCTCAGTGTTTCCTGTAAGTTATCCATCTTTGCCTCCAGTTTATTTCCAATGTTTTCAACAGTCTAAAGTCTTTTTCCTGGAGGCTAAGAATCTCCTCCTCGCTTAGCTGATTTTCTGGGGTTTTTCCTTTCTCCCTCATCTGAGTTATGGTTCTCTGTCTTTTCATTTTTATAGGTTTTTGGTGTGGTGACCTTTTTAGAGATAACAGAGTTGTAGCCTCTCTTACTTCTGATATCTGTCCCCCTTGTGGCTGAAGTCAGTATGGGGGCTTGCTGTAGGCTTCCTGATGGGAGGGGCTTAGTCTCTGGATGGGATTAGAGGCAGCTGTGTGCCTGAGGGGTATTTAGGGAGCCTGTTTACTGAGGGGGCTGTGATCCCACCTGGGTAGTTGTTTGCCCTGGGGCTTCTCAGCAGCTGACTGATGGGTGGGACCAGATTTTCCCAAAATGGCCACCTCCAGAGAAAGGCAGCTGCTGAATATTCCCCACAACAAGCCACATTCACCCCTGTTTTCCCAGGGTGTCCTCCAAGAACTGCATTCAGGTTTGACTCAGATTCCCATGGAGACTTTGCTTTGCCCTGGGACCCAGTGCACGTGAAAGTCTGTGTGCGCCTTTTAAGAATGGAGTCTCCATTTCCCCCAGTCCCGTGGAGCTCCTGCGCACAAGCCCCGCTGGCCTTCAATGCCAGATGCTCCAGGGGCTTTCTCCCAGTGCTGTATCCCCGCACGTGAGGGTTTGATGTGGGGCTCAGAACTCTCACTCCTGTAGGTGAGTCTCTCTTTGTGAACCAATTAGTTTCCAGTCTGTGGAGTTTCCCACCCAGGAGGTATGGGGTTGTTTATATCGTGAAATCGCCCCTCGTACCTCTGGATGTGGCCTCCTCTTTTTCTTCTGGAGTAGGGTATCTTTTTTAAGGTTTCCAGTCCATTTGGGTGAAGAGTGCTCAGTCTTTAGTTGTGAATTTTGTTGTTCTTAGGAGAGAAGTTGAGCTCCAGTCCTTCTATTCCATCATCTTAATCCCCTTCACATAGGAACTTCTCATGTGACCTTTACTAAGCATTTAACACTGGTGCCCCCTCCTTCCTTAAACATCTCCTCTAGGCTCCCACGACACTTCATTCAATGGTTTTTTTTCTCTGGCCTCTACTTCTCTGGTCTTGCCTTCTTCTTCTGACAGCAACTTTTCTTTCTTCGGCAATTAAAATACAGCAATCACTCCAGGATCAGTCTTGCAGTCTCTTCTCCCTCTATCTGCATCCTCTAAGCAACTTCTTACCCCTCCACAGCTTCAAGCACATCTATACCTTCATGTTTCTAACGCAGACTTCCCAGAGCTCCAGAAGCACCTATCTACTGTTGTCTCAACTGCACCTCAAATTCAACACAACAGAAGATCAAATCATGATCACCTCTCCCAAACCAGGTTCCCCTTTCAGGGTTTCCTGTCTCAGGATGGCCTGGCCAACTGTCAAGCCATGCTCAACAGAATACTAGAACTCAAACACTTCTCCCGGCCTCACCACCCATATGGAATCCAAAATTAGGCACTGACTCTCCTTCCTCAGTCCTCAGTAATCCTGAACACGAGCTGCCATCAATCTCAGAGCCTAGACTACAACAACGGCCTCCTAAATGGTCTCTAAGAAACTACTCATGCCTCTTCAATTCACTCTCTATGCTGTCTACATGTCACCCACCCCAATAAGAACACTTCAAGGGCTTCCCACAGATTCTAGAAAAACCATCCTTAGCCTGGTCTGTTCTCCACCCAGCCCTCTGACCCCATCCCACACACTCTCCCCTGCTCTCCGCTCCAGCCTTCTTCTCTAACCTTCTTCTGCTATACACTCAGTTCCTACCTTCCTTCTTTCTCTAGCACACCCTCACCCTTCAAACCTCAGCTCAGGCACCCGTGCCTCAGCGAAGTCTTCCAGATGTCCTGAGCTAAGTCAAAATCCCCGTATTAAAAAAAAAAGTCCTGGAGTTCCCGTCGTGGCGCGGTGGTTAACGAATCCGACTAGGAATCATGAGGTTGCGGGTTCGGTCCCTGCCCTTGCTCAGTGGGTTAACAATCTGGCGTTGCCATGAGCTGTGGTGTAGGTTGCAGACGCAGCTCGGATCCTGCGTTGCTGTGGCTCTGGCGTAGGCCAGTGGCTACAGCTCCGATTCGACCCCTAGCCTGGGAACCTCCATATGCCGCGGGAGCGGCCCAAAGAAGTAGCAAAAAGACAAAAAAAAAAAAAGAAAAAAAAGTCCTTATTATAAACTCTCTTGTACCTTGTGTCTTTCCTTCTAAGCATTTAGCAAAGTTGTAATTTTACATCTGCTTGTGTACTACTTACTTCCAG
This sequence comes from Sus scrofa, assembly GCF_054392235.1. Taxonomy (NCBI): domain Eukaryota; kingdom Metazoa; phylum Chordata; class Mammalia; order Artiodactyla; family Suidae; genus Sus; species Sus scrofa. The sequence continues at coordinate 137,013,274 of NC_139396.1, read as the reverse complement.
TTACAGATTTCATCCAAGTTTCCCTTACCTGCAGAGGTTCTTCTTGTGCCACCTGCTCATTCAGCTTTTTGGTGTAAGCATCACAGATTTCAGTCACTTGCACACACCCCTGGAGGCCATTGGGGAGACTAATCACCAGCTCCAGTTCATTCACCTCTTTCACACAACCCAAAATCCGCATCCCCTCACACAGGGACTAGAAGAGAAAAAGTAAAATGTGAAATGTGTATCACAGGAAGAAAACAATGACTGGGGACGTGGGAGGGGTGGGGGGGTGTCTGGCTTCTACTCCCACCTCTAATAAATAAAAGCTTCAGGAAATACCATATGTGTGTATGTCAGTACACTCATCAAACACCTGGCTGAGCACCACGAAAGATCTAAAACACACCACACTGTTTACAGCACAGGAGTGCTAGAGGGAACTCTCACCTTTTCCTTTACTGAGTTCAAACTCAAATGCCTGGTAGGCAACACAAGGCAGGACATGGGCCAGTGGAAACATTGGTGGCCTGGACTGTGCATGCCAGGTCTAAAGGGGGTAACCACTATTCAGCTGTGTGTGCCTATAAACAGAGGGAGTGTGAGCTTATACCTTCAGCACGTTCAAGTTTTTTTTCAAGAAACCAAAAATCATATTTTCATTTAAGTTTTTTCAGTTTTCTAATGTGGGCACTAACTTAAACAATTATTTTTTAAAGCAGCACACTGGACAAACAAAATACTTCTGCAGCCTGAATCTGAATCTTTCCCTTCAGAATCACTGACTTTCTTCTTTTTTATAACACGTATCAGTTATCTAAACACTTAAGGAACATAATAAGACTGCTTCGTTTCTGTGAGATCATTTCCACATCTATGAAATGAAAGGGTAGAATTAGAATGACTGCTAGTTATTGCCAGTTCAAACTTATGAGTCTACTAAAACACAAATTCCATGAGGACGCAGCAGTTTAAAAGACAAGAAAACTTTAAAAAGCAAAAAACAAAACAAAACAAAACAAAAGAACATGATCACAGGCATTGATTAATAATTGAAAGAGAGAGTTCCCATTGTGGCTCAGCAGTTACAAACCCAACTAGTATCCATGAGGACGCAGGTTTGATCCCTGGCCCCACTCAGTGGGTTAAGGATGTGGTGTTGGCATGAACTGCGTAGGCTGCAAATGTGGCTCAGATTCCTCATTGCTGTGGCTGTGGAGGAGGCCAACAGCCAAAGCTCCAATTCAACCCCTACTCTGGGAACTTCCATATGCTGTGGGTGCAGCCCTAAAAACAAAATAACAATAATAATAATAATAACTGAAAGAAATATGCTCATTTCTGAAAAAAGCTAGAAGACTCTCCAGAAACACAAAGCGTATGCATATGAAAACAATGAAGGAATAAAGAAAAGAAAGAGGGAAGGAAGAATATATACAGACTTAAGCAACCCAGGGAGTTTGTTCAAAACAAAACCAAACTTTGACTAACCTCCTCATTAAGGATTTCAAACTTCTCTCTTACAAACTTGCTGCTTTCTCTCTTGTCAGTTTTCAGCTTTTTTATTGTTGCTGGCTCTTTCTGGCTCTTTTTCCTTTTGGTGGATTCCTCTTCAGTAGAAATCTAAAGGGGGGAAAAAGATCCAAAAGAATGAAAAGCAGTAATCCTTGCCTTTCCCTCCAATTTCAGGCCATCTGTCACCTTGCTGTGTTACTCCTTCACTCCTGACACTCCCAACTGTTCTTTTAACTCCTGCCTCAATCCCAACTCCCCTTTCTACCACTAATTCTCCCTTTACCCAATCTAAGCTCTGTTCTCAAAATCTGTTTCCAAAGCCTCTTCTCTCCTATGTTCTTCCTCCCTTGACTGGGATGGACACCGGGGTTCCCCAGTATGAGAAAGAATTTGGAACAGTGCATGAAAGTAAAAGGTGGAATCATGAAGGCCCAACTTAAATTTCCATCTGCACCATAACAAGCTGTGTGGATTCAGCTAAATTACATAAGCTCTCTGGGCCTCAGTTCCAGAGCATGGAATGGCGATCTCAACTGCATAGTACAACTGGAAAGATTACATAAAATAGATATAAGACCATATAATTGCAAGTTAGTTTCCATCATTCTAGCATTTTACAGCCTACTCTAGATGAAGATGTCAAATTCTAATGCAAATTATGACCATTTTACATCATAAGGACCTGATTCAAAAATGCAATTGATTGGAGTTCCCGTCGTGGCGAAATAGGAAACAAAACTGACTAGGAACCATGAGGTTGCGGGTTCGATCCCTGGCCTCGATCAGTAGGTTAAGGATCAGGCGTTCCCATGAGCTGTGGTGTAGGTCACAGATGCAGCTCGGATCCCACGTTGCTGCGGCTCTGGTGTGGGCCAACGGCTATAGTTCTGATTAGACCCCTAGCCTGGGAACCTCCATATGCTGTGGGTGTGGCCCTAACAAGACAAAAGTCCAAAAAAAAAAAAACAAATGCAATGATCAAACTGCTTTCTCTTTATCCTTAATCTACATGGTACAAAGTTCCTAAAAATAAGAAATAATGGTACTGCAAACTCAAATACTAAATGCCCCACTTCAAAAGATACAGCCTTGTGATGGTGTGGGCTCCCTAACAAGTTCAATTTATAAAAGTGAACTTCAAAAAGAAACCAATCTGGAGTTTCTGTTGTGGCTCAGTGGGTTAAGAACCCAACTAGTGTCCATGAGGATGCAGGTTTGATCCCTGGCTTCACTCAGTGGGTTAAGGAGATGCAGCTTGGATCTGGCATTGCTGTGGCTGTGGTATAGACTGGCAGCTGCAACTCCAGTTGAACCCCTAGCCTGGGAACCTCCATATGCTGCAGGTGAGGCCCTAAAAAAGAAAAGAAAAGAAACCAATCTGGGAAAACCACACATTCTCAAACAAGGTTCATTCTCCATAAGGACATTAGAGAGTGTTCAGTGAGTCTTAACAAAAAGCATACCACTTACATCAAATAAGTTGTCCTGTTCAACCGACTGCTGTAAAGTTTTTTCTGACTTGCGAATCTTTCTTGTCCCCCCTCGGGGGAAGCTTTCTTCCATGGTTGCCATGTTTGGCTCTCCTAAAAACAATGCAAATAGTTGGTGAGATGTAGCTTTGGTGTCAAGACTATGATCAATGGGCAAGAGATAAAGCTTTCTAGCCCCAATGTGCTAGAGAGCATTCAGGACAGCATTTAAGAAATGGATGGTTTGATGCCAGGCAACAGGCAATCCATAATTCATCTTTCCAAAAATCTTTGCTTCAAAAGCACAAGTCCACACATTTTCCTCTAGTAAAAAGTGCTATATTGGAGTTACTGTCATGGCACAGCAGTTAATGAACCCAACTAGTATTGATGAGGATACAGGTTCGATCCCTGGCCTTGCTCAGTAGGTTAAGGATCCGGTGTTGCCGTGAGCTGTGATGTAGATTGCAGACGTAGCTCGGATCCCATATTGCAGTGGCTGTGGCACAGACCAGCAGCTATAGCTCCGATTTGACCCCTAGCCTGGGAACCTCCATATGCCATGGGTGCGGCTCTAAAAAGCAAAAAAAAAAAGCTATAGATTCAATGTAGTAAATATCACTAAGCTTAATTCACAGATACACAAACAAATATATATATAAGCCCCTACCTTCAAAGCATATGCACACTTTTTCGTCTTTTTTTTTTTTTGGCTGCACCTGTGGTATGTGGAAGTTCCCAGGCCAGGCACTGAACCCACGCTACAGCATTGACAAGGTGGGCCCTTAACCCAATAAGATACAAGGGAACTCTGAACAGACACACTTTTAAGAACAATTATGCAAATAATTTAAAATACAAATCAATTTATAAACTATCAACAAAGAAGCAGGAAATAATGAGGCTTTGGTAAAAGAGGAAAACAAAAGAAGCTTTTGGGCTATGTGTTAAAAGATAAATAGAATCTTGATAGGTGGAAAGGGAAAAGCAGAAGGAATGTGAGGAAAAGCATGGGAAAAGAAAAAGCAAATTATTTTGATAAGCATCAGCATCATGTCTGTCAAACTGTTGTTCAAAGGCTTGCTCTTGCCTTCCTTTGGAGAAAAGTTCAACTAGACCATAAAGTGATAAAAAGCATAATAAGTGGAGTTAAATTCTAAAAGACAGCTTGGGCTTTCTGTTTCAGAGCTCTCATTAGACGTGAATAGATTAACATTTACTTTGGCAAGTCTGAGCCTTAAGTAAAGGAAAAGATAAAACAGTAACCAAAAAAAAAAAAAAAAAAAAAAGACTGCAGGCTATAGACTGGACTGGAGGAGAGAGGACTGAAGGAAGGTAATCTGGTAGAAGGCTTCAATTGCAGCACAACAGAAATCATGAGAACCAGAACTAGGTATAAACGAGAACGGAAGATTAGTGGGGTTGGTTCTGAAAGACACTTGGAAATAGGAATCTAGAAAGGCTTGAGACTGTGAAAGAGGCGAGGACCTAAAATGAACCTAGGAGTTGGAATCAGGAACGGATAGATATGTTTCGAAAAAATAAGAAAGTGCCGTGGGGTCAAGATTCCTGGGAGTTTGACCCTTAATCTCATTTCAGACCAGGGGAAACTGAAGTTTCAAAAGAGTAAAGCAGCAATCCAGCGGCAAAGAAGAGAATTAAGCTACCTTCAGGGGACAGATCCTAAAGTTACAGGAGCAAGTCAAGCAAAGCCGGCTTCTAAGCGGGTGCATGGTAGGGACCTGGAGGACTTAGTTCTGGAACAGACCTGGAAGCCACGACGTTTCCTCCCTTGTCGCCTTTACCCACACTCACCAAGCCAGGGACGCCAGCACTTCTACTTCGGAGGCCGCGCCACTGTGATCACACACGCGGAGACCCGCACGCCAGCAGCCCAACTCCGCCCTGCCGGAAGCGAGGGCGGGCTCTGCGCCCCACTTCCGTTACTACACTATGGAGTCCTACAGAGCGAGGGAGGAGATTTGAATACCGGAAGCGGAAGGGCGGGCCTCGAGCCGCAGCCAATCGACGTAGAGGGCCGAGTCGGTAAGGCCCGTTGAACGCGTGCGGGGGAGGAGGTTTCTTCCGGCCGGAGCGAGGGGGCAACTGGATACGTTGAAGGACACAGGCTGCGGAGTTTGTGCATTTTCGAAGGTGGGTGTGGAGGGGAGACCGGGCTCTGACCTCGCGCCTCCACTTTATGGGGCCAGCCTAGAATAGGACTGTTTTCTGGTCCAGGAACACCGCGAGGTCTTTGCTTTGGAGGGGCGAGACGGGGGGGTGAATGAAAAGGAATTGGAGAAAATGATGGCCGCGAGGGGTCGGATAGTGGCTAGGAAGCCTCAGTGAGAGGTAAAGGCCCTTAAAATGCATTTTCCGGTAAAGAAAAAAGGTCCGCAGCGAAGGGAGTCCGCCAAGGTCACCGAGTGACGTAATTTTGGATGAGAACTTCTGGCCGAATTAATCTCCTTTCCCATGTATGCGTATAGTAGTTTGTTTTCACTGAGCTGTGTTTAGGAAGTTGGCCAGCCAGGCGTTCTTTAGTTGTGGTGCAGCCTTTGTCAAACAGGAGTGAGCGTAGGCGGGCCCCTGCAGTTCGCCAGACCCGCTGGTTAGATGCAGCCTGTGTTCAATCAGCGGGAAGACCTTTCCTAGAAGGTAGCCAGAAGAGGACTGTAAACTCCTTGCAGTGCAAGAAGCTGCTTCTGGTACCTGAGCAGCTTTCACTCGTCTCTGCCTCGTAATCTCACTCATCATTCTAGGTAAACGTCCAGTCAGACAGAAAAAAACAGTATCGGGAAAACAAAGTAGCGAGGGCATTTGGTCGCTTTGGGCCTTTTCTGAAGTGCCCACTTATCGGTGAAGAGAGGAATGGAAAGATTGATTATATTTAATAGTAGTTTGCCGCTCAATTAGAAACAAAAGTGAAGACCCCATCGCTTAGACTTTGCCATAGGCTACCATTTAACAATGGTACGGTTATTTTTAGTCTTAGGTAATTTTCTTCATTACTATCTGTCTAAGCTGAAGTATGACTCAAAAGGAAAGCAAGTTTCAGTTCAGTTACTCCACGAAGGACACTCTAACACAAGGATTCCTGATCTTTGCCCCAAAGTAACCTGCGATTTGCTGAGGATGCAGACCCAGGTGTTTCCAGGCTTTGTTCCAGTTATTTATCAGCAGCATCCCACTTCCCCCTCCAACTCAGCATTTCAAGAGTCTTCCTCTAAGACCTAGACTAAATTGTGATTCCTATACTATACCTTTTCCTACCGTCGGAATTAGCCCTGTGTAGAATATTGCAAACATCAGTCTTCCTTTTATATTGTGTAGAGAGAAATTAAAATTTTTGTTACATAAGGTAGTGGTGATTATAGTTAATAATTGGACAAAGTTAAGCCCTTGCCTTCTGTCGGGTTTCTTCTAGAAACCTAGTGGATATTATAAGAATCCACAAATCTATCCTGAAGATGAGCGGGAAAGCATATCTTTATTTTAATAAGTTTACTGAAGGTAAATCAATACAAAAGCTACATCATAAAGGTTTCTTTAAATGGAGATTTCCCTACTTGGATTGGACTGGCCAAAGCCCCTGAGGTGGCCCAAGGAAGCTTAGAATCCTTCACTGCTCCAAGAACTTTCTTGAAATAGTGTTCAGAATTAAGGTCCCTTGTCCAGATTTTTATTGCCACTTCTATGCAGGTGAATGCCTCTGAAGGCCTTTGAATGGTGAACCTGAGCGTGCCATTTTCCATAGCAACAACTTCCTCACAGGTCTCCCACTTCCATTTCTTCAAGAGCCAGCCAAGTCACTGTCACTGCCTACCAATCTCGACCGGACCTCGACCGGCTCGTCTATGTTGCCAATCGACTCGGCGTGGCGTCGGTCGTGGTAGATAGGCGGTCATACAGACGAATTTTCCAGTGTTCTGGTGACCTTTGAATGTGCCTTTTTTTATTTTTTATTATAATAAAAGAAATACACACCTTTGTAAAATACGTAGGTTCTGTAGATGTAACCCCTCTTAAAAATTTGCTATATACTCTTCCAGAGTTTTTTCCTATTTAATTACGAATGAGCATTTATTTGGGTTTCTGTTTGCTGCAGTGTTTTTCAAACTTTAATATGCATCAGAATCACCTAGAGGGCATATTAACACTGACTGCTGGGCCTCAGCATTTATCTGATAAGGCCCAAAATGCTGTGTTTCTAACAAGTTTCCTTTGAGGTTGTCAGTCTAGGGACCAGACTTTGAAAACCATTAACATGCTCTATAATATAATGTCCAGAAATAGGATGTTTTTAATATTTAACTTTACATGGGAACATCTTTCCATGTCTGTATATAGAGATCTCCATGCATTCTATCTTCCTTTAATGGAAACCATTACTTATCAGTATCCTGTAGGTGAACTTTTAGTTCATCCAGTTTTTTATTTTCATAAAGTGTATTTCAGTTACCATCCTTGAACCATATAACATGTTTCCACTGTGTAATTTTGTTTGTTTTTTGTCTTTTTAGGGCCGTACCCGTGACATAGGGAGGTTCCCAGGCTAGTGGGCCAGTCAGAGCTGTAGCTGCTGGCCTTCGCCACAGCACTCCAGATACTTAACCCACTGAGCAAGGCCAGGGATCAGACCTGCGTCCTCATGAATACTGGTCAGATTCTTTTCTTCTGAGCCACAATGGGAACTTCTGGTAATACTTCTATAAGGATAAATTCCTGGAGAAAAAATAAACCAGCTTAGATAAAAGGGTATACTAATTTTAGAATTTGATAGATATTGCAGAATTGCACATTAGTAAGGTTGTACCACTTTACACTCCCTCCAGGCCACAGAAAGAACGCTTATTTTCCCACATTCTCAATACCACTGCCTGTTATCATAAATTTGTCTTTGCAGTCTGATGGTTAAATATTGGTCTCACTTTACATTTCTTTGACTAATCATGATGTTGATTATCTTTCTGTGTTCCACCTTTTTGCTTTTGGCCACCTTTTCTTTTACTTAAGATGATTAAAATATTTGCCCATGTTTTCTTCCGGATATTTTGGTTTCACTATTTGTATTTAAATCTTTCGATCTGTTTTAAAAGGAGTAGGATTTCAGCTCCGCTGCCCCCACCCCATCAATAGTATTTATCAATTCCATTTAGTAAATGATCTCTCCTTCCCCTTCTTTCCCTTACCAGGGAGGTCCCAAATTATTTTTTTTTTTAAATTGTAAAAGGGGGTTGCAAAGTGAACTGTTTAGTTGGCTGTTACCCTTCTGAAAAACTGAGAAGTAGCACAAGCTCTAGCTTTCAACTCTGGTCTTAAAACTGATTAATTCCATGTACAGCATACCATGCTCTAGAGACAGGAATGAAATTGAGCAATATTGGGTCAGAGGATGGACTTAGAGGAACTACTGTGTTCTCTACCTTTGCTGAGTGATTTGATGTATATTCCAGTCTGTTTTGTAAGTTTCTCTAATCAGCAAGGTGTTTTCCTACCACTTTGCTACTGCTTTGTTGTGTAATATGTAAAATTTATAGTATTTAGATGCACTGACTTCATGAGTTTTTTAATTAAAAAATTAATTTTCTTTTAAACTGCATCCAAACCAATTTGTTGCTTTCTTTCTTTTTTTAAAAGATTGAAACCATGGCAGGTCCAGAAACGGATGCCCAATTCCAGTTCACTGGTATCAAAAAATATTTCAACTCTTACACTCTCACAGGGAGAATGAATGTAAGTATTAATGAGACCTAAACAGTTATGTTTTAGAATAATATAGGTGTGACAACAATTCCTGTTTATTTTTTCCTTTCTTTTTCAGTGTGTGCTGGCCACATATGGAGGTATTGCTTTGCTAGTCTTATACTTCAAGTTAAGGTCTAAAAAAACTCCAGCTGTGAAAGCAACATAAATGGTAAGAAGTTAATGTTTTAAAGTTTATTAACTTTGGGAGTTCCAGTCGTGGCTCAGTGGTTAATGAATCTGACTAGGAACCTTGAGATTGCAGGTTCGATCCCTAGCCTTGCTCGGTGGGTTAAGGATCCGGCATTGCTGTGTCTGTGGCCTAAGCCAGCAGCTACAGCTCCAATTAGACCCCTAGCCTGGGAACCTCCATATGCTGCAGGAGCAGCCCTAGAAAAGGCAAAAAGTAAAAAATAAAGTTTATTAACTTCAGAATTTTGATGTTCAGGAGTTTTTTTCCTTTCACTATAGAAATATATTGTCAGGAGTTCTCTTATGGCACATTGGGTTAAAGATCCCGCATTGACACTGCAGCAGTTCAGGCTCACTGCTGTGCTAAGAGTTCAATCCCTGGCTTGGGAACTTCCATGTGCCACAGGCACGGTCAAAAAAAAGAACTATATTGTCATCATTTTGCAAAATTTCTCACAGTCAAGAAAAAAATAGGGAGTTCCTGTTGTGGCTCAGTGGTAACCAGTCTTATCATCCATGAGGATGCAGGTTCAATCCCTGGCCTCTCTCAGTGGGTTAATTATCTGGTGTTGCTATGAGCTGTGGTGTAGGTTGCAAATGCAGTCAGATCCTGCATGCAGCTGCAGCTCCAATTCAACCCCTAGCCTGGGAACTTCCATATGCCACACATTCAGCCCTAAAAAAAGGCCAAAAAATGGGGGGGGGGGGGATATAAAAATATTGTCCATGTCCCCTTACCCTGACAATTTTTGTTAACATTTTGGTTTAGCTCCTTTTTAATGTATTTATTTGGTTTCTAATCACTGATTTCTCTGTAATTTTGTCTTATAACATGTACTCTATAATTTGAATGCACGAGTGGTCATGGATATGTGATTTATTTTACAGAGGAAATTAGAATTTTTTAAATATAAATAACATTACAACACTTTTGAATAAAGTGTGATTGTTTTCTTAAGCTGAAGTGTTTTCACAAAAGGTTGTAGGGCATCTAGTTTTGTGCCCGAGGCAGTATTAAATCATGTGTTTCTGATTTTTGTTAATTTGATGAGTAAAAATAATTTTTTTGATGACAGTGTATATTTTTTCCATTTGTTTAGCATTTGTGTTTTTCTTAACATCCTCTTCATGTTTTTCTCATTTAATGTTTGAGACTTTCTCTTTGTAAAGACTTTCTTTCTCATATAAGTTGAAAATATATTTTGGTTCTTGGTAGTTTGTTTGCTAGTTTCAAATTTTTATGTAAGCAATTCTGTCTTTGCCTTAAATCGCCTTAGACTTTATTTTCTTCTTATAGTGCCACTCAACCCCCATTTGCCTTTGCTTGAGTGAATAAATATTTGTTGTGTTAGTAGTAGATGATGTGCACAAAACCCAGATCCCTTTATTGTAACTCTCCATGACATGAAAATTTTCCTCTGCTCTTAAGAGCTTTACCAATCCCAAAACTATTGACTTTAGGGGACTGCATATCCCAGAATGCAGTGGTCCAAGGCTTCTTCCAACAAAACAGGTGGGGTTTTGCCCAATTTTTCATATTAGGTACCTCTAAACTTGGTTTTTACGACGGGGATACTACCATCCTCCCTGTTTTCTATTGTTACTTTCTGTACTAGGCTTTTCCAGTGGTACATGCTTAGGATCATGCTGAATTATTGGTAGCTCTTTTGCTAAAGATAGTGTTAGGTTAAATTGTTTTAAGCTGAGGGACACCTACATTGTGAGGGGTTACTGACTCCATTGAGAATCTAATGAATTTGCATTCCATTTCAGAGGGATTCGTGGATAGTTCTGTACTAGTAATTACTGAATGTTTTAAAAGTAGAGTTGAACATGTTTGTGTCTAAACTATTCTTTGCTTTGTTTATAGGATTCTAAACTGTACCTCATCTGTTAAGTTCCCATGCCTGAAGAAGCTAATGTCAACTCATCATGTGATAGTCAATTTATACAATAAATTATGAATCTGGAAAAGCTGGTTGTCTTTATTTACAAGATATCAAAAATATAAAAACTGTACAAAATGCAACAAAGGCAAAAAACTGGCAGTGACTTGGTCTAAATCTTTTAAGTTTCCCAAAGCAAGGCTCAGTACTGGAGGTAAGCAACTGAAATGTCTGACTTCAAGTGTACTAGGTTGTATGTAGCCATTTTAGCTGAAGTAGAACATGGAAGTTAATTTCTTCACCTGGTTTATAGTGTGTTTGGGTGCACTCAAAATCCAATGGGTATAAATTCAGATGTCAGTGGATGGTTGTACTTCATCTATTTCTCAGAAAGGAACCGTAGTTCACCCTACCCAGCTAACCATACATTCCACTAATCATAAGCCAAGCAAAAATGTTAGCAGATCATTTAACATAGTTCTTGAGTGCCATACAGTAACTACATTTACAGCAGAAACATACATGCTCATAGAATTCTTCAGCTAAAATTTAGGATGGTATTATATTACTCAATTTGAATCTTGAAGCAGGATGAATTATTGAAGTCGATTTCTTTTCTAGACATAATAAATTAAAATAGCACTTGAACAGAAAATGCATAGTTTCCACGCAATCCAAAGCACCATAAATGTCCCCTCCACGAACATAATACCTCTTATTCAACTAACGGAAATTAGTTAAATGTGGTTGCTATAGAAACGTGGAACGGTCCTGTTCAGAATTTCCAAGCAGCATACTTCCAGATCCATATAGACAAAACATTCTTTGTAGCTTAAATATTAATCACTGAGGTATTTGCTTTTAGTCTCCCTTTTTCAAACAGTAGCTTCCAAAGGTCTTTAATACCGATGGTTTATTGTGGACTATAAGCTCCTGCAGCTAGAACCAAGTTTCTTCGAGTAAAATGGAGGTGTACAACGGGTGTTGATTTGGTCATATATGTTCCCAACAATAACTCCTGTGAATTCTCAGGTAAATTTATATGGCCAGTGGCTGTAGTAAAGTCATCAGTCTCTAAATCTTCAAATGCTTTGACAGCATCCCATAACCGTACTGTATTATCCATTGAACCTAAGGGGAAATAAAGGAAACCATTTAGTAGCATCTACCATATTTAGATTCTGACATTCTGTCAAGTATGCTTTATGCATTTACTGTGTATTTCCGGTAGAAAAAAAATATCCAAACTTGATTAACAACTCTAATCCCTCTAAAGAAGCCTTTCAAGCAGTAGTTTAACATGAGAAGTCAATATACATGTAGAGTGACACTCTGGAATCAGGGCTAAGAAGCAAAACCTAGAACAGCAGCACTTATTTTGCCATCATCAACATTCAGTGCTTCTTTTAAATAGACCACTGACCCTTTACCACAAAGCCATTTCTAGTCATTTACCTGATGCCAAAATTTCACCATCTCTACTAAATCTAAGTGAACAGACTGTATCGGTGTGGCCTTTTAATTCTCCAACCATCAAACCATGTCCAATGTCCCAAAGGAGTACTCTGCCATCTGTTGCTCCTGTAGCCAGGAATCTCCCATTGGGAGAAAATGTCAAGGAATGAATTGGTCCCTAGAAGTCCATGGAAAGAATCAAAAGTAGGATTAAAAATATCTAAGAAAATAAGACAAAAGTTAGAATTATAAAGTTTAGTGGTATGAATAGTATCTTTAAAATGTATGTGTCACTGGTTAATTTTTAAACTATTTATCTCAAAAAGAAGGTATAAGGTACCTTGTGTCCAGTGAAGATCCTTACACAGTTCCCATTCAGGACATCCCAGAGCCTCACGGTTCTATCTGCAGAGCCCGTAGCAACATAATTAGAATTTGGATGGAATCTGGTACAGTTCACATCAGCAAGATGACCAGCAAATATCCTTAAAGGCTGATAGTGATCCGTAGCCCAGAGCCTTTTAAAGAAATTATTGAAAACAAAAGAGTATATTTAGCAGTTAACTGTGAAATGCCAAAATTATATCCAAAATAGAGAAAAATCCATGTGAAATGTTAGCTCCAAATGGGTCCCCCTCCCTAGTTACTTGAAATACTCCCCCACACCCCAACTCCTACTCTAACCCATTGAAAAAGCATTTTTTTACCCTAGTTTTGGCCACCATGTAATTAGTTTCTAACTCAAGCTACCTCATCCTGAACTTTTGAGGAGATGACAGGGAAACAAAGGCTCATGGTGGTTATATAAGACAAGGTTTAGCATCCGGTTGGGGAGAGGGTGGCCATGGACTCTTAGTATAGACATAATAGTTTTGTCCCAAATTTGTTTTCAAATAAAGACTTATATATGCTGACATTCTCAAAAAGTTGGTCCTAAATAAGTGAAAATGAGTTTGGCTCAAGTTTATAATTCCAAACAAGAAACCATTCTGCTCTGTTCCTTAAATAGACCCAATCCTAAACTCACAATATTCTTACCGAGCTACTCGATCATGGCCCCCCGACACAAAATAATATCCATATGGAGAAAACTGTGTGTCCCACACTGGATAGTTGTGTCCTTTATATCCCACCAAGCAAGTAAACGTTTGAAGACTCCACAATCTCACAGTTCCATCCTCTGAAGAGGAAAGCAGGTAGTTTCTGAGAGAAGAGAAGGTAATATATTTGATTCCTAGAATAACTCAGTTTATCTGTCTAGTTTCTCTGCACATCTGAATATATTAAGTATAGCTAATTGACATGCTACATCTCAATTTTAAAACCTGAAATTAACAGTAGATAACGAGTTGAAAGTACCAACTAATGTTAGCTGTGACACTCTACATCTGTGCACCTACTGAATGAGGTTAGATTTTTTTGTTTTTGTTTTTTTGTTTTTTTTGGTTTTTTTTTAGGGCCACACCCACGGCATGTGGAAGTTCCCAGGCTAGGCGTCAAATCAGAGTTGCAGCTGCCAGCCCACACTACAGCCACAGCAACCCCAGATCTGAGCTGAGTCTGCAACCTACACCACAGCTCATAGCAATGCTGGATCCTTAATCCACTGAGCAAGGCCAGGGCAAACCCGCACCCTTGTGTTTTGTCAGGTTTGTTACCCGTTAGCCACCATGGGAACACCTAGATTATTTTAAAAACATGTACATTATGAGAAAAATCACAGTTCAGGCAGAAAAAAAAGGTAATGACAAAAAGTATGGTCAAATAAGGTCACCTGAGAAGGGGTTCTAAGAAATGTGATGTCACATAAAATTCATTTTTTTACTTTAAGATGGAGACGCAGAAAAAACAAAAAGGGAGTTCCCGTTGTGGTGCAACAGAAACAAATCCGACAGGTATCCATGAGGATTCGGATTCCATCCCCGGTCTCACTCGGTGGGAGATCCGGCATTTCGTGAGCTATGGCGTAGGTTGAAGACTCGGCTGTGGCTGTGGTGCAGGCCAGCAGCTGTGGTTCCAATTTGACCCCTAGCCTGTGAACTTACATATGCTGAGGCTCAGATCTGATCCCTGGCCTGGTACAGTGGGATAAACGATCCAGTGTTGCTGCAGCTGCCGTGTAGGTTATAGCTATGTCTCAGATTCAGTCCCTGGCCCAGGAACTTCAATATGCCTCATGTGCGGCCAAAAACTTTAAAAAAAAAAAGAGAGAGAGAGAGAGAGATGCTACGGAGTTCCCTGGTGGGCTAGCAGTTAAAGATTCGCCATTGTCACTGCTGTCATTCGGTTCAGTCCTTGGCCTGGGAATTTCTGCAAGCCATAGGCAGAGCAAAAAAATAATTATATAAAATAGAGATGCTGTTTTCATATCCTGTATAAGTTGTGTAAAATTTAAACCTTTTGGACCCCCCCCACCAGAAAAGCAAAAATAAAAAACAATATAGACATGTGACTAATGCTCTACTTTCTTCAGGGATAAATACAAAAGCTGAGCTACTGAGAAAATAACAGTGTTTTTCATTGAAATCAGAAGTTTCCCAGAGTTCCTGTCGTGGCTCAATGGTTAACGAATCCGACTAGGAACCATGAGGTTGTGGGTTCGATCCCTGCCCTTGCTCAATGGGTTAACGATCCGGCATTGCCATGAGCTGTGGTGTAGGTCGCAGACGTGGCTCAGATCCCACATTGCTGTGGCTCTCGCATGGGCCAGCAGCTACAGCTCCAATTAGACCCCTAGCCTGGGAACCTCCACATGGCACGGGTTCAGCCCTAGAAAAGACAAAAAATAAAAATAAAAAATAAGTTTCCCTATGGAGTTCCCGCTGTGGCTCAGCAATTAACGAATGGGACTAGCATCCATGAGGATGCAGGTTCAATCCCTGGCCTAGCTCAGTGGGTTAAGGATCTGGTGTTGCCATGAGCTGTGGTGTAGACGCGGCTTAGATCCTGCATTGCTGTGGCTGTGGAAAGGCCAGCAGCTACAGCTCCAATTGGACCCCTAGCCTGGGAACCTCCATATGCCATAGTGCAGCCCTAAAAAGACAAAAAAAAAAAAGTTTCCCTCAGGTAAAAATGTACCCTCTGGCTAAATCCTATAAATAACAAAAATTCTCATTCTCAAAGTTTCATCAAGATGAAAGTCTTGGAGTTCCCGTCGTGGCGCAGTGGTTAACGAATCCGACTAGGAACCATGAGGTTGCGGGTTTGATCCCTGCCCTTGCTCAATGGGTTAACGATCCGGCATTGCCGTGAGCTGTGGTGTAGGTCGCAGACGTGGCTCGGATCCCGCGTTGCTGTGCCTCTGGGGTAGGCTGGCATCAACAGCTCCGATTAGACCCCTAGCCTGGGAACCTCAATATGCCGCGAGAGCGGCCCAACAAATGGCAAAAGACAAAAAAAAAAAAAAAAAAAAAAAAAAAAAGATGAAAGTCTTGATGGGTTGAAAGTTATTACCTGTCCAATAAGACACAGATGGTATTAGGAAAACAAAATACTTTCCCCCCATTTCCACAGAACGTTAGAGATCATGAAAAATAGGCAAACACTTATTTGTGGGTTCCAAAATACTTTTTTTCACACTTTTCAATATTCTTTTAGCTTTTTGATTATACAAAGCTAAATCTTCAATTGAGAGGTAAGATGCCTTTAATATCAGGATTCCCTGCTGTGAATTTGGAGATGACAGAGGACAGCAGTAGCCAAAAAACCCAAGGCAGGAACCCAAAGAAGCAACTCAACCCCTGCTGGAGCTAACACAACACTAAAGCTAATTTTTATTAGCAAAACCCTGAAGCTATGAATCTTTTTCTTTCTTTCTTTGGCTGCACTCACAGCATAAGCTATGCATCTTCATTCTGTAAATGTGGGTACTGTACACCAGTACCCCAAGATGAATTAGCAGATGACAAGATTCTAAAATAAAATCACAGGCGATCATGAGATCTTTCTAACAGAATTTTCCCCAACATTTGTATAATGTTTCCAGGAGCTACACTCTCAATATGATACAGCAGTATTTCATTTTCAGTGTTTGTATTTTACCTATCCGGACTGAAGCTGGCTCCATAGACAGGCCCGCTGTGACCATACAAAATCTTCAACTCACTTGCTGTTTTCTCATCCATGATTCTTTCTAAGACATCATCAGATTCTTTATCTATCAGGCTAAGATCTAAAATGGTCCAGAAATATTAATGTTTAAAATAATATTCATTAAAACATTTTAAGGCAATTACATCGTAGTTCAGGAGAAGAACTAACATTTGAACAAGTCATTCTACATACCAACCATTCTGTTAATTCCTCTCAATTAGATGCTATCATCTTAGTGTATAAGAGAAGAAAGTGAGGTTCAGAACAGTTAATAAAATGCCAGAGTGCACACAGCTACTTAGTCTCAGAACAAGGGCTAAACTCACATTTATCCACTATATCACAATGTTTCACAAAATAAAACTACAGAAATATTCAAATAAATTTTAAAATGTATTATCTTGTTTAAACAATACAGTTAGCAAGAAACTTTAAAATGTAACCCTGACCTTATTAGTTCATTTTAGCCATGGCTAAAACAACATACTCTCCCACTAATTACTTTAAACACTGTGGGTTTTTTTTTTATTCACAAGCAAAACAATCATAATATGTTAGATTTTTTAACCTTAGCAAGTTTTCTAGCCTAATTCCTTCATTCTACAGATGAGAAAACTTATGACCAGAGAAATTAACCCACTCTAGCTACTCCAGTCTTCTGATGCACTGCAAGGCATTTTTCACTGGTGGGAAAAGTAAAATCAAATGAAATTCTGCTAAGATCACAATGTCTTATATATGTTCCATGGAATCAAGATTGATATGAACTAATGATGAGTTTATATCCTGACACATCATCTCAGTTACCTGCTGCTTGTTTGACACTACGAAGCTTTTTGGGTGTCACAGACCACACTCTAACAGTTGAATCTGCAAAACCTCCAGCAATCAAACTAGAGTCATCAGTGACATCCACTGCAGTGAGGCCCTGCCAATATTGAAAGAAAAAGAAAAAAAAAAAAAAAAAAAAAGCTTTATATTAAATAATACTGTTTTGGGGGTAGGGGGGATTCACAATCATATCTTAGAGAATATATAATGATAGCTACTTTTCTCATATAAACGATCATTCGAAATTTCATTCTCTTATGAAATCCACTGTTTAAAAGCACTTAGTTTGAGAACATGTCATCATTTATCCATTTTTGCCCTCCAAATTTGGAGTGCATCATCTGAAGCAAATGTTAATCATTTTTCTACTTTGCTGAATATATCCTCAGCAGCCTATTATGAAGAGTCTATAAACACATGAGGAATTTTTCTTTTTCCATTTTTTAATGGTCACATCCATAGCATATGGAAGTTCCCAGACCAGGAGTTAAACGCAAGCTGCAGCTACAGCTGCAGCAATGCTAGATCCTTTAACTCACTACACCGGGCCAGGGATGGAACTCACAACTCCACAGTGACCCAAGCCACTGCAGTCGGATTCCTAACCCACTGTGCCACAGCAAGAACTCCAAGATATGAAGAACTTTTTTTTTTCTCCTCTTTTCTAGGGCAGTACTCGCAGCACAGAGGTTCCCAGGCTAGGGGTCTAATTAGAGCTGTAGCTGCCAGCCTACACCACAGCCACAGCAACGTGGGATCCGAGCCACATCTGCGACCCACCACAGCTCAAGGCAACGCCAGATCCTTAACCCACTGAGCGAGGCCAGGGATCGAACCCACAACCTCATGGTTCCTAGTCGGATTTGTTAACCATGACGGGAACTCCTGAAGAATTCTTAATAAAAAAATAGAAAGTTTGCATAAGTGTTTAAGTCCACGAGAGATGAACCACACAACTTTCCTATTCTCAAAGGCTAACAGAATTCTGATCTTTGAAACAAAGGGACACATATAAGCAAGATTCTGGTATAAATCGCTACAGGTCTTTTAAACACTGCCTTCTATCCCAAGCAGTGTCCAATTCTCCTTTCCTAATTGCTGCTCTTTAAGCCATATTTATATCAAGAGTTTAAATAACAGAGTTCCCGTTGTGGCTCAGCAGTGAATGAACCCGACTGGTATCCGCTGAGGATTTGTGTTTGATCCCTGGCCTCGCTCAGTGGATTAAGGGTTCAGGGTGGCTGTGAGCTGTGGTGTAGGTCAGATCTGGCGTTGCTGTGTCTGTGGCATGGGCTGGCAGCTGCAGCTCCGACTGGACCCCTAACCTGGAACTCCCATGTACCACAGGTGAGAGCCTGAAAAAAGAAAAAGAAAAAAAAAAAAAAAAAGGACAAGAGTTTAAATAAGAAAATTCCATTTTAGTTAACACATCTAAGTTTCTTTTAATGGTAATCACCATTTTACATGACTCTCCAGGCAGAAACTACCCAATTATTTCACCAACCTGGTAAGCATTGAGGAATGTATAGAAGCAAATGGAGGGTAAACAATCTGGTCCAAGGCGCACTCGTTTGGTGGTTTCTTTCATATTCATTATCTTATCCAATTTATCCGAATCTTTCAACTCAGGAAGAGGAATTCTGTGAAAGAAAAACAGACTGGAAATTACTATGGATATTAAGAAACTTGAACCCCGAAGGGAGTTCCCTTTGTGCCTCAGCGGTTATCGAGCCCGACTAGGATCCATGAGGATGCGGGTTTGATCCTTGGCCTCGCTCAGTGGGTTAAGGATCTGGTGTTGCCATGAGCAGAGGTACAGGTCATAGATGCGGCTCAGATCCTGCGTTGCTGTGACTGTGGCAGTAGGCCAGCATCTATAACTCCGATTCAACCCCTATCCTGGGAACTTTCATATGCTGAGGGTGTGGCCCTAAAATGCAAAAAAAGAAAAAAAGAAAAAAAAAATTGAACCATGAATAACATCATCTTACACTTGCACACGTGTTCCTGAGGTTTTTATCCTCACCTATTCTGAGGTGGAGCATTGGGATCTTGTTTTTTGCTTTTAGATCCAATATTGTCTTTTTT
Organism: Sus scrofa; assembly: GCF_054392235.1. Lineage (NCBI taxonomy): Eukaryota > Metazoa > Chordata > Mammalia > Artiodactyla > Suidae > Sus > Sus scrofa. The sequence continues at coordinate 136,994,019 of NC_139396.1, read as the reverse complement.
AGGCTTCTTCTTTTTAGGCTTTCCTTCTTCATTTTCTCCTTCTTCATCCTCATCATCCAAAGGCACTTCAATTTCTGGCTCTTTTAATAAACCAAAAAATACCTACGAGTCAAAAGAACCAATTTTTTCAAATTACTTTTTTGTTCATTAATACATCCTTTTCATATCTTGAGAGAAGGAATCACAATTACAATATGGTCATTTATATCCTGAAGCAGATTCTGTACTTTTCTGCCCAATAGCCAATTTCCCCTTCTTCCTTACAAACAGAACCCTGATTTTGTTGGAGCAGCAGCATGCTCAGTTAAAATCATTTTTGTTCCCAGGCTCCCTTGCAGCTAGGAATGGCCATATAATATCAGTCTGGCCAAGAGATGTGAACACAAATTATACTGAGTAGTGTTTTAGAAAAAAAATAGTTTTGCTGATAAAAAGGGAGATTCAGCAGGTCTACCTATGTCTTTCAACCTCCCCCTTCTGCCTTCCTGGAATGCATCTGCAAAGCTGGAGCTGCAATAGCCATCTGTGAACACAATGAAAAAAGCTACATTCTGAAGATGGCAGAGTGGAAAGTAGAAGGAGCCAGGGTCCTTGATGGCACTGTGGAGCCCTCATGCCAACCTAGAAGGGTCTTGCTCTTTAATTCATTTTAGGTGAGAAAAACCCGTTACTTGTTTTAGCCACTGTAGTCAGGGTTCTGTTATATGCAACCATTCCCAAATTCTCACTAATATATACATCATCCTTAGAATACGAAATTTAGTATACAGAGTAAAATTATTCCCAAACTAGCTATAAGAAAAATGTGTAAGTTATGTAGATGGAAATGCTACAATTTTTCATAATCTGCATTATATAGTTCTTAGGTTTATTCCCATACCTTTGATTTGTTTGCCTCTCGTTTAGCCTCTCCTGCCAAACTTCCCACCATCGCATCTATCTGCTGCTTACTACGCGGCATCCCATCAAAGATGTCAATGTAGAGGTGCTCCTGAACTATGTTCCATATCTGATTGTTCTGTTTCTCCTGAAGATGCCTCTTCAAGAGTTGGTACGAGTCACGGGAAATACGCAGAACAAATTTACTTGTTCGAAAATCCAACATGGTCTCATTCCCTTTCATGTGTTCCTTTTTGGTAAGACTAGATAATACTCGTAGGTCATCCTGGTAATAACATTCCTGATCTCCATGGAACCTGTTTCAGTGATTTTAAAAAGTCATTTTTCAATGTAATCATTAAGGGATCTGCCTCTCCCCCATATATTTATAAACATCCCAGAATATTTTCAACGTAGTAGTCTGAATAATCCTGGTCTAAGCTGTAGGATCAAAGTCATTAACACATTTCAAAATGATTACAATTCGGTTCTGAATTTTAATCCTAAAAATGACCAATTTCTCTAATTAAATGCATCATAAACATTTTAAGAGAATTTGAAATAAATACCACAAGTGAATGAAAGATAAAGTAGCCACCATTGGTAGAATGCCTCATTTGAATGCCATCATTGGTAGACATTAGAAAATGTCAGAATCTTTGCTCTACTAAATTTTATGTTCTCTCAAAACCTATTAGGGGCAATTTCAAACATATACAAAAGTAGAAACTAGCATAATGAATTCAATGTACCTATCACCCAGCCTCTCAACAATAATCAATGCAAGACATTCTCATAAAACCCAACATTTTTAGTGACTTCTTATAGTCTTAATATTAGATATAAATATTAAACATCTGGACTTTTATAACATGACTAAAGAACAAACATATGTTGATACCAAAGAGTGAGCACTCCCATTTACTCACCATTACCAAAGGAAATTAAATAAAGCTTTCAGCCATGGTGACATTGAGTAAATTTAAATCTACTTTTGTTTCTACAAATCTTAATTTTCCTAATAAAATAAAATGTAAAGATCATACATTGACACTCATTAAGAGCAGCAAACAATGCAAAAACATTTAGAAAACAAATGATTAAACATAAGATATTAATGCTCCAACTCTGACACACAGCCAATAGATTCCCAAACTGTTAACCTGTGTTACCCTACTATGACTCATCAAGATATGAGTTAAGAGTTTCTTGGGGACTTCCCGTCATGGGTCAGTGGTTAACGAATCTGACTAGGAACCATGAGGTTGCGGGTTTGATCCCTGGCCTTGCTCAGTGGGTTAAGGATCCAGCATTGCCGTGAGCTGTGGTGTAGGCTGCAGATGCGGCTTGGATCCCGCGTTGCTGCGGCTCTTGCGTGGGCTGGCAGCTAAAGCTCCGATTAAACCCCTAGCCTGGGAACCTCCATATGCCTCGGGAGCGGCCCAAGAAATACCAAAAAAAAAAAAAAAAAAAAAAAAAAAAAAGAGCTTCTTGGAATCCCCATTGTGGCACAGCAGAAACGAATCCGACTAGAACCATGAGGTTGCAGGTTTAATCCCTGGCCTCGCTCAGTGGATTAAGGATCCGTCGTTGTCATGAGCTGCAGTATAGGTCGCAGAGGAGGCTCAGATCTGGCATTGCTGTAGCTATGGTGTAGGCCATCAGCTGCAGCTCTGATTCAACCCCTAGTCTGGGAACCTCCATATGCCTCGGGTGCGGCCCTAAAAAGACAAAAAGACCAAAAAAAAAAAAAAAAAAAAAAGTGTTTCTGTCGTTTCTGTCTAAGATTTGAATGAAATTATAAATATCAGCCTCTTGGTGTCTGTATTAGTCACTATGCACTAAGAATAACTTCATCCGAGCATGGGTTCCTGGCGAGGCCTGAGGATGTCCACAAGGAGACAGAGGATCCCCTATGATATTCTAGCTTCCTACGTGAGGAGAGGGCTACGCCATGAGATTGGAAGAGGAAAAGGTTTTTTGATGACAGTACTATAAGAAAAATTAGCTTAGGAATTCTATCACCATCAGCCTTTTTTTTTTTTTCCAGAACACTGAGTACAAAACATTTGTTTTATATATCTTCTATGAGGCATTGTAGAATAATGAATGAATATAGTGGCACAGAAGCCAGGAGTCCTATTACTCCTCTACCCCCATTACCTGTGTTACCTGACAAGTCCTAGCTTCTGGGTCTACTGCTTATAATAAAGAGCTCTCATTCAACTGTTAAGCACCACCCCCTTTTCAAACATTCCTTTTCTGTGGCTTCTATAACTCAACCCTCTTCTGGTTTTCTTTCTGCTTCTCTGGCCTCTCCTCTTAAAACTCTTCTACTTCACCCTCTCTTCTACTCCTTTTATTTCTCTTCTACTCCAAATACTGAAGACTGAGGCCTAGTCCTTCCAATGACTTATTTCATACTCTCTCTTAGAAAATCTCATCCCTACCCATCAATGTTGCACACAACTCCATTTTATGGCTTCAGTCCCTATCTCTCCTGATTTCTAGAGCCTTATAGGTCATTTATCTATGCACTTGACATCTTTTAAATGAGTAAAAGGTATATTCAAATCTGAACTCAAGATCATCACACAACCTGACAAACCCAGTCTTCTCCCGGGTTTTCTATCTTGGCAAAGGGCAGCCTTATATCCAGCCCAGGAGAGCCAGAAACCTAGGGGTTATCAATTATACTTTCATCTCCCTTACCTCCATATCCAATCCTTCACCATGAGCCTCACAAATATGTCTCCTTCCCTTCACCAACACAATCACACCCTAATCCAGTGCTTCTCAACAGGGATAGTATTAGTATTTGAGGCAGAACAATTCTTTGCTAAGTGGGACTACCTGCACATATTGGAACTTTTGGTACCCCTAAAACACAGGATCCTCCAGCCTGGTCCTTATGACAACCAAAACACCTTTACTTTCAAAGAGCCCAGGGGAAGGAGAAATAGTATCACCCCCAGTTGAGAACAACAGCAGTAATCTCCAAAATGGTCAACCTATAATCACTCTGTCCCCCCACCATGTTTTCCCCACTGCATAAAGGTCCTTTCAAAATGCAAATCTAGGGAGTTCCCGTCGTGGCTCAGTGGTTAATGAATCCGACTGGGAACCATGGGGTTGCAGGTTCGGTCCCTGGCCTTGCTCAGTGGGTTGAGGATCTGGTGTTGCCGTGGGCTGTGGTGTGGGTCACAGACATGGCTCGGATACCGTGTTACTGTGGCTCTGCTGTAGGGTGGTGGCTACAGCTCCAATTGGACCCCTAGACTGGGAACCTCCATATGCCACAGGTGTGGCCCTAGAAAAGACAAAAAAAAAAAAAAAAAAAAAAAAAGAAAATCTAATAATGACATGGTCCTACAATGACTTCTGTAGCAGAGATGTCTCACTGTCACCAAAATCCTTTTTTTTTTCCTTTTTTCCTCCACACTAGAACACCTGAATATTAGCTGAGCATACAGATACCTAGGTAAAGACCACATTTCCTACCTCTCCTGTAGGTAGACATGACTGTTGGTTAAAGACATAAAAAAGAGAGAAGAATGTGCAGCCTTCAGGAAGGATGTGTGCCCTCTCTGTTGACTATAACACTAATGGGATTGCTTAGAGCTGGAGAGTCACCTTGTTCCATAAGTAGAAACTGCATGACAAGAATGTTACAGCAGTAAGGTCGAGAGAGCCTAGGTCTCTGATAATCATACCAGTCCTAGACTGCCTATCTTCATAAGACAGAAAAATAAACTTTCATCTTGCTAGGATAAAGCAAAAAATAAACTTTTTATTTATACCATTACTGTCTGAGTTTTCAGTGACTCTCAGCCAAATTTAATTCTAGCCAATACAACTTCCTACTTCTCTTAGGATAAACAAAGACCCTCAACATGGCCCAAGAACCTGCCTACTCCAGCCCTTAACCAACTATCCAGCTTCATGTTGCTCCACACACCACCCCTATTCTCTGCTCCAGCCGTACTGGCCTTCTTTCTCCTCTGTACCTACCACGATCCTTCCTGCACAGAGCTGTCACACAAGCTTTTCCATTGTCTCTTTCTCTGGTTAACTCCTATCCCATCTTCAGAGCTTAACTCAAGCATCATTTCCTCTGGGAGCCTTCCCTGACTTTTCCAACTAGATCAAACCACCCACAACCCCCACCCCACTTTAGGTTCTCAAAGCACCAGATAACTCTCCTTAATAAAGTACTTTTTGGGTTGCAATCTTACAATTGTGTAGTTACAGATGTATATACATTATATATACATGCTATATATACATATTGTGTATTTATAAATTCACATACTTCTCAAAGAATGATTTTGCTTCATTCTCATGTTGATTGTAGACTAGTTCCAAGTACATGTGTACAAATAGGGGATAAAAGAGTTGAGATAACTCTGCCCGATGGCAGTCCAGGGAACATTCAATGAAGTGTTTCAGTCCACTATAGTATTCTTCATACATTGTGGGGTCTCCTTGTTGGTTGTAGGCTGACAGCACAGCACTGACATCCGGCTGGTCTTCCACAGCTAGACTTCCAACTGTTTAAAAAACGAAAAACAACTCTGAAGAAAATGATGTGACATTCACCAAGAGTCTAAGGCTGTTCTGCTAAGGTCCAGAGGTGAACTGTTTCTCAGATGTTTTTCCCTCTCTTAAACTCTCTTCCCCAACACAATTACATAATCTTTGGACAGGATTCACTTTGTTTTAGTTACCCTTCCAAAACCCCTTCAGTCTGTCCCTATCTTAAAATAAAATTTTCAAATAAATACAAAAAAGGCTCAATATTTTTGCTAGAGCTACCTTATTTTATTTTTGAGGCCAGGCCAGTGACACATGGTAGTTACCATGGCAGGGATCGAACCCACACCACAGCTACAACCTGAGCCATGGCAGTCACAATGCCAGATCCTTAACTCACTGCACCACCAGGAAACTCTGGAGCTACCTTATTTTATTTTATTTTATTTTATTTTATTTATTTATTTTGTCTTTTTGCCTTTTTCTAGGGCCACACCCACGGTATATGGAGGTTCCCAGGCTAGGGGTCTAATCGGAGCTATAGCTGCTGACCTACACCAGAGCCACAGCAACTTGGGATCCGAGCCGCATCTTCAACCTACACCACAGCTCACAGCAACCCTGGATCCTTAACCCACTGAGCAAGGCCAGGGATTGAACCCGCAACCTCATGGTTCCTAGTCAGATTCGTTAACCACTGAGCCACTATGGTAACTCCTGGAGCTACCTTAAAGACAAATTTTATAAAACCCAGTATGTGCAAACCAAATAGCCATATTAATCTTCTCTACAGGCTCAGTGCAAATGGCAGCCACCACCACCAAGCCAGGCTCTGGAGTAACATTCCCAGCTCTCTGAGCTAAGTACTTTGTAACTTTCCTGTAACACATCCTATCCCACATACTTTCATATAGGTACACCAGTCACTCCCTATAAAACATAAGCATGTTAATGGTGGGGAGGACTTGCCTTCATTTCACGGCAGAAAACATGAGTATTTATTGGTAATATATACCAAACAATGATACATCTGTCAATAGAATCAGTTTGATTGTTGGAAATTTTTTAAGTTGCAATTATAGTACTGCTATGTACTTCACTGCATAATTTTTTTTTAAGTTCTTTTGGTTACTCTGATGAGCTCTTTTTCTCCTTTCTGGTTTCTGAGTTACAATCTTATAAAAAAAAAAAAAAAGATCAAGCTTCTGAAGCAATAAGAGATTACAGCAAAATAACCAACATAATTCATCCACCTTATAGTTCATTCACAAAATAGAGCATTCAGGAAAGATTCTGCTCAATCACATTTGTACACACTTCTACTTATTGGTTACAATGCTACCTATTTGTACTTCACTTCTGGCAATGTTGCAAAGATTAAGTCTCAGAAGTCCAGATTAATTTGGCTAAAGGCTCTACAGTGGATAATTTAATTCAATAAACATTCATTATTGGCTCAGGATTACCTCTGAGATTATACTGTGTATAAATTTTACTGCATGGACTTTGTGACAACAGTTTCTGGAGAAAAAGGGGAGGGGGAGCCTCAGTGTCAGGGGTAGATACCTAGGCATAAACTTATTAGTGCCTGACATTTTACATACATTATATCTGAATTTCAACAATAACGGGGGTGGGGGGGAACCTCTGGAGCTTAGGAAGAATAACAAGCAGCATCACAGAAGTAAAAGCAACAGGGACAGAAAATGAATTCGGGTCTGTCAACACCTGTTCCTAAATGAATGGTTCTCAAACTTTGCCATATACATCAATATCCCCTTGTAAGTATTTGTTTAAAACGCAGATTTCAGAATTTCCCACTGTGGCTCAGGGGAAACATATCTGACTAGTAGCTATGAGGACTCGGATTCAATCCCTGGTCACACTCAGTGGGTTAAAGATCTGGCATTGCCGTGAGCTGTGGTGTAGGTCGCAGACACAGCTCAGATCCTGCCTTGCTGTGGCTTAGGCTGGCAGCTGTAGCACGATTCCACCCCTAGCCTGGGAACTTCCATATGCCACAGGTGTGGCCCTAAAAAGCAAAATAAAATAAAATGCAAATTCCCAGAGTCCACCTGCATGGGGTCTGACTCACTAAGTCCGAAGTGACGCCTAGGAATCTGCATTCCCCTAAAAGATGGAACACTAGCGATAGTAAGCCTGTATTTTGAGAAAACTGGCTATACTATATTTCATCACTCTCTGGCTGTGTCAAAGCAAGTCCCTGGGCTCTTCTCAGACTCTTTTCTCATCTTTAAAATAGAGGTACTGTCTACCTCACAGTATAACAGTGAAAATTAAGATGCATAATTTAAAGTACACTAGTACAATATTGTACAAATATTGTTAGTGCTAATACACCCCTGCACAAGGCCCAAGAGCTTAAATAAAACGAAAGGGGCCAAAAGCCTGAACATCCCCGGCTCTCTGCGCCCACCGTCCCCGTACATCCCTGGGCTCAATAGCTCTCCAGAGCCTCTCTCTGGAACTGACAGCTAGGAAGAGGGTTTGACTGCGCAGCCGGCGCACTAGGGAAAGGGGCGGGCATGTGGCCCTAGAGGCGGGCCCAGGAAATTCAAAACAAGCCCGCAGAGGTGCAGGCCTGCCAGCCTCTGCCTTCCCTGCTTGATCTCCTACTTGCCGGTCTTGCCTCCCAGGGACCCCGCGGCTCACCTTTCCCCGGAGCCGCAGGACCTGTCGCTAAGCCCGAGACAGCAGAGGCTCCCGAAGCGGCGCTGCCGGGAGGCTCTGGGGCCGCAGGGCCGGGGCCCGAGGAAGTGACCCGGCTGAGAAGCGCGCTAGCCGTCTCAGCGCCGGCGCCGTCCGCCTCTCCCGGGGCTCCGGAGCCCGCCACTGCCTCCTCTAGCAGACGGGCCTCACGGCGCAGCGCCTCTTCGGCCTCACGGAGGTTGTTCTGCCGTAGAAACTGCAGTACAGCCAGCAGAGTCTGTCGGTCGTGGGGCCCGCCAGCCTCCGGAGCAGCGGCGGCCACCGGAGCCACCCCCGCCGGGGCAACGGCGGACACAGCCACCGAGGGCTTAGGAGTTCCACCATCCCCGCCGGCCGACGACGATGCCGCAACGTTCCCGCCACCGCCATTGGGGCCGTTGTTGGTTGCGCCACCGCCACCCTCGCCAGCGCCGTCCCCCGCCTGCGGAGGTAGCAGCGTCGGCGGTCCTTCAGGCTCTAACTTGACCGCCACCTCCGTCTGTTCCTCCGCCAGCGCCGCCATCTTGCGGCTGAGCCACCTCGCGCCGTCAAGCGTGATTGCGTTTTCGCCACATGGAGGGCGGGGAGGAGCGTTTTACGACAGCTCTGGAAGGCAATTTGCGGCAGTAGGAGGGGCGAGAAATAAGGAGAAAAAGGAATAGGAGCGAGAGCGACTTTCAAAAGTGAGTGACAAAAAGGCAGGAAGTTGGGATGAGGGACCGCCTCTTCTGTTTGCCCGATGATAATTACCGTTTATTGCGGACCGGCTATATTCAGGCACTGCGATAGACACTTTACATTATATGCCCTCATATAATTAAACAACCTCGTAAAGTACTATTATCTTCACTTTGCATTGGTTAAGCCTCCAGCATTGTCACTGCAGCAGCTCGGGTGGCCACAAGGCACAGCCAAAAAAAAAATTTTGTTTTTAAAGTAAGATTATGAAACATGGGGGGAGGAGCATTAGGGGAGATGAACAATAATTGGTTAGCATTTATTCAGCAGTGGCCAAGAGAGAAAAAACCAAATTCAGATGGTAACAATTATGAGATGGGGAAATTCATCCTATACCTCATGATCATTCAACTGATTTTTCTAATTCATTATTCGCTAATTGATATGTAATTAATTGGTAATTAGTTTAGAACTTAGATGAGAAATGCCATAAATAAACCCAGGTGTATTTACTATTCCCTGGAAAGATGTTTTACCCTATTATGAATAGTAAAACTTCTGATGCATACATCAGTCTCCTGAATTAGGTCTTAGAAACTGGATCCAGCTATACAGATGAAGCCCAGAAACTGGGACTGCAGAAGTACAGCCACTCCGTTTCCTTCTGTGGTGTCTAACCTTTTACCTGGCTTTGTCTTTTAAGTTCCACAGAGTCTGGTTTGGGACTTCAGCCAAAGCCACTTATACCACATAGAGTGGCTTTTCTGTTACACCACAAATAAAATCTGTAGTATTTTTTCTTTTCTTTTCTTTCTTTCTTTATTTTTTTATTTTATTTTATTTTATTTTATTTTATTTTATTTTTGGCCATGACCACAGCAAGCAGAAGTTCTTGGGCCAGGGGTCAAACCCATACAACAGCAGCAATCTGAGCCACAGCTGTGACAGTGCCGGATCTTTAACCCACTAGACCATCAGGGAACTCCCAAAATCTCTGTATTTTTTATTGAAGGACTTCAAAGCCCACTTTTTTTGTCTTTTTTGTCTTTTGTCTTTTTTTGTTGTTGTTGTTGCTATTTCTTGGGCTGCTCCCGCGGCATATGGAGGTTCCCAGGCTAGGGGTCAAATCGGAGCTGTAGCCACCGGCCTACGCCAGAGCCACAGCAACGCAGGATCCGAGCCGCGTCTGCAACCTACACCACAGCTCACGGCAACGCCGGATCGTTAACCCACTGAGCAAGGGCAGGGACCAAACCCGCAACCTCATGGTTCCTAGTCGGATTCGTTAACCACTGCGCCACGACGGGAACTCCCAAAGCCCACTTTTAATTTTTGTTTCTCTTTTCCCCTTCCTTCGTGATCCCTACCCCCATTCTTCTACTCTCTTCTTGGGATGCTTTAAGAAATCTGGTGTCAGTCTGTATCTTGTTCCTTTATGGGAGAGCTGCTCTTCCTCTCTGGCCCTTTCTCTTTCTCTTTGATGCTTGTTCATTTCACTCTAACATATCTAGGATTAGATTTTTCCTGCCTATCTTGATTGGCCCTTTATGTACCCATTCAATCTGAGGTTTTTTTTAAAAAATTCTGGGATTTTAGTAAGCATTGTATCTACAAATATTTCCTTCCCTCTAGTTTCCCCCTTCTTATACTCTTATGATGTAAGTATTGATACTTATACTTCCATCCTCTAGGTTTGTTAACCTTCATATTTTCATGTTCACCCCTTTCTGATATCCTCTAGAAGACTTCTTCTACCTGATTTTTCAGTGTAGTTTTCTTGGCCTGGACTGTATTACTATATAACCCACTTAGTTACTTGCCTCAACCATTATATTTTTCACAATATTATGGATTGGTTCTTTATGATTTGTTATTCCTGCTTTGTGTAACCCAGTTGGGTGACTTTGTTCCACCACCACCCCCAGGGGCATTTAGCAATATCTGGAGACACTTTGGGCTGTCACAACTGAGGGTAGTGCAACTGGCATCTAGTGGGTAGAAGCCAAAGATGCTGCCAAACATCCCATAATGTATAGGACATCCCTTGTTGCTCCTGCCACAGCAAAGAATTATCTAGCCCAAGATGTCAACGGTGTCAAGATTGAGAAACCCTGATGTAACCAGTATGAACTCTTTTCACCTTGAGGATATGTATTATTTCATTCAAATTATCTTTCCATCTGATGCACTTAATATTTTTCATCTAATCTAGATTGTTCAATTTCTTGCTTTAATAGGCATTGTACCTCCTTCTGTATCTCATTACTTTTCTCTATGAATGTGAATTTCCCTAAAGATATCAGGTGCCTTAACTGATGTGTATACCCAGAAGGAGAGGCTGAAGCCCAGCACTGGGAAAAGGTGAGGGATGTACCAAAACCAGGAAAGCCTGTGATGTCACTGGGCTCCACCACTCCCTGTTTGTCAACACACATGCACACATGTGCACACACACGTATGCTTATGGTTTTCACAGATCTGTCAGTTTCTAGGGTTGGGTGTGATGGGGGAGAGCCCACCACTGGTGTGAGTTACAATCTTGTTTAGTTCCTAAGTTTGAACTCACACTGGTGAGTGGTGAAACTGTGAAAACCCTAAGATTTATGTGTGTAATAGCAGCTCAAAGTGGAAGGGGCCAGAGGGCCACTGCTATGATTTAGTCAGGGGAAGATTTTTTATTTGTGTTTGTCTTTACCGTGCCTCACTTTGAGAAGAATGGCAAGGATAGCCATTGACTATAGGAAATTTCCCGAGGGGTGTGTATGTGTGTGTGTCTCTGTCTTATCTGTCTGTACTTGTACATATGTACTGGCAAAGAGAGAATGATAGAGCTCAGACAGTAACAAATATGTGCTAGCCAGAAACCTCGAGGCAAAGGAATAGGGGAGAGGATGAGGTATGCAAAGGACTAGAGGTGAGAGAGCTAGGAACATATTTAGGAAATGGAACAAAACTCTTTATGGCTGGAGCATCAAGCATGAGGGGCAGATGTAAGAGATGAGACTAGAAAGATAAGCTAGGATTGGGTTCTGACATAAATCATCAAGCCTGTTCGAGCATTCTAACTCCATCCCTCAAGTAATAAGAAGCCACTGGAGCACTTTAAGCTGAGAAAGGAGATAAACAGATTTATGTGTTTATATATCTCAGGCTAAATTGGAAGAATGGATTGGAGGGAAGCAAGACCAGAGTTAGAGCAGTTCCCGATCATGGCTCAGTGGTTAACAAACCCGACTAGGAACCATGAGGTTGTGGGTTCTATCCCTGGCCTCGCTCAGTGGGTTAAGGATCTAGCATTGCTGTGAGCTGTGGTATAAGTCGCAGATGCAGCTTGGATCCCAAGTTGCTGTGGCTGTGGCATGGGCTGGCGGCTACAGTTCTAATTAGACCCCTAGCCTGGGAACCTCCACATGCCACGGGTGCAGCCCTAGAAAAGGCAAAAAGACAAAAAAAAAAAGCCAGAGTTAGAAAACTCAGTTAGGAAGTAATCGCAAAACCTGACTTGCATTATCTACTGCAGTAGCCACCAGTATGATCATTGACCACTGTCACTGAATGTAGCTTGTCTGAACTGAGATGTTCTGTAAGTGTGAGATATGTGCTGGATTTCAAAAACCTAGTACAAAAGGAATGTTGATAGGGGCTTGGGGGTTTTTTGTTTTTTTGTTTTTTTGTTTTTTTTTCTTGTAGGGCCGCACCCACAGCATTATGGAGGTTCCCAGGCTAGGGGTCGAATTGGAGCTGTAGCTACCTGCCTGTGCCACAGCCACAGCAACACCAGATCCAAGCTGCATCTGCCACCTACACCACAGCTCGAGGCAATGCTGGATTCTTAACCCACTGAGTGAGTTCAGGGATTGAACCTGCGTCCTCATGGATACTAGTCAGATTCGTTTCCACTGAGCCATGACTGGAACTCCCAGTATATAGCTTCTTAATACCAGCCTCTTTCACTCAGTGTAATGCCTTTGAGATTCATTTGTGTTATTTCATGTTTCACTGTTTCATTTCTTTTTATTATTAAATAACATTTCATTGTATGGATGTACAACAGTGTATCTTTTCACCTTTGTGTATTGGTTTCCCAGGGGTGGCATAACAAAATACCAAATTACTAGTCTATAGCAGTGTGTTCATTGCTAGTATATGGGAATAATAGTGATTTTTGCATGTTGACCTTGTATACTATGACCTTACTTAAAGCACTTACTTGCTATAGAAGTATTTTTATGTGTATTCTCTAGTGACAATTATGTCTGATTTGAACAGGGAAAAATTAAAGGAAAACAGTTTCTCTCTACACTCAACACTGTGACACCAGATGTGTGGTTTTTTTCCCCACATTGACCAATTACCTGGCACCAGCTGGGTATCTGACAATTCAGTTGTCCTACAATTCAATTCTGATATTATCAGTCTGTGGTTAGTATCAAATCCCATAGGTTAAAGGCTCAGGCCCACAAGACTACCTCCCTACCATCAAACACCAGTCATAAGTGTAGGCCTTCCATATTTCTGACCAACCAGCTATAGATTGGGGTCCCATAACTCTTGCCTCCTGTTTGATAATTTGCTAGAACAGCTTACAAAACTCAGAGAAATAGTTTACTTCTGGATTAGTAGTTTATTATTAAAGGATACAACTCAAGAATATCCAGATGGAGTTCCCGTTGTGGCGCAGTGGTTAACGAATCTGACTAGGAACCATGAGTTTGCCGGTTCAATCCCTGGCCTTGCTCAGTGGGTTAACAATCCGGCGTTGACGTGAGCTGTGGTGTAGGTCTCAGACACGGCTTGGATCCTGAGTTGCTGTGGCTCTGGTGTAGGCCGGTGGCTACAGCTCCAGTTAGACCCCTAGCCTGGGAACCTCCATATGCCGTGAGAGCGGCCCAAGAAATGGCAAAAAGACAGAAAAAAAAAAAAAAAGAAAAAGAATATCCAGATGGACGAGATGCATAAGGCAATGTAAGGGGGTGGAGTATGGAGCTTCCATGCCCTGTCTAGGGGCATCCCCCTCACAGCACCTCCATATGTTCACCAACCCAGAAGATTTCTGAACCCCTTCAGTTGGGGTTTTGAATGGAGGCTTCATTATGTAGACAATTCATTAAATCATTGGCCTTTAGTGATTAATTCAGCCTCCAACCTCTCTTACTTTCCCCAGAGGACAGGAGAGTGGGGCTGAAATTTCTAACCTTCTATTCGCATGATTGGTTCCCTTGACACCCAGACTCCATCCTGAAGCTATCCAAGAGTCTTCAGCTGTCAATCATCTCACTGGCATACAAAAAGATACTTATTACTTCAAAGATTACACAGGTTTTAGGCCTCATATGCCAGCAAATGTGTGTGGGCATGAGAACAGAAACCAAATATGTTTTTCTTATTATGTCACAGTTTTTATTATATTATTTCTAATTTGTATCCCTTTTATTTCTTTTTCTTGCTTTATTGCACTGGCTAGAATTTGCAATATGGTGTTGAATATGAGTGGTAAGGTGAAAGTGGACATGCTTGCTTTGTTCTTTATCTTAGGGAGAAGGTACTTAGTTTTTTACTATTAAATATGATGTTTACAGTAGGATTATTGTAACTGCCCTATATCAAGTCAGGGAAATACCTGGAGAGTAGTGTACCCTGTATCTTACTTCTCAAAACCTGTGGAACATTGACTGTGTTCAGACCCATATATGCAGCTTGAAAATAAGCCCAAAAGTGTACACAACTTGATGGGACCATTTTATTGATCTCCTTAATCTCCCTAACACTTAACTTTCTGGTCTTCTAGCTAGGAAACGGAGTAGAGTTTAGTTTCCTTGCTGTGCTGTACACTCCTTGCAAAGGCAACTGCCTTGGGGCCGAGCAAGAGGATAAAGAATGAAAACAGCACTGATGGTGCCCCCATGCTCTTGGGATCAGAATTCTCTCTCAGTTTTAGGTGCAGGCCTGGCTGGCCTCTGTTTTTCTCTCCATTGTCACTGTGGATTTGCCTGTGAACTGGTGTGTGAGAGAATGGGGAAGCAAACACAAAGGAAACTTTGGATTCCTCTCACTCCCTATGACCTACAAAGGCCCCCTTTCTTGACTCTCAGACCGTAATAGAGGATTTCCCTTGGAATTCTGTCTGTTAATACCTGGTGCACAGTTCTAGGTTTCAAGTTGTTGCTGAATACAGGCCAGGAGATAACAGAGGAGAAACAAAATGGGAAACACATTTATAGTTCAGTGGTACCTTGAGTTCTGGTTTCCTTCCCCAACCTGACTGTTTACATTCATATTCTACAGCCTGCAAATAGCTATTCCATGCATTCTGTCCAGAGTTTATGCCTGTATTCACTGTGGCAATACAAAGTAACTAAAGTCCTTATTATCCTGACCAGAACTCAGTAATCTCAGTGTCATTTTAATTTATATTTTCTCTTCTCATTAGGGAGTTTGAACACCTTTACATATTTGGGAAGCTTTTTTACATTACTTTGAGGAATGACATTTTATCTTTTTTCTCTAATTGTTCCTTTTTTTTTTTTTTTTTTTTGCTTTTTAGGGCTGCACATGTGACATATGGAGGTTCCCAAGCTAGGGGTCAATTGGAGTTGCAGCTGCATAGCTGCAGATGCCATCCTGCCACAGCCACAGTAAGGCAAGATCTGAGCCTCATATGTGACCTACACCACGGGTCTTGGCAATGCCAGGTCCTTAACCCACTGAACAAGGCCAGGGATTGAACCCTCATCCTCATGGATGCTAGCTGGGTTCTTATCCCACTGAGCCACAGCAGGTTAAGATTTTTTTTTTTAATCTCTTAGGTATACTAGTTCTTTATCCAAGATAAGTGTTGTAAACATTTTCTCCCAGTTTGTCCATTGTCTTTTATATTGTTTGTATTTTGGGAGACATGCAGAAGTTTTTCTTAATAAAGTCATACTTATCAGTCTTTATTACTTCTGGAATTTAAATCTAGATAGAAATCCTTTCATCCAAGTTAAAGAGGAATTCACGCATGTTTTTCTCTAGAGCCTATATATTTTCCAACTATTGCTCTAGTCAGTTTGGGACTGAATCTTGTATATAGTGTGAAGTATGAATCTAACTTTATCTTTTTCAAAAGTGTTTCAGAAATCCAAAAGCTCCTCAAGTCCATCAATTCACAAAAAGTATTCACAATATTCAGTTTCAAGTTATACTCAAGGTTAATGTTTTTGGCAGCAAAGCATACAGAGTGAAAGCAGCAAGAAAAAGATGTGCATTAGCAGAGTCCAGAGAGGACAAATGTAGGCTTCTGCATCTTTTCCATCCAGGACCACACAGGATGCTCTTCCTCTCCCTCCCTCCCCTACTCCACCCTCTTTCATCAAACTATAGGCATATGTGGTATGTCTCTACCCAAGGAATCTTACTTGAATTGTAGGATGTTATGGGGTGGGTGGAGCTGATCATATGGGAGGCATATCCTGCTACCCAGCCAGCCATGGGAATAGCCGGAACTCAGTAATGAAATCAGATGCTTGAAAATCATCAGTCTTGATGTTTGTGCAAAGCAATCTGAAAAGCTGGGACAGCGTAGTCCATTGCTCCAGGTGTATAGAGCAAAGTCATCAATCACTGACATAAAAAGAACATTCTGAGGGCCATATTCCAAGGGGTTTACCGAAGGTCAATTGTGGTTCTAGGTTCTCTTGAAAATGGGAGGGAATATGCAACCATTATAACTCTTTCCTTGCAAAATACTAACAAGGATATACAAATGTGCTAGTCGTTCCTAGTTTTCCTGAATACCTTTATGAAAAAGTCTGTCTTTGCTCCAGTGATTTGAGATGCTGCCACTTTTATCATACACTAAAGTTGTATATGTACTTGCATCTATTTCTAGATTTTCTGTTGTATTTATAGTTTGTCTATTTTTCATGCAGTATTACATGCAATGTTCTCATTAGAAAGGCTTTATGACATGTTTAATGTTTTTAGAGATTGTCCATTCCTAGTGTTATCCTGGCTATTTTTGTTGTTGTTGTTGTCTTTTTAGGGCTGCACCCAAGGCAAATGGAGGTTCCCAGGCTAGGGATCCAATCAGAGCTGTATCTGCTGGCCTACACCACAGAAACTATTACGGCCCACAAAGCCAAACATATTTACTACATGGACTTTTACAGAAAAAAAATTGCCAATCTCTGTTCTAAAGTATTGTTTTCCTATTTAGTGCTCTCAGCTATTTTTGGTTTCCTCTTTTCTCTAACTATTTATCTTCTTTCCAGGTGCTATTGCTGCCTCCTCTAATAAATTCTCTAAATTTTCCCTGCTGTATAGCACTGGGAACTATATGTAGTCACTTGTGATGGAGCATGATGGAGGATAATGTGAGAAAAAGAATGTGTGTGTGAGAGAGAGAGAGACTAGATCATTTTGCTGTATAGTAGAAAATTGACAGAACATAATGAAAAAAAATAAAAATCATTAAAATAAAAAATAAATTTTCAATAACTTGTATTTATTGTAGATTACATTTCTTGGTCTCTTGTTAAGATATATTGTGACTTGTGGATCAGGCGCAGACATCCAGCAGCCAGTGGTCTTCACCCATGCCAACTGAGCCCTTCCTCATGAAGAGAACGGGTAATCTCACCCATATTGAGGGAATTTGAACGACTAGCACATTTGTATTTTACAAAGGAGAGACCATTTCCCTACTCCTCCAGCTCCCACACCTGCGTCAGTGACAGGCCCTGACATGCAAACATGAGTGTTCTTATTTACTATCCTAGCAGATGTCTATGTCCAGTGCCAGAGTTATTGCCCTGCAGGATGGGTACTTGCATCAAACTGTCTATCCCTCTGTCCAAATACACTGTTCTTCATGGAGCAAGATGAGTGTGACTCATTTCTACGATGCTCGAGCCCTGACCTGGCTTTCCTGAGGGAGCCTGTCCTTACTGGGGTGTGTGGCTTACTGATGCTTTGAATATCCTGCAGGTTATAGACCACCACACTGCAAATTGCAAGCTCTTCTTCCACTTACAAGCGTTTATTGAACTTGGCCAAAGCCATGTTCGAAAAGAAGCTATAGCTTTTCATGTCTTTTCTGGCTCCCACCTGGTGAGGCCTTGCCTCAGTATGCCAACATTGCCAGTGGAACAACAAATCTTCTTACAGGAGGGAAATGAAGCAAAAACAACAAACTCCCAAACCGAAAAAATCGCTGCTTAGATGGCTTACAGAGGATATGCAAAAGTATTCACTTTCAACAGAATCATAGCTTTCTACTGCACCACAATGAGAACTCCCACTACTATTTTATTTTATTTTGTTTATTGTCTTTTCTAGGGCCACTCCCACGGCATATGGAGATTCCAAGGCTAGGGGTCTAATCGGAACTGTAGCTGCCAGCCTACACCACAGCCACAGAAACACGGGATCCGAGCTGCGTCCGCAACCTATACCACAGCTCACAGCAACGCCGGATCCTTAACCCACTGAGCAAGGCCAGGGATCGAACCTGCAACCTCATGGTTCTTAGTCGGATTCGTTAACCACTGTGCCATGATGGGGACTCCTACTATTTTATTTTTTAAAGACAGAGAGGGGCTAACATTCCTAACATATTCTGATGATGTGTATCAGACATACATCTGTGGTTCATGAGAGCATGTTAGAAAAACTGTTTAATCTTACTTAGTCTCTTTCTTTGGTTCATTTCTTTTTACATGACTTTTTTTTTCAGGAATTATTTCTATTACACAATTTTCATGACCTTTTTCTGTCTTCAAAGTCTGAACATAATTTTGAAGAAAAAGTTTAATAGGAGTTCCCATTGTGGATCAGGGGGTTAAGAACCCAACTAGTATCCAAGAGGATGTAAGTTCAACCCCTGGCTTCACTCAGTAGGTTAAGGTGATGCCATGAGCTGTGGTGTAGGTCACAGATGAGGCTCAGATCCTGCCTTGCTGCAGCTATGGTATAGGCTGGCAGCTACAGCTCTGATTCAGCCCCTAGCCTGGGGACCTTCATATGCTGTAGGTACGACCCTAAAATGAAAAAAAAAATGTGTAATATACTCATGATGCACCATTTTCATATTTACCATTTTACTCTCCCTTTTTTTTTTTTGGCCAGACCCTCAGCATGTGGAAGTTCCCAGGGTGCCACAGCTGCTGCAACACCAGATTCTTAACCTGCTGTGCCATAAGGGAACTTCTTTTACTCTCACTTTTAAATATCTTAATTGAGTATAATTCACATACCAACAATTCACTCATTCATAGTGTAAAATTATTTTTTTGCAACCATCACATTATATTTTCATGCATTTCATCACCCCCAAAAGGAACCCTGTACCCATTAAACATATACTCCCCATTTATCTCCAACACATCAGCCATAGGCAATCACTACTCTATTTTCTATCTCTATGGATTTACCTATTCTGGACCTTTCATGTAAACAATGCCATACAACATGTGATCCTTTATGACTGGCTCCTTTCACTTAGCGCAATGTTTTCAAAGTTCGTCCATGTTGCAGCATGTATTAGTACTTTATTTCTTTTTGTGGCTAAATAATATCCCACTGAATGGATATACAATATTCTTTATTCATCCATTATCACTTGATGGATATTGGAGTTCTTATTCACTGTTATAAATTATGCTGCTATGAACATTCATGTAACGGGTGTTGTGTGGGACATGTGTTTTCATTTCTCTTGAGTATATATATATACACCTAGGAGTGGAATTCCTGGATTATATGATAACTCTTGGTCTTTTGAGAACTGTCAGATTGATTCTAAAAGCTGCTGCACCATTTGACTTTCCATTAAGCAATGTATAAGCAGTTTCTCCACATCCTCACCAATCCTTGTACACTTGTGTAGTATCCCAGTAGATGTGAAGTGGGTGAAGTGATATCTCACTGTGGTTTTGATTTGCCTTTCCCTGATAGCTAATGATGGTGGCTATTTGCACATCTTCTTTAGAGAAATGTCTGTTTGGCTCCTTGCTCTTTTTTTTTTTTTTTTTTTTTTGTTAGGCAAGAAATAGATTTATTAAGGTAAGACGCTTATGAGAGATACAAGCGAGCAGGCAAGGAGGCTCTCTCCCTTGCTTTTTTTTTTTTTTTTTCCTTTTCTAGGGCCGCACTCACAGCACATGGAGGCTCCCAGGATAGGGGTCCAACTGGAGCTGTAGCCGCCAGCCTACACCACAGCCACAGCAACTTGGGATCCAAGCCATGTCTGCGACCCACGCCACAGCTCACAGCAATGCCAGATCCTTAATCCACTGAGCAAGGCCAAGGATCGAACCTGAAACATCATGGTTCCTAGTCGGATTTGTTAACCACTGATCCCTTGCTCATTTTTAATTGGGTTGTCGTTTCGTTATGGAGCTATAATAATTCTTTACATATTTTAGATATAAGTTCTTTTCAAATATATGACTTGCCAAATTTTTCTCCATTATATAGGCTGTCTTTTTACTTTCTTGATAGTGCCCTTTGAAGCTAAAAGCTTTAAATTTTGATGATGTCTAATTTATCTTTTTTGTTTATGCTTTTGGTATCATATTTAAGAAACAATTACTTAATCCAAAGCCTTGAAGATTTACACCTATGTTTTCTTTTAATAGTGTTATATTTTTATTTATTTATTTATTTATTTGGCCATTTCTTGGGCCACTCCCACAGCATATGGAGGTTCCCAGGCTAGGGGTCTAATCGGAGCTGTAGCTGCCGACTTACGCCAGAGCCACAGCAACTTGGGATCCAAGCCAAGTCTGCAACCTACACCACAGCTCATGGCAACGCTGGATGCTTAACCCACTGAGCAAGGCCAGGGATCGAACACGCATCCTCCTGGATCCTAGTTGGGTTCATTAACCGCTGAGCCATGAAGGGAACTCCTGAAAGACTATTCTTTCCCCTTTGAATGTCTTAGCACCTTTGTCAATAAAACCAATTGACTATAAATGTGAGGGTTTATTTCTGGCCTCTCAATTCTTTTTTTTTTTAATTATTCAATGAATTTATCACATTATTTTTATTATTCAATGAATTTATCACATCTGTAGTTGTATAATGATCATCACAATCCAGTTTCACAGGATTTCCATCCCACAACCCAAGCACATCCCACTACCCCCCAAACTGTCTCCTCTGGAGACCAAAAGTTTTTCAATGTCTGTGAGTCAGCATCTGTTCCGCAAAGAAGTTAAGTCTGTACTCTTTTCAGATTCCACATGTCAGTGAAAGCATTTGATGTTGGTATCTCATTGTATGGCTGACTTCACTTGGCATGATAATTTCTAGGTCCATCCATGTTGCTAAAAATGCTGGTATTTCATTCCTTTTAATGGCTGAGTAATATTCCATTGTGTATATGTACCACATCTTCTTGATCCACTCCTCTGTCGATGGACATTTAGGTTGTTTCCATGGCCTCTCAATTATATTTCCTTTGATCTGTATCTCTACCATTATGCTAATACTATACTTTTGTAGCTTTGTAGTAAGTTTTGAAATTGGGACACATGTATCCTCCAAATTTGCTCTTCTCTTTCAAGATTGTTTTGGCTACCCTAAGTCACAGAAAGAAAGAAAGGAAGGAAGAAAGGAAGGGAGGGAAGGAAGGCAAAAAGGAAGGAGGGAAGGAAGGAAGAAAGAGAGAAAGGAGTCCCTTTCAGCCAGAATTTCCCTCTGCCAGTAATTCGCCAAAGTGACTACCACAGAGGGAAAGAGGAGAGGGACCCGCTCTATGTTCTCTAGGCCTTTTAGAAAACATGGAGTTGTTGCTTTGGCCACATCCATGTGAATCTACAAGAAAGGTGATATTGTAGACATCAAAGGAATGAGCACTCTTCAAAAAGGAATGCCCCACACATGTTCCTGTGGCAAAACTGAAAGAGTCTATGTTAGCCAGCCTGCTGTTGGCATTGTTGTAAATAAACAAGGGCAAGATTCTTGCAAAGAGAATTAATGTATGTATTGAACATAGTAAGCACTCTAAGAGCCAAGATAGCTTTCTGAAACATGTGAAGAAAAATGATCAGAAAAAGAAGGAAGCTGGGAGTTCCCATTGTGGCTCAGCAGGTTAAAAACCCAACTAGCATCCATGAGGATAGAGGTTCAATCCGTGGCCTTGATCAGTGGGTTAAGGATTTGGTGTTGCTGTGAGCTGTGGTGTAGGCCACAGACATGACTTGAATCCCGAGTTGCTGTGACTGTGGTGTAGGCCAGAAGCTGCAGCTCCAATTTGGCCCCTAGCCTAGAAACTTCCATATACCACAAGTGCAGCCCTTAAAAGCAAAAAAAAAAAAAAAAAAAAAAAAAAAGGAAAGCAATCAATCCCAGACAGTATTTATATAGAATATTGATAATTTGAAATTAAGTAAAGCTTTTTGAAATGAATTGATACCATAAAGTCCTTTGGTTTTTAATTTGCTTTTAAAAATTAAAGTCTCTGGGAGTTCCTTTTGTGGCTCAATGGGTTAAGAACCCAACTAGCATCCATGAAGATGCAGGTTGGATCCCCAGCCTCTCTCAAAGTGTTGCCTAAAGCTTCGGTGTAGATCACAGATACAGCTGGGATCTGGCCTTGCTGTGGCTGTGGTATAGGCCTGCGGCTCTGGCTCGAATTTGACCCCTAGCCTGGAAACTTCCATACACCACAGGCGCATCCCTAAAAAGACCAAAAAAAAAAAAATTAAAGCTTTGGGGAGTCCCCCCTGGTCTAGCGGTTAGGATTCTACACTTTTTTTTTTTTTTTTTTTTGCTTTTTTTTAAGGCCGTACCTGTGGCATTATGGAAGTTCCCAGGCTAGGGATCTAATTGAGGCTACATCTGCCGGCCTATACCACAGCCACAGCAACTGGAGATCTGAGCTGCATCTGCAACCTACACCACAGCTCACGGAAATGCGGGATCCTTAACCCACTGAGTGGGGCCAGGAATCAAACCCCAGTCCTCATGGATACTAGTTGGGTTTGCTATCACTGAGCCACAATGGAAACTCCAGGATTCCGCACTTTCACCACTGTGGCCCAAGTTTGATCTCTGGTCTGGGAACTAAGATCTCAAATCAACCCATTGCAAATTGCAGCCAAAGAATTTTTTTTTTAATTTGGTGAATTATTTATTTACAAATAAAAGAGTACAAGAAAATCACTCCATCCCAAGGAGCATTTATGAGTTTCTTTTTTTTAATGTATTTATTTATTTATTTACTTATTTATTTTGCTTTTGAGGGCTGCACCCGCAGCATACAGAGGTTCCCAGGCTAGGGGTCTAGTCTGAGCTACAGCTGCCAGCCTACACCACAGCCACAGCAACATCAGATTCCAGCCATGTCTGCAAGCTACACCACAGCTCAGAGCATTGCTGGATCCTTAACCCACTGAGCGAGGCCAGGGATCGAACCCACAACCTCATGGTTCCTAGTCCAATTTGTTTCCACTGAGCCACATCAGGAACTCCCATTTATGAATTTCTGGATTCCTGATCCAGTCCCACCATGTTGGTAATGGATCTGCTTTAAAAATTTGGCGCCCAGAAGGAGGAGCCACTCAGGAGTGGACCTGAAGAAGCTGCTGGCAGCAAGAGCAGCAGCTCCAGGAAGAAGTAAGAATTCCAAAGGCTATACCATGCAGATAAGAATGGGCCTTTCCCTGGTGGGGCATCACCCACAAAGATATTTTCCAATCCGTTTCCTATAATCCAATAAAAACAAAAACAAATTCACAAGGAGAAAAAACTGGTTCCTAGAAATCCACTATTTTTCATAGTAAACCAGCCTCTGTTGTCACCTAAAGGAGATGGTGAATTATTGTGTGAACCTATATAACAATTTTTAGATATGCCTTTCTCTTTGAAATATCAAAGCAAGCACCCCCCCCCAGAAAAAATACTAGTACTGATATTTCATCTTTTCTACAGCCCCTTTCTCATTCTAATCAAGATATATGGGGTACAATTATTGATTGTGCTCAATCCAGTTTTGCTGTTTTACCTTTATACCATTCTAACAAGTTGGGATCCAGGATGAGAGTGAAGTTCTGGCTCAATCTAGGGCCTGACTCAGTTCTAGTGCCTTGTCAAATGTAAAGATCCCACAGAAATGCTCAAAATACAACTTGGATGTGATAACACACATGGATCACAATTGAGACACAAGAAATTCTCATTTTACAGAAGAGATACCTTCTGGAAGGCCTGTATATTATAAACATCACATAATTAAGCCATTTTCCACGTTTATCATTCAGAGTTCTACC
This sequence comes from Sus scrofa, assembly GCF_054392235.1. Taxonomy (NCBI): domain Eukaryota; kingdom Metazoa; phylum Chordata; class Mammalia; order Artiodactyla; family Suidae; genus Sus; species Sus scrofa. The sequence goes on along the minus strand of NC_139396.1, from coordinate 136,969,963 downwards.
AGAGAAACATAATCAGTTGGAGATATATATATTTATATATTTATATATGTTTGGATATATATATATTTAGATATATTTGGAGATTATATTTTTGGTTTTGTTCACTATTGTTTGTTTAGGGCTGCACCTGCAGCATATGGAAGCTCCCAGCCTATGGGTCCTACTCCACAGCCACAGCAAAGCCAGATCTGAGCTGCATCTGCAACCTACAACACAGCTCATCGCAATGCCAGATCCTTAACCCACTGAGCAGGGCCAGGGATTGAACCCGCATCCTCCTGGATACTAGTTGGGTTCATTACCGCTAAGCCACAGCAGAACTCACCTGGATGTATCTACTTATGAACAGATTTATTACAAGGAATTGCCTTACATGATTGTTAGGTCTTGCTAAGCAGGTCTTAGCAATTTGTGGGGCAAGTGAACAGTATGGAAACTCCCATGCAGGAGCTGATGCTGCAGTCCATAGGAAGAATGTCTTCCTCAGAGGAATCTCAGCTTTGCTTTTAAGGCTTCTCAACTGATTGGATGAATTTTATTTAAATTATAAAAGATAGTATCTTTCACTTAAAGTCAACTGATGGAGTTCCCATTGTGGCTCAGTGGAAACAAATCCAACTGGGAACCATGAGGTTGCAGGTTCAATCCCTGGTCTCGCTCAGTGGGTTAAGGATCCTGCATTGCCATGAGCTGTGGTGTAGGTGGCAAACACGGCTTGGATCTGGTGTGGCTGTGGCTGTGGCGTAGGCCAGCAGCTGTAGCTATGATTAGACCCTAAGCCTGGGACTCTCCATATACTGTGGGTGTGGCTCTAAAAAGCAAATAAATAAATACATAAATAAAATAAAGTCAACTGATGATAATATTAATCGAACGTACAAAAATACCTTCACGGAAACACCTATGTGTTTGATTGAAAAACTATACTATATCCTAGTCAAGTTGACACATAAAACTAGCCATCACACCATAGGACTGACAAATCCTGGAGCTATTTCAGTTTACTGCTCCCAAATTAACATTAATTTTACTCAGTGACAACACATTCTCTCACAAATGTGATTTCCTCCCAGCATTATCTCATTGAGGAGCATTTGATTCCTCCCTGAATCTGGCTTCCAAACATTACCCGACATTAGTTGGCACTATCTTACCAATAATAAAGAACACCAACTCCAAATCTCTCTTCTAATAAAACTGGGGGTTTGGGGTGCATGGATAGGGCTCATTTCCTGCCACAGTAGATCCTCAACAAATGTTTGTTGAATTAAATATAATTGACTTTCCTTTATGTAATAGGGAATAATAGACTGTCTTTGGTGATTAAGTTTTCATCCTGTAGCAAGATAAAAATACAAGATTTGATTCCTCCAAATAAGTAAACGTATATATTTAACTTCCTAATGGAAATAACCTTGCATGGAAGAAACGCATAATTGGTACTCAAATCGAAATCATTATTATTCATAATGCAACATTGTTATAGGATCTGTTTCAGTGCTCTGAACATCAGGTGATACAAAGAGAATATTGTTGTCTGAGAGGTAGCAATTTTGTGAAGGGAGCGTCAGCCTTTCAAAGGAAAAAATGGGTGAGATTCCTCTGAGGCCTGCAAGCCCCGCCCCATATACCTGAGTGGCTCCGCCTACGCCGCGGACTTAGGTGAGGAGCAACGAACCACAGTTCCCAGCGGGCTCCGCAGGCCTCCCGCGCCTGCGTACTGGCGGCTCAGGCAGGCGGGCGGAACTCCCGCGCTATCCAGCCACCTGGTCTCGCCTCGCCTGGTCTCTGCCCTCGGCATGGAGGGGGTCCCGGCGGTAACGACAGGCAACGCCGGCGCTACCAAGGCCGAGGGAGCCGCAGCCATGCCGCCGCCGCCCCCCGTCTCCCCGCCTGCCCTCACCCCCGCGCCCTCAGCGGGTGAGGAGGGCCCGCCGCCTTTGCCCGAGGCGGGGGCTCCCGGCTGCTCCGGCTCCCGGCCCCCTGAGCTGGAGCCCGAGCGCAGCCTGGGCCGTTTGAGGAGCCGCTTCGAGGACGAGGACGAGGAGTTGGAAGAGGATGAAGACCTGGATGAGGAAGAAGAGGAGGAGGAGGAGGAAGAGATGAGCCACTTCTCGCTGAGGTTGGAGGGGGGCCGGCCGGACTCCGAGGACGAGGAGGAGGTATCGCTAGCCCCTGTCCGACCATGCGAGGCCTCCTCAGTCAGGGCCCGGCGGGGTCTCCCGCTCGCTGCTGCAGCCTTTGGCACCTGTGTCGACCCGCCCTCCCTGCGCTGCCTGCCTAGGCTTGTGGTGCGGACTGGTCTTCCGTGCCAGCCCGATTCGCTGCCGACTCATTTTGTGAGGTTCCTGCAGTCGCTTAGGCTCTCTGGGTCCGACTTACTCATTATTGAAACTACTGCCAGGGGCGAAGGCGCCAAGGGTTCCGTCCTCCTGCCTTCTTGGAGTGTGCAGTGGGACGGGCGGGGGAACAGTCCATTTCTACAGGGTCTTGAAAGGATGGTAAACCCTTCCCCACCTAATCAATCTCTGACTGGGAAGACTTTTTAAAATGGGACAGCGCATACTTAATCAAGTTAGGCAATGCACCTAGGTAGTGAGAATTAATATATTAAACACTAGTATCTGGAAGTTTGTCCACTTCGCAGTAATTCATAAAGTAGGATGCCATTTATCTGGCAATATACAATATATCCAAAGAGTGAAAGCTTTTTGAAACATCGGTTTATGTTGTGTTATTATTGTAACTTTGAGAGTATTCTGAAGAGTTGTAGGTACTGTAACAAGTTTCCATGTTGCAAAGTAAGCTACACTTTATTGGTATTAGTTTGAGAAGGCAAGGACTTGTATTTTAAAACCATTTCCATTGCATTTGCAGCGCCTGATTAACCTTTCTGAGCTGACCCCATACATCTTGTGTTCCATTTGCAAAGGTTACTTAATAGATGCAACTACCATTACAGAATGTCTTCATACATGTAAGCATTTCCAAATAATATAGCTTTTGAATGTCTTGAAAGCATTTCCAAATAATATAGTTTTTGAAATGTCTTGAAAGCATTCTAACTTAAACATGTCCTTTTTCAACAGTTTGTAAAAGCTGCATTGTAAGACACTTTTACTATAGCAACAGATGTCCAAAATGCAACATAGTGGTCCATCAGACACAACCTCTTTACAACATAAGGTAAGAATATATGAGTAAAATTTATATTTTAGGTATACTTTTTCTGAAATTTGAAGTTGTGTAGTTGGTAATAAATTCTTGGCCTATCCCAAAGTGATGAGAGAAAGAAATATATATTCTTTAAAGAAATAGAGCACTTACTGTGTTCCAGGCACTGTGATATCTGCTGGGAACTTAAATGAACAAACAAACAAAAGGACAGACCTCTTTTCTTGAGGATTTTAATTCCATCACTCAAGTTAATGAGGCTAGTTTAAGCTTGTCATTTTTCTGTGTATTGGGATTTCTATTTTTATAACTAATACCTAAAATAATTGACCTCTTTAGAAAAGCCTGTCATAGGTCATGTGGCTTATTCATTAAATTTTCAGTTCATGCTCAGTTTCCTAAGGGAAGAAAAATACTAAAAGTGGACTACTTTCATTTGTTTAGCAAATGCTATTACCTTTTTTACTACCTTCATAGAAAGAATTTCAAAATACAGTCTCTGTTCTCAAGCTCACATTCTTATCAAGGGAATAAGACCACTACACATAGAACAATTTAGTAAACTGTTCAAAAGCCTATAATTACTTGTAATTATGATTACATATAATTATTTGAGGTTCTCTCAGATGAGAACCACGAGTGCTTCCTAAAAATAATTCACCTCTGAGAAAGGATATAGCCTAAGAGAAAAGAGTTGCGTAAAAAGAACATCATTCATTCTGTACCAAATGCATTTTTCTGAATTCTGAGGTATTCTCCATCCTTTCCTTTCATTAGGTTGGACCGACAGTTACAAGACATAGTGTACAAATTAGTGATCAATCTAGAGGAAAGTAAGTTTATTTTATTACATAGTTGTGAATCCCAGACTCTCTGCTGACTCTACTAGTTACATTTTAAGTGTAATTTAGTCTGTGTTTTATCATTTTTTAGGAGAAAAAAAGCAAATGCATGATTTCTATAAAGAAAGAGGTCTAGAAGTACCTAAACCTGGTAAGTTTGGGTGTATGCCATAATGTATTTATGGATTAAAGAATACTAATTTAATAAAATTTACCCCTTTTGAGGTTCTTTTTGGTGATAGTTGGTTATTTTATGATCAAAGAGAGAAAGATTTTGAGGGTAATGATTTACTGTAATCCAAATTAATTATTTATAAGGATTAAAGAATACAGGCTCTAGAACTAGATTGAGTGTGATTCTGGCTGTGCCACTTTATTAGGTGTATGACCTTGGCAAATTACTTCAATGTCTCAATTTCCTCTTCTATAAAGTAGGGATAATGATAGCACTTTATAAACTTGTTGTAAGGGTGTAATGAGTAATACAAAGCACTTAAAACAGTGCCTGGAACATAGTAACCTCAAATGTTAGTTTTTATGATAGTGATATCACAACATGGAAATTAGATTTGGGTTCAAATTCTCATTCTTCCACTTACTGTGTGGGTAACTTTAGGCAGATTGCCTAATCTCACTTAACTCTAATCTCATTTATTTTACAGTTTAAAAAAAAGTAGCAGTAGTACCTATGTGTTATTATATTGTTATGATTTATAATAAGGGTTACATGAGATGGTGCATGGAAAGTGCTGAGCATGAGTCCTGAACCTTGGCACGTAGTAGTGCTTGTTAGGGGTTATTCACAATTACCGTTGCTTTTATGCTGAGCTCTCTCTCTCTGTGGCCTTGATAAACCAGCCACACATTGCAGAGTGGTCACCCGGCTTGTCTCTAATTTCACTGGCTCTGATGGATGAGGGAGATAGAGTGCTTTATGACTTTTTAAATAGTCAGCATAGTTAAATCTGTGTAATTTTTCAAGGATCTCAATTTATGAAATTTTTATTCTAATTCAACCTTTTTGTTTGGCTACCAAATAGCTGTTCCACAGCCAGTCCCTTTGAGCAAAGGAAGATCTAAGAAAGTCTTAGAATCAGTGTTTCGTATTCCACCTGAACTTGACATGTCTTTATTACTAGAGTTCATTGGGTGAGTAAAACCTCCATCTCTAAATTTAATTTAATTTAATTTAATATATTTATTTATTTATTTATTTTGGTCTTTTTGCCATTTCTAGGGCCACTCCTGCGGCACATGGAGGTTCTCAGGCTAGGGGTCTAATCGCAGCTATAGCTGCCAGCCTACACCACAACTCACAGCAACGCCAGATCCTTAAGCCACTGAACGAGGCTAGGGATTGAACCCGCAACCTCATGGTTCCTAGTCAGATTTGTTAACCACTGAGCCACGATGGGAACTCCATCATCTCTAAATTTTAAAATAAAGAATTTTTAAAGTCCCTGCAGTTACGAAATCATCCTTAACTAAGGTCACATCGAGTTTTTCTGATATCCTTTAAAAAATAATTCTTTTTTTTTCTTTTTTGTCTTTTTAGCACCGCACCCCAGAACTATGGAAGTTCCCAGGCTAGGGGTCAAATTGGAGCTTCAGCTGCCAGCCTATGACACAGCCACAGCAGTTCGGTATCCGAATGGAGTCTGCAGCCTGTGTCACAGCTCATGACAATGCTGGATCCTTAACCCACTGAGCCACAACAGAACTTCTAACAATAATTCTGAAATATTTAAGACTTAGAAAAAGGTCTAAAGGGTAGTATAGAAACCACTTATAGGAGTTCCCATTGTGGTTCAATAGGAAACGAACCCAACTAGTATCCATGAGGATGCAGGTTCTATCCCTGGCCTCACTCAGTGGGGTGGCTGTGGCTGTGGTGTAGGCCAGCAGCTGTAGGTCTGATTAGACCCCTAGCCTGGGAATTTCAATGTGCCACAGGTGCAGCCCTAAAAAAAGCCACTTGTATCTCCATCATCTGGCTTTCGAAGTAAACTGTGCTAATGCGTATGGCAGAAGACTCTTGGCTACCTCCTCTTGTTCATTCCATCTTCCTTTAGAGGGTAAAAACTACTCTCCTAAAAGTAGTGATTGTTATTTCCATATATTTTTAATGTGTTTACCAATTATGTATCCATTCCTAAACAATATGTAGAATTGCTTTTGCCCACTTAAAAACTTACACAGTTATCATACATAATTTTTCCAACTTGCTTTTTTTTTCCCTCATGGCTGAAAAAGTTCCTGGACCAGGTCTTGAATCCACACCACAGCTGTGGCCTATGCTGCTACTACAGCAACTCTGGATCCTTTAACCCACTGCACCAGGCAGTGGCCCAAGCCACTGAAGTCAGGTTCTTAACCCACTGCACTGCAGAGGGAACTCCAAATTTGCTTTTTCCATTTTCTAGCTACCCCACAGCATAGGAGGTGGAGTTCCTGGGCCAGGGCTCAGATCCAAGCTGCAGCAATGCCAGATTCTTTAACTCACTGTGCCAGTTTGGGAATCAAACCTCCATCATAGCACTCCAGAGACACCACCAATCCCACTGCACCACAGTGGGAACTCCCCAACTTGCTTTTTTCATTCAGTATTGTGTATTTCATGTTGAAATGTGTAACTTTAGTTTACTCATTTTCAGCATTGTCTAGTATTCCTTTAAAATAAATATACCAAGATTTCCCCCTATGGCGCAATGGGATCGTTGGCTTCTCTGCAGCTCTGGGTTGCAGGTTTGACCCCTGGCTTGGATCTGATCCCTGGCCAGGGAACTCCGTATGCTGTCAGCCTGCAAAAAAAAGTAAAAAAAAAAAAAAAAAAAAAAAAAATATATATATATATATATATATATATATATACACCATAATTTATCTTTTCTTGTACTGTGGAACACTTAGGTTGTTTCTAGGTCTTTTGCTATTATAAACAATGTTGCTTAAGTGTTTTTATACATATTTTATGTATATGTGAGACAGATCTCTAAGAGTGTAGATTCGCTGAGTCTTTGTATGCTTGTCTTCAGCTTTGCTTGGTTTTGCCAAATTGATTTTTTCCAAAGCAGTTGTACATAGCCTTAATTCACATAAATTGCTTCTTTCGAATAGTAGCATATGGTGTACTCCATTATACCACCACATTGTTAAGCAAACTGTCTGTCATCTCAAAGTTGGCCTGTATCAAACTGTAGTTTTAAAAAATAAATATGTAGTTTTCATATTAAACTAAAATGTCTTTCTTGGAAATCTAGATCTTCCTTTTTTTTTCAAGATCTTCCATTTTTATGTCACTGATGACTATTTGACTTCCCATTCACTTCCTCCTTATAACTTTAGGTTCCCTGTATCATTTATTTTGTATCTAGCTTTTATTGTGTTGTATTTATCTCTTTGTTTATTAATCCTGTATTCTCAATGATATTAAGGATAAGGACCTCTGAGAGGCGATAAACCTTTCTTACACCTTCACAGAGCCCACATAGTAGTGGTTGATGATAACGAAATAAAGATCTCTTTGGAAGAATGAGAAGAAATTATGTAATACCAAACTTTAAACCAGCGATTTCTGTTATTAAAGAATGTGTTCTGGAGTCCCTGTAATGGCTTAGTGGTTAATGAACCTGACTAGGAACCATGAGGTTGCTGGTTCGATCCCTGGCCTCACTCAGTGGGTTACGGATCTGGCGTTGCCATGAGCTGTGCTGTAGTTTGCAGACGTGGCTTGGATCTGGTGTTGCTGTGGCTCTGGCATAGGCCGGCGGCTACAGTTCTGATTAGACCCCTAGCCTGGGAACCTCCACATGCCTCAAGTGCAGCCCTAGAAAAGACAGAAAGACCAAAAAAAAAAAAAAAGAATGTGTTCTAACCAAAATGTCCACAAGGGAACTGGTAAAATAATATATAATAGAGTACATGAACGTGTGATAGTAATGTATGAGCTAATGTGGAATAATTGGCAGAATTCACTTTCTTAAGTGGAAAAAGCAAAATGTAGAAGAGAATATATGGCATATGACCATTTATTTATTTATTTATTACATTTCTTCAGGGCCGCACCCACAGCACATGGAGGTTCCCAGGCTAGGGGTGCAATCGGAGCTACAGCTGCTGGCCTACATCACAGTCACAGCAATGCCAGAGCCAAGCTGTGTCTGCGACCTGCACCACGGCTCACGGCAATGCCGGATTCTTAACCCACTGAGCAAGACCAGGGATCAATCCTGAAACCTCATGATTCCTAATTGGATTTGTTTCCACTGTGCCACAACGGGAACTCCGTCTATACACATTTTTTTTCCACAGACACAGACCATTCCTAAAAGTATGTATAAGAAAATGTTGATAACAGTTGCTCCTAGAAAAGGACATTGGAGTCCGAGTCTAGGATTGGAAAAAGTCTTACTTTCGATTGAGTTTGAATTTTTACCATATAACTTTATTTTTAATAAGTGTAGTTAATTAAAATTTGAAAATTGAAAGGAAGTTATATTTCCTTTTTTTCTTTTTCTTTTTTTTTTTTTTTTTTTTGCCTCTCCCATGGCACTTGGAAGTTCCTGGGCCAGGGATCAAACCTGTGCCATAGCAGTGACCCAAGCTGCTGCAGTGACAATGCTGGATTCTTAACCCACTTCACCACAAAGGGACTCCAGGAATTAATCGTTATAAAAAATTATTTTGAGGAAATTTAAACATTTCCACTAATGCACGGTAGGAACTGACAATTTTTTTATATACCTTTTTTTGAAAAATGGCATTAGTGCAAAGATGGCAAATATGTGACAAGTGTGCCACCATTATCTCTGTCTTTGCCCACAGCAGAAATCAGTACTTAATCATGGCAGGCTTTCCTAATGAGTGGGACTTGACCACAGTGCTCAAAGCAGTTATTACCACTAACCAGACTTGTTACATTATGAACACATTCCCTGCTCTGCAAAAAAAAGAGCCTTCACTTGGAATAAGATGATCTCTATTTAAGTCCTAGGTCCTTTGTTATATAGCTTTGTAAAATTCAACTCATTTCATTTTGTTTATTCCTAAGATGTTTATTAAGGTCCTGCTGTGTACCAGCACAGCCCTCTCCTAACTGCTGGAAATGTAATGTGAATAAATTAGCCATGGCCTTTGCCCTCCTGGAACTTGTAGTTTTAACTTCTCAGAGGTTTGACTTCCCTATCCGTAAAACAAGAGAATTGAACCTTATATGTTGATAATTATGATGGGCAGTCCGTCTACATCATAAGATAGTCTTTTATCTGTTTTCAAATGGTTAAGGGGAAGAAAATTTCCAATGTGGCAAGGAGTCCTTTTGAGGTCGCCAGTCATTTTTACTACATTGGAAAACCTTTTTTTTTTTAAGTGTTTTTAGGGCTGCACCCACGGCATATGGAAGTTCCTGGACTAGGGGTTGAATCAGAGCTATGTTGCCAGTCTACATCACAGCTCATGGCAACACCTGATCCTTAACCCATTGAGCAAGGCCAGGGATCCAATCCGAGTCCTCATAGGTAGTAGTCCGGTTTGTTAACCCCTAAGCCACAATGGGAACTCCACCTGTATACTTAATGTTTATATATAAACTTGTTTTATATTTATATTGGTGTTACTTATTATATACTCTAAATACATATTTATAATGTAACATTTTAATGTTTCTCTATTATGGTTTTTTGTTTTGTTTTTAGGGCTGCACCTGCGACATATGGAAGTTCCCAGGCTAGGGGTCTAATTGGAGCTACAACTGCTGGCCTGTGCTATAGCAACATGGGATCTGAGCTGTGTCTTTGATGTCCACCACAGCTTGCGGCAACACCACCTCCTTAACCCACTGGCAAGGCCAGGAGGGATTGAACATGCATCCTCATGGATACTAGTTGGGTTCATAACCTGCTGAGCCACAATAGGAACTTCCTCTCTATTTTGTTTTTGCTCTAGATGATGCCACTGTGATCTTGCCTCTTCTTCACAACCTAATAGGGAAAAAAGAACATGGGCTTTGAGATGTAACACCTGAGCTTGAAACCCAGCTTTATTACTTAGTAGTTCTATGACTATAATCAAGTTATTCAACCTCTCTGAGCTTAGTTTTCCTGGTTTGTGGAAGGGGGGTTCTAATACCTGGTTTGCGGGGCTACTCTGAGGACTGAATGAAAAACACATAATATAGGAAGACCTAATATAATGCCTAGTACATAGTGGATGCTCAAAAAAAGTTTGTTCCTTGTCTCCTCATGATATAAAAGTAACTGATTTAATCAGGCAATCTCTTTGCACTTCTAGGGAAAAGGCAAACTGAGCAAATTATGCCCAGGTGATTATACTGCAAGTAAAACCAGAAAATATAGCAACTTTCTTGTAACACTCTATCTTGTAAAAATTACTCTTGAGAAAAAAAAACCACATTAATTATGATGGGGAAAAAAAAGAAGTTTTACTTCAAGCTGGAAAATATTAGAATGCTACATGTGGGAGAAATCTAAATATTAAGAGTATACTTTTAGGATGCAAACTATTGCCTTTAGAATGGATAAGCAATAAGGTTCTGTGGTCTAGCACTGAGAACTATATCTAGTCACTTATGATGGAACATGATAATGTGAGAAAAAAGAATGTATATATGTATGTGTGACTGGGTCACCTCGCTCTACAGTAGAAAATTGACAGAACACTGTAAGTCAGCTGAAATGGAAAAAAATAAAAATCATTAAAAAAAAAAAAAAGGAGTTACCATCATGGTTCAGTGGTTAATGAACCCAACTAGGAACCATGAGGTTGTGAGTTCGATCCCCGGCCTCGCTCGGTTGGTTAAGGATCCAGCATTGCCATGAGCTATAGTGTAGGTTGCAGATTCTTGGATCCCACGTTGGTGTGGCTGTGGCACAGGCCAGTGGCTACAGCTCCAATTAGAGCCCTAGCCTAGGAACGTCCATATGTCATGGGTGCAGCCCTAAAAAAAGACAAAAAGACAAAAAAAAAGAATATACTTTTAACTCCTGGAAATAAATACACAAAGCAATATAAAATACTGGAGAAAACTGCCTTTACCTTACCACTAGGTGGCAGATATGACCGACCGTTAACTGCATTTGTTTATTTCATAAAGGATTAGGTGACTGTGTTTTAAAATTGATGTTCCTCAAATATTTATATATATTTATTTTATGTTATTTTTCTGTGTTATTACTTAAATGTATTTAAAATATTGACTAATTTTACTTTTATTTTTCAGTGCTAATGAAGGAACAGGACATATTAAGGTATTTTACTTTTATTTTTCATTTACTTCAGAGGAGGACCCTGTAGCACACAAATTTAAGATTAGCAATCATGTGGAGACTGTCTTCAATTACAGTAAAAGTGTTTTATAAATAAAACTTGTTGAAATATGAAGTATATTCAGTAATGCTCTCTTATAATAGGTTTATGAGAAAAGAGTTATTAAGTAGGGATTTGTTATTAATTCAGAACTAAGAAAAATAGGTGAGTAATTTTTTAAACTAAAACCAAATGCTGTGTTAATTTGGTGGTAAATGTTTCAAAGCATTTTTTGCATAGTTGGCATTAGGAGTTAAATATGAGCTTAAAATTTTATTTGCATGTAAATTTTTAGTTCAAATTAACCTGCCCTAACTTGTCGCTTCAATCATTTGCTGAAACATTGGAGGTAAGAATGAATTCCTTTGTAACATACTTAAATTCCGAGTTGTCTTAAAGGCTTCAGGGGGAAAAAAAAAGGAGTTTTCATCCTGGCTCAGTGGTAACGAACCCAACTAGTATCCATGAGGACACGTGTTTGATCCCTGGCCTTGCTCAGTGGGTTAAGGATCTGGCATTGCTGTGGCTGTGGTGTAGGCCAGCAGCTATAGCTCTGATTCGACCCGTAGCCTGGGAATTTCCATATGTAGCAGGTGCAGCCCTAAAAGAAAAATTATTGGAAAAAATTTACAAGATGATAGCCCCAAATCATAAATAACCCAACTGATGAGTGAATAAACAAAATATGATATATCCATACACTGGAATATTATTTGGAAATAAAAAGGAATGAAATACTGCTATGTGCTACAACATAATGAACCCTGAAAACATTTTAAGTGAAAGAAGCTGGACACAAAAGGCCACATATTGTTTGATTCTATTTTTTTAAATTTAATTTTTTATTATTATCATTATTATTATTTTTGCTTTTTAGGGATGCACCTGTGGCATATGGAGGTTTCCAGGCTAGGGGTCAAATCAGAGCTACAGGGGCTGGCCTACACCACAGCCCATGGCAATGCTGCATCCTTAACCCACTGAGCAAGGCCAAGTATTAAACTCGCAACCTCATGGTTCTTGGGCGGATTCTTTTCCGCTGCACCACAACGGGAACTCCCTAAAAAGTTTTTTTTATACCTCATCTTTGAGTTCAAATAAATACGTCTGACTAGGATGATGCCTAGTTAAACATTTCACTGTGTATGCATATGGCATGAAAATCATAAAATCTATCTTCTACATTTGATTTAAAAGTGTTAGGAGTAGAGTTCCCATTGTGGTGCAGTGGAAACGAATCCGACTAGGAACCGTGAAGTTGTGTGTTAAATGCCTGGCCTCGTCAGTGGGTTAAGGATCTGGCATTGCCGTGAGCTGTGGTGTAGTTCACAGACATGGCTCGGATCCTGCATTGCTGTGACTGTGGCATAGGCCAGCAGCTGTAGCTCTGATTTGACCCCTAGCCTGGGAACCACCATATGCCGCAGGTGTGGCCCTAAAAAGCAAAATAAATAATATAAATAAATTAAAAAGTATATAAAAAAATTTAAAATGTTGCAATTCTCACTTAAAATAAAAAGTAAAAAATAGGTATTTTTAAGAAAAGGGTTAGGAGTTCCCATTGTGACTCAATGGGTTAGGAACACCACATGGTGTCTATGAGGATGCGGGTTCCACCCTGGCCTCACTCAGTGGGTTAAGGATCCAGCATTGCTGCAAGCTGTGGCGTAGGTTGCAGATGTGGCTCAGATCCTGTGTTGCCATGGTTGTGGCATAGGCCCACAGCTGCAGCTCCGATTTGACCCCTGGGAACTACCTTATGCCCCAGGTATGGCCTTAAAAAGAAAAGAAAGACAAAAAAAAGTGTTTCACTAAAGCAGTAATACAGTCCAGAAAAAGTTTCCCAAAACTTTTTAAGTTTTATTTTAATTATGAAAAATTTTGAACGTACTAAAAAGTAGACAGAAAAAAAAATAATAGAAAAATAAAAAGTAGACAGAATAGAACCTCCATATATGCATCACACAGCTTTACCAATTAACTAATGGCCAATTTAATTTCATTTTGTCTCCATCCACTTCCGTACTTTCTAATAGTATTCTGAAACAAATCCCCAGCATTTTGCCACTTCATCTATAAAGTTTTTCATCATTCTTAAAAGATGAGTCTCTCTTTTTTTGGACTAGGCCCATGGGCTGCAGAAGTTCCCGGGTCAGGTTTTGAACCATACCCCAGAAGTGACCCAGCCATGGCAGTGATAACCAGGGAACTCCTGTGTAGGAGTTGCATTTTGTTGTCATGTTTCTGTAATTTCCTTGACTCTCCAATATGCCTGTCACTTTATTTTTATCTTTTATGACACTTTTGTAGCATTATTGGTATGATACATTGTCATTTTTCGTAGCATTTTTTGGTATAATACATGGTCATTAAAAAAAAGAGACTTGGAGTTCCCGTCGTGGTGCAGTGGTTAACGAATCCAACTAGGAACCATGAGGTTGCGGGTTCGGTCCCTGCCCTTGCTCAGTGGGTTAACAATCTGGCGTTGACGTGAGCTGTGGTATAGGTTGCAGACGCGGCTCGGATCCCGCGTTGCTGTGGCTCTGGTGTAGGCCGGTGGCTACAGCTCCAATTCGACCCCTAGCCTGGGAACCTCCATATGCCGCAGGAGTGGCCCAAGAAATAGCAAAAAGCCAAAAAAAAAAAAAAAAAAAAAAGAGGCTCATCATGGAGTTTACTGGTGACCTAGCAGTTAAGGGTTTAGTGGCATATGGAAGGGTGGCATATGGAAGTTCTCAAGCTAGGGGTCAAATCAGAGCTGCAGCTGCCAACCTACACTACAGCCTCAGCAACACCAGATCCAAACCACATGTGTGACCTACACCACAGTTCACAGCAACGCCAGATCCTTAACCCACTAAGTGGGGTCAGGGATTGAACCCATATCCTTGTGGATCCTAGTTGGGTTCATTACTGCTGAGCCCCAATGAGTAATTCCACTGCTAATATGTTTAGGGGTAAAATATCTCAATGTCTGCAAGTAATTTAAGAAATAATAAGTGTATGCATATATACACATATACATGGGAAGAGCTAGAAGAAATATAGCATTGATAGTTTGTAAAGTAGGTGGAGGCTATCTGGCTCTTGATTTATTTTTCTTAAAACTTCTCTGTAAGTTTGTAATTTTTCAAACAGTTGAGAGGTAAATAAAAAAATTAACAATTTATTATCAAATACCTAGTTGGTGACCAAATTTTTGTCTCAATCATAGTGTTGTTTTGTTTTAATACTTTGTCAGGATCCAAATAATGTTCATACATTGTGATTGATTGGTAACTCTTTAAATCTGTAAGTTTGCCATTTCTTTCTTCTTGTATTTCGTTGTTGACAAAACTGAGTCACTTGTCCTATAGTTTCCTACAGATTAGGTTTTCATGTTGCATCTCTGAGCTATAATTTAACATGTTCTTCTGTCCCCTGTCTTTCCCATAAACTAGTAATTAAGTCTGAGTGTTGATCAGACAGGTTTGATTTGAGAGGACCAAGAATACCTCATAGGTAGTGGTGTTTTTGTCCATCTGTAGATACATAATATCTGGATGTCTATGTCTCTTTGTAGTGTTAGCAGCCATTGGTACTCAGTGTTTGTAGTGTTAGCAGCCATTGGTACTCAGTGTTTGTAGTGTTAGCAGCCATTGGTACTCAGTGGCTTAGACACTGAGAAATGATGCTGTCATTCCTCCTTCTTTTATTGGTTGAAATACTTCTGTAAAGAGAAATCTCTATTTGGTTAGCCAGTTGTAAGGAAACACAGGACGGGTGCCAATTCTCTCCCTTTACTTACCAGCTTCAAAATAATGAATAGATTCTTTAGTATGCTTCAGTTAACCAATTAGGTATTGTTGCCTTTGTTTTTACTTTAATATGAACTCATGGGTTTAAACATACTTGTGGTTTAAACCCATTTCAGTTATTATCCTTATTGCTAGACAAATTATCTTACCATAGGTAATCATAATCTGATAGCTTTCTTGCTATCTGCTGACAGGGTGTTGTATGCTCATCTTGTGCTTCTCTTACCCCACACACACAGTCAGTATTTTTTCCAAGAAAGTATTTCAAATGGTTGCTAGGGATTTGCGTTGCTCCTTGGTTACTATTTTCACTTGACAGAGGTAGGAATTTTTTTTCAAAGTAGTATATAATTATGAGTTGGTACCAACCTTTTTTTTTTTTTTTTTTTTGCTTTTTAGGGCCGCAGCCACGGCATATGGAGGTTCCCAGGCTAGGGGTCCAGTTGGAGCTATAGCTGCCAGCCTATGCCACAGCGACAGCAACACCAGATCTGCACCCCACTGGCAACCTACACCACAGCTCACGGCAACAGCAGATCCTTAACCCACTGAGGCCAGGGATTGAACCTACAACCTCATGGTTCCTAGTTGGATTCATTTCCACTGTGCCACCACGGGAACTCCAGTACCACCTTTTTAAAAGATATTTTTAGTGATATGCATTTTCTAAATGAGAAAATAACTGAATGTCTCTCAAATTTCCCTATAAGATCCTAGCTTGTTTTCACTTATCGAATTGTGTTAGAGATGGTAGGAAGGATTGCTGTGCTTAATTTCAAAGAAACAATTTCAAAGAATTCTTGAGTGGAATTTTTCTTTCCTGTTTTTATGCAGATGGTACAAGGCTATTAGATGTAGCAGGAAAAACAAATGAGTTGACCATTTAGGTGAAAACTGGTTTTATAGCCTTAGGCAAAAAAAAAAGGCAAATTGTCTTTTAAAAATGCTGGATCTGGGAGTTCCCATTGTGGCTCAGCAGGTTAAGAACCTGACTAGTATGCTTGAGGATGAAGGTTCAATCACTGGTTTGGCTCAGTGGGTTAAGGATCCAGCATTGCTGCAAGCTGCTGTGTAAGTTGAAGATGCGGCTCAGATCTGGCGTTCCTGTGGCTGTGGTGTAGGCCAATAGTTACAGCTCTGATTTGACCCCAGCCCAGGAACTTCCAAGTGCCACGGGAGTGGCCCTAAAAAGAGAAAATAAAATAAAAATAAAATATAAAAAAGCCGGATCTGAATTATATGTGGAAAAAAATTCTGTTAACTGGTGAGCCTGAGGTATGAAGACTAAGGTTATCCACTTGAGAACCCTAGCTTTGAAAGCCAAGACCAGTGTTTCTCTTTCAGGTATTAGCAGATCTCATAATTCTGTTCTGGGTGATCTAAAAGTTTAGTATTGGAAGTTCCCTTGTGGTGCCGCAAGTTAAGGATTTGTGGCACAGGCCGCAGCTGCATCTTTGGTTCGATCCTTGATCTGGGAACTTCCACATATCATGGGTATCGCCAAAAAGTAAAAAATTAAAACTACAGGAGTTCCTGTCATGGCTCAGCGGAAACAAAACTGACTGGTATCCATGAGGACACGGGTTTGATCCCTGGCCTTGCTTGGTGGGTTAAGGATCTGGTGTTGCTGTGAGCTGTGGTGTAGGTCGCAGACAAGGCTCGGATCTGGCGTTGCTGTGGCTCTGGTGTAGGCTGGTGGCTACAGCTCTGATTCAGCCCCTAGCCTGGAAACCTCCATAAACCGCAGGTGTGGCCCTAAAAAGACAAAATTATAATAATAATTAAAAGTACAGTGTTGATAGCTTTAGCTAAGTTGGATTAATTTCCACAAACACTTGGGGTAAAGTGCTTGCCCGTGAACTAGAAATGAGAGATACTGAACTGTCCTCTACTGGTATCCCTGAAGCCCGCTATTGTGATGGTAAGCCCAAGACATTGACATGCAGAAGTGCACTGGTTGCCAGGCAGGCATCTAGCTAGATGACCCGGAATAGCAGCTTCTTGGGGCACCAGATGGGATTCTCACGCTAATCAGGCAGTGCCATCTACAATGTGGTACCTTTGTCTAGATTCCACCCGGGGCACTGCTATATTTGCTGCTTAGTGAGAGAGACTGCCTTAGATTTGTGAGATGATTTGTATACCTGCATTAAAAGAACATGAGGAGTTCCCTTGTGACACAGTTGGTTAAGGATCTGCCATCGTCACTGTGGCAGCTCAGGTTGCTACTGTGGTACAGTTTGCTGCTGTGGCTCAGGTTTATCCCTGGCCTGGGAATTTCCACATGCCTGAGCGTGGCCAAACAAAAACAAAAAGAACATGAAGCTTTGTTTTTTTGTTTTTTTTTTTGGCTGCAGCATGCAGTGGCTTGATGTGGGATTTCAGTTGCCAGACAAGGGAATGAACCTGTGCCAGATCTGAGCCGCATCTTCAACTTACACAGCAGCTTGCAGTGAAAGCACCAAGTCCTAAACATTAGACCACCCGGGGACTCCCACAGCTTGGCAATTTTTTGTCTGTTATATTGGTGCCCGTGATGACAGCTAGGTCCTCTGGTTAGATTCCTTCACATAAAGAGCCAGATAAATCAACACACTAGTAATAACTAAGTATTCACTATGTACCAGAAATTACTAATAGTTATTTCCATATATTAATACACTTTCCTCATGATAATTGTATGAGGAAGGTGTTATTAATATCTCTGTTTTACAAATGAGGAAATGGAAACCCAAAACAGTTTAGCACCTTGTCCAGAGACTCGCAGCTATGAACCGAGACTAGAAAATAGTGGAACCAGGGTTAGAACTCAGGCAGTCTCTCTCTGGAATACCTGCGCTTAAAATGCTATCTGCTCTACTGGGGTAATAAGGGATAGATCTGTTGTTAAGAAAAGTCTTAAGCCAAATTACAGATAAGAGCTGAGCGCTGTTACATGGAACAACCTGTGCTTAACTTGCCTAGGTCCTCTTGGTAGCAACTCCGGGCTCCCTCTCTGCTAGTGCTAGAAAAATACTTCATGTTTTCCTAAAAGTTGCACTTTTAGGAGTTCCCTTAGATCACAGCTGTGACTTGCATTTGATCTCTGACCGGGAACTTCCACATGCTGAGGGTGTGGCTGGGAATAAAAAGGTACACTTTCTCTTTTCCCCAGCTTTTCATCTGTGTTAATAGAAAGAGAGGCTGGGTAAGCATTAGTTTCCACTTTATTTTTTTTTAATTTTTAATTTTTATTTTTTTATATTTTTTTGTCTTTTGTCTTTTTAGGGCTGTACCCTTGGAATGTGAAGGTTCCCAGGCTAGGGGTCGAATCGGAGCTGTAGCTGGTGGCCTACACCACAGCCACAGCAACACCAGATCCAAGCAGCATCTGCAATCCACACCACACAGCTCACGGCAACGCCGGATCCTTAACCCACTGAGCAGAGCCAGGGATCGAACTGACATTCTTATGGATCCTAGTCAGGTTTGTTAACCACTGAGCCACGACAGGAACTCCATTTTCCACTTTAAAATCCTATTGGAGTTCCTGACATGGCTCAGTGGTTAACGAATCCGACTAGGAACCATGACGTTGTGGGTTCGATCCCTGCCCTTGCTCAGTGGGTAAAGGATCCGGCGTTGCTGTGATCTGTGGTGTAGGTTGCAGATGTGGCTTGGATCCCAAGTTGCTGTGGCTCTTGCGTGGGCTGGTAGCTACAGCTCCAATTCGACCCCTAGCCTGGGAACCTCCATATGCTGAGGGAGCGGCCCAAGAAATGGCAAATAGACAAAAATAAATAAATAAAATAAAATCCTATGATCTCTCTACCTGTCACCTTAGATCGCTGGATCAGAGTTTAGCCGTGTATGTCTAATTATTAATTTTTTAATTTTCTATTTAAAGAAAATCCTTTATTATAGAAATTTTCACGGTGATACAGAAGTAGAATGGTAAAATGAGTATACATGTACACATCACTTAACTTCAATAATTCCAAAATAATGGCCAATATTATTTCACCTGTACCTTTACCACTTCTCCTATACAATCTTGAAGCAAATCCCAGACTGTTGTATCAGTTTATCAGTAAACAGTTAAGTTTGTTTCTGAAAGATAAGGACTTAATAAAACCAAATAACGATACTATACTTTTTAAAATTAACAGTAATGTGAAAATTATTTTGTAGGTTTTTAATAATCAGGATCCAAGTAAGAGCCATATATTGTATCTCTCTTTTTTTTTTTTTTTGTCTTTTTGCCATTTCTCGGGCCGCTCTCACGGCATGCGGAGGTTCCCAGGCTAGGGGTCGAATTGGAGCTGTAGCCGCCGGCCTACGCCACAGCCACAGCAACGCGGGACCCGAGCCGCGTCTGCAACCTACACCACAGCTCATGGCAACGCCGGATCCTTAACCCACTGAGCAAGGGCAGGGATCGAACCCGCAACCTCATGGTTCCTAGTCAGATTCGTTAACCACTGCGCCAGGACGGGAACTCCTGTATCTCTTATTTATAGTCTTTATATCTTTTTAAGTCTAGTGGTTCCTCCTTAGCTTTGGTTGTAGGTTTTTTTTCCCTTGCAGTTTTTTTGTTGAAGAAACCAGATAGTTTTAGACATTCAGTCTTGGGTATTCCCTGTCAGTAAATTTTACTCTAAGTTTTATCTTTGATGAGGTCATAAAACAAATCAGTAAGGCTTTATATTCTTAAAAAAAAAAATGTTGACATGCTTTTCAGAGAGGGAAAGCTAAGCGGAAATTTTTTTTCTTCAATAGATAACTCAAATTTCATAGTAATTTTTCTGTCATAAATCTATTGAATCATCTTTGCTATAAAATTTACTTTAAGGTTTATACACTTTATGTATATTTAATCTGAAAATAGGCTTGTTTGTTTACTTTTGTAGCCATTGGAAAAGAAATTTGTCCGAGTTTCAGGAGAAGCAACTATTGGACATGTAGAAAAATTTCTCAGAAGGAAAATGGGTCTTGATCCAGCCTGTCAGGTAGAGTATATGTGTGTAAAAGGACAGGGGAAGTTGAGAGATTACCTTTAGCATATTGAAGAGAAAACCGTCTCTAGGATTTCACACAGTGGCTTTCGTTTGTGATATTACAGATATTATAAATGCTAATTTAGTATTGGTAACAGTGATTCCCCATCTCCAAATAATCATATTTGACTTATTATCTATTTCTTGCTGCCATTGATGACCATCTGTGGGTGTCAGAGAAAAGCTGACAGCATGAGAACTATTAAAGAGCTTCTAGAGCCTCAGCTCCAGCTCTTTCCTTTTCGATAGTAGAGCAGATTACTTTTTCCATCCATTCTCTTCTCTTTAGAGAACATTCTTGCATTTATCTGTTGCTCAGGTATAACAAGCTAGCCCAGGACACCTAGAAAAGTGAAATATTTATCTAATATAGACTCTGCTAGTTTTTTAAGGATTGAAACAGTTCTCCCATTCTAGCTATATAATACGTTGTTGTAGGATGGAGTCTCAAACTTCAAGTATAGTTGAACATAAAGTGTAAATATATTCATAGTTTGAGTATGTGGACCAGTGAAAATGAATATTTATATAATTTTGCTTTTTCATTAGTCTTATTTTGCTTTTTCATTAGTCTTATTTAAAAAAGATTTGTATCATTCTCCAGCATATGTAAAATTTCATAGAATAATTTTTATCTAAAATATGTGTTTGTTAGATAATAGATATTTCAAAGCTGGCTGGAATTTTGCTGGTGTTTTTAGGACCAATATCTGCTGATATTAAATATATATTAAATCCAAAGATATGTGACTTCTCTTACTAACTTTGACATAATACTAGTTGTATCTCATGGCAACTGAAAATTGGAAAAGACTTATCTGTCACTTTGTAGCCAAAGCATACTTGAGGTTTTTTTAGACTTTTGGTTACCCTTAGATAGCTGTTTAGAGACTCCTAGACAAAGAAGTATGAGTGATTCCATAATAATCTGTTATTTCTAAAAGCGGAAATCGAAATACTTACATCTGATTAGGTAGAATAAGAAGTGGCACTCAAGAGGGCAGGACTTTCTTTAGGATATAGATTACTTCCTCTGTGGCTAGATTATTGATCAGAGCCATTTATACATTTCACATTTAAAAAATTTGGTTCGTATGAGGTTGTGGGTTCGATCCCTGGCCTCCCTCAGTGGGTTGAGGATCTGACGTTGCCGTGAACTGTGGTGTAAGTTGCAGACACGGCTCAGATCTGGCATTGCTGTGATTGTGGCGTAGGCTGGTGGCTACAGCTCTGATTCAGCCCCTAGCTTGTGAACCTCCATACGCCGTGGGTGTGGCCCTAAAAAGGCAAAAGACAAAAATAAATAAATAAATAAATAAAATTTGGTTTGGAACTCCCTCTATGGCAAAACAGGATCGGCAGCGTCTTAGGAGTGCTGTGCTTCAGGTTTTGGTCCCTGGCGCCTCACAGTGGGTTAAGGATCCTGTGTTGCTATAGCTACAGCTGCAGCTTAGTTCATGGCTTCTGCTTGGATCTGCTGCCTGGCCTGGGAGCTCCATATGCCAAGGGGCAGCCAAAAACAGTTTGGTTTGCCAAAGCTCTAAATTGGTTTTATTGTGTAAAAATGTAAGTTTTTTTCCTCATATCATAAAATTCAAGACTTTTAACGTTTTGAAATAAAATTATAGAAAATCTGTTTCAGGCTTTAATTTTCGCTCTCAGCTCTGGGCTCTAGGTAATTTTTTTTTCTTATTCAGGTATTAGATAGCTGGTAACATTCATAAATTACTATTTCACCAAAATGTTAAAATAATAGAACAGAATTATGAAACATGCAGACCCGTTTGTGACTAAAATTATTTAAGCTTGGTGTTTTCATTGTGGTGCAGCAGAAACAAATCTGGTATCCATGAGGACGCAGGTTCCATCCCTGGCCTTGCTCAGTGGGTTAAGAATCTGGCATTGCTGTGAGCTATGGTGTATGTTGAAGATGTGGCTCAGATCCTACATTGTTGTGGCTGTGGCGTAGCCCAGCAGCTATAGTTCTGATTGACCCCTAGCCTGGGAACTTCCATATGCCACAAGCGTGGCCCTAAAAAAAAAAAAAAAATTGTTTAAGCCTTCTAAATCTGAGAGAGAATAAATAAGGTATTAACTCCTTTTTTTGCAGGAGTGGGGGGGTGGGGGGGCGGGGGCGCTGCATGCAGTGACTTGCTGTGGGATCTCAGCTCGCAGTCCAGGGATTGAACCTTGGCCACAGGAGTGAAAGTGCCAAGTCCTAACCACTGGACCACCAGTGAATTCCCAGAGTTACTTCTAATAAGAACAAAACATTGAGCTCACTAACCATTAAAATAAAATTCTTGGTCAACCAAGTCACTCCAGTTTTCTGTGCTGACCTTTACACTCTAGTTTCGAGTAGAAAATGCTTGCTTTGTTTACAGATATGTGACCTTCATATACAGTTAATTACTAGCAGGAATGAGTGATTACTAGGGGACTGTTAAATGATAAAATACCTTTAAAGTTATTTATGGAAGATAAAAATAAAAAGGGAAGATAGTTCTGAACGTGTGTTTTTAAGAGATTTAAGTTAATTCAAATCAGAAGTCAATAATTATCTGAATAGGAGTTCCCATTGTGGCTCGTTGGGTTTTAATAACCAGACCAGCATCTGTGAGGATATGGGTTCAATCCCTGGCCTCACTCAGTGGATTAAGGATCTGGTGTTGCCATGAGCTACAGTGTAGGTCACGGATGCAGCTCAGATGCCGCTTTGCTGTGGCTATGGCATAGGCCAGCAGCTGCAGCTCTGATTCAACCACTACTCTGGGAACTTCCATATACCGCAGGTGTGGCCCTAAAAAGCAAGAAGAAAATTATCTAAATAGATTTCTTTCACATAAATACTCCAGTACCTCTGGATTACTGCGGTTGATTTAGTGGTGTTTTGAATTCATTGGTGTCTTTTTTGTTTTTTGTTTTTGTCTTTTTAGGGCTGCATCCAAGACATATGGAAGTTCTCAGGCTAGGGGTTGAATCAGAGCTGTAGGGGTTGAATCAGAGCTACACCATACCTCACAGCAACGCTGGATCCCTAACCCACTAAGCAAGGCCAGGGATCAAACATGCATTCCTGTGGATGCTAGTCGGGCTTGCTACCACTGAGCCACAAAGGGGACTCCTTATTGGTGTCTTTTGTCTTATTTTATAGTTACTCTTGTGTTTCATTGTACATTTCATCTTCAAATCTTATTTTGCTTTTATGAGATGATTATCACATTGATCACTAAATATTCTCTATATAAAAGATCCTAAGAGTTCCCTGGTGGCTCAACAGGTTAAGGATTTGGAGTTGTCACCTCTGTAGCTCTGGTAATTTCTGTGGTGTGGGTGTGATCCCCAGCCTGGGAACTTCTGCGTGCTTCAGATGCAGCCAAAAAAAAAATCAACAATCACTAGATTTTGTTGTTAATCCTACCATAATTCATTCCATCTTAAAAGATAGGTTTTTTATTATTATTGTTTATTTAACATATGACCTTAACTGTACCATTGAATTGTTCCCAAATCTTTTTTTTTTTTTTTTTTGTCTTTTTAGGGCCACACTCACAGCATGTGGAGATTCCCAGGCTGTGGGTTGAATCAGAGCTGTAGCCACTGGCCTACACCACAGCCACAGCAATTCTAGGTCCAAGCCACACCTGCAATGTACACCACAACTCACAGCAGCGCCGGATCCTTAACCCACTGAGTGAGGCCAAGGATTGAACCTGTGTCCTCATGGATGCTAGTCAGATTTGTTTCTGCTGAGTGACGACTAGAACTCCCCAAATCATTTTTTAGAGACTCTGATGTAACAATGGTGTGTCTCTACCATTTCTTTATTATCTATTGGTACTAAATTGAGCATATATGTGATTAGTTAGAACAAGTCAGAAAATTCATGCTGTCGGGACTGACAGATGTGACTGTTTGAATGAACTAACTTATGAAGTGTTCATAGTCAAGTAACTTAAAAATCACGATGTAAAATCAGAAGCAATGTAAATGTTCATCAGGAGAATGGATATATAATTTGTGATATATTCATAATATGGAACACAATACAGCTGTTAGAGAGCTATGTACTCCAAAATATGTCCATGGTATATTAAGGTGTAGTTGTTGTTTTTTAAGAATTTGTAGTACAGGGAGTTCCCTTCGTGATGCAGCAGAAGTGAATCCCACTAGAATCAACAAGGATGCAGGTTCGATCCCTGGCCTTGCTCAGTGGGTTGGGAATCTGGCATTGCCATGAGCTGTCACGTAGGTTGCAGACACAACTCAGATTCCGCCATTGCTGTGGCTGTGATGTAGGCCGACAGCTGTAGCTCCAATTTGACTCCTAGCCTGGGAACCTTCATACGCTGCAAGTGCAGCCCTAAAAAGCAAAAAAAAAAAAAAAAAGGAATTTGTAGAACAAAATAGCATGATCCCATTTTTATAAAAACGAAAAACAACCCCTAACATGCATACATACCCTCTAGGACTGTATACATCATGCTGTTAGTAAATGGCTAATCCCTGGGTTTAAGATTAAGTTGAAAAGAAAATTGTAACAAACAAATCATAAATGTGTACTGTACAGTGTATAGTGAAGCCCACTAAGAGTGGTGTGGTCTCTGGATTGCTGGATACCTAATAAAAACAATGCTAGTTTCCAAATTCTTTGATTTTCATGGATTTAAGTTCTGTGTGCAAAATCTACTGTCATTGCTTTCAAGTCATGTTGCAAACAAGTGTTGCTCTGCCAACTTTAACACTGGTAAGCATAACACACACGTTATCTTATCTCTGATCGGAGGTTGCATATTATGAGATAACACAGGGCTTGACCATATACGACCTGTGGGCCAAATCTAACCTATCCGTTTTTATAAATTTTGTTTTGTTAGAACAGTCATACTCTGGCTGCTTTCATGCTACAGTGGTGAAACTAAGCACATGTGACAGTGATCCTATGGCCCACAAAACTTAAAGTATATATTATCTAGCTCCTTATAGAAAGTACGCCAGCCCCTGACATGCACTTACATTTCGAGAGAGATAGACCTGGGTTCAGATCTGAGCATTGTGAACATTGCTACTTACTAGCTTTGTGACCTTAGGAAAGTTTAATGACCTCTTAGTGTCCCTATTTGTAAAATGGGAATTAGAGAACCTTGCTCACAGGAATGTGAAAATAAGAAGTAATAACATATGTCAAATACGTAGTGTAACATATGGTACACATAGTGGCTGCTCAGTTAAATGCAACTGCTTTTGCTGTTCTTATCCAACCATGCTGAAGGTTTTAGGGAGATCAACATGTTGGCTGTGCATAGGATTTTTAGAGTAAACAGAATTTGAAGGTAGGATATCTGGTTAGGAGAGATGGTTTATTATTAAGAGTTATTATTAAGAAGGACTTGGTAACTGATTGCATGGGAGAAGAAAGGAAAAGGAGAAATAGGAGTTAGAGGTGGTATTCTGGTTTAAAGCAAGAAAAAATTTCGTGCCATAAACTCAATAGGGACATTAGGAGATGGAGCCAATTAAGTGATACCTATTAACAGAATGTTGAGGACCTGATCCCATTTTAAGGCAGTGGGAAAGGCATACTCAGTGGAAGAGAAAATAAGGATTTGCATTTCTATCTTAGTAATATACTGGAATCATTACAATAGAGTATGTAACTCTACAACCATATTGTTCTTTCTAGAGCATTCTGTATAAAAGTAGATTTATCTTAGAGCTTTGATATTACTTAAAGGTTGAAAAGACCTTATTAAGGTTAAGAAAATTATGCAAAAACTTAATATTGCCTTTTTAAGTATTATAAACCCTTTCAATCATTGTATCATGAAACTTTATTTTAAAAAGTACGCTTTTCTGGGGAGTTTCTGTTGTGGTACAATGGGTTAAGGATCTGACATTGCCATGACTGTGGCATAGGATTCAGCCCCTTGCCTGGGAACTTCTATATATCTCAGGTGTGGCCATAAAACAGGAGGGGGGAAAAAATATATATATATACATACATATATATATATATATATATACACACACACATATACACACATATATACACACATATATACATATATATACACACACATATATATACACACACATATATCCTTTTTTGTGCCTTATGCTGAATGTGTCAAATGTGGTATAACTTGTTCCCAGAGATTCAAGGAAATAATTGTGTTATCTGCTGTGGTGTTTTGTTGTCCTGCTACATCCTCTAATGCTCTTTATATTTTATTTACTCTTGTACAAAGTTTCTAAAATCTTTCTTGAGAGTGTTTAATCAGTCAAAAATAGCAGAGCCTAGTCTAGAACAAATATGCTGACCTTTTAATTTTTCGTATGGTTTTTTGAAGCAGGAAAGCAATCTTATGCCCTTATTTGTCTGTAGGTAGATATTATCTGTGGTGATCACTTGCTGGAGCGATATCAAACGCTAAGGGAAATTCGACGTGCAATAGGTGATGCAGCAATGCAGGTGGGTCTTAGATTTTACTGTATTTATGCCTAGCAGACAAGTTATTTAATGAAACAAAAAAGTTCTGTATTAGCAATAGTTTTAATAAATATTCTATAATTTTCTTAAAATTATGGACTGTAAATAATAAGGCTAATATTTATTGAATACTTACTTTGTGTCAGGCACATTTCTAAATGATTTAGATCAATTAGCTCTCTTATTCCTCATGGTTTTATGAGGTAGGTTTTCTTTTATCCCCAATTTTAAAGGTAAGGAAACCAAGGTACAGAAAGAACATGTAACTTAATCACAGTGAGTAATTGAGTGAGCCAGGATTCAAACCCCAGGCAGTTTGATTCTAGAGGCTTTGCTCTTTGTTCTCTGTCAATACTGAAATAAAGCTTTGAAGACTACTGGACAAATATATCTACAAGAACATTTCTTTAAGAAAAATTTGCAGATACTCATTAGGCTGTAGAAGTTCATATACCATTCCTTGCTCAATTGGTAAGAAGCCCGGGTAATAACTGTTGTGATGTTCTAATTAGCCTATAATATGAGTGAGTGTAAAGTGAAATCTAGCTAGGATAAATGAAAAGCAAGATAGGATCTACAGTTTTAATGAAAAGAAAAGCAAGATCCACATATTCTAACACATCACTGAACCCAGAGTGATCAATTGTTTCAAGATCTATATGGCTCTGGATTTCTCTTGTGGCACAACACATTAAGGATCCATCCAGTGTTGTCACTTCGCAGCACAGGTTGTTGCTGTGGCACAAGTTCGATCCCTGACCAGGGCACTTCCACATGCCATGGGTGCAGCCCAAATAAAAGAGTTATAAAGGCTCTGAGAAGCTTACAAGTACTAGTAAAGATTAGATGAGCAGCTCTCAGCTTAACAAGTTTGTGTTTAATTTGTTAGAAATATAATTCTTATATTGGTATATTTGCCTTGTGTTTTGTGAACAACTACATGTTTGAATTGACGTATACTGAAATGCATAAGTTTTGACATTCATATATGTCTATTTAACTCAGACTCCTTCTTGAGATTTGGAACTTTACATCACCTCAAGAGAACTCTCTCATTCCCCTTCCCAGTCAATCCCTCTTCCCAACACTGAGGCAACTACTGTTTGGAATTTTTTTTTCCCACCATAGATGAGCATTTCTCTGTTTTGTTTTGTTTTTTTTAAATAACAGCTTTATTGAGATATAATTAATATACCATACAATGCATCTATTTAAAGTATACATTTAATGGATTTTAGTATATTTACAGAGTTTTGAAACTCTCACCACAATCAATTTTAGAACGTTATCACTCCCAAAACAAGCTCCATACTTACTAGTACTCACTCTCCATGTAACCCCAATCCCCAGCCTTTGTCAGCCACTACTCTACTTTTTGTCTCTGTGGATTTAGCTGTCTAGTACAGTTCATATAAATGGAATCATACCTTATGTGGTCTTGTTTGACTCACTTCTTTTACTTTGCATAATGTTTTCAAGGTTCATTATTATAGCATGTATAGTAATTTGTCCATTTTCATGGCTATGTAATAGTCCATTTTATGGATATACTACATTTTATTGGATCATTGATCAACTGATGAATATTTGAGTTGTTCCCTTTTTTTTTTTTTTTAAGGGCTGCACCCGCAGCATATGGAGGTTTCCAGGCTAGGGGTCAAATCATAGCTATAGTTGCTGGCCTATGCCACAGCCACAGCAACACCAGTTCTGAGCCACATCTTCGACCTACACCACAGCTCACAGCAACAATAGATCCTTAACCCATTGAGCAGTGCCAGGGTTTGAACCCATATCCTCATGGATACTAGTTGGTTTCATTTCCACTGTACCACAATGGGAATTCCAACTTGGCCAATTTTATGTTCCCACCAGCAGTGTAAAAGTCTCCATTTTCCCTACATCTTTGCCAGCCTTTATTACCTACCTACCTACCTTTTGATGATAGCCATTCTCTTGGGTGTGCAGTAGTATCTCATTGTGGTTTGCTTTTTTTTTTTCTTTTTGCTTTTTTTTTTTCTCTTTTTCGGGCCCCACCTGTGGCATATGGAGGTTCCCAGGCTAGCGGTCTAATTGGAGTTGGAGCTATAGCTGCCGGCCTATGCCAGAGCCACAGTAATTTGGGATCCGAGCCACATCTTCGACCTACACCACAGCTCATGGCAACTCTGGATCCTTAACCCATTGAGCCAGGCCAGGGATCAAACCCGCAACGTCATAGTTCCTAGTTGGATTCATTTCCACTGTGCCACAACGGTAACTCTTCATTGTGGTTTTGATTTCATTCTCCTGATGACTAATCATGTTGAGCATCTTTTCATGTATTTATTGCCCATTTTTGTCTTTTGGAGAGATACCTATTCAGATTCTTTACCCATTTCCATCATTTTAAAAAATTGGGTGTTTTTTTTTTTTTTTTTTGTCCTTCTATTATTGAGTTTTAAGAGTTCTAACTACTAGTTCCTTTTCAGATAAATGATTTATAAAAACTTTCTCCCATTCGTTGGGTTGTCTTCTCACTTTATTCATGGTGATCTTTGAAGCACAAAAATTTGGTTTGATTTTAATGAAGTCCAGTTTATCTATTTTTCCTTTTGTCTGTTGTGCTTTTGGTGTCATATCTAAGAAACCATTGCCTAACCCAAGGTCACAAAGATTTACACCTGAGTTCCTATGTGGCTCAGTGGAAACAAACTCGGCTAGTATGCATGAGGATATGGGTTTGATCCCTCCCCCAGCTCAATGGATTAAGGATCCGGCGTTGCCAGGAGCTGTGGTATAGGTCCAAGATGTGACTTGGGTCTGTCATTGCTGTGGCCAGGGTGTAGGCTGGCAGCTGCAGCTCCAATTTGACCCTATCCCAGGAACTTCCATAAGCCACACCTGTGGCCCTTAAAAAAAAAAAAAAAAAGATTTACAACTCTGTTTTACCATAGAGTATTTTTGCTTATTCTCATGTGTCATATAAGTGGAATCATAAAACATGTACTCTTTTGTTCCAGCATCTTTCACTCAGCATACATTTTGAAATTCATCTGTGTGGTTGCATATATCAATAGTGTTCTGTTTTGTTACTGCATAGTATTTTCATCATAATATGCCATATATATTATCCCTTCTCCTATCCGCAGACCTGGGGCTAGTTCCAGTTGGGGGCTAATATTAAAGCAGCTATAAACTTTTTTTTTTTTTTTTTGTCTTTTTAGGGCCACACCTGTAGCATATGGAGGTTCCCAGGCTAGGGGTTAAATCAAGAGCTGTAGCCACTAGCCTACACCACAGCAGCAGGAATTCAGGATCCAAGCTGTGTCTGCAACCTACACCACAGCTCATGGCAACACCTGATCCTTAACCCATCGATTGAGGCCAGGGATCGAACCTAGTTCCTCATGGATGCTAGTCAGGTTCGCTAACCACTGAGCCACAACAGGAATTCCTGTAAATATTCTTATACAAGTTTTTTTTCTCCTCTTCTCCTTTTTCCCATTTTTAAAATCATGTTTCTTTTCTCTTTTTTTTGAGAACATATGTTTTCATTTATCTTGGATAAATAGCAAGGAGTGAAATGGCTTGATCATGGGGGATGTATGTCTAGTTTGATAGGAAACAAAAAATCATTATATTTTTCTTGATTTTTGGTGGCTCTACTTTACCACCAATCTGTAAAGAACTATGGCTAGAATTTCTGCTGCCTTAATGACTATGGTTTATTGTGGAGAATTATATTTAATTTTTTCTCAGTGTTCTTTTTTACTAATTTGCTATATCCTTATATGCACCAGTCAGATTTAATGAGTCTCAATATTTTTCTCTTTTAGATAAGAAGATGTAAAGTTTTTATCATTTTATTTTGTTTTATTTATCTTTTGTCTTTATAGGACCACACCCACAGCACATGGAGATTTCCAGGCTAGGGGTCTAATCGGAGCTAGAGCTGCCGAACTACACCAGAGCCACAACAATGCCAGATCCGAGCCATGTCTGCGACCTACACCACAGCTCACGGCAACGCCAGATACTTAACCCACTGAGCAAGGCCAGGGCTCAAACCCACAAACCTCATGGTTCCTAGTCAGATTTGTTTCCACTGCGCCTCTACGGGAACTCCAAGTTTTTATCATTTTAAAAAGATATTTGAAAAAAGGCAAAGTGTTAATATTCAGTATAACTAGGTATTAGTTACAAAGATATTTGTTATGGTAATCTTTGTATTTGAAAATTTTTAAATCTTCAGAAAAGTCATAGGAATAATCCAGTGAACATCCATCTACTCTTTCCCTAGATTCACCAATTTTAACTGCTAGGATTCCATCTGGGACATAGAACCAATATGATTGTTATGGAATAAGAAATTACATTTTACATAAGAATAGGGACTGGTAAAGAAGTATGTGGAGGGAATTCCCGTTGTGGCTAAGGGGAAACAAATCTAACTAGTACCCATGAGGATATGGGTTCAATCCCTGGCCTTGCTTAGTGGGTTAAGGATCTGACATTGCTGTGAGCTGTGGTGTAGGTTGCAGATGCGGCTTAGACCTGACTTTGCTGTGGCTGTTATATAGGTTGGCAGTTCTAGCTCTGATTTGACCCTTAGCCTGGGAACTTTCACATGCTAAGGGTGCAGCCCTTAAAAAAAAAAAAAAAAAAAAAAAAAAAAAAAAAAAAAAAGAATGAAAGAAAAGAAGTATTTGGAAAGATATTGCCCACATTTGGTAGTGGACCAGTAGTCATTGTAAATCAGCAGAGCAGCAATTGGGAGAAAAGATGAACATTAAGTGGGAATAGCAAGAGCAAATTGGAACTTAGGAGAAACTGGAGTCTCTGTTTCATCACCTCCATCCTCAGTGTTGTGGGTGATCTATAGATAAACCTGGCAGTCTTTGCCATGGTGCTGAAACAGAACTTAGAGAAGCTGAAAATGGAGCTCTGGTGGGAGCTGGAGGAGTTGCAGGCGTGGCTGCTGCCCTGTACCAACAGTGTGCATAAGCTGGAGTAGCAAGTGGTACCCTCTACTGACCTTCTGAG
Source organism: Sus scrofa (assembly GCF_054392235.1). Lineage (NCBI taxonomy): Eukaryota > Metazoa > Chordata > Mammalia > Artiodactyla > Suidae > Sus > Sus scrofa. Next base: position 136,938,276 of record NC_139396.1, on the reverse strand, counting down.
TGTAATGGCTTCTTCCTTCTACTTCTCAAATCTCATGCAAATCTCATTTGGCTAAATAATTGACTAACCCAAATGGGAAGGGAGTTCTGGGAAATATAGTTTGGCTAAGTAGACCCAGCAAAATGCAAAAGAACTGGCTAAAATTAAATGGATTCACAATATAAGTACTGATGAGGATATGGAGCAACTAGAATTTATGCACTTTGGTAGTGGGAATGTGAACTGATTCAATTGCTATGGGATTTGGGTGGGGATATCAATTTAAGCCATCTTTATATACCACCTAACCCAGGAATTCCATTCCTGAGTATATACCCAATAGCAATGAGACATATAGAAGAAAGTTTATAGTACCAGAGTTCCCGTCATGGCTCAGTGGTTAATGAACCCGACTAGGAACCATGAGTTGTGGGTTCAATCCCTGGCCTTGCTCAGTGGGTTAAGGATCTGGCCTTGCTGAGAGCTGTGGTGTAGGTTGCAGATTTGGCTCGGATCCCGAGTTGCTGTGGCTCTGGCATAGGCCAGCAGCTACAGCTCCGATTCAACCCCTAGCCTGGGAACCTCCATATGCCTCGGATGCAGCCCTCAAAAGACAAAAGAAAAAAAAAGAAAAAGAAGAGAGGAGACTTAGTCATGTCTCTGTTTCTTTGTAAAGGTAACTGGCTTTTCCATTAGCAATAGTTTTCTTTTTTTTTTTTTTTGTCTTTTTGCTATTTCTTTGGGCTGCTCCCGTGGCATATGGAGGTTCCCAGGCTAGGGGTCGAATCGGAGCTGTAGCCACTGGCCTACACCAGAGCCACAGCAACGTGGGATCCGAGCCGAGTCTGCAAGCTACACCACAGCTCACGGCAACGCCAGATCCTTAACCCACTGAGCAAGGGCAGGGACCGAACCCGCAACCTCATGGTTCCTAGTCGGATTCGTTAACCACTGCGCCACGACGGGAACTCCAGCAATAGTTTTCTTATTTCCAAAGAAGACATGAAGAAGCATGGAATGTAATTATCTTTGCAATACAGTCAACTTAGTGATAGAATAAGATGGTATTAGGACTCACTTTAAAAAAGTCTTCAAGCGCTATTTGGGTGAGAAAGTGAAAAGAAAAGCAGAAATCTATTGATCAGCCTGTCAGGTTAATTGAGAAACAAAACATATATGATGTGAAATTGCTTAGAGCTAGGAGAAAGACAGTATTAATAATAATTGACATTTCTTGAGCTCTGAATGCCCCATACTGTATTATATATAAGCTTGAAAGAATATATGTTACCTCATATAAGCCTCACAGCAACCTTAAAAAAAAGGAGCAATTATTGTCCCCTTCTTTTTAAAATATTACTTTGAAATAATTTAAAACATAGAGAAAAGTTACAAAAATCGTTCCTAGGTAGATATCATCCAGTATCCTTTAATATTAACATCTCTCATAACCACGGTACAATCATCAAAACTAAGAAATTAACATTATGACAATATTATTAATAAAGCTGCAGACATTTGAATTTTGCCAGTTTTCCTACTTTTGTCTATATTCTGTCCCAGGATCCACATCCAGGATTCCCCATTGTATTTAGTTGTCATGTCTCCTTATCCTCTCCTCATTCTCTAGTCCTTTCTTGTTTTTCATCACTGACACATTTTTTAAATTAAAAAATAGTTGATTTAGAATGTGTCAATTTCTGCTGTACAGCTAAGTGACCCAGTTATACATATATGCATTCTTTTTCTCATGTTATTCTTCCATCATGTTCTGTCACAAGAGATTGGATGTAGTTCCTTGTGCTATACAGTACATTGCTTATCTCTTCTAATTGTAATAGTTTGCGTCTGCTGGAGTTCCCTTTGTGGCTCAGTGATAACGAACCAAATTAGTATCCATGAGGACAGGTTCAATCCCTGGCAAAAAAAAGTTTGCATCTACTAACCCATTGCTCCCAGTCCATCCCATTCCCTCCCTTCTCCCCCTTGGCAACTACAGGTCTGTTCTCCATGCCTGTGAGTCTTTTTCTGTTTTATAAATAGGTTCATTGTGCTATATTTTAGATTCCACATATAAGTGATATTGTATGGTATTTGTCTTTCTTTTTCTGACTTCAGTTGGTATAAGAATCTCTAGTTGCATCCATGTTGCTGCACATGGCATTATTTCATTCTTTTTTATGGCTGAGCAGTACTCTGTTGTGTATATGTACCACATCTTCTTAATCCGTTCATCTGTCTATGGACATTTAGGTTATTTCCATGTCTTGGCTGTTGTGAATAGTTCTGATATGAACATAGGGGTGCATGTATCTTTTTGATTTATAGTTTTGTCTGGATGTATGCCCAGGAGTGAGACCGCCAGATTATATGGTAGTTCTATATTTCGTTTTCTGAGGAACCTCCATACTGTTTTCCATAGTGGTTGTACAGATTTACATTCCCACCAACAGTGTGATTCTTTCCACCCCTCTCCAGCATTTGTTATTTGCAGACTTACTAATGATAGCTATTTTGAGTAGTGTGAGGTGGTATCTCATTCTAGTTTTGATTCGCATTTCTAGTAATTAATGGTGTTGGGCATTTTTTCATGTGCCTCCTGCCCATCTTTATGTCTTTTTCAGAGAAATGTCTATTTAGGTCTTTTGTCTCATCACTGATACTTTCAAAGAGTACTAGTCAGTTACTTTACAGACTGTGCCTCAGTTTGGGTTTGTCAGATGCTTTCTCGTGACTAGCTAGGGATTGTGCATTTTTGGCAAAAATCCTGGAGAAGTGATGCGCCCTTCTCAGGGTATGATATCAGGAGTTACATGATGTCAGTATGTCTTCATACTGGGGAGTATGTCTTGATGATGGGTAGATACTTTGAAACTATGCTGATATCCTGTTTCTCTTGAAACTTTGCCCTCTAATTATAAAATCCATTGGTAGGAGTTCCTGTTGTGGCTCAGTGGTGATGAACCCAATTAGTATCCATGAGGACATAGGTTTGATCCCTGGCCTTGTTCAGTTGGTTAAGGATCCACTGTTGCCATGAGCTGCAATGTAGATCACAGATGTGGCTCGGACCTGGTGTTGCTGTGGCTGTGGCGTAGGCTGGCAGCTGCAGCTCTGATTTGACCCCTAGCCTAGGAACTTCCATATGCTAGAGGTGCAGCCCTAAAAAGGCAATAAATAAATACATAAATAAAGTCCATTGTCATATCTTATAGATGAGGAAATTGGTAAAAAGAGATTAAGTAACTTGCCCAGAGTCACTTGGCTAGTTAGCGATAGAATCAAGATTCACCTATTGTAAAAATTGAACTTAAAACTCAGGCTCTTAACAAAAGGGTAGCTGGGAATTCCTTCTGTGGCACAGTAGGTTAAGGGTCTGACATTGCTACAACTGTGGCATAATTCACAGCTGTGGCTCCCTGGCCCGGGAACTTCCATATGCCATGAGTGCAGCTGAAAATGAAAAAATAAAAACGTAGCCAAATACCTTTTAGGATGATTATTTAATTATTCTTATATGATTTTAGCACCAGATTACCAGTTGTCTACATTTTAGTAACGTAATTCAAAAGATTCTTCGGAGTTCCCCTCATAGCTCAGCGGTTAGCAAAACTAGACTACCATCCATGAGGACATGGGTTCAATCCCTGGCCTTGCTCAGTGGCTTAAGGATCCGGCATTGCTGTGAGCTGTAGTGTAGGTCACACACGCAGCTCAGATCTAGTGTTGCTGTGGCTGTGGTATAGGCTGGCAGCTGTAGCTCTGATTGGACCCCTAGCCTGGGAACCTCCATATGCCACAGGTGCAGCCTGAAAAGACACAAAAAAAAAGATGACAAAAAAAGAGTCTTCATAAAATACAAAAGCAAAATAGTTTCTTAGCTAAGAAAAGCATACTTAGAGATATAAACAAAATATTTCCTAAAATTTTTATGAGGTCAAACTTCAGAAATCTTACAAAATGACTATCTTTTTAAAAAATTGATTAGAGGAGTTACTATCATGGCTCAGCAGAAACTAATCTGACTAGTAACCATAAGGATACAGGTTCAATCCCTGGCCTTGCTCAGTGGGTTAAGGAGCCAGTGTTGCTGTGAGCTGTGGTGTAAGTCACAGATGTGGCTAACTTCAAAAAATATTTAGGGAGCACTATTCTAGACATTTGGGAAGATTCAGAGATGAGCAAGTCCCAGAACTTAAATAGCCTGAATACTATTAAAGTCCTCATTGATAACAATGTGTCATGGAATCTCAGGACTTTTTAGCTAAATGAATGACATGTCTCTGCAGTTGGAAAACTAGGATATAGTAAGTGAGGGAGAGAATGGTAGGAGCTGAGATCTAAGCAGTTGGAATAAAACAGTGTAGGTCTTTATAAGCCGTAGTATGAACTTTGGATTTTAACTGAGTAAAGTGGGAAACTATTGATTGGAGAGATTTGAGCCAAGAACAGAAGTGCAATAATCTGACTCACCTTTTAGAAGATTCAGTTTGGTTGGATAGTTTAAGGAGACCATGACTGGAGACATCTAAATATAGACTGTAAATAATATTTGTGTAGTCCTATATATTTATATACAATGTAAACATAATAGATGAATAGATAGAAATTTGAATTATAAGGCATTATTTCATAAAATGCTTTTTTTATTGCCACACCTGCGGCATGAGGAACCCCCCTGGGCTGGGGATCGAACCCAGGCCACAGCATCAGCCAAAGACAATGCCAGATCACCAGCACACTGAGCCTCAAGAGAACTCCATAAAATGCTTTTTTATACATGTGTTGAAGTTTGTTTTGAGATTTTGAAACAGCTTGTAATTCTGAAATGTAATTGAATGCAAAAAATTGACATTATCTAAAATGTAATTTGTATTCCTGTAAAAATGTTAATAGAATCCTTCCATTTATGTTCGTATACAAATACATTTACTTTGATTAGGCTAATTAGTCTAGAATAGATCTGATGGACCATGGGCCAAACATGGTATGGGATTAACTTTATTTGGCTTATTCTGTGTTTTGAATATTTTTGCATTTAAATTTCTTTAGCTAGGCATCTGTTCTCTAGTTTAACACTGGTCTCAACATTCTGTAATGACTCACATACCTAACTCACATATTCTGGCCCTTGTGGGCATCTGAATTTATGGATCCCTTTTTAGAATTCTGGCGAGTTTTCACTGAAGTTTCTGGTGACAGAAACCAGATTGCAATAAGTCGAATAGTGAATGAGAAATGAGGAAGTGGAGCCATGAAAAAGCTTATTAGCAAAGAAGTTATAGCTAGAACAGGGTTGGAGATGCAAGGCATTTGTGCCATCACTTCCTGTATATATTGCTCAAAGTAGGCTCATGGTTCATGGCATACTTCCCCAGTGAGTCTTCCTTTCAAGATAGTTTTTCAGTTCATAGTAGATTAGAAAAAACATAGGTTGGCTGCTGGACGCAACCTTGGTGAGAGCACAAAGAATTAAGACCTGATGTCAAGAGAGAGGAGACATAAAAAGATTCAGAGGAGTTCCCTTCGTGGCGCAGTGGTTAACGAATCCGACTAGGAACCATGAGGTTGCGGGTTCGGTCCCTGCCCTTGCTCAGTGGGTTAACGATCCGGCGTTGCCGTGAGCTGTGGTGTAGGTTGCAGACGCGGCTCGGATCCCGCGTTGCTGTGGCTCTGGTGTAGGCTAGTGGCTACAGCTCCGATTCGACCCCTAGCCTGGGAACCTCCATATGCCATGGGAGCAGCCCCAAAGAAATAGCAAAAAGACAAAAAAAAAAAAAAAAAAAAAAAAAAAAAGATTCAGAAACATGGTATCTGGAGTCATTTGGTGTCCAGTTAAGTTGGCCAGAAACTCCAGAGGACATCACTGTTACAGTATAGTTACTGTTTGTGATGATGACTCTGGATATCAAAGAGAGGGCTGACTGTACTGAACAGTCTTCAAGGTGGAAGTAAAATGTATGCCATATTAAATGAGTAAGTATTCCAAAGTTTTCTCACTTATTTTAGTAGTAAGCTGCATTAATGTGGGAAATAAATATTTTATTTCTTAGCACATCCGTGATACTTTATAACTATTGAGTCTTTTTTTTTAGGAAAGCCCAATGCTTGGGTGATATATTAAGTAGTCTGTGCAGAAGGAAAAGTGTATCTAATTTAGTCCTTTTGGAGTACTGCTTAGCCATAAACAACTTTGGCTAACTATGGTTACCTGGTAGTTATCAGATTTTTTTTGAAAGTCATTAAAAAGTCACATTGACAGGGAGTGCTTGGTGATAAGGTGAGTGAATAAGCAAATTTATGTATCTTGGGCCCTTTATTCTCTTTGAATCAAAGAATTTTGTATCAATGTTGGGTTATGAAAAAGAAGCTACCTTTGACTTGATCATTTGCATAACTGCAAATTAATTTTCAAATAATTTCCAATTTTCAAATAAAGCTGTAGAACACTTTTTTTCTTTTCAGGATGGTCTGCTCGTCCTTCATTATGGTCTTGTGGTTTCTCCTTTGAAAATTACTTGAAGATACTAGGGCTATTATGAGGAGGGAAACAAAATAAGGAGGCCTCTGCAGGTTTGCATTTCACCAAAGATATCCACGAAACGTGTAATTGCTATCACTTTGTGCTGTTCAAGACATAACATCTATTTTCAGCACCAAGAATCATAGCATTTATAAGTAGAACTTGGATTGATAGAATGCATTTGTTTTACTAGAGACTATATTTAAAAAACATCCATAGCTCAGGGGGAAATTTTAAAGCATTGAATTTTTAAATTCCTTATGATTTCAAATTTTTTGACATTGATTTTGTTTCCTAATCTTTGAGGTAAACCGATGACTGGTTTTGTCTTCATTGAGCCATATATCCCTTTCAAGTTGGTGGTTAAGGTTCTACTCTCTGGAATGGCATCATTTGGGCAGTCTCCTTTTGGAAAAGAAGTGTGCTTTTGAACTGAAAATTTAAAACCAGAGTTTGTTAAATTACAGAATGTACCTCTCAGACAAAAGACCAAAACTGTGGGCCACTTTTGTATGTTACCATCATATTTTGAATTTGTATCTTTTTTTTTTGTAGCAACAACACTACTAAAAATATATTATTCACTTCTAAAAGGGATGAATTATAATTTTTCTGTGTGAAGAGACTGTCTGCTGTAGGGTTTATGGCCCATGCCGTAAGCCTTCAGTGTAAGGAAGACTCCTTTAACATATCTTACAGCAAGGGGTACCTCTTTGCAACAATATTTTTATTTTTTGAATGTTAATTTGATTAACATTCATTTTGAGTACATAGTGTGATTGTCAATACCTTGTAATGGCACTGCTTTTGAAAGTAATTTAAACATTTGAGTGAATTTGAGAAGTTTACAGAGTACTTGTTCTTTGTTTCCTCAGTAAGTCAGTTTAGTGTTCATTTCCCCATTGCTTTGTCACTGGGATAAAGAATACGGGTGTTTGGGAGCTCACTCACTTGCATGAAAAGATTTCAGTCTTAAATGTTATTTTGCCTAAAATTAGCATTGTAATGCTTTCTAAAAGAATTATTTTGTAGACTGTATTTCACTGCAAAATTTCCAAATCTGCCTAAAAACAATTACAATTAGAGAAAGATTGGTGATTGTTTTATAAAGAATTTGTGAATTGTGTATAAATCTCTTCTAACATTTAATACAATTTTTTAATAAAAATTTATTTTAACCTATTTTGAAGTGTTCATCTTTATTGTGGGTTTTTAAAAAATAACCAAAACTCTTGAGACAAGGTATTCAAATTGGAGTTTAAACTGTGCTATCAAATAGATATTTTATAAATATCTTTACTGATATACTGAATGCCTTTATTGACAGTAGACAGAATAGCAACTATGGAGTATGTTGCCTTTTAAATTTCTTTCGGAGTTCCCGTCGCGGCTCAGTGGTTAACGAATCTGAGTAGGAACCATGAGGTTGTGGGTTTGATCCCTGGCCTTGTTCAGTGGGTTAAGGATCTGGCGTTGCCGTGAGCTGTGGTGTAGGTTGCAGACACGGCTCGGATCCCTTGTTGCTGTGGCTCTGGTGTAGGCCAGCGGCTACAGCTCCAATTTGACTCCAAGCCTGGGAACCTCCATATGCTGTGGGAGCAGCCCAAGAAATGGAAAAAATTATAAATAAATAAATGTTTCTTGCCCAGGAGTTCCTGTCGTGGTGCAGCAGAAATGAATCTGACTAGGAAGTGGTTGTGGGTTCAATCCCTGGCCTTGCTCAGTGGGTTAAGGATCCAGTGTTGTCATGAGCTGTGGTGTGAGTCACTGACGAGGCTCGGATCTGGCATTGCTGAGACTGTGGTGTAGGCCAGCAGCTGTAGCTCCAAATTAGACCCCTGGCCTGGGAACCTACATATGCCACGAGTGTAGCCCTAAGAAGCAAAAAAAAAAAAAAAAAAAAAAAAAATGTTTCTTGCACAAATTACTTTTTCTATCCTTGTCCCATGTTAACATCTGTGTTGGGGATCCCCAAGACCACTGCCAGGTTTAATGGTTCACAAGCAGGACTAAGGGCACCCAGAAAGCCCTTATACTGATGGTTAGTTTATTACCATGAAAGGATACAGATTAAAATCTGCCATGGGAGAAGATATATAGGGTAAGTACAGGAGAAATCAGGCACAAGTTTCCATTGGTCCTCTCCCAGTGGAGATGCAGGAACATCTCCCAGCAGTTTAATTCTCCTCGCAGTGATAGGTGATGAGTAAGTGTTACCAGCCAGGGAAGCTTACCTGAGCCCTGGGGTCCAGAGTTTTTACTAAAAGTCAGTCACATAGGCATGCAGTGCCCATGTGATTGACTCAGCCATTGTGATCCCAGCACCTATCTAGTAGTGAAACTGATATGACATGTCCCAGAGCCCCAGGTATACAGAGTTAGGCATTCACCATAAATCACATTGTCCGTGTAAACTATCTGGTGCAGCCCAAGGTCTCAGGCATACAAAGTCAGGATATTCCAAAGGCCCAGAAATTACGATTTATAGTAACATGGGAAAACACTTTTTTAATAATGTCACTTGTTAGACATTGCACGGACAAGCTTAAAATTCCTTCTGTCTTGAAGGAACTAGCAGCCTGTTGTTACACATGTCTCAGAATCTTAACAAAGGGCAGATACTGGTAAATAAGAGTCACAAAGAGCTCCACCCTTTCTTTTTTTCCTCCTTCCTGGACTTAACCTCCAAGAATCCCAAAGAATGAATTTATATCTGATTATTTCTATTTTGCGTATTTACTACCAGGCAGAAACCAAGTAAGAATGCTGATTGACTAGTTTACAAATCTATACTTCCAAAACCAATGTGACCTTGGACTAAATCAATAAAAACAGTTTCAGATCAAGGGAGTTAATACTTAAAATCTCCGATGCACCTTGTGTCCAGTTCTGGATAGCATACCTCAAAGATACAGTTAGATGGGAAAGCATTAGACAGGGAACAGAGGCAGAGACTGAGAGACAAAACAAGAGCAAGCATTGAGCAGATGCTTCTGACTATTCTGGAGAAGCAAAAAACTTAGTGGTGGAAGGCAACATATGGTAGTCGTCTTCAAATAACCAGAGGGTTAAAGACTTAGACGAGGGAAAAGCACAAGCAAGAACAGAAATGCCCTGTCTTGTTGCCTTGAGTTAGCCTTATTCCCACCACCAGCAGCATGCCTTCAGTTAAGATCTTTTTTTTTTCAAGGGGAATTTTCGCTAGGAATACGAGCAGAAATAAAACTAAATACCAAATCTTCACAAGTAAGTGCAGATTCCAGAGCTTAACTTCAATGGCTCTAGAAAGATTTGTTTGATTGGCACAGCTTGCAGCTTCTTTTGTTTTTGCTTAAGCTTGAGCCAATCTGAGCAGAGATGCCCAGAGGGCTAGTCTGTGGTAGTTGTAGTTTGGGAGAATGTGTGGTTGGCATTTTTCTCAATTCCTCCTCAAAGGCCATCCCAATCTTTTCTCCCTAGTGTTGACCAGAGTCATTTTCTCTGACCTTGAGCTTCACTGAGCTTCCTTCCCCTGTGCATTGCCCTTCCCCCCTGACTGAATCAGACACATCCTTACCTAGTTTCTGATGATCCCTTCTCTGGACTGCAAGTTAACACAGACCTTGCACACACCCACATAGTGATTCTCCTGAGTACCTTTGGCTTTGAATTCTTGAGAATAATGTCATTGACCAGTTTACTTGTTCTATTCAGCCTGCCCAACTGTATTGCCCAAAGTCTATTATGATTCAATTCTAGATAAATATTCTTTTAGGATGACTAGGTCACAATTGCTTTATTAGATGCTATGTGACTAATTTTTTAAAAATTGTTTTCTTTTTAAAGTTCTAATGGTTACAACTTATATGGTGTACTTAATTTGTTTTCTTAGAAAGCCCTAGTGATAGAGAAGTTTCCAAGCAGATGCTGATTCTGAATGCTGTTCATCTTTGCTTTCTTCAGTAGATCATAACAAGGGGTAGGCCTTCATTTTTAAGCTTTTTCAATATGTCGTTGTGTACATGAGTTTATTTATTGGCCACTCTTCAAAACTGAACTGATGGAATCTAAATTTTACTATCTTTTGAGAATAATAGTCCACACACAAATGAAATACCATATTGATCTTCTGAAAGCGTGCCAAGTATTTACTTATGTGAAATGGATATTATAGTTTGATCTTTACTGCATTTTGATTTCACTTTGATGATGTCTGTGGTTTTGCAGAGGTTATTATTGCAAAACTGTTTTTATTTGAGAAAAGGTTTTTTTTTCTTCTAATGTTTCTAAGAAAGTGTTTTCCCAAGAGAAAACCTGGTTGAATAATATTTTAAATCAATAGATGAAGAAGACAAAGTTTGCCGGGAACAGATTTTCCCCCCAAAAGACAGGGGCAGTCTTGCGCACCAATTAAGGACATGAATTGAAAGACAGACTCATAGCTTAGACTTCCAGCTTTGCTAGTTGCAAGCTGTGTAATCTTGAACATTTATATAACTTCTCTGAGCTTTCATTTTCTATATCTGTAAATTAGGACAAGACTTGTTATGAGAATTAACAGATACGTAAAGATTCAGAACAGTGGCTGGCATGTAGTCTTATTTTCAAATTCAAGTATACTCCCTATGTAGTCACTTCTTGGATTACTTTGCTGAGTTAGTTTCTGAGTAAGTAGGTCCATTAATACTAAAAGATTGATGTTAAACCGTCTTTTTTTTCTTTTTTCTTACATATTTTCTCTATTCATCTCCTATTAATAATTGGGCAAAGGGTAGGGATACAGGCCCTGGAGTTGGACCTGAATTCTGTTTTACCCTAATTCTAATCTTAGCCTAGCTGTTTCCACTTTGCAGACTAGGTTAGCCCATGGACAGACAGTTTCAGTTACCAGAAAGGAGTTCTGTTTGTTGAGCTACATCGGCTTCAGAAAAAGATAAAAGATTGCGTAGCCCTAAAGGATATCAGGAATCCTATATGTATGAATCCTTATTCCAGGAAATGATGGGAGATAGAAGTCACCCATCTCATTTATTCACCCTTATGGCATAGCAGATAAACTCAAGTTAAATTTGCTTTAGGAGTTCCCATCATGGCTCAGCAGTTAACGAACCCGACTAGCATCCATGAAGACGCGAGTTTGATCCCTGGCCCTTGGTCAGTGGGTTGAGGATCCAGCGTTGCCATGAGCTGTGGTGTAGGTCAAATGTGGCTCGGATCCCATAGGCTGGCGGCTACAGCTCCAATTGGACCCCTAGCCTGGGAACCTCCACATGCCGCAGGTGTGGCCCTAAAAAGACCAAAAAAAAAAAAATTTTTTTTTGTTTTAATAAGCACTTCTAAGGAAAAAATGTTTTTTCGCCTTGTGCGATAATGAGTAATTAACTATACCTGCTATGGATTGTATTCCAAAATTCCAGCCCTTACACTAATGGTTTTGGTTACACTCTGCTGAGCATTCTATAACCTCTATATGAGAAGTGGAATGAAATGTCTCAGTATGGAGATCACGTGCCTCACCAGGGGAGAGAGTAGCCATGTGGCGCTCTACAGTGATTAATCAATGAGGAAACGAGCCTGGAGACCCTCCCAAGATCAATCTTCATTTTTCTTTTTTTTTTTTTTTGTTGTTGTTGTTGTTGTTGCTTTCTTCAGAATCACTGAAGCACTGTAGAAACATAAATCTTTAAATTTCTATGGTGTGACTCACTCCGTTTTATTACAATGTACGTATGTGTTTCAAAGGATTGTAAGAAAGAATTTATAAGTTTTAGCTAGTCTCTACCTCAACCTAGGAAGCTTGTGAAATAGCATAAAACAAGAGGGCAATCTTAAGAGAAGGAGAGAAGCCTTTTGATTTACCTAGTAACCATTCTTTCTCCCTTTAAGAGATGCAGCAGGGGTTGGTAATGTAATAAAAACAGTCCTTTGTTTGGCTGGATTCAGGAGCACTCACCCCATTTGCAAATGGTATAGCCATGTGAGATATTTGAAAATAGCAAAAGGCCTGATAACATCAATCTAACCTGTACATTAAATCTGAACATACAGCAAAGCCAGTAATGTATTATCCATAAAGAAACATAAAATTTCACATAGGAGCTCTAAGATCTTGCAAAGCCTCCCTCAATTATTTCCGTTTTAAATTAGTACTGTGCTTTCAAGTATATTTAGTTTCAATCTATTTAGCTTTAAGTATCAAAATATATTCTTACAATTTAGATTTTTAAAGAAACTTTGAAATTTCTGATGATGTCATTAAAAATAAAATTTCTTGGAAATCAGTGATCACTGGTCATAAGCAAGCAGCATTTCTAGCCATTCTTTCTTTCATTTACATCCAGGGAGATTTCTGGCTTTTTCTGCAGTCTGTTTTGAAATCAATACTACTCTTATTAGATCCAGCTTATGTTGTCCTAATGGAATTCCTTCTAACTGGGTTGACCCAGGTGGCTGTACATAATGGTCTCAGCTGGAGCAGGAAGTATGGTAGACTTTGTAATTATATTTTCTGGTAGTTCCATAAATTCTCTGTCAATGGATTTTTAAAATAGGGGTGAATTTGCATGACATAAAATTAATAATTTTAAAGTGAACAATTCAGTGACATTTAGTACATTCACAGTGTTGTGTAGCCACCACCTCTATCCGTTTCCATCATTCCATAATAAAACCCCATCTCCACCTCCCTTTTCTCCAGAAAGCCTATCTGCTTTTAAATACATTTTAAAAATGGTGGAGTTCCCGTCGTGGCGCAGTGGTTAACGAATCTGACTAGGAACCATGAGGTTGCGGGTTCGGTCCCTGCACTTGCTCAGTGGGTTAACGATCCGGCATTGCCATGAGCTGTGGTGTAGGTTGCAGACGCGGCTCGGATCCCGCGTTGCTGTGACTCTGGCGTAGGCCGGTGGCTACAGCTCCGATTGGACCCCTAGCCTGGGAACCTCCAAATGCCGTGGGAGCGGCCCAAGAAATAGCAAAAAAAAAAAAAAAAAAAAAAAAGGTTTCATGGGAGTTCCCGTCGTGGCACAGTGGTTAATGAATCCGACTAGGAACCATGAGGTTGCGGGTTCGGTCCCTGCCCTTGCTCAGTGGGTTAAAGATCTGGCATGCCGTGAGCTGAGGTGTAGGTTGCAGACACGGCTCGGATCCCGCGTTGCTGTGGCTCTGGTGTAGGCCAGTGGCTCCAGCTCCTATAGACCCCTAGCCTGGGAATCTCCATTGCCGTGGCTGTGACGTAGGCCTCAGCAGCAGCTCCAACAATTCAACCCCTAGCACAGGAACTTCCATATATGGCAAAAAAATAAAATAAAATAAAATAAAAATGGTTTCATGGAATTACTGCTGTGGCACAGTGGGTTAAGGATCCTGTTGTCACTACTGTGGCTCCGATTGGGTTCTTGGCCACAAAACTTCCACATGCCACAGGAGTAGCCAAGGGAAAAAAGAAGTTTCATGCTTGTTGGTTTGTTTATTTGTTTTTTTTAAAATTTTCATTTTAGAGCTGCACCCGTGGCATATGGAAATTCCCAGAACGGGAGTCGAATTGGAGCTATAGTTGCCAGCCTACGCCAGATTTGAGCTACATCTGCGACCTACACCACAGCTCACAGCAACGTCAGATCCTCAATCCACTGAGCAAGGCCAAGGATCAAACCTGCGTCCTCATGGATGCTAGTCAAGTTTGTTACCGGTTTGCTTTTAGAGCCAGGAGTAGTGGTTCTGGGCTCCGTGCTTATGATCATAGGTAGGTTCTAAAAGTTTATCCTGAGCACTATGTATAATTTGCATTATCTCCAGAGCTAAAATTTGGACCCTAGTTTCCAGACTATTATTCAAATCTTGCCCCCCTCTTTAGATAGTCTGGTAAAATAAAGAAGTATTCTGGATTTATTACCTCTTGAGGAATTATCCCCTCTGTAATATCCCCTTAATTCCAGGGCCTTGTTTATTTATTTATTTTTTTTGGCTGCACCTGCAGCATATGGAAGTTCCTGGGCCAGGAGTACAATCTGAGCTGCACCTGCAGCTTATGCCTCAGCTGCTGCAATGCTGGATCCTTAACCCACTGTGCTGGGCCAGGGATTGAAGCTGCGCCTCAGCAGTGACTGGAGCCACTGTAGAGACGACTTCAGTCTTTAACCCATTGCACTGCAATGGGAACTCCACAAAATTATTTTTTTAAACTCTATTTTAAAAAATAAGTGAATAGGAGTTCCCGTCTTGGCCCAGTGGTTAACAAATCTGACTAAGAACCATGAGGTTGCGGGTTCGATCCCTGGCCTTGCTCAGTGGGTTGAGGATCCCACATTGCCGTGAGCTGTGGTGTGTGGGTCGCAGACGTGGCTTGGATCCAGCATTGCTGTGGCTCTGGCGTAGGCCGGCGGCTACAGATCTGATTGGACCCCTAGCCTGGGAACCTCCATATGCCGTGGGAGCGGCTCAAGAAAAAGGCAAAAAGACAAAAAAAATAAATAAATAAGTGAATAGCACCCCATTCTATAAAAACTTTAAGCAGGAGCAAGAGGAGACTCATGGTTGGATGGTTGGATGGGCCCAGAGCCCGTTTTGGGTTCACCACTGTCTCATTGCAACGCAAGAAGGAGTAGGCTCAAGAAGTCTGCAAAGTGTAGCAGTTTTTTCCTTTAGACCTGGTGTTGGCAAAGGTTTCTGGTGCAGAGAAACCTTAAGTGACACTTGGTGAGCAAAGTGTGAAAGAGTGGATAAAAAGAAAGGTATCTGTTCCCTCAAGTGCGGAGACTTTCTTTTACGTAGAAAGGCAGCATAGGAGAAGAGTCAGCACTGCAGATTCAGAAGAACGATGTTCAACTCCCAGCTCTGTTCCTCACTGTGTGGCATCAGACAAGGGTTTGAACCTTGTCATTCCAAGGCTCCATTCCTTCATTTGTCAAATGGGTAAACAAATACCACACCTAATGAGGATGGTGGTGAGGTTTAAATGAGATCATTCTTCATTTACAGCCTAGTACTCTGCCTGACATATAAGTAGGGACTGAATAACTTATAGCTCTTATTAATAAGTTCCCAAGATGCAGGAGATCTCTAGTGACTCTGAAAGTCACACTGAATTTTGGAGGGGCTCACCCACAGCCTCACAGACTCACTTTGTTGTCCTCTTCTGTCATAGTAGTTGATGTTGCTGCTTGTCTTATGATTCTGAACGTCAGGCTTCCCTGTTACTGTAATTGCTCTGACTTAATAATTTATCAAGTCTGTGAGATGCTTTTAATGTCTTTCTTTCACAAATGAGCTCATGGCAGTTAGTGGTGACTCCTTGAAAACAGGAGATACAAATTAGAGCCAGAAATTATATAAATTAATAAAAGGATTCTGATCTTGCATAGAGAAAGATCCATTAACCATATTCTTAGAAATGGCAACCAATGTCTATATTGCAAACCCATGTATTGATGAGACTATTGTTCCTTAATAGGCCCCCAAAGATGCTTTGATTACTGTGAAACTCTCATTTTTAGTATGTGACTAACAGATCTCTTTTTAGTAGCAGTACCACTAATGTATCTTTAAGTGGTGTGAAAGTGCCCTTAGCCAGATGAATTAAGAAAGATGGTGTTGTTCAGGACTCAGCAAGCTCCAGCTTCAGCCACCAGCATCAGCTATGGGTTGCATCCATATATCCCCTCATTTGCTTTCTCCAGCCTGGAACCTGGCATGGGATTAGGGAATCTCGACTTGGTATCCACGGAATTCTGGACACCAGAAGTAGATAGTCCTAAAGGAATCACAAGCCCCTTGATCTGTACAGTTTTGTGTATTTTGGGGGGAAAGGGGTCCATAGCTTTGCCCAAGAGGTGTTTAATCCCCAAAAAAGGTTAAGAATCTTACAACAGAGGAAAATTCTGCTACTGCTTCCCACGTTCTACCTAGATATTTGGGTTCTGCAGAAGTATAGTTTCATTATCAAAGGAAAAGACTCTTATTTAAGAACTTTTTTTTTTTTTTTTGCCTGCACCCATGGCATATTGAACCCAAGCCACAGCAACAACCAAAGCTGCTGCAACACCAGATTCTTAACCTGTTCCACCACCAGAGTACTCCCTGAAGAACTTTTTACCCTGTGCCTTTTGCAATTTCATTCTCAGAAATCTTTACCAAGTTAAACTAGTTAAACCCAGGCACAGAATACATTGTCTTTCATCATCTGATTGATTTGATTTTCCCATTTCCTGCCATGAGCTGTCCATTTAGTGCATTATGTGTTTCAGACCAGACAGTCTGCACACTGCAGTCTGCAGACTTTAGCCTCAAGGCTTTGGCAGGGAAGGAAAAAAACCCAAAACACTAAATGTGGATGCATGAAACAGAGAACATGACTTCTGAATGATTTGGGGGCACAGCTGTCTCACTGAACCAAAACGGCGCTTCTCTCAGTTGAAGCAACAGAAACCACAAAACACAAGTTATGTTGGTGGGATTCGTGTGACTTTTAATTCTTATTTTACTAATGTTTTACAGTAAATGTGGAGAGTAAAGACAAGGCTGTGGTAAGGGAAACGAAGAAGAGAAAAGTGTTCTTTTAAGTTCCTTGGTTCATTGAAAGATTTGCTAGGATAAGACAGTTGCGTAAAAGCATCACGTCCTTAGCAGCATAGAGCTCTTCATGGAGATATGTGACAGAGATATAGCTACTCTTTAGCTCTGGTGGAAGGGACTCCGACAGAGAATCTATTCGGCATCAGACTTGGCACATGTGGAAGTCTGGGCAATGCAGCTGCTATGCAGCAGGGCAGATGAAAACTGGACTCTCCGGGATCTGCTTCCTAGCATGTGAATACAGTATGTGCGCTCCTTCCCCAGTCTGAGCATCTCTTCCTCTCCAGCAGGGAAGGAGACCCCACCAACTACCCAGGCAGCAGTGGGAAAACTGTTGGGCAAGACCCTTTTAGAAAAGAGAAAGATTTCTTTTTTATATCTGTTGGTGGTGCTGACTGACCACAAGAGTCTCCTTTTACTTTGGGGCAGTAGCATTGTGTCCTGGTGATAACATAATCTACACTTAACACTCTTAAAAGGCATAGAGGTGAAAACAAGCCCTCTTTAGGACCTAGACTCGTGGAAGGGGACTATGTGGCTTCTGTCTAAGGGTCAGGGCATGAAGGAATGAATTCATTATCACCACCAAGGAACTGAGGCATATAAATGAAACCTCGGCTTTTCCTCCTCATTACAAATACTCACCTCTTCTAGCTTATACTTCTAAATCTAAGGTCAGCTTAATCACAGTTTGGGATTAACTATAGCTGTGCTTCTACAGGGGAAAAGCTATGTTCTTAATAGAGTATTCCTTTTTCCTAATTAAGTGGATTTGAATAAGTTGAAAGCCTAAAATCTAGGGACTCTTTTCATTATTTTATTTCTTGGAGGCAACCCATAAAACTTATCACTGCCATTTTCTTTTTTAACTACAGAATTAGGAGGACATGAAATGGGCAGGGAGAAGGCATTACACGAATCTTAGAAATGGTCAACATGCATCTAATTTTACATATCGGGCAAAGACAGCTAAAGGGGGAAAGTTCTTTTGAGAAGAGCTAAATGTGTTGAAAGGGACAAATACTACACTAGCCTTTTTTTTTCTGAATGCAAGAAAGGGATATATGGAATTGAGGGGTGTGAGGGAAAGTGTCCCTTAAATAAACACCTATCATTTGTGAAACAATCCTATCATAATGATGTTGGGTATGGACCATGGGTTTATCTTTGGCAGTGATCTTATGTTTTAGATATCTAGAGTGAGGTTATATAGCTGGGTAACGGCTGGGTATAGTGAATGAATATAGATTTTCATTTCGATTCACAGCAAGATGATGATGATGACAGATTTAGCACCTTAGTTTGTACTTCCTCTGTACCTGAATCATCTACTGCTGTGAAGCCTGAGCTTTAGGTGAGAAAGCTGTATTCTTAGATAACTCCTCTGTGATTGCTCTAGGACTGAGGTTTGCTCCAATCTAAGGTGTGGTGTTATTAGAGAGAGTAAGGTTTCAATGCTAAATATGAGACTGAAGCCTTGAAGACACTGGATAGTCATGATAGGCGTTTTGGATCAGGAATAGGCTGTTTAACAAGTCAAATGCATATTATCCCCTCCTAAGCATTAATTTTTTTTTTTAAGCAACAGAATTAAATTTTTTGGCTTGAAATGGTACTTTCTTCTATATTTGATTTCTCGGTTTTCTTAGTAGATATGACTGTCTCCTCCAATATTTCTTCAAAACTTTCCCCTATCTGGGAGGTTTTCTTAGAGGCCACCTTAGAGGCTTCCTCTTCCTCCTCCTCTTTCTTAAGAGAGAGCCCAGCGGCTGATACTTTGGAGGTGGTAGAGCTGAGGATTCTAGGTGGGAGCAGGTAACTTGGATTGGGAGGTGGATTCAGCCCTGAAATACTTAATCCACTAGTGCTAAAACGTGTCTCTTCTCCTTCCAGCAGTTTCCTGTAAATCCAACAGAGAAAAACTCTCAGGAAGTCAGCCTGCAATTTTTGTTTTAAGAACTTAACCCCCCAGCCCCTATTCATTCTAGAAAGATTCCACATTAGAAAGATTTCACAGTTTCTTCATGAGATTGAAACCAATAAATATTGAATTCCAAGGCTCAAAGGCTTGGACTTTATCCAGCGTGCACGTGCATGCACACACACACACACTCATTCACACACACTCACATATCTTTAGCACTAGCTGCATTTAAAGCTCTGTCAAGGGGAAACCTGTCATATTCACAAATAAGAAGTTTTGTGAATTCCCCTTTTTTAAAAAACCCTGCAACTCCCCTTGGTCTCATCACACCCATTTTTGGCACTTAAGAGTCTACAAAGCTCTAAGGAGAAGTAATTTTACTAATTAACACCTTAAGTGCAACAGGGATAAGAAGGTAAGAAGTCCCCAAGGAGCTGCTTAATTTGGCCTGAACTTGAGATTTGTATTTTCTCAACGTGTTGGGGTACAAAGGGAATGGAATCAGCAATAACAGAGACCAGTGAATAAAACTGTTTCAGATACAAAGCTTTTTCCTATCCTGGTCTAAACAGCATCATAAAAGAATGGCCCGATACTTTTTTTCTCATGACTCTTAGTAATTTTTATCATCCTTCTTTTAAAATCAGAAACTCAAAACACTATGAAATCCTCTGAAATTCTCAGGAAGATTTGAGGTTGAGTCTGAGCTCTTCCATTACCGGCACTGTGACTTTGAGCAAGACACACAGAGGTTCAAGTTTCCTCTTCCGAAAAATGGGAATAATGACCTGATACCCAGATAATTTATATGCAGTATCTAATATAGTGCCTGGCACACAACAGTCATTCAAAAAGTAGTAGCTGCTTTTATTTATTTTTTTAGAGGTAAACGTTTACTGACACATTGCTTGAGTAGGAATCCAGGAGGATATCTTACCTCTTGAGACTTGCAATGTTATATGAACCTATTTTTAAAGTTAGTGTCTGATGGCTTTTCTTTCACCCTTCGTATACTCACATTATCCCCTTAAATCCTAGCAGAGGTGGGCAGACCACCCCAGGACTAGTGAAGCGGAGCTGGGATATAATCCAGTCAAGAGACATAAGGGTCAGCTCACCTGGAAGGAGCCAGGGATGTCTTTCCTCCTCCCTCCCCACCCACCCCTCAGAAATTGGAGACACTAAAACCACTTCTTTGGGTAGCATTGCCCCAGGTGATGGGATCTGCTTGGGTGAGCATACTCTTTGACATACCTGTAAGCTGCTATCTCAATGTCAAGAGCCATTTTGACATTAAGCAAGTCCTGGTATTCACGAAGGTGGCGTGCCATCTCACTCTTGGTGTTCCTCAGATCGTTCTCCAGCTGCCCAATGTTATCCTGAAAAGCAACATGTCCACCATATTTAGCCCAAACCAGTTGACATTCACTGAGATTGAGATTAAGACAGCAAGGATTCTTAACCCTGACCACACAAATCCAGACCTGTCCCCCAGCCCAGATTCTGATTCACTTGTTCTGGGGTGGGGTCCCAGCATCTGCATTTTTCATCAAGGCCCCCAGGAGATTTGGACACATGGTGAGGGTTAGAGGAACTTCTACCATGGGGCACCTTGTTCTCAGCCAAACACCGGGGAGATATTTATATTTTTTTACTTATTTACCATCTCTCCCTTGCTTGTTATACTACTGCTGAATCACTCACTTGTTGCATGTCCTTTCCAAAATCGAAGCCTCAGTTAGGAGCTTAGATTCAGAAAATTCCAATGTGGAAAGCAAGTCTTCTCTGCCTCCATTCATTTTGATGGTTCCTTGAAAGCCTGCTACTCAATCACTTTACTGAAAGCACTTTACATGACACACAGGGAGGAAGCATAAACACTCCAAGGAATTTTTTTTAATCCAAATGGCAGTTTGAAGTTGTAATATATATATATATATTTTTAAGGCCGCACCCACGGCACATGGAGATTCCCAGGCTAGGGGTCTAATCAGAACCACAGCTGTCAGCCTATGCCACAGCCACAGCAACACCAGATCTGAGCCACAGTCTGTGACCTACACCACAGCTCATGGCAACACTGGATCCTTAATCCACAGAGCAAGGCCAGGGATTGAACCCACAACCTCATGGTTCCTAGTCAGATTCTTTTCCGCCTCACCACCACAGGAACTCCAAAGTTATAATGGTTTTTTTTAGAAGAAACCAAGTACACATAATACTTTTGCTTTTGCTTTAAGTTCCTTCAGGTAGAAATCCAGGCAGGGGAGAAAATAGCTTTAAGTCTGTGATTCTTGAGCAGCCAGAGGATCTTTTAAAAACATAGCAGATCCTGGAGTTCCCGTCGTGGCTCAGTGGTTAACGAATCTGACTAGGAACCATGAGGTTGCGGGTTTGATCCCTGGCCTTGCTCAGTGGGTTAACGATCCGGCGTTGCCGTGAGCTGTGCTGTAGGTTGCAGACGCAGCTCAGATCTGGTGTTGCTGTGGCTCTGGCGTAGGCCGGTGGCTACAGCTCCGATTAGAGCCCTAACCTGGGAACCTCCATGTGCTGCGGGAGCGGCCCAAGAAATGGCAAAAAGACAAAAAAAAAATAATAATAATAATAATAATAATAATAGATCCTGTTGCTTATCTGCTTAAAATTCTCCAACAGCTCTGGAATTAAGTCAAAGCTCCTGCACAGCCTATACTTTTCTCCTTGCTCACTCAATGTGTTTCAGCTACCCTGGCCTTCTCTTTTGCTGCTTACCAAGTTCATTGTTATCCCAGGCCCTTTAGGGTTGCTCCTTCCTGTCTGGAATATTCTGTGGTAGGTCTTCACATGGCTGACTTCATGTCATACAAGATTCAGTTCAAATGTTCTCAGTTCTTTCCTGGCATCTAATTTAGGTACCCTCTCCACAGTAATCTAGCACATGATTCCACATTAAGCTGGGACAGCTGCTAGCCCATGAAGGAACTTTGTGTAAATCAGAAACAGGTACCTCCAGTGGGAAGAAAAATCAGAAAAAAAGCTCCTGCTTCAAAATGGCCACTCTGCTTTTTAGCTCTTATCATGATCTGATGTTATCTTGTTCACTTATTGTCTACTAGCTTATTTTCTGTCAGCTTCCTCTATAACAATGTTTTTCAACTTGGGGACCATTGACATTTGGGGCTGGATAATTCTTTGTTGTCGGGGGGGAGGGGCCTGTCCTGGATTGGATGTAGGATTTTTAGCAGCATCCCCAACTTCTATCCATTAGATGCCAGCAGTACCCACCCTCCCTCCAGTTGTGATCCCCAACAATGTCTCCAGACATGGCTAAACAAGAGGGCGAATCACTTCTGTTAGAGAACCACTGCACTAGGATGTAATTTACATGGAAACGGGGACTCTTTCTGTCTAGTTCACCCCTGGACGCCCACAGCCCAGCACAATGCACACAGTAGATGATCAATGAATGATTGATGAGTGAATGAATGAGGCTACATATGCATTTCTTTTCTTGAGACCTGAAAAGGCCTGAGCAAATAACTCATATAATTCAGTTACAGTTCTGTCATCATGAAGAGCACAGTGACTGAGAGTTATTTTTATAAAGTAAAATAACTTTATAAAAAAGTGGTGCAGAGAAACATATCAGAAACCTCAAGAAGGTCAGTGCTGAGGGACCCTTGTAACTTCCCTTGTGGGGGTGATGAAGCAAAAGTGAAAGGCAGGGCCGATACATCAGGGAGTGCAAACTTCCAAATCAAGAGAATCTGCAGAAAGAATTAAAATTCATACCACCTACCTGTTCTATAAATATTGACAGGAATACTGCAAAGAAGAAACTTGCTTAACCAATGGGTATAGAGCAAAGGATGATAAACAGTGGGGAAAATACATAATACACTGGACAGTGACAAAAATATTCCAGAGTGTGTTAAGAGATCATGAGAGTTTAAAGGATTTTTACCAAGAAATTTTGATGGTTGCTGTATTTGAGGTTAAACTAACCTACAAGCAAGTCAGCTCATGATGTATTAGAGATAAGAGAATCAATATTACTGTATTAAGGGGGAAAAGAGTATAGGATGAAGGAAAAAGGAAAAAGGGAAGGTAGTATGCTCATTATGCAAAGCAGCAAGAGAAATATTATAGGAGGAAAAAAAGAGGATTTCATTAGGATATTTGGGTTGCATTTCTTGCCCTGAAAGAAATACCTAGCATACCTCAGTCAATTTTCTATATTTTACTTTCTTCCAAACCATGCATTTCTGTATAAGGGAAATTTTATTAAAAAGAATAATGTTTATTCTTTTCTGAGGTGTTCTGAGATGCTCAAGTTAGGATACCAATTTAATGAACACCACACTATTATGTGATGAGTCCATTATCTCTTAAATTATCAGATAATAGGTAGTAGAAGAGCATTTGGCACCTAGGAACTGCTCAGTAAATGTTAGTGATTTTCAGTATCGTTGATATCATACCACGTGACTCTCTACCCTTTTAATGAAATGGACAAATTAATCATGAGCCCCGTCTATAACTGCTTAGAAAACTAAGGAAAGCAACATATAATAAAACTAATATTGGAGAATTGGAGGCATCCCGTAAAGCACCAGGTTTATTTTTTATTTTTCAAGAAGATGTACTTCTCCATAACAGATTTTTTTTTTTTTGGTCTTTTGTCTTTTTCAGGGCTGCACCCACAGCATATGGAGGCTAGGGGTTGAATCAGAGCCATAGCTGCCGGCCTACACCACAGCCATAGCAACTCGGGATCCGAGCTGCATCTGCAGCCTACACCACAGCTCACGGCAATGCTGGATCCTTAACCCCCTGAGCAGGGCCAGGGATACAACCCTTCTCCTTGTGGATACTAGTTGGGTTAACCACTGAGCCATGATGGGAACTCCCATAACAGATTTTTTTAAAATAGCAGTTTTAAGTAAAAACCTTTCTTACTTAGAACATTAAACATAACGTAACCTTTCTCAGCAACTAAGGGTAACGATGATGGTCTATAATCCTGTGATGTGTTTTATCTTTTGTGGCAACTAAGGTATACCAGGCTGTTTATTTCTACCCTAAATGGTCCCTTAGAGCAGTGTTTGAATTAGTGTTTGCTATGTATTGGTTTCCTTTGTCCTGAAAGTTAAACTAATCTGCTGCTATTCATTCTTGATTAATGCCAGACTCCAGGGGTTCTTATTCTCTGGAAAAGAGAAATCCAAATAGCAAAGTGCTTTAGAATCACATAAAGTAACAATAAATAGGCTGGGGGCACCAGAAGGGCCAACTTCCAAATACGTGATTTAGAGACAGCCTTTTGTTTCCTCGGCAGGTTAGTTAGGTCCTTTTTAAATGATTACTTTGGTTTCACAGCTGTGTTTTCTGAATAAGAGGTTGTTAGGGACCTGAGTTCTAGATGGAAGAAATTGCCCTGAACTTTTTTGTTACACATTTCATATGTCTATTTTATGGATCAGAGTAGACAGAAAGCATGACTTGGCTCTTTTCAAAAGGAACGGGGCTGACTGCTGACCACTGCTCTGCAATGTCTAGTCTCTTTGTTTGCACCCTCCTCCCCACGCCAGACTATCTTGCGTTGCCCTTGAAAAGCCCGGCCAAAGATGGCCTCCAGCTGGAAATGGGAGCCGAGCGCTGCAGTCTGCTCCCTCCCCCAACCACGCGGCTGCTGCCGGCTTAGCCGGAGGGAATGGGAGAGAGGGAGGGACGGAGGCACTCCCAGCTCCAGTGGGCAGTCTTTCCCGGAGTGGCTAATGTAAGTGCAGAGCATCTTCCTCAGGGCTGGAAGGATGCAGGCTGGGAGTAAGAAAGAAAACTGGCCACATCAGCATCTTCGTGGAGGAAAGGAACCACAGACAGTGCTTGAGGGTCTCATCACTTTTAGGGGCCCTCAGCCAGGTACACAGTAGAAGGGCAGCACCATCTGATTTAAAGAGACCATTCAGAATTACTTTTCTGCCTGATGAACAAAGGTGGGAAGCGAAGATTTCTATCATGAGATACACCGGCAGGCCACTGTGCTGCCTTATTCTCACTCTTATCTTTGCTTCATCCCATCTTTGTTTTGTTTTTCTTTTTCCCCATCATACTTTAAAATTTTACATTATAGATATTTCTATAGGCTGGTTTACACCGGGAAATGTGGCTTAAGTCAGTGCACCCCAAAATCAGTCTGAGGAATGACAGAATGCAGTGCTTTTATTGGAATATTGCACATTCCTGGGCCCCACCTGTGAACTACTGAATCCATATCTTTGGGAGTGGGCCTGAGAATCTTTTTGTAAAGCCCCCAAGTGTCCCTGGTGGGCCAATGAGTTTAAGAACCACTAGTTTCTTTCTGTAAAGGCACTATCAGGGTGGCCCAGGTGACAAGAATACAGTGAGGTAGAGGGGTCAAATATAGAACAAAAGGAAGCAAAAAGCACATGGAAGAGTTAAAAAAAGGGAGGGCCCAAATGAAGGTTTTTTTTCTTGAATTCTAATTTCAGAAATGGATCTATCAAGCTATAGATTTATACAAAGCTCCTGCCAACCTCAATCTCCAAGGGGCCAGCCCCTTCCTGCTATTTAATTAGGCTGCACTCCAATCTCATACTGGAAAGAAGAGGGCCGACTTGGCTCATCTCCCTGGAGAGCATTAACTAATGGTGTGATCTTGACTGTTCAGCAAGGCCTTTCAAGGAAAGCTTTAGCTTTCCAAGACTGACCATAGTACAGGTCCAGGGCCCCCAGTATCCTTGAAAAATGTTCTTAGACATCTTTGGCAGAACAGGGACTCTAATGGTGGTGAAGTGGCTGTGCAAGTATCAGAATGATGCTGTGTCAGAAATGAAAAGCCTTCAGCTAGAGAAGGTGGCTGCATCTGGCTTCTGAAAACAATAGCCCTAGCTCCTCGTAATTTCTCCTGTTGCCTGATGCAGGCTCTCTCATACACCACTGTATACT
Organism: Sus scrofa; assembly: GCF_054392235.1. Lineage (NCBI taxonomy): Eukaryota > Metazoa > Chordata > Mammalia > Artiodactyla > Suidae > Sus > Sus scrofa. Next base: position 136,912,351 of record NC_139396.1, on the reverse strand, counting down.
CACTATGTCACCTTGAATTATTCTGTATCCTTTCAAAAGTGTATTATGCTTTCTTTCCTCAAATAGGCTGTCAGCTCTCTGGGGCAGGGAAAATGTGACTTTAATGGGGCCTACCTCTGCCTCTGAGAGGGTGGCAAACTTGTAAAGGAAAAATGGGCCTTCCCCTAATCTCTGAAACAGAAGAAAGAGAACAACCTCCCATTACTGCAGTGAAAGAGGAGGAGGATGGGGTCAGAGGGCAAGAAAACAATGGCTGAATCTCACTGTAGAAAAGGATGCTTTTTATCTTGTTCAGCACTGCTAAGATTGTTAGAATAGCCAGATGACACCCTTGTGGCTTCATGCCTTCAGGATCTGAAGGTGGGGATGTGAGCACCTCATAAGCCTTAGGTCCCAGGAGGTAGGATAGATCTATGTATATCTATAGGTCCACTGAGGCTCTGAGGCTAAAACTGATGGGGGCAGCACTGCAGAGCTGCAGATGCCGCAGTTTCTGTTGTTTTTTTTTGTTTGTTTGTTTGTTTCCTGCAGACTAAGGCTGGGATGACCCTACTATTGTCTAACACTGAAAGTCTTTTAAAGCAAACAAAACAAGCCAGACAATACTGTCACTACCTCTTAGAATGTAGCGGCTATAACAACCAGACAGAAGACATGGCAAAGCCCAGTTCAGATGGCAGTTGTTGATAAATTACCCTTTTTATAGAAATATCAGGGTAGCCTTTCAAAAGACCACCTGGCACATCCTTTGAAGCTTCTAGAAGAAAACACGGTTTCAACTAAATGTGATTAATTCAGGCCTTCCAGGAGCTAGGCCACATAATGAAAAGTTCAAGTTACAGATTTTGAAGCAGAATAGAAACATTTATTTGAATATTACTATAATTCAAACACCAAAAGGTCCAAGCAAGTTCCTTCCTTTATTAAAGGGAGTAATTTGTAATGAATAGCAAATATTGCACAGCAATAATAATTCTTTAGCCCCAGACTAAAATAGTAATTTGAGGTTTACTCCTTTCCTGATTTTATTATTTTAGTGTTTTATTATAAAATTTAATATTTTATTATTTTTATGTGTGTGCTTTTTTTAGTATTTTATCAATGGTCCCAAACCTTATTAGTTTTATCAAATATAAACTTTTATCTTGGCTAGAATGAATTATTGCAAGTTTCCAAATTATTAGCATTCTATCCAATGGAGCTTTTTATTGCACCTTGAAGCTGAACCAATTATTTAGATTCTTTTCTATACTCTTCTCCTGCCTCTGTGTCCTCTGTGGTCTTAAGCCCAGAATGTTCTATATAGTAAAACTGACGATGCAGTGGCCTTTGTTTGGAGAGAAAAGGAGTAAGGAGCCAATCGATACCTTCTCAGGAGCTTAGAGGACAAGCAAAGGTGGGAAAAAATAAGTGACCTATAACAAAGATGAACCCATCTCTGTTATTTATCACATGCACTTAATGTAGGGAAATGTTAAGGAAATGAGCATTTTCAAATGGGACTTCACTGCTGTTGAGCAGATTAAGTGGTTTTTGTTAAGTGCTAAGCCATCCGTGAAAGTGAAAATTGATGCTGTCCACGAGGTGACCTTTGATTGCAGGTAGCCAAGACTGATGTGTTGGTGTTTGCAGAAGAGAAAGAAAGAAAGAAAAAAAAAATCAAAGCGGTTAATTGCCTGGAGAGTTGGAAATGGGACATGAACCAGGAAAAAATTTCTGAGATGGGAAGAACTCGAGATCAGCACCGAGGACAGCGCCCGACGAAACTCTCGCTATTGGGTGTAGCGCTTTCTTTAGGAATTGTGTGAGGACAGAGCAGGGGGGTTATTACTAGCCCAAGCAACCATCTCGTTGGCTCCCAATCTCTACTCCTTTGAAGGCAAAAGTCAAGACAATGGGATAGAACGCTTCCCAGTTTAGTCCCCGTTATTCTTTCCCCAACTCAATGGCAGACCAAATTCCATAAATATTTCCAGGGTGCGCATAACCTCTTTCAAAGTCAACTAAACAGGCTAGACAGAGGAAACAGCATGGCCAACCATGGAGAGGCTGTGACCCACCCCCGCTGGACTCTCCTGCTTTGGGTGGGGGCTGTTCTTCAGGCTGCCAGCGTGTTTATTGTCCACTTGCTGACAGGAAAGCATGAGTTAGATTTTCAGACACCTGAGAACAGAAGCTTGAGGGGCTTGTTAGAAGGGCTCAGTCAGGGACGTACGTGAGGGGCAGGGAAAAAGGGCGTCCAGACCCCTAAAATTAGCGGGAGACTCTAGGGCTTTTTGTTTGCTAACTCCTTCAGGCGGGGTTCTTTCCCTTCCCCAGCTTTGTCCTCCCCTTGGTTCCTATGGCCCCAATTGTGCGGTAAATATGCCCGGGAGAGAACCGGACGCCCCTCCCTACGCAGCGCTCCAGCCTTTACCTGGTAGCTAGCCACCTCGGCACTGTGCCGCTCCTCCAGCTCCAGAATCTGCCTCTCCAAGGACTCATTGGCCCCGCGCAGCCCCTCGATCTCGATGGTGCGTGCCTGCAGCTGACGCCGGTACTCGTGAATCTCTTCGCGGCTGGCCCGGATCGCCTCGGTGCTGCGCGCCGCCTGCTCGTTCAGGTTGGCAAACTTGGACTTGTACCACTCTTCGGCTGATTGCAGGTTCTTGGCTGCCAGGGACTCATACTGAGCGCGGATCTCCCTCAGCGCCGAACTCAGGTCTGGTTTAGCCACAGCCACGTCCACCTCGGCCGCGGCTTGAGACGATGCCTGCAGCGTGGCCAGCAGCTCGGCCACCTCCTCGTCGTGCACCTGGCGCACGAAAGCCAGCTCGTCCAGAAGCGACTCCACCTTCTTCTCCAGGTCAAGGCGGGCCAGCGTGGCGCCGTCCACGTCGCGCTGCTGCGCCTTCAGGGCGCGCTCCGCGCCTTCGCGCCCTCGGCTCTCCTCCTCGCAGCGTGCCCGCAGCCGCTGCACCTCCTCGGCCAGCCCGTCGCGCTCCAGCAGGGCCTGCGCGCGAGCCGAGCTCGCCTCCTCCAGCTGCGCGCGCAGCTCGCGCAGCTCGCGCTGGAAGAGCTCGCCGACGCGCGACGGCTCGGCGTGGCGCTGTCGCAGCGCAGCCAGCTCGGCCTCGAGCGCGCGGTTCTGCGTTTCCAGCTGATGCACCTTCTCGATGAACACCGCGAAGCGGTCATTGAGGCTCTGCAGCTGCTCCTTCTCGTTGGTGCGGATGATTTTGTACTCGTTGGTGCGCGCCGCCGCCTGACTCAGGTCTAGCCCGTCCGACGCCGGAGAGCGGCGGTAGGCCAGGCCCAGGCCAAGCGACGAGGCAGAGGAGCAGGCTGCCGAGGAGGCCACATTGCAGCGGGACAGCGACTGCGAGCGGAAGCTACCCGCGCCGCCGGCCCCGGAGAGGCGTGAGGACAGGCGCGAGCCGTCTCCGAACACCTTGCGGTAGGAGGAGGCGGTGCACAGGTAGTGCTCGGAACCGAAGCTCATGGTGCCAGGACCAGGGCCGGGAGAGCGGCTACGGCTGGAGCTGGAGAGGAGAGGAGAGGTGCGCCGGGCGGGGCGCGGCGGGGCTGTGTGCACCGGCTTTTAAGGCGCGGCGGGGGTGGGGGCGCTGGGGCGGCGCGTTGGGGGCGGAGCTCCTGCTCCGGGTTTGGCGGAGGGAGGAAAGGGGGGCATCCAGGAGCCGCGGAGCGGGGGGTGGGGAGGGGGAGCTGCGCGGGCGACCGACCGAGAGCGCGGGGACGTGGCCATTTGTATAGGGGCCAACTCCTGTCCGAAGCGCCCATCCCCAAGAATCGTCTGGTTTGGAAGTGACTTTAGCGGAGGGGTGCCTAAACGACGGGGTTTACCATCCAGAAACCACACGGCAATGTCGTGTCCTTTGACCCTGTCCTCCTTGCCCCCTTTAACCCACCAGGAGGTTGGTGTTTTCTGGGAGGTGTGCTGTATGCCCATCCTCACCCCGGGGCTCCTAGGGCGAGGCTTGATTTTTCTAGTTAGAATGGGGACCCTCAGAGCGCGGCTTTGTCCCCTCCCTTAGCCCGCTCGGGGTTCCCAGGGGAAAAGTGGGTCTACGTCAAAGAGCATCTCATTAGCTGTTTCTCGGTAGCTCCCCGGAGCACCCGGGGCGGGTGGCTGCGCGGAAAGCCTGCTAGGCCCCCGGGGGAGAGGGGAGGTAGGTAAAGAGCACCGGCCTGAGTTGCGGAGAGAGGAGAGAAGCAGAGGGCAGAGCTGGGGTGTGAGTGCCGCAGTGAGCAGAGCTGAGGTGCCCCTGCCATTTGGATGAGTGTGCTCTCCTGTTCACCACAGACCCGACTACTCGCCGGTGAATAACGACCACCTTCTTAATCCATCTACTTTACCTGTCTGTCTCTGTAAGCATTTCATATTTCAGTCTGTGTCATCCTTATCTGGTTTAGGAGGGCCTTTTCTTGTGGAAATCTGTTTTTGAACAAAAGAGGTCCCTCCGAACACATTAAACTCTAAAAGTGGGGAGGAATGCTGGTGACTGAGCTGGCCGCCTTCACCACACAGCTGTGCGAATCAGAGGATGGGATCTGGAAGGATGAAGGCTGGGAGGAGTCAGTGTGGGGTCTGGAGGATGCTCTCGCTTATACTCTCTCAGGATGTGGCTATGGCTTTGCAGAGGGAGGAAGAAGAACTTTCTAGTAGATTCCAGAATTCCAAACTGAAAGTCTGTCTTTCTCTTTCTTTCTTTCTTTCTTTCTTTCTTTCTTTCTTTCTTTCTTTCTTTCTTTCTTTCTTTCTTTCTCTCTCTCTCTCTCTCTTTCTTTCTTTCTTTCTCTCTCTCCGTCTCTCTCTGTGTCTCTCTCTCTGTCTCTCTCTGCCTCTCTCTCTCTCTCTCTTTCTTACCTTTGGTATATGGAAGTTCCCAGGCCAGGGATCGAATCTGAGCCCCAGCTGCCTCTGTGGCAACTCTGGATCCTTTCATCCTGTGCCTGCAGGGTGATGGAGCCCACACTGCCGGAGTGATGAGCAGCTTCAGTCAGGTTCTTAACCCATTGCACCACAGCAGGAACTCATGCACATCTTTCTTGTTCTTAGAATCTCAAGGATGCGATTCTAGGATAAATTTTAACTTCGTGGCGGAAATGAGACAGGCCACTACAAGGAGGGGGAGTGGAGTCCTATGGGACTTTGGAGCGTATTCTTGGCTTTGTGCTTTGTGTCATGTAAGATGGTCAGCCCCCTACCTCAGATCTTATCAGACAATAACATCTGAGCTGGAGGGACTCAATTCTGAGTTTTCCAGGCTCAGAAATACCTGGGGATGTGAAGGATGGAAGGAAGAGTGCTAACACTGCTGAATAAGTACTCCTTCCCAGCCATTGTGCCAGGAGTCTTGCATAGGTTTACCTCCTTCAGACAAGAAATCAAGCCGTAGCTGCAGCACTCAGCATAAGGCCACTAGCAAGCAACAGACTTTCTTTCCTCACTGAGTAATTCTACTTCTTAGAGCAATGAGACTCTTAAACTCTCATAAATTTCCGCGCAGCCAGAACAAGGCTGGTGGGCTTCAGAAAAGTTACGGCCAATAAAAAAGCAGCAGGCTGGTTTGTAATCTGAAGAATCAGTGGTGATAGGTTTGAATCATGGCCCCTGCCACTTACTAAGCATGTTGGGATAACAACACCTACCTCCCCAAGGTCATGAAAGATTGAGGTTGATGCATGTGAAGGTGCTTTGTACAGGTATGAGGGGTTATTGTCATTATTGCTCTCTTTCAAATAACAGACATTGGTTTGCATCTGCCATCAATACCATATGAGTTGCGTTTAGTGATAGGATTGTCCACTCACTACCATATCCTTGCACAGGTCTCTAGGCTACCCTTTGGGAGAGAGAAAATAGCCAACCTTGATTGTTTGTGGTACCAGGAACTGACATGAGTGTGGTTAGTATAAACAACCACAGATATTTAGAAGATCTTACTTTTGGGCTGTTGTTCCGATTTCATTTCAACCATGTTATTCAGGACTAGTAAACATCAGCAGAATGTCCTAGTTGGTGTCTCATTTTTAATTCTCTTCCCATCTTCCAAAAGAAGCAGTATTCTAAAGGCAAAGCACAAAGAGCTGAAGAAAGTAAGGCAGAAGGCTTGAATCATCTATCAAAGGCTCGAATCATCTATCGAAGGCTTGAATCATTTATCAGAAGGCCCCAGAAAACCTGAAGTGGGCTGCATTTTGCAATTTCTGAATAGTTTACCTGAAATTCCAAACTGAGATTCCCCCATGAGACTTAATACCGCTGTGCCTTTCTTGGCATACCACACCACAGGCCCAGATGTTTGGCTTTAATAATTTAGGCACAAAGTTGTACTACCAAAGAGTAATCTTGGCTGAGCCTCAAACCAAAGCTCCTTCCAGCTGGTCTTGAGGGAGTGCCCTGCCCCGGGCAAGGGCTGTGTCTTCATCCTCCTGTAATGCTAGACTCAGGCACCGCAGACACACTAGTCAGTCATTCCCGGGTTCTCCCTCATGCCACATCTTCTGTGGCCTCTCTGTGGCATTTGGCAGTACTCATTACTCTCCTGGGTTTCAAGGATTCAGTCTTTGGCCTTCTGCTCTTCTCTCATAAACTCTTACTTAGTTATGATGTCTCCCAGAGGCAGGGAGCCTTATGAAAAAGTTCTCTCCCTAAGGGATTTAGTTTCACATCAGGGGTCTTCATAGCCATGGAACTTTGAACATGTCTCTATTATTTGCTGAACTTTAGTCTCTTCATCTGTAAAATTTCAATAAAACCATCCTCCTGATTGTCTCCAAACCTGACTGCTCATTAGGAGGATCTGGAAATTTAAATTCAGATTCCCAGGTATTACCCCAGACCCACTGAATTTAGGTTTGAGAAACTTTGCGCTCCTGCTCATGAGATGACTGTGAGGTTTAAATGAAATTATGTTTACAAAGTGGATATTATAGTGCCTGCTATGTGTATGCTCAATAAATAGTGGCTATTAGAAGTAACTTCAGGGGTTCCATTGTGGCTTAGTGGGTTAAGAATCAGACTAGTATCCATGAGGATGTCTGTGGTCTCGCTCAGTGGGTTAAAGCTCTGGCATTGCCACAAGCTGGGGTGTAAGTCACAGATGTGGCATGGATCTGGTGTTGCTGTGGTATTGGCTGCAGGCTTCAACCCCTGGCCTGGGAACTTCCATATGCCACAGGTGCAGTCATAAAAAGCAAAAAAAAAAACCCCAAACCAAAAAACACCTAGCAACTTCTATCATTCATTCATTTAGCAATTTTTTTTTTTTTGTCTTTAGGTCCTCACCCGTGGCATATTGGAGATTCCCAGGCTAGGGGTCCAATTGGAGTTGTTGCTGCCGGCCTATGCCAGAACCACAGCAACGCCAGATCCAGGCTGTGTCTGCGACCTTCACCACAGCTCCCACAGCAACACTGGATCCTTAACCCACTGAACAAGGCCAGGGATCAAACTCACAACCTCATGGTTCCTAGTTGAATTTGTTTCCACTGCAACACGATGGGAACTCCTCATTCAGCAAATTTTTACTGAGTGCAAGGCACTGGACTAGGTACTAGGACTCTGTTTCCATGGGACTGGAAGTCCAGCAAGAGAGAGATTGAACAACTCATTACACAATTAATTGTTCATTATAATTGTGTTAAGTGCTCTGAAGGAGAGTACAGGTTGCTGTGGGGCAGGCATATAAATTTTTTTGGCTTGACCTATGCTGATGATTCCCAGATCCCTGTTTCCAGTTTCCAATTCCAAACTCACATACCCAACAGCCTGATGGACATCCCTTCACGAATGCTTGCTGCTCTTCAAGTGCAATTATCCAAAAGTGAGCCTGTCAGTTTCCTCTACCATCTCTGCCTCAGAACACGTCTTTTTTTTTTTTTTTTTTTTTTTTTTTTAATCTTTTTGTCTTTTCTAGGGCCGCTCCCTTGGCATATGAAGGTTCCCAGGCTAGGGGTCAAATTAGAGTTGTAGCCACTGACCTACGCCATAGCCACAGTAATGCCAGATCTGAGCCTCTTCTGCGACCTACACCACAGCTCACAGCAATGCCAGATCCTTAACTCACTGAGTGAGGCCAGGGTCGAATCTGTGTCCTCATGGATGCTAGTCAGATTCGTTTCTGCTGAGCCACAACAGGAACTCCAGAATACGTCTTGATCTTAATTTTTCTGTCCCACATGTTCCTGTGCTTGTGCAGTTCTCTCTTCTTGGAATTTTTTTCCTTTGCTCCCACTCCAACTCTTGAAGTCCTTAAGGCTTGGGAGTTCCCTTTGTGTCCTCGTGGTAACGAACCCGACTAGTATCCATAAGGACCCAGGTTCAATCCCTGGCCTTGCTCAGTGGGTTAAAGATCTGGCATTGCCATGAGCTGTGGTGTAGGTTGCAGATGCAGCTCCGATCCTGAGTTGCTATGGCTGTGGCGTAGGCTGGCAGCTATAGCTCCAATTCAACCCCTAGCCTGGGAACCTCCATGTGCTGTGGGTGCAGTCCTGAAAAGATAAAGAAGAAAGAAAGAAAAATCCTTAAGGCTCAAATGATGCTGCCTCCGTGAAGCCTTTTCTGATATTTCCAGTGTAAAGTGATCCTTCCCCTCATGAACTCCCCTCCTCCTCACAACCTTTGCAACACTCGGTAACTCATAATTACCTCCCGTCTTTTGCTGTCATTATTTGTGTGCTCGTTTAAGCTGAACTGGGAGCTCCTTGAGCACAGTTCTTCTATATCCACATAGCTCTCTCTTGGCATTTGTCACAGTATTAAACACGTGAGGCGAGAGGAAAAAAAGGCTAGAAATTCTTTGCTGTACAACCACTTGGGAAACCTTTTTGGCACAACACCAAGGATGCAATCCATAAAAGAAATCAATAAATTTGATTTCCTAAAAATTAAAAAAAAAAACTTTCGTTCTGCAAAGACCCATTAAGAAGATGAAAAGACAAACCACAGACTGGTAGAAAATATTTGCAAATCATATATACAACGAAGGATCTGTACCCATAATATGTAAAGAACTCTAAACACAGTAGTAAGAAAATAAACATTTCGGAGTTCCCGTCATGGCTCAGTGGTTAACGACTCTGACTAGGAACCATGAGGTTGTGGGTTCAATCCCTGGCCTTGCTCAGTGGGTTAAGGGTCCGGCATTGCCATGAGCTGTGGTGTAGGTTGCAGACGTGGCTCGGATCCTGAGTTGCTATGGCTCTGGTGTAGGCTGGCGGCTACAGCTCTGATTAGGCCCCTAGCTTGAGAACATCCATGTGCTGCAGGTGTGGCCCTAGAAAAGGCAAAAAGACAAAAAAAAAAAAAAAAAAAAAAAAGAAAGAAAATAAACATTTCACCTAGAAAATGGACAAAAGACTTGAGCAGATATTTTGCCAAAGGGAATATACAGATGGCAAATAAGCCTATGAAATACATGTTTAGCATCACTAGGCTTTGGGGAAATGCAAATTAAAACTGCAGTGATATGCATTATATATTTACTAAAGAGGTTGGAAAAAAGTACTGACAATACCAAATGCTAACAAGGATTCACGGCATCTAGGTCTCTTTATTTTTTATTTTATTTTATGTTATTTTATTTATTTATTTATTTATTATTTTTTTGTCTTTTTGCCATTTCTTGAGCTGCTCCCACGGCATATGGAGGTTCCCAGGCTAGGGGTTGAATCAGAGCTGTAGCTGCCGGCCTACGCCAGAGCCACAGCAATGTCAGATCCTCAACCCATTGAGCAAGGCCAGGGATTGAACCCACAACCTCATGGTTCCTAGTCGGATTCATTAACCACTGAGCTATGATGGAAACTCCCTCTTTATTTTTAAAAATTAATTATTTTTTGCTGCACCTGGGGCATATGGAAGTTCCAGGACCAGAGATCAAATCCAAGTTGCAGCTGTCACCTGTGCTGCAGGTGGGCAATGCCAGACCCTTAACCCTCTGCACCCAGCTGGGGATCAAACCTGCACCACCCAGAGCCAATGCTGTATACTTAACCCATTGCACCACAGTGGGAACTCCCATTAATCTCTCTTTTTTTTAAAAAAAAAAAGAATTGAAGTATAGTTGATGCATTATATTATATAAATTACAGATATACCATATAATGATTTACTTTTTTTTTGCTTTTTAGGGCCACACCCATGGCATATGGAAGTTCCCAGGCTAGAGGTCAAATGGGAACTGCAGCTGCCAACCTATACCACAGCCACAGCAATACAGGATTCAAGCTGTGTCTGTGACCTACACCACAGATCACAGAAACGCCAGGTCCTTAACCCACTGAGCAGGGGCAGGGATGGAACCCACATCCTCATGGATACTTGTCAGGTTCATTACCACTGAGCCACAAGGGGAACTACCTGACTTAAAATTTTTACAGGTTATCTCCATTTATAGTCTTTTTTTTTTTTTTTTTTTTTTTTTTTTTTGCTATTTCTTGGGCTGCTCCTGCGGCATATGGAGGTTCCCAGGCTAGGGGTCTAATCGGAGCTGTGGCCGCCAGCCTACGCCAGAGCCACAGCAACGCAGGATCTGAGCCGCATTTGCAACCTACACCACAGCTCACGGCAACGCGGGATCGTTAACCCACTGAGCAAGGGCAGGGACCGAACCCGAGACCTCATGGTTCCTAGTCGGATTCGTTAACCACTGCGCCACGACGGGAACTCCTCCACTTATAGTTATTAAAAAATATATTTTATATTCCTCATGTTATAATATATCCATGTAGCTTATCTTATACCTAATAGTTTGTACCTCTTAATCTTCCACCTCTCTTATGTCTCACCCTGCTTCCTTCTCCCCACTGGTAACCACTAGTTTGTTTTCTGTATCTGTAAGCCTGCCTATTTTTGTTATATTCACTAGCTTTTTGGTATTTTTTAAGATTCCTCATGTAAGTGATATCATATAGTATTTGTCTTTCTCTCTCTGATTTATTTCACTTAGCATAATGCTCTCCAAATCCATCTATGTTGCTGCAAAAGGCAAAATTTCATTCTTTTTTATGGCTGAGTAGTATTCCATTGTATATGTACATCGCATCTTTATCCGTTCATCTGTTGATGGACACTTAGGTTGCTTCCATATCTTGGCAATTGTAAATGACGCAGCTATGACCAGTGGGATGCATGTATCTTTTCAAATTAGTGGGGTTTTTTTCCCAGATGCATATCCAGGAGTGGAATTGCTGGGTCATACAATAGTTCTATTTTTTGTTTTTTGAGAAACCTCCGTACTATTTTCCACAGTGGCTGTACCAAGTTAAATTCTCACCAACAGTTTAGGAGGGTTCCTTTCTCTCCACATCCTCACCAATATTTGTTATTTGTGTTCTTTTTAATGATAGCCATTCTTATAGATATGGGGTGATATCTCATTTTGATTTTGATTTGCATTTCCCTGCTGATTAGTGATGTTGAGCATTTTTTCATGTGCCTGTTAGACATCTGTATTTCCTCTTTGAAAAAATATCAGTTCAGCCCTTCTGCCTATTTTTTAATTGGGTTGTTTGTTTTTTTTTACGTTGAGTTGTATGAGCTGTTTATATATGTTAGATATTAACCCCTTATCAGTCATATCATTTCAGAGGATCTGTATCTCTTATCCATTGCTGGTAGGATTGTAAAATGGTACAGCCACTCTGAAAAACACTGTGGCAGTTTCTTATAAAGTTAAAAATACATTTACTCTATGACTCAGCAGTCTCACTCCTGAGTGTTTAGCCTAGAAAAGTGAAAAGCTATGTCCACAGAAAAAAAATAGTATATGAATGTTCACAGCAGCTTTCTTTCCTTTTCTTTCTTTTCTTTTTCTTTTTGTTTTTTGGGGCCAAACCCACAGTATATGGAGGTTCTGGGGCTAGGGGTCAAACTGGAGCTACAACTGCTGGCCTACACAACAACCACAGCAACACAGGATCTGAGCCGCATCTGTGACCTATACCACAGCTCACGGCAACACCAGATCCTTAACCCCCTGAGCAAGGCCAAGGATCAAACCCGAAACCTCATGGTCCCTAGTCGGATTTGTTTCCGCTGTGCCACAATGGGAACTCCTTCTTTCCTTTTTTTGACTGTGCCTGCAGCATGTGGAAGTTCCTTGGCCAGGGATTGAACCCATGCTGCAGTTGTGACCTGCGTCCCAGCTGCAGTAACACCAGATCCTTAACGCACTGCTCTACAAGGGAACTTCCAGCATATTTCTTTGTAACAGACAAAAGCAGAAAACAACCCAAATGTCCTTCAGCAGGTGGGTGGATAAACAAAATGTGATACATCCATCCAATGGAATACTGCTCAGTACTAAAAAGAATCAACTATCGATGAATAATTCGCAACAACTTGGATGAATCACAAGGGCATTATGCTGAGTGAAAAAAAAATGTTAACATATTATGTGACTCCATTTATGTAACATTCTGGAAGTGACAAACTTATAATGATTAAGAACAGCTCCTGGTTGACAGGTTAGGGTTGGGGGAAGCTATGACTCTTAAGGGGTAACATGAAGGTTGTTTTGTGGTGACGGAACAGTTCTATTACTGAACTCAATATGCATGAAAAAATTCATAGAATGGAAGGAGGGGAAAGAGTCAAGAAACGTAGTGAAATCCAAATAAGGGGTATAGTTGAATTAATTTTTTCTGTCAGTGTCATTTTCTTGGTCGTGATAATGTACTGAGGTTATGTAAGATGTTGTCATGGAGAACAAGCTGAATGAATGGTACCTGTTAACTCTCTGTACTATTTTTGCAACTTCTTGTGGGTCTTAAACTATTTCAAAGTTAGAAATAGTTCTTTGAAAATTGTACACATATAAAAATAGGCAAATGTTCTTTGGAGATACATAATGAAGTATTGAGGTTTGCAATGTCATGATTTATATAACTTACTCTCAGATGGTTTGGCAAAAATAGTACACACAGACACAGACACACACACACACACACACACATACGGAGGGAGATCAAGCAAATGTGACAAAAAGTTAATAGTTGATAAATACAGATATTTACTGTATTAGCCTTGTAAACTTTTCTATAGGTTTGAAATTTTTCAAAATAAAAAGTTTTGAAAATTGATTAATATATAAATAGGTAGATAGATAAAGTAAACAAAAAACAATGTGTCACACAAATTTGGGATTGAACTAATGGCCTTCAATCTAAGGCTCTACCAACTTCGTCTAATTATAAATTCCTCTCCCCACCGACCTCATGTCAAACAATAGAAAAATCCTGCTTGTTCTGGAGTAACAGAAAAAAGTCAGAATTTATTCTCAGTTGGGACTATTTTAAGTGCTATTCTGAGTCCTTGGTATTACTGTAGACATTTAACAAATATTTACTGAACCCTGGCTGTGTGCCAGCTGCTGGAATTATAGCAATGACTATAGCTAGAAGTGATAAAAAGTGTCACTTGTCTCAGATTAATTTAAATTTTTAGTAAATATAGAGCCATATGCATTTTATATACTGTTGGACAACTCTTTTTTTTTTTTTTTTGTCTTTTGTTTTTTAGGCCCACACCCAAGGCATATGGAGGTTTCCAGGCTATGGGTCTAATTGGAGCTGTTGCTGCCAGCCTACACCACAGCAATGTCAGATCCAAGCCGCATATGCAACCTACACCACAGCTCACAGCAACACCAGATCCTTAACCCACTGAGTGATGCCAGGGATCGAACCTGCAATCTCATGGTTCCTAGTTGGATTCATTTCCACTGCACCATGACTGGAACTCCAAAACACCCTGATTTTTTAAAAGAAAAAGGAAATACATTACCTGAGTGAAATACAGCCTCTACCTCTACTTTGTCTTAGGCAGTCAACCAGTCAACCTTTATTGAAAACCTGCTGTGTGTCCAGCTATGTGTTTGGTGTTTATGTCTGTTTGTGTAGGAGAAAACATGAGACATGGTCATTGCCTCTAAGGAGCTTATGATTAGTTGAAGAGTTATGGCTGATTTGAGGTCTTAACTTATAGACCACCATAAGGCAGTATGTATTTGACTGCAGACCATATATGCTAAGGTATGTAGGGGGATCTCATTCCTTTTCTGTGTCTATTTTTATATTTATTTATTAAAAATTTTTTTTTTTGTCTTTTTAGGGCCACACTTGAGGCAGATGGAGTTTCCCAGGCTAGGGGTCAAAATGGAGCTGCAGCTGCCTGCCTATACTACAGCTACAGCAACACCAGATCTGAGCCACATCAGTGACCTATGCCACAAGTCACGGCAACACTGGATCCTGAGTGAGGCCATGGAGCCAGGGATTGAACCTGCATCCTCACGGATACTATTTGGTTTCTTTTTTTTTTGTTGTTGTTGTTGCTATTTCTTGGGCCGCTCCTACGGCATATGGAGGTTCCCAGGCTAGGGGTCGAATCGGAGCTGTAGCCACCGGCCTACGCCAGAGCCACAGCAACTCGGGATCCGAGCCGCGTCTGCAACCTACACCACAGCTCACGGCAACGCCGGATCGTTAACCCACTGAGCAAGGGCAGGGATCAAACCCGCAACCTCATGGTTCCTAGTCGGATTCGTTAACCACTGCGCCACGACGGGAACTCCACTATTTGGTTTCTTAACCAGCTGAGTCGCAATAGGAATTCCTCTGTATTTTTAGACTAGTAGTATTTGTTCAGCCAACTTTCTTTAGCCCTCATGAAAAGATGCTTGCATAAGCCTATCATTGAGGCAGGAAGGGAGGACCCTGACCCCAAATTTCTGGAGAAAGGACAGGTTTTTAAAAAACAAATATATGTGAAAGAACATGACATCAAGCTAAATCTTAATCCTATTTTTCCTGTCCATAAAATTAAACTGTTTCTATCTACAAGAAAAAAGAGCTATGAGTCCTTTGGTATGGCCCAGTTGATGGTGACATATCAATCTGTGTGGTTGTGGTTTTGCTCACAAATTGGCATTTACACAGTTTTGCAATGTACAGTTTTGCATTGTGCTTGATGCACAGCCTTTTGTCCCCTTTCACGTGTTCCATATTTTGCTTAGGGGTTTCTTGGTGACCATTTTTATGTAGAAATAAAATTAAAACAAAAGTTTCCATGTTTTGGCCTTAGCAGTCTCTCCATGCTTAAGGTGATCCAGAAGTCTCTGTGTGTTTGTGTACTTCTCTCTCTCATCCTTTCCCCCTTCCCAGAATTAGCTCTTCATTTACCTCTTCTAAATCTGAGTTTAGGTTAAACTGGAGTTGCCAGGGGCCTAGGATTAGGAGAAGCAGGGAGACTTGCCCACTTAGTTACACTTCAGGACCCAGGACAGCTCCTCGGCCTTCCTAATGTGTGTCCCTATTTTTAGACCTCACAGAAAGTCAGAATGGAATCAAATTTGAGAAACCATTTGTTAACCCCCTGCCTTTTGATGATGCCTAGAGAAAGGACCCCACTCAGAAAATATTTCAGGATTATTAACTGCCTAGCTGTGGGAGATAACAAAGGGCTTGAAGGTTCCCATCTCTCTGGCATTTCCTGTACCTAGGTGTTCGGTGATGCCTAAAAAAATCCTGTATTTCAACTCAGCAAATTTATATGGATCAAACTTTTTTCCTCCCTGGAAAGAGATATGACCTAAATAAAGATATGCCGTGGGAAGGGGAACAAAGGGACTCCAGTTTGAATGAGAAAACAATCCCTCCTGAGGCCTGGTCTCCATGGGGACTAGAGGGAGAGAGAGCACAGATCATTGGGAGCCTAAAAGGGGCTGGAGAGGCAAATGCACATAGACAGAAGGGGCATTCAAAGAGGTCTGAGCTCTCTGAAGGCAGACTTGAGGGTACCACTGTGCCCTCAACACACAGTCCAAGGAGAAGACTCTCAACTTTCTTAAAATGAGAATACAGAGGCCTGTTGTCTGTTCTTCTAAATATTCATAGCAAGAGTCACTAGACTCATTTTTAAAAGATATTTATATGATGGTTTAATGCATTTTGTCTTCATCATTTATCATGACATAACTTAGAAAAGGTTTGGTTTAGTTTTGTCTTATCTTATCTTATCTTGCTTTTTAGGGCTGCACCTGTGATATATGGAAGCTCCCAGGCTAGGGTTGAATTGGAGCTGTAGCCACCAGCCTATGCCACAGCCACAGCAATGCCAGATCCGAGCCTCGTCTGCAACTTACTCTACAGCTCACAGCAATGCCAAATCCTTAATCCACTGAGTGAGGCCAGAGATCGAACCTGAAACCTCATGGTTCCTAGTCAGATTCATTTCTGCTGAGCCACAAAGGGAACTCCAGAATGGGTTTTACTATTTCCATTTTCTAAATGAATAAACTAAGACACTGAGAGATTGGGTAACTTGTCCAAAGTGACACAGCTAGAAAATGACAGAGCTGGGTCTTGAATTCAGTTTCTCTGACTCCAAGCTGGTGTTCTCTCCTTCATGTTGTATTCCTAGTAAGGTCTTTTTGTGCATGTGGTAAAATATATATAATACGAATTTTGCTGTTTTAACCATTTACAAGTGCACGATTCAGTGCCATTAGGTATGTCCACAATGTTGTGTAATCATCACAACTATCTATCTCTAAAACCTTTTCATCACCCCAAACAGAAACTCAGTAACCATAGTAACTTCCCCCTTATTTCCCCAGCCCACAGCCCCTGGTGACTTCTACATTCTGTCTCTTTGATTTTGATTATTCTAGGTACCTCATATACGTGAAATGATGCAATATTTGTTCTTTGATGTCTGGCTTATCTTGCTTAACAATGTTTTCAGGGTTCATCAATGTTGTAGCAAGTATCGGAACTTCATTTCTTTTTATGGCCTAATAGAGTCCTGTGGTTGCAAAGAACAGATTCACTCAGGCTACCAGAAGTAATGAGAGGTTATTGTAAGCAACCTTATAGAATTAAGGAAGGCAGAAATCTCAGCCACAAGTCTAAAAGTTCAGAAATAGCCATATGGCTGGGCTTACTGTGGGTCTTAATACAGTTTGGAATCTGATCAGCACAACTCTAGGGACCAGAATATCTCATTGTCCCTTTAGTGGCAGGAATTTGCTGTTTTCTGATACTTGGCCATTTTGCCATCTTAGTAATCTGCTTCCACAGCTCCTGTGTGATCTGGTACTACCACCGCCTCCTTCTTACTCTGTGAAAAGCAATGTTCAGGCTTTTGCTGACTCTAGATTTCTACAACTTCAATGATATGCTATCTTTTCTCCCTCTGCCCTTCATCTCTTGTGTCTGCTGTAACCTGACAAACTCTCTCCAAAAATTTGATTCTCTTATCTGATTGACCTGGTTAGTCTCCAGTCATCTTATTCCATATCACCTCATAAGCTACCTGCCTGGCTAGAAATTAGGTGCCATTGAGTCAAGCAACTTCCTCTGCTCTGATCACTTGTAGCCCTGCTCTTTAATGTTGCTCTAAATGGTAAAGGTGTGCTTCTCTCAGGAGAAAGTTGAGAGCAGACACCCAGAGAGTCAATGATTTCATTCTTCTGCATTAGCTCTTCCACGCTCTGCTATGAGACTGTCTCTTGTACTTTAACTCTATGACCTGCATCTACTTCTGTGACTTCTTAAGTCAGGGAGCAGAGGTGTATATGTCTGGGGTGATGTATACGATGCAGATATTTATGCACATATTTTTATACCTCAAAGATATTTGGGGTTCATTTCCAGAGCATCACAATAAAATGAATATCACCATAAAACAAGCCACATGAAATTATTGGTTTTCCTGTGCATATAAAAATTATGTTTACACTATAGTCTGTTAAGTGTGCATTATGTCTAAAAAACAATGTATATACCTTCACTTTAAAAATGCTTTATTGGACAGAGTTCCTGTTGTGGCACAGTGGAAATGAATCCGACTAAGAACCATGAGGTTGCAGGTTTGATCCCTGACCTCACTCAGTGGGTTAAGGATCCAGTGTTGCCATGAGTTGTGGTGTAGGTCACAGATGCGGCTTGGATCCCACGTTGCTGTGGCTGTGACATAGGCCAGCAGCTACAGCTCTGATTAGACCCCTAGCCTGGGAATCTCCATATGCTGCAGGTGTGGACCTATAAAGACACATACACAAAAAAAGACAAAAAAAAAAAACTTATTGGAGTTCCCCAGTGGCTCTGTAGCTTAAGGATCTGGCATTGTCACTGCTGTGGCTTGGGTTTCTGTTGTGGCACAGGTTCAGTCTCTGGCTGGGGGACTTCTGCATGCTGCGGGTGCAGCCAAAAAAAAAAAAAAACTTCATTGCTGAAAAAATACATCCGAGCCTTCAGCAAATCAATCCTTTTTTTTTTCTTTTTTGGGCTGCACCTGCGGCATATGAAAGTTCCCAGGCTAGGGGTTGAATTGGAGCTATAGTTGCCATCCTACACCATATTCACAACAACGTGGGATCTGAGCAGTGTCTGCAACCTACACCATAGCTCATGGCAAAGCGGGATCCTTAACCCACTGAGTAAGGCCAGGGATTGAACCTGTGTCCTCATGGATACTAGTTGAATTTGTTACTGCTGAGCCATGACGGGAACTCTGAGAATCACAACCTTTTTGCTGATGGGAGGTTTGAAATATTGCAAGAATTACCAAAATGTGACACAAAGACATGAAGTGAGCAAACGCTGTTGGAAAAGTGGCACCAATAGGCTTGCTTGATGTAGGGTTGCCACATACCTTAAATTTGTAAAAAAAAAAAAAAAAAAAAAAAAAAAAAACCAAAACAACAACAACAAAAAAACCCCTCAAAACTACAGTATCTACAAAGCACAGTAACATGAAGCACAATAAACAAGGTACGCCTATACAAATAATTGCCATATGGTGATATGTAGTTTGGAGTTGCTTGAAATATCCTCACCTTATGGCAAGCTGCCTACTTGTAAGTTTCTGGATGAGATTGTTTCAAAACTGAAAATCTGTTTTTGGATCTCTTACCCAAGTCTGTGGTAACAGGAAGATATTCAGAACACAGGGTACACTGAGGTGTTAGGAAATCCATGAGGTAGATTCTACTTCTTATAAACTTCAGGAAAAAGGCCTGGATCGTGGCACTCAAGCTAGTCATAGTTCTGTGATTGTGATGGATAACACAGTGCTCTCCAAATTGCACATAAAATACCTCTCTTCCCACTACATGTCCTTATAATCAGCCTGGGGCACATGCCTAATTCTGGCCAAGGGGCTGTGAGCAGAAGTGATGGGTGTTCTCCACACTTTCTCTTCCTGGAAGGTATGCACTGAGTTGGCAGGACCCACACTAGCAGACAGGATCCCCGAGTCACCATCTGGAATGGTGCTGCCTTGGGGGTCTCCTGGCATGCAAAGAACTTTTTGTATGTGGGAAATAAACCTCTGTGGGTTAGGCCCTGGAGACTGGGGTTTGACTGTTACTGTCAGGCCTAGAATCCCCTCACTAGTACGGTCACTGATCAGTAGTGTGAGCTTGGACAAGTAACAGTGCCCTGAGTCCTCATCGTCCTCTTCTGAGTCATAAGATAGTCTCAAAGGCCACCTTCTGAGATTCTCTGGTTCCTAATTGACCATGTCCTGTTGAATTTTCCTGGGTGAAGTTTCTGTCCACTTCTTTCCGTTGTTACTGCCATTAAGGTGTATTATTTCTCACTCAAGCCATTCCGGAAGCCTTCTAATTGTCCCCCATGTCTCCAGGCTTATGCATTTCAGCCTTCCCAGTTTCTCAATATAAATTATGTCATCTTCTTCCTCAAAAGCCTTCACTAGCTGCCCACTGCCTACTGAACAAAATCCATGTGATGTCTGACACTTGAAGTCCTTGGTAATATGTGGTTGGTTATTTGTGCAGAGCTCTCGCCCCACAACTGCACTGTAGGGTCCTTGAGTTTTAGTACCATGCATGTCTGACTTAGTTTTTAGCCTCCCACACAGCTAAAGATTATTGATATGGAATCTCAAATATCTTCAAACTAGGAGTGAAGCCCTAAGAAAGTGATGGGAGGAGTTCCCGTTGTGGAGCAGTGGTTAACAAATCCGACTAGGAACCATGAGGTTGCGGGTTTGATCCCTGACCCTGCTCAGTGGGTGAAGGATCCGGTGTTGCCGTGAGCTGTGGTGTAGGTTGCAGACACGGCTCGGATCCTGCATTGCTGTGGCTCTGGCGTAGGCCGGCGGCTACAGCTCCGATTCGACCCCTAGCCTGGGAACCTCCATATGCCGCGGGAGCGGCCCAGGAAATGGCAAAAAGACAAAAGAAAGAAGGAAGGAAGGAAGGAAGGAAGGAAGGAAGGGAAAAGAAAAGAAAAGAAAAAGAAAAAGAAAGAAAGAAAGAAAGAAAGAAAGAAAGAAAGAAAGAGTGATGAGAACCACCCAATGAATTTCATGATGATATCTGGCAGGAGCCTGCTTATGTTCTGCATAGTGGAAACATTGCAGAATATGTATGTGTGCTAAAATCCACATCCAAGGTTGATTAAAGACTATCTGGAAGGCATTGTGCAGTAAGGACGGTAAAGGAATTACAAAAGATGTAAGGCAAAGTCCCTGCCCTCCAGGGAATGAGGGGTGCAGGGGACATGTGTACAGGAAGCAGTCTGCTTAGAACAGCAAAGGAGTCCTTGAAGTGGCTTCCTGGGGACACAGCAAAGAGAAACTGGTTATTTGGGCTGGCCTTGGTGCAGCCCTCCATCAAAGAAGTGCTGTAATTCAGGCCACACTGGCTTCACCTCTAGTGTCACAGGGTACCCGTGGTGGGTAACACACACAGAGCAGAAAAAAGGAGGAATTAGGAAAGAAGAAGCAAAGCGGGAGAGAAGGAAAGAGAAGAAGAGTAAAGGAAGTAATTACCAAAGCATCTAACATTTATATCCCACCTCTTAGTTCAAACAGCATTTTCACAAGAATCCTGCAAGGGGGCTATTAATATTTTTATTCTGCTGATGATAAAAAAGAAGGAGAGGTCAAGGAACTTGCCTAAAGTCACAAATCCAGGCTTCTCATGTGAAACTTTGTACTGTGTTCTCCAGTGCACCATGTATGTCTCCAATAAGAGAAAGTACCTCAACTCCTATACCATTAAGTAAGTTGTCACAGTAGTGGATTATGACCCAAAGACTAAAATAAATATCTGTGAGCCCATGCTGATATAGTTAAAAGATTAAATAGGTGGGGAAGAAGGAACAAATCTCCCTTACAGAAGAATTCCAATTAATACATCTAAAAGGAATACGAGAAACAGAAAAGCACAATTATTGACCACAGTAGTAATTGCTGTAGGCAAGATCTACTGATGAAGCTAATATTAGTAAGCAAAAGTTTAAGGAGAAACACGATATTTGCATAACCTCAACGTATAGGCTCCCAAATATTTAATTACCTTTATCTTAACCTATGTTCAAAAATGACTGGATATTCCTCCCTCCACAAGGTAAAGCTTAATTACCCTCCCCTTGAATGTGGGCTAGAGTTTAGTGCACCAGCAAACAGAGCAGGAGCCAGCAAAGAACCAGATAGGAGCTATCTTAGTGTCTGTGAGCCATACAGTTTCTTTCACAACAATTCACCCCCTGCTGTTGTAGCATGAAAACAGCCACAGAAAACATGTTAAAAAAAAATGAGTGTGGCTGTGTAGCAATAAAGTTTAATTTACAAAAACAAGCTTCCAGCCATAGTTTGCTGACCTCTGGAATACCGTACAGAAAAGAAAAAAATAGTAATTGTGCAGTGGAGAAATCTAGCAGGCACCACCTTCACCAAGTGATCAAGGTGAATATTGCTAGTGATAAGTCATGTTGATGTGATGTCAGCAGAGCAGCAGAGGAAGGTTGATCCCTTCATAATAGCAACAAAAAATGTGGCAAAAACTCAGAATCAACTTTTTTAGAACATTGGACACTAAAAGCCTACAACAACCAGAGGAATGCTTTCAAGAAAAGCCACTCGAATTTTGGCAAGAATGGCAAGCTATCATGACCCCATCCAGGGTTGGAAGTGGTCTTGAAAAAAAATAACTGCAATCCTGGAACAGGTATTGGGAAGAGAGGGGGCAAAATGGACCTCATACACAAGAAATTGTGGTTGTTTGTTTTGACTTATCTGGTGGCTCCATGAAGGCTCAAAGGGCTTGCCTTTATCTTACCTAACTTGGAACACTCCTCTACTGAGTAACTACCCAGGGAGCACTTGATGAAAACATTTACAATCAGCCTTCAATATCTGCAGGCCCTCATCCACAGATTGAACTAACAGTGGATCAAAAATATTTTTTTTTAATGCCAGAAAGTTCCAAAAGCAACCCTTGAATTTTTTCCACAAACCAGCAACTACATATACAACATTTACATTGGATTTACGACTACTTGCATAGTATTTACAATGTACTAGGTATTATAAGTAATCTAGAGATGACTTACTGTGTATAGGAGAGGAGTTTCCACTGTGGTACAGTGGGATTGGTGGTGTCTTGGGAGTGCTGGGATGCAGGTTTGATCTCTGGCCTGGCATGGTAAGTTAAGGATCCAGCATTGCCGTAGCTGGGGCTTAGGTCATGACTGCGGCTGAGATCCAATCCCTGGCCCAGGAATTCCATATGCTTTGGGGCGGCCAAAAATGAAAATATTAATAAATAAAGTATATAGGAGAATGTGTCTGTTATATGCAAATACTGTGTCATTTTTTAGAAGGGACTTGAGTGTCTGTGAATTGTGGTATCTGTGTGGGGTGTAGCAGGTCCTGTAATCAATCCCATTTGGATACAGAGGGACAACTGTACAGGCAGATGTTTTAGTCCCTGTTGACTGGGGGAATCAATAACATTTGAGGCAAACAGTAGACTAAATCTTGGGAGAAAAGGCTGAGAGTGAGAAGCTTTGGAGAATAAAATATTTATTTATTTATTTATTTATTTATTTATTTGGCCCTGCTTGAGGCATGTGGATGTTTCCAGGCCAGGGTTCAAACCTGTGCCACAGCAGTGACCCAAGCTGCAGTAGTGACCATGCCAGATTCTTAACCTGCTACAGTAGTGATGATACCAGATTCTTAACCTGCTGTGCCACAAGAGAATTCTCAAGGGAATAAAGACTTAAAACAAAACAAAAACTCTGAAACACATTCCTGGGAAACTGGAAAGCCACTTGCATGCCTGGGGCTATGCACAGAAAATACATAAGTCCTAAGCTCTCACTTTAGGCTGCCTTTCAGACTCTACATATGCAGAAAGTGAAGATTAAGACAAAGCTGTTAATTACTTGGTTGGATGTTGAAGGCATACCCCAAAACACACAGAGCCCATCTAAAAACACTCTTTTTTTGTTCCAGGCATTTAAGGATATCTGTTGACTACAGACTAGTTGACCACTAACCTAACAGAGAAGTCCTCAGTGGCCACACACAACAAAGAATACTAACTTTACAAAATTAGTTCAGAAAGATCACTAAACAAGAAAACAAATGCTACAAGTAACAACAACGAACTCTAGGAACAGGGGAAGGATCTAACTTTCAGAGTTGCCACATTATAATACATATGATATAATATGTAATATTCAAAATATCCAATTTTCAACAAAAATTGTAAGACATGCAAAGAAACAAGAAGGTCAGCCTATACACAGGGGAAAAAAGCAATAAACTGTCTCTGAGGAAGCTCAGATGATAAAATTACTAGACAAAGACTTTAAATCAGCTGTCTAAAATATATTCAAAGAACTAAAAGAAACTATGTCCAGAGAACTAAAGGAAATCATAAGAATGATGTCTCACTAGGTAGCAAATGCCAGCAAAGAGATAGAAGTTATAAAAGAACCAAATAGAAATCCTGGGGTTGAAAATACAATAACTGAAATGAAAAATTTACCAGAGTGGCTCAAGTGCACAGTTGGGTAGACAGAAGAATCAATGAATTTGAAGATAGACCAGTTGAGATGATCAATCATTGAGATGAGGAAGAGAAAAAAAATGAATGATGTTAAATGAAGAGAGCTTAAGAGACTTTCTAGGAATCCCAGAAGGAGAAGAGAAAAGGAAAGAGTATTTGAAGAAATAATGGCCAAAAACTTGCTAAATTTAATTTAAAATATTAATCTGTACAGCCAAGATGCTGAACAAAATTCAAGTAGGATAAACTCAAACAGTTGCACCAAGACACATTATAATCAAACAGTCATAAGTCAGAGGCAAATGCAGTCTTGAAAGCAGCAGGACAGAAGCAACTCATCATACACAATGGTCTCTTAATAAGACTACAGCTAATTTCTTATTTAAAACCTTGGAGGCCAGAAGGCTGCGGAATGACATACTTAAAGGAACCGAAAGAAAAAAAAAACCCTGTTAACCAACAGTGCTATGTACAGCAAAACAGTTCTTCAAAAATGAAGAAAAAAGGGGAAATTAAGATATTTCCAAGTAAGCAAAAACTAAAAGAGTACATCACTGGTGGTCCTGCCTTACAAGAAATGCCCAAGGGAGCCATTCAGACTGAAATGACACTAGGAAGAAATTTGAAACCATATGAAAAATAAATAACATCATTTAAGGTAATTCCATATGTAGATACAAAAAAACAGTATAAATGTATTTTTATAACTCTTTTATTTTCTATCTTATTTAAAAGATAACTGCATAAAGTAATAATTGATGAGTATACACTGTATTAAGGTGTAGTCTGTATGACAATAATAATACAAAGAAGGGGAGAGAGAACAGAAGTATATAGGGGCAAAAATTTTGTGTGTTTTTTTTGTCTTTTTAGGATGTACTCGCAGCATATGGAAATTACCAGACTAGGGGTTGAATCAGAGCTGGAGCTGCCGGCCTACATCACAGCCACAGCAACAACAGATCCTTAACCCACTGAGCAAGGACAGGGATTAAAACTGCATCCTCATGGATACTAGTCAGGTTCATTAACTGCTGGGCCACGATGGAAACTCCACAAGATTTTTGTATAATAATGAAATTAGTTGGCATTAATAAGAATCAAATATTTATTAGTTAAGATGTTCATAGTAATTCTAATTCTAACTGTCCAGTTGTTTATTGCCTATAATCCAAGGACAATGACTAAGAAATTAACTCGAAAAATACAGTAAACAAGGGAATTAAAGTGGTGGACTACACAGAGTTCCCTGGTGGCCTAATGATTAAAGATTTGGCATTGTCACTGTTGTGGCTCAGGTTCATTCAGTAGCCTGGCAACTTTTGTATGCCACAGGTACAGCCAGAAAAAAAAAAAAAAAGTTTCACTAGAACGTTATGTAATTAACACAAAAAAAAGACAGGAATGGAAAAATAAGAGGAACAGAAAAGATACATTTAAAAAACAAATGGAAAAATAACAGACAAAATGCCTACCTTAACAATAAGTTGCATGAAGTAAACATTCCAGTTAAAGGACAGAGAGTGCAATAGATGGATTTTTTTTTAAATGATCCACCAAAAAAAAAGTGATCCAACTATATGCTAGCTTACAAGACACTTTCTATAGGTAGAAAGTGGAAGAATGAAAAAGATCCTCCATGCAAATAGTAACTAAAAGAGAGTTGGAATGACTATCCTGATATAATACAAAATAGACTTCAATTGTCACAAGAGACAAAGAAGCACCTTACGTAATTATAAAAAGGCTAATCTGTCAAAACAATATGACACTTATTAATATGCATGCACTTAAACAACAGAGCCCCCAAATAAATGAAGCAAATATTGACTAATGTGGAAGGAAAAAATAATTCAGCAATAATAGTTGAATGCTTTATTACCCCATTTTCAATAGTGAGTAGAACAACTAGACAAGTGCACATGGAATGTTCTTTTTTTTTTGCTTTTTAGGGCCTCACCCATGGCACATGGATGTTCCCAGGCTAGTGGTCAAATCGGAGCTACAGCTGCTGGCCTACACAACAGCCACAGCAAGAGCAACACAGGATCCGAGCCACATCTGTGACCTACACTACAGCTCATGGCAATGCCAGATCCCTAACCCACTGAGTGAGGCCAGGGATTGAACCCGCAACTCCAAGATTCCTAGTCAGATTCGTTTCTGCTTCGCCACGACGGGAACTCCTGGACTATTCTTTAGGATAGTTCAAATGTTATGCCACAAAGCAAATCTCAATAGTTTAAAAATTGAAATAAAGTAAGTATCTTCTCCAACCACAGTGGAAACTTCCATATGCTGCAGGTGTGGCTGTAAAAAAAAAAAAAAAATGCCTTTCAAAAAAAAAAAAAAAAAGAAGAATGATGCTGACCTGCATTAGTTTGCTAGGGTTGCCATAACAAATACTACAGACTGGAAGACTACACAACAGAAATGTATTTTCTCATAGTTCTGGAGGGTAGAAGTCTAAGGTCAAGGTGTTGGATTTCTTCTGAGTCCTTTCTTCTTCTTACAAGATCAGTTGTACTGGATTAGGGCCCACAGCAATGATGTCATTTAACCTATCTCCAGTCATATTCTGAGAGAATGAGGACTAGGACTTCAGCACACGAAGGAGGGGGGCACACTGTTTATTATGAGAGGGTGACCTTGGGAGCCTAGCATGGAGTACCACAAAGATCCAGAGCAGCAAGCTCCCTGCAGCAGGAAGAAACAGGGATGTGTCAGGTGGTGCATGGAGTGTTTTCATCAGCCGGACATGTAGCTGCAACAGAGGCAGCTGCTCCCCCAAACAGTTATCTGGTGAATGGAAATATGTCTTCCATTCCCTGTTCTTAAAGCACTTAGAAACAACTCTGGCCCCTTTGTGTAAAACCAGGGATGCTGGACAACCCAAGGGCAAAAAGGGATATTGGACTTGCAGTTCATCTGGTATGTGGGTGATCAAGCTGGTCTTCTTTTGAACAGTAGAAAAGATGTGACCTTATCTGTCTCCTAGGCTGGTGATTCTGGTGGTTTCAGGTCATGCTGGTTACATAAATTCAAACTGGGCTTCTGAGAAATTGCTTGAAACAATTGCTTCTTATCTTTTTTTCTTATTTCTTTCCTTCCTTTGGAGAGCAGGGCTGGGATAGTGGAAAACCAGAATCCTAAAGTGAATAGCAGGGCCCTTATCCTTCACGGAGGACAGCCTGACAGTGTATTTTAGTGTCCTGTAAAACACCACCATGACCCTTCGCCGCTCCCCATGGTTAGATAATTTTCTCATCGTTTGAGACAATTTGCCTCCCAGCCTTTTCATCCTCGTTGCTTCTTCTTGGTCCCCATAGGTGGACACATGCTGAGTGTTCTGTAATGAATGTTTAGTGATCCATCATTTCTATTGCTCGAATAAATTCATTTTTAAGAAAGTAATTAGGATGGATTATTCCTGCTCTTGATTCATGATTAATGACTTGGTGCATTTAGAGTCCTGGACACGCAGCCAGTGTCAGGTTCTAATTCAAAGACTTTCCCCTCCTGTTTTCTCCATTTAAAATAATGTTCTCTCTCTCTGTTTCTCATAAAAATAGGCTCAAAGTCATAGATAGATTGTAGCTACTCCTTCAGAGATTTTCTCAGAGTTAGAGCTCTTATGATAATTAGAGAAATGTCTCAAACTGAGCTTCCACCCAGCCTTGTGAAAAGAACAAAGGCTTATTTTTTCCTCCCATTTCTTTGTTCTAATTCTCTATTCTGCTTTTAAAATCTTAACTGGTGCTTTATATTTCTCAGGTTGCTATACAGTCTTCAAACATTTTAAGAATTATTATTCTCAATTTTCACTTTTTTTGAAGTATAGTTGATTTAGTGTTGTGTTAATTTCTGCTGTACAGCAGTGTGATTCAGTTATCCACATATATATATTACGTATTTATTATTTTTTATTTTTAGGGCTGCATCTGTAGCATGTGGAGGTTCCCAGGCTTGGGGTTGAATCAGAACTGCAGTTGCTGGTGTATGACACAGCCACAGCAACACCAGATCCGAGCCACATATCCGACCTACACCACAGCTCACGGCAATGCCAGATCCTTAACCCACTGAGCAAGGCCTCGTGGATACTAGTGGGGTTTGTTAACTACCGAGTCACGATGAGAACTCTGACAATTTTCACCTTTAATAGCTGCATTACAGCCCATTAAGTTGGTATAGTTTACTTAGACATTCCTCAATAGCTAGACATTTAGGTTTTTTGTTCTTCAATTTTTACCAGCGTAAAAAACATTGTAGGAGTTCCTGTTGTAGCCCAATGGATTAAGAACCTGATACAGTGTCCGTGAGTATGCGGGTTCTATCCCTGGTCTCCCTTAGTGGGTTTAGGATCTGGCATTGCTGAAAGCTGCAGTGAAGTTTTCTAAGTTTGCAGATGCGGCTTGGATATGGTGTTGCAGTGGCTGTGGTGTAGGCCAGTAGCTGCAGCTCCGATTTCATCCCTAGCCCTGAAACTTGCCTATGCCATAGGTTTGGCCCTAACAAGAAAAAGAAAAAAAGAACATTACAGGGAATACTTTTTTCCACCTTTTCTGCTTTTCAGTTATTTCTGGCAGATTCCCAGAAAGCAAAATCACCATGCTAAAGTGCACAGACATATGTTGCACAATTGTTTGCTAAGATGGTTGTGCCAGATTATCATTTGGAATTTATTAGTGTATTTATTTAACCATACCCTCACCAACAAGAAGCCCTGTAATTTTAAAACTTTGCTAACTAGAATATATATATTTTATTCCTGACTTTTTATTTTAAATATTTCAAATCTGCAGAAAAGTTATGAGTAATACAATGAACACTGGATGGATGCTCTTTCCTTAGATTGTTTACATTTTGCCAAATTTGCTTTAACTTTTTATATGGACACATATACTATATACACCTTTCCTTAAACCATTGAGTTAGTTGTAGGCATAATGACAATTTATTCCTAAATACTTTAGCAAGTGTCTCCCAAGAACATGGATGTTCTCCTACATAGCTGCTGTAAATTATCATCCTTGGGAAATTTAACATTGATAAAAAGCTATATTTAATATATATCCATATTCAAACTCCCCTGATTGTCCTTTATAGCTTTTTTGGTTTTGGATCATACATTGCATTGATTAATATAGCTTCTCTATATTCTTCAATCTGAAAAAGTTTTCCAAGTTTTTGTTTTGTTTTTTTTTTTTTTTGATGGTGACATGCAGAGGCTTGATATAGAATCTTAGTTCCCACACCAGCGATGAAAGCCAGGTCACAGTAGTGAAAGTGCCGAGTCCTAACCACTAGACCACCAGGGAATTTTTTTAAATTCCATTTATTTTAAACTATTTGTTTGTCTTTTCTTTTTTCTTTTTTTTTAGGGCCAGTTTTGTGGCATATGGAAGTTCCCAGGCTAGGGGATGAATCGGAGCTGCAGCTGCTGGCCAATGCCACAGCCACAGCAATGCAGGATCCAAGCCGCATCTGCAACCTATACTACATCTCACAGCAATGCCCGATCCTTAACTCATTGAGCAAGGCCAGGGATCGAACCTGCACCTTCATGGATGCTAGTCCAGTTTGTTACCACTAAGCCACAATAAGAACTCCTGTTTGTTTATTTTTAAGGCTGCACCCATGGCATATGGAAATTGCCAGGCCAGGGACTGAACCTGAGCCACAGCTGTGGAAGTGCCATATCCTTTAACTCACTGCATCAGGGGGCTGAACCCACACCTCTGCAGCAACCTGCCACTGTGGTTGGATTCTTAACACACTGTGGCATGACAGGAATTCCTTTATTTATTTACTTAATTTTTAATTAGAGTATAGTTGATTTACAATGTTGTGCCAATTTCTACTGTACAGTAAATTGACTGAGTCACACACATATATACATTTTTGTTTACACATATGTATATGTTTTATAAAAATATAAAATGCACATACATTTTACATATATGCAAATATATATAAAATATACAACTATGAACATGTACAGTCATATATATACATTTTTGTTTTTTATATTATTTTCCATCATGGTCTATCCCAGGAGATTGGATATAGTGCCCTGTGCTATACAGTAGGACCTCATTGCTTATCCATTCTAAATGTAAAGTTTTCATCTACTAACTCCAAACTCCTTATTCATCCCACCCACTCTCTCCTCTCCCTTGGCAACCACAAGTCTGTTCTCCATGTCTTTGAGTCTGTTTCTGTTTTGTTGATAAGGTTCATTTGTGCCACATTTTATTTATTATTTATTTATTTATTTTCGTCTTTTGTTTTTTTAGGGCTGCACCCACAGCATATGGAGATTCCTGGGCTAGGGGTCAAATTGGAGCTGTAGCTGCTGGCCTATGCCACAGCCACAGCAATGCAGGATCCGAGCTGCACCTGTGACCTACACCACAGCTCACAGCAATGCCGGATCCTTAACCCACTAAGCAAGGCCAGGGATCAAACCCATGTCCTCATGGACACTAGTGGGGTTTGTTAACCACTGAGCCACAACGGTAACTCCTATGCTACATTTTAGATTCCACATATAAGTGATATCATATGGTATTTCTTTGTCTTTCTGACTTCACTTGGTGTTATCTCTAGGTCCATCCATGTTGCTGCAAATGGTATTATTCCCTTTGTTTTTATGGCTGAGTAATATTCCATTGTATATATGTATCACATCTTTTTTTTCCCTCTTTTTAGGTCTGCACCCATGGCATATGGAAGTTCCTAGGCTTTGGGTCAAATCAGAACCATAGCCACCAGCCCACACCATAGTCAAAGTAATGCCAGATCTGAGCTGCATCTGCAACCTATGCCAAGCTTGTGGTGACACTGGATGCTTAAGCCACTGAGAGATTGAACCTGCATCTGCATGGAGACTAGTTAGGTTCTTAACCTGCTGAGGCAAAACAGGAACTCCTGTACCACATCTTCTTAATCCATTCATCTGTCGATGGACATTTAGGTTGTTTCTCTGTCTTGGATATTGTGAACAGTGCTGCAGTGAACATAGAGGTACACGTATTTTTTGAATTATAGTTTTGTCTGGATATATGCCAGAAGTGGGATTGCTAGATCATATTGTAGTTCTATTTTTAGTTTTCTGAGGAACTTTCATACTGTTTTCCATGGTGGCTGTACCAATTTACATTCCCACCAACAGTGTAGAAGGGTTCCCTTTTCTCCACACCCTCTCCATCATTTGTTATTTGTAGACTTATTAATGATAGCCATTCTGACTGGTGTGAAGTGGCACCTCATTGTAGTTTTGATTTACATTTCTCTAATAATTAGTGATATTGAGCATTTTTTCATGTGCCTACTGGCCATCTGTATGTCTTCTTGGGAAAAACGTCTGTTTAGGTCTCCTGCCCATTTTTTGATTGGGTTGTTTTTTGTTGTTGTTGAGTTGTTTGTATATTTTGGAGATTAAGCCCTTGTCCATTGTCTCATTTGCACCTATTTTCTCCCAGTCCATAGCTTGTCTTTTCACTTTTTTAATGGTTTCCTTTGCTGTACAAAAGTGTGTAAGTTTGATTAGGTCCCATTTGTTTATTTTTGTTTTTATTTCCATTGCCTTGGGAGACTGACCTAAGAAAACATTGGTACTGTTGATATCAGAGAATGTTTTACCCTATGTTATCTTCTAGGAGTTTTACAGTGTCGTGTCTTCTTATGTTTAAGTCTTTAAGCCATTTCGACTTTATTTTTGTGTATGGATTGAGGTGTGTTCTAGTTTCACTGATTTACATGCAACTACAATTTTATTAGCACCACTTGATGAAGAGACTGTCTTTTTTCCATTTTATATTCTTGCCTTCTTTGTCAAAGATTAACTGACTGTAAGTGTCTGGAATTACTTCTGGGCTCTCTATTCTGTTCCATTGATCTATGTGTCTGTTTTTGTACCAATACCACACTTTTTTGATTACTATAGCTTTTTAATATTGTCTGAAGTCTGGGAGAGTTATGCCTCCTGCTTCCCCACCCCCCTCAGGATCTCTTTGGCAATTCTGGGTGTTTTATGGTTCCATATAAGATTTTGTATTATTTGTTCCTGCCCAGTCTTTTTTAGTATTTTTTACATGGATTTTTTTTGAAGCATCCAGGCCAGTTGTTTTATCTTTGTCTATTCTTTCCTCATGGTTGGGTTCAAGTTAGACACTTGTGGCAGAAGTACTATGTAAGCAATATTGTGTCCTTCCTGGTGCATCACATCTGGAGGCTAGTGATATCAAATGGCCTCATCGGGTTCAGGCTTTTATTTTGTGATGTTTCGACATACAATTATTATTTCCTGGAAGGACAGTACCCTCCAAACTACTACCTGAGAGGAACCAGGCTATGTTTCTAATAGGAAGGGAAAGGGAGGTAGCACCAGTTGAGCACTCTATTCCAGACACCATGCCATCAGTATTTTTAGAATTAATCCCGTTACTCCCTCGTAACAACCCAGGGGTTATTATATACTTTTCACACATATGGTATCTAAGGCTTAATGAAAAGGGCCAAGTAATGCTTCAAAGATCCAGAAACAGAGCTTAATTTTAATATAGATCAGCCTTACTTTAAAACTCATGCCTATTCAACATATTATACCTTCTTTTTTTTTTTTTTTTTTGTCTTTTTGCAATTTCTTGGGCCGCACCTGCGGCATATGGAGGTTCCCAGGCTAGGGGTCCAATCGGAGCTGTAGCCACCAGCCTACACCAGGGCCACAGCAATACAGGATCTGAACCGCGTCTGCAACCTACGCCACAGTTCATGGCAACGCCGGATCCTTAACCCACTGAGCAAGGCCAGGAATCGAACCCGCAACTTCATGGTTCCTAGTCAGATTCGTTAACCACTGAGCCATGACGGGAACTCCATATTATACCTTCTTAAAACCACACTTAGAATAAGGTGGTGTATCCTCCCATAGAACCATCCCGCATGCAGTAATGAAAGAATGGCAAGTGCCAGGCTCATACTTCTCCATTCCTCACTCATGGCAGACATTGCTAATCAAACCCACCACTTAATCCTCCAAGCCCAAGAGTTTTGAATTCTTTCTAAGTGACTGTTCCAGGCAGGTGCTAACAATTGAGAGGAGTCTGTTGGGGAGGTAAGATTAACTGTGGATTTCTAAGCAGGCACACTTGGGTTCAAATCACTTATTAGCTGTATGATTTGGGGCAAGTCACTTAACCTTTCTGAGACTCAGTTTTCCTATCTATCAATTGAAATAATATGTAAGTTGCAGTAGAATTATCATGAGTATTGGCATGTTCATAAACGTATCCAGTGCTGTACCTAGTCTATATTAGGAACTCAAAAATGTATAGCTTTCGATGTTCAGCTTTGCTAAGCATTAGAGAAATGCAAATCAAAACTACAATGAACTATCACTGCGCACCTGTTAGGAAGGCTATAAATAACAAATGTTGGTTAGGATGTGGAGAAAAGGGAACCCTAATGCACTCCTGGTGGGAATGTAAATTGGCGGAGCCACTGTGGAAAACAGTATGGTAATTCCTCAAAAAACTAAAACTAGAACTACCAATGGTCCAGTAATTCCACTCCTGGCTATCTGAAAAAAACCGAAACACTAATTCACTTTATTTTATTTTTAGGACTGCACCTGCAGCATATGGAAGATCCCAGGTTAGGGGTTGAATCATAGCTACAGCTGTAGGCCTATGCCACAGCCACAGCCACGCCAGATCTGAGCCACATCTACGGCCTACACTGCAACTTGTGACAATCCCAGATCCTTAACCCACTGAGGCCAGGAATCAAACCTGCTTCCTCATGGACACTATGTCAGGTTCTTAACCCACTGAGATACTATAGGAACTCCCAAAACACTCACTTGAAAAGAAACATGCACCCTAATATTCATAGCAGCATTATTTACAATAGCCAAGATACAGAGAAAACCTAAATGTCTGTGAACAAATGAATGGGTAAGATGTGATACACATGTGTACACACACACACACAGAGGAATACTACTTAGCCATAAAAAAGAATGAAATTTTGCTATTTGCAACAACATGGATGGACCTGAAGGGTATTATGAAATTACTCAGACAGAGAAAAACAAATACTGTATGTTATCACTTATATGTGAAATCTGAAAAATAAAACAAACTCGTGAATATAATAAAAAAAGAAATAGTCACAGATATAGAGAACTAGTGGTTGCCATTGGGGAGAGTGAAGGGGGAGGGGCAAGATAGGGGTAAAGAATTAAGAGGAGCAAATCACGATGTATAAAATAAATAAGCTATGGTGTTCCTGTCGTAGCTCAGCGGTAATGAACCCAACTAGTATCCATGAGGACATGGGTTTGGTCTCTGGTCCTGCTCTGTGGGTTAAGGATCTGGCATTGTCATGAACTGTGATGTAGGTCACAGATGCAGCTCAGATCCTATAGCATAGGCTGAGATATGCAGCTCTGATTCATTCCCTAGCCTGGGAATTTCCATATGCTGGGAGTGCAGCCCTAAAAAAGAAAAACAAACAAACATAAATAAGCTACAAGACTAGATAATGTATAGCACAGGGTATATAGCCAAAATTTTATAATAATTTTATTTTATTTTTTTGGTCTTTTTGCCTTTTCTAGGGCTGCTCCTGCAGCACATGGAGATTCCCAGGCTAGGGGTCTAATTGGAGCTGTAGCAGCCAGCCTACACCAGAGCCGCAGCAACTCCGATCTAAGTCACCTCAGCGACCTACACCACAGCTCATGACAACGCCGGATCCTTAACCCACTGAGCAAGGCCAGGGATCGAACCCTCAACCTCATGGTTCCTAGTTGGATTCGTTAACCACTGCGCCACGACGGGAACTCCTATAATAACTTTAAATGGATTATATAAACATTTTTGAGTCACTATGTCATTGTGTACCTGAAAGTAATATAATGTAAACAATTATATATAAAGTATGCTTTTAAGGAGCTCAGTTCATCACTTCAGTTCTTGCTCTGTAGACCCTGGAAAAGATTAAGAAAACAAGGAAATTGTATCAAGTTGGGAGAGAAATACACGCAAGTACATAATTAAGCACAGGCTGTGAGTTCTGTAGAAGTTATAGAAGGAGTTACCGAAAGCCTGGCTGGAATGCTCCAGGGCGTCCTTCTGAAGGAGGAGGCACGATTGAGTGAGTCTGATCGAGGCTTAGGGTTTGAATGAGTCACCGGTGGGGAAGTGGTCCAACGTGAGCAAAAGCCTTAAGGAGACCGGCCCGTCTGGAATGGAGAGTTGAGCCTAAAGAACCTCATGGGATAATGAGGATAATTTTCAGGTGAGAAGGAAAAGCCCCTTGGGCAGGAACCTTTGGTTTCCCTCCCGTTCCCAGACGTTCCCAGACGGCCCCTGGTCTTACCCAATTAGCCCCAGAGAGCACCCAGGAGGCCAGAGACGCTGAACGTTTTGGGGCTACCACCAGGGGGCAGTATGGCCCAACAACTTAGAGTTTCTCTCGTTGATTTAGAACTTTATCTGAATCCCTATTTTGTGCTAAGCTGGGAGCTTAAAAGTATCCATAGCCGTCTAACGTTTGTGGAGAGTCTAACGTTTGCATGGAGGTTGCTTTTACCTCGATGATCTTATCTAATACAAAACACAATCGTGTGTGGTCTCTGTGCATCCGTCTCATCCCCACGGAAGAACTGGTAGTGGGGGTGGATTTTAAGTTCAAATGGATTTGTGAGGGAATCTGAACTTGACCACAGGGCTATGATCTCCAACCCATGCCCTCTGCTGCAAACTACAGTCTTTTGTCAGGGAGATAGGCACGTACAGTTATTTAGCATAATAATGGGTTATATTAATATTAAAAGCACTTGGCAGAATTTCAGTTTGAGAAGATGAAAAAGTTCTGGGGAGAGGGGGAATAAATCAGGAATTTGGGATTAACAGATACACACTACTATGTATAAAATAAGCAACAAGAACCTATTGTATAGTATAGGGAACTATATTCAATGTCTTGTAATAACCTATGGTGGAAAAGAACTGGAAGAGAATATATATATCTTGGATCTGGCATGGCTGTGGCATAGGTCGACAGCTGCAGCTTTGATTTGACCCCAGCCCAGGAACTTCCATATGATGCAGGTTCTGCCATAAAAAGAAAAGACTAAAAATTCTTTAAAAATTAAAAAATAAATGGTTAAAATGGTAAATTTTATGTTCTGTATATGTTAGCACAATTTAAATTGGCAATTACTATATGTAAAATATTCACTAATAACAAGAGTTAATGTTATATATTAGTAACTGTCTTTTTAAGGCACTTATAATGTATTAATCATTTAATTCTCACAACCGCCACTTGAGGTTGGTACTATTATTATTCTCATTTAACAAATAATTTCACCACTTGGCCTATCCTTCCTCCTTCCCTCCTTCCCTCCACCCTCCACCTCCAGTATAGGCTGTGATCTGCACCTAACTAATCCTCGGCTGACCAGCATTGTAAAGTGGTGGAGTGGAAAGACCACGGTCTTTGGAGCTGCCTGATCTGGAGCTGATACAGGCTTGGCTTTGCTGCTGCTTTACCAGCTGAATGTTCTTAGGCAAGATAATATCTCTGAGTCTCAATTTTTTTCATTTGTGAAATAAAGATGATAGGAATACCTACTTCACAGTCTTGCTGTGATGAGCAAATATAAGTGTAAAATACTTAGCATATTGCTCATAAGCACATGAAAACAATACCCATTCTGGAGTTCTCATCATGGCTCAGCAGAAACGAATCTGACTAGCATCCATGAAGACGCAGTTTCCATCCCTGGCGACGCTCAGTGGGTTAAGGATCCAGCGTTGCTGTGAGCTGTGGTGTAGGCCAACAGCTACAGCTCTGATTGGACCCCTATCCTGGAAACCTCCATATGCTCTGGGTGCAGCCCTAAAAAGACAGAAAAGAAAAGAATACCCATTCTTATTATTTGCACATAGTAGAGTGCTCAGAAACTAATAAATAAATGGATCAGTGTGTCTTGAGAAACCCTGAAATAGCTTCTGACCCTTCTGGTAATGTTGGAAGGAAGATATTCAGTCCCACTCAGTTTAGCCCAATTGGTCCAGCAGTGATAGGACTGGAAGGTTCTTTGAGTCCAGCTCCATCATTTTATAGAAGAAGCCAAAGCCCAAGAAGGGCCTGGTTTTGTGGGAGGTCACCCTTCATGCCAGTCAACCAGGAAGTTGCCCTGAGATGCAGCCCTGTGTAGTGAGAGCCCATCCCCTGGAGCCAGGCCTGGGTGGTGATGTGAGCCTGACATTAGCCAGCCCAGGGCTCCTCCCAGAAAACAGGTTCCCTTCAAGTCCCTTCCAGCCTCTGATCTGTTCCGAGAGGTGCTCACCTCTGTCCTTTTTCTGTGGGAGCAGCCAAGAGGATTCCAAAACTGGGAAACCAGCCGTTTATCCCAGCCTCTGGGAGGGAGGGGCCCTGGGCACCCAGCTCTAGAAACGCCTTTGGTTAATATTTATTCTTTCTCCTTCTTTGGCCTGGAAACCAAGGGGAATCCAAGCAGCAGCGTGTGAAGCAAGATCCCGGAGACTGAGAAGCTTGTTCCAGTGAAGGATGACTCAGCACAAGCCTCAGAACCACAGGGAGTGTCCCCCAGCCTGGATTCTGCATAGGTTTGTGTGTGCTCAGTGGGCCACCCTGGCTGTTTCTGTTTGTCTCTTCAGGAGAGATTTTTGTCTCCCAGGAGCCTGAGGATGTGCTGAATGTTCCCCGCTAATGTCTTTCCTGGGTGCAGCGACCTTCCTTCTCTTCAGGCTTTTGTCAGTCCCACTGCCAGACAGGGATTTCTGGAACAGATGTCATCAGGGCACTCCCTAAAGGTACCTCACTGCTTAGAAAAATTGAGCTCCAAACTCCTTAACACGACACGCTCCTGAACAAAATTTCTGCCTCATCCCAACCCCTACTCCTTCCCCCCACCAGGAGCCAGGGGTTTTGCAGTGCGAACTATGGACCACCTTCTTCAGAAGCATTGAGGACACGTTTGAAAATGCAGATTCTAGGCCTATGAAATCCATTGTTCCAGGGCCTGATACTCTGCTTTTTTAATGATATTGAGGCCAGTTCTTGTGCAGACTGCTGTTTAAGGGCTACTCTTCTGCCAAACCAGATTGTTAAGTTTCATGATCATCCAGGCCCTCAGTGCCCTTTCTCATGCTGTTCCTCTTCCTAGAATGCCCTTCCCACACCTCCCAGGCTGGTGCGCCCTGCTCCTTCTTTAAGGTTCATCTCTTGTTAGCTTTTCTGTGCTGCTTCTCCCCAAACCTAGGTTCCCTTCTTGGTGTTCACACAACCCCACTGTACTTTCTACCTTCCACTTCTCTAGAATTTTCATGTCATCAGGACTGGCTCCTGCGCTTGTTTGTGAACTCCATAAAGACCATAGGTAATTCATTTTGAATCCCCAGGGCCCAGCAGAGTACCTGGCAGAAAGAAGGCATGTTTGCTGAGTGAATGAAGGAGGCCAGACCTCAGTCTAACTCAGAAAGGTAGGTTTGGAGTTCCTGTGGCTCAGAAGTAACAAACCCAACTAGTATCTGTGAGGACTCTGGTTGAGGATCTGGCATTGCCGTGAGCTGTGGTGTAGGTCGCAGATGCAGCACAAATCAGGCATTGCTGTGGCTGTGGTATAGGCCAGCAGCTGCAGCTCAGATTGGACCCCTAGCCTGGGAACTTCATGTGCCTTGGGTGCGATCCTAAAAAGACAAAAAAAAAGGAAGGTAGGTTTAACCCATTTGCTAATGGAAAGAACAAGGATTTATCATGTAGGTTTTCCTGCTTCATGGTTTCAGTGTGTCACTTGGTCTAAATATTTGGTATACTCTTTTAAAAAAATTTTTTTTCTTTTTACGGCCACACCTGTGGTATATAAAAATTCCTGGGTTAGAGGTCGACTCAAAGCTGCAGCTACCAGCCTACACCACAGCCACAGCCACAGCAACCTGGGATCTAAGCCGCATCTGCGATCTACACCACAGCTCACGGCGACGCTGGATCTTTCACCCACTGAGTGAGGCCAGGGATCAAACGTGTATCTTCATGGACACTCTGTTGGGTTCTTAACCCACTGAGCCACAATGGGAACTCCCTAAGTATTTGGTATACTCCTGAAGAAGCTATGGATTTACATTTTGGCAAGAGGCATTTATAGCAGCCATGAGTTAGGACTTAGAATATTTTTTAGAATCTTAAAATGTGCTTTTGTCTTAAGGCAAGGATTGCTTTCTCCTGCTCTCTTTGAGGACAGAACCCCCCAGACTTCTTCTCCACCTCAGGTCTGTTCCTCGGGATCGTCCGTCTCATACTTCTTGACCTTTTAACTCGAATGCCACAAATGCCACCTCAGCCAGGCACACCCTGGACCTTGTCATGACTGTTCTAGCTCAGCAATACCAACATGCCCGTCTCCAGCCAGAACCTCCTGCCTTTGGCTTACTCACGGCGCCCTCTCCCAGCTCATCTGTCCTCTGACATCATGATTCTCTCATCTCCTTTCTCAGCCCATGAGTGGCCTCCTTCCTTCTTCCTTCCCTCCTGTCTGAGGCAATCCCTCACCTCCCAGCC
Source organism: Sus scrofa (assembly GCF_054392235.1). Lineage (NCBI taxonomy): Eukaryota > Metazoa > Chordata > Mammalia > Artiodactyla > Suidae > Sus > Sus scrofa. The sequence goes on along the minus strand of NC_139396.1, from coordinate 136,872,908 downwards.
TGACTCCATCCCTTCCGGTCCCTCGGCTCTTGGCACCATCCTCACTTCCCTTTCCTCCATCTTTAGTCTCTCCTCCGGCTGCTTCCCTGCCACACAGCTACACAGGCAGCTTCTCTAACCTTTGTGCCTTCCTTCCTCTAAATATTAGCCAGCGAAGTCTGGGGCCAGTTCTAGTGTGGGGCAGGGGCCCCCCACACCAATAGGCAGTTCCTGGGTACCAGATGGGTGTCTTACAATTCAGCTCAATTCTGACACTGTCTGCCCAGAGATAGCATCAGATCCCACAGGTTCAGGGCTCAGTCCCGCAAGACTGCCCACCTGCCTTCAGATGCCAATCAAAAGCCCAGTTTACTACCTGTGCTGACCAACTGGCTATAAGTCAGAGATTCCCATGACCCCATCCTCCCCTGGGTTTGATTAATTTGCTAGAGCGGCTCACAGAACTCAGAGACACAGTTTACCTACTAGATCACTGGCTTATTGTACAAGGATCTAACTCAGGGACATCAGCTGGAAAAAGATGCAATGAGAAGGTATAAGGAAAGGGTGAGGAGCTTCTGTGCCCTCTTCAGACACACCAGTCTCCCCAAATGTCCATGTGTCACCAACCTGGAAGCACTCTGAACCCTATCCTTTTGGGTTTTTACGGAAGCTTTATTGTATAGGCATGATTGATTAAAACACTGGCCACTGGCGATGGATTCACCCTCCAGCCCCTCTCCCCTCCCCCCTCCAGCCCCTCCCCAGAACTCAGGGAGGTGGGAAAGTTCCACCCCTCCAAGCACATGGTTGCTTTTTTCCTGGCAACTAGTCCCCATCCTTAGGTGTGGTCCCAGAGTCAACTCACTAACAAAAGGCATCTCTATTGCTTTCATCATTTAGGAAATTCCCAGGGTTTTAGAAGCTCAATGCCAGAAACAAAGACCAGATATACATTTCTCATTATAAATCACAGTATCACCACAATCATTCAAGTTCACTTCACAGCATAGCTTATCAGAAGAGGAGGCCCCATTTGCTACGCACTCCCTCCCAGCTCTTCTTTTGTCCCTACCAACTACAGTGATTCTTCCCAAGGCCACAGCAATCTCCTAATAGCAAAATCCAAGGAGCAGTTTTTATTTACTACGTGGCCTGCATTTTGTGTGGTGTTTGATACTGAGAACCACTCCTTTCTTCCTGAATCTCTGTTCTTCCTTGGTTTGTAAAGCACTCTACCTGCCACTTGTCTGTGGGGTCCTGGGCCTAGTCTTAAATGTCTGTAGTCCATACGTTTGTTTAGCCCTTTTATATTCTTGTTGTATTTGCTCCCTCTGCTATACCTCATATAATCTAAAGCTTTACTTGTTATGCAAGACATCTGACATCTCTGAACTTTAGTAAAATTGGAGTTGTCATGAAAAAGTGCAACATATGCACGTAGAGGGCCCAGCAAAGTGCCTGCCAGAGCAGAGACTCCCTAAATGGTAATGCTTTGTACTATTATTGTTAATAATAAAACAGTGTCATTATCTCTGCCCTATAGGTTTACATCTCTTTTTATTATTGCTCTTTAAACTTTTTATTACAGCAATTTTTTTTTTTTTTTAGGGCTGCACCCAGGGCATATGGAAGTTCACAGGTTAGGGGTTGAACAGGAGCTGCAACTGTCAGCCACAGCCACAGCCACAGCCACGGCAATGCCAGATCTGTGCCGTGTCTGCAACCTACACCACAGCTCATGGCAATGCCAGCTCCTTTAACCCACATCTAGCGAGGCCAGGGATCAAACCTGCGTCCTCATGGATACTAGTTGGGTTCGTTATTGCTGAGCCACAACAGAATTCCTATTATGGTGATTTTTGATTAGTCCCCAAAGTAGACAGAATTAATCCTCAGGTACCCATGACAGCCCTGGTAACCATCGCCCAGGGCCATCCCTGCCCCATTCACCCCTATTCTCTATAGAAGATACAAACTGAAACAACAACAACAACAACATAATACTATTATCATACTTTAGAAAATCCAATCTTCTGAGATCAGTCTCATTCCTTTAAGATATTGCCACCTGGACATTCCCCAGGTGTTTCAAACACCACTTATCCCGAACTGAACTCACCACCTTTCAGGAAACCTGTTCTTCCCCCACCAACTCTGTGGGCCCTGTCGTGGTGATGGGCACCACTGTCCATCAGTCCCTCAGCTCAGGACTTTGGGAGTAGCCTTTTGGTTTCCCCTCCTTCCTCACACCCCATCCAGCCACTCACCTGGGAATCTCTAGTATCTGTCCCCCCAGCTTCCCCTGCCACCGTCTTACATTATCAGGCTCTTACTGAGCTCTCTGCCCCTGGGTATTAGCTTTCTAACTGGTCTTCTTATTGAGTTTTCACCTCACTAATCTACTAACACTAGTGCCGATAAATTTTTGTTGCTGTTGTCTCTTTAGGGCCGCACCTGCGGCACATGGAGGTTCCTAGACCAGGGGTCCAATTGGAGCTGTAGCCGCTGGCCTACACCACAGCCACAGCAACAAGGGATCCAAGCCGCGTCTGTGACCTACACCACAGATCACGGCAGCACTGGATCCTTAACCCACAGAGCAAGGCCAGGGATCAAACCCATGTCCTCATGGACACCAGTCTGGTTTGTTAACCGCTGAGCCATGATGGGAACTCTGCCAGTAATTTTTTTCCAACAATTTTTTTTGTGGTAAAATCCATGTAACATAAAATTTACCATTTTAACTTGTGCAGTTCAGTGGCATCGAGTATATTCACATTGTTGTACCGTCATCACCACCATCCACCTCTAGAACTTTTTCGTCTTCCCAAACCAGAACTCTGTATCCGTTAAACAGTAACTCTCCATTACCAATCCCTACCTGACTCCTGGTAACCATGGTAATATTTTCTGTCTCTTTTGATTTTTACTACTCTAGGTAGCTCATACCAGTATTGTGACTGGTTTATTTCACTTAGCATAATAAGGTTCAAGGTCCGTCCATGTTGTAGCATGTTCCAGAATACCCTTCCTTTTTTAAGGCTGAATAATGTTCCATTGTATATATGTACACCACATTTTGTTTATTTATTCATCTGTCACTTGGGTTGCTTTTACCCTTTTGGCTATTATGAATAACGTTGCTATGAACACAAGTGGACAAATACCTCTTTGAGAACCCGCTTTTACTTCTTTTGGGTACATACCCAGAAGTGGAATTGTTGGACCAGATGATCATTCCGTTTTTAATTTTTTGAGGAACTGCTCTACTGTTTAACACAGTAGCCGCACCATTTTACATTCTCATAACCCAGCAACACACAAGGGTTCCAGTCCTTCCATATCCTCACCAACACTTGTTATTTTCTTTTCTTTTTTTTTTTTCTTTTTTGATTATAGCCATCCTACTGGCAGTGGGGTGATATCTCACTGTGGTTTTGATTTGAGTTTCCGTAATGATTAGTGATGTTGAAGGTCTTTTCATGTGCTTATTGGCCTTTTGTTTATCTTTTTTGCAGAAGTATGGACACCAGGAGCTCCCCTTGTGGCGCAGTGGTTAATGAATCTGACTAGGAACCATGAGGTTGCAGGTTCGATCCCTGGCTGTACTCAGTGGGTTAAGGATCCAGCGTTGCTGTGAGCTGTGGTGTAGGTTGCAGACTCGACTTGGATCCCGCGTTGCTGTGGCTCTGGTGTAGGCCGGCTGCTACAGCTCCGATTAGACACCTAGCCTGGGAACCTCCATATGCCGAGGGTGCATCCCTAGAAAAGCCAAAAAAAAAAAAGAAATATGGATACCAGCCCTCTGCCCATTTTTGAATCAGCTAGTTTTTTTTTGATGTTATTCTTCCATTCCATGATTTGCCCTTTTTCTCTGTTAAGAGTATATTTTGGTGCACAAACATTTTTAATTTTGATGTAATCCACTTTATATTTTCTTTGTTGCCTGTGCTTTTGATATCGTATTCGCCAATAATTTTTTTTTTTTTGTCTTTTGTCTTTTTAGGGCCGCACCCACAGCACATGGAGGTTCCCAGGCTAGGGGTCCAATCAGAGCTATTGCTGCTGGCCTATGCCACAGACACAGCAATGCCAGATCCCAGCTGTGTCTGTGACCCACACCACAGCCCACGGCAAAACCGGATCCTCAACCCACTGAGTGAGGCCAGGGATCGAACCTGAAACCTCATGGTTCCCAGTTGGATTTGTTTTCCACTGCGCCACGACAGGAACTCCTCACCAACAATTTTTAAATACATAAATGTATATCCTTCCACTGTCTGTTTATCATCCTGCCATGGTTTCCCTCTTTCAGACTCCTTCATGATCTAGTCTTTGTACTTCTTCCGTCTTACCTCTTGGTGAGAGCTTCACCCAAATTGTACTTATCAAGTCATTATGAATTACTGCATAGCTCTGAGCAGTCACCATTCTTTACACTGGCTAGCCCACTTCCTCTCCCTCCTCTCTTTTCACTAAACTACCTTTCATTCACATTTTAAGGCTTCTTCAGGAGTTCCATGGTAGCTCAGTGGGTAAAAGATCCAGCATTGTCACTGCAGCAACTCAGGTCATTTTTGCGGCTTGAGTTTGATCCCTGGCCCTGGGAACCTCCACATACTAAGGGAATTGGCCAAAATAATAATAATTATAGTAGTAGTAGTAGTAATAATACCTCTGTAAGTACCTCCTCCTCCAGGAAGACTTCTTTGACTTTTCCAGCGTTACAAGTCTTCCTTGTCCTTCCGTTGTTTACTTTTACTATAACACATATCAGACTGCTTTAAGTGTTGACTCATTTATGTATGTCCTATTCCTCCAGGTAGGCTGTAAATTCCTTAAGGGCAAGGGCCCTATCCCTATCTTGTCATCCGCATGCTGCTCAAACTGAGTCGAACAATTAAACTGGGATCTCTGCCACTGTGCAGTTGTTTTGACCTTCAGAAGACTAGTTAAACTCCGTGGGCCTCAGTTTTCTCATAACCTTAACTGTGGTGACTTATTGAGATTATATTTGTAAAGTGCTTGGTGCTTGCTCTGGCCCAGAGTAAATGGTCAACAGAAATGAGCTGTTATTCTCAGCAACATGTTGACCGGATAGCTCAAACGCTTAATCAGGTGTATGACTTCAGACAAAATTCTTCAGTTCCCAAGGCCTCAGTTTTTCCTTCTGTAAAGCGAGATGTTCCTGGAGCCTTGGTAGCAGCTGTTCCCAAATGAGGCTACTCATTGCAATCATCTGGGGAGCTTTAAAAATACTGTTGTCTAGGTCCCTCCCCCAAAGGCTCTGATTTAATTGGCGTGCAGTACAGCCAGGCAAGGGTATTTTTCCCTGGTGATTCTAATGTTCAGCCAGAATTGTGAACCACTGATCTAAAGTTTCTTCCAGATATAACATGTGGAGATAACAAGTTGAGCTGCCAGGATTCTTTGGAGGCAGGAGAAGGGACTGCCTCCCAGCATTCCTCTGCTATCACCCTTTGTTAGTGGAGCAGGAAGCGTTATTGAACAGGCTCACTAAGCTGGAATTCCAAGAGTATTTGTAGATTCCTGAGTGTTTAATACTTAGAGAGCTTACTCCATCCCAGAGAGACCTGGGGGACCAGGACTCCGAGAAAGAAGAAACTGGCTTCTCCTTGCCCCACTGCTCTAAGCCAAGGCCTAGGAGTCTACCCTGGAGCCTTGTACTGTGGGGTCCTGGTTGGGCTGGAGGAGAAGGTGGAGGGAAGGATCCCTGGTAGAAACCTAGTTATAACTTGGGGCCTTGACCAGGTTATAAATACACATTCTTCTGGTGCTTTTAAACCAGGATCAGAGCCATTACTTATATGATTCCCAAAACAACTTTGAGAAATACAGAGCAGACATTACTGCCTCCGTTTCATAGAAGAGAAAAACAAGTTTCCGAATTGTTGAAGGCCTCACACTGTGGGTTAGCAGCAGGGCCAGCATGATGGGTCCTGGGGTCTGACTCCGCTTCCTGGCCTCTCACCGTGTCTGGGAAGAAAACACACCCAGCGTGAGATAATAGAAAACATAATAGCGGTCTCTTTCCCTGGTTTCTGGCACAGAAGATCCCAAAATGCTTGTAATTTCCTGGGTAATGGGGCTCTTTGTTCTATTGAGGTGACTCTGGGTGGCTCCTGGATGAGCACCGGAAAGACCAAGCCATGATTAGAAGCTTGGAATTTTTCTTTTTTCTTTTTCTTTGTTTGTCTTTTTAGGGCTGCGCCCGCGGCATATGGAGGTTCCCAGGCTAGGGGTCTAATCGGAGCTATATAGCTACCGGCCTGTACCACAGCCACAGCAACGCCAGATTCGAGCCTGTTTTCGACCTACACCACAGCTCATGGCAATGCTGGATCCTTAACCCACTGAGCAAGGCCAGGGATCAAACCCACAACCTGATGGTTCTTAGTTGTATTCGTTTCCGCTGCACCACGACAGGAACTCCAGAAGCTTGGAATTTTCATCCCTGGCCCCCATTCTCGTAAGAAGGGAGATGGGCTGGAAATGGAGTTATATCAGTCATGCCCAGGTAATGAAACCTCCATAAAAAGTTGGTAGCTCCCAAAAGTTTGGAGCTCAGGGAGCTTCCATCTTGGTGAACATATCCTCGTACCAGGAGGAAGACCCATCCCGACTTCACTGAGACAGAAGCTTCTGGGCTCAGATCCTCTCAGACCTCACCTTTTGTATCTCTTCATCTGGCTGTTCGTCTGTGCCCTTTATCATAACCCTTAATAAACTGGTACATGTAAGACAAGGTGTCTCTGAGTTCTAAGAGCTGCCCTAGTAAATAATCAAATCCAAGGGGGGAAGAGGTTATGGGAACCTCTGATTTGTAGCCAAGTCAGGCGGAAGTTGTGGATAACCTTGTGATTGGCATCTGAACTTGGGGGAGGGGGTGCAGTCTCATGGGACCAAGTCTTTAACTTGTGGGCACTGACGCTATCTCTTGTAGGGAGTGTCAGAATTGAGTTAGATGGTAGAACACCCCACTGTTCACAGAGGATTGCTTGGTGTGGGGGAAAAACCCCACATGTCTGGGGTCAGCACTATTGTGAATGTGGTGGTGATAAGAGAGTAAAGGAAAAACGCAGGTGGAAAGTGTAAGGTTTTTTTTCTAAAACACCCAGGTGACTCAGTCTTCCTGGCTCCTTGGAACTGGAGTCGAGGTTCTAAACGGCCCCATCAAATGCTAGTGAACAACTGAAATGAGGGAGTTCCCGTCGTGGCGCAGTGGTTAACGAATCCGACTAGGAACCATGAGGTTGCGGGTTCGGTCCCTGCCCTTGCTCAGTGGGTTAAGGATCTGGCGTTGCCGTGAGCTATGGTGTAGGTCGCAGATGCGGCTCGGATCCCGCGTTGCTGTGGCTCTGGCGTAGGCCAGTGGCTACAGCTCCGATTCAACTCCTAGCCTGGGAACCTCCATATGCCTCGGGAGCGGCCCAAGAAATAGCAACAACAACAACAACAAAAGACAAAAAAAAAAAAAAAAAAAAAACAACTGAAATGACTCTTCCTAATTCCATCACCTCTGAGTATGGCAGTGCTATCTGGGATCATTGGCATATGCCTTTGGTTTTGCAAAGTTTGGGTATTTAGAACTAGCTCTGAGGCTTGGACCTTTAGGGAAATGTTTAGTTATAATGTCTCATGTGTCCAGAAATACTCATCAGGGCCTGTAGAGCACCTTAGCCAAATGCTGGGTCACAGACAGGGGCTGGCTCTTGGCCACTGGCTCAAGATGAAATGGAAAAACCAGAAAAGAGTAGTGACTTTTAAAAAAAAAAAAAAAAAAAACTACGCTCAATATTTTATTTAATTGATTAATTTATTTTTTGTCCTTTTTTAGGGCTGTGCCTGGGGTATATGGAGGTTCCCAGGCTAGGGGTCGAATTAGAGCTGTGGCCCCCAGCCCACACCATGGCCACAGCAGTGCCAGATCTGAGCCACCTCTATGACCTACACCACAGCTCATGGCAACACCAAATCCTTAACCCACTGAGCAAGGCCAGGGATCGAACCTGCGTCTTCATGGATCCAAATCAGATTCATTTCCGCTGAGCCACAATGGGAGCTCCTAAACTTCGCTCAGTTTAATTTAAAACCTTTTCTTTTATTCTGAGACTAGGTCTTTCCTACTTTTTTTCGGTGTTAAAATTGCCTTTCGTGGAGTTCCTGTCGTGGCGCAGTGGTTAACGAATCTGACTAGGAACCATGAGGTTGCGGGTTCAGTCCCTGGCCTTGCTCAGTGGGTTAAGGATCCGGCGTTGCCGTGAGCTGTGGTGTAGGTTGCAGACGCGGCTCGGATCCCGCGTTGCTGTGACTCTGGCGTAGGCCGGTGGCTACAGCTCCGATTGGACCCCTAGCCTGGGAACCTCCATATGCCGCGGGAGCGGCCCAAGAAATAGCAACAACAACAACAACAACAACAAAGACAAAAGACAAAAAAAAAAAAATTGCCTTTCATGAAGTGGTAGTGATAGTAGATGGCAGTTTATTTTAAAGTCATCAATGGCATAGTTAGAATGGCCACCCTAAATGAATTCCCCAAGTTGCTTTTGAAACGTTATTGATCCATAGAATCCGAAGTATGATAACACTTGCCATTTTGAAGGTCCATGTGATCCCAACTCCCTAGGGGCGTGGGAGGCCATAGAGAGAGCCTCACTTTGGGAGCAGTGGTAAAACAATTAAGATGTCTGGAATTGGGCTCCTTGAGTTCAGAGAGAAAGGCAAGTGCCTTTGCCACTTTGGTTTTATTTAACAAACATGTGTGTGGTGCTTACTAGATGCCCAGCCCTGTCTCAAATGCTGTACAAACATGATCTCATTTAATCCTCATCCAGCCTCTGAGGTGGATGCTATTATTATCTTCACCTCCATTTTAGAGATGAGGAAACTAAGACGTCAGGGTCTTGAGAAACTTGCCCAAGGTCACAGCTAGTTAGCAGCGGAGCCAGAAGTTGAAGCCATGGAGTCTGGCTCTGGAGTCCATGCTTTTAATCCCTACACGCTGCTGCCTGGTTAGAAGGAATTTAAGACTTGTGTGACATGTAGTGATCTATTTTCAGGCTCTGACTCCATAGACAGAAGCTGCCTGTGGACTAAGCTGCCTGATCTGTATTGAGCGGCTATCCATGATCTCTTTTGAGCCTTTTCCACAACATTACTGGGAGAATCGGTGGCCGGATGGCTCTTGGACAGAGCCTGGAAAGTCGTCAATGGCAAAAGCAATAAACTTTGAATAAGGTCGGCAAGTCCTTGTAGCTTGGAACATGAGTCTGTGCAGCAGTCTTCTGAGAGGTCCTCTAGAGCTAGACATGGTTATCAGACATATTTTTTAAAGCAACCAAACCCTTTTTTTCCAGTCATGGACACTGGGCAGTTAATACATACACACATACACCTTGTCTATGTGAAATCCCTTCTTAAAACAGATACAAGTGAAGGGCGTACTGAAGCAGAAGTGGGGATCCAGTTGACTTTAACTCTCATCCCTTATGCGGTATTGAGTCACTATTTGGGACCCCAGAGCTTTTTTTTTTTGTAGGGCCGTGCCTGTGGCATATGGAGTTTCCCAGGCTAGGGGTCCAATCAGAGCTACAACTACTGGCCTACGCCACAGCCACAGCAACGCCAGATCCTTAACCCACTGAGCAAGGCCAGGGATTGAACCTGCAATCTCATGGTTCCTGGTCAGATTCGACTCCACTGTGCCACAACAGGAACTCTTAGGACCCCAGAACTTTGGGGAACAGTTTGAAAACCATTGCTCCAGACCAGGGTTTCCTGGAACATGTACTACAAAATAATTAGTCTTATAAGATGTTTTGTAGGGGAAAAAAAAAATTTCACGGTCAAATAGATTGGGGAAACTCTCTATGTTCTATCCTTGCTTTGGAATTTAAAGTTATTTATTAGCAGATAAAGAGTCTAAAAAGTCCTGGAAGGGAGTGAAACTACTTTTAATCCACAATTTTCCTTTTTTTTTAAAAAAAATGGATGAATTGTATTATATTCATACAGTGGAATACTATAGAGTATTGAAAATAGACAATTGCTACATATGGATGCATCTTATAAATATAATGTTAAGTGAAAGAAGCCAGACACAAAAGCATGCATACTGCATGAGTCCTTTATATAAAGTTCAAAAACAGACAAAAATACATCTATGGATTGTGATTATCAGTAGGAAGTGAAGTAGTGCCTGGGAGGGGGCATGAGGTGAGTTTTGAAGCTTCTAGTTATATTTTCTATCTTGATTTGGTGGTGTGTTTATTTTGTGAAAATGATTCATGCATTTTTTGTATATATGTATATATGTTAAACTTCAGAAAAAAAGGAGGAAACAAAATACAAACATCAAAAGATCAAAAAAGAAAATGTAGGAGCTCCCATCGTGGCTCAGTGGTTAACAAATTCGGCTAGGAATCATGAGGTTGTGGGTTTGACCCCTGGCCTCGCTCAGTGGGTTAAGGATCCGGCGTTGCCCTGAGCTGTGGTGTAGGTTGCAGACTTGGCTCTGATCCCATGTGGCCGTGGCTGTGGTGTAGGCCAGCAGCTACAGCTCTGATTAGACCCCTAGCCTGGGAAACTCCATATGCCGAGAGTACAGCCCTAGAAAAGACCCAAAAAAAAGAAGAAAAAAAAAAAAAAAAAGAAAATGTATGTGAATTTAGCTCTTCAAAATACAATTTTTTTTTTCAATACTGCAGGTTTTCTTAACCAGGTTATCTGGTTCAAAGGCAAGGCTCCTGGAAAACTCATAGGATGAAGGGTTTCCCCTGGACTCCCACTAGAGCACAGGGAGTGTGCACTGAGCAAGGAGGCCTACATTTGTTTGACTCTCTGGTCTGTATCTGTTTTTGGCCTTCTTTCCTAATCCCCTGTGCATCAGTCTCCTATTGCTGATGTAACTATCACAAACTTCATGGCCTAAAATGATGCAAATGTATTACCTTAGTTCTGGAGGTCAGAAGTCTGAAATGGGTTTCAGCGGATTAAAATCAAGGTATTCCTGCACTTCTGCCAGGGTCTCTAGGGAGAAATCAGTCTCCTTGCTTTTTTCAGCTTTTTTTTTTTTTTTTTTTTCTCTTGTCTTTTTAGGGCTGCACAAGTGACATATGGAAGTTCCTAGGCTAGGGCTTGAATCAGAGCTGTAGCCACTGGCCTATGCCACAGCTGCAGCAACATGGGATCTGAGCCGCGTCTGCAACCTACACCACAGCTCACGCCAACACCAGATCCTTAACCCACTGAGCAAGGCCAGGGATGGGACCTGAGTCTTCACAGATGCTAGTCTGGCTTGTTTCTGCTGAGCCACAGCAGGAACTCCACCTCTTTCAGCTTTTAGAGGCTACAAGTGTTCCTGGGCTCATGGCCCCCTTTCATCTCCGTAGCTAGCAGTGGCCAGCCAAGGCTTTGTCACAGCACATCACTCTTAGCCTTCCCTCCTTTACATTTAAGAATCTCTGTGATTACGTTGAACCACCTGGAGAATTCAGACGATTTAAGGTCAGCTGATTAGGAAACTTAATTCCATCTGCTACCTTAATGCTCCTCTGCCCTCTAACTGTAACTTAGTCACAGTTTCCGGGGATTAGGCTGTTATCCTATTTATCACACCTGCTCAGGGATCAGATACAAATAGAGCCTACTATTTAACCCATTCTCTCTTAGCATGGATTTTCTTTCAGATAGTATCTGACCAAAAAATTAGTTGAAAAGAATTGTTTGGGGTTTGCTGAAAGTAAAATTAGTAACCTCGGGAGTTCCCTTCGTGGCTCACCAGTTAATGAACGCAACTAGGATCCATGAGGATGCGGGTTCAATCCCTGACCTCACTCAGTGGTTAAGGATCCGGCAGTTGCCATGAGCTGTGGTGTAGGTCACAGACTTGGCTGGGATCCTGCATTGCTGTGGCTATGGAATAGCTGCAGCTCCAATTCGACCTCTAGCCTGAGAAGAACTTCCATATGCCGCAGGTTCGGCCCTAAAAAAAGCAAAAAAAAAAAAAAAAGGTAGTAAACTCAACTATCCATCACTCAAATGAGAGAAGATTTGTTTCCTTTTAACCCAATAGGACACTTGTTTCTAGAGTGCTGTAGATGCCAGGTAAGGGAGAACCCCAGTTTGTGGCAGGTTTGGAAAACCATCTGGGTCTGGGAGACTGCACCCTTTTCATGCTGATGAAATGCAGTCACTGAGGGCTAGTAGTTAATGTCTGAAGTAAAGCCAAGAATGGGAATTAAAAGACTGGTGCTCTGAAGGTGAAGTGACGTAATTCATGATCTCTGCTCCTACAACCATGAGTCAGTTTCTTTGTTTGGGTGAATTGAACAGTTTCCACAGTATTGAAAGATGGCTGTTCACAGAGGCTCCTTGGGCTAACAAACACGAAAGAGACCCCAAAAGTCAGTGGCTGGTCCAGCAGCAGGCAGAAGGACGTGGCTCAGATTAGCTGCTGCCATGGCAACATTGATGACTGTCACAATCATGCATGAAGTAGATAGTTAGCAATTTCAGAGAACACATGGACCACCTGCATCAGAATTACCTGGGGAGTTAGTTTAAATATAAATTCCCAGGCCACACAGCCAGGGACTGGATTGGGTTCTGGAATCTGACTTTTCAAAAGCTATTCAGGCACCTCTTATTCCTGCTGAAGTTTGATAATCACTGTTTGAAGAAAATAATGCATCCCTATTACAAATCCCTATACAAACCCTTGTTGCATATCCTTGGATGAGGCTTCATCTCTTTGGTCTGAGAACTAGAGTCACTTTCTTGCTTACAAAAACCCAGTCTTCAAAAGACAAAGTAAATATGCTGTCCCAGGAATTTATAATGATAAATGCCCAAGTTTTGCAAATGCTAAGAGTTTCATGATCTGTAAGAATGGAACTTATTTTTTTTTCAAGGAATATCTAGTAATATCTCACAGAATTAATCATATTAAAGTATACTTTGGGGGAGCTCCCATCGTGGCTCAATGGTTAACGAACCCGACTAGCATCCATGAGCACACGGGTTCAATCCCTGGCCTCGCTCAGTGGGTTAGGGATCTGGTGTTGCCATGAGCTGTGGTGTAGGTCGAAGACATGTCTCAGATCCCTCGTTGCTGTGGCTCTGGTGTAGGCTGGCAGCTACAACTCCGATTTTACACCTAGCCTGGGAACCTCCATATGCCCTAAAAGACAAAAAAATAAATAAATAAAATGTACTTTGGGACTCCTAAAATAAATTTACCAGATGGGGGAAATGCTGTTCAGTATTGTCAGGGAGGACTAGGGTGGGATCTAACTCATAAACCAAGGACTGGAGAGGATGGCTAAGATGAAGGACTGTCTTAGTTGACTGAGAGATGCTATTCTCTCTAGGAAGGTGAGACTACAGTGCATATGTGAAGACCACCACGAAGGCTTCCTGATTTTTCTAGGAATCACTGCTGTGATGGACTACTGTTGCTGATGAGTGTGTTCTTATCCCCTACATGGGTTAAGTACAAGTGGATTAGTGAATGTGAAATTAGTGAAACGTGTTTTATATTTCTCTACTTTGTAACTCAAGGTCTGGGCAGATTCTGGTTTGCTCGTTGCAGTGAACACCCTTGACTGCCTACCTACCATCCATTCTGCACCCCTCCTCCCTGTCAAAAATCTGAGTTTTTGAATTCCCATTGTGACTTAGCAGGTTAAGGACCTGAGGTTATCTCTGTGAGGATGCATGTTCGATCCCTGGCCTTGCTCATCAGGTTAAGAATACAACATTGCAACAGCTGCAGCATAGGTTGCAGATGTGGCTTGGATCTGGTATTACTGTGGCTATGGCATAGGCCGGCAGCTGCAGCTCTGATTCAACCCCTAGCCTGTGAACTTCCATATGCCACAAGGGTGGCCATAAAAAGAAAAAAAATATCTGAGTTTTGCTCAGCTATCCTCTCCATCCCCATACCAAGGACAAAATATAATTAATCAATGTGTGAGCCTTCCTTGGCAATGATTATTGGTCCTGGGGATCTTCATGTGTCCTAAATCATCCCAGTTAGGTTGAAGGGAAGGACTTAGAATCTTGTGTTTACATGAATAAGGAAACTTGTAACCATCCTATAAGCATGAAGGGAACATGTTTTAGGATGAAGGCAACCCTGAAGCCTGCAGGGCAGAGAAATGAAACCTGTTCCCTGTGGCAGTGTCAGTCACTGTACCATGTGCCCTGGAGCCTACCATACCTCTAGATAAGTTTAAGCCTGTTTTAAACAAGATACAAGGTTTAACAGAAACAGGGTTTCCTGTTACTTGTGGTCAAAAGTTTCCTAACTTCTATAGTCACTGGTTTGCTTTGTAATCTCTGGTTTATGCATTTTATATTTTATTTATTTATTTATTTTTTCCCACTGTACAGCAAGGGGGTCGGGTTATCCTTACATGTATACATTGCAATTACATTTTTCCCCCACCCTTTCTTCTGTTGCAACATGAGTATCTAGACATAGTTCTCAATGCTATTCAGCAGGATCTCCTTGTAAATCTATTCTAGGTTGTGTCTGATAAGCCCAAGCTCCCGATCCCTCCCACTCCCTCCCCCTCCCAAGGTTTATGCATTTTATATGTAACACATAAAAAAGTAAAAAGAAAGAAGATTGCTTTGTGGGCTGAGAGAATAATGGTCTGTGGGACAAAATTTGTTTCTATAAAAGCTGTTGTGAGTTGTGTGCTTCTTCCTGTGTTGCATGCCTTTCTGTTCCTACAAATGTTCACATCCAAAGATAAATTCCTTAAATCAATTTCTATTTGTACTTCTTGTCCCCAAAATAATGAGATATTTGCTTAGCTTCCTTTTAGCCCAGAAAGTGCTTTACTGAGGTTGATGTGGAATGTCAAGATGAGGACATCCAGTCGGTTAGGAAATGCCTTTATTGACTAATGGCATAAGGTCTAAACTTATCTATGCTTATCAAAGAATTGGTTTCCCCAATAGATGAGTAAATGCCTTTTCTCATTCTGACATTAGTATGCTTTAGTCGCAATCGAATGCCTCCTAACCTGAACATGTGAAATGCTCTAGAGGGGGCTGGCAGTTCTGGTGCCACAGGGAAGAAGTGTACCATTTTTGTCCAACAACTCATCACTTATTTTAGATGGACACTTAGAGACCAAGGTTGGAGTGGCTGGTGATGTAGCAGATTTACCTGGAAACAAATTGTACTAAAGTCTCACTCAGGTTCCTGCTCAAGAGACTGCTGAAGATTTCACAGGATAGAGCACAAAGATGTAAGAGTGAGAGCCCTAATCAGCTATACTTTAATAAAATAATTTTTTTTGGGCTGTACTTGAGGCATATGGAATTTCCAGGGGCAGGGAAGAAATCCAAGCCAAAGCTGCCACAGTTGCAGTGTGGCAACATCAAATCCTTAACCCACTGCACTGGGTCAGGGATTGAACACGTGCCTCAGCAGCAACCCGAGCTACTGCAGAGACAACACTGGATTATTAACCCCATATGTCACTGTGTGAAATCCTAAAATAAACTTTCAAAAATTTGATTGCTTTCAAAGTTACATGGTAGAATATACTGTCATCAAAAAAGTATACGTTGAAGTCAACGTGAGCAATACAAATTAATAGTTTCACACGTTTGTAAAACAAAAACCAAACCAAAACAAAAAGAATGAGACCCCTGATGTGCTGCCCTTAAAAAAGTAATTTAGGAGTTCCCATTGTGGCTCAGTGGGTTAACAACCCAACTAGTATCCATGAGGATGCAGGTTCGATCCCCGGTCTTGCTTAGTGGGTTAAGGATCCATCATTGCCCTAAGCTCTGGTGTAGGTCACAGATGCGGCTCAGATCCTGGCAGCTGCAGCTCTGATTTGACCCCTGGCCTGGGAATTTCCATATGCCTCAGGTGCCTCCATAAAAAAAGAGAAAAAGGAGTTCCCATCGTGGCTCAGTGGTTAACGAATCCGACTAGGAACCATGAGATTTCAGGTTCGGTCCCTGGCCTTGCTCAGTGGGTAAAGGATCTGGTGTTGCTGTGAGCTGTGGTGTAGGCTAGCAGCTACAGCTCCAACTCGACCCTCCTACATATGCCGTGGGAGTAGCCCAAGAAATGGCAAAAAAAAAAAAGAGAGAGAAAAGGAAAGGAAAAAAAATAATTTAATCTACTTTCAGAATTGTAAAAGGCATTAAGTTAAAATCTGCTCACAATCCTACCACACATTCATTTAGTTACTCATTTATTTAAAAGTACATATGGAACCCCCAGGGTGCCAGACCCTTGGCGAGGAGCTGTATCCCCTCTCCGTGGACATGATAGACACAGTGGACAGGATTATCCCTGCCCTCTTGGCGCTTACAGCCTACTGAGGAGGCAGATATTAAAGACATAGTCACACAAATAGGTATTTAATTGTAATCGTGGGAAGGGAAGCAGGGATATGGGCAGCATGTTAAGAAAATACTGGGGTAACAAGGTTGGGAAGGCCTCCCTGAGTAATAGTGGAGCTAAGGCTGAAAGGACTAAGAGAGTTCAAAATGTTAAAAGAGCTTTTCAGTCAGAGGAAACAATGTAGGCGGGGACTTGGGACCAGCATCTGAAAAGTGCATTTAGAAGGAGCCTCCTGAACATGGAGGAAATGGTCCTATTTAGGAACTTGATTTCTTTTTAAAGTTTTTTTGAAATTTTTTTCACTATGGTAAAATATATGTAACATAAAATTTGCCATGTTAACCATTTGTAAGTGTACAGTTCAGTGGCGTAACTAGCAGTGTTGTGCAACCAACACCACTGCCTGTTTTCAGCACTTTTTTATCATCCCAAACAGAAGTTCTGGACCCATGAAGCAATAACTCCCTCTTCCTCCCAGTTGCCCAAGCCCCTGGTAACCTCTAATCTACTTTCTGTGTCTATGAATTTGCCTATTTTAGATATTTCACATAAGTGGAATCATATCATATTTGTCCTTTTGTGTCTGGCTTATTTTACTTGGCATAGTGCTTTCAAGGATTATCCATGTCGTAGCAGGTACCAGAATTTTATTTGTTGGTTTGTCTAAATAATATTTCATTGTGTAGATGTATCATATTTTATTTATCCATTCATGTGTTGATGGACATTTGTGTTGATTTTACTTTCTCACTATTATGAACAATGCTGCTATGAACACTGGCATTGAGTATCTGTTTGAATCCCTGTTTTCAATTCTTTTGTATATATACCCAGAAGTAGGATTGCTGGCTCATACAGTAATTCCATGTTTAGCTTTTCGAGGACCCATCACAGATGTTGCACCATTTGACATTCCTACCAGCAATGCAGGAGGGTTCCATTTTTCTCTCCATCCTTGCCAAGGCTTGCTATCTCTCTCTCTCTCTTTTTTTTTTTTTTCTTTCTCTCTCAATGTATATAGCTATCCTAGTAGCTATTTCATACCTACTAGGATACCTAATAGCTATCCTAGTAGGTATGAAATAGTATCATGATGTATTTGATTCTGACTCTTATGTCTCCTCAGGAATCTATCTCTCCTGAAACTCTGGAGTGTCAGGATCACTGATCTGGCATGCAGCTTATAATGACCTGCCTTCATGTTTTACCCAAATGTCTAATTTCCTAAATAGATGTTCAGCAACTCTGGGGTAGAATGTGGGTAAGGGTCAATTTAGATCTCCAGTATTTACCACCTGGTAGGTGTTCAATAGATAGAACAATCGTGGTAAAGGTTGCAGATCTTGTCTCTTACAATCTTTTAAATTTATTTTTTATCTTTTTAGGGCCACACCCACAGCATATGGAAGTTCCCAGGCTAGGGGTCAAATCAGAGCTGAAACTGCCAGCCCATGCATGCCACAGCCACAATAACTTGGGATCCAAGCCGTGTCTACAACCTACACCACAGCTCATGGCAACACCAGATTCTTAACCCACTGAGTGAGGCCAGGGATCAAACCTGCATCCTTATGGATGCTGGTCAGAATTGTTTCTGCTGAGCTACAACAGGAACTCCTGTCTCTTACAATCTTACGTTGTAAATCCAATGGAAGTTTTCAATGGGCACCTACTAGATTTTTGCTTGATTCAAATGAATGTTCATGAATGTTGAGGCCATTGATTGGTTGTTTACATTCCATTCACTTAAATGGCAGATGGGAATTCCTTGGTTGACTAGTGGTTAAGGATCTGACGTTGTCACTGCTGTGGCTCTGGTAAGTGCTGCAGGTGGGTTCAATCCTTGGCCCAGGAACTTCCGCATGCCTCAGGCAGGGCCAAATAATTTTTAAAATGATGATAATAATAGTACAAAATAAATTGATCTCTGCAGTCCTCTTATGTCATCGGTTACTCTCCACTGAACTTCCAGTAAGATTCCAGATCATTTATATGGTCTACAGTGTCCTGTGATGTCTAGCCCTGCCTCCTTCCAGGACCATTTTTTGGTCACTTTCTCCCTTTCTCTCTAGGCTTCTGGTTATTCTGTGGAAATATAAGGCTCATCCCTAATTTGGGGCCTTTGTACCCACTGGTCCCTCTTTTAGAAATTCTCTCCTCCTCCAAGTAAGCCCCTCTATTACTTTTTTTACTTAAAAAGTCCTATTGGTCCTGCAGGTCTTACTGAGATGTTACTTCCTTAGGGGAATGTTTCCTGGGATCCTCATCAAGACCCTATTTTGTTCTCCCTCAGAGCATCTTTTACTTTTCCTGCATAATACTTACAAAATAATTATTTGTTTTTTTAAAGTCCAGGAGTTCCCGTCGTGGAGCAGTGGTTAACGAATCCGACTAGGAACCATGAGGTTGCGGGTTTGGTCCCTGCCCTTGCTCAGTGGGTTAACGATCCCGCGTTGCCGTGAGCTGTGGTGTAGGTTGCAGATGTGGCTCGGATCCCGCGTTGTTGTTCTGGCTCTGGCGTAGGCCGGCGACTACTGCTCCGATTCGACCCCTAGCCTGGGAACCTCCATATGCCGCGGGAGCGGCCCAGGAAATAGCAAAAAAGACAAAAAATAAAAAAAATTAAAAAAATAAAGTCCATCTCTCCAAGCACTTAGAAACCTGCATGAGGGCAGAAACTCATGTTTCTGTGGATCAGTATTAGGCACCTGGTAGGAGCTGAGTGCATATTTTTGAAGAGATGTAGGTGCTCTTAAGTCTTAAATGGATGTCCTGTCTCAAGTTGGACTAGATGTTTCTAGCTAGACTAAATTTTTTCTGATTAACTGTCTCTACCCGTAATGCCTGTACGGCTACTTATGGCAGTAAGTGCTGGCCTTATGCTGTTAGAGAAGGAGGGAGGAAAAAGAGAAGAGACTTTAAAGCTGGCTGATTGGATCTATGACTGAATACTTCCTGGGAACAAGATTTGGGGGCAGGCTGTTTCTAGGCTCCAGGCCAGGGTGTTGAGCAATGCTTGAATTTCTCTGAGGGGTTCTGCCAAGAAGCAGAAAACTGATGAGTGACCTGTGAATGCAGCTCACATTCTGGGTGACTCAGAGTTTAAGGTATTCTGGGGAGAAATTGGGTTAACAAAGGGGTAGGGAAGCCATGTGAGTGCTCGGGCAGGAAGTTTGGTGAGAGGCCATCCAAGGCCACAGTGGGATGGCCTTTCTTACCAAGTGCTGCCTGGGCCCCTCAGCCAATGTCAAGTTAGAGACCCTAAGCAAGTCATTTAAGGCTTCCTCTGTCTCCCCGACCCATTATTAGAAGGTTGTTTTATGGTTGGTTGGCATGGCTTGTCTTACTCCTGAAAATCATGAGGCCAAGTATCTTGTCCTTTTGCTTTCTTTTTCATTTTAAAAAATTAATTTTCGATTAAAAAAGAAATACATCTGTACATTTATCTCCAAGAATATTAAAACTAAAGCTAAGACTCTCTTTCGACATGACCCCCTATCTTTAAGGATAACCTCTGATAAAAGATTTTGGTAG
This sequence comes from Sus scrofa, assembly GCF_054392235.1. Taxonomy (NCBI): domain Eukaryota; kingdom Metazoa; phylum Chordata; class Mammalia; order Artiodactyla; family Suidae; genus Sus; species Sus scrofa. The sequence goes on along the minus strand of NC_139396.1, from coordinate 136,852,993 downwards.
GTAGCCTTACAATCTGTTTTCAAAATCTCCTACAAACCATGTGCAGTTGTCTTAGTTCAGGCTGCCATAACAGAATAGCAGAGACCGGGTGGCATCTAAACAATAGAAATTTGTTTCTCACAGTTCTAGAAGCTGGGAAGTCCAAGAGCAAGGTATCAGCAGACTCAGTGGTGAAGACCCACTTCCTGGTTCAGAAATAGCTATCCTCTTGCTGTGTCCTCACAAGGTAGGAGGGAGTAGGAAGCTCTCTGGGGTCTCTCTCTCTCTTTTTTTAAATTTTTCAGATTCTTTTGCCATATAGATTTTCCCAGAATATTGGGTAGAGTTCCCTGTGTAATACAGCAGGTCCACATTGGCCAGTCATTCCATACCACAGTGTGCATGCGCCAATCCCAAACCCCCATCCCATCCCACCTGTCCTCTCTTGGGTCCCTTTCATAAGGGCACTAATTCCACTTATGGGGGCTCTGCCTTGGTGACCTAATAACCTCCCAAATGCCTATCTCCAGATATCAACACAATGGGGATTAGGTTTCCCTTTTTTTTTTGGTCTTTTTAGGTCCACAACCAAGGCATATGGAGGTTCCTGGGCTAGGGGTTGAATCAAAACTGTAGCTGCTGGCCTACACCACAGCTCACAGCAACACTGGATCCTTTATCCACTGAGCAAAGCCAGGGATTGAACCTGCATCCTCATGGATACTAGTCAGATTTGTTTCCACTGAGCCACGATGGGAACGCCTCATATTTTTTTTTAAATTCAATGAATTTTATTATATTTGTACAACCATCATCACAACATATGAATCTAAAGGGTACACAGAAACATTGTCTATAGCAGTGACGACAGGAAAGAGTGGTATTTATGTCTGCGTTTTGTTTTAAATTTTTATTTTTATTTTTTTTTTAATTTTCCCACTGTACAGCAAGGGGATCAAGTTATCCTTACATGTATACATTACATTTTTTTCCCTTTTTTTTCCCCCCACCCTTTGTTCTGTTGCAACATGAGTATCTAGACATAGTTCTCAATGCTACTCAGCAGGATCTCCTTGTAAATCTGTTCTAAGTTGTGTCTGATAACCCCAAGCTCCTGATCCCTCCCACTCCCTCCCTCTCCCATCAGGCAGCCACAAGTCTATTTTCCAAGTCCATGATTTTCTTTTTAACTTTTTATTTTGAAATAATTTTAAATTTACAGGAGAGTTACAAAAATAGCATAGAAAGTTCCAGTATACCTTTCACTCAGTTTGCCTTAATGTTAACAGCTTATGCAACTCTGGTTCAATAGTCAAAACTAAGAAGTTAACATTGGTACCATACTATTAACTAAACCATAGATTCACTAGAACTTTACCAGTTTTCCCACTAATGTCCTTTTTCTGTTTCAGTATCCAGTCCAGGATCCCACACTGAGTTTGGTTGCCCTGTCTCCTTAGTTTCCTCTGATCTGTAATTGTTCTCAGTCTTTTCTTGGCTTTCATGACCTTAACACTTTGAAGAGTCCAGGTCACATATTTTGTAGAATATCCCTCAATTCAGGTTTGTCTGATGATTCTTCATAATTAGACCAGAGTTATGCATTTTGGGGAGAGTTTTTTAAAATATCAAATCAGGGAGTTCCCATCGTGGTGCAGCAGAAATGAATCCGACTAGGAACCATGAGGTTGTGGGTTTGATCCCTGGCCTCGCTCAGTGGGTAAAGATCTGGCATTGCCATGAACTGTGGTGTAGGTCGCAGATGCGGCTCGGATCTGGCATTGCTGTGGCAGTGGCAGAGGCCAGCAGCTACAGCTCCAATTAGACCCCTAGTCTGGGAACCTCCATATGCTGCGGGTGTGGCCCTAAAAAGATAATATATATATATTATCTATATATAATATAGATATAAAATAAATCAATCTCATGCTGCAGTTTGCTGATTCATTCAACAATATGTATATATACACACATCGTCTTTTTAGGGCCACACCTGTGGCATATGGAAGTTCCCAGACTAGGGGTTGAATTGGAGTGTAGCTCCTGGCCTACACCACAACCACAGCAAAGCAGGATTTGAGCCACATCTGTAACCTATGCCACTGTTCAAGGCAACATTGCACCCTTAACCCACTGAGCGAGGCCAGGGATCAAACCTGCAACCTCGTGGATGGTAGTTGGGTTCATTAACTGCTGAGCTACGACAGGAACTCCAAGGTCACTTCCTTTAAATTTTCTAGGGAATTCGATTAAATGAGTATTCTGCATTTTATTTAGCCATTCCTCTACTGATGGGCATCTTGTCAGAGTCTCAATTTTCTTTTCTTTTTTTTTTTTTCCTTTGTCTTTTTGCCTTTTCTAGGGCCGCTCCCGCAGAATACGGAGGTTCCCAGGCTAGGGGTCTAATCGGAGCTGTAGCCACCAGCCTACGCCAGAGCCACAGCAACTTGGGATCCGAGCCGCATCTGCGAGCTACACCACAGCTCATGGCACCACCGGATCGTCAACCCACTGAGCAAGGGCAGGGACCAAACCCGCAACCTCATGGTTCCTAGTCAGATTCATTAACCACTGCGCCACGACGGGGAACTCCTCAACTTTCTTTATTAGCAATATCATAGCAGTTATCCTGAACATCCCTCCATATGCATATAGAATTATAGTAGAGAGCTAGAAGTGACATTGAGACATGGATTTAATAGATTTTGTTCAGTTTTCCTCTAAAGTGGCCACACCACTTTACATTCTTTTGATATCACGAAGCTTGAAAATTGTTGCCAATTTCAGTTTTAATTTCCATTTCACTAGTTAGTACTGAGGTTGGGCATCTTTTTCTGTGCTTATTGGAAATTTATATTTTCTTTTCTGTGAACAGCCTATTTATATTTTTGGCCTACTCTTCTAGTGGATTTTTTTCCTTATTGATTTGTTGAGTCCTTTTTATGTTCCAGATACAAATCCTTTATTTTATGTATTATAAATGTTTTCTCCTAGTCTGTTATGTCTTAGCTTTGTTTCCCATTTCTTTCCCTAAGTTATTTCATCTGATTAAAAAAAATTTTTTTTTCTGGAAGTTCTCATGTGGCGCAGTAGGTTAAGGATCTAGCGTTGCTATAGCAGTGGCATGGATTTGATCCCTGGCCAAGGAACTTCCATATGACACAGGTGTGGCCAAAAAACTTTTTTCTTTCTTTTGGAAAGGAACTTATTGATTATAAAAGTAATACAAACAGTGTAGAAAAGGAAGTTCCCTTGTGGCACAGCAGGTTAAGGATCCGGTGTTGCTATAGCCATGGAGCAGGCTGCAAGTTTGGTGAGAGTTTTATCCCTGGCCCAGAACTTTCACATGCTGAGGGTGCAGCAAAAAAAAAAAAAAAAAAAAAAGTAGAAAATTTGGGAAATTTATGAAAAAGTATGAAGAAGAAACCACTCCAAAGTCTTATCACTTAGAGTAAACCACTATGAACATAGTACTTATTTCCTTCTAAGTACTTAGAAACCCCTATGAACGTAAGTACTTATTTCCTTCCTTATTTCCTTCTATCTATCTATCTACCTACCTACCTATCTTTGCTTAGTGACATGATCTTTAGACACAAACTCTGGCCTTTTTCCATGCACGCTGGTTTAGTGTTAGACTACCTTCCAATCCTACTTCATCTCCCCACATATCCTGAAAAATCTAGTAGGTGAGAAGCCCAAAGTCCATCCTCAGCTGACTTGAACTGCAGTTGGCTCAAAAACTCAAGAGAGGGTAAAAATGCTCCAGCAGAGCACTTAAAAAAAAAAGTCTTGGAGGGATTTCTGGTAGTTCTCGGCTGAGTGGTAATGAACCCGTCTAGGATGCACGAGGCGGGTTTGATCTCTGGCCTCGCTCAGTGGGTTAAGGATCCAGTGTTGCCATGAGCTGTGTATGTAGGTCAAAGACATGGCTCTGATCCCGTGTTGCTGAGGCTGTGGTATAAGCCGGTAGTGCAGGTGCCAGAACTTTATTGCATGAATGCAAGGAGGAAGGAGGACGCTAGATCCTGCTTTGCTCTGATGGAACCGCAGACAGTCTTGGACAACAAACTCTAAAGGAGCCACAGTCAAACTGACTAGGTGCATGAGAAGAATGAGGACAAAGACCCTCAAAACCAGGGCATAGGAGGAACAATGGAAGGAACAGGAGATACTGGTCTTGAATAAGAAAAGACCTTAGGCAGAAGTGTTTAAGTACCTTAAAAGTAGAAGATGTTAGAGAAATTAGACCTGTTCTCTGAGGTTCCAAGGGTAGGACTTGGCCAGAGAGTGAAAGTTCAGAACTGGGTATGATGAGGTCAGGTAGCTCGCCCAAAGGTGACACAGTTTGTAAGTTGTGGAACTGGGATTCGAACCCTGGTGAACTCTAAAGCAGGTACTTTTAGTTATCTTTGGAATTCAAGCGTTGTTTGGGAGTCTGGACCGGATAGTTTTTGAAGTCTCTGGACTGGAAGTTTCTATGGCTGTGAAGACAGATGCTCCCACCCTCGAAGAAAAAGCGTCGGAGTAAGCAAGGTAGTCAGGGCCCGGCAGAAAGACTAGGCATGGAGACCTAAAGGATAAGGAAGGGTTGTTAACGTGCGTCAACCCACAGCTCGGCAGCAGGCAGTGTTGTCTGAAGATTCCCAGACTCGCGAGTCGCGGGCCTGTTTAGTGGCTTCTATATCGCTGCGCAGCCAGGGAGCGTCGCGGCAACGGTGTTCTGCGGCTGCGCGGGGGAACGGAACAGCGCGCCGGTCCCTGGCCGGGCGCGAGCAGGGGGCGGGGACCGGGCCGGGGCGGCGGGGGCGGGGAGGGCGCGCGCCCAGGCGGCTGCGGCAGTTGCGCGCTGGGATTGCTGCCGTGCGGCGGGGCCGGTGAGTGCGGTGGGACCCGCGGGCGGGCGGGGAAAGAGCGGGCGGGCGAGGGAGGGTGCGCGGCAGAGCGCGCGACCTGGGTCAGGGGTCCCCGCCTGCCGCCGCCCGGGCCCCACCCGTTCGCTGCGCCCCTCAAGCCCCTCTTGGTCCGAGCGCCCGCCTGCGAGCCCGCGGACCTCGCACCGGCGCCTCCTCACACACCCAGCCCCAAGTCACCCCCGCCTCTGAGCAGCCCTTTCCTCCGCGCCGCAGCGACGCCCCCAGCCCCACGTCACGGTCGCGCCATTGTTTCCCGGCCTTGGGCTCGCGGGGACCCGCCTTTCCTTGGAGCGCGGCCCTTCGTCTCTGCAGCCAGCCCTGCCGCGTTCCGGCCCGTTTCCCCGCTTTTCCCTCACACTGGTGGCAGCCCCCATCCCGCCGCAGGCGGACACCCCTTTACTCAGATCTGCTTATTTTTTCGGGCCGACGGCGGGCTTCCTCTCCCGAAGCCTGCTTGTCTGCTCTCTTAACCGGCCTCCCCACCCCTTGCGCGATCCCGGTCGACCGCGAGGAACTAGCCGGCTTCCGAGTTAGTACGCAGGGTTGAGAACGTTGTAGCAAGAACCACAAGAAATTGCCAACTGATTGCCCACATGCCAGTTTTGTCGTTTGCAGCACTTCCTGGAAAGCGCACATCGAATTGCAAGCCTCCACAAAAACCGTGCTTGTTATTTTCCAGTTGCTCCCAAGTCAGGGGCCAGCTGTCCGGTGGCAGTCAATGCGTTGCCATTTCCTGGGGACCCCCGAAGCTCTCGAGAGAGCGGGCCGAGAGTGAGATGCAAATCTGAGGCCTAACCACTAGTTGTAAGCGTGACGTTTGGGAGTTTTGACTCCGGTAGGCCTCAGCTGTTCAAGGCTGTAGGTAGAGCTGGGTGTCAGATGTAGTGGTTTCCCTTGCTCTCGGCTTTGGGCCGTTGTTTTGAGGATGCATTCTAAGTGCAGTGCTCTGCAATGACTAGTCACCAACCATTTATAAGGTTGTGTGTGCGCGAGTGTGCATGTCCAGGTGCAGACTGGTTCCTCTTGATTGAACTTGTTTCATAATGTCTCTACAACTCTTTTGCCTCTTAAGGCAGCGGATGCAAACTCTGCTACCTGTAATGTGAAACAGTGCCATTCACCGTGAAAACTTAATATTATTGAGGTCTTTTTCTATATTTACCTGGACACTTTTCAGTAGTGATTAGAATTTACCAAGATGAAAACATCCGGGCCTGAAGAGGTTAAGTTCAAGAAGACACAGCTAGTAATTAAAAGCAGAACTCCACATGCTGGGCTGATGCTAGCACACAGACCTTATTTTTGAAATGCATTTCTGTGGCAATATCAGCAGCTACATTTCGGTAGTATGGGTTGCTGCATTATTCTTATCAACCCAGTATTTAGATTTTAGAGTTTAGTGACCAACTAATCTGTAAAACGAGAGGGCGGAAGGAGATGCTCAGCAAGGGTCCATTCAGTTCCAAGATTTGATTCCATTGTATGAAAATTTGCCATCAGCTAAAGGTTTCCAAAAGTTTATGATTGTAGGAATATGTATATAGATATTTACTTCAGGTATCGGCAAAGCCTTACTAGTGAAATCAGGTGTATCTTCCTAAAGAAAGGCAAATTACAGTGGAATGTTAGGAGGAATGTTCATTCACCTGTCTCTAGGCTATTGCTACTGTTTAGTGGGGAAAGAAAGCACACAAAATGTGTTTTTTTGAAAAAAGGATATGTTTTTATTGCTTGCCTCTCTTATCAAAAAGCTTAAATTCGGAGTTTCCGTCGTGGCGCAGTGGTTAACGAATCCGACTAGGAACCATGAGGTTGAGGGTTCGGTCCCTGCCCTTGCTCAGTGGGTTAATGATCTGGTGTTGACGTGAGCTGTGGTGTAGGTTGCAGACGCGGCTCAGATCCCGAGTTGCTGTGGCTCTGGTGTAGGCCGGAGACTACAGCTCCGATTAGACCCCTAGCCTGGGAACCACCATATGCCGTGGGAGCGGCCCAAGAGATACCAAAAAAAAAAAAAAAAAAGAAATTAAGCAGAAACAAAGGAAAATAAATAAATATTAAAAAAAAAGAAAAAGCTTAAATTAAATTCAGTAGTTAAAAAAACTTTATCAGGAGTTCCCGTCGTGGCGCAGTGGTTAACGAATCCGACTAGGAACCATGAGGTTGCGGGTTCGGTCCCTGCCCTTGCTCAGTGGGTTAACGATCCGGCGTTGCCGTGAGCTGTGGTGTAGGTTGCAGACGCGGCTCGGATCCTGAGTTGCTGTGGCTCTGGCGTAGGCCGGTGGCTACAGCTCTGATTCAACCCCTAGTCTGGGAACCTCCATATGCCGCGGGAGCGGCCCAAGAAATAGCAACAACAACAACAACAAAAGACAGAAAGACAAAAAGAAAAAAAAAAAAAAAACTTTATCATGTTATTTATGATAAATACCTAATCTTTATAGTTCTTAAGTAAATGCACTAATTTTTATGTAGTTATAATTGTTGTGTACATATTTTAAAGTTTGCACTTCCCCCCATTCCTGGGATGTCTGTGTATTTAGAGAATTCAGCGACTTCGCGTTTATGGAGGCTCTGTAACATGCTTTTATGCCCATTAGTCAACAATCCCTGGCATACAGGCTGTCAGTAAATTTTTGTTGAATGAATGCAATATTTTGAGCTGCTTAGACAACATCTCAGAACACAAAATGTTAAATATCACAGGACATATGTTAAATGACATGTGAGCAGTAAAGACAGTCAATACACAGAACCCTGAGCCAAGAGACAGCATCACATATGTTTAAAGGCCTGGGTTTTGGAATCTGGGTTTGAGACCTGGCTTGCCACTTACATCCTTGCAGCATTGGAGAACTTAACCTTAGAGAGCCTCACTCACTTTTTTGGTTCAAAGTGGAAAAATAACTGTAGATGGTTGGGATCAGGGAAAACATCATAGAGAAGGTGACCCTTGAGAGAAGGGAGAAGATGTAAAAGTGCACATATTAAGGGTTTAATGAATAGATTGCTTTCTCCTAAGAAAAAGGGCTTGGGAGTTCCCTGGTGGCTTAGTGGGTTAAGGACCTGGCTTGTCACTGCTATGCCTCCAGTAACCGCTTTGGTGTGAGTTTGATCCCTGGTTCCAGAACTTCTGTGGTTGCAGCCAAAAAAAAAAAAACAAAAAACAGTGGGTGCTGCTGGTAGAGCATAGTTTGAGATGAAACTGGAGAGATTCTGGTAAACAGTTTACAAGTATGCTGCATGGGTTTCTTGCAGATAGACCAGAATTTATGAAGTAAGATAACTTTTCGTTATGAGTAGCTTAGTTTGTTTTGTTTTTTAGGTTCAGATCTCAAAAAGTAACTTGCTTTCAGGAAATTGATAGCCAGTCATAATGGAGTGCTAAGGTCCTTGTCATATGATACAGTAAATCTAATATGACTTTTTACCATTTGAAATTTGTGTTCTGTGATTGGTTACCAAAGTTTGCAGTGGCTGTTTTTTCTTTTTTTGTGTGTGGAAAACAGCTTTAGCAGCTAACCCTGCCCCAATCGCAAAATTGCCAGCAGAGCATCAAAACTGCTCCCGTTTTAGGTGGAATACAGAATCAGAAAGAATAAATTGACTTTGAGAGTGTTGAACCATTTGTTCCTACCTTTTGTGCATTTCTTTTGGTTGGGAAGCATTATCAAGAGTGTGAGATGAAAAAGCCTGCTGTATCAGGGTCTGCTTGGAAAGAGAGGACTAAGATCTGGTGCCTGAAGTTTCATGTGTAAAGTATATGTGTGTGTATATGTGTATCTTATATATACATATGTAAAATATACATATCAGTAAATTTATTGGGTACAGTAGGCCCTTTGTATCCAGTATCTGGTTGCAGAATGAGGAAAAAAATGGAGGACGACTGTAGTGCACTATTTTACATAAGGGACTTGAGCATCTGGGAATTTTGGTATCTGTGAGGGTGGCAGGGGGTGAGTGGGGGTGTGGGGTGAGGAGATGTCCTGGAAGTACCCCCCAACCCCCAACCCCCATCCCCCATCCCGAAGATACTGAGAGACCACTGTATTCGTATGTTTCCATTTCAGATGTCCAGTGGATGTGTGTTTTTAACACTCCATAGTTCAGTTTAATGGAGTTTCTTTAATGTTTAAATTTATTTAAAAATATGAAATATTTCAAAATACAGCAAATAATGATTATTGTAATTATAGACCATCATATTTACTTTGTGGGTTTTTTTTTTTCCATTTTCTAATTTCTCTTTTCAGTTTACTATTTTTTTTTTTTTTGTCTTTTGTCTTTTTGTTGTTGTTGCTATTTCTTGGGCCGCTCCCGCGGCATATGGAGGTTCCCAGGCTAGGGGTTGAATTGGAGCTGTAGCCACCGGCCTACACCAGAGCCACAGCAACGCAGGATCCGAGCCGCGTCTGCAACCTACACCACAGCTCACGTCAACGCCAGATCATTAACCCACTGAGCAAGGGCAGGGACCGAACCCGCAACCTCATGGTTCCTAGTCGGATTCGTTAACCACTGCGCCACGACGGAAACTCCAGTTTACTATATTTTTAAAAGGGATAAAACTGTAGATACAGTTGAGGCCTGTATGAATCCGTACTGATTTGTTTCCCTCTCTTGCCCCCTCACTAATTCAGTAATTACCATTCCCATCCTACTTTTATACTTTTACTGATATGTAGATGTCCATAAAATTGCATATACTCTTGTTTAATGTATTATACACATGATCCTGCAACTTTTTAAATTCAACATTGTTTTTATTTTTATTTTTGAAGATGCTATGATGATTTTATGATAAGCATTTATGAAAGAAGCTTATATGAAGATTTGGGGGGGGGGGTACGTTTAACTTCTTGCCCAGCCTATATTTCCATGTCTATCCCAGTATGGGGCTATTTTTTTTTAAACATTTATTTTGTTGATATAGCATTGTTTATAACATGTAAGTTTCACATGTGCTGCCTTCTGTGTATTTTCTGCTCACCACCAAAAATGTAGTGTTCATCCCTCAGCATGCAATTGAGTCCCTTCCCCCATTTTTGCTCTCCCCCTAACTGCTCGCTCTGTGGCCACTACTACTCTGTTCTGTCTCAATTTTTGTTTGGTTTGGTTTGTTCATTAGTTTTTTATATTCCACATATGAGTGAACTCATGTGGTATTTGTCTTTCTCCATCTGACTTATTTCTAAATTTAGCATAATATCCTTAAGTCCATCCATGTTTTTGCAAACGGCAAGATACCATCTTCTTGGCTGAATAGCATTCCAGTGTGTTTGTGTGTATCTGTGTGTGTGTGTATACGTATGTATGTATGTATACCATATCTTTTCATCTATTGATGGGCATTTAATTTGTTTCTAGTCTTGGCTATTATAAATAATGCCAGGATGAACATAGGGGTACAGATATCTTTTGTCAGATTAGTCTTTTCATATCTTTGGATAAATATCCACAAGTGGGATAACTGGATCACATGGTAGTTGTATTCTTAATTTTTTTTTTTTTGTCTTTTTGTCTTTTTTTTGTCTTTTGTTGTTGTTGTTGTTGTTGTTGCTATTTCTTGGGCCGCTCCCACGGCATATGGAGGTTCCCAGGCCAGGGGTTGAATTGGAGCTGTAGCCACCAGCCTACGCCAGAGCCACAGCAACGCGGGATCCGAGCCGCGTCTGCAACCTACACCACAGCTCACGGCAACGCCGGATCGTTAACCCACTGAGCAAGGGCAGGGACCAAACCCGCAACCTCATGGTTCCTAGTCGGATTCGTTAACCACTGCGCCACGACGAGAACTCCTGTATTCTTAATTTTTTGAGGTATCTCCATACTATCTTCCATAGTGGCTGCACCAGTTTATGTTCCCACCAATGGTGTAGGGGGTGCCCTTCTCTCCACATCCTCACTAACACTTGTTATTTCTTGTTTTTTTGATAATAGCCATTCTTTCTATTGAGAGGTGGTATCTTATTGTGGTTTTAATTTGCATTTCCCTAGTAATTAGTGAGGTTGTTTAACATTGTTTCTGCTACATATCCATGTTGATAGGTATATCTTTAGTTCATCCATTTTAATTACTTTATAATATGGCGTTATAGAATGCATATATTGCATATATTCTGTTTGTTTATGAATATTTAGGGGTTTCTGATTTTTTGGCTATTATTAACAGTGCTGTAATAAACATTCTTTTTTTTTTTTTTTGGTCTTTTTGTCTTTTCAGGGCTGTACCCACAGCATATGGAGGTTCCCAGCCTAGGGGTCTAATCGGAGCTATAGCTGCAGGTCTGTGCCACAACCACAGCAATTCCAGATCCGAGCCGAGTCTGGGACCTACACCACAGCTCATGGTAACACCAGATCCTTAACCCACTGAGTGAGGCCAAGGATCGAACCCGAAACCTCACCGTTCCTAGTCGTATTTGTTTCCACTGCGCCACAGTGGGAACTCCCAGAAACATCCTTGGATGTATCATCTTGTTTACATGTGCGAGAGAGAATTCTAAGCCTAAGGAATTCTTAGGTTGTAGGGTACGAGGATTTTTACCTTTATTAGATAATGCCAAATTGTTTCCCAAAATACTAAATAGCCAATAGCAGATTGTGAGAGTTCTCATTTTGCCATATCCTTTCAAACATTGATGTTGTCAGACTCTTATTTAAAATAAAATAAATTTCATTTTAATTTGCTTTTCCATTTATTGTAAGATTTTCTTTTCTGTGAATTGCTATTTATTTCATTCTTTTTTTCTGTTGGGTTACTTGCTTTTCCATCCTTACTTTGTAGTTCTCTTCTTCCCTATACCAAGATCATACTACATTTATGGTGTTGCAGCTGTCTTCTCAGTCTTTGGTTTCCCTTTCTTTTTGTTGTGTGTAAATTTTATATTTATTCAGGTTTTTATTTGTACAGTTTCAGTCCTACAGAAAAATGCAGTGATAGTTGAATGAATACACTTAACACCTTCACCCGGATTCACTAATTGTTAACATTTTGCCACATTTACTTTTTCCTTCATATGCACATTTTTTTCCCCTGAACCATTTAAAAGTAAGTTGCAGACATCATGACACTTCATCTCTCAAAATATATATTTGAATGTCCTAAAAACAAGGATGTCTTACAAGACTGCAGTACAATCACCACATTTAATATGAATGCAGCATTATTATCTAATATACAGTACATATTAAAAATTTCTCAATTGTCCCAATAGGACCTTTATAGTTATTCTCCAGCCCCACCCCTGGTCCAGGATCTAGTCAAAGATCATGAATTACATTTAGTTACCATGTCCCTTTAGTTACTTTTTTTTTTTTTTTCTTGGTCTTTTTTGTCTTTTTAGGGCCACACCCGCGGCATATGGAGGTTCCCAGGCTAGGGGTCTCATTGGATCTACAGCCTCTGGCCTATGCCACAGCCACAGCCGTGTGGGATCCAAGCCACGTCTGTGACCTACAACGGAGCTCTCGGCAATGCCGGATCCTTAACCCACTGAGTGACGCCAGGGATGGAACCCACAACCTCATGGTTCCTAGTCAGATTCATTGCCACTGTGCCACAATGGGAACTCCCCTTTGGTTACTTTTGATCCATGAACAGGTCCCTAGATTTTTGTGTGTTTTCATAATATTGATATATTTGAGGAGTCCAAGTCAGTTGTTTTGTAGCATGTCCTTCAATTTGGATTTGTCTTATCATTTCCTCATGTTTAAATTCGGACTAAATGTTTTTGGCAGGAATAAGCTTTAAATGTTAACATAGTTAAGTTTGTTTTGTTTTTTCCTAAAGTTTTGGTTGTTATTGTCTGTTATTCAAGACCTACCTGGTTGCCATAATATGACTTTTCATCTCTGTTTTCTTCTAAAAATTTCAAGGTTTTGATTTTTTTTTAAATGTTTAGGTTTATAGATGCTATTTTTATTTTATTTTTTGCTTTTTTTAGTGTCACTCCCGCGGCATACGGAGGTTCCCAGGCTAGGGGTCAAATTGGAGCTCCAGTTGCTAGCCTATACCACAGGCGCAGCAGCATAGGATCCAAGCCATGTCTGTGACCTACACCACAGCTCACGGCAGTGCTGGATCCTTAACCCACTAAGCAAGGCTAGGGATCGAACCTGCATCCTCACAGATACTAGTCGGATTCATTTCCACTGTGCCGTGACAGGAACTCCTATAGATGCTATTTATTTTTTCTGCTTAGTCTACCTATAATATGGTGTTCAATTAGCATTTCTGTTATACGTTCTTTTTCTACCATTGTTTGTCATAAAATTATTCTGTAAATTCATAAGAACAGAACAGCTTTTGTTATGCTCTAAATTAGGGCCAGAGCATTGCAGAAAGTGCAAATTTTGAATTATCTGAGTGTGCTAAAGGTGTAGCAGTTGAAACAACTCAAACATTGTGTCAAAATTGTAAAAATTTTAAGATATATTTGTAAAAATTTAACTGATATCATACTGTAAATAAGACCAAGATGTAACTTACAGAGTAAACATCAGAATCTTTCACAAATCTGAAATCAGTAACTGCCATATTTTTAATCTTGGATTATTGACTATTGCAGTAGGTTTGATGAGATAACCTGATGTAGAAATGAGAACTTTGAGGAAAGAAAGAAACCTATAGACAGTAGATTAGATTTAGAATACTTAGATGGGAAAAAAATGTGTGATATTACAGCCTTTGACACACAACTGGCACTCTGAAGTTTTGACTCTATAAAAGTAGAAACCCATTATAACGTTCCTTCAAACATAATTTACTGCTTCGTGCAGAGGCCACTACACTGTGTAGAGGTCTCAAGTATTAAACTCTGTGAACTCTAGTAATACAAGTAATAATTTATTATGCACTATGTGTCAGCCACTGTTCTTAGCACCTTAGACTTATAAATGCATTAAATACTTGTTCCAACTCTGAGCATTTTTGAGTAGAAGAAACTGAAGTGACTATATAATTTGCTCAGTTATAAAGCTAATTAGTGTTATAGCTGGGTTTTGAACTCAGACAGTGTGGCCCCAGAATCTGTGGTCTTCACTGCAAGTATGGGTCTATGATCTTGGTCGAATTATTTAACTTCTCTATGCTGTTTTCTTCTTTGTATAATGAATAGTATCTAATTCTTATGTTTGTTGTGAAAAGTCAGTGAGATAAAGTATGTTTGGAGCTTAGAATAACACATGAAAAAAAATGAGCACTCAATAAATGTTAGCTGTTATTATGTTAGCATTACTAGGCATTGAGCTTGTGCATATCTCTGAATTTTTATCAAATAAGTGAGTTAAGCCATAAATATGATTGTATATACAAAAACGTAGAAATATCATGGTGATTATTTCTGCCTGTCTGATTTTTTATCTCTGTGTTATTTTGAAAGAGGAAAGTTACCAGCAGAAACAAAGTTGGATGAATGGTGAGCCAGGAGCTCATTGGTAAGAGAGTGAGTTCTTTTGAATAAAGCAGAATTTTTAATCTGCTTTTAAAAAAAAATTCAAGGGTCATTACTGAAGGTACAGAGTGCTGTATATTGACTGAATGTAAAAACAGTTCAGCTTTAGCTTTTGAAAGCCTGTAATTAAGTTTAGCAATATTTTGAAGAAATAAAAGTCATATGGTGGTCCCCTCTTATTTGTAGTTTTACATTCCACAGTTTTGTTACCTGCAGTCAACCACAGACTGAAAGTATTAAGTGGAGAATTCCAGAAATAAACAATTCCTAAATTTTATATTGTGTGCTGTTCTGAGTAGTGTGATGAAATCTTGTACTATCCTTCCTGGGATCCCCCGTCATTTATATCCTCATGGCTTGGTAATCCAGGATCACCCAAGCAGATGATCCTCCTCCTGATATAGCATCAGAAAATTAGTAGTAGCCTAGCACCGTGTCACAGTGCCTACGTCATTCACCTTAGCTTCATCTCCTTACGTAGGCGTCTCATATCATTACAAGAAGAAGTAGTACAGTAGAATAAGATATTTTGAGAGGGAGACTGTTCATTCACATAACCTTTGTTACAGTGTATTGTTGTCATTGTTTTATTATTGTTTATTGTTGTTAATCTCTTATGTGCCTAATTTGTAAATTACACTTCGTCATAGGTGTGTATATGTAGGAAAAAACATAGTATCTGTAGCATTAGGTACTATCCAGTTTCAGGCATCCACTGGGTATCTTGGAATGTATCTTTCCTCTGATAAGGGGTCCACTGTACTACATATTCTCAGGCCCAATCACTTTTTTAATTTAAATTTTTTGGTATTTTTAGGGCTGCACCTATGGCATGGGAGGTTCTCAGCCTAGGGGTCAAATTGGAGCTATAGCTGCCAGTCTATAGCACAGCCACAGCAATGCTGGATCCAGGCCGTGTCTGCGGCCCACACCACAGCTCACGGCAACACTGGATCCCAACCCACTGAGCAGGGCCAGGGATGGAACCCGCGTCCTCATAGATACTAGTTGGGTTCACTAACCGCTGAGCCATGACAGGAACTCCAAGCCCAGTCATTTAAAATGTTTTCTTTACATGCTCTCTTGTTCCTTTCTGTCAATAACCATGTTATTGTTGAAGGTCCGGTATTACACAAAACTTTCAGTTGGAAGCAGCTTCCATATGCAGATGTAGAACAAATACAGCATTCTGTGTGATATGGCAGAGGTAATGGAGTGCTAGAGTAGCAGCAGTAAAATGTTCAGGAGAACATAGCAGAATTTAGGTCTTTTTGGCATATTTTTGGAACTTTAGGAACATATGAATAAATTTGTATTTTCTAGTCACTGTTTCAGTCTAGAGATTCTAGCATTTGTTTCTTAAGAAAAACAAATTGTCCAGGCGAGAGGTACTACATTTCTTATTTGACAAGATGTTTTCTCAGTTTTATTTTCCATCAGAGAACAAGGAACCTTTTGTTCTAAGGCTTGGTGTTGAAAGGCTAACAAAATATTACATTAATCAAGCCCAGAATCTTATGTGTTTCTGAACCAAATATAAGACTTCATGGAGATTCATTTAGAGCATTAGAAAGAATTTGTGTAATATTGCATTTTCACACTTACACCAAAAATTAGCTTTTGAAAACCAAAGAGCTCCAAGTGTAGAGATTTAGGAGTTTATTTCTTCCTGTGTCTATCAAGTCTGTAGTTGAAGGAACTGAGGACACAGCTGTGAACAAAACAGGTCTCACCCTCATGGAACTTAAATTTTTGAGAAAAGTACTTGACAATATGAAAGCTGTCAAATACTTTATGTCTGTAAGTGTAAATGCGCAAAAAAGAAAAATAAAGTGGTGTAGAGGATATAGTAAGTGACATGTGGATAGGTACGTCTGATTTTGTTAGTTGGAATTTGTTAGCCATCTGTATCATTTGGTGTGTCAACTATGAAATGTTGGTCTTTTAACAAATGTATAGTACAACCTGGGGCAAATGATATAAAGAACTCTGAATGAGGAATTCCCGTCATAGCTCAGTGGTAATGAACCCGACGAGTATCCATGAGGACTTGGTTCCAACCCTGGCCTTGGTCAGTGGGTTAAGGATCTGGCGTTGTCGTGAGCTGTGGTGTAGGGTGGAAGCATGTAGCTCTGATTTGACCACTAGCCTGGGAACTTCCATATGCCTTGGGTGCGGCCCTAAAAAGACAAAATAAAATAAGGTAAAATAAAACTGAATGAAAATCATGAAATGAGAAATGAACAAAAAAATACTCCTCATGAACTATTTAAAAGAGTTATTGGGGGCGTTCCTGTCGTGGCACAGCGGAAACGAATCCGACTAGGAACCATGAGGTTGCGGGTTCGATCCTTGGCCTTGCTCAGTGGGTTAAAGATCTGGCATTGCCTTAAGCTGTGGTATAGGTCACAGACGCAGCTTGGATCTGGCTTTGCTGTGGCTCTGGTATAGGACAGACAGCAGCAACAGCTCCGATTAGACCCCTAGCCTGGGAACCTCCATATGCCTCAGGTGTAGCCCTTAAAAAAAAAAAAAAAAAAAAAGGAAAGAGTTAACGGGGAGTTTCCTGGTGACCTAGTGGTTAAGGATCTGGCAGTATCACTGCTGTGGCTTGGGTTCAGTCCCTGGCCTGGGGAACTTCTGCATGCCATGGGCACAGCCAGAAAAAAAAAAGGGGGAAGTTAAACATTTAACAAGTGCATATACATAGCACACTTTTAAAGGGCCTTACTTTTTGGGAAAAATTAATATTCTCATCTTAAAATATTTTGTGATTATTTTCCTTCATGCATTTTATTAAAAGGGACAAGTTTATAAAAATACTTTCAAAGCTATATTTTATTACAAAATGTTATTCAAGTTAGAGGTGACATTATTAACAAGTACTGGGATTTAGGTTTTCAGCAGTGTTGTTAGATGAATTAATCTAAATTTGGATCTGACTTCCATTTTTTTCCAAGGAATGTATTTGTAAGTAAATTGGTTTGTGGTCCTCTTATTACAGAGGGGACCCTTGACAGCAACATATTGATATAACCAACTAACCTACCACTATTCTTTCTTGGTTTTACTTGCTTATCTGTCAAGGATTGGGGTTATCAGGGGCTATGTGTATAATGTGCCTCCTTAATACAATACCAGATATACAGATGGATGATGGAACTTTAACTTTTCTTTTTCTAGAAAGTAAACTAGTTTAATATGTGCAATATGTAATTTATTTATGAAAATAAAATAAATTTCAGGGTGATGAGAAAATTGGAAAAAGCCATTCAAAATTATCCTTTCCATTCAAGTTTCAAAGCAGTGCCCATTGTTCTTATATTTCAAACACAAAATAAATTCCAGCGAAGTGTAGTAAAACGCTGAGTGTTCATATTTACTTACTGTTATTACTCTGTTATCTTTGTTGACACACTTATTCCACTGAAAACTGAGTATTTGTTTGAAACTGACCTGTATATTAACGCTGTCTCATGGACCTGTGCTACATCCCATGTTTAAGTGCTATTCACTGCTTTCCAAGTGAGATACTGACGGGACCTGAAACAGACATTTTTTTCTCAGTTATAATGATTTTTATTTTTTTCCGTTATAGCTGGTAAAACAGACTTTTAACATGGCTAACCAAGCTGAAGGTTGCTCACCAGGCTTACCCTGCAGTTTCAGTTACTCTTGGCTTCCTGTTTTCAGCAGTTGCTTAGAGCTTTTGGGACAGCTGGTTTCCCTTTCTTTGGGGGAGGGTGATGTTCCATGTTGGTGGGGAGGGGAACTATGTATGTTGTGCCCATGAAATATTTTTAAAGTGTGAAACTAAAATATTTTAAATGCTTGAGAGTTCATTTCATTTGTTAGTCTTCAGATAAAACTTCTTTGCAGGCTGGTTATTTTATGTCGAAACAGAGAACAGTTTCAGTATAAACTGTACCACTATTATTTGAAAGGAATTAAAATTTTGAGCTTTTTATCGAGTATTAGTCACATCTGTACCTTACTGAAGAAACTACTCTTAAGCTTGACACTCTAAACTGGTGACAAATGAAGTGTTTACCTTCTTACTGGAACCTGGAACACTCTTTTTTATTTTTTTGCCACATGATAATCATTCTGATTTTATTGTCACTATGAAAATAGTTAAGCACTACATAGACTGACTGTGAATAGAATCTAAAAGTCTGTTATAGTAACACTAAGATGTGTTATATGTTAAGATCATAGGAAAACTATCAAAGAACTTTTTGAAAGTGATGATTTAAGAAAATCTCCTTATCCCTTTAGCGTCACCTAACTGTATGCACTTTATGGCAGATTTTATTCCATATTAATGATAATATGGTTACTTAATCATTTATGTTTACATTTTTAATTGATGAAAGTTTTGTGTTACTTTTGCTGAGACTCTATAACTAATTTTTAAAATAAAGTGTGTTTTGTTTAGTCCATGAGTGATCCAAGAAAGTGCTTTGAATTTTTCCTACAAATAATCTGCAGAAAGTAATACAAAAAGAAATTAAAATATGTGGGAAATCTTTTCTTAGTGTAATTACTACCTCTAATTTGTAAGGAAAGAGGAGGAAAAAAAGCCTGACTTATTATTTTATTAATTTATTGATTTACTTATCCTTTTAGGGCCACACCCGCAGCATGTGGAGGTTCCCAGGCTAGGAGTCAAATCGGAGCTACAGCTGCAGCCCAGATCCGAGCCGCATCTGCAGCCTACACCACAGCTCACGGCCATGCCAGATCCTTAACTCACTGAGCAAAGCCATGGATCGAACCCACAACCTCATGGTTCCCAGTTGGATTCGTTAACCACTGTGCCACAAGGGGAATTCCTTTTTAATTTTAAATATTCTAATAGGCATGTAGTAGAATCTCGTTATGGTCGTAATTTACATTTCCCTGATGATAAGTGATGTTTAGCAGGATTTCATGTGTTTGCCATCTATTTATATTTTTCGATGAAGCATCCATTGTAATATTTTGCCTATATATATATTTTACATTTTATTGGAGTATAGTTGAAATATATATTTATATGTATTTTACATTTTATTAGAGTATTGTTGCTTTACAATGTTTTGTTAGTTTCAGGGGTACAGCAAAGTGATTCAGGTGTACATATACATATATCCATTTCTTTTCAAATTTTTTTCCCATATGGTTTATTACAGAATGTTGAGACTCCCAGTGCCATATAGTAGGTCCTTGTTGGTTATCTCTTTTATAGGTAGTAGTGTGTATATGTTAGTTCTGTACTCCTAATGTATCCCTCCCTCCATTTTCCCCCTTTGGTAACCATAAATTTGTTTTCGAAATCTGTATGTTTCTGTATTGCAAATAAGTTCATTTGTATCATTTTAAAATTAAGATTCAGCATATAAGTGATATCATGATAGTTGTTTTTCTCTGACTTATTTCACTTAGTATGATAATCTCTAGGTCCATTTGTATTGCTGCAAATGGGTTTTTGTTCTTTTTTTATGGCTGAGTAGTATTCCGTTGTATATATGTACCACATCTTCTTTATCCACTCCTTTGTTGATAGACATTTAGGTTGCTTCTATGTCTTGGCTATTGTAAATGGTGCTGCTGTGACGATCCAGCAGCAAATGGTAGTTCCGTTTTTTGTTTTTAAAGAAATTTTTGATGATGGCTATTCTGACTGATGTGAGGTGATACCTTGTTGTAGTTTTGATTTGCATTTTTCTTATAATTAGTGATTAATTTCTCTAATAATTAGCATCTTTTCATGTGCTTTCAGCCAGCTGTCTTCTTTGGAGAATTGTCTATTTGGATCGTCTGCTTTTTTTTTTTTTTTAATGGCTACACCCCTGATATATAGAAATTCCCAGGCCAGGAATTGAATCTGAACTCTAGCTGCAAGCTATGCCACAGCTGCAGCAGCATTGGCCACCATGGCACAGGGTGGGAGGTTAAATCAACACCTCCACAGAGATGAGCCAGACCATCAACCCACTGTGCCACAGCAGGAACTCCACTTAAAGGGTATTTTGTATGATAGTAGTCAAATCACTCAGCTCCATTTGGCTACTATTTGCATAGAATGTCTTTTCCTATCCTTCCACTTTAAACCTTTTGTGTCTTTGGATAGAAAGTGAGTCTTCTTATAGACAGTATAAAGTTGGACCGCGTTTTTATTCCTTTCTGTCAAGCTGCCTTTAAAGTAGTTACTAATAAGGAAAGACTTTTAGCATTTTTGTTTGTTTGTTTTCTGTTTTCTGTTTGCTCTTTTGTTTCCTTTATCTTTTATCATCTCGCATTTTGGGTTGATTATTTCTTGTTCCATTAATAATTTTTTTTAAATTTTTTGTCTTTTTTTTTTTGGGCTGCACACATAGCATATGGAAGTTCGCAGGCTAGGGGGAAAATCAGACCTGTGGCTGCTGGTTTGCACCACAGCCACAGCAATGCCAGATCCTTCAACCCACTGAGCAAGGTCAGGGGTTGAAATGCGTCCTCATGAATACTAGTGGTGTTCATTACTCCTGAGCCACAATGAGAACTCCCTCTTGTTTCCATTTTATCTCTTTTGTTGCCTTATTAGCTATAACTTTCTTGTTGTTTTGGTGATGGCTTTAGGATGTATAGTATGTATCCTTACCTTGTCACAGTCTGCTTTCAATTGTATTATACTGCTTCATGTATACTCTAGGAATCTTCCATTTTCTCCCTGCCCACCTTTGGGATACTTCTGTCATATATTTTACTTCTATGTATGTTATAAACCTTGTAACACGTTAGTATTATTTTTGCTTCAAACACTTTTTTTTTTTTTTTTTTTTTTTTGTCTTTTTGCCTTTTCTAGGGCCACTCCTATGGCATATGGAAGTTCCCAGGCTAGGGGTCGAATCAGAGCTACAGCTGCCGACCTACACCACAGCCACAGCAACACGGGATACGAGCCAAGTCTGCGACGTACACCACAGCTTTCGGCAGCACCAGATCCTTAATGCACTGAGCAAGGCCAGGGATTGAACCCACAACCTCATGATTCCTAGTCAGATTTGTTAACCACTGAGCCATGACAGGAACTCCAAAACACGTATCTTTTAAAAAGACTTACTAGTACCAAAAAAAATCTTTCATATTTATCCATTCCTTTGTGTAAATTGATGTCCATCTGATATTGTTTTCCATCTTACACGAAGGACCTCCTTTTAAAAATTTACTTTATTTTATTTTTTGGCTGTACCCATGACATGTAGAAATTCCCAGACCAGGGATTGAACCTATGTCCACAACTCGACCTGAGCCACAGCAGTGGCAGTGCTGAATCTTTAACCCCATAGATCATCAGGGAACTCTTTTTTTTTTTAAATTGAAGTATAGTGGATTTGCAATGTTGTGTTAATTTCTGCTATATAGCAAAGGAATTCAGTTATATACACTTTTTTTTTTTAATAAATGTTCTTTTCCATTATGGCTTATCTTAGAATAATGAATATAGTTCTCTGTGCTCTACAGTAGGCCTTGTTTCTTATCCATTCTGTATATAAATAGTTTGCATCTTCTACCCCAAAATCCTACTCCATCCCTTCCCGAACCCTCTCCACTTTGTCATCCATAAGTCTGTTCTCTGTGTCTCTGCTTCTGTTTAGTAGATAAGTTCATTTGTGTCATATTTTATAGATTCTACATATGGTATTTGTCTTTGACTTACTTCACTTAGTATGATCATCTCTGGGTCCATCCACATTGCTGCAAATGGCATTATTTCATTTTTTTGGTGGCTAAATAGTATTCTATGTATGTATGTACCATATCTTCTTTATCCATTCATCTGTCAGTGGATATTCATGTTGTTTCCATATCCTGGCTATTGTGAATAGTGCTGCTGTGAACATAAGGGTGCATGTATCTTTCTTGAATTACGGTTTCGTTCAGATATACGCCCAGGAATGAGATTGGTCAGACATATTTTTAGTTTTTTGAGGAACATCCATACTGTTTTCCGTAGTGGCTGTGTCAACTTACATTCCCATCAACAGTGCAGGAAGGTTCCTGAAGCGACTTCCTTTAAAATTTCTTTTAGTCTGCTCGTGATGTCTTTTGGCTCTTGTATGTCTGAAAAAATCTTTCTTTCTTTCTTTCTTCTTTTTTCTTTTTTTTTTTTCTTTTGTCCTTTTGCCATTTCTTGGGCCGCTCCCGCAGCATATGGAGGTTCCCAGGTTAGGGGTCCAGTTGGAGCCGTGGCCACCGGCCTACACCAGAGCCACAGCAACGTGGGATCCGAGCCGCATCTGCGACCTACACCACAGCTCAGGGCAACGCCGGATCCTTAACCCACCGAGCAAGGCCAGGGATCGAACCCTCAACCTCATGGTTCCTAGTCAGATTCATTAACCACTGAGCCACGACAGGAACTCCCAAAAGTCTTTATTTCTGAAAAATATTTTTCTCAGGTAAATAATTCTGAGTTGACACTTATTTTCTTTCATTCTTTTTGTTTGTTTGTTTGTTTTTTAGAGCCACATCCATGGCATATGGAAGTTCCCAGGCTAAGGGTTGAATCAGAGATGCAGCTGCCGGCCTACACCACAGCCACAGCTACCTAGGATCCAAGCTGCATCTGCGACCTACCCCACAGTTCATGGCAATGCTGGATCCTTAACCCACAGAGTGAGGCCAGGGATTGAACCTGCGTCCTCATGGATACTAATCAGATTCATTTCCGCTGGGCCATGATGGGAACTCTAGATACTTCTTTCAGTACTTTAAAGGTGTTTTGCCACTTTCCTCTGGTTTCACTGTTTCAGATGAGAATTTTTTTTTTTTTTTCTCTATTAGTCACTGAGCCACAATGGGAACTCCCTCTACCTGCTTTTTAGTATTTTCTCTGTATCACTCTTAAGCTAATTTGATCTTGATGTGCCTTGGTATAGATTTCTTGTTTCATGTGCTTGGGGTTTGCTGAGTTTTCTTGGATCTGTGGATTTATAAGTTTCATTAAGTTTGGAAATTTTTTTTGTGTGTGTCTTTTTGTCTTTTTAGGGCCATACCCTCGGCATATGGAGGTTCCCAGGTTAGGGGTCTAATTGGAGCTGTAGCTGCCAACCTAAGCCAGATCACAGCAAGGCCAGATCCAGCCACACATGCGACCTATGGTTCCTAGTCGGATTCATTTCCACTGCACCACGACGGGAACTCCAGGTTTGGAAATTCTTCACTGACAATTTCATTAAATATTTTTTTCCATCTTCTCCCTTTCTCTTTTATTTTGTGGACTCCAATTACTTGTGTGTTAGAAATCAGAATATACTTGAAACTGCTGCATAGTTCATTGATCTGTTTTAATTTGGATGGTTTCTATTGCTACGTCTTCAAGTTCACTAACATTTTCTTTAATGTCTAATCTGTTTATCCAGTGCATTTTTCATCTCAGGTGTTGTAGTAGTTGCTTCTAGATATTTGTTTGATATAGATCTTTTTTAATCTTTCACACCTGTACTCGACATTTTATTCTTCTAGTTTTTTTAAAACGTATGAAACATATCCAGTTATAAATTATGTACTTAATGATATATTATTTGAAATATATTTTGTCCAATTCTAATAACTTAATGTCTTTGAGTATCCTGTCATCTGTCACACTTGTGGGTTTGCTTCAATTGATTTTTGTCCTCAGTATGTGTCATATTTTCCTGTTTCTTTGAATGCTACTAATTCTTTATTGGATATCAGACATTATAAATTTTACCTTGCTGGGTGCTGGATATTTTTTAGTTCCTATGCATATTCTTGTTTTTTGATGTGGTTAAGCTACTTGGAAACTGTTTGATCCTTTCAGGTATTGGCTTTTAACCTCTGCTAGGTAGGACCAGAGCAGTATTTAGTCTAGATGATTTTGCTCTACTACAGAGACAAAGCCCTTCCAACTACTCTACTTAATACTGTGTAATGGTGACATTTTCCATTTTGGCTGATTGGGGAAAGAACTATTCCTAGCCTGCGTGAGCTTTAGAATTGTTCTCTTGAGTGTTTTCTTCATCCACATGTGTGTTAATCAGTATGCAAATAAGGATTAGAGAGGTTCGCCCTCTTCAGATCTCCTTAATTTTTTAAGAATAAAAATAGGTAGACTTTTGTGAATAAAATTGGCATTCATTTAAGACCTTAACAATAAGGAAACAAAATTTGTTTCCTGTCTATACTCTATGGACTATAATTGCAGCAGAACTCAATTTGAAGTTTTCCTTTTTCTTGTTCTTTTTTTTTTGTCTTTTTAGGGCTGACCCAAGGCATGTGGAGGTTTCTAGGCTAGGGGGTCAAATCAGAGCTACAGCTGCCGGCCTGCACCACAGCCACAGCAACGCCGGATTCCTGACCCACTGAGGGAGGCCAGGAAATCCTCATGGATAGTAGTTGGATTCATTTCCGCTGCCCCACAACGGGAACTCTTGGAAATCTTAATTACTTCAAAAACATTACAGACCTAAATGTTTATCTAAAGAATTGAAAACTGGTTATCAAGTAAATACATGTTCATAGCAGTATTATTCACAATAGTCAAAAGGTGAAAATAGTCCAAATGTCCATCAGCCAGTGAATAGTGGAATATTTATTATTCAGCCATAAAAAGGAATGAAGTGTCTGAAACATGGTACAGCATGGGTAAAACTAGAAAACATGCTAAATGAAAGAAGCCAGACTTAAAAAGTCACATATTGTATGATTCTATTTATATAAAATAACCAGAATAGATAAACCCAAAGAGCAGAACTGGGATTGGTCGTGGCCAGAGGGCGGGGGAGTGGGGAGAATCTGATTGATGGGTACAGGGTGATGGAAATATTTTGGAACTAAATAGAGGTGGTGGTCACACTATGTCATGAACGTACTCAATGCCATTCACTTATTCACTTTAAAATTATTAGTTTTCAGAAGAAAGGGTGGGGGAAAAACTGTAATTGTAATGTACACATGGAAGGATAACCTGACCCCCTTGCTGTACAGTGGGGGAAAAAAAAAATTATTAGTTTTCTTTTTTTTTATCATAACTTTCTAAGGTGTTTATTTTAATTTTTTTTTATAATTTTTTTTTATTTTCCCACTGTACAGCAAGGGGGTCAGGTTATCCTTCCATGTGTACATTACAATTACAGTTTTTCCCCCACCCTTTCTTCTGTTGCAACATGAGTATCTAGACAAAGTTCTCAATGCTATTCAGCAGGATCTCCTTGTAAATCTATTCTAGGTTGTGTCTGATAAGCCCAAACTCCCGATCCCTCCCACTCCCTCCCCCTCCCATCAGGCAGCCACAAGTCTCTCCTCCAAGTCCATGATTTTCTTTTCTGAGATGTTCATTTGTGCTGGATATTAGATTCCAGTTATAAGTGATATCATATGGTATTTGTCTTAGTTTTCTTATATGAATTTCACCTCAATAAATTATTATTTTAAAAAGCTACAAAGGCAGTTTATTTAAAAATTGACTTAATGTCATAAATAATGTTAGCATTTTCAAAATTAAAAATGTTAGAATGGAGATGTTTTCGCAAACATTGGTATTTTAATAAAATGTTAATAAACTTCTTAACTCTAAAAGGTTGTTTTTCACCCTTATTTAAGACTATTTATAGAAGTTTCCATAGTGGCTCAGCAGTTAACAATCTGACTAGCATCCATGGGGACGCAGGTTTGATTCCTGGCCTTGCTCAGTGGGGTTAAAGGATCCAGCATTGCCGTGAGCTGTGGTGTAGGTCACAGACGTGGCTCAGATCTGACGTTGCTATGGCTCTGGCTTAGGGTGGCGGCTACAGCTCTGATTCGACCCCTAGCCTGGGAACCTCCATGCTGCGGGTTCAGCCCTAAAAAGCAATAAACAGAAAAAAAAAAAAAAAAAAAAAAGACTATTTACAGATGAAAAATTCAAAAATAGAAGTGAAACCTAGAACAGTACCTATAGTTAAAATACTTACAGTAAAGACATTTAGCTACTCACCTTGTTTTAGATATTCATTCTAATGAAATGTTTTAGTTTATTTCTTCTAGTTTAATCTTTAATACCAGATGAAAGATAATTTATCAGAGGAAAACATGAAAGTGTGATGCAACTAGAAATCAAATACTCATTACTTTGTACCACCATTGATTGAACTTAGTATGTTTCTGAATTTAAAAGTTCCCTACTTCACATATTTTAATACATATGTTAACTGAAAATTATGTGTTTTCGCAAGTCTTTGGTCTCAGCCCCTTCTCTAGAATCTAGGATTAAAGTTAGTGATTACTGGCAGTCATGCTTAATTATTTGGAAGTGATATATATGATCTTTCTGGATAGAAATTACTATATGAAATTATTTTCCTAAGTTTACATAGTTTAGAAATGTTGGTATAGTTTTTCAGTATGTTTCCACATTCAGTGTATTTAAATAGATGGTTATATCAGGCAATTTGCAAGCCAGATTTTAACTAGTGAAAAAAAAATATGATGGAGTTCCTGTTGTGGCTCAGTGAATTAAGAACCTGACATGGTGTCCATGAGGATGTGGGTTCGATACCTGGCCTTGCTCAGTGGGTTAAGGATCTGGCATTCCCCCAAGCTGCAGCATAGGTCGCAGATGCAGCTCTGTATCTGGTATTGCCATGGCTGTGGCATAGGCCCCAATTGTAGCTCTGATTTGAAACCTAGCCCAGGAATATACATATGCCATAGATGTGGCTGTAAAACAAACAAAAATGATTTCAATATACAGATGCTAATATTAATCTACTGAATTACTGATTTTTTTTTTTTTTAGAATTGAGTATACAGTTAAAATAAAATGACAACCTCCTGGAGTGATCGGTTACAAAATGCAGCGGATATGCCTGCTAACATGGATAAACATGCCCTGAAAAAGTATCGACGAGAAGCCTATCATCGGTAAGTATTTTATCTATTTAATCCTCAAAGCAGCTCTATAAAGTGAGCATATAATAACTTCATTTTACAGATGATGAAATAAATGTACAGAGTGGTTAGGTAATTTACCCTAGATCACATAACTAGTTCATGGTTCAGACCCGGTCCAAAGTCTAGACTTTTATTAGTTGCTGGTATACTACATTGGGGCTGCTGCTTTTTAAAGGTAATTTTTTTAACTGCTTTTTATATCTGCTAATAAAATTCCTTGAGAGCAGAAAGTCTTCAGCTGTTCCATAATTGTGCCTTAGTTATTAAGAATATGGTTCCTTTTTTTTTTTTTTTTCTTTTTTAGAGCCGTGCCTATGGCATATGGAAGTTCCCAGGCTGGGGGTCAGATCAGAGCTACAGCTGCTGGTATACACCACAGCAGCACAGGATCCAAGCCATGTCTGCTACCTACACCACAGCTCATAGCATTGCGGGGTATTTAACCCACTGAGCGAGGCCAGGGATCAAACCTGCATCCTCATGGTTACTAGTCGGGTTGGTTACCGTTGAGCCACAGCAGGAATTCCATAATTTTTTTTTTCTTTTTTTTTTTTTTTTTAGGGCTGCACTGGAGGCATATGAAAGTTCCCAGGTTAGGGGTCGAATCGGCACTATAGCTGCCTACCTGTGCCGCAGCCACTGCATTGTGGGATCAAAGCTGCTGTGTCTGTGACCTGCACCACAGCTCATAGCAATGCCACATTGCCAACCACTGAGCGACGCCAGGGATCAAACCTGCATCCTCATGGGTGCTAGTCTAGTTTGTTTTTGCTGCACCACAAAGGGAACTCCCATTAGCATTCTTTTTTTTACAGCACAGGGAAATTTGTGTGATTGGGTCACTTTGTTATACAACAGAACTTGACGAAACGTAAATCAACTCTACTTTAATAATAATAAATTATTTTTTTATATATTATCTTGCATTGTGGTCTATCTCAGAAGATTGAATATAGTTCCCTGTGAACTATATTCACAAGTAAGTCCTTGTTTTTTATCCATTCTAAATGTAGTAGTTTGCATTTATTAACCCTTAACTCCCAGTCTGTCCCACTCCCTCAGGAATATGATTCTTAATTGCCATTTACCACAAATTGATGATAGTTTTCAAATATAGTTTTAGCATTGTGTCTGCAGAGTACTGTGTTACATTAAGTGTGGGTAACTCTGGGTAATAGTAATGTTTTCTTGTATTGATTTAAGACAAAGTTTTCTCTAAATCACTTTTTCTTTAAAAGTTTAAAATGTAAGTATTTTCAATTCATTTGCCACTTTTTTTTTGGTTTGTTTTTTGTTTTTTTTTTTTAGGACTGCACCCACAGCATATGGAGGTTCCCAGGCTAGGGATCGAATCGGAGCTACAGCTGCCGGCCTACACCACAGCCACAGTAACACAAGATCCGAGCAGAGTCTGTGACCTATGCCACAGTTCTCGGCAATACTGGATCCTTAACCCACTGAGGGGTGCCAGGGATCGAACCCAAAACCTCATGGCTACTAGTTGGATTTGTTTCCTCTGTGCCATGACAGGAACTCCACATTTACTACTTTTAATAGATTCAATTAAATGGCTGCTTCAAACTAAATCTTAAGTAGCTAAGATACTTGGAAGTAGATATTGCAGTTAGGAATCATTTATTTTCAGACGTTAGAAGTTTATCCTTATAGGAGTTCCCATTGTAGTTCAGTGGGTTGAGAACCCGACTGGTGTCCATGGGGATGTGAGTTTGATCCCTGGCCTTGCTCTGTGGATTGAGAAGGCTGTGGCATGGGTCACAGATGCAGCTCAGATCCCAGTGTTGCTGTGGCTGTGACGTAGGCTGGCAGCTGTGGCTCCAATTCCATTCTGAGCCTGGGAACTTCCATATGCCACAGGTGTGGCCCTAAAAAGAAAGAAGAAGAAGAAAAAGAAGTTCATCTTTATAGAAGAGAAAGATCTGGGCCCTACTAGAATTAATTCTGCCTCCATCCTGGCAGATCCAGGGACAGGTAGAAATGCTGGTATACTGGAAGTGCTAAAAAAAAGTCTGTGAGAACTCCAGGTAGTCTACAACAACTCATAATTACTTATCTGTTCTGGGATGGTTAAATTACTCTATACATGTAAGAAATCAACCAAATTTATACTAGCAGTATACCTCAAGGACTCAAAACTTTTATGTTGAATATTCATACATATTTTTAGTAATCAAGATCAAAAAGAAATGCATACAGTTTATTTACTTTAAAAATGTAAATGTCTAAGAGTCAGATACATTGTATATTCATGATACATTGGATTTAGGAACGTAGTAGAGATGACAGAATACAAGATTATTAAACTGTCTCTGAAATTCGTTCTAAGAAATAGAAAAGGAGTAAATGAGTGGAGTTAGAGTTGGAAGATCTGGGTTCAGGTTTTGTTGTTATCCTGGGGAGGCCAGTTAGCTTCTCTGGTGATGGTTGCTTTAGATGATGGTTTAATCTCATTATCTGTAAAATGAGATTAAAGAGGGAGATCTTTAAGGCTGCTTCTAGCTTTAAAAATTCTACACTCGGAGTTCCCATCCTGGCTCAGCGGAAACAAATCTGACTAGCATCCATGAGAATGCAGATTCAGTCTCTGGCCTAGCTCAGTAGGTTAAGGATCTGGCTTTGCCCTGAGCTGTGGTGTAGGTCTCAGACTCAGCTCAGGTCCCGCTTTGCTGTGGCGTAGGCCAGCAGCTACAGTTCTGATTCAATCCCTAGCCTGGGAACCTCCGTGTGCTGTGCATGCAGCCCTAAAAAGACAAAAGACCAAAAAATAAAAATAAAATTCTACATTCAATGAATGTATATTTCTTTGAACTTAATAATTGCTAATTAATAATTGCTTATTACTTGGGAGTTTATGATACTCATGGGATGCAAGAGTCTTTAATTAACTGATCCACAAGTGAAAACAAGTTGAGCATTTACTGAATAAACTCCTAGTCACTGGGCCAACAGGTTATGATTTCAACCTTCATGACAGTTCTTTGGTGAATGTGTTTATACACAGCAAACAGTATCTCATAACAAATTGACTTGACTCTTTTAAGCAGAAACATCTGTTGACTATGTAGCATTTCTAGATTTTATTCCTTAAACCCTGAAAAATTAAAAATATTTCAGGTTCCCATCAAGGTATGAAGATGCAAAATCAATCAGTGGGTACCAGTGATCCTCTGCAGTGTGTGAGACATGTTGCTGGACAAGCATGAAACTAGAGTGTAAAACCCAGTGTGTATGTGTATCTGTGTTAATGAAACACATAGCGTACACATTTAGAAGAGAGAAAATACAGAGGTGTTTTATACTTTCTGTTCAATTATTTGCTTAGTCTTTATGTTCATAAAGTATGCATTTGGTTATAATGTAATTATCACTGGAAACAAGGACTAGAATTATGCAATGAAGACAGATCATCATCATTACGGCTGCTTCTAGCTTTAAAGCATCAAGTGTCCTAATTGTAATTAATATGTCACAACCTGAGAGCACTTCTGATTCATTTGGAATGGTATTTCCTGGAAGATTTTAGGTAGGCTGTGCACCCTACATTCTTCATACAGCAGAATACAATCTGAAATCACAGAAACAATAGAAAAAGTGTCTTGAAAGGTTTTAATTTTTAGATCACTTAAAATTTTTTATTGTGGTAAAGTACAAATGACATAAAATTTGCATCTTAACTTTTTAAGTGTATAGTTCAGTGTAGTAAATTCATTCACATTGTTGTGCAGTCATCACCACTGTCCATCCCCATAACTCTTTTCATCTTGTAAAATTGAAACCTATGGAACAATAATTCTCTATTCTCCCTTCACTCTAGCCCTTGGGAGCCAGTCATCATTATCTTTCTATCTGTCTCAATGATTTTGACTACTCCAATGACGTCATATAAATGAAATCATACAGTGTTTATCTTTTTGTGACTGGCGTATTTCACTTAGCATGATGTCTTCAAAGTTCATCCATGTTGTAGCATATTGCAGAATTTCCTTTGAATATGAGAAATTGGGTTCTTGAACTCTTGCAAGCATTTGCTTTTTTTAATTAAAAAATTTGGGTTTTTTTTTTTTTTTTTGTATTTTGGGGGGAATCATGCCCATGGCATGTGGAAGTTCCTGGGCCAGAGATTGAACCTGTGCC
The DNA here is from genome assembly GCF_054392235.1 of Sus scrofa. Taxonomy (NCBI): domain Eukaryota; kingdom Metazoa; phylum Chordata; class Mammalia; order Artiodactyla; family Suidae; genus Sus; species Sus scrofa. The sequence goes on along the minus strand of NC_139396.1, from coordinate 136,821,570 downwards.
ACAGCAGCGATCCGAATTGCTGCAGTGACAGATCCTTAACCTGCTGTGCCACAAGAGAACTCCTAATTAAAAAGTTTAGATAGAAAGCATTTAGAAGAAATTTATTTTAGTTTTCTAATTTAGTCAATTTGTGGAATATTCTGTTTCCAGGGCTTTTTATTAAAGACATTTATTAGTGTTGGTAATTTATCATTGGTTAAATTAGGCAAACAGTGATGATCATTTATCATAACTGCATTACATATGATGCTTTAGAATTCCATTTTAGAAGAGGCTGAATATTTTTAAGTAAATAAATATCTAACTTCCATATATATATATTTTTGCTTAATATTAGCCATTTAAATTTTGATATGGAAATGATGGTCCTGTGTCATTATTAAGAAACTGGCCTTCAGGAATTCCCATGTGACTAGTGGGTTAAGTACCCAGAGTTTCACTGCAGTGGCTGAGTCACTCCTGTGGTTTGAGTTCAATACCTGGTCCAGGAACTTCTGCATGCCCAGGTATGGTCAAAAAAAAAAGAAAAAGAAACTGGCTTTCAGACTGTGTGAATTGTTCTTCCATTTCCTTATTATGTTTGCTGAATCTTCTATGTTGGGGCTAATCATCAGGCCAAACCCTTCATTAGAATATGTTTCAGTATATTGTCAGAAGATAGGCTGAGTTGCTCAGATGTTATTGTGACTTGAAGGAGGCAGGTTAGACAATTTAAATAGTACTTTATTTAACACCTAGAATCTGATAGTAATGAATATAGATCAGAATTTGAATTTACCAAATCCGGGAATGGAACAATTAGAATTTTCATCTGCTCTCCCTGTTGATTGTACCCAGGATGCTGAAGTCAGGTATTTGGTTTTATCTTTTTAAAGTTCCAGCGATTATAGTATGAAAGGATTTTTGTAAGTGAATTGGCTCTTTCTTTGTGAACATAGCTTATGAATTCATAAGTGGTTTTTTTTATCATGTCGGACTGAAATTTAACAAGTAATTGGGTTTGTGGTCATCCAGTCTTTTGCCTTGTTTTAAAAGACATTGTAGTCTTTCAAAAGACTTTGTTTTTAAAGTTTGTCTTTAAAGTTCTTTGTTTATATAAAATTATTTTCTTTAAAAATGTTGGCCTTTGTACCAGTCTTTATTTAAATGGTTGAATGATAATTCTCCAATCAAAATAAATTTATTATATATGTTTAAGGAACAAAAAGGAATTTATGTACATATATAGCATTTTGTAGTACCTATAGCTCAGCACACTAGGGGAATTAGAAATGTTTATGTTTTTTTTTTAATCTCAATAAAAGTGTAGGTATCAGGTTTTATGCAGACAAAAACTACAGGTCGATAAATTTTTTTTTCTCACTTAACATACTTATGGATATCACATGAATGTCATTCAACTTTTTAGTTGTATCATCAGTCAAGCTGAATTAACATGTCATTTTAGTATGATTTCAAATATTCAAATAAATAAATTGTTAAAATTCTAGTAGCCATATTATAAACTGAAATTTGCATGGAAATGTAAGTCCTCAGTAATGCCAAGGAGCCATCCTTAAATAAGATACAATATCTTGTCAGAGTAAGAGTAAGGTCGGGTATCAGAACTGTGTTAAAAATTTTTTGTAGTTTATCATTCTAATGCTTTGATTAGTGTTTCATATTCCTAAGGAATGACAAGTGAGGATTCAGGGATTTGTAACTTTTTTTTAGTCCTATTCATTTTGACCCTAAACGTTCGATCAGTGGAATACGATTCATCAGTAAAAAGGAATGAACTATTGATAGGCACAACTTTAATACAACTCAGGGAAATTATGCTGAGGAGCTCCCATTGTGGCTCAGCAGGTTAAAAACCTGACTAGTATCCATGAGGATACTGGTTCAATCCCTGGCCTCACTCAGTGGGTTAAGGATCCAGCCTTGCTGCAAGCTATGGTGCAAATTGCAGATGCAGGTCAGGTCTGGCAATGCTGTGGCTGTGATGTAGGCCTCAGCCTATGGCTCCAGTTCGACCCCTAGCCTGTGAACTTCTATATGTTGCAGGCATTTCCCTTGAAAGAAAGAAAATTATGCTGAGTTAATAAAAACAACCTCAAAAGTTTATATACTCTATAATTCCATGTCTATAACATTTCTGAAATGACAAAATTATGGCGATTGAAAATAGAATAGTGATTGCCAAGGGTTAGGGATTGGTTAGGAACCTTGTGATAGAATTATTCTGTATCTTGACTCTGATGGTGATTACATGAATTTGCACACACATACACACACATAGACACAAGTGAGTGCATGTAAAACTCACTTGTCAGTTTCCTGGTTGTGATATATTCTACTGCATTTATTCAAGATGTTCCCATTGCGGGGAGACTGGGTAGAGAGTACAGGGAATCTCTCTATCATTTCTTACTACTGCTCGTGAATCCACAATTATGTCAACATAGTAAGTTTAATTTAAAAAATTCTTGGAGTTCCTGTTGTGGCTTAGGAGTAACAAACCCGACTAGTATTCATCAGGACACAGGTTCAACCCCTGGCCTTGCTCAGTCGGTTAAGGATCTGGCTACACCTTAAGCTGTAGTGTAGGCTGCAGATGCAGCTCAGATCCCTCATTGCTGTGACTGTGGTATAGACTGGCAGCTCCAGCTCTGATTCAGCCCCTAGCCTGGGAACTTGACATATAATGCAGGTGCAGCCCTAAAAAGACCCAAAAAAAAAAAAACCCAAAAAAACAAAAAAAAATTCTCGCAGTGGCATACCTTTTCTTACAGCATAGGTATTGTCTGTTCTAGATACAATGCTCTTTATATTGTTCAGTGATACCACTTTATGGAATGCATATTCTCTAGACTTTATTGTTCAAAAGAAAATATTGGATCCTAAAACATTCTCAGTTTGTTTCTCTGCCACCATACCCTCTATGTTCTTCCCCAAATAATCTACTTAAAAGTAAAATAAAAAAAGCAGAGTGAGGGTGTTGGTAGTGGCAGTGTCAAGGAAGAGAAAGAATAAAAGATAGTAGATAGTTGATTTAATGGAATCCTATGGTAAGAAACTCAAATTGAAGAAATGTTACTCATATTTAGGTAGTATACTTCACCTTAAAGGATTCTTTTGGGTATGCCTTCTTTTGTTCACTGTATGTCTGAGAGAGAGATTCATCTGTGGTTTTGAATGTACTAGTAATTTGTCCTTTTTTTATTACTACGCAGCATTCTGTTTCCTCAGTATTTGATAATTTGTTTATTCGTTTTCTGTTAATGGATAGCTATTAATCATAAAGCTGCTACAGACTGAAAAAATACCTGTAAATCACAAACCTGATAAAGGACTTGTGTCTAGAGCATATAAAGAACTTTTTAGGAGTTCCCATCATGGCTCAGTAGTTAACGAATCCAGCTAGGAACCATGAGTTGCGGGTTTGATCCCTGGCGTTGCTCAGTGGGTTAAGGATCCGGCGTTGCTGTGAGCTGTGGTGTAGGTTGCAGACACGGCTCGGATCTCGCGTTGCAGTGGCTCTGGCGTAGGCCGGCAGCTACAGCTCTGATTCAACACCTAGCCTGGGAACCTCCATGTGTCACGGGAGAGGCCCTAGAAATGGCAAAAAAAAAAAAAAAAAAGAACTTTTTAAAATTCAGTAACATGAAAATAACCCAATGAAGAAATGGGCAAAAGCCTGACACATCACTTCAGAGTCTGTATGGATGGTATAAAGCACACCTGTAACATCACTAGGGAAATACAAATAAAAACTGCATTGTTTATGCCTATTACAATGGCTAAAATAAAAAATACTGGCAATACCAAGTGTTGTCAAGGACATGGAGCAGTTGGAACTCTGATACGTTGCTGGTAGAAAGGTGAAATGCTATAGCTACTCTGAAAAACAATTTGGTAGTTTCTTATAAAGTTAGAAATGCTTAGCCAATGACCCAGAGATTTTACTCCTAGATATTTGCCCTAGATAAATGAAAACTTATGCTCATGCACAAAACTGTACATAAATAATGTTTGTGATATATCAGTCTAAAATTGCCTCAAACAAGAGACAACCCAAATATGGGTAAATACATAATTAAAATGCAGTAATCCACACAATGAAATATAATTCAGGAAAAAGAAACACACTATTAATAAGACACAGCAACTTGGATAACTGTCAGAGACACAATGCTGAGTCAAAGAAGATAGTCTTAAGAGGTTTCCTACTGATACTGGTATTTTATACAGTGTTCTGGAAGACAGAACTATAGTGATGGAGTTGTCAGAGGAGAGGAAGTGTGACTACAAGAGGATAACAGGAGAGTTTTGGTGGGGGGGGCGGTGATGGAACCATTTTGATTCCAGATGTTGATGGTTATTAGGAAACTTATAAATGTATTAAAATTCAAAGACACGCACATTCCAAAAGCTCAATTTTAACTGCATTTTAATTTTGAAAAAATAGGAATTGAACTGCTGTCATAAACATTCTTGAAAGTGTCTTTTTTTTTTTTTTGCTTTTTAGGGCCACACTCGTGGCATATGGAAGTTTCCAGGCTAAGGCTCCAATCAGAGCTATAGCTGCTGGCATGCACCACAGCCACAGCAACAAGGGATCCGAGCTGCGTCTGCAACCCACACTACAGCTCACAGCCACGCCGGATCCTTAATCCACTGAGCAAGGCCAGGGATTGAACTTGCGTCCTCATAGGTCCTAGTTGGGGTTGTTAACCACTGAGCCACAAAGGGAACTCTGAATATATCTTTTAATGGCTATATACACTTATTTCTCCAAGCAGTGGAATTGCTGGGCCGTAGAGTAAAGCATATGTTTGGTTTAGATAGATACAACAAAAATCATTTTCCAAAGTGGTTGCTCTGATTTAGAATTTTACCTGAAATGTATGAAAACAATATGACCAACACTTTAATATTGATCTCTTGAATGATATTTTTAATTTAAAACTGATTTTGGTGGATACATACTGACAGATCAATTTGGTTTTAATTTGCATTTTTCTGAAAAAACACCTCTTCATACATTAACTAGCCCTTTAGAATCCATCTTTTGTGACTTGACTATTCAAGTCATTTGCTAATTGAGTTGTCTCTTTTTCTTACTGATTTGTCTTTATATATGTTCTTTAAAAAAACAGCTCTAGGAGTTCCTGTTGTGGCTTAGCGTTAATGAATCTAACTAGGAACCATGAGGACGCAGGTGTGCTCCCTGGCCTTGCTTAGTGGGTTAAGCATCCGGCGTTGCCGTGAGCAGTGGTATAGGTCACAGATACGGCTTGGATCCTGCATTGCTGTGGCTGTGGCATAGGCCAGCAGCTGTAGCTCCAGTTAGACCCCAAGCCTGGAAACCTCCCTATGCCGTGGGTACGGCCCTAAAAACAAAAAAATAAAATAAAAAATAAACAGCTTTATTGAGATATAATTCATAACATAAAATAGTGATAAATAATTCAGTGTAACCATCACCACTATTATCTCCATGACATTTTCATCACCCCAAAAAGAAACCCCATACCTATTAGTAGTTACATTGCATTCCCTTCTGTCTCCAATCCCTGACAGCCCTAATCTATTTTATGTCTCTATGGAATTGCCTGTTTTGGACATATCATATAAATAGAATCATAAAATATGTGGCTTTTTTTCTGTCTCTTAATATTTTCAAATTTCATCCATATTGTAGCATGAGTCAGTACTCAACTCCTTTAATTGCTGAATAACATTCCAGTGTATGAATATACAACATTTTGTTTATCTGTTCATTTGTTGCTTAATATTTGTATTGTTTCCACATTTTGGCTGGTACAAATAGTACTGCCATAAACATTTGTGTATATATTTTGTGTGGACATGTTTTCATTTTGGAGGAGTATGTTATCTAGCAGTGGAATTTGCTGGGTCAAATGGTAACTTTAATTTATTGAAGAATTATCTAACTCTTTTCCAATGCAAATCCATCTTTTTACATTCCCTCCAGCAATGATTGTGGCTTCTAGTTTCTCTACATCCTCACAGTAACACTTGTTAGTGGGTTTTTAAAAATTATTATAGCCATCCTACTGTGTGTGTGTGATGGCATCTCACTGGGATTTTCGTTTGCTTTTCCCTTATAATTAATGTTGTTGGGTATCTTTTTATGTTCTTAGTGGCCATTTGTATATCTTCTCTTGAGAAATATCTCTTCAGATCCTTTGCCTATTTCTTGTCTTTTCACTGTTGAGTTGAATATTAGTTCTTTATATATATATTCTAGGTACTAAGTTTTTGTCTAATATATCAGATATTTTCTCCCAGTCTATGGGTTGTCTTTTCACCTTCTTGGTAATGTCATTTGAAGGAATAGATTTTTTTCTTTTTTTGTCTTTCTGTCAGGTCGCACTTGTGGCATATGGAGGTTCCCAGGCTAGGGGTCTACTCGGAGCCATAGCCACTGGCCTACACCACATTCACAGCAACGCCAGATCCCAGCCGCATCTGTGACCTACACCACAGCTCATGGCAACACTGGATCCTTAACCCACTGAGCAAGGCCAGGGATCAAACCCATAACCTCATGGTTCCTGGTCGGATTCATTTCCGCCACGCCACAATGGGAACTCCAGATTTTTTTTTAATACTGATGAAGTCCAGTTCATCTGTGATTTTTGTTGCTTGTACTTTTGTTTTCAAGTTTAAGAAATTGTTGCTTAATCTCAGGTCACAAAAATTTACACTTAAATTTTCTTCTGAGAGTTATATAGTTTCACGGGTTTTTAAAAATTTTTATTTTTGTCTTTTTTAGGGCTGTACCCATGACATACAGAGGTTCCCAGACTAGGGTTCAAATTGGAGCAGTAGACACTGGTCTGTGTAACAGCCACAGCAGCACTAGATCTGAGCCACATCTGCGACCTACACCACAGCTCATGGAAATGCTGGATCCTTAACCCACTGGGCAAGGCCAGGGATAGAACCTGCATCCTCATGGATGCTGGTCAGATTCATTTCCACTGAGCCACAATAGGAACTCTGATAGTTTTATGTTTTATATTTAGGTTTTGGATATATTTTGAGTTAATTTTTTCTTCTTTTTTTTCTTTTTTCTTTTGTCTTTTTGTCTTTTTAGGGCCGCACCTGAGGCATATGGAGGTCCCCAGGCTAGGGGTCTAATTGGAGCTATAGCCGCCGGCCTACATCACAGCCACAGCAGCAGCAACATCAGATCCAAGCTGCGTCTGTGATCTACACCGCAGCTCAGGGCAATGCCAGATCCTTAACCCACCGAACAAGGCCAGGGATTGAACACACAGCTTTATGGTTCCTAGTCAGATTCGTTTCCGTTGCACCACGACAGGAACTCCCAACACTTATTTTTTTTTTAAATGATTTTTATCAGTGTTTAGGTCTTAATATTTTTTAGTGTTTTTTAATTTTTTAATGAGTTTTATTTTTTTCTATTATAGCTGGTTTATAGTGTTCTGTCACTTTCCTACAGTACAGCAAAGAGACCCAGTTACACATACATATATACATCCTTTTTCTCACATTATCCTCCATCATGCTCCATCATAAATGACTAGATAGAGTTCCCAGTGTTATACAGCAGGATCTCATTGCTTATCCATTCCAAAGGCAATAGTTTGCATCTATTAACCTCAGATTCCCAGTCCATCCCAATCCCTCCCCCTTCCCCTTGTCAACCACAGGTCTGTTCTCCATGTCCATGAGTTTCTATTCTGTGGAAAGGTTCATTTGTGCCGTATATTAGATTCCAGATGTAAGTGATATCATATGGTATTTGTCTTTCTCTTTCTGACTTACTTCACTTACTATGAGTCTCTAGTTCCATCCATGTTGCTGCAAATGGCATTATTTTGTTCTTTTTTATGGCTGAGTAGTGTTCCATGTGTATATATATCACATCTTCTTAATCCATTTATTTGTCAATGGACCTTTAGGTTGTTTCCATATCTTGGCTATTGTGAATAGTGGTGCAATGAACATATGGGTACATGTGTCTTTTTCAAGGAAAGTTTTGTCAGGGTATATGCCCAAGAGTGGGATTGCTGGGTCATATGGTAGTTCTATATTTAGTTTTCTGAGGTACCTCCATACTGTTTGCCATAGTGGTTGTACCAACTTACATTCCCACCAACAGTATAGGAGGGTACCTTTTTCTCCACACCCTCTCCAGCATTTGTTATTTGTGGACTTATTAATAATGGCAATTCTGACTCATGTGAGGTGGTGCCTCATAGTAGTTTTGATTTGCATTTCTCTAATAATCAGTGATGTTGAGCATTTTTTCATGTGCCTGTTGGCCATCTGTCTATCTTCTTTGGAGAAATATCTATTCAGGTCTTTTGCTCTTTTTCAAGTGGATTGTTGGCTTTTTGCTATTGAGTTGTTTAACACTTATTAAATTCATTTCTAATTTTTATGATTTCTAATGCTATAATAAAAATGTAGTTTAATTTAATTTTTGGATTGTTCATTGCTGTTTTGGAAATACAACTTTTTTTGCATATTGATATTATATTCTGCAACTTTGCTGAATTCATTTATTATCTCTAATAGTTTTGTGTCTGTGTATTCTTTAGGGATTTCTATATATAAGATCATGTCATTGCAAATAAGGATAGTTTTACTTCTTTTCCAATTTTGAGGCCCTTTTTCTTGCCTGATTTCCTTGGCTAGAACATTCAGTACCATGCTGGATAGAACTTGTGAGTTGACATCCTTTTCTTTTGGTTTTTTTTGGCTGCACCTGTGGCAAGTGGAGGTTCCTGGGCCAAAGATCAAACCTGAGGCACAGCAGCGACCTGGCCGCTGCAGTAACAATCAATGCCAGATTCTTAACCTCCTGGACATTTCTTTTGCCTCACCTCAAGAAGAAATGTTGTGGTCTTTTTTTTTTTTTTTTTTTTTTTTTTTTTTTTAAGGACTGCACCTGCAGTATATGTAAGTTCCCAGGCTAGGGGTCAAATTGAAACTGCAACTGCTGGCCTATATCACAGTCACAGCAACATAGGGTCTGAGCTGTGTCGTGACCTATACCACAGCTCATAGCAATGCTGAATCCCTAACCCAGTGAGGCCAAGGATCAAACGTGCATCCTCATGGGTACTAGTCGGGTTTGTAACCCGCTGAGCCACGATGGGAACTCTGAAAGGTTGCAGTCTTTAATTAAGTATGATGGGTAGCTACAGGTTTTTCATAGCTGTCTTTTATCAGGTCAAGGAGGTTCTTTTCTAAGTCTAAGGTTCCTTTTTTTTTTTTTTTTTTTTTTTTTTTGGTCTTTTTGTTATTTCTTTGGGCCACTCCCACGGCATGTGGAGGTTCCCAGGCTAGGGGTCGAATCGGAGCTGTAGCCGCTGGCCTACACCACAGCCACAGCAACGCAGGATCCGAGCCGCGTCTGCAACCTACACCACAGCTCACGGCAACGCCGGATCATTAACTCACTGAGCAAGGGCAGGGACCGAACCCGCAACCTCATGGTTCCTAGTTGGATTTGTTAACCACTGCGCCATGACGGGAACTCCAAAGGTTCCTTTCTAATCCTAGTTTAAGAACCAAGGAAACAGAGGACCACTTCAAAGTATTATGTGGATTTTTGACCTTGTGGAGCTTAGTGCTCTAATACCCTCATTGTTCAAAGGTCAACTATATTATTACATGTAATAGTAACATGCTTTCAAAAGTTACAACTATGCAAAAGGCCCATCAGAAATGTCACTCTCTGGGAGTTCTCGTAGTGGCGCAGTGGAAACAAATCAAACTAGGAACCATGAGATTGTGGGTTCGATCCTGGGCTTGCTCAGTGGGTTGACAATCTGGCGTTGCCTTGAGCTGTGGCACAGGTTGCAGACTCGGCTTGAATCTGGCATTGCTGTGGCCCTGACACAGGCCAGCGGCTACAGCTCCAATGAGACCCCTAACCTGGGAACCTCCATATGCTGCAGGTACGGGCCCTAAAAGGACAAAAGGCGAAAAAAAAAAAAATGTCACTCTCACTCATATTCCTCTGAGAATTGTTAGGTAGTAAACACTGGATTTCTTTTTATTTATTATTATTGAATGTCATTGGAGTTCTTGATTCTGTGCTTGTCTTTAATTGTTTTATAATTTTTCAGTCATTATCTTTTCATGTGTTGTCCTTGCTCTTTTCTCTTCTCCTTCTGAACTCTAATAAGCATATGTTAGACTTTGGTACTGTATTCCTTTCTTCTCTTATCCTTTCTTTTGTATTTTCCATCCTTCTTTTTTTTTTCCTTCAGGACCAAACCTGCAGCATATGGAAGTTCCCAGGCTAGGGGTTGAATCAGAGCTGGAGCTCCCAGCACACGCCACAGGAATGCAGGATCAAACCTCGTCTGCAGCCTACATCACAGCTCATAGCAAGGCCAGATCCTTAACCCACTGTGCAAGGCCAGGGATCAAACCCACATCCTCATGGATACTAGTCGAGTTTGTTACCACTGAGTCATGACAGAAGCTCCCATTAATTCTCTTTTCAGTCTGACTCGAATCTTTTTATCACCTTTTTTATTTTAGTTTTTATGAATTTTTGGTTTTAGAATTTCATTTTGGAATATTTTTCAAATGTGCTCTGGTACTTCATTTATGGTTTCCACTTTTATGTTAAATGTTTAAATCTTAATGAACTTTAGTTTAAGAATCAAAAGACCTGAAGTTCATCCCTGGCTCTATTTCCAACTACTTCCTTTTCAAAGCTTTTTAAAAGAGAATTTTGTTACTGTCCCCATTAGGAAAGCAAACCATCTCTGAATATGATACCATAGATCCAAGAAGTGGAGAGTAATATAATCATTAATTCCAAATTTTAATCCCTTAGTTATTTTTAAAAAAGTGTTGGAGGAGTTCCTGCTGTGGCACAACAGGATCAGCAGTGGCTTGGGAGCTCTGGGACGCAGGTTCGATCCCCAGCCTGGCACAGTGGGTTAAGGATCCAGAGTTGCCGCAGCTTCAGCTTAGGTTACAACCATGGTACTTGTATCTGATCCCTGGCCCAGGAACTCCGTATGCTATGGAGTGGACAAAAAAGGAAAAAAAAAAAGTGAAATTATTTAGGTAATAGATAACTAAATTCTTTCTGTGCCAATATTCAGGAATACAGAAATATATAGAATAAAATGTGAAAGTTCCCCTTCATTTACCCTTTCATCCGCCTCTCTTTTTCTCATAGGTAAACACCGCTAGTAGTTTGGAGATCATCCTTCTAGTCCCCTTTTAATTAATGCATTCTAACACACACATGTATGTGCTTTAATACAACCTCCTAATCTTTCTCGATTCTGGCCTTTTCTTTTTCTAACTGATGGTGCTAGTCCAGGCACCATCATCACTGTCCTTGTTTACTGAAGGTAATCCCCTTTAGGTCTCTTTGTCTTTGGCCTTGTCCTCCTCAGATCTACCGTATAAATCATGTTTATCACCCTGTTTAAAACCTTAAGTGGCATCATATCCAACATGCTATAGGATAAATCTAAGCCTATTAACATAGCATTTAAGACCCTGTAAGGACCTATCTTTTTCTTTCCACTTTCATCTTTTTTTTTTTTTTTTTTTTTTTGTCTTTTTGCCATTTCTTGGGCTGATCTTGCGGCATATGGAGGTTCGCAGGCTAGGGGTTGAATTGGAGATGCAGCTACTAGCCTACACCAGAGCCACACCAATGCGGGATCTGAGCTGTGTCTGCAACCTACATCACAGCTCACGGCAAAGCCAGATCCTTAACCCACTGAGCAAGGCCAGGTATTGAACCCACAACCTCATGGTTCCTAGTCGGATTTGTTAACCACTGAGCCACGACAGGAACTCCTCCACTTTGATCTTGAACAGTTCCCTTCTTCAAATTCTGTATCCCATCAACTCTGAACTGTTTCTAGGTATTTTCCACACAACGTAAGGTCTGTGTCACTCTGCTTTTCATTCATAGTCTCTCTTCTGTTGGAATGTTCTCTGCCTCATTTTCTTCTTAGTCTGATTAACACCTTGTAATCATTTTAGTGGTGTGGTTAGGAGCCAGGGCCTTGGGTTAGCATTTTGGATTATTCCGTTTAATTTCTTTAGAATCACAGTATTTCACTGCCATAAACTTTGTTTCATTATCTATTAAAATTGTCATAATTTCTACCTCTTAGAGTTATTTGAGTATTAAATAAGATAATACATATATAAAGTGAGTAGCATAGCATCAGTTTAACAATAGCAACAACTCGAGCATCCTGCCTTTCAGTAGGAGAATATAGATGCACCCTTCTGTTGTGCATGTCTCTAAAACTACAGTTACACACCACTTTTTAACTGTTTGTGCGTGGGCCTCTTCCATTAGACTTTGAACTCCGAAAAAACAAGGATGTCATGTTTGTTTTTGTATTACTGATAGGCACTGGCACGTAGAGATTTAATAAATACTTCTTGAATATATGAACTGAGTTTGAAATAGCTAATCATCTTTAGACAGCGCATTCTCTTTTGCACAGAAAGCCCATATAAGTGTGTATACCCTCTGTTCAAGGGAGATTTTTGTTTTCCTTTCTCTTTACAAGTAGTAAAGTCTTAAAATAGTAATTGCATTTATTTCCACCACACTAAGCTGTGATGCCACGAGCTGGAAATCCAGGGAAGCCATGGGAAGTTGGCACTCTCAAGGATTAGATCATTTTTCCACATTCAGCTTGTATTCTTGTGTTTATGGAATTTGATTTGAGGAGAGTGAAAGACCTTCATATCCACATATATTTTGAGAATTGGATTTTAAAAATGTATTTTTCGAGAGAGATTTTGGTGAGGTAATGCTTAGCAATTGTTTTCCCTGTACCCCAACCCCTCCAAGTTATAATAGTTCTTTGAGTACTTACAAATGGTAGACCTCAACCCTACCAGATGTTATCTGTCTTCCATAGATAAAAAAATCTCAGGCTTAGGTTAATTAGCTTATTCAGCCAGAAAGCAGAGAAGCAGAATTTAAACATAGTTGTTCTGGTACTCATTCTCTTGCCATTACACCATACTGTTTTTTTCTAAATAAACTGAAAATAATTTAGTTTGAATTTATAGTATTTAGTAGCGCTTTTAGGTACATGGTGACTATTTAAACATTGTAGTTAACAGAAACCTTTATGGTAAGATATGTAGATAGTATTTAAAGTTTTTTAGATTAAATTTTAATTCAGGTAGTATTTCTTTAAAGTATATATATTTTATTTGTGAATAACCACTAGGAAGATTTATTTGCCATCTCAGTGTTCTTAGAGTTTAGCACACTTGTTTATTTCTCCCCCTGTTGCATAATCTCTATGCATTATATTGGTCAGGAGGCAGGAATGTTGCAGATGTTTTTCTTTCAAACTTCAGCTTGCTCTGAGATTTGGAATTAACCTTTAGAATGTTCTGGGTTTATCCCCCATATGCCAGAGATCAGTAAATTTCTTTTCACATGAGCTAAAATTTTCAGGCGATTGAGTAAATTATTTGAACACAGATGTTTTCCTTAAAAGCAGTTAATGATCAGAAAAAAGACCACAGTGTGGAAATACTTTAGGTTCCTCCCGTAATATGATCGGCACATAAACACTTTCTTCTCTTGTACTTCACATTGTTCATTTTCTAAGGGAGGAAATAACTAAACTGATAATTAAAACAAAGTATTATGTATCCTGTTGATTTTTTTTTTTTTTTTTCTCTCCCAGAGTAAACTAAATGATTTGGACTAACTAGGGCTGCTCCCTTCTGTGAAACTCACATTGTTTGCGTACTGTTGGCGGGCCTCATTAGGGGGTAAATTTGCTTTTTCTGTGTGTTTGCCAGTAACGATTCCTGTCTCTTACAGGAACTTGCCATTTGGATTGTCTCCTTCCTAAACTGGCCAGTCCTAGACAGTTCAGACCATTAGTTATTTTTCCTGCTCTCCAGTTTTTTCCTATTATTCTTAGGTTTTCAAGTATTTTAAAGCTGAGGATATTGGTATCTGAGATATTGCCTGGTTAGGGTTCGGCATTGTGCCCGAATTTGTTGGGCCTCTCAGGGCCTGAGTTCTCTGCTTTAACAAATGAGCTACAGTTCTCAAGAGATCAGTGAAGCTTGTTTGTTGATCCTGTATTCTCTTCCAGAGGAAGTAGATCTTTGAGAATGTCTAAGGAAGGGTAAGTGAGTTTATTATTCTTTCCCCCTCATTTTTCTTAGCAAAGAGATGTTCTAGTTATCTGAGTGAATTGGAAGATTAATAAGCAGTGCTACCAGTCTGAGAGTGGAGAGAGAGGGAGAGATTGAAAGAAATTCAGCCGAAAGCTTACATTGTTGGTGTTTCACATGTAATCTGCTGTAAAGTTACTGTTGCTATTTTGAAAGACTGCACTGAGAATGGATAATCTTAATAGAAATTTAGTGAGATATAAGCACTGTGTTTACCCTGTAGTAAATTTATTTTGTTTTTCAGTAGAAAGTGTTTATGAAGATTAGAAGCAAACAGTGATGTCTTACCAAAGAATTTTACATAGAAATGACTGAAGTTTAAAAATTCAAGTGCATTTAAAAATTTGCACCTTTAGAAAATGGTGTGAAAGATGGAAAAGCAGTCTTAGGATATTATTTCTTTCTGGGCAGTGTAGACAAAACATAATTTCAAGTGGAATCCCGTATTCATCTTTATTTTGCAATATAAAATAGTTCTATGCTAGCTTTTTTATTGTCTTTATATTATTTTGTCTTATGTTTCAGAGTCTGAATTATTACTGATATTCTTTTTGTGACCACTATAATAAGTGACATGTAAGTTAATAGCTGCATACTGTAAATTATCTCGTTTCTAGCCTTTAAGCATAACTAGACCTGGTTAACTTGAGAGAAACATTCCTTTTGATCAAATAAGACATAGGGCTCTCAAAAATAAGTCTTTAAAAATACAGTACATCTTAAATTTTTATTTTCTCAAAGCTCTTAATTCATTTTCTAGTTATTTTTTCTAATAGAAATTTTGAAGTCGCTTCAGAGCCTTGTGTTTATAATTTATTTTAATCTAATCATGTATTGATTATGAGCAAAATAAAATTGGCCCATTTTACTGCTATTTTAAAGCCTCATTATCGAATAAAGAGAAGAGCCATGGGTATAAATAATTCTGTGTTATTTTTAGACCTCTCATGGCATCACTAGAATTTTGAGGTTCTTTAAGTGTGAAAATATGAGAGAATTGCCTCTTCAGGTTTGTATGTTTTCTTTCCTTCCAGCACTGGCTACAAATTTGCAGCTTTTGTTAAATAATTTTTATGATAAATATTATCAGGGATGCTGGTAATATTAGGTTTATTCAAGTGGTTGTTTGTAAAGCTGGTTTGTAGATTTATTTTGTTTTTCAGTAGAAAGTGTTTATGAAGATTCTAGACGCAAAATTCTTGGGAAGTAATTAGTACTACTTTTTCCCCTATGGTAAAGCATATGTTACAACTGGTTAGAAAGAAATCTGTGTAAGTGAGAGAACACTGTAAAGCCTGAAATATTCTTTTAGATTTATTTCTAGGGGCCCCTGGGGAAATTGTTGTGCTATCTGAATGGGTAATGAACAAGTACACTTGAAATACATGGATCATATAAATGAAGTCAATTAATTACCTTTTATTCTCCTTTGCTGTCTTTAGAAATAAGTGGATAAGTTTTCTACTTTGGGATGAAAACAATTCTTATATACACAATTTTTGTGATATTTTGATTTCTATGAGATATTTCCCTAATAGTAATAAGAAAGGACTGTTATTAGAATTAAATCAACAAAAATTGTACTGGAACCTTGTAAACCTGTGGTAAAAGAGACAGTGTGGTATTAGCGTAAGAATAGATATATATATAGATCATGAAACCTAATGGGGAGTTTGTAGACCCATACATATATAGTCAATTGATTTTCAGCAATGAGACCATGGTAAAAGTGTAGTCTTTTTAACAGATGTGCTGGAACAACTAAACGTTCATACAGAAAAAAAATGAACCTTGACCTTTTCTTCAACCATATATAAAAAATAGCAGAAAGGATCATAGATCTAAATATAAAAGTAAAGTGTAGGTGAAAATGTTTGTGACCTTTTAGGTGAAGATTTCTTAGGAAAAAATACATGAAGGACAAAATTGATAAATTGAACTTCAAAATTTTTAAAAAACCCTCTGCTTTTTGAAAGGTAACATTAAGAAAATGAAAGGGCAAGCCACAGACTGGGAGAAAATTTCCTCAATACATATGTATCTGATAAAGGACTTATATCTAAAATATATGAAGAGGAGTTCCCGCTGTGGCACAGGGGAAACGAATCTGACTAGTATCCATGAGAATGTGGGTTTGTTTGATCCCTGTCCTCGCTCAGTGGGTTGGGGACCCAGCATTGCGGTGAGCTGTAGGGTCGCAGACTCGGCTTGGATCTGGTGTGGCTGTGTCGTAGGCCAGCAGATGCAGCTCTGATTCGACCCCTAGCCTGGGAACGTCCATATGCTGCCAGTGCGGCCCTAAAAAGCAAAAAAAAAATGAAATGAAATAAAATAAAATATATGCAGAATTCTTATAACACAATAATGAAACAAGCTACCCAGCTTAAAAATGATTCTTCACAGAGGAAGAAGTGGCTGAAAAGCACTTGAAAAGAAGCTCCACAACGTTAGTCATTAGGGAAATACAAATTAAAACCACATTGACACACCACCGCAGATCCCCTAGAATGACTAAAACTAAAAACACTGACAATTTGGAGTAACTGGAACCCTCATGCCTTGCTGATGAGCATGCAAAACAAAAAAACAGTTTTGGCAATGTCTTTTGATGTTAAACACATACTTACTAAATAACTAATAATTCCACTTTTAGATATTGACTCCAAGAGAAATGAAAGCCTATATCCACACAGATTTGCATGTGAGTGTTCATAACATCATTATTTACAATAGCCAAAAACTGAGAACAACTCAAAATATCTATTAACTGAATGAGTAAACAGATTGTGGTATGCTTATATGATAGAATACTACTCAAGAATAAAAGAATTAATTTTTGATACATATAACAACATGAATGAGTCTCAGAAGTATTGTATAAAGAAAAAGAGGAGTTCCCATCATGCTCAGTGGTTTACGAACCCGACTAGGAACCATGAGGTTGAGGGTTCGATCCCTGGCCTTGCTCAGTGGGTTAAGGATCCGGCATTGCCGTGAGCTGTGATGTAGGTTGCAGACGAGGCTCAGATCCCACGTTGCTGTGGCTCTGGCGAAGGCCGGTGGCTACAGCTCCGATTGGACCCCTAGCCTGGGAACCTCCATGTGCCGTAGGAGCGGCCCAAGAAATGGCAAAAAGACCAAAAAAAAGAAAAAGAAAAGAAAAAGAGACGACATACAGATTGACTATATGGTGTTTGATTCCACTTACATAGAAACTGTTGTGACAGAAAACATAGATCAGTGGTGGCTTGGGGCCACAGATGAGGGAGAGTTTTGCATAAAAGACATGAAAGGAATATTTGGGTTTTTGTGGTAGTTGTTACATGAGTATATATAATTGCCACAACTCACCAAATTCACACTTAAAATGGATGAATTTTATTTTAAGTAAATTATACCTCAGTAAAATTGGAGGAAGAATGAGACTTGAGAAGCTCCTCAACTTGTTAGTTGAAATTTTGTAAATAAAATGGTTATTATTTATACATATTCAAAGGAATATTTTGGGAAAATATAGGTTTCTTAGGATGTGTAATGCAGGAAAAAAAATGCAAGTCCTCTAGAGCAATTAGAATACCTTTTGTTACTAGAGCTCTCATATTTTAGGTAAGAGGCCAAAACTAGTTTTATCATTTGCTTTTATTTTAAATTCTGGATTTTGACCTGTCTTTTCCATTATAGGCACAGTCAGTGCATTGGTTAATTTGGCCTAATGATAAACATATTTTCTTCTCTAATTTTTATCCCATTTAATTCAACCTTAATATTTTGCTTCATTTCATAAATTATCCTTTATGCCTTGGTCTTTAAAAATTGGGGAGAAAATATAAAAAAGAATTTAGGGGGAATAGGAAAAAAAGATTGCAAAAAATTTTTTAATTAAACTGAGGTTTTGAACAGTAACTTTATTTTCAGAAGTACTGAGGTTTCTGGTTTCTCTCTTAATTTATGTATTCTTCATTTGTTAGTCCTCTTTTTTATTCTTCACCATCCTGCTCTCATCACTGCAGTTTCTTCATTTAAGAATGAAGGTGAAGGGCATTTTAATGTGTCTTTCTTAAAGAGAATCTCTTTAAAGTATGCTTTAAAGGGAAAGAGAGTGTGATCACTACTCTGTCTTTTATCACTTTTAAGGTACACATTTTTTCACATTTAGACATCTCTGAATTTGGGCATTGACTGGTAATATGCTACCTAGAATTAACTTGAATTCTTCTGGCGTAGTTCCCATTGTGGCTCAGCAGGTTAAGGACCCAGCATTGCCGTAAGCTGTGGCATAGGCCACAGCTACAGTTCCCATTTGACCCCTGGCCGGGAAACTTCCAATATGCACAGGTGTGGCCATGAAAAGAAAAAAATAAAATAAATTTTAAAAAATTCTTCTAGAGAGGATTTTATTTCTTTCAGTAGTCACTTGGGGCAATATTAAACCACACTATTAGTATAAATTCAGACCACAAACCTACCTTAGTAGTTCAAATTCTCAGGGGAGAGGTTTTTCCTCTTCCTGGACTCAGTGTCGAAGCTGAGATGTACAAATGTCCTTGAGTGCTTTCTATGTTGCAGATTTATTTCTCCTTTTTCCTGGTGTTATGGGTATAGCCCTTTGATAATTCTAGCTTTATGAGGCTCTAACTTTTCCTGGGCATCCATACCCATTGCCTTTTTTTTTTTTTTTTTGTCTTAGGTCTTTTTAGAGCCGCATCCACATCATATGGAGGTTCCCAGGCTAGGGATCTAATCGGAGCTACAGCTGCCGACCTACACCACAGCTTGCAGCAATACTGGATCCTTAACCCACTGAGCAGGGCCAAGGGTCGAACCCACAACCTCATGGTTCCTAGTTGAATTCGTTTCCGCTGCGCCACGGCAGGAATTCCCCATTGCCTTTTCTTAGTGGTATATAATATGGGTGAATTTTTACAATTGATGACATTTTAAATTTTAATCATCTTTAATTTTGTTTTCTTCATGCCTCCATACTCACTTCTTTTCACTAGAACTTTTTTATATTGAGTATTGGAGTGAGAAAAATTAGTATTATAATTAATCATTTATTATTTTAGAAATGATAATATGCTTGTTCAGACTTTTAAAGCACAAGGTGCTGTTCTCATGGCACATCTTTTTTTTTTTTTTTTTTTTTTTTTGCCATACCAGCATCATGTGGAAGTTCCTGGACCAGGGATTGAACCTACGCCACAGCAGTGACAACACCAGATCCTTGAGCCACCAGGGAACTCCATTTCATTGTGTAATCTGATACAGTGTATCCCTCCTAAGGATGTTCCTCAGAGAAAATATTCAGTCAATACAATAAGAAGTTATTGGCTGGAAATTTGTGGAAGAGAAAAGAACTAATGCTACTAAATGACTTTCGCTTTTGTAATCCAGTCTAAAATTTCTTGTTGTGTCTGTATATCCATGACATTTGAACTTTCAGTTTTTAAGAATCCATTTCATAAATTAGAAATTTTTTGCTTTTTTTTTTTTTATAAGATCACCAGCATTCTTGTACTGAAAAATGGGAACATAAATGGGCAGACAGAGGTTTTGCCATTATGTTTTTTATTTTTTTAATTTTTTTGTCTTTTTTGAGCCGCACCCAAGGCATATGGAGGTTCCCAGGCTAGGGGTCAAATCAGAAGCTGTAGCTGCCGGCCTACGCCACAGCCATAGCCACACAGGATCCGAGCTGCATCTGCGACCTACACCACAGCTTAAGGCAACACTACATCCTTAAGCCACTGAGCAAGGCCAGGGATCGAACCTGCATCCTCATAGATGCTAGTCAGATTCATTTCTGCTGGGCCACAGCAGGAACTCCACATTATGTTTTTTGAATAACAGCTTTATTGAGATATAGTTTACATACCTACCATTCAGTTCATTTAACTGTACTTTAAAGAGTACAGTTAAATGATTTTGGTATATTTATAGGAGTTGTGCAACCAACACCACTATCTAATTTTAGAACATTTTTATTTTCCCCCCAAAGAAATTCCCCAGTCCCTCTTTGCCACAGCCTTTGGCAACCACTAATTGCTATTAAGTTTTTAGTTTAGTTTTTAGTTCAGTTAAAAATTGTGTCAGGTCTTTACCAGGCCCCATGCTAGTTGTTGGGAAGGCAATACATCCTGTCTCAAAGTTTATAAACCAGTAAATATTTATATGATAAAATGTAGTAAGTGCCAAAATAAAGGGTTTTGAATATTCATACTGCTCACGTGGTTCACAACTTTATAGAATTTTAATTGTTGGTGAGATCTCGTTCATTAACTAGAAAAGTAATCTGAGATCCAGAGGCATCACTGTTACACAGTTCTGTGGCATGGCTGGAATAGTTTCTTAAAGAAATCGCCTGAGATTTCTGGGTCTTGAAAAATAAGATAGCGATAACTGAGGAGGACATTTCAGGTATGGGAAACTATAAACAAAGCTTCAGAACACTTAGGAAATAGCAACGGTTAATTTTGATTATTAGAGTAAATGGTGTGTGATGTGGAGCAACATGAGGTAAAACTGATTTTAGAAAGATAGTGAAAGGCTTTGAACTCCTTGAAGATACAAAAATTTGGAATGTATTAGTTTTGGCAGGTAGTAAGGAATTTCTAAAGATGATTAAGCAGGAGAGCAACATGATTAGAGCTGAGCATTAGGATAGTGCTTCTCATCTATATTGGATTGTTTTTTTTTTTTTTAATTTCCGTTGTTTCAACTTGATACAAAATAAAATAAAAATGAATTACTAGAAAAATGAAGATACATAAAATGTAAGTGTACGTTTTTTGTCACTACATTCAACAAACAACATTTTTCTGTCAAATTGCTATCAAAATTTCTAAATACTTGCAGTTTCTGTGTGTATCCTGTCACGATTAGTAACAACACTTCACAAACCAGCATTGACCTGTGGACCACACTTTGAGTAGCACTCCTTCAGAGTGGTGAATTTGGTATTTGTGCGCAGGCAGAGAAGATGGGAGGTGATTGCTGAAGAGTTAATGAGGACCTGGACAGGCTGTTAGCAGTGTGAATTGAATGGAAGAGCTGGCTGCTTTAGAGACATTTGGAAATTAAAAGGAAGGCGAGTGAGGTGTGGGTTTGAGAGAGAGGGAAGAATCAAAAGATGTTAACCTGATTTGAGGGGGAAAATGAGGGGGAAAATGAGAGTGCCAATAGCAGAAACAGAAAGTAGTTTGGGGAGACAGATACTTAGATTTTCAACAAAAATCCACATTACAACATTTTTCTGTTAAGTAAACACACACATTTGGTTGGTGATCTAAATTTGTGCTCTTTGAAAACCACTTGTTTTTCTTTTCTTTGATTTCAACAAACTTTGAGTATATAATTACACAAGGCCATAACCAAAACATGCCTAAGATTTTTTTTCTTGTATCCTCAGTCTCATTTGTTGTTGCAATAACTGTCGTTGGGCCTTTGGCCAGGAAATTGTGACTCCTCGGCAAGGGGAGGAGCCAGGGATAAAGTTCACTAGTGCCAAAGAAATTCTATTCCAAATGGATTTGTGTGGAGCAACAGTGATATCCAATGACAAGTTAAATTAGACACAGAGGTGTTTCTTCAACACTGTCTCAGAAGATACATGCCGTTGAGGGGCCTGGTTCAGGCTAAAACAGTCTTTTGAAGTAAGGTTAAAGTCACACACAAAAAATTATACTAGGGACTTGAAGAATTTTGTTATGTGACTTCAAGAACTAGTTGATTCAGATAGTTTCACACTTTACAGAACGGCAACCAGTGACAGATGAGGTAATGCTGCTTTGAATTATGAGTTAAATCTCAAAACCATTAAGAGTTTGCTATTTACAAAATTAAAGATTGAGAAAATTGCATGTTCGTGTTCCTTAAGTGTGAGAATACTAGCTCCCTATTCTTGAAGCACATTGTATTAATAGTCTTCTTTCTTTTGGTTAATATCTGCATTTATTTGGATAGCATTTCTTCAAGTTTTATGCTTTACTGCAGTGCTATATGATAGTAAAAACTGTTATATTTGTCTTTGTGCTAACATCTGTGCCTGGTTTTATAGTGTTCCTGGGTCTGTCTCCTAAAGACCATGTCTCTTGTTTTAAAGCTCAAATCTGTATCTTGCAAATGACTTTAGTTCATAGGAATTTCTGGATGATAGTTGTGTTTTAAGGTTGGATGCTTAGTTCAGTCATTCTAGAAAGCATGGGTGGCAACTTTGTGCTTTATTTAAAGCAAGCTTTGGAAAATTCGTTTCACAAATATATTCAGGCTCTTGAAGATAGAATATGTTCCACTGGTTAATAATTTAGAAAAGTGACACAAGTTAACTGGTATTGACAAAGGCACAGTCAAGGTCTTGAGACCAATAGAAAATTTTGAGTTTCCTAAGCAGATATAATCATTTTGTTTTAAATGTGTGGTGGGACAATGAGCTAGTCTTTTAATTTATATATTGACTTTCTTTTATTATAACAAAGAATAGTCATTAGTTTGAGGCCAAGAGATTAGTTTCTCTTTAAGACTGTATTTCTGGCTCAAGGCTGCCTCTCTATTGAAGTCAGTGCATACTTTGAGCATTTGAATGTTTCTTATCTTTGCAAATCGTAGCGTATATATCATTGCAGTGCTCTACAACGCAGCTGTTCCATTTTGTCATTATAGCTTTGCTAATACACTTTCAACATTCACACACGAATTAGGTTTAATTCCCTATTGCCTCTTTCTCCCATGTTTTATAGCATAAATCAGAGAAAGAAAAGGAGAGGTGAGAGTATATGTGAGGTTTTTCTTTGTGTTTCATAATAGGGATAAATTATACTAGGAGACGGGAGTGATTGTTACTTTTTTAAGTTCAGGAATTGCTTCCGTGGGTGAGGGTACTTCTTTTAAATGAAAATGAAAAGATAAAGGATATTTGGCTTCATAGAAAAATGTCTTACATTATAATTTTAGACATCTAGAAAGTCTTTCCTAGTTTTGGCTATTCTCTAAAGGATAGCTTCTAGGATACAGGTCATAAAATGGTACCTGCTTTTTGATTTGCATCCAGCAAACGTGTTGATTGAATAAAGTGACTAGTCAAAAGGAAAAGAGTGCGATTTGATAGATATTTAGCAGTGATTATTTTATTTTTTTCTTCCAGTTTTATTGAGTTAGAATTGACTTACAGCACTGTATAAGTTTAAGGTGTACAGGATACATGATTTGACTTACATATGTTATGAAATGTTTATCACTAGTGAACATCCATCATCTCCTATAGATACAAAGTTAAAGAGAAAAAATGTTCCTTGTCATTTGAACTCTTAGGATTTTCTAACAACTTTCATATGTAACATACAGAAGTGTTTATTGTATTTATCATGTTGTACTTTACATCCCTCATCCTTGTTTAACTTATAACTGGACGTTTAATCACCTTCATCTCATTTCCCCCTTCCTCTCCCTCCTCTGGTAACTACAAATCTGACCTCTTTTTCTGTGAGTTTTTTTTGTTTGTTTTTGAAGTATAATTGACCTATAACACTATGTTAATTCCTGTTAAACAACATATTAATTCAGTATTTCTATACATTTCGAAATGGTGGCAGTGATTATTTTAGCAGAAACGATAGATTTTCTTGTTCTTGATCTATGTCATTCCCAGAGTTCCTATGGGTAACACCTAAGGTACATTATATTTTTCTGTATCCTTAAAAAATACGATAAGGAGTACAGGCTTAACCGCTCTTCTGGACAAGAAAGAAACGGGCAAACTGTGTAGCTGGGTCTATTATAGTTTCTTTCTAGCTTTAGCAGTGACTGAGTAATATTAGCAAAAGTATCCTTTTCCCTGTGATTTTAGCTGTGCCTAAAACCAGCTTACATCATTCTTTTATCAGGATCACAGCTATTTCTTTTATTATGTGGTACCACATATATCTCCTCCAGATAGAAAAATCTTCCAGTCTGTTCCTGTGTGAATTCCCATAGAATATTTTAGGCCTGTCAGCTGTTTGGGCTCTGATCAAGGATTTGATCCAGTTGGCCCCCTAGCCTGAATTGAGAGTGTATTTTAAAAGCCTCGGCTTTTGTGTGTTTCCAGAGTTAAAACCATTACTTGGTGTCTTTTCCCTCACTTGTGCCTTTATAAAGATTTATATAACTGGAAAAAGGTGATTATAAAGTAGATGCTCTCATTAGTAGAAAGAGTGAAGTTTGGTGAAGTGGTAGAAGGGTCTTGTGATATATTTGGCATTGTGGGGTATTTAAAGAAAAATTTGGGTGGGTGTTGTTTATCCCTAGTTCTCTGTATCTTTCATCTATCCACTACTCTTTTCTCCCCCTGCCTTCCATTTTAACTCAGTCAAGGTAAATGTTGATTTTCTAGAAAACCAGATTTTCATAGGGAAAGAAAATAGAAGTATTTTATATAACATTTCTCTCAGGAACTAAGAGTTTAATAGAGCTAATCTAGTGTGCATAGCATACTATAAGTTAGGATTTTCGTATTTTTTAGAAGATAACATTTCCGAATTCAAGGACTTACTGATTTTTTATTTTCTTTTTTAGCTGCCCTGCATCGTATGGAGTTCCTGGGCAGGGGATCAGATCTGAGCCATAGTTGCAGTCTACGCCACAGCTGTATTAACACTGGAATCCTTTAACCCACTGTGCCAGGCCAGGGATGGAACCTGCATCCTGGTACTGCAGAGACGCCACCAAACCCATTGCACCACAGCAGGAACTCCAAGGACATACTGATTTTTAAATCCCCAATTTAAATGTTTTTAAAGAAAATATTTAATTATTTGTCTGCATTTAAAATTGGTGCATAGGAGTTCCCATCGTGGCGCAGTGGTTAACGAATCCGACTAGGAACCATGAGGTTGTGGGTTTGGTCCCTGCCCTTGCTCAGTGGGTTGACGATCCGGCGTTGCCGTGAGCTGTGGTGTAGATTGCAGACGCAGCTCGGATCCCGCGTTGCTGTGGATCCCGCGTTGCTGTGGCTCTGGCGTAGGATGGTGGCTACAGCTCCGATTCGACCCCTAGCCTGGGAACCTCCATATGCCGCGGGAGCGGCCCAAGAAATAGCAAAAAAAAAAAAAAAAAAAAAAAAATTAAAATTGGTGCATACATTCTGAGATGGGAGGAAAAGTTTGTTGGTTATGTTTTTGTTTTTTTGGTTTTTTTGGCTACTCCCGTGGCATGCAGAAGTTTCCCGGCCAGGCATTGAACCTGTGCCGTAGCTCTAACCCAAGCCACAGTAGTGACAGTGCTAGATCCTTAACCCACTAAGCCACTAGGGAACTCCAAAGAGTTTTCTTTTAAAATTTAATGCAGTAATAATTGAAGCGTTTAAAAATAAGTCATTACCTAGATCATTGGTTTCCAAAGTCTTGAGTATTTCATCAGTTAAAATATGGAACATTCATCCCTGTGTGTACTTATTTATAAGTTATCTATGCTACTGTTCTTACTTGTATATAGTAGAAAATAAGCACAAATTAGACGTTTTTAAATGATGAGATAAATTTGAATAGATGGTGTAGTATTTTCTTCAGTATCCCTGAGGAGTCTTCCGTATCCCCACAAGCAGTCACTCCTCTTTGGAGACTACTGACCTAGATTGTTAATGAGGGAAAGCCCAGCCCAGACATCTTTATTTTTACCAAGTTTCCTGGCTGATTTGTAGCATTCTCATTTCTCACAGTTACTTATGAAATGAAGGCAAAGATAAAGTTTGGTAAAAGGAAGACAAACCATTTGATAATTTTGGCCACCAAACTTGGGGATCAGGTGGAGGGGTATCCTTGTTTTCAGAGTTGACTAAAACCCCGAAACACCGTCATGTTGATGATCCACCATACTGTTATATGTTTAGTCTTCCCTGTGTTCATAGTGATCTTTCTGAAATTTGAATCTAATTATTTCATTTCATCAAAATCTGATAATTTGTTTTTGCCTCCATGATAAAGTCCAAACTCTCTAGTGTGGATACAAAGTCTTCATTATTTTGACCGCTGCTATTCTTTTCAGCTGTATAACCTTTATTAACTCTTTCCCTACTCCTCAGAAGAACTTCCATTTGAAAAAAAAGAAAAAGCAGAAAAGCAAAACCAAAGAAAAACCAGCTTGAGCCACAGTAAATATTTTGTGGTTCACTACACACCTGGTCTTTATTATTCTGTCTTGAATGCCTTTTTGCTTTGTCCTATTGAAAAACTTCTGATTGTTTTAAGATCCGGCTCAAAAATCTTTCCTGAGCTAAACAACACATACTCTCTCCTGCATTAAAAAAATTTTATTTATTTATTTTTGGTCTTTTTAAGGCTGCACCCACAGCATGTGGAAGTTCCCAAGCTAGGGGTTGAATCGGAGCTGCAGTTGCCAGCCTACAACACAGCTAGAGCAACGCCAGATTCAAGCTGCATCTGAGACCTACACCACAGCTCATGGCAACACCGGATCCTTAACTCATTGAGTGAGGATTGAACCCGGGTCCTCATGGATACTAGTTGGGTTCGTTACCACTGAGCCACAACAGGAACTCCCTCCTCCAATGTATTTTATAGCATTTATTGAACTGCTGTAATTGTTTCCTTAAGTCTTTCCCCTGCTAGGCTAAATTCATCAAGGATAGAGATTATAAGTTAAAAAAGAAGTTCTATGAGGGCAGGTACTCTTTTGTGCTCTGCCATATCACAGTACCTTCATATAGTAGACATTCAGGAAGTATTTGTTGAATGAATGTGTTTACATTTATGTCTTTAGTGTCTGGCATATAGTAAGCATTAAATGAACCTCTGTTTACTGAGTAAATTACAAATAAAGGAACAAATTATAAAATCTCAGAAAGAAGTTCATTTTATGGGATCAGACTTAGAAAAGGAGAGCTGATTCTCTGAAATCTTGAGTACATGGCATTGTTAAAATCAAGATACAATAATAAAATTCACATTTAAAAAAATCTGATGGCACTTATGGTATAAGGAGGACTTGAATAATTTATATTATGAATCAATATTGATATTTAAATGAGATCTACAAAGATAGCCAAATAATTCCATTGAACTTAACATTTTTTGTTGTTGTTTCAGTGTTAATGAGATATTACTTTTTACTCCTTTCTTTAGGGTGTTTGTGAACCGAAGTTTAGCCATGGAAAAAATTAAGTGTTTTGGTTTTGATATGGATTATACCCTTGCTGGTGAGTAGCACTTTCTGATTGCTTAAGGACTGTTACTTTGGATTTAACACAGTAGGCCATTCAGTAAACATTTGTTGATGTAGTCATGTATTTAGCTGCCAGAAGCTCTTTTTATCATGCTGTTTCCTTTGAGATTTGTGAATATTGAAATTACCAGATGTCCTTGAGATTTAGGTTGTTCAGATAGGTAGAACAAGTGCTAAATTATATTAGAGACCCTGGTAAGAAATGACATGATGAGATTATACATTAATGTGTTTATGTGGGCACTTTTTTGGCTTTTAACTCTAATAAGCTATTCTTCAAGGATGGAATTTTGTATCTATCACAGGTAAACTTTCATCAGTTATTTTTTTTTTTTTTTTTGGTCTTTTTAGGCCTGCACCCATGGCAAATTGAAGTTCTGAGGCAAGGGGTCAAATTGGAGCTATAGTTGTGGGCCTACGCCACAGGCACAGCCACAGCAACACAGGATCCGAGCCATGTCTGTGACCTACACCACAGCTCACGGCAATGCCACATCTTTAACCCACTGAGCAAGGCCAGGGATCAAACCCGCATCCTCATGGATACTAGTTGGGTTCGTTTCCACTGAGCCACAATGGGAACTTCAGTTAAAATTTTTAATGTTATTCTTAAGACAAATGGAAAATGTGTTCATTTTCTATTGAAATGATTGTATACATACTCTGTAAAGACTGTAAGAAAAAATAATTTTTAGCTTTGTTCATTGTCAAATCTTAAATAGCACTGTGCTGTTTTTTCCCTTCCTATCTCTGATCCATATTTGAAATAATCAGTGTTAGCCAATAGTTGCAACGTCTTTTTAGAATTTATGAAATTTTTATTAAAACATTTGCAATCTGGCAAAAATATCATTTGATTTAGGAAGTAGTATGGATGAACAGTAAGAATCTACCATATAGCACAGGGAACTATATCCCTCCTTATACCATAAGTGCCATCAGATTTTTTTAATATCTTGTAATAACCTGTAATAGAAAATAATCTGAGGAGTTCCCATTGTGGCTCATCAGGTTATGAACACAACATAGTGTCCATAAGGATGCGGGTTTGATCCCTGGCCTCACCAAGTGGGTTAATGATCTGATGTTGCTACAAGCTGCATGGTAGGTCACAGATGCGGCTTGGATCTGGCATTGCTGTGGCTGTGGTATAGGCTGGCGGCTGTGGCTCTGACTCAGCCCCTAGCCTGGGAACTTCCATATGTTGTGGGTGCAGCCCTAAAAAGGGAAAAAAGAAAATAATCTAAAAAATAATATGTGTGTGTGTATATAGTATAGCTGAATCACTTTACCATACACCCAAAACTAACACAACATTGTAAATCAAGTATACTTCGATTAAAAAAAGAGAAAACCTATAGGACGTTCCCTGGTGGTGCAGCAGGTTAGGATCCTGCATTGTCACAGCTCTGGCATAGGTTCAGTCCCTGTCCCAGGAACTGCCACCTGCCATAGGTGTGGCCAAAAAAAAAAAAAAGACCCCCCAAAAAACCCCCAAACCTAAACTAAAAAAAAAAGGTAGTAGGAATGAAGGACTGGGTAGTAGGAATGAGCACATGTGCGTATATGTATGTACATGTACATGTTTACAACTGTGATCCTCAGAAAAGAATCTTTCAGAAATTTTTTTCTAGTAAATACTATCTTTAAGTACACAAAAACCTTACAATGTATAAATTCACTTATCTTCATAGACCTTTTATAGAACTGTTAGAAAACTGACTTCCATCTCCAATTAGACAAATACCAATTTGGTATTCAATTTAGGCTACAAATATAATGAATTATATAAATGTACAAAAATGAACATATGCAGTTTATATGTACTTGCCACATAGATGTAGGCATGATATTTTACCAAACAAGTTATATATTAAAAATATACACTGACTTGATTTGAATTTCTTTCCTCCATGTTTTTTGTTATTGGTTTTCTATTGTCTTAAAGATGTTTTTGCAACATTTAGATTCTTGTATGTTTTTTTGCTTTGGACACAGACAATTATGTATACCTGTCAGAAGGCAGTTGGAAGCCCTGTACTTTCTCAGTGTAGATCTTTTTTTAAAACTTTTATTGTGGTATAGTTGATTTACAGTGTTGTATTTGCTTCATGTTTACAACAAAGTGAATCAGTTATACATATACATATGTCTATACTTTTCCCCCATATAAGTTATTATAGAGCATCTCAGTGTAGACCCTGCTGTCCATTGAAAATATTGCAGTCTTTCTTCTTTCTAGAATTCTGGCTCTCCAGGGAAAAGAATGGCAAGGTAGTTTGGCAGCTATAAGGAATATTAACTAAAGTAGAGAGAGAAGTTAATGGGGCTGAAAAATGACAAAATTTTTTTCACAGTTTTTAAGACAATCTCATTGTATTGAATAAGTATTGAAGTATTTATTGGAAACCTGTATTGTGTCTAGTGCATTTGGTTACTGACCATTGATGTAACCTATATATCCCACAGAAGAATTAAACAATGAATTCTCTTGTTTAGCGAAAAAGTCACTGAATCTTTTCTAAACTTTAAGACTACCTTTTTTTAATGTGCTTTTTTTATAATCCTACTTTATATTTTAATTCATACTCTTATTAGTCTATATACTAATATACTTTCCTTATATATAATAGTAATTATTAACATTGCTAAGTTATTGTTAATTATTACTAAGTAATTGTTAAGTGCCAAATATATAACATTTATTATATGCCAAACCCTGTTCTAAGTGTTTTACATAGGTTATTTAATATGTTGATTATCTCATTCACATAACTTATTAATTTTTAAAAAAATCCCTATGAAGCAGATAATATTACTATCTTCATTTTACAGATGATGATAAGATTTTAAGGACTTTGTCTAAAGACAATCAGCTGTGATATAGCTGAACTAATAATATTCAAACCTCAGCATATATGTATATATATGTATGTAATAAGTTTACATTATCATTTTTAATAATGGCAGCTTATAGTGAGATATGATTTCAAAGTAATAAGCACCTCCCCATCCTGGACAAACCAAGACCTAAGCATTCATAAGGGCAGAGCTCTTTAAAGTAGCCCCTTGAGAGACTATATATTATTCCAGCTAGTCTATGTTGGATGAAAAACATTGTTACTGTCCTTGTGGTATGGCCTTCACTTCATAAAGCCCTTAGGAAGACAAGTTTCTTGACTTCATACTCTCATCTGTTTTCCAGAGTGGTATTCATTAAATTTATCTGTAAATATCTTTTGGTTATTCAGAAAAACAAACAGGAAGTTCTCTGGTAACTCAGGGAGTTCAGGATCCGGCGTTGTCACTTCTGTGGCTTATGTTGCTGCTCTGGCTTGAGTTCGATCCCTGGCCAGGAACTTCTGCATGTCATGGGTGCAGACAAAAAAAAAAAATTCGATCTCCGACCTTACTCAGTGGGTTATGGATCTGGCATTGCCGTAAGCTGTGGTGTAAACTGGCGGCTGTAGCTCCGATTTGACCCCTAGTCTAGGAACCTCCATATGCCGTAGGTGTGGCCCTAAAAAGACAAAAAAGTAAAAAAATAAAAAATAAAAACAAAAACCAGACAACCCATACCCTTGAAGTGCTAAGGACTTTTCATCGTGTGCTGTGAGGTACAGAGGTACAGAGGTACAGAGACAAGACTAAAAGGAGTATTCTTTGAAAGCTTTGAGTATTTGTGATAAATATCCCTAAAATAAGTATAATTAGCCTCACAGGATGAGTTCCTGGGAAGGGCCTGTATTTTTTCTGAAGTGTCTTCTCCGTGTAATCCTGATACCGTGGTATGTCATTCCACGGAGCAGTTCGTATGTCACTTAAAGCTTTTGTTCACTTGCTGTCTCCTCTTTGGCCTGAGAGTTCCTCAAGGGTGAAGGCTTTCTTTTTCGCATTTATATCCCTTGTGCCTAAAACCTGGCATATAGTAGTTGCTCAGTAAATATTTATCAAATGAACAGTTTATGTGCATAAGTTTTAATATATGAGTTTGAGTCAGTCATAGTACTTTACTCAGTATAAAATATATACTAATTTTTCAAATTAAATACTTTTCTTTTATATATATATATATATATATATATATTTTTTTTTTTTTTTTTTGCCTTTTCTAGGGCCGGTCCCACAGCATATGGAGGTTCCCAGGCTAAGGATCTAATCGGAGCTGTAGCCACCAGCCTACACCGGAGCCATAGCCACATGGGATACGAGCCGCGTCTGCGACCTACACCACAGCTCATGACAACGCTGGATCCTTAACCCACTGAGCAAGGCCAGGGACTGAACCTGCAACCTCATGGTTTCCAGTCAGATTCGTTAACCACTGAGCCACAATGGGAACTCCTAAGTTAAATACTTTTAAATATGAACTTATTTTTAAAAGTTTAGTAAACTTCATTGAGGATTAAATTACTACAATAAAATACGTTTTAAGTAAATAGATTGAGTTTTACAAAATGTATATGCCTTTGTAACCACTTTTTTCTTTTTTGGGCCGCTCTGAGGCATGTGGAGATTCAGCTGCAGCAACATGGGATCCTTTAACCCCTGTGCTGGGTCAGGGATCAAACCTGCATCCTGACATTGCAGAGATACCACTGATCCCTTTGAGCCACAGTGGGAACTTCCCTCATTGCCTTTTTTTTTTTTTTTTAATTTTATTTTATTTATTTATTTATTTTTTTGTCGTTTGTTTTTTGTTGTTGTTGTTATTGCTATTTCTTGGGCTGCTCCCACGGCATATGGAGGTTCCCAGGCTAGGGGTCCAATTGGAGCTGTAGCCACCGGCCTATGCCAGAGCCACAGCAACGCGGGGTCCGAGCCGCGTCTGCAACCTACACCACAGCTCACGGCGACGCCGGATCATTAACCCACTGAGCAAGGGCAGGGACCGAACCCGCAACCTCATGGTTCTCAGTCGGATTCGTTAACCACTGAGCCACGACGGGAACTCCCCCCTTATTGCCTTTTTGAAGGCACTTCTCTCTCCTGCCCTGTTCTTTGCCCCAGGGCTTTTTGTCACAACAGATTAATTTTACCTTTTTCAGAATTTCATGTAAATGGAATCATACACTAATGTACTCTTGTTTTTGTCTTCTTTTGCTCAGCATGTTTTTGTAATTCATTCATGTTGTGTCTGTCAGTAGGTAGTTCATTCTTTTTTTTAACCCCTAATTTTTTAAACTTTTTATTTTGAAATATTTTTAGACCTAGGGAGGAGGTACAAAAATTTACTTTTTCTCTCTTCTGATGGTCATCTTACTTGACCGTGGTTGATTATAGCATAATTATAAAAACTAAGAAATTAACATTAGTACGGTACTGTTAAACTACAGACTTTATTCAGTTTTTACACTAAACCTTTATTCTAATCCAAGATCTAAACCAGAATCTCACATTGCATTTAGTTGTCATATTCTCCTTGTCCCTTCGTGACACTTCCTAAGTCTTTCATGTCTTTCATTGCTTTGACACTTTTGGAGAATACTGGTTAGGTAGTTTTGTAGGATGTTCCACAATTTGGGTTTGTCTCATGCTTTTTTATGAATAGTTTGAAATATTAAGCATATATGGGAAGAATACCAAAGAAGCAATATGCCCTTCTTAGAGCATGATGTCAGGGGTACATAATGTTGATAGGTCTTATTACCTGTGATGTTAATCAGTCAACATTAGGAAATTCTCGTTTCTCTTTAAACTACTTTTTTTCTGGAGGGAAGGCCAAATAGTAGTCCTTTCTTTGTAAACCACAGTTCGTTTATCCATTTATCTGTTGATGGGCATTTGGGTTTTTCCAGTTTGTAGCTCTTGTGGGTAAAGCTGTTGTGAACATTTGTATACAAGTCTTTTTGTTGATGTATATTTTTATTTTTCCTGGGTAAATACTTAGGAGTGTAATTGCCAGATTATGTTTACCTTAGAGGAAACTGTCAAATGGTTTTTCAAAGTAGTGATACCACTTTAAATTCCTACCCACAAACATGAGAACTCCAGTTGTTCCACTCCTTACAACACTTGATACTCTCAGTCCTTTGAATTTTGGTCATTCTAGTGAATATGTGGTATTATTTCACTGTCGTTCTACTTTGTATTTCTCTGTTAAGTGGTGATGTTGAAAATCTTCATCCACTTATTGGCTCTTTGTGTTTCTGTTGTGAAGTGCCTATTCAGATGTCCAAGTTATAGAAGTTCTTTTATATTCTGAATACTAGTCCTTTGTCAGTTATATATCTTGTGAATATATTGACTAATATGTATTAGTCTGTCGACATTCTGTTCCATTGATCTAAGTGAATATCATATGGACTTGACTGATTATTCTAGGTTTATAATCAGTCTTAAAGTTAGGTAGTGTTAAAGTCTCTAACTTTATTCTTTTTTTCAAATTGCTTTGATATTCTAGGTCTTTCACATTTCTATATAAATTTTAGAATAAGCTTATCAGTTTCTCAAAAAAGCCTGGTGGAATTTTGATTATTAGGGCTGCACCTGCAGCATATGGAAATTCCCAAGCTAAGGGCTGAATTGGAGCTGTAGCTGCTGGCTTATACCACAGCCACAGCAATGTGGAGTCTGAGCCACATCTGCGACCTACACCACAGCTCAAGGCAACTCTGAATCCTTAACCCACTGAGTGAGGCCAGGGATCGAACCGAGTCCTCATGGATACTAGTCCTGTTTGGTAGGGTTTGTTACCTCTGAGCCACAATGGGAACTCCACCTAATCTTTTTTAGTATCTTTTAGCAAATTTTTTTTTTGTGATTTTTGATGTAAAGTTCTTATACATATTTTGTTACATTTATCTGTTAAGTATTTTCATATTTCATGGAGCTGTAAATGGTGCTTTAAATTTCATTTTCTGGGGTTTTTTTTGTCATTGGCATTTGGGGATGCAGTTTATTTTTGTATATGGTGACTTGCTTAATTGGCTTATTAGTTTTAGTAGCTCTTTTATAGATTATTTAGAACTGTCTATATGTATGATCATATCATCTGCAAATGATTTTCTTTTCTAGGCTATATATCTTTATATCTTATATTAAAAAATGTTTTTGGCCTTATCGCACTAAAACCTTAGTGTCATATTGAACAGAAGTGCTGAGAATGGACCGTCTTGTATATTCTTGATCCTAGGGTGAGAATGTTCAGTTTTTCATGATTAAGTATGATGTAGGTTTTTTATAGGTATTTTTTATCAGCATTGAGGAAGTTCCCTTTCATTCTTAAGTTTTCTGAGTTTTTTTTAATGTGAATGAGTGCTCAATTTCATCAAATGTTTCTTTGCCTCAGTTGAGAGGATCATATTTTTTTTCTTCTTTTTTTAATTAAAAAAAAATTTTTTTTTTGGTCTTTTTAGAGCTGCACCCACGGCTATGGAAGTTCCCAGGCCAGGGGTCTAATTGGAGCAGTAGCTGCTGGCCTACACCACAGCCACAGCAACGTGGGGTCCAAGCCACATCTTCGACCTACAGCATAGCTCATGGCAATGCCAGATCCTTAAATCACTGAGCAAAGCCAGGGATCGAACCTGTATCTTCATGGATGCTAATCAGATTCATTTCTGCTGAGCCATGATGGAACTCTTGTTTTTTCTTTTTTTAAATCTGTTAAAAGGATGAATCGCATTCATTGTTTTCTGAGTGTTAAACCAACCTTGCATTCCTGGAATAAATCTTGCTTGGTCATGTACTTTAAAAAGAATATATTGGCAAATTTGATTTGCTGGTACTTGGTTGAAAGATTTTGCCTTATGTTCAGGTATTGGTTAATAGTTTTCTTGTAATGTCTGTCTAATTTTGGTTTGAGGGTAGTGCTGGCTTCATATAATGACTTGGCTTTTTTTTTTTCTTTTTAGGGCCACACCTGTGGTGTATGAAATTTCCCAGTCTAGGGGTAGAATGGGAGCTGCAGCTGCCAACCTACACCACAGCCACAGCAACACCAGATTTGAGCCACATCTGCTACCTATACCATAGTTCACAGCAATGCCAGATCCTTAACCCACTGAGCGAGGCCAGGGATTGAACCTTCATCCTCATGGGTACTAGTCAAGTTCATCACCACTGAGCCACAACAGGAACTCCGTAACATTTTTTTTTCTTTTAAGGGAAAATGATTTGAGAACCATTTCCTTTTCCTATTTTCTGAAAGTTTGGGTAAGACTGGCATTATTTTTTTTCCTTAACTATTTGCTATAATTAACTAGTGAAGCCGTGTAGGCCAGGAGCAGAAGTTGCCAGGCTAGGGACTGAACCCGAGTTATGTCAGTGACAATGATGGATCCTTAACCACTAGGCTACCGGGAACTCCTGTGGGAAGGTTTTAAATTACACTTTCAACTTTTATTTATTTTTTTTGTCTTTTTTTGTTGTTGTTGTTGCTATTTCTTGGGCCGCTCCCGCGGCATACGGAGGTTCCCAGGCTAGGGGTTGAATCGGAGCTGTAGCCACCAGCCCACACCAGAGCCACAGCAACGCTGGATCTGAGCCGCGTCTGCAACCTACACCACAGCTCACGGCAACGCCGGATCCTTAACCCACTGAGCAAGGGCAGGGACCGAACCCGCAACCTCATGGTTCCTAGTCGGATTCGTTAACCACTGAGCCACGACGGGAACTCCCTCAACTTCTAAACATATGTATAGGGCTAGTCAGTTTCTGTTTCTTCTTGTATTGATTTTGATAACTGTGCAATTTTATCCAAGATTTAAATTTATTGGCATCAAATTATTCATAATATTCTTTTAATGTCTGTAGGATCTGTTCAAATATTCTCATTTTCATTCCTGATACTGGTAATTTGTGACTTTTTTTTCCTTCATCAATCTAGCTAGACATTTACCAGTGTATCAATCTTCCCCCACCCACTGGCAAAGAACTACCCTTTGTTTTCTGTGAGTGCATGAGAATGAGGACAATTTAAATTTAAAGGTGATTTTAAATTAATTATTTGTAACGATAAGGTTCCAACCTGCTTTTATAATAATTGCTAGCTATAAAAACAGTAGTAAGGGAATTCCCCTTGTGGCTCAGCGGTAACAAATCTGACTAGTATCCATGAGGATGCGGCTTCAATCTGTGGCCCCGATCAGTGGGTTAAGGATCTGGTGTTGCCATGAGCTGTGGTTGTAGGTCACAGATGAGACTTGGATCCTATGTTGCTATGGCTGTGGTGTACACTGGCAGCTGTAGCTCCAATTCAACCCTAGCCTGGGAACTTCTATATGCGGCCCTAAAAAAAGCAAAACAAAAACAGAAAACAGTAGTTACTTATAAAATTAGTAAAGTACTATCCAAATATTTTAGGCATCATTATTTTGTTTATATTTTTTATTAGAACCCAGGCAATAAGCACTTTTATTTTTTATTATAATTATTATTTTGAATGTTTTGCTTCAGTATTCTAACTTAACACCATTAACATTTTTTACATTGTTGACCTACTTTCTTGCTTCAAGTGTTTATAAACAATGCCAGTTTGCTGGGCATAATGAAATGTGACACAGTGCATTTTCTTTCATTTTTTCCCTCTGTATATTTTTACTTTAGAGTTTGGGGGAATCAGAGAAGTGGTTGTTTTCTCTTTTTTTCCAGTATTAGTTCTGTATATATTAAGTACTTAATAAACAGTAGCTACCTTCTTTGTGTACTGCTATTCCTAATAGAGAAGACATTCAGTAAGTTTTTTTTTTGGTTTTTCTTTTTGTGGCTGCACCCATAGCATGTGGAAAGTCAGGGATTCAGTCTTAGCTGCAACTGTGATTTATGCTGCAGCTGTGTCAATGCTGGATCCTTTAGCCCATTGCACCAGGTTGGGGATCAAACCTGTGCTTGCACAGTGACCTAAGCCTCTACAGTCAGTTTCTTTATAATGACTTTTATTTTTTCTGCTATAGTCAGATTCTTAACCTACTGTGCCACAGTGGGAACTCCAGCATTTCCTTTTTTTTTGCTGGAGGATGGAACAAGCCAATAAGTGTTCATTTTATCTGAAATGATTAGATATGTTATGAAATTTCCATCCAGCATAATCTATGAATTGGCTATTTGTGGCAAATAGTGTTTTGAGTGATTCAGAGTTACCATTTACAGCATAGATGGATTACTAGTTTTCAGAGTTAGAATGTAGTAAAAATGAAGTTCCCATTGTGGCTTAGTGGTAATGAACCTGACTGGCATCCATGAGGACGCTGGTTCAGTCCCTGGCCCCACTCAGTGGGTTAAAGATCCAGCATTGCCGTGAGCTGTGGTGTAGGTCACAGACGAAGCTTGGATCTGATGCTGCTGTGGCTGTGGCATAAGCCAGCACCTGTAGCTCTGATTCGACCCCTAGCCTAGGAACTTCCATATGTTGCGGGTGTGGTACTAAAAAAAAAAAGAAAAAGAGAGAGAAATTGATGTCCTTGTAGTTTTAAAAATTTTACGATTTTGCTTACAGTTTAGTACACGTATTCCCCTGAATGTAATATGTCAGTGTTCAGTAACAGTCCATTTCGTTAAGAACCTCGTTATCTTCATCTCCGAATGCCAGCCTCATTCCTCAGTTTTTTAGAGAAAATTCCTTTATCATCAACTATCTCTATAATTAAAGCAAGCTGTACATTTTTTGCTTTTATTAGTTTTTTTACGGAATCTCCTTGTAAGATTGACATTTTTATATACGATAAAAACTGAAACTCCTAAACTAAAAGCTTTTGGAAATAAATCAGTTTTAATCCTGAAATCTGCCCATAGAATTAATGCTAGGATTGGTATTTAGCTCCTTATCTCTGTAATACTGTAGATTAACACTTTATTTCTCTAATGGGATTATGTACATGAACTATGGTCTAACGTGTTTGTCTACTAAGTACAGTTTATATATATGAACTGAACATATATATATATGTCAGTGTTTAGAATCTGGGTAATACTTAGTCTTGTATATTAGCTTTGCCACTGACCAGTGGTAGACTGTTTTATGTAAAAAGTACCTATCAAGTCTATTTATAATTTCTTACCCCAAATTACTTGAGCAACATTCTTTCCACATGATATAAATATATATCAGTAACTGGTCCTTTGAATTTTTGACTTCCTCTGGAGGTAAGTGTTTTTTTGTTTCCTCTTTCTTGAGGCTTCTCTTTTTCTTAATTAGACCTGTTGAGTGCTCTGGTTTCCTATGTTAACCTGCCCTCATGTAGGTCCTTTCTAGATCTCAGATTTGTGTTTGTGGTCTTTATCTGAGAGTAATTTTTAGCCTTTTTATGCTTAAATGGGGCAGACTGATGGATCAGACTTGTGAGCTCATTCTCTAGGACAAATAAATCAAAAAAGATCTTGCAAGTCTAAAGATTAGGTCTTTAGACTTGTGAGAGAGCAAGAAAGTTGTTTTGTTTTGGTTTTTTTAGGGCTGCACCTGCAGCATATGGAAGTTCCCAGGCTAGGGGTTGAATCGGAACTGCAGCTGTTGGCCTACTCTGCAGCCACAGCAACACAGGATCTGAGCCAAGTCCGTGGCCTACACCATAGGTCACAGCAACACCAGATCCTTAACCTGCTGAGCGAGGCCAGGGATCAAACCTACATCTTCGTGGATACTAGTAGGGTTTATTACCACTGAGCCACAAAGGGAACTCCCTGTTTTTCTGACCTCACTTAATATGACAATCTCTAGTTGCATCCATGTTGCTGCGAATGGCATTATTTTGTTCTTTTTATGGCCAAGTGGTATTCCAGTGTGTGTGTGTACGTGTACCACATCTTCTTTGTCTGTTCATCCATTGTCTGTATGAACCACATCTTAATCTGTTCTTCTGGTTGTTACCATGTCTTGGCTATTGTGAATAGTGCTGCTGTGAACATAGGAGTGCATGTATCTTTTTGTAGTTTTTACCAGATATATTCCCAGAAGTGAGATTACTGGATCATATGGTAATTCTACTTTTAGTTTTTTGAGAACCTCTCAAAAATAGTTCTCTTCATTATAGAAATAGTATATTCCCAATTTACATTCCCACCAGCAGTGTCGGAGGGTGTCCTTTTCTCCACACCCTCTCTAGCATTTGTTATTTGTAGACTTATTATTTTTTTTTTTTTTTGCTATTTCTTGGGCCTCTACCGCGGCATATGGAGGTTCCCAGGCTAGGGGTCCAATTGGAGCTGCAGCCACTGGCCTACGCCAGAGCCACAGCAACGCGGGGTCCGAGCCGCGTCTGCAACCTACACCACAGCTCACGGCAACGCCAGATCGTTAACCCACTGAGCAAGGGCAGTGATCGAACCCGCAACCTCATGGTTCCTAGTCGGATTCGTTAACCACTGCGCCACGACGGGAACTCCTGTAAACTTATTAATGATGGACATTCTGACCAGTGTGAGGTGGTACCCTATTGTAGTTTTGCTTTGCATTTCTCTAATACTTAGTAATGTTGAGCATCTTTTCATGTGTATACTGGCCATCAAAATGTGGTTTCTTTTAACAAGCAAAATGTTAGTAGGTGTTAAGAGAGAGTAATCTGGTTATAAAAAAAAGATTTAAAAAAAGGTGAGATAAACCTCTTTCTGTTTTGAAGGATAAATTCCATACACTCTGACTATTAGGCCCAGTATTGTTTTTATCTGTACTTTAGACACTGTGTAGTTGGAGGAAAAGAAGAAGCATCAGACTGTGATTGACTTGGGTTTGGATCCCAGCTCTACCTTGTACTAGCTCTCAGCCGCCAGCATGTTACTTAACCTTC
Source organism: Sus scrofa (assembly GCF_054392235.1). NCBI lineage: Eukaryota > Metazoa > Chordata > Mammalia > Artiodactyla > Suidae > Sus > Sus scrofa. The sequence continues at coordinate 136,781,434 of NC_139396.1, read as the reverse complement.
CTGATCTCAGTTTCTTCATTTAATCTAGAATGGGGTAGGGTGTGGGGGTAAACTATGAAATAATATATAATGATTAATACAATGAAAGTAGTTTTCTTGCTTTGACTGGTTATACCAAAGTGTTACTATACTGAACTTGAGCAGTAAGGGAAACTATAAGGAGAAAAATATAAATATTTGACTCGTTTGTACTTCTGTATATCGTGGGAAAAACTGGAATGCTAGACACATGGCAGTAGAATATTTAATCACTCTTTTACTTTTGATATTTCTTCTTAAGTATTGCAAATGATCACAAGCTTAATAGGAGGTTAAAGTTCTTTCCTGAGTAGATTTTTAATGACAAGGTATTTGACGTCAGATTATGTTTCCATAGAGATTAAGCAATGTTTTCAGTAAAGGGTTATTTCTTAGCAGGATCATACTGAAGGAATAGATTTCTGAAAAAGGTTCTTACTTGAATTTCTTTTTTTGGTGTTTTTTTTTTTTTGTTTGTTTGTTTGTTTTTTGTCTTTTTGCCTTTTCTAGGGCTGTACCCACGGCATATGGAGGTTCCCAGGCTGGGGGTCTAATCGGAGCTGTAGCCGCTGGCCTACGACAGAGCCACAGCAATGTGGGATCCGAGCTGCATCTGCAACCTATACCACAGCTCACGGCAATGCCACATCCTTAACCCACTGAGCAAGGCCAGGGATTGAACCCACAACCTCATGGTTCCTGGTCAGATTCGTTAACTCCTGAGCCACGACGGGAACTCCAAGTTCTTACCTGAATTTAAAATTTTTATTTTATGACAAATGCATCACTGGTATGCTTCTAATAAGTACAAGGAGAGTTACTCACTTTTGTGAAACAGTTAAGACTCTCAAGTGGAAAGTAGTTGTTGACCTTTGCAGTTACATGAAAGATTTAAACATGCTATAAGTTCCATGAAATTAATATCAAAATTATATATGTAGAATTGTTGAGTTTTCAGAAATTTTTACCCCAAGGAGAGTAACACAGTATTTTTGGGTGGGGGCAAAATTTGTTAATATTTACTTAGGAGTTCCTGTCGTGGCTCAGTGGTTAACGAATCCGACTAGGAACCATGAGGTTGTGGGTTAAATCCTTGGCCTCACTCAGTGGGTTAAGGATCCGGTGTTGCTATGAGCTGTGGTGTAGGTCGCAGATGAGACTCGGGTCTAGTGTTGCTGTGGCTCTGGCATAGGCCAGTGGCTACAGCTCCTATTAGACCCCTAGCCCGGGAATCTCCACATGCCGAGGGTGTGGCCCTAAAAAAGACAGAAAAACAAGGGAAAAAAAATTTACTTAATGCCCTTCACAAATATAGAGTAACTCTTGGTTGAGGATTATGACAGTATATTACTATTTTTTACTTGGTTCATTTAGAAAATTATCTGGATTTTTTTTCAATTAAGAAATCTGGGCTTTTTTTTTTTTTTTTTTTTTTTTTAGTCTCTTTGCCTTTTTCTCGGGCCACTCCGAGGGCATATGAAGATTCCCAGGCTAGGGGTCTAATCAGAGCTGTAGCCACCGGCCTACGCCAGAGCCACAGCAACATAGGATCCCAGCCGCGTCCTCAACCTACACCACAGCTCACCGCAACGCAGGATGCTTAATCCACTGAGCAAGGTCAGGGATGGAACCCGCAACCTCTTGGTTTTTTAGTCAGATGCATTAACCACTGAGCCACAACGGGAACTCCTTTTTTTTTTTTTTTTATCTTCTTCTCAAAGATCCAAAAGAGACACATTGCAATATTTTACCAGCTCCAGCACCTTTAGGTTCTGAGTCATTTCAGTGTCTGGTTCTGAGCCATTTCAGTAAGTCCAGCAATAAGTTCCTTATTTCTATCACCATTTCAAAACCAGTGGATACGCTGAGCAGTGTCTAGTCTCTCCAGTCTTTTCTTGAGAAGTTGTCAGAAGAAAGAACAAATATTTATTAAGCATATACTATTATGAGCTAGAAAATGTACCATATGTACAGTGTGCCTTTCTATCCTCACATCAGCTCTCTGAGGTAGGGATTACTAGTTCCATTTTACAAGTATAGCTACCAAGTCAAGGGGTAAAGTGACTTTACCTAACTTGGACATTGACTTAAGACTCATAGCTAGAACTTAACCCCAGATCAGTTTCCATTTCTCATGCTGCTCCCAGCTCTCAGATGTGTAACAGTTACTTATTTGTTAACCTCTAGATGAGAACTCAGTAAGAGAAAAAAGCTCATGAACATAAAAGATCATGGTCTTCCCCCTCCCCCAAATGGGAATTCTCCCAAGGGCAAAATCCATCTTGCATTTAAATATAATCCTCATCCTTTGACTACAGATAGTAGTCTCCCCTTATCTGTGGTTTCACTTTCTGTGGTTTCATTTACCCAGTCACCTGTGGTCTGAAAATATTAGGTGGAAAATTCCAGAAATAAACAATTCATAAGTTTTAAATTGCATGCTGTTTTGAGTAGCATGATGAAATCTTGCCCCTTCCTGCTCCATCCCACCCAGAATGGGAATCATTCCTTGGTCCAGTGTATCCTGCCTGTTAGTTCATTTGTACTCCTCCCAGTTACTGGATCATGATATTGCAGTGCTTATGTTCAAGTAACCTTTATTTATTTTTTAATAATGGCCCAAAAGAGCAAGAGTAGTGATGCTGGCAATTTGTATATGCTGGGGAAAAGCCCTAATGTGCTTCCTTTAAGTGAGAAAGTGAAAGTTCTTAATAAGAAAAGAAAACAATCATATGCTAAGGTTAGTAAGACCTATGGTAAGAACGAATCTTCTATTTGTGAAATTGTGAAGAAGGAAATAGAAATTTATGCTAGTTTTGCTGTCACACCTCAAACTACAAAAGTTTGGCCACTGTGTTTGTGTGATGAGTGCTTACTTAAGATGGAAAAGGCATTACATTTGTGCAAGATAATTTGAGAGAGGGAGACCACATAACTTTTGTCATAGTGTATTGTAAAAATTGTTCTATTTAACTGTTACTGTTGTTCATCTCTTACTGTGCCTAATTTATAAATTAAACTTTATCAAAGGTATGTATGTATAGGAAAAAAACATAGTATATGTAGGGTTTGGTACAGTCTGTGATTTCAGGCATCCACTGGGGGTCTTGGAACAAATCCACCAAAGATAATGGGGGACACTGCAGTTTTATGCAGTTTTTTTTTTTTTAATTCCTAGAAAGCAATCTTAAGGGAATGAAGCCTCAAGAATACTGCATAGCTACTCTATTCCAAGTGTTGTTAGAATTCTAAAATTGTGCAGTTTTTTTTTTCAATTAAAAAATTTTGGGAGGGATTGAAAGTATACTATAAACTTCTTCCTTAAGAATTTTTTTGTCCTCCTCTTCTTTCTAGGCCATATCATAGCCACTGGGGATGAAGTTTAATAAACCCAAACCTAAGTACTTTGCTTTAAGAAGCCTAAAGTGGGGAAAGAAGATAGAATAAAGCCATTAAGATTATCAGGAAAGAAATTAAGATAATTCTTGGTTTTGATAAATCAGGTTATCCTGCTACTAGCAGAAGCATCTCGGACTTTTGATCTCTCATCCTATCCTCTCAGGCAAAGTAGGTGCCCTCTGATCTTGTTCTATTGTTATTGGAATTGACTCAATTCACTTGACATTTAAATGAACATTTTTTTTGCATGGTGTATTTACTTAGTCTAAAGTCCAGGGCACTCAGATCATGTTTCTGTCAGCAATTGTATATTCTTACCACATTTATTGGCATTAGAGGCATTTAAAGGGATGAGAAAGAGTTCCCGTTTGGCTCAGCGGTTATGAACATGACTAGTATCCATAAGGACTTGGGTTCAATCCCTGGCCTTGCTCACTGGGTTAAGGATCTGGCATTCCCTTAAGCTGTGGTGTAGATCGCAGACATTGTGGCTGTGGTGTAGGCCTGCAGCTAAGGCTCCAATTCAACTCGTAGGCTGGGAACTTCCATATGCTGTGAGTGTGGCCCTAAAAAGCAAAAAAAAAAAAAAAAAGCAAGCAAGCTAAAGTAAGAAGTATTGTATGATACTGGTGTCTGTCACTGAAGACAGCTCAAAGTAGAGCTCCTTTTTAAAAAAATTGTAAAATATTCATAATGTAAAATGTACTATTTCTCCATTTTTAAGCATATAAATGAGTGGCATTAAATACATCTATAATCTTGTGCAACCTTCGCCACTATCCATTTTCAGAACTTTTTCATCATCCCAAACAGAAACTCTGTACCTATTGAGAAATAATTTCCCATTCTCTTCTCCCTTCAATCCCTATAATCTCTAATTTACTTTCTATTTGAATTTACCTATTTTAGATATTTCATATAAATAGTAGCATCATAGACTATTTGTCTTTTTTTAACGATTTTTTTCCCCATCATGGCATATTTGTCTTTTTTTAATGACTGGGTTGTATCTCTCAGCATTTTTTCAGATTTTATCCATGTTGTAGCGTATCTCAGAATTTCATTCTTTTTTTTTTTTTTTTTTTTGTTGTTGTTGTTGTTGTTGCTATTTCTTGGGCCGCTCCCGCGGCATTATTGTTGTTGTTGTTGTTGCTATTTCTTGGGCCACTCCCGCGGCATATGGAGGTTCCCAGGCTAGGGGTTGAATTGGAGCTGTAGCCACTGGCCTACGCCAGAGCCACAGCAACGCGGGATCCGAGCCGCGTCTGCAACCTACACCACAGCTCACGGTTAGCCGGATCGTTAACCCACTGAGCAAGGGCAGGGACCGAACCCACAACCTCATGGTTCCTAGTCGGATTCGTTAACCACTGCGCCACGACAGGAACTCCAGAATTTCATTCTTTTTTAAGAATGTTCTGTTATATTCATTATAACATTTTCTTTCTCCGTCATCCATCAGTGGATACTTTGGTTGCTTCCACTTTTTGGCAACTGTGAATAATACTGCTATGAATTGGTGTACAAGTATTTGCTTTGAGTCTTTGATTTCAGTTATTCTGGTCCATACCCCAGAATGGAATTGCTGGATCATATGGTAATTCTGTTTAATTTTGAGAGGAACTGCCACACTGTTTTCCGTAGTAGCTATACCAATTTACATTCCCACTGGCCAACACTTGTTATTTTCAGTTTTATGTTGTTGGTTTGATTTTTGTTTTTTGTCTTCTTAGGGCCACACCCAAGGCACATGGAAGTTCCCAGGCTCAGGGTTGAATTGGAGCTACAGCTGCTGGCCCACACCATGGCCACAGCAACACAAGATCTAAACCGCATCTGTGGCCTACACCACAGCTCCAGGCAACACCAGATCCTTAACCCACTGAGTGGGGCCAGGAATCAAACCTGCGTCCCAGGGCTCCAGAGATGCCACCACAGTCGGAACTCCTGTTGTTTTTGGTCTGATAATAGTTATTATCCTACGGTGTGTGAGGTGGTATCTCATTGTGGATTTGATTTACATTTCCCTAATAGCTGGCGATGTTGAGCATCTTTCATGTGCTCATTAGCCATTTGTATATCTTCTTTGGAGAAATATCTATTTAAAGTCCTTTGTCCAAATTTTAAATGGGTTTGAAGTTCTTAGTGTGACAGTAGGAAAGGAACACATTTCTTGAAAACATTTTTCGGTACAAACCAAGGAAGATAACCAAAAAGGCCACAGAAATTCTCATCGTCCTACGTCATGGGACAGTAGTCGGAGCATCCTTCATAAAACTTGGGAAATGTGGAACTTGTGCATTACTTTACTCCACAGTCCTCCGAACAGATTGTCTGTGTGAAAGTTTTTGTGTTAGTGAATGAGCAGCTGCAAGTCAGTGAAAGTAGCTAATCTACATATGTCCTCTCACTTATTCCCGAGGGATTTATCAGTTTGTGAATGGACAGAATGTACACAATTGAAAATTAAAGAAAATATAAAAACAGAAGTTTTGATAGGTGAAATGCATTTATTATCACCCTTAATGATTTTTTGTTCTTAAAAGAACTTATGAACTGGATTTTTTGTTTCTTGTTTTTTTGAAACAGTAGGATAAGAGGAGAAGCTGAGTGAAGAGAGTTTAGGGTAATGGGTAAAAAAGAAGAGAGGGAACCTCTCTCCAAAAAGAGATGATCCCGCTCCAAAAAAAGAAAAAAAAAGGGTTGTGTTTGATAAAATTATCAACAAAAATAAAATGGAAAACACCCTTATAAAACCAAGCCAAAAAAAAAAAAATCTAGTTTGCAATATATTATGAGGACTCAGACCCAAAGAGGAGAATTTTGAAGATGAAAAGAGATGATTTAGTACCACAATTCAATGATTTGTATCAAGGATCCAGTTAGACTAAGCTGACCTTGACAGGAACTAAGGTAGAATGGGTTTATACAGCTGGAAGTTTCGTTACCTATAAAGCAATAAAAAAAAATTTTTTTTTAAGGCCTGCACCTGCGGCGTATGGAGGTTCCCAGGCTAGGGGTCCAATCAGAGCTATAGCCGGCCTATGCCACAACAACATGGAATCCCAGCCATGTCTGCAACCTACACCATAGCTCAAGACAACGCCAGATCCTTAACCCACTGATCGAGGCCAGGGATTGAACTTGCATCCTCATGGATGCTAGTTGGGTTCGTTAACCACTGAGCCATGACAGGAACTCCTAAAATTTACTTTTAAGTAAATCTCCAAAAGAGATTTGAGGTGACTTAGATAATTAACCAATAGGTCAAAAGGCTAATTTTTTTTGGGGGGGGGGCATGCCTGTGGCATACAAAAGTTCTCTGGCCAGTGATTGAACCCAGGCCACAGCTGTAACGAGAGCCATAGCAGTGACAGTGCCAATCCTTAGCCCTCTGAGTCACCAGGGACCTCCAAAAGGCTAATTTTGATAAAAGAAAGGCCATAAGAAAATATGCTTCCAAATAGACATTATCCCTTCATCAAGTCATCTTATTAGGTGAAACCTTATTGCAGTATCACTGTCATTTCTTAGAATTTTAGGAACTCTTTTGGGATTGTCGTCATAGCCAGTTTGTAAACCACAAGGAAATCTGCTTCATTGCTTCAAGTAGTCACACCTGTTTCTAACCCAGCTTGAATTCCCCTTTTAGTCACTGGTTGCTTTGAATAACTGCCCCCCCAACCTTAAATTAAATTCATCATCTGCTGATGAAAATATGCCACCAAGGAAGATATTTGTCTAGAACAATAGACTGCTGCAGACCCTGAACGTATTTTTAAAGGAGGAATCAGATATGTTTTGAATAATGATTGCGTTATTGGAATAAGTATATATTGCCTCTAGAGTGATTGAGTGAGGGAAGACTCATTTAGATGAATAAGTTTTATTATGTGTGCTTTTAAAAGATATTATTTGGGGAGAGGGTGGGGAAAAAAAATAAAAGATGTCATTTTATGTCACATCTCATAAATTTAGTTGTTTTCATTTAAGGTTTTTTTTCCCATGTCGTTTGGGGGTAGTTGTCTTTTAGAGAGAATTTACTTTGTAAAAAACCATTGATCCTTAGGTAGAAATAGTTGTCTTTTTTTTATTAGTTTGTTTCTTTAACTAAACTAAGCTTTTTTTTTTTTTTTTAAACTGAGCTGTTGTTGATAGAATCCCTAATTTAAAAATTTTCTCTCATGCTTACACTGTTTTATTTTCTTTGACCCAACATATCACCTTATGTGTTGACTCTGTGTTAATGTATGGTAATACTAAGCCAGTATTATCATATCAAAAGATCAGTGCTTTTGGTAGAACTGGTTTTCTCATCAATACTATAAAATTGAGGAATTCCCTGGTGGCCTAATAGATTAAGGATCTGACATTGTCATTGCTGTGGTGCAGGTTCAGTCCCTGGCCTGGGAACTTCTAAATGCCACTGGCATGGCCAAAAAAAAAAAAAAAGACTATAAAATTAAGAGCCTCAGTATAGTTAAAATATTTCTGAGCAATCCCTTTTTTTCCTACTTTTTTCTTCTTTTTTTAAATTATAGTTGATTTACAGTATTGTGCCAATTTCTTTTGTACAGCAAAGTGACCCAGTCATACACATACATACATTCTTTTTCTCATACTATCTTCCATCATGTTCTATCCCAAGAGGTCAATATAGCTTCCTGTGATGTACAAGAGGACTTCATTGCTTAGCCATTCTAAATGTAATAGTTTGCATCTACCAACCCCAAACTTCCTGTGAGCTAAAAGACTGTTCTAGTATTGCATTGGACTTTAAGTGGGAAGGATATTTAAGCAGTAAAGTATCACCTGACCTAGGTAATAAAATAATTCTGTAGGTACATATATATGACACTTATTTACATTTGTGTTGTTTAAATATTCTGTGAAAGATTTAGTTTAAAAGCCTTTTATTCTGATAAAAGTTTGGGGGAGAATAAATTAGGGAGGATAGATGAATCAAGAATCCAAAATAGTGGTAATCGTTAGAGCTTGGGTGATGGGTTTAAAGTGTAGCTCATTTAATATTCTCTCTACTTTTGTGTGTGATTAAAAAATATCCTTGATAAAGTTAAATTAAAAAAAAGGTGGATTGTGATGATCATTGTACAACTATAAATGTAATAAAATTCATTGAGTTTTTTTTAAAAAAGAAAAAACCCCAAAAAACAGATGGAGGAAACTCACAAAATACCAACTGAATGCTTTTATTTTTTAAATGGTATTTAAATTTAAATGTCTTCTTAGTCTTTTCATTTCCATTTGAGAATATAATCTTTATTTTAGCTCTTCTCATTGCTTTTTCTTAAACTTAAGGATTTCATACACTGCTTCCCTCAGGAAATGAAATTCTATTTCTCCAGCCAAGCATACTTTTTGGGTGGGCTCTGTATGTTGGGGAAGAATTTTTTAAAAAATAATACTCCAGTGTACTCTCTAATTAGGGATTAAAGTTCTTTGTATTAAAGTTCAGGTAAATACCTTCAAGACTATTACTTTCAGATATATGCTTATATTACTACCCTATTTTAGGTATGTATATTACTTTTAGGCAGCCCTTTTATATGTATATGAATCTACACTTAGTTTCCATGCTTCGACTTCCTTTATGTTGTTTCTGTATCCCAGTAGGATTTTCACTAATTGTGGATTGATCTCTCTGAATTGCAATAATATGTGGTTTGTTCCTAGATCATTAAGGGAATTGTAAAAATTGCTTGGAGTTCCTTGATGGCTCAATGGGTTAAGGATCCAGTGTTGTCACTGCTGTGGCTCAGGTCACTGCTATGGCACAGGTTTGATCCCTGGCCCAGGAACTTCTGTATGCTGTGGGTTCGGCCAAAAAACAAAAATTGCTCAATGAAACCCAATTCCATCTCCTCCATATTACATGATGAGTGATAGAAATAATCTGTTACTAGTATTTATAATCCTTGTTTTTCATTGCCAGGCATAAAAGCATTCAGATATAAGCCACATTTTTGTGGGTGACTAAATGTCATGTAATATTAGTTGTATCAGTAAAGTTAATAAAATGAAACTTTTAAAAAAACACCCCATACCATTTTCAACCCATGTTTTCATGGTAGTCCTAACATAGCTATCTTTGATTTATCTCTTTTTTCTGCCTACACATTCTCTGGGTATTTGCTTTATCATGGGGATAATGGCCATTGAGAAAAGGACAAATGATAGTAGAGTTAAGCTGTGTAGGGAAGATTTAGGATAAACCTGTGGATAAAACCTACTGGATTAGTGAAGTCTAATAGTTGGTTACCTAGGCAGATCATGAGGTGATTTTGATTCTTTCAATCACTGGGAACGTTTGTTTGGTTTCACAGTCATGCAAAGGAATCAAATTCAGATAATTACAGTTGTTATGGCATAATTGTTCTACTATTGTGGTAAGGGACCAAATCAGGTGACTACATAAAGCTTCATTTATTTCCTGAGTTTTTTTTAATCCACCCTCTCAATTTTTCCTTGAGATGAATACATTACCTGGGGAACTCTGTGATTGTTGAAGAATGAATTTATGTCCTGGATTTTCTGGATTTCTAATTCACTATAGTACCAAAATTCTCTTTACCTCTTAGGACTCTTTGAAGAGGATATTCAAAACATTTCAGCTGGGAGAACTTATGTGGAAGTATCTGATCTAAAGTACATGCTAGAAGTTGCCCACCAGAAGCCCATGGGCACAGCTCAGGCCACAGACCATAGTTTAGCTCAAATAAAGTTTGTTTGTTTGTTTTTTAGTTAAGTCAGTAGTTAAAAAATAGGAGAATCTGAGTAAAAATCTAGGCTGGCTGTGATAACATAAATGGCAACATTTGGCTCTCATTCCCGCAGGAAAGTCAGCTTCAGCTGACAGCTACTTCCCCCTTTAGGCCAAGACACGCACCAGCACTTAGACCATTTCACACATTAATAGACTTGCCTAACCCTGGTATAGGTGTTTGTAACATATTACCTGATCCTCAGAAAGTTTGGTAAACTTTATAGTACCTTGAGATACTGATTATACAAATGAATTACCTGTATAAGCCTGAGTAAATCATATTTTTAAAGGATTATTTTGTGTTCTGTTCTCTGCATCTAGTGCCTGTACATAGTAGAAATCCCAGTATTGGTTATATTCTTCTAACTTGAGTACAGGTGTTTGAGTGCCATGATCTATTCTTATTTGGGGAGAGGGATTATATGTTAAAATTACAAGTAGCTCTTTGGTTAAAGAGGATTTTTAAAGTTATCATTTCAGTAATTTTGAGTTTTCCTATTTTAAATTGAAAACAATACTCTAAATATATGTTCCTAGTAAGCATACAAGTTCTCAGAGGGAAGAATTTGAGTTAGGTAATTTTTTTCATTTTACTTAAACATTCTGGAGTTCCCATCGTGGTGCAGTGGAAACTAATGTGACTAGGAACCATGAGGTTGTGGGTACAATCCCTGGCCTCCCTCAGTGGGTTAAGGATCTGGAGTTGCCGTGAACTGTGATGTAGGTTGCAGACATGGCTCACATCTGATGTTGCTGTGGCTGTGGTGTAGGCCGGCAGCTGTAGCTCTGATTGGACCCCTAGCCTGGGAACCTCCATATGCCACGAGTATGGCCCTAAAAAGCCCCCCCCCAAAAAAATTATTTTACTATTCTTGGTAATTTTTTAAATAAATAAATCTTTTAATTACCATTTAATTTTGCTTTTGCAGTGAATTGAAATTGGTAGTCTTTCAGACTCTACCTGTTTACTTATTTGCATATCTAGCCATATGGGAATTGGTTTTATTTTATATTACTAAAAATAACAAATACTATCTAGCTTTTGCATTTTAGGTAAATTAAAATTGAGGTCATTTTTAGAATTTTTCAGTGTCTTTTTTCAGATCTTTTTTTTTGTCTTTTTAGAGCAGCACCCTTGGCATATGGAGGTTCCCAGTCTATGGGTTGAATTAGAGCTGTATCTGCTGACCACAGCCACAGCAATACAAGATCCGAGCTGCATCTGCAACCTATAACTCAGCTCATAGCAATGCCAGATCCTTAACCCACTGAGTGAGGCCAGGAATTGAACTTGAAACCTCATGGTTCCTAGTTGGATTGATTTCTGCTGCATCAGGACGGGAACTCCTAGAGATAAAGTTTTTGATTATGTCTGTGATATTGTTGGGATTTTCAAATAGATGTATAAAGTAGAAAAAAATCTTTGGTATCTATTTATATGAGAATGGAAAGATTTAATTTAAGATTTCCTTTATGAAGATGTGATTACCTTTCCTGGGTAGTTTCAGAGGACCAAGATCACATAGCCTAAATAGATAGAGAATGTTGATGTTGATCACATTTATAGCAAAGATGCAAATAACTATTCTTGATGGTTGGGTTGGATTTTTGTTTTTCATAGTGATTGGTAGTTTTGGTTTCTCCTAGTTGTAATGTTTCTAAAAATTCTCCACCTTATTTTGGTCAGTTTTTGCTCTTCCATTTAGTACTATCTCCCTTTCACAAAAAATGTAGAAGTTGGAGGAATCTAACCATATGTTTTCAAAAGCCTAAATATCTTGAAAGGACTTATGAATCTTTAAGTCACTTATTTTACTCTAGACTAGGTAGTTTCTTTAACTTTATGAGAATAGAATAATATGATTTATGAGGGTAAATATCCACTAACAGAATAAAAGTAAAAATTATTCAGAGTTCCTGTCATGGCTCAGTGGTAACAAACCTGACTAGTATCCATGAGGACAGGCTTCGATCCCTGGCCTCATTCAGTGGGTTAAGGATCCAGCATTGCCATGAGCTGTGGTGTAGGTCACAGATGTGCCTCGGATTCCCACGTTGCTGTGGCTGTAGTGTAGGCCAGCAACTGCAGCTCCAGTTTGATCCCAAGCCTGGGAATGTCCATATGCTGCAGATGTGGCCCTAAAAAGCAAAAACAACAACAACAACGTATTCAGTTCCACGTTCAGACATCTGGTTAGATTTTTAGTAGGGTGAATTTGGTTCTTATCTGTATCAAACTTACAAATTTAGATTTTTGGAAGGGTGAAAAAGTAGGTAGATAGTTAGGTATCGGTAGACTTAGTTTAATGGGTACTTAAAAGTGAGATAATACTGCTCTGGTCTATTCTTATATCCTTGACTAGTCTGTTTCACTTAATTATAGTTCAATTTTAAAAGCTGTCTACTAGTTGCATATAAACTTGAAATGTGCTAGAGAAAATGAACTGAAATAAAATAAATTTACTTTTCTGTTTGTATTTTGACTTAACATTTCAGGATCAGACTTGGCTTGTATTCCAGGCTCAGGGTACCAGGAAAAGTTTAATAATATACAGTATTTAGGCTTATCTTCAATACTCTTGTTTTGTTAAAGTCAGACAAATTTTAGTGATGGTCAGAGGCTTCTAAGTAGGAGGGCAGTAACTCCTGTAAATACCAATTTCCAAATGGTATCTCTCTGTTCCAGCCCATCACAACAGTTTTAAAACCAGTTTTTGTTTTTGTTTTTGTTTTGTTTTGTTGCTTTGTTTTGTTTTTTTAACAGGAGAGCCAGTGTAACTCCTTCAAGACTGGAGTGACACACTCTGCATCTGCGTCTGCCTCATGTGAGTTCTCATATTGGCAGCAGCACTCTGCTAGGCTGGAACCTCTGTAGAGGTTTGCCCTTGCTTTTTCTAAAATCTATAAACTATTCCCACAGCGTGTCTTGGTGGCAAAGGTAAAAAGTGCATGAGAATTTCAGACTTCCCTGCAGAAAGTTTTTGGCTCATTCAGAGGGACTGTCCCCTCTAATGTAGGTTCTACCTTGTATGAACAAAATCGACTCAAAACAGAGCCCACAACTTTCATCCCCACAACGTGCAGTCAACACTTTTTTTGAAGAGCTGTTTTTCCCTTGCAGATTATGGAGTAAAGAATATCTTTAAATGCTCTCAGTAGCTTCAGCTTTCACAGCTTTGGTTGTTCTCTTTATAGTCTGGTTACGTAACCTGAGAACACTGTGTGCTGCCCTAGTGCCTGAAGCAGTCCTCTTTTTTGGACTCTAAGCCCCTAAAATAACTCTTCCTTTGTCTTTGGATATTGGGTAAGTTAGGATAGGCTTGAGGAGCTTCTCAAAGAAATAAGCAGTGAATCTGTGAGGTTATAGTTATTCTTGAAGTACTTGGCAGTGTTTTGGAAAGTCAGTTATAAGAATTGAGTTGAAGCTATGCATCATTTACTTTCCAGTTTGGCCAGAGAAATTGAAACTAGAACCTTTGTGGCTCTGGAGAGATACAGAGCTCCAAGTCTGAGGTGATATATATGGTTCCCCACAGATGTCAAGGCTGGCTTTGAAGGGCCCTGGTTGATTAAAAATGAATTTTGCTTTTTATTTATTTAAGGAATGATGGCATTTTGGAGGCTTCAGGAATAGTCATTTTTGCCACCAGGTCAGAACAAATTGTGATTTTTCCCAAGGGACCCTTACAACAAAACATTAATTTCACGTTCTGTGCAGCTGCAGTTCTGCTTCTCCAGCCCAAGTTGTACTGTATAGTGTTCTAGCAGATGATTTAATGACCTGGGAGTTTGTGTTACTGAAATAATTATCCGGGAAGCTTATGAGAAAATGTCAGTAGCTTGTAGGTCTTACTGATTAATATAGAGCTTGGTGAAATAGCGTTGTCAAAGTGGAACTTGAACTCTCTTTGCTAAATCCATTCCTGCCTGTGATCAGAGTAGTTTATTTTGGACTAGGTGAAACAAATTGGAGGGAGAGTAATGTATTTCAACACCCAAGCTTAAATTTTGATGGCCTGCATAATCTAGAAATTCATTTTTAGCAGTGGCACTATGTGCTGCCATAAAAAAGCTTTGTTTGAGACTTTTAGGGAGACCTCAATTCTGGCTGCAGCTGATGTTTGTACTTGCTGTGTAACTTCAGGTCAGCAAATGGAGAAAATACATTGTATTTTTTGGAAGTACCCTAAACTCATTGAGACAAAGGAAATTTAAAGCATTTATTTCTGTAGGTGGAATTTCTAGAAAGCCATTTCAGTTGAGCACTTGAAAGTTCTGCCTTGGAATAAACACAGTGTGGCAAGAGTATAGTGTTTCACTTTCTGCTCTATTTAGGTGTTATGGTGGCAAAATGGGAAATAGAAATCTCTCCCTTCCCACATTTTTATCACCGAAAATTCTGGATAATTGATTTGGGTTTCAATCCAAATTGTCTTAGAGAAATAAATTTAATCACTATTACTCCATCATTTCTCTAGCTAGGGAAAATTGTTCATTGAGGGGTGAGCCTGGGTTGGGGTGATTAAGGTTTGTTTCTGTCTCCCATTCTTATGTCATATTCAACAAATTATCTTTCTTAAAGATTAATAATTGAAAACATTTTATGTGAGCCCAATCCTATGAGAATGGATGTCAATGGATTATCCAAATTACTTAGCTATACTGGAATTTTGTTCCATTAAATATCGTTTAAAATAAGTGGGGCTTTGTTAGGATTGAGAAGTTTTGTTTTATGGAAATTGTGTTAAAATGAAATTTACTTTCATTTGAGGTGGAAGCGTAAGGTGGGGTGAGATGTTATTTTATATTCTCAAAATAATTCAAATTGACACCAGTGGATACCATGCTTTCCTGGTTTTATGATAATACACCAGCTCTTATTCTCTTAGCATATATGAGTATAAAGCACTTCTTTTACCACTGTGTACATCGTCCACACTTAAGAATCCCACACTTGGAGTTCCCTGGTGGCCTAGCAGGTTAAGGATCCAGCGTTGTCACTGCTGTGGCATGGGTTTGATCCCTGGCACAAGAACTTACATATGCCATGGATGTGTGGTGGGGGGGAAGATTCTGACACTTGTGACTTACAGTTTTGAGGAAGGGAGAGGTGAGAGGATGGGGCTGGGATTGAGGGAAGAAAAAAATAAGCCAATTTTGAAAATGTTAGCCAGGGTTAGCATTAGCACTAAATTATTATCTCCCCTGAGACCACAGAAGAAATGACTTTGCTCTGGTGAGATGAGACTTAAGCATCTCCTAGAGGACCTTACAATTTTTTGTTTTTAAATATGAAAAATACTTACTAAAGGATTTTGAAAGCTCACCTGCTTTTTAAAAATTTCTTTTCAATTAAAAAGAATAGATACATTAATATTACAAGTTTTGAAGGTACGTGAAAGTTTCCTTCCTTCCTCTCTCTTTTAGCCACTGTGGAGGCAGCCACTATTACTGTTTTCTTTTATGCCTTCCAGAAATATTCTAAAGGATTGTTTTTGAAACGGGAAAGTGAAATCATACTCGTTAAGATAGTAGCACAAATTTGGATAGGCAGACTAATTGCAATGCAGAATCAGTTTGAGCTATAAGCTATATGTTCATTAGTTAGAAGAACTATAATAATAGTAATAGTTACATTATTATGAGACATAAGAATGGAACATTGAAGGGCTTTTTGGCTTCATTTGGCATTTAGCAAGATTGCAGGTCTTTAATTTTTTTATTTTTATTTTTCTAGGGCTGCACCCGTGGCATATGAAAGTTCCCAGGCTAGGGGTCAAATTGGAGACACAGCTGCCAGCCTCTTCCACAGCCACAACAATACTAGATCTGAGCTGCATCTGCAACCTACACCACAATACACCGCAGTGCCAGATCCTTAACCCACTGCGTTGTCAGGACAGGGATCAAATCCGAGTCCTCATGGATTCTAGTCAGGTTTGTTACCACCGAGCCACAATGGGAACTCCCTTTTTATTTTTTATTTTTAATATGGCTTACCCACTTCTAGAGACTGATGGAAGGATACTTACCTAAATATTTATTTGGAAGAAACCTATTTAAAGGAGAGACATTTTCTTTATGCTGAATTGCAATGATGATTCTGAAAAGTTTTTTATTATAGAAAACTTCAGACATATCTAATATTAGAAACCCCCGTATTCCAAAATCCATTTTAGTTTACCTGTAACAAACGCATTATTCTTTAGCAAATAAGAAGGTATGGATGTGTGTGTGTGTATATATATTTATTTTATATATGTGTGTATATATATATATATTTGCACATACTCATTCTTGGATAATCAGATCAAATAAAATGAGTTATAATTCTTTAATGTCTAATTCCCAGTTCATATTCAGATTTCCCTAATGGTCACAAATATGTCTTTATGGTTGTTTTAGCAGTAATAATTTGTAAAATGCAATTTTGATGTGGCTGTGACATTGTTAGGGCTGATAAACAAGTAAATCCTAACAAATATAATTATTATAATCGGAGGAATATAAAGCAACTACTAAGCCAGATAGGAATTGTAAAAATAGACAGGTCTTAAAAAAAAAAAAAAAAACTAATTTTGAAGGATTCCTATACCAAATATACACATCAGTGAGAACTTCAACATATATAAACTTCTATATCTAGTTTTATGTTAATTGCATTCTCATGAATAATATCACAGGTATGCATATTACTTTTTCCCCTGCCTTTAGACTGCATGCATGAAAGAATAGATAAAGGGGAAAAAATGTTTGAATAAGGTTTCATAAGAATGAAAGAACTGTTCTGAAATGTCTGATAATTCATCTTGTTGCTGCTCCTCCTACTGTAATATGACCTATTTCCACAGACTGACAATTGAGTTTTCTCATTATTTGGGGCAGTACAAGCATGAAGTCTGAGGACAAAAAGAAAAATGACAGATTTAGGAAGAGAGAGGAATTGGGAAAGAGAAGAAATGTACTCATTTGCTTTCTGTTTTAATTGGTTGATCTTTTAATGAATACCTCCTCTTTGTACAGTGTACAAGTCCCCGGAGTACGAGTCCCTCGGCTTTGAGCTTACCGTGGAGAGATTAGTTTCTATTGGCTATCCTCAGGAGCTGCTCAGCTTTGCATATGATTCTACATTCCCTACCAGGTAGTTGTTCAAGATTTTTGTTTTTGGATTGACACCTCCTTCTGTGCCCCAATTAATAATTCCACCTGCATCCCTAACCAAAAACAACAATAACAAAACATTAAAAGGTTCTTTGGGCTTTCTTTTTGCTTTTTGTTTTGTTTTTGGTTGGTATTGATTCTGAAATTACCGGAAGTTCCCTTCATGGCACAGTGGGTTAAGGATCTGATGTTGCTGCAGCTATGGCGAAGGTTGCAACTACAGCGCAGTTTTGATCCCTGGCCCAGGAACTTCCACGTGCTGCGGGTATGGCCCCAGAAAATATTACCATAACACTTTCATGTACACCATGTCTATTGTGATCTTGCTTTGAGCTTTGAATTTAGTTTGTGGTTATTGAAGAAGATCCATTTATGAGGAAGAAAAGGGATTATTAAAACATTGTCAGAGTTCCCATCATGGCGCAGTGGTTAACGAATCCAACTAGGAACCATGAGGTTGCAGGCTCGATCCCTGGCCTTGCTCAGTAGGTTGGGGATCTGGTGTTGCCGTGAGCAGTAGTGTGGGTCACAGACGAGGCTCGGATCCTGCATTGCTGTGGCTCTGGTGTAGGTCAGTGGCTACAACTCCGATTAGACTCCTAGCCTGGGAACCTCCATATGCCACTGGAGTGGCCCTAGAAAAAGGCAAAAAGACAAAAAAAAAGAAAAAAAAAGAAAAAAAAAAAACTGATTGGCAGTAATGGCAGATGCGCCTACCTTACACTGTTGGAGAGCAGTTATGTGCTTTGCTAATATATTTATATAACTTGATAATCAGGGGCCTTCCTGGCATTTTGCATATCTGGATTTGAGTGGAAAGATTTGAGATTAAGAAAGCTGCTGATTTTAGAGTTCCCATCGTGGCTCAGTGGTTAAGGAACCCGACTAGTATCAATGAGGACGTGGGTTTGATCCCTGGCCCCGCTCAGTGGCTTAAGGATCCAGTGTTGCCATGAGCTATGGTGTAGGTCGCAGACGCAGCTCAGATCTGGCATTGCTGTGGCTGCAGTGTAGGCGGCTGGCTGCAGCTCTGATTGGACCCCTAGCCTGGGAATCTCCATATACCAAGGGTGTGGCCCTAAAAAGACAAAAAAAGAAAAAAGGAAGAAAGATGCTTGTTTTGAGATGTCATCATATATATCCCACATACAGCATCTAATAGAGGGAAAAATATAAGCTGGCACAGTTGTCCAAGGAAATTAAGAGAGACTCTCTTAGAATAGAATCAGCTGGGGCCTTTTCTGCCCGCTCCCTCTTCCAGCCCCGAGCTCCACTCTGGCTGCACCACGTTCACTCTGAGCTCCTGGCTCCTGCTAAGCTAGTGCCGCCGGCTGTCATCCCCCTCCAGCTGCCATCATGATCATCTCCCGGGACCTCATCAGCCATGAAATGTTCTCCGACATCTGCAAGACCCGGGAGATCGTGGATGGGCTGTGTCTGGAGGTGGAGGGGAAGATGGTCAGTAGGACAGAGGATGACATTGATGACTCGCCCATTGGTGGAAATGCCTCCGCTGAAGGGCCCGAGGGTGAAGGTACCGAAAGCACAGCAATCACTGGTGTCGATATTGTTATGGACCATCACCTGCAGGAAACCAGCTTCATGAAGGAAGCCTACAAGAAGTACACCAAAGATTACATGAAGTCAATCAAAGGGAAGCTTGAAGAACAGAGAGCAGAAAGAGTAAAACCTTTTATGACAGGAGCTGCAGAACAAATCAAGCACATCCTTGCTAATTTCAAAAACTGTCAGTTCTTCATTGGTGAAAACATGAATCCAGACGGCATGGTTGCTCTGCTGGACTGTCATGAGGATAGTGTGACTCTGTATATGATTTCCTTTAAGGATGGCTTAGAAATGGAAAAATATTAACAAATTTGGCTGTTACTTTGGACCTATCACCTGTAGTCATAACTGGCTGGCCGCTGCTTTTTATCCAGAAAACATCAGGACTTAGAGACAAATGGGACCGATGGCATCCTGAGCTCATTTTTTTGACATTGATTTTTTTTTTCTTTTTTCTTTTTCTTTTTTTTTTTTTTTTTTGAGCAGAGGCATTGTTTTTGAGGGGAAAAAAAATGTCATGTAGGTTGTCTAAAAATAAAATGTACTTAATACTCATACAACTCTCAGTTTAATATGTAATATCTAAATCATGCTGTGTAGCCTTCCTGGAGAAGCTAGAACCTGGTTGTAGACCACAACTAGAAAGTGTAAGACCATCTTCAGATAACTTCTGCAGTTGAAAACCACTTCCCAGACTTGGAATATAACCAAGAATCAAAATAACTGAGTTGAAGGGAAAGACCATGCTCATAGCAGTGCCTACACCTGAAGTGGATTCCTTACACTTTCATCACCTACAAATGGAGGCGATTAACCAAAAGAATAAAAAGACTAATACAGTTACAAAAACAGATAGAATAGAATCAGCTGTATTAAGAGGAATTCTTGTTTACACCTTGCTTGATTAAGCCCTTATTTCTCACATAAAATAGTTGTGATTATTTATCTGGACAGAGAAAGTATTTGTTAGTTGCTCTGGGATTAATTCTTAAGACTTTACTTACTTTAGCCTCTAGGGTTATATTGTTTAGGACATACTTGAGTCGCCATAAAATTTTAATAAGATGAGGATTGGCTTGTGGTGATTGAGTAAATTCTACATTATGTTATTGCCTTTATTACTTTGCATGATTGATAATGTCTTCATTTTCATATAGGGGACTTGTCTTTGACACACTGTATGGAAATCTTTTGAAAGTTGACGCCTATGGAAACCTTTTGGTCTGTGCACATGGATTTAACTTCATAAGGGGGTAAGTACAAGGAATCTTTTAACCTCTTTCTAATGTTTTAATAGTTAAGCAATATGGAAATGACATTTTTCTCCCAAATGCAGTATACTTTCCTATTCCCTCATCATTAAAGAGCAATTCCTTTACATCAGGATACTTTAGGCAGTTAGGAACCAAATGACTTTTAAATATAGTTTGCAGTTACATTTTGTTTAGGTTAAGTGCCTTCTAATTATATAGCATCCAACAAAGCTAATCTTGAAACTTGCCCAAAAAGAACATTAGTGGCTTTGACTTATTTGAAATTCTAAGACTTTTATTTTCTCCTTTTTAATACAGTTCTCAGGTAGCTGCTCAGAAGAGGTATGTACGTAAAAGTGTTTTGAAAAATATAAAACTACAGCAGTGTAAATTACTAATATTTTTAACAGCCAATACATTATTTTTATATGCTAATGAATATCTTAAGGTATTTGATCATGGTTAAATTTTCTTAAAACATGGGTTTAAACAGTGATGATATTTAAGACAAATAAAGATAAGTTTTATTTTCATAATTAGAATATTTCCACTATTCTTACTAATTTGGGCTTTCTACCCTAGTAATAAACAGCAGATAAAATTTACTGTGTGGTTTTTTTTTTTTTTGGTAAAACATCCCAATTTTTTCTTTAAAAAGTCAATGTCACAATTTGACAATTTTTATAATTGTGGCTTTACACAATTATATATTTTCTCTGCTCTTGTACCACTTAATTTACTTCTGACAGTGTATTAGGGTCAGAGCAACTCTTAAAACCAAATTAAAAAAAAAAAAAAACACAGAGTCTGCTAAAGAGACATTGTATTTTTGGCTAATTCCTTTTGTGATAAGAGACGCAGACTAACTGAAACTGTATCAGAGTTTCCTTTATATCTGAGGTCACAGCAATGCCCTACTTGGAACTGAAGCATCTAATACAAGACTCTTTAGATGGTATTACACAGGCTCAAAGATTTCCAAGTACACATAGTGAGAACATATGAAGTAAACATCCTACCTTGACACATCTCATTAGGCCAGTGGTTGTATCTGCCTTTCTTTCATGATTCCTCTCATGAAGGGTTTAAGATCCATGAATATCAAAAGATAGGGTTTAGAATGTGAAGTGTCTACAGATAATACTAGAAACCCAAGCTATTTTATTTTATGTGTGGATATTATCACTATAATTCGAATCCCAGTGATGATGAACCGTGGTCCTACGTATTAATGTCTAAAAAGGGGATTTTTGTATTATTGGGTGGGAGGGTAGTCAGAGAGGGAAAGAAAGAGAAGCACGTCTCTGTCTTAGTAGGATTTACTAACTCAAGATGCACAGACCTCCTTTCTTCCCCCAAATAAGCCAATAAAGTTCCCATATAGCTCCTTTGGAAATAAATTTAATAGTGTTACAGAAATAAATCATTTGTGGATAAATACAGAATCATTCAAACAGCGATTAACACTATACAGCCTTTAGAGTGAAAAAAGAAAAAAGCCCATGGAGAGGGAAAGAATAAGATGGAGGGAAAGGGAGATAGTTATTGAAGTATAGTGGTGGACAAGGTTGGAAGAGAAATTAGGGCTCCACCAAGCATCACCCTACATGCATTGCTAATGGGTTGGAGCCTCTTTTCAGACAATGGTAAAGGCTTTTATTTATTTATTTATTTTTATGTTTTTGCCTCTCTTGTGGCATGTGGAAGTTCCCAGACCAGGGATCAAACCCACACCACAGTTGCAGCCTATGCCACAGCTGCACCAGTGCCAGATCCTTAACTTGCTGTGCCACAAGGGAACTTCCCAATGGTAAAGGCTTTTAAAGTTTTAAACTAGGATAATATTGAGATCAAATCTTTATTCTTTGTGTCACAGATAGCAGTTCCGTGCTATAAGTGTTTTCTTCCCAACTCTGAGTCTACCATCCCTTCTTTAATGATACTTTACCTCCCTAGGAATTAATTTTTATTTTAAATGTATACTAGCATGACTTGGTATTTAATTTAAACAAAATGTAATTGCTGACTGTATTTATAAGTCAGGTGGAGTTCTAATTGCCTAATAAATAACTTAACTCTCCTTAGATAAAGGAATTACTCTTTAATGATGAAAGGAATAGGGACGTATATTATATCTAAGAGGACAATATCATCTTTGCTAAACCTGACTGAGGAAAGCATATCATTACTATTCCTTTCTGCCTTAATTTTCATTGCAGAAAATCTTGGAAGGCTAGAAGATGTTGATATTCCACAAAGTTATTCTTTATTGAGAACTCTTATTTCAGAAGGGTGACTAAGAGAGCTAATGTGATTTTATATTCCTAACTAGAGTTTATGCCATTTGTAGTTAACAAACCCAAGCAGGAAATTACCCAAGTTATTCTGAGTATGAACTTTAAATTTGGTGCCTTCTATTTAAACTAGTTAATCTTCATTTTTCACTGTAAGGTCTATGGATTTTTATATTTTTTTCTTCCTTTTGGTTTTTCTGTTATGTTTTATTAATACTAATCCTTTCCTCTTCTTGCAGTATTTTATTTCACTCTTCAACGTTCTCATGCATCTCTAACAACTTCTGTTTATTTCACTGGCTTTTTTTTTTCCTTTGTAAACTCTGAATGTCCTCCAGGGATCTAGTCTTAGTCTCTTCTATCTCTGCCCTCAAAGTGGCCTTGTCTACTCTCTATCTTCCTGAAGACTTCATCTATTACTTGCGCCTAGATGATCCCAGCTATCTTTCAAGTTTGAATATGTTTTAAGTTCTTGACTTTTGTTTCTAATTACCTTTAGAAATGTTTACCTTTAGGAGTTCCCATCGTGGCTCAGTGGTTAACGAACTGGACTAGTATCCATTAGGACTCGAGTTCGATCTCTGGTCGCTCAATGGGTTAAGGATCCAATGTTGCCGAGAGCTGTAGATCGCAGACGCAGCTCAGGTCCCTCATTGCTGTGGCTGTGGCATAGGCCGTCAGCTACAGCTCCAATTCGACCCCTAGCCTGGGAACCTCCATATGCCATGGGTGCAGCCCTAAAAAGACAAAAGATGGAAAAAAAAAAAAAGAGAGAGAGAGAGAGAGAAAAAAAAGAAAGGCTTACTTTTAGTCTAACTTATCCAAAATAAAACTTCTCTTATGTCGACTTTTAATTTAGTTTTCATGTTTCTGTTAATGGTACCACCACCCTGTCAGAGACACCTTAGTGTGAGAGCATCGTCATCTTTGACTCTTATGTCCCCCATCTACCACATCCAGTCAGTTGCTTGTTTGTTTTACCTTGGCAGTCTCTCTCTAATAATCGTTCTAATTTCTTCTGTGCCTACTTTGGGATATGCCCCTGCTGCTCTCATCTGGACTGCTGTAGTAACCACCTAACTGATTTCCCAGTCCTTTGTCTCTGTGTCTGTTAGTTTTTGCTGCATAATAAATTATTTCAAAACTAGTGACTTTAAACAATGGCCATTTAGTTTAGCTCAAAATTCTGAGAGTCAGCTGGGCAGTTCTGGGATTGTTCAGCTGATCTAGAATGGTCTCACTCACATGTCTGGCAGTTGGCAGCCTGATGGCGGGGGCACCTCATTTCTGCATGTAGCCTTTTACGCTCCAGCAGATTTTCTCACTCTCATTCACATAGCAGCCTCAGAGTTCCAAGTGCAGCAGGAACAGGCAAGCCCCAACACAAAAGTGCTTTCCAGGTCTCTGCTTGGATCCCATTTGCTGCTCTTGAAGCCTGTATTCAAGGATGGAAAAATAGACTGAGTCTCTTAACTGGAGGACCTGCAGAGTCACATTGCAAAGGGCTAGGAAGGGAATTCCCATTGTGGCTCAGCGGGTAATGAACCAGACTGAGGATACGGGTTCAATCAGTGGATTCAGGATCCTGCATTGCTGTGAGCTGTGGTGTAGGTTGCAGATGCAGCTTGGATCCCGTGTTACTGTTGTTGTGGCTATGGTGTAGGCCCACAGCTACAGCAACTCCCATTTGCCCCCTAGCCTGGGAATTTCCATATGCCACATTTGTGGCCCTAAAAAGCCAAAAAGGGGGGGGGGGACTGAGAAGAATTTGTAGCCATTTTTGCAACACACCTCACTTTTTTTTCTCCATTTTATCCTAACTCCTACTAATTTAATATTTTTACAGTTCAGCTCAGGTGATTTTATCCTTCTGCTTAAAAACTGTCATTGGTGCTCTGTTGACCCCGAATGAAGTATAAAAACAATAACATGAGAGCTCCCGTCATGGCCCAGGGTAACAGACCTGACTAATATCTATGAGGACACGGGTTTGATCCTAGGCCTCACTCAGTGGTTGAGGACCCAGTGTTGCCGTGAGCTGTGGTGTAGGTGGAAGATGTGGCTCGGATCCCACATTGCTGTGGCTGTGGTGTAGGCCTGCAGCTGTAGCTCCAATTCCACCCCTAGCCTGGGAACTTCTGTATGGTTAGAGTGTGGCCCTAAATAACATGATGTACCTCAATTCATCTTTTGAGTTGTTTTTCTCTGTTCCCCTTTCTCTACTTAAATTTCACTGGTGTCTGAATTGATCTGACTTTTAAGTGTCAGTGCATATGCTACCACTTTCATGAATCCTTCCTGGATTTTCCTCTCCACATTCCTGTGTTCACTTCTTTCCACTCCTGAGGTTGGGATGGTCTCCCTTTCCTCTGTTTTCTCATCTTTGCACCTTTCTTGTGGTAGTTGTGATGTTTTACCTTATTATAATTGTGTATGTGACTCACCTCCCTTACCAGATTGAGAACTTTTTAGGGGCTAGAACCAAGCTTGTTTATCTTTAAGAGTGACCCATGTGTATTATTTGGAACCCTGTCTTGCATGTAGCCACCAAAATATTTGAATTAATTTTTGAATGATGAATATTTTTCAGTTATTATAGTGCTATGGGTTTTTTTTGTTTGTTTTTTTGGTGTGTTTTTTTTTTGCCTTTTCTAGAGCCACTCCCGAAGCATATGGAGGTTCCCAGGCTAGGGGTCTAATCGGAGCTATAGCCATCGTCCTTCACCAGAGCCACAGCAACTCGGGATCTGGGCTGCGTCTGCGAAGTATACCACAGCTCACAGCAATGCCAGATCCTCAATCCACTGAGCAAGGTCAGGGATTGAACCCACAACCTCATGGTTCCACGACGGGAACTCTCTACTGTGCTATGTTTGAATGTCAGTTAATTTAAATTTTTTTTCTTTCAGACCAGAAACTAGAGAGCAGTATCCAAATAAATTTATCCAACGAGATGACACTGAAAGATTTTACATTCTGAACACACTATTCAACCTACCAGGTAGACTCCTTCTGTGCTTCTATACTGATATGTTTCCTTCTTTCCACAATCAATTTGTTGGTCTTTGCTCAAGGGGAGATAATGAAACAAGTTTTAATTATCTCACTTATAGCTTATGAATATCTATTCTTCATTTTTCAGAGACCTACCTGTTGGCCTGCCTAGTAGATTTTTTTACTAATTGTCCCAGATATACCAGGTATGTATATAGTATAATTTTCTTTTTCCAATTGATTTTTTTTAAATTAATGTACAGGGTTTTAGAGAACTGGCCATTGTAGGTCTTTTCTGCTTTTCTGAAGTGAATTTAGTGCTAGTGAGAGATGCCACATTGCCAGCCTGAGAGATGGGACAGCACCAGCAGCTCCATGCAGGCTCTCACCTCCCACACGGCCCCCTCCTTGCCAGTGTGCTGCAGCCATGTTTGGAAGGGACCACTTCTGATTGGCTTCTCCTGGGAATGAAGACGGCCAGCAGAGGTGCTAATTGTGACAACTGAGTGGGAGGTTTGTGTGATGATTATCTGTCCAAGCAGAATTGCACTAAAACCCCCCGACTCATTTCACAGCAGCTACCCAGGAGCCATTCAGGGATGGTAATTTAGTTTCATTCCCAGGCCCAGCAAAATTTGATTAAGGAATAAATAATGTTTATCCTCCCTGAAGTAGAATTTTGCCTAAGTCTTGAACAAGTTGTTATTTCCTTTCTAGGAGGAATTGTAAGTTCAGCCGTATGTACTAGAGTTGCTAACTTCTTATCCTCTTTAGGCCTTATCTACTTCAAGGCACTAAATTTAGTGGAGCACTAAGTCACTTAGATAAAGAGAAAATAGGCAATACCTTTGTACCTAGAGACAATGACGGAAAAGTCAGGGTGGAGAGAACCTAAATTACCCATTTAAAATGTTTCTTTGATGGAAACTTGTTTCTTAAAAGTGTTGGATAAAAGAACTGGATAATTTTGGAACTGGCCTTTTCACTTCCATTCAGTATATTCTTCTACCGTTTTGTATCTGTTCAGAGTTATTGTATTCCGTTGAACCCTATAGTCATCTCTGGTGGTCAAAATGGATTTTCATTAAGGGGTAATTATTTTCCAAATTAGCCGAACATCCTTTATCATGTGGCAGTGGAACCTTTGGGTCCCCTGGGCAGTGTTTGATATTCACTTTATTTACCCTCTTTTGGATTCCCTGTCATGTTCTTTGCATCCTTCTGTAGCTGTGAAACAGGATTTAAAGATGGGGACCTCTTCATGTCTTACCGGAGTATGTTCCAGGATGTAAGAGATGCGGTTGACTGGGTTCATTACAAGGTACCTAGGAGCTGCTTCTTCACCTGTTTACTGTCTGGCATGTGTTTTTTATGATCTGACATTAACTTTCCAAGTGCAGATAGAGCATAATTTTTTGTCTGTTAAAAAAAGAGGGGATTGGGGATTCCCCCCTGGGGATAACTCTCTAGAATACATTTGTCCTTATCTTTGGCTGTCCTGTTTACAGAGGTAATGCTGTTCTTTCCTCAGGGGTGGTGCCTGGAGATCTTATTTCACTTTGCATTTCCCAAACTTACTAGAAGAGATTTTAGTGTTAGGATTATACTAAACATATCTTTTGATGATGGCTTATGGTTCATTTGTTTTTTCCGAATACCTCTGATTTGGCTGATAACATTAACTAATGAATATTATGTTTACATTTATTATAAACTATACTGAATAGAATATGAAATACCTTTTGATTTCTAGTTTAAAAATAAAAATAGTTTTATATTTTAAACACATTTTTTGAGGCCTAGTTGCGTCAGATCACATCTGCCACTTTATCCTGGCCTTCTTTAGTTTGTCTACTTCTCCATCTTGAAATTACTAGGCTTATAGTAGACATGATTTTTCTAATGGACTTAAAAGTTGATTTTGTTCTTATTTCCTTTTTTTCTTCCTCTAGGGCTCCCTTAAGGAAAAGACAGTTGAAAATCTTGAGAAGTATGTAGTCAAAGATGTAAGTAATAAAGGGAAAAATAGAGCTACATGATAACTTTACCTATTAGGGAAATTAATAACAACCCTATTTATAATGCAGTGGACAAGGGCAGATATTTCTCTGTCTTGGCAGTTTAAAACATACTAAGTATAGTCACCTAGAGTTTTCAGCTAGAGTGTGGGTCTTAGTTTTTCCTGTTTTTTTTGTTTTGTTTTGTTTTGTTTTGTTTGTTTGGTTTTTTTTTTGTCTTTTCAAGCACCACACCTACAGCATATGGAGGTTTCAGGCTAGGGGTCTAATTGGAGCTGTAGCCTCCAGCCTACACTAGAGCCACAGCAACGCGGGATCCGAGCCTCATCTGCAACCTACACCACAGCTCAGGGTAACACTGGATCCTTAACCCACTGAGTGAGGCCAGGGATCGAACCCTCAACTTCATGGTTCCTAGTCAGATTCGTCAGCCACTGAGCCACGATGGGAACTCCAGTTTATCCTGTTTTTGATAGGCAAGACCCAGCATTTCATTTGTCCTTTTAGCTCTGATTATAATAATAGCAGCTAGAGTCATTACTGTAGGCACTTCACTGAGCTAAGTGATTACATGCATTATCCCATTTAATCTTCCATATAACCCTGAATTGATATTGTTCCCTGTGCTTTATAGTTGAAGAAACTGGGGACTAGGAGGATTAAATAAATTGTCCAAGTTCATACAGTTAGTAAGTAGTAAAGTCAGGAGTCACACCTAAATGTAACTGGATCATAACCACAGTGTTAGATCATCTCAAAAATGTACCTATGTGTGACAGTTATTGAAATTGTCTTTAACCTATCAACAGGGAATAAGGAGGAAAGTTTCAAAAGACATTAGTGGAAAATCTAATACAAGTTTTATTTATTTATTTTATTTTTTCCTGTGGCATATGGAAGTTCCCAGGCTAGGGGTCAAATAGGAGCTGTAGCCACTGGTCTAGGCCACAGCCACACCAGCAGGGGATCCAAGCCATGTCTGCAACCTACACCACAGCTCACAGCAATGCCAGGTCCTTAACCCACTGAGCAAGGCCAGGGATCGAACACACAACCTCATGGTTACTAGTTGGATTTGTTTCCGCTGTGCCACAGCGGGAACTTCCTAATAGAATTTTTTAGTATTTGTAATTTAGTTAAGAGCATTGTGCCAGTATTAATTTCTTAACTTCGATTATTATACTGGGATTAAAATGTTAATGTTAAGGGAAGTTGGATGAAGAATGTATGGGAACCCTCTGTATTATTTTCATAACTTTTCTGTAAGTTGGAAATTATTTCAAAATAGAAAGTACACACAGACATATGTATAGCACTGAGATCAGATACTTCTTTCTTTTCTTACCGAGTAAAAGTAGCAGAATGCAGTATTTTCCCAAAGTACTTTGTAAAGATTATTTGATTTCAGGGAGGTCCCATGTGCCTCAGTCAGTTAGGATTTGGCATTGTCACTGCAGTGTCTCAGGTCACTGCTGTGGTATAGGTTCAATCTCTGGCCTGTGAACTGCCACATGCTACAGGCACAGCAAAAAAGAAAAAGAAAAAGGAACATTGAGGGGTTCAGGAGAGGTTCCGGAGGATTTGAGTGAAGGAATTTATTTACTGTGAGAGAAGGAAAGGCTATTGTTCTTTCTGGTCACATCAGGAGTTAGAATTTCCTCATACATCTGCAGGTGGGTCTGGGCATTTGTAGGTTGCATCCTATACACATCATGTCATTCTCAAGGTATTTCATAAAATGAAAGTATACACAGTGAAGCCGTATCTGATACTCTTCATCTAGGATATTTAGCTGATGTTTAAAATCAGCTTCTACTGATCGCTGACACACTTAATTCACTTACTTTAAGAGATTACAAGGTAATTTAAACTCTTTCCTGAGGTGGATATAATGAGGAATTTAGAGACATGTTTTTAATAAGCATATAAGCATTTCTATATTTCATATAGAAATCTATTCAGTCCATGTATATTCTATGTATATAGTACATAATTCCCGCATAATGATAATGGTCTTCTAAAGGCAAAATTATAAAACCAACCAACCAACCACCCACCCTGTAAAAGGCATTCCCTCTTCCTATTTCATTGGACAAAAGTCCAGTATTTGACTTCTGGACTTAATATATACTGATAGTCCCAGCGTAATTTAATATATACTGATAGTCCCAGACTTAAGAGTTTTTGCCTTTAAAATGGTGTGAAAGTGATACACATTCAGTGAAAACTGTATGCCAGGTAAACTGAATTCTGATCCTTTTCCAGGCTATTGATATGCCCTGCAGTACTCTCATGATGCTGGGCCACAGCACTGAGCTATAGCTTCCGGTCAGCCACGCCATCTCAGGGGTCAGCAACTTATCTAGCCATTCCTCTTTTCACTTGCAGTATTCCATAAATTATATGAGATAGTCAACACTTTATTATTTATTTATTTTTGTCTTTTTGCCTTTTCTAGGGCCTCTCCCACGGCATAGGGAGGTTCCCAGTCTAGGAGTCTAATAGGAGCTGTAGCCGCCTGCCTACACCAGAGCCACAGCAATGTGGGATCCGAGCCACATCTGCAACCTACACCACAGCTCACAGCAACGCCAGATCCTTAACCCACTGAGCAAGGCCAGGGATCGAACCTGCAACCTCATAGTTCCTAGTCAGATTCGTTAACCACTGCACCACAATGGGAACTCCACTTTATTTTATTAATTAATTAATTAATTAATTTATTTATTTACTTGTTTTCTGTCTTTTTGCCTTTTCTAGGGCCGCTCTCACAGCATATGGAGGTTCCCAGGCTAGGGGTCCAATCGGAGCTGCAGCCGCCAGACCACACCACAGCTCATAGCAGCGCTGGATCCTAAACCCACTGAGCGAGGCCAGGGATCGAACCCAAAACCTCATGGTTCCTAGTCAGATTCGTTAACCACTGAGCCACAATGGGAACTCCGACTCCACTTTATTTTAAAATAGACTTTGTGTTAGATGATTTTGCTCACCTGTCGACTAATGTATGTTCTTGGCACATTTAAGGTAGGCTAGGCTGTCATGGTCGGTGCATTATCAGGACATAACCCCATCATAAGTGGAGGAAGATCTGTGCGTTTTAATGTTTTGCTTATCATCATAATTACATTCCAGGGAAAACTGCCTTTGCTTCTGAGCCGGATGAAGGAAGTAGGGAAAGTATTTCTTGCCACGAACAGTGACTATAAATATACAGATGTAAGTGCTAAATATTCATATTTGTTTATTTATACAAAGAAATTATTTTGGACTGAAGACTGTAAAAATAATGAGAAAGGTGGTTTTTAAGTAGAGTAATTTTTTTGCCATTTCATTCTGAAAACAGAAATGAAAAAAGCAAAAATACGGCATGCATCAGAGTGGTTCTCAAATTTTTCTAAATATTTCTTTTGACTATTTTCCCTGATTACAGTTGGCTACTTGAAGGTTTTCATTTTGGGGGTGTTTAAAACATTCATGCTGATTAAAATGTCTTCTTTGTCATTTCTAAAACTTGAGAAATCACACCCTTTATTGCACATATGTATGTTCATACCCTCCCTGCTTTTGGGAGCCAGACAGTAATAGATGGTGCAAAGATGTCTTGACTCTGAGCCATCAAATTTAATACCTGATAACTTTAAAAAAAATTTTGTAAACCATCTATAATGGAAAAAATAAAAATCATTATAAAAATTTTTTGCAATGATTAAAGCATACAGAAAAGTCGATTTAACTCCTTAATCTCATATACTTTTGCTAAGGCAGTTACAAGTTCATAGTACTAGCAAGAAACTCAGCGTTCCCTAATCCTCGTTATGTAAAATGTTGATTTAGAGATGTGATAATTCAGAGTAAGCAAGTTGGAACAAGCAGTAGGAAGGCCAGGGTGTGTCATTTCCATGTGAGTTATTAGTTTTTCCTACACCCATATCTCACATACCCCTTACCTCCAAATATATGTTCCAGTCTACTAGGAAAATTGGATATAGGTGAGTCTGTACAAAATTATCTCCTAGAAGAAGCCAATGTTCTACTGAGAATGTCAGAAGCTTGCTTTTGTTTGTTAAGATCGAGCATTAATTTTTGGTTTACATTACTATCTCATAAACTTTAGAGGTAACAAGAATGTGATGAATCCTATACTGAAAAAGACATGTTTTATAAAAAGTTTGTGTGTGATTTTTTTAGGTGTCAGATATCTCTTACAGAAGTAGTATATGGACCTTATGTTGAATTTTTTTTCTTTCCAGAAAATTATGACTTACCTGTTTGATTTCCCACATGGCCCCAAGGTACTCTATGTAACTTAATAGACTGTTGCTTTAGTAATAATCTGTTTAATCATCCTGAAATATTGAGGGTAAGGAATTGATCAGGAGCCATGTAGAAATCTTCATTAATATGATTAGCAGTAACACAGGAGTTAGGATAAAGTTGCTAGCAATTTGAAAACTTGGTAGACAGAAATAAGAGATTCCTGTGGTATTTAATAGGGTAGGATCAGAATAACTTTATGCCCAAGAAGCTCTGTACAGAATTTTTAAATTTGTGTGGCAGTGAAAGGAATTTTCAGGTTGAGGAAGATAATCTGAGAAGGAGAAAATGTGTATAATCTTGACAACTTCTAGATTCTGCTCTTATTGCTGCGTTTTATGCCAAGAGAACAGCTAACCTTGATGCTTAGCAGGTAGTATCATTCCTGCACTATTATACCTAGATCTAAGGAATACACATTGCAGTTTAGTCACTAGGCCTCTTTAAATAAATATACATCAGTAAATAACTCATGTTGATATCACTCATAAGGACAGTATGCAGTGCTCTTCAGCTTGACCTTAAAAGGTTAATGCTGTGGTTCCAGTTGAGGATGGAAATAATGTTAATGGGCATACCTTCTACATTAGTGCTGTGATTAGCCTGCAGTATAAGCCAAAGGCCAATGTGTACCTGGAGCCATCATTCTGAGAACATAACCCAGGAAATTTGCTATTAATAGTTCCATGTTAGTTGTGTACTGCAGTTCTGATGCTAATCTGCCTATTTCCTAATGTTTCTTTATATGTCTTACGTCTCTCCTTAGCCCCTGTGAGCCTCTTACAGCCCATTTTAGAGTATGAACACACCTTCTTTGATATGTTAAATTGCTTGAAGTAAATTAGTAGGGTGAAATGATTTAAAATAGATTGTTAGAGTCATTATATTTTCACTTTGCCTGCTTCCAAAAGGATGTGGCTTATAATTAGCTACACTATGTTTTTAATAAGTGTGGTTTTCTGGTTACACTTAGTATTTCTACATTCCTTTCATCTGAGTGAGATTAAATACGAGTGCCCTAAAGTTAGGAGTGATGTGTTGGCTTTTGCTGTTTCTCCCTTATCAGCCTGGCAGCTCCCATCGACCATGGCAGTCCTACTTTGACCTGATCTTGGTGGACGCACGGAAACCACTCTTTTTTGGAGAAGGCACAGTACTGCGTCAGGTGGATACTGTAAGTTGAGAGAGGATGGTCTGTCTGTGAGCACATTATCCTTCATATTTCTCCTTCCCCCACTCCTACTCTCCCTAAGGAAACAGGTATTTTTAATTTATTTGCCATCGCTCTTTGAAATTCATCTAAGAGTTTTGGTCTTAAGATAGCTGAATAATTCAAATGAATAAAGTTCAAAAGTAACATTCATTTGGCTGTCTAGCCAAGTAGCATCTTGGTGGAGATGGTGATAGAATAATAAAGCATTACAAAGTTCATATTCTCTTTTCACAGAAAACTGGCAAGCTGAAAATTGGTACTTACACGGGCCCCTTACAGCATGGCATCGTCTACTCAGGGGGTGAGTCCCATACTACCCTTTAATTTAGTCTAAGTCTTGGCTCAGACCTCACCGCGAAAGCTTTGGTGTCCTCCTGGGACAGCACCTCATATACCCTTGAGTATTCTAAAGATATCATCTACTGAAGGTAAACATGTCAGTCACTTGCTAATACGAGTCAGGGAGAATGGGTTTAAGATCTTAGTATCTGCTAATGAATCTTGGATTTTCACTGAAAGGATCAGGTTTTTGGTTTTGTTTTGCTTTTTTTCCCATCCTCCTTTTACCTATTTGAAACATTTTCTCAGTGTCTAGAATCATGTGGGGGTGATTCCCAAAGTGTCTTCAAGGGATTTTTAGGAGCCCCTGTGGACACAGATGCATATTTTGTTGGAGTGAGAAACATTCGAACAAAGCCAGCTTAATGGCAGATCTGTGATGAGAATGGTGGTGGTACTTTGGAGGATTATATTCCCTAAAGCTGAGACATGTAGTTTTGTTGCTCCTGGATTTGGTGATCAAGAGCTCTGGTCAGCGCAGTGAAGCTAAAGGCCTTGTCTTAGAGGCAATAAAAAGGATAATGAAAAAATACAGTGGTGAGTCTTTGTCTTTAAGAAGGTGAGCCCTTTTTCTAATCTGCTCCTCACATAATTAAAAGAATCTGTGCAGTACTTAATGGTTATGGTGCTTGGAATGCTGGTTTTTAAGATGGAGACATTTTGTTTTCTCATTGTTTATTCCATTGTTTCAGGTTCTTCTGATACCATCTGTGATCTGTTGGGAGCCAAGGGCAAAGACATTTTGTATATTGGAGATCACATTTTTGGGGACATTTTAAAATCAAAGAAACGGCAAGGCTGGAGAACTTTCTTGGTGATTCCTGAACTTGCACAGGAGCTGCATGTGTGGACTGATAAGAGTTGTAAGGAACCATTACTCTTTATAAATCTTTGACATAACTAGTTTATATCTGAATAGCTAGCTATCAGTCAGTCTGCTTTGATGACCAGTACTTTAAATGCAGGGGGTCAGAGGGAGTAAAAAGATGGGCCCCTGTGTTTGGACACCTCCTCCTCATATAACCAGATAATTCATAGAAATGCCAAATTTTGAGAGGTTGTCTTAGCCTTCTTGAATCTGTCCCTTCAAAGTTAAGTAGAGGGTGTTTCTGTTCTGAGTTATGTTACAGTAGCACCTAAACCATGAGCTCTGCTTTCCTTTATAGCCCCTTATTCGTCCACCCATGCCTGCTAGTTCCAGTCTCTGCTACCAGCTCCTGGCTGATTCTGGGCATTGGTGGTTCTGAGTGTTTATTACTTGGTGTTTTTAATTTCTTCTTCTGAGCAGTAGAGAAAGAAGCATTCTCTGAGCTCAGTTATACTGCGTGCACTGAACTGGGCTGTAACTCTAGCTATGTAAAGATGTTTGACATACATACCAGTTTTCCAGCCAGCCCTGGCTAGCAGCACTCACAGTGTGGTGGAAGATCCTGCCTCTGGAAACTCAGCCTGCCTCAGGTGGTTCCCCTGACTCCACCACCTAATATCTTCATGCTCTTAGGCAAGTTACTGAGACACCCTGCACCTTAGATCCTCAGATGTGAAAATGAGGATAATATCTACTGTGACAAGGCTGCTGAGACTTAACCAAGGCCACGTGTGTATAAAGATAAAAGTGACAGCCTTTCTCAACCAAGGCTCCTCTTCTAAACCACAGAACAGAGAAAATTATTTGACTGTCAGTTCTCCCAAAGGTAGTAGATAAAATTTTACATACAGTGGATACCTCACAGCTTAATTCTCTTTGGGGAACCCAGGTTGAGAAGGGCTGGAAAATATAGAAAGCATGCAATAGATATGGCTGTTGCTGTTGCTTGTACTTCATGGTGGGATTTTCTGGCTAGCCTCTCAGCTGCATTTTCAACTTCCTACCTATGAAATTTTAGAAATCTAGTTGATTTGGTTCTATTTTCTGGACTTGTGACTCATTCTTTTACCTAAAAACAGAAGTGTTAACACTTGCTTTGCTGACAAACCTGAGATGGGAAATGAACTGGCACTTTGTAAGCTCAGAATCAGCATCCATTTGGGAAAGTCGTATGTGGTCAGTGGTTTTAAGTAGGAGGAAAGGTAGTTAAAGAGGAAATTCTGGCATCTGCTGCCAGATTCCAAGCAGCATGTCAGCAGGCTCTCCTAAAGGCAGGGAAAGGAAGTCATTTTATATACTCAGCTACAGCTTTACTTTTTAGTCATTACTACAACCTTTTAATTTAGTTTTAGCAGCAGTTAAAAACTAGATGCCTTCTGATTTACTTAAAACACTTTCCTTTCCTTTCAAACTTTAGCACTTTTCGAAGAGCTTCAAAGCTTGGATATTTTCTTGGCTGAACTCTACAAGTAAGTTTCCTGATTATAAAAACTTCTTCCCTGAAAACCACCCACTTCCTCAGGAGCTGCCTAGATGTAAGATATCCTTTCTCGAGATTTTCACTGATTTTTCTTGTCTCCAGGCACCTTGACAGCAGCAGCAATGAGCGCCCAGACATTAGCTCCATCCAGAGACGGATTAAGGTATCTAGTTGGAATTTGGGAGAAAACTTGGAAAATACACTTTAAGTGATTTTTTTGTATTTCTGATTTTATACAGGGAATGGCATGTAGCCAGTGTCCAGAAAATATTTGTCAGTGAGCTGAGCCTCAGTTTTGTCCTTTGTTTTAGAAAGTAACTCACGACATGGACATGTGCTACGGGATGATGGGAAGCCTGTTTCGCAGTGGCTCCCGGCAGACCCTCTTCGCCAGCCAGGTGATGCGGTATGCCGATCTCTATGCAGCATCTTTCATCAATTTGCTGTATTACCCATTCAGCTACCTCTTCAGAGCTGCCCACGTTTTGGTGAGTTAATACAGCCTGAAGTTCCTATTTACAGTTGAGATACACTCTTAAGACCAAGCTCTCCAACTGGCACCCTGGCATGGCACAGCAAAGTCTAGACCACATCCTTCTACCATGCAAAGCCCACGGCCAGGTTACGAATTTGAGAGCTATCAAAATAGAATGTTGCAGAGTATAACTTTACTCACTTTAAAAGTGATTTGAATGGTGAAGCCATTCCTCTATTTTTAGTGCTACAAGAGAAATATAGTTCTTTATTTCTATATTCTAATACTGATTTATGTTTCCAGGCTTTTCTGTTTTGCTGTGAAATAGGAAATAATCACCTCTTCTCTCCCATCTTATCTAGTTTCAGGCACAGTTTTGAGGGTTTAGGAGAGAAGAAGATAGGATTAGGATGTTCCTACAAGATACTTCAGTACCTGACTTGCCTTGGCCTCTGGTCCATTAGAGGTGCTTCTGTACAGCCATCTAACAAAGCAAAAGGGTTAGGATCTCTGAAACAGCCGTTTTGTTCCACCCGCTTTCTGAACACCTCTGACTTTGTCGTAGATGCCTCATGAGTCAACGGTGGAACACACACATGTAGATATCAATGAAATGGAGTCCCCCCTCGCCACCAGGAACCGCACGTCCGTGGATTTCAAAGATACCGACTACAAGCGGCATCAGTTGACACGGTCGATTAGTGAGATTAAACCCCCCAACCTCTTCCCACTGGCCCCCCAAGAAATTACGCATTGCCATGATGAAGATGATGATGAAGAGGAGGAGGAGGAAGAGGAAGAATGAGGTGGAAAACCAAAACTCTCAGCACTCATTAAACAAGTTCTGGCGGGACTCACAGGAGCAAAGGCTGTCTCTCTGTGGGTCCTAGTGGGGGGTGGGGGGCTCCATCAAAGGTACATCTGGAAAGTTTCTGAAGACTTTAAAATATTCTAATCATAGGGAGATACTTGTTTTAGTTTTTTGCATCTGCACTCTTTGCAGCTGGTTCAGAATTGTAAGAGAGTCTGTATCGGAGGAGAGGAAGGGTCAAGCGGGGCTGAACTGCATGCAGCTGGCTCCGTTGTGGTTTGTGACACTGTTTCATCATCAATATATCATAGTGTATCCAGAAACACGAAGGGTGGTGGAGGGTCCCAGAGTGAAACAAAGACAATGGGAAGAGGTGATCCAAAAATGTTATGGTACAAATTGGGCTCTTACTACAAAAACCCATCTTTTTCAGTGCATTACATAAGTATTGTATATCAGTGGAGAAATCTATTATTTCCATGATCAAATGTAGTTTTTTGTTAAGGTCAAAGTTCTTTTACAAGCTTTTAAGTGTCCTCAGGGACTCTGGGAAGGCTGCTGTCAGTGGCTCTGCAGACTGTTCTCTACTTACTATAGGGCTGGTCTGGAATGGACTGCAGTGATTTCATTTTGAGGCAAAAATCTTCATCCACTTCTACATTTTT
Organism: Sus scrofa; assembly: GCF_054392235.1. NCBI lineage: Eukaryota > Metazoa > Chordata > Mammalia > Artiodactyla > Suidae > Sus > Sus scrofa. The sequence continues at coordinate 136,743,779 of NC_139396.1, read as the reverse complement.
TTTAACCGATAGCAAAAATGCTTATTATCCAGAAACCTAGTCTTTTTCTTATCTAGGACGAATCTATAGAAAGGATTTCGCTGAAAGGACAAAGGAGCAAGCCACCCAAAAGGAACAGAACCTCCTTCTTACACTGTAACTGAGCAAAATTCATTAGCGTGGGCTGCATAGTGTGGCTTATGCCTGCCCCACTCCTCATTCCAGCCTTCTCTATCCTCCTGCTGTATTTCATATTCACGCATTAGAGGGTGGGAAGAGATCTCTGGAAGCCAGAACTGCTACTCAAACGGAGGGCACAATGAGTGTGAATAAATTCACTGCAGAATCCCAAGTCACATCACTTCTTGTTGTTCTGAACAAGAGTGCTGGATCATTACTGTATATTTTAAGGTATTATAACAGCCTCACCAGAACAGTGAAAGCTGTTACAACATTTTCCACAGTGGTGTAGACTCCTACTTTAACCTTCATATGTTTTTTCCAGTCTTACTGTCGTTTGTCAACATGGGAGGGTTGATTAGCTGTTCTAGAATTCAATAAAGTATAATATTTCTAATACTGACTTTGACCCCTTCCTGTAGCACAACTATGGTAACTACTGTCTTCAAGTCAGTTTATGTTTGGCCTCCTCATATCAACTTGACTTCCTGTAGAGATGGTCAGTTAAACTCAGATGGTGAATTTTAGGAAAGTTACTTAAAGCCAAGAAGGTTTAGTGTCCTGTTCAGACCTTAAATTTTCTATCATAAGCGTTAGCTCTGTTGAGTCCTAAAATAACAAAGTGAGCCCTTTAAACTACCCTTTCTAAGATCCTTGTAGGAAAAAATGGGTCTGAACAGAACTAGAATAACTTAGAGCTACAAATCGTTTAGACATGTTAGTATTGTTTTTAAGTAACCACTTTAAAAAGCCACTTGCAGTGACATGTCAGATTTAAAAGTACGTTGTCCATGTTTAGATATTCCTAAATCAGATTTATTTACTTAAGAAATATCTTGTCAACAACTTTAAAGCCCTGCAATTTTTCCAAGGCTTCCAGAGTGTTTAAAAATACTCCACTTATTCACCACAAATAGCCTGAGACAAACAACTGCATATCTAAGTCTACATTAGGGGTAGGAGCTTAGCCACATTCCATGTTATGGAAACTATTTAACCTTTCTTTGATGGTGGGAAAAATGGTAACTATGGTCTAGCTCTTGCCATACACTTAATCCCAATTCCTCAGTTCGGTAGTTTATGTCTCAATACTTAGGTTTCTCATGACATTCTTTCTTGGTGACTCAAGCACAGAGCTGCTATTCTTAAAGTTTTTCCTCAAATGGAACAATTTCAAACGATACACAGCTTTGGGAGGCCCTGAGAATGAAATCTGTACCATGGAGCTACCTGAGCAGCCTTGAAAAGAGAATGGTACACGGCCGCCAGAGAGCAGGGAGGACGTGCACACGCACGGCAGGCGGGACACAGAGCCGGCAACTTCAGGAACCCGCGTCGTCCCATCCCACACCTCCACGAAGTGGGACACGGCAGTGCAGGCTGTTCTCACCACTGAGCGTGTAGAAATAGCAGAAACCATGCCATCTACGGAGAGAATGTATTTGTTTACAGAATGACCAAGGCAGCCTTTCCATTTAACCTGGCAATCTCAACCATTTCTCCCTGTCCTCAGATGCAAGGTCTTCATCCCAAGGCCATGACTGTCTGACTTGTTCCCACAAAGGTATGTGATTGCAGGAATAAAATATAAGCAATAGTTTAAGTCCCTCTACAGAGCTTTAACACAAAAAGTCCTCCTAACTGAACACGGGACCCTTCATCTCAAGCTTGCCAACTCTTACTACAAGTGTAAGTAATCTATATTTTCTAATTTAAAATGACAAGTGTTTGGTCTGGTCCCTTTATGGTCCCTCCCATAAAATTTGGATGCTCCGTTTTATTACTAGAAAAAAGATGGATTGTACAGATTGGTTCATGAATCAGGTGAGGCACAAATATTCACCCAAATGCTCTGCCTTGCCGTTGAGCTCTTCCCAAAGCCATGTCTGACCAGAGCTATCGGTGAGGCCTGATGAGTCCAGGCCAAGGGTAGACCTCACCGTACACACTGGAGCCCTAACGGCAGAGCCCACAGTCTTCATGTCGAAGACAGCACAATCCTTCCAAGTCTCACAAGTTCCTCAGAGGCTTGGAGAAAGGGCTTGTCACGCCAACTTCCCAGCCCTGAAAAACGTCTACTAAATATCCAGTCTTTGAGAGAGGGTTCACACCAGAGGTAATCATTAAGTTGTGGGTGTGAGCGTTTTGAAACAAATAACTTCACTTTTGGACCCACTGCCCTCAGGCCAGTGATGCAGCAGAACTGCAGCAGAGAGGGTGGCTCCACTAAAGTTCCTGCCCCATGCTGGCCTACTATTTGAGTGCTTCACAACCTCTCATACCCTACATGAAAGGCAGTCTGACAAAAAAGATTTCTGGTAGCTAAGCTCTCCTGCAGCCTCAGGCTTCACAGTCATCCTCCAGGAGATGGCAGGCACCAGAATGTCACAGAGGAAGACATTATAACCATTGCTTTGTTCTGGGACTTTGTGAAAGTAAGAGAGCAGATGTGAGGATCTTGGAGGGAAAATGATGAAACAGACATACAAAGGAATCAAAAGTTTATTAGCCATCCCATGTAATTTAACATTTTGGCTTTAATGAGGAATCATCTCTTGATTAAACTGAATTACCTTCAAAAGTGTGTTTGCAGAAATCGCCTCCAGGCTAACAAAAAGGTCATTCAGTTTGTACCAGTCGCTTTCTCTACAAGACCTTCTGATCACTATCTGTGTCCTCAGAAGTGCTGAGTTGAGAAGAGGTGCTGGGGAGCATAATTTGTTAGATGAAATAGAAACCCCAGAGCTTTTTCCATGATAAAGCTTAGAAATGAACCAACATGTGGGCAACCCTATGGAAGCAGAGGGAAGGTTTAGGCAAATCTCATGTTCACAGTAGGAAGATCACCTTTATCTTCCTTGGAGAATGTCCTGATTTGAACTCAGGACTCATCCAGACAAAGTGATGTAAAGCAGGACAAACTAAGCAAAGAGAGCAGTCCTACCCCGGCCCTGCTGCGGGTTTTTGTTCCGCTTCTAAGGAAAGCACACAGGCTCCCAAGAAGATAGCACTTCACTGGAAAGTAGATCTACCTTGTTCTACTTTCAAGAAACGGGGTGGTGATTGGAGAGGTGGGAGTGGTGGTTAGGTCAGAAGCATCTCAGAGCCAATCTGGTCAGCAGTTCACTGATAGGTCCCCATGCACAGGACCAGTGTAAGTAAGACAGACTGAACATCGTGGTTAAACAATATACGGTGGGAAGAACAAGGAACCAGTCATCAAGAGGCTCAGTTCTCAGAAGACTATAAACCAGACTAAGAGTGGAGGGAAAAAAGGATTCCAAAGGATGTGGTCTAGGAGTGGATCACAGAGGGGCTGTGAACCTGGACAGGAAAGTCCTCGGGGTCTGGTCACGTGAGTGAGGAGGGCAAGGTGGACTAGAAGACCAGAAAAGAAGTGACAGTGGGAGAGGACGTGGCTTATTAGGGGATGTGGGAGGCCCGCTGAATCCTGAAGAGCATCCGAACACAACTCACCACACTATGCCCAGTGTTTTTAACTTGAGGGTAGATCATCTGTGCCCACTGTGACCTTTCTCCTAGGCTTGCCATCACAGGGAAGGACCTACAGAGCCACTTCCATCTTCAAGAGCCAGTTGAGAGGCTTGAATAAGGCCTTTGGTCTCGCCTAGGGAGAAACAGCTTAAGACACTTTGCCAGTGAAATGTGTTATTCGTGACTGCGCAGCAAATGTCTGGGGCAATTTGAGTGGCTACCCCGAGTAGCTTCATCTAAAGTGAACTCACTGGGGGCAGATTACAGTTCCTAAAAAGGCAAACACACCCCTGGCACTGGCTCTACCCAACTGGAAGCTGGAGGCACAGTTCTAGCTCCACTTGTCTTGTAGCGTTAAGACTTGGTGGTGTCCGTCCAAAGGACATGCCCTGCTGTGCTGCCCAACTCTCCCACCAGACAGGGGACGGAGGTCAGTGTTGCATAGATGACAGGGGGAAGGGAACACACATCCGCTAGAAGGGTGAACAGAAATCATCATTTATCTAAATAGAATAATAGAAATGAACAAAAACCTTTTAAAACAATCACAAAATTTACAAATAAATTGATACAAAATAAATAGGAGATTGTAAATCTACAACATCATTTGAATTATAAAATGCATTCTTTATGACAATCAGCTCATGAAACCTATACATGTCATTTGTGCTTATTTAGGTTTATGTACACAGCTCTGAATACTGTGTTCAGAAAACTTCACTGCTACAAAGCATGAAATGTACACTATGATACAGTGAGTAAAGGCTAAGGAGGACAGAAATCAGACACAAAAGCAGGGTCTTCGAGGCACCAAGGCAATGTTGGCGCTGGGCCTCAAACCAAGAAAAGGCATTATCAGAAGCCCGGATGGGCAGGCAGCTTCCGTGGTCCAGAGAGATGGATTCTGCCATCCAAGGTGGGAATTAGAGACCACCATCACTGTCGCGGGGCCAGGACACCCACCTGGCTTGGGAGTGTGAGAGTGAGGAAGGAGGCTCTGGCCTCACAGCCACGCTGTACCACCACCTAGAGGATAGGTCCAGTCACCTGGAGACCACCTCGAAAGTATTTCACAGAGGTTCTTGAGAGGCCCTGCCATCAAGTAGGAGACTCGCCTCCATCCTCATCCCCAACACTGGCCGTCAGGAACAGAGGTGGGCCCAGCAAAAGGGGCCGGGACACTAGGACCAACATTAAGAGCAGCAACCTGTTTAAGACAAAAACGAAAGCGCTCCTTCTCACCACTTGGAAAGACAACAGAACCCTAGGCTCCATGGATAAGGGGCTCCAGAGCAGATCTCATCTCAGTCACAGACAGGGTACTAACGGTAGAGGCATATGTACATAATAAATAATCATATAAAATAAAGCATATACATTTGTGAACTTAAAGGACTCCAGAAACAAGAAAAGTCAATGGACTGACACATTCCACCTTCACAGTAGACTTCGGATGCGGGGAGTAAGGAATCAGGAGCTAGGCTGGTGCTCTCTGGGGAATGAGAGTCCTGAGGCCTTTCTCTTCCCCTCTGTCTTGTGCTCTGAGAGCCTGAAACCAGCTGTTTATACCCAAGGGGCCTGCAACTAAAAGGGCAGGCACCCAAAGCCCACCAGGTCCATTTGACAGGTCTCTCCAGGGTGAGTCTGGAGAGGAATCTGGCCCCAAAAGAATCACTTCCCAGGTGAATCCATGTTGGGCGGACGTGGACAAATGCCAGAAGATACCCTGCCACGTGAGGCAAGACAATACTCCCAGCCACTCTTCCAATTTGTTCATTGTAATGTATTATGGAAACTTGAAAACATGTACTCACGTGAATCTCACAGTACATGGTGGGTCTTGGCGCACAAACTCCTAGAACTTTATACTCTTGCCACTAGAACCTTTGTTTCCATGTTGCTTCCAGTACAGCCTGATATATAAAACAACTCTACTGAGATGATGTCAGTGGCTCCAGCAGATAAAGAGAAAAAGCTTTACTTAAGCCAAGCCAACCACAAAGGTCTGAAAAGCGAAGAAGGTCCCCAGCCTGAGGAGGTGGGAGGAAAGCTGCTCCAAGCTGGGCAGCTGCTGTGAACCGCCATCTTCCTCCTGCTCGCAGGGCTGGCCACGGACTCTGGCATCTTCCTGAATTCCGACAGGGCAGGAGGAAAACGGGTGGGCAAGCACTCACTGCAGGAAGGACGCCTGCATGCGCGTGCAGAGCAGGGAGGCCCACTGTCTCGGTCGGCCTCAAGCAAGCTTGGCACCACTGCCTCGCACATCCTCAAATGAAGGCAAGGGAACAGCATCCTAGAATTCTCTGAACTCATCTCTCCTATCAGCCCGTGGGAATACAAGAGAAACGTGGAAAGATAAAGGTTTGCAAATGGCCCTGAGGTATAAAAATCCACTGAGTAGGTTGCTCACTGATGTATTTACATGGGAAAAGTTTCTGAATCCTCAAATCACGTTCATATTGACCTCTCTAAATCCCTCCTGAGTCTGGGTTAACCTCCCACCCACCCAGATGTCCTTCCTAGACAGAAGCACCACTAGTCCAGAGGCCGGAACAAAACTACACCAGACCCAGGACCAGAGCCTGTGTCCTCAAGTAGGAAAGCAAGCCCTGGTGTCCCAGAAGCCTCCACGCCCTGAACCGCCGGCTCAGCCTCGGTGGCCTTAACACTCTTCAAGAAAACCTTGTCTCTGGGATCAAAGCTGAGAGGGGAGTTGTTCCTGCTCTCCTGCCAGCAAGGAGCTTGGGTCGTGTGACATGCACCAAACCAATGCTCGCCGGTGGCCTCTTGCTTAGGATCCCGGAGAACAAGGAGAGCACCTCCCTATGCTGGCCCAGGCGAGTCTTCCGCCTGGCATCACCCCTGGGGAAGGAACACTGGAGGCATCCTGGTGTCCGGCCCAGGAGAGGCAAAGACGGTCAGATCCCTGGCTGGTTGTCAGAAGATGACATCGTTGGGTTTTGTTTTTGACCAGCCGGGATACAGGCTCAGTTAGCCAGGGCCTACTTAGGTCTGCTCCTCAACCTGAGGTAATTTGAGGACAGAAGTTCACGGCCCCTGCTTAGCCCCAATTCCTGTTGCTTCATTTCCTAAGGAAAATGCAGTTTTACTTGCATCTACCACTAGTTTTCCTAGACTTGGAAAAGCTGGTCCTTTAGTTGAATAGTACTGGGGGTAGCACAGGTAAATGTATTCACAGTTAACGTTCCATAGTAGTGTGAAGCTTTGCATTCCACATTTGCACAAAAGTTCCTTGAAACACTATTAGAAAACGGCAAGAGGCCCTACTCCTCCCACTTGGGGAGACAACCCTGTCAGCATGGGCACTGAGCTCTCTTCCAGGAGGGAGGGGGAAAAAAAGAGTTAAATGGGGTGTCCTTTCCAATTCAAATTATGTAAGACCCAAGGCCTAAGCGAGTCGATTCGCATCCCAGTTTGCACGCACAAATCTTAAGGTTCTGTTCTCCTAAGAGTTTAAATATATGATTTTGGGACTTGCCTGATCAATATGGAACAAAGAATTAAAGGGGGCGGGGGGCTCTAAAGCAGTTGGGAAAAAAAGTCTTTCTCATGTATGAAGAGAAAGCAGATTGTCCTGGAAAGGTCTGGAGGCTAGGGATCCAGTTCCAGGAGGAACTTTCAGGATGCCACAATGCTATTTAGGAGCAGGAGGTGGCCCTATCTGGTCCCACAGAACCAGGGTTCACAGCAGGGGTCATGGAGGCCCCCGAAGAGAAGTCAGGCCCTGGGCCTGACAATGGGGCTGCCACAGAACTCAGGATCCCAGGGCCTGTGTCTGCTCCACAGCCCACTCCAGGGCCACGCTTACAAAGCCAGCAGCCCTAGGACAGGATGATCCATCAGTGGTGCTGACGGGCCCCTGCACATCAAGATCTCAACTACATGATGGTCTTTCTCTGCCTTGCTTACATTGACTTTACAGACATGAACTGCAGAGACCTTCTACGTCAAGATCATTCCGCTGCCCCACAGAAGCAATGAGCTTGTGTTTCTCCTTCAACAGTCTGAAGTTAGTTTCCAGAAGGAACGTGGGGCCTGAAAAAGGAATCTGTCCCTCAGATGTTGAGTGTTTCTTTCTGCAGGGTCTGGAGATTTCCCCAAAGCAGATGTAACTGTAGCCAAATGTTAGCCTTCATTCCTTAAGGGACCAGACAGAACTTATGTTGGATGCCCCACTGTTCTAACATAGGGTGAAAAATCAAAGGCAAAGAGTGGTTTATAGAAAATAAACATGAACTCGGGAGGCTAAAACCTCATCCTCCGGGAACCCCCCTACACAGCTCTCCCTCCTTGAATAGAGGAGGCTTCTTCAAAAAGCCACACACTGAACAGGTAAGGTGGCATCGAAAAATTTCTCCCTGAAGTCAAGGAGTTGGCAGCTGGAATACTCTCAACAGGGCTTTAGGATTCACAGAGGAGCAGCAGGGCTCCAAAAAAAGATCCAAAAATCATAGTACTCTGGTTCCAGAGGCGCCTTCCAGTAGCAAGGCACCCCGAGACAGACTGTGTGGAGAGGCAGATTGAGTCAGTTCGGCCAGGGGAGGCTGATGGGTGAAGAGCTTGGCGGCCGGAGGAACCACCACAGCACAGGGACAGCAAGTGCTGTCCCAGCCCAGAGGCAGAAGCTTCCTCCCCAGCAAGGCCTGGGTTTCACTTTGTTACAGGGAACTCTCTTGTTTCCGTGCCCCTTACAGACAGCCTCGGATGCCATGTCACGCCAAGCTGGCATTGTCCTCAGCAAGACACATCATTAGAAAGTGAGGCCTTTACGTCTGGATAGATTTGTTTACAAAAGGGGGCACTTGCAGTGCTGCACCCCACTAATGTCAAGTTCCACCATAGCAGCTTGGACACCAGCAGCAGGCCTGGGTTCCGTTAGGGGGCGCCCTGATGTCCACCAGGTGAGGCCAGTACTTCCCTGAGGGATGTGGTACCTTCTGAGGAAGCCACTCCCTGACTGAGGTTCCAGAAGAAATGCTGAGCCAGGGGCGCATCTGACACTGAAGCCACTGAGCTGCTGGCTGGAAAGCAAGCCCAGCACACACTGCTGGCCTCCCCCCCGCCACCCACAGCTCCCGCCCGGCAGAGCCCAGCCTGGGGAGCACCATCCTACCTGGACGAAGGAGAAGAGAACTGCTGCTTAGCCCCAGGGCTGCCCTTTGCTCAGTGGGACCCACTGGAGAAAAGGCTATCCTCTCGCCTAGTGACTGGATGCAGCGCAGACTGACAGTTCTATGTGAAAACAGCGCTCAGGAGCAATTCATTTCAGTGTATAAATGTTGCCGACAAAATGCACGTCTCCCTTGGGTTAACACTTAAAACACAGATAAGATAATTAAGAGCTCAGTCACTCAAGAAATACCGCCTGACATTAATTTCACTACACGTGATGAATTTGGTATTAAAATAAGACAGAGACACACACGAAATGGCCACAACACACATTTGGTTTCTGAATCCCTGTTTGGGGCCAACCGACCCTGGCTGTACAGGCAGCCTCTCTGGCGTGGACCGCGTCTGAGGCGGGAGGCACAGAGGTCCTCGGGCGGGGACACGGCCACTGCTGGGCCCCATGGGCCCAGGGACAGAGGGGAAGAGGGACAGTTGGCTCCCTGGAAGGAGGGGCAGGGCTGCAGGCCCCAGAGTTCTCTCCTTTAAACACATGGGTCTAAAGATGCCCTCCTGGCGCAGAGCACAGAGCACAGCTGGAAGGTCCCACTTGTTTTCTGACAGTGACAGCGGGCAGGGGAGGGGCGTGGACACCATACCGCGAGTTTACTCAAGAGCCCTGTGGAAGATTTCCATTTGGCATCTGTGTAGCAGCATCTCGGGTTTACAAGAGCAAGGATGGGGCGGTGGGCGACGGCGCTCGGTAAGCCAGGGCGGGGAAGAGGCCAGGTTGTGGGAATGTCGCGTGAAGCCACCTTGCCTCTTGCCAATGATAAACCATGGGTGTAAAATTCATTAACATTCATTTTGGTGATAAAAATTCCTTAGAGTGGGAGCAAGATCACATTCCAAGCAAGCGTTAAACCTTTCTGAGGGAAAGGGACACCGTTAAACATTAACTTAAAACAACACTGAGCTCAGATCAGCGAGTGCGGGTCCCCGTGCGGGCGCCGCCCCACAGTGCCCACAGCCTTGTCAGGTCGGTGCCCACGCGGCTTTCTTCATTCATCCTTCAAGTTCGACAGCGACACCCCCTGGGGCACAGAGGAAGGGTGCCTCTCCCCAGGGGGCCCAAGGCAGGCCACCTGGAGGGGCAAGTCCATCCTCTCAGGGTCACATCATGGGGTCACGGCAGAGTTCAGACAGAACAACTTCAAACTCTGCAAAAGATACTTTTTAAAAACATGATCTCTCGGGGGGGAAAAAAATAGTAACTCTCGCAACAATTTTCAACTCCATGCAAATTAAGGGAGGAGGAGCGTGAATAATGGTAAAAGGTACAGCTGAAAAAATAAACATGATTCTATTAGGGCGGAAGAAGTTCATCTCCATAATTTCGAATGCCACGCTCTGGCTGTCAGGTTCACATCTCGGGTATCCATTCCTGCCCTCCCCAACCTCCTCTGCTGCTTCCAGGAAGGGGACAAAGTCTTTGGTCTCAGGATGTTGCAGGATGCAGCATGGCACGCAAGCTCACACTAATGGGATTCACGGTCAGATGGAGGAGGCCGGGCCTCAGGTTGGGGCCAGGGCCAGGGCCAGGGAGGGACATTAGATGGCGCCTTCGCTGTGCAGGCTGTGGTTGGCCTTGCTGTGCGTCACACAGTTCTGTTCATTGAGCAGGTTGGCCGTCTCGTCCGGCAACCCGTCGTGCAGCTCGGTAAGAGTCAATTCAATTTTAGTGTTTTCACTGTCTGAAGACTGAGGAGTTTTGTCCATCCGGGATGCCATCAAGGCATTTTGGTACTGCTGTCTTGAGATCTGGGGCCAGGAAATAGTGCAGAAAACAAACCACAATAATGTTTATTTTTTGGCTCCTATCTCCACATGGTATTAATTATACCTTAAATCCCCCTACAGGCCCCTCGCGGTTGCTCCAGGAGAAAACCATCCTTGAGTATAAACCGAGCCTTTTAAGCCTTTTAAAGGTCAAGTCGACTTTAGTGAACAAGTCAGTTTTTACTGATATATGTATGCCATTTCCAGATTTTATCTCAAAATTGCCCAGCGACTAGAAATGGAGATTGGCGTCCATGAGCTAGAGCTGGCCAGTGCCCCCAGGCTGCCTTTATTTCAGACTGAGGGAAGAACCTGGTCTCCAGGGCAGCAGGTATTCTGACAGGTCTCTTCAGGCTCCTTGTGTGGGGAGCTCTGAAGGACCGGCTAGAAGGGTTTACTCTTTTTCTCACCATCTCCAGCTCTCGCTCCCTGAAAAAGCCACATTGATGCGGCAGCCCAGCGGACAGAGCCAAGAAGATGGAGGGTCTTCCCAGCCTGAGTCATGGGGCATAAGTAGCTTGGAGACAGGCATCTGCAAGAGGACCAGGGGAGGCTGGGCAGCCCATGCTCCCGGTGGAAGCTACGCTGCAGCTGCCAGGCCGCTCCCCTCTCTCACCTTAACAAACTGGAGATCAGAGAGGGCTCGCACTGAGTAGTCAGGGATGTAGACTTGGAGGAATGAAGAGTTGAGCTGATTGTTGCTGCTTCCCAACGTCGGTGTCATCGCATCGATCCGGTCACTGCGACTCAGAGAGTCCGAGTGATTCAAGCCACACGGGCGTGGAGGTGACTTGTTTTCACCTGGAATAGGAGAAAAAAACCCGACCCGCCTTTAAAGTGAGGTAGCTATACTCAACATCAGCTCCTTATTTTCTGAATAACAAGTAATAATGAAGAGACAAGCTCAAGGAACTTAGACGAGGCGCCTCAGCCATGCAGCTCAGCGGCAGGGCCTCCTAGAGCACACTCCCGCTTCTCCTCAGCAAGGGGTTCCCGGCCCCGTCCATGTGGACAGACCCAACCCTCCCGAGTCCCCAACAGCAAAGACCCCGCAGCTGTACACACATGGTGTCAGGAGCACAGACCAGGGAGCCGAAACCTGAGACACAGAAGCTACTTGATACAAAACATGGGCTAGAGGAAGGCAGCAATGCATTATTTCGCCAGAAGCAAAAATAAAGGACTCTTGAGAATGTTCACAAATCAGTACATGTTTTAAAGGGATCAAAAGAGTGTGGAGTTCCCGTCATGGCGCAGCGGAAATGAATCCAACTGGGAACCATGAGGTTGCGGGTTCGATCCCTGGCCTCGCTCAGTGGGTTAAGGATCTGGCATTGCCATGAGCTGTGGTGTAGGTCACAGACAGCTCGGATCTGGCCTTGCTGTGGCTGTGGTGCAGGCTGGCAGCTATGGCTCCGATTAGACCCCTAGCCTGGGAGCCGCCATATGCTGTGGGTGTGGCCCTAAAAAGACAAAAGACAAAAAACTAAGTAAATAAAAAAGCTGTGTCTGCTCATACAATACCTCCCACCCAAACCTGTTCTCTTTGCCTCTGACCCCAGTAAAATCCCTGTGCGGCAGCCCCAGGACGTCTTAGGATTTCAAGACCCCTGGAAGACACCAAACCCTGAAAAGTTTTGATTAGGTGGCCTTGGACACTGAGGGAGTCTTTGATGAAACTGACTCTTCCACTAAAACAAAGTGAAAGGAAACTCGGGTGCTCTTAGAGGCAGGTTCACCGTAGTTTCTAATAAATTTCATTAAAAGGAAAAACCACCTCCTCACCACAGCTTCCTCCACTTTTGCCTTTTCAGTCAAATCTATTACACAAACACCACCTGCTGCCCACACCAGACAGGTCCCGAACTGCACAATGTCACAGGACCCAAGGGGACCGATTCTCCCGCCTGAAGGTTGGTTCCTCTTTGCAGTGTGTCCCCGACTGGCTCTCAGCTGGTCCCACCCTTTGACTCCCAGAGAGTCTGTGGACACACCCATCAAAATCCACTTCTCCACCTTCCAACAAGTCTCCCCTCCCTCCGCGGAGCTCTGTGGAGAAATGACTTCAGTCCTCTGCTACGAGCTCTTAAAAGTCCGAAGATGATCCTCTTAAGTTGTCTTCTCCAGGCTAAATACTTCAACTGTCTTCAGGTCACATTTTTTATCCCCCGGCCCCACCTGGCCACCATCTGAGATTCCATTTGGCAAATGACCTTCTTTAAAATTTGACAAACAGAACAAAGCATGGCGAGTATTCACGGAACCTCACATGATGCACTGACTTTTTCCTAAAATGTTCATGTCACAACCTTTCTGTATAATTTTCATGTCATGGACCCATTTTCCATTGCTAGTCAAAATTAAACCTAGGAGCAGTACCTCTGGCTTCTTTCACTTACCTATGAGAACAAGGCAAATTAATACTTTATCAGATGTTTTCTATTTTGCAGAAAGGAATTTTGATCAGCTGGCCCAACTTTGCTTAGCCTTAGATTCCCTATCTGTAAAAGGCAGATAATACTGGTACCTGCCTTCTAGGGTCTGATGAAGATTCCAAATGAGAAAAGGTATATAAAGTGCTTGGCACAGGGTCTGACACCCAGTAAGTGCCTGAGTGATGAGCCTTGTGAACATTTTTATAATCTTTCCCGTATGCGCCTGGCGGGGGAGGGACCTACCACGCGCTGGCCCTCACGGTCGAGCCTCTCTGTCCTTGGGAAAACTTCTCCCAGGCTAATGGACAGTTCTTTGCAACAAGGGATCCCACTGTATCCCTGGGTTTTAGCATGTGCCAGATCCCAGGCTGTGCTGCACCACAGCCACAGCTATGCGGGATCCAAGCCACGTCTGTGAACCACACCACAGCTCTCGGCAACGCTGGATCCTCAACCGATTGAGCGAGGCCAGGGATCAAACCTGCATCCTCATGGTCACGCGTTGGATTCACTTCCACTGCGCCACAACGGGAACTACCTAAAGGGCACTTTTCTTAATGATCAGACCCTGTGCATTGCCCCACGGCTGACCGAGGCCTTATGTAGCTCTTAATCATCCTGAGGAGGATGACAGGAAATTTCTCAGTTTCCCAGGATATCTAGACTCACAGTCAGTTTCCTCTCAACCCACTGCTGTCTGTTTTTTCCTCAGATGTACCCTTTCCTCTGCCAGGAATCCACTGCCTGGCGTCACAGCCACAGCCTGGAGAAGCAGACCTTGCCTTCCTGGCCTCTTCTGCAATCTGATAGGAACCAGCACGACTGCATCAGCATGCAGGGAGATGCAGGAGTCTTCACACCAAGGAGGATAAAGACTAAGTGGCCACGCCCCCAGTTCAGGGCATGTCTTGTTGCCAAATTCATGGGCCAAGGTTTTATGACAATGATTATTAAAAAAAAAAAAAAACAAAAAAACTTTCCACTTTAATTCCTCTTACGCCTTCTCAGAACTGTTTCCTTTCTGTTTTTTTTTTCTCTTGACTTACTTGATATCATCCTACCTAGGAATCTTTTCACTTGCTAGTCAGCTAGAAAGGACGATGCAAGAAAGAAACATTCGCAGACTCCTCCCTTGGAGCCACCAGGCACCAAGTGGAACAGGCTGGCAATCACCCGTGTAGTTCAACTCCCACTTATTGGGTATCATAGTTGCGATGCCAGTGAGCATCCCTGAAGGCCTGGTCCCACAAAATGGATCAGATGGAATGGGCAGAACTAAGAAAGCTCTAAGTTCCACAGAAAGGGGAGAACAGAAACGACATTTCCATGAGCTTCACCCCAAAGTCACTCTACTTCAGCATCTGTGACATTTTAAGTGGTTGGTAGATGCCAGCAAACAAAATGAGAAGAAATACAAACGTACATACATACATATATATACACACACACACACACATTTATGTGCATATATATGTGTGTGTGTGTGTGTATTGTCAGTTGGTTTGATTCCAATATCCCCATGAGTAACATCTTCAATGCCCAAACACCCCAAACTTTTTTAAGGGTAAAGATGTGAGGGAATATTAGCTTTTTTTCTAGGACAAATATTGCCTCCTCTACCAAATATCAGCCTTTTGCTGAAACGGGATTATGAAATGCAAACTTCATCCGACTTTAAACTATAAGCTGTATGGAACAAAACAAATACAGAAAAGTTGTACTACCAAGTAGGAAAGCCCAGCAATTTTAATTAAAGAAAGATTAAACCTTTGCCTTTCTTTTTAGCAGTTGGACACATTAGCCAGGCATGACCAAACTCTCCTGCAGGGCAAGAGCCAGCAGCCGGTTAGGAATGTGTGCGGTGCTCAATTCCAAACAAAGGCAGGGAGATGGGACAAGCAGGGCCACCTGCACCATGGGGGCCAGAAACACACGCACCTCGTTCACATGGATGCCAGGATGCCAGAAAAAGGACCAAGGAAACAGGAAGGTTGGGGCCCCTGCTACTGTCCTGTGTACCAGGACAGGTTCATAGGCCTTCAGGCTTTGGCTGAATGTGTTCTGTAGAAGAATCCTCAGGTTTGGGATCTTCACGTTCCACACACCATGACTTTGCTGAGGTCACAGAAAGAACCAAAACCCCGTGGCTGCCCGGAAAATCAAGGTCAGCGGTGTGGGTGGGACAGGTGGGGGAACCCTGACACCCCACGTCAGAACCACCCTCCCTTTTTGGGTGTCAACCCCTGCTGATGTTCCACCACTTCCTTTCCCTCTCCTGAACCCTTTCTACATCTGTGGCAGCTTAGGTGCTCCTGGGTAGCTCACTCATAAGTCCTAGAAACAAGGAGATTCAGAGCTTAAGGAAAAAAACTGCAAATGGCCTTGACCAAATGAAGGGAGCAGACCTGGCCAGCCGAGCTTGGGTGGAGTCAAGGGAGGCAATCAGAAGAATTATGAAAAGGAAACATGCAGAATTACCTGGAGAACCTGCTGCTAACAACTCTGTTCTGCTGACAACAAAGGTACGAGACAGGGACAAAGGAACTGAAAAATGGAGAAAAACAGGGTGAGACCGTATCAAAAGGCAAGAAAAAGGAGCTGCTCTCTGTAATCAGAGGACAGCAGTGGGTACCTGTTCTACCGACCTGCGCCTTCAATTCCAGGAATGCAGAAGCCTATGTGGTATCATATAAACCGAAAGAACGCACACAGCTTTCCAGGCGGAGGAATACACGGAGGCTAAAACTGCGGGGAAGCCGACTCACATGCTTCTTTACTAACCTAGAAATCTCTTAAGCCGTTAATACCCAATTGGAGTTTATAGCCCCAAATGTGCTCCTAAGGACTTTCAATCACCGCCGCCCGCACAAACGGCAAAGGGCAACCAATCGCCTGCCCGCAAGGCGTGAGCCTAGCTGCCTGCGCCCGCACCCCCGTACTCCCCCGCACAGCCTGCAGCGTCCCTCTCCGTGGCGAGCAAGTCGTTATTCATTTACATCCTTGGTTGGTCTGGTTGGAACTCTGGCCAGATGCTTTGAAATTTTAAAGTATTCCAAAGCACTTCAAAGTATTAGAAGAAAGTAAAAGAAGGACAACATACACGATTTCCTGGGAACAGCAGCTCCCAGGTATCCTCATCACTGCTCACTTAGACAAGGAGCTGAAAAGTCAGTTCACATGTCCTACCAGGCAGGGGTCATATTTTCTGGGCAAGTTTTTTTGTTTTTGTTTTTGTTTTTTTTTTAAATTGAGGTATGATTGACAACTGGGCAGATGAAGTGATGACGGGAGTTCCCGTCGTGGTGCAGTGGTTAACGAATCCAACTAGGAACCATGAGGTTGCGGGTTCGGTCCCAGCCCTTGCTCAGCGGGTTAACGATCCGGCGTTGCCGTGAGCTGTGGTGTAGGTTGCAGACGCGGCTCGGATCCCGCATTGCTGTGGCTGTGGCTAGGCCAGTGGCTACAGCTCCGATTGGACCCCTAGCCTGGGTACCTCCATATGCCATGGGAGCGGCCCAAGAAATGGCGAAAAGACAAAAAAAAAAAAAAAAGAAAGAAAAGAAAAAAAAAGTGATGACTGTAGGGTCTTTCCAGGCAAGCAACATTAATAAATAGAAACATTATCTTGAGATTACTGTACTAATTGCATCTCTCAATTAATATACAAAATTTCAAACACTAATTGTAAAGTCAAGTAAAATGCTGGCCTTTGTAGTCAGATGCTATTAATGAATTAAGATGCTATTACTTCCTTTCCTTCCTAGCACTTCCACACTAGGTAAGGCTGTGGCAGCCCCACACATCTTCTATATGGAGGGCCTGCTTTTCAATTCCTTTTCTGAATGGGATTTACCCTTATATGAATTCACAGTTCAGTACGAACTGGGCTAAGATTTAGGTTTCAAGAACCAGTGATCGATAAAAATGCACAGCATACTGAGCTTTCTTTTCAAAGCCACCTTGTTAAGTCTACTTCTGCTAACCCAGGGCTGACTTGAAGTTGGTTGCCAAGCAACAGCTGCAATCTCAACACCCACCTGTGATATACAAACATTCCTCTTGTGCTTTAAAGGCTAAAAAGTGCTCATGTCAGTATTATTACATTCTATTCTTCCAACAATCACAGGAGGTCATCTTATATCCTTTTAATGATGAGGAAGCCAAGGGCCTTTCTCAGTCAGGTCCACCATAAATGGTGGGACTCAGGCTGTCGCCAGGGTCTTCTTGGCCTAGTTAAGAACCTCCCTGTCCCCTCCGCTAGCACTGAAAACGCAAGATGCCCTGCCAGTTTGCAGCAGACACCTACTAATTAAGTGGGGTTGGACAGGCTTGAGTTCACACTGGGTGTTACTCAGCACTTAGCAATGAGGACAGTGGCCCATGTGACTCAAAAACCAGTAGCAGGACAGTGAGAAGATGCATCAAGGGCAGGGGAGATTTAGTAATGGCAGCAAGTTCTTGCCATTTCCCGGGCTTTCCGAGTGTAACCTCTTTGGGCACCGGGGACACTGTGCCCAAATGTCGGTACCATAACCGACCTGTCTGGAGAGGCCCCCTCCCCTTCTGGGACTGATTTTCAGAAGTGACGGTATTCTTTTAGGATGGGCTGTTTTTAAGTTGGAGGTTTATAAAAGGTATTTCCTAGCACAGCCTGTCATTTGGTGTTCTGGCCACAAGGGGGAACTCCAGCCCCTCTGTTCACCTGCCCGCCTGTTCGGGCCTAGGGGAGGTAGCAAGCAGATGCACTGCAAAGTAAGCAGCGCAGAGGGACCATTCAAGTCTCATCCCAGAGGTGAGCCAAGTATCTGCATCCATGTTCTTACCAGGACAGACACCCTCATCTGGCATCTTGCGCTCAGAGGACTTGGTCAATAGCCCATGGCACACTCATCCTTAGTTGGCTGACTCAACGGGCCAGCCCTCTAGTTAAGCAGAACTGGCTACAGGCAATGGGTAGATATATGTTAACAACCTCAATTATGCTCAGAAAAAAGCAAATAAAAACATCCAGCATAGCTAACATCTAAAGGATTCAACAGCATCAAGCGGTGGATGCAGAGCAACTGGAACCCCCGTCAGCACAGGGAGGGGTGTGAACTGCGTCAGGCAGCAGCTCTTAATGCTGACCCTGCTGTTCCATGCCTACATAATGTACCCAACAGATATGTCTTCACCACAGGACACGGACAGTGTCATGGCCACACAACTCACAGTAGCTCCACACAGGACTTATCCCAGTGTCCATCAGCAATGAAAAGAATAAATGCATTGCTAGGTATTCACACCATGGAACCCTAAGCAGCAAGGAGAAGAAACAGAGTGGAAGCTCATGTAGCAGTACAGATGAATGTGACAAGGACAACACTGGGTGAAAGAAGCCAGACTCAATGTCATATATCTCATCCAATTACATTTACCTGAAGTTCAAAAACAGGCAAAACCAGTCAATGGTTGCAAGTCAAGGGAGTGGTTACTTTGGAGAGACAGTGACTAAAAGGGAGTGGGTGCTGGGTGTTGGTGATGTTCTGCCCCTTGATCTGGGAGCTGGTTCCACAGGTGAGTTCAGTTTATGAAAATTCATGCAGGTATATACCCATGATTTGAGCAGGTTTTTTTGTATCCATGATACACATCAATAAAAGGTTCAAGAAGTAAAGAAAGAGGGTTAGCTGGCAGGTACGGAGAGCAAGAGGACAGCAGGAGGGCATTATTTCCTAAAACCTATCCCTGCCCTGAGGCTGAGAAGGTAACTCACCTGGAGAGGCTGTGAGGGCCATTACGCCATAGTATGAAAAAGCACTGGCTTCAAACTTCATACCTTCTTTCCCAGCTTCTACTTCCACTTTCCCCTGTGAAAAGGAAAAGGGAGCATTTTCAGTCCAGTTACGTGAAACTCTTTGCAAATTCTGTGCAGGATTTGGTCCTTCCTCAGATTTTTGTCTACAACCCTTTCCCAACAATCCCAACGCAGTAAAAAGCCTCAGGTCCTCTTTCCCACTTACGGTTACTTCATCTTAACTATGAAAAACTAAATTTAGCTGGAGCTGCTGAGGTGACAGTACTGTGATGTTTAATTTCTGTGGGTCCACTTACTATTTGCCAGCATCCCAGTTCACGGGTCCTTCAAGAGCCCTTCCAGTAATAAAAGATGGGGCTCTTGCTCCATCAATGGGACAAACACTACGATGGGGCTCAGTGACGGTCACCCAAGCAGTCCTGCAGGAACCCAAGTTGGAGCGGGGTCAGGGTCATGGGCCAGGATGGTTTGTGACCGTGAAACAGGGAGGAGTGAACTGGCTCCCGAGGCAGAACTCACTCTTAGACCCCTAGCACACATCCTGACCGACCATGAAGACACCTCAAAAGCCAATCCCTGGTCATCCAGACTCCAGAAGCACTGCAACACGATGGCACTTCTCTTGTCTTAGAAAAGCACCTTAAGAAATCTCTCATCAGGACAAAACTTTTTTTTTTTTTTTTGTCTTTTTAGGGCCACACCTGCAAAATATAGAGGTTCCCAAGCTCGGGGTCTAATTGGAGCTGCAGCCACTGGCCTAGGCCAAAGCCACAGCAAGTCGGGATCCGAGCCACGTCTGTGACCTACACCACAGCTCACTGCAATGCCAGATCCTTAATACAATAAGTGAGGCCAGGGATCGAACCTGCAACCTCATGGTTCCTAGTCAGACTCATTAACCACTGAGCCATGACAGGAACTCCATGGACAAAACCTCTTACAAGGTTCTCCCTTTTCTTTCCTTCCTCTAACTTGACTACAACTTCTTCATTCTTAACAGTCCCTCTGGGACAGACCAGCTGTCCCTTCTTCATCCCTTCATCCTGGGTTCTCCATAATCCCTTCATGGCAGGTGCTCAACACGCCTTTACTGGGCTATTGGAAAACCTTCTACAGGGAGCTGCATTCTAGATTTGCAAGCTAAGGATCAGGACAGCTCTTGTTCATCGCACCTACCATTACTGCCTCTCCAGTAGGAGGGTGGCTTTATGTGCATCCTTTATAATGGGTAGAAAAAATTAGCTACCACTTACTGAAGAGGAACTGTGCTAACAATCTCAGGGCTTTATTAGTTCATTTAATGCTCAGAATGCTACAAAGCAGACACAACTGTCACCCTCTTCTAAATCAGGGGATTGAGGCTCAGGAAGATAAAGTAACTGAAGAACAAGCTCTTAACCAATATGCTACCCTGAGCCCCCCACAAACACAAACTATACTGTGATCACTCTCTATTATTCTATACTAAATTCCCAATTATGGAAGCCCTTTCTCAAATCCCTTCTTCAGGGAAGTATCTGTTGCCTCTTTTAGGTTTTCCTTCACTCGATGGAAAAATCAGTTTTACCACTCTCCAGCCAATTCCCTTGCTATCATATAAAATCAACCTACAAACCAACGGGTGCTAAAACCCCAGACCACCCAGGGTCCTACAGGAGAAGCCGTGCAGCCTTGTGAGAAGACAGTCCGTGCCCTCCAAGAGCTTACAATCCAGAAAGGGGAGCACATGTGAAACTTAATGATACAAGGCAGTCAATGAAAAGTCTACATGAGGACAAGACTAGAAGAACATAAGGAGTTCAGAGGAAAAAAGTACTTTTTTTTTTTGGTTGCACCCATGGCATATGTAAGTTCCCGGGTCAGGGATTGAACCCGCACCGCAGCTGCAACCTGGGCCACGGCTGTGGCCATCCCAGATCCTTAACCCACTGCTCCATGTGGGAACTCCTACTTCCTGTTCTTGTGTACAGAGCAATTTTATACAGGAAGGGAAATCTAAGGAGTAGGGTTTGAGCCAAGAGAAGTGGACACTGACAAGAAGGTCAGAGGTGGGTGACAGCAGACTGCCAGGCTCAAGGGAGGAAGAGGGGATGGATGTGGAAAAGCAGGTTGGTGAGCAAGTCAGGCTGTGGAGCTGCTTGGATGAAGTGGGCTCCTGAGGCCAGGCTCGTGAGAAGAGGAATACGGTTTCAGGAAGACCAAGTCTAGGCGTACACCAGAGCAGTAACCGCAGGACTGGAAGAAGATGGCTATGACAGAAGCTGTGGATAAGGGGTCAACATCATTTGGTGAAACCACAAGGGAGAAAGAAGGGTAAGGAGAATGCAAGAGCATCAGTAATCCCAAGAGAAACATCCTCGGAAGGACTTAAAAAACAGGGGCCCCAGGAGTGGAGATGGGAACGTTGGGAAGGGGCTGCATCAAGGAGGGGTGCTGGGAGGAGAGGACAAATTCCCTTTAAGAAAACAAGGTCTTTGGGAGCTCTCGCCATGTTGCAATGGGATTGGTGGAATTGTGGGAGCCACTAGGACGTGGGTTTGATCCCTGGCCCGGCACTGTGGGTTAGGGATCTGGTGTTGCCGCAGCTGCAGCTCAGGTCACAACTGTAGTTCCAAACTCTGGCCAGGGAGCTCCATATGCCATGGAGGTGGCCAAAAATGACCAAAAAAAGAAAGAAAAAAAAAAAAAAAAACACGAGGTCCTTTGAAGAGCATCAAAAAGGCTACAACAGAAAAAAGTTCAAGGAAAAGGTCAGACCTGGAGCTGGGTGTCTGAGAGGAGGACAGAAAGTAAGTGAAAAGAGGAGTTTCCGTTGTGGTGTAGCGGAAACAATCCAACTAGGAACCATGAGGTTGCAGGTTTGATTCCCGGCCTCGCTCAGTGGGCTAAGGATGCAGTGTTGCTGTGAGCTGTAGTGTAGGCTGATGGCTACAGCTGCAATTGGACCCCTAGCCTGGGAACCTCCATGTACTGTGAGTGCAGCCCTAAAAAGACAAAAGACAAAAAAAAAAAAAAAAAAAGAAAAGAAAGTGAAACAAGAAAAGAAGCAATTGCAGCCTGTGACCAAGAGCAGAAGGAGAAAAAGAAACCAGTGCAGGGCCAGAGGAAAACAGACACAAGAAGGACAAGACACCATCTTACTCCAGAACTCCAGAAACTAGGAGAGGGAAGAAAGCACTTGGAATAAAAGGACGGTCGGAGAGTCCCTGAGAGGAGGGGCCCTGTGGCCTGCGGGACTATCTTCCTGAGGAAATCAGATGGGGGGCATGGGCAGGCAGCAGGGCCACACGGGCAGATGGCAGCAGGGTGAGGAGGGCTGCCTGGGGCCACCCGAGGGCTGTTCAGGGAGATCCGGGCAACAGGGCGGAAAGCTGGTGTGGAGAGGGAAGAGGTGGTGACTCGGGAGCAAAAGCCAAAGGCTGGCAGGAAGGAACGCGATGCAGCGTCGCTGAGAGAGAGGGGAAGGGACGCACTGCTAAGAGGTGGCAAATCACAGGAATGGCAGCACCCACTGCAGAATACCCTCAATTACTTCTCCACCTCCTCACGGACTAATCCTGGATTTTGTACCAGAGGGGCGCGATGAACACACGCAAATGGGCAGTGTCTGCCTCTGTGGCTGTCATCTCAAAAGCGGCTGCAGGACCATCGCATATCCTCAGTTTCTGCGCAGAAAATCAGGAGGAGCAAATGCCACAGAGCCTCATCATGACTTCATCTTCATGGATCTCCAGTTGACCTGGGTCATTTTTTTTTTTTTTTTTTAAACAAGTTACAAGGCCTTCTGGGCTCTGTGTCCCTGCAAATGGGCCAGTTCACAGTTCTCTTGTGATCAACTGTCAGAACCAGCAGAGCAACAGTCACTCCCAAAAGACTGAACTGTTCACACCAGGTCTACCTCTGGGAAAGGAGCGGCTCCTGGGACAGCACTCAGGACTCCTGAGCTCAGAACCTCTGCCCTGGAAACTCCAAGACAGAGGTTCCCAGCCCTTGCTGTGCCCTGGAAACACCTGGCAGACTGAACAGTACTGCTGCCTGGCGCCAACTCCCAGGCATTCTGATTTACCTAGTGTGGGTATATCCTGGGCACAAGGACCTTTTTTTTTTTTTTTTTTTTTTTTTAGGGCCGCACCTGCAGCATATGGAAGGTCCCAGGCTAGGGGTCGAATTAGAGCTACAGCTGCTGGCCTACACCACAGCCACAGCCTCGTGGGATCTGAGCTGTGTCTGCAACCTACACCACAGCGCACTGAGTGAGGCTGGATTCTTAACCCACTGAGGGAGGCCAGGGATTGAATCCACATCCTCATGGATATTAGTCGGATTTGTTTCCTCTGCGCCACAAGGGAACTCCAAGGGCACAAGGATCCTAATAAAGCTGTCTTTATCCTCATGCGCAGCAGAGCTTGGGAACCACTGCTTTCAGGCTGTTTGGGAACAAGGGCCCCCGCCCACTCTGGAACCTCTGAGTACCCTGGTCTCTAGAGACTCCCCCAGAAACTGCGAGTCTGCGAATGAGACCGAGACAGCTGCACAAAGACCTGCAGCCCCCTTCGCTGATCTCTGCTCTGCCCCCCAAGATAGGACTGCAGGAGGGCAAGGCAGGTGAGGTCCGCCTAGTCTACATCCATCAGACTACAAGCAGGAGTATTAGGTCAGCGGTTCCCAGCTGCTCGGATTCTGAGAACTAAGAAAATCCGCCTTCTTCCTCAGAAGCAGGGAGAGGGTTGACAGATTTTTATTTTGTAAAATAAAGGTATTAAAAAAAAAAAAACAACACAGCTACCTATTGTGACCAGCATTTCACAAAAGCCATAAAATGTTTAAAACATTCCAAATATAGAAAATATATGATTTCCGGATAACACATGAGTCTTTACGCTGAATACATACAGCTTTATGAAGAACTCACTGCAATTGTCTGTATTTTTCTCGTTTCGCCTCAAACTGGTGAAACCTTCTGTCAAGTACCAGCATTTAGGAACCCTGCCCTAAACTAATTTTATTTCATCTATAAAATTGCAGTTGAGGCAAAGCTTCCTGTGGGTCTTTCAGTTCTAACATCCTGTGATGCTACAATTCCACAAGTTTTAAGAACTGCCCAGCTCTATATCTTTCTTTATAGGAGTGAAGCTTTCCCGGCAGGCAAGTTTTAAAAATGTGTTCACTGGAAATTTCTAATTCATCTAGGTGTGTCAATGGTTATAAAAAGTGACGGTTCTCAAGGAAACCTACCAGTATACAAAGCAGGGCCGCCCCTATGAGGAAATGGCTTGCCTGGCTCAAAATCCACTGGGTGTCCTCCCAGATAGCAACCTCTTCCCTACAAGCAAGGAGCTACACAGCAATTTTACTTTTGAAATATTGATGAATTTGTTGTCTAGCATATTAGCATATTACAAAAAAAAAAGAAGAAAAAAATCAAGACAGAGCAGACCCCCAAAGGGAGCTAGGGCTTCCTTCCTACTGGTAAACTGACAAAACAGGAAGACCACCTCCCTGCCCCAAGCAAAGCTGGCTTCCTGAGTAAGTCGCTCCCCCAGAACCCTACCTTTGCTGGGAAAGGTGTTCGATAACTCTTTTCAAAGTTTCTAAGCATCCACAAAGCACTCAACAGTCATGTGCTGTATCTGGCCTCAAGGTAGAAGCCTGAGCCCTCCTACTTGGCACAGACAAGATCAAGTAGTCAGTCGAGGCCCTGGACTCATGGAGGCCAAAGACCCTCAGATTCCATCTGCTGAGCAACTATGGTCTCCTGTTGACTCTAGCATTCAGTTCTTTTTTTTTTTTTTTTTTTTTTTTTTTTTTTTTTTTGTCTTTTTGTTTTTTTAGGGCTGCACCTGCAGCATATGGAGGTTCCCAGGCTAGGGGTCTAATTGGAGCTACAGCTGCCAACCTACACCACGGCTCACAGCAACACCAGATCCTTAACCCACTGAGCGAGGCCAGGGATCAAACCTGCAACCTCATGATTCCTAGTCAGATTCACAATGGGAACTAGAACTGAGTTCTTTTTCGTTTTGTTTTTGACTTTTAAATCACCATCACAAAGTAGGCTTTGACACCTAAAAGGAGGTCATTAAACACGAGGGTCACAGACACCAGGCTGTGTTCACGGCACTGCCCAGTAGGAAGGGAAGCATTACCAGGAGGTTCTTCAGCAACATTTTTCCAAACTGGAGTCCACAAGTGTACTCCTGGGACTCAGCAAGTTTGCTTCTTGCATGTTTACATTTTTTTTTTATGGTCAAAAATTAATTTACATATATTTTGGGCTATCTGGTTGACCATCTTCTAACCAAGTGCTGCCACCAGATGTCAGTGCCAGCATTTGCCTTAGTGCTCAAATCTGTTAACAAGTTGTACTTACAGGAATCATCATGGCTAAGCCTTGCTACTCAATCAACTGGGAGCGTGTCAGAAATGAAGCATTTCACTCTCCACCCTAGATGTCCTGAATCCCCAAGGGATTCTCAAGCACAATGAAATGTGAGAAGCACTGAGCCAGGGAGAACAAACAGAGGACAGCTAAACATGTAAATAACGGTCACACCCAGAGGAGGCCAACTAACAGCCCAACATACTGTACAAACATACAAAGTAGCTCCAACTGAGCACAGGGATGGAGGGTGTCATCCTTGCCGGGCACACGGGGACGGGAGGGTGCTCAATGCTAGAGCCTGCGCCAGAGCTCCCTGCTACTGTCCTGGGACCAGTGGCACTTGCCTATCAGCCAAGTAATGTCATTCACAGATTTAAAAAATTACAAACTCATTTGCTTTATTGTTCTGTATAAGGGTTCTCAACGCCAAGAGTTCAAAAGGAGCTTATACTAGCTTTCTATTTGTACATATATTTAATTTTTTAAAAAGAGGGTCAACACCAAATACCCAAGTCATTTTTTTTTTTAACATGGCTGTTATCTGTTCATGACTCAAGAGCGATGAAACATCATGCCCTGGGACACATAGACCCTACAACTCAAAACTCCATGAGAAGGTTTGCTGGAGCCTGACATTCCTCTCCCAATAACAGGTAAAATGATATAAAGTACTGCCAAGGGCTGTTTAGTTCTAAGGTGCTACGTGTTCCCTCCACAAAAGAACAGACTTTATTCCATAGAGAAAAAACCTCTTACAAATCCATGTCAGAATCCACAGAAAGGAATAGCTTTCATTCTGGTGTTAATTTTTGTTGATTTCATGCCTCAGATTTGTGTGTGTGGCTCAATTGTCCCATCCAACAAAAAATCTGAAGCATGAAATCAACAAAAACTAACACCAGAAAAAAAGGTATTCCTTTCTGTGGATTATATAATTGGTAAAGAAAAAGGTTATTCCTCTTGTTTTCCTATTCTTTTTTTTTTTTTTTTTTTTTTTCTTTTTGCCTTGTCTAGGGCCGCTCCCGCAGCATATGGAGGTTCCCAAGCTAACGGTCCAATAGGAGCTGTAGCCACCGGCCTATGCCAGAGCCACAGCAACTGGGGATCTGAGCCGCAGCAACGCAGGATCTGAGCTGCGTCCTACACCACAGCTCACAGCAATGCCTGATCCTTAACCCGCTGAGCAAGGCCAGGGATCAAACCCGCAACCTCACGGTTCCCAGTCTGATTTGTTAACCACTGCGCCACGATGGGAACTCCTTCCTATTCTTTATATTTACTAAAATCATAATCTGACTGTTGTATAATAACAATCATACTTTTTATTTGCTTAGGCATTTTATTCCCCAAAGGACCAACCAACCCTTCGCTGTAAAATACAGCTACATTAGAAAAATGCCTTGTAACAGTTACATGTGCGCTACCTTTTTACTCAACAGATTTTTGTACTTTTCTACTTCTTTCACAAGCATATGACCTTTCATATTATCATATTGAAATCTGAGTAGCTTAGACATATTGGCTATTTCTACTACTTCATATCTGACACGTTCATTTGCCATTAATCTATTTGCATACATAGTTTTAGAGAAAGCAGTGATTTCTCCAGGAGCATGTATGAGGGATCGTATACAGGTGTCCCCAAATGGAAGCTGCCAGTTTAAGGAGGTGATTGGTTTTAAACCATTTTTTTCTTTTTCATTCACTGTTCATCATGGATTTTTACAAAGTGTTTCTTTGGTTTGCTTTCCAAAAATCAAGAATGGATGCTTAATTTTCTCAGTTGTCTTTCTGATATCTATTGATGTGAACCTAAGGATTTTTTTTTCCTTAACTGCTTTCCTAATTAATGTGACATCATTTAGTTCTGTTGTCCTCATTAATAAACAAGCCACAAATTCCTAAAACAATCCTAATTGAGTCCGTCACAGTGAATAACTCTGTGGGCACGTTGTTGATCTCTAAATGCTACCTTTTTATTTAGGAATGCTCCACAATGTGGAAAAATGAGATTGGCCCATATTATCAGACTTTAAATTAGGCCATGTGGTCTTAAAGAATGCATTTGACTATCAAATCATCTTGTTGTCTTTGTATAATACAGAAATTGAGTTTTTTCAAGTCCCAAATTGTTTCAAGCAATTCCTTTGATTCTAGCTGCTTGCTTGAGGGGGGAAAGGAGAACTACTTTTGTTTTTTCTTCTTAATCACACTAATTATGCCAATAGAATACTGATTTTGTTGATCTTTTAGAAGAAGCAATCTTGACTTTATTTATGGGATGTAAAGGAATTTTCATTTCATTTTATGTTATTTTTATTTTTTTGGCCACTCTCTGCATACGGAATTCCTGGAGCAGGGATCAAATCCAAGCTGCCGTTGCAACCTAAGCCACAGCTGTGGCAACGCCAGATCCTTACTAACCTACTGTGCTGGGCTGGGGATGGAACCTGGGTCCCAGGGCTCAGAGATGCTGCTGATCCCACTGTGCTACAGTGGGAACTCCAGGATTTTTCATTTTTAAATGAAAATTATGACAATCTATAATTTAATTTGTTCTTAGTCTGTTGCTTTGCTCTTTATCTCTTATAGAAAATTACACATTTTTTAAGTACTTAGAGGAATAAAATTTCGTAAAACTTTGATATATTGTATATACGGTTTTTATATTATTTAATAGTCTTTTATGCTACATATTTTCTCCTTAATTCAGGTGCTACTTAGGGTTTTTAGTTTGTCATTAATTCTATTTTTCATGATTCTTTATTTAAATGACAGTACATACACACAGAGATTCAAAGGAAGACTAAGTCTCCCTTCCGCCCCATTCCCAGTCCTCCAAGCCTCCTCCTTAGAGGCAACAATTATTACCAGTTTCTTTTGTAGATGCACTGTGTATGCACATCAAAGGAAGAATGCAGGTTTGTTTTTTTACACAAATGAACACATAGTATACACTCTGTTCTCTATCTTACCTATAAACGCTTGTAAGAGAACTGATCTCAATTTTAAAATAGCTTAGTACTTTTCAGTGATGCACTTTTCCATTTAATTTTCATTTCATTATGAACTACACAGGTGGTTTTATGAAACTTCTATCTTTCTGAATTACTAGAACTTACATATGATGGAGCAGATGACCAGCTTTTATGGAGTCATAGAAAATTTTTTTTTTTTTTTTTGCCATTTCTTGGGCCGCTCCCACGGCATATGGAGGTTCCCAGGCTAGGGGTCGAATCGGAGCTGTAGCCACCGGCCTACGCCAGAGCCACAGCAACTCGGGATCTGAGCCGCGTCTGTAACCTACACCATAGCTCACGGCAACACCGGATCCTTAACCCACTGAGCAAGGCCAGGGATCGAACCTGCAACCTCCTAGTTCCTAGTGGGATTTGTTAACCACTGAGCCACAACAGGAACTCCAAAACTTTTTTAAAAGTTTATTTTCCTGGCTTTAATTTTCTTCAAAGTGGTTAATTCTGTTTTATTATTTACCCAATTAAAAACTGACATTTTCCCCTACTCTTTTATGATGATGGAAAAAAAGTTCCACTGAAATTATGTTCTTATCTATTTCTACTTTTATATGTGTATTTTGTTATTTAAGGCATGTATAGCCAATAATGTTTTCTTTCACTCTTCATTGTGCTTTTCTCATAGTACATTTTAGTTTAAAAAATCTATTTTCTCATATGAAACTTGCAGTTGCCTATTTATTTATTTAATTCTTTGGCCACACCCATGGCATGCAGAAGTTCCCAGGCCAGGGACTGAACCTACACCACAGCAATGACCCAAACCACAATAGTGACAATGCCAGATCATTAATCCACTGAGCCATCAGGGAACTCCTAAAGTTGCCTTTTTTTTTTTTTTTGGTCTTTTTTTTGGGGCCGCACTCATGGCATATGGAGGTTCCCAGGCTCAGGGTCTAACTGGACCCGCAGCCGCAGGCCTACGCCAAAGCCACTGCCACGCGAGATGCGAGCTGCATCTGCAACCTATACCACAGCTCGTGGCAACACTGGATCCTTAACCCACTGAGCAAGGCCAGGGAGCAAACCGGGGTCCTCATGGGTGCTACTGAGATTCATTTCCTCTGAGCCACTAGGAAACTCCTGAAGTTGCCCTTTTTATTATACATATGTAGTGGGAGGCGTGTGCCCCATAACTCATAGGATATTCTTTTAATACAGCTTACCTAAGTGGTTTGCTTTGAATAAATTAGACTTATTTCAACTAGGGTTTAAGCTCAAAGTAATGTTTCTATTTATAATTGTATTCCAAATATCAATTACCTAATAAATGAGTCTTCCTAGTGTCTGCATAAGAGGGCAGCTCACTGGCCCTGGGGCCAGGAAGGGAAGGCAGATACTGCTGCTTTCTTCTGGTTTTATGCTCTTGAAATGCAGTGGAACATGCTCAATAACCTGGGATGAACTTCCAATGATGGATTAGTCCATTTTAGGGTGGAATATATTCTATAAATGATGACAGCTATGCTAGATGGACAGAGTATTATGATATTTCAGAGTATGATGATATTACCCAACTCTGGGGAACTCAGGTAATTGGTTGGCCTGCAAGAACATGATTTTCACCCAAGTCTATAGTTTGAACATCTCCATAAATCCAGTGTATATGCTATTTGTAAAACCTAGGGAGGATATAATCAGTTCCAAGAATTTGTTAAATTTATATAAATATTTAACACAACATAGGTATTCAAACACAAAGCTTTATCAAAAATATCTTTAAAGATTTACTTATAAAGGGATACGGATTATGAAGTCCATCTACCATAAAATTTATTTTTAGATCCATCAGCCAGGAAATGGCTTTCTCACATACCAATGCAGTGTTACTGAATGAGACCTGCATAAATCCTAACTATATAAAAATTGACAAGTGAAAGCCACAGAGTTTCTAATATTACTACTGAAAATCACAATGTCAACCCTCAAAGTTCTCCTAAATAACTGTATTTAATGTCATTCAGTTTCTCTAAGTTTAAGGGATAGTCACAACTAGCTTTTATGAGCAACATGAATGCTTTATTCCTTCACTGCAGTAAATAAAATTCCCAACAGCCTCCTCAGAGTTTCAAGTTCATCCATCCCCCAGAGAAAAAGAAAAGCATCATTCAGGACTGAGTAAGACCAAGGTTAGCAGAAGAGTCAGGGTACTGAACTAAGAAAACCTGTGAGCATGGGAGTTCCCACAGTGGCACAGCAGAAAGGGATCTGCCCAGCAGCCATGGGGTTGCGGGTTTGGTCCCTGGCCTTGCTCCGTGGGTCGAGGATCCGGTGTTGCCGTGAGCTGTGATGTAGGTTGCAGACTGGCTCAGATCTGCCGTGGCTGTGGCTATGGTGTAGGCCAGTGGATAAAGCTCCGATGGGACCCCTAGCCTGGGAATCTGCATATGCTGTAGGTATGGCTCTAAAAAGACAAAAAAAAGAATAAGAAGAAAACCTGCCGGCAGAAGTTTCCAAGAAATACTGTATAAAAGTCGCATATATGGAGTTCCCATTGTGGCACAGTGGAAATGAATCTGACTAGTAACCATGAGGTTGCAGGACTGATGCCCGGCTTTGCTCAGTGGGTTAAGGATTTGGTGTTGCCGTGAGCTGTAGTGTAGGCCGAGAGCTGTAGTGTAGGCTGCAGACACGGCTCAGATCCGGCGTTGCTGTGGCTGTGGCCTAGGCCGGCGGCCATAGCTCCGCTTGGACCCCTAGCCTGGGAACCTCCGTATGCCGCAGTGCAGCCCTAAAAAAGGCAAAAAGACACACACAAAAATAAAAAGAACCTTCTTAATTCATTTAGATAATTGGGACCTACGGGACTCATAAATTGTAGACAGCCTTACAAAATGCTAGTTACACTCTAATAATGACCCTCCAGTTCTTATCAAGGAAATAACCAAGAAACAGGGTGTCTTTAAGGGGCTACAATTCTTCTATTGAAATCAACTCAGAATTCCTACAAAAGTAATTCTTCAACAAAGAGGGACAAGAAGTCAATAAAACTGGCACTCTAGTCACTGTACCATTCATCTTAGTCTCCATGCCAAGGACTGTGCTCAGCCAAGGGAAACTGATATAACAAGGGCCTCCTGTCAACTCAAACACAAAAGCCCTTCGAGGAGGCTTCAGACTGGACAGACCTTCCCACCTCATGCAGTAGATTATGTTTCAGTGAGAAGGAAGGAAGTTACCGTTGCCGTGAGAGGCCAAGATTATTATCCCATCGGTTCCTCTTTAAAACAGTCTGGTTAGGAATCAGGAATAACAACAAGAGGTGGATAATTTTGGCGGCATTAAGGGAAGAGATAATAAGGCATTTCTAGGAAGTCAGACCAAGTCCTACTGAGGGGTGAAAAAAAGAAAAGATAAGAAAGAAGACCCAAGAAACTCACAACACAAATTTCAAACACCCAGCCGAGACTTAGACATGCCATAGGTAATTCCCCAAACTCTTCAAAAAATACAAACGATCGAATTCACCATTCTTCACATGAACAGCCCCCCATGCCTCGGCAACCACTCAGCACCCATCAGTATTGAAAATTAACTAGTGATATCGCTTTATCTGGAAATTGTTGGCAGATATGAAAACAGGGCGATAAAATTCTCCCGCATGTAAGGCCACCCCAGAAGTCGCATATGTACTCCTTGACACCCGTTCGCCTACACCCGCCCTCCTCAGAACTGGAAGGGTGGGAACTCAATGAGATCAAACAACTTTTATTTCTTCTGACCTGCAAAATGAGAACGAAGTAGTCTACAGGTTTGTTTCGCTGGTAGAGGTAGTATTCTGGGGCTTTCTTGTTCTTCTCATCATACTTCAGTTCCTGGATGACATTGGGGTGCTTTAGCAGCCTTAGAAGGATCTTCTCTGACATCTGGGATGGGCTAAATGCTTCTACTTCTATAGATATAAACACAACTTGATATTACACTTCACATGGATGGAAAAAACTATTATTAGTGATTAAGGTGTTTAGAGAATAAGGAACGCTTGGAATCAAAGTGACACGGTACAGGTTAACGAGACTTCCGTTTGGTGATCCACTGGGGGCAGGATGACCTGGGAGAAATTAGAAAATGCTGAATTCTCATGGTTGCTGCTTAAGAATAGTTCCTTTTCAACCTGTCACTGCTTTCAGTTCTCATAAACATACCCTTATTTTCTGACCGATACAGAGGAAAATCAACCAGAAGCAGGCTCTGTGGCTGCCAGGATGCCACAGGCCACGAAAGTCTGACTGTCCAACAACAGCCAAAGGAAGAAGCAAAGGTCAGGAAGCGTCTAGGTGTGGGTTAGTACCAGGTGCACAGATGCAGTGCTTCACAGCTCATTCTCCCATTCAACTACCCTGAGAAAGTCTGGGAATCAAGGAAGGGAGAGATTTAGAATAAAAGCAAGGCACGTGCACACATCAACATGCACTCCAACTTGCTAATTAAAAAAAAAAAAAGGTAATGTTGGTCTGAATTTACAAAGGTATCGATTTTATTTAAAATCACAATTACGAATTTCAGGGTGCTATTCTCAAAGTGGACGTTCACGGGATCTCAGAGGCAGAGGAGGAGAACATTTAGTTTTCAATTGTGGCTCTTAAATGATGAGGAACAATATTGCCAGAATTGGAAAAAGATTAATAAACAAGTTACAGATAATATCTATGTTTCACTTTTTAAAAATTCTATGGTCAGTGAGACGTATAAATTCTACCTTAGCTTCTGTGACTTTTTTGTAATAACAAAATAAGGCAGTACGTTGCAGAAATTTTGGAAAATACAGAAAAAGGTCAAGAAGAAAATCAAATCACCTATCCACCAACCACTCATACATGACCATTCTGTGCAATTGGTGAGCGTTTTTTTCCAGTACTTCGCCTGGGCGTGAGTGCCGTGTACGTGTACGTGTGTGTGTGTGTACACACAAAAACAAGGATGCTCTTACGTACACATGGTCTTATATGGTTTCTTCTCGCTTTACATTAAATTATGAGTATTGCCCCATGTCACAAACATTACATGGTGAGGATTTCCGGGTATCTGAAAACATGATCTTAAGGAGCGCGTTAACATTCCACCACGCGGCTGCTGTTAGCCTTCTTTTCAAAATATTTTAAGTACATCGCATTCAGTTGAAAGGCACTGGCTGCCCGTCTTGGACACAGGCGTCTTCTATAGGCCACTGGGTACTTTCACATTTTCTCACACTTCCCCTGGCCAGCAGAGCTCACCCTTCGCCTAGAGAGCCATCTGGGGATGTGAGCAGGGTCAGTCAGTCTCTTAAGTCCATTCAACCTTGACCTCTCTGGAGCAGTCAGTGCCGGCTGGGTTGGTGGTTTTTAATAATGTGAACACTTGCCTCCTGGAATCGGCCCAAGTTAAAAAATCTGATTTGAAGAGGCCATCAAGAAATCCATGTCGGAGTTCTTAGAATTTCTCATTTCATTAGAACCCTCAAAAAGGTCAAGATTTAATTTTGAAACACCTATGGTTCTTCTCTGCAAATCATAGCACCCGGGTCACCACTGCTGTCCAAGTGTTCTTCCGAGGCAAGCTGAAGAGAGAGCTACTCAACTGTCCGACACACAAGAGGTGGTGTCTGGTTCACACTGTCCGCCTGCTCCGCCAGCTGGCTCTCCCCTGGACTGAGCTGAAGCGGATGGCCTGGCCTACGGTTCACATGCAGTGTGGCACTAACATTCATCCTTACCTTTCAGACCAATTTTAAGTTACTGGTCCACCCCTGGTAAATGTCTCAGAGGGTTCATGCCGACACTGAACACAGGAGAGGAGAGAATTTAAAAAGAACAAAACAAAACAAAACAAACAAAACAAAACAAAACAAAAAACAAAACACAAAAGTGGCATTACTTATCACCCCATTTCCCAGTCTCCACCCCCAGCCCACCCCAGTCAGCGGTGGGTGAGAAACTCGCTCCAGGGTTGGCAGAGATTTCCAACTGTGATAAGCTGCACTTGCCTGTTGCTAGGAAACGGTGCATGGCCAGGAGAAGCTGTGGTGATATTTTAACCTTCATCTCGCTGTCTGTCTGCTTAAAGGCGGAAAAATCTTGCTTTCTTTCTCGATGGGCCACTTTCTTTTTCGTTCTGTTATCAGCTTGAGGGAGGAATGAGAAAAGGAAAAAGTAAGGAAATGCATTCCATGTCATCAGGGCTCTTTCTGCATGAAAATGACATAATCTATGGGAAAGGCCAGACTCTTTCTCCAGACGGTGGGCACGTTACACACAAACACCACTCGGAAGAGGGAGGAAGGGAGCGAGAATTCTCATCAAATCAGTGCAGCAGAGTCGTGACGCAGCCTGAAGTCAGTCATCGCAGGCAAGCTGATTAGGAGCAGCTATTAACAACACACCTCATGAAGATCTTGAGAACCCGTGTAGGTACATTACTGGGCAGCTGTGGACTGAAACCGTCCCCCTTGTAGAGCCTAGAGCCCCACATAGCAACAGAGTATGCAGCCTGGAGTGCACACAGGCTCCTGCTACTTGGGGTCGCCACACCACGATGAAGAACAATCGTGCTACGAAAGACACAGGGAAGTGTGTCCCTGCCTTTAGGAGGCTGCTAGGCTCTGCTGAAAGAGAACACACGTGTGCACGTGCGCAGGCACACACACACACTCAAGAAACAAACAAGAACCCTTTCATAGAACAGTATTTTAATACTATTAGCTTCATTTCTACCTCAGATCATGAGACCCTCAAGGTCAAGCAAATATGAAAAAAGTGATTGAGAATAGAGGTCAGCACACATCTTCTGTAAAGGGCTAGACAATAAACACTTCAGGCTCTGCGGCCAGGTAGGCTCTGTTGTAATTATTCAACTCTGCTGTTTAGCAAAAGCAGCCATATGTAAAGGAATTCACATGACTGTGTTGCAATAAAACTTTATTATAGATATGGTTTTTTGTTTGTTTGTTTGTTTTTAGGGTTTGGGCCATACCTGCAGCATATTGAAGTTCCCAGGCTAGGGGCTGAATCCGAGCTGCAGCAGCTGGCCTACACCACAGCCACAGCAGCACCAGATCCAAGCCACATCTCAGACCTAAGCCACAGCTTGAAGTAACACTGGATCCTTAACCCACTTAGAGAGGTCAGGGATCAAACCTGCATCCTCATGGACACTATGTCAGATTCTTAACCCACTGAGTTACAACAGGAACTCCTAGATAGGAAATTTTAAATGCATACCAGTTTTACCTGCTACAAAATAAAATAATTATTTTGACTTTTTTTCCCAACAACTGCAAAATATATAAAAAAAAAAAACACCAAAAACCACATTTTAGCTTGAAGGTCATATAAAAACAGGTGGCAGGTACTTTGGGACTGTAGTTGCCATCTCTTGATCTAAAAGGTGTCTAGTGCAAAACCTTTTTTCAAGTATTTTCCTGGACAAAGTAATGATCGAGAAAAAACTAGGTTAGAGATAAGACCCCAATTGCTTACTTTTCCCCCCTCAAGAATCCTGAGTCTTCACATTGCCACTACATGCCTGCGACTAAACAGAATGATTACTACCTAGGCTGGTCCCGGGGAGAAGGTGATCACGACCTATAATTTTCCTCTGTCCCAAATTCTCTTTAGAATCAGGCAGTATAAATCAGTGCCAACATTCTAAATAATTTCCTAATGGCAAAGGTAGTCATCACCCCCAACCTCCTATCTAAATCCAAAATATACCTGAACCACAAGTTCAGCCTCTCATCTTAGGAAGTCATGTCCCATCAAGGTTTAAAACGAGTGAACCCAAGTACAAACATATGATTCCATAAATGTCTAAATTATCTTTCTTACAATGAGTATTACCCCCAGGCAAACACCGAATTATGCAGAGACACACTTGGTATTAAGCAGTCACTGTGAGGAGGGATGAGAAACATGTAAACACACAGCCAATATTCTCTATTAGGAAATTGCTGATTATTCTCTAAGAGTCAAAAGGATAAAACACATAGGAACTGGTATTTTTTAAAGAGCAATATACAGATGTGAGAAAAAATATTTTCAGAAGCAAACATGAGCTAAATATAAAAAAAAATTTTTAAGGGTGCAGGGAAGACTTTTTCCAAAATTTTTTGGGGTCTTACCCACAGCGTATCAAAGTTACCAGGCCAAGGATCAAATCCTAGCCGCAGCTGCAACCTGCGGCACAGTTCCAGCATTGCCAGATCCTCAACCCCCTGCATCATGTTGGGGATGGAACCTTCGCTGCCAGAGACAACGCTGGATCCTTAACCCGCTGCACCACAGTGGGAACCCCTGACTTTCATATTTAAATTGAGGAACATTCCCTTTTAACAGGACTGAATAAAATCATTCCACTTTGAGCAAGGTTTGCTTTGTCCCAGGTGCCACAGGCTATCTGAACAGGCCATTTTCCCTTCCAAGTCATGCTTTAAAAGCTAAACAGGACAAAAAGAGTCCAGATGCTCTTTCTTTATCCCACCTTTGACAACCTCCAACATCACAGGCCTTGGATCATCTTTGGTATTAAACTCTTGAAAGAATCTTACTTTTCTAAGAGCAAGGCTGAGGAAGAAGATTTAAGCTCCATAGACCATTTGGGGACTTTAATGAGACAGGACTCAAGTCACACCTTCAACCCAGGATCAAGCCAACTTCTGGGCCAACAGGGGCAGATATTTCCCCTTCCTCTGCCCTGGGAGAGGAAGCCACTCCTCATTCCACCTCCCAAAAGACAAAGTAGCAGAGAACAAGAAAAACACACTTTTATTGCGTATCCTAACCTGTCCTTCCTTCCACATATCTCGTACCACGCCACCACGGCCCCAGCAAAACTACACCTGCAAACATCGCCTCTACCCTGGCCCATGGGTCCTGGAACAAGGAAATTTCAACAGTTGCTATCTATCCTTTTAACAAAGCCCCCTCACTTTTTTAGGTCCTTGAATTATGACCTTAGGTGGAAACTGAAATTTATCTGAAAAAAATTTGCCTAATTGTACAAAATGAAAATTTAGTAAAGAACAATTCTTTTTCCAGATGTAAAATAAACGGAAAAGCCAAGAAGGGAGTTTTCTGTTCAGGGTAAGCAATGCTCCTGTCAATGGTTAGAAGCAGTGGGCTTGTCAGGAAAAATAAAAAAAAAACACGGCCACTTGACATTAGAGGACCTGCCTCTTCTCCTTGCTCTCTGATGAAGGGACTGGGATCCACTGACAGGTTGTACCCGGCCTACACACACAGTGCATAATTAGAAACAGGCAGACAACAGCCGGAGAGACGTCAGATGACTCACAAACAGCACAACAAGTAAAAGCAAAGGGTTCGGAAAATTACACTCAGGCGGTGTTACTCACTGTATAAATCTGTTTCATCTAGAATCTCAGACTTGATGATTTCTTCGATCACATCCTCTAATGTGACAATTCCCAGCACTTCATAAAATGGATCCCCCTCTCCCTCATTGTTTACTCGCTGCACAATAGCCAGGTGAGATTTACCTTTAAGGAGAAAAAAAAAAAAAAGAAAACAAAGTTGAAGAGGTAGTTTTCTGAATTTTCTGAACCAAGTCTTACAGGTGATTTTGGTAAAAATAGCAGCAAACATAGACACCAGGTTATCAAAGTCTGCATTTTAGCATTTTAAAATGGTTTGGAAAGGCCACGAACAAATGGAAAAGCCTCAGGGGCCATCAAGAGCAAGACCAGTAGAGCCACAAGAGCGGTTTGTCTCCACCCACAGTATATCTCGGTTTTTTTTTTGCTTCCTAATGGATTTGGGTTTCAGGAATGGCAGCTCCTCCCCCTCTGGCTGGTTAGCACCTGCTCATTTACTTCAGGAGAGCAGTTCTCAATGTGTGGTCCATGGACCCCCGGGGGTGCCCAAGACTCTTAGGAGCAAGGTTCAGCTATTTTCATCTGAAGACTAAAAGTGTTCCTGCCATCTTTCACTGTGTTGATATTTGCACGGATGGTGCAGAGGTATCTGAGTACAAATCAAGGCGGTGGTAGCAGTGGTCACTGTAACAGTGGACACTGTCTTCCCCCACAACACACACACACACACACACACCATTAAAAGGGAGGAAAAGTCATCCTCTTAAGCGTACCCTTGATGAAGCAGCAAAAGTTACTGGTTTCATTGAATCTGGATTCCCAGGAACCTGTCTGTCTTTTAATATTGTGTGTGACAAAATACAAAGTAGCACAAAACCCCTTCTGTTACATTCTGAAGTACAATCGTTTGTTTTGAGGAAAAGGACTCATGAAATGGTTTGAACAGTAAGTGGGACTAGCCCCCTTTCCCCTGATCTTCATTTTCATTTGAAAGAATGACTACCAAACAAACTACAATGGCTATTTAGACTTGGATATCTGAGAGACATTTTCTTGAAAATGAACAAAATGAGCCTGTTACATTAAGGAAAACAACAGCAGTGTTTGCTGCCAAAGATAACATCTGAGCTTTCAAGGGAAAATGAGAATTTTGGAAAACTTGTATCCACCACCATGAACTTTAGAGCTTCTCAGTCAAGACGTTTATGATGAGACAGGTGGTGATATTAACAAATGTCATCTTGAAAGCAGGGAATAATGAGTCAACATTTCACAGGTCTGCATAACTCAGTGAACCAGTATCTTCCAAAGGATCATGGCAATGATGTCACTAAACTACGCATGGGTAAATGATTTATTCAGAGTGCAAGACATAACTGAGAATTTTTTTTTCTTTTCTTTTCTACGGTCGCACCCGTGGCATATGGAGGTTCCCAGGCTAGGGGTCGAATCGGAGCTGTAGCCACAGGCCTATGCCAGAGCAACAGCAACACGGGATCGGAGCCGTGTCTGCAAACTACACCACAGCTCACGGCAACGCCGGATCCTTAACCCACTGAGCAAGGCCAGGCCTCGAACCCTCAACCTCATGGTTCTTAGTCGGATTCATTAACCACTGAGCCACGGAGGGAACTCCCGGATTTTTAAAAGCATTTTATTTTGCAGTCATTTAGATTTATAGAAAAGTCGCAAAGACAGTACAGTGAGTTCCTGTATATCCTTCACTCAGTTTCCCTCCAATATTAACATCTTACTTCACCATGATGTATTTGTCAAAACTAAAAAATCTGACACTGATATGGTAATAGTCAGTAAATTCCAGGATTTTATTGGATTTCACCAGTTCTTCCATTCATGTCCTCTTCCTGCTCAAGCATCCATCCATTTAGCTGTCATGTCTCCCCAGCCTCCTCTGGTCTGTGACAGTTTCCCATGACCTTGACAATCAAGGAGTGGCAGGTGTCCCGTAGCACGTCCTCCCATTTGGATAGGTCTGATGTTTTTCTCACGATTAGAGTGGGATTATGACTTTTGTAGTTAGATCCCACCAGGGCTGACATGGCAGCCACACGACACCACAGGTGATCTTCACCTTCGCCACCTGGTTAAGGTGCTATTTCCCAGGTTTCCTCACTGCAGAGTTACTCATTTTTCATTTTCCTTCATGGTACTCTTTGGAAGCAAGTTACTAGGGCTAGCCCCTAGGGAGAGGGGAGGGGTAGGGACTCAAAGAGTAGCTACCTACATTATTCACAATTCTTCTGTAAGGAAGATTTCAGACCAAGAGATTTTAACCCAACAGTGCACTAGAGAAGTTTGCTGGTATAGTTTCAGGTTCTACGTTACAACTAATCCTTCTTATTTTTTTAGGGCCACACTTGCCACATATGGAGGTTCCCACTCTGGGGGGTCCAATCGGAACTACAGCTGTTGGCCTGCGCCACAGCCACACTAGATCTGAACCTCGTTTGAGACCTACACCACAGCTCATGACAACACCGGATCCTTAACCCGCTGAGCAAAGCCAGGGATTGAACCTGTGTCCTCATGGATACTAGTCAGATTCATTTCTTTTTTTTTTTTTTTTTTTTTTTTTTTTTGTCTTTTGTCTTTTTGTCTGTTGTTGTTGTTGTTGTTGTTGTTGCTATTTCTTGGGCCGCTCCCGCGGCATATGGAGGTTCCCAGGCTAGGGGTTGAATCGGAGCTGTAACCACCGGCCTATGCCAGAGCCACAGCAACGCGGGATCCGAGCCGCGTCTGTGACCTACACCACAGCTCACGGCAACGCCGGATCGTTAACCCACTGAGCAAGGGCAGGGACCGAACCCGCAACCTCATGGTTCCTAGTCGGATTCGTTAACCACTGCGCCACGACGGGAACTCCTCAGATTCATTTCTGCTGAGCCACCAAGGGAACTTCAACCTTTAAGAAACTACCAGTTATGGAGTTTTGACAGTGTCAAAGGACAATACCCACAATTTTTCAAAAAGGCTATTAAAACACACTTCCCTTTTCCAAATACAGATCTGTCTGAAGCCAAATTTTCTTCATATACCTCAGTTAAAACTTCACGGCACAGACGAATGTAGTAGAAGGTAAGAGAATCAATCCAGCTGCCTTCCATTTAGGTAGATAATAAAGAGATACGCACAAAGATCAACAACAACATGCTTATTTACATTCTGGAAAAAACATTGTTTCCCCCATTTTTGGCCGCCCCACGGCATATAGAGCTCCCAGGGCAGGGATGAGACCCCAGTCCCAGTCACGACCTAAGCCACAGCTGGGGCAACATTAGATCCTTAACCCACTGTGCCAGGCTGGGGATTGAACCTGCCACCCAGGGCTCCCAAGATGCTGCACCGCAGCAGGAACTCCTGGAAAAAGTTATTTGTAATTAAAATGTTATTTCTGTTACCATGTAATAGATTTATTCTTGTCCCTTACAGATGAATAAGTAAATGTTTTACATTTCCCAGGTTTAATCTCAAATACAGTAAATATCAAAAGATATAACCTACAAGGAAGAACACGGACTCTGAAGTTGAGCAGTCTTGGATTTGAACCCTAGTATTGTGTCTTGAGCCAGCTGTGTGATCAAGGACAAACTACCTAACCTTTCTGAGCCTCAGTTTCTTCTTCTCTAAACCCAGGCTCATGATAATTGCTGCTACACAGGATTAATATATTAGAGATAATGTTGGTACCTAGCAAAGAGAGTGCCTGGCATCCCCTGGGTCATCAATAAATGGTAGCTATTAATTTATTAATATTCTTCCTTAATTCTAAGGCACCATCAACTTATTGCCAGCAGAGGAAAAAACTTCTACATAAAAGGTTCGCTGTTTTTAAATGATGCATTTCAATTTCAGATTCTTTTGAAATATTAAATTTATCCCTTAAATACCAATACTGGTTTATCCTTAAGCCAAGTAGACACGATCTAGAAATTTCATGATCAGTGAATAGGTGTGTTATTTTTTTAAGTGACATGGTAAATGTTTTCTTGCGGGCAGAGGGGGGGAAGTGGTGGTGGTGGGGAGAGTCCTTTAAATAAAGTTTCCTTAAAACTTCAAAACTGGGTGAATTCATTCAGACACAACCAGACAGACAAACTAAAAATATCCTGAAGGCCAGGTCTGATCAAGTTCCCAGCACTTACTCAGAAACTGGCTTTGGTTCTTCGGCCCTTTTCTGCTCTGCCTCAGACCCCTGTACAGTCAACAGTGTCTGGAGGCCTCGAAGTTTAGATTGTTAGACAATTAGGCATCCCAACAATTTCCATCCTTCAGCACGCTCACGCTCAAAGAATGAAAATATTTTGAGCAACTGAGACTAGGAGGGAAACTTATCAGCAACAGATATAAACACCGCATCAGGTCAAGTCAACGCTGGTCTAGTCAATTCAGCCTGGTCAGTTTCTCACATCTGCTTTTCCAAGGACCCAAACATAAGCAGTTAAAAATTCTTGGTGAATGCTGTCTGTCGAAAGTTAAATTCTTTTGCTATTCCCAGCTTGTGATCATTTAAAAGGAATTTTCCAAAGCAAGGTCTAATATTAGACTCAAAATGAAGTTTCCATTCCACTGAGGCGCTATTCTCACCAAAGTAACTACCGCATAATCAGATTGTCTTGGAGCAATTCGTTTAAATGCAGATGGACATACTTGAAATACCAGCTCGATAGCACCAACAGATCTGACTGGAAAGCGCCTTACTCTAGGGGAAATTATTCATGCACCCCGGGCTTCTTAAACTGAAAATGACTACGTTTTCTTCCGAGTTCACTTGTAGACTTTCACACTCCTATCTCCAATGTTGAAACTTCTTCATCTGCCCCAGAGCCACATATTTTTAGCTTTGGAATTCCTGGTGAGAAGTCTTGTTTTCTGAACCTCCTTCCCAGGAGGCAGTACCAAAAAAAAAAAAAAAAAAAAAAAAAAAAAAAAAAGATACCCCTCTTCTCTAATCACACTCCTGGACGACAGCAAATGCATGGTTACCTCTTCCCCCACTTAACCACTCACTGCAGGACGTTCGGCCTTTGGCCTCATCCATGGAACAATCGAAAGGGAAAGGAAAATGTTTCAACAGAGAAATTTTAAAACACTGAGCTCAAGTAGCATCCTTTTTCACCTGAGCCATGTTGGAGGAATTAAGCCAGAATTGCAAGCAGCAAAGCACTTTGGGGGAAACTAATAAAAGACATGCATAAACCAGAAAGTAGAGAAGATTAGGAACTGATGGATTCTTAAGCTGCAAGGAGAAGAATGAAAATACAACAATCAGCACAATATGCAATTAGAGGCATTAAAGAGCACTCAAACTTTTAAAAATATGCAGATTAAATAAATTTGATTTGCTATATATATGCAGGATAAAGCAGACATTGCTGTCACCATCTGGGCTGGGAGACAGCCCCTTTGTGGCTAGCTATAAGAGGCCTTGCAGTATTCCTGTCCTTTCAAATGGTCCTGAAGTGTATACCCGTAGCCTCTCTGCCCCACCTGGTCCCAGAAATGGTGTAAAAAGTGGTCACCAAGTTAGAGCTGAGAGACTCTGGACAGGCCTGCCTTCAGAGAACAGGACTCTATAAATACATTTCCATCCAAATTCAGAAGCATAAGCAAGTTATTATGACATAATCGCCTAGCCATTAACTGCTTTGCACTTGAACAGGGCACTTGCCCAGATGAAATGACAACCTGTCTTCACTGTGAGGTGGACTAAAGTAAAATCCTCTATCCACAGGAAAACCAGGATCAAATGTCTGCCTCTGCCTGCTTCCACTGCTCCCCACATGCAAGTTTATTTATGTGCAGCGTCTCTCTACAGAGTCAGCCCAGAATGGTAGCAGGTTGCTCCCCTCACCCTCTTTTAATCTTAACCACACTGCTAGGCTCAAATTCTGAATGAGAGACCATTTGTCGTCGGAGAGGAATAATTAACCAGATAGTGATGAGGCTGACAGAGGATACCTCTAAGTGCCTGATGAACATATGGACTGGTTTGCTGTCATACAGGTTTGATGACCATCGAGTGAAACGGAACGGGAGACAGGCTAAGGG
Organism: Sus scrofa; assembly: GCF_054392235.1. Classification (NCBI taxonomy): domain Eukaryota; kingdom Metazoa; phylum Chordata; class Mammalia; order Artiodactyla; family Suidae; genus Sus; species Sus scrofa. The sequence continues at coordinate 136,700,128 of NC_139396.1, read as the reverse complement.
AAATAGCTGAGGAAGAAAGCCAAGAGGGCAGGTGGAGTAGCATGGAATCAGGACCACCTGACACAGCTGAGCCAATAACCAGTGACAGGCAGTAGTCACACAGGCCTAACCACGAGAGTGCAAGGCAGACAGAGTCCCAAAATGCCCCTCGAACTGCAGGAAGAAAACCAACAGAAGAGTCAACAATGAGAAACTCAAGCCAGACATTTTATATCTGCCATGGCTACTGAGTTGCACAACTCCACTGGCACAGAATGCAAGGCCTACTGGCCCCCCTCACTAAGCAAAGGCAGCACAAATGACTCAATCAGTGCACCTTTGTTTTTAAAGGTGTCCCAGTTCATCTAACATAAGAATGATAATAATTCGGAGCTCCCTTCGTGGCTCAGCAGTTAATGAGTCCGACTAGGATTCATGAGGATGCGGGTTTGATCCCTGGCCTTGCTCAGTTGGGTTAAGGATCTGGCGTTGCCGTGAGCTGTGGTATAAGTCACAGATGCAGCTCAGACCCTGTGTTGCTATGGCTGTGGAGTAGGCCGGCAGCTGTAGGTCCAATTAGACCCCTAGCCTGGGAACCTCCATATGCTGCTGGCGTGGCCCTAAAGTGCAAAAAAGAAAAAAAAAAAAAAAGAATGATAATTCAATAAGTATAAATCAATAAAGTTCTTAAGAGTGAGTTCTATGGAACTGGTCATAAAAGAAAGCAATGCTCTGTAAGTCAGAATTCTGGAGGGTGTATTTGAATGGCCATACTTCCAAGCTCCCAAGAAAACCAGTTTGCATGTTAGTCATCAAGGAAGTTAATACACTTTAAATAGAATTAGAATTAGTCTGACTTACAAAAAGTGAACAAACAGATCAATGGGCTAATGTTTATGGACATAATTCACTATCCAAAAACATGCAATGCTATATATATAACAATAAACCATACTCATACAAATTCATGCATTCACTCAGTATTTACTGAATGCCCACTATGTGTCAGGCTCATGCCTCGGGGAACAAAACAAACTCTGGCTTTCGAGGAACATTCTAGCAGGGGAGACAAGAGTATAAAAGCATGTCAGAGTATATAACATGTGCTGCAGAGAACAGCAAAGCAGGGGCCAAAGGATTCAACTTAGGCTGGCCGAGGAAAGGCCTCCCGCATAAGGGGACATTTGAGCATCGCTGAAGGGCTTTAAGGAGCCAAATGAAGTAAACTGGGGGCTGGGAAAGAGGTTTCAGGGGGAGGGAATGATGGGTACCCTCAAGAGGGAAGGCTGACACACCTGAGGACAAGCAAGGTGGCCAGTGTGGCTGCAGCTCAGTGAGTAGGAGAGGAGAGAGAGGGGTGTGGGTGTGTGTGTGGGGGGGTGTGATGATGGGGGGGGCAGAATATGTGGGGACAATGTTTAGATCACATCACAACTACAAAGACTTTGGCTTTTACTCAGAGGTGGGAAGTCTCTGGAAAGTTCTAAGCTGAAGAGTGACTCGATCCTCTTTTGAAAGGATCCCTGGCTTCTGAAGTGAGAAAAGGCTTGGCAGCGGGAAAGGGCAGGGCCAGGGAAGGAGAAAGGGAAAGCCAGTTAACGTTATTTCTGCAATCCCAGTGGGAGCAGATACTGGCTTGGACCTGACAGTAACGGCAGAGGTGAGGTAGACGTACTTAGATTCTGGATACATATTTGAGGTAGAGCCAACAGGTTTTTTGCTGATGGGTTGAACATGGGGCAGAAGAGAACGAGACGAGCCAAGGCTGACTTGAAGGATTTAGGGCCTGGGCAGTGGGAAGGATGGAGTTGCCACTTAGCGAGGAGGACTGTGCAAAGTGCCCATCTGGAAGGAAGAAATCAGTTTAATTTCAGACAAGTTAAGTCTGAGATCCCTACTGGGACATCCTAGCGGCAATGTCTAGCAAGCAGTTACATGCCTAAGTCACCAATTCAAGAAAGCGAGAGATGTGGGTTAGAGAGAAGATGGAGAACCTTAGAGAAGTGAGGGCAGTGAAGCTGGAAAGCAGGGAGATCACCTAGAGGGTGGGTGTGGACGGAGACAAGATCCCAGCCCCGAGCCGGGGCCAGGCCAGCATCTTAGAGGGTCGGACATGGAGACATAACCAAACAGGAGACTGAGGAGGGGCCGGTGAGAGGAGCAGAGAAGAGAGAGAATGGTGTTGGGGGAGCTAAATTTTATTTGTCTTCTTTCTCTTTTTCTATTTTTGCCTTTTTAGGGCCGAACTTGTGGCATATGGAGGTTCCCGGGCTAGGGGTCGAATCAGAGCTGCAGCTGCCGGCCTACACCACAGCCACAGCAACACAGGATCTGAGCCGTGTCTGTGACCTACACCCCTGGAAGCTAAAATTAAAAACAAAACAAAACAAAAAAACCCACAACTATTTCAAGAAGCAGAAAAGAGTCAAAAGGATGAAAAGCAGCCAAAAGGTCATGAAAGATGATATTGGTGACAACAGATGCTCAAGCTAAGAAAGGCTATAGATGAAGAATCCAAGGATTATCATCCGAGCGCCGTGCCCACACCCCATCCACCGTGATCTCCCCTGCCTGCTTCCAACAGACATGCACACTGGCCTGCTTCTGCCAGGGAGCCTTCACCGACGGGGGAAAGGCTGGTGTCTTCACACGGAGTTTGGTTTGCCCTCCCCCAAATAACACCCCTCTCTTTTGAAGACCTGCTTCCAGAGAGGATGCCGTTAGATCTCCAGTGGCCCAGGCTTGAAACTCCGGATTACCTTTGCCTCATCTCGCCTTCATTTCTCCCCACCCTTTTCCCCCTTTTTAATGGAGAGTGAATGAATGAATACAGACATACAGAACACAGTGTATGTATCGTGAGGAAATGCACAGCTCAATGAGTCCTTACCAAACTACCATCCAGGAGGGACTAGCCGGGGTTGGGGCCTCCTAATGGTCTTCAGGGGTGTGGGGGGCAGGTAGCTGGGGAGGCAGGAACAGGGAACAGAGGGTGACAGGAGAAGCAGAAGTAGGTTAAGTGGACTTCAGGTTCCAAGGGGAATCCGGGCCTATCTGTGGCCTTTCCAGTAGAACCTCCTTTCTGCAACCCTTTTTCCTTGTTAACAGCAGGTGGCCCCCCAAATTGATGACCCGGTGGCTCAGCAACCTATCTTACGATTCAGTGGCAATACAACCTCAGAACAAGGAAGCACATCTCCTATTGTACTGAGCCATTCATGGAACACTGAATTCAAGTCTGGGTCTTGTATCTTATATATAGAGGCAAAGAGAATGGAAAAAAAAAATAATAAGAGGCAAAATGAGGGGAGAACTACCAAGATCTTGTAAGATGTATAAGCTATGGCACGTGAGAGAGAAAGAGAGGCCAGAGACTTCGAGCCAGAAGAGGAACCTGAACAGAGCTGAGACAGGACGGTTGCCTTCCTGAAATGGAAAAAACCATTTGGGGAGTTCCCGTCGTGGCTCAGTGGTTAACGAATCTGACTAGGAACCATGAGGTTGCAGGTTTGATCCCTGGCCTTGCTCAGTGGGTTGAGGATCTGGTGTTGCCGTGAGCTGTGGTGTAGGTTGCAGACGCGGCTCGGATCCCACGTTGCTGTGGCTCTGGCATAGGCCGGTGGCTACAGCTCCGATTAGACCCCTAGCCTGGGAACCTCTATGTGCCGAGAGAGCAGCCCTAGAAAAAGCAAAAAGACAAAAAAAAAAAAAAAAAAAAAAGCCATTTGGTACTGGTGCCTCCTCACCCGTAGCATGCGGTCCGCAAACTCATATCTCACTTACCACAAGGTTAACTGATTCCCTGATTAAATCATACATCTCCATGGTTTCTTCACCTTTGTATTACTCTTCATTCCCAGCTCCCACCAAGTCTAGCACAATACCTAACACTCCTACATACTTGAAGGTAAAACTTACTAAACCACAGCATAATCGTACCATTCTATCACGCAGAAGCACTCGGTTCCCATCAACAACTGAATTTCAAAGAAAACTCCTCAGAATAGGGTTCAAAGGCCACCAAGAACCTGGTCCCCGACCACCCCATCTTTCCATCTTTTGGTCTCCATACTCCTCATTGTCCGGCCAAATTACGTTGCGGTTTAGTTAAGTTTTACCTTTGTGACTTGATTTTTCTCTGATCAGAACCTCCATGGTTTTACTCATCCCCACAGGACAGGGAGGAAGGAGCCCCTCAGGGGAAGGGATCAGTCATCACAGTAGCCCCAGCCCTGCACGCACCACCCTAACACGGCCACCGTCACATCTGGGCCCTATCGCAGCCACACCCGGGCTGGGCTGGAAGTGCCTGGGTCTCTACACTCACATTACTCTTAACTGTAGACAGGCCCATGCCTTACCTCTCAACTCAACAAAATCAAAAGAAAAATAAACCTTGAGTTACAAGCTATAGCACACCACACCCGCTATTTTCCACGGATTTTTGTAATGAATACAGACATGAATTCTTGCACCTGCCTGGCAGATCTTCTACTAATTAATATGATAGATGCAGTATTATAACATGAGTACAGTGGTTAAATTTGCTTAAAAAGAAGCAAACACAACTTCATTCGGGGAGCTATCACCTTGCTATTTCTGCACCGTTTAAAACTAAAATGAAAATAAGCTTCATTTTTGAAAAAGTACTTATTTTACCTTACCATCCCCACCAGAGCTTAGCACATGTTTTCCAACTGAATTTTCCCACCGTAAAATACACCAGAAAAGTCTGACACAGATCTTAAAATAGTCCTATATAAACAATGCAGGAGTATATATATAGAAGCACTTGCTGTATATAGAAATCACTGGTCTTAAGAGATGATAACTGTTGCTATTCCAGGAAACAAAAGGCCCCTTTTACCCCAAGTTTTACTACTTTTAAAAATTCCAATGGGAATCCAGTTAAGCGGCTGGCCAGAATCGCCCTAGGAGGACAGCTCCTCCACTCCAGGTATGTGGGAGTCCTGGCAGCCGTCAACAACCTCATTCCCATTAGATCAGGTCTGCCAAGAGATTTACTAGGATGGAGTAGGGAAAATGAGATTTCCCCCCCAAAATCTAATTTTTTTGTGAGGGTAGTGATTTATTTAATGCAGATAGTATTTAATAGGACCTTTTCCTGGAGAGAATCCTGAATGTGTCTACCAATTTAGAAGATTATAGGAGTTCCCATCAGGGCTCAGTGGGTTAAGAACCCAACTACTATCCATGAGGACGAGGGGTTCGATGCCTAGCCTTCCTCAGTGGCTTAGGGATCCAGCATTGCCGTGAGCTGTGGTATAGGTTGCAGACAAAGCTCAGATCCTGCGTCGCTATGGCTGTGGTGTAGGCCGGCAGCTGCAGCTTTGATTCGACCCCTAAGCCTGGGAGCTTCCATATGCCGCAGGTGCGGCCCTAAAAAGAAAAAGAAGAAGTGTATTAGAATAGCTTTCAGGGAACAGTTCTACTGTTTAGTGGCCAAACTCTGGAAGTAAGAAAGGCAGTCACTCATGGAGGTGCTCAGCCTCTAAAGGACTTAAAGAAAAAAGAAAAAAAAGCAGCAACAGCAAAGCCTTTTCTGAAGGTGACTGCAGAGCACAGTGCAAGGAGCCCCCAGGAGTCAGGGCACCTCTGCCAGCTTTACTAGGCCCAGCCCCAATGCTGCTCCCTGGAGGTTACCTCTCTCACTGTCCCAGGCGTCCTTCTACTTGCTATAAATACCTGTTTCTTAACATTTAGACTGAGTCTGGTCCCATCATCCCATTCTTAACCAGAGTTTCTTATCCTCTATCCCTAAACTAGAAATACCTGGAAGAGAAAGAATTTTCAAGTTGAAAATAACTTTTAAGACAATCGGTGTTTGAAAGAATTATCTTTAAGATGTTACTGTGTAATTATTTCTGACTGGTTGAATTTCACTTCTCCATAAAAATCTCTGACACAGTGAGATCAGAAACACACACTGAGAAAATCCAAACCACGTGGTTCTCAGGTTTTGACAGCTTTCTCACTGGAGAGTTGGGGAAGGTACGGCTGCCTTCAAGGACATCGACAGTTATGCATCTAGAAAAGTTTCTGAAATGCATTAGGACTACAGATAACTAACTGCCTGGCACATCAAGAGGCATGCAAATCCTAACCAAATGAGTGAATCCACACAGTTATTTAATTTCTTTAAAGACAGTTTTGTTTTCATTCTATACAACTTTCTGGGCTAAAATGGTATTTGTCCTAAAAACTACCTCCTGCACTTTTTTTTTTTTTAGTTTTTTTATTTGTTTTTCTTAAATGGCTACACCCAAGGAATATGGAAGTTCCCAGGCCAAGGACTGAATCTGAGCCGCAGCAACACTGGATCCTTTAACCCACTTGCTGGGCCAGGGATCAAACCCTAGATGAGTGGGAGATGGAAGCCATGCCTCTGCAGCAACCTGAGCTGTTGCAGTCAGATTCTTAACCCACTGCACCACAGCTGGAACTCTATCTCCTGTACAATTCTAGAGGTTTCTTTTCAACTTATGTTTTAGGTTTTGTCTGGCCTTAAAGTAATAATCATATACTTTCTCAGTCATCATCATTACAGAGTGAAGATTCTTTTTATAGTATGCCAACACTTCATCTAAGAATTTAACCTTGAGTGTAGTGTTTAATATAAAAACATTTTGTAAAAAAAAAAAAATCATCATCTATCACCTACAATTTTCCCATCAGGCATACTTTCATCCACTCAATATTTAAGTATGTAGTTTATTCCCAGCATGGGGTTAAGTATATATAGATAGCCACCTCCTTAAGAAAACATGACTTTTTTTCAAAGACAAATTAGAAAATGATTAATCATATTATAAAGGGACTGCTTTATAAAATAGATTATTTTTAAAATTAGAATTATTTTGAAATAATTGTACATTCTTGTGCCGTTGTGAGAAATAACAGAACGATCTCGTGTGTTTTTACCACAGATCTCACATATTTTTACCCGTGTAGTTTCCCCAAATAGGAACATCTTGCAAAACTAAATTGGGTGCCAGCACATCATCACCACCAGGATACTGACATGGATACAGTCACGGTACAGAACATTTGCCATCACCACAAGGACCCCTCTCGTAGTCACACTTCCCCTCCCACCGCCCCCCAAAACACATCATTTTAATAACTTCTATAGTAGGTAGTTTTCCACTAGCACTAGCGTTTAAGCTTTAGCTTTAAAGTTTAAACAAATATTTTAAAACTCACACAAAAATAAAAATACAAAACTCACAACAATGGTCATCAGTGGGAAAATATTTTTTCAATGAACAAAAACCTGTTTTACACAAAACTTTCGCAAACTCAAGAGTGGCGTTCAGGCCTGTCAAGAATCACCAGGCTTGGAGTTCCCATCGTGGCGCAGTGGTTAACGAATCCGACTAGGAACCATGAGGGTGCAGGTTCGGTCCCTGCCCTTGCTTAGTGGGTTAATGATCCGGCGTTGCTGTGAGCTGTGGTGTAGGGTAGGTCGCAGACGTGGCTCGGATCCTGCGTTGCTGTGGCTCTGGTGTAGGCCGGCGGTTACAGCTCTGATTAGACCCCTAGCCTGGGAACCTTCATATGCCACAGGAGTGGCCCAAGAAATAGCAAAAAGACAAAAAAGAAAAGAAAAAAAAATAACCAGGCTCCCCTGATGGAGGCAGAGAGTAAGCAGTTCTCCACCTGGGAGTGCTCAAAGCTGCTTCCAGAGAACAGCAGAGATGCCAGGCCTGACATGATGAGTATCTGCAGAAGCAGCTCTGCGGCAATACTTTCCAGGCAGCTCCTCTGGCTTCTCAATGTGATGGATTTTTGATGTGTCGCCTTGGATAGCTAACCGTCCTCAGTGATTCAACGTCAACACAAATCCAGGTGCTGCCATGAAGGGATTTTTGCAGATGCGATTAAAGTCTCTAACAGATCATTTCCACCCCCCCGCCTTGAGGGCTGTACCCACAGCATAAGCAAGTTCCCAGGCTAGGGGTCAAATTGGAGCCATAGCTGCCAGCCTACCACAGCCACAGCGATGCCAGATCTGAGCCGCACCTGTGACCTATGCCGAAGCTTGTAGCAACACCAGTTCCTTAACCCACTGGGCAAGGTTAGGGATCAACCCTGCACATCCTCATGGATGCTAGTCAGGTTCTGAACCTGCTGAGCCACAGCCGGAACTCGGCTAACAGGTCAGCTTTAAGGGTGACTATTCTGGGTGAGACAGACTCAAGCCCCTTGAGACCTTAAGAGCAGGGTAAAGGCTTTCTGAGGGAGACAAATCCTTCCACATGTTGAAAGCAGCTGCGGACTATGCCCGGGGTTTCAGCCTGCTCCTCAGCTTCCCTTCCTGATGACCCGCCCTACCAGCTTTGGTCCTCAGCCCCCACAATTACATAAGCCGGCTTCTTATAAGACGTTCCTTAATGAGTATCGTGTGTGTCTGTCTTCTACTGGTTCTGCTTGTTAAACCACGACTGACCCACTCAGGATCCACACCACAAAGGGATTTACAGGGCAGATACCAAAAGAAAACTAAGGTTAGACTAAGTTTTATTTCCCAAACCCAAGACGATGGATTGTCTAGGAAGATGACAAACCAATCCATGTATGTGAATCCCAGAGAGACCTCGGAATGAACTTCCTGGGAGAAACAGCAAGTACAACAACCATTTAGGACAAGAATTAACTTAGACTAAACTGGGGTTGTATTTAAAGACAAGAAGCCCAATCATGTACTTCAAACCATCCAGGTGGACCATCCTATTCAAGACAGCCCTTTGGTCCTTCCACCCAACTGAGGAGCCCAGGCCAACCACACGGACGGGCTCACATTCCCACACCACCGCCGCTGTTTGCTCCCTTTTGCTTATTCTTCAGTCTTGCTGCCAGATGTGTCAGCCAGAAACCCAAAGTCAGGTAATGAGTAGGAGCGTCCACCCACTCTGACTTGCTTAATGGCCTGTCCAAGTGATGTGTGAGAAAAATCTTCTAAGCCGACAGAATAGAAACTGAAGAGTTTTTTCCATTATTTTCCGCTCCCAGAGTATTTAAAGACTTGGATTTTCCCATCTTTAGGGGAAATATTTTCTTATAAATAGTGAGGCATGCCGGGCATCTCCACTTCATCTTTTTTGGGGGTTTGTCACACTCACTGTACACTCACTGGAATGTTTTCCTAGTCAAGGATCAGCAACGGAAAACGTGGCTAAGACAAAGGATGGCTTCAGGCTGAGATGATGGGAACCTTCCCGTCTTTCCCAAGAGATAAGCAGTTCCTCTATAGAACCAGGGGGCTTATTTTAGAACCAATGAGTCTATTTCTGTCTTTCCTTCAGACTTGTAGCTTTCAAAAGGATGATAAAATGAGGACTGGCTGTGTTCATGAGGTAACAGCCCAAAAGGTTAGTAACTGCCCAACATATCCTACAGCAGGAGACCTAAAAAAATGTACTTCCATTCTAAGGCCAACTATCAATATTTTATGACTTGCTCTTTTGTTCCTTCTTTGTGTCTCAGACTTTGGATCAATAACATTTAGAACTTTGTTTTGCAGTCCAAAATGCTTGATAGCGACTGAACTAATTTCTTAAATGACTTCTACAAGACAGAGAGGCAAGGTCAATAATTATCCAAAGCAGACAGAAAAACATGGTTTTCTTGTGATACAATGAGTAAAAATTACCTAAGTCCAGGTCTGTAATGTAAAAACACTATAGACCAAACTACCCCGTACATTTGCTCTAGGAGTAAGCATTTTAAGGAGAAAGGTGAGGTCATCACCTTTTTTAAAAAAGAACCTGCTTAGCGGGAAAACTAAAGTCTGGTTTTCTTTCCTTTTTTTTTTTTTTTTTTTTTTCTCTTTTTTTGCCATTTCTTGGACCACTCCCTCGGCATATGGAGGTTCCCAGGCTAGGGGCCGAATCGGAGCTGTAGCCACTGGCCTACGCCAGAGCCACAGCAACACGGGATCTGAGCCGCATCTGCAACCTACACTACAGCTCAAGGCAACACCAGATCCTTAACCCACTGAGCAAGGCCAGGGATCAAACCCGCAACCTCATGGTTTCTAGTCGGATTTGTTAACCACTGAGCCACGACGGGAACTCCCTAAAGTCTGGTTTTCTTAAGAAAGTCTTTATCCCCCTTTCTTACTCAAATATCCTCTTCAGAAGTCTTTCCTGAGGACCTCAAGCTGTAATGAGACGGAATTGCTATCATAAATTATACAGTTAACATAATACTTACATATTATTGTTTTGTTTTAATCACATGATATGATGGGGACGGGCTATCAAAAGTATCAAACTATCCCTGAGTCCGGAGTTGGAAGGGAAAATTAAAATGTATCTAGTTCAAATTCTCATCCAATGGATTAATCCTAGCTGCAAATTTGTGAAAATAATGAACTTGAAAAAATATGAAGGGGTCAAAAAATACTCAAGTTTTTTTCCTGTTGACCAAGATAACAGACGTCCTAGCATTTTACACTTCTGTCTTTGATCCCAAGAAACCTCCAGCACTTCATTATCATCAGGAGGAGAAAAAAGATAGTCAGAGGACTGTAAAAATCAAACATTTTCTACTTAAAATTCCTTCACAATTCTTTCTCACCACTGTCATTATCCATCTTTCCCTAGTAGCATCTCTTTTGGGTTTGGCTACACCTAGAGCATGTGCAAGTTCTTGGGCCAGGGATCCAACCCAGGCCATAGCAGTGACAACACCAGATCCTTAACCCACTTAGCCACAAGGGAACTCCCTGGCATCGCTGAAAAACAAGTCAGAGACAAAAGTTAAGTTTTTATTTCTGTTTTTGTTTGTTTGTTCATTTTGGGGTTTTTTTTTGTTTGTTTGTTTGTTTGTTTGTTTTGTCTTTTGTCTTTTTAGGGCCACACTCGCGGCATATGGAGGTTCCCAGGCAAGGGATCCAATTGGAGCTGTAGCTGCTGGCCTACACCACAGCCACAGCCACATCGGATCCGAGCCACATCTACAACCTACACCACAGCTCACAGCAACGCCAGATCCTTAACTCACTAAGTGAGGCCAGGGATTGAACCCACATCCTCAAGGATGCTAGTTGAGTTCATTAACCACTGAGCCATGGTGGGAACTCCCATAAAGTAAGAAGTTTTTGTATTTGTGTAAGGAAAAATATCCATCAATAGAGAAACCTGGGGAGTTCCTGTCGTGGCTCAGTGGAAAGGAATCTGACTAATAACCGTGAGGACGCAAGTTCGATCCCTGGCCTCACTCATCGGGTTAAGGATCCAGCATTGCCATGAGCTGCAGTATAGGTCCCAGACCCAACTGGGATCTGGCATTGTTGTGGCTGTGGTGTAGGCTGGTGGCTACAGCCCCAATCCAACCCCTAGCTTGAGAACTTCCATATGCCATGGGTACAGCCCTCAAAAGACAAAAAAAAAAAAAAAAAATAGAGAAACCTGGTTAAGAAAATTCTCATAAATCTATACAATGGACTATGCAGCCATTAAATAGAATCAAAGTAGATCTATACAAATTGTTATAAAAAGTTACTCAAAATACATTAAGGGAAAAAACCGAAATACTTTACACAGTATGATCCCATTTGTATAAACTGTATATACATAAGACAACTCTGGCAAGGAATAACTGGTCAGCAGAATTTGATCCTGTCCAAAACGTCCATAAGACATTTAGGGCATGCCAAAAAGTCCTTGACATTCAGTCCTGTTCAAAACCATTTGGCATGGACCAAATGTGGACAGGACCAAATTTCGAGGCCCTTCTGGCATGGACCAAATGTCTTAGGAAGGTTTTGGACAGGATCAAATATCCTGCAAGGGCAATAGTTAACAATAGCATGTTTATTGACATTTGTAATAATCATCTCCAGTTTGTGTCCTACAAACAGAGCAATTGTGATAAGGTCATCACAAAGTAAAAACGAATGGAGATTTGTAACTGCACACACTGTACTGTTGTCTATAATCTTAACAGGAGAAAATGTCTGACTAGGAATGAATGAGAACAGAATCCTCTGTCAACATTAGATACCTCCTAAGCGCCACATCAAAATCCTCTAAGCACCCCCGCTTACTCCTTCCCCTGCCTCAGCCAAGTTCCAAACAGGCTTGGTCTGGCTTTCAGCCCATGTGATCAGCCCAAGCAGACATCACCTCATGCATAGCTCACCGCCGCTCACGGTGTCTCTCACTTCTGCTGCGGGACTTCTGAACCATACCCTGCAGCTACGCACATATAATCCAGAAGCCAGGAGGAATCAACACCCATGGGAGAACACTTCCCCTTCTGCACTTGAGCACAGTTCTGAGAGCATCTCGTAAGGCTCCTTACAGAGTCCTAGGTAGGGAGTTCCCTGATGGCTCAGCGGGTTAAGGATCTGGAATTGTCACTGCTGTGGCATGGGTTTGATCGCTGGCCTGGGAATTTCTGCATGCCAAGGGCACGGCCAAATAAAGTCCTAGGTAGGACAGAACACCTGTTGCCTGTAGCTAAAGCCAACACACTGTCACAGCCTTGAATTTTCTCTCCTTCCCTCCCATGTCAGTTCCCTTGTCCTGAACTCCCCCTGGGATCCCATTCCAATTAAACTTGCCAGCATGCCAGCCCTTGTATCAGGCTGATGGTCAGGCTAAGGCATCACCAGAAGTCTTTCTAACAACCAGGTTCTGGCTTCATACATTTCATTCCCTTCTATTTCCATGATCCCAGGGCCAGATGTGTTAGGACACACTCATATTGAGACAATGCACCTTTACGTCACAATACCAGGAGAGCTGGCACAGAGGATAGGAGTATTTCTCAAGGTCATTCCTACCCCGAGACAGCTCACAATGTCCATATATCAAAGTGACTGCAAACCCAAACTAAATGCATCCCCAGCTCAACTTCCCCACAGCTGGATCCCAAAACCACCTGGGACCACACCAAAGACACCAGAGATAGAAAGAGTGAGAGAGGATAATTCAAAGTGGCAAGAGACCAGTTTTGACAATTGGGGTTAAAATATCCGGATTTTTTAAATTTTTCAAAAACACATGACCATGTAAACACATTTGTGAGGGCTTCTCCCAGGGGCCATGCATATGAGAGGCACTTAAGCTTAAAGTTAACTGGCTTTACAGTAAATCTGCTTTTCACTATGTACTAATCAAATAACTAACAAAAGCAGACATGACACAGACTGAAAAACTACCAAATCGATATAGCACCACCATCTTCAGTCTAATCTTCTCTCTTAAACTTCAGACATAAAAATATCCCAGGAGTTCCCTCTGTGGCACCATGGGTTAAGAACCCAACTGCAGTGACTGGGGTTGCCATAGAGATGGGGGTTTGATCCCCAGCCTGGTGCAGTGGCTTAAAGGATCTGGTGTTTGAATCTGGCTTGGATTCAATCCCTGGCCTAGGAATTTCCATGTGCCACCGGAGCGGCCATAAAACTAATAATATATAAAATACTAAACCGTGTGTGTGTGTGTGTGTGTGTATCCATATCCCAATTGCCTCCTTGATCCTCTTCACTTATGCTAAGAGCATCTCAAGTTCAACATGCTCAAAGCTACATCTATCATCTTTACCAAACCTGCTCCTTCACTTCTATTCCTCCTGCTGATTAATGGTACTCGTATTGTCAGGTGTGTGGGAGTCATCTTAGATCCCTCCTTTTTCTCCAGTTTCACGCTGCTATGGCAGACCGGTTACCAAACACTGCATTGTTGGAAATTTAAGACAGCCTTCTAATTATCTATCGGATCTCTCCCATATTCTCCATCCCCATCACCAGCTCACCTTAGTTATGGGCCTTTATTATTTCTCTTCTGAACTTCGACAATCTTCTACCTTTTATGTAATCTCTTCCAAGTCATCTTTCTGATGCCACTGTCATCTTTCTAAAAAGCAAAGCTGACCATGTCTATTCTCCTGCTTACCATTCCTCAGTGGCTTCTCATCACATTTAGGATCGCCTGAATGCTTTGGTGTGGCCCGCAATAGCTATCATGACATGATCCCTAACTCTTTCTCTAGCCTCATCTCTCCCATCTTCGGTCATTCAGTGTCAGAGCACACTTTCTGCCACTCTCCAAACCAGATATGCTCTTTCATGGTTCCTTCGGACAAGAACACCTTCCTCTCCTTGGTTCCTCTAGTCTTAGTCCCCTGCAAGGATGCAATTCAAGTATCCTCTCCTCCTGCAAGTCTTTCGGATCTCACCTATGCTAGTTGGGCTGGATGTCCTGTCTCTGCACTTCCGTTGAGCCTTCACTAGCTGCACCAGAGCATTTATTCTCCTGCATTATCATTTTCTCTCTCTTCTATGCCTCTCTCCTCTTCTTTTTCTCTTCTACGGTGAAGACAAGAGTCTTCTTTCATACTCAAGTCTCAGAAGCTAGCCTGGCGCCTGGTATAAATTACTCTCAATAAATGCTTAATAAATAGCTCAAATTAATCTTAAGAAAATGGGAAGGAGAATGAAGATTAGGAAAGAAATCATATCATCCCTGCATGCTCTTGTTATAAGAGGAGACTGTTTGCTTCCTGGGACACGATGACAAATGAGCCCAAAAATGGACAAATGAGCCCAATCAGTGACTATAATTTCAGCAACTGTTTCCCAGAAGAGTGACCAATTGTTGTTACCTAATCTAAGGCTTGGTACATAAAAGACTCTCATTTCCTATTTAGTTTAATTGTACTGATTTTATTCTTTTAGCTCCTATTGGCATCAAATTCTAGAAAAGTTACAACAGTTCATCCCCAGATGAAGCCAGCTTGAAAAAACAAGTAGCAATCGACCCTGGCTCCTTCCGGTTGGGCTTGAGAATATCTTCCAAGAATTTTCCTTGTCTTCTTTAACACACAACATGAATTCAGTCTGGAAACTGAAATTCAGATATTCAAATATGATGGTTGGTAAAAAAGAAGGCGAGAGATAGAGAAACTGTACTTGGCTTACAAATGAATGAATGACTGTCCAAAACAACTCAATGTTTGCTTTGCTATTGAAAGATCCTTAAAACACCCCCCAACCCCCCAGACACGCCAATGTTATGTGGAAGTTCTCAGGCCAGGGACCTGTGCCACAGCAGCAACCCAAGCGCTGCCGTGCCAATGCTGGATCCTTAACCCACTGCACCACAAGAGAACTCCAAAACACCTTTTGAGGTATCTGTCCCTTGGTAAAAATGACAACACATCTTAGGCTTTCTGGGAGGAGCTACTACAGCTGCCTGATAAGAATGTCACCTTTGTTCCTGGCAACGTTCAGAGGATCTAGGTCATCCTAGGTCACTAATCCCTCACCAAAAAAGTCAGTTTTAGAGCTCGAGTGTGGGCTATAACCCCAGAGAATATTGTCTGTGACTAAGGGCTGAAACTAAGTTAGACATATCTAGCTTTGGACCCTTTGGTTCTGCTACGCACTAGCTGTGTGACTAAAGACAAGTCATTTACCCTCTGTTGACCTCTCGCTTTAATCATCTGTGAAAGAGATAAATCCTAAGCTTCCTATGAAAAATGAAAAAGTTTGGACTTTAACACAGGACCTGGCACACACAGCAAGTACACAACAAACAATAATGATTACATCCCTGATGAACCTTCTCCTGATTCAGGGAGCTAAAAAAAAAAAAAAAAAAAAAAAAATCACCCCGAGCAAACATGTATAATGCTTTCAATGTCTAGAGAAACAGCATCTTGGGATGGTTGGGAGGATTCAGCTACAAGCAGCTCCTTTTTAAAACAGAGGTTATGGGCATCTAGCGAAGAGCATCATTTACATCCCCTGAGCATGCAACCCTACGCAGGCTTGTTTAGTCTGAGAGGTCTTCGGTATAGCCACTCCACAGCTGGTCCACTCTGCTTCCTTCTCAACACCACACCTTTGCCGCTGGGTGGATTCAAACGGGTTATGGAGATCGTCCTCCCTCCCCTCTCACCTCTAGAAGTAGTTGCTCCCGCTTACTGGATGAGGCAGTGGGGAGGGCGGCCCTTGAAGGAAGCTTGTACAGCCACTGCCTTTGTCATATTTCCTCTGTGAAGAAACAGAAGACTTCAGTTCCTGGGATTGGTTAAGCTCGAGAACAGAGAACTAAGGAACTACTTGGCATTCTCCTAGACTTCTCTCTCTCTCTCTCTGTGCACAGCGCCGTGGCAGCAGAACCATTACCCACTTTCGCAGCTTTATCACGAAACTGGAATGATAGTGAACACAGGTAGCTTGCCACACGCGAGACCTCGAAGGAAGCTGGCACAGAGCAGAGAAAGACGCAGACTGAGGGAACGAGAAGAGGAAAAGCAGGTCAAGAATAAATCATAGACAACCGTGCCAACCCTGACGTCTGCAAAGACACTGCGAAGATGATGACGTTTACAGTCGGAATTGACGTGCGGTCAATACATACGGTCTCCTCTGGGGCTGGTCATGGATTTATTCAACCAACATTTTTTATTGAGCATTCACTACATGCTGGGCATTATATTAGTATAATATAATGGGATTAAAAACAAAAGCACATACAAGGAAGACTAACCTTCACTGTCACGGAACTAGGAGTCTAGTGCAAAAGACAAGGGTGGAAAGTTGTAACACAGCAGACTCTCTTTCAAGGGACCCCCATGTGACACTTTGCTGATTAAGTGACACACTCAGTCTCCCTGTGAATCACACTGACCCAGAGCACAATGAACACTTTTGGCTAGTAAACCTACTATCTCGTACTCTGCATACGCTGCTCCAATAGAGTAAGTAGAATATTTACGAAGAATTGGTTATTTTTGGTCCCAAACCTACTTATGACGCATATGTACCTGATTTTTTAAGTATGTGATTTAAGTATTATAGAAACTGATGAGAATAAAGAGTTGTTGTTTCCGTGGAAACTATGATGAATCCTCTGGAAAGAATCAGTAAAAGCAAGTTGCTTTAAAATAAATAAATCAACCTCAGGAGTTCCTGACATGGTGCATCAGGTGAAGAATCCTACTGCAGCAGCTCAGGTTATTGCAGATGCACAGGTTCAATCCCTGGCCCTGAGCAGTGGGTTAAAGGATCTGGTGTGGCCCCAGCTGCAGCTCGGATTCAAGCCCTGGCACGGGAACTTCCATGTGCCACGAGTGCAACCATAAAAATAAACAAACCTCAAAAACTGATAAAACTGATATTGCATTAGAAGCGAGCAAGAGAATTAGGAAACGTGAGGAAAGAAATCTAAAAAGATTCTGCACTTTGTATTGTTTGTTCAAAAATGCTTTGTGTTTGTTCCACTTGAAAAGAAAATGCAAATTTAGAGAACTGAGAGATGATGTGCTTCAGACACCATTACAGGGAACACACATCAGCGAACCCGCTTTCTAAGAAGAGAGCCTGGTCCTGTATCAGAAGGACGGCAATACTGATTTCCAATGACTGTTGAAATCAATTGATTCAGACACAGAGTATCAACGGTGACTAAACATTAGAGGAAAGGCTGATGAAGAAAATAATTGTCATGTGGTGTCAGAGTATCACTCCATAAAGCACTATGATAATCAGAGAAGGGGGAAAACATATCTTCACAATGGGGACAACTGGTAGCTGCCGCCTCCATCACGTGATTCAACAACATTAACTGAGAACCACCAGACTGTGTGCCACCTCAGAGGACCCATCTGAAGTACAGCTCATCCTCTGTCACCTAGTCTTGCCAAACGTGTTTCATCCTGAATTTGAATCTAAATACCCAGTGCACAGGAAATACAGGAAATAACAGAAATAAGTTAAATGGTATCATGAGAAAACAATCACAGAAAAACCTCAACTGCAGAATACGCTACCAAAGAACGAGCTTCATTTCTTTAAAAAGTCAATACCGGAGTTCCCGTCGTGGCGCAGTGGTTAACGAATCCGACTAGGAACCATGAGGTTGCGGGTTCGGTCCCTGCCCTTGCTCAGTGGGTTAAGGATCCGGTGTTGCCGTGAGCTGTGGTGTAGGTTGCAGACTCGGCTCGGTTCCCACGTTGCTGTGGCTCTGGCGTAGGCTGGCAGCTGCAGCTCCGATTAGACCCCTAGCCTGGGAACCTCCATATGCCGTGGGAGCGGCCCAAGAAATAGCAAAAAGACAAAAAAAAAAAGTCAATACCATTATTTATTTTGTTGGGTGTCATTACAACACCAATTTGACCACGTAAGAAAATATCTATTTTTTAAGAGTTCAAAGGGGGAAGATGACATGTCCTGATATTGCTTTTAGAATATTCTAGCAAAGAAAAATGATAACATATGACAAAATGTTGCTAATTATAGAATGAAGAAAATATGGCAAAATGTTGCTAATTATGGAATGGATGGATATATTGGGGCTCCTTGCCTATTTTCTCTATTTTTATACCTATGTTTATTTAAAACTTGTAAAAAAAAAACATAAAACACTCAAGGTCATGAAAAACTGAGGAGGGTATTATTATAGTTTAACAGGTGCAGTGAACAAACCTTGATCAATTTTTTTTTTTTTTTTTTTTTTTTTTTTTGTCTTTTTGCCTTTTCTCCGGCCGCACTCGCAGCATATGGAGGTTCCCAGGCTAGGGGTCGAATCGGAGCTGTAGCCTCCGGCCTACGCCACAGCCACAGCAACTCGGGATCGGAGCCGTGTCTGCAACTTACACCACGGCTCACAGCAACGCCAGATCCTTAACCCACTGAGCAAGGCCAGGGATTGAACCCGCAACCTCATGGTTCCTAGTCAGATTCATTAACTACTGTGCCACGACGGGAACTCCACCTTGATCAAATTCTTGTTCAAAAAAAACTGTAAGTGACATTTGGGGAAAATGAGAAGTAGAAAAGTCTAAATATGGACTGAGTAATAAAGAATTTGGGGGAACAATAAAATTCTTGGTGATAATGGAATGAGGATTATGAAGAAATAATGCTAAATGTTGCAGGGTGAACTGTCACGATGACTGCTATTTACTTGGAAATAATTAAGGAAAAAGCATTAAGAATTATCAAATTTAGGAATTCCCTTGTGGCTCAGCGGGTTAAGGCAGTCAATGCAGTGGCTCTGGCCACTGCTGTGGCGTGGGTAGGATCCTTTGCCTAGGAACTTCCACATTCTGCGGGTGTAGCCAAAAAAAAAAAAAAAAAAAAATTATCAAATCTAGGAGATAGACTAGTCCAGTGAGTAGTCACATACCTTTCAAGTTTCTGTATTCTTGAATATCTTACTAATCAAAAGTTTTAACGGTTCGTCGAATGGTCGAAAAAAATTTTAAATAATATATTTAAAGTATGCATATAATTTTTCAACTCCATACTTTAGTTAACTTTGTTTTTTTTTTGGTTTTTTTTTTTTTTTTTTTTGTCTTTTTGTTGTTAGAGCCGAACCCGCGACATATCCCAGGCTAGGCATCTAATCGAAGCTATAGCCACTGGCCTATGTCACAGCCACAGCAACTCGGGATCTGAGCCATGTCTGTAATCTACACCACAGCTCATGGCAACGCCGGATCTTGACCCGCTGAGCGAGGCCAGGGATCGAACCTGCAACCTCATGGTTCCTAGTCAGATTTGTTTCTGCTGCACCACTATGGGGACTCCTAGTTAACTTTGTTATTTAGTGAACGAACTAACAGGTAAGAGAGGAGAAAATCCAGATCCTGGGGCATTGATATATATTTAAAACCAGCTCTCTAGAAAAAATCAGCCCTGGTCTGTAGCATTCGCCAGTTTCCACAGCATAGATATCCCTACTATGACCAATTCCAAATTACTAACAAGATGTCATTGAACACAGCATTGGGAAGTGATGGAGTACAACTGGTCTTTCAAGCCAGTAAGAGCTAGTTCCGACACATCACTGAATCCAGATCCTAACAGGATACCAGCCCTAACAGGAGAAAAGGAAAGAAAGTCCTCTGAAAACAAAGAAACAAGGGAAGACAGAGGAGAAAGAGGTTTGAGCACAGAACACAAAGCATGACAGTATCTTCCTTAAAGGATTGTTATGAAGATTAAATAAACTATAAATATTCAACACGGTGCTTGGTATACAAAATAATGACTAACTTTGTAAGCAGCTCCTTCTGTTATTATTATTTTCTAATCTGATGATCCACAGTCTAAAAGGCCATCTTATCTCTTTAAAAAGTCATACGGTGGGTGCTCTAGGGAGGGGAACTGAATGGCTGGACAATTTGCTTTCAGGAGTGGGAGGGAGTTACTTTACGGTTCTGAGCCTTTAAAATTTTGAAAAATGTGAATGTATTACTTATTCAAAACAGAAATGGGGAGTTCCCGTCGTGGCGCAGTGGTTAACGAATCCGACTAGGAACCATGAGGTTGCGGGTTCGGTCCCTGCCCTTGCTCAGTGGGCTAACGATCCGGCGTTGCCGTGAGCTGTGGTGTAGGTTGCAGACGCGGCTCGGATCCCGCGTTGCTGTGGCTCTGGCGTAGGCCGGTGGCTACAGCTCCGATTCAACCCCTAACCTGGGAACCTCCATATGCCGCGGGAGCTCAACCCCTAACCTGGGAACCTCCATATGCCGCGGGAGCGGCCCAAGAAATAGCAACAACAAAAAGACAAAAGACAAAAAAAAAAAAAACAGAAATGAAGGAGTTCCTGCCGTGGCGCTGTGGGTTAAGAATCTGACTGCAGCATCTCAGGTCGCTATGGAGGTGAGGGTTCGATCCTGGCCTGGGAACTTCTGCATGCAGAAGGCACAGCCAAAAAAAAAAAAAAAGAAAGAAAGAAAAGAAAATCTAAAAATTAACAACCACAAACTGGTAAGAAAAGTTCCAAACCATCAGGCCCAGCTGACTTGGTAGAAGTCATAGTTTAACAAGTCTATATTTAACAAATCTTCTCTATGTGGTGAAGTCAGAATCTTGCCTGTCTCAGTACCCATGATAAAATTCACATGAAATTTTCAGTAACATTCAAAATGCTACATTTCACTCAAAAAAATGTTTCACATTCTTGCAACAAATACTTACTGAGCACTTGTCTCTGGGAACACACATGAATAGAATTCTCTCTCCAATTTTAAGGAGTTCCAACTTGGCCTTGGAAATTTTCCTTTACTAAGAACTTATCTAATTGTAGGCACCTATCTTTAGGAAGAAATTACTATTTATATACATGAACAGTAGAAGCAATTCTTACTTAAAAGAATCAATATTTTCTTGTACATTTGCTGGAAAACACATTTTGTTAAATGAATCCTGCTCCGAAACAGTAAGTTAGAGGTGCATCATTCTAGGGAGAAGAAGCCACAGAAAAAGGAGCACATTCACATGATTCTTAGATGATGAGCTGTGCTAAGTCTTAACTCTCAGAAGGACTCCATGCCTCCATTGGCAGAAGTCAAGTGAAGGAGCGGAAGTCAAGAGGGAACTGCAGTCCTTGGACTAAAGCAAGCCCCCCGCAGGTCTCCTCCATCATCAAGGTCAAGGAGAAGTCCTAGAACTCTGTTTCTGGCAAGACTGCTCCCTCGACACCCCCCCCCCCCCGCCCCAATACCCACTCATGTCTGTCTTTGGATCATCAGGACTAATTTCATCAGGCCCTTGATGCCACTCATCACATGATGCCCAGGACTCCAAGACCATCCTTTATTTTTTGCCAGCCTCTCGTGGTTTAGAATGCAAGACAATCCCTTGCCAACCTCTGGGGCTCTCTCTTCTCCAACGGCCTCTGAATTCCAATCTCTTTGACCTCCCTGAAGGTCCACGTTGACCTCAACTCAGTCTCTTCAACTCAGGGAGACTGCCAGGCTCTGGGGAGGCTGCCCCTCCTTGTACTGTGACCTCCATCCAGGTAGCAAGCCGGGACCATCCTAAGGGCTCACCTTCTCTCCAAGATCCTGTCCCTGCATTGCCTGTTGTCCAATGTCTAAAAACCACTAATTCAATACACTCTGTACAGTTTTCTATTTGCTCAAGAGGGTAAATCTAGCCCCTGTTACTACTCCACACAGGCACCAACAGACGTCCCTCTTCTTAAGTTCTTATTTTCCATCCTAACTCAGTCACACTCTTCCAAGGTCACTCCCTTGACCTTGTCATTCGCAATTACCACAAACCCTCATTATCTCCATTCCAAATATCTACCCTCCAACCACCACCTCCATTTTTTTAAAGACTCCTGCTAGGGAGTGATGCAATGGGCTCGGCAGCATCTCTGCAGTGCTGGGATGCAGGTTCAGTCCCTGGCCTGAAACAGTGGGTTAAGGATCAGACATTGCCACAGCTACAGCGTAGGTTGCTACTGGGGCTCAGATCTGATCCCTGGCCCAGGAACTCCATATGCCTCAGGGCGGCCAAAAGATTTTTAAAAAGACACTCCTGCTAACTAGTACTCCAGTTCCAATAATCCTTTGCCTCACTTTCGACCCATCATTTCTACCACCTTCACTTATCTTCTCCCCCAACCAATCTAGCTCTATTTCATTCCACTGTCAATCATTTTAATTAGACCCTCAACTCCCTGGCCCCTCTCACTTCATCTTACTTGCTTGGCTAAAATGACAACTCGGATTAAATTTACTTGTTATCCAAGAAATAGTACATACATATTTTATACTTTTTCTCTTTTCTTGTTAGCTATACTTTTTCTCTTTTCTTGTTAGGGCCACGACTGTGGCACACACAAGTTCCCAGGCTAGGGGTCAAATCGGAGCTGCAGCTGCCGGCCCACACCACAACCACAGCAATGTGGGATCCAAGCCATGTCTGCAACCTACGCCACAGCTCACGGCAATGCTGGATCCTTAACCAGCTGAGTGAGGCCAGGGAAGGAACCCACATCCTTACAGATACTAGGCGGCTCCTTAACCCGCTGAGCCACAACAGGAACTCCCTATTTTGATTTTATTTACCGTCTTCTATTTCACTAGATGGACAGTTCCATGCAGGCAGGGATTCTCATTTGCTTTGTTTATTGCTATATTCCCAAAGCTGCAAACAGTCCCCAATAAGTAGATGACATGTGTTATTTGATTTGTTTAAATAATAAAATTCAATGTTCAAAATGAGTATTCAA
Source organism: Sus scrofa (assembly GCF_054392235.1). Lineage (NCBI taxonomy): Eukaryota > Metazoa > Chordata > Mammalia > Artiodactyla > Suidae > Sus > Sus scrofa. The sequence goes on along the minus strand of NC_139396.1, from coordinate 136,677,134 downwards.
ATGAAATCACTAAAAGAGAAATGTATCATATCTGGAACATCAAACTGCTTCTTAGTGTAGAAGAGATCATTCTTAAAAAAAGAAATGGGTAACATATATATACTTCCATCCCTATTTTTTTATAACCTCGCTTTAATGATTAGAAAAATGTTAAAAATATGGTTATGACAAGATGGCAAACTACAGTGGGCTCCCAACACAATCTTGGAGATTCCAGAGACAAGTTAATAAAACTGTCACACTAACTTTTATGTTAGGAAAAGCTATGAGAGAAACCTCAGGCAACAGGAAGCAGCCAGGTTTCAGGTGGGACAAGAGGCCTGTGCTAGCCCTGAGCAGGTGCTGTGGAGGAAACCAAGAAGGCAAAGGTTTCTTTAGACGTGTTTCTTTTTCTTTTTTTTTTTTTTTTGCTTTTTAGGGCTGCACCCGTGGCATAAGGAGGTTCCCAGGCTAGGGAGGGGTCCAATCAGAACTACAGCTGCCGGCCTACACCACAGTCACAGCAGCACGGGATCCGAGCCACATCTGCGACCTACACCACAATTCATGGCAACACCAGATCCTTAACCCACTGAGCGAGGCCAGGGATCAAACCTACAACCTCGTGGTTCCTTGTCGGATTTGTTTCCACTGCACCACGATGGGAACTCCTAGGTATATTTCTTTCTCTGTGTTGCCCATGCTCTCTTGGCCCCCACGGCTCACAGTGCTCCCCTGCCCAGGTGGCTCTACCAGCAGAGTGAGGGTGGTACGCTCAAGTGGGCTGAGCTAGGGAGCAGGTCAATACGGGCACAAGCAACGGCAAAGCCCAAGTGTGTCTTCCTCTTCTTCCCCGCCTCCACAGCCAAAGTAAGGGGATGGCTATTGTCAGAGAAAGCTCTCAGAGGCACAGGCTAGTGCCCATGCTTTGCTGAGGAGTCCAGGGGTCCATCAACAGAGGACATGGCTAATGAGCCAGAGAAAACAGATGAACTCATCTTAGGGGCACAACTACTATAGAGAAAAACAAAATTAAAGCACCTATATCAGCCAAAATCAAGTTAAGGGATCAGAATGGATAAGAATAAGTCAGTAAATATCTTCAAAGAGGGACTAGAACTGCGGCATACAGAGGCTTCCAGGCTAGGGGTTGAATCCGAGCTTTAGCCACAGCCACAGCAATTCGGGATCCGACCCACGTCTGCCACCTACACCACAGCAATGCCAGATCTTTAACCCACTGAACAAGGCTAGGGATCGAATCTGTATCCTCATGGATGCTAGTCAGACTCATTTCCACTAAACCATGACGGCAACTCCAAAAACATGTTTTAAAATAAGAAGCAACCAGAATTAACAGTATAAAAATTCTACGAGTCAAGATAAAGAACCCAGTAGCTGGGCTGAAGAGTGACGATCAGGTTAAGAAACTTTCCTAGGAGACATTAGGAAGGGACAAAATGATGGAAAATAGGCAACATTAAGAGAGAGAGGACTGAATACATCTGTGTAATATGAGGCCCAGAGAAACGGGAGGGAAAAACAGAAGCAGAAAGTATTTGAAGAAGAAATAACTGAGATTTCCCAGAAGAAGATCTAAGACCTCGCACTGAAAAAAACTCCATAAGAAGGGAATAGAAGAGGGGGGGAAATTATTAACTAGTCATGGTATAATAAAAAGAAAAAACCAAAAAATCCTCAAGTTTAAAGAAAAAGTAATTCACTTATAAAGGAAAAACAAGAATCAGATTGACTTCAGAGTTCTCAAAAGCAACACTGGTGTGAAGAAGTCAATGGAGTGATGGTTTCAAAAGGTCTGCGAGAAAAAACTTCAAACTTAAAAATAAGAAATACACATTCTGTAATACACTATCAAAACGGGAAGGGTAAGTAACTTATTAAGCTTACAAATGTCTAAATAAGGTATAGGAATTCCCGCCGTGGCTCAGCAGAAATGAATCTGACTAATATCCATGAGGATGCAGGTTTGATCCCGGGCCTCACTCAGTGGATTAAGGATCCAGTGTTGCCTTAAGCTTCGGTATAGGTCACAGACAAGGCTCAGGTCCCACATTGCTGTAGCTGTGGTGTAGGTTGGCAGCTACAGCTTGCATTCAACCCCTAGCCTAGAAACCTCCATATACTGCAGGCACAGCCCTAAAAAAAAAAAAAAAAAAGTAAGTAAGGTACAAAGTGGAGTTCCCACTGTGGTACAGTGGGTTAAGAATCCAACTGCAGTGGCTTGGGTCACTCTGGAGGTGGGAGTTCAATCTCCCACCTGGCAACGTGGGTTCAAGGATCCAGTGTTGCCGCAGCTGCATCACAGGTTAGAGCTGTGGTTCAGATTCAACCCCTGGTACGAGAACTTCTATATGTCATGGGTGCAGCCATGAAAATAAATAAACAAACAAATAAGGTACCAAAAAAAAAAAAAAAACCAGAAAAGTAAGTCCATAGCAATTCCAGAACTAAAATTATTTTAAAAATCAATAATTTGATTGAAGGGAAGATGGGGTCTGGGGGATAGAGAGAAAGACGAATGCTTCTAAGATATTTGTCTTTTTTGAAGTGTGTGTATGGAATACACTTAAAGGCTTAAATTAGAGAAATGTGTTCAAAGGGAACATACACAAGTATATATATTATTAAGAATTAAGGACAAGTACCAAAAGAATAGAAATAGAACATATAACTTTCAAACAGGAAGACTATTTGATATAGTCAACAGATGTTAGGAAAAAAGAAAAAATAAGCCAACAGAAAACTTGAAATTAAATGGCTTAAAAAGTCCAAATACAGAAATATTTTAAGATTGATGTAAATGGATTGAGCTTGCTGCCACTCTCAGAATAACTTCTGAAATGATACAAGTCATGTATGTTCACTGTATGGAAACCACGAGGAAGTAATTTGGAAAACAATTGAGTATAATGAAGAAATTTAAAATCACCAATAAAATTCCACCTTTCAGATAATGTTTTCTACCAAAGTACTACATGTTTTTTCACCAAAAAAAAACCCCATTTTGCACTTACGACTTGAAAATCTTTTGTGTCTCAATCAACATAGAACCTTATCATGATTTGCAACGGGAAAAATATAGTTCTATATTATATCACCGTAATTGTTAGCTAGCCAATCTAATTTCTGTAGGTTAGATATTCCAGTTGTTTCCCCTGTTCCATCTTTCATATAGCGTTTGGTACTTCCTCCTGGGAAAACTACCCTCTCCTGACCACCACCACCATCACCTCCACAGGATTAGGAGGAGATCCACAGAGTTGTGTGTGTTAAACCAGCCCTCTCCATCACGTGGCTCTCCTTCTCTACTGGGTAACGCAACTCTCATCCCCATCCTCAAAGCCTGAAATATTTCCCATCTTTAAACCCAAAAAAACCTTCCTAGACCCTCTGTCTCTTTCCTGCCATCATTCCATTTCTCTACTGCTCTTTATAGCAAAACCCTTAACCCCTTAGTGTCTCCATTCACTGTCTCCACTTCCTCATCCCTCATGGTCTACTCAGTATGCTCCAAATTCATCCTACGCATGAAGATCTCCAATTACCTCTCATCTGGATAAATCCAAGTTCAATCCTTCACCCTCATCTTATTCAATTTTTGATTACTCCTTTCCTGAAACCAATCTCTTTCACTTTGCTTACACCACACTGCCCTGGTTTTTCTCCTTAATGGCCACTCCATCTTCACCTCCCCTGCTGCGCTCATTCCCCCGACCTCCAGGAGACAGGGCCCTTGATCTTCATTCTTGGATCTCTTCTCTACACTTAGTCACTTGAATTATCTCAAAGTCTTACGTTTCAGTCATATGCTGACCATCCTTACTTGGTCTCCATCCAGATCACTCCTCTGAATGCCTGATTTATATACCCAGTTGCTGACCTAACATCTCCACCAGGCTGTCTACCAAGTACCTGCAACTTTGCTTCTCTAAATCTATTCTTCCTTTAGAGGGAGAAGGGAGGTATCAACATTCACCCAGTTGCCCAAGCCAAAAACCTAGGCTTCATCCTTAACTTTCCTCTCACTTCTAATCCTCTGAAAAATACCCAGAATTTGACCTTCTCTCACTACCCTACCCACTCCCTTGGTCCAAGCCACTATCTCTTACCTGAGTTGCAACAGCTTTCCAACTGATCTCTCTGCCTTTCTCTTGCTCTCTACGGTAAACTCTTTGCAGAAGAGCCAAAGTAATCTTTTTGAAGTTCACTATGATTCTGTCACACCTCTACTCAAAACCTTCCAAGAACACCCCATCACACTTAGAGCAAAAATAAACCCTCACCATGACCTGCAAGGCCTTACTGATCCCAGCTGATCTTTGCTGTCTCATCTCCCAGCACTCCTGGCCTGGCTTACTTTTCTCTAGACACTTCCTGCTGTTCCTTAAATGTGCCCGACATACTCCTGTTTAAGGATCTTTGCTCCCCTGCTCCCACCTGTGGCCCACTCTTCTCTAGATTTTCATGTTTCTTACTCCCCATTTCATTCAGGTCTCTGCTCAGATGTCGCCTCCTCCAAGAGGTCTTCCCTGACCATCTTACCTAAAATAGCTCCCCCCGCCCCCAAGTCAAACGCTTTCTGTGCCATAAGTAGCACTTAGCATTATTGGATATTTTATTTCAGATTTATTTGATTAGTCTGCATCCCAATTAGATTCAGACTGCACAAACCTAGGGATGTTATCCTAGTGACACTGTATCCTCCATGCCTGGAACACTGTCTGACACATAGTAAGCCCCCGATTTTTGAGTAATACTGATTGCACATTCTCAGCCACCCATCTTCATGCATTTGTCTAGTAAGGGCTAATAATCCATCTTTTCCTACCCCTGAAAAAATCAAGAGTTCCAGACAAGAATAATGTAGGAAAAAATGTGTTATTACAAAATATTTCAGATAAATAGAGTATAAAAGAAAACAAATATCCATGTATCTGTCATCCAGTTTAAGGAATAAGACATTACAGGAGTTCCCGCTGTGGCTCAGCGGAAACAAATCCGACAAAGAACCATGAGGTTGTGGGTGTGATCCCCGGCCTCGCTCAGTGGGTTAAGGATCTGGCGTTAACTGCCGTGAGCTGTGGTGTAGGTTGAAAGCAAGGCTTGGACCTGGCGTTGCTGTGGCTGTGGTGTATGCCAGCAGCTATAGCTCCAATTAGACCCCGAGCCCAAGAACCTCTATGTGCCTCGGGTGGTGGCCCTAAAAAAACAAAAAAGGAAAAAGTAATAAGCTATTATAAATATAAATGAGCCCATGACCACCCACTCCACTGAGGCACCTTAATATCAGGTTTGAAGAAAACCTAAAGGGGAGAACAGCGTTTTTTGGTTCACCCATTTTTTTTTTTAACCCGCTTTTCTAAAAACTGAAAGTAAAACTAGTTTACAAAAATACTATAAGTACTTAAACAAACAAACAAAAACCCAACTCCCTGTTGCAGTGAGACTGGGGGGTTTGAATGGAGAAAAGAAAGAAAGGGACAAAATACCAGGGAGGTGGGCAGAAAGAAGCAGAGACCAGGTGGGGTACTCACAGCGACACCAAGGGGAGCAGTAAGGGCAGAGCAAGGCAACATCAGGAGCTAGGTGCTAGCTTCCTCCTGGACCTATGATTACAGAATGACTGCAAACGGCGCTTGGCTGAGGGATCAGGATCCAGCTGGGTACACACCACAGACACATCAGACAACACCAATGTAAGCACGGTTTGGCACCGCAGCACCTGTCAAAGTTGGTAAGTCAATGTTCCATACGACAGAGGGGAAGCGAGCTGGCAGCTCAGAGCTTAAGTGGAGGAAGAGATGGAAAACGTTTAATGAGAATACTTTAAGGATTTAACAGAGTTCAACTGGAAACTCCATGACCCATTAAAAATAGATCTTTGAGATCTTTGTCACCAAAGAGCAGTAGCATCAGTAATCCAACAGAACAATTCCATACGTAATCAAATTTCTAACATACCTAATAGTGTCTAACACTTTTCAGCCACAAAAGCCACTGGCTCCACAGAGAATATCTGACTCCTCGAGTGGAGGCGGAGGGGATCTATCAGGATGGGACTGGAACATCTTGTTTTTGCCAGAAAGTCTAGAAAGGAGCCCGTTTAAAAGGTCAAATGGCAACCTGACCATTAATTCTGTGAAAATTCATGAGTCTTAATGGTACTCAAAAGGGGAGAGAGAAATCTTATGAGCTAAATATAGGGTACCTGTGGTGAAGAGGGCAAGCAGAAGTTAAAATCCAGCCAGGCTTAGCTAGCTGAACCTTGGGTCTTGACCTGGGGCCTTTTGTAATTATTTCATCTACCTAGAGGAACACCTTTTTTTTTTTTTTTTTAATTCAGACAAAAGGTACTGTTTGTGCTAGAGATTGTCCTAGGATTAGGTGTATGTGAGTTTCCAATAATACTCATTTAAAAATATTATGTGCCAATCAACTGAAATCACTACCTCTGACAGCTGGATCAAGTTCTATCATGCAAACTGAACAGGAAAGATGCAGTTTGGGTAGGGTCTGCAGAACCCTGTCATTTCTAAAGCAGATAAGAGACTCTGGTCAAAAATGAGTAAGTACAACATACAAAAAGAGGCTCAGGCTTGGACAGTCCCTTATCATAAAGGCATTTCGACCAATAAAACAAAGCCTGGAATTACGGACCCAGACCTATACCTCCCATCTAAAAGCCTAGAACATAGCCAAAATGGTAGTTTTGTAGGTCCCTGAATGTGCTCAGAAGGGTAGTAAATCTGTAATCCCTGAAGGAAGTGACAGTGGTATTTTTGTATAAGTTGGATTTATACAAGGGTAGCAGTAACGTTTTACCATTATGCTCATTAACGTATGCTCTTAGAATGTTTAACATTCTTCAAGAGTCTATGGCTTCTTAAAGTCTTATCCTGGAGTTCCTCTCATGGCGCAGTGGTTTACAAATCCGACTAGGAACCATGAGGTTGCGGGTTCGATCCCTGGCCTTGCTCAGTGGGTTAACAATCCGGTGTTGCCGTGAGCTGTGGTGTGGGTCGCAGACGAAGCTCGCATCCTGCATCGCTGTGGCTGTGGCAGAGGCCGGCGACTATGGCTCCAATTGGACCCCTAGCCTGGGAACCTCCATATGCCACAGGAGCAGCCCAAGAAATGGCAAAAAAAAAAAAAAAAAAGTCTTAAGACTTATTTATTGCAAGTTTTAAGTACTTGAGGAAATTAGATACATTTTAAAGTATTGTTTGAAATGTTTAAGGAACTCTAATCAAGTCTGTAAATGGTACTAATACAAGAATTTCACATGTTTAATAGCCATTTGAGCATCTCAAAAAACCTAACATATGTGTTTTTAATAACATACATTTAATGGACGTTTACTGGATTTATTATATTTGAGGTTGTGTTCTAAAGGTTTAAAGAAAAATGGGCTTATAAAAATCAATTTCAATAAGCTCAACTCGGACTAAGGAGTAAGTTACTCAAGGGTTGCCTGGCACAGTAGAACCAGAGATCCTACATTCCACTCTTGCCCTCTCCCCCACTTCAGGCAAGTTCCTTGAATTTCTGTGCCTCGAGGTCTTCGTTTGTCAAACAAAATAATAACTGCACCTGCATCAAAAGTCCTTTTGAGGATTTGAGTTAATACATATAAAGCACTTGAACAGAGACAATTTCCAAGTGCTCTGCAAATGTCAGCGATAGTTATCATCATCGATTGCTACAACCTGATAAGACTATGAAGACCTTGAGGACAAGGACAATGTCTTATTTGTCTCTATATTCCTACCATCTAGCACAGTACCTGGTACCCAACAGGTACTCAATAAATATTGCCTGAATTTAACTGACTAATCTAAAATTCTAGGGAGCTCCCTGGTGGCCTAGCAGGAGAGGATTCAGCATTGTCACTGCTGTGGCTCAGCTTTGAACCCCAGCCCAGAAACTTCCACATGCTGCAAGCATAACCAAAAAAAAAAGACCTCAAATTTTATTCAGTCAAAAAACATTGTTTGTTGAAAGAGTTTGTGTGTTTTTTGTTTTGTTTTGTTTTTTAATTTATTCTGGGTCTCTCGAGGTCCAACTTATATTAAGAGAGTTCAACTGGGATCAGATAGTAATAGTTGATTAACACCTAGACCCTCAATCTAGAATTACACAGATTCGAGAGACTGAGATTCCCCCCAACCAATAAATTTAATCTAAGAGTTCACTGTAGAATTAATTACTTTAACATTTTCCAAACACCAAAACTTGCGTCTGAATTCAAGTACAATGCAGCCTTAACCCATTCAATTCGGGGCACCCTTTTTTTTTTATTTTCCATTGCTCTCAGATTTTCCAGCAGTTTAGTCTCATTTGGGTTAATTACCAGTACTCTAGATGGAAAATTTTCCTGGTAGGTTGTTCCATTCATAGCCATTTAGAAAGCGCTGCTTGCGTCAGACTCTGTTTTCTGCTTGGATAAAGGGGGCTGTTACTTCAAACCCCAATTCTTCTTGGCATCCCACAGTCACACTCCATCAAGTACACCCTGTGCTTGCTTTCTGCTAATGACTTTTCAAAGCCCAATGTTTTATCTAACCCACCAAGTTAGCAGATTTACCTTTCCTTAGAATACTGATTAGGGCCAAAGAGGCTATAATTCCATCAACAGCCATCACATGACTACAGTAATAGTAACAACAATTCACAATTATTGAAGGCCTGTGAATGCCAGGCACTGTGTCTGTGGATCTCATAATTATCCAACAAACCCAAGAAGACGATTTCAATTCCACTTTATAAATCACAACACCAAGACGTAAGAAGGCTAACATTCCCCAGCATTTTTTTTTTTTTTGGTCTTTTCTAGGGCTGCTTCCCGCGGCACATGGAGGTTCCCAGGCTAGGGGTCGAATCGGAGCTGTAGCCACCAGCCTGTGCCAGAGCCACAGCAACGTCAGATCCAAGCCGAGTCTGCAACCTACACCACAGCTCACGGCAACGCTGGATCCTTAACCCACTGAGCCAGGCCAGGGATCGAACCCGCAACCTCATGGTTCCTAGTCAGATTCGTTAACCACTGCGTCACAACGAGAACTCCAAACATTCCCTAGCTTTCTGTGCTCCCTTCAAAGGACTCTAAATCGATTACCCAGAACAGTTTCCTCATACAGAATACAGCCTGCTGAACTACTGTCCTCATTTTCTAAGAAATTGAAGGTCAAAAGTTTTATAGCTAAAACCCATGTAGACAAACCTGAATTCCAGTTGATTCCAAAATCCATACTGTTGATTATTGCGCTCTGCCACCTATACAACTGAATACGCCGTTCATAGAACTCATGTTCCCCTCTCAGCTAAGGAATCAAAAACCTGCCGCCAAAGGTCTGTTTTGTGTTACACTTCTCTTGTTAGGTTTGAAGAAAGAGGTGGAAAGAAAAAAGAAGGAAGGGAAGGCTATGGTAACTTCTTAAATATGAGTTTAAAACCCTTCGGAGAAAAACTGCACACTATATCAAACTGGCTGGCATCACAGTGAAATATCATTAAGAACTGAACCCTTTCCAGAACATTCTCCAGTGTCTTCAGAACTTCAGTAAACTGTTTTGCTTCCAGGTCAATAAGTTCAACCATTTCTGCAATTCAACTCAAGATTTTCTTAAAAATAGAATCATCAGAGTTCTCCTGGGGCTCAGTGGGTTAAGAATCCGCTGTTGTCACTGCTGTGGTGTGGGTTCCCTCCCTGGCCCAGAACTTCCATGTGCTAAAGGTACAGCCAAAAAAGCAAACAAACAAACAACAACAACAACAAAAAAATGGATTTGTCAGGTCATCTGTCTTTTCTCTCAAAACCCAATTATAGCAGATTATTCCGTGACATGTATCACACAGTGGTCCACTCAGCTCAGTTCTGATGGATGAACTTGTACTCATTTTTAAAAGTTTATACTCTGTAATTATCAGTAAAAAGTATTTTAAAAATTCAACCTAGTAGTGAATTTCAATTTAACCCTTTAAAAATTTAGTTTTTTTTTTTTTTTTTTTGTCTTTTTAGGGCTGTACTCGCAGCATATGGAGGTCCCCAGGCTAGCGGTAGGATGGGAGCTGCAGCTGCTGGCCTATACCACAGCCACAGCAACGTGGGATCCAAGCTGCGTCTGTGACCTATACTACAGGTCACGGAAACACCGGATCCTTAACCCTCTGAGCGAGGCCTGGGATGGAACCTGCATCCTTATGGATTCTAGTCAGATTCGTTTCTACCAAGCCATGACGGGATCTCCCCAGTTAAACTATTTCTTTTTTTTTTTTTTTTTTTTTTTATTTTCCCACTGTACAGCAAGGGGGTCAGGTTATCCTATTTCTTAATGACTAGCAAGGTTCGTGTGTGTGTGTGTGTGTGTGTGTGTGTTGGTTTTGTTTATATACTTGTTTTGTTTTTTCAAATGAGCTTGGAATTTAAAATGGGAATTCGAGGAGCACTCATGCACTATTTAGAAATTCTCATACTGGAGTTCCCGTCGTGGCGCAGTGGTTAACTAATCCGACTAGGAACCATGAGGTTGCGGGTTCGGTCCCTGCCCTTGCTCAGTGGGTTAACGATCCAGCGTTGCCGTGAGCTGTGGTGTAGGTTGCAGACGCGGCTCGGATCCTGAGTTGCTGTGGCTCTGGCGTAGGCCGGTGGCTACAGCTCTGATTCGACCCCTAGCCTGGGAACCTCCATATGCCGCGGGAGCGGCCCAAGAAATAGCAACAACAACAACAACAAAAGACAAAAAGACACACACACACACACAAAAAAAGAAATTCTCATACTTTCACTGAGCTCAATAATTTATCTTTAACAACTAGAAAATTGTATTATTAAATACTCCTGATCTGAAACCTATAGCTATACATTGTAATCTAATCTTACACAAAAGTACAAAAGTATCCTCAATGTTGCAGCTTAAAGATGTTTACAAAATTGAGCCCAAATAATGTCCTAATCATATAAATTACTATCTCCTTAATTAAGGACCGAGATAAAATTTACTAAATATCTTAGATATTTTCTATTAGTAGTATAAATTAATCTACAACAATATTCTATTAGAGAATGTTTAAAAATAGACGAGAGGTTTATCTTAATTTGATTCGTACTGCATAAAACTGCTTTCCAGAAGAGTACAAGTATTTTTTTCTATACCCTTCACACCGGACGTCAATCTCTGCATTTCATTTTTAATGAAATGTGTACAATATGATGCCTTAGTTGATTATGATTTTAGATTTAACAGAGCTTCATGATTTTGACTACTGGTATTTCTTCTGTTGACATCTTCTGTATTTTTCTACTGGCTTGTTCATCCTTTTAAATTTTTATTTAAAACCTCTTGGTAAATTAAATATTTTGTGCTATCATTTGTTTTGCAAATACGTACCCCAATCTGTGGCTGCTTTTGAACATAGTTTATGAATTGAAGCCAAATCTACCAATCTTTTTCTTCATGAATTCTGGGTTTTGTGTAATCTTAGAGAGGCCTTCTTCCCAAGCAAAAGTATAAAAATAATGGATTCTCCTACAGTTGATCCATCTGTAATTTGTTCTGGCCCAAGAAGTGGCCACCTCCTTCTTCGAATGTCCTACATACTCTTAAATTGTAAAATTCTAAGACAGATTGATCAAAAAGTTAGTGTGCACCACATTCGTATTTTTCATGATTTTAAAAAATTTAGATTCCACCCTCACTACTCACTAGCTATCTGTTTTTCCAAACAAGTCATCCTCTTAACTATGTTAGAAATCCTTTTCCAACCCACTTATGTTTTTCCTATATTACTGTATCCAAAACGGAAACGAATATTTCAGATGTAGTGAAAGATTTTATTTTATTATTTATTTATTTATTTATTTTATTTTTTTGTCTTTTCTAGGGCCGCTCCTGTGGCACATGGAGGTTCCCAGGCTAGGGGTCGAATCGGAGCTGTAGCCACCAGCCTACACTGGATCTGAGCCACGTCTGTGACCTACACCACAGCTCACGGCAACACCAGATCCTTAACCCACTGAGCAAGGGCAGGGATCGAACCCGCAACGTCATGGTTCCTAGTCGAGTTCGTTAACCACTGTGCCATGACGGAAACTCCATGAAAGATTTTAAAACACAACCAAGATGGTGGCTGTAAAGTTTATTTCATAACAATGCCCAGTACTTTACCCAAACTGTACTGAATCACTCTTTTTTTAAATTTATTTATTAATTTTTTTTGCTTTTTAGGGCCACACTCACGGCACAGGGAGATTCCCAGGCTAGGGGGCAAATCGGCATTGTAGCCGCCGGCCTATGCCACAGCCACAGCAACTAGGGATCTGAGCCGTGTCTGTGATCTACACCACAGCTCATGGCAATACCAGATCCTTAACCCACTGAGCAAGGCCAGGGATCGAACCCGCATCCTCATGGATCCTAGTCGGGTTTGTTAACCACTGAGCCATGAAGGGAATTTTAAGTACTGAATCATTGTTTTCAGAACGTGGTTTATAATAAATCTCAGCTCTTTTTCTCAAACAAAACATATATACTTTATCCTTGTACAAGGAATCTTCTGTCAGGAGTGGGATCACTCATGTAAGCACATAAAAAAATTTTTTTAACATTATCAATGATACTTAGGAAACTATAACATAAAATCTCTCCTACATTGCTGGTAGAAATGTTAATTACTTTAACTTCACTGGGGGGCAACTTGGCCAGATCCACCAAAATTGCAAAGGCAGATATCCCTTGATTCCAACATTTCTAGAAGCCATTCTATAGGTAAATTTACACAAGTGTAGAGTATTTTGGTCCATTGTTAATAGTGGTAACAGTTTGGAAGCAACTTAAATATATCCATTAACAGGAGAGAAATCAATTATGATACACCCATACAGTAAATACCGTGCAGCCATAAGAAAAGAAAGAGGAAGGTTTTTCCACCTACCAATATAAAACTATCGTTAAGACATAGATTATCACTTGTATGTGGAATCTTAAAAAAATGATACAAATGAACTTACTTATAAAACAAAAACAGACTCAGACTTTGAAACCAAACTTACAGTTACCAAAAGGGAAATGTAGGGAGGGATAAATTAGGAATTTAGGATCAACATATACATACCACTATGTATAAAAGAGTCAACAAGGACCTACTATATAGCACAGGGAACTATATGCAATATCCTGTAATAACCTATATGGGAAAAGAATCTGAAAAAGAAGGGGTACGTATATATGTACAACTGAATCACTTTGCTATACACCCAAAACAATAGTATAAACCACCTATACTACGATATAAAACAAAAATTTCAAAAGACACAGTGGTGGGGGAGAGAAGCAAGGCATAGAAATATGCATACAGGAGCTCCTATTGTGGCTCAGTGGTAACAAATCCAACTAGGATCCATGAGGATGTAGGTTTGATCCCTGGCCTCACTCAGTGGGTTAAGGATCAGGCGCTGGCCTGAGCTATGTTGTAGGTCGCCAACTTAGCTTGGATCCTGCGTTGTTGTGGCTGTGGCATAGGCCTACAGCTGCAATTCTGCTTCAAAACCCAGCCTGGGAACTTCAGTATGCCACAGGTGCGGCCCTTAAAAAAAAAAAAGAAAAGAAAAGAAATACAAATGCATACAACATGATTATCAAATATAATAAAAAAAGGGAAAAAATAGACACTTTCTTGCATTCTGGAAGGATACATAAGAATAACATCTTTGTCTTCAGGTAGAGTATTAGTAGCAGGGGTAGGGATTTCACAATACACGTTTTTGCACTTTATAAAGACATACAGGGAACCCTTGAATAACACAGGTCCACTTATATGTGAGTTTTTTTTTCACGAAACACATACTACACGAGCTAGAGATGGCTGAGATCTGTAAAATGTGGAACTAGGGATATGGAAGGTGACCCTAAAATTAAATGCAGCATTACCTCTTTGAGAGAGTAAATCATTTACCAGATAGCCCAGACACACACACAAAGATTTCTCAACATCACTCATTATTAGAGAAATGCAAATCAAAACTACAATGAGATAGCACCTCACACCAGTTGTAATGGCCTCCCACACATCAAAAAGTCTACCAATAGTAAATGCTGGAGAGGGTGGAAACCTCTCCTACATTGTTGGTCAGAATATAAATTGGTACAACTACTATGGAGAACAGTATAGATAACCATATAGAGAACAGTTTTTAACTTTCAAAATTAAAAGCAGAACTACCGTATCATCCAGCAATTCCACTCCTGGGCATATACTCATAGAAAACCGTAATTCACAGAGACACAAGCAGCCCAGTATTCACTGCAATGCTATTTACAAGAGCCAAGATGTGGAAGCAACCTAAATGTCCATCGACAGAGGAATGGAGAAAGAAGATCTGGGTACATATATACAATGGAATACTACTCAGCCATACAAAAGAACAAAATAATACCATTTGCAGCAACATGGATGGACCTAGAGATTATACACTAAGTGAATTAAGTCAGAGAAAGACCAAATCTCAAATGAGATCACTAAATCTGGGATCTAATAGAAGTGATACAAAAGAACTCATTTACAAAACAGAAATAGACTCAAAGATTTTGAAACCAAACTTATGGTTACCAAAGGAGAAACGTTAGGGGGAGGGATAAATTAGTAGCTTGGGATTGGCACATGTACACTACTATATACAAAATCAGTAAGTAAACAGGGACAGGGAAATCTATTCAATACTGCATGGCACAGGTAAATCTACTCAATAATCTGTGATACCTATATGGGTATCATATGGGGAAAGGATCTGAAAAAGAATGTATAACCGATTCACTTTGCTGTAGACCTGAAACTAACACATTGTAGGCCAACTATACGCAGGTAAAAGAAATTTACTGGTTGTTTTTTATTTATTTATTTTTGGTCTTTTTGCCTTTTCTAGGGCCGATTCCCATGGCATATGGAGGTTCCCAAGCTAGGGGTCGAATCAGAGCTACAGCTGCCAGCCTACACCACAGCCACAGCAATGCCAGATCCGAGTCACGTCTGCGACCTACATCTCAGCTCAGAGCAATGCCGGATCCTTAACCCACTGAGCAAGGCCAGGGATCAAACCTGCAACCTCATGGTTCCTAGTCGGGTTCGTTAACCACTGAGCCACGACGGGAATGCCCTGGTGGTTTTTTTAAATGTTTTTCAACTTATTTTCACCTGAAAATCATACTTTGTAGTCTTTTCCTTTAATTCTCACACTTTTCATAACATATCCTTTGCTTAAAATAGCTGATTTTACTTTGCCAATGGTTATGAAATGGTTTTACATGAGCAAATATTATCTATCTTGCATGTGCCAAGCACTGTGCTCAACGTTAAGATAAAGATGTGCAGCCTCCGCTTAAAGTTATGTCAGTATTATAAATTTTTTGCCAAAACAAAAAATTTTTCCTTGATTACAAAAAAATAGGCTTATTGCTTTGAAAAAAAAGACAATGGAAAATATCAAATGAAAATCCTACTGTCAAGAAACAATGATTATTACCATTTCATGTTTGTCTTTCCAGAGTTTTCATTTTAGATTTATCTTAAGAGAGTTCCCTGGTGGCCTAATGATTAGGACTTAGTGCTTTCACCACTGCAGCCTGGATTCAATTCCTGCTCTGGGAACCAAAATCCCACATCAAGCTGCTGTACACTGCAGCCAAAAAAAACCAAAAAACCAAACATCTTCAGTCATCCAGATACATCTTTTTTAAAAAAGTGGGGATCCTATTATACATATTATTTGGCAATGTATATTTTCAGTTGAAGAGTACATATGAACATTTCCCTATATTATTCAATACAATATTGGAGCAAGTATTTTTTTTGTTTTTGTCTTTTCTAGGGTCACACCTGCAGCACATGGAGGTTCCTAGACTAGGGGTCCAATTGGAGCTGTAGCCACCGGCCTACGCCACAGCCACAGCAACTCAGGATCCAAGCCACGTCTTCGACCTATACCACAGCTCACGGCAACAAGGGATCCTTACCCACTGAGCGAGGCCAGGGATCAAACCCACCTCATGGTTCCTAGTCAGATTCGTTAACCGCTAAGCCACGACGGGAACTCTGGAATAAGTTTTAAATTGTTTAAAATCAAAGTAATATGTATACAATTAGAAATTCCCCTACTTAACTCTTCCAAAATGTTACAAGGTTTTTGGGGGGTTTTTTAAGTTTTTTTTTTTTTTTTGGTAATTATTTCCAGCTCTCTCATGTTTCTACCATTGTTTGGAAATTTTATACGATTTTAATAAAATTTGGGACATTTCATGAGATCCTTGTACTGCAAGTCTCTACGTACTGGTTTTTTTTTTTTTTTTTTTTTCCCACTGTACAGCAAGGGGGTCAGGTCATCCTTAGATGTATACATTGCAGTTACAGTTTTTTCCCCCACCCTTTCTTCTGTTGCGACATGAGTATCTAGACATAGTTCTCAATGCTATTCAGCAGGATCTCCTTGTAAATCTATTCTAGGTTGTTCTGATAAGCCCCAGCTCCCGATCCCTCCCACTCCCTCCCCCTCCCATCAGGCAACCACAAGTCTCTTCTCCAAGTCCATGATTTTCTTTTCTGAGGAGATGTTCATTTGTGCTGGATATTAGATTCCAGTTATAAGTGATATCATATGGTATTTGTCTTTGTCTTTCTGGCTCATTTCACTCAGTATGAGATTCTCTAGTTCCATCCATGTTGCTGCAAATGGCATGATGTCATCCTTTTTTATGGCTGAGTAGTATTCCATTGTGTATATATACCACATCTTCCGAATCCAGTCATCTGTCGATGGACATTTGGGTTGTTTCCACGTCCTGGCTATTGTGAATAGTGCTGCAATGAACATGCGGGTGCATGCGTCTCTTTTAAGTAGAGCTTTGTCCGGATAGATGCCCAAGAGTGGGATTGCAGGGTCATATGGAAGTTCTATGTATAGATTTCTAAGGTATCTCCAAACTGTTCTCCATAGTGGCTGTACCAGTTTACATTCCCACCAGCAGTGCAGGAGGGTTCCCTTTTCTCCACAGCCCCTCCAGCACTTGTTATTTGTGGATTTATTAATGATGGCCATTCTGACTGGTGTGAGGTGGTATCTCATGGTAGTTTTGATTTGCATTTCTCTTATAATCAGCGATGTTGAGCATTTTTTCCATGTGTTTGTTGGCCATCTGTATATCTTCTTTGGAGAAATGTCTATTCAGGTCTTTTGCCCATTTTTCCATTGATTGATTGGTTTTTTTTGCTGTTGGGTTGTATAAGTTGTTTATATATTCTAGAGATTAAGCCCTTGTCAGTTGCATCATTTGAAACTATTTTCTCCCATTCTGTAAGTTGTCTTTTTGTTTTCTTTTTGGTTTCCTTTGCTGTGCAAAAGCTTTTCAGTTTGAGGAGGTCCCATGGGTTTATTTGTGCTCTAATTTCTATTGCTTTGGGAGACTGACCTGAGAAAATATTCATGATGTTGATGTCAGAGAGTGTTTTGACTATGTTTTCTTCTAGGAGTTTGATGGTGTCCTATCGTATATTTAAGTCTTTCAGCCATTTGGAGTTTATTTTTGTGCATGGTGTGAGGGTGTGTTCTAGTTTCATTGCTTTGCATGCAACTGTACTGGGTTTCTTTTTTAAGGAGGGAGGAGCTTAAATTAAATCTCCTCTGTTTGCATGCAAAAGCTGTAAAAGCGAGATTGATGCAAGTGTGCTATGGTTACGCACAATAAACACCTCAAGATGCATGGCTGTAAACGTATAAGTTTCCCAAGTGGCAAACTGCTCCATTCACTACTTCTTGACCTAGCCCTTTATAGTCACAGCCTTCGGAGTTCAGCTCGCTGGGCATCCGTGTTGTCACCTCCCATCTCTAGACCTCCCTTCTCCCTATGCACTTGCAGTAGGTGTACATTCTTCATTGGTTACCTTCGCGACCTCCATTTTCTTTTCCATCTGCTGCACAAGTGTCCACTTGCTTACTGCTCTTAAGATAATGACATGGGCACTCCCTTTCTATTTAGCTCTCTTCCTTTTCCCTCTCAACTTCTATCATCTGAACTTACTCTTGTTCTGTA
The DNA here is from genome assembly GCF_054392235.1 of Sus scrofa. Taxonomy (NCBI): domain Eukaryota; kingdom Metazoa; phylum Chordata; class Mammalia; order Artiodactyla; family Suidae; genus Sus; species Sus scrofa. The sequence continues at coordinate 136,659,060 of NC_139396.1, read as the reverse complement.
TTTATGTCTTTTTAGGGCCAAACCCATAGCCTATGGAGGTTCCCAGGCTAGGGGTCGAATCGGAGCTGTAGCCGCCACAGCCACTGCAACATGGGATGCGAGCTGCATCTGCGACATACTGAAGCTCACGGCAACGCCAGATCCTTTGACCCACTGAGTGAGGCCAGGGATCGAACCTGCATTCTCATGAAGACGAGCGGGAATCTTAACCTGCTGAGCCACAACAGGAACTTCTGACTCTACTCTTTTTGTAAAACCAAGTCAACAACATCATGTCTAATGGTTGCACCACTTTCCATGGTATGAAGACACCGTAATTCACCTGATTAAGCCTCTACTGAGTAACTCATCCCAGTTTTTCACTTGGAAAAGCAATGCTGCAACCAACATTCTTATATGTACCCTATAAACTTGTCTTTAAGATAAATTCTTAGAAATTCTTAGAAATGGAACTTTCTGGGGGAAAAGTACCTTGTGAAGGCCAAACTACATTGCAGAAAGATTTACCAATAAGAGAATATGTGCAATATATTTAAAGACAGGCTTTGAAAATTGCTTAGACAAATAATCATCCCTGAATTTTTATATTTTCATTCTTTTTTCCCCCAATATTGAGTTTTACTGAAAGTCTGTTTCTTACTGTCATACAGCAAAATCTATTTTTCATTTATATTCTATTATATTCTGTGAAACCACAGAAATTAAAATCTTTAGGTATATTTACATATTCATAAACTGGTATTTCTGACAGTTTATATAGAAACTATCATTTATTTTATTTATTTTGGCTGCATCTACTGCATGTGGAAGTTCCTGGGCCAAGGAGGGAACCTGAGCCAGAGCAGTAACCTGATCCACAGCAGTGACAATACCAAGTCCTTAACTGCTAGGCCACCAGGGAACTCCAGAAACTATGTTTTAAAACATCAGTCGTATTTCCTGAAGTTCCCATCGAGGTGCAGCAGAAACGAATCCTCCTAGGAACCATGAGGTTGCGGGTTTGGTCCCTGGCCTCACTCAGTGGGTTAAGGATCCGGCATTGCCATGAGCTATGGCATAGACTAGCAGCTGTAGCTCCAATATGACCCCTACCCTGGGAACCTCCATGTGCCACAGGTGCAGCTCTGAAAAGCAAAAAAAAAAAAAAAAATCTTATCGAAAGTATAATTATTAATGCTAAAACTGACCTCTGTAGAAAACTTCTAAACAAATTGCATGTATCTCTAAGTTTCAAAATTAATCAACTAAGTAAAACATACATTTTACATACATACATACACACACCCCTAATGAGACAAGGCACCTTTTTAGAGCTTAACAGTATTTAGATTTTCCCCAAGGATAGTTTCCCTTTAAATTTTGTCTCTAAAGCTAACTACTGAACAACACTTCTCTGGTTCAGTCCCAGTTTTTTAAAATCTACTAAAATGTCATAAAGCAACACAGAATTTCTCTTAAGAATTATTTTTATAAGTCGGCCCTATTTTTAAGAACTTTCAAAATGTTCCCATAGTTGAGAATACCAAGTTGTCTAAACTGACAGGCATTTAGCTAATATTATCATTATAAATGGAAATTTGAAAAATCAAATTTTTTCAAATGCTTGCGAATATGCATTTCAGAGTCCACTCTTAAGAAAGTACAATATGAACATCTAAAAAATTCTTTTAAGATTTCAATTTTAATTTCTGGTTTAATTATGTCTAATTTAAAGCTAATCTATGTACAGTGATGACAGAACTGGCTTCATGAGTGTGTGACCCATGTGGCCTCATGTTTGGTTTAATGCTCTTCTGCTGCTGTCCTGAAATACTTTTTTGCTTTTTAGGACTGAACCTGCAGCATATGGAAGTTTCTAGGCTAGGGGTCGAATCAGAGCTACAGGTGCCGGCCTACACCACAGCAATGCCAGATCCGAGCTGTGTCTGAGACCTACACCACATCTCACAGCAATGCCGGATCCTTAACCCACTGAGCAAGGCCAGGGATCGAACCCACATCCTTATGGATCCTAGTCGGGATCATTAACTGCTGAGCCACAAAGGGAGCTGCCGTGAAATTCTTAATTTTTGAGCAAGGTACCCCACATTTTCACTCTGCCTTGTATCTCACAAACTTTACGTTGATCCCTGGTTAACAGTAAGTGTCCCCCCTCCCCCCCCAAATTTGAAGATGAACAAGTTTTCTCTCTAGAATTAAACATGAACTAGCAAAAACAAAAACCAACAACAAAAACATACCAGCAGTTCTCTAGCATGAGAAATTGTAAATGTGTACCTGAAAAAGACCTGGAACACACAAAACTCAGTGGGACTTAGAAAAAATCTTAGGGAAATAGTGCAGTTATTTCAGTGAAAAAAATGTTTAACTATAGTATATCTAGCTTTATGAACATAGTTAGAAGGGCAATCCCTTAAAGATGAATGAGAGTGAAAAAGAGGTTAAGTTATAATATCCAGCCACAAACATTTCATGAGCAAGAATGTCCCCCACGTGTATCCCTATCATTGATGAGTCACTGGGTTATAGAGCTTAAGGTCTTAAGAATCAAAATCATATCAACACCTAATTAATTTAAAAAGCTAGGTCACAGACCCTGCTTGAATCCCACATTGCTGTGGCATAGGCCAGCAGCTACAGCTCCGATTTGACACCTAGCCTGGGAACCTCCATGTGCTGTGGGTACGGCCCTAGAAAGACCAAAAAAAAAAAAAAAAAAATTTAAAAAGCTAGAAGAAGCTAGATGTGCCAAAGACAAATTTCAATAAATTTCCAAGGATTAAAACCTTAGAGCCACACCTGCATCCCTACAATAAACAAACAAACAAAAAAAACCCCAGCAACAACAAAACCACCTCAGAGTATTGTCTCTGATTACACAAGCATGAACCTTCTAAGCAACAATTAGAAAATCCTACATTCAGTTCAGAGTTAACTCTAAGTAGAAGAAAATACTTTAAACCAGTAATATTAAAAATAAGACATAACAATTTGTAGAATGCAGCTAAAGCTGTGCTTTAAAGAGATCCTCTAAGAGAGGGCTGAACGTCAGTAACTCAAGTACATATCTCAAAAAATCAGAAAATTAAACTGAAGGAAACTAGAATGATAGGTAAAAGTAAAAAAATGAAATAGTCAACAGCATGCAATAGAAAGATTAAAAAATAAAATTGGCTCTTTGAAAAGACAATGAAATGGACAAAGCACTTGGCAACACAAATCAAGGAGAAAAAAAGAAAACAACTCGCCAATGTTAGGTAAGTAAAGGGGCTCTAACTCCATGTCTTAGAGATAAGAAAAAGACACTTCAGAGCATGTATTAAACAACTTTCAAGTATATATTTCAGAGTATTTAAAAAATACATTTGTGGGATTCCCAGCGTGGCTCAACGGTAACGAACTCAACAAGGTTCCATGAGGTTGTGGGTACAATCCCTGGCCTCACTCATTGAGTTAAGGGTCTGGCGATCCCATGAGCTGTGGTGTAAGTCACAGACACAATTTGGATCTTCCACTGCTGTGGCGTAGCTCAGCAGCTGCAAGTCTGATTCGACCCCTAGCCTGGGAACATCCATATGCCTCAGCTGTGGCCCTAAAAAGCATAAACAAAAAAACAAATGAGTCAGTCATTTGCGAAACTGTAACAGATAATTTTTAGTAAGACACCAAAATTAGAAATAGTACATAATTCTATATCTACAAAATAAATCCATAACTAAAAATCTTCCCTCAAACACAACTCTAGGCCCTGGAGTTCCTTTGTGGTCTAACAGTTACAGATCTGGCATTGTCACTGCTGTGGCTCAGGACACTGCTATGGTGTGAGTTTGAACTCTGACACAGAAACATTGCATGCTGCAGGTACAGCCAACAAAAACAACAACAAAAAAAAGAAGTGGACCAAGAGAATACTTACATGTTTTAATTTACATAAAGTACAAAAAGAGGAAAATTATCAACACTGAAGCCAGGGCAGTGATTATTACCTTTAGAAGGGACAGGAGCAGGAGTTCTCACCATGGCGCAGCAGAAACAAATCTGACTAGGAACCATGAGGTCGTGGGTTTGATCCCTGGCCTTGCTCAGTGGGTTAAAGATCCGGCGTTGCCGTGATCTGTGGTGTAGGTTGCAGACTCAGCTCGGATCCCGAGTTGTTGTGGCTCTGGTGTAGGCCGGTGGCTACGGCTCCAATTAGACCTCTAGCCTGGGAACCTCCATATGTTGCGGAAGCGGCCCTAGAAAAGGCAAAAAACAAACAAACAAAAAAAAAAACACAAGTAAATTCTTACTATAATTGAATCAAAACATTTAAATTCTAAAAGCTAATTATGGCACCTACATACAAGGCAAACTAAAACAAAATTTATTCTATGACTTATCAAAATTTCCAGTTTCCATAAAGTTCCTAAAGAAAATATGAATCCAGCTAGCTTATGCAGAGAAAGTGAAAACAAAGTTTCAATGCCTCAAGTTGAGCTCTGTAGTGTTCAAAAGAATTTTTAACCAGGAATATGTGTTATTTTTATGTTGGTAAATTGTAGGTATCTTTTCATCAATGTTTTTAGATCTACTTTATCCTCCCACCCCCCTTTTTAATTTTTTTTTTAAATTTTTGGTCACTCCTGCAGCATGAATAAGTTTCCGGGCCAGGGACTGAACCCGCGCCATAGCTGTAACCGGAGCCACAGCAGTGATAACAGGGGATCCTTAACCCATGAGCCACAAGGCAACTCCCCCCCACCCCTTTTTAAAGCAGCTCTAAGATGTAATTCACAAGCCATACATTTCACCCAAAGTATATAAATCAATGGCATTTTTAGTATATTCACAGAGCTGCACATCACCGCTATCTAAAATTGCAGAATTTCATCAGCCCATAAAGAAACCATACCAATCAGCAGTCACTCCCATGTCTTCCAACCCCTTACTCCCACCGCTAGGCAAGCATTAATTCACTTTCTGTCTCTACAGATTGCCTATTCTGGACATTCAATGATTTTTTTTTTTTCTGCTTTTTAGGGCTGCACTTACAGCACATGGAAGTTCCCAGGCTAGGAGTTGAATAGAAGCTGCAGCTGCCAGCCTATACCACAGCTACAGCAACTGCAGATCTGAGCCACGTTTTCAACCTACACCACAACTCCCAGCAACATCGAATCCTTAACCCACTGAGCAAGGCTAGGGATGGAACCGCATCCTCATGGACGCTAGCCAGGTTCGTTACAGCTGAGCCACAGGGATCTTTCTCAGGGATTTTTTTGTAGCTTGCCGAGTACAAGTTTTACAGGTTTTTTTGGTTAAATATATTCCTAAGTGTTCTGTTCTACTGTAGATAAAATTCTTAACTTCATTGTTGGATTTTTCACTGTATCTAAACACAAGTGACTTTTGTCTCTTTATCGCTCTTGTACCCTCTCTGCCATCCTACTGAACTCATTAATTCTGAAAGTTTTGCCGTGGATTCCTTAGAATTTTCTACATACAAGTTGTGTCATCTCCAAACAGAGATGGTTTTACTTCTTTCTTTCCAATCTGGGTGCCTTACCTGGTCCTTTTTTAAGGGCTATAGATCACATATCACCATCACACTGAGGTTTTAAAGACCATCCTGCCGAGAGGCAATGCAGTATTTTTCAAGTTCCTTGAAGTTGTTCACTCTGAATTACTAAGTATACATTAAGGATACTTGCTCATTTCTAGAACAAAATAGTAGCCTGAGAATAATATAATACTTAAATGGGGTTACATTTGATAGCCAAAGCAGAGTGGAAAGTACTTATCTTTAGGAGTATTGAGTAGCTTGTCAATTATGCATATTGATGCAGTTAGCCAGGCCATTTCCTTTGCCACCACACTACATAAAGCCTGGAGGGCCTTCCTTGCTCTAGATGCTGGTAAAACTACTCTGCAAATATGAGAAGTCTGCATTCACTGAGCTCCCACCCCACTGCCTGAAGTCACGTCTGCAGTAAGAGTAAGAAAGCCACAAAGGGGCCTCAGTATAAATAAGGAACTAATCCTGCTTTTATGAAGCAGGACATAAGTACTCTGGAAAATGTTTTTATAAAAGCCACCTAGGTGGGTACAATTTTACATGGCATCAAAAGAGATTTTTACGAACTCTCTATAATTTACAGATATTCAGAAATGGAGGGGTGGGGTAGGAATTAAACTTGAATGCTGAAATAAGGCTATAAATATGGTAGATGTCCTGGGCAGTGCAAGTCATATTAAATCCACAACTTTTTATTCTCAAGGAAATATCTGTTCTAAACCTTCGTGAAGTCTAAAGGTAATGTCACTTTATTCTTTTATTCTTTCAGTGTTTAATCCTTTAGTTGCTACACATTATGATATACTCAGTCATTTTTATAAGGGGTAGAAAATGAACTATAAAATCACGTCAGAAATCTAATGGGACTGCCAATAAAAGTAAACATACCCTTCTTGCTTTATACATACACATATAAAGCCACGCCTGCGGTATGGAAAAGTGCCCAAACCAAGGATTAAAATGGAGCCACAAGAGTGACAGTGCCAGACTCTTATCCACTAGGCCACCAGGGAACTCCAAACATATCCTTCTTACTTAAATTTTATAGCTTTATCTCTGGATGAAATACATTACATTGATTAGAAACTTCATACAGGATCACACAATGATACCTTTCATCTATATTATTTGGGTCTTTTTCCTAAAATGCCTTTTCATAGAAATTACAGTTTACTTTTTTATTTAATGGCTGATTCAAACATAGCTGGTCTATAGAATGTGAAATTTACAGATTAGATAGGTGCTGCATACATATATAAGGAAATCAAAACACTAATATTTCACATCTGTTTTTCCATTATACTTAAATTATTCATCGGAATTTGAAACAAATTTTACATATACTCAGTATCTAAGTTATAAGAAGGTTGTACTAAAGATGTTTCTAAATCAGAAAATCTCCCACAGGAATAATGCCATAAGTAGTGATAAGATTTTTCATCAAAAGCTACTTATTAGAAGTTCCCATCGTGGCTCAGAGGTAACAAACCCAACTAATATCCATGAGAACGTGAGTTTGATCCCTGGCCTTGCTTGGTGGGTTAAAGGATCCGGCATTGCTGTGAGCTGTGGTATAGGTCCCAGATGCAGCTCAGATCTGGCGTGGCTGTGGTGTAGGCCGGCAGCTGCAGCTCCAATTTGACCCCTAGCCTGGGAACTTCCGTATGCCATGGGTTCAGCCCTAAAAAAGAAAAAAAAAAAAAAGCTACTTATTAGAGTTTCTAAAATCGATTATTTAAAACAGAGTATTGGACTCAGCAATAATAGAGTCAATAAACTTATGGGCTATCCTAGTAACCCAAGCATTAATTGTGGTAACACAGAACATTACTTTTCTTACTGTAGGAAAAAACAAAAGGAAGTTGCGACGTTAGGAACATGGCTTTCTTCTTTACCCTTCTGCTCTGGCTAGGACCATGTGGCAGAAACTAACACAACTGAAGAAGAACGCCCCTAAGAACATGGGGGTAACGTTTATGTGAGGCACTCATGAGCCATGTGCTTTCAGAGCGCCCATGTTGTATTTCTTCAAATGGTATTTCAAATTCACACACAAAAATTTTTATCTTCTTTGGGGGGGGGGGACATTCCAATGGATCAATTGTATATGGTCAGATAAACTAAATACATCTACAATGATAAACACATTCATTCTCCTTACATTGAAGGAGACATGTACGTACCTCATTTCCAGATGTTCAGAGAGATTTTTCACTCAGGTGACAAAAAAGACTATCTCTGTTCTTTAAAACATACTTGGCTTCAGAATAAAGAACACACATATGTCAATGCAATGTGAAATCCAGTCTTTTTTCCCCCTGGTCCTCCCAGCATTAAGGAACCTGGGTTTTTCTGGATAGTAACAGGCTCCTGAGCGAGTGTGGTGCCATGTTTCTGAACTGACAGATCAGCGCTCCAGGCCAGGAGTGGCTGGTTCCTAACAGGGCTGGTTAGCGCACTCTGCTCCCTTTGACCTGTGACCCTACAACCACTGAGACCCTCCCCATCACTTCCTGACCAAACGCTCAACCTCACTTTTACTTTCTCTCTCTTACTTCACTGCTTATCCTAAACGGATCTTTTGGTTATTCTGTTTATACTTTACTCCCTGTTTTTGTGACTGGGCTCTTGAGCTAGAAAATACTCCTTGGGGACAGGAACTCACCTGGAGGTATCATCAAAATTTAAATATTTCAAGAGCTCCCATCGTGGCACTGCAGAAATAAACACGAGTAGGAACCATTTGGTTGAGGGTTCGATCCCTGGCCTCACTCAATGGGTTAAGGATCTGGCGTTGCCATGAGCTGTGGTGTAGGTCACAGACATGGCTCAGATCTGGCATTGCTGTGGCTGTGGCACAGGTTGGCAGCTACAACTCCAATTCGACCCGCAGCCTGGGAACCTCCATATGTGGCGGGTGTGGCCCTAAGAAGACAGAAAACAAAACAAAAAAACAAACAGAAAAAAGTATTTCAGTACTCAGAGGTGTTCTTTCACCATGTAGCTGGACTACAAGCTCAGCACTGTGCTGTTTCTCTCTTCTGTAATGGAGCGATATGGGGTGTGATTCCCCTCCCCTTGGGTCCAGGCTGATCCTGCTGACGCACAAGTAACCCAAAGAATGGAGCAGAACTAATGCAATTTCTAAGACTAGGTCAGAAGAACCCTAGCAGTTTCTACTTGTTCTCTTGGGATGCCTGATGTCTAAAGAGGCCACCTTCTAAAGCTCCCTCTGCAGATTCTCCTGCTCAGAATACAACCACTATGCTGTGCTGATTCGAGTTACACAGAGACCAGCTGTAGGTGCTCCAGTCAATAGTATCAGCTGAGCACAGCCTTCAACTTGACCCAGTGGACATTGGATACATAAGAAGTCTCCATATGATTCTGGCCTCCAGCTGTTTAAGCCTGCCTTTCAAGTCTTCTCAGCTGAAGCCCCAGACTTCGGAGTACAGAGCAAGCCACCCCTGCTATGCCATGTCTGAAATCCACACAAACTGTGAGTGTGATAAAATGATTATTTTCAAACAACTTTTGGGGTAGTTTGTTACACAGCAGTCAGTAACTCTAAGAGTTCACATAGTTAATGGATTCAGAAAGAAAATAGAGAAAACTATCAAAGTAGTATTTAGAAAGATCATTCACCTTCCAACTAAAAGAGCCTATCAATGGCTAATGTAACAATAACAAAAAAAATTTTATGGCTATACCTGTAGCATATGGAAGTTCCCCGGCCAAGGACTGCAACCTATGCTGCAACTGTGGCAGTGCTGGATCCTTTAATCCACTGTGCTGGGCCAGAGATCAAACCCATGCTTCTGCAGTGACCTGAGCTGCTACAGTCAGATTCTTAACCCACTGCACCACAGAAGAAACTAATATAACAACATTTTTAAGATTTATGTCAAGATCTATCATTGCAATCTTTCAAAAATCAAGTATAAAATCAGTCCTCTATAACGAAACAAGAATTAGGGTAAAACTGGCCTCCTCACTAGTAAGACTGAGTCTAGCACTGTGGTATATGGAATGATTGGCAAATGGGGACCTTTTGTAATAGGTCAGAAACTCTACCCAATATTCTATGATAATCTACATGGGGAAAGAATCTGACAAAGAATGGTTGTGTGTACAACTGAGTCACTTTGTGGTACAGCAGAAATTATCACATTTTAAATCAACTATACTTCAATAAAACTTTAAAAAAAATACTAAATCTAAAAAAGAGACTGGGTGCTAGTAGACAGTAAAGCAATCTATAAAAAAATTTTTTTTTCAGCCTAGAAATCCACACCCAACCCAATTAGCCACTACACATACAGGCTGAATAAAAGGATTCAGAAAGCGTACTTTCTTCATATCTCTCATAAGATGGTCCTTGTGGCTATGTTCCATCATAATCAGGGAGTATGTGAAGAAAGGAAGAAATAAGGGATTCAGGAAACAATCTAAACTAGGAAAGCAATAATGAGAATTCACAGGATGACAATTAGGAGAAAGGCCTAAAGAGTAACTAGTCTAGTCTGGAGTAGCATGGGCTCCAGGGAGGGGAGGGAGAAACAACTCAGTAGACTAGAATAAAATGGGCAATCTGAAAACAATTCAGCATATGATAAAGGCACACGCCTCAAAGAACAACAACAAAAAGCAATGAGAAAATAGACTCTACAGATGGAAATGTAATCAAGGCACAGTACCAGGAAGTGAACAGTATTTACACAGTCAAGAATGTAAGTGATTTACAGATTCAACCTCTATACAAGTCAAAGACATCTTAACTGTGCTTACATTACAGAGTGAAATCAACATCTTACTAGCTCTGATCATATAAAAGTCCTTTACTTTTTATGATAAAAAATAAAAAGATGTCACAAACTGCCATTATAAGAGGGGAGATGGGAGTTCCTGTGGTGGCGCAGTGGTTAACGAATCCGACTAGGAACCATGAGGTTGCGGGTTCGGACCCTGCCCTTGCTCAGTGGGTTAACGATCCAGCGTTGCCGTGAGCTGTGGTGTAGGTTGCAGACGCGGCTCGGATCCCGAGTTGCTGTGGCTCTGGCGTGGGCCGATGGCTACAGCTCCGATTCAACCCATAGCCTGGGAACCTCCATATGCCGTGGGAGCGGCCCAAGAAATAGCAACAACAACAACAAAAAGACAAAAAAAAAAAAAAAGAGGGGAGATGAAAAAAGGTAGAAGTACCACTGTTCTAATGACTGAAGACAGAAAAACAATTAGATAAAACCACTTTGTTTTTTTCAAAAGGTCAATAAATTTGATAAATATCTAACAAAAATAATGACTATATTGAACACCTGTAACTTATATAATATTGTATACCAACTACACCTCAGTTTCAAGAGGAAAAAAAATAACAGGGTCACCCCAGCAGGTTCTGATCTCTCCAACAACAGAATTTTGGATATTTCGTATAATAGCCACACCACCATAAATACCAACCCAAACTCAGTGACCTTAATACTGGGAGCATCATCTACTGTAATCACGACGTGGAAGCCAGAGAATCAGACTCCAAGGAACAGGCAGGAATCAGACTCCACTCACTAGTAGGTTGACGGCGCCCAGCTCAACCTCCCAGCCTCTCCCCAACACATACTGCCCCACCCCATTCATTAGCACCCAAAACAGAAAAGCAGAAAGGAACTGGAGCTGCTCCTCATAAAGGCTGCCCCCCTCTAAGGTGGGTACCAGAGCAGTCTTTGGCAAATATGTTTACTCTGTTGTTGTTTTGGGCATGCCCACGGCATGTGGAAGTTCCTGAACCAGGGACTGAACTAGTGCCACAGCAGCAGCCCAAGCCACTGCAGTGACAACCCTGGATCCTTAACCTGCTACGCAGGAACTCCAAAGATGTTTTCTTTGAAAGACTGCCAAGGCATAAGATTCCTGCCCTCAGAAAGCTTAGTCTAGTTTATACCCAAAGATCATGTCCTCAAATTGTCCACATATATGCAGTATGCTCAGGGACTGTAATACATACACATGTACACATCAGTGTGTGTGCAACAGATGTAATAGTCTGGCAGATGCACGTCTATATGAAGAGCACAGTAGATTCTCTACAAAAAAAAAAAAAAAATCCAAGTAATTCTACTTAATAATGTAATACTTCATGCAGCTAAGCTACAGGGATTTTCACCCTAGCCATGCGAAATTTTTTTAAAACAGTTTACTAAATTCTGAGTATAACCAAGACTTGAAGGGTTACTGGTTAAACTATCAAGAACCCTTTCCAAGTAGCCTCAAGCACTCAGAAGGATCCATTTACATGCAAAACAAAGGTTCAGGTAATTGCAAACTCCTTAAGGATCATGCTAGGTACTATGTGATTTAAGTTTTTACCTCATATAAACATATACACACATACACAAATGATAATATAACATTTTTTGAAAAATACTGTATTTAAGATTTTAAGCTAGTTTAAGACAGGCCTTCCTCACTCCCTCAAATATTCCAAGTTTGGGTTTTTTTCTTTTTTTTTTTTTTGCTTTTTAGAGCCTTACCTGCAGCACATGGAAGTTCCCAGGCTAGGGGTCAAATCAGAGCTGCAGTTGCCAGCCACAGCCACTCCGGATCTGAGCCACATCTGCAACCTATGGCAATGCTAGATCCTTAAGCCACTGAGCAAGGCCAGGGATCGAAGCTGCATCCTCATGGATACTAGTGGGGTTCTTAACCAGCAGAGCCATAATAGGAACTCCTACTGACACATACTTAACATACACAGCACTGTATAACTTTTTAAGGTGTACAGTATAATAATTTGATATCATGAAGTGATCAGACTAGTGAACTTTCATCATCTCATATATACACAAAGACCTAGAACCTTGTGATGAGAATTCTTGAGAGTAAATCCTAACAATTTTCATCTATAACACAACATTGCTAATTGTATTTATCATGTTGTACATTACATCTCTAGCAATTAATAATCTGATAACTGCCAAGGTGCTACCTTTTGACTACCTTCATTCAATTCCTCTTCCCTCTCCCCCGTGCCTCTGGTAACCACAAATCTGATCTCTTTTTCACTGGATATTTGTTTTTGAAATATGGTTGATCTATTAAATTACCTTAGTCCTTATTACAAACATAGTGATTTGCTATTTCTGGACATTTCAAAATGATTACCATGGTAAGTCGTCATGATCTGTCACCATTCAAACATATTAATTATTGACTATATTCCCACACTGTCTATTTCATACCCATGACTCATTTTGCGGCTCCTAGTTTGTACCTGTTAATATCTTTTACCTATTTCTCTTCTCCCCATACTCCCATCCCATTTGGCAACCCAAAATTAAATTTCGTTTTCTGTTAATCCAACTTGTGTCAATGTGATGCTTAGACCAGCCAGAAGAACCTAGAAGGGTAGAGTTTTCTTCTGGACGAGTCTCAATCATGAAGAGAAAGATTTCATCTCACTGTCCAACAACAATGCAAATTCTCCATTTGGTTGGAGGTCAGGATAGAAGCTATGAGAAGGTACACTTGAATATCTTTACAATTCCACACCCTCAAACAACCATTCAAGGCACCGCACATCAAGGAAGGGACAAAGACGTTTCCCTCGCACCTCCCAAACCAAAGAGGGGGAAGACATTAGAAAGGGGATCAGGATCACACTGAAGGGCTTTCAAACCTGCCATCTGCACTGGAACTGCAGCCAAGATGCAGACAACAGTGACGACCATCACTCTCCAGGCTGAGCCGTCAGATGCAATAGAAAATGCAAAGGCCAAGATCCAGATAAGGACAGAATTCCTCCTCCTCCTCAGTCCTGATGAGCAAAGAATTTGCTTTGCTGGTAAACAACTGGAAGAGGACTTTGACTACAACATTCAAAGAAGTCCACTCCTCATCTTGTGTTGAGACCTTATCTCACGCCACCCCCAAGAAGAACAAACCTAAGAGAAAGAAGGTTAAGCTGGCTGCCCTGAAAATAAGGTGGATGGGACCGGTAAAACCAGCTGCCTTTGCCCATGTCCTTCTGATGAACGCGGTGCTAGAGTTTTACAGCCAACCACTTGGACAGACATTATTGCAGCAAATGCTGTCTAATCTGCTGTTTCGAGAAACCAGAAAACAAGTAATTTATGTTGGTTAACAAAAGACACAGATGAATTTAAAAATAAATAAATAAGTAAAACCAGTATGAAGATTCGGCGAGGAGTTTCCAGACCAGGAATTGGGCTTGTTCTCTCCTCACCTCTCTCACTGGCCTTGTGCCCTGTTCACCTGAAAGCCAATGGACACACAAGGTAAGGGGCTGTGACGACTGTTATTATAAATGACACTGTTCCTTCTGTCACCAGTTACCTTGTATGAACCAGGAGCCCTAGAGTTGAAAAACTGAGTCAAGGACATTTTTTTAAAAAACCCTAAGTACCTTTCAATGTTTCATTTTCTTGGAGGCAGGTAGATAGGACTCAAACTAAGAACTCACATAAAACAAAGTATTTTTCCTTCCCTGCCATAACAGGCAAGCCTCAATTAAAAAACAAACAAAAAAAACTTATTTACTCCAGTATCCTTAGGGGAAAAAGGGGGAAGAAAAATGAAGATCAGAGCTAAGTTTTTAGGTAAGACAAAAGTTATTCACTGAAGCAAAAGTAATTTTCTTCAGGAGCTGCTCAAGGTGATCAAAAGACAATGGAAGGTTCCCTGCTCATCCAGACATGGTGCCAGCTCTTCTGATACGGTGGTTTGCTTCACTATATGGACAGAGGTTACTCAGGAAAGAGGGACTTTAAAATTACACCTGTTTACATAATGGAACTCAATGTTCAAAAACTCCTCTCCATCTTTCAGTTTTTCCCCGTGGTATGTGGAAGTTCCTGGGCCAGGGATTGAACTGGAGTCACAGCAGCAACCCAAGCCACTATAGTGGCAATACCTGATCCTTAGTCCACCGAGTCACAAGAGAGCGCCGAAGCTCCTCTCCATCCTGCATCCACCTCCTCTTCCGATTCACTCACAACAAGGGCTGTGATCACTTCCCTTTGGTGGAAGGAGGGAGGGGAAGGAAGATACTACTACAAACCAATAATTAACGTATTTTTGCCTTCCACCCTGACACATATACTTGGCAATGATCTTTGTTAATGTCTAAAGCATTACAGAACCAAGTAAGGGGAATAATCATGTCCACAAACTCACCAATCCTAATAATGAATGACCATCACCGACACTTTCCTTATCACTGATGTAAAAATTTTTGCAGCACATAATCAGAAACCATCTCAAATCTAGTTTTCATCATGTAACTCACACCTTTAAGAACTTAGAGGAGGAGATCCTTATCACTTATCTGATAAATACACCCTGCAGGTGACTATTTTCAAGATTCTTGATTTTCTCAGGCACACCTGCCCCATACCCATCATTTTCCAGCTCAGCTGCAGTCACACTCGCCTTGCTCAGTCCCACTCGCCTTGCTCAGTCCCACCTGAGCACGCCCGTGCAGGAGCCTCCCCTGCCATCCCAAGACGACTCCTCTCTCTCTTCCATGTTTTAGCACATGTCACACACTGAGATGCTGGGACCCCCCCCTCCTCAAGGGAAGGTCTCTTACGTCCCCCTGACGTCTGGCAAAGGCGGGCACTCAGTGCTGTGGAATAGTGAACAAATGCTGCCTCCCACCCCTGAGGCACTGGTTCCTGTTTATCACTCTTTGCAGACTTGGCTGCAGACTCACACTGTCTCTGTCAGAGCTAGTTTGTATCGAACCTTCTGCTACTGCGTCCCCAGCAAGCAGTCCTATGTTCAGCAGATAGTCACTGAGCTAGGCGCTGCTCTCAAGCCCGGGAAGAAAGCAATGAACCAAACAAATAAAAATCCATGCCTTTGTGGAGTGTACATCCTAACAGGAGAGAAAATGGGTGCAGTCAATATCTTACCTTCAATTTCGACTTCATTCTAATTCAGCTGTTTTGATTCTATATTGATTCAAGAGACTGTCTGTAGACGTCTGTGCTGGATATTCTGCAAAGACAGGTACCAGCAACTCCTCCTAAACCTGCAGACATAGAACTACTTCTCCCACCAAGAGGTAGAGTCTGTTTCCTCTCTACCTGACCCTGAGCTCCCCTGTGACTTGATCGATAGAATCTTCAGATGTGACCACTGTGCCAGGGCCTGGCCTCGACCCAAAGGGGCCTGACAGCTTCCACCTCCTGGGAAACCAGGTACCACGTAAAGAAGCTCAGCCTATCCTGCTAGAGAGAAGGCCATGCAGAGAGAGAGGCCCCGAGGATGAGTGACCACGTGGCAAGAGCGGACATAGAGAGGAGAACCATGGCACTCCAGGTGACAGCCAGCATCATCAGTGAGGCCACCTCAGACCTTCCAGCCACCAGGTGAATGCAGACCCATGAGTGAGCCCAGCAAACATCATTGCAGCAGAGATAACCATTCACGATGAATTCCTGAACCAATAAAATGGTGGCTGTATTGAGTCACTCAACTTGGAGGTGGTTTGTTAGGGGGCAGCAGATAACTGAGACACTGCCCTAACCAGTCGGGGGCGGTATCTTCTACGTGTCTCTCTGAGTCTTCATCACGTCATTAGGGTTGGGCAAAAAGTTAACACCCAGTCAAGTTCTGATGAGTGAGTATTTCTACAACTAACTGGGGGAGAGGATTCTGGGAAGACGGCAGAGGGTGAAGCACCGGAAGCTATCTCCCCACCTAGACATCGACTGCACCGGCAAAATCTGTCAATTTAACTATTTTGGAACTTTGAAGGCTTCCAACTTCCAGGGGAAGACTTAGGTGGCTACCCATCCTCCACACCGAGCCCTGGGAGCGAGGGTGGGCAAAAAGGACCCTGTCCTCCAAATACTGGGGCACTCTGCTCTGACTGCTGATTGCTGCTCCTGATCACACAGCGCAGATAGGAAATGAGTGGCCATTATCACTATGCCTCCTCTGCATTGTCACAGCCCCTGCCCTTCTGGCTGAAGTGACTTCCAGGGGATTTAAAAGGCCAAACCCCTTCTCTCTCATTTTTCACCTTTTCCCCTTTCTGGAGCCAGACATTAAAGACTAGGACATTTAAAGACAATTGCATACATGGAGAAAATTGGAAAGTAGTAGAAGATTATGACCTGGGAAGACCATACATTTATACCTCAGGCTGATTCTCTCTGATAGCAAAGAGCCACTTACAACAATTAAAAGCAAAAACAACAATTAGTAAAACAAGCATGAGGAAGGAGGAAATCTGACTTCTAGACTGACCACATTATTAAACCTAAAAGCCCAGTGTTCATTAAACATAAAATTAAGTGAAATCACAAGGCACATAAAGGAAGAGCAAAGTATGGCCCATTTAAAAAAAAGAAAAGAAAGAAAGAAAGAAAAAAACAATAGAAACCTATCCTTGAAAGATGGCTGATATATGAGACAAATATTTCAAAGTACCTGTCTTAAAGATGCCTGAAAGACAAAAGGGAGATATGCAAGAAGTCAAGAAAACAATGTGTGAGCAAAATGGAAATATTATTAAAGCGAAAACAGGAAAAAAGGAAATTCTGAAGCTAAAAAGCACACAGCTGAAATGAAAAATTCATTAGGAGTCAAAGGCAGATTCCAGTTGACAAAAGACTGAGTGAACATGAAGAAAGGACAATAGAAATTACTGAGTCTGAAAAAAGAAAAAAGAAACAAGATGGAAGCAAACAGAGCCTAAAAGAACTGTGGGAACCATCAAGCCAACCAACATGTACATGGTAGGAGTCCCACAAGAACAGAGAGAAAGAGAAATGGGCAGAAAGACTATTTGAAGAAATAATGGCTGAAAACTTCTCAAATTTAATGCAAGTGGGATATTAACACTGGTTCTACAGAAATAAAAAAGATAGGCGTACTGTGAACAATTGGATGCCAAGAAATTCTATAACGAGGTGAAACGGACAAATTCCTAGAACCACAAAATCTGAGAATAAATCATGAATAAAGAGAACATCTGATTATTCCTATACCTAATACGGAGATTGATTCAGTAAGCTAAACTCTCCCAACAAAGAAATGCCCTGGACCTGATGGCTTCACTGGTGAATTTTATCCAGCATTTAAAGAACTAACCCCAATCCTTCTCAAACTTTTCCAAGAGATGGAAAAGGAGGGAATACTTTCAAACTCATTCTGTGAGCCTGGCATTAACTTGATACCAAAGCCAGGTACAGACATAATGTAACCAAGCAGGGCCCTGTGGGCTCCTGGGCACAAAAGCCTGTCTGTGTTCCCCATTTCTTGTTTTTAGGAAATGGGCCTCATGCAGCCTCCGCAGCCTCCACAGCCTTCCGCGAGTTCCAAGGGGCAGGTTCAGACAGTTGCAAAGATAAGGGAAGAACCATCAAGAAACAACAGTAGAGCCTTGGGGCAGGATTCTGGTTCTTTCTCGAGGGATACACAAAAGGATGGAGACATCTTATACACCTAAGAGAAAAGATCTATTTCTTAGGCTTCTCTTAGAAATGAAGACCTTAAAACTGAACAGCTGAGAATCCTTCCTTGTCCTGAACCCTCAACTCAATCACCTGTTAACTAAAGATTAGGCACCCTGAGCACAATTGTTTGTGGGTTAGATTATTAGCACAGGTTTTTTTTCAGAAACTTTCCTAGTTTGTCCTAATCTCTGATCAATATGCCCTTTTTGCAAGTACTGTTATTGTAGGCAATAGCCCAGACCCCCATCATGATCATGCCGAGATCTCCTGATGTCATCAGCTCTGATGATTAAGATTCCCCCAAAGACAGAAGAACGCATGTTTGCCCCTATTCTGATTGTCTATCTAAAAACCTGGCTTTCTCCTTTTTACTATAAAACTCCCCATAATGCTTCCCAATGGGGGGCAGAGTCTTTAGGGCATTAGCCTGCTGTGGCCTCCTTTACCTGACAAAGCAGTAAAAGCTATCTTTTTCTCTTTCACCCAAAATTCTGTCTCCATGTTTCTATTCAGCACCAGTGGACAGAGGCCGAGTTTCAGCAACAATAACAAGAAAACTACAGACCAGCATCTCTTGTGAACACTGAGGCAAAAATCTCCAATAAAATGCAGCGAACGGAAGTCAGCAGTATATTAAAAGAATTATATACCATGACCAAGTGGGATTGATTCCTGAAATGTAAGGATGGTTCAACAGATATAAATAAGAGGTAAAAAAATTTAAAATATGCCCTATCACAATGAAGGGGAAAAAAAATCCACATGATCATGTCAATTGATGCAGAAAAAGCATCTGACAGAATTCAATACCCTTTCATGTTAAAGCCACCCAAAGCAGGAACAGAAGGAAACTACCTCAACATAATAAAAGCTGGATGTGAAAAACTCAGAGAACATCATACTCAATGGTCCAAGATTCAAAAAGTATTTCCTCTAAAATCAGGAACAAGGCAAAGACACTCACTTTCAGCACTTTTATTCAACGAAGTACTAGAAATTCTACCCAGGATGATTAGGCTAAAAAAAGAAAGGCATCCAAATTGCAAATGAAGAAATAAAATTCTGTTTGCAGATGAAATGATCTTATACATAGAAAACCTTAAAGATTCCATGCCAAAAAAAAACCAAAAAACCTGTTAAAATAACAAATTGAGGGAGTTCCCTTTGTGGCTCAGTGGTTAACAAACCCTACTAGGATCCATGAGGATGCGTGTTCGATCCCTGGCCTTGCTCAGTGTGTTAAGGATCCAGCACTGCCGTGAACTGTGGTGTGGGTCGCAGACACAGCTCAGATCCCATAGTGCTGTGGCCAGCAGCTACAACTCCTATTCAGTCCTTAGCCTAGATACCTCCATATGCCACAGGTATGGCCCTAAAAAGACAAAAGACAAAAAACAAAAACAAAAAAAAAACCAAAAACCAACACAAAACAGTAAGTGTTGATGAAGATGTGGAAAATCGAAACCCTGTGAACTGTTCATAGGAATGTAAAATGGTACAGCTCCTGAGGAAGATGGTGTGGCAGTCCCTCAAAACAGAATGACTGTATGATCTGGCAATTCCACTTCTGGGTCTATGCTAAAAAAAAAAAAAAAAAAAAAAAAAAAAAAAACTGAAAGGAGGAGGTATCTGCACTCTCTTGTGGCTGATAGCATTAGTCACAACAGCCCAAAACAGAGAAGGAAACTACGTGTCCATGGACTGATTAATAAGCAAAATGTGGTACATACACATAATGGAATATTATTAAGTCTTAAAAAGGAAGGAAATTCTGCATGGATAAATCTTGGAGACATTACGCAAATTAAGCCAACCACTAAGATGGAAATACTGCAGGATTCCACTTGTATGAGATACTTAGGGCGGTCAAGAAATCATGAAGACAGATGGTAGAATGATGGTTGCCAGAGGCTGTGAGGAGGGGGAAATGGGTTTTTGTGTAATGGGAAGAGTTTCAGTTTTACAAGAGAAAAACAATTATGGAGATGGAAGACGGTCATGGTTACACAACAATGAACGTATTCTATGTATAAGTATGTGTATGTTGGAGTTCCCGTCGTGGCGCAGTGGTTAACGAATCCAACTAGGAACCATGAGGTTGAGGGTTCGGTCCCTGCCCTTGCTCAGTGGGTTAAGGATCCGGCGTTGCCGTGAGCTGTGGTGTAGGTTGCAGATGCGGCTTGGATCCTGAGTTGCTGTGGCTCTGGAGTAGGCCAGTGGCTACAGCTCCAATTCGACCCCTAGCCTGGAACCTCCATATGCCGCAGGAGCGGCCCGAAGAAATAGCAAAAAGACAAAAAAAAAAAAAAAAAAAAAAAAAAAAAAAAAGTATGTGTATGGCTTCTTTTTTTTTTTTTTTGGCTGGGGCATGCAGCAGCTTGACATGGGATCTCAGTTCCCAGAACAGGACAGGGATTGAACCCAGGCTGCAGCAGGGAACACACCGAGTCCTAACCACTACACCACCAGGGAGCTCCCATATGTTTGTGTGTTTAACCTAATTTAAAAAAAAAAGTTTTTAAACCTAAATAGGAAATCTGTAAGCATAGAAGAGACTGAGAGCATTTTATTTTTTGGACAGAGGACTCAAAACATTTTTTGACTGTGTCTTCTATTAGTTAAATGTTGATTACACCTCCTCTAGTATAGTTGTATTTATTTATGTTATACACAAATACCACTCTATTATTATATATCATGAAATACCTTTGAAAAAAATTTAATATTTAAGTATATATTTATATAAAGATATATTCGTGTTTGAAGATACATATGAGTCCTACAATATCTTAGCAGTTGACCGTGCGTACAGCTTCACCTTGGGGACAACTGCTTTAGGGTAAATAAGTTTCTATGAAATCCTCTAATTCCTTCTTCCTTCTTCCAACTCTCTTCCCTAGGCCTCTGTATGCTGTCCTGTTCTGGTTTTCTTCCTCTGCGTGTTTTCCTTCAGCAGTTCCACTTCCTGGGCTTTTGTATGTGGCCTTTCGCTCTTCCAAGTATATCGTCCCTGGGCAATTTCGTCTTGTTCCCTGACTAACCACCAGCCAGAAATCTTCTCCGCTTGCCTCCTTCGTTAGTCTACAACCACAGAGCATTTACCCTTGAGTCAGCAGTCTGACCACTTATCATTTAGCCCACCCTACCCACACATCAGTGCCCACACAAAACCCTACAATTGCTTATCTAGCTTCTGCTGAATCATCCCTAAGAATTTAACTGCACATCTGGGGGCAATACAGAAATATTTTTAATGGCCACACCCATTTAATGGCACGTGGAAGCTGCCGGTCCAGGAATGGAATCCTAGCTGCAGCTGCAACCTACAGATCCTTTAACCCACTGCATGGGCCAGGGGCTTAACCTGCACCTCTGCAGCAACTCAAGCCACTGTAGTCCAGTTCTTAACCCACTGTGCCACAGTGGAGACTCCCAGAACATTTTCTACTAGCTCTACTTATTGGAAATTTTACTAATATTAAGCTGAAATTGACTTGTCTTTAAGTTCCATGTTGGTTTTACTTTGGGCTTCTGAGAACTCACGAGACCAAATGCTCCATTACTACCCACGCTCAAATTGAAATCAAATGCACTGTCTTTGTAATCTTGAGATTCAGTGGCCAGACATGATCACTTTCTTTAAGTAAAATAAGGCAAGTGAACAAGAGAGCTAATTTATACCCTACAAACCCAAAGAGGCACTGAACACTACAGGTGAATCAGGGCAAGCACAAAACAATGTCCAGGAGTTCCCACTGTGGCACAGTGGTAACAAATCTGACCAATATCCATAAGGACAGAGGTCTGATCCCTGGCCTCACTCAGCGGGTTGAGGAGCCAGCATTGCCGTGAGCTGTGGTGTAGGTCACAGACATGGCTTAGATCCCATATTGCTGTGGCTGGCAGCTGCAGCTCCGATTTAACCCCTAGCCTGGGAACTTCCACATACCTCGGGTGCAGCCCTACAAAGACAAAAAAACAAAACAAAAAAAACCACCAATGTCCAGGGGTAAGGCACAGTCTAGCAGATAGAGAAAACTATCACCAAGCTGAGGGATAATAAACCACCAAAATCTGAGGTCTCTCTTCATTGGCAGGGCATATTCATTCTGCTTAGAGAACTAGGCAAACTCTCCATGCTCCCAATCCTGCTTTTACTACTGTCCTTTGATGACATGTGGTTAACTGATATACTGTAACTTAAAGAGCTATTCCATCAACCTGATCTGATAATTTAAAACAAACAAGAAAATACTCTTGGGTAGAACTGTAGAATAAGCCATTAAGTGCTTGAACACTAGGAGCTTCTGGGTATTCATGACTTGGTCAAGATGTTGACGGAGTTGATGGCTAGAAGGAATATGACTGAGAGCAGCCAGTAGGAACCCAAGGCAGAGTCTGAAGTAGCGCAAGGTGACGCATCAACCAAGAGTACACTCAGGGAATACCGAGAACATACATGAGACTGTGGGCTATCGGCCTGTTTAGGGCCATTCACTTGGAAGCACGGGAACTTGGTAGGAAAAGAAGCTCTGAGAGTTTTCAATGATGTTTTAGAAATGCCCCCCCTCTTTTTTTTTTTTTTTTTTTGTCTTTTTGCCATTTCTTGGGCCACTCCCGCGGCATATGGAGGTTCCCAGGCTAGGGGTCTAATCAGAGCTGTAGCCATCAGCCTACTCGAGAGCCACAGCAACTCAGGATCCGAGCCATGTCTGCAACCTACACCACAGCTCACGGCAATGCTGGATCCTTAACCCACTGAGCAAAGCCAGGGATCGAACCTGCAACCTCATGGTTCCTAGTCGGATTCGTTAACCACTGCACCATGGTGGAACTCCTAGAAATGCCTTTTTGGCTGTATCAGACAAAACATGTAGATACAGAAGAGGAGTACTAATTAAGTTAAACATGAGAGTGAGAAGAGGAAAAACATGTTTAAGATAGAAAGCAAAAAAAAAAAAAATCAACTGCTCAAATTCTTCTGTGAGAAAAAGAGAGAAAACAATTAGAGCAATTTAGAATTCTCTAGGTCTGCCAAGGTTTCCTACGCAAAGAATTTTGTCCATTTGCTGCAGAAAAGATAAGACTCTTCCCTTTCATATTTCTATTGCATGTTAGATTAGCAAAATTCAGTTTTTTGGTCCTTAACAGTGATTGAAATTTAATCACACAATTCCATTTAACTTATATTCTGGGCTTGACTGTGTAAGAATTATCTTGTTCTAAAGAGATTATTTCCTAAGCTTTTTACACATACTTCTTTAAAGTGATTAATAACACATTTTTTTCCCCTGCAAAAAATTTGGTACCTATAGACGTGGAGCCATTGCTACACCTTAAAAGACTGTAATTCTCTTAATGGTTAGTAGGAACTATAATAATAGAAAAATTTTTATTAGTGTTTCTGTGAGTTCTATTAATATATAATACTTTCTGTAGTCATCCTTTTCTTTAATTTTCTTCAATTGCCCAATTTAGCCTTAGCTGTTCCACTAATTGTATGAACATCGGAGTTTAACCTCTCTAGTCTTCACCCTCTATCAATAATGTACATTCATTTACTAATTCAACAAATATTTACCAAACAACTATAGCCAGCCAGGAGTTCCCATTGTGGCTCAGCAGTAATGAACCTGACTAGTTTCCACGAGGATGTGCCTTCTATCTCTGGCCCCACTCAATGGGTTAAGGATCTGGTGCTGCTGTGAGCAGTGGGGTAGGTTACAGATGCAACTCAGATCCTGTGCTGCTGTGGCAGAGGCCAGCAGCTGCAGCTCTCATTTAACCCCTAGCCTGGGAACTTCCATACGCATCGGGTGCAGCCCTAAAAAGGAAAAAAAAAAAGTTCCTCTTGTGGCTCAGTGGAAACAAATCCAACTACTACCCATGAGGATATGGGTTCAACCCCTGCCCTCACTCAGTGGGTTAAAGATCCAGCATTGCTGTGAGCTGTGGTGTAGATCACAGATGCGGCTTGGATCCCATGTTGCCATGGCTGTGGCGTAGGCTGGCAGCTGTAGCTCCAATTCTACCGCTAGCCAAGGAACTTCCCTATGCTGCAGGTACAGCCTTAAAGAAAAAAAAAAAAAAAATACTGCCAACCAATGGCAGCTTCCTAAAACTCACAATCCAAGTACTATCGAAAATGAAAAGTAGAGACTAAGACGTTACTGTCCTTTTATGATCTAAAATTCCATGATATGAGGTCTCATTTATATTTACCATTTAATTAGATCAAAAACTTATCATTAACAAGAAATATAAACATTTAGATCACACCTGAGCAAGATCTGTTTCAATTGTGGGAGCCAGTTTCTAACTCTGTCCCAAGTTCCTATCGTAACAATTAAAGTCGGTATCTATATTGGCCAAACAATGGGTCACAAAAATATGAATCTCTTTACAAGTTATGAAAAGGCTGAAAAGATTAATTAGAACATCACAGATTGATTAACTACTCAAACCCACATTAAGCTCATGCTGAGGAACAGTTTTTGTTTGTTTGTTGTTCCTTTTCTTTTTTTGGCCACCCCATGACACAAGGAGTTCCTGGGCCAGGGGTCAGCTCCTAGCCACCGCTCCAACCTACCCCACAGCTGTAGCAACACCAGGTCCTTAATCCACTGTGCCAGGCAGGAGGAACAAACCCGTGTCCCAGTGCTCCAGAGATGCCACCTATCCCCTCGTACCACAGCAGGAACTCCAAAGAACAGTTTTTATAGTTAGTTTTTGAGTTCATGTATAGAAGGCTTTCTATAACTTAGGTTTAATTAACATTAATTTTTCATACATTCAGAAGTTCACATATATTGCAGCCCAAGTTTACTGAATGCAACACCATCATAAAACTGTACTGCAGCTCAGTCACAGTTTAAAAATGTGTCCTTCAAACACTCATCTGAAATAACAGTGAAAGTACTGTCATCTAACTCAGAACAATAATGTTTCATATATTAACACTCGCTTCCAGCTGCTTACAAGTCCCAGAGCCATAATACACTGATGAGAACAATTATTTGTATTCAAAGGCCCTAGAGCCACAAAGAACGTACCACTAATCAAAGCTTCACAACCTTGATTACACAGGGGAGCCCAGCAAAAAGCCCAAAGGGGAACCAGCTTATCTCTCGTGCCAGTTGGTAATGTTTTCCCTCCTTCTGCTAAATCCTTGAAGAACACACTTCACACACAAAAATTCAATAAAAAGAACCCTAAAGGAGTTCCCACTGTGGTACAGTAAATTAAGAATCCAGCATTTGTCTCTGCAGTGGCTCAGGTTCGATCCCCAGCCTAGCACAGTGGATTAAGGATCCAGTGATGCTGCAGCTATGGTGTAAATCGAAGTTGTGGCTTAGATTTGATCCTCGGCCCGGTAATTTCCATTTGTGGTGTGTGCCGCAACCACCC
This sequence comes from Sus scrofa, assembly GCF_054392235.1. Classification (NCBI taxonomy): domain Eukaryota; kingdom Metazoa; phylum Chordata; class Mammalia; order Artiodactyla; family Suidae; genus Sus; species Sus scrofa. The sequence continues at coordinate 136,633,617 of NC_139396.1, read as the reverse complement.
CCCGCAAAGAACCCTAAAAAATACTTCATCTTCCTGATATTTAATCATATTCATTTATCTGACATTTATTGTATACTTAACTATTGCAGGTGCTAGGCTAACCCTTTGATAGATATGGTCTCTGTCTTCCATGAAAGTTAAGGTCTAATGGGACAGACCAATTTGAAACAAATAACCAGTGTGATAAATACTTTGAGAGAACAGCAACAGTGTTAAAAGACTTAGAGGAGAATCTTAGCTAATATAAGAAGGGAAAGAATACCTCCCTGAGAAAGGGACATTTCATCAGACATCTGAAGGATGTTACTCATCTTAATTTTTTTCTTTGCACATTTGCACAGATCTGTTTTTTGTCCAATAAGTTGACTATAGTTACAAAATAGGATTTTTTTTTAAAAATATGCAGCTTGTATTTAAAATACGAGAGAAGCACCTAAGCATTTTTTTGCCCTCTGCCATCACCCTATGAAGAGCACACCATGGCTGGACCATTGGTCCTCAAAGAGGATGAGACATCCAAAGCAGGGCTAGGTTACCACAGTCATCCCAGCCAAGACCAGCTGAAACCAGTCGATAGTCAGCCAACTCCCAACCAAGGTCAGCAGGGCCCCTTAGCCAACTACCCAGAAATGTGACCAATACTTACTGTGAGCAACTGATGTTTCTCAGTTATTTGCTATGTAGCATTACCATGGCAATAGATAAATGATACACAAGATCTTTAAAAAATAAAGTACCATTCCTGTATCTTTTCTCTGGGAACTATTAAAGAACATGTTCTCCAAAGATAAGTGAGTAAACCAAGAAAGACTCTGATTTGGGACCCCAAAGTTAAACATTTACACAGAGGAGAAAAGATAAATAGAATGCTTAGGTTAATTTGTGAAGGTAAGCTTCAGGGCAACAGGCCAGTCCAGTTTTCTAGTTCCTGCTGGCAATTCTAGGACAAATGTCTCCAAAACAACCTCAAGAATGGATATACAACCCCATGTGGAATGAGTAGGGGATAATAATGCACTTATGTGAAGAGAAGTAAGCAAACACAGTAGGACTTGTGGAAAATTCCAGGGGTTGTGGGGGGAGGAAGCTGTTTAAGAAAAGATGTGCAAAAAAAAAAAAAAAAAAAAAAAAAAGGGAGTTTCCATCGTGGCTCAGCAGTTAACGAACCTGACTAGCATCCATGAGGACCCCAGTTTGATTCCCTGGCCTTACTCAATAGGTTGAGGATCTGACACTGCCGTGAGCTGCAGTGTAGGTCAAAACTACAAATTTTAAAAATGTCAAATTGAAAAGCATAAGAAATAACTAAGCATGGAAAGTAGTCAACTTTGGGGAGGGGGAACTGGGAGGAGACAAAGGGTTGCTATTTTTAATCACTAAGTCCTGTGTTTTTTGAAGCTGTGTATTATTTTACGAAAAATATAATTTTTATCAATTTGAATCTCATTTGCCTTACTCCCCTTCTCCCCAAATTTCTAGACACCTTATGTCTATTACAACTATAACTATTTTCTGCGTCCATTTGTCCATTTATTGAACAGCTACTAATGTCCACTGTTTTTGAAGATAACCAGTTAACAAAACACTAAGTCTCTAGTGGGAACCATAGTATTTTAGATATGTTAAACATACAGATATGCCAGGAAGTAAGCACTAAGAGGAAAAATAGCACAAAATAAACAGATGGATAGGAAATGCTATGTGGCACTTAAGCAGACATCTGAATTAAACAAGGCAGCAGGCCACGCAGATACATGGTACAAGACAAAGAAGGCAAAGGGAGCAGATAGGGCAGAGGCTCTAAGATACAAGTACGTTTAGCATGTTCAAAGCCCAGTTGGGAGACCAGCTGCACAGAGCCTTATATGCCATTGTAAGAACTTTGGCTAATATTCTGAATGAGTTAATAAACCACTGATGGGTTTTCAAATGATGAGTAATAGGAGCTCCTAACTTTTATGTTTTAAAAGATCACTTGCTGGTGTACAACCACTTGCCAAAAAAAGTGTTTGACAATATATACTAAGGCTAAGCCTAGCATCTATTGAGCCAGAAATCCCATTCCTGGATATATACCCAACATAAATGTATACGTATATTTCCCCAAACCCATGTACCCTAACATTCACGGTAGCATGATACATAATAGCCAAACACTGGGAACTACCTGAATGTCCATCACACTGGGAACTACCTGAATGTCCATCAACAGTAAAATGGATAAAAATTGTGGCACACTAACACAACAGAATAGTTTGCAGCAATTAACAAACCCCATTTCATGCACCATCCTAGATGACTCTCACACACATAACGTTGCATAAAAGAAGCCAGACTTGGGAGTTGCCCTTGTGGCTCAGCGGGTAATGAACCTAACTAGCATCCATGAAGATGCTGCTTCAATCCCTGGCCTCACTCAGTGGGTTAAGGATCCAGCATTGCCGTGAGCTGTGGTGTAGGTCACAGACAGGGCTCAGATTCCAAGTTGCTGTGGCTGCCAGCTGCAGCTCCAATTTGACCCCTAGCCTAGGAACTTACATGTGCCCAAGGTGTGGACTTAAAAAGCAAAAAAAAAAAAAAAAGAAAAAAGAAAAAAGCTAGACTCAAACATTACACATTGTATGATTCCATTTACATCAAGTACAAAAACAGAGCAAAGTAACTTAAGCTCTTAGAAGTCAAGACAGCAGTCATTCTTGGGAGAAGAGTGAAGTGACAGGAAGGGAACCCAAGGAGTTGCTAGTTGCAGGCTGTTTCTTGCTTTGGGTGCCAGATAGCCAGGTGTGGTCAGTGTGTGAAAATTCAATGCAAACTCATACTATGTGCACTTTTCCTGTGTGTTTGTAAATGTCACTGAGGTGTTTTTGTGTTTTTTTTTGTTTGTTTTTTTTTTTCCTTTTGCCATTTCTTGGGCCACTCCTGCAGCATATGGAGGTTCCCAGGCTAGGGATCGAATCAGAGCTGTAGCCGCCGGCCTACACCACAGCAACTCGGGAACCGAGCCTCGTCTGCAACCTATACCACAGCTCACAGCAACGCCAGATCCTTAACCCACTTTAACCTCGTGGTTCCTAGTTGGATTCGTTAACCACTGAGCCACAACGGGAACTCCACTAAAGTTCTTTTTTTAAAGGTGAATCTGACTGCTGTGTGGATGATGGATTCTAAGGAGGCAAAGAAGTAACAGGGAGCCAGTTAGGAAGTTAATTATCAGCCAGTCTACGACAATGGTGGCTGGGGCAGGAGAGGTAGAGATGGTGTCGAGCAGCCAACACCCTGGAATACTTTGAAGCTAAAGTCAGTACCGTTTCCTGACAGATGGCTCCATGGAGAGCTATTGAACATGAAGCTGGATATCTCAATCTGGAGTTCAAGAAAATCTGGGCTGGAAAATAATTTTAGGCATTGTGAGCAAAAGTAGAGAGTTTTAAAACCAAGGGGCTGAGGACCTCAGCCAAGTGATCAAGGTTAAAATCAACACTGATTAAATCATGTGGTCAGCATTTGATATGTGCTGATGAGTGTGGCATGTTCCTCCTGAGAGATCATTCCACACAATTCCTGACCAGTACTCCCTAAAACTGGCAGGATCCTCAAAAACGGGTAAGTCTGAGACACTGACGACGGGATTCTGTCTGTCGGCATCATTCCTCCTGTCACCGATGTTCCTCTCTTCCTCCTTCTCGCCTTCACACCACCTCAGATCTTGCTTCCCCTCTGCTGCTCCCTCCAGGGCAGCACTGTCCACCGGGATTTTATGTGATGAAGAGAGCCATTCTATGCCTGGGCTGTCTATTGCGACAGCCCCAAGGCACATGTGGCAACTGAGTACTTGCAATGTGTCTACTGTGACTGAGGACCGAAACCTTTATTTTATGTAATTTTAGTTAATTTTTTTGGGGGGGGGTCTTTTTTTCTTTTCTAGGACCGCACTCACAGCATATGGAGGTTCCCAGGCTAGGGGTCAAATTAGAGCTGTAGCTGCCGGCCTACACCACGGCCACAGCAACATGGGATCTGAGCTGCATCTTCGAACCTACACCACAGCTCACAGCAACACCAGCTCCTTAACCCACTCAGCGAGACCAGGGATCAAATCCGCATCCTCATGGATGCTAGTCGGGTTCATTAACCACTGAGCCACCACAACGGGAACTCCTAATTAATGTAAATAGCCACACATGGCTACTGGTTACTGTCTGGAGCACACAGCTCAGAGCTGGGGACCTCTTATTTGATCCTTTGTTTTTCGGACCCTTTACACGCCATGATACTTCCTTCCAACTCCCCGTACTTGGTAATCCTGGCTCTAGAATATCTTTCAACAATGTCTGAAGCCAGACTTTCACATGGTCTTGGTCCCTATCTTTCTGTACATATACAGTATGACTAGAAAAAGACAGACACCTCCTGGGCCTCCCTCACTCATCTGCCTGTAACACAGGCCTCAAAGGTCACTAAGAGATTGATACCCATGAACTCAAGGAGATTCGGCAAAAGTGGACTATTTACAAGAAAAGATTCCCAGTGTTAATTATAAACTAGATATTAAGAACCCTCGCAAATATAAAACAAAAATAATATCCAAACTGGAGTGCCCTTGTGGTGCAGTGGGTTAAGGAGCTGGCATTGTCACTGCAGCAGCTCAGGGTGCTGCTGTGGCTCAGGTGCAATCCCTGGCACAGGAACATTCACATACTGTGGGTGCGGAAAAACAAATACAAACAAACAAACAAAAAACCTGTTCCTGATAACACACAATAACTATGCCAGTATAATCTGGTACAGACCCAATGCCAAGGCTCAGTAGTCATGTGATCATGCAGAGGCCCAAGACTATATTTGTCAATTTTGAAAGATTATTATTATCATCTTTTTAGGGCTGCACCCACGGCATAGGAAAGTTCCCAGGCTAGGGGTCGAATAGGAGCTGTAGCTGTCAGTCTATACCACAGCCACAGCAACTCGGGATCCAAGCCATGTCTGAGACCTACATCACAGCTCATGGTAATGCCGGATACTTAACCCACTGAGCAAGTCCCGGGATTGAATCTGTGTCCTCCTGGATACTAGTTGGGTTTGTTACCGCTAGTTGGGTTTGAACCACAATAGGAAGTCCTTGAAAATTATTGAAATAAACACAACTTTGTAAAAATGTTTTTCTCTTTAGGGCTGCACCTGTAGTATATGGAAGTTCCCCGACCAGGGTCTGAATCGGAGCTGCAGCTGCCAGCCTATGCCACAGCCGCGGCAATATCAGATCTGAGCCACATCTGCAACACTCCCTCACACCCCAAGCTTGTGGCAACACCGCATCCTTAACTGGAGGAAACTGAAGGCTGGAGGAAAGCTAAAACATGAAGGATGAGTGGGAACCGGCTGAGTGAGGCCAGAGTTCAAACCTGAATCCTCGCAGAGACAATGTCAGGTCCTTACAACCCGCTGAGCCACAGTAGGAACTCCAGTAAACCCAATTTTAAAAATTTTCACAGGGAACCAGGATCCTGAGAATAAGTTCCCAAACTACTGGAGAACAGTTTGAGAAACAAACTATTTCCAGTTGAGATACCAACATCCATGGGAGAATAACCAATAAGAATTTGCCACAATTCAGCTAAAGGATGCTTTTCACATGCAATCAGAAGAAAACAGCTCTTCAGAAAATGACTTTCACGAAGGTCAGTGTCTTTTTCTTAAATCTTTATTAGGGAGAGAATAATACAATGAGTCTCCCTGTTCCAAATACCCAAGCTGAGCAATTATCAGCTTGCAAAGGCTAAGTTTTAATGACCAAGACAAGCTGCATGAGGAGGATCCAGCATCATCTCAGAGAGGTGCCAAAACAAGTAAGTGGGTACAATCAAAGAGGAAGTAAAGGGGCTCCTGTTATTTAGTCAACAAACAGTTATCAAACCCTCATTATACATCCAACCAACCTGAGAGGCCAAAGATAGAAACATGGTCCCTGTCTTCTTATTCTGGGGGACACACCTGCCGCATACTGAGGTTCCTGGGCCAGGATCGAACCTGAGCCACCAGCGAACCCCGAGTCCACATCTTCTTCAAGCTTCACATCTAGGGGATGGAAAACCACCAGCCTATTACAAAGCAGTGTAATTTTAACAGGCAAAGTAAAGCACCAGGTGGGCACCTAACCCAGACCTGAAGGCTGGAGGAAAGCTAAAACATGAAGGATGAGTGGGAACTGGCTGAGGGTAGCAATTCTGCATCCATCTTTACTACATTCTTCTTGCACGTGTCATGAGATCCCATGCGCTGTACTTTTTCTCTTTTTAAGTTCATATCCCTCCAAAGAGTGTGTGAACTCAAGAAGAAAATTAGGAGTTCCCGTCGTGGCTCAGTGGTTAACGAATCTGACTAGGAACCATGAGGTTGCGGGTTCGATACCTGGCCTTCCTCGGTGGGTTAGGGATCCGGTGTTGCCATGAGCTGTGGTGTAGGTCGCAGACGTGCCTTGGATCCCGCGTTGCTGTGGCCCTCGTGTAGGCCAGCAACTACAGCTCTGATTCGACCCCTAGCCTGGGAACCTCCATATGCCGCAGGAGCGGCCCTAGAAATGGCAAAAAGACAAAAAAAGAGAAAGAAAAAAGAAAATTAGCACAAGCAGGCACATTTTAGCCTATTTGAGGCTCAGACTGCTTCAAGATCTCTCTCTCTCTGTCTCTAAATCCTTCGGTCTGTTCAATAACCTTACATTCACCCAAAGTTATTTTCATTAATTATCTGAATGTCTCCCCTTCTCTTAAGGATGTCGAAGTTTCTCAACTGAAAGAACCCAGTAAGGTTCTTTCAAGAGTAGGGAGGAGAATTTCCTTTCAGACTGGAAGTGGCCCACAGAGCCACGGGAGGGGTTTACCGCAAGGAGATTCCCTTCTCCCCTATGGTGAGAACATATTTCAAACTGCTGACTGCACTGTAATTGTGATCCCCAAAGCTGTGGCCAGATTCCAGAGGGGCCAATTACAGTCCGCCGAAACTTGCTCCACTTTAATTGGCTATGCTTCTCTTACTCTGTAACCCTAAACTACTGCCCAACATTTCGTACAACATTGTACACCAAAGAATTTTACAACTGGAAGGAGTCCTTAGAGGTCATTTAGTGCCGTGGTTTACAGACTGTTCCAGAGAAGCGCTTCACAGACCCTGCCAACCTAAGACACTCCAAGTTTAACATGTTGAAGAATTCACTCATTCAGCTGGTTGGTTTTGGTTTTTGTTTTTCCCCCCAGGGATCGAATCTCAGCCACGGCTTCAATCTACACCACAGCTGTGATGACAACAGGTCGTTAACCCAATGCGCCACATCAGGGACGCTCCACTCATTCAGTTTTATGAAGACCTTGGCATAAAACTCCTGCCTCCTCAGTGCACAAATACTTACAGATTCTTATAACCGTGTCAGTGATGCGAAAAGGCTGTAACTCTGTGGAGAGCCTTTTTAAAAAGATTCCAGCCCACACCATCCACCCAGGTAAACCTGCTCAAGCAGGTTCATGATCCGCTTCATTGACACTGAACTGAGCAGAGGGGCGAAGAAGGCTGAAAAGCACTTGCTGGCTCATGCTCTCTAAAGGCATTACTGTCAGTTGCAAAATAAAAAGTGAACTTGATAACATTATGTCCTGATAGTCTATTAAAATTTGAGTGTAATAAACTTTGGATGTTTCTTGCCTTTTCCATTTGTAATGCGAAGTGAGCAGTTCAATTGATAATGCAAAGTGAGCAGTCATTAGTGATTCAACTTAATTCCCCTAAAATATGGCTTCCGAATGACTGGCCAGCCAATGCCCACACACCTCGAGCAACAGGAAGTTTATCTTCCACTCAACCTAGTTAGACAGCGTTCACTGTACTGTACTCCTCAAGCTGAGCTGCCTCTTTCTTCCCACGGCCTTGGTTCTATGCCCTAGAAGCACAAGGTACCCATCTTCTTCCTTTACACAGGTTTGATTGTGGCCTCCCCTATGCCCCGAGTTCTCTCATTTCCAAACCAAATATTCTTCCCATCATTCTTCCATATGTGGCTTTCAGTCCCTTCACCATCTTGTCTGCCACCTCTGAACATATTTCAGCATCTGTATTCCAGAATGGACCTGGATTCGATGGTTGTGTAGTACGGAATAAAATACAACTATCGCCTCCCCCAGTGCTAGATATTCCTTTTTAATAACCTATCTGAGGAGGTGCCTGGTGGCCCAGCAGTTAAGGACTCCGTGTTGTCACTGCTGTGGCTTGGGTTCGATCCCTGGCTGGGGAATTTCCACATGCCGTGGGTGCAGCCAAAATGTACCGAGATTGACATTTTTGTTGCCACATCTCACTGACTCACACTCAGCTGTCCACCAACGGCCCAAAGCGCTACACTGACCTTTGTGTCCCTCAACATCCTCCTGCGCTTATTTATTTACACAATTGGTTTTATGGACCCCAAATACTTAAAGTTCATCTGACTTTAACAGCCCCATCCACTTAGTTTGACAAAAACATGACAATTCCAGTTTGGACACGTACACTTCCTCTAGATTTTAGATCTTATTTTTTGTGCTTTTCTCTCTCCTCACCATTCAAAGTCAAAGCCTGATCGGATGACCTAGCTTCAGGCTCACACATCCTAACCTATTCGTCCCTTCCAACCCCTCCATTTTCAAACCAGAGAGAATCACTGCAAACACATTTTCACCTGAAATTCAGCTCTTCTCTGAAACCACCAGCAGCACTAGGTAAAGGTAGGAAATGCTATCACCTGGTTCCGTCCATGTCTAACTCCAGTTTTCCTAAAAAGTTTCCATTGCCTTCAATCGTTAGCTTTCACCCCTAAGTCATGATCAGCAACAGCTGCATAAAGGATGCGGCTGAGAGAAGCTGAGCTGTAAAGCGTGGGTAGGATTTTAAAAGGCAGCGATTTTGGAAGGGTAGGAAGCAGTTTCAGATAAGGATTCGATATGTAAATATACAGAGGATGAAAAAATGGTACATAAGACACTGTTTAGCTTAGTAACTAAAAACTGGAGTAGGCAAAGAGTAAGAACTCATTTCATTCAAAACGTCTAAAATGTCACACTAAGAAGGCTAGACTTTCTGTTACAGGTGTTTGCCGTTACAAGTTACTGCCAAGAGTAATGATTTAATTAGAATCATAGGTGGAGAAGACAGATCTGAAAGCAGTGTATAAAACTAATTAGAGGGGAAGAAACACTAGAGGCAAAGAGGCCTCTCAAGAACATGAAGACCAGTGTAGACAAAGACTTTATTGATATACGATAGATTCAAAAGTGAAAATGGAAAACTCCATGTATCACTGAATCCAAGATGATTTTAAAAGGCACCACTAGGAGTTCCCGTTGTGGCGAAGTGGTTAACGAATCCGACTAGGAACCATGAGGTTGCGGGTTTGGTCCCCGCCCTTGCTCAGTGGGTTAACGATCCGGCGTTGCCGTGAGCTGTGATGTAGGTTGCAGACGCAGCTCGGATCCTGAGTTGTTGTGGCTCTGGCGTAGGCCAGTTCCGATTCGACCCCTAGCCTGGGAACCTCCATACGCCGCGGGAGCGGCCCAAAGAAATAGCAAAAAGACAAAAAAACAAAAACAAAACAAACAAAAAAAAAAGGCACCACTACATTACGTACAACTAAGACATTTTAGATGTTGCCAAATAAACTACAAACTACAATGTGCTATCATCTCAATTTCATAGGTGTTAAAATGTGCATTTACAATCAATGAAATGAAACTCATAGCTTGGGGTCTGTTTTAATGTGAGTGCCTCGAGATCAAAAAACCTGATTATTTTCAGGATTTAGTACACAGCACAGTTTTTCTTCTCATCAAGCACATGAAATCTCTCCTTACTAATTCTCCAGACCTGTCACAGGAATTCAATAGATGCAGGTGAAAGGAACCAACTAGCGTCACACCTTCATTCTCCCAAAGCAGTCTGTGTTACATACTATCATTTTTTTCTTTTTAGGGTTGCACCTGTAGCCTATGAAGTTCCCAGACTAGGGGTCGAATCAGAGCTGCAGCTGCCAGCCTACACCACAGCTGTGGCAACACCAGATCCTTAACCCACTAAGCGAGGCCAGTGATCGAACCTACATCCTCACACATACTAGTCAGGTTCTTAACTCACTGAGCCACAATGAGAACTGTGGTTTTTAACCATGGTTTGACATCAATCGTTGAGGGGAGCTTCTTCCTCTCCCTTCAAAATAAAACAAAACACAGCAATGGACCAAGTAAGAACATCTTAGTAGGAAACCACAGCATATGCACTGGAAAAACTCCAATTTATTCTGATGCACCTCTGAATAGGAAGTACTAAATTTAAAAAGTTATACTTAGGAGTTCCCGTCGTGGCGCAGTGGTTAACGAATCCAACTAGGAACCATGAGGTTGCGGGTTCGGTCCCTGCCCTTGCTCAGTGGGTTAACGATCCAGCGTTGCCGTGAGCTGTGGTGTAGGTTGCAGACGCAGCTCGGATCCTGAGTTGCTGTGGCTCTGGCGTAGGCCAGTGGCTACAGCTCCGATTCGACCCCTAGCCTGGGAACCTCCATATGCCGAGGGAGCGGCCCAAGAAATAGCAAAAAGACAAAAAAAAAAAAAAAAAGCTATACTTAAAATATTAAGGTAGAGAAACTCTAAGCTTAACTCCAAACCTAAAAGCGAGAAATGTGTGGGAAATTTAACATGAAAATATCAAACTTAAAAAAGAATCCGGAGTTCTGTCATCGTGGTGCAGCAGAAACGAATCTGACTAGGAACCATGAGGTTGCAGGTTCCATCCCTGGCCTCGCTCAGTGGGTTAAGGAGTCAGCATTGCCGTTGCTGATGTGGCTGTGGCATAGGCCAGGAGCTGTAGGTCTGATTGGACCCCTAGCCTAGGAACCTCCATGTGTCGTGGGTGTGACCCTAAAAAAGAAAAAAAAAAAAATCCCACCATCAAGAAAAATAAGTTGTGAGAAAATACCTGCACATTATGAGTTAATGCCAAAATGTAAAGACCTCAGATTAATACAAAGGTAAAAAAACCCCAAAGAAAAATAAGCAAAGCAATAAGCTTTTCAAAGTACCAATGGCTAATAAATACAAGAAAAAATGTTCAGTTGCACTAAAGTGCAAATTGTAACCATAAGGTCATTTTCACTTAACGAATAGGCAAAAGTGTTGAGAGCACTAAGAGCCAGCGCTGGTGAGGCCACCTGAAGCATATGAGCATTATTCATGTAAGAATCAAAAATTCATCAACAGTGAAGTAAGTTATAATAGACTCATACAAAGAAATGCTACACAGCTGCTAACATAAACTAGCTAAGTCTATGCATGCATGTGGAAAAACGGTCACCATACACTGTGCCAGCTGAAAAAATAATTTGATGTCAAAACAATATGTATGCCATAATTTCATTTTTATAAAAACCACAAAATCCAACTGGGTATGTTTCTATCTGCACGGAAAAAGGTCTCAAAGTAAATAGACCTACTTTTTTTTTTTTTTTTTTTGGTCTTTTTGCCATTTCTTGGGCCGCTCCCGAGGCATACAGAAGTTCCCTGGCTAGGGGTCCAATCGGAGCTGTAGCTGCCGGCCTACACCAGAGCCACAGCAACGCAGGATCCGTCCGAGCCGAGTCTGCAACCTACACCACAGCTCACGGCAACATGAGTTTAACCCACTGAGCAAGACCAGGGGTCGAACCTGTAACCTCATGGTTCCTAGTTGGATTCATTAACCACTGAGCCACGACGGGAACTCCCAGTAGACCTACTTCTTAACAGCAACAACCAATAAGAACCTGGTGAGGGGGTAGGTCATGAAGCGCCTTAACTCTTTATATACCTCCCCATCATTTTAATTTTTACAAGCAATTTTTTAAAATTTTCCAATTAATGAAAAAGTAATGGTTGCACATCACTTTCCAAACTTAGTACACATAGTTAACATAATACTTTCATATGCCAAAGGTCCTGTCCCCACCTAATTTGTTGTCTGTTTGTTTTGGGCCACAGCAGGCAGCCAGCTTAATGTGGGACCAGGGACTAACCCTGGGCCAAAGCAATGAAAGCGCTGAGTCCTAACCACCAGACCACCAGGGAACTCACCGGGAGCTTTTCCTCACTTAACCCTTCTAACTAGAGTCACCAGCCAGGCAAGAAAGAAAGAGCTCATTAGCAAACAAGTCTTTCAACGGTTCAGTCTCTTTCCATCCAGGGCGACAGTCTGTGAATGGACTGGGTTTTTCAGTAACAAACTGGAGAACCAGAACAAAAACTGCAAAGGACAGACAGTAAAATCTTTTCCAAAACTAAGCAACAGATGAACAGGTGAGTGAGAAATGAGAGAAGCCGGCAAACATTTTCTGCAAAAGACCAGAGAGTAAATATTCTAGACTTGACCGTCATCGAATTTCTGTCAACACTACTTAACTCTTGCCATCTGAGCACCAAAGCAGATCCTACCTAACCAAATAAGCTTGATTATGTTCCCACCAAAACTTGACACTGAAATCTTAGTTTCATATAATTTCCTTTTTTTTTTTTTTTTTTTGTCTTTTTAGGGCCGCACCTGCAGCATATGGGGTTCTAATTGGAGCCACAGCTACAGGCCTATGCCACAGCCACACCAGATCCAAGCCACGTCTGTGATCTACACCACAGCTCACGGCAACGCCAGATCCTTAACCCACTGAGTGAGGCCAGGGATTGAATCCACAACCTCATGGTTCCTAGTCAGATTCGTTTCTGCTGCCCCACGATGGGAACTCCTCCTTTTCTTTTTCAATCTTTGGCCCCCTGTGGCACATGGATTTCCCCAGCCAGGGATCAGACCCAAGCTGCAGCTGCAGCAATGCTAGATCCTTAACTCACTGTGCCAGGCTGGGGATTGAACCTGTGTCCCAGAGCTCCCAAGACACCACCAATCCCGTTTAGCCACAGCAGGAAACTCAGTTTTCATGTGCCAAGAAATACTATTCTTTTGATTTCGATCATTTAAAAGTGAAAAAAAAAATTGTTAATCTGCAGGCAGGCAAAAGCAGGTGGCAGGCTACAAGCCGAAGTTTGCATTAGAAGATAATTTTACAAATCTCAAAGAGAGTAAATACAAGCAAACAAACAAGAAGCCCTCCGGTAAAACACTGTCTGGATTCTTTACGTAGAAAAATTCATTCAAGAGCTTTAAAAACATATAGTGAACCATGGTAACCAATTGTCACTACTATAAAAGGAGCTTCCTCTCAAACAGCTGACAGAAATTATTAAAAGAGATTCCCTCCTCATTAGAGAAATGCAAATTAAAGCCACCATAAGGTATCACTACTCTTCAATTAGAAGAATTATAACGCAAAAGACCAGCAATACCAAATGCTGCAAAATGTGGGAAAACCAGAACCCTCAAACACTGTTGGTTTATAAAATAGTACAGCCACGCTGGAGAACGGCTTGGTGGTTTCTTGAAAAAGTTAAATACATACTTACTAAATGATTCAGCAATTTCACTCCTAGGTACCTACCCAAGAGTAAAGAAAACAAATGTCTACCCAAGGACATGTATGCAAATGCCCATAGGGGTATTAGCTGTAATAGCCCCAAATCTGGAAGCAATACAATTAGTTGTCCATCAGCTGGCAAATAACCATCATTTATCCATACAATAGCATACAATGAAATCAATTAAAAGGAGCAAGCTACTGCCACATGCAACATGGCTGAGGCCCCAAAACATGCAAAGTTAAAGAAGCCAGACATAAAAGACTACATATTATATAATATTCTGCATCCATTTCCAATGCATGAGTTTCTCCCTCAACGCCAATTATTCTTTGACACCAGCTGGGTGTCTTACAATTCAACTCAGTTCTGACACTACCCAGAGATCGCATCAGATCTCAGAGGTTAAGGGCTCAGTCCCACAAGACTGCACCCCACTTCAGACGCCAAGCACAGGTCCAAGTCGTTACCTGTGCTTCTGACCAACAGGCTATAAATCGGAGGTTCCCATCACCACCCCCCACCCTACCCCCGCCCCGGAATTCAATTAATTTGCTAAAGCAGCTCAGAGAACTCTGGAAAGCAGTTTACTCACTAGATTACCCGTTTATTACAAGGGATATTAATGGATACAAATCAACAAGAGCCTGATGAAGAGATAGGTAAGCTGAGGTCCCAAACAAAGGAGCTTCTTTCCCCATAGGGTTGAGGGCTCAGCATAAGGCTGCATGTGTTCTGCTTCACCAACGTGGATGCTCTCCAAACCCAGTCCGTTTGGGGTTTTATGGAGGATTCATTATATAGTCATGACTGATTAAATCATTGGCAGCTGGTGACTGAATTCACTCTCCAAGCCCTCTGCCCTTCCTCAAGGGAGTTGGGAGGAGGGGTGTGGAGACGAAGTTTTAACCCTCCACTCACACAGTTGGCCCCCTGGCAACCAGCCCTCATCCTTAAGTGCTTTCCAGAAGCCACACCATTAACATAAAACTCTGGTGGGATTTGTTATGAATATCTAGAAAACCTTTACCGCTCTTATGCCTTGGGAAATTCCAAGAGTTTTAGGAGCTCTGAGCCAGAAACGGGGGACAAAGAACTACTTATTTCTTACCATACATGACAGTATCACATTATATGATTCTATGTATATACAATTTCTAGAAAAGGTAAATCTATCAAGACAGAAAGCAGGCCAGTATTGCCTTCGGTTGGAGGTGAAAAGCAGAGGTGAACCATACGTCAGCAGGAAGAAAAGCAAATGTTCCAAACCTAGATTGGGGGGATAGTTGTACAACTCTATAAATGTGCTTTAAAATCATTGATTTGTTTATTCACAATGAATGCATTTTATGATAAAGAAGCTATAATTTAATAAACTATTTTAAAAGGGGGAGGGAGACCCCAGAGGACCCACCCCATGCCTCAGAGCTCTCAGCATGCACCAGGCACTACCCAGATGCCAGGCCTCCTCAGCCAAAAGCCTCCTCCTGGAAAACCTTACTCTTCCCACTTCACACCCAAGGAGATGGCTTCCTTGAACCTTCCCAGCACTTTGCGCTTGGACTTTCTTCATCACCTTTAGTCCTTAACCTCCTAATTCTGTGATAAATCCCTTGAGGAAAGAACTATGTGTCACTCATCTCTATTTTATTAAGCCATATATATATATATATATACATATATGAATGCTGGTAATATTGAGTTACCAAATCTACGGGATTAGGTGCTATCTAAACAAAACCCTCTTGTACATTAGCATGCAAAATGACAAAAATCGAAATCTTTAAAACTCATACAACCCCATCTCCCCCACCCTCCTCCAACAAACCATTATCTCAATCCCCCTTCCAGTTTTTCAGACAATATGTACAGTTTGCTCCTTCCAGACTTTTCCATTTTTAACTGAGCAGGAATCACAAGTCACATTTCTTTTTAGGGCTGCACCTGCCTCATGTGGAGGCTCTCAGACTAGGGGTCGAATCAGAGCTACAGCTGCTGGCCTACGCCACAGCCACGCTGGATCCTTAGCCCACTGAGTGAGGCCAGGGATTGAAGCCGCATCTTCATGGATACTAGTCAGATTCATTTCCGCTGAGCCACAACAGGAATCCCACAAATCACATTTCCATGCTAGTCACAAACAAACTTAACAAACAAACCTGACAACCAGGTATGAGATATGCCAGTCAGTGGAATGTAACGAGACACAAGAAAATACATATGCTTCAACCAAAGCCAACTTTCAACCCATATGAAGTTCCCAAACTTTCATAATATCATCTCCAAAGGCCTTTCTGGTAAAATCCTGGTTGAAATGAAGAGCCTCAGCTGGGATAAAGGCTACCTTCTATCTGAAGAACTGTTAGTGCTGGAACTTGGGTCCACTCGCCTGCTTCACGGCAAAGCCAATTTACTGACACCCAGCCTGTGGTGAAGGAAGGAAAGTCCGGTGTTTCCGCAGAGAACCCACGCTTGCGGTTCAAAAGACCCGAACTCCCCGTTGGCCTGCGGAGAAGAGCTTTTATGGCAACACGGGGAGGAGGGCGTGGCTTTCCTCTGATTGGCTGGAGCTGAGGTGACGGGTGGTGTTTTAGGAATCAACCTTCCGGTTTCAAGCTGACTGAGGTCTTCCTGCGTGTGCTTAGCCCGTGGTCGTCATCCTCCACGTGGGTGGGCCTTTTAGTTCCTGCGGAAGAGCTCAAAGAGTCCGATTGTTACCTGTAACCCTTGCGGATTGCTGCACTATTGTTTCTCAACTCATTTGCCTTCATTTCTGCAGCTCCTCACTTTCCTAATTAGTAATTGCTTGAACCTGCACTTTGGAACTCTGGGAAAGCTCAGGAGACCAAAGCCTTTTTCTACAAACAAGAAATGGGGGACGGAGACCCAGAGGGGCTTTTGTACCCAGTAAGGCCTCCGAAGGGTCCTGCTGGGTTTCCCTCTCCCCTTTTCTTTGATACCCTTCAATCCTGAGGGGAACAGGAGGCAGGACAAGAAAGTAAAATTTTGAACAGAGAGGTTAGTCATAAACTTGGCAGTGGAACTTGGTTTTAGGGAGACTTGGCTTCAAGCTTAGAAATGCTCTGGCAACTCTTATTACTTCTCAAACGCTCACCTTTGGTTTTTGAACTAGTGACTTTTTTTTTTTTTTTTTTTTTTTTTTTGCTTTTTAGGGCTGCACCCAATGCATGTGGAAGTTCCTAGGCTAGGGGTCGAATCAGAGCTACAACTGCCAGCCACAGCCACAGCAATGAGGGAACCAAGCTGTGGCTGTGACCTACACCATAGCTCATGGCAACACCAGATCCTTAACCCACTGAGCAAGGCCAGGGATCAAACCCGAGTCCTCATGGATCCTAGTCAGGTTCATCAACCACTGAGCCACAAAGGGACCTCCCGGAACTAGTGACTTCTGAAAATTATCTGCTCTTATGTTCAAATAAGGTAAGATGATGCAACTTCTGTGTGTGTGTGTGTCTTTAGGGCTGCACCTGAGGCATATGGAGGTTCCCAGGCTAAGGGTCGAATTGGAGCTGCAGCTGCCCGCCTACACCACAGCCACAGCAATGCAGGATCTGAGCCGCATCTGTGACCTACACCATAGCTCGTGGCAACACCAGATCCTTAACCCACTGAGCAAGGCCAGGGATCAAACCTGCATCATCATGGATATTAGTCGGGTTCGTTACCACTGAGCCATGATGGGAACTCCCTGAAATTTCTTCTTTAAATCACACTGGTGTCAGATGGAATTTAACTTTCCCCCAAATGTTGCACCAAGATGGAGCACATAAAGGCCAAACCTTGATAAGGATAAAAAAGCTAACTCAAGACTTTAGAAAAACAAGTTTTAAAACAGTAAAGCAGACGCTATGGAGGATTAAAAGCCAAATGCTGGTAATCTTCAAGGAAGAAATCTGAGATTTCAAGAAGTTCAATTTCCAGTCAAACAGCAAATGCTAACTATGAACACAGTCTGAAGTGATTACACCCCACTGAGACAGGTGCATAAAATTGTAGCTAGCAAAAAAGGATTTGACACTTGTCGCTTCACTGAGACCTGCTAATCGACACCTATTTTAAACACTTGTGATAAAGTATAAACCCTCTAGTCTTAAATATCTGTGATTCTATTAAATAAACATAAGCCATCCCAATAAGAGTGAGAGGGGGGAAATACTGAAAGCATTGTTAACTTTTCATCATTTAATGGCTGATGCGCCAAACAAGCCCAGACAGCGTGAGGAGCAACCACAGTTACTGAGATCGGACTGTGTACCAGGTGCTTTGCATATAATATCTCATGTAATCCTTACCAGACTTCTATGAGGTGTTTTAAAAAGCAGAAGACTGAGGGATCAGAAAGGCGAAGCACAACTTAAGGCCCAGAGTTGGTAAGTAACAGAGCCAAACTTTCCATCTTTCCTACTACCTCTTTTTGTTTGTCTTTTTATGGTCACACCTGCAGCATATGTACGTTCCCGGGCTAGAGGTCAAATCGGAGCTGCAGCTGCAGGCCTACACCACAGCCATGGCAACACCAGATCCGAGCCGCATCTGCGACCTATGCCACGGCTTGTGGCAATGCCAGAACCCTAACCCACTGTGCCAGGCCAGCGATCAAACCTGCATCCCAGCAATCCCAAGACACCACGGATCCTGTTGTGCCACAGCAGGAACTACTCTGTAAGGAACTTTTAATATTACTTTATGTTATGCATAAAACTACAGTTCGTTACAGTTGGTAGATTTTATGAACTCCTTGCGGAGAGACTTGATAAATATTTGCAGAATATTTTTTAAAAAACCGTTAAGCCACTCTTGGATTCATTACCTAAAAGACTGACAGCCAAACATTTGCCTCTTTCCTTCATTTATCCTAAAGCAAGAAACAATGGTCTATTTGCTTAATTTCCAAAGGAGAACTCAAGAAATATGATTCTATGCCCAGAAAGAATTGTCCCCTTTGAATTTCCAAGCATTCTGTTCATCTCTTTGAGCACTTACAATCTTCTATGTGTTATTAAAATTATTTCCGTGCATGCTATACCTTCTCTACCAGACTTCGAGCAACGTTAACATGCTCCACAGCATCCAGAATAGTAGATGCTGAATAAGTGTTTACATGAAGAACATGATTTTTTTCCTACATTTCTGTCATACAGATGTTCAGAATGAATGTGGTTAATAAAAAAAAGATTTCTGCAATAATAATGAGATTCTCCAGGAACCATCAGCCTTGAATCCGAGTTGATTTCTGTCATCAGGTTCTAATTAAGAACGGCAGATGAAGCAGATGGAGAACAGCTTTAATCTTCATGCTAAGTTGATCCTTCGCTGGTGAAAACACAGAAAAATTGTTTGGACAAGCCAACTGAACAAACATGATATTGGATGTCTAGAGGAAAGTCATTCCTCAAGAGTCTACTTTCCACTAGATGGCTATCTGAACTTTCACCAAGAGCGCTGGTCCAAAGGAAAGACATCACTTAACGTTACTGTGCGTTTCAGCGAGGCCAAGGAAAGGGGGGTGGGGTGGGGGGGGGACGGGTTTTAAAGACAAGGAAGGGTTCTGTTTGGTTTGGCTTTTTTTTTTCTATTTTAAAAAGGCTTCCCCTTTGGGGGGAATGGGAGGGAGTGGGATGGATAGGTAATTTGGGGTTAACAGATGCAAACTATTGCCTTTGGAGTGGATAAGCAATGAGATCCTGCGGTCTAGCACTGGGAACTATATCTAGTCACTTATGATGGAGCAGGATAATGTGAGGAAAAAGCCTGTGTGCATGTATGTGTAATGGGTCACCTTGCTGTACAGTAAAAAAGTGACAGAACACTGCAAACCAGCTTTAATGGAAAAATAACAATCATTATAAAATGCAAAAAAAAATGTAATAAAAAGCCTTCTCCTTTTGGAACTACTTACTAAGTCCTTTTCCCATTTGACTAGCTCATATCATTTACTCAGCAATGTAGAAGTATTTTCATAGAACTGATAAAATTTTGGCCACAGGAAATTTAAGGTTTATTTATTGATTTGCCACTTGATTTCTGATGCAAAAGCTCTCAGGACTTTGCTTGGACCATCTAAATGTGAAATCTCGCATTTTTTAAATGAATGGCTCTAAGATAAAAGGTAAACATTAATTATTAAATCCTACCAAACAGTCTTTCCATTAGGCATAATGTATTGTGATCCACATACTAAAACTCTGGCCATCTAAAGTGAACCACTTAGGGCTGTGGGTGAGGCCCTAAAAAGACACACACACAAGAACGAAAGAAAGAAAAAAAAAAAACTAAAAATATTTTAGAAAATAAAGTGAACATCTTAGGGCCATTTGTTCAAAAGCATTATTTTAATATGAATATTTATTCACTTCTTTTGATTATAGAATAAAAGCTCAGGATATTTTGGAGTTCCCAACGTGGCACAGTGGTTAACGAATCTGACTAGGAACCATGAGGTTGCAGGTTCGATCCCTGGCCTTGCTCAGTGGGTTAAGGATCTGGTATTGCTGTGAGCTGTGGTGTAGGTCGCAGACACAGCTCGGATCCCGCATTGCTGTGGCTCTGGCCTAGGCCAGTGGCTGCAGCTCCAATTTGACCCCTAGCCTGGGAACCTCCCTATGGCGCAGATGTGGTGCTTGAAAAGGCAAAAAGACAAAAAAAAAAAAAAAAGCTCAGGAAATTTTGAAAACATTTTATTTTGTCTCTGTACAGTCTTTGAACATTTTTTTCTATACAAATATATTGACTATTACAAAATCAGTATAATATTGTAATATATACTGTACATCATGTTGTGAGAATGTTACTAGGTTTACAGCCGCACCTGTGGCATATGGAAGTGCCTGGGCTACAGTTCAAATTGGAGCTGCAGCTGAGGCCTACACCACAGCCAGAGCAACACAGATCCAAGCTGCATCTGTGACCTATATCACAACTTAGCAACACCAGAGCCTTAACTCACTGAGCGAGGCCAGGGATCACTCATAGAGACATAGGGTCCTAAGCCTACTAAGGCACAGTGGGAACTCCAAAAGTACATCATTTTAATGGTGATATAACATTTCATCATTTACTTTTTCTTTATTACTCAATGAATTTATTACATGTGTAGTTGTACAATGATCATCACTATCCAATTTTATAGGATAACCATCCCACAACCCCAGCGCATTCCCCCACCCCTCAAACTGTCTCTTTTGGAGACCATAAGATTTTCAAAGTCTGTGAGTCAGTATCTGCTCTGCAAAGAAGTTCTGTCCTTTTTTCAGATTCTACATGTTAGCAAAAGCATTTGATGTTGGTGTCTCATTGTATGGCTGACTTCACTTAACATGATAATTCCTAGGTCCATCCCTGTTGCTGAAAATGCCAGTATTTTGTTCCTTTGAATGGCTGAGTAATATTCCATTGTGTATATGTACCACATCTTCTGGATCCACTCCTCTGTCGATGGACATTTAGGATGTTTCCGTGTCTTGCCTATTGAAAATAGTGCTACAGTGAACATCGGAGTACATGTGTCTTTGCGAGTCATGGTTTTCTCTGGGTAGATGCCCAGGAGTGGGATTGCTGGATCAAAAGGTAGTTCTATTTTTAGTGTTCTGAGGAATTTCCATACTGCTTTCCACAGTGGTTGCACAAATTTACAATCCCACCAACAGGGTCATAGGGTTCCTTTTTCTCCACACCCTCTCCAGCACTTACTGTTTGTAGACCTTTTGATGATGGCCATCCTGGCTGGTGTAAGGTGGTACCTCAGAGTGGTTTGGATTTGCATTTCTCTAATCATGAGTGATGTTGAACATCTTTTCGTGTGTTTTTTGGCCATCTGTATGTCTTCTTTGGAGAACTGTCTGTTTAGATCTTCTGCCCATTTTTTGGTGGGGTTGCTTGTTTTTTTGGTGTGGACCTGCAGAAGGTGTTTATAAATTTTAGAGATTAGTCCCTTGTCAGTTGATTCATTTGCAAAGATTTTCTCCCATTCTGTGGGTTGTATTTTCTTTCTGTTTAGGGTTTCCTTTGCTGTGCAGAAACCTTTAAGTTTAATTAGATCCCATTTGTTTCTTTTTGTTTTTACTGTCATTACTCTAAGAGGTGGATCTGAGAAGACGTTGCTCTCATTTATGTCAGAGAGTGTTTGGCCTATGTTTTTCTCTAAGAGCTTTATAGTGTCTGGTCTTATATCTAGGTCTTTCATCCATTTTGAGTTTATTTTTGTGCATGGTGTTAGGGAGTGTTCTAATTTCATTCTTTTCCATGGGGCTGTCCAGTTTTCCCAATGGCTGTCCACTTATTGAAGAGGCTGTCTTTTATCCTTTGAATATTCTTGCCTCCTTTGTCATAAATTAGTTGGCTGTAAGTGCGTGGGTTGAATTCTGGGCTCTCTATCCTGTTCCACTGATCTATATTTCTGTCTTTGTGCCAGTACCATGTGGTTTTGATGACTGTTGCTTTGTAGTATAGTCTGAAGTCAGGGAGTCTGATTCATCCAGCTCCATTTTTCCTTTTCAGGATGTCTCTGGCTATTCTGGGTCTTCCATTGGTTGTTTAGTAGCTTGTTGTTCAGTCTCCACATGTTTGCGTTTTTTGCAATTTTTTTCTTGTTGTTGATTTCCAGTCATATAGCACTGTGGTTAGAAAAGATGCTTGATATGATTTCAGTTTTCTTAAAGTTACCAAGGTTGGATTTGTAGCCCAGGATGTGATCAATCTTAGAGAATGTTCCATGTACACTTGAGAAGAATGTGTATTCTGTTGCTTTTGGATGGAATGTCCTATAAATATCTTTTAAGTCCATCTGGTTTAATGCTTCATTCAGGGCCTGTGTTTCCTTTATGATTTTCTGTCTGGATGATCTGTCCATTGCCGTAAGTGGGGTGTTAAAGTCCCTCACTATGATTGTGTTATTGTCCATTTGTCTTTTCAAGGTTGTCAGCAGTTGCCTTATATGTTGCGGTGAACCTATGTCGGGTGGGTAGATATTTAATATTGTTATATCTTCTTCTTGGATTGGTCCTTTGATCATTATGTAGTGACCTTCTTTGTCCCTTAAAATAGTCTTCATTTTAAAGTCTATTTTATCTGATATGAGTATTGCTACTCCAGCTTTCTTTTGATTCCCGTTTACATGCAATATTTTCTTCCATCCTCTCACTTTCGATTTGTATGTGTCCCTAGAAGTGAAGTGGGTCTCTTGAAGACAGCATATATATGGATCTTGGTTTTGTATCCATTCGGCCAGTCTGTGTCTTTTGGTTGGGGCGTTTAGTCCATTAACATTTAAGGTAATTATTGATATGTATGTTCTTATTGCCATTTTATTCATTGCTTTGGAGTTGTTTTTGTTGCTCTTTTTCCTTCCCTTCTTCTCTTCTCCTCTCCTCTTCTGGTTTGATGACTTTCTTTAGTGTTGTATTTGAGTTGATTTTTCTTATTTGTTTGTGTATCAATTGTAGATTTTTGGTTTGCAGTTATTCTGAAGTTTTGATGTAACAGTCTATATATATATATATATATATATATATATATATATATATATATATATATATATGAGATTGTTTTAAGTTGTTGGTCTCTTAATTGCAAGTGCATCTCCAGTGTCCTGCATTTGTACCCACCTCTCCTCATGATTTCTGATTTGGGTGGCGTAATTGTGCATGGATGATTTCGTATCTTTACTGGATATATACCTTTACTGGTGAGCCTTGTCGTTTGTGGTATTTTTGTTTCCTGTTGCTGTCCTTTCTTTTCTGCCTAGAGAAGTTCCTTTAGTATTTGTCATAAGGCTGGTTTAGTGTTGCTGAATTCTCTTAGCTTTTGCTTATCTGTGAAGCTTTTGATTTCTCCTTCAAATCTGAATGAGAGGCTTGCTGGGTAAAGTCATCTTGGTTGGAGGTTTTTTCCTTTCATCATGTTAAGTATATCATGCCACTCCTTTCTGGCCTGCAGAGTTTCTGCTGAACAATCTGCCGATAACCTTATCGGGGTTCCCTTATACGTTATTTGTTTCTTTTCCCTAGCTGCTTTCAAGATTTTCTCTGTCTTTAATCTTGGTCAATTTGATTAATATGTGTCTCGGTGTATTCCTCCTTGGGTTTGTTTCATATGGTACTCATTGCACTTCCTGGATTTGAGTGAGTGGTTCGTTTCCCATGTTAGGGAAGTTTTCGGCTATTATCTCTTGCAATATTTCTTCTGTCCCCTTCACTCTCTCTTCTCCTTCTGGCACCCCTATAATACGGATGTTGGTGCGTTTAACATTGTCCCAGCGTTCTCTGAGACTCTCCTTATTTCATTTCAATCTTCTTTCTCTTTTCTGTTCCGCATCCGTAATTTCTACTAATCTGTCCTCCACCTCACTTGTTCGTTCTTCTGCCTCCTGTATTTTGCTGTTAGCTGCTTCTAGTGAATGTTTTGTTTCATTATTGCATTGTGCATCTGTTGTTTACCTTTTATATCTTGTATCTCTTTGCTCAGTGTTTCCTGTAAGTTATCCATCTTTGCCTCCAGTTTATTTCCAATGTCTTGCATCATCTTCAGCATCAACAGTCTAAAGTCTTTTTCCTGGAAGCTGAGAATCTCCTGATCACTTAGCTGATTTTCTGGGGGAGTTTCTTTCTCCCTCATCTGAGTTATAGTTCTCTGTCTTTTTCATTTTGATAGGTTTTGGGTGTGGTGATCTTTTTACAGGTAATAGAGTTGTAGCCTCTCTTACTTCTGGTGTCTGCCCTCCTTGTGGCTGAAGTTGGAATGGGGGCTTGCTGTAGGCTTCCTGGGAGGGACTGATGCCTGCCCACTGGTAAGTGGAGCTGATTCTTACCCCTCTGGTGGGTGGGGCTTTGTCTCTGGATGGGATTAGAGGTGGCTGTGTACCTGGGGGGTCTTTAGGCAGCCTGTTTACTGAGGGGCGGGGCTGTGATCCCACCTGGATTGTTGTTTGCCCTGGGGCTTCTCAGCAGCTGACTGATGGGTGGGGCCAGATTTCCCAAAAATGGCCACCTCCAGAGAAAGGCATGCTGCTGAATATTCCCAAGAGATTTGCTTCCAGTGTCCTTCCCTCACAACAAGCCACATTCACCCATTTTCCCAGGAGGTCCTCCAAGAACTGCAGTCAGGTTTGACCCAGATTCCTATGGAGACTTTGCTTTGCCCTGGGGCCCAGTGCACGTGAAAGTCTGTGTGCGCCTTTTAAGAATGGGGTCTCCATTTCCCCCAGTCCTGTGGCACTTCTGCGCACAAGCCCCACTGCCCTTCAATGCCAGATGCTCCAGGGGCTCTTTCTCCCAGTGCCAGATCCCCACACATGGGAGTTTGATGTGGGGCTCAGAACTCTCACTCCTGTAGGTGAGTCTTGTGAACCAGTAAGTTTCCAGTCTGTGGGGCTTCCCACCCAGGAGGTATGGGGTTGCTTATATCACATAATCGCCCCTCCTACCTCTTGATGTGGCCTCCTCTTTGTCTTCTGGAGTAGGATATATTTTTTTTAAGGTTTCCGGTCCATTTGGTTGAAGATTGCTCAGCCTTTAGTTGTGAATTTTGTTGATTTTAGGAGAGAAGATGAGCTCCAGTCCTTCTACTCCACCATCTTAATCCCATCTCTGATGCATCCACTCTTAACCGGAATAACTATATTCAAAGTGATATATTTTTATCTCAGATATCACACAGTTGTGAATTTCCCTCTAAGTGAGCAACAATAACACAGATTGTTTTTGGACACATTAGAGCTTTAACCTCCTAATTCAAAAACATAATCCAAGATTCCAATAGATGTGATCCCAGCTCTTAGTTGCCAGTACATTCCAGATTCCACAGGTTCATAGAATTTTTAGTCACCGCAGACCAGCAGTCTTCCAGAAGACACTCTTAGTGATGACAACTTCTTTCTAGGTGTCTTTACTCTGATCTCTCAGTAACGGTATACTGCAGCCACTTTCCTCCAACAGCTAAGCCCCGCCAGCCCGCTCCTACCTTAGGAAAAATGGTCAAGCTCCTGCTCTCACGAGATCTCTGTTTCATTATTTAGATGTATCTTGTGGGCATCTGACTTGTTTCCAGTATTTTTCCTGATGGAATACTACTTTGACAAACATCTCTGTACAAACCTCTATGTCTCTGTTAGACCATGTCCTCAGGAAAGATGACCTGAAGAATAATCATGGAACTCTCAAACAAAAATGTTCACTGGGTTGCCAAGGGGGAGGGGGAGGGAGTGGGATGGTCTGGGAGTTGGGGATCAGCAGATGTCTATTGAGACAACACGATGGAAGATAATATAAGAAAGATAATATATGTATATGACAGGGTCATTTTGCTGTGCATCAGAAATTGGCACAACATTGTAAATCAACTATACTTGAATAAAAAATTTAAAAAGAAAAAAACTTTTAAGGAATGTGTGAATTCCCGCCAGGAATGAGGGTGCCCATCTTCCTATACCCAGGTCAACACTGAGTTTTATTATTAAGGAAACAATTTTTTTTTTTTTTTTTGCTAATTAGGCAAAATCTGGTATCTTGCTGTTTTAATTTTCTTTTATTACCAAGGTTTGACTGGCTTATTTCAAGTCAGAGGTCTGTTTTTCATTAGTATGATTACATAGGCTTCTTTAAAACTTTGTTAAAAAAAGAACTTCATAAAATTTCAACTGGCTCTAAAAAGCTTTATTATACCACAACAGATGTGGCTATTCTTAAGACAGAGTAACTACTACAAAAAATAAAAAGTAATATCTTTAAAACAGAAGATCCATATAATCTAAGTTGATATAATTCTAAAATTTTTACCACTGAATTTTACAGTTCAAATGCTAATGTGTTATACTGTATTACATTCAGGAGCTAAAAACAATATAAAATTCCCTATTTTACAGGAAGAAAAACAGTTCATTAATGTTTCCTTTGTTAAAATGTAAATATTTCTTTTCATAGGACACACTCATGAGTTACTACAGAAGTAGATTCAGCATTGCAAAAATTACCATTAACCCTTGAGTATAAGTAAATGTTCTTTCTGTTCATAATCCCAGCTTCTTATATTATAAATGAGAGATTTCCTGGCTCATCATGAACAGTTAAATATCAGTTAAAACAGCAGAATCACATTACTCAGTGACCTATTACAAGGGCCTGGTGTTGCCTGTTTCAGGTTACATTATTTGATGGAGAAAGGACAACAGATCTAAGAGTGGTTTTGCTCCATTTGCTAGGATCTTTCTGTGTAGTCACTTAAAACTATGTTGAGGAGTTCCCGTTGTGGCTCATCAGTTAACAAACTCGACTAGTATTCATGAGGACTCAGGTTCAATCCCTGGCTTAGTGGGTTAAGGATCCAACATTGCCATGAGCTGTGGTGTAGGTGGCAGATGCAGCTTGAATCTGGCATTGCTGTGGCTGTGGCATAGGCCAGCGGCTACAGCTCTGATTGGACCCCTAGCCTGGGAACCTCCATATGCCATGGGTGCAGTCTAAAAATACAAAAAAAATTAAAAATAAAAATAAATAAAATTATGTTGGGTTAGCAGTTCCCGTCGTGGCACAGCAGAATCGAATCCGACTAGGAACCATGATGGTTTGGGTTCGATTCCTGGCCTCATTCAGTGGGTTAAAGATCCTGCGTTGCCATGAGCTGTGGTGTAGGTTGCAGATGCGCCTCAGATCTGGCATGGCTGCGGCTGTGGTGTAGGCTGGCGGCTACAGCTCCAATTAGACCCCTGGCCTGGGAACCTCCATATGCCTCGGGTGTAGCCCTAAAAAGATAGAAAAAAAAAATTATGTTGAGTTAAAGAAATAACACCAAATGGGGGGAAAGATACACCACTATAATATGTGTAATTATGTTAAAATAATATATAATTTTACAATAATTATAAAAATAAATATGCACTGAAAATAAAAAAGTTATGTCAAAATGATGAAGGAAGACAAATGATGTTGTTTTCAACAGTTAAATATTGGTGCTTTACTGCAATAACATTACGCATTGGTGTAACAACAACAAAAGATTTCACAATACTTTGGTTACTAACCCTCCAATAACCCTTCAGTCATGATCTGCCGTGTATGCACCTGTACACAAAAGTGTGACCATTAAAACAGGAAAATGGTACTGAAACTCTCAGTCTACAAAGTATCCACCAAGTTTTAAATGACTGCAAGTAAAAGGTCACAGTGTTTTGTTGTTGTTGTTGTTGTTGTTGCGTACTTTCTTAGGGCCACACCCGAAGCATATGAGGTTCCCAGGCTAGGGGTTGAATTGGAGCTGCAGCTGCCAGCCAACACCATGGTCACAGCAAAGCTGGATCCAAGCCACATCTGCCACCTACACCACAGCTTGTGGCAACCCTGGATCCTTAACCCACTGAGTAAGGCCAGGGATCAAACCCACATCCTCACGGACACTATGTCAGTTTCTTAACCCGCTGAGCCACAATGGGAACTCCCACAGTGTTTTTTAAAAACTACTTTTACTGGAGTTCCCATCATGTCACAGTGGAAAAAATCCGACTAGGAACCATGAGGTTCTGGGTTCAATCCCTGGCCTCGTCAGTGGGTAAAGGATCTGGCGTTGCTGTGGCTATGGTGTAGGCCAGCAGTTGTAGCTCCGACTGGACCTCTAGCTTGGGAACCTCCATATGCCATGGGTGTGGCCCTAAAAAGCAAAAAAAAAAAAAAAAAAAAACTACTTTTACTGAGTACTTATGTGTCAGGCACTGTGCTGAGTTCTTCACATGGATTACTAGTTCATTTAACCTCACCAATCTGGAAGACAGTATCACTATTCTTAATTTTAAAGATGAGGATGCTGAGACTTAGAGATAAACTAAAGTAACTGGCCCACAGCTATGAAGTGGAGGAGACAGGGTTCAAAATCAGATGTTTCATACTAAATCTCATGCTTTTATTGAGGATGATACATTGGCATTTCTTCATTAATAACCACACAGAGTGGCTACATTAAATATTCCAGATGTACACTCCAGATGCAAACTGTAGCTTCTTGAGTTACAATCACAACTCCACTTACTCTTCCACTAAAAAGCTGGGCAATCCCTTCTGAACAGAAGTAACATTTGATTCACTTTTCATGTGTAGTTAAGTGGCCAATGTCGGCATTTTATTGCTACACAATAAAATGAGCTCACTCAAAACTTCAAAAACCAGGATAATCATCTCTGCCTCTGAAAATGCACGTTGAATTCTGGCTATCATCTAAAAAGGGTTTTTAAAAGCACCAATCTTCAAGAGCTATCACAAGCCCAAAGTACAAAGTCCATGTTGTAAAAAACAAAAACAGGTTACTGGAACCTAGAACAAGTCAATTCAAGCTCAACAGTCTACACAGGAAAAGGGAATAGTTTTAAGATGGGGCCATGCCAAAAACCATCCAAATTCAACTTACATTCGCTTTAATTCCTTTGCTGTCCATACAATATCAGTTTGTTTTTTGTTTTTGCATATAAACCCTCAGCATATGGAAGTTTCCAGGCTAGGGGTTCAGTCGGAGCCACAGCTGCTGGCCTGTGCCACAGGCGCAGCAATATCAGATCCAAGCCCTGTCTGCAACCTATACCACAGCTGGATCCTTAACCCACTGGGGGAGGCCAGGGATCAAACCCACAACCTCATGGTTCCTAGTCGGATTTGTTTCTACTGCTCCATGATGGGAACTCCCAATATTGCTTTTTGAAACTAAATATATAGAAGAATACCAAAGTATTCAACCCAGGAAGATAAAAATGAAAAGTGGACCTTCTAAAATAGCACATAATTTGAAGAGCCACTGCTGCTTAGTACTGTATTCTGGATTATGGTAGATGTCGGAATTTATTACAGAGAAGTAAAAAGTAATACCAAAGGAAGCAGTCCTCCAGTCTAATATATAGCTTGCAAATGCCAAATTAATTACCACCTGGCACCTTAAAATGTATCAAAATCAAACAGAAATTAGTCCATGTCTTAAAAAGATGGTTCCCTTCCATTGGTGCTTAATTTCAGGGACAAAAGTCAAAATCTTGGAACCGCACGAAATACCTAAAGCCTCTCAAAAGAGACTTCTTTAGTGAGAAGAAAAGCCATCCAACCCTAAAAGCAATAGTTTGTTGATTTCCTAATATAAAAATAGTGACTGGGCATAATGAATGCTTGATAAACACCAATTAACATATGATTACCTAGTGCATAAAGTTCAAATCACTCATAGAGTTCAAGGCATTCACTCACTTTCCCTTCTAGACCCTTTTCCTTCCAGCTCAATCCCCCACCACTCCGTCTTCCTCGACCTTCTTTCACACTCATCCTCAAGAGGAAATTACCTCTCCTACCTCTACCAGCAGAAATCCTACTCTTTCAACATCTTCAAAAGCCCACTTCTCCTTGAAGTCTCTCCCTCCCCCAAGTGATTCTTAACCACACTCTTTGTCTAGCTCAAAGCCCCACTTTATCCAATGACTAATGGCAATGTCTTTCTCCTCTGCTAAGATATAGCTGCAGATTCCTGAACCAAATAGGGGGCTGAGACTTGCTTATCTCTGCATTGTCCACCTAAGCCTAGCGGCTCTGGGGCCTTGCACACAGTTGGCTCAATAAATGCTTTTTTTTTTTTTTTTTTTTTTTGGTCTTTTTGCCTTTTCTAGGGCTGCTTCCAAGGCATATGGAGATTCCCAGGCTAGGGGTCTAATCAGAGCTGTAGCCACCGGCCTACACCAGAGCCACAGCAGCAAGGGATCTGAGCCCCATCTGCAACCCACACCACAGCTCACGGCAACATCGCATCCTTAACCCACTGAGCAAGGCCAGGGATCGAACCTGCAACCTCATGGTTCCTAGTCGGATTCGTTAACCACTGCGCCACGATGGGAACTCAATAAAATGCTTTTTAAGAGATGCGACATGAAAGGTTGATCTATATCATGGCCCGCCCTGTCCTGTAAGTATCAATTACTCTATTTATGAACTTACAAAACCCAAATTATTAAAAAAAAAAATGTTTAGGGAGTTCCCTGCTGGTCTAGCAACTAAGGATCCGGTGCTGCAGCTGCTGCAGCTTGGTTGCGGGTTCTATCCCTAGCCAAGGAACCTTTCTCATGACACAGGCAAGGCCGGAAAAAAAACTTTACATACAGAATAGCATGGTGGTTAAGTGTTTCTGAGAAATCTGAAATTCATTCCCACTCAGCTTAACTCACTGAGAAATCCTGAGCAGTACTTGGCCTTCCTGACTTCAGTTTCCTGACTCGTAAATTAGGAATTATCTATTTCATTGGGCTGTTGTCAGGTAAAATTAAATGGCACAGTACCTGGCATACAGTAAATACTCAGTAAATGGAGCTACAGTTTCTATTACGTGACAACTCTTCCTTTTGCTAGAAAAGTTTTAAGTTGTAATCTAACTAAAAACTGAAACCAGCAATTCTTACTTTTTAGAACTTTATTTCACATAAGTCTTCCCTTGTGACTGAGAAATCACAAGTCATTATCCATAAAGTTCCGTAATATAAGTGGAAGGGATTATTGACTTATTGAAGCTGTGTAAACTGACTCAAAAGTTAGTTAATTCGATACACATCAAAGTCATATTTTGTTCTGTACACACTCATCAGCAGGAAATAATTCCAAGTTTCCCTGTAACATATAAACTGATTTTACGGGATATCACCAACTAATCCTATTAACACAACCTGTTTCCAGCATGGAACCATGAAGACCTTCTGTTCGAGTCCTGAAGCAGAACTACTTTTTAGCTACAGAGGCACTGATATATTTCAAAGATATACATAACATTTCCCATAGGGCTTCTATCAGAAGGCATGGAATACTGCTGCCCTAACACCGAGGTTCCTAAGAAACAAGACTTACTGTTCCCTAGCACTCCGCTAATAAATCCCAATAGGCTTATTGGAAATAGTACTTATTTAACACTTTTTAAAAAGAGGACTGGAGTTCCTGTTGTGATGCAGCAGAAATAAATCTGACTAGGAACCACTGAGGTTGCAGGTTCGATCCCTGGCCTCGATCAGTGGGTTAAGGATCTGGCGTTGCTGTGGTATAGGTCGAAGACATGGCTTGGATCCCGTGTTATTATGGCTGTGGTGTAGGCCTGACGCTGTCGCTCCGGTTTGACCCCTGGCCTGGGAACCTCCATATGCTGCAGGTGTGGCCCTAAAAAAAAAAAAAAAAAAAAAGCAAAAAAAATTTAAAAATTTAAAAAATAGAAAGAGGACTAAAATCAGTATCTAAAAAGCTTAGACAAATAGCCACAAAGCACATAGAAAAAAATCGTAGATTCAGTTTGGCAAATTCTTAGGAAAAGCATGCAGGCATGCCCCAAACCCACAGAATGGCATGGGTGTAAAAGAAATAATTTCCCATTGTCCCCAGGAGGCGCTAATACTACAGAAGGGGAGAAAAGGTACAAGTATATCTTCTTTAAAGAAAGACATGTGTTCTAATAAAGATTCTGTGAAACAAATTACTAAGCAACTTTTATCTGGTAATTCTTGCTCTATAATTATTTTATGGGGAAAAAAAAGTCCCCTTAAAATCATAAGACAGTTTCAAAGGAAAAAAACTTTCTGATACATTATTACTATAATACAAAATAACTATATGGTATTAATTTTTTTTCAAAAGTGCACAGTAAAAAAATATGGTAAGACTGTTTTTCATATTATTTCCACAAAGTAGTATTTAAGGCAATTCAGCTAAGCTCTTTATCAACCTGAAACATTAACCTTTAAAATAAAAACTTGGAGTTCCTGCTGTGGCACAAGATCAGCAGCATCTTGGGAGCGATGAGTCACAGGTTCAATCCCCAGCCCAGCATAGTGGGTTAAGGATCCACTTGCTGCAGCTGTGGCTTCGGTCGCAAATGCAACTTGGATCTGATCCCTGGCCCAGGAACTCCATATGCCACGGGGTGACCAAAAAAGGGGCAAAAAAGAACTTAAAAACTTTTATTTTTTAAACTTAAATTCATTCCCCCTACCCAATTAGACAACTGACGACTTTCTGGACATCCTTGCCTGACAATATCGATACTCTCTTTTTGTTCCAGAAATATCTCCACATAATGAATGAAATGCCAGTATTTATCTGGGACTACGTCTCAGCCCAAAGTCCTTCCTCTGGGCTCCCGCAGCATCCTGTATCCATCTCCACAAAAGGAGTTATCAATCAGTAATCACGTGTTTGCATCCTTTCTCCCCTATTTGTAAGCCCTAGAGTAGGCAAGTTTTAGGCATCTTTCTATAACAAAAACAGGGCCAGGAACAGAGTCTGGGTTCAATATACAAATATTATCAAGCAGACTGGCAAACTGTACCTTTATTGATTCTTCTCAACCAAATAGTTGGGATGGACTATTCCCACATCAGAAGGTAGGAATAATTTAACTGACACCTACTGAGCCTCACAAAGCAAGGCTCATTATCAGATAATGAATTTGTGGTGTAAATTTGGATTTAATGCACAGGAACAGAACATTTTAGATGGTGTAATGACAGTCAGAGGATAATTAAGTTCTCCAAACTGACGGTTCTGCTCCTAAAAAGATGGAAAGCCATAAAAGGGAGAGCAGTGGGTTTGGGGTCAAACCCCTAACTTCAAGCACCAATCTACTTCTGCCTACTAATCATGTGATCTTGGACCCTTTAGGCTTCAATTACAGAGATAATACCCCTATTTTGCTTCTCTCTCGGGATCCGTGAAAAGGTGTTTGGTAAAGTCTCACCTTTTCAGCATCTTCAAAGCAGCCCACCCCTCTCCATCCCAACCACCGCCTCCGTAAACCCAGCTGTCAGCATCTCTCACCAGATTTCTGCAAGAGCCTCTGCGTGTCTTTTCTCACTCCCCTTTCAATAGACTTTCCACATAGAAGACCATCATTTTTTCAAACTGCAACTCGAATCATGGCCCACTCACATACCCCAATGCTTCGCAGCTACATCGCTGCTCCTGGAAGGATGCAGCGCCCTTAGTACAGCCTCCATGTCTTGATGGGCATAATCCCTGCTTCCCTCTCCCACTGCAGGTTGTGCCCTGCCCTTCCCACCAACACACACATATTCTCTGGGTTTAGCCACAAACCTCCTTTTAGTTCCTTGAATGTACCATGTTACCACCCCCCTTATCATATCTCCCTGTAATATTCTCTTTTCCACACCCAAATGTCCCCTCCTTGACGCCTACTTAACTGTCAGATCTCAAGGCACTCAAAAGTCACTTGCTTCCTTCACCTCCAACCTCCCACCTCCCACCTCCCCATAAGCTCTCACAGCGCCAAGCACTTTTCCTCCAGAGCACATGTCACGGTGGTGGCGAGTTTATGAGTGTGATTACCTGGTCCGTGTCTAGCTCCTCCACGTAAGCTCTAAGAGGATGGTGACGGTCCTACTCATCAATAAGGAATACAGGACATTCCAAAAAAGAAATGATCTTTTGAAACTCAGTAAAAGAAACTTGAGACCGGTGTTTTTACCTGTGTATTTTAGGGTTTTTCTATGTGTCTTTACAAGTATTTCTAAGCATTTTAAAAATCCAGCCAGAAATCTAAAATCATCAGCGCGTAAAACAATGGAGGATCGAAACTTTTTTTTTTTTTTTTTTTTTTTTGTCTTTTTGCCTTTTCTAGGAGCGCTCCCGAAGCACATGGAGGTTCCCAGGCTAGGGGTCTAATCAGAGCTGTAGCCGCCGGCCAAAGCCAGAGCCACAGCAACACGGGATCCAAGCCACGTCTGCAACCTACATCACAGCTCAAATGCCAGATCCTTAACCCACTGAGCAAGGCCAGGGATCGAACCCGCAACCTCATGGTTCCTAGTCAGATTCGTTAACCACTGTGCCACGACGGGAACGCCAAAACATTTTTTTAAAACATAGAAACAAAGGTATTCCAAATCAAAAGCTTTTTGCCTGCCTGAATTTATTCACATCTTTAGAACACTGTGAAGCATGGCTATTAAACATAAAACTGAACATTTTATAGGTTTATTTTAAAACTCAGAAAACTATAAAAGGATTATAGGCTCTATGAAGCAGTAGGAAAACAATTAAAATGTATGCCAGAGAGGAGATCACAAAACACATGATGGAAATTTACAGCAATGAGGTTAGTAAATAAAAACTTGTTCGGAGTAAGCCAGTATTTATAAGAAAAAAAAATCAGTTCTTTACTGGTTCACATTTCCTATCTTACCAACATTTATTGCGAGCAAAAAGTTCTGTCATTTGGTGAAGAGTTCTTCAACATACAAGCAGGTGTATATTTTAAAGAAAAAAATGGACACTAATATCTTAAAACGGCATGTGTATATTAATTCTTCCTCTGAACACAATATTGTTTCTACAAGTTGGTACTTAATGTTGGTATATTTCAGGGTTTTCTGCTTATTTGAAAAGTAAGGAGTTCCCGTCGTGGCGCAGTGGTTGGCGAATCCGACTAGGAACCATGAGGTTGCGGGTTCGATCCCTGGCCTTGCTCAGTGGGTTAAGGATCCGGCATTGCTGTGAGCTGTGGTGTAGGTTGCAGACCTGGCTCAGATCCCGCGTTTCTGTGGCCATTGGCATAAGCCAGCGGCTACAGCTCCGATTAGACCCCTAGCCTGGGAACCTCCATATGCCGCGAGAGCAGCCCCAGAAATGGCAAAAAGACCAAAAAAAAAAAAAAAAAAAAAAAAGAAAAAAGAAAAGTAAATAGCAGGAAAATAAGTATACATTCTAGTCCTCAGCCCTTTCTCAATGATGCTTAAAGTCCTATTCTGGATGTAAATCAAAGCAGTCATGTAACTCTTTCTGGCTACAGAAAACACTGAAAATTCAGAACTGAAGCAGTAATGCCTCATAGGTTTTCAATCATTAAACAACTTCCCCTGAGGCTGAACCTATCTAAGCTAGGAGTGAAGCATTCGGGCTCACAGGTGTTGCACAAGCAGTAGAGGAGAGACCTTTAAAAACATACTTGGGCTGGAACAATGACTACCACAAAAGTCCTCCACGGAATTCCCATTGTGGCGCAGGGGAAACAAATCCGACTAGGAACCTGGAGGTTGTGGGTTCGACCCCTAGCCTTGCTCAGTGGGTTAAGGATCTGGCATTGCTGTGGCTGTGGTGGAGGCCGGCAGCTGTAGCTCTGATTGGACCCCTAGCCTGGGAACCTCCATATGCCACGGGTGTGGCCCTAAAAAGCAAAAAATAAATTAAAAATAAAATAAAAATTAAAAAATAAAAAATCCTCCATGGTATAAATTACCCCAACAAGAGATTTTTCTGGCAATACAGTGTTCAATTAGTACCAACAAATGTGGAAGTTCCCTTGAGGTGCAGCAGGTTAAGGATCCAGCAGTGCCACAGCTGTGGCACAGGTCACAACTACGGCACAGGTTCCATCCCTGGCTCGGGAATTTCCACACGCTCCGGATGCAGCCAAAAAAAGAATGTTTTGGGGGGTGGGGGTTGTCTTTTTGCCTTTTCTAGGGCCGCTCCTGCGGCATATGTAGGTTCCCAGGCTAGGGGTCTAATCAGAGCTATAGCCTCCAGCCTATGCCAGAGCCACAGCGACGCAGGATCCGGGCCATGTCTGTGTCCTACACCACAGCTCACGGCAACGCGGGATCCTTAACCCTCTGAGCAAGGCCAGGGATCAAACCTGCAACCTCGTGGTTCCTAGTCAGATTCATTAACCACTGCGCCACGATGGCAACTCCAAAAAAAATAATAATGTTTATGTAAAAAGTAATAACAAATGTACCCTAGTTTTCCCTAAAAGCAAAATAGAAAAGGCTCAGGACGGCAATCAGTATGTACAAAGAACCATCTATGTGTACACTATAAAGCAAAAAATCTTAAAAGCCAATCAAATCAATGGCTCGAATTGTCCCAAACGCAATTATCTGATTCTATGCCTTTCTCAACTTGCTCCTTGCAACTGAAATGCTCTGACCCTCCCCTCAGCCTTTGTCCTCCTCCAAGACTGACCTGAGAAGACCTCTGTCCTCTCACTGCTAGGGCATCGCATGTCACTCCCTATAGCACCAATTAACTCAGTCTTTTTTATAACTACAGTCAGGACTTTCCTCCCTGTATTCCTTGAGGATTTGCATAACATATAAACTAGCTTTCCATTTTCCACACTGCCTTGCACGTTCTAGATCAAATATTTATGGAAGCTGTCAGAACTGGAGGGACTTGGGGTTCAGAGTCTCAACCATATCTTTACCGTAAAGCCATCAATGACCCCAGAGTTGACACGGCTTCACTGTTAAAGCCCACGTCGATTGAGCACTCCAACGGGCGAGCTCAGAGATGAACTAAACAGTAACTCCTGACCTCAATGCGCTCACGGTCCAAGAAAGAACAGAACTGCAAACAGCAATTACCAAAAGGAAAACAAAAATCCACACGGGTGTTCTACAAGGTACGAATAAGGTCCTATGATAAAAGGAGGCACCTGAGCTGGATTGGGCCGCCTCTGCAGAATTCAACTCAGCTCATGCAACAGTTAAAAAGAAACGGGAAGTAGGTGAAAGGCTCCTTGACACTGATCTTGGCAATGATTTTTTTGGAATTGACACCAAAAGCACAGGCAACAAAAGCGAAAATAAACAAGTACGACAACAAACTGAAAAGTTGCTGCACAGCAAACAATCGACAAAATGAAAAGGCAACCTATGGAATGGGAAAAAAATATCTGCAAACCATATATCTGATAAGGGGTTACTATCTAAATATATAAGGAACTCACGCAACTCAACAGCAAAAAAACGAATAACTCAACTTTAAAAATAGATGAAGGGAGTTCCGCTGTGGCTTAGAAGTAATGAACCTGAATAGAATCCTCGAGGATGCGAGTCTGATCCCTGGCCTTGTTCAGTGGGTTAAGGATCTGGTGTTGCTGTTAGCTGCGGTGTAGGTTGCAGATGCAGCTTAGATCCCATGTGGATGCAGCTCCAATTCAACCCCTAGCCTGGGAACTTCCATATTGCACAGATGCGGCCCTGCAAAAAAAAATATATACCTATAGATATATATAAATGAAGGACCTGAATAGACATTTTTCCAAGAAGACAGACAAATGATCACTAGGTATATGAAAAGACACTCAACATCATTCATCACCAGGGAAATGCAAATCAAAACAAAATAAGCTATCATCTTGTACCTATTAGAATGGCTATTATCAAAAACTCAAAAGATGAAGTTCCTGCTGTGGTGCATTGGGTTAAGGATCTGACATTGTTTCTGCTGTGGCACACGTTCAATCCCCAGCCCAGCACAAACCGTAAAGATATGGTTGAGACTCTGAACCCTAAGTCCCTCCAGTTCTGACAGCTTCCATAAATATTTGATCTAGAATGTGCAAGGCAGTTGTGGCATAGGTTGCAGCTGCAGCTCAGATTCAGTCCCTGGTTTGGGAACTTCCATATGCCACCATGCAGGCAAAAAAAAAAAAAAAGTCAAAAGATAACAAGTATTGGAGTTCCCACTGTGGCACAACAGGATGTGTGGAGTCTTGGGAGCGCTGGGTCTCGGGGTTGATCCCCAGCCTGGCACAGTGGGTTGGGGATCCAGCGTTGCCACAGCTGCCTCTTAGGTCATGACAGTCGTGACCGTGGCTCAGATCTGATCCTATGTACTTCAGGGTGGCCAAAAATGAAAAATAAAATAAAAAGGATAGCAAGTATTGGTAACAGTGTAAAGAAAAGGGAACACTTGTGTGCAACTTGTGGGACTTAAAATTGGTATAGCCACTGTGGAAAGCAGTATGGAAGTTTCTCCAAAAATTAAAAAGCAGAATTACCATATGAGCCAGCCATCTCATCTCTGGGTATATATCCAAAGGAAATACCATCACTCTGTTGAAGCAATATGGGCACTCCCCTGTTCACTGAAGCATTTTTCACAGAAGCTAAGATATGGAAACAACCTAAGTATCCATCCACAAATGAATAGATTTTTTTAAATGTTACTTACCATACACCCCCACCCCCACACCACAGAGAGGAACATTATTCAGCCTTAAAAGGGAAGAAGATCCCTCCATTTGCAACAACAAGGATGAACTTGGAGGACCTTATGCTAAGTGAAATCAGCCAGATACAGAAGAATGAATATTGCATGGTCTCACTCACATGTGAAAAATGGAAACTGGAACTCAGAGCAACATAAAGTAAAATGGTGGTTACCAGAGGCTCAAAGATGAGTGGGAGAAAAGGGGAGATGTTGATTAAAGGGTACAAACTTTTAGTTATAAGTTCTAGTGACCTGCTATAGGGTGACTATAGGTAATAACAATGTAGGGAGTTCCCGCTGTGCTGCAGTGGGTTAATGCTGGCTTGTCTCTGTGGAGGCGCCAATCCCTGGCCAGGCACAGTGGGCTAAGGATCTGGCATTGCTACAGCTATGCATGGGTGGCAGTTCCAGCTCAGATTCAATCCCTGACCTGGGAACTTCCATATGCATGCAGTGGGTGTGGCCAAAAAAGAAAAAAAAAATCAGCGTACCGTTTACTGAAATTTGCTAATAAATCACAGGTGTTTTCACCACACATACGCAAGAAAGATAACTACAGGAGGTGACGGATACATTAGTTAACCTAATTGTAGTCATCATTTCACAATGTACACATATATCAACACATCACATTGTACACCTTAAACATATGCAATTTTTTGGCCGCACCCATGGCATGCAGAAATTCCCAGGCCAGGGAACAAACCAAAGCCACAGCAGTGACAATGCTAAATCCTTAACCACTAGGCCACCAGGGAACTCCCAAACATATGCAACATTTTCTTCTTATAGCCACACCTGCAGCATATGGAAGTTCCCAGGCCAGGGGTCAAATTGGAGCTGCAGCTGTGACCTACATCACACGTTCGGCAATGCCAGATCTCTAACCTATTGAGCGAGGCCAGGGACCAAACCCACATCCTCACAGAGACCAGGTCAATGCTACAATCTACCAAACCACAATGAGAACTCCTCAAACATATATAATTTTTATTCATCAAAAATAGTCAAAAAATTTTAATTTTTAAAAAGAAAATAAAAAACAATTAAAAAAAGAAAGACAGGACCAATGTAACAAGCCAAAGGAACAGCACATAAGTGGAAGGTAAGGAGCACTGTGTTAGTATGGCTGGAGCTTGAAGGATATGGGAGGGGCAGGGCAGGAGAGGAGACTGATTTGCCTCTTTTGAATAAGTGAATAAAAAAATGCTTGCAAAAGGAGGAGTTCCCGTCGTGGCGCAGTGGTTAACGAATCCGACTAGGAACCATGAGGTTGCGGGTTCGGTCCCTGCCCTTGCTCAGTGGGTTAACGATCCGGCATTGCCGTGAGCTGTGGTGTAGGTTGCAGATGCGGCTCGGATCCCGCGTTGCTGTGGCTCTGGCATAGGCCGGAGGCTACAGCTCCAATTCGACCCCTAGCATGAGAACCTTCATATGCCGCGGGAGCGGCCCAAGAAATAGCAAAAAAGACCAAAAAAAAAAAATGCATGCAAAAGGAAAACTAAAGTATGCTTCCTTTCTACTCGAAAAAAAATGTATACTCTATTTGAGGTAATATATATTTGCTTTGTGTTTTGTATTATGAAGGGTCAATCAGAGGCAGCTAGAAATAGCATTGGATTAAGGACCATGAAATCCAGGTTCTAATCCTAACTTTGTCACACAATTGCTCTTGGGCAAAACCCTTAATATGCATCTGAAAAAATAAGATGTTTGAAAAAAGATTCACTACTATCTCTTCCTATCTCAAACATCTATTTTCACACTAGAATGATGAAGGAATAGATTAATAAAGACAGAAATGGACAAGAGACTTTGCAGAATAATACTTTTTTAAAAAGATGCCAAAACCATTGGATAAAAATTTGTGGGGGGCTTGGGATATATCAAGATGTCACCTCAAGATATCACCCCACAGCTTACGCATTAATTATTAAGGCAGGAAGTTATTTCACAAGGTAGTATTCTTGCTGGGAAAAAAAAAAAGATTTAAATTGATTCTAAGTATGAAGGAAAAAAATCAGGCAAATCCAGATTGTGAAACAATTGGCCTAGACTCCAAAACTGTCAATGTCATGAAAGAAAAAAAGAAAAGGGGACTATTCCATATTAAAGAATACCACACTATAAATCAACTATAGTAAAAAAAAATAATAAAATAAAGAATACCACACATGAAAAGATGCCCAACATCACTAATCATTGAGGAAATGCAACTCAAAACCACAATGCGCTATCACTTCACACCTGTCAGAGTGGCTGTCATCAAAAAGCACATAAGTAACAACTGTTGGTGAGGATGGGAAGTAAAGGTAATCCTTACACACTGGTGGAATGTAAACTGGTGCAGCCACTTTCAAAAAGAGTATGGAGGTTTCTCAAAAAACTTAAAAATAGAACTACCATATAACATGACCCAGCAATTTCATTTCTGGGTATGTATCTGAAAAAAACAAAAAAACACTAATTTAAAAAGATACATACATCCCAATGATCACAGTAGCATTATTTATAATTGCCAAGACTTGGAGGCAACCTAAGTGTCCATTGATAGAAGAATGGAAAAAGAAGATGTGATATGTGTGTACATACAATGGAGTACTACTCGGCCCTGAAAAATAATATTTTGCCATCTGCAGGGATAAGGATGGACTTGGAGGACATTATGCTAAGTGAAATAAGTCAGAGAAAGACAAATACTGTATGATATCGCTAATATGTGTAATCTAAAAAATACAACAAACTAGTGAATATAACAAAAAAAGAAGAAGATCCACAGATATGGAGAACAAACCAGTGGTTACCAGTAAGCAGCAGCAGGGGAAGAGGCAGTATAGGGGGTTAGGGAAGTGCAAGGCAAAAACTACTGAGTGTAAGACAGGCTCAGGGATGTATTATTGTACAACATAAGGAATACAGCAAACACTTTGCAATAACTCTAAGTAGTTACCTTTTAAAAAATGTATAAAAATAATAAAAGAGGAGTTCCCATCTTGGCAATGAA
Organism: Sus scrofa; assembly: GCF_054392235.1. Taxonomy (NCBI): domain Eukaryota; kingdom Metazoa; phylum Chordata; class Mammalia; order Artiodactyla; family Suidae; genus Sus; species Sus scrofa. The sequence goes on along the minus strand of NC_139396.1, from coordinate 136,592,098 downwards.
TCCGACTATGATTGAACCATGAGGTTGCAGGTTCAATCCCTGGCCTCGCTCAGTGGGTTAGGGATCCGGTGTTGCTGTGAGCTGTGGTGTAGATTGCAGACGCGGCTCAGATCTGGTGTTGCTGTGGCTCTGGCGTAGGCTGGCAGCTACAGCTCAGATTCAACCCCTAGCCTGGGAACCTCCATATGCCGCAGGAGCGGCCCCAGAAATGGCAAAAAGACAAAAAAATAAAAATAAAAATAAAAATACTAAAAGAATATATATATATATATATATATAAAGAACACTAAATACATCAGACAATTAAATGACTATGGATGAATATCAGATGATATGTTGGTATTGGTATCAAATTTCTTTTTTTTGTGTGTGTGTGTGTGTGTGTGTGTTTGTTAGGACTGCACCTGCTGCAGGTGCAGGGTAGGGGTCGAATAGGAACTGTAGCCACCAGCCTACACCACAGCCACAGCAACGCTGGATCCGAGCCCCATCTGCGACCTACACCACGGCTCACAGCAAAGCTGGATCCCCAACCCACTGAGCGAGGCCAGGGATTGAACCTGCAACCTCATGGTTCCTAGTCGGATTCGTTAACCACTGAGCCATAATGGGAACTCTGATATCAAATTTCTTGAGTGTGATACTATGATTATTTGGGAGAACATCCTTATTCTTAAGAGATCCATGCTGAAGTATTTAGCAGTGAAACAGCATAATATCTGCAACCTACTTTCAAATGGTCAGTTAATGGTTCAAGGGGAAAAAAACCATATATATACACACATATATACATATATGTACATATGTATTATATGGAAAAAGAGACTAAAGTGGCAAAATAGTAACAATGAATTTAGGTGAGGGTTATACAGGAATTCATTGTACTATTACACTTTTCTGTGTTGGAATTTTTTTCAGCATAAGTTACATGGGAGGAGAATGAGCAAAAATTAGAGAATTAGGTGAATATTAAGAGAGGCACTATGAAAGAGTCAAAAGTAGCAATTTAGGGACTAACGAGAATTAAGAGGAGTTTCCGTTGTGGCTCAACAGTAACATAACAGACTAGTATCCGTGAGGATGCAGGTTTGATCCCTGGCCCTGCTCAGTGGATTAAGGATGCAGTACTGCCATGAGCTTCAGTGGAGGTCACAGACATGGCTCGGATCTGGTGTTGTTATGTCTGTGGCATTGGCCTGCAGCTGCAGCTCCAATTCAAGCCCTAGCCTGGGAACCTCCATATGTCGTGGGTGTGGCCCTAAAAAAAGAGACCAAAAAAAAAAAAAAAGAAAAGAAAGAAATAGTGGTACTAATTATATAGGATATAATTATAAGTTTTTTAAAGATCAGCAGAGATCTTAGGGAAAAAAACAGCATTTTAACAATGTGTCAAAGGCACATCAGCGTCTTAGGCAGAACTAAGTGTCTTTTAGGAGAAGAACACCAGCATAAGTGTGCTTGCCACAGTATGTGTACATAGAAACACTTATACAGATGTAAATATAGACATCTAGACAGACAGACATATACATATATTCCATATATGCAATTATGAGATGCCCTTTTGAACAGAAGGTACAAATATGGTCTAGAGCCAGAGGATAAAGGGCTGTGCAAACTCTGAAAGGGTCTGGATTCTGTACAGTGGGAAAAGGGAATTCTTGGAGGTTTATTTTCTATTTTCCCCCTAAGTAAGTTATGCCTGCTTGCTTTTGGGAGAAAGCTATCATCCTGCGCTTGGGTGCTCACATTTGGGATTCTAAATAACTCAACCTGAGGAGAGAGGAGGAACTTCACGTGTCTTCTTTGCAATAACACAATGCTTTGGGGTCCTTTTTGGCAGGGAGAGTTGGTAAAGTGAGTAACACAATTTTTTCCGAAACTAAGCGTGGATAGTTTGACAATGTTAAGTTTGGGCCCAATGTTTAACCTTGGAATTGCACCTTAAAAACTAGTAGAGTAATAGAATGTTCTATGGTGGCCAGATGCCCACTGAAATGCGTAAGGACTTCCAGAAGACATCTGAGGGAGCAGGTCTGTGAAGTCAGTATAGCATTTTGACCTGGGAGGCCCAGAGGCCCTCTCAGGGTGCCTATGGGGTAAAAACTTATTATCATGACACTAAGATATTATTTGGCCTTTTTTTTTTTAATCATTCTCAAGTAGATTTTCTAACTGTGTAGCAATGAATGGAAAGCAGATGCCCATGAGAAGCTAGAGGTTCTTAGGAGCCATGTCAGTTTCTAGTGCATTCATGAATGATAATAAAGATGACTATGTACAAAAAAGCAATGCCTGCTTAATTTGGAAAATATAGAAAAGTATAAGACAAATATAGAAATCATCCTAGCTTTATTATTAACATTTTGGAATATTCCCCATCAGCATTTTATGTAGCTTTTTTGTTTTTGTTTTTGTTCTTGTTTGTTTTTTGCTTTTGAGGGCCACACCCAGGGCATATGGAGGTTCCCAGGCTAGGGCTCCAGTTGGAGCTACAGCTGCCAGCCTACACCACAGCCACAGCAATGCCAGATCCGAGCCACCTCTTCGACCTACACCACAGCTCATGGCAACACTGGCTCCTTAACCCACTGAGGGAGGCCAGGGTTCAAACCTGCAACCTTATGGTTCCTAGTGGGATTCGTTTCTGCTGTGCCATGATGGGAACTCCTGGATTGTACACTTAAAAATGGTTACAATGGTATATTTTGTTATGTGTATTTACCACAATTTTTTTTGTTGTTTTTGGCCGCACCTGAGTGAGGCAGGTGAAATTTCCCTAGCCAGGGATCGAGCCTGCTCAGCAGCTGTGGTCTTAACCCACTGGATACTTAACCTGCTGCACCACTAGGGAACTTCCTATTTACCACAATATTTTAATAAAAATTTATAACTTTTAAAAATACTTTTAGATGAGCACCTCTATGTTTTAAGTTTTACATGCATTTCTGACAGTTCCTGAGATCAGATTTCTGCAAGTGGACCTACTAGACAAAAAGGAGATGCAAAGAGCATCAGGTTCTTAAGCATATTGCCAAATTACTTTCTAGGAAGACTATACCAATCACACCACCATTAACATTATAAAAAAACAGTGCCTGGGGAGTTCCTGTTGTGGCTCAGTGATTAATGAACCCGTCTAGCATCCATGAAGACACAGGTTCGATTCCTAGCCTCGGATCTGGCATTGCTATGGCTGTGGCCTAAGCTGGAGGCTACAGCTCCTATTGGACCCCTAGCCTGGGAACCTCCTATGCCTCAGGCGGGACCCTAAAAAAGACAAAAAAAAAGAGTGCCTGTCTCACACTCTCATTAATACTCACTTCGGCCATTCAACAATATTTACTGAGTATCTACGTGCTTGGCCCTGTTGTGGGTCCTAGAAATACAGCTGGGAACAAGACAGACCTGCCCTCAAGGAGCATATGTGCTGGTGCGAGAGACAGGCCAAAATTTTTTTTAATCAAAAAAAAAAGCAAAAGATATAATATCGTTTGGGATGAAGGACGAAAAAAATAAATAAGGGAAAGTGATAAGCACTGCAGGGGAAGGGCTGAAATTTTAGATAGGAAGGCCATGGACAGTCTCACTGACTTGGTGAAATCTGAGTAGAGATCTGAAGGAAGGAAGTGAGCCATAAAGCTGTGTGGGAGAAGGACATTCCAGGGACAGGGAACAGCAACTACAAAGGCCCTAAGGCAGGCCTCGAATGCCCGCAGTGTTTGCGAAATAGCCCGAAGGTCAATGTGGTTGAAATAGAGTCGGGAAAAGTAGTAGGAGATGCAATCAGAGAAAGGGTCATCAGGCCTTGATAACTGTACATTATCATTTTCTTTTTTCTTTTCAATTAGATTTTATCATGGTAAGAATGCTTAACATGAGATCTAATAAAATGTTAAGTGTACAACACAGTACTATTTAACTACGGACACAGTGTTGTAGAGCCAACATCTAAAACTCATTCAGGAGTTCCCATCCTGGCTCAGTGGTTAACGAATCCGACGAGGAACCATAAGGTCCTGGCCTTGCTTAGTGGGTTAAGGATCCCATGTTGCCATGAGCTGTGGTGTAGGTCGCAGATGAGGCTCAGATCTGGCATTGCTGTGGCTCTGGTGTAGGCTGGCAGCAACAGCTCCGATTAGACCCCTAGCCTGGGAACCTCCATATGCTGCAGGAGTGGCCCCAGAAAAGGCAAAAAGACAATAAATAAATAAATTAATTAATTAAATAAAATAAAACTCATTTGGCTTCTTTTAATCACTTTTCCTATCCTGGCTATTTTGATAGGTTAAAAAAAAAAAAAAAAAAAAAAAAACAATGTATTAGTCTGCTTGAGCCGCTATAACAAAATACCAGAGATGGATGGCATAAACAATAGACATTTATTTCTCGTAGTTCTGGAAGCTGGGAAGTCCAAAATCAAGGTGCTGGCAGATTCAGTTCCTGGGGAGATCCCTCTTCCCAGCTTGAAGACTGCTGCTTTCTTACCACATCCTCACACAGTAGAGAGACGGTGATCTCTCTCACTCTTCCTCTTTTGAAAAAGCCACTAACCCCATCATGAGGGGCCCCACCTTCATGACCCGATCTAACCTTAATTACCTCCCAAAGGTCCCATCCCCAAATACTATCACATCAGGGATCAGGGCTTCAACATATGATTGGCAGTGAGGGTGGGGGAACAGTTCAGTTCACAAAAGGTAATATTTTACTATTTTAATTACAGGAAGTTTCTGATAAACTGGTAAAATGAAAATTATGTTTAAAGAGGATGAATTTGGCCAAAGCATACTTGATGAAATAGAAAAGTAAAAGAAGCAATCTCGGAAGTTTTACAATAATCAAGATGGATACGGTTGATTGATTCATTCATTCAAAATGCATTTATGGAGCATGGAAAACAGAGTAGGCACTGAATGAGGCACAAATAAAAGTGACTAAAGTTGCACTAGTAGAAGCAAGAATGGGAAGAAAACAATGTATGAAGCATTTTAAAAAAATGTCAATTAAATTTGGTAACAAGATACGGGGGGTAAAAAGCATAAAGTTCCTATGTATTGCAAGTTACTTGAGAACAGGAAATATATTTGTCATCTTTGCATCTCATGCAGTTCTTTATTACGATACTGAATACAGGGCTATGGATTAAAAAATGAGTCAAAGAAAACTTTCTAAACATAGGAAAAGACCATGGAAGATAAAGACAAAATCCTGGAGAATGCTCAGTTAGAAACAAAAGAAAGAAATCAGGAACCTAAAATGAAAAAGGAAGGAGTCAGAGAAACGGAGGAGAAACAAGCTCTTGGGCTTGCAAGAGCTAAGCTGGATGCGAAAAGCAACAAAGGAGTCAAGGAGGGAGGAGGGATGACAACCAAGACGTGGATTTGACAATAAAGGAACTCACTGGTTGTGACAACCTGAAGCCAGACTATACAGGATTAAAGATGAAGCCAAGGGCAAGGAAAAGGAAGTAACTACCTATTCCTTAAGAAATCTTGCAGTGAAAGGATAAAAGAAAAATAGGTAATGAGTCCTTAAGACATAGAACTCTGCCAGAAAGGCCTACATTAACCTCTGCATGTGCAGTAAGGCTAAGGAAGCTTCAAGGAAGGATCTGCAGCATGCACCCTAGTGTGGAGGCCCAAACAACCGGGTGGGTTGAAGGAATACAAGGATGCTTCTATCTCTACCATGTATGAAGAGGCAGCAAATCTCCACAGTTGCTAATAACCGCTGGTTTGGGAAGTGGCCTTAAGCAGTCAGAGAAAGTAATAGCTGCAGTGAGAAATGGTTTGTCAGATTTTGGCTAAAGTGAGCTAAACCAGCTCAGTTAAGGTTATTTTTTCTGTTTGGTCTCACCGTGTTAGAGGCTCTTCTCAAACATCCAGAGATACTTGATTGTCCATTCATATTTAAGAGGCATATGCTTAAATGCTGCCTTGAGAGTCTGTGTCAACTAATGAGCTTCACTACAAAGTAACCACGCCAAAACTTTTATGTATTTTTAAATATCAAGGAACTGAGTAATAATAAATGCACCTGTCTAAATGCATGGGACTGTTTAAGAACACTACTGTGTGTAAGAAAGCAAACACCAATTTCTCTTCCTAAAATGTTTGGTTTTTCTTGAGAAGTTAGAGAAAAGGAACAGAGGCAAAATTCATTATCATTATTTTATCTCATTTGAAAACACACGCTCTAGGAAAGATGCCTAAATGACAGCTAACTTATCCTATAAATAAGTACAAAACTGTTTCTGCATACATTCAGAAAAAGAAAGTCACACCATTGTCTCTGAGATAAATGATGCATAACAGGTGTATAAATTCATAGGAGTATGATCAAATAAATACCTGATTCTCATCAAAGTTAAAATGTCTGTTTATTGTAGGAAATGTATATTTTAAAATATACTGAATTTCAAGCCTGTATTGTTCCAGAACAGTTCTTTATTTTATTTTTGTCTTTTTAGGGCCACACTTGAAGCATATGGAGGTTCCCAGGTGAGGGGTTGAATCGGAGCTGTAGCTGCCCGCCTACACACCACAACGTGGGATCCTTAACTCACTGAGTGAGGCCAGGGATCAAACCTGTGCCCTCATGGATACTAGTAGGGTCTGTTAACCACTGAGCCACAACAGGAACTCCCATTTCTTTATTCTTTTGTCAGTTTTTTTTTTCTTTTTGGCCCCCTTGAAGCATATGGAGTTTCCAGGCCAGGGATCCTTAATCCACCTTGCCGGGCTGGGGATGGAACCTGTGTCTCAGCACCCCAGAGATATTTTGTCCCTTTTTAATAATTATTACTGGTTTTACAGTGATGATTCTATAGATAAAAGGAAGCATCAGTTTCCAGAACCTCAATATCTCTAAATGAGCTTTATGCTAAAAGTACAAACCTAGGTGAAACTCAACTGTTTCACCAATCTTGTATTTAATATGGGCAATCAAGTAAGTATCAAACATTCCAGGCAGTCCAGACACAAATCTAAACCGGATTTTGTCAAATGATAACATGTTCTAAAAATAAATACAGCATTCCCCCTCGTGGCTCAGTGGAAATGAATCTGACTGGTAACCATGAAGATGCAGGTGCGATCCCTGGCCTCACTCAGTGGGTTAAGGATCCAGCGTTGCCGTGAGCTGTGGTATAGGTCACAGACACGGCTCAGATCCCATGTGGTATAGGCCAGCAACTCTAGCTCCAATTCAACCCCTAGCTTGGGAACTTCCATATGCCATGGGTGCGGCCCTAAAAGAAAAAAAAAATTGCAGCTCAAAAACCTAAATTCCTTTTTTTTCCACACACAAAATTAATTTTGCTAAGCTGCTGTGCATGCACATGTGCACACATGTACGCAGGTGCAAATACACATCTTGTGGGTTTGTGGGGTTTAAAATGCTATTAGTCATTCATCCCAAATACTAGGGATTCCCATGAGGGGGATAAAACAGCACAAATGACAGCATGGCTGCATTATGACAAAATATTCCATATTTCCTAAGGGAAAAAATGGATGGATTTCACCTAAATACACTGAATTTCATTTAAATACCTAAGTCTGTGGTTCAAGTTATGAAATTTACACTTATAATAACATTTTAATGGATTTCATTTCCTCCCAAACATTACAAAGTACATGGAGTTCCTGTTGTGGTGCATTGGGTTAAGAATCTGGCTTGGCTCTGGAGGTACTGGTTCCATCCCTGGCCCAGGGCAATGGTTAAGAGCACTGCTGCTGCAACTGTGGTATAGATTGAAGCTGAGGCTAAGATTCGATCCCTGGCCCAGGAACTTCTATGTGCCAAGGGGGCAGCAGAAAAAGAGAAAAATGGAAAACAAAAAACATGATTAAGGAGTTCCCGCCATGGTACAGTGGATTAAGAATCCGACTCCAGCAGCTCAGGTGGCTTCAGAGGCATGGATACGTTTCCTGACCCAGTGCAGTGGGTTAAGGATCTGGCGTTGCCACAGCTTTAACATAGATGACAGCTGCATCTCGGATTCAATCCCTGGCTTGGGAACTTTCATATGCCATGGATGCAGCTATTAAAAAAAAAAAAAAAAAAAAAAAGCTTAAAAAAAACAACTTGAAGCAACATAGAAAAATATACTTCCTCCTTTAAAACCCACCATCGGAGTTCCCATGGTGGCTCAGCAGAAACCAATCTGACTAGCATCCATGAGGACGCAGGCTAGATCCCTGGCCTTGTTCAGTGGGTTAAGGATCTGGCATTGCCAAGAGCTATGATGTAGGTCGCAGATACAGCCCAGATCTGGTGTTGCTGTGGCTATGGCGTAGGCCACCAGTTCCTAGCCTGGGAATCTCCATATGCCTCGGGTGCAGCCCTCTAAAAAAAAAAAAAAAAAAAGACAAAAAAAATTTAGCATCCATAAAACCCACCATCAAGTGGTAGTCATGGTCAATTAACATTTTGGTAAATGTCCTTCCAGCCTTAGCAGGTAAATGTATGTACACAGGAACAAGGAAATAAAAATTAACAACTTAAGCAGATGGCCCACACAGTATGATTATAATAGTATTTTACCCAATGGATTTGCTTGCAGCAGTATCTCACCCCCTACCCCAAACAATCCCATGCCCCTAAAGTATAACTACTCTGGAGCAAGAAAAATATCTCTGCTCAGCAATCAACTCTACAGAGACCAAATTATTCCTGCCACGCTTTACATCAAGGTGGTAGACTAGTGAGTGTCTAAAGGAAACAAATCTTGAAGGAGATGAAAGAATGTGTTGTCTTGTTCTAGCTGTTTTTAAAGTTACCTCTCAAAACCTGCTCAAATATTTCCGTCTCTTGCATGATTCTAAGGACTGCCTAAGCCCCAAATGCCATTCTGCAGAGGCTCCAAGTTGAGTCAGCACATTGCTTTTATGATTGCAGATGGGCAAATGGAAAAACTGAGGCTTTGCATACTCCCATAAAGATCAGAAGATGCCCTCAGTCTGTCTTTGCTAGAATAGAAAAACATTCTCCCTCTCAGATTACTAGTTCACCCCCCCCCATACATACATACACACAAACACACGCACACACACAAAGGAAAAGAGTCTTAATTTTCTCTCTTCTGGTTACCTGGTACCCAAAAACCTCAAGGATTATACCGACAATGGCACCATGAAATGGAGAGTGATTAAAAGTCAAGCTTTTTCTAGTCTCTGTAAAAATAACCCAAAGAAAACATTTGGTACACTTTACTGTACATCCGAAATTGACAGCAAATGGTAAATCAACTATACTTAAATAAAAAAAAATTTTTTTTTTGTCTTTTTGACTTTTCTAGGGCCGCTTCCCGAGGCATATGGAGGTTCCCAGGCTAGGGGTTGAATTGGAGCTGTAGCCTCCAGCCTATGCCACAGCCACAGCAATGTGGGATCCGAGCCGTGTCTTCGACCTACATCACAGCTCACGGCAATGCCGGATCCTTAACCCACTGAGCAAGGCCAGGGATCGAACCTGCAACCTCATGGTTCGTAGTCGGATTCATTAACCACTGTGCCACGACGGGAACTCCAAAAAAAATTTTTTTAAAGAATGTAGATATATGTATGACTGGGTCACTGTGCTATACAGCAGAAATTGGTACAACATTGTAAACCGACTATATTCTAATAAAATTTTTTTAAAAAGGAAGCCCATCTGTGGGATGGAAATCCTGTGAAATCAGATTGTTATGATCATTATACAATTACAGATGTGATAAATTCATTTGAGTAATAAAAAAATTAAAATAAAATAAAAAATAAAAATAAAAAAGGAAGCCCATAGTAAAACCGCCTGGAAAAGAAATGCCCTACAAAGCCATTTAGATATTAAGCAAACACAGCCGTTTCCATGCTCATCTCCTAGCCCAAATCCCAAGACTGATACAAAGCCACTCAAAATATTTGATAGAGACAGATGAACTGTTAACTCCTAAACTCCAGTCAGCTATATTTTTGGTCTCTTTGACACATTTCATACAGGCTATTTCTTTTTTTTCCCATATATAATCTGAGATAGAAAAGGTGCTCCTTCCTATCGAATTTCCCAAAGAATGACAATGTGAGTAATCAATAGGGCTTCACTCTATACATTAAAAAGTGGCAAGTAAAAACGTCTAAAATTTTTAAAAGGGAGTTCCTTTTAAAAATGGCTCAGAGGTAACAATCCCAACTAGTATCCATGAGGACACAAGTTCAATCCCTGGCCTCACTTAGTGGGTTAAGGATCCGGTGTTGTTATGAGCTGTGGTATAGCTCACAGAGGTGGCTCAGATCCTGCATTGCTGTGGCTGTGGCATAGGCTGACAGCTACAGCTCCAATCTGACCCCTCACCTGGGAACTTCCAAATGCCCTGGGTGCGGTCCTAAAAAAAGAAAAGAAGAGAAAAAAAAAAAAGATTGCAAATACACTGAAAAATACGAAACATTATTGAAGGAAGTGAAAAAAGCCTAAATAAATGGTAAGGTTTCCCATATTCATGGATGGAAGATTTAATTTTGTTAACACTGCAATACTCCCCAAATTGAGTTAAAGATTCAATGAAATCTCTATCAAAATTCCAACTGCCTTTTTGTGGAAATGGACAAGAAGATCCACAAAAAATTCAGGAAATGCAAGGAATTCTGACAATCAAAACCATCTTGAAAAAGAAGAACAAAGTTGGGAAATTCATACTTCCCAATTTCAAAACTTACTACAAAGCTGTAAGAACCAAAAGAGTGTGATACTGACATACAAAGACACAGATCAGTGGAAGAGAATTTCAAGTCCTGAAATAAACTCTCACATTTATGGTCAATTGACTTGTTGACAAGGATGTCAAGACAATTCAATAGGGAAAGAGTAGTCTTTTCCACAAAAGGTGATGGAACAATAATCACATAAAAAAGGATGAAGTTGGACCCCTACCTCACACCGTACACAAAAATCAACTCAAAATGGATTAAAGGCCTAAATGTAAAAGCTAAAATTATGAAAATTTTAGAAGATAACATGGGCATAAAAGTTTGTGACCTGGGATTTGGCAATGGTTTCTTAGATATGACAATAAAAACAAAGCAACAAAAGAAAAAAAAAAGTGGACTTCATCAAAATTAAAAACTTTTCTAGAAAAGCCTAGATTTCAATCACAATGAAAAGGAAAAGAAAAACCTACAATAATTAGCCACTTTAAAGATTTCAATATCCATAACAACTATGAGCACAGATGACTCAAGGCATCTCTCTTGACTTGCACTCTTTGGTCTAGAGAAAGGCCAAGAAAAACGCTGAAGAGTTTATAGGTCATTATATACAAATAATGGTTAACTGAACACCAAGTGCCAGGTACTACTAGAGCATTTTCATATTCATTATTATATTAATCCCTATGAGTCAGAAAATATCCCATTTTACGATGGAAAAAACTGAGGCTTAAAGAGGCTAAGTTACCTGTCCAAAGTAGATCCAGGAAGAGCACATTTTTCTTAAACTTTATGCTAGCAGGTGATCCCCACAGGATATAAATTCAAAAAAAGAAACACTCCTGGCCATGATTATTAAGTCTACAATGGGGAGATGGTATGGAGAAAAGGGAACCCTCCTACACTGTTGGTGGGAATGTAAATTGGTGCAACCATTGTGGAAAACAGTATGGAGCTTCCTCAGAAATCTAAATATAGAACTACCATATGACCCAGCAATCCCACTCCTGGGAATATACCCAAGCAACTCTCTAATTTGAAAACATACATGCATCCCTATGTTCACAGCAGCACTATTCACAATAGCCAAGACATGGAAACGACCTAAATGTCCATCAACAGCTAAATGTATTAAGAAGATGTGGTCAACAGATATAATGGTAAGCTACTTGGTCATAATAAAGAATGGAATAATGCCATTTGCAGCAACATGGTTGGAACTAGAGATTCTCATACTAAGTGAAGTAAGTCAGAAAGAGAAGGACAAATACTAAATGATATCATGTATATGTGGAATCTAAAATATGGCACAAATGGACCTATCTACAAAACAGAAACAGCCTCACAGACATGGAGAACAGATTTGTGGTCGCCAAGAGGGAAGGAGTGGGATGGACTGGGAGTTTGGGCTTAAAAGATGTCAGCTCTTACATTTAGAATGGATAAGCAATGACACATGGCACAGGGAACTATACCCAATCTCTTGGGATAGAACATGACGGAAGATAATATAAGAAAAGGAATACATATGTGTATGACCAGGTCACTTTGCCATACAGCAGAAATTGGCACAGCACTGGGAATCAACTATACTTTAATTAAAAAACAATAACAAAAGAAACATTCCACCTAGATCTGACACCAAGAGGGGGTCAAGTCTGAAGAAATGGAGATATCACCGTCCTGACAGCAGTATTTATGACCAACAGTAGCAGCATTTATGATCACTGGTATTTATGACCAACTGATATAAAACAGGGGGAGAGTAAGCCCCCATTATTGCCATCAAGCCCTCCGCCTGTCTAGTAAACTTAGCATCTCTAGAGAGTTCTTATTATTGATCACCTAGCTCCCCCCTCCACAGCCTGCCACTCCTAAAATCCCTCTCTGTGGACATTCTGATGCCAATGATGTGATGTTGAAAGATGATGTGATGTTGTCTCTCCTTTTCAGTGTTGGTAGGCTTTGGGGGGTGTGTGTGTTCTGAGAAAAAGCAGATGGAAAGACAGTACTAAAAATGTATTCACTCTTAGTCATCCATTTCCATGTATTTAGTTTAAGAACTATTCCTTATATGACAAGTAAGTCTTACTGGAATTGACGCTTACTACCAATAAAACATATGCATTTAGAGGAAAGGGCCCCTTAGAAAGAAACATACTACCTTATATGTAGCTAAGGTACTATAAACATCTAAGGAGAATCCAAAGGTTTGCTCTAAAAAGTTTAAGTAGTTCAAAAGCAAATAAAACCATAACATATCATGTTGGTTCAGTCTACTTTGTGCACTTTCCTGGTTAATAATATTTTAAATTGTGTTTAGGATTGCTAATAATTAAAATTAACCAGACCCTCAGACTAGTTTGGAAGGTCTCAGAATTTAAATAATTCAGAGGCCCTTTGAGGGGATGGGGCAGGTGCTACATAATCCCCATAAAAACTAAGAGAAAAGGCAGAACAAGGTCCTTTCCTGTTTCATCCAGATCATACTAAGTCAGAGCTGGTATTCAACTACGGTGTTCCCTGACCTAAAAGGCTATGCTCAGGCTTCAGTGATCTTAACACCAATAACCTCCAAACATCAGACAGAATCCTCTATAAGAATACGGCTTACAGGAGTTCCCATCGTGGCGCAGTGGTTAACGAATCCGACTAGGAACCATGAGGTTGCGGGTTCGGTCCCTGCCCTTGCTCAGTGGGTTAACGATCCGGCGTTGCCGTGAGCTGTGATGTAGGCTGCAGACGTGGCTCGGATCCTGCATTGCTGTGGCTCTGGCGTAGGCCAGTGGCTACAGCTCCGATTAGACCCCTAGCCTGGGAACCTCCATATGCCACGGGAGCAGCCCAAAGAAATAGCAAAAAGACAAAAAAAAAAAAAAAAAAAAAAAAAAATACTGACATCAAAATCACGAGACAAAAACAAATGGCAAACCGGAATATTTGCTTTTTCCATGATGCTGCTGCCCTTCACTCTAACAAGAGTTTAAAGGTACCCTGAACTTGGAACCAGAAGGCCTGCTTGTTGGAATGGAAAGAACTCCATTCTAGAGTCAGCAACTCAGGTTCCAGTCCTGCTGATGCTGCTAGCTAGGTAAGGAGCCCTATACAAGTCACTTAGCTTTCTCTCCTCAGGCTTTACTTTCCTTACTTAAAAGGTTAACCACCAATGTTTCCTAAACTCACCTAATCGTAAGAATGATCTCATGGTAACTGTTAGCAGTATGGGTTCCAAACTCCCTTCCCTAGAAATTCTGGTTCAGGAGGTCTCTGAGTAAGGCTTAGGACCTAATTCTTTTTTTTTTTTTTTTAATAGTTGATTTACAATGTTCTATCAATTTCTGCTGCACAGCAAAGTGACCCAGTTCTACGTATATTCTTTTTCTCACATTACCAATTTCTTAGTAAGTGATCCAGACAATTCTTATCATCTGATGTTAAGTTTCCAAACACTGGACGAGATGAGCCATGAGCAGCCTGCCTGCCAGTGCTGATTCTATACTATCTGGATAGTTCATAAATGATGCTCTAAAGCTTTACAAAGGTATTACTACACGGAATTAATAAACATATAAGATCACAGAAACGAATATATTCCACCCCTCCACCCCAACATCATTCATACCTTTGAACATCAATAAAAATTCCTCCTAGATTCGAGGCAAGTGGAACACTTTATTTGATGAGGAAAAAAAGTTTTAAGTATTAAACTCTCAGCACATTAATATGGAAAGACTTGTGTTATAGGAAGAGAGAACTGTACACCTAAAATTTTCAGTGAAAACAATACATTGCATCTTCCCTTAAAGAACACTATCTGAGGAGCCTGTTTCTAGTTTTAAAAAAGCTAGAAAACAGGTTGGTTAAGTCTAGCAGCTATAAAGCAGCCTGACCTGCCATAACGGAATGCAACTGCTACAAAGCTAAATGAAATAAAGCAAAACCAACAAACGACTGGGTGGCTCAGAGCCCACAATCCTTTGCTAAGAAGGTTCCGTCAGGTGTGTGGACAGCCTCCAGGGTGTTCTCTGCGCACAAAGGCAGTAACCTTTAATTTAACTTTTCCTTCCCATTGGCTATTTTGCTTTAGATGCCTTTCCTAAAATTCTCATAATCCATTCAGGGGATTTCCTTTTACTCTCTTTTTTAGATTTATAAGTAACTACAAAACTAACAAAAAGAAAAGAGAAAGACTGATGGAGTGGAGCACAGAGTGGGCAGGGCTATGTGGGATGCTCAGTAGCAACCATTTATCACAGAAGAGGCAAATGAGGAGTTCCTGTCCTGGCCCAGCCAAAACGAATCCGACTAGGAAGATGACGTTGTGGGTTCAATCCCTGGCCTCACTCAGCAGGTTTAAGTACCCGGCGTTGCTGTGAGCTGTGGTGTAGGTCGCAGACTCGGCTTGGATCCAGCATTGCTGTGGCTGTGGTATAGACCAGCAGCTGTAGTTCCGATTAGACCCCTAGCCTGGGGACCTCCATATGCCGTGGGTACAAAAAAAGACCAAAAAAAAGATGCAAATGAAATCAAGATTAAAACAAAAACCTGGGTTTGGGTCAGCCTTGCAACGCAAACTGATATGAAACTAAGAGTGAAACGCTGCTACATATGTTGGCTGTTAAGAATAGCTGTAGAGTAAACCGCTTGCAGCAAGCATGTGAGCACAAAACACTGTCGAAGAGGAGTTTCCTTGGTGTCTCAGAAGGTTGGGGATCTGGCAATGTCACTACTGTGGTTCGGGTTCGATCCCTAGTCCAGGAACTTCCCCAAGCAGTGAGTGCAGCAAAAAAAAAAAAAACCTGTCAAAGTGAATCTTGATGCTTGACCTGGAAATTCTGGAAACAGAATTGTTTGGATTTAGGATCATACAGGCCTAAAATTACTTTAACAGCAAAAATAGGGACACCAACTGTTAGGTACAACATCACAGATGCACTTGGTGGAAGGCCATATATACAGTTAAATATATGTCTGTGTCTGTTGCTCTTGACAAGCTGGGAGGCAATGTTATGACCAAACCTCACACTCAATTAAAATAGCGATGTAAAATCAGGATCAAGGGATCAGCATAATAGAGTGGTTAAGAGTACACATTTGGCTGTCACACACACCTGAGTTAAAAACCCCAAATCCACAAATTACTGAGTGACCTTGGGCAAATCATGTCACCTAAGCCTCGATTTCCTCATTTATAAAATGGAGATGATGCTTCATTCACTTTGCTGTCAGGAGATGGAAACAAGGTGACTCGTGTAAAGCACTAAGCCCAGAATAGATAAGTAAGCTAACTATAAAATTAGCATAATTATTGTCTTCCAACCTCAAGTAAAGCTATGAGTTTCCTAGTAGCCAGGCAAAAAGTCTGAATCATTAGAAAGATGATAATTACATACAATACATAAAGGTAGCTTTTCCTTTCTTTCCACATTACAGAAAATTTCCCCCTTCTTAGTAAAGAGTAAGTCAGACTTATGGTGTATAGCTGTATCCAGGAAAAGCTTTAATGCGGATATCTTTAATTAGCATGGGTAATTTTCAATGAGATCTGGATTAAGGATCTAACTAACCAGTTTGGGGAAGTTACGATTGGTACTGTTCTGAGAAAGAGGAAAAGAGAAGGAAAAAAAGCCTTCAAATCATCCTACACAGCATTATTCAATAGAGAAAAACAAAAGAAGGTTGGCTGTTGACATTATTTCACAACTGAATTAGAAAAATGAAGGAAAAAAAAACAAGTGAAATATTTTAACTAATACAGAAAAAAGAACATAGCTCTTAAAGTGATCAAACTCATCAAAAAAAGGTCAAGAAAGGGAAAACGAAGAACCAAATATTACCATAGCTGAAGTACCACACACTCACTCTACCTTTTAACAGCATGCCTTAAATGATTAAGCCATGGTCCCATTTGCAACCAACTGTCTTTACCTGTTCTTCCAAATATGTCACTGGCTTGAATGTACTTTTAACTTGTACTGTCTTCTTAACAGAATACATCCTTCTGGTTACAGCCAAAAATAAAGTCTTGTGCATTTTTTTTTAAGAATTCATGAAGAAATATTAGTAATTCAATCATTTAAAAAATATATTTCCAAGAAAATATACTATGAGAGGTAATTTGGGGAAGAGAAAAAGTTCCTAGTGAAAATAAACCAGAAAAATAGGGCAGGCAAAATGTTCAAGGGCAATCAAAAAGGAAGTTTAAAATAATGCAAATTGTGACATTTTGATTTGGGGCAGGATTCATAAGTTGTGAGGTGCAGAACTCAATTTTCAAAGGAAAAAAGAAGTGAAGAAAAGATTTCAGCAGGGAGTACACACCAGCCCTATCAATCCATCAGTAGATATGCAAAAATTCTGAATAATAATAATAATAATAAAAACAGAGACTATATTATCTGAATCAATGTTGGGAAATTTAGCAACAGAAAGAAAATAAAACATTCCAAAGGCATTTCCAAACATTTCAAGATTTTTTCCGTATTACAGATACTACTGCAAAATGGAAGAGACTAGTTAGGTGCACTAAGTAACAATTTAGTAGTTAAAGAATAATGGCATCCCAAAAGAAGCTGTCACCTAGCGATAATGGACATTTTCTCTTGACTGTTTTAAGAATCCAGAAGAATCTCCTTCTGCTTTTAAATGCAAATTACCACTCTCTGAAGCACATTCTGCTCTATTCCTTTATCTGAAAATTACTGCAATGTGATCCTGTTCCAGAGAGGACACCCATTCAGGCAGGAAAATGGAATTAGGACAACGACACTCTAGGTTCAGATCATCACATCCAGTGAGCTGTCATCACTTACATATGACCTTTTTCCGTGTCGAGACCCCTATCAAAATTCTATTTGAAGAAGGAAATCCTAGTTTTGAGGACTATCCGGTCATTAAAGGTTACATACACATCTGAATACATGAACCTGCACCAGCATCCTAACAATTTAAAACCTCAGGGTCCCTTGGCTTTCAAATAACAAAACTAGCTATTTACTAGAAACTTTTTTAAAGGCAGAATTTCAACGATAATAAGATGTGTTGCCATTTACCTGTTTATTGCATGGTTTAAAAAAAAAAAAAAAAAAAAACCCACAATGCAAGAAAGGTGAGCACATCACACTCAGCACTTCTCTTCCATCTTAAAACTCCCTGGAACAGTGAGTGGTGACTTGGAGACGTACTTCAATTTGATGTACTAGGTGTCCAAAATGAAAAAGAACACTTTTAAACCAGAAAGACTCATACAACAAGAAATTCATTCCATTGTTAAAGATCCAAGCTTTCCACCAGAATCACACTTGGTTTGGGAAATTTTATTTATTGTCAGGTAAACAGAAACAAATAGTGAAGAAAGCTGGGCAAGACAGAGCGTCATAAAAGGTTAACTTACCTCTAGTCTTTCCAAGTTACTGATTAACGAATAACTTTAGTCTTTAACAAACCCTCTCTTCCAGCTTAGGCAATTCATGCAAATGAGTGAATTTTTTTGGTGCTACCTGCCTTACCCCACCCCATTCTTAAAAGCAGACCCAAATCTCTGCCAGAGGTCACCAAACAACCAGGAACAGAAGCTACTGAAAATGTACTTCCAATCTCTGAAAAACGTCAGTGATTATACTGGGTTTAGAAAAGCTATTTACTCGTTTTCCAAATGCCTGTGATTAGTATATGTCAACCAAATGGCATACCATGGCATCAGCCCGCACCTACTTTCATCTACCCACTCAGAATTCCAGCAATGAATGCAGCAGACCTCTCAAGACCAGACTGCAGGGGAGAGTATCATGCACAGAAAACAGAAAGCCTGCTTTCCGATATGGGGAAAAGCAAGTGCTGGCAGTCTTGTGCTTTTAAAGAACCTAGAAGCCTTACTAGTTCAATCCATCCCCAAATCCATGCCACCCTTTCAACTTTGCAATTAAAAGAGAGGAGAAATTCCGGTCAACTCGCCTAGGGGGGTTGGTCTGAGGGTAGAGGACTCGAGTAGGGAGGAGGATGGAGAGAGAAAGAGCAAGCCAAGGAAAGATAACAAAATTTCCCACCTTTCTTAAATTCTTCCAGCATAGCGTCCAACTTGGTGTCATTGAAAACAAAGTGCAAGGGGTGGTTATAAAATTTAGTGATGGTTTTCAGGGGAGTACAGTCATCTGGATCCACGAAGGCCAAGTCTTTGACAAAGAGGAGGTCCACGATGTTGGAGCGCTCCCCCTCAAATACTGGAATGCGAGTGTAACCGCTCTCCATGATCTCTGACATGGTGTTGAAGTCCAGAATGGCTTCGCCGGTGATCATGAAACAGTCCCGGAGGGGAGTCATCACGTCCTCCACGGTCTTGGTGCGGAGCTCCAGCGCCCCTTGGATGATGTTCAGCTCCTCCTTAACGAGGTCGTTGTAGGGATCTGTGACCCGGAGCATCTCCAGCAGTTTTTCCCGGTTGTAGACGGTGCCTATCTCCTGGCCCAGGACGCAGTCCAGCAGCTTGCTGACCGGGTAAGAAGCGGGGAAGGTCATCATCATGAAAAACTTGGTGAGGAAGATGGTGTTGGCCCCCACAGCCAGGCCATGCCGGGAGCAAATGGCCTGGGGTACGATCTCCCCGAAGATAACGATGCCGATGGTGGAGACCACCACCGCCACGAGGCCTGAGCCCGCGATGTCGTCGAGCAAGATGGTGAGCGTGGTGTTGACAAGCACGTTGCCCAGCAGCAAAGAGCACAGCAGGTAGTTGCCCTGCCTGCGTACGGGCTCGATGCGCTTGGCGTAATTCTTTTCCTTTTCTGTGCCGCAGTTCTGCACGATGCGCAGCTCCATCGGATCTAGGGCCATGAGTCCCAGGTTGAGGCCGCTGAACATGCCCGATAGGCAGAGGAGCAGCGAAATGAAGATCACTTGCAGCCAGAAGGGCAGCAGGAACTTCTTCTCCTCGCCCACGATCATCTTGGTGTCCTCGCCGTCGTGATAAATCCAGGTGGTCTCGGCCCACGGGGGCGGCGGGAGTCCGGCCACCCCGGAGCCTCCCTTGCCCCCGACGGCGCCACCCGCGGACCCCGAGGCGCCGGCGCCCAGGGCCGGCGTGGAGAGCGACGTGCACAGGTAATAGGACTTGCTCTTCTCCATCTTGCGCAGCGGTTTGATCTCGATTTCAATGATGCCCGATGTACGCCGGTTGAGAATGATATGAGGCAAGATGATGATATCTGATGTGCGGATGCCGCAGCGCTGGGGGCCGCTGTCCGGCTCCGGCGGCGCGGGTCCCCCCAGCCCGCGCTCGCCGGGGCTGTGGCGCCGCCGCTCGTGCTCGGTGAAAGCAATGCGGGACCATGTCTCGTTGTTGATGTTCTGTCCGTACACTCGCAGCTTGACCCGGGTCCGCTCGCTCACCCGCAGCGCCCCCCCTTCCATGAACGACACGTCGTTCGTGTCCTCCAGCCGCAATCCGATGATCACCGTCTCCTCGTTTTCGCCCGCCGCTGCACATCCACCCGCGCTGCAGCAGCAGCTCAGCAGCAGCAGCGGCAGCAGCCGCCCCGCTGCCGCCTGCAGAACCCCCTGGCCGCGGGCGCTGAGGCTGCGGCGCGCCGCCATCTTCCTAGTGGGCAGTGCTGCGGCTGCCGGCCCGCCCGCCATCTTTACTTCGGGTTCACAAGCGCCACAGCCAATCATAGGGTGGCTGCTCCAGCTGCGGCTTCATTCTACCCACCCGGCGGCACGAGCGCAGGCACCAACCCCTGGGGCGAGACTGCAAAGCACTGTTCGCATCCACTGCTTAGCAGTCCGCCTCCCTGACTGACACTGACTCCGCCTGGGCCAGCTAAGGAACCTGGAGGTTCGCAGGAGGGGGGAATGGATGAGGGGCGCGCCAGCCGCTCCTGCGAGAGGCAGGCCGGCCAGCCAACCACGAGCGCTTGCCCACCCTCCCAGCCAGGGGGCTGGAATGGGGGTGTGGCCGTGAGGGGCGCCGCGGACCAATGGCAAGGTAAGTGGGTGGGGAGATGAAGGCCAGAGTCCTCCCAGGCACGCCAAGTTTCCAGCTGAAAGGCGCGTGACTCTTGTGTATGTGCGAGGAGAGGAGGTGTGGCCAGCTGGAGCCGAGAGCCAGTCACAGATGAGAGCTGTAGGAAAGGGGGCGGGGCCCCCGTCCGGCTGCCAATGAAAAGAGGCCATCCGCGAGACCGACGCTCCGGCCTCAGTAATAGATTCTGGCCCCGGGGTTTGGTTCTACTTGCACTGCAGTCCCGCGGCGCCAGTTGCCGGATTAGCGCTACACCAGGCTGACGGCTCCCATGTGCTCCGTGCAGGTGCAAAGAGGACTGCGCCTTTCTGCCCGCAAAGCCCGAAAAGCCTACTAGGGACGGCTTAAGGTGCACATTAACCTAAAGTGCATCCGAGCTATCGGCCGTGCTCCCCTTCTTTACTTGCGCTCGCCGCTCCGCCCGGGGGTAAGCCAGCACGCTCAGGCCCACTCTGCTGGAGCCTTTGGCTTATCCCTAAGAGACGCGCGCTCTGCAGGTCACGGTCAGGTGGCGCCACCTGCCGGTATTTTATGCACCCTGCAACGCTTTACAGTTCCACCGCAAACCCCAAAAGGAGTGCGGGAGATGGGGGAAGTTAGAGTGAAGTGGTTTCCTATCTTCCCAGTTGTTAAGAATCCCTTCATTTTCTTGCTGAAAGTATATAATCCCTGAGCCCCATTCCATACTTACTGAAGGAGTAGGACCCAGGAATCTGTATTTCTAACGCACTGCAAAACATGTGGGAAATGGGAGGGGGCAGACATCCTAAGCAGACTCAGAAAGGTTTTTTTTTTTTTTGTCTTTCTGTCTTTTCTAGGGCCGCACCAGGGACATATGGAGGTTCCCAGGCTAGGGGTCTAATCGGAACTGCAGCCGCCAACCTACTCCAGAGCCACAGCAACGTGGGATCCGAGCAGCATCTGCAACCTACACCACAGCTCAGGGCAACTCCGGATCCTTAACCCAAGGAGCAAGGCCCTGAATCGAACCCACCACCTCATGGTTCCTAGTGGGATTCCTTAACCACTGAGCCATGACGGGAACTCCCAGAAAGATTCTTTCTTCATCACACCGACCAAACCCTAGCTAGTGTCATTGGTCACTTGGGAGAAAAAAATCCTGAAGACCTAGGACTCCCAAGCCCACTCTGTATCTGGAGATGTGGTAGGAGGGTAGCTGCCAAATTGGGTTTTTTTTCTTGCAATATAAACATCTGAAAGGGTTTATTTCCTTCCTTCCTTTCTTTTCTTTTTTTATTCTGCAAGTACATTTTCTTCCCCCTTTTTTTGGCCACGCCCACAGCTTGTGGACATTCTCAGGCCAAGGATTGAACCTCCACCACAGTAATGACAGGTGCCACTGCAGTAAAATGCTGGATCCTTAGCCTGCTGCACTACAAGAGAATGCTGGATTTTGTGTTTTGTTCACTGCTGTATCATCCGGGCCTAGAACAATGGTAGATGCTCAAAACAGTATTTGTAGAACAATGTTAAAGAAATGAAAGAATTTTTATTCTTATTATTTCAAATAATGTCCCAATTCTAGTTTCCAGTCCTTCAGTTTCTGATGTTGCTTCCCCTACCCACAATTCTCACTCTGCTATAGTTGAAAAAATGTTTAGATTAAAAAAAACAAAAAACAAAAACAAAACTTGATTCACAGACTTGGCCTGCATTTAGAAAAATGACATTATCAAAGTTTGGAAGAAGAGGAAAATGAAGCTTTTTAGGGATCTCTGACAAAGGTCATGGATAGATATGGTCCTTCTAAGTCAGCTAACTGAAAATAGAACTGTTTTAACTTCATAAAAAGTGTGAGCACAAGTGTGTTTAAGTGAACTAATGGGGAAGATGATTAAAAGCTCTCAAATGCTGAATGTACACTTTTGGAATAAGAGTGTGGAGAAGCGGGGTAGAGAGAAGCTTGCTAAACCTACAGACATTTCCTGTGCATTTCAGAGAAAGCCAGAACAGTAAGGAAAGTGTGGCATTCAGCAATTTAGAAGCAAGTTAGAAGTTCATAGCAAAATGTCAGAAAGAACCCCTCAAGACAATTGACAATAGAAAATAAACCAAGCTGGCATTTCCCTTTGTGGCTCAGTGGTTAACGACTCCGACTAGGAATCATGAGGTTTCGGGTTTGATCCCTGGCCTTGCTCAGTGGGTTAAGGATCCTGAGTTGCCGTGAGCTGTGGTGTAGGTCACAGGCTGGGCTCGGATCCTGAGTTGCTGTGGCTGTTGCATAGGCCAGCGGCTATAGCTCCGATGAGACCCCTAGCCTGGGAACCTCCATATGCCGCGGGTGCAGCCCTAGAAACGACCAAAAGAAAAAGAAAAAAGAAAATAAACCAAGCTCAAGTTCACACATAACCTCAGCAATCCCCTATGTGTACTTGCTGTTCATCCTGGGGGGTGGGGGGACAGGGCCATATTCTTCATATATACCCCAGACACGGAGCAATCTTTTTTGGTAGCAAGTGGGATCTTCCTTCAAGTTGGGAGGCTTTTTTAGCTGGTATTCCCCTCGTTTTAGCGAGGGGGCTGCTGTGGATGTCTATGCCTCGCTTTGTAGAGGCTTGGGCTTCCCAGTCTGTCCACCTGGATGAATGAAGGGCAAGAGCAACCCTTGCTTCTAAGAATCTTTTTAAACCTCAGGAGAAAATACAACCAAACCCTGACCTCTGAACGTGTTTCAACTCCAAAAAGGGCTACAAAAGGTCCAAGATGATTGCTGCGGATGTCTGTTCCTAGGTAGATTCTGACTTTGACCTTCAGCACATCAGTTAGGGAAAGCAGAACCTCCTAGCAAATATCTCCCCTAACGCCCTCTCGCTAGAATCCCCCACTGGATCCTGAAAGGGAAGAGTCCCAGTTCAGTTCACTTATTTGGGAGGACTGTGTCTCCCTGTCTGTAGGTCCAGAGATTTGGGGAGGCACTTCATCCAGACCCAAAAGTGATGTAGAGTTCGATTTTCAAGATGGCAATTAAAACATCAAATGGCTCTCTACGCATTTGGTTTCTTCACATAAAGCTCTAATTTCACAGAGAAACCTTTTTCCCACAAATGTCTAGTTGTGGAAAAACAGTCAGTTATTGCTTCAACAGTGACATTTTAATCTCACCCAAGCACT
This sequence comes from Sus scrofa, assembly GCF_054392235.1. Lineage (NCBI taxonomy): Eukaryota > Metazoa > Chordata > Mammalia > Artiodactyla > Suidae > Sus > Sus scrofa. The sequence continues at coordinate 136,568,263 of NC_139396.1, read as the reverse complement.
GGGTGTTTTGAGGAAAAACAGGAACTGGGCAAGAGTGAAGTTACCCAAACTTTTCCTCCAATCAAATCTGCTCCCACTGAAGCAACACGGTTCACTTGTTTAAAGACATAGAACTATTTTGCAGTTCCTGTCATGGCTCAGCAGTTAACGAACCTGACTAGTATCAGTGAGGACGCAGGTTCAATCCCTGGCCTCGCTCAGTGGGTTAATGATCCCCTGTTGCTGTGAGATGTAGGTCAGTGGCTACAGCTCTGATTCAATCCCTAGCCTGGGAACCTCCATATACTGGAGATGAGGCTCTTAAAAAAAAAAAAAAAAAAAAAAGTCCTATTTTAGCTGAGATGAGAACTTTTCACAACTGAGGGTTAAAAAGAAAGAAAGAAAAAACAGGAGATCCCACTGTGGCACAGTGGGCTAAGAACCTGACTGCAGCTGCTCTGGTGTCCTCAGAGGCGCAGGTTGCATTCCCCAGCCTAGCACAGTGGGTTAAGGATCTGGCATAAGTCAAAGCTTGAATTCCATCCTTGGCCTGGTAACTTCCATATGCCACAGGTGCAGCCATTAAAAAAAAGAAAAAAATACTTTTTTGGTCTTTTTTTGTCTTTTTAGGGTCGAATCCTTGGCACATGGAGGTTCTCAGGCTAGGGATCTAATTGGAGCTGTAGCTGATGGCCTACGCCACAGCCACAGTAACTCGGGATCTGAGCCTTGTCTGCAACCTGCACCACAGCCCACGGCAACGGCGGATCCTTAACCCAATGAGCGAGGCCAGGGATCAAACCAACAACCTCATGGTTCCTAGTAAGATTCGTTAACCACTGAGCCACGATGGGAACTCCAAAAAGAAAAAAATTTTTTAAATAAAAAGTAAAAATAAAATCAGCAATGCCATTTACCTTCTCTAGATGGATTTTCAGCCTTCTTTTTTCCTTGGCTTTCTTATTTCCCTCCTTTGCAAAATATTTTCTGGACATAGTCACTAGGGTGAAAGAGAAGGGAAAATGTGGCCTTTTGACAGTCTTGAGAAAAGTTTCCTCCTTTGAGAGAGAGAATCCCTGCGGATGGGCCAGTGCTCTGCCACTTCCAGCTCCACCACCTCCTCCCTGCCTCCCCACCCTGCCTCCAGTTCCCTCTACTCGCTCCCTCCCCCAAACCCCACCCCTGATATGCCCTGGACAGCACCCCACACTCAATTCCCTTCTCCCAGGAAGCCTGCCCTTCTAAACTTCCTATGGAGCAGCCTCAAGGAGTGTCATTCTGCTGCTGCAAGTCCACTGTTTGCCCTGCTCTGAGCCCCTTGTCCTGACTGCCAGGTCCTTCAACTGCAGGGCTTTCTAGAATCTTTTAGGATATTCTTTCTGACTGCTGTGCTACAGCCTACAGCTCTGTCTTTGTCAAAAGGGTAAGAAATGTTCTGAGCTCTATCATCCTTATCTGTGACTGAAACACTCAACCAAGGTTACAATTTTAGGTTTAAAAATGTTGATCCAGGAATTGTCATCATGGCTCAGTGGGTTAAGAACCCAACTCTTATCCGTGAGGGTTTGATCCCTGGCCTCCCTCAGTGGGTTAAAGGATCAGCTGTTGCCATGAGCTGCTGCAGTGCAGGTTGCAGACAAGGCTCGGGTCCTTCATTGCTGTGGCTGTGGCGCAGGCCAGCAGCTGCAGCTCTGCTTGTACCCCTAGCCTAGGAATTTCCATATGCTTCAGGTGTGGCCATTCCAAAAAAAAAAGTTGATCCATGTCAATATTGCGCATTCAGGAGTTCCGTCGTGGTGCAGTGGAAACAAATCCAACTAGGAACCATGAAGTTGCAGGTTTGATCCCTGGCCTTGTCCAGTCAGTTAAGAATCTGGCATTGCCATGAGCTGTGGTGTAGGTCACAGACATGACTCGGATCCTGCATTGCTGTGGCTCTGGTGTAGGCTGGCAGCTACAGCTCCAATTCGACCCCTAGCCTGGGAACCTCCATATGACACCAGTGCAGCCCTGAAAAGACAAAAGACATATATATATATGGGATATATATATACCCCATTCAAAAGCCTCAATTTAAAACCACATTTGGGAGTTCCCGTTGTGGTGCAGTGGAAACGAATCTGACTAGTATCCAGGAGGAGACAAGTTCGATCCCTGGCTAAAGTGGGTCAGGGATCTGGTGTTGCCGTGAGCTGTAATGTAGGTCACAGACAAGGCTTGGATCCTGAGTTGCTGTGTCTGTGGCATAGGCTGGCAGCTATAGCTCCAATTCGACCCCTAGCCTGGGAATTTCCATATGCCACAGGTGCAGCCCTAAAAAGCAAAAAAACAAAAACAAACCAAAAAACCCACGTTTGGTGCTGGAGAGGGTGTGGAGAAAAGGGAACCCTCCTACATTGTTGGTGGGAATGTAAATTGGTACAACCACTATGGAAAACAGTATCGAGGTACCTTAGAAATCTATACATAGAACTACCATGTGGCCCAGCAATCCCACTCTTGGGCATATATCCAGAAAAAACTTTCCTTAAAAAAGACACATGCACCCACATGTTCATTGCAGCACTATTCACAATAGCCAAGATATGGAAACAACCCAAATGTCCATCAACATATGATTGGATTAGGAAGATGTGGTATGTATACGCAATGGAATACTACTCAGCCATAAAAAAGAACAACATAATGCCATTTGCAGTGACATGGATGGAACTAGAGACTCTCATACTGAGTGAATTAAGTCAGAAAGAGACAAATACCACATGATATCACATATCTGGAATGTAATATACGGCACAAATGAACCTTTCCACAGAAAAGAAAGTCATGGACTTGCAGAATAGACTTGTGGTTGCCAAGGGGGAGGGGGAGAGAGTGGGAACTTGGGGTTAATAGATGCAGACTATTGCCTTTGGCATGGATAAGTAATGAGTAGCACTGGGAACTATGTCTGGTCACTTATGTTGGAGCATAATAATGTGAGAAAAAAGAATGTATGCATGTATGTGTAACTGAGTCACCTTGCTGTACAGTAGAAAAAAATAAATAAATAAAAGTTGAAAAAAAGAAGACATGGTACATAAGTATATATCTACAATGGAATACTACTCAGCCACTAAAAAGAACAAAATAATGTCATTTGCAGCAACATGGATGGAACTAGAGATTCTCACACTAAGTGAAGTAAGTCAGAAAGAGAAAGAAAAAACCATGTATCACACACATATTTGGAATCTAATATATGGTGCAAATGAACCTATCTATAGAACAGAAACAAACTCATGGACATAGAGAACAGACATGTGGTTGCCAAGAGGGAGGAGGAGGGAGTGGGATGGACAGGGAGTTTGGGGTTAGTAGAGGCAAACTATTGCATTTGGAGTGCATAAGTGATGAGGTCCTGCAGTACAGCACAGGGAACTATATCTAATCACTTGTGATGGAACATGATGGAAGATACTATGAGAAAAAGAATGTGTGTATAACTGGGTCACTTTGTTATATAGCAGAAATTGACAGAACACTGTAAATCAACTATAATTAAAAAGTTAAAAAAATAAAAACCACATTTGGGGAGTGAGGAAGAGGTGAGCAGTAAGACAGACTGACCGGAGGATGGTAACTAGGATGAGACAATAGGGAAAAGAACAGATCCTGAATGTCCCACTCTGAGCCCTCTGGTAAGATCCAGACCTACCTGGGTCTGAGAGCAGAGCTCCAATTTGGGATTATGGCTCTAGTCATAAAATGCTATTTTCCCCATACCAGCTGGGTTCATTCCTATGGTCTTTTTTCCAAATCCTTCGAAGCTGGAGCAAAAATTCTACCCCACTAATTAGTCAAATCCCCCACCCCATATATAGACAAACAATGTGCCAGACCTCAGTGTCAGGGGTGGGGGGAACCTGCTCCTTATTTTTAATTTCTCTGAGATATCTATTTGGTTTTGCTTAGGGGTTTTTTGTCTTTTTTTTTTAGGGCTGTACACATGGCATATGGAGGTTCCCAGGCTAGGGGTAGAATCGGAGCTTTAGCCACCAGCCTTTACCACAGTCACAGCAACTCAGGATCCTTAATCCACTGAGTGAGGCCAGGGATCAAACCGCATCCTCATGGACGCCAGTCAGATTCGTTTCTGCTGAGCCATAATGGGAACTCCTTGTTTGTTTTATTTTAAACATCACAACAATGAAGATTATTTCTTCCCACTTATTAATACCACATCTCAATTCTCTGCTTTCCCTTTAAACTTTAAATAAAGCTTATGTCTTATCTCTCACCCCATTCCTTTTTTTTTTTTCTCTTTCATTCATTCCTTCCCTCATTCCGTTAACATATATTGTGTACCTAATAAGTTCCAAATACTGTATTAGGCATTGTGGAGATATAATGCTGAAACAGAAGTTACCTCAAAAAATTACTAGTAAGGACATCACAAAATATGTACTAAATAACTGCATGATACAGGACAGAACATCAAATATCTTCAAAGGAAATACAAATAAAATGCAGGAATCGAGAGGAGCTTCATGGTCTTTGAGTTGGTCTTCGAGATGCTTAAAATAAACAAATAGGTATCCCAGAGAAACTAAAAATAGGTTAGAATAGATAGGTTTTAGATATGCAGATGCAAGAGCTATTTCAAGAAGTGTGTCTTGGTCTGTTCCAGCTGGCATAACAAAATACCATAGACTGCGTGGCTTAGACAATAGAAACTTGTTTTCTCACAGTTCTGGAGGAGGAGGTCCCAGATCAATGTCCTGCAGGGTCAGATTCTGGTGAGAACTCTTCCTGTCTTACAGATGGCCCCTTTGTCCTCGCTCAGTCCTTCCTTTGAGTGCATGCCTGGAGAGCTCATGGGTGTCTCCTATAAGGACACTAATCCTATTGGATCAGGGCCCCATCTTTATGGCCTCATTTCACCTTAATTACTTCCAAGTACAGGCGCTCTGGGAGTTAGGGCAGTGATGCTAGGGTCCTGTTGACTTAGGGATTTAAGAAACTCCTGTCACTCCATGTAGAAAAACATCTTCAGAGTTTACAAAGCACTTTCTGACATATTGTCTTTTTTTTTAACTCAATGAATTTATTACATTTGTAGTTGTACAATGATCATCACTATCCAATTTTATAAGATTTCCATCCTACAACCCCAGTGCATTCCCCCCACCCCTCAAACTGTCTCTTTTGGAGACCATAAGATTTTCAAAGTCTGTGAGTCAGTATCTGCTCTGCAAAGAAGTTCATTCTGTCCTTTTTTCAGGTTTAACATATCAGTGAAAGCATTTGATGTTGATGTCTCATTGTATGGCTGACTTCACTTAGCATGATAATTCCTAGGTCCATCCCTGTTGCTGAAAATGCCAGTATTTTGTTCCTTTGAATGGCTGGGTAATATTCCATTGTGTATATGTACCACATCTTCTTGATCCACTCCTCTGTCGATGGACATTTAGGATGTTTCCGTGTCTTGCCTATTGAAAATAGTGCTACAGTGAACATCGGAGTACATGTGTCTTTGCGAGTCATGGTTTTCTCTGGGTAGATGCCCAGGAGTGGGATTGCTGGATCAAAAGGTAGTTCTATTTTTAGTGTTCTAAGGAATTTCCATGCTGCTTTCCACAGTGGTTGCACAAATTTACAATCCCACCAACAGGGTCATAGGGTTCCTTTTTCTCCACACCCTCTCCAGCACTTACTGTTTGTAGACCTTTTGATGATGGCCATCCTGGCTGGTGTAAGGTGGTACCTCAGAGTGGTTTGGATTTGCATTTCTCTAATCATGAGTGATGTTGAACATCTTTTCATGTGTTTTTTGGCCATCTGTATGTCTTCTTTGGAGAACTGTCTGTTTAGATCTTCTGCCCATTTTTTGGTGGGGTTGCTTGTTTTTTTGGTGTGGACCTGCAGAAGGTGTTTATAAATTTTAGAGATTAATCCCTTGTCAGTCGATTCATTTGCAAAGATTTTCTCCCATTCTGTGGGTTGTATTTTCTTTCTGTTTAGGCTTTCCTTTGCTGTGCAGAAACCTTTAAGTTTAATTAGGTCCCATTTGTTTCTTTTTGTTTTTACTGTCATTACTCTAAGAGGTGGATCTGAGAAGATGTTGCTCTCCTTTATGTCAGAGAGTGTTTGGCCTATGTTTTTCTCTAAGAGCTTTATAGTGTCTGGTCTTATATCTAGGTCTTTCATCCATTTTGAGTTTATTTTTGTGCATGGTGTTAGGGAGTGTTCTAATTTCACTCTTTTCCATGGGGCTGTCCAGTTTTCCCAGTGGCTGTCCACTTATTGGAGAGGCTATCCTTTCTCCATTGAATATTCTTGCCTCCTTTGTCACAGATTAGTTGGCTGTGGGTGCGTGGGTTGAATTCTGGGCTCTCTATCCTGTTCCACTGATCCATATTTCTGTCTTTGTGCCAGTACCATGCAGTTTTGACGACTGTTGCTTTGTAGTATAGTCGGAAGTCAGGGAGCCTGATTCCTCCAGCTCCATTTTTCTATTTTAGGATATCTTTGGCTATTCTGGGTCTTTTGTGCTTCCAAACAAACTTTAAAATATTTTGTTCAAGTACTGTGAAAAGTGTCCTTGGTAATTTGATAGGGATTGCATTGAATCTGTAGATTGCCTTAGGTAGTATAATTATTTTGATAATATTAACTCTTCCAATCCAAGAGCATGGTATGTCTTTCCATCTATTTGTGTCATCTTTGATTCTTTCATCAGTGTCCTATAGTTTTCAGAGTAAAGGTCTTTTGTCTCTTTAGGTAGGTTTACTCCTAGGTATTTTATTCTTTTGGATGCAATGGTAAACGGGATTGCTTCCCTAATTTCTCTTTCTGCTTTTTCATTGTTAGTGTATAGAAATGCTATAGATTTCTGTGTATTAATTTAGTATCCTGCAACTTTGCCAAATTCATGGATGAGCTCTAACAGTTTTCTGGTAGAGTCTTTAGGCTTCTCTAGGTATAGTATCATGTCATCTGCAAATAGTGATAGTTTTAATTCTTCCTTTCCAATCTGGATTCATTTTGTTTTTTTTTCTTTTTGCCATTTCTTGGGCCACTCCCATGGCATATGGAGGTTCCCAGGCTGGGGGCTGAATCGGAGCTGTAGCCACCGGCCTATGCCAGAGCCACAGCAATGCAGGATTCAAGCTGATTTTCTGTCTGGATGATCTGTCCATTGCTGTAAGTGGGGTGTTAAAGTCCCTCACTATGATTGTGTTATTGTCCATTTGTCTTTTCAAGGTTGTCAGCAGTTGCCTTATATGTTGTGGTGAACCTATGTTGGGTGGGTAGATATTTAATATTGTTATATCTTCTTCTTGGATTGGTCCTTTGATCATTATGTAGTGACCTTCTTTGTCCCTTAAAATAGTCTTCATTTTAAAGTCTATTTTATCTGGAGTATTGCTACTCCAGCTTTCTTTTGATTCCCGTTTGCATGAAATATTTTCTTCCATCCTCTCACTTTCGATTTGTATGTGTCCCTAGAAGTGAAGTGGGTCTCTTGAAGACAGCATATATATGGATCTTGGTTTTGTATCCATTCGGCCAGTCTGTGTCTTTGGTTGGGGCGTTTAGTCCATTAACATTTAAGGTAATTATTGATATGTATGTTCTTATTGCCATTTTATTCGTTGCTTTGAAGTTGTTTTTGTTGCTCTTTTTCCTTCCCTTCTTCTCCTCTCCTCTTCTGGTTTGATGACTTTCTTTAGTGTTGTATTTGAGTTGATTTTTCTTATTTGTTTGTGTATCAATTGTAGATTTTTGGTTTGCAGTTATTCTGAAGTTTTGATGTAACAGTCTATATATATATATATATGAGATTGTTTTAAGTTGTTGGTCTCTTAATTGCAAGTGCATCCCCAGTGTCCTGCATTTGTACCCACCTCTCCTCATGATTTCTGATTTGGGTGGCATAATTGTGCATGGATGATTTCGTATCTTTACTGGATATATACCTTTACTGGTGAGCCTTGTCGTTTGTGGTATTTTTGTTTCCTGTTGCTGTCCTTTCTTTTCTGCCTAGAGAAGTTCCTTTAGTATTTGCCATAGGCTGGTTTAGTGTGGCTGAATTCTCTTAGCTTTTGCTTATCTGTGAAGCTTTTGATTTCTCCTTCAAATCTGAATGAGAGGCTTGCTGGGTAAAGTCATTTGGTTGGAGGTTTTTTCCTTTCATCATGTTAAGTATATCATGCCACTCCTTTCTGGCCTGCAGAGTTTCTGCTGAACAATCTGCCGATAACCTTATCGGGGTTCCCTTGTATGTTATTTGTTTCTTTTCCCTAGCTGCTTTCAAGATTTTCTCTTTGTCTTTCATTTTGGTCAGTTTGATTAGTATGTGTCTCGGTGTATTCCTCCTTGGGTTTGTTTCATATGGTACTCATTGCACTTCCTGGATTTGAGTGAGTGCTTCCTTTCCCATGTTAGGGAAGTTTTCGGCTATTATCTCTTGCAATATTTCTTCTGTCCCCTTCACTCTCTCTTCTCCTTCTGGCACCCCTATAATACGGATGTTGGTGCGTTTAACATTGTCCCAGCGTTCTCTGAGACTCTCTTTATTTCATTTCAATCTTTTTTCTCTTTTCTGTTCCGCATCCGTAATTTCTACCAATCTGTCCTCCACCTCACTTGTTCGTTCTTCTGCCTCCTGTATTTTGCTGTTAGCTGCTTCTAGTGAATGTTTTGTTTCATTATTGCATTGTGCATCTGTTGTTTACCTTTTATATCTTGTATCTCTTTGCTCAGTGTTTCCTGTAAGTTATCCATCTTTGCCTCCAGTTTATTTCCAATGTCTTGCATCATCTTCAGCATCAACAGTCTAAAGTCTTTTTCCTGGAAGCTGAGAATCTCCTGATCACTTAGCTGATTTTCTGGGGGAGTTTCTTTCTCCCTCATCTGAGTTATAGTTCTCTGTCTTTTTCATTTTGATAGGTTTTGGGTGTGGTGATCTTCTTACAGGTAATAGAGTTGTAGCCTCTCTTACTTCTGGTGTCTGCCCTCCTTGTGGCTAAAGTTGGAATGGGGGCTTGCTGTAGGCTTCCTGGGAGGGACTGATGCCTGCCCACTGGTAAGTGGAGCTGATTCTTACCCCTCTGGTGGGTGGGGCTTTGTCTCTGGATGGGATTAGAGGTGGCTGTGTACCTGGGGGGTCTTTAGGCAGCCTGTTTACTGAGGGGCGGGGTGTGATCCCACCTGGATTGTTGTTTGCCCTGGGGCTTCTCAGCAGCTGACTGATGGGTGGGGCCAGATTTCCCAAAAATGGCCACCTCCAGAGAAAGGCATGCTGCTGAATATTCCCAAGAGATTTGCTTCCAGTGTCCTTCCCTCACAACAAGCCACATTCACCCATTTTCCCAGGAGGTCCTCCAAGAACTGCAGTCAGGCTTGACCCAGATTGCTATGGAGACTTTGCTTTGCCCTGGGGCCCAGTGCACGTGAAAGTCTGTGTGCGCCTTTTAAGAATGGGGTCTCCATTTCCCCCAGTCCTGTGGCACTTCTGCGCACAAGCCCCACTGCCCTTCAATGCCAGATGCTCCAGGGGCTCTTTCTCCCAGTGCCAGATCCCCACACATGGGAGTTTGATGTGGGGCTCAGAACTCTCACTCCTGTAGGTGAGTCTTGTGAACCAGTAAGTTTCCAGTCTGTGGGGCTTCCCACCCAGGAGGTATGGGGTTGCTTATATCACATAATCGCCCCTCCTACCTCTTGATGTGGCCTCCTCTTTGTCTTCTGGAGTAGGATATCTTTTTTAAGGTTTCCGGTCCATTTGGTTGAAGATTGCTCAGGCTTAAGTTGTGAATTTTGTTGATTTTAGGAGAGAAGTTGAGCTCCAGTCCTTCTATTCTGCCATCTTAACCCCATCTTCTCTCACATATTGTGTTGACTGACCTTCACAACTATGACTAAGGGATCCACAATTTCCCCAGCTACATGTAGGAGAAAGAAACAGAGATAATGTTCTCCTGCCACAGAAATACTCAGAAAACCAAGATGGGCCACCACACCCTCTGCTCTGAAAGTCCACCCCTGAATTTCAACTACAACCACAGTGGTCTGGGCAGTAATCATGAATCTTAGAGCAAATATAAGGTTTCCCAAGTTGGCCTTGGCCTCCTGACCATAGGTCAGACTTCCTGATACATATATGCATCTATTTTTTTCTTTTTAGGGCCACACTTGCGGCATATGAAAGTTCCCAGGCTAGGGGTCGAATTGGAGCTTCAGACCTACACCATGGCCACAGCAACACCAAGTCCTTAACCCAATGAGGAAGGCCAGGGATCAAACCCACATCCTCGAGGACACTGTGTCAGGTTCTTAACCTGCTCAGCCACAGTGGGAATGCCTATAGTTTCTTAATTTTAAAAACGTTTTTGACATATAATAAACATATATAAAAGTAAATAAAACAAAAATGTATAATAGCTGACTATATAATTTTTCATCTAAGAGAGCCTGTTTGAGAGTGAAAAAAGGGTACTATTAATAATTAACCTAGTTTCAACATGGGTGGACGTAGAAATTATCACATTAAGTGAAGTAAGCCAAAGACAAATATCATATGATATCACTTATATGTGGAATCTAATAAAAAAATGATACATGGGGGAAAAAAATCTAATTGTAATGTATACATGTAAGGATAACCTGACCCCCTTGCTGTACAGTGGGAAAATTAAAAAAAAATATTAAAAAAAATGATACAAATGAACTTATTTACAAAACAGAAACAGACTCACAGATTTTGAAAACAAATGTATGGTTACCAAAGGGGAAATATGGATAAATTAGGAGTCTGGGATAACATATACACATAACTATACAACAAGAACCTACTGTATAGCACAAGGAATTCTACTCAATATTCTGTAATAACCTATATAGGAAAAGAATCTGAAAAAGAATGGATAACTAGATCACTTTGCTGTATACTCTAATACAACATTGTAAACCAACTATACTCCAATAAAATTCTTTTTTTGGGGGGGGGTGCTGTGCCCGCAGCATGTGGAAGTTCCCAGGCCAGGGATCGAACCTCCCCACAGAAATGACCCAAGGCACTACAATGACAATGCCAGATCTTTAACCTGCTGTGCCACAAGGGAATTTTCTTTAAAAATCAGTAGGAAAAAGGCAACAATTAGCAAAGCAAAGAAACAAAAAAGCAATAAACACACCATAACATTAAAATAATAATAATAAGAGTTCCTGTTGTGGCTCACAAACCCGCCTAGCATCCATGAGGACGAGGGTTCGATCCCTGGCTGTGCTCAGTGGGTTAAGGATCCAGCATTGCCGTGAGCTGTGGTATAAGTTGCAGACATGGCTTGGATCCTGCGTTGCTGTGGCTGTGGGGTAGGCCAGCAGCTGCAGCTCCAATTCAACCCCTAGCCTGGAAACCTCCATATGCCACGGGTGTGGGCCTAAAAGACAAAATAATAATAATAATAATAGTTAACCTAGTTTGAGGATAACTGGGACAGTCCCGGGCAAAGATTATGTTCACTTTTTAATCATTTATCATGGTAATGGGAACCATCCCTTAATTAAAAAAAACCCTATATATTGCTTCCAGATCACACACACATTCTCTACCCTAGATATAACCACTATCCTTTCTTTCTTTCTTTCTTTCTTTCTTTCTTTCTTTCTTTCTTTAAGGCCACACCCTTGGCATATGGAGGTTCCCAGCCTAGGGGTCAAATTGGAGCTACATCTGTCAGCCTACACTACAGCCACAACAACACAGGATCTAAGCCACATCTGCGACCTACACCACAGCTTGCTGCAACACAGGATCCTTAACCCACTAAGCAAGGCCAGGGATCAAACCTGCATCCTCAGGGAAACTATGTCAGGTTCTTAACACACTGAGCCACAGTGGGAACTCCTATTTTTACTTTCATAGTAATCATTTTCCTTTTTAATTCTGTATTTTAAAATTTGGGAATCCCCCAAGGACAGCAAGGACAACCCTCTGAAGCAGGGGTATAGGAGGCAGAGGACCCAGGTGTCGTCTTGGTTCTAACATTTCTCAGACTGTACTTTCCTCTCCCAGCCCCTTGCCCCACCCCCACCCCTCAGTTTTCTCCTCTGTAAAATTAGAAACATCAGCATTATGAGGGAGATGTGAGTTCTTTTCAGAAAAGAAACAAACTTGGGATATTTGGTATGGGTTGCTACCCACCCAAAGCAATGAGTTTTCCTCATAACCAGGAGAAATCACCATTTGTAAAGGGTTGCCTCCTGGGTTCCTGTTACATTATTGAAAAGCAAAAATAAGAACACCTCCTTCACAACGTTTCCCTAGTTAGATCCAATTGAAAGGAATAATAAGGTTAATAAGAAAAAGGACAGTTAATAAAAGATGAACTACTAAGCCTGGAAGCCACATGAAGCCTTCAGTGCTCACTGCGCAAATCTTTCCTCCCTAGCAACTTGACATTTTGAGGCTCTGCTTGCTAGAGGATGCTCATTTCATATTCACAAAGAAATCTGATGTGATAGAAGCTTGTTAACTCGGAACAGAGACCAAACTGTCCAGGCCACCTCGCCTGACACAATCAGGCTCTAAGTTATATGTCAAATTACCAGGAGCAGCCCTGGCACTCTGCTTGCCTCCTGCGAGCAACCCCACCAAGCTCCACGTGCCCTTTTGGGCTTCTGCTTGTAATGAATTAAATATATGTTAGAGTCATAGATTAAGCCATAGACCTGTCATCATTTGAACTATTATGGAGGGAAAAAAAAAAAAACCACCTGTTTTTTTTGCTTCCCCCCCACCCCCATGGCACATGGGGCTCCTGGGCCAGGAATCAGATCCCAGCTACACATAGCTGTGAACTAGGCAATCCCAGATCCTTAACCCACTGTACCAGGAAGGGGATTGAACCCGGGTCCCAGCACTCCCAAGACTCTGCCAGTCCCCTTGTGCCATAGCAGGAGCTAAAAAAAAAAAAAAAAAAAAAAATCCTTGCTTTTAGTTTTGATGAAACTGTGCTAATTCTAGTCCTAAAACAGGGCCAAAAACTCAAAAAGTCTACAGTGGTCAGTAAAGCTGACTGGGTCAGGACAGTGGCAGACTGTCTTAATGGCTTCTGCCTTGTCGTGCAGAAGCCATTACTTACTGGGGTCACAGCAGCTATGCAGAAATGCAGGGCTCGTGTTGCCAATTTTTCACATTTTATGGAAAACTTCTGATTTATAAATGTGGGCAACTAGTTTAAACAATATTTTTTTTTCTTTTTACAGCTGCACCTGCAGCATATGGAAGTTCCCAGGCTAGGGATCAAATCAGAGCTGCATCTGTGAACTACACTGTGGCTTGTGGCAATACTGGATCCTTAACCCACTGAGCAAGGCCAGGGATTGAACCTGCATCCTCATGGAGACTACCTCAGGTCTTTAACCGCTGAGCTACAGTGGGAACTCCCAGTTCAAACAGTTTTTTAAAACTCTGTGACTTCCCCAGAATCTTGACCCATAAGTCTGTTTCTGAGCAGGGAGGGAACTTAAGAGTATGCCAAGCTCCAAACCTCATTTTCCAGCCAAGGAAAGTGAACCCCAAAGTGGACAAATGATTTTCCGAGAGGCAAGTAACTAATTCAGCAACAGAGTCGGATCTAGAAAGAATACCTGCTTTCTGTCTCCCATATCGCTTTTCCTTTCATGAATGAGAAGGTTGAGGGCTTTAGGCCTAGTTTTCACTGGCTTATGGTACACCTAGAACATCATCAATTTTCCATTCTACTTTTTGGCTCTCTGGCTTCCAGACAGGGTACAGGAGACCTTCTGCTATTATATGAGGCAGTAGGCAGAACTTTCTGTCCCCCGTTGATTTTCCCCTCACCTGGAGCCCGTCACTGCTACATGGCTCTTCTGCATGAAAGGGGGGCTTGTGTGGTGCGCTGGGGAAGGGGATTGGTACGGTTGACAGTCCAAGACAAGCAAGACTCCCTCAGCAGGAGCAGATGAAATGCAAAACTCACATTCGCCTGACACTCCCACTAACCTCAGTGGGAGTCGTGCTGTCGGGAAATGCAGGATCAGCAGTTGAACAGAGACTGGAATGAAGCGGTAAACCTCATTCTTATCATGAAGCTGTAAAGCTCACAGCTTATTATTAGGACTGTCTACCTCCAGTTTCATGTTTACAAAAGATTTCATTTTTACTCTCTAGTGAGAGCTCCCTCTGCTAACTTTTCCAGCAGGGTCAACAACAATGACAACAACAACAAACCTGTTTAGACCCAAGTTGTGGTGCAGGTGTGGCTAAAGAGACTTGGCAAATCACAGAAGTTAGAACAGGTGCCAATGACGTTTAGAAAATACGGTTAACCGGTTTTTGTCCTGTTGGCTTGGGGGTGCATATTATTCCGTTGTTAGCGATCCGTGCCTAGGACAATGCCTGGTACAAGGGGCGTTTAATTAATATTTAGTGAATAAATGACAGTGTTGACTGAAAGAAAAACGCACAACATAAGAGTTGTGAGTTGAGTTTCATTCAGGGTCTTACTGAGGACTAGAGGCTGGGAAACAGCCACGTGGCATCTCTGGGGGGACTGCTCCCAAGAGGTAAGGGGAGAAGCGGTATAAAGATGATTTGGGCAAGGGAACTGGTGCAGTCGAGCATACATCTCGGTAAAAGGTGACTGCGAGTCACGAGGAACAAATATCCAGTTAATGATTTTAGTGCTTTTCCATGTATGGGAAGATATAAGAATCTGGCTGGGTTCATAAAAATTTTTCTTGAGATATGTCTATCAAAGGGGCCTGTTTTTGCAAAGCACAGAGTGCTTCATCCTGTTTTTCATCCTGAATTCCTTTCAGGGTGTAGTATCATCAGTGACTGCAATAGCTAAAGAGCTCAAGACTTAATCCTGGTAGAACCTGCCAGCAAGCAACATTCTTTGTTTTACAAAAAAAAAAAAAAAAAAAAAAAAAAAAAATGGAGAGACAGGTTCTCATTCCTTGCTGGTGTCCCTGTGCTCCTGTGGCAGACCTCCCACCCTAATAAGGTAGAACTAGTCACCACTTTGGCTGCTGCCTGGGAGCCATCTAAAGAAAGGCCAAGAATCAATGAGAAGAGGGTTCTGCTGCTGTGCTGGCACAAAGCCATGACCTTTAAAACTGTGTGCAGCTAAAGATGGGGCAGGGTTGGGGGTCCTGTTCAGGCTACTGCTGGGCATCCCCCAGTAGGTAGGCTGAAAAGCCTCTGCAGGCTTCTGTGACTTTGAAATAAGTCCTCCTCCTGTGATAATGAAGGACTGAGAATACTGTATTTGATACAATCATCAATTAAGAGAAAATCTGCTCTTTAAACCCTTTAAGTTCAGTATCTTTTGAAAAGGGTTTGTGGCGAGGGAAGACTTAAGCCCTTGTTTCTGAGGCTCTGCTCTTAGTAAATGCGATATTAAAACATATTAAATGATTGCAGAAGGTTAACAAGTATATCATCTAGGTGGTAGGTAAATGGGTGATGGCGACACCTCTTTAAACTTTTCTGTTTATTTGAAAATGGCTAGAATAACATGCTAGAGGTAAAACTGCCCTCTGCCAAAAGACCTACAGGCAGCTTCCTGAACCAGGTTCTGGCAGCAAAAGAAGCATCAGTCTTTAGCTGGTCCTGACATCACGTGCTCACAGCAACCACAGAGATCTAAATTAATAATAATCTAACCCATGGGCTACGTGTTCTTTCAAAGAACTTCGTACAAACGAGCAACCAAATGCACGGAGATGTTATTTCCTCAAGGCCAAAATACTACAGGGCAGAGTTGAGAGGGGAAAATCTATAAGATTTAGCATCAGCTTTTGCTCTTAATCATCATTCCATACTGTCTCTCATTCCCATAAGGGCCAAATATTCCTAGTGGTCTATTTCACCTATTTTAAAGATTTAAATAACCGTTGATGGCATTTTCCTGGGTAAAACACATCTACTTTAATTTTAAATTGTCTAATATACATCTTTTCTAGATCCTACATCTAATGCAGTTCTCAAAATGTATTTTTTGGTTGGAAAACAATATGTAAAGTATATTATTCTGTGAAAGAACAATGTGAATTTCTAGCTTAATCTAATGAGCTAGAAATTCGACATCTTATGTTAGGACCGAGAAGTTCAGAATGACAAGAAAAAGGCTAATACCTCTTCCTCCTAAATTTAGAAACACCTAATAAACCAAATAACCAGAACACCCTTTCTTTTCATCATTTTCCCTCGCAGGACCATGAAGCACTCATGAATAATAAAGGATGCTTGATCCCAGAGGGACCATTCTAACTAATGCTGTCACTGAGGTAGGTTATGATTGGGTAGATGCTGAACTGTAGAACCAAGAGAGCACTCTTTAGAATCAAGGTCACACAGATGAATCAGGCTTAAAAGATACCACTTGTCCTTCCTCATTTTGTAGTAGTGTATTAGGGTGTTATAGCTGAACCCACTAGAAATCTGTGAATTGCTCCATTTTGTACAGTTTTGTTAAAAGAGGGGTCTGAATAAAAATATTCATTCCCGATATTTGACAAGAGCTAAAAATTCTTATACCTCTAAGAGAAACAAATTTCTTCGGTCCTGCCAGTCCCCTCCTTGTCCTTTTTGCACTGAGCTCAGACACTGATTGAGATTTTTTTATTAACATTCTTCATTGCTTGAAGGCTACTATTAAAAAATTGAACCATCAGCTCCAGGTGACAGGAACCATGGCTTATATATGACTTACACCTTCCTGTGCCCCTGCCAAAGCCTTCAATACAAATGGACTTCAATTTATTGAATCATTTTTTAACCTTTCCTTAATGTTCTTAATTTCTTTTGTTTTTAATGTTCTTAATTTCTAGTGATGTAACAATCCTTGAAATATTCTTCAATCTTCTTTTAGCTATGGACACTAGAACTCATCTAATACTTTCCGAAAAATTTAACCAGAGCACCACACGAACAAAAAGAAAACCTGCCATTTTTCCATCTCCTAGCTCATCTTTTAAAAATTATCAACTCAAAAGAGGAAAGGAAAACCTGATCTGGTTAGGAGTCACTACAGATAGTCACTACGTTGTCATACATTAGGGTGAACTGAAGTCAAGAAAAATGACTGTTTATTTGTTTTCTTCATTCAACTCTAAATTTTTTAGAAAAAAACTGTTTGGTTTTAATTTTTTTTAATTTTGTCGTTTTAGGGCCACACTCGTGGCTTATGGAGGTTCCCAGGCTAGGGGTCGAATCGGAGCTGTAGCCACTGGCCTATGCCACAGCCATGGCCACAGGGGATCTGAGCCACGTCTGTGACCTACATCACAGCTCACGGCAATACCAGATCCTTAACCCACTGAGCCAGGCCAGGGATCGAACTCACAACCTCATGGATGCTATTCAGATTCATTTCCGCTGAGCCATGAGGGAACTCCTAGAAAAACTGTTTGGTTTTAAAGACGAGATCCAGAGATCCTACTCCTGGACATTTATCTAGAGAAAACTATAATTCGAAAGGACACATGCACCCCAATGTTCATAACAGCACTATTCACAATAGCAAAGACATGGAAGCAACAAAAAAATGTTCATCAGCAGATGAATGAATAAAGTAGTGATTATATATAGTGAAATATTACTCTGCCATAAAAAAGAATGAAATAATGCCATTTGCAACAATATAGATGGACCTAGAGATTATCATAGTAAGTGAAATAAGCCAGACAAAGACAAATATTATACGATATCACTGGTATGTGGAATCTAAAAAAAATGATTCAAATGAACCCACAGCCCATAGAAAACAAACTTACGGTAACCAAAGGGGAAAGCGGGGAACAAATGCACAGTACTATGTATAAAATAGATAACCAACAAGAACCTGCTGTATAACATGGGGAACTATACTCAATATTTTATAATAACCTATAAGGGAAAAGAATTTCTGAAATATATATATTTATGTATATATAGGTAAATACATATAAATATACATACATAAATATATATAAATATAAATAAATAAAAATCACTTTGCTATATACCTGAAACTAACACAATGTTGTAAGTCAACTATACTTGAATGACAAAAAGTAAAATTGTTATTCATTTGTTGTCTTCATTCAACTGCAAGTTTAAAAATAAAAACAAAAACATTTGATTTAAAAAAATCAGTTACCTCAACCAAATCTGATTTGACAATCTTTTGGCATGATTAGCATAATTTCAGTAGGAGCTTTGTTTAATGAGCAAACATGTTGAAAAGTCTCAAAGGAGCTATGCAGGTCAGAAAAAAAAGATGTTTTCCGTAAGACCCTTGGCCAGCTGGTATTTCTGAAACCTTTCCTATCAGCTAAGCTTTCAGATGCTTCTCAGTCTGACCACTAAGTGGCACCAGAACTTTGATTCGGTTAAGAGAAAAAAACGCTTAACTAGTCTTCAGGTGATATGCTGTGAACCTTTAATTCATACTTTGTAAAAATAATTCATTTATTTTTATCAGTAATTAGAATGCGGTGTGTTTTTGCTGTTTATTCTCTCTTGTGGTATGGGCTGGGGGAAGAGCAGGTTAAGACAAGTATAACTCATTCCTTTGCCTCCTTTCCCTGCCTTCTGCTCAGGTCCAGTTTTAGCTTTTTTTTTTTTTTGGTCTTTTTAGGGCCGAACTTGTGACATACAGAGGTTCCCAGGCTAAGGATCCAATCGGAGCTGTAGCTGCCGGCCTACGCCACAGCCACAGCCACGCCAGATCCAAGCCATGTCTGCGACCTACACCACAGCTCACGGCAACACCAGATCCTTAATCCACTGAGCGGGGCCAGGGATCAAACCTGTGTCCTCATGGATACCAGTCAGATTCAATTCCACTGAGCCATGATGGGAACTCCCAGTTTTAGCATTTCTTTGTGCCACAGCAGCCACCAGCAACATCAGGGGAACTTCTAGACTTCGCACTGTCAGACTCTTCTGCAAGCTTGAATGGATCTGTGATTTTATCCTGTTAAAAGGCAAACCAAAATGAAAGGACAGTTAAAGGTGTTTTGAGGGACCCCCAACACTAACATCTCAGTTTGATTTAGGTTGATTTACCTAGAAAGGGGATCAAATTTTACAATTCTGTGGCCTCCTGGGAGTAGCATCAGTCCCTCACTTATAATCAAGTCATCACTGCTTTCGGGTAAATGTTACTTAAAGCTTCAGAAAGGTAGTCCCTCTTGGATCAGGTAAGTTGATTTTGCTTTGTTTTGTTCTGTGCAATTCTCAGTGCCTTTGATCTTTTTGGAACTGAGTTACTGAAATGCAGAGACTTCTTCTCTTCACTCATTCTAATTGCCAGAAATGTGTGCAAGAGAAAAAGTTAGGTCCTGGATACTAGGGCCATCATTAACAATTACTGATGTTCTGACGTTGAGACTGCTGACCACCACCAGCAAGATTTCAGGGCAGAGTAAGTGGAATTTTCAAAAGATAAGATGGCAATCTTTATTTTTCTTCCCTTCATCTTCAAATGAGATAACCTCTAACAGCAGTGCCAACGGGGTCAGAGGAAAACCAGGCACAAAGGTTGGAAGTCAAGAGTATGACCAAGCCACCACTATGAGAAAAAAGTGGATACATGTATAACTGATTCACTTTGCTGTACACCTGAAACTAATACAACACTGTAAGTCAACTATACTTGAATTTTAAAAAGTTTTTCAAAAGCAACACAGGGTGTTCCCATCGTGGCTCAGTGGTTAATGAACCTGACGAGGAACCATGAGGATATGGGTTCAATCCCTGGCCTCGCTCAGTGGATTAAGCATCTGGCATTGCCGTGAGATGTGGTATGCCGCAGACACGGCTCGGATTCTGTGCTGCTGTGGCTGTGGTGTAGGCCGGCAGCTGAAGCTCTGGTTCAACCCCTCCGGATCCTGTGCTGCTGTGGCTGTGGTGTAGGCCGGCAGCTGAAGCTCTGGTTCAACCCCTAGCCTGGGAACCTCCATGTGCCATGGGTGCAGCCCTAAAAAGACAAAAGGAAAAAAAAAAAAAAAGAAGAACACAGATATACTGTACAGCACAAGAAAATACAGCCATTATTTTGTAATAATTGTCTTTTTTTGTCTTTTGTCTTTTTTTTTTTTTCAGGGCCGCACCCATGACATATAGAGGTTCCCAGGCTAGGGGTCTAATCAGAGCTACAGCCGCTGGCCTACGCCACAATCACAGAAACACCAGATCCGAGCTGCGTCTGCAACCTACACCACAGCTCACAGCAATGCCAGATCCTTAACCCACTGAGCGAGGCCAGGGATCGAACCTGCAACCTCATGGTTCCTAGTTGGATTTGTTTCTGCTGAGCCATGACAGAAACTCCCTATTTTGTAATAATTTTATATGGAGTATAATCTATAAAAATATTGAATCACTGTGTCATACACCTGAAATTAACTATATTGTAAATCAACTTCACTTCAATACAAATTTTTCTATTTTTTCTTTTTTTTTTCTTTTTTGCTTTTTAGGGCCACATTCATAGTATATGGAAGTTCCCAGGCTAGGGGTTGAATCGGAGCTACAGCTGCTGGCCTACACCACAGTCACAGCAACGCCAGATCCAAGCTGTATCTTCGACCTACACTGCAGCTCACGGCAATGCCAGATCCTTTAACCCACTAAGCGAGACCAGGGATTGAACCTGCATCCTCATGGGTACGAGTCACATTCTTAACCCACTGAGCCACAACAGGACCTCCTCAATACGAATTTTAAAAATTAAACCCCCTCATGACTCAGTGGGTTAAGGATCCTGCATTGTCACTGCTATGGCTCTGGTTACAGCTATGGCCCAGGTTTGATCCCTGGCCCAGGCTACAGGCACAGCCAAAAAACAAAAACAAACAAACAAAAATTTGAAAGGGTATGAACAAGCCACCTCAAGTAATGAAAATGAATTCATTAAACACAAATTCACATGCATTATTTATTGGCGGTCACTGCAAATAGAAGAGTGTAAAGACAGGCACAGACCCTGCACTCACGAACGACAGTCTTCTGGACCATTCCCCTTACTGGTGGCGTTGGCCTCTCAGGCCCTCAGAGTCCACTTTTCTAAAATGAAGAAGCCTCACTGGATCTGGGCTACCTAAGAGGTAAATTAGCACCTGGAAGGGGATCTCCAAGCCTAGAAGAAGAGTAGCTATGCTGGTTGCTGCTATCAGGCCTTCACATCCATTGAATTGGCTCCTCTCAGCGCACTGGAATTCCTGATCAAAGAGTTAGCCTCTCCTCTTTCTCACCTAGGAAAATGACTTTCCACCCTCTTCTTCCTGCCCCATGTCCTCTCTACCAATAGGAGATAACGATATCACTATCAATTCCAAATGCATGCTCCCAGCCCGAAAAGCTCTCAAGACGTGAAGGAAAGAGAAGGTGGGATGTCTCGACAAGCAGTCGTTTCCAGCACCAACATCCCATGCTCCTATGAAAAGTAATAAAGATGGAGAGGGGATGCAGCATGTGGTGAAGAATGCCAGCTCAAAAATCAGATTCAGAAGTTCCCGTTGTGGTGCCGTGGTTCTTTTTTTTTTTTTTTTTTTTTTTTTTTGTCTTTCTGTCTTTTGTTGTTGTTGTTGTTGCTATTTCTTGGGCCGCTCCCGCGGCATATGGAGGTTCCCAGGCTAGGGGTCCAATCGGAGCTGTAGCCACCAGCCCACACCAGAGCCACAGCAACGCTGGATCTGAGCCGCGTCTGCAACCTACAGCACAGCTCACGGCAACGCCGGATCGTTAACCCACTGAGCAAGGGCAGGGACCGAACCCGCAACCTCATGGTTCCTAGTCGGATTCGTTAACCACTGCGCCACGACGGGAACTCCTGCCGTGGTTCTTGAATCCGACTAGGAACCATGAGGTTGTGGGTTCGATCCCTGGCCTTGCTCGGTGGGCTGGGGACCCGGCATTGCTACGGGCTGTGGTGTAGGTCACAGACACAGCTCGGATCCCGTGTTGCTGTGGCTCTGGCATAGGCCGGTGACTACAGCTCCAATTTGACCCCTGACCTGGGTACCTCCATATGCTGCAGGTGCAGCTCTAAAAAGCAAAAAAAAAAAAAGCTCAAGACATGGAATTAACCTGACTTGCACCCAATTTAAAAAAAAAAAAAAATCAGATTCACTGCTTTCTAGCTGTGTGCCCGGATTACCTAATTAATCTCTCTGATTATCTGTAAAATGAAGATAATAATGGGGACTGTGAGGACTAAATGACGTGGTACCTTCAGCATATTAACTGTTCGATAAAGGCAAGAGCCCCTGTAGTAGTCCTCCTACTGTCACGTGATTACCACCACATGTTAAATGACGTAAGACAGTACATGGCACACATCCTCTCTGCATCATTTCAGATGCTGCAGCATTTTAATAATGTGATTCTCCTAACAAAGTAGCAAAGTACACGTTGTCAGGATTAAAAAAGAGGGGGGAGGAGAAGAAAAAAAAGAAAAAGGATGGCTTTCAAAAACAGTCATTATCGTGTCAACCCCCAGTAAAAAGCAGTACTTTCATGCCTCTATTGCAGCAACTGATAGGAAGACAGAAATACGAGCAATTCTCCACATGCCGCCTGCTCACTGTTCGCAGGAATCTATCATTAAGGTCTTCCATAAAAAAGATAAGAATGTCCTCCCCCAAGAGCACAAGGTTATATTTCTAGGACACACAGCTGTTTCATTTTTTAAACCTTCTTTCAGTGTCAATTATCTCATTTCAGAAACTGATGTCAAGACACTGGCACAACAACAGGCTGAGAGAAATAAGGCAGGATAGAAGGGAGATTGTCTGAATAAACCAATTCAAACACATAGGATGTTGCAACTCCTACCAGTGGTCAGGAACCCTCCTGCACTTGAGCTGCTGCTCCCTAGAAGAACTACAAAGGCAGCAAACTCAGCTAACTGCAGTCTTCCCAGCCAGAGTGCCCTGGAAGTGTAGAGGCTAGGGAGAAGAATTCTTTTACTGGTAACAATTTTCTGAAGGCTTGTAGAGCCAGGATTCAGGAAACCAGGTAGAGGAGAATTCAAATGATGAAAATATTTCAGGATAAACATTGATTCTGACCAGCAAGATTTTGTTGTCCATGAATGACCCAGTTTCAAAATATCATTAACACATGGGTGAAATGTAATGGACTGAAAAGTCAGAATTCAAATTTCTCTACTTGCCCCCCTCCCCAAAATTACCTCCTTAGAAACACAGAAAAGTGCTTAAGAATTTAAGAAACCAGGAGTTCCTGTGGTGGCTCAGGGGTTAACAAACCCGACTAGAATCCACGAGGACTCGGGCTCCATCCCTGTCCTTGCTCAGTGAGTTAAGGATCAGGCACTGCTGTGGCTGTGGTGTAGGCCAGCAGCTGTAGCTCCAATTTGACCCCTAGCCAGGGAACCTCCATATGCCACGTGTGCGACCCTCAATAGACAAAAGACAGGAAAAAAAAAAAAAAGAGAGAGAGAGAGAGAGAGAATTTAATAAACCAAAGAAAGTAAATCATTCTTCACCTCCAGAGGTGGCTTTACCAAATAAGTGGCCAAATAAGAACATATTAGGCTTTTTTGGTTCTAGGACTCTCACCTCCAATTAAACTTTCTCAGCTACAAATTTCCCCTTTTGGAAGGCGACCTCTAAATAAACTTGACTCTTAAAGACTGTTTCTGAAGTGACATAAGGGGGAGGAGAAGGCCCAAGCATTCCTTGTGTTTCAATGGATGCCCCTGGGTCCAAAATTTCTACACAATATAAGCAACAGAAAGCAAAATTCACGGAGAAAAGATTACAGAAATTCTGAGCCCAGGAGAAAGGGTGAATGAGAGAATGATGAAAGAATCTGGCAAAGATGGTCAGGACTCAAAATACAGAAAGAGAGTTCTAGGACACCAAGAACAAATCCAAATCCATAGTCATAACCACTTCTATTTCTTGAGTATGTTATGCCAGGCACTGGGCTAACATCTACATGTATCATTCCATTTGATTCTCACAGCCTGAGGGAAAAAGGGATTATTACCTCCTCATCACACATGAGGAAACTAAGGGTTTAGGGAGGTTAGGTAAGGTATCCAAAATCACACATTAAGGGGGAGAGCCTTTTTTTTTTTTTTTTTTTTTTTTTTGCCTTTTAGGGCCACGTCTGCGGCATATGGAGATTCCCAGGCTAGGGGTTGAGTCAGAGCTACAGCTGCTGGCCTACACCACAGCCACAGCAACGCTGGATCCTCAAGCCACTGAGCAAGGCCAGAGATGGAACCCTCCACCTCATGGTTCCTAGTCAGATTCGTTTTCACTGTGCCACGATGGGAACTCCGTGAATGTTATAAGTTTTGTCAGACAAAAGAGACTTGAAATCCATCACTCATCTTGTTCTAAATAATGAAATATTATAAATTAATGAATTAATAAAATAATTATAAGGAGTTCCCTGGTGGCTCAGCAGGTTAAGGATCCAGTGTTGCCACTGCTGTGGCTCAGGTAACTGCTGTGATGCAGGTTCCATCTCTGGCCCAGTAATTTTTGCATGCCACAGTTACGGCCAAAAAATGAAATAAAATAATTATGATAGCATAAATAGGGGAAAAGGTAAAAATAAATAAGAGAAAGAGTTGCTAACATCTGCTATAACTACCTATCTGCCTTCTTCATAGAGAAGATGAGAGATGATCTGAGATGAACTGTGATAAAATGCTTTAGAAAATGCTACATCAGTATTTCAGTTATGAGAATAATTATAATTATGAATCAAAGACATTTTAGAAAATATTCATTTTAGAATACACTGGAATACTGGCTCAAATGTACATGCAAGATATTAGATATATAGAAATTAACATTTCAAAACAGCAGAGAAATGAATTAATAAACAGGGAGTTCCCATTGTGGCTCAGTAGTAAGGAGCCCGACTAGTATCCATGAGGATGCAGGTTCAATCCCTGGCCCCGCTCAGTAGGCTAAGGATCCGGCTTTGCCGTGAGCTGTGGTGTAGGCTGGTAACTGCAGCTCCTATTCAACCACTAGCCTGAGAACTTCCATATGCCATGGATACAGCCCTAAAAAGACGAAGGAAAAAAAATTGAAAACATCTATTCAGGAAAAAAGCAAATAAAAAGATAAACAAGAAATATCTGCAATATATAATAGACAATCTCTTCCAGAGAAATTTTTAGAAAAAGAATATCACTCTAATAGAAAATGGTTAAAGGAATTATATAAGAAGTTAGCAATGGATGAAATATAAACCGTTAATAAACACATTAAAAAGTTCAATATACAAAATAAAACAAAAAAATTATTTTCTGGGAGTTCCTGTCGTGGCACAGTGGTTAACGAATCCGACTAGGAACCATGAGGTTGTGGGTTCGATCCCTGGCCTTGCTTAGTAGGTTAAGGATCCGGCGTCACCATGAGCTGTGGTGTAGGTTGCAGACAAGGCTCGGATCCCGCGTTGCTGTGGCTCTGGCATAGGCCGGTGGCTACAGCTCTGATTCGACTCCTAGCCTGGGAACCTCCATATGCTGCAGGTGTGGCCCTAGAAAAGGCAAAAAGACAAAATATATATATATATATTATTTTCTACTTATCAGATAAGCAAAGATTTTAAAAAATAATACCCACTATTAGTAAGAGGGCAGGGAAAAGGCATTCTCATACATTCCAGGTAGGCGTGTAGACTGGTACAATCTTTCTGAAGGGCAATTTGACTACCTCTATTAAAAGGTCTATGTATGTCTAATTTGAGTAATTTTTTCTAAGGCAGCTCTTAACCTTTTTTGTATCTGTACCCCTTTGGAAACCTGATAAAAGTAATAGACTCTTTCCTAAGAAAATATACATACACACATATAATTTTAAGGGGTTCATGGATGCCCTGAAGTTCACTCCTGGATACACCACGTTAGGAATCTCTGACTTACTGTCAGCATTGGAAAAATGAAGTTCTGAAGTTAACTCAAATCATTTTACAGCTACAAAAATTCTAGAAATAAGTTATGGTGGCCAACTAAAAGAATAATGATTTGTTCTTTGCTTTAGCAGTCTGTGACAATTGTAATGACTTTCTTTCTCGCTTGCTTCATTCCTTCCTTCCTTCCTTTTTTATCTGCTGCAGTGACAATGCCAGATCCCTAATCTGCTGCGCTACAAGAGAAGTCCTGTAGTGACTTTTATTTATTTATTTATTTATTTATTTTGGGAGGCTAGGGGTCTAATCGGAGCCGTAGCCGCCGGCCTATGCCACAGCCACAGCAACGCCAGATCCAAGCCGTTTCTGTGACCTACACCACTGCTCATGGCAACCTGGATATTTAATCCACTGAGTGAGGCCAGTGATCAAACCCGCAGTCTCATGGTTCCTAGTTGGATTCGTTTCTGCTGCGCCACAACGGAAACTCCTATAATGACTTTTAAAATGGTTCTCTGAGGGTAGGGAATTGAAAGCCAAGCAAACCTTTGTTTCTAGAGCAGTATAGCCACCACATATTGGCAACTTCTCTTCAATAGGTCTGATCAGAAAATCTTGGGTAAATCGTGAATTCTTCAAGATAGCTGCTGTTTCTTCATCCACTTCAACAGTTTCATCTTTCTGAAAAGTAGCATGAAAAACATATTCTTAGAGATGCCACTGTGGTCTCAATAGGAGAAAAAGGCCCTGAAGTTTTACTGACGAGCGACATCTGAAGATAAAAGTTTACATCTTTTCTTTTCTTTTGGCCGTGTCATGGCATGCCAAAATTCCAGGGCCAGGGATTAAACCTGCACCACATAAGTAACCAGACCCACAGCAGTGACAACACCAGATCCTTAACCTGCTGCGCCACTAGGGAACTTCAAGATTACACCTTTTGGCATGGTATTTTTCTCATGTTCAGACCTGTTGCTAGCTTCATGCTTGTTTCCAAATGGAACTGACCAATGTCATTATAATTTTTTCTTTGGTGGCAATGCAAAAAAAAAAAAGAAAGAAAGAAAAGAAAAACCATACTCTTGGCTCCAGTGTCTAGTCTCTGCTCAGAGGCAGATATAGAAAATTACTGTCCTCTGAGTTTCACCTTATTTATCGCTAAAATGAGGGCTTTGGACTAGTGGGTTTTAAAGTATATTTCCTTGGGCAGTGCTTCTGTGCCTGCCCGCTTGCATCTCTCACAAGCACCCTTCCTTAATAAATCAATGTCTTGCCTATCAAAAATAAATAAATAAAGTGTATTTCCTTGAGTCCCAGGGGTACCCAGGAAGTGTGCAAAGGGCCCACACCTTGGGAACTAGGAGTGAGCATAGGAGATTCTGAGCCGTCTAATTCCTGCTCCCATTAGATAAACTTTACTTGTATCCCTTCAGATCCTGGAGTTATATAAAGCAGTGACTGATTCATCCTTTAAATAAAATTTTATTGATAAATAAAATAAGGCTGGTGAGGAGTTCCCATCGTGGCTCAGTGGAAACAAATCTGATTAATATCCATGAGGATGAAGGTTCAATCCCTGGCCTTGCTCTGTGGGCTAAGGATCCGGCATTGCCATGAGCTGTGGTGTAGGTTGCAGACGCAGCCCAGGTGCCGCGTTGCGGTGGTTGTGGTGTAGGCCGGCAGCTACAGCTCTGATTTGACCCCTAGCCTGGGAACCTCCATAAGCCTCGGGTGCTGCTCTAAAGAGACAAAAAAAAAAAAAAAAAGTGCTGGTGGGCCAGAGGGTGGGCAACATGGTTGAAGGGGGCAAGATATACAAACTCCCAATTATAAAATAAATAAGTCACGGAGGTATAAGGTAGAGTATAGTAACTGTAGATAATAATACTGGATTATATATTTGAAAGTTGCTGAGAAAGTAGATCTTAAAAGTTCTTATCACAAGTAAAAAATTGATAACTGTGTATGATAATAGATATTACCTACTTCCTATGGGGATGATTTCTCAATATATACAAATATTAAGTGTTTATGTTGTATACCTGAAACTAATATAATGTTATATGGCAATTATATTTCTTTTTTTTCTTTTTTTTTTTAAAGGCCACACCCATGGGATATGCAGGTTCCCAGGCTAGGGGTCAAATCGGAGCTGTAACCACTGGCCTAAGCCACAGCCACAGCAACACCAGATCCAAGCCAGTCTACAACCTACACCATAGCTCACAGCAATGCTGGATCCTTAACCCACTGAGAGAGACCAGGAATCGAACCCGTGTCCTATGGATACTAGTCAGATTTATTTCTGCTGAGCCACAATAGGAACTCTGGCAATTATATCTCAATAAAAAATAAAGTAAGTCTGCTATTAGAATTTTTTTTTTTTTTACATTTTTTTGCTGCCCTGCAGCACACAGAGTTCCCAGGCCAGGGATCAGATCTGAGGTACAGTTTTGACCTAAGCCACAGCTGCCACAACACTCGGTCCTTAACCAGCTGTGCTGGGCCAGGGATTAAGCCTGCGACCCAGAGCTCCCAAAACATCGCTGATCACATTGCACCACAATGGGAACTCTAGAAGTGGGGTTTTTTTTAAGTTACTACATCAGAGTGATGATTTCAAAGGCCCGTCTCACTCTAAATCTGTAAAACTACTGAAGTAGGCTGTATTTAAGCAACTTGAAAATGCTCTTTAGACCAAAATATCAGAGAAGGGAAACGGTAAAGTTCTTCCAACTTTAGAACAAATAATGACCATATCTTCTATTTATTGAGTTCCCAGTATAATGTTTTGCTCCATTCTTGCTAAAAATTCTGCCACATAAGCATTATTATTCTTACTTTTACAGTGGAGCAAACTGTAAAATAGCAAACAGCTGAAATATTATGCAGTACTCTCACTTTTTTTCCATACTCTTTCTCTACCATCCCATTAATCTGATGTTGGAATGACATTTTTCATAGAAAAGATTTTTTAGATGTCATAATGGTATTTGGTTATGTAGGAGAATATTTTACTCTTAGGAGATGCATGCTGAAATATTTAACAGTAAGATATCATGATATCTGCAACATATTTGTAATGGTTCAGCAAATATATATATATACAGACAGACATACACCCACATATGCCAACATCAGAAAGGTGAGAAGCAATCAATGCAAGTTTTAAAAAAGGTTCCTGCAGGAAGTTTCTTTTGTGGTGCAGTGGGTTAAGAATCCTACTGAAGCGACCCAAGCCAGTGAAGAGGTGCAGGTTCAATTCCCAGCCCAGGAGATCCCCCCGTGGCTCAGCAGAAACAAATCTGACTAGGAACCATGAGGTTGCAGGTTCGATCCCTGGCCTCACTCAGTGGGTTAAGGATCCGGCATTGCCGTGAGCTGTGGTGTAGGTCGCAGACGTGGCTCATATCTGGTGTTGCTGTGGCTCTGGCATAGGCACAGACCCCTAGCCTGGGAATCTCCATATGCCATGGGTCCGGCCCTCAAAAGACAAAAGACCAAAAAAAAAAAAAAAAAAAAAAAAAATGCCCAGCCCAGCACAGTGGGTTAAAGGATCTGATGTTGCCACAGTTGTGGCTCAGATTTGATCCCTGGCCCAGGAATGTGGGTGTGGCCATTAAAAAATTGTTTTTCTTTAAAAGGTTCCTGGAGCAAGGGTAAGAGTAGGAAGAATGTTGAAAGTCATGGAAATCTTTATTTACCTTAAATGTGAAATTTACATCAAATATTAGCTCTTTTTCATGTCCAGTGATTCCTCCATTGTAAATAACTTTGCATCTTTTGGTTGGTCCTGTCTTAGAGAGTTTGAAGAGGCGAAATGTTGCAGAAACAAAACGACAGTCACCTAAAAACAGAATAAACCCCTGGTTCATCTCCAGCACTTCAACAGCTATTGCTTTGCCCAGGAGATGATTATGTATTATAAAGATGATATCTTCTTTGCATACCATCAATTATCTTTCTTTTTTCTTTAATGATTTTTATTTTTTTCCATTATAGCTGGTTTACTGTGTTCTGTCAATTTTCTACTGCACAGCAAGGTGACCCAGTCACACATGCATATATACATCCCTTTTTCTCACATGCATACCATCAATTAATTATCTTTCTGGGCACATCACTCTATTTACTGAAAACCTTCAAAGCGCTTTATTAAATACCAAATTTTGGGAGGTTGCTATTAAACAGGAGACAAGATGGAGATTTCCAGATGATATGGTCTCCAGTGAGACTCACAAAGGAGATTACTAGCTGATCACCAAATGTGAACCATTTGGGGTGCAGTTATAACAGTCTCTGGTGCTGTTTCTTACCAACCACACTTTCTAGTTCCTTGTTTTGAATTGTAATGAAATTGGCAGCAACCAAACGTGGAGGAGAGAACCCAATTTCTCGGGCAAGGATTGCAAGGTCCTTCCAGTACAAAGCACCACCCAGGCATTCACCTAAAAAAAGAAAAATCACAGACCAACCAATACAACTAGATATTAAGGGAATTATTCTTCTGTATAAATGATAAGACTATGGTACTAGTTAAAACATAGGTCCTTGAAAAATAGAAGAGAGACCTGAGTATTCCCCAAGATCTAGAAATTCATTATTAAAACTGGATAAACTAATGGTCTCTGGGAACCATTCTTCAGGATAGTCACTAATGTATTAGTTCCAATATTAATGTATTAGTATTTAATAATACGTATGTTTGTGAGTAAAATCATACAAGAAAAACTACAAAATTGCCTCTTAGTTCCAGATTAATCTCATAATGAACTGTTACTAGTACAGTAATTACTACAAATGTTCATCAGGCATTTTACAGTTTTCAATTAATTACAACAATTAACAAATTATAAACAATCTAAATCATTACCATAAAGAAATGGTCAAATAAAGTATGGTACAGCTATACAATACAGTTGTATAATACAAATACTTTAAAATATTTTTTAAAAATTTAAGCTTAGGAAATATGCTAAATAAAATTAGAATGCCAAATTCTACATGCAGCATCTTCCCAATATTATTTATTATACACACTTACAGAAAAAAAACATACACATATATATAGAGAGAGAGAGAGACACACACACATACACACACACACACACACACACACACACTAAACTATTGAAAAAGGTTTTTGCTGGGTTATGTGATTTTTATGTGATTAGTAGTAATTTTCTCTCTTTTTTTTGTATTTTCTAATTTTTCTTTCTTTGGCCTCTGCCATAGCATGCAGAAGTTCCCAGGCCAGGGATCAAACCCACAGCACTGCAGTGACCCAAGGCATAGCAGTGACAATGCTGGATCCTTAACTGCTCTGCCATCAGGGAACTCCATGTATTTTCCAATTTTTTAAAAATATCTATTTTTATTGTTCAATGAGAAAAAAGTTAACATATTTATTTTATAAGTAAGAGCATTTGGTTTCATAGTCAGACTGACCACACACATGCATTTATCTCCTAAACATCCAGAGACTTCATGAAAATGACAGTGGAGGAACCAACAGCACAATAATGATGAGAACACAGGGAATTAAAGAGATACCAACTCTGAGCAGTTGCTCTCATTTCTACACTAGAGCTTTTAAAGAATTTTTCAGGGAGTTCCCGTCGTGGCACAGTCCTAGTCGGCGGTTAACAAATCCGACTAGGAACCATGAGGTTGCGGGTTCGGTCCCTGGCCTTGCTCAGTGGTTAAGGATCTGGCGTTACCGCGAGCATGGTGTAGCTTGCAGACTCAGCTTGGATCCCGCGTTGCTGTGGCTCTGGCGTAGGCCAGTGGCTACAGCTCCGATTCGACCCCTAGCCTGGGAACCTCCATACGCAGCGGGAGCAGCCCAAGAAATGGCAAAAAGACAAAAAAAAAAAAAAAAAAAAAAAAGAATTTTTCACATTCATTGTCCCATTTAATCTTGATAATAGCCCTATAAATCAGATTGAATTATTACCTATGTTTTACAATTTGGAAAACATGACTCAAAGAGATTAATTAAACTGTCCAAGGTCATACCAGATTTGAATGTCAGGGAAGGACTGGGATCTAAGGCTCCTGACTGAACCCCATGTGTTCCCACATCATAAAGCCTCATCCACAAAGTACATCATGTCCAGGATGTACTTGAATGAGTATCTGCCTTAAAACACAAAAACCTACCCCATAAAACTTTGTGTGTCCTGATTTCTTCTGGCAATTCAAGGCTAGCATAGACGTCACTGAAATATAGCTCCCCGCCGTGCTGAAACAGCAGAATTAATCCAACAAGGTTAAAGATTACATTAGTCCCAGATAGTAAAGAAAGGAATGAGGGGGGAAAATCCACTGGAAAAACAAAACAAAACAAAACAAAAACAAAAAACAAAAAAACAAAAAAAAAACAGAAGTTCTTGAGCTGATCCTTTCTAAACAAATAACAGTTACCTTCCCACTTATAATCATTAGCTAATTGCTAAGATTTTTTTTTTCAGTGCCCTACCCAACAGGTAATAAAATAGCTTTCCAAGCTGAAGCAATCCAAACCAAATGCAGCCCCAGGCTGTTACAGAACTAACAGAAATAAAAAGTATTCATAAACTCTTCCCTCTTAAAAATGGTACAACTTTTGGGAGTTCCCCTCATGGCGCAGTGGTTAAGGAATCTGACTAGGAACCATGAGGTTGCGGGTTTGATCCCTGGCCTTGCTCAGTGGGTTAAGGATCCAGCGTTGCCGTGATCTGTGGTGTAGGTCGAAGATGCAGCTTGGATCCCGAGTTTCTGTGTCTCTGGCGTAGGCCGGTGGCTATAGCTCCGATTCAACCCCTAGCCTGGGAACCTCCATAGGCAGCGGGAGCAGCCCAAGAAATGGCAAAAAGACAAAAAAAAAAAAAAAAAAAAAAAAAAAGATATAACTTTTATAGTGTTGTTACGTATCTTTAAAAGGACACATTATCTTTTTAAAATATTGTCCTTAAAATCTCAGGCATATGCATGATTGAGAATTTTAAGATTTTATATGTAGCTAATTTTAAGAGCATGGAGTTCTAGATTCTACAATAACGTCTCCACTTTCTACAAGTACATCTTGGTAAAAAGTAGTGAGCTGGTCTTTGAAAGGGCATCCTATTTAAGACACTGGTAAATCTCTGCATAGATATTTTTATTTGATCTCTACAACAGCCCTATACACCAAAAATCTCAGGATCGTCTGTCATGAAGAGACACACCTCATGATACATATAGAGGACGTGGAGCTCCTGTAAGTTTTCCTTTAAGAGAGTAGTTAACGTAAAAGTGCCATCTTCCTTAACTTCCTAAAGATCTGGAATCCTGTTAGATACACAATAAGGAGCCCTGAGAAACGCTGTCTGTGCTAGAAGAGTATATGCAAAATAATATACTTAGTAGTCAGTGCAAAGGTCCCTGCAGCTCAGCAGATACTAATCTAGGGTCATGTACAGCTACAAGATAGAGGAGAAACACTCAGCAAGGTAAACATTTAACATGTTCAATGACTTTTTTTTTTTCTTTTTTTGTCTTTTTGTCCTTCTAAGGCCCCACCTGCAGCATGGGGAGGTTCCCAGGCCAGGGGTCTAATCCAAGCTACAGCCGCCGCTTACGCCAGAGCCACAGCAACACCAGATCTGAGCCATGTCTGCAACCTACACCACAGCTCACAGCAACACCAGATCCTTAATCCATTGAGCGAGGCCAGGGATTGACCCTGCAACCTCATGGTTACTAGTCAGATTCATTTCTGCTGCACCACGACGGGAACTCCCACAATCATGACTTTCAGATTTATTACTTTTTGAAACCTGAGAGGAAACTAATTCCATAGTCTAAGGTATTCCTGTCACTCCCCCTTTTGCCACAATTATTTTATCTTCTTTTATTTTATTTTATTTCCGCCTGTCGCATGTGTAAGTTCCCAGGCCAGGGATCAAACTGGTGCTACAGCAATGACCTGAGCCACAATGCTGGATCCTTAACCCACTAGACCACCGGGGAACTCCCACCACTCTTTTTAATTCAGTACGTAAATTAAGGGGACAAGACCAGGACACATCCCACGTGCTCAAGCTGATGTTCAAAGACCACTTGGCTCCCTCTTCTCCTCACCTTTAGCACTCGATATACCTCCTGAAGCACTTGCTGTTTATCAGGTACAAGGTTAATGACACAATTGGATCTAAAAAAGACCAGACAGAATGTCAAGCATACCTGCAGACTACTTACCTTCAAATCCTTTTAGTCTCTAAAAAGGGCTCCCACCATTTTCTCAAAGCTGTACCATCCTTCCCGCCTTCCTCCTCTCTTCCACACAGTCAGTTTGGTCCCAAGATAAGGGAGATGGACAGAGCATTTGAAATCCCAATAAACCAGCAGTTCCTGTTGCGGCTCAGTGGTTAACGAACCCGACTAGTATCCTTGAGAACGCTGGTTCAATCCCTGGCCTCGCTCAGTGGGTTAAGGATCATGTTGCTGTGGCTATGGCGTAGGCCAACAGTTGTAACTCTGATTCAACCCCTAGCCTGGGAACCTCCATACGCCGCAGGTGCGGCCCTAAAAACAGACAGAGACAAAAA
The DNA here is from genome assembly GCF_054392235.1 of Sus scrofa. Classification (NCBI taxonomy): domain Eukaryota; kingdom Metazoa; phylum Chordata; class Mammalia; order Artiodactyla; family Suidae; genus Sus; species Sus scrofa. The sequence goes on along the minus strand of NC_139396.1, from coordinate 136,533,805 downwards.
GTAAATAAATAAAATCTCAATAAGTTGTTAGCGAGTTTGAGGGTGCAGAACAAATTTTGAGGCATGCTTCTTATTTGTTTCTGATCTGATGTTCACCATGCAACAAAATGACCTGGGACCAGATGGCTACTGCACAAAACATTTCTCCCACCACTCTAAGTAGGCTAGGGTCCTCAAAGGCTGTCAGGTGGGCATGATGCGACAACAACGTAAAGGAAAAACAGAAACAGGGAACCCTATAATTTGTCATGAAAATAGTACTAAACATAACAGGTCAGTGTTGAGTGTATGAGAGGACTCAGTCTTGGTGGATCTTGCTGGTCTTTGAGGCTCATTCATAAACCACAGTTAAGTTTAACATATTCTTTGTTTTTGTTTTTTCTTTTTTTTTTTTTTTTTGGTCTTTATGTCATTTCTTGGGCTGCTGCCACGGCATATGGAAGTCCCAGGCTAGGGGTCTAATCGGAGCCGTGGCCACCAGGCTACACCAGAGCCACAGCAATGCAGGATCTGAGCCACATCTGTGACCTACACCACAGCTCACGGCAACGCCAGATCCTTAACCCACTGAGCAAGGCCAGGGATCGAACCCAAAACATCATGGTTCCTAGTCGGATTCGTTAACCACTGGGCCATGATGGGAACTCCAGTACAGTGAAGTTTAAAATATATGTTCTCTCGGGCTAGTGTGTTCTGTTGCTGGTGGGCTACAAACACTAAGCAACCCAGGTCAGCGCATTCCCTTTAAGTCATGCCAAGTTTAGTTCAACCCCCCAAACGAAAGTGATGACATTTGTGTGTTCAATAGGAAATGGGCTATGTTCACAACAGTAAGGATATAGACCTACATCACAATATCGTAACTCTCATTCTTGATTCCGGCCTCTCCCAACTTCTCTATGTAGCCATGAATAAAAGTCACATTGGGTGTCCGGAAGCCATATTTTTCCATGTGATAGTCAATGTACTTGTTAGCCACTTCTACCTAAAGGAACAACAACAACAATAAAAAAACAGACTTGAAAATCAACTTTTTTATGCACTAATTTTTTCTCCTAAAATTTCCTATTACTAAGGGAATAAACTCCCCTCAGACTACTTTGGGTAAGCAAACAAGGTTCATCTGGTCGTATAGGATCTACTACAGCATGGGACAAATCAACTAGGCATAAACTCCCTGCTTGATACATGGTTTTTATTTGAATAAACTCTTTGCTCAATAAAATCTTTTAAGATAGATGGCAGAAAGAAGGAAAAGATCCAACTCCATTTAGTCATCATGAGATTCATTAAATCCGATCAAACCTCTGACTCTCTTCCCCCACAGAATCCCCTTAATTGTCAAAGTTCTGGGTTTCCAGATTAGGAAGCAAAATGGCACAAAGGAGCACAGCATTTAGCAGCCTAAAGTTATCCTTGAAGAGTCACAAGGAAACAACGTTATCTCCAAAGCAATGTTTTTCAGAATTCTTTCCTCCTTATCCTTGAAATCACTGCCTCACCTGACCTTCTGTCATGTCTACTCCAGTGACATGTCCCTTCTCACCAACCAGCTGACTAAGTGCATAACAATCTCGGCCACTTCCACTACCCAGATCCAAAATCCAGCAGTTCTCCAGACATTCAGGGATGACCAGGCCACAGCCATAATACCTGGGAAATAGAAAATATATACATATTTTTTCCCTGAGACTAGAAGACATGGAACTACTAAATCTTACACATCCTTCCTCCTTCCCTGTTTCCTTTCCTTCCTGCCCTCCAGCATTCATTCAGTTTCTTGTTGGGTGTGTAGTCTTCCCCATTACACCAGAAGCCCCGTGAAGGCTGAGACTCTATCTGCTCTGTTTACCACTGAATTCGTGGGCACTGTACCAGGTACTAAGACAAACAAACCAACTGAAATGTTTGTTACACATTAACTAAGCATCTAACACAGGTCCAAGACTTGCCAGTTATTGAAGAAGAAAGGTAAGAATTCCATCTCTTAAGTATATTTAACAGGGGAGATGAAACACAAGCACAGAAAACATTTTTCATGATTTATTGACAAACCACACAGCGCAGGCAGTGAATGCTGCAGTGGTTTGGGGAAGGGGTGCTCAAGGATCAGAGAAGGCTTCACAAAGTAGGTAGGACGTCAGCGAGGTGTTTGGATGGGCAGGATTTAGAAGGTATAAAGTACGCTGAAGGCATTCTAGATTGATAACTGCATGCTGGGCAGGCATCACCTTGGCAGTGCTCATGTCAAGACGAAGCGAAAGGTCTGGCTAGAATCACATAGTGCAAAAGAAGGGACCAAGGTTGGTTGGGGGGAGGGCCAAACGGGACAGTCTTGAATGTCAGGTCCAAGGAGTGTAAATGTACCCTGTGAGTAAAGGGGGCAGGTAAGGTCACTGGAAGTTCTTCCAGCAGGAGGATGATCAATGCTGTTTTACCAGTTTTATAATAGACAAGGCGAGCCCCATGGGTTGGAGGAGACTGGTTAATTCCCTAGTGACTGACACCACTAATCTTCTGAGAAAGTTGCTCTCTGGGGTCTTCATGGAGGCAGCACAGAGCACTTTACCTCAAGGATACTTCCTCATGTACATTCTGCAGGGCCTTCCGGATGTGCTTGGGGACCGGCCTGGCTGCAGTGACACAGGCATTGGTCTGGAGGTCTGCTGATTTCTTCAGCACCTGCCCGTAGTAGGTCTGATCCAGACCAAGGGTGGGGCGAGGGGTGGGAAAAGAAGAGCTGGAGCTGGTATCCGCAGGGTGACGGCTCCCGTGCCCACCACCAACCCCACTCCAACCCATCCAGGCCTGGCCAGGCTTTGCTCCCTAAGCTCAAAGCCCAGGCTTGGCCCTGTCCCCCACCCCAGGAATCTTGGCAGGGCTTCCAAAGGCCTAATCCTCCCACTCAGTGGAGGCTCCACCAGGGCCATTCCAGGCCCTACTGCTGTCACCTGCACGTTCTTCTGGATCTCAGCGTCACTGCGGGGACAGGCCACTGCAGGAAGGAAAAAAAGGCGGTTGAAAGGCGAGGGCGCTGAGCAAGGCATGAGGGAGGGGGCCCCTTGGGACAGACGGGTGTATAAGGGGCTGGGGCTGGGGCCGGGCAGGCGGGAGCGCTGACGGTGGTGATGGGAGGGGGAAGGGGAGGGGGGAGCAGGGCTAAGGGCCGCGGGCTTGCCCGGGAGCAAGCGGGGAGGGACCCTACTCACTGTCTCCTCGGTCCCCGGACTCCAGGACTTGGGTCCGCCGCAGCCAGCGCTCGAGGCCCAGCACACACGCGGCCCCGCCCCGCAGCAGGCAGGCCTGATTCCCCGCCCAGCGCCGCAGGTCCGATGCTCTGCTCCTGGTCAGACCACGTGTCGTCAGATCGCACTTTGGCCCTGCTGGGCCCAAGGTCATCTTGGCCGACTTGGTCTTTTCAACCAGGAAGAGCCTATTACTATTAATTAGTATCTGCCTTTATTGCTCCATTGTGATTTTCATTTTATAAAGCACGTGTGAAACCCCTTATATATTGATTTTTCGCCCCTTTTGGGAATTAAATCACCTAAATCACTTTTTCTCAATCTACTTTTTATTATTTTATTTATTTATTTTTATTTTTTAATGAGGCAATTAAGTATTTAAAGAGAGAAGAGAGAGAGGATGTGGCAAAAATACAGGCACGGGCAGTGGGGTGGGGGTGGAAAGGGAGAAAGACCTGGAAAAAGAGAGGAAGAGTCAATCTACTTTTTAAAATCTGGTTTATTAGGATATAATTTACATTCCGTAAAATTCACTTTTCTTTATAAAAGTATACATTTCTGTGAATTCTAACAAGGCATACATACATACATCACCAGTCAAGACTCTCACTCAAAAAATTTTCTTTGAGCTCCTTTGTATAATAAATCCCCCCGCCTCCAGCTCCTAAACAACCATGGATCTGTTCTCCTTCCTTTCCCAGAATGTCACAGCAATGGAATCACATAGTATGCAGGTGTTCTCAATCTATTTTGAATTGTATTTAGGAAAGAAACAATACCAAGCTAAATTTTAACCCCTAGTATTTTTTGAGTCAATTCACTTGTTCTCTAGGTATTGTCTTTTCACCTTCAGAAAAATTTAAATTTATTTCTTTTGGAGTTCCCATTGTGGCTCAGCAGGTTAAGGTCCCAATGTTGTCTCCACAAGGATGCAAGTTTCATCCCTGGTCTCATTCAACCCAGCACTGCTGCAAGCTGTGGCATAATCCAGTGTTGCCACAGCTGTGGCTTAGGTCTCAACTGCAGCTCCAGTTCGACCCCTGGCCCAGGAACTTCCATATGCTGCAGGTTCGGCCGTGAAGATGCTAAAAAAATAAATAACTTTTTTCTCTCCACTCCTACAACTGTACATCTTATTTCCTTTTGTGGTTGTAATAAACATTTCGATTCCTTAGGATAGTAAGGATATAAGGGGTTCCAACTGAAAGGATACCTAAATGGTAGATTTACTAAATAATATCATTTTTCCATCCCATCTGCCACTAGCAATCTTCCCAGATGTCAATTAGTTGTTAAATGTTAACAGAAAGGTGTTGTATTTTTATATTTTAAACAAATTAAACCATAGAAACAATTCTTGTTAGAATATATTTTTTTGGCCGTGCCCATGGCATGTGAACTTCTCAGGCCAAGTATTGAAAACACACCACAGCAGAGACCCAAGCCATTGCAGTGAGTGACAATGGCAGATCTTTAACCCACTGTGCCACAAGAGAACTCCCTTTGTTGGAATATTTTCATAGGTTAGAATATTTCTTACTATTAAGTGTGTAAAAATAAGTTTTTACAGATATCCAGGTTTGGGCAATCATCGAATGGTGAAAACCCTACTTAATATTAGTTTTCAAAATACTCTCTCCATAAAATTAGTTCCTTTAGAAAAGCAGTCACTTTCTCACTCACCGTTAAAATGGTAACTTTATCTTGAAAGGATAGACTCGTGGGAGGTTAAGGAAAAGGCGCTATCATTTTCCACTTGCTCACTTTGGCTTTTATTAAATTATCTTCAATTTGTGGTTATTCACAAGAATCATTTGATAAGCCTTAAATCCACTTAACCACACACAGATAAAGTGCAATAAAACCAACCACTGTCAACTTAAATTGAGTTATTCCCAGTTCTCCCTCCGGTATCTTAGTGTGCAGGACTCACTCTGGACCAGACTGCCTGTGACCATCATTCATTCAGATTGGCCAGTGCCTCAGCCACAGAATTTTTTGCTTTTCATTATCAAGCCATATTTTAAATATTGGCCAAAACTAATTTTCTCTTTTTAAGGTTAAAAAAAATTAAATATACATAGATATTTGCATATTTTCTTCCCTTACCTCCAAGGATGACTTTGTGCATACCTTCACACATTCCACCTCAGAAACTACTGGTCTGACAATCCCAGGATGATTCCAGATAGGCAGATTTTGGTGCAATACACAGGACCATTTTCCAAAATGGCCAGCACCCCTATGTAAAGGATTCTCCAAACATGAGAAGTTTTCAAGCAGAAGCTAGATGACCATCTGGTTGTTTACTTACTAGAGATGAAGTAGCAGGGGAAAGTGGATTGGATTCAATTACTTCCAAGAAACTTTCCTTTGTAGTAAATACTAGAAATGACAGGTAGCACTTCAATTTAGAAGAAAAGTAATCGATAACTGCAAGCTAGACTAGTAGTAGTCAAAAGATCTACCATCAAGTTCAGTGACCTTGGGTAAGTCATTTAATCTTCCTGGCTAATGTTTTTTCATCTGTAAAACATGGGGCCAGAATTTAATCACTTGTGAGGCCCCATACAGCTCTAATATTCTGGGGTTCTATAATTCTTCTAAAACATACTTTTTAGAAAGATTTTCTGTTTAAGTTTTAATTAGAAGTTGAGTTTTGTTCAAATGCCTTTTTAGTGTATATTACAGTAATGTGTGATTCTGTTGTTATTAATGTAATGTGTTTTGTAGCTGTTGTATCAATTTTGTAATTCTGGAATTATTTCAGCAAGTCTTCCAAATATTTCTCCACTCAACTTTTCTAAGATTTTATTAGGATTTTTGCATCTATGTTCATAAATAATAATCTCCTAAATTTCTTTATATTATCTTTTTTTTTAATGAAAATTGCATCTACTTCAGCAAAGGGCTGGGTATCTTGCTATCATTTTCTATACTTTGGGAGTATATGGAATGAAAAAGTGTCAGGACAGCTACTGCAAGCAAATGACATTTTAATTGGTTGTTTTTGACAATTTACGGATTATTTCTCTGACCAATCTGGACATACTCTCTTTTAAATACAGGTTTTATATTATATCTTTATAAGGAGCCAGACATTTTGATACTAGTAATTAAATTTTTAGCATCAAGCTGACAAATCTAATTGATTTATTTTATATATATATATACCTTTATATATATTTTATATGTAAAGGTCAATTATAACTTTACTAATTTGTACTTTTATGATTGAGCTGACACTTTACCAACTGAATCTATAAGGACGAATGAATGGCTTCACTTTTGAAATTTTTCAATTTTTTTTTTCAAATTTTTGTCATTCATGCTTGGTTTTCTTATTCCACTTTGATTTCTTTTGTTCTCTTATGTTCTTTTTCCAAATTCTAACTACAAACTCCTTTAAAAAAACAAAAAGAAAGCATTTCTTTTCACCTTTCCCCAATACAGAGATTTAAAGCATGATTTTTTTTTCTCTTTAGAGTACCACTTGAATATCATCACATAAATTGGCTTGCACAAAATCTGAATTTTAATTATTATCTCTTTTTTTGGCCGCACCTGTGGCATGTGGAACTTCCTGGACCAGGGATCAAACCCACACCAAAGCAGCAATCCAAGCCACAGCAGTGACACCACCAGATCCTTAACTTGCTGAACCACCAGGGAACTCCTAGGATTTTCATTATTTTGAAATTATCCTCCAACATATCCTCTACAACCCAAATGTTAAGAATTATCTTGTCTCCATGTTTGATCACCATTTAATTCTACATAACCTATTTCTACAAAAAAACCTATTAAATTATGCATACATTTCTGCCTGTTCTCATTTCTGTCTATTTTCTTTCATGTATTTTGGCATGATGTTCTTTAGAATGACTAAAGCAGTACTATTAGGTTTTCGTTATTTAATGTAAATTTCATATTTACCATTAAAATTTTGATTGTGGAATGTATTTTATTAGGTATAATATAAGAAATCACTGCTTCTTTAATATTTGTTCCAATATGGAATTCTCTTGCGGCAGAGCAGGTTAAGGATCTGGTGTTGTCACTGCAGTGGCTTGGGTCACTGCGTGATGCAGGCTCCATCCCTGACCTCGGAACTTCCACATACTCCGGACACGGCCAAAAAAAATTGTTCCAATAAAGTAGATAATTATCAAGGACACACTATATAGCACAGGGAAATCTACTCATTAGTTGTAATAACCTATATGGAAAAAAAAGAATGGAATATGTATATATGTAACTGATTCACTTTGCTATATACCTGAAACTAATACAGCATTGTAAGTCAACTATACTTCAATAAAATAAAATAAAAATTTGTTCCAATATGATGAAGAAAACATAGACCACACCTTTATTTTTTTTCCCTCTTAAATGTTTCTTTGGGAGTTCCCGTTATGGCGCAGCAGAAACGAATCCAACTAGGAACCATGAGGTTGTGGGTTCACCCCAGCCTCGCTCAATGGGTTAAGTATCCGGCATTGCCATGAGCTGTGGTATAGGTTACAGACACGGCTAAGATCTGGCATTGCTGTGGCTGTAGTGTAGGCCAGCATCTGTAGCTCTGATTTGACCCCTAGCCTGGGAATCTCCATATGCCATGGGTATGGCTCTAAAAAAAAAAAAAAAGAAAGATTTCTTTGCTTCCTGTATACTTAGATGGTTGAACTTGGTTTTGTTTTCTAAACTGCTGATTTTTTTTTTTTTTTTTTTGGTTTAATCAGTCCTTAGATGTTCTAGGTAGATAATCCTACTGTAAGATAACAATTTGTCTCTCCAATGCTAATATTTACCTTTAATTTAAATTTCCGCACCAGGTGTGACTTTTAGCAGACTGTTGAATAAAAACTGTAATAGGAGTTCCCTGGTGTCTCAGCAGGTTAAGGATCTGGCGTTGTGACTGCAGCTGCATGCTGTGGCCATGGCCAAAAAGAAAAAAAGAAAAAAGAAAGTGTGACAGATAATGCTTCAAATGTTTTACTCTTACGTGAGAATTGCTGTAAGTTTGCAGCCCTTCTTTTTAAGGTAAATTGAACCTGTTTACATTTAATTGTAATAAATGTTTATAGAATGAATGAATAAGTGAATTCCTATATTCATAGTTCTTTTTACCTTAATATGCGTATATATAAAATGCAGTAACCTGATGATATACAATATGAATTAAACTGGACTCATATTTGCTTTTTTTTTTTCTTTCAGTAAAAACACCATTTTCTTTTTTCTTTTTTTTTAGGGTTGCACTCACGGCATATGGAAGGTCCCAGGCTAGGGGTCGAATCAGAGTGTAGCTGGATCCTTAACCCACTGAGCAAGGCCAGGGACTGAACCCTCTTCATCCTCATGGATACTAGTCGGGTCTGTTACCACTGAGTCACAACAGGGACTCCTGGAGTCCCATTTTATATTCAAGCAAAGTATAGACATTCAGACCTGACAGGAGATAATGGTAATGGCATTTAATGAGACAAATTCAATGAGCATAGGTAAATGTCTACAAACATAAGGTTTTCTCTCCAGGGCACAACCCTACACCCCAGTGACTTACAGTAATTCAACTGCGTTCCCATCTGGCAATAATGTCATAAAAGTGAATTTGCTGGGAGTTCCCGTCGTGGCGCAGCGGTTAACGAATCCGACTAGGAACCATGAGATTGCGGGTTCGGTCCCTGCCCTTGCTCAGTGGGCTGTGGTGTAGGTCGCAGATTCGGCTCGGATCCCGAGTTGCTGTGGCTCTGGCGTAGGCCGGTGGCTACAGCTCCAATTCGACCCCTAGCCTGGGAACCTCCACATGCCGCAGGATCGGCCCAAGAAATAGCTAAAAAGACAAAAAAAAAAAAAAAAAGTGAATTTGCTAATGACTAGCAAAATTACAAAATGACCTCAAGGCCACTTAATCAAGTGTCACAACAACAAAGAAAACCTAGGAATGAAGGTCAAGGCAGGAGGTTGCAGCTGGCCAGATATGCTATCATTTGCCTCCTTTTCATTTAGGAATTTGCTGTAACAAAGTAAGTATCTCCTCTCAGTTATTAGAAAAGAAAACAACAGGTATTACCTATTGCCATTCTCTGACCATGAAATTAAAATGTTTCCTGAATGTATGATTAGAAGAAAAAAAGTCTTTAAAAAAGAATATTAATTATTCTTAAATGTTCACAATATTAATTATTCTTATATGTTCACAATAGAAGCTCTATGTCTGAATTTAAAACATTACTCAGTATTTGCTTAAGAAATAACATTTAGATAATGTGACTTTTGACATACTAAGAGTCTATGGGATGTCCATGGTAAGACATCTTTTAATTCTGCTTTAACATCAAGAAAGGCAACTTAAAAATTCAATAAGAGACTGGGTAGATCTGATTCAAGAAGTGCTTCTGAAATTCAATCACCTAGCTTTCTTTCAGGAGAAACTATTCATCTTCACAGATTCTTTTCTAACATAACGTTCGGAGAAGAAAAGGGAAAATCAAACCCACAGCACAATAATTATGTAAGATATCTCCTCCTCAGTGTCAGGTGAAGAAGTGCCTTTGCCCCCTTGTAAGCTGTTCTATTTCAAGAGGTGATTCAACTGGTCCTGTAGATTTGATGATTGCTCAACGCTATAAATTAGAATAGAGAAAAAGGTTTATCTGGAATGACCAATAATGACATCGTGTTGTCAGAGGAGCCCTCTATGCAATCATACTTTCTTTTGCCTTTGAATGTGAAGGCTATTGGGGGGCAGATTCACGGTTCGATGCAGAGATAGGAGTATTCCTCTACGTTCTTTGTATGCAATGCTCTACTGTTTCTGCAAGTCCAATTTCATACTTTCTCCCTAGAAAAATGGAGAACTAGGAGTTCCCGTCATGGCTCAGTGGTTAACAAATCCAACTAGGAACCATGAGGTTTCGGGTTCGATCCCTGGCTTTGCTCAGTGGGCTAAGGATCTGGCATTTCTATGAGCTGTGGTGTGGGTCAGAGACACAACTTGGATCTGGCGTAGGCCAGCAGCTGTAGCTCCAATTCAACCCCTAGCCTGGGAACCTCCATATGCCACGAGTGCGGCCCTTAGAAAAGACAAAAGAGACCAAAAAAAAAAAAGAAAAGAAAAATGGAGAACTAGATACTGCAAGGAAAAATGCAATCAGTGCAAAAAAAAAAGACTTCATTGTGCAAATGATTTGCACAAAATACGTACACAAAGCATATTATACACATAGTTCTGCTGAACTAAACCAAAATTTATTTTCGTTCACTAGGGTCCCACGTGTTTAAACTATGAAGAAAAGGTGTGCAAAACCAATTAGCAGTGTAAACAATATTGCAAGGGACAGATTTAATCCACTATAAAAATAAAAAGGCTGTTTAATGACTTCAGCATATTTACCCTACTTAATGAGTAATACTAATGTAAAAGGTTTTCTACTCCTTAAGGTTGGTCACTACAACCTAGAACTTTTAGAAAGCCGTTGCTGGCAGTGAATTGATGTATTGGATGCCTTTGAAATATTCTTTATATTCCCAATGAGCTATTCTAGACTGTATGTCGATGTAAGGGCCTATGTCAGCCAGAATTTTATCTCAAACCTAGGCCCAGCAATATGATTTCCCTAAGTCTGCTGCAGTTAGTTGCCGCCCCCTCTCCCGACTCCTCTACCTCTGGGGTTACTTACTTCTTCTGAATAGCTTCTTGCCTAAATCAGAAAAGAAAAAGAGGAATATAAACATCAGGAAATTCAGTGAGGCAGGAGAAGTTATTCACGGCTATATAGACAAAACAAATATATACATATGGAGCAAATTTCCAGCTTGTCACATTTTATATGTCTGTCTACCCTAAGAGTATAGAGTTACTGAAAAGATGTAATAATACACCATCAGATTGAGGGATGTGGTCAAACACACAACAGTATGGCTCAAATTCAGTCTGGGTGTGTGGAGTCAAAGGGTCACACGCCTGATAAGTACAAACCCCAAAAATGAACATTCAGCATTTTAAAAATCAAGAGTTCGATTCCCAACCCAGATATTTCCAAGAGGTACATAAGTATAGTATCGACGACATAAAATAAAAAGCAAAATGAAATGAGATGAAAAGTTAATTAAATTATAATTTTGTCCAAAACTATAATGGAGAAGGGATCTCTTATCTTTCAAAACCTCCTGGATGATTTATATATAGTTAGAGCTGGGTTACACATGGGAATGTAAGATAAAGGTCAGTTAGACATGATTCCCAGGGAAGGTGCAGACACGCCAGGAAAGACCTCAGGCACAGACAACTGACATGTACTGATTAAAGTGCCTACTGGGTGCCAGGTGCAGTGCATGCGTGTGGTCCTGGCCTGGGCCCCACCCTTGCGGGGTTTACAGTCTCTCCCTCTAAGGAGCTCTCAAATTACTAGAGAGGTTCACAATGGTGGTCCCTGCTCTGATTGCACCCCATACCCCAACTTCTTCTGCAGTCTCAGGCAGCTCTTCCAGAGGGAACACATCCTTGACTGACCCCACCTTTACTCCCAGCCCCTCCCTCCGAGGGAAAACATGCTTAAGACAAAGGTCACAAGAGGCAGCCTGGGCAAGATGACGGAGAAGCAAGTGCAGCAGTCACTGGAGAGGGCATACTCACTGGTATTGAAGATGTGTTGTTATTATGGCCATTTTCCTTAAACTCTGCATAAAAGAAAAAAAAAAAAAAAGAGAGAGAGAAATAGAACATTCCACTTCCCTGTAGCCACACAAACGATGCATATAAAACCCACCCCATAACAAATTGTTTCTTACATCCTCTGAGTGCAAGATGGCATCTTCCTGTAGTACCATGTTTCGAGCTGCCTGACCTAACAGCTGGAAGACAAAAATAAAATGGTAATAATCAAAATGTCCCAACTTCCTGTAATCTTCCCTCTGCAGCTGTTATACCACCACCCTCTCTCCTCCCCCCACTCTCCCACCCCATACAAATACAAACCCTCCAAATGTAATGGAGCATAATTTCCCATTTGTTCACACTGAAAATCTATTTCATTGTTACTACGGCAGTTCTGGCATGGGCTCCACCTCTGTTCCAAAGGCCACTGAGAAATCAAGTCTTCCCCAACTGCTGAGCTTATTAATCAAGGGCGAAGAGGAAAAGCCTGTGAAAAGAAACTGGCTCCACAGGCCTAGTGAGAACGTAACACTTGATTCTTTCAAGGCAAATCTGAGATTTGGGGTGGTTTGTGAAGCCTGAGAGGGCAGGAGTTAGGCTAGGATTTTAGGGGGATAGAAGGAATTTAAGCTATTCAGGAATGGAACGAGAGACACAGAGGGAAAAAAAGACCTGGGAAGAAAGATCCCTGGGATTTTAAAGTGGAAAACTGCCAAGTGAAGCTGGGGGCGAGAGAAGGAGAAATGTGGCAGCAGATTTTAAAGAGTTCACTGAGGGCTGGGCCCTGAGGCCGAGGCAGAAGGCTAAGTGAGCTGTTTCCACTGGGTGGCCTGTGGTCAGGAGAGCTGACTCTGCACTGAGTGGCAAGAAGAGATTAACAGAGGTTTCTGGCCTGCTGCGGCACACTGATCTGGACAGACATGAAGTCCGGCCATGTAAGGGAGCCACGGTCACGTGTGCCTACCAACCTTCCCTGTCCCCTTGCATGAGAGAGGTTCCCGTAAAAGGAAGACGGATGACTTCAAATTAACCAGGAACAGGAGCACTTGCTCCAGCCTCCAGATTCCCCTCACAGCAAATTATTTTTCTTTTTCTTTTTAAGTTTAAAAATTAAACTTTACAAGGAGTTCCCTTGTAGCACAGTGGGTTAAGTAGCCAGTGTTGTCATTGCCACAGCCTGGGTCACTGCTGTGGCACAGGTTCAAACCCTGGCTAAGGACTTTCTGCCTGCCGCAGGCGTGGCCAAAAAAACAAACAAAAACAAACCAACTTTATGAGCTTCTAAAGGCAAAACAAGAAAAGAAGACCTTCCGCCCAACCTCTTCCCCTCCCCAGTATCTCTCCCCCAGATATAAGTATTTTTTATTAGTTTTTGGTTTATCTTTCCATTGTTCCTTTATAAAACAATGGACATATGAATATGTTCTGCCCTCCTTACTTTTTTTTTTTTTTTTTTTTTGTCTTTTTGCTATTTCTTGGGCCGCCCCTGCGGCATATGGAGGTTCCCAGGCTAGGGGTCGAATCGGAGCCATAGCCACCAGCCTGCGCCAGAGCCACAGCAATGCGGGATCCAAGCCACGTCTGCAACCTACACCACAGCTCACGGCAATGCCAGATCGTTAACCCACTGAGCAAGGGCAGGGACTGAACCCTCAACCTCATGGTTCCTAGTCAGATTCGTTAACCACTGCGCCACGACGGGAACTCCCCTCCTTACTTTTAATGTCACCTACCGTATGTGCTACTCCAGACTCAGCCGTTTTCACCTGATAATACACACTGAGACGGATCTGCAGCTGTGGATCCTGATTCTCCACCTTGTTGTTTTAGAGCTGCTAAGCCGCCCCAGTATTCAGCTGGTCTTCCGCTACCACTAAAGACTTGGGGCTGTTTCCAGTCTTTTGCTTAAGTAGTGCTACAAAAAAATACCTTATATATCTTTGTATCTTTTTGCCAGCATAACTTTGGAATAGACTCAGAATCTTGATTGTGACCGCTAGATCAAAGGGTTTTAATTTTGCTACCTATTACCAAACTCCTCCCCCACCCTGTTAAGGTTATAACACTTTGCATTCCCGGCACAAGCACGAGGGTATGTGAATTCCTGTTCCCTCCATGGGGAACACTTTTTTTTTTTTTTTTTGGCTGCGCCCTCAGCAGGGATTGAATTCCCTGGGACTGAACCTGCACCACTGCAGTGATCCAAGTCACAGCAGTGACAAGACTTGTTCCTTAATCAGTAGGCCACCAGGGTACTTCCTTGTGGCCACTTTTAAGTGGCAAACTCCAAACTCCTATAGATGGGGGACGCTGATTGACATTTCTGCCATTGACTGACGGCAGAAAGAAAAGTTTCTAACAGAATCTTCCTCATTCATTCAACAAATATTTATGAAGTGCTTATGAGCCAGTAAGAGACATAGGCCCCGTCCTCACAGGGTTCACAATCTGAGATTACCAAGAGGACAAAGGTACTATAATACCTGTGGTACGTGCTGAAGGAGAAGCACTGAAAGCCCTGGGAGCTTGGGGGGCAGGGGTGTCTCACCCACTACAGGGTAGGTGCTCAGGGAAAGCACCTTAAAAAAAGTGATTTTTTTTTTTTTTTTTCCTTAATGGCTGCACCTGCAGCATATGGAAGTTTCCAGGCCAGGGATTGAATCAGAGCCACAGCTTCAGCAACAGTGGATCCTTTAACCCACTGCACTGGGTCAGGAATCGAACCCTCACCTCTGCAGTAACCCAAGCCACTACAGTAGGATTCTTAACCCACTGTGCCACAGCGGGAACTCCAAAGTGACTTCTAAGCTGAGACCTAAAGGTTGGTGTTTAGAATTTCAATGTACAATTTTACAAAAAAGTAACATGGTCGTATTTACTATTTTAGAAGGGTGGTAAGCAGAATGGACTAGACAGAGGACTGAAGACAGAGAGTTTCATTAGGAGAACATTTTAGTTTTCTAGACAAGAAACGAGAGTTGCCTGAACCATAGAAACTGCAATTAAAAAAAAAAAGGACGGTAGGTTTGAGAGGCGTTCAGAAGGTAAATTTGATGGGACTTGTGATGGCCTGGAATGCAGGGGTTGTTGTAGAGACAAGGCCTTTTCTTTGAAGACAGATGTAGTCATTGACATTCTGCATTATTTTCTTACACGAACTAACCACACAAATAAAATATCATCTAAGATTTCCAGTTTTGGTTTCTTTAAAGCAGAACACCATCTTTTTTTTTTTTTTTTTTTTTTGCTTTTTAGGGCTGCACCTGCAGCATATGGAAGTTCCCAGACTAGAGTTCAAATCAGAGCCACAGCTACTGGTCACAGCCACAGCAACGCAAGATCTGAGCCGCTGCATCTGCAAGCTACACCACAGCTCACAGCAACGCCAGATCCCTGACCCACTGAGCAAGGCCAAGGATCAAACCCCCATCCTCATGGATTCTAGTCAGATTCATTTCCGCTGCACCACAATGGGAATTCCCAAAGCAGAGCAACATTTTAAATACACCTGCAAAACTATCTGAGTATGGAGTCTTTTTAGATTTCTATGAATTTTCCCCAGGCTTAGACCACTGTCTTGCTCATAATTAGCTCGATACCAGTTTGTCTTGGTATTTATCTTCAACAAGTACTTCTGATTCTCAACTTCGTTTAGCAATCCTTTTTCTTTGCTCATATTTCATCATTTTCCATCTTATTTCATGAAACAATATGGTTGCAATAGCAAGCACAAGTGCCTTACACAGGTTTAGGGAAAAAAACGCAATGAACCCTTACCAAGCACACAATTCAACTGGAGCAGCAGAAGCACGGGTGTGCAAGAGAGGAGTGTATTGGTCACAAGCATTCACTGTGCCAGGAGAACAAGTTGGCATCATTTCCTCCAGCCATACTGGTCTCCCTGCATTCCTTATACACGTTCCCATCTCTTTGCATCTGTCATGTCCTCGACTCGGAACCCTCTGCCTCCTGATGTCCATACAGTTTACTCCTTCACTCCATTCAAGTATCTGCTCAAAAGTCACCTCCTCCAAGAGCCCTTCCCTGACCACCCTATTTAGAGGAAACCCTTTCACCACTCTATTCCCAGCTGTATTATTTTTTTCATAGCACTAAGACCACCACCTGATTCTTTTTGTATTTCATTTGTTTCTCTGTCTCTTCATTAAACTGAAAGTTTTCTAAGTACAGGGACTTAGTTTTGCATATCTCCCACTCCCTGGTACCCAGAACAGCTCCTGGCACAGAGCAGACAGTAAATATTTGTTAAATGGAAGGTGAGGAATGAGTGTTTTGCACATGGGAATTGTCAGTTAGTCAAACAAAATAGCTATGTGGAGACTGCTGAAGAGAGGGGCAAGAAGGAGTGAAAATCAGTAAGACATCCCATAACCTCACAGTCTAGGAGAGGAAATGGCAAAAATACATAAGTAACTATAGAAAAATGCAATATGATATGTAATAAGTGTCATGTAAAAGATGCAGTAAAAAAGATACAAGTTCAGGCTTGAGAAATGTATCAACTCTGTCCCAGAACACTGGACTTGTCTCAGCTTAACTCACACCGCTGACTGAGCACCCTCTCCAAATCTATTCCAGAAGAAGCCTTTGAAAAATACACAAGGAGGAGAGACAGGAATGAGCAAGCCACATTAGGGCGGTCAAGGGTGGCACAGTGGCTTTTCAGCCATTTAATCCAGCTGGTACCACATAAGAAGTGGTGTCAAAGAGTGTAGGCCTAGCACCAGTCTGCCTAGGTTTCAATCCTGCCTCTCCCCCTTCCTGGAAGCTGTGACTTTGGACAAGTGAAATTCCACTCTGCAAGAAAAATAACTCCTTAATAAACAATAAGGTCCTATGATGGAACATGATGGAGGAGAATGTGAGAAAAAGATGTATGTATATATATGTGTGTGTGTGTGTGTGTGTGTGTGTGTGTGTGTGTGTGTGTGTGTGTGTGTGTGTGTGTATACACTTTGCTGTACAGTAGAAATTGACAGAACACTGTAAAGCAACTATAATGGAAAAAATAAAAATCACTAAATAAATAAATAAATAAAAATGGGGAAAAAAAAAAGGTCCTACTGTATAGCACAAGAAACTGTAGTCAATCTCCTAGAACAGACTATGATGAAAAAGAATATAAAAAAGAATGTGTCATTATATTTTTTTATACTAAGTCACTTTGCTGTAGGCAGAAATCAGTACAACACTGAATATCAACAAAACTTTAATTTTATTTATTTTTTGTTTGTTTTTGTCTTTTCGAGGGCCGCTCCCGCAGCATATGGAGGTTCCCAGGCTAAGGGTCGAATCGGAGCTGTAGCCACCAGCCTACACCGGAGCCATAGCAATGTGGGATCCGAGCCGCATCTGTGACCTACACCATAGCTCACGGCAACACCGGACCCTTAACCCACTGAGCAAGACCAGGGATAGAACCAACAACCTCATGGTTCCTAGTCGGATTCGTTAACCACCGCGCCACGACAGGAACTCCCAAAACTTTAATTTTAAGAAAAAGAAAAGTACCTACTTTATTAGTGATTATAAAGACCTGGAGTTCCCACTGAGGCTCAGTGGGTTAAGAACCCAACATAGTCTCCATTAGGATGAGGGTTCAATCCCTGGCCTTGCTTATTGCCACGAGCTGTGGTGTAGGTCGCAGATGTGACTCAGATCCAGTGTTGTCGTGGCTCTGGTGTAGACCTCAGCTGCAGCTCCAATTCAATCCCTAGGCCAGGAACTTCCATATGCCCCAAGTGTGGCCATAAAAAGAAAAAAAAAATTATAAAGACTTAATGAATTAAACTCAGAAGACACAGCAGTGTCTAGCACATCATAGATGCTCAATAAATCTGTTTATTATGATGAATGTGGAAGTTCAACACACACTTGTATTAACTGTGAACACCATCTATTTTTAAACATATATATATATTTAATACCTTGTTTCTCTCCAAAAAAGACGCAAGGCAGGAGTTCCCGTCGTGGCGCAGTGGTTAACGAATCCGACTAGGAACCATGAGGTTGCGGGTTCGGTCCCTGCCCTTGCTCAGTGGGTTAACGATCCGGCGTTGCCGTGAGCTGTGGTGTAGGTTGCAGACTTGGCTCGGATCCAGCGTTGCTGTGGCTCTGGCGTAGGCCGGTGGCTGCAGCTCCGATTGGACCCCTAGCCTGGGAACCTCCATATGCCGCGGGAGCGGCCCAAGAAATAGCAAAAAGACAAAAAAAAAAAAAAAAGAAAAGAAAAAAGAAAAGATGCAAGGCAATTTATTCCAAACTACTTTGTGTATGTGTACATGTGTACACAAACTGTTTAAAAAAAAAAAACAGAAATAGAATCTAAAAATCATGAAAAGGAGAAGGCAGCAGATAAGTCTACCACTAACATAGAAAATTTCTGACATAGAAAATTTCTGCGCAACCAAGGCAAAAAGTGTGAAATACAATAAGTTGTGTAATTCTTATTTGGTAAAAGGCAACACAACAATTCTTCAAAAGAGATAATGTGTTCTCTGATGTTGAATCCTAAAATGAGTATACCACATGGGACCTCATAAAAAGCATATTTGGGATCACCAGATCAGTGACTTCAACAAGAGTGTTATGGCAAATGCAAACACTTTCTTCATACAGTTGTTTCTTGCAACCACTATAAATAAAAGCTAAGGACATAACGAAAGCTAATTTTGTAAAGATAACTCTCTTGGTGTTAGGGAACCATTGACCAAAACTGCCCACCTTGGCCAAGCAGACAATAGCATGACTTGTCTCATAGCAGGAGGCCCTGATAAAGCAGGTGGTGCTGCCCTGAAGGCTAACTGGAAGGATACGGAGGGGCCAACAGCAGGAAGGAGACAAACAACTTCCCAGGATCCTTGGTGCTGGGATCCACCTTGACTGAAAGGTACACGCATCACCAAGAAGGACCCTGGGCCAGACCACTTACAAGCCAAGCAAGATGACTGGCCAGAGACAACCCAGAAACTAACCTCATTCCCATAAACCCAGAGACTACGAGCTACATGGCAAAGCAGTTCTCCTGGGTTCCCTTACCCTGCCGCCCTCCACCCGGGTGCCCCTTCCCAATAAAGTCTCTTGCTTTGTCAGCACGTGTGTCTCCTACGACCATTCATTTCTGAGTGTTAGAGACAAGAGCCCATTCTCAGGCCCTGGAAGGGGTACCCCTTCCTGCAACATTAGGACCCTACACTAATATGAATAAAGCTGCCTTGAACATTCATATACATATCTGAAGACTTGTGGACATATTATGCTTGAAAATGCAACTACATAGAAACTAATAAAATAAGAGTTAGGAAAAAAAAGAATTGGTCCATGAAGCTGCAGGTTCAATCCCTGGCATTGCTCAGTGGGTTAAGGACCCGGCATTGCCATGAGCTGTGGTGTAGGTTGCAGACCCGGCTTGCATCCTGCATTGCCGTGGCTGTGGTGTAGGCCGGCAGCTGCAGCTCCGATTCAACCCGTAGCCTGGGAACCTCCATATGCCACGGGTGCGGCCCTAAAATGACACACAAAAAAATACGTGTTGAAAATGAATAGCTAAGATACACTGCTACTGAGTTAACTACCAGCAAGACAATGGCATACAGGAGAAAGCCACAGAAATCCAAAGACTCCATTCTCAGAGTGTTTTACAAATGTATTCAAGATGTTTTCCACTTTAATGAAACCAAACCTGGACATCTTAGATGATATATTACGTGCATGGTTGATTTAAATAAGAAAGCAATGGACCTGTTTTCTTTTTTCCTGGGTACAAACTTAGAAGTTGAATGGCTGAGTCATTAGACCCATTTCATTTGTTCAATCATCTGTCATTTGGGCATCTGGACTGTTTCCAGTTTGGTGCTATTATGGATAAATACCCTATGTATCTGTACAAGTCTCTGTGTGGACATAAATTTTCATTTCCCTTGGGTGAATGTTTCAGAGAACAGTGATTGATTTTTTTTTTTTTTTTTTTTTTTTTTGGAGAAAAACTGCACATATATAAAGCTTGCTGGTGTGAAAGGCCATCAAATAATTCCATTCCTGGAACCAGCCAAAGAATAATGGGGGGAAAATCAGGAAGAAGGAGAAAGCTAATTTAAGAAACAGAAAACCAAGAACGTAGCCAGAAAGATAAGTCAGAAAGGGAGAAATCAGTGGACAGATGACGCAGAAAAATGTAGAAGTAATATGGGACGTTGAGAGCAAAACCATGCAGAATTTAGGGGCCAAATGGGACGGATCCTCACTAGAGACAACCCTGAGGAACAAATAAGGAACTCGTTAGGCCCACTATCTCACATATCATCTAAGGCAATCTCTGCTTTAAAGCACAGATTCCCATCACTTCGTTTCTTACCCACCTCACGCTCCCTGCTTGTCCTACCTGGAGAGACTACACACCCCAGAATGCAACACTCGCTCTCCGCGAAGCGCTCTCCTTCACCAGCTCACAGACTACAGTTCCCAGGATGCAGAGCGACCCCCCCTCCCCCCGCCGCCCGCCCGGTTTTGGAAGGCAGGAGAGCCTCGGGGATATTAGGCCCGGAGAATCTACTTCTAGCTCACCTCAGAGCTCCGGGAGCCCTTCAGCACCTGCTTGGTGAGCGCAATCACGTCAGTACCACAGGTGTTCACCTTCTCTGTGAGAAGCCCCTTCACGGACTGACCAAATCGTGCTTGCGAATCTGGGGTCCCAGTCGCCATCACTTCAAATAGTGAGCACCTCCTCACGGGCGATGGCAAGTCGCTGGGGCCAAAAGAGGCGCAAAGCGGAAGGCAAGGAGACGTCGTTAGGGAGGGACGCATGCGCCTAGCGGAGGTTGCGCTTTGCAAATTTTAAATTCATTTAAAATACTCAGTTGATATCCTGAAGAAGACAGGGCCCACGCAGACATCGATTGAGGGGATGGAGGACAACTTCAGTAAACCCATGGTTTAAAATCAGAAGGTCTGGGTTACAGTCCCAATTCTGCTGTTTAGTTGTGTGACTGGAAATGTTACAACCTCTGCAACTTGTGTGCCTCATCTGTAAAATAGAAGTGATAACGTTAAAGTCTCTGAAGGTTATGAGAATGAATTAAGATCATTCAGTTCCATTTTTAACAGACATTTCATGAAGGAAATACCAAACACTGTGCTGGGCTGAGGATAGACAAAGAAATGAGATGCATGCAGTCTTTGTCTCCAATGAACTCCCTGGTGAGGAAGCATATAAACAAACAGAAGAAAACCAGGAAGAACAACCCAGTAGAAAAATTGGCAAAGTTCACAAACAGGCAATTAAAAAAATAAATAAGATAGCCAATAGGTATGAAAAATGCTTAACATCTCTAGTAATTTTTATTTTTATTTTGGCCATGCCCATGGTGGCAGAAATTCCCCAGGCCAGGGGCGCCATAGCAGTGACAATGCCAGATCCTTAACCTGCTAAGGCACCAGGGAACTCCTCTGGTAATTTTTAATGATAAATGACCTCTTTGTTCTATTAAAAGCAAACTGATTATCCCCTTGAAAAGAATTAATATCCGAAGTGTTTTGTGCTAGCTCTATTTCTTTTTTTCTTTTTAAACTAGTGCACAAGGGAGATGAGAATAATAAATTGGTAAAATTTGTTTAAAATCACCTATGCTCATTATCAACATTACTTTTTCTTCCAAGTGTCTAGATTCATGTCTCTGATTCTTTCATTTAATTCTTGTTCCTAATCTTTACTTATTTTTTTTTCTTTTTGTGGCCTCATCCATGGCATATGGAAGTTCCTGGGCTAGTGGTGGAATCAGAGCTGCAGCTGCCAGCCTACGCCACAGCCACAGCAGTGCCAGTTCCGAGTCACAACTGTGACATACACTGCAGCTTGCAGCAACACTGGATTCCTAACCCACTGAGTGAGGCCAGGGATTGAACCTGCATTCTCATGGACACTAGTCAGGTTCTTAACCCACTGAGCCACAACGGGAACTCCCTAATTAACTTTTATTGAGGTGTAATTTATGTTCAGTTAACTACATTCTTTTAAGTATCTAATTTGGGGAGTTCCCATCGTGGTGCAGTGGTTAACGAATCCGATGAGGAACCATGAAGTTGCAGGTTCAATCCCTGGCCTTGCTCAGTGGGTTAAGGATCCGGTGTTGCCGTGAGCTGTGGTGTAGGTTGCAGACACGGCTAGGATCTGGCGTTGTTGTGGCTCTGGTGTAGGCCGGCAGCAACAGCTCCGATTAGACCCT
Organism: Sus scrofa; assembly: GCF_054392235.1. Taxonomy (NCBI): domain Eukaryota; kingdom Metazoa; phylum Chordata; class Mammalia; order Artiodactyla; family Suidae; genus Sus; species Sus scrofa. The sequence goes on along the minus strand of NC_139396.1, from coordinate 136,511,657 downwards.
TAGCCTGGGAACCTCCATATGCCGCAGTAATGGCCCTGGAAAAGGCAAAAAGACCAAAAAAAAGTATATAATTTGGTGAGTGTGACAGATGCACACACCTGTGAATCACCTCCCCTATTAAGATACAGAATATTTTCATCACCCCCACAGGTTTTCAAGTCCCCCTTTGTAGTCTATCTGTCCCGCACTCCAGGAAACAACTGATCTCTTTCTACTAGTATAGATTTATTTTTTTCCTAGAATTTTATATAAATGGAATCATATAGAGAGTACCTTTTTTTGGTCTGGATTCTTTCTCTCAGCATAACAATTTTGAGAGGCATTCACTTGGTGTGTGTATCACTAGTCTGTTCCTTTTTATTGCTAAGAAATATTCCACTGTGTGGCTATATCTCCTTTTGTTTATGCACTCACCTGTTGATGGACATTTGGGTTGTTTCCATTTGGGGGGCAGGGGGTTGTTATGAATAAACCTGCTCTGAACATTCACATAAGTCTTTATGTGGGTTGTTTTCATTTGTCTTTGGGTAACATCTAGGAGTGGAATGGCTGCCGCATATGGTAAGTGTTTAGCATTTCAAGAAACTGCCAAAGCATTTCCCAGAGCTTTTGCCATTTTGCATTCCCCAGAGCAGTGTAGGCGACTCCAGTTGCTGCAAACCCATAAACTTAGGAAGAGATTGATTGATCTAGAGCCATGGTAACAAGTAGCCACATGTGGCAAATAGACTGGCCACTGACAGTGCCTAGCTCCAGAAAGAGGAAGAAGTAAAGAATGACTAGGGGGTGGGGTGAGGAGGGGAAGAGATGAGCCTGGCCTTTTAGATCCCCTGGAAGTCACTTTAACCAGAGGGAAGGGGCTGGGGCAGCGTGGAGGAGGTACAGCAACAGTGGCCACTCAGCTCCCATCTGGGCTCTGTGGTCAGGAGCAGCAATCAGCAGTCAGAGCAGAGAGCTCTGGTATTTGGAGGACAGGATCCTTTTGGCTCACCCTCACTCCCACAGGCTGTGGGCAGCAGTTCCAGGAACACACACACAGTTGTCTGCCAAGAGGTTGGGGTGGGGGATGGGCAGCTCCTACTGTCCTAAGAGCCAGAATTGACTGAAATGCTCCACAATTTACCATCTAAGGCTTCCCCTGGAAGTTGGAAGCCTTCATAGGCCCCAAATAGTTAAATCGACAGATTTTGCCGGTGCAGTCGATGTCTAGGTGGGGAGATAGCTTCCGGTGCTTCACCCTCTGCCGTCTTCCCAGAATCCTCTCCCCCAGTTAGTTGTAGAAATACTCACTCATCAGAACTTGACTGGATGTTAACTTTTTGCCCAACCCTAATGACGTGATGAAGACTCAGAGACACGTAGAAAATACTGCCCCCGACTGATTAGGGCAGTGTCTCAGTTATCTGCTGCCCCCTAACAAACCACCTCCAAGTTGAGTGACTCAATACAGCCACCATTTTATTGGTTCAGGAATTCATCGTGAATGGTTATCTCTGCTGCAATGATGTTTGCTGGGCTCACTCATGGGTCTGCATTCACCTGGTGGCTGGAAGGTCTGAGGTGGCCTAACCGACATGGCTGGGCCTTCATGCTGCCTGTCACCTGGAGTGCTATGGTTCTCCTCCCTATGTCCGCTCTTGCCACATGGTCACTCATCCTCGGGGCCTCTCTCTCTGCATGGCCTTCTCTCTAGCAGGATAGGCTGAGCTTCTTTACATGGTACCTGGTTTCCCAGGAGGTGGAAGCTGTCAGGCCCCTTTGGGTCGAGGCCAGGCCCTGGCACAGTGGTCACATCTGAAGATTCTATCGATCAAGTCACAGGGGAGCTCAGGGTCAGGTAGAGAGGAAACAGACTCTACCTCTCGGTGGGAGAAGTAGTTCTATGTTTGCAGGTTTAGGAGGAGTTGCTGGTACCTGTCTTTGCAGAATATCCAGCACAGACGTCTATAGACAGTCTCTTGAATCAATATAGAATCAAAACAGCTGAATTAGAATGAAGTCGAAATTGAAGATCAGCGGTCCAGCGCAGCCATTTCTCTCCTATTAGGATGAACGCTCCACGAGGGCGAGGATTTTCTTTTTCGTTCTTTTTAGGGCCGCACCCGCAGCATATGGAAGTTCTCAGGTTGGGGTCCAATCAGAGTTACAGCTCCCGGCCTACGGCACAGCTACAGCAACATCAGATCCGAGCCACGTATGTCTTCAACCTACACCACAGCTCAGGGCAACACCAGATCCTTAACCCACTGAGTGAGGCTAGGGATCAAACCCACAACCTCATGGTTCCTAGTCAGATTCATTTCCACTGTGCCACGATGGGAACTCCAGGGCAGGGATTTTTATCTGTTTGGTTCATTGCTTTCTTCCCAGGCCTGAGAGCAGCACCTAGCTCAGTGACTATCTGCTGAACAAAGGACTGCTTGCTGGGGATGCAGTAGCAGAAGACTCGATACAAACTAGCTCCGACAGAGGCAGTGTGAGTCTGCAGCCAAATTTGCAAAGAGAGTGATAAATAGGAACCAGTGCCTCAGGGGTGGGAGGCAGCATTTGTTCACTATTCCACAGCACTGAGTGCCTGCCTTTGCCAGACGTCAGGGGGGCGGAAGAGACCTTCTTTGAGGAGGGGGGGGTCCCAGCATCTCAGTGAGTGACATGTGCTAAAACATGGAGGAGAGAGGAGTCGTCTTGGGATGGCAGGGGCCTGCTCAGGTGGGACTGAGTAAGGTGAGTGTGACCAAAGCGTGACTGAAGCTGAGCTGAAGAATGACAGGTATGGAGTGTGTGTGACAGAAAATCGAGAGTCGAAATAGTCACCTGCAGGGTGTATTTATCAGATAAGTGATAGGGATCTCCTCCTCTAAGCCTTTAAACATGTGAGTTATGTGATACAAACCAGATTTGAGACAGTTTCTGATGATTTGGTGCAAAAAAAGTTTGTATCAGTGGTAAGGAGGGTGTCAATTATTAGGATTGGTGAGTTTGTGGACAGGATTACCCACCTTACATGGTTCTATAATGCTGTAGAAGTCTCCAAAGATCACTGCCAAATACAGGTGCTAGGGTGAAAAGCAAAAATATAAAATTATTAGTATGAACTATTATCTTCCTCCTCTCCCTCCTTCTGCCTGAAGAAGTGATCTCAGCCCTGGTTTATGGTGAGTGAACCAGAAGACAAGGTGGATAAAGGAGTAAGAAGAGCACTTTCCTTTAAGGGAACAAAGGCCAACAGAGCGTGGACAAGGCACGCTAGTCAGGGTGGAATTGGGGGAAGGAATCCATGGCTCTATTCCTGAGATGGTGATGTAGGAAGAGCATTTTTGGGTACCGGTGCCCTGAGTTGTTATGCTTGCATAAGAAGCCTCCTTGAAAGAGGTGCTAGAGTTATTTGTTAAGTGTTTTTGTTTTGTTTTGCAGGGACAAAGTGTTGACAGCATGACTAATCACTGTGCTGAAACTGGCATCAAGATGGCCCAGTCTAGGGTGCCCATTGTGGTGCTGCCAAAACAGACCCAACTAGTATCCATGAGGATGTGGGTTCCATAACTGGTCTCGCTAAGTGAGTTAAGGATCCAGCATTGCCATGAGCTGTGGTGTAGGTCACAGACACAAGCCTGGATCCTGAGTTACTGTGGCTGTGGCTGCGGCTGCGGCTGCGGCCAGCAGCTGCAGCTCTGATTCAACCCCTAGCCTGAGAACTTCTATATGCCATACCTGCAACCCTAAAAAGCAAAAAAAAAGAGAGAAAGAAAAAGAAAAAGAAAAGGCCCAGGAGTTCACATCGTGGCGCAGTGGTTAACGAATCCGACTAGAAACCATGAGGTTGCAGGTTTGATCCCTGCCCTTGCTCAGTAGGTTAATGATCCGGCGTTGCCGTGAGCTGTGGTGTAGGTTGCAGACTCGGCTCGGATCCCACGTTGCTGTGGCTCTGGCGTAGGCCGGCAGCTACAGCTCCGATTCAACCCCTAGCCTGGGAACCTCCATATGCTGCGGGAGCGGCCCAAGAAATGGCAAAAAGACCAAAAAAAAGAAAAAGAAAAAAAAAAAGAAAAGGCCCAGTCTAGGAGTTCCCCTTGTGGCTAGTATCCATGAGAATGTGGGTTCCATCCCTGGCACCACTCAGTGAGTTAAGGATCCGGCGTTACTGTGGTGTAGGTTGCAGATGCCATAGTTCAGGCCTTCACACTGAGGCCTCATAGAGAAGCCAGTGGAATGGGTTCTGATCTTTAGCTTCTATCTTAGTCTCTATGGAAGGTCAGTGTCTTCCAATTTAGGGAAAATGATAATACTGGCACTAAACATTTCATAGAATTGTTGGGGGTTGAACCAACGTTGAATCAAAGAAGGTAATGTTACAAGAGACTGGGCCATGGTTTTTTTTTTTTTGGTTTTTTGGGTTGGTTTTTTTTTTTTTTTTTTTCTTTGCTTTTTTTGCTTTTTGGAAGTTCCCAGATTAGGGAGTTGAATTGGAGCTGCAGCTGCCAGCCAGGGCCACAGCCACGGCAATGCAGTATCTAAGTCGCATCTGCTTTCATTCAACCACAAAAGAGACCTCTAGGTCTGCAGTTCTTTTAAAAACTTTTGTTTACATGCCCTTCCAAGAATTCTACCAAAAGTATAGCCCTTTCACCCAGAAGAACGCACATGCGCATACATGCAATCTGGCATGCAAATGTAAGGAGGGTCTACAGCCCACCTCGAGCATCCAATGAATTCCACTCACTCTTTGCTGACTTTGCCAATACAATGAATTGAATTCTCTTCCATTGTAAAATTCTCCTCATCTTTCAGGCAGTTTTAAACTCTACCTAAAAACAGCATGAAGAAAAGTCATCAAATCCACCCATAATTAGAGACAGGATTCTCGAGTCCAGCATGGAAACCATGACGGTACTTTAATCAATGAGATCATTCTCCAGAAAGCAAGGCTTTAATGACTTTTGTAACCCATTTATACACTTTCTCCTCAGTTGCTCCAGGAATCACCTGTGAATGAGCTTTTTCAAAGTGGATAATTTTGACTCCTACAAATGTAAGCGGATTAGGAGTCCTGGGCAGAGGATGTAGAATAATAAGAAACAGCCTATAGTAACCCAGGTTGTCCAGTTATGTTGCCTTGTGTGTGTGTCATTTTAGGGCCATACCCTCAGCATATGGAGGTTCCCAGGCTAGGGGTCCAATCGGAGCCATAACCACTGGCCTATACCACAGCCACAGCTACACCAGATCTGAGCTGAGTCTGCACCCTACACCACAGCCTATGGCAGCACTGGATCCTTAACCCACTGAGCAAGGCCAGGGATCAAACCTGCATCCTCCTGGATACTAGGCAGATTCGTTTCTGCTGAGCCATGACAGGAACTCCCTATGTTGGCTTTTATAACAAGATTCTGTTATTTTTGTGTAGCTCAACCTTTTTCTCTTTCCCTTGGTCTTTAAAAAAATATATATATATGTGTGTGTGTATATATATATATGTGTGTGTATATATATATATATATATATATATATATATATATATATATATATACCAGACAGGTGGAATTTTAATTCTGAACATTGAATTCCCTTAGGTAAACAGGAGTACTTTTAAAGTCTTTCTTCCCTGAGTAACCTCTGTCCATGTAGAGAAGCAAACCACTCTTGCTGAAGCCCTGGCGCCATGTCTCACGAGCAAGGGATACTTATCTTTTTTATCTCTGGTCTTCCAAGGACAGAAGGGTCATTCACTGGACATTAAGAGCAGCAAATGCTGGATAATTAGATGTTTGTTCTGTCATGTAGATGGGGCCACTGAGATAAATTCTATCTCTGGTAATTACCTTTTCTAAGAAAAATCCTCAATTTAAATTCTTCTAGGTAGTTAAGAGAGGGGCAGTGAGTTTCTACTGAACTTGCAGTGTCTTAACAGCATTTAGTTCAAAATAAGCCTCATGCCAAAGTAGCCCACTTTGGGGAGGCTTATTCTAAATGCCTACAGACCCAAATTTTATACTTTCCATTGTGCACTAAGAAATACATATATATATATATGTATTTTTTTTTTTAATCTTTTTGCCATTTCTTGGGCTGCTCCTGTGGCATATAGAGGTTCCCAGGCTAGGAGTCTAATCAGAGGTGTAGCCACCGGCCTACACCACAGTCACAGCAACATGGAATCCGAGCCACATCTGCAACTTACACCACAGATCACAGTGGATCCTTAACCCACTGAGCAAGGCCAGGGATCGAACCCGCAACCTCTTGGTTCCTAGTCGGATTCATTAACCACTGAGCCACGATGGGAACTCCCACTTCCTTTTTAAATTGTGGTAAATGATCTCAAGAGTTGAGCTGTGACATCTAATTTTGTCCATTACGCTGATCTCCCACTTTTTCATAATTGGCTTGCTTAGCTCTTAGAATTTTGATTACTTTTTAAATTTTGTCATATGAAATAAAGCCATACTAACTAGGAATATCTGAGTGCATAGTGGGAAGGCCAGTTTATTTATTTATTTATTTATTTTGCTTTTTAGGGCTGCACCCTCAGCATATGGAGGTTCCCAGTCTAGGGGTCCAATTGGAGCTATAGCTGCTGGCCTACACACAACCACAGCAATGCCAGATCCTTAACCCACTGAACGAGGCCTGGGATCGAACCCTCAACCTCATGGTTCCTAGTCGGATTAATTTCTCTTGCACCACGATGGGAAATCAGGGAAGGCCAGTTTAAATCAGCTTAAAATCTTAAATACAGTATTTTTCAAGGAATGTTTTATATATATAGTATCATTTATATATATTATCCATACACACACACATACACACACACACACTAAAAACTTAAATCACATGTTAGCCGGCACGATCCTTAAGGAATCTACAATTGCCTGAGCCTTGGTTTTGCATGTAAATGGATACTACTAAGTGCTTGAGGCTACTTTTTAAAAAGTTTCAAAATTAAAAAAAAATTTTTTGTCTTTTTTTGCTTTTTAGAGCCACACCTGTGGCATAGGGAAGTTCCCAGGCTAGGGGTCAAAAATCAGAGCTACAGCTGCTGGCCTACACCACAGCTACAGCAACACTGGATCTGAGCCATGTCTGTGACTGGAACTAAGTCACTGGAAGCTAAATTTAGAGAAAAAAAAAAACTATTTCAAGGAGCAGAGACAAGTCAAAAGTATCAAATGCATCCAAAGATCATGAAAGATGATTTTGATGACAAAAGATGCTCAAGATAAGAAAGGCCATAGATGAAGAATCCAAGGATTCCACAACTGCAGATTCAACCAACCTCAGATAGAAAATACTTGTAGGGGAAAAATATTCCAGAAAGTTTCAAAAACCAAAACTTGAATTTGCTGCAGGCTGGCAACTATTTACATAGTGTTTACATTGCATTAGGTAGTACTAGTAATCTAGAGATATTTTAACATATATGGAAAGATGTGTGCAGATTGTATGTAAATTCTGTGCCATTTTATGTAAGGGACTTGAGCATCCACAAATTTTGGTATCCACAGGGGTCTGGGAACCAACACCCCAGGGATACTGATGAGCTGGGGGATTTTTGTCTTAATTTTTGAAAAGGTAGATTTATTTTTGACAAGTTAATTAAAATGTAAATGTAAATGTTCTAATAAGCTCAGATTTTTCAACAATCAGATGATAGAGGTGTCTGGGGATGAAACGGAAAATGTACAGCCTAGTCACATTGTGACTGGGGCTGTTAAATCAGCATCTGAGACCACTGCCCATGTTGTTCATGACAGTGCAGGGTCAAGTTCTGAAAAAAAATTTGGATTAGCATAACTCAGTCTGAGAGTTGATTCCCCCTTCGGCCAGATCCTCCTATTCCAATCAAGGTCACAAGACACAAATGCACAAACTGTGGGTGAAGTCAGATGAGTGTAGGAGGCAATGTAATAATATGTCAGCAGGACTGACATATCGAGCATAGGAGCCATCCATTTCTAAACTCTATGAGGTTCAAGAGCAGTATTTATTTGCTAAAGGTCGAACACTGATGGAAAAATTACCATAAAAAAGGTTGAATATTAGTGATAGATGAAACCTTGAGAAGCGTGAGATCATCCAGAGAGAATGTAGATGGAGAAGGGCCAAGGACAGGTTCCTAAGGGGCCCTGACATCCATGAGATGACAGGGGGAACAAAAGAGGAATGAAAAGAATGACCAACAATCTGGAGATATGTGATATTTCATTAGAGGCTTTAAAGATGAAAGTGATCAATAATGCTAATTGAGAGTCTTTATAAGAGAAGTTCTGAAAGCAGTTACATGTAAAAGAATGAAATTAGAACATTTACTAACACCATAAACAAAAATAAACTCAAGATGGATTAAATAAATGTAAGGCTGGAAATCACGAAACTCCTAGATGAAAGCATAGGCAGAACACTCTCTGACATAAGTTGTAGCAATATTTTTTGGATCTGTCTCCTAAGACAAAGGAACCAAAAGCAAAAAATAAACAAATGGCATCTAATTAAACTTAAAAGTTTTTGCAGCAAAAGAAACCATCAACAAAATGAGAAGACAACCTACTGCAGAGAAATCATTTGCAAATAATATGACTGATAAGGGGTTAATATCCAAAATATATCAACAGCTCATACAATTCAACCACAAAAAACAAACAACCTGATTAAAATGGGCCGAAGACCTGAATAGACATTTTTCCAAAGAAGACATAACAGATGGCCAACAGGCACATGAAAAGATGCCCAATATTGTTAATCATCAGAGAAATGCAAATTAAAATACAATAAGATCACTTCACACCTGTCAGAATGGCTGTCTTCAAAAAGATCGCAAATAACAAATAGCAGCAAGGATGTGGATAAAGGGAAACCCTCTATACACTGTTGGTGAGAATGTAAATTGGTGCATCCACTGTGGAAAACAGTATTCCGGTTTCCCTCAAAAAACTAAAATAGAACAATCATATGATCCAGCAATTTCACTCCTGGGAACTTATCTGAAGAAAACAAAAACACTAATTAGAAAAGAATACACACCCCTATGTTTACTGCAGCATTATTTACAATAGCCAAGATATCGAAGCTACCTAAGTGCTCATCAGTAGATAGATGGACAGGAGTTCCCAGATAGTGCAACGGGTTAAGGATCTGGTATAGTTATTGCTGTGGTTCAGATTGCTTCTGTGGTGCAGGTTGGATCCCTGGCCCAGGAACTTCTGTATGCTGGGGGCTCAGCCCCCCCAAAGATAGCTGGATGGATAAAGAAGATGTGATACACACAAACACACTACTTAGCTATAAAAAAGAATGAAATCTTGCCATTTGGGACAGCATGGATGGATTTAATGGGTATTATGCCAAATGAAAAAAATCAGACAGGGAAAGACAAATACAGTATAATATCATTTATATGTGGAACCTAAAAAACAAAACAAATGAATAAACATAAAACCAAAACAAAGTCATAGTTATAAGAATGAACAGGTGGTTGCCAGAGGGGAGGGAGATCTGAGGAGGAATGAAGTAGATGAGGGAGATTAAGAGGTACAAACTTCCACTTGCAAAATACATGAATCACAGGTATGAAATGTACAGTGTGGGGAATATAGTCAATAATTTCATAATAGTTTTGTACAGTAATAGATTGTAATTAGACTTACCATGGTGATCATTTTGAAATGCATAGAAATATCAAATCAGTACCCTCTATAACTGAAACTAACATAGTGGTGTAGGCCAATTATACTTCAAAAACAAACAAACAAAACCTCCAAAAAAAAAAAAAAAAAGAGTTCCCATCGTGGCTCAGTGGTTAACGAATCTGACTAGGAACCATGAGGTTGCGGGTTCAATCCCTGGCCTTGCTCAGTGGGTTAGGGATCCGGCGTTGCTGTGACCTGTGGTGTTGGGTTGCAGACACGATTCAGATCTGGCGTTGCTGTGGCTCTGGCGTAGGCTGGCGGCTACAGCTCCAATTAGACCCCTAGCCTGGGAACCTCCATATGCCGCGGAAGTGGCCCAAGAAATGGCAAAAAGACAAAAAAAAGAAAAAAAATCCTCCTAGAGAAAGAGATCAGATACGTGGTCATCAGAGGTGGGGTAGAGGGAGAGTGAATTAGATGAAGGTGGTCAAAAGGTCCAAACTTCCAGTTATAAGATAAATAAATACTAGGATGTAATGTACAAGATGACAAATATAATTAACAATGCTGTAAGTTACATATGAAAGTGGTTTTTTAAGAGGGTAAATCCTGGAGTTCTCTTGTGGCACAGCAGGTTAAGGATCTGGCATTATCACTCCAACACCTGAGTCACTGCTATGGTGTGAGTTCGATCTCTGGCACAGGAACTTCCACATGCTGCGGTCAGGGCCAAAAAAAAACAGAGAGAGAGGGAGTAAATCCTAAGGGTTCTCATGACAAGGAAAAAAATTTTTTTTCTATTTCTTTAATTTGTATCTATGTGAAAGGATGGATGTTTAAGCTTGTGGTCATCATTTCATGATGTATGTAAGTGAAAACCCTCTGCTCTGTACCTTAAACTTACACAGTGCTCTATGTCAATTATACTTCAATAAAACCGGAAGGAAAAAAAAGGACAGCTGGGGAAAGGCTGTCCCGAGAGAAGAGTTCAGAGGTATAGAGAACATTCTATAGCCAGATGAGGAACACAAAGAAATACACTTGTTCTAGAAAGAGAATGCCAGAGGGATCAGAGGAAAGGTTTTGGAGAGAGGGAGAGAAGCAGCTGGAGGATGGGTGGAGTAGAAAAATCATGAAGCAAGATAGAGATGGGAGGAAATGAGGTCTACAGGGAACCCTGAGGCAATGGGTGAAATTTTTGAGAAGCAAGCTGTAGATCCTCTCTCTGGGGGAAAAAAAAAAAATGTATATTTATACATCCATGCAAATGTTGGATGCACTCTCAGGTAGGTCACAAACTCAATAGACACCCAACTTTTAAAGGCAAACTCTTATTAAGTATAACATACACACAAATAATTGGTGTCCCACTCAAAGTGAACCTACCTCCCTGTGTTACCAGAAGCCAGATCAAGAAGCAGAACATCGGGGGAGTTCCCGTCGTGGTGCAGTGGTTAACGAATCCAACTAGGAACCATGAGGTTGCGGGTTCGGTCCCTGCCCTTGCTCAGTGGGTTAACGATCCGGCGTTGCCGTGAGCTGTGGTGTAGGTTGCAGACGCGGCTTGGATCCCGAGTTGCTGTGGCTCTGGCGTAGGCTGGTGGCTACAGCTCCAATTCGACCCCTAGCCTGAGAACCTCCATATGCCACGGGAGCGGCCCAAGAAATAGCAACAACAACAACAACAACAACAAAAGACAAAAAAAAAAAAAAAAAAAAGAAGAAGCAGAACATCACCTGCTCCTCAGATCCCTGCCTTGAGTCCTCTTTCAGTCACTAACCACCCCAGAGGGGCGACCACCGTCCTGACGTCTATTACCAGAGATAGTTTGATGTGTTCTGATTGTATATAAACAAAATCATACATTACACATTCTTCTAAGTCTGGTTCCTTCCCTCAGTATTATGTTTGGGCGGTTCATCCATATTGGTGCGTGCAGTTGCCGTTCATTCCTTCACATGTCTGTGTCGTATTCCACTTATAATGTGTGACAAGTTATCCATTCTACAATCCATAAATATCTGGGGTTTTCCTAGTTTGGGAGTTTTACAAATAGTGCTGCTAAGAACACTCTTGGACATGCCTTTTGGTGAATGTATGTGCACATTCTGTTGGTTATACACCTAAGAATGGAATTCCCAGGTCATAGTTTCAGTCCTAGGAGATCTTGGGTCTTTTTGATAAGGAACAAGGAAAACAGGGCAGCAAAGGAAGTAAAATTCATACAAGCTTTCACTCTGAATTCTAGTACAAACTTATACAAGATGCTCTGCCTTGATCATTTGTCAACATCAAGAACAAGATGAGACCACAGGAGTTCCCATCGTGGCACAATGGTTAACGAATCCGACTAGGAACCATGAGGTTGCGGGTTCGATCCCTGGCCTTGTTCAGTGGGTTAAGGATCCAGCGTTGCCGTGAGCTGTGGTGTAGGTCATAGACGCAGCTCAGATCCTGCGTTGCTGTGCCTCTGGTGTAGGCTGGCAGCTACAGCTCCAATTGGACCCCTAGCCTGGGAATCTCCATATGCCGTCAGAGCATCCCTAGAAGAGGCAAAAAGACCACCCCCAAAAAAGATAAGACCACAACAAAGACTTGAGGAACAAACCCAAGGGGAGAGTCATTAAAAATATTAATAGACTACCTTCACTCTGTGTTTGCCCTCACAAATGGAATTTATCCTCACAAGTTGGTGTTCCAAACCTCATACAAAAACCTAATTAAATAACTGATCCCCAAAATTAATAAAACTCCTTATAAGTCAAGAAAAATAGAAAACGTAAATTTGTTTTTTTGGCTGGACCCCTGGATCACAACAGGAATCCAAGCCATTGCCATGACAATGCCAGATCCTTAACCCAGTGCACCACAAGACAACTCCCAGAAAACATACAATTTTAAGAAATATTAATTGCTTGGAGTTCCTTTGTGGCTCAGTGGGTTAAAGACCCAGGGTTGTCACTGCCGTGGCTCTGGTTATAGCTATGGCTTGGGTTTGATCCCTGGCTCAGAAGACACAGAAAAAAAAGAAAAAAGAAAAAAGAAGAAATATTAATTGCCAAAACTGATTAAGAAAGACCCAGAAGAGTTGAGGAGACCAATAACTACTGAAGAAACTGGAAAATTATGTTACAGAATTAGCTCTCAAAAAACCCAAAAAACAAAAAACTTCTCATGCTCGCGCCTTTCTGTAGAGCTTCAAAGAATAAATAAATCCCGTGCTATTTAATCTGCTTAGGACAAAAAAGATTGAAAGTTTGTTCAGTAGCTTTATATAACTGACAAAATCATAACAGCAAAACTTGGCAATGCATGAATAAGAAAACTACAACTCAATTTTTCATTATGACTAGAGATGCAAAGGAAAAAAATCTTAAGTAAATTACAGAGAATGCAATTCTGCATTAAAAGAAGACACTCTGATAAGTTAGTATTATTCTCAGACTGATGGGATATCAAGTAATCTATTAAATATGATGCATCTCATAAATAATTCAGTATTTTCAAAAGTTTTTAAAATATGTATACATGGCCTTTGACCAATTGCATTTTCAGGATTCTATCCTAAGAAAACATTAACAATTATGCGCAAAGGTTTCACCACAAGGCTATTCCTTAGTCTTGTTTATATCAACAACAAACACAAAAATAGAAGCAACTTAAAATATCCAATAATACAATACAGGGTCAATTAAGCTATGGTATACATATGAAATACATAAGACAATGAAAGAACATGCAGCCATTAAAACTAATGTTATAGAAAAGATTTTAGGAGTTCCTGTTATGGCGCAGGGGTTAACGAATCCAACTAGGAACCATGGGGTTGCGGGTTTGATCCCTGCCCTTGCTCAGTGGGTTAACGATCCAGCGTTGCTGTGAGCTGTGGTGTAGGTCGCAGACGCGGCTCGGATCCTGCATTGCTCTGGCTCTGGCGTAGGCCGGTGGCTACAGCTCCAATTCAACCCCTAGCCTGGGAACCTCCATATGCCACGGGAGCGGCCCAAGAAATGGCAAAAAGACAAAAAAAAAAAAAAGATTTTAATGACATAGAAAAATATCCACGCCAAAAAAAATGCAATATGGCCTCATGAGGTTAAAAAATATGTTTCAGGAGTCCCCTGGTGGCTGAGTGGGTTAAGGATCCAGCATTGCCGCTGCTATAGTGTAGGTTCAATCCCTGGTACAGGAATTTCCACATGGCGTAGCCAAAAAAAAGTTTCAAAATTTTATTTTATTTTATTTATTTTCGTATATTATTTTTATTTATTTATTTATTTATATATATATATATATATATATATATATATATATATTTGCTTTTTTTTAGGGCACACCCAAGGCATATGGAAGTTCCCAGGCTAGGGGTCAAATTGGAGCAACAGCTGCCAGCCTACACCACAGCCACAGCAATGCCAGATCCAAGCCATGCCTGAGACCTACACCATAGCTCACGGTAACGCTGGATCCTTAACCCACTGAGCAAGGCCAGGGATTGAACCCTCATCCTCATGGTTACTAGTCGGGTTCATTACTGCTGAGCCACAACAGGAACTCCCTCACAATTTTAATTTTTTTTTTTTTTTAAGCTACCTACATTTTCCATATTTTTTGCAATTATCATATATAATTTTTACAATACAGTGAAAAGGATTAAAACAATAGTTTTTTTAAATTCCTGTTTCTTATTTGTGATTGGAGGTGGCTTGTCACAGAATCATCCTGGCATTCACTTTATTTTTGCCCTTTTTTTTTTTTTTTTTTTTGTCCTTTCTAAGGCTGCACTCGCAGCATATGGAGGTTCCCAGGCTAGGGGTCTAATCGGAGCTGCTGCCGCCAGTCTACACCACAGCCACAGTAACTCGGGATCTGAGCCTTGTCTGCGACCTACACCACAGCTCATGGCAATGCTGGATCCTTAACCCACTGAGCAAGGCCAGGGATGGAACCCACAACCTCATGGTTCCTAGTTGGATTCGTTAATCACTTAGCCATGACAGGAACTCCCAGCATTCACTTTAGAAACAGAAAGTACTCATTCCTATTTTACCAGCTGGTTGACTCCACTTAGGCCCCTGCCTGGATCACAGGACTCAGACCTCCCCACTACTCGCCCAGCTGTCAAACTGGGCCTCATGCAGTCCAGCCTGGCACTGATGCCAGATCCACCCTCCTAAAGTCCCACGGTCCCCTTGTCACTTCCCCACTGCAGAACTTTCCTCCACCCTCCCTAGCTCTGCATACAGGGCTCCAGAGTCTGAGTCGATGTACCTATCAGATCTTATCTCTTGGGACCCCACACAGCACACCTCCGTCACATCTGCCATCAGGGCCATCATCATCCCCCCCACCTCAGGTCCCTACTAGCTCCCACACATCTGACTCTGCTGCTCTCCCTTCCAACAGTGCCCCCCTCCCCACCTCCTCACACCTCTGCCTGTGGTGGTGTGGTGTGTATATAGTTACAATATACAGCATTGTAATTATATTTAATGCTATTGAATTGTACATTTAAAATGGTAAATTTACATTTAAAATGGTAAATTTTGTGGTATATATTTTTAAGATAATAAAACTATGTATTTTTTGTCTTTTTTTGTCTCTTTTTTGGGGCCGCACCCACGACATATGAAGGTTCCCAGGCTAGGGGTCCAATTGGAGCTGTAGCCACTGGCCTACAGCACGGCTCATGGCAAGGCAGGATCCCCAGCCCACTGAGCGAGGCCAGGGATCAAACCCACGTCCTCAAGGATACTAGTCAGATTCGTTAACCACTGAGCCATGATGGGAACTTTAACAACAAAACTATTTTTAATAAAAATACTCCTAACGCTCCTTCAAGGCTTAGCTCAAATCTCCTTTCTTTCATGAAGACTACCCCAGCTCATATCTCTGACCACAAATGGCCCTAAAAGTCAGAACAACACTTGAACTGTTGAAGAAGTGGGCCAGCAGAAAGTCTGGTTTACAAGGCCTTAGGGACACCATCAAGTCCCCTACCTTCTGCCTTCCTGCCTAATTCCAGCAGCCCTCACGCTGGTCCATACTCCCCAAAGTACAGACACTGGCAGCTCACCCCCGAGAGGGGTTGAAATTCCGTCTCTCACCTTTTGAGGTTCACTTAGGGAGGCTGCCTGCGTTGAGGACCCACATCTTCTCTGATGACACCAGGAGTGTCCCCTCCTTTGGGACTGGGGCTCTTATCTGGTGTTATCAAATCATTGATTAAATACTGACTGAGCCACTGAAGGTTTGATTGCAGCAGAAGATGAGGATTTTGTCTGTCAGGAAGATCTACTAATAAGAGCTCAGAAACACAAAGGCCATTTTGGTATCATAAAAGGAGTAATTTTTTTTTTCTTTTTTGTCTTTTTGCCATTTCTTGGGCCACTCCCGCAGCACATGGAGGTTCCCAAGCTAGGGGTCGAATCAGAGCTGCAGCCACTGGCCTACACCAGAGCCATAGCAATGCGGGATCGGAGCCACGGCTGCGACCTACACCATAGCTCACAGCAACGCCGCATCCTTAACCCACTGAGCAAGGCCAGGGATCGAACCCGCAACCTCATGGTTCCTAGTCAGATTCATTAACCACTACGCCACAACGGGAACTCCTTAGGAGTAAATATTGAATGAGCACTTAACTTCCTGCCAGGCAACACTTTTATGTACATTATCTCCTTGAGAAGTACAACAGCCTTGAGAAGTATCTGTCATTATTTCCATTGCAGAGGAGGAAACAAACTTTCAAGAGCTAAGTAACCGTAAAGTTACTATTTGACCCAACAATTCCACATTTGTCTATACCCAACAATTCCACACTCATCCATACCCCCCAAAATTGAATACAGGGACCCAAACAGATACACGTGCACCATGTCCACAGCAGCATGATTCACATCAGCCCAAAGTGGAAACCACTTAACTGCCCATCAAGTGAGGAATGGATGAAGAAAATGTGGTATATCCAAATAATAGAATATTATTCGGTCATAAAAAGGAATGAAGTTCTGCTTCACATGATGAACCTCAAAAACACTATGCTAAGTGAAATAAGCCAGTCACAAAAGACCAAGTATTACATGATTCCCTTTATGCAAAATAGGCATAATCATTGAAACAAAGTCGATGAGAGGTCACAGGGGCGGGGGGGAGGGGCAGTTATTGCTCAGTGGATACACTTTCTGTTTGGGGTAATGAAAACAATTTTGGAAGTAGATTATGGTGATGTGGTGGTGTGGTGTATATATAGTTACAATATACAGCATTGTAATTATATTTAATGCTATTGAATTGTACATTTAAAATGGTAAATTTACATTTAAAATGGTAAATTTTATGGTATATATTTTTAAGATAATAAAGCTATATATTTTTTGTCTTTTTTTGTCTTTTTTTTAGGGCTGCACCCACGACATATGGAGGTTCCCAGGCTAGGGGTCCAATTGGAGCTGTAGCCACTGGCCTACAGCACGGCTCATGGCAAGGCAGGATCCCCAACCCACTGAGCGAGGCCAGGGATCAAACCCACGTCCTCAAGGATACTAGTCAGATTCGTTAACCACTGAGCCATGATGGGAACTCTAATGACAAAATTATTTTTTTTTTTTTTTGTCTTTTTGCTATTTCTTGGGCCGCTCCCGCGGCATATGGAGTTTCCCAGGCTAGGGGTCGAATTGGAGCTGTAGCTGCCAGCCTATGCCAGAGCCACAGCAACGCGGGATCCGAGCCGCGTCTGCAACCTACACCACAGCTCATGGCAACACCGGATCCTTAACCCACTGAGCAAGGGCAGGGATCGAACCCGCAACCTCATGGTTCCTAGTCGGATTCGTTAACCACTGTGCCACGACGGGAACTCCACAAAATTATTTTTAATAAAAAGTTTATTTAGAGAGTTCCCTGGTGATCTAGTGGTTAGGACTCAGCACTCACTGCTGCAGCTGGGAACTTTCAAACCCTGGTCTGAGAACTGAGATTCCCACATCAAGCCACTGGCCAAAAGAAGGGGAAAAAATTTTTTTTAAAACATGTAGAGGTCAAACAAGAGTTTCAGCCCAAACCTATCTGATTCTAGGGCACATGCTCTCAACCCAAGGGCTTCACTCCCCCCTTGAAAAAGCAGCAAAACAGGAATCAGGAGACCTGGGTTCTTGTCATTACCGTCTTGTGTGACCTTATGCAAGCCTGCCTTTGAGGGCCTCACTTTCCTCAGCTGTTAAATGATAAGAATGGATAGAATATCTTTGACAATATCCCTGCTAGTTATAACACTCCTGACAGTGTCAGCTGTCTATTGATTGAGATTTTACAACACAGAAAGTCCCAAGCCTTGATCGCTGACCCAGATACCATTTGCTTCTGGCACACTCCGGAGTTACTGGACAGGGAGGAGGGGCAGGACCAGCCGCAGCCCCTTACCTAGCCCCACCCCTAGAGGCTTGCCCTGAAGTTGAGCCAGTTCTTGAGGAGGCCTCCACTCCTCTCCCCATTCTAGGAGAGGGCTCCGGTCTGGCTGTGCTCCAGAATAAACTTCCACAAGGCAAGCGATAACATAAAGTCAAGGTGAAGATCAGGGCAGCCTTTAAAAAGGGCTCCTTGCACCCTAAGTGGCTGAAGACACTCCAGAGCTGTCTGTCCTGCCTGCCGCCACCTGGCCACCATGTGGGTGCTCTTGGTTTTCTTCTTGCTCACCCTCACCTATTTATTTTGGCCTAAGACCAAGGGCTCTGGTGCCAAGTACCCCAGGAGTCTCCCAGTCCTGCCCGTGGTGGGCAGCCTGCCATTCCTACCCAGACGTGGCCACCAGCACATGAACTTCTTCAAGTTGCAGGACAAATATGGCCCCATCTTCTCCTTTCGTCTGGGTTCCAAGACTACCGTGGTAATTGGTGACCACCAGCTGGCCAAGGAGGTGCTTCTCAAGAAGGGCAAGGAATTCTCCGGGCGGCCCAGAGTGGTAAGCAGTGCCCATCATCCCTGCTCTCTCACCACCCCCTGGGGAGGTTGAGTCTTTCAGCCAAGGTCATGCCTCGAATGAACCTTCCAACTCTAACAACCTGTGATTCTTTCAAAAACAGACCTATGGGGCTGTGGGTGGGGACCCTTTGGGGCCCACCCAGCCTCTAAACTAGGCAGGAAGAATTAAAGAAAGACATTTTCTGAGCTCCCCAGGAGGGAGGGTGGGTGGGAGTGGTGGTTTGAGGGGGTCAGAGAGCCCTCACAACGGTCATCTCACCCCTGAACTGGATGATGATCTCTCCGAGCCTAGTCTTCCTATACCAACTGACATCGTGCATAGAAAGCACTTAGCCCAGGGAGTTCCCATCGTGGCGCAGTGGTTAACGAATCCAACTGGGAACCATGAGGTTGCGGGTTCGATCCCTGGCCTTGCTCAGTGGTTTAAGGATCCGGTGTTGCCATGAGCTGTGGTGTAGGTTGCAGACGCGGCTCAGATCCCTCATTGCTGTGGCTGTGGCATAGGCCGGCGGCTACAGCTCTGATTTGACTCCTAGCCTGGGAACCTCCATGTGCCGTGGGAAGCAGCCCTAGAAAAGGCAAAAAGACAAGAAGAAAAAAAAAAAGAAAGAAAAGAAAGCACTTAGCCCAAAGCCCAGCGCAGTAAGTGTTCAATAACCAGCCTTTAGGAATGCTGTCCTTCATGTGGAAAATGCTGTCCTCTATAGGGAGTCATGAGGGAGAAGTACCCTAACTCTTGGAGGGCTGGGATCGCTGTTTCCCAAGAGCTTTCCCCAGCAGCTCCAGTCCCCAGGGACTGACCTCTGGAAGCACTTGGAGGAAGGATGCTGAAGATCCTTCCCACTAGCTTCTGCGTTCCTCCTGGGGGAGGAGGGAGTGAGAGCTAACCACCCAGGAACACTTCCCACGCCTCCCCCGCCCCACACCTGCCTGTGAGTCCTCCCTTGAATCTCCCAGGCAAGGCCCGCCTGGCTGCTCATCTTCGATCAGAAAAGGGCTGACTCATTTTCCCATGGACCACCCAGCCAGGTCTGCAGGCCAGCTAGCTCCCTTCCAATTCTGCTGAGCTCTTTTCTCTGGGGCCAAGAGGAAGGAGGGGGCTAGTCAGATGGGGCTTGCAGGTGAGGGGATAGAAGAGGGGAGGTTAGGGACCTTCATGGTTGGGGGGGTTGCCTCTGGGAAGAGGCAGCTTGGCCCAAGGCCAGACCGAGTGGACATGTGTACACTCCAGACGTGGCCCTGTGAGGGGCACATGGCCTGGCAATGGGAGGCTAAGGAAAGGGGGCTGAGCTGCTGTATGTTTAGCACCCACCTGGAGGGCCCAGAGAAAGGCCAGGGACTGGGTTGTCCTCAACCTCTGCGAGCGCACCAGCTCCTGCTCCCATCAACTCGAGCTGATCCCATCCGCAGCTGTCTTCCCTGGTCAGAAACTGATGAGAAAAGAGAGGCCAATGGAGTTCCCGTTGTGGCTCAGTGGTTAACGAATCCGACTAGGAACCATGAGGTTGCAGGTTCGATCCTTGGCCTTGCTCAGTGGGTTAAGGATGTGGCGTTGCCATGAGCTGTGGTGTAGGTTGCAGACGCGGCTCGGATCCCGCTCTGTGGCTCTGGCGTAGGCTAGTGGCTACAGCTCTGATTCGACCCCTAGCCTGGGAACCTCCATATGCTGTGGGAGCGGCCCAAGAAATGGCAAAAAAAAAAAAAAAAAAAAAAAAAAGAAAGAAAGAAAGAAAAGAGAGGCCAAGAGGACACCTTGTCACTGACCTGAATCCCAGGACCTCTGCATTCGAAGTCAGGATACTTTCCTCCCTCTGTCTCTCTGATGGAGGTGGGGATAGTGGGCCCTTGGGCCCTGTCCTGCCAAGGCCTTCTGGTCATGGTGGAGCACAGCAGGGTGGCCCCACACGGAGGCCAGCACGGCAGGGACCTGCCTTCTTCCTCAGGAAGGGGAATGAGTGCAGGAGGCCCTGGGAGAGGGCGAGTGGATGGAGTCTGATGGCTGTGTCCTTTCCTGCTTTCCAAAGATGACTCTAGACATCCTGTCAGACAACCAAAAGGGGATTGCCTTCGCCGACCATGGTACCTCCTGGCAGCTGCATCGGAAGCTGGCACTGAGCACCTTTTCCCTGTTCAAGGGTGGCAACCTGAAGCTGGAGAACATCAGTGAGTGCCCAGCCGGCCCTGGGCTGCTGGAGGGAAGAGGGGGCTGGGGAGGAAGAGGATCGAGCGGGGGAGGGGGGGATTCCATCTAGCGTTTTCTTGGCTACTGCTGCCATCTAGCGGACATCTGCTCTCCATCTTTGACTGCGCTGGAGCTGGTGGAGAGGGAGGGTGCTACCCATTCCCCCACCCTCATCCCCCTCTCTCCCCTCAGTTAATCAAGAAATCAAAGTACTGTGCGATTTCCTGGCCACACGGAATGGAGAGTCCATTGATTTGGCCCAGCCTCTCTCTCTGGCGATGACCAACATAGTCAGCTTTATCTGCTTCAACTTCTCCTTCAAGAAGGGGGATCCCGCGCTGCAGGCCATAGTGAATTTCAATGATGGCATCCTGGATGCTGTGGGCAAGGAAATTTTGTATGACATGTTCCCTGGAATTAGGGTGAGAATAAGGCTGGGCCCCACTGTGGGGATCTCAGCAGACCCTGACAGCATCCCCAGTTTTTCTTTCCTCTATGGTTCAGTTCCAGACCCACCTTTTTACTGACCACCTCCGCTACAGGGACCTCTACCTTCTCTCTTAAAACCTTGCCGCTTCTCTATGGAACTAGGTTAAGCCTTTAAATCATGCATTTTAATACTCATGATAATGGCTCTCGTTCATTTACCAATTGCCTTCTGCCGAGAGTGACACTCCCACATGCATTCATCACGTGTTCCCCTGGGAACAGGTTTTATTGTCCCCACATAGGTGAGAATTCCAGCTCCAAAAAGCCGTATCCTCTTTCACTACTAAGTAAACCCTCCATCAGTGCTGGACGCTGACTGAATGGGGAAGGGCAAGTGGAGGTGGCTCCGGCCTCCTTTGTTTAAAAATGTCCTAGTTGTCACTGATGGTCCCATCCTGAGTCCCTATCCGGCCTTCCATTCTGGCTAAAGGTTGAGGTTAGAGTGGGGACTCTCCAGAGACAGAAAGGTAGACTTTGACATTTTTACTTTGCAGATTTTACCCAGCCAAACTCTGGAAAACATGAAGCAGTGTGTTAGAATGCGAAACGAATTGCTGCGGGAAATCCTTGAAAACCGTAAGGTAGGTGGTGATGAAGCAGGAGAGATGACGAATTAGGTTGAAAGTGTCCTGAAAGCAGGCTTGGGTTCATTTTGGACACTGTAGGAGCTCCAGCACCTAGGAGGGAGCCTGGCACATAGTAGGGGCTCAATAAAAACTGACAAATAATGAACAGGGGTGAGGAATCGAAGAAGATCCTAGGAGGGGCCCACCCACACCTCCCAATTTAAAGAGGGTTCAGTGCTTCCTCCTACTTCCACAAGCTCACAGGTCCTGACTAGCCTTACTCCGCTCCCTCACTTCCAAGTGGAAGAAGTCTTTGTTTCTGCCAGGGGGTGGGTATGGCAGGGGCTGCAGATGGGGCTCCTTCCTCATCACTGTCTCCCAATCTCGCCCAATCAGGAGAACTACAGCAGAAACTCCATCACTAACTTGTTGGACATAATGATCCAAGCCAAGACGAACGCAGAAAGTAACACTGGTGGCCCAGACCACAATTTAAAGCTGCTTTCAGACAGACACATGCTCGCCACTGTTGCGGACATCTTTGGGGCCGGTGTGGAGACTTCTGCCTCTGTGGTAAAGTGGATCGTGGCCTTCCTGCTACACTATCCTCTGGTGAGCTTCCTACCCCAGCCTTCCCAGCCATTCCTCACCCCAGCCAGACTCACCTCTGGCTATAGAGGGAGAGGGCGGGCAATACCCTCAGGACTTCTCTGAGGATGGCTGGGCTGTCGAACCCCCTACTCAAGCAGTGGTTGGCTCTGGCCCTAGGGTGGAGCTGCCTTATCTTCTGGGAGCAAAGCCTGGCCTCCAGAGTCACCACTGGGAAGGGTCCAGGCCAGCTTCTCTGGATGTGACCATGGGATTCTTCTAAGCCCTTGCATTCAGTGCTTCTGGGCTCACACACCCTGGTCACATCCACCTTGTTCTTGGCCCTCAGCTGAGGAAGAAGATCCAGGATGCTATCGACCAGAATATTGGTTTCAATCGTGCCCCATCTATCAGCGACCGGAACCAACTTGTCCTCCTGGAGGCCACCATCCGAGAGGTGCTTCGATTCCGGCCTGTGTCCCCTACGCTCATCCCCCACAGGGCTATCATTGACTCCAGGTGTGCTTTCCTCCCGGTAACATCCAGCCCTGTGATGCATTCAGGGCTCCTTTTCAGCCCACGTGGTCCCTCCTCCATCACCCCACCCATCAGTGGCTGGTCAACCTACAGTCAACCACTATCAATCATCCCACCCATGAGCCTATTGACCGAGGTATCTGCCACCCGCTGCCACCCACTGACTAATCCACAGGTCTCTCTGACCTCCCTCAGAAGCTGCCCAGGAGATATGTGGTCTGGGATGAAAGACGTGGGTGCGTTCTGTCCCAACCCAATCCAATTGCTGTACCGCACGTTCTCGCACCAGCTCAACCCGCATACCCACCTACCCTGACATACCCGCATGGGTTGATGCATTAGTGCCGGCCAGGAAAAGAGGCCTGGATTCATAGTGCATCTGGCAGAAGCTGAGGAAAAGATGAGGGAGTGGACATGAGGGGGTAAAAGGCTCTTTCCCCCAGGGTTGGGGGACCATGGAGGCTTGGGGCTGGGCAAGACTCCATGGTCTCCCCTCCCTCTCTGGGGCAGCATTGGCGAATTTACCATTGACAAGGACACAGATGTCGTCGTCAATCTGTGGGCACTGCATCACAATGAGAAGGAGTGGCACCGGCCCGACCTGTTCATGCCTGGTGAGTTCCTGTTCTTTGGGGGAGTGTGGGGGAGCTGGCTGCTCCCCGGCCACACAGCCAGCCTGGTCTCTGTAACCCCCCGCTCCAGCAGCACTTGCCCTCTGCCAAGTTGGCTGCTAGAAAACTCCTGACTCCAACTATGGGACCTGTTGACCCTGCCCTTTTACCCTAGACTTACCCAGATTCTTTGCAGCTGGGGTTCCCACTTTCTCCTTCCACCAATCTCAAATCTCCTCCTCTAAGAAGCCCTCCAGGCATGTCTCCCTCTCCCCTGGGATGGTGGCATTTTCATCTGCTAATACACCTTCTTTCCATCCTTCTGGAATATTCTGGAATATTCATTCTCCTCTGTGTGATTCAGGGCGACCTAGGGCAGGGTTGTATCTCTCCTCAGACCGCCCCACCCCTGCCCCACCCCCGACCCCGCCAAGTCAGGCTGTCCGCCTTCTCAGTAGTCTGGCTGTCTACTCCTCTATCTCCTCCT
The DNA here is from genome assembly GCF_054392235.1 of Sus scrofa. NCBI lineage: Eukaryota > Metazoa > Chordata > Mammalia > Artiodactyla > Suidae > Sus > Sus scrofa. Next base: position 136,487,594 of record NC_139396.1, on the reverse strand, counting down.
GCCCTGGCTCCCCACTGATGCCTCCGCATGTCCGCAGAGCGCTTCCTGGACCCCACGGGAACCCAGCTCATCTCACCATCATTGAGCTACTTGCCCTTCGGAGCAGGACCCCGCTCTTGCGTAGGGGAGATGCTAGCCCGCCAGGAGCTCTTCCTCTTCACGGCTGGATTGCTGCAGAGGTTCGACCTGGAGCTCCCAGATGATGGGCAGCTACCCTGTCTCGTGGGCAACCCCAGTTTGGTCCTGCAGATAGATCCTTTCAAAGTGAAGATCAAGGAGCGCCAGGCCTGGAAGGAAGCCCACACTGAGGGGAGTACCTCCTGACTCCACCCTGGGTGACCTCGCAGCAGAGAATGAGAGGTGTTCCCCTCCCCTCCCCCCCCACTTCCACCCTCCTCCCCGCCCATTTCGCCTTCTTTTTCCAGGCTGCAGCCCTGGCAACAATGTGCATAAAGAATTTTTTCTCCAGAAGGCCCCTGAGCAGCTCATTCAGTTGTTTGTTCACGCGTTCTTTCTCTGAGTATTTCCTTGAGCACCTACTATGGGCCATTCACTCACTGTCCCTTGACCCTCAGGCTCCCTGGTCTCATGAAGCTTACATATTCTAGTGAGGGCTGACAAAGGAGCATTTCCAAGACTCAGGAGGGCTTTGGGGTCGGTTATACTGGGTGCTGGTGCTGGGAGGAGAAAGGCAGAGGTGGGCGTGGCCACCGTGCATGGGTGGGTGCACAAGACATGAAGACCTGGGGGGGAAGTGTCCCCATGCTGTGGGAGCAGCAAGTGAGAAGTTAAGGTAGGAGAGGTCCTTCCATCTAGAGCAGAGTGGTCCCTGATGTGGTCAGACTGCAGACAGGGTCGGGTCCCGTTGGGCTTTTCTAAGTAGCAGGAAGGAGTTGGGGTTTCTAGTCCAAGCATGAGAGAGGAAGTCATTGGAGGGTTTACACATTGAAGTGGAAAAATCCGGTTCACATTTTTAAAAGCGCATCCAAGTTGCTAAGCGGAGATTGGTCTGCAGAGGGATGAGAGTGGGGGCAGAGGGGAGGAGGTTGTGCTGGTCCCAGAGAGCAGGATGATGGTGGGACTGGGTTTACGCTTTGAAAATAGAGCAGCAGATCATGTCTGCTTTGACCCCAACAGTCATCGCTACGTGTACCTCAAAGGTTTGCCTTTGGTGGAGTGTGCGTAAGCTACAAAGCCACAAATTCAACCCACCTCTACCCAGCCCTCCTGTCTTGGCCCCCCAAGACCGGGAGGCCTCCTTTTCATCACTTTGTTCTGGGATAAACACCAGGAAAGGGCTTTTCCTGCAGCCTCCTGCCGAAGCACTCAGGCTCTGCCATCCTCCCCACCCCAGACCCCAGAAAGTCTGCAAATGTCTCACCAGAAAACGAAGCCCAGACTTTTTTTTTTTCTCCTAGGGCTGCACCCGAGACATATGGAGGTTCCCGGGCTAGGGGTCTAATTGGAGCTGAAGCCACTGGCCTATGCCACAGCCACAGCAACGTGGGATCCGAGCCTGACTGTGACCTACACCACAGCTCACGGCAACGCAGGATCCTTAACCCACTGAGCAGGGCCAGAGGTCAAATCCTCCTCCTCATGGATACTAGTCAGGCTCGTTACCACTGAGCCACAATGGGAACTCCTATACAGTTTAATTTTTTAGGGGTTGTTGAATAAATAGCTCATAAAATTCCTGGACATTTGTCTTTTTAGGGCTGCACCTGCAGCATATGGAGATTCCCAGGTGAGGGGTCAAGTCAGAGCTATAGCTGCCAGCCTACACCACAGCCACAGCCACGCCAGATCCAAGCCGTGTCTGTGACCTACACCACAGCTCACGGTAATGCCGGATCCTTAACCCACGGAGCGAGGCCAGGGATCGAATCCGCAACCTCATGGTTCCTAGTTGGATTCGTTTCTATTGCGCCATGACAGGAACTCCTCTACTTGGCCTTTTTAAACCTCAGTTTTCTCACCTGTAATATGGGCAGCTGAGGCATGTGTAGAAATAGTACCACCAACCTCAGAGGGCTGCTGAGGACCAAACATGGACCTAACGTCTTGTGTTCAGTACCTTAACACTGGCTTTATTATTGTTGCCTGGGTCGAGATCCACAAAATAAGTCCTCCTCTGAAAGCTTTATACAAAATCTCCTAGAGACCTCCAGCTTTGTCAGGAGGGGGAGCAGGTGTGTCCAGATGGGTCCATCCATGGAGAGCATCACCAAGGGCCCGCCCCGTGCAGTGCCAGATGGCCCTGCCCACTGCCTACTCTTTCCCTTTGGAGCCAGGGCAGGCTGGCAGCTAGGAGTGGGTAGAGAGCCCAAAGACAAACTTTTCACAGTTCCAACACCAGGGTGTTTTATAACATATTCCAGTGGGATTTGGTTTCTTGAGACTTCTCGGTGAGAAGCCGTGCAATGGAAGGTTAAACTGTGGTGAGGAGCAGGCTTATATAGAAGGAGGAGAAACTTGAGATCAAACGGAAATTCTCCTCCTCCTCATCAGCCACAAAAGCTCTTTTAAAAAAAATTTCCTCTGAGGAAGAGAAAAAAACACTCTTGGAAGGAAAAGATACTAAGGTCCAAATAACTCCTGATTATTTTACAATGTTTCCAAGGGGAGAGCCCCCCCTTGAGGAAGTTAGCACTGATCTGAAGAGGGGACCATCTGCCACTTTAGCGCTGAGGGGCTCTGGTAGCTGAGAGCTGGCTGGGTGTGGGAGCCTCTGGGGGGCTTACAATGAGGCAAGGGGAGAGGGGGAAAGAGGGGATAAAGTAGCTCCTGAGGAAATGTGTCTGATTCACCTGCCACCACGTTACTGCCCGGCTCAACACACCTTTCTCTGGTCCCCTCTCACCTTTGAGAAGAAATAAAAGTTCTTCACATAGCTTGGGAGCCCCTAAATACAGCTCTTCACAGTCTGGCCAACTAGTTAATTGCATATGGGCTTTGGAGTCAACAGATGTGGGTTCTAATCCTAGCTCCACCAGCTGTGTGACCTTGGCCCAGTTAATTAACTCCTGTGAATACTTCATTCCCACTAGTAAAGCAGGAATAATTACAGTCCATACCTCCAAGGGCTGCTTTAAGGCCAAAATGAGATGTCAGTAGAATGCTTATATAGGGCCTGGTATTATGTAGAGTCAATAAATAAAATTACAAAAAAAAAAAAAAAAAAGGAAAGAAAAGAAAAAGGAGTTCCCTGGTGGCTCAGTGGGTTAAGGACCTGGCATTGTCACTGCTGTGACATGGGTTCAATCCCTGGCTCAGGAACCTAGGAACTTATGCATGCTGCAAGTGTGGTCAAAAACAAACAAACAAATTAAAAGCTTATTACCAACTTACCTCTCCAGCTTCATCTCCTCTTACTTTCTAGAATGCAGTTATTTATTTAGAGGGATTAAACTGCTCACAGCTTTAGACACGACACTGCACTCTCCTGTTTCAGGCCTCCCACAGTTTATTGTGCTTTTCCACACCTGGCACATAGTAATACTCACTAATAGGCAGATCAACTGTTTGCCTACAATTCCCTTTACACCCTTCTTTTAACTCAGTTTAGAGGTCCCTGCTCCAGGAAGGCTGCCCCAAATCCCCATATGGGCTACATTCTCTTTCACAGCATCCCGTGCACACATGCTTCATGGTACTTACCACGTGCTACCAGAACTGTTTATGTGCCTTTCTTCCTTGCTAGAACAATATTAGCTCCTCTAAAGAGAAGCCAGGTCTAAGGCATATGTGCCTTCCCAAAGCCTGGCACGTGGTAGGTATTCCATAAATGCTCAGCTCTTTTAAGTAAGGACAGTCACTTGTCCCCAGCTGGAAACTGTATCCCAAACACCGCCCAAGACCCACCACCCTTCCCAGCAGGTTCAGCGAAAAGCAAGTTTCCAGCAGGTTTTGTCAACAGTCGGCCAACCCACTTCCCTCCCCTTCTCCTGAGTCAAACCTTGGTTTTTGCCCCCTGGTGGAAAATAGAGGAAACTGAAGAATGGGGAGTTTGTTGAAATTCTTGTTCATCAAAGCATTCTTTGATGCTTCAGGGCACTGGTACTGTCTCCAGCTGAACGTGGTCACCTGGAGCAACAGAGACAGCAAATGCTGTACCTCACTAGATAAGTGAGCAATGCAGTGAGCCAGGAGCCTGGGGTGTGGTGAGGGGGGCCCTACAGACCTGGGCAGTAAGGGTACACATACAGCCTCTGGCATGCAGCTCCTAAGAGCTGTACCATTTTGGTTTTGTGCCACCCAGACATCAGCTCAAAGGAGGCAAGAATGGCGTACGCTGCCACTTCCTTCCTGCGATTTTACAACTGTCCCTAGATGCTCATATGGCTCCCTTGGGGTTGCCTAGAGGATCCCAACAGTTTAAAAGGAAGTAGGCAGCAACCATCCCACTGGAGTCAGTGAAGGGCCAGGGCAATGTCCTCCAGCCCAGGGTCAGATAGGGGCAGGAACATGCCTGGATTACACTGGACTCTCAGAAATGACATAGCTGGCTGCTGAGCAAATGCGGGGGCTGGAGAGAACATCGCTCTCTGCCAGCATCCCCCGCCAGCCCGGTGGTGAGCACTCCACTCAGAAAGGCTTGAACCCCTTATCGGGGGGTTCCGAGGATGCTCATCATCCTGCTCTGCCCACCTGCATGTGGCCCAAACAGAAGTCTTGTTGGGTGGGAGGGTTCCCCTTCCTGAGTTGAGGCATTCCCAGTCGGAGCTAGCGGCTTACACGTGGCACAAAGTGCTAGGAGGAAGGTCTTAAGCGGAGCAGAAAATAGAACGAGTCTTAGGAAAGACTCATGGGCCCACGATGGCAGATGTTGGTGCACTGGTGGCTCCTAAAACTCAGCTCTGATTCCAGTTCTGCTGGAATGCGAGACTTCAAACCACCTCCCAGGACTGGCCGAGCTGCTCTGAATTGGTACTGCTCACTTGTCTCAACCTCCCTCACACTGTTGATCAGCTAATTGTTTTGTCTTCTCAATTATCATTTAAATTCTAGAAGGCAAGGGTCTTGTCTTATACACGTCTTCCATGTTCTTCTTGGCACCCAGCATAGTGCTGGGCACAAAGCGGGGACCCATAACACATGCGTCGTGTATTGTATTTTGAGGCCAAGTGCTCATCCACAGGTCTATCGTATCAATAAAGAGATCTCCCGCAGTGCCTGCTGCCTCTTAAATGTCATGCTTTAGTTTCAGGGTCTCTGACTTGTTTCTGCTTCCGGGGGGTCTGATATTAACTAGTTTGTGGGACTTTACCAAAGTTTTCAAACATCACAAATACACCCTCGGCAGAGAGAGGGTTTGCTGGGAAATTCCCCGGATAGAAGTGCCCTCTGCAGCGGAGCCAGCCTGTCCCTGGCTCAGGAGCCTGTCCCCGACGGCTGTGTGACCTCTCTCAGCCTCTGCGTGGAGGAGCGGAGGGCATGTGCGCTCAGGAATATCGAGGTGCGACCCCTTCAAGTCTGGGGAGGAAGAAACGGGAATGAGTGCTACAAGGAAAAAGAGCAGTCGAGTTTTGGGGATGGATTTTATTTGGGCTTCTCACAGTGGTTAAGAGCCACTCTGTCTTCAGAACAATCACAGCACGGGAAATGCGTCACCGAGACTGCCCAGAAAAGTCTGACCAGCTGAATCTTATTGCTTAAAATACACATATTCACAATAACTGACAAAGGGTGATGTGCCTCACACAGGAATGTGTTAGCATTTGCAAATCTTCCGACTGTAGCACCAAACCCTCGACCAGCCCCTCTCGCCTGGAAAACCAGACTCCATCGAATCTCCCAGGCCCCCTCACGAGCCCTTCAATTCCTATTTCCAGCTTTCGTCGTGCAGGGTAGCCTCGTGTAGCAGGGGCCAGACTGACGGCTGGACTCAAGCCCAGCTCTGCCCGCTGCGTTTTCTTCTTCTCGTGCCTTTCGGGTGGGACGCTGCAGTGAACCCAGCAGGTAACGCGTGGACCAGTTCCCCACTCTGTTGGAGAAGGAAACTTGAGAGGGCCAGAATACATCCATTTGACCAGTTAACTGAAGCAGGGTTCATTTTGGTAAAACTTGATCTCTTTTGAGACACTTCAGGGAGTTGTTGGGATTTAAAAAAAAAAAAAAAAAAAGATTGAAGGAAAGGCATCTGAGGGCTGCCAGCGCACTCCTGCCCACTTCTGCCACACACGGGCGTGCTCGCTCGCATGCCCTGGACCTCAGCAGAGGGAGGGAAGCCCTATGGCACTGTGGTGGCCGCCAAACCCTCCTGGCACTTCTGGGCAGGGCCGGCGTCTGGGCCACAGCCAGTCCGAGCTGGTCACTGAAGAAGATCCAATTCGGCTTCTGTCTGAGGTTCCACCCTTGGCCTTCTGTCCCGTGTGGTTGTGGACACCCCCGGGGGCTGACACCAAGGGCCAGGAGCAGCCGAGGGAGGCAGACAGGCTCAGAGCACGTTTCCGCTTTCAGGGAACAGAACACAGGCCTCCGAGTGTCCACGGAGCAATGTGCAAATTGCAGTGATGGGTAGAGTAAAACCTCTACTTGGAGCACAGTATCTGGCAAACGTAGGGACTGCGGTCGACAGCGCTGCTGAGTACACCCGAGTGCACAGTCAGACATTTGCTCAGTAAACAGTAAATGCGTAAAATAAATTACCTCGAGAGGGCCGCCCCCTGCTCCAAACGTGTGGGTAACGGGAGCAGAGTGGCTGCCGTTCAAGGTATATTCACAGGAAAACAGGGCTAGGGGCTCACGCACAACGGACAGACACACACAGGTTATCCAAAAAGTCACTGTATACAGAATGCACGATGTTCGACGTGGATTTTGGTTTTGTGGACTCCAAACACAGACACTCAGTCACCTCACAGCCTTGGATTTGTCTGTTGTGTGTGTGTGTGTGTATATATACACACATATATGTATATATATATATATATATATATATATACACACACACACACACATACGTGTGTATTCATATATATACATATAGAGAGAGATACACACCTTCCTTTCTTAACATAACATCAATGGCTAGTCTGAATATCATCGTTCAAGAGTGGGAGAAGAACCAAACTCTTCACAGGAACAGGGCTGGACAGGGAATGTTAGCTTCGGCAGTTCGCTTTCTCCACTCAGATTATTCTCTCGAAGCTCAACTGGTTATCTGAAGCCAAACTATAGTTAATCAGGATCCTGGGGTCCTTCGGGATGGCTGCCTCCACCCTCCTGCCTGGGCCACTTAGACCCTTTACATAGGCTACAAAAATTAGCTACCCCACTCCAGGGTGGGGTGGAGCAGAGAAAGGGCACAAAATCCACAGATAACCAAAGCATGTTTTTCCCCAAGTGGTCAGTTTGAAAAAAGCAACAAAGAAACAAAACAACGGATTCAGAATCAAGAGAAAATACTGCGTGAGAGCCAGGCTGTGGGGCCACCCTCTCTCAGGACCCACAGCCTCCTCCTTTGTTCATAGAGAACAGTGAAGGCCAGCAGACAGTGTGCCTGGGATGGGGGAGGGCACTGGTCACCTGTGGGCACAGATCAAAGGGCAGAGATGCGGAAAGCTGCGCCTCCATCCACTGCTGCAGCGCAGGGCCTCCTGCTCACTCACAGGCGTTCCAGAGACAGCCCCCCACCAAGCCTGCACACAAAACTGGCTCGACTGTAGCTAGGCTCTTTGAAGGTCAAGTTGGGAAAGAGCCATAAACTTCCCTTTTCCAAAGCAGAATTCTTGTCTGCCCACTGGTCAAGTTCTTGTTTTCAGCTCGCTTTTGATTTTTTTTTTTCTCTTTTTTTTTAAGAAAAAAAAAAAAAACAACAAAGAGAAGGTGGGTATAACCTTCCACACCTGGACCAGTCTGCGGCCAGCCAGACCTGCTGGGAAGGGGCCCCTCCAGGATGCGAGGTGGCGCCTCAATCTCATCACCTTGAACTTGAGAGCGCAACAAGCCCCCTTGCCAACCGACCACACGACTGCCTATCGGTTCGCAGCCTCCCACAGGAGCCCAGTTCCAGCTCTGCAGACACTGGCAGTCAGGGCAGCAGTCCCTGGGCCTCTGTGGGCTTCCTTCTTCACCCAGAGCCCTGCCGCCTCTCGTGGACTGAGACACGGTGAGGTTCTCTACAACTAACACCAGGACGTGAATCCACTCCATCACCAAGAGTCTCTCGGGGCAGAGTCTCGCCCCGTGCCTCGGGGGCTTCTGAAACACACATCTCTCTGACCCAAGCAGGCAGGGAGACATGACTTGCAAAGAGGTAAAGGGGGGTGGGGTGGAGTGGGGTCTGAGGAATGAGTCCTGGAACAGCTTCTCGGCCCTCCACCACACTGTGCTTCTGTGGGGGGGCGAGGCACCCACTTCCCCAACTGTACCTGGAGATGCAGGAAAATGCAGGAGCAGAGGAGGGGAAAAAGGGCACAGTCGTTTAATGCTTCTCTCGTGGTTCTCCCCTACCCTGATTGCTTCGCCAAGTTGTCAGGCGCAGGCAGGGCCTGCTCTAGCTGGGGGAGCTGCTGCTCTGGGAGTTTGGGGAGTCCTGCTCGTTGATGGTGTTCAGCAGCAGGCAGGCGGGCGGCCGTGGTAGGTGGGGGTGCCCGGGCTCTTGGGCCTGCTCCTCGGAGGGCTGGCAGAGCCCTTCCTCCTCGTCGCCGGGGGGCCGCACGTGGCAGCTGTCGCAGAAGTCCAGGGGCCCGTCCAGAGCGTCATCGATGAGTGCGTTGAACTCTTTGAGGTCATCATCATGGTGGCCCCGGTTGCACACGCACACCTCGATGCCCGAGTCACCCGTGAAGCGGCGATGTCTGCCTGGCGTCTTGTCTTTGCTGTCAGGGAGGGCGCTGCCCTGCTCGGAGCTGTGCTCTTTCAGTAGCTCCTCCTTACATTCGGAATCCTTGTCCAGGAAGGCCCCGGGGTCTACCGCCCCCAGGCCGGCCCCAGAGCCGCTGGGCTCCATTCCAGGGGCTTTGGTGGCTGCAGGGTCTGCTGGCACGTCGGAGGGCTCAGGGTCAGCGATGCTTGGGGGTCTCGTGCTGCTTCTGCTGGGCCCAGACAAGGGGCTGCTCTGTGCCCCCTGGGAGCCCCTGGTGGGGTCGGCGCCTGGGGGGCTGCCACCTGCAGGGCCGCACTGTGCGGGCAGCTGCTGCTGCTGTAGCTGGAAGGCACTGTATGGTGGGGGAGGAGTTGGAGGTCGGTTCACCACTTCCTCATAAGGAGGTAGTAAATAGTTTGGCAAAAACCCTAAAATGGGGAGGTAGGGAGGAAAGATTACTGCACGGGCAATGGTTCCAGAACAGACTGCAGGCTCATGCTAGACAGATGTCTCGTCCCACCCCCAGCGTACCCACTAAGTGACAGCGATGGCTCTTGGCTGCGGGCGGGGCATGGGGCTGTGAGTGACTTTGCAAAGAGGGACGGGTTGGAAGCGAGCCATTCTAGTTTCTCGAAACCTGAGAGCTGCTGAAGCGGCTCTGCAGGCAAGGACTTCTGCCTGTCTGGGGCTAAGGCAGAGGGTTAGGCAAATATGGTAAATGGCCAAGAGATTTCTGCCTGGAAGCAACCTGTTTCCACATGCACGCAGTTCTCATGTTTCTTGCTCACACTGTGTCCTCCACCTGTGTCCTCAGGGTCAGGGACCCCAACTTAAGACTTTTCTTGACCACTTCCCGACTGCCCCTCCTCCGCCCTGGCACGTGCCAGACGTATACCATGAAGAGGGCCTTCTTCTAGGAGGTGAGAAATCTGTGTTGTCTCTCACCCTAGTGTGGCTGGAGGTGGTCTGGAAAGACAAACCAAACCTCATCCGGATTCAGATCAAGAGTGGGTGGCTTACCCGGTGGTAAGGGCGAGGGCCTGCCATCGAGGCTTGTTAAGAACATGCCACGTGAGTTGTCTTTTGCTTGGAGGCAGGAATGATCGAATTATTATATAACAATAATTGCTAGCTTTTATTGAGTACTTACTCTATGCCAGATGCTGTGCTCTAGGAGCACTTAACCCTCCTAGAGGTGGAATTCCAAATTTATAACCACTTTATTCTACAGAACGCACTGCAGAATGGCTCTGGACAGGCTGCACTGCTGGGCCTCCACCAACCATTTGAGAGGTCAGTGTAAGGAACCCCAGGAAATCAGGTGAGTGTGCCCTTCAGTGAATCACTGGGTTTCTTGGTTCTCAGGAAGTCCCCGTGTCACCCTCCCACACCTGCTCTGCTTGCGGTAGCCTCTGCTCAGGCATCTCACATGGCAGGAAGCAAAATGGGGGGATTTTGGGCCACTGACCTCTAAATCTCAATTCACTCACATCATACACCATCCAATTACCTGCCTACAAAAAAAGTCTGCCTCAAGGAGCAGAGACCTGGTCAGAACGCAGCCAGTGTGGACTGGAATGGCCCAATGGCTTCCAGGAGGGGCGTGCAGAGCACTGGCTCCTCTGTACTGAAGAGGGGAGCCCTCTTGTTCCCGTGTGTGAGACCCTGTTCTGTGTGGGTCAAGGGAGCCAAGCCCCTACGCCCGGCCACCCGAGCACTGTCTACACGGCCTGGCCCCGAGGGTGGGGGTCTGGTGGCTTTTTGTGTACGTACTGAAATAAAACGGCAGCGCTGAGTAATTGTGGGCTTCCCGGTAGGCGATCAGGTTGATTTCATGTTGCCGCTGTTGGGCCTGAAGGCGGTGCTTGGCTCGGCGGTGGTGGCAGACACAGCAGCAGCTCAGGATGATGATGATGGTCCACACCAGCCAGAACCCTGCGGGTGGGGAGGCGAGACAGAGGCGCGCACAGTGAGCCAGCTGGAGGGGTCCCGGGACAGTGGGCCCTGGCTTGGCACTGGCAGGCCTTGCCTGGTGAAGTTATACCTAGAACCCATGTTCATTTTCACAAATGTTTGTACCAGAGGGACTCGTGGGAACGTAAGAATGGTGACCGTACAAGAGGTCACTGACTGCAGGCTGCCTCCAGGAATTGGTCCGTCTGTATTTTTGGTTTGGTGGGCATTAAGTTTGCTTACCTTTTATTTATTCTTTTTTTTTTTTTAATTTTATTTTTTGTCTTTTCTAGGGCTGCTCCTGCGACATATGGAGGTTCCCAGGCTAGGGGTCTAATTGGAGCTGCAGCCTCCAGCCCATGCCACAGCCACAGCAACGCAGGTCTGAGCCGCGTCTGTGACCTACACCACAGCTCATGGCAACGCCGGATCCTTAACCCACTGAGCAAGGCCAGGGACTGAACCCACAACCTCATGGTTCCTAGTCGGGTTCGTTAACCACTGAGCCATGACAGGAACTGCAAGTTTGCTTACCTCTTAGGTCAGTGTGCCCTTCCACTCTTAAGAGAGAGCTCTGAGAAAACGCCCCGGCCCCTCTTGGTGCCCACTCCCCACACCGGCCCTGCACAGGCCCACAAGGATGGCTTCCAGGCTCCCTTCCTGCTGCTACCAGGCTGCTCATCAATAGCGAGGGGCCCCTCAGCATCCCCACAACTCAGCAGATGAGCAGCTGCAGGCGGCCTCCAAGGGGCTGCCTGATAAAGAATTTTTTTCTCTACCATGTCTGCCTCCATCATACAAGAGTCACTGAAGTTAGAGGTGGAAAAATTCTAATTGCCTCAGGTCCCTCTCTTCCCTGGAGAGTGTAAACGACTTCCTCTGCTCTTGACATAATCTGGTACAATTCCATCTCCCACTGTCAAAAACAACCCACTCCCACCTCCCTTTGGCCTGCGGCTGCATTAGAGTCAGGGCCATTAGTGGCCTCCCCTCCTCCCTCTGCTGAGACTCAGGGGAACAGGGGAGAGGCCCACAGCCCTCTCTTCCCCGGGTGCACTGCTTCTTCCCATTTTCCACTGTGTCCTCTGGGATCTTACTCAGAGAATCCAGGCAAACCCCAATATAAGACCCCCCCCTCCCCAATCGTCACATGTATGCAGAAAAGGCTTCTAAATATTTTCTTAATGGATGAGCAAATTTTGCTTTAAAAAAATACAGAGTGAGATAGGGAAGAGAAAAAAGATCAGGAGGAAAAACACTTTGACTTTAATAATTGTGGGATTATGAGAAATTTTAATTTTCTTTTTTTAAAAAAGAATATTTATTTATTTTGCTTTTTAGGGCTGCACCGCAGCATATGGAGGTTCCCAGGCTAGAGGTGGAATCAGAGCTACACCTGCCGGCCTATACCACAGCTCACGGCAGTGCCAGATCCTTAACCCACTGAGCAAGGCCAGGGATTGAACCCACATCCTCACAGACACTATGTCAGGTTCTTAACCACTGAGCCACAACGGGAACTCCAAGAATTTTTTTTCTCAATAAAAAATTAATCTGAGGAATAATTTTAAGGTGAATTTTTATTAAATGAGAATATATTACTCTCTATTCCTAAGGAACTTTCATCTTTTTTCATTACAAATGCTATGTGTATTTTTAATCATCTGCTTTGTAATTATAAACTTGTGTTTAGAATGTGTTATTTCCACATCTTTTGTCTTTTGTCTGAATGAAGTAACATTGTTATTTAAAAAAAAAAAAAAAAAAGGCCTCTGTCTCTCAGCAAGCAGACATATAAATGAATAAACCCGTTTTTTCGTTTTTTGGTTTTTTTTTTTCCCGTTTGTACTAGAACACAATATCCTGAAAGATTCCACTGATATTTAGGGTGTAGCCTCTGGCAGCACCCAGGGGTGCTTCTGTCCCCCACTGAATCTCCCCACAGAACTGCCCCTATGAGGTGAGACAGGATGGCAGTACAGCCCCCCCAGCACCGGCAGGCTGGCCACGAGGCTAGGCGACCCCCCACTGCTTTTAGCCCAAGTCTGTGTTCAGGGGAACCTTCTGCTGAGGTCTGGCAACAGGAGAACAGGCGGGGAACAATGGGCGGGGGATATCTTCCCCCTTCCCCATCGGCAGACAGAAAAACCCCATTCCCATCCACAGTGCGTAAACCTAAGTTGTAGCGAGACGTCTCCCACATTCACTGCTGAGATTGGCTTGACTGAGCTTGCGCTGCTCTCCTGATGCCGGCTGACTGAAGACTAGCCACGGTTGGAGGAGCCCTCAAAGAATGGTCCTGAGGCCAGAAAGGAGCTCTGGGAGCAAACCTGCTGCAGTCCTGTAACCTCTTCTCCAGCCCCTTCCACCCGGCTCCCGGGGTGGGGTCGCACCCAAGGGAGGCAGCACAAATAAGCACAGGGCATTCTGCTGAAGAGCCTGGCTCCAAGCATGTTTCACTCAGTTCTAAAAGGTTCTGGGCTAACTACTTTTTTGTATTATCTACATTTACTTGTCCAGCATAATCTCACAATCCTTTATACTTCCATGTTACTTCATAATTTTAAAAGTACATTTTCGCTAACTCTATTTTTTTTTACCAAGTCATTTTTTCAGTTGTTTCTTACCTTAAGGTAAATTAACTTTTAACCCTAATGCTGCAGTATATATGATCTAAGGCCAAACTTCTCAGCTTTTGTAATATACTTTTAATAAAAATCTCATATGCTGATTTTCATGTTGACCAAGCAATTCTGGTTCCCTCCCTTCCTAGCATGTAGGTAGGCTTGAACTTCCTGGCCCCCTTATGACTGGGGGACACTTTGGGGCTGCTAATTTTTTTTTTTTTCTTTCTTCTTTCTTTTGCAGCCACACCAACGGCATAAGGAAGTTCCTGCGGCAAAGGAACCTTAACCCACGAGCGCCTCCACAGAGACAGGCCAGATCATTAATCCAATGCATCACAGCAAGAACTCCTGGGACTACTTCTAACTAAGGAATTGAGGTTGGAAGTGACAGATGCCACTTAGGGGCCAGAATGTTTCTTGTTGACGTGAGATCCTCTATTAGTCTCCTTTCTAGCAAGTCACAACATTCCAGATCCTGACCAGCCTGGCCCCAGAAGATAAAGAAGTAGGAGCAAAGCTCCCATCCAACCTGTGATGGGCATACAGTGTGAGCAACAAACCTTTTAGTTTAGGCCACTAGGAGTTTGGACTTATTTATTACTCGGTTATTACTAAGCATAACCTATAGCCTATCCTGACCGAGAGAGTACCTTTACAGGCTTTTCTGGGGGAGAGAACTTTAAATGTTCATGATTCTGAACTTGGAAAATAGACTTGTGGCTGCCAAGGGGGAGAGGGAGGGAGTGGGATGGATGGGGAGCTTGAGGTTAACAGATGCAGACTACTGCCTTTGGAATGGATTAGCAATGAGATCCTGTTGTGTAGCACTGGGAACTACGTGTGGTCACTTATGATGGAGCAGGATAATGTGAGAAAAAAGAATGTATACATGTATGTGTAACTGGGTCACCATGCTATACAGTGGAAAATTGACAGAACACTGTAAACTGGCTATAATGGAAAAAAATAAAAATCATTATAAAATAAATAAATAAATAAATAATAAAATAAAATGTTCATGATTCTTAAGAGAATCCTTATTCCAGAAAAGCCTGAGTTCCACCGAACTAGAAGTATAATAGAAAAAGAGAAGTTCCCATCGTGGCTCAGTGGAAACACATCTGACTAGTATCCATGAGGATGCAGGTTCAATCCCTGGCCTCGCTCAGTGGGTTAAGGATCCCATGTTGCTGTGAGCTGTGGCGTAGGTTGCAGATGTGGTTCAGATCCTGTGCTGCTGTGGCTGTGGTGGAGCCAGTGGCTACAGGTCCTATTTGACCCCTAGCCTTGGGAACCTCCATATGCTGCAGGTGTGGCCATAAAAAGACCAAAAGAAAAAAGAAAAAGGTTTTCTCTGTTTGTTTGTTTTGAGGAATAATCAGGCAGGGTAGAAGGAGACTAGAGAGAAAAATGAGACAAGTGGAAGGCATACCCTTGGCAGAGTTATCCTAATCAGATCTAACAGCACCAGCAAACCCAAATGTTTAATGAAATTCCATCAGCTGTTTCTTCTCATGTGGTATCATGGGTAGAAAAACTCTCCCTACCAAGGATCACGTGTATGCTATTACATAAGTCTCAAACTGCATTTTAATTTCTACATTTCTAATATAGTATCGCAAAGTATTATTAGTGTGGTTCAAAACTGGGGGAAAACAGGAAGTTCCCGAGGTGGCTCAGCAGTAATGAGCCGGACTAGCATCCATTACAATGTGGGTTTGATCCTTGGCCTCACTCAATGGGTTAAAGATTCGGTGTTACTGTGAGCTGTGGTGTAGGTCGCAGATGTGGCTTGGATCTGACATTGCTGTGGCTGTGGTGTAGGCCAGCGGCTGTAGCTCCAAATCGACCCCTAGCTTGGGAACTTCCATATGCCTTGGGTGTGGCTCTAAAAGGATAAAAAAAAAAAACAAACAAAAAAAAACAAAACTGGGGGAAAACAAAGAACTCCCTGGTGGTCTAGTGGTTAGGACTTGGCGCTTTCACTGCTGCGGAACCCAGTTCAATTCCTGGTCTGGGAATTGAGATCCCACATCAAGCTGCTGCACACCACGGCCAAAAGAAAAGGAAAAAAAAAAAAAAAAGCCTTAAAAACAAACAAACAAAAACTGGGGGGAAACTATCTTGGGAACAGAAGGGGCCTGGAAGGGGAATGGTCCAGAAAAGCCCCCTAACGACTGGTCCCACTTGAAGGAGTTAACTGTGGGAAGACAGACAGCATTCTGGTCTATCCCTCACGCAACAGATTCACTTGGCAGCTATTCTAGTCAAAGCCGTGTCCCATCAACTTTAAAAGGGGGACCATCCAGACTAGTCCCTGCGGAGTTGTGCAAACTTTTGATATTTTCACTAGATTTCACAAACAAGGAGGAAAGTCTTAAAAAGGCAAACCTCATGAAAGAGCCACACAGACAAAGAAGGCAGCAGGACGCCCTCCTCCTCAAACTCATTACCTCCCCGGAAGACTGCATTCCCCAGTGACCTTTGAAAGCTGCGACCTCGTGGTGGGGTGCATTTGTCATGCTAAGCAAAATGGAAAACATGTTTTTAAAAACAATCACAGTCCAATGTAGGAACTGAGTCATGTGCCCCAGAGTTCACTATAAACTTGGGAAAACACCACTCCCCAACTGGCAGGAAATTCCTCATTAGGAAGCCAAAGTATACTGTAAATTAGCTCTCCTTCTAGCCCACAGGATGGTGGGTGACCTCCCTGGCCCCTCAGAGCTCTTAGCTCCTGCCACTGCCACTGTGGAAAAGGCCTGAATTGGGGAAATGAAGACTTCGGAGGACTTGCATTGGAAAGCATGGACACGTTTCATTCCCAGCTTTGTGACCTTGGTCGCTTTGCTTTTACTTTCCTCCTCTATAAAATGAAGACAATAATGGTTTCTACCCACTTGGTCCCGGTGAGGATAACGAAGTTAATATATGCAGAGTACTCTAAACCATGTCTGGTGTGTAATAGGTTCTCTAGCTTATTATTTTTGGGGGCCACATTAATGGCATGTGGAAGTTCCTGGACCAGGGATTGAACCCAAGCCACAGCAGTGACAATGCCAGATTCTCAACCTGCTGTGCCATAAAGGAACTCTAGCTTATTCTTACCATTGTTGTTCCAGGCACGGTCACAGATGGAAAGGGCTTCCTTTAAATTTCCTTTCTAACCCCCTAACCGTATTCCATAAAAAACTGAGGGAGTTACAAGCCCAAAGTTCCCTTCTAGGTCCTACTTTTGCCTCAATTCACTGGAAAACCAGCCCACCTACTACTGATCTAGAAGCCTGGATGCTAGGAGCTGGGCTCCAGACGGGGCTTGGAAGGAGACCCCAGGCCTCTGGTGTCCACTCTGCTCAGGGTGGCAAATGTTACAGCCCCCCCCTTAAGACCGGCTCAACAATGTGTATCTCAAGACAAACTAAAAAGAATAAAAGTCAGCAGGTGAAAAGCTGAGCAGAGTTAAACGGATTGGATTTGATAAAAATCTGTTTCACGTCCCCTCAGGGAAATTTCCACCATCTAGAAACAGACCCCTCTTCCCCACTGAAGCCCAAATCAGGGAAAATGACACCTGAATGAAGGTCCCCTGAATTATCTCAGGAACGGAAATTCCCAACTCTGACCTCTCCCTGGAAAATGGAGCTTGGTGAGTAGACAGAGCCCTGGGATGAGCATCAGGAGACGGGTTCAGGCTCTTTGTTTGGCCTTTAGCACATTCTTAGCCTCCTGGGGTCTCAAACTTTTCTCTTTGCTCTCTCTGGCCATGCAGGGCATGCTCAGTGGAACTCCAACATGCATATCTGAGACCCTCCATGACCTGGGCCAACCGCCCTTCCAGCCTGACACTTGAGAATTCTCGAAGGGGGTGACTTTGTGTGAATCCCACTGAACCCACGACTCAGCGTCCCTGGCTCTGCATACAGGGCAGGGTTGTTCTTGGGGCCAGAGGGGCCGACCTGCATGATGACCTTACCAAGTTCTATGCACATCAGTACCCTCATCCCCACCCCACCCCCAGGGGAGCCCCACAGCCCCAGGAGAAAGGCTAACGCGCTGCAGGCTCTGTTCTTTCCAGGGGGACCTTGACCTATGGTGTTTGGTGTTCCTCTGCCTGGGAAGTCATTCTACCCTTCTCCATATGTTCTTCAAGGCCTATCTCAAATGGCACCGCCTCCACGCAGTCTGCCTGGATCCTGCCCAGCTAGCGCAAACGCTCCTGGCAGAGACACTCAGCTCTGTACTTTGCATTACTAGTGAGTGAAGCATGTGTTTCACCTCTTCTCTCTGCTAAGAGACTCCCTTCTTGATGGCAAGGATTCTGTCTCCCCACACCCTCTAACACAGAAGAGGCCACAGCATCCAGTAGGAACTTGTTAGAATGGCAAACTCTCAGGTCCACTGCAGACCTGCTGAATCAAAAACTCTGGGAGTGGGGCCGAGAAATCTGTGTTTTAATAGGCCCTCCAGGAAACGCAGATGCTTGCCAAGTCTGAGAACCACTGGAACAAGTTTGCTGAATAAATGACTGAATGATGAGGGAAAGTACAACTGCCATAAAAATGCACGGGATGATAATAAGAATGACCAGGTCCTTACAGCCTCAACCACAGCAGTGGTAAAACCGGACCTTCTCTTCTGGACTGACACAGACCCAGTAATGATGACTGGCTTATGTTACAAGAGGCGGAAAAGACCTGGAAGAAAGGGTGCTGGCTGCAACTTAAGGTCTGTGTGTGCTTGTGTGTCTGTGTAACGTCGTGTGTGCGTGCGTACGTGTGTGTGTGTGTGTGTGTGTGTGAGAGAGACAGTCCTCAACACACAGGAAAATTCAGCTTAGTAGTGGTATGAGGGTTGGTGGAAATGGCATTATTTTCCCCGTAAGGCCTTCCCTGTAAGCAACTCTAGTTAAAGAGGTACTTTGATGAAAACCCTGCCAAGGATTTCCTGGCTGAGATTTTTCCTTCCAAAGGAAAGAGACCAAAAGAATAACCCAAAGCCCATTACTTCCACGTTTCAGGCAAAGTTCAGAGGCAATTAGAGGGAACCAGGTTCAAAGGGACAAAAAGCACAGTCCTGATGAGAACTGAAAGGGCTCATTCCTACACCCAGCCTCCCTCCTATACATAGCAGGCTCAGGCCAGGCCCTCAAGAAGGAGGAAAACCAAAGAATTCTGACAGGCGGCGAACACTCACTGGGCATCTTCTGACCAAAAAGCCATGTCTGGGCACAGGCCCAGGAGGAAAGGTCTGCTTTTACAGAATCTGGAAAGCACGAGCCAACCTGGACAGGGTGAGTCTCTCCTCCCCGTCCTGCCCCTGGTCTCTGTCTGGCCACCCCTTTCCCAGCTTACCAGAACTGTGCAGCTCTTTCTCTGGCTCTCTTCGGGCCCTTGGGTGAAGGGCCTGGTTCCCAGCCTATCTGCCTGCCTCCCTGCCATCTGGGTCCCCCTGTCCCTGCCGCCCTTCCCCTCAGCCCTGGCTTGGGTGACCCAATTCCGGTGGCCACGGAGTCTGCTCTGCCAACGGCCCAGGAGGCCTTGTCAATCTGAGACAGGGCCATCAGCAGCTCCATTCCTTTCCACAACTGATGCGCCTGGGCTGGGCCCCAGAAAAACAAACCAACCACAGCTCTGGGGCTTTTTGGCAGCCCAGCTTCAACTTTTGTTTTAACAAGGGGTGGGGGGAACTTGAAACCTGTGGTTATCTGCATTTTAAAACATTTAAACACAGTCTGTCCACCTGCCTGGGTACTCTGTGTTTCTCAAGCGTGTCCCTCAGCCCCACCCCTTCTAAAATAGCGCCGGCAACTCCAGGCCTGCCTTTGCTGCTGCTGATGTACGGGGAGGACTGCTGGGGACGTCTTGGGCCCTGTTCTCTCCCTGGGGAGGAGTCTGCGCTTACCCACCCCTGGGATTCCTCAGAAAGGCAGATGAGCTGGTCCTCTAAAGGGAAAGACGGCGGCGAGGAGAGGTCCTGTTTGTGGAACCCACTCCCACAGCTACAGGATCCGTTTGCATTTAGAGGGAGAGGCTTCCCAGCCAAGAGTCTAATTTCCTTTCCATTTTAAACATTAGTCCCTCTGGCTGCTTTCTGATCGTATCACTGATGTGGGGGGAATACGGAGATCAGAAAGGAGAAGGGGAAAAAGGCCAGAGACGGTGGTGGCAGTAAGGGAATGGGTGACAAGCAAGCCCAAATGGAAGGAGTGACGGGGCTCAGAATTACCTGGGGAAACAATCTACCGTTTCCTCATCAACAGACAGTTGTGACAGCTACCACAATGCTGGTCACCTGGGAACTCTCCGCCCTCAGGGCTCTCTCACCTTCCCCTTCTTTGTCCGGCACCCTAGAGCGTCTCATCTGAGTTCCGAGAAGATCGGGGTACAAAGTGCTTTAGCAAACTCTCCAAGCCTGGGTCACTCTCTGAAGACCATTGGCAATGTCCCCACCCTCGTGGAACTCTGCAAGGTGCCAATGGTCCTGGCTGCCACCAAGCCAGGCAAGACAGGGATGGTCTCCACATGGCACTGAGCTGATAGTAAGAGATCAGACAGACTGGAGGAGCCTCTAGACACCTCAGTTTGAGACCTGGGGAAGGAACAAAACGGGCTGAACTTCAAGACTCCTTTCTCTCCAGGAGGGCTTGGCTGCCAAAATCCTCGGGAGAGATTATCCCTTTGAGAGGGACCTTGAGAAACAGAGGGAGCTCCTTGACGATCTATGAGAAATTCTGGAAGCCTTGGTGGTTCTTACAAGTAAACGGCATAAGAGCCACCCACAAAGCACCACCCAGCATTCACAGCAGCTTGGCTGGGCGTCTGGGCTGGCCCAAGGAAGGATGTAAGTTGTTGTCACTGCTCAGCACACACCACCGGAGAGGGCATCAAAGAGAAGCCCATTCAAGAGCTTCTGCAGCAGACCTAATAGCCATGGCCTCTTAGAAGGCTCAGACCATGGTCTCCAGTCTCTAGCCCATGGCATCCGAAGAGCATCAGAGCTCTCCTCTTCTACAGAGTGATCGCTTCTAGAACCTGGAAGCAGATTCTGCTCGCCAACACTGCCACCAAGAGGATGTGAAGAGGACTGACCAGCCTGAGGTTTCCCAGAGAGCAGAGGTGGTAACTGGGGCCCTGGGGTGTCAAAAACCCCCCAGGCAAGGACTTACACCAGAGTTCATAGTAGTAGTTGCAGCACTGAGACTGTCCACAGCAGTGTCCTGTGTCACAGATGTAGCTTTGATTGTTGGTACCCACGCAGGTTTCCTTATCCTAAAAGAAATCAAAAACTGTTTCAGCATATTAAATTATAGCTTCCACACACTTCTTCTCACCTCCCCTCTTCCTGGTCATCTGCCCCCCCACCCCCATCAAGATGGTCTGCACCAATGTTTATTCCATTAAGAACAATAACAAAAAAAGAACCACGCAACAGCAGATGTAAGACAAGAATATATGATTTATTAAAGCGGAAAGAGTAGAGTTTCTGTTGTGGCTCAGTGGTTAATGAATCCGACTAGGAACCATGAGGTTGCGGGTTCGATCCCCGGCCTCGCTCAGTTGGTTAAGGATCTGGCGTTGCTGTGAGCTGTGGTGTAGGTCAAAGCCACAGCTCGGATCCCAAGTTGCTGTGGCTGTGGTGTAGGCCGGTGGCTACAGCTCAGATTAGACCCCTAGCCTGGGAACCTCCATATGCCACGGGTGTGGCCCTAGAAAAGACAAAAAGACAGAAAGAAAGAAAGAAAGAGGAGAGAGGTATTCAGTACACAAAGCTGACTGGGAAAGAGTAGAAGTCTCAGACAGAAAAGGGTTTTCTTGCTTTCTTTACGTCCCAGCAGAAATACTCCACGTTTTGGTACTAAACTCAGCCAGTAAGAAGACAATGAGTGTCTTGTACTTAGGTGTGTATTTTATTTTTTTTTTTATTTTTATTTTTTTTTGTCTTTTTGTCTTTTTGTTGTTATTGGCTATTTCTTGGGCCGCTCCCGCGGCATATGGAGGTTCCCAAGCTAGGGGTTGAATCGGAGCTGTAGCCACCGGCCTACGCCAGAGCCACAGCAACGCGGGATCCGAGCCGCGTCTGCAACCTACACCACAGCTCACGGCAACGCCGGATCGTTAACCCACTGAGCAAGGGCAGGGACCGAACCCGCAACCTCATGGTTCCTAGTCGGATTCGTTAACCACTGCGCCACGACGGGAACTCCGAGGTGTGTATTTTAAATAAAACCTGCTTCTCTGTGAAAGTGCCTGGAACAATTAATGTCATACGTATTCTAGGGTTAGTATCGGTCAGTCATTCCACCCTCCCTTCAAAACACATGATCTCCAAGGTTAACTACAGTGTGGTTCAAAAGAAGGCTAAAAAACTCACTACTAAGATCCTTCAGTCTTATGAAAAGGGGTGACTTGCTCAGGTCCCTAGCCCAATTTCAACTTGCTAGATCTTTTTTTGCTTATAGATGATCTCTTACTAACCTTGACTGGGATTCATACTGTCCCTGGTCAGGGACAGCTACAGAAAAGGCACTGCTGAGTAACCACCTAGCAGTTTGCCAAATGCTATGCACAGCACTGGTGGACAGGCAAAGAGGCTGTTTTTGTTTTTTTTTTTTAGTATTTCACAGTTAAGCTATGAAATACTCTATCAGCTGACTTGAACTTCAGCCCCAAATGTCCTCTGGGCCACAAGGCATGGGAGGAGACCTCTAAGATCTGGCTTTCAACATTTCTTTATTCTAAAGACGTTAACACACAATGGACCGGACACCGTCTTTACACCAAGCACTGGGTTGGGTACGAGGGACACAAAGATGAGTGAGACACTGTCCCTAACCTCAAGAGGCTCAGAGTTAGGACGGGAAGAAGCCCTGCTCAGCAAAGAAACTAAAACCACAGTATTGTATTTGCTGCTACTCAGGCTGACACTGCCCACAGTACACATCCTGGCAGACACCTGCCAGTGGAAACTCAGGTCACATGGTCGGTTCCTGTTCTCTAGGCCTTGCTTTACTACGCTGTTTGGCTGCAGGTATAAACAAGGCACTCCTGCAACTGCCTACAGGACTAGAGGCCGGGCACCTAAAGCCACAAGGAAAGGGCACAGCTAAAAACCAGATCCCTGGCTCAGTGCCTGCTTCCACCACATCTCGGAGGGTCCTGGTGTAAAGGGGCTTAGGAAGAAGGAAACATGGGCGAGGCATCTGTAGACTCGGACAATAAGGGTTTCACAAGAGTATCGCAGAGTTCTTCCCATCTTCGCCTTCCCGTGTGGGCCATAAGCAAAATGGCACACCTAGTGGGTGGCTGTCCAGTGGGATGTCACCTCTGAGGCCCGGTGCACATGGAGAAAGCAGATCTGTGCTCACTGCTTTTGCTAGAATGTACCCTCTCTGACTTTGGGGCAAAACACTGTTTTCCTAAGGACATAAAAAGTTTCTCCCAAGGGTTCCCATTTGTGTCGCAGCAGAAACAAATCTGACTAGGAACCATGAGTTTGCGGGTTCGATCCCTGGCCTTGCTCAGTGGGTTAAGGATCCGGTGTTGCCATGAGCTGTGGTGTAGGCTGCAGATGTGGCTTGGATCCCGCGTTGCTGCGGTGTAGGCCGGCAGCTGTAGCTCCGATGGGACCCCTAGCCTGGGAACCTCCATTTGCCGCAGGAGCGGCCCTAAAAAGACAAAAAAAAAAAAAAAAAAAAAAAAAGTTCCTCCCAAGTTTACCAGGCCTTGAAATGCCATTCTTCCGGCCCTGGCTCACAAGAGCACAGTTCAAAGGGTCTTCTTAGTTTCTAAAAGAGGCTGTACTGTTTTTCTAAAAGACACATGAAAGAATCCAGTGATACTTCTGCCTCAGGAAAATTCACCAGATGAGGTCTCGGCTCTGATCCCAGGGCGGCCAGCTGGTCCGACGTGAGGTGTGGAATGGAACGTGTTTGAAATCTAAACAACTGGCATCCTCACGACCTCCTGCTTTCTCCTGGCTCTCCCAGCCCCTGAGGCAGGAAGCCTGGTATAAACAGGGCCCCGCTCTCTCCCCTGCTCTGCCTTCACTTGCCCAGAGACGGCAGGGCAAGTCCCTCAAACCCTTTTTACCCAGTATATCCCATCCCCTGCTCTCCTCCCCCCAGGGTCCCCAAGCTGCCTGGAATGGCCCTGGTTGTGGGAACTGTCATTTTCGGCTGCAGGAGGAAGGAAAGCAGGTGGGCAGTTAAAGAAGACAAGATGTGGGCTCACGGACCTTCAGCAAGGAAGAAACGAGGGCAGATTAGGAGGGTAGTAGTGAGATGCTCCAGAGAGATCTGCTGGTGTGAGAAGAAAATTCCAGGAGCCTTAGGTTTGGTCCCAGCTCTGCCATCACAGAAGACAAGCCCCTCAGGGGTCCTAAGCTCGTCAGGACGCTCATTCCTGTCTCTTTCAACCCAAAGCCTTCACTAGCCTACCCCCCATCCCCTTTGTCACAGCAGCCCTAAGCCAAAGCCAGAGCTCCTGCAATCTACGTCTCCTCTGAGTCCCAGCAAAGAACAGAGGTGTGCAAAGGCTGCATGGTGTTCTTCCACTCTTCCCTGCATGAGGAGCCTAATCCTAGGTCACCCAGAGAACTTCCAAGGACCTCCAGGCTGGTCAAGATCCACATGGTTAAGATTCAGTCAGATCTGGGTTCAAAGCCCAGCTCTCACACTTTGCTTATTAACTGTGTGAACCTGGGTAAGTGACTAAATTTCTCTGAGATCTTACTACCAACAGTATTCTATGAGACATTAGTGTTGGGCATGAAAGACCATGCAAATAGCACTTTGCGTTCACTGAGAACTATAACAGAACAGTAAAGTTCACTGGCAATGTGGGCTGCTTTGGACACATGAAGATAGAAAAAGGAGGAGTTCCCGTCGTGGCTCAGTGGTTAACGAATCCAACTAGGAATCATGAGGTTGTGGATTCAATCCCTGGCCTTGCTCAGTGGGTCAAGGATCCGGCGTTGCCATGAGCTGTGGTGTAGGTCACAGACATGGCTCGGATCCTGCGTTGCTGTGGCTGTGGCGTAGGCTAACAGCTACAGCTCTGATTGGACCCCTAGTCTGGGAACCTCCATATGCTGCAGGTGCAGCCCTAGAAAAGGCAAAAAAAAAAAGAAAAGAAAAGAAAAAGGAACCAGAGAGAATGCAATAAAAGTTCAAATATGAAAACCTCTCAGTGCTCTTTATGGGTACCCTTTGCTTTTCTTCCAAGCTTCTCTAAGCGTTCTATCCATGCTATGTTGTTCAGGCCAAGTCTTGAAGCCTGGGAAGTTAATATCCACACCCCCGCACCTCCCCGCCCTGGCCACTTTCTTGAGAGTGAACCAGAGAATGAACCACACCCTCCCTGTGGGCAGGAGCTCTGTCTCCTTATCCCCTTCCCCAGTTCCCAGGATAAGCACAGTGCTTGGCACATTAAGCTTTGCTGAATCAAACGATGGCTACACAGCCTCCACGAAGGCAGGGCGAGCCGGTGTGAATGACATGCCTCACATACACCAAGTACCTGCCACGTGCCAGGCACTGTTCTGAATGTCTTACAAATCTTCCTCCATCTAAACTTGAAAACAACACTATGAAGTGGGTAGAATAAGGGAACTCAGGTCAAGAGAGGCTAAGTAACTTGCCTGAGGTCACACAGCTAGAAAGCAGTCCAATCTAATTCATCAGACTCCAGAGCCTGAGCTTTTTTTTTTTTTTTTTTTTTTTTTTTAACTATTAAGCCATAGTCCCCTTGGTTTAAGTTCTATTTCTTCAGTTGTTTTTTACACTTCAGACACTTAAATAAATCCACGAAAAGGCCCAAACCAAACAAAATCAACATTTCATCTTTGACGGAAAAGATAAAGGCCCTGCCCTTGTGGAGCTCTTTGACTTTGGGAACATTTTCTCCTTGGCAGCGAGAAGAAGCAACATGCCTTGGGCTCCTCCCTTCTTTGCTTAAAAGGTCATTATTTTCACATACTGATTTTCTGCAAAGCAGACTGGTGTTCCATCCCAGTGTAGGACATGGGGCCTTCACACCTCCCTTCAACACTGAGTCCCTACCCTGCACTAGCACTGAACGAGGGGGTGGGAAACACCGTAGGCAAATACATGGCCAAAACACTCGTGATCTTTGTCCTTGTCGTCTTTTACCGAAAGACGACAAAGTAATCATGCAGATAAAGCCGCAACTAGGAAGAAAAATACGTGATTTGGGGAGTGCTCACAACAGATAAGACCTAGGGCCTAGCCAAGGAGGCCCAGACAGCTATGCAGAGGTTAAGCTTGATCCGAGATTGCCCAGATGATTAGAAAGTTGGTCACTAGGGAGGAGGGATGGAAAGAACATTCCAGGCAAAGGAAATGATACAAGCAAAGCCCTTTAGCTTGAAGGAGATGGTTGAAAAAGTAGGTAGGGGAGTTCTCTGGCGGTGCAGCAGATTAAGGATCTGGCATTGTCACTCCTGTGGCTCTGGTTACTGCTGCAGTGTGGGTTTGGATCCCTGGCCTGGGAACTTCTGCATGCCAGGGGTGTCACCAAAATAAATAAATAAATAAATAAAAGTAAGTAGGGAAGTTAGGTAAGCAGGGTAAGATCAGATTTGCATTTTAAAGATACTTCTTCCTGGCAATGTTTTCATTTGCACAAACTCCTGGCCAAAAAAATGCTAGAAACAGGGACCTCGTCATAAGGGACTTTGGGTGAATAACATATGCTCTTAGGCTAAGGTCTTTCACGTCGGAATGGCTGTGACAATGACCATCAAGATCCTCATTTGTGGAGTTCCCGCTGTGGTGTAACGGGATTGGCGGCGTCTTGGGAGCGCTGAGATGCAGGTTCGACCCCTGACCTGGCACAGTGGGTTAAGGATCCAGTGTTGCCGCAGCTATGGCGTAGGCGGCAATTGCGGTTTGGATCTGATCCCTGGCCTGGGAACTCCATATACCGTGGGGTGGCCAAAAAAAAAAAAAAAAAAGAAAGAAAAAAAAGATCCTCATCTGTTACAGGTGTGCCTTCAGCTCTGATACCACAGTAACCAGATCCAAGAAATAAGGCACAAATGGTGACCAAACCAAAAGCACTGGCATGAAGAAGCAGCAAGCAAGACCAGGGTTACTCTGGAAAGAACATTTTTTACAGTGGAAAAGGATAAAAAGCATGCCATTTGCACATATGCAAAAAATTATCTCATCTCTTTGGTGGCAGCATAAACTATGGGACTAACATCATTTTCCTTAAGAGTTTCCATGTCTTAGAGTTGCTATTCTTAGCTGAGCCACTGTAAAGATCAATTTAATCAGCGTAAGAACTTGCGAAGTGCCAGCATAAAAAGAGACACTGGGCAGTAATGGTTCCCCAGAGATGGTTTTAATTTGCCAATTTATGGGGCTGGAAAACCCTGCTAGCAACTGGCAACAGCATCTTCATGACCTTAGGAAAGCACTGAAGTTTTAAAGTTTAAAAGTGAAAAATAAGAAAACAAATCCTTTACAGGATGCTAAAGCACAGACGCTAAATCTCTTGGATATGAATGAATATGGAGCAGTATCTCTGGCCTTCTGGACAAGGAAAAGGAATGGTTCCTAATAAAAACATCCATTTGGCATTCTCTTATGGCACAGCGAGTTAAGGATCTGGCGTTATCAATGCAGGGGCTTGGGTTGCTGCCGTGGCACAGGTTTGATCCCTGGCCCATGGGCATGGCCAAAAAACAAAGATCTGTTTCTACAAATCAAATAACAAATCTGTATTCATATCCTTTCCCCATGTGCCAGGCACTGTGCTGGATGTTAAAGCTACAACGCTGAGCAAAAGATTCTAGGGGAAAAGATCCTGCTGCTAGCAATAGAGCTGGGTAGGTAACTTTAAAAATATAATTATATTCTTTTAATTATGCAGCTGAGCTTGCAAGAAAGCAAGGAAGAGCCCCAGGGGCCAAAAGTGTTGGGGGTGAAGAACTAGAAACTCCAGTGGTAAATGAGATCAGGCCTTTCCAGCCCTGGAAAGAAGAGCTGTTTATTTTCTTGGGTCCACTTAAAACAGAGACTCAGAACCCCAATATAAGGTGAAGACTCTCAAAGAGAAGAGAGTAGACTAGAAAAAAAATCAGCCCATTGGCACACAGCCACAATAAGGAAGGTCTGTATTGAGAGGGTTAAAGTATCTTCTCTAATAATCTGTAACCATAAGCCTTTCCACAAGCTAATTTGAGATCTGAATTGCACTACTACATGGTCTGAGAATCCCCAAACCAAAAATACAACACAAAAAGTAGTCCCATGGGAGGTCTCTTGTGGCGTAGTGCGTTAAGGATCCAACATCGTCGCTGCTGTGGCTCTGGTTGCTGCCATGGCCTGGGTTGATCCCTGGTCTGGGAATTTCCACATGCCAGGGGTGTGGCCAAAAGAAAAAACCAAACCAAAACAAAAAGGAGTCCCAGACTGGGACATCTGGCAGAAGAACTCTAAAACTCTAAAGAGACCTTCCCTCAATCAGGGCATGAAGATGTCCACAACTAAAGATCTGCTGAAGATGAGCTCACACAAAATACAAACTTATGCCAAAATAATCCATCGCAAACAAGATTTGGGGAATTCAACAAATACCAGGATAAGACTCTCCCAAAAAAACGTAATAAAATGATCAGATAAACTGTAAAACAAATGGGATGTTTCAAATGATTAAAACCAAAAAGAGGAGTTCCCATCATGGCACAGCGAAAATGAATCCGACTAGGAACCATGAGGTTGCAGGTTCGGTCCCTGGCCTTGCTCAGTGGGTTAAGGATCCAGTGTTGCCGTGAGCTGTGGTGTAGGTGACAGGCTCAGCTCGGATCTGGCATTGCTGTGGCTGCGGCACAGGCCGGCAGCTGTAGCTCCAATTACACCCCTACCCTAGGAACCTCCATATGCTGCAGGTGCAGCCCTAAAAAGACAAAAGACACATGCACACACACAAAAGCCAAAAAGAAAAATGAAAAACATGAGAAGAGAACATACTGAAAAAGAAAAAGTGACTAAACAGATTTGGGGGAAAAAAAAATAAAACTTACAGAAAAAGTTATTAAAATTAAAAGCTCAACAGATAGGTTACACAGAGACAGGACCAAGTTAAAAAGAAAATCAGTGAACTGGAAAACATATCTGAGAAAATTACCCAGCAAACAGATTCTACCAATTGAGAGAAATATGGAAATGGAAAACGAGAAGCTTAAGAAGGAAAGAAGAAAATGGAAGAGAGGCAATATTTAGAGACAACTGAAAAATTATCAGAACTAATTAAAGATAGGAATTTTCAGACAGTAATAAACTCACACCTGGGCACACTGTCAGAAACAAAACAACAAAGACAAAAAGAACTTAAATACACTCTGGTAGGGGAAGGCTGAAAATTAACAAGTAAAGTTAGAATTTAAAGTAATAGTAAGCTTCATAAGGAAACTAAAATGGGACAACAGAACAAAGGGCTTTAGATGGGCAGTGAAGAAAGGTCTGAGGGCAGGGGGTGATGTCTGAGTTGAGTTCTGAATGAATGATGAGAAGAGACAGCTTAAGCAGCTCTTCAGGAAGAGTATTCCAGGCAGAGGGAGTATCAAGGGCATGCAAAGACACCAAGGCAGGCCTGAACTTGGTGGCTAGTGTGGCTGAGTAGTGAATCTCCAGAAGAGCAGTGTGAAAAGAAGAGCTGGGCGTTCAGAAAGAGGCCAGACCTCAAATGTCTTATAAAATAGGCAAGCAACTTTAACTTAGAATCAGCTATTTTTGTTCTATCCTAGATAGAATCTTTAAATTCTGAAAATGCAATACTTTCAGGTCTAGGTCCTTAGAAAAAGATTTGTAGGTGGTCACAAAATACACTCTTTCAAAGTTTTGTGGATTTACCTCTGTTTTTACAACAAGAAAGTTAAAATCACTCTTCCACTAATACCAATAGTTTTAAGGCTGTTTGAAGCACTGAAGGAAATAAGCAGAACTGTTCAAGGGTACACATTTTGAATTGGGTGGGAAGATATTCAAGAGGAGTTGGGAATAAAGGAAAGTAAGCTCCAGCAGAAGAATGATTCGGTAGGCGTCCTGGCCTATGGTTTCCTAGGCTTTCCTCTAATCTCCCATTCTTTGATGGTAGGGATTGCCACCTTCTATTTTTGTATCCTTCACAATAAATACTATACTATATAGCAGGCTTTACTAGCTAAAGGAGCTCAGTTTCTTCCTTTCTGACAAAGGGCAAGCCATTTGCTAACAAGTGAACCAAGACTGCTTTGTATGCACCAGGATACTAGAAATGAATTTTTATGCTGTTTGGTTGAGCTCAGTAATTTTCCAAAAGGACAATTAGCCAGAGCATGTTCCCCCTTACCAAGCCAATAAAGCGCATCTGATAAGATTCAGCCTTATCCTTCAGTTTTGACGTATGCTTTACTCCTTAAGGGCTCTAGACTCCAGCTCGCTGGGCTCAGGAACACCCCATCTCCCAGGTGTAAAGTACTTTAGAGGGTAAAGCCAAAGCCTGGAGCTAGTGACACATCAGAGAAAAGCTGAGAACCAAGGCGGGCAGCTGCTGCTTCAAGGGTTGGCTACAGTGTGTGCTGCTGAAGAGGAGTCCCTGGCACCCCTGCTGCAGCAGGGACATAGGCCTTTTACTTCAACCTGTCAGGGTCTCCTGGAACAATTCTCTCTGGGGACTCCTGAAGAATGACATTCCAAGAATCTGAGGAAGGGCAACAGAGTGAATCAGAACAAACCAGCATATCTCACAATGAGTGAATTATTTACCCTAAAGTGGCAATGAACATATCTGGACAACAAAAGCAAGAAAACAGAGATGCAAAGTGTGGTACATAGGCCTCCAAAGTGTGGTACATAGGCCTCCAAACACCTGGGATATTTTTAAGAATGCAGATTGAGAACCTCTGGGGGCAGAAACCGAAGATTGGCCTTGTAAAACCCACTCCTCTGATTACACTCACATATATTCAAGTTTGAGGACCACTGCCCTAGATTTATAATAAATATACAATATACACAGTTCGTGCCCTCTAAGAGTGGAATAGTCTAATATTCTCTTTCTAGAATCCTGAACACATCCTAACACAGTTAGCCCTAAGGCTTGCCACTTAGATCAAAGCACATAAAATTATTTACACTCTCTCTGCCTCATTCCATTAAAAAAAAAAAAAAAAAAAACACACAAACAACAGATCATAAACATATTTTTTTAAAATCGGACATGTTAGTTAGGTTCTATCCACACCAGTACTGCTACCGCCAAAGCCGCACTGCAACTGGATCCTCATTAAAGAGCCCCCAAACAGAGCAGCCAGCAAAGAAATTAAAACCCATTTCCTGTGTTGCCATTAGGAACCTGAATAACAAACTCAGAAAAAAGCCACTTGACCCTGGTAGGAAAATCCCAGAGCAAAGATCGGAAGTTGCAACATATCCCATGGTTTTACTGAAGGCTACTTGTCAATGTCCTAGTGCGTGCAGGCCTGCAGGGTCTGGCTGGCTGCAGTGACTTGCACATGGGGTCAACCTGCCTCTTTCACCCCAGGACACTTAGAAGGAAAAGCAGTTCTGCCTCGAGGAATCCCAGCAGTCCCTCATCACTGGCCTCTCCTGCCACAGAACAAATGCACTGAGAAGTACAGTATCTTCGGTGAGGGATGGTGCCAAGAGCTGAGGGATAGAACAGCAAGTGGCACTCAGGCGAAGCTGGAGGGCAGTTCTGCTATTGCGTCTCCACAGTTGGTTCTGTGAGGGTAAGGCCCTTCCTTCGCACTACCTATATCACTGCCTATGCTGCTTGAAAAGCATGGATTGCAAACCACTGGCCCTCAGGCCACAGTGGGCCCACTAATGATTTCTACGCCCATGCAGTACCTTTGCTTTACGATTTTTTTTTTTTCTTTTTTTTTTCGGCCATTTCTTGGGCCGCTCCCACGGCATATGGAGGTTCCCAGGCTAGGGGTCCAATCGGTACCACAGCCACCGGCCTACACCAGAGCCACAGCAATGTGGGATCCGAGCCGTGTCTTTGACCTATACCACAGCTCACAGCAATGCCGGATCCTTAACACACTGAGCGCAGCCAGGGACTGAACCCGAAACTTCATTGTTTCTAGTCGGATTCATTAACCACTGAGACATGATGGGAACTCCTTTTTTTGCTTTTAGGGCTGCATCCACAGCATATGGAAGTTCACAGGCTAGGGGTCAAATTAGAGCTACAGCTGCTGGCCTACGCCAGAGCCACAGCAACGCAGGATCCTTAACCCACTGAGTGAGGCCAGGGATCGAACCCACAACTTCATGGTTCCTAGTCGGATTTGTTTCTGCTGCGCCATGACAGGAACTCTGAAAACAGCTCTGAACCAATAAAATAATCATTACTCTCTACTCTGAGGTTCCAGCAACACCTTACACACTCCACAGAAAACAGGCCCCTGGACAAAGAGGAGGACCCCTCTTAACTGAATGAGGAGAATACCTCTAGCAAATCAGGAAAACCTCTGGCCACAACATTCAGGAAATGCGACAGAGAACCAAGGTCTGCCCAGTGCCTGCATTTATCAAATATTTGGCTGGGCATTTTTATCTCAGTTATATATTCCTCTCTTTTTAGAGGAAATCAAGAAACTGAAGTTCAGAGTGATCACAGAACTAGAACACGTTTCCTGGATCCAAAGCCCGAATTTTAATGAAAAGAACTGAATCGCTAAGGAGTTATCCTAAACCTTCAGGCTAGATGCTGACAGGCACAAAAAAATGACAGATAAGATAATGGACTTTGCCTTTGAGGAACTTTGTAATTACTAAATGGTTAGGTTAAAAAAAAAAGTTTATGTTTCAGTTCTGATAGATGAAAACTTTCCTGAAATATTCAGGTTCATTTTGTGCTATAATAAGTATAATCTAATCAATACAATTAATTCTTTCTGAAAAATATCTGTCTACTTATTTATTTAGTGGCTGTACCCACAGTATGTGGAAGTTCTTCCAGCCAGGGATCAAACTCACACCACAGCAGCGACCCAAGCTGCTGCAGTGACAATGCTAGGTCCTTAACCTGCTGTGCCACAAGGGAACTCACATATTTATTTATTTATTTTAAGGGCCGCACCTGCACATGGAAGTTCCAGGCTAGAGGGTGAATCAGAGATGCAGCTGTGGGCCTACTCCACAGCCTCGCCAGATCTGAGCTGCAACGGAGACCCACACTATTTCTTGAAGCAACACCAGGTTCTTAACCCACTGAGAGGAGTAAGGGATCAAACCCGCATCCTCTTGGATACTAGTTGGGTTCCTTACCACTGAGCCACAACGGGAACAACTCCCACTCTTTTTTAAAAAATTTATAATGTTGCAAAGCCTCAGGGACATAATTTGGAGCAAGGATGGTATGTACACACATATATAATCAGTTTATATAACATACATTTATATAAGACTCTTGAGCTCTTCAAACTTCTTTAAGAGTCAGCCTCACATTTGAGCCAACCAGCCAGCACCCTACAAGTGCTGATCCCCCTCAGCACTTGTACTACCACCTTCAACTTACAGATAAGGAACTGACACTTAGCCTAAGGCTGGAGATGACAGAATCAGGACTGTCAAATCCCTGGTCTTCTGACTTTTGGTTCAGTATTCTTTCTACGACTGGGTTCTAGTTCATCGAAGTCTTGGTTATATCTTGAAAATGGCTTTTTTTTTTTTTTTTTGTCTTTGTCTTTTTGTCTTTTCCAGGGCTGCACCAGAGGCATATGGAGGTTCCCAGGCTAGGGGGTCTAATCGGAACTACAGCCACCGGCCTATACCAGAGCCTCAGCAATGTGGGATCCGAGCCCCATCTGTAACCTACACCACAGCTCACAGCAACGCCGGATCCTTAACCCACTGAGCGCGGCCAGGGATTGAACCCGAAACTTCATTGTTTCTAGTCAGATTCATTAACCACATCCTTAACCCACTGAGCGCGGCCAGGGATTGAACCCGAAACTTCATTGTTTCTAGTCAGATTCATTAACCACTGAGACATGATGGAAACTCCTTTTTTTGCTTTTTTTTTTTTTTTTTTTTTTTTGTCTTTTTTGTTGTTGTTGTTGTTGCTATTTCTTGGGCCGCTCCTGCGGCATATGGAGGTTCCCAGGCTAGGGGTCCAATCGGAGCTGCAGCCACCGGCCTATGCCAGAGCCACAGCAACGTGGGATCCGAGCCGCGTCTGCAACCTACACCACAGCTCCCGGCAACGCCGGATCGTTAACCCACTGAGCAAGGGCAGGGACCAAACCCGCAACCTCATGGTTCCTAGTCGGATTCGTTAACCACTGCGCCACGACGGGAACTCCCCTTTTTTTGCTTTTTAGGGCTGCACCCACAGCATATGGAAGTTCCCAGGCTAGGGGTCAAATTGGAGCTACAGCTGCTGGCCTACGCCACAGCCACAGCAACGCAGGATCCTTAACCCACCGAGTGAGGCCAGGGATCGAACCCACAACCTCACGGTTCCTAGTCGGATTCGTTTCTGCTGCACCATGACAGGAACTCAGAAAACGGCTCTTGAACCAATAAAATAATCACTTCTTTAGCCAGACAGAGGTAGAGTTTTCAAAGGGAGCTGAAATATTGAAGATCCAAGTTAACTTGTTACTGATGTGTTTTGAAAGAGATTCACCAGTTTCGCCGGACAGTTTTGAAAAGCAAAATTCTAAACTTAACCTTGTTTTTTCTCAGCAGTTCCATCCCACTGCAGCAGGCTTTTGTTGGGAGCGAAAGAAATAGCAATGGGGCTCGTCTTGTGTGCCTGTCTGTCGAGAGACCAGTGCCAGAGATTTACTGCCAGTAAAAAGTTCAACACTGTTCAAGGAAACCATTTACTTCTACCTCGGACAAAGAGTTCCATTAAAAATGGTCTCCCTGCAAACAGATAAGAGATTCAAAAAAATCTTCAGAATCCAGAGGCTCTCTCCCTAAAGACCCTGAAGAACGCCAAAGAACGTTCTGAATTTTAAGACCTAACTCCTAAAGATTAAGAGATACCAGATGATTCAGAAGAGAGGGAATTTAGGATCCCTCTTTTCTATATGTTATCAGAAATAGATTACAATAAACCTAAGCTACAGCAATAGGCACCTGGCTTGAAATGTGGCCTTATTAAAACAACTATAGCCTGATTGTTCTGTGAGCTATATAAAGTTATTTGGGCACTTCTGAGATCCTACTCTTCTGAGGGGTGGTTATCCATGTTTTTCAAATAAAATGTCAGTTCCAAAAGGGCCTGAACTTACCTACTGGCTATAAAAAATTAACTCTATACCTGTCCTTGACGAGGCATAGTTCCTGCTGATTAGGGACAAGATGTTAAGATTCTAAATCTCTGGGCAGATAACTAATGCATATTGCTCAGAATGCAGTAGGAAAAAGTATACCTATTCTGCCCCCCGCCCCTTTTTTGGCCAAGATCCAAGTGGAAACAGGCTCTTAACCCATTGCACTGGGCCAGGGATTGAACTCATACCTCAGCAGCAACCGGAGCTGCTGCAGAGACAATGCCAGATCCTTAACCATCTGTGCCACAGTGGGAACTCCCATACATTCTATTTTTTCTGCAGCCTGTGCCAGACTCTCCTGGGCTCCAGAGGAGTGAGAGGTCACAGGTATCCACACCACTGCCTGGTGAGTAACCAGGGATGTCCAAATCCTGGAAGATAACCACAGGATAAGCTGGGTTTTTTTTTCTTTCTTTCTTTTAGGGCCGCACCTGAGGCATATGGAGGTTCCGAGGCTAGGGGTCAATTCAGAACTGTAGCAGCTGGCCTATACCACAGTCACAGCAACGCAGGATCTGAGCCGGGTCTGTGATCTACACCACAGCTCAACGTCAGATCCCCGACCCACCGAGCAAGACCAGGGATCAAACCCGCATCCTCAAGGATTCTAGTCAGATTTGTTTCTGCTGCACCACATTAGGAACAGGCTGGGATTTGAAACCAAGAATGAGACCATGTGTCACAGTTCAGTGGAAGCTCCTGAGAACATGTGGGTTAAGTAGGAGAACCAAACAATAAATAATATTCTGGCCTCCCTGATGCAATGCCCAAGGGAACTACGCAACACAACCCCGGCAAACCATATGCCACCTGCAAGAAAAGTCACTGTGTCACATTCTACCTGGCTGTCCTCAAAGCCTGTCTCTGTCTCTCCTGAGACGTATGCAGCTTTCTGCCACTGCCCTCCTCTTTTAGTTAAAAGACCAGGATAGGTAGGTCAAGAAAGTGACCTAGGACTACGCCACCATTTTTGACAACAGATGCCTCTTGCAAGATCCAGGTCCAAATCCAAGTATAGCTGAGCCCTGCCCAGACCAGCAACGGCTACAGAGAGGGGCACAGAAATGGCTTAAGCAGGCCAAAGTGCAGGGCTTGTTTCAACTCACTGTCCCTACAAATTAGCAACAAACAGACTCAAGAAGGGCCAGAGAGGAACTGGTATGCTAGGGAGTCAGGGCAGGGGAAAGAATTTTATAGCACAGCTTTGTTGTGTTTCGTTTTTAAAGTAACCTCAAATTATTGTTTTCCTGGACTAAAATTTACCTCTTCAAGGAAAGGGGTGGAAGGGGGTGGATCAAACTCATGGGATATTACTGGAGGAAGTGAATGTTTTCTTTGGCTCCATTCTGGATAAAAGTTTCAAAATCAGCAGATACAGTCTTCTTTTCCACTAACTTACTGTCCAGTCCGCTGCTTTCTCTTTGCTTTGATAACAGAAATGTGATGAAAAACAAGCACATTCCTCTAAAAAAGCAGCTTCTTGCAACAGAGATGGTTGGGGGTTTCAAAAGTCACCCGAGAGGGCTTGGATATGAACCACCCTTTCTCGCTGTTACATGACAGTAAGCAAACTGGCAGTTTTCACACGTATCTACAAATCAATTCCAATGAGAATTTTAGCTTCCACCTCTGGTAGAACAAACAAGTGTCACCGTGGTGTTTGCTGCGTTATTATACACAGCCAGTTCCCTTCCAGGCAGGGTCTTGTTTAACACCTGTCCTGACCTTGGTAGAGAGGTTAACTAAACACACACCAGAGGGTAATGGCGACTGGAAGAGCAGGTACCACACCAGGGGCAACACTGAGGAGACCTGGCCTCCAGAGCCACATGTAGCTTTGTGATCTCAAGCGGATAACCCTTTGGGTTTCGGTTGCCTCATAGGAGAAAGGAGGTAAGAACTCCCACCTCGTGGGTGGCTGTCATGATGAAATAACAGACATGTCAAGTCAATGTTGGTTGATATTCAGCAGTGTAGGAGTTAAGTTAGAAGTTGGCAAATTGCCTCTGGCCTCTCCCTAGTCATGGCTCCCTCCTTGCAGCTCCAGGTTGGCTTCCACTGCAGCTCTTTCAGTGCTGTCCTTGGGAGCCCCGAAGATCTCCTTCTGCGTCCAGCGAGCATGCTGGTTACCCTGTCGCATTCAGCATCAGGCTGAGAGCAGGGGCCTGCGGGTGCCAGCTGCCCCTTTCAGGAATACAAACAGCCCTCTAGGCCAGCAGCTGCCCCCTGTGCCTCCACCCATGACATTCCAACACGGGCGAGGGCACAATGACCTAGAAGGATCCCAATTCGCTGGGGATTATTCATTTCTAGCATCAGGGATTATCTCACATCATCGATGAGGACAATCTGGAGGACAATGCTCCCCACCGAGAAAAGCAACATTCCAGGGTGCAGGGTCTTAATTTCCATCTTGACGGATCTAGCCTGCATCATCGAATAGCACTTGCCATCAAGGGGTCCTTCCACTCACCTACAGTGCAGCAGCTGGACTGTGGAAAAGATCACCTGCGAAAGCCAACTTTTCACACCTCTGACCTGCAGCACTCTGTTCCTAATGTCACTCACCGCCACCTGCGCGCTTGTGCTACGTCCCCTGTCTGACTGTGAGGCCAGAGAGAGAGTTTCTACCTTTCTCTCCACATCACGCTTTGAGTAGAACAGGTGTGCGATAACTTCAGATGGAGATGCTGGTCATGAGAAGTCTCCAGCATTATAAAACCAATACCTTCTGAATTAAACATGAAATAGAATCGTTCAAATCAACAGACCAAGAACATTCTGTTGCAATCTTGTTCTCTGAAAATCAGGAATCCATCTGTTAGGTATACATGATGGACTTCCTCTTAAGCAGAAAACTCATTTTCTGATCTCGCCAGGTAATAAAGGGATGGCCTGCTCACCTGCGTGTTGGATCTAAAATTCGGCACTTGTTGCCATGGCCAGAGAGCTTGGCAGGGGACTCTCCTTTTTTTTTTTTTTTTTAACTTTTTAATTACTCAATGAATGTATTACATTTGCAGTTGTACAATCTCTCTTTTGAACTTAGGTGCTCTAGGAACAAAAAAGACTAGTCACTAGTTGACACTGTAGCTTCCAGGAAACTGTCTTAATTGTCCCTGAAGTGCGAGAACTAATACAGCCTAAGGGCTATCTGTCCTTTACAGACACTGAATTCAGACCATACTCATTATTAGATGGAAGGCTCTTCGTGTTTTCCTCCTCTTCTGTGTCTAAAGGACACTAATACTTGGTGAACCAAGGTCTTTGTCTTGTCTCAGCCATACTTAATACCAGGACTCACAGATGACAGTTTTCCTTCTCATCCACAGGAGAAAACAAAAACACTCCCAACCTGATCTGTCTCGAATGTTCTTTCCCTAGCTCGTATGTCTGGTAAACTCCTACTCATCCTTCAAGACTCGGATCAGATAACACCTTCTCAGGAAAGCCTTCCATTGCCCACCCCCCTCCCCCAGCCTGACTGAGACATTTTCCTGCTCTCTGTTATCCTAGGCCCCGAGGGGGGCAGGGGGCCATCTCTGTCGCAGGGTTACCCATTCTCATGTAATTTTTTCCGAACTACGAAAGTGCAGGGGGTGGTGGAGAGGTCTCTCAAGGTGTAGCCTTGGGTACGAACCACCTGGGGACCTTAATAGAAATGCATATTCCTGGGCCCTGGTTCCACACCTGCTGAATCTACATGTTAATAAGACACTACTCCCAGGTGATTTTTATGCATTTGAGAACTATTGCATCAGAGTGTGAACTCCCGGGGAAAAGGCTTGTGCTTTATTTATCCTTTGTGCCAGGTTTGCATTCCTTGTGTTCAAAATCTCCATGCAGCGGCATTACTCAGTAGATGCTTCAGGCATGAGACTCTTCCACAGAGTGAAATGCAAATCGGCACTCGGAGACAAGCAGTGTCTTATTTGGCACCTGGGCCACCTGGAAAGAACCTTCTGAAAATATGTCCCAACTGCAACAATGCAGTAATCCAACCCCACTCTCGCAGACACTGGGCAATACACTGCTGGTAGTGAGAAAAACTCCAGGCTTTAGAATCAAAAGGCCTAGGTTTTAAAAAAAACCACACTCCACAAATGACCAGCTCCTTAACTAGCTGAGCAACCCTGGACAAGTGGCTTAACCTCTATAAGTCTCAGCATGTACCTCTGAAGAAACAGCATCATGCCACCACATAAAACTGGGCTGTTCTGTGGATTGAGAGGGAAATGATATTTAAAAGCACACATATATGATGTATGATAAAGATTATACAGCATATACGTTGTGTCATTTTTTTAGAAACAGAAGTATCACCAAGTAATCTTTAGAAGGCTGGCTTTTACAGAGCTCCAAGAACATAGTTACACTGTCAGACACAGAAATGCTAGAAATATACAAAATTATGTAACCAAAAATACGCAAGGGTTTTTATAGGCAAAGTTTGAGCCGCAGAAGCCTAGGGCAGAAAGGGCCTTCGAGAGGCCCTCTGGGCCAGCTCTCTACCAGGAACCCATCCAGATTTAAGAACAAAGGTCCTCTGAGATGTTCCCCACAACCAACCCAGTCCTTCACTCCACCCCCGCTGCATCCCCTCTCTTAACTGAGTGGAGGTTCCTGGACACGATCCCACTTCTTTGTGATACCTCAATACTTGAGGTTAACAGTAAATGGTATGGACACAGTGAGTGACGGCCTCCTCAGTCTCAGTCAAAGCACAAGGACAGTGACCAAATCCTAAGGCGAGAGCTCCTGCCCACTATGCCCTTCACCTCTGTAAAGAAACCCAGTCTTCTGGCTTCCCGGTCCCCTGCATCCTTTAGCCTCACACCCTTTAGCAGATACAAATAATAGTTCCGTTTTTACTCAAGGCCTAGACTCAGCCATCCAAGGTGCTAAAGTCTGAAACACATTCTTTTGTGCAATCTTCCCACTAACTTGTCCAGCGGGCTTTATTATGTCCACTCTGAAGATGAGGTTCAGCGCAACGAAGCAGCCTTCTGAGCCGCTGGTGGGGTGCCAGAACATGAAGGCAGGTCTTTCTGGCTCGCCAGCCCTGCTCTTTCCACTGTATCAGGCACTTTGCAGCCGCTCTCCCCGCCCCCCTCACCTGCTGACAAAGCATGGAATGCTTCATCCATCCTATTTTCAACGCTGCTCATAATCTTCACTGGGGCTCCCTCTGCCATGAGCTAAAAGGGCAGCCTTTCCTGGGGGACAGAGGAGGTGCTCAAATAAGGCTCCCCCCCCGCCCCCCCCCCATCCCCCGGCCTCTGGGTTGCCTCAAAGGGACACTGAAGAAGCAGTAACGGAGGAGTGCGGCGCTTTTCAGAGAAGCTGACTTTGAAAAGAATTTCACGCAACCCAGGGGAGAATGGCTCCCCCAGCACTTTTCTACCGTGAGGTTAAACCAGCGCTCCCTGGCCGCGACTCGCGACTCTCGACTCTCGAAGGCTTCTGGTTTGAGCACCTCTGTGGCGTTTCCTCACCCAGGAACGGGCAGTAGAGGGTGTGCGTCTGTCCCCACCCCCTCTTACAGCACGGCTGGTTACAGTTACACATTCCGACACAGACATGCCTCTCGGACCAAAGAGGGGGCGGGGGTGGCCCCGCTCCCAGAAGCCCTGGAACAAATAGTTGGCAACAGCTGTGTTCGCGGAAGACCGCAGTTGGTCACTCGCTACTGTTTTCTCCTTCCGCCCTCTGGGTTACCGGCTGCAACTCTGTGCCCCTCCGGCAAAGCA
Organism: Sus scrofa; assembly: GCF_054392235.1. Classification (NCBI taxonomy): domain Eukaryota; kingdom Metazoa; phylum Chordata; class Mammalia; order Artiodactyla; family Suidae; genus Sus; species Sus scrofa. Next base: position 136,447,128 of record NC_139396.1, on the reverse strand, counting down.
ATCAAGGCTCTGCCACAGGAGTCTGCTGGCTCTGAGCGACCGGTCAGGGAGGCCAAAATGTGGTCGGCGCCCCCCCCATCCCTCTGAGGCAGGCAGGCTGCCCCTCGGCCACGCAGCCTTGACCGCATGCTTAAAAGGAGAAAGCCTGCCTCTGGGAGCCCTTCGCTTTGAAAGAGGGCCCCCCCGCCCCAACTCTGCATCTCTCCAGAACCAGAGCACTGTGAAGAAAGCTCTGCTAACTAGCCAGAGCAAAATGGAGAAGGAATCAAAGCGGTTTTGATCAAGATCCCTCTCTGCCTCGCCCCCTCCCTGGCCTCACCGCTCAACTGTTTCCTCCGCACAGCTTTTGGCAACGGTTTTACGGTGTCTCATGGAAAATCCGAACGCACGGCCCCAGAGACCGCGGGGAGGTAGGCGATTAAGGATACGGTGGTGCTGGAAGTAAGGAGCAACGAGCAAGCAGGAAGGGCAGGCTGGAAAATTCTGTATGGGAGCCGGCCTGTTGTCAGTGAGAGACATTTTCTAAAAGGTTTCCTCCACCCAAAGCAGCAGCACGATGAATAAGCTCCCACCCCTCTTCCCTTCCCGAACCCGAGCCACGGACCACCAGTTCAATTACCTGTCTAAGACCCAAAAGGAAAGGCATCCTGCAAGAGCATCGTCCACACTAACGTTGGGAACAAAGGGCTTTTTAAAAGTTACGGTCTTGGAAAGAGCACGAGCCCTGGTGGGCCTGGTGCTCAGCAGTCCCGATTAACCCGCCTTCCTTAGCAAAGAAGAGAAAGTAAACAGAGTCCTGGGCCCAAGCAGGCACTCTCCCTCCTGCTCTCCTCGCTGCTCCCCCCCCCACCGCCTGGCTCCGACCCACCCCCACCTTCTCGTGACATATCTCAGACGCAGCAAAGCTGAAGCTGTCTGCCAAGGGGGAAATGACATCAGTTCAGGCACGGCAGAAAAAACTCCAGACAGCTGCTGTGGAATACTGAGAAGGATGTGCTGCAAACCTACGCCGCCAGCCCTGGACCCACCTAGGGCTGGAGCCTGCAACGCCCGCTTCCCATCAGCTCCCCTCAGCTCTGAGCAGCCTGGGCTGTACATAAATCAGGTCTCTAAGGCTGAAAAGAGCTATGTTTCTCTGAATAATGACCGGATTCTAATAGCTCCCAAGGTATTGTCTCTCTTCCTTGGGAAAGAAAATGAAGCCCAGTGGCTGTCAGTTTCAGAGAAACTTTTTCACCCCCACCCCTGCCAGAGCTGCTGCGCAATAAATAACAGTGCACTATGGCTGTTCCCACTTTCTCTAGAAATGGATGCAATTCAAAAAGAGGGCTTGGAGGGGCACCTTTTCCCCAGTTAAGGTAGGACATGCTACCTTGGCTGCTGACCTCTCGAGCCCTCGCTCCGACAGGAGAGTTTATATTTCATAAACAAACCCAGCATGTACAGGTGCCAACATCTTTCCTCACTTGTCTTACAAAAGGTACAACAAGTCCCACCACAGCCTCCAAGTTGCCAGTGAAGCAGATGGTCTATATTTAAACCCAACCCCTGCTTCTGAAAAGTTCACCACCTTAGATTTGTCCTAAGCTCAGTTTATGGAGAAAATGGCTCTCTAACAGCAAGCTTTTGCAAAAGAAGCAAAGGCCCTGGGGTTGGCGTCCTCATCTGACTTTTCCCAGTCAGTGGTGTAAGCCAGCTCTCATCTGGCCACCCTTCCCGAAACAGCCACTCTCTCCAGCCCCGAACCCTCTACTAAAGACAACACTAGCAACAGTCTGTGCCTGGATTTGGACTTGAAGTAATGACTCTCAAAGGAGCGTAGTCTTCAGAGGAACTTTATAAGCCCAAAGTTACTTTCTAATAACTTCTGAGGCTGCAAATTAATTCTATTTCCATCACTCAAAGCAAGTACGTCTCATCTTTTTTATTTTCTGCAGCAATTTTCTTTCAGTGATATTTATTGAGAGCCCCCGTGGGACTGGCACTGTGCTGGGCAGACCCAGGTAAATCAGAAATGACTCTTGCAAATTAGTATCTTTCACCTGCACCAAGGACAATAAGCAGCATATAATACCGACAGCGAGGTGAGTTGCCAAAAGTACTTTTCAATCATTTGAGAATCTGGCCAGACACACAATGTCTCCCACTGACGGTCAAGGTCACATCGACTTTCCCGACAAGGAAATGAATGAGCCCAGCCAGCTGGGCCATTTCCTGGAAGTACACACACACACACCACAGCCTCATTGCTCTGGAGAAAAGAGGGGTGAAGTGGCTTCTGCTGCTGCAGGTGTTTGGATCGGGGAGCCATTCTTCAGCAAATATGTATTCTCAAGATGTGGTTGTCCTGTCTATTCCATGCCTTGCTACCACCCTCACACACAGGCCAAACTGCCAGACAGGCAGGCCTGGACACAGAGGCACAGCCCCCACCGTCCCCAGCTCTCAGAAGAGGGAAGATGCTGCTTTCAAGGCCCTCCTTTCCTTTCCTGGGTTCCCCTGGCAACCGCCGACCACCTATCACACTGGAGGAAAGGGCATCCTCAGTCCCTCCTGGGCTTCTCTAGTCTGAACCTACCTAACAAGAAAGAGGGACACCTGCAGCTCTACAGAAGGAGAACATGGCATAAACGTACTTATTCATTCATTCATTCCACACCTACTGAACACCCATAGTGTGCCAGGCACCAGTGATACTGCCATGAGCAAAACAGACAAGAACCCGTGCTCTAATGCACTAAGCCAACAGTCCACCTTTCTACTCATTAGCCGCCATCTGTGAATAAGTGGAACTGCAACAAAATTATTAGAAATTGAAAAGTAATCTTGTGAAAGTTCAATCTGAAGTATCAAAATTGCATCCTCGGCGTCCCCATTTCCTTGGAACCTAATGAACCATCCTTTTATGGATGCTCCTCAAGACAAGTGTTTCTGATCACCATTTGTCTACTTTTATCTTCTCACAAGATTATAAATTCCTGTATGGAAGGCAGCATTAAACCCCAAACATTACACCAAGCACATCATTATACGCCAACCAAGTGATGGCTGAGAATGGCTTCTTTCTCACTGATCTCCTTGTGCCCCCTCGTCCCTGACCAACCCTCATTGAGCACAAAGATTTGGGGGATGGGGAGAAAAAGAAGCTGAGTTGGCAAATGCAGGCATTCCCAGGAAGATGTGTTCACTTTTTTGCCATGCCTGACAAATAGCACCACAACCCCGGGACAAAGTAGTCACTTTTGGGATTTAAGAGGCAAGATGATAATTAGCAATTTCTGCTAGTCTGGAGAAAAAAGGGTTCTTTTATGTAAGTGGCCCAGGCTCATACGTGGTGGACCAAAGCTAAGTCAAATCCTTCCTCAAATCATTTTAGTCATCTGCTTGACAATGCAGAATTTAGCTCAATGTTGAATTCATCAACTTTAAAAAAAAAAAAAAAGGAAGAGTCACACTAAGCCAGAATTAAGCAAGATTATGCTGTCAAAATGTTGCCATTTTAACAACTGTTCATGGCCCCAAGCAGTGTCTGAGACATCATTCCACTGACCCAGGCCCCTCCTTCCCAGTTCACAGAACCCACAAAGACAGTAATGCTGAAATCCTTTGGATTCTGATTAACTTATTACTTAAGAAGACATACTGCAAGAGCATATATGTTCATGGCTCATGGAATTCATTCCTTCACTCTAGCAGATTTAAGAATCTCTTGGCAACGTTTTTTTTCTAGGCAGCCTCTGAATTTAAAATCTTTAAATTCTGGAGTTCCCGTCGTGGTGCAGTGGTTAACGAATCCGACTAGGAACCATGAGGTTGCGGGTTCGGTCCCTGCCCCTGCTCAGTGGTTAACGATCCGGCGTTGCCGTGAGCTGTGGTGTAGGTTGCAGACGCGGCTCGGATCCCACGTTGCTGTGGCTCTGGTGTAGGCCGGAGGTCCGCAGCTCCGATTCAACCCCTAGCCTGGGAACCTCCATATGCTGCGGGAGCGGCCCAAGAAATAGCAAAAAGACAAAAATTTTTAAAAAAATAATAATAATAATAAAATCTTTAAATTCTAGGACAGAGGCAGGGACAGTTAATTGTTCAGGACTGACAATGAGCCAGCCTCTGTGTTAGGAACGCCATTTAACCAACATGTTAATATGACAATAATCCCAAGACGTAGGTATTATTATTGTTATTGTTCAGCTGCAGAAACTGAGGCATGTGGAGACCTTGTCCAAGGTCACACAGCTGCCAGTGGAAGAGCAAGGACTGGAAGTCTCTGATTCCAAAGACTCTTTCCTTTATAGTAATATAGGCGTCATGACATGAGACCAGAACTTACCAATAGGCAAAAACTAGAATTGAGGGCCAGGTAAATGTTGAGGAGACATGCAAGTCCCTGGTCAGTGCTCCAGAACCCTGTTCCTAAGACTGTCACTTACACTGGACCTGACGGTGGTGTTCCCATGTGTAGCATCAGAGTCCTCAGGCTCCAGGACCCCCATTCTGACTCAGGATGATTGGGAAAGTCCTAAAGCTCTCATGTGACCCCAACACACAACTGGTCCCCACACAAGGAACAAGTTGGCGTGGAAGACTTTCCACATCTTGGCTCTCAGGAAACCTGGTGACCTGCTCGTCATCTGGCTAGCTGAGGCTAAGAGACTAGGGCTGAGAGCCCTGGGTTTCTAATTTCGCAATCAAGGAATCTTTAGAAAGAGGGTTTTGTGAGAACAGGACAGCAACTGCCAGGCTTCTAGGGCAGGAGATAATCTCCAGACCTAAAGCTTTTGACTTCCAGGAGCTTTGGGGAGAGGCTGCTAGGCAGACACAGAACACCTTATCTTTCTCAGGTTGTGCATAAACACATTTAAATGCCTGAGAGTTCCCCAAACAGACAGAAATGAATACTAACTCAAACTCCAAACCAACGTGAGTGCCACAGTAAAAGTCAAACCAAGACATTGTCATAGCACGAATGTGAGGCTGGACATCAATAAAAGGATCCTGACGTAATTATTCTGGGGAATGCCATGGGAAGAATTCCGAGCCCAGCACAAAGATTTGCAGAAGCTTGCCAAATGGAAATGTTAAGGACGGCTCAGCTGCCAGAGACCAAGAAGACAGTTTATCTGTGTCCTGGGGCTGGACAAAGGCAGACGTGTAGCAAGCCTGCTGAGGCAAGAAAACACACCTCTCCGGGTTGCAGAGCAGGGCAAGGAGCTCTACAAGTCACAGGGCTTGTTGCTTCTAAAGGTATCGCCGAAAACCTATGGATGCTCTACTGTTGCTCTTCCCAGATGGCTGGGCAAACAGGCCTAAACCACAGAATGTAATCACCTGCTAAACATCAAATTATATATATTTTTTGGTTTTTTAGGGCCTCATTTGCGGCATATGGAAGTTCCCAGGCTAGGGGTCAAATCGGAGCTGCAGCTGCCAGCCTATGCCATAGCCACAGCAACATGGGATCCGAGCCGTGTCTTCGACCTAGGCATAGCTCACGGCAGACAACACCAGGGATCCAACCCTCATCCTCATGGAACTAGTCAGATTCATTTCCACTTCACCACAATGGGAACTCCCCATGATATATTTAGAGAGGGAGGATCCTAACATATGTTGATCTCTCATATTGTACAGATGAAAAACATGAGCTTCAGTGAAGTTGGGTAACGCATTCAAGGGCACACACCTAGTGGGCAGCGGAGACAGCATGGCTCCGAAACGGCTTGAACACGCATGGAGCCAGTATTTTGACATTCTGTCACTCTCCCTTCTTTTATGACCCGATAGTCACAGTCACATCCAGCCACCCAGGATATACCATGGTGATGAGAAGGATCGACTACTGGACAAACTGGTCTTGCCCTGGAGGATTTATTTATTCAATTACCCAGTTGGGGAGAAAAGAGAACAGACACAGAAACAAAGGCAGGCGCTCTGTAATAAATGGGAGGGAGGAGTAGAGGCAGTGAGTGCAAGAGCTTGCAGAAGGGAAGCCACTGAGGGACAGAATGGCCCAAGAAAGTTTTACCATGAGATAGATAACTAAATAATGCATAAGGTTTGGGTGAGAAGAACACCCTAGGCAGGGCCAAGCATAACCAAAAGCATGGCAACTATGGCACACGAGGCATCTGAGAAAAGCAGAGATAAGGCTCAACTCAGCAGGGGGTACAGTGCAGAGGCTGCTACACATCTACTGACTACTTTTTTTTTTCCCTTTGTCTTTTGGCCTTTTCTAGGGCCGCTCCCGCAGCATATGGAGGTTCCCAGGCTAGGGGTCGAATCGGAGCTGTAGCCACCGGCCTACGCCAGAGCCACAGCAACTTGGGATCTGAGCTGCGTCTGTGACCTACACCACAGCTCACAGCAACTCCGGATCCTTAACCCACTGAGCGAGCCCAGGGATCAAACCCACAACCACGTGGTTCCTAGTTGGACTCGTTAACCACTGAGCCACAACAGGAACTCCTACTGACTACCTTTAACCAGAACACTTTTTTTTTCTGATGACTACTGCAGCACCAAGAATGTCAAAGGCAGGAATTTCTATTTTATTATCGTAGGCTTTCTCTTTGTTTAATTATATTTACTAATGAAATATGATAAATGTTGGCGTTCCTGTTGTGGTGCAGTGGAAACGAATCCAACTAGGAACCATGAGGTTGTGGGTTCGATCCCTGGCCTCGCTCAGTGGGTTAAAGATCCGGCATTGCTGCGAGCTGTGGTGTAGGTTGCTGTGGCTCTGGTGTAGGCTGGCAGCTGTAGCTCGAAGTAGACTCCTAGCCTGGGAACCTCCATATGCTGTGGGTGTGGCCCTAAAAAGACAAAAAAAGTAAAATAAAATATAATGTATCTTGAAGCTGATTTTATGGAGGGGGGAGGGGAAGAGAAGACACCATGGCAATGGTACAGTCTACGGTACATACAGCCTTACTCTTTTCTTCTTTTTAGGGCCACACCAGCAGGATATGGAAGTTCACCAGGTAGGGGTAGAATTGGAGCTGGAGCTGCCAGCCTATGCCACAGCCACAGCAACGCCAGATCCAAGCCGCATCTGCAAACTACACCATAGCTCAAGGCAGTGCTGGATGCTTAACACATCAAGTGAGGCCAGAGATCGAACCTGCATCATCATACATATGAGAGCCACAACGAGAACTCCCAGCATTAGTCTTTTAAATAGAGAGAAATAAAAGTAGCAGAAGCTAAAACCAGTTCACAGCAGGTTCTTACGGTTTTCTGCCTCTTGCTTCTCTGATAATGAGAAAATCCTTTTCTCCCCTAAGGCCCCTATCGGACCAGGACTGATATAAGTAATTGGGCAAGGCCAGTGGGAAAAAACCCACATCTTTCTGGACTCCACATTGGTATTTCCCCCCCCCCACCTTTAAGGGATAAAAACCCTTATAAGACAATAGAAAGGGGGACTCTTCTCCCCCCTCCCAGCTGTCCTGGGAGCTATTTGCTTTCCTGTAATAGAGACTTTGCTTGCTTGCTTAAAAAAAAAAGAAAGAAAAAAAATCCTTTTGTGTTGAACAATCACTCCACCAATATTTATTACCTTCATGAACGAACATTTACCGCCCTCTCTGGAGAGTCTGGGGGTCTCTGAAACGCACCACTGACAGCGGGCTCTCACTGATGGTTAATGGGCTGCTGCCGGATATGCAACTTTAGCTTTAGCAAGTACAACAGCAGCTTTGTTTGTTTTTGTACCAAAATGCTAGGTTCACTTTTCCTGCCCTAAAAACAGTTCGACCTCAACTAAACTGGAAAGGAGCCAAGAATTACAAGAAAACCAGCAAGATACAACTCAGGGCTGTCCCCAGAAACATTTCATGTCTCCTCACAAATTGGTCTCTAGACCAAAGATTAGAATAAGAAAAAAAAGAGACACACATACATACAGGTCACGTCAACTACATGATACTCACATGTGACTTGAAAAGAGAACTCCATTTAGGAAAATTAGTCTTCAAGATCGCCACTAAATCTGATTTCATCTTTCACCTTTATTTATTATTCATTTATTTATTTATTTATTTAGTCTTTTTTGCCATTTCTTGGGCTGCTCCCGCAGCATATAGAGGTTCTCAGGCTAGGGGTCGAATTGGAGCTGCGGACCTCCGGCCTACACCAGAGCCACAGCAACGCAGGATCCAAGCTGCGTCTGCAACCTACACCACAGCTCACGGCAACGCCGGATCGTTAACCCACTGAGCAGGGCCAGGGATCAAACCCGCAACCTCATGGTTCCTAGTCGGATTCGTTAACCACTGCGCCATGACAGGAACTCCATCTTTCACCTTTATTTAAGTTTGCAGCATGACAAAGAGCGACTCAGGCTCCATTTCCAGTGAAATGGTGGCCGGCCCTAACATCAAGGTCATTTCATTAAAATGTACCTCAACTCTGAGTCCCTGGAATCAGCTCTGGGTGCTCTGGGTACAAAATCATAAGAGCAATCACACACACTGTCCAGGGAGAGATCATCTTGGTTGTGCTTTTTTTTTTTTTTTTTTTTTTTTTTTTTTTGGTCTTTTTGCTATTTCTTGGGCTGCTCCCTCGGCATATGGAGGTTTCCAGGCTTGGGGCCTAATTGGAGCTGTAGCCACCGGCCTACGCCAGAGCCACAGCAACTCGGGATCCGAGCTAAGTCTGCAACCTACACCACAGCTCAGGGCAAAGCCGGATCGTTAACCCACTGAGCAAGAACAGGGACCGAACCCTCAACCTCATGGTTCCTCATGGTTCCTAGTCGGATTCGTTAACCACTGTGCCACGACGGGAACTCCTTGGTTGTGCTTTTATAGGAAAATCCACTCACTTTTTTATGTGCTCATAAACTCAGCAAAATTATTTCTTCTCAGGCCTATCTTCTCTTTTTTTTTTTTTTGCTATTTCTTGGGCCGCTCCTGCGGCATATGGAGGTTCCCAGGCTAGGGGTCTAATCAGAGCTGTAGCCACTGACCTACGCCAAGGCCACAGCAACGCGGGATCCGAGCCGCGTCTGCAACCTACACCACAGCTCACGGCAACGCCGGATCGTTAACCCACTGAGCAAGGGCAGGGATCGAACCTGCAACCTCATGGTTCCTAGTCGGATTCGTTAACCACTGCGCCACGACGGGAACTCCCTATCTTCTCTTCCATAGTATAGGCCACTTAAGGGCAAGATGCGTAACTTTCATTTCTGTGTTCCTTGCAGTACCAGGCAATGTCTCTGCACAAAGCAGGCCCTCAAGAAAAGATGGTTACATGGATGAAGAGAACTAACAACTAAAGAGAAGATCAAAGGGAGTTCCTGTCGTGGCTCAGCGGAAATGAATCCGATTAGCATCTATGAGGATGCATGTTCAATCCCTGGCCTCGCTCAGTGGGTTAAGGATCCAGCATTGCCGTGAGCTGTGGTGTAGGTCACAGACGTGGCTCGGATCCTGCGCTGCTGTGGCTCTGGCGTGGGCCAGCAGCTACAGCTCTGATTGGACCCCTAGCCTGGGAACCTCCATATGCCAATAGGTACAGCCCTAACAAAGACAAAAATAAATAAATAAAAATAAAGAGAAGATCATAAAAATGAAGCCAGAGAATTCCCATTGTGATTCAGCGGGTTATGAACCTGACTAGTATTCATGAGGATTCAGGATCGATCCCTGGCCTCGCTCAGTGGGTTAAGAATCCGGCATTGCCTTGAGCTGTGGTGTAGGTCAAAGATGTGACTCGGATTCCGAGTTGCTGTGGCTGTGGTGTAGGCTGGCAGCTACGGCTCTGATTAGACCCCCAGCCTGGGAACCTCCATATGCCACGGGTGCAGCCCTAGAAAAAGACAAAAAACAAAACAAAACAAGGTAGAGCTCTGATGTGATCTAACCCTCCCCCAACAAGTTTTCAGTTATGGGGAAGGGGATGAAGCAGTTCCTGGTTTTGTCTCCTGTTTACCAGAAAACTTCATTAACAACACCTGGAAGTTGCCTTTTTTTTTTTTTGCTTAAAGGATTGTGAAACTTAATAAGGCCTAGTTGGAAACACAGCTCTTGGCACCAGGCCTTCCCTCATTTCCTGGACCTTATGTATATCAAATATTATCTCCTCCTTCCTTGGGCTATTTGGTAACCAAATCTACTCCAGGTATAAGTTTTCATGGTCAAAAACACCAGCAGAAAACAGTAAGATGATTTATCCCTCCCGTAAGTGGTAGGGAGTGGAGAAACTCCTGGGACACGCATGCCTACCCCCTCAGTAAAATGATGACCGAAGGTGATGAAACTAGAGAGGGAACCACACTAAATGCGGGGAACGCTGGACCTTTCGTCACATAACCCCCCCACCGGGGGCCACATCTGCCCCTGGTATTCCTAGGCAGTAGCCAGTGAGGCAACATAGGATGACAGCACTAAGGAAACCACTTCAAAAATACCTTGAAGAGTTCCTGTTGTAGCGTAGCAGAAACAAACCCAACTAGGAACCATGAGGTTTTGGGTTCGATCCCTGGCCTTGCTCAGTGCATTAAGGATCCGGCATTGCGTGAGCTGTGGTGTAGGTCACGGATGCGGCTCAGATCCAGGGTGGCTCTGGCTGTGGCTGTGGCCGGCAGATGTAGCTCCAGCTGGACCCCTAGCCTGGGAACCTCCACATGCCGTGCGAGCAGTCCTAAAAGGCAAAAACAAACAAACAAACAAAAAAACCTTGACCTGGGGTCCTAATCATGAAGAAAGCACTAGAGCAAAGGAGAAGTGGGCAGAAACACTACTAAAGCTTAGGGAGGGGAACGCTGGAAGGGCCTTTTAAAGAGTATCCCCCACCACTGCAAGAAGTCCGAGCAAGCCACGATCCCGCCCTGAAAAACAAGCAGCAGGTGCCAACATCTTCACACTTGCATTCACAGTTCCAAAGTCCTTCACTCTGCTCAAGATGCACATTCGTGGCCAGGTGTGAGCAGTATTGCAGAAAAGCTGGTGCTCACCAATGGGAGACACAAAAAGCATCATCCCTGCAGAGAATCCAAGGTTCATAAACTACTTTCACATCCTTTTTCACTGTTCCTTTATCAGCTGGTGATGGGGTCAGGCAGTTATTACTGTCCCCACTTGCCAGACAGTACACCAAATGTCTGAAAATGTGAGGTGACCTAGGCCTAGACCTAGTTTCTGACTGAAGGGATGGGAGGTCTTCCCACGGAATCCCAGTCAGTGACTGCCGAGGGGCAGATTTTTTTTAAATTAGACTGTCTCGGAGCCCCAGTACTCTAGACCTCGCCATGACACCGTCTCTTTTCATGACGCTGGGCTACTTACTTCACCTCTGAGCCTTCCTTATGTCTATCAGCATTGCCCAGAGACAGCTCCGAGGCAGCCATTTCTGCGATAAGAGACCCATGTGGTTGAAGTTTGACCTCCCTTTTGGAGATTCACGATGCATGTATGCTACAGTTAAGCCTCTGAAGAGCCCCTCAGTAAAGCAGAAGCCTGTTCAACCCTAAATCTCCAACATTTCAAACAGCACAGCCTCTCTTGCTGAACATCTGTTAATAGCATCATTATTTGCAGTGTCTTTCAGCCTCCAAATTCTACGCTGCATTGCCCCCAGCCACATTGCTCATCTGCTGTGAAAGCCACCAATACTGAACCTTGAGGGCAGGCACGGTCAGCCAGGCATGAGATGGGGACACCCAGCTTATGCCCTGGGGAGCTGAAAGAGAAGATATCCAGGCAGGGGCCTCCTCATTTTCCCAGGTTTCTCTGTACATTTGTGCAATCTCAGATAAGAACAGGATTTCTCCAAAAATTCTGCCTACACTAGAAATTGAGGGCAAAAGTCCTCAGTTAACTTGTGACTTTATATACTGAGCAGAGGTGGGGAAAGGATATGTGTGTCCAAAAAAAAAAAAAAAAAAATGACAAAGGTTTTTTTTTGGGGGGGGGGGCGGTGGAGGAGTGGTGGTGCCATCCTGATTTAAACTTCACCACTAGACCTGCTCACGTAAGAAAGACAAAGCTGTGGTTGGAAGAGCATGTTTAATACTCACAGGATTGAAGGGTGTTGCTGGGGAGTCACTTTGTCTAAAGTAGAGCAACTCTTAAAGAGGGCTGATCACTTATGAAAACTGAAGAACTGTCATCATTAGCTGAATTTTCTAATAGCATTTTTCCCTGGATCCAATTTCAAGTCTCACACGCAAGATCTTCTCCTATAACATTAAGGAATTATTGTCACTTTTTTAGAGTGTGATAATGGGAGGGCAGTTATGTTCAGGAACAGAGGCCTTTTATTATCTTTTAGAGATTCAGACAGAACTATTTATGGTTGAAATGATAGGAAGTCTGCAATTTCCTTCAAAATAATTTCGCTGGGGATGAATGGAAGTGAAAGTGGATTTAGATCAAATAAGACTGACCAAGACACTAAATCGCTAAAGTTGGGAGATGGGTACATGGTGGTTCATTGTACCATTCTCTTTAACTTTATTTTGGTAATTATTTAAAATGCTCCATTAAAAAAAAAAAAAAAGGATTCTATTCTGAATAATGTCCGTTTTTTTTTATCCGAAATAATATTAACCTTTACAGAGCCCTTAAAAGAACCAGGAAACACCAAAAGCGCATGTGACAAAAGAAAAACATAAACTGGAATTTACCAAAATCAGAAACAGTTGTGCTTTGGAGTTCCCTGGTGGCCTAGTGGTTAAAGGATCTGGTGTTGTCACTGCTGTGGCTTGGGCTGCTGCTGTGGCAAGAGTTCGATCCCTAGCCAGGGAACTTCTGCATGCTGCAGGTGTGGCAAAAAAATAAATAACTTAAAACAGTTGTGCTTCAAAGAATACCATCAAGAAAGTGAAAGGAAAAAAAGAAAAAAGAAAAAGAAAACCCAACAACAAAGAATAGGAGGAAATATTTGCAAATCATTTATCTGACAAGGGCTTCATATAGGCTTCCTCACTGTAGGGCTCTTCCTCGAGGCTTATCTGTAAAGTATATGCAACGTGAATCACCACAGGAGATGGCAGACTTCTGTGACCACATGGGCCTCTTATCACAGAAATGGCTGCTTTGGAGCAGTCTCTGGGCAAGGCTGACAGAAGCAATGAAGGCTGAGAGAGATAAGGGAACGGGCCCAGGGGCATGAGAATAGATGGTGTCATGGCTGGGTCTAGAGTGCCGGAGCCTGGCAGAGTCTAGTTTAAATAAATTAAAAAAAAAAAAAAAATCTGGAGTTCCCATCATGGCACAGTGGTTAACGAACCTGACTAGGAACCATGAGGTTGCGGGTTCGATCCCTGGCCTCACTCACTGAATTAAGGATCTAGTGTTGCCATGAGCTGTGGTGTAGGTCACAGATGTGGCTCAGATCCCGAGTTGCTGTGGCTCTGGTATAGGCCGGCGGCTACAGCTCCGATTAGACCCTTAGCCTGGGAACCTCCATATGCTGTGGGTGCGGCCCAAAAATGACCAAAAAAAAAAAAAAAAAAAAAATGGAGTTCTCGTTGTGGCGCAGTGGTTAACAAATCCGACTAGGAACCATGAGGTTGCAGGTTCGTTTCCTGGCCTTGCTCAGTGGGTCGAGGATCCGGCGTTGCCGTGAGCTGTGGTGTAGGCTGCAGACCAGGCTCGGATCCCTCGTTGCTGTGGCTCTGGTGTAGGCCGGTGGCTACAGCTCCGATTCAACCCCTAGCCTGGGAACCTCCATATGCTGTGGGTGCAGCCCAAAAAAGACAAAAAAAAAAAAAATCTGCCCCTAGGCAGTCACTCACTGGGTTTCTATGAGAAGATCTCTGTCCCTTCAGTCAGATAAGGGTCTCTAAAAAGACAATAAAGGATTGAATCAACACTTCTCCAAAGAACTTATATAAATGGCCAATAAGAACATGAAAAAGATGTTCAACATGACTCATTATTAGGAAAATGCAAATCAAAACCACAATGGGCTACTACTTTACATCCACGAGGATGGCTGTAATTTAAAAAAAAAAGACAGAGCTATGCTGTAGAGGATGCGGAGACTGAAACCCTCACATACTGCTGGTGGGGCTATATGACGGTGCAGCTACTACGGAAAACAGGCTAGCGTTCCTCAAAGGTAAAACACAGAGTGGCTGTACAACTCAGCAATTCCACTTCAAGGTATATACCCAAAAGAATAAAAACCATGTATGTCCACTCAAAAACCTGTCAATTCATGTTCATAGCAGCATTATTCCTAATACCCCAAAAGTGCAAAAAGCCCAAATATCCATCAATTGAGGACTAAATAAAATGTGTTACAACCATACAAGAGAATATTAATTGGCCATAAAAATGAATAACATACTGATGGATACATGTTACTAATGGGAAGTGAAAGAAGCCAGGCACAAAGTAGCACATGGTATATGATTCCATTTATATGAAATGTCCAGAATGGGCAAATCCAAAAAGAAAGTAGATTAGTGGCTACCGGGGACTTGGGGGGGTCGGGGAGGGAGATGAGGAACGACTGCTGATATAGCATTTCTTTTTGGGATGATAAAAATGTTTTGAATTTCGATAGTGGTGACAGAGGCCCAACCTTGTGAATACACTAAAACCCACCAAATTGTACACTCTTTTAGAATCAATTTTATGGTATGTGAATTATATCTCAATAAAGCTATATTACAAAAACGAAGAAAAAAAGCCTCAGAAACCACCCTCACCTCAGAACAGGAAGTACCAAATGGAGGTTGGGGACAGGTGCCAAGAAGCCCCAGGGAGCCCCTCAGCTCCGTACAGTACACCGTGTGCTGAGAGCAGACAGAGCTGCCTGTGGCCCAGCGCTGTGGTCAGAACGAATGACAAACCACAGCTCCATAGCACACTTCCTTGCTGGTGGTAACCCCCTATTCTTTTTCTCACTCAAGAGGGTACAACGGTGTGCATCTCAGAATAACAGCATAAATCTTAACTTACCTTCTACAAGAATAAACAATTTCATACTTTATTATTTGAAAAACAATTGCTGACACAACACCTGTCATCTGATTGCCAAGACTGATGATATGAAAAGTGATGCTGGTACCAAGAAGTGAACCAAATTATATTCTTTTGGGGGGGGGTAGGGAAGCGCCTGCGGCTCATTAAAGTTTGGGGACCAGGGATCCAATCCAGGCCACAGCTAAAAACCAGATCCTAATCCACTGTGCCACAGGGGCAACTCCCAAATTATAGTCTTAAATGCCTCCACTGAAAACAGATCTTGGGTCAGCAAGAGAACAGGGAAGATTTAAAGTTCCCCAAAGCTAAAATAATTAACAACAACAGCTAACATTTGACAAGTGATTTCCTAGGTGGCATGCACTGCTCTAAGTGCTTTGTAAGTACTCAGTTAACCCTCAAAATAACCCAATAGGCTAGGTGCTGCTACCTCATTTTACAGAGGAAGATACTGAGTTAGCTAACTAGCCCAAGGTTACATGGAAGCCATCTGGCTCCAAAGCCTGCACTCACAGCAATGCTGCTTCCGAGCATCTCTTCTCTGGAATGACCACCTCGGAAGGGTGGCCATTGACGCATGAAGGGAGACGTGTGCCACACTGCAACTGGCCAGCAACTCCAGGTCACCTGCTTGACATCTTCCAGAGGACCACAAACTTCCTCCTTGAGCACATGGCAGGCATTTCTACCGTTCTCTGGCTACAGGCTTGTTGCTCTTGGGTGAATCCTGCTCCACAGTAAAGGGAGCAACTGTTTTGCAGCCAGGGAGGAAACTGGTTAGAGACCTATAGGCTTTTGAGGAAGTGAACCAAAATGTTCCCCGGGTGCCCACTTTAAGAGTCAGAAGGCACATTTTCAAGGATGAGCAGAGGGTGTAGGTGAAGAAATGATGCTCATACGTGTGTGAGGAAATGAGCCCTTGCCCGCCCTGCTGATGGACATGTGAACTGATACAACCGCTTCGCAGAGCAACTTGGCACCACTGGCCCCAAATTTCGAATGTACAGACCCTATGACCTCACACCCACCAATTCCACTTTGAGGAATCCAGCACAACTGCAGAAAGAAGTACAGCAATGTTCATGGTAGCACAGTGTGACATGGCAAAACCTTGGACACAATGTATGTTTATTTATGGAGGGGTGGTTAAATGAATCATAGTCTAAAGCAGTAACATAGAGGCCCTTTTAAAAAAATCAGAGGTATATATGTGATATGAAAAGAAGTCTACAATATATTAAGGTTTGAATAAGTGAATGTTGTTAAAGTTGTACATATAAATTATCCCATTTTATTATTATTATTATTATTTTTAGGGCCACACCTGCAGCATGTGGAAGTTCCCAGGCTAGGGGTCAAATCGGAGTTCCACCTGAGGCCTACGCCACAGCCACAGCAATGCTCGCCTGAGCTGCATCTGCAACCTACACCACAGCTTGTGGCAATGCAAGAGCCTTAACTCACTGAGCGAGGCCAGGGATTGAACCCACATCCTCATGGATACTAGTCGGGTTCTTAAGCAGCTGAGCCACAACAAGAACTCCAAAATTATCCCATTTTTTAAAAATGAAAGAAAATAAAGAACCCTACCCATACTAACAATTTTATGTATTTTATATATGTGTGTGTATATGAATTTATACATAGGAGTTATATTACTACAGCTATAAATATGCAGCATAAGCAGAAAAACCACCAAAAATACACACCAAACCACAAACCTTCACTTTTCACTCTAAGTATTCTTGTACTTCTGTATTATTTACCACTGGTATGAGCGTGTGTTATTTTTGTGTAATTAAAAACTGATGTGGGGAGTTCCTGTCGTGGTTCAGCAGAAACAAATCTGACTGGCATCCATGAGGACACAAGTTCAATCCCTGGTCTTGCACAGTGGGTTAAGGATCTGGCATTGCTGTGAGCTGTGGTGTAGGCCAGTGGCTACAGCTTCGACTGTACCCCCAGCCTGGGAACCTCCATATGCTGCTGGTGAGGCCCTAAAAAGACAAAAAAAAAAAAAAAAAAAAAAAGCAAAACAAAAACCAACAAAAAACAAACAAAAAAACGTGATATGAGAAGGTACCTTAAAGCCCAAAGAAAAGCAGCAATCACATCTAAGAAAGAAAATGGAGAGACAGCCAAAGTGAACCTTTTGCCAAATCAGGCCAGTGGCACAGGTTTTCTGCCTGGCCCCACCCACCGCGAAAACAGTAAGGGGATTTGTATATTTAAAGACGAGGGACTCAAGAAAAAAGAAAGAAGTACACAGGATGAACTTCTCACACTATTCAACTCTACATTCAGGTCCCGAAGAGCTATTATGCTCCAACATACCCATGTAGAAAGCCAAATATTAACTTTCTCTCCCAAATAAAC
Source organism: Sus scrofa (assembly GCF_054392235.1). Lineage (NCBI taxonomy): Eukaryota > Metazoa > Chordata > Mammalia > Artiodactyla > Suidae > Sus > Sus scrofa. The sequence continues at coordinate 136,429,813 of NC_139396.1, read as the reverse complement.
CCCAAATATGTAAATCCGATCAATACACCAACCTACTTTTTTTTCACTGTCTGTGATTGGTTTTGTTTTGTTTTCCTTTTTCTTTTTTAGGGCCGCACCTGCAGCATATGGAGGTTCTCAGTCTAGGGGTTGAATCAGCGCTGTAGCTGCTGACCTACACCACAGCCACAGCCACGCCAGATCAGAGCTGCATCTGCCACCTACACCGCAGCTCACAGCAACGCCAGATCCCCAACCCACTGAGGGAGGCCAGGGATTGAACCCATGTTCTCAAGAATACCAGTCGGATTCATTTCCACTGAGCCACGATGGGAACTCCCTGGTTGGCTTTTCCTACTGGGGTGAAATGGCCAGGTGGCATTTGAGATGAGGAAGATAATTTTAAAATGGCAAACAAAAACAACATGCACAACATTGTTACAACATAAGATCTGTGTTGCTCCACTTTTAAAAATCAAAACAGACATGTTTTTATAACTTCACTCTAAGACCCACCCTTCCAAGCCACCAACATTCTTGCACCGTCTTATATTCACTCTCATCTCTTCCAAAACAAGTTTAAATTCTTTAAAACACCTAAGATTGTGAATCAAAACTGAGCTGTGGTGCTTTGTGGGTGATGGGGGCACCACGAACAGAAGATACACAGCTCATCTACTTTCCCACAGAAGAAACTATGGAAAGATGAAAACCAAAAGTAAATAAATCCAGCTATGGGAACGTAGCTGAGTAAGCAAGAGAATCTCCCAAACCCCATCCAGGCAAGGCTTACAAGTCTGAGAGGATGACCTACTTTAATTCCCACACTAGGAAAGCCCAGAATTGTATCAACAAGCTGCAGAATTCAATAGGATGAGGTTTGTTTCCCTTTTCCTTACCTCCCAGGTTGCAATGTTCTGGATTTATTGGTAGGTCTTTGTTTGTGGTTTCCAAATTACATGCGGGTTTTTGGCCAGACTTTGCTCCACCTAGTGGAACTGCAAAGGATGGGACAAAAGGGCGGTGCCTACAGCCAGACCTTGGCCTGAGTAGAGAGGTCACCAAGACCCACTATCACTGCTCCCTGTCACTCAGAGGCCACTCTGTCTGTGCAGTTACAGTGGGATCGGTGGCCGGGGGCACTGCCCACAATTGGGGTTGCAGGGCAAGGAATGAACCCACATTATTGCACCATCTGGTCCTGATGGTCCCTCAAATGTGAGTCCAACAACTTAAGGCAAGAAGAAAGAGGCCCTCAGGAATATAGATGAACAGGCATTCAAAAGGTAGTTGGATTTTTTTTTTTTTTTTTTGTCTTTTTAGGGTCACACATTTGGCTTATGGAGGTTCCCAGGCTAGGGGTCAAAATGGAGCTGTAGCCACTGGCCTCAGGCACCACAACCACAGCAACTCAAGATCTGAACTGCTTCTGTGACCTACACCTCAGCCCACAGGAATGCCAGATCCTTAACCCACTAAGCAAGGCCCGGGATCGAACGTGCATCCTCATGGATGCTAGTCAGATTCGTTTCTGCTGAACCACGACGGGAACTCCAGGCAGTTGGAATTTTGAATCCAAAGCCATCTAAGATACCCAGAGCCTCCAGAGTTGCCAGCTTGTGCTCAACACCCCCAGCTGAGCTGCATCCTGGGGCCTGGAAGAGAGGGCTCTCCTCCAGATCTAGCCCGCAGCTGTCCAGGACCATCAGCCTCTCTGTGGTGACCCTGAGAGCACCGAAGGGTTTCTGCAGGATGAGCCTGTGTGCGAGCAAACGAACATTCGTGAGGCCAAAAACGAGAGGAGAGCCAAGCCTTGGACTGGGGAAAGGAAAAAGTTCTAAGAACATGAGTCAATTCAGATTGGTTATGGGACCAAGGAGGACACTGAGAAAAGAAAGGAACTGGCCATGAGGCTGTAACGGGGCCGAAAACAAACATGTTCTTAAAGTGAAACCACAAGGGCAGACCAAAGCCAGAGGGAAGAAAGTTCAAGACTGGCTGACCTAGGGAGGCTCACCTGCTTACTGAACCCCAGACTTAAAAAAAAAAAAAAAAAAAAAATGTGCTTCTGTCAAAATAGTTGATGTTGGCTGACAAAGCAGAACTGACTGGTAACATACGTCAACAAACCTCAGAGTGACCAAGATGCAGGACATTAAAGCTTTAAACTGTTCCACCTGAAATGTGCTCTCCGCAGTTGTTTGCACACACATCTCTTCACAAGAAGGCTGACCTCAAACCCCGAGATACCGAGCGGGAGCTGGCAAGCGGATGGCAGGTACCACCCAAGGGTTGCTCCACCTTGGCACCACCGATATTTGGGGCCAGACAATTCTTTGTTGTGGGGGGACGACCCTGAGCAACGCAGAACGTCTGGCAGCATCGCTGGCCTTCACATGATAGACTCCAGCAGCACTCCTGAGTTCTAACAATCAAAAATACTTCCAGCCACTGACAGATGTCCTCAGGAAGGGGCAAAATTGTCCTCCATTGAGAAGCACTACACAGGTTCACCATGAAAAGTCACCTACGTGGGTAAAAGATCACACGGACAAATCTAAACTCGGCTGTAGAACAGAATCAAGGAAGTTTCTTTCCAATCCCCAAATCTCAGTTTCTGAACCTCGTTTGAGAGTTGACACTAACTGACCAACCACAATGCACTCTGAGGGCCGCCAATAATAACAGCAGTGATAGGAGTTCCCATCGTGGCACAGAGGTTAACGAATCTGACTAGGAACCATGAGGTTGCGGGTTCGGTCCCTGGCCCCGCTCAGTGGGTTAACGATCCGGTGTTGCCGTGAGCTGTGGTGTAGGTCGCAGACTCGGCTCGGATCCTGCGTTTGCTGTGGCTCTGGCATAGGCCGGCGGCTACAGCTCCGATTCGACCCCTAGCCTGGGAACCTCCATATGCCGCGGGAGCGGCCCAAGAAATAGCAAAAAGACAAAAAAAATAATAATAATAATAGTAGTGATAAGTATTATTATATTTAGTAACCGTTAAGTACATTCCAAAAGCTTTACACATATTATGTCTTTTTACCACACAACGAACCTGTAAGGGACATGGATTATTATGCCCATTTTATAGATGAGGAAACAGAGGCACAAAGAGGTTAGATAACTTGTTCAGGGGCAGTAATGGAAGATTCTGACCCCCAGAGGCCATGCCCTCACCACATCAGACTACATGTGGAAAGCTCCACACTGGAGAGCTGTTAGATCTGCACTGTCTAATATGCAGTCAGTAGCTACATGCAGCTACTTTATTTATCTTTTTAGGGCTGCACCCATGGCGTACGCAAATTCCCAGGCCAGGGGATTGACCAGGAGCTGTAGCCACTGGCCTATGCCACAGCCACAGCCACAGCCACTCCAGATCCGAGTCACATCTGCAACCTACACCACAGTTCATGGCAACGCCGGATCCTTAACCCACTGAGCAAGGTCAGGGATTGAATCTGAGTCCTCATGGATACTGGTTGGGTTCGTTACCGCAGAGCCACGATGGGACCACTTACTTACTTATTTTTTAATTTTTTATTATAGTTGATTTACAATGTTCTGTCAATTTCTGCTTACAGTAAAGGCTACTTAAATTAATTAAAATTAAATATCATACCACTTTGGAAAACAGCCAGGCAGTTCCACAAAAGGTTACACAGAAAGCTATCATATGTCCCAGCAATTCCACTGTTAGGTACATACCCAAGAGAAATAAAAACATGTACATGCATGTGCACAGCAGCATTATTCATAACAGCCCACAAGGGGAAACAGCCCAAACATCCATCAACTGTTGAATGGATATAAAGAAAATGTGGTACATTCATCAATCAGCCAAAAAAAAAGAAATACTGATACATGCAATGATATACCTATACATCAACGTGGAAGAACTCTGAAAACATTCCAAGTGAAATAAGGACCACATGGTGTCTGATTTCATTTATACAGAATGTCCAGAATGGGCAAATCCATAGAGACAGAAAGGCAATTAGTGGCTGCCAGGGGCAGCCAATAAATGTCTGCTCTTGGTTGTTTTTTTTTTTTTTTTGTCTTTTTGCTATTTCTTGGGCCACTCCCCCGGCATATGGAGGTTCCCAGGCTAGGGGTCCAACTGCAGCTGTAGCCACCGGCCTACGCCAGAGCCACAGCAACGCAGGATCCGAGCTGCGTCTGCAACCTACACCACAGCTCATGGCAACGCCGGATCGTTAACCCACTGAGCAAGGGCAGGGACTGAACCCGCAACCTCATGGTTCCTAGTCGGATTCGTTAACCACTGCACCAATCAGCCAAAAAAAAAGAAATACTGATACATGCAATGATATACCTATATATCAACGTGGAAGAACTTTGAGGGGGTGTTTAAAAGGGAAGAGCCCCTAATGGCTATGGGGTTTCTTTTGGAAGTGATGAAAATGTTCTAATATTGGCTAGTGGTGATAGTCACACAACTCTATGACTTACTTAAAAAAACATTTTCTGTACACTTTATAAGGAGGTTTTTTTTTTTTTTTTTTTTTTTTTTTTTAGGGCTACACCCACGGCATACGGAGGTTCCCAGGCTAGGGGTCAAATCAGAGCTACAGCTGCCAGACTACACCACAGCCACAGCAGCACAGGATCCGAGTCACGTCTGCGACCTACACTACAGCTCACAGCAATGCCAGATCCTTAACCCACTGAGCGAGGCCAGGGATCGAACCCCCATCCTCATGGTTCCTAGTCAGGTTCGTTAACCACTGAGCCACGAAGGGAACTCCAAGGATGAATCTTTCGGCATGTGAATTAAAGTTCAATAAAGTTGATCCAAAAAATTAAACGACATTAAAAATTCAGTTCCTCAGTTATGGTAGTCAGATTTCAAGCCCTCAACAGCCACAGGTGGCTATGTGGCTACAAAGCAGAAATACAGATCTCTCACCACAGAAAGTTCTACCGAACAGCACTGCTTCCACCAATGGATAAAGGGTCTCCTAACCATCTAACTACAGTCCACCCTTCAAGTCTCAACCAACCTGCCCAGGCTTCTACACACCCACAGGTGAAGCTACGTGTCACTTGCAAACGCTCCATTTTCACTATTTTGTACTGGAATAAATGTTCCCCCTTCCTGGTCCCTAGATATCCTACTCATCTTTATCAACCTTGAAAGCCCTGTCCAAATGCCTCTGAAGCTTTCGTTAAATCCCCGCCTTCCCCCAGCTTTAGCAACCATCCCCACTGTCCTGTCACCACGCTGATCCCTCCTCATTACAAATCATTGTTGTGTTATTTGTCTTTCCCACAAGATTATTAGCTCCTTGAGGACAGGGATTCTGTTACACATTTGAGGGTTCCCAGCACCTAGTGAGACCAGCCTGCTGCCAAGAAGGAACATTCCAGTAAATAAATGTTTGCTGGATTCTACTGAAAGGATTGACAGCAACTCAAGGTGTTGATTTTAGGTAACAGCTCACTTTGGTGTATAAAACAGACTAAGACAATGAGGGAAAGAGGATAAGAATCTGGAAGTCTCATATCCCACTATTCTCCAAGAAGGAATGAGGGTGGTTGCACTGAAATGCTGGACTTAGGAAAGGAGAGAGGAGCAGGGTTTATGGACTGAAACCTGGGACCATGGAGGTGAGTAAAGGTTGGGGGAAGCGGTTTACTATTGGAGGGTGTGGTGGGGAAAAAAATATTAGGAGCTAGGGCCCCCATCCAAATCGAAGTGTTAAGGATCTCCCATTGTGGCTCAGCAGTTAATGAACCTGACTAGCATCCATGAGGACGTGGGTTCAATCCCTGGCCTCACTCAGTGGGCTGGGATCTGGTGTTGCCATAAGCTGTGGTGTAGGTCGCAGACGTGGCTCAGATCCTGCGTTGCTGTGTCTCTGGCGTAGGCCAGCGGCTGTAGCTTTGATTGGACCCCTAGCCTGGGAACCTCCATATGCCTTGGGTGTGGCCCTAAAAAAAAAAAAGACACATCAAAGTTTTAAGCATGGCAGAGGAAAGGTAAGGACTGCATCTCTACAGGTTTGTACCCAGCTCAGGGGCTGTATCACTTTATGGAAAAAGACATTTCTACTAAAACTTTAAACACTATAGTCAGATTTTTCGTGTTGAATCTAATCAACAAGAAAAAGAAACTCGATATCTCTCCATCATCATATTTATTTATTTATTTAATTCTTTTGGCTTTTAAGGGCCACATCCACAGCATATGGAAGTTCCAGGCTAGGGATTGAATCAGAGCTGCAGCTGCCAGCCAAGATCACAGCCACAGCAACGAGGGATCTGAGCTGTGTGTGACCTGCACCACAGCTCACAGCAATACTGGATCCTTAACCCACTAAGCGAGACCAGGGATTGAACCCTCGTCCTCATGGATACTAGTCAGATTTGTTACTGCTGAGCCATGATGGGAACCCCTCCATCACAATTTAACTGGAAGAGGAGTACCCACAGCAGTGCAGCAGAAACGAATCCGACTAGTAACCATAAGGTTGTGGGTTTGATCCCTGGCCCCACCTAGTGGGTTAAGGATCTGAGGCTCGGATCCTGCACTGCCGTGGCTGTGCTGTAGGCCAGCAGCTGTAGCTCCGATTAGACCCCTAGCCTGGGAACCTCCATATGCCTTGGGTGTAGCCCTAAAAAGAAAAAACAAACAAACAAACAAACAAAAAATTTAACTGGAAGAGCCAAATGCCAAGGCTTTACTATCTGGAGACTCTATAGCTTTTTTATTCTTTATGGATTCAAGGAATCACATCTGAGTTGCAATGACCTATAGGAGAATAGAGGTCTAAGTTCTTATCACAGAAGGGAGTCAAACTGATAAACTTATCTGGGCCAGGATGGCAGGAAATGGCTGTTCCAGTGCAGAGCTGGAACCAGGGAAAGGAAGCTGCCTAATACCATATATTTGATACTAAATGCATGTGTAAAAAAAAAAAAAGACTGTATTATGAAAAAGAATATATGTGTATAACTGAATCACTTTGCTATACATCAGAAACTAACACAATACTGTAAAATAACTACACTTGAATTAAAAAAGGGGGGGGCATTCCTGCTGTGGTACAGTGGGTTAAGAATCTGACTGCAGTAACTTGGGTCACTGGGGAGGTACAGGTTCATTCCCGGTCTGGGAACTTCCATACGCCACAGGTTCACTAAAATAATAAAATTAAATTAAAAAGAAAGATTGTATTTGATAGAGTCTTTTTTTTTTTTTTTTTTTTTTTTTGCTTTTTCGGGTTGTACACATGGCATATGTAAGTTCCCAGGCTAGGGGTCTAATCGGAGATACCGTTGCCAGCCTACAGCACAGCCACAGCAATGCAGGATCTGAGCCACATCTTCAACCTATACCACAGCTCACAGCAACTCCAGATCCTTAACCCACTGAGTGAGGCCAGGGATCGAACCCGAAACCTCATGGTTACTGATTAGATTCATTTCCTCTGCGCCACAACAGGAACTCCAGAGCCATTTTGAGGATAAAAATGCAAGGCAGTACCCATACCATTTTCAGTACAGAATGAGTACAGAGAGTTCTCCTCAATTGTGAGCTAGCTGGAAGCTACTTGTTGAAATAAGGACGCTGAGTACCTGAAGTACATCCTATGCCAAAATGGTCTGTGAGATTGTTTTTTTTTTTCCTTCACAGATTTCTATACGCCAAAACAAAACAAAAACTAACTTGACTAAACTGTGGTGGATTCAGAGTTAATAATTTTTTTTTTTTTTTGGTCTTTTTGCTATTTCTTGGGCCACTCCCCCGGCATATGGAGGTTCCCAGGCTAGGGGTCCAATCGGAGCTGTAGCCACCGGCCTACGCCAGAGCCACAGCAACGCGGGATCCGAGCCGCGTCTGCAACCTACACCACAGCTCACGGCAACGCCAGATCGTTAACCCACTGAGCAAGGGCAGGGACCGAACCCGCAACCTCATGGTTCCTAGTCGGATTCGTTAACCACTGCGCCATGACGGGAACTCCCAGAGTTAATAATTATAGAGTAAACTGAATTCAAAAGGTTAAAATTCAAAACACAATTCTCACTACAGATATGGAGAACTTGGCAAGAGAAAGAGAGGCTGTGAGATGGGGGGAAGGAGGGTTTGGGGGAAGAGGGTCAGGAGGCAAGAGACTACTCATTTCAAAAACTTTCCCTTCTCTGCAAGAACTTTAACCACATAATAGCTGCTGGTCAATGCTAGCATCCATCCAAATGGAACAAAGTACAAAAGCCACCCTGTCCCAAAAATAAGTAGTGGGAGTGCCAGAGAAATGATAAGAAAATGGCCTGTGATCCACAAACTGCAATTAGGGCATGACACTGAAGATCCCCTCCCACCCCTTCCCTCCACCTCCCAGGCTTCCTTCCATGAGCAAGGAAGGAATCTCCCCCTTCCATCCTTCCTCCTCTCCTGCTAAAGAAATGGACCTGGTTCCCACCAGTGCCTTGGAAGCCAACCACCCCTCTCTCCTGGGGTGATGGAGACCACAGACCCAGGGCTCCCACCTCCAAAGGCTGCACGGTTCCTAAATCGACCCTCTACCATTTAATTGCTGGTCACTGGGAACAGCCTTTAGCGACAGCGACAGAAATAGGCAGGGGCAAAGGAAAAGCAACAGTTCTCTATTTTGTTCTTTCAACATCTATACTTCTTAGCTTTACCAGTCCTAAAGATTGTAACTTTTCTAGAAGATAAAGCAAATTTATTTCTCCTGTCAGTTGATGATTTTAACTGGGAAAACAACCCCAACAAAGCCTAAAACAGGAGAGTCCCAGCTGTAGAAAAAAGCAATGTATTGGGTCAGAAAATGAGCTATATTCCTTTTGTGCGTTCTTTCTAATACACGTAAATGTATTCTTTGAGAGAAGCAGAGGATACTTCTATAGATAAAGGAATAAATAAATTGTGGTGTAGCCACACAATGGAGTATTATTCAGCCACAAAAACAGATAAACCTTGAACATTATGGTAAGAGAAAGAAGCCAGACACAAAAGGTCACATACTGTAGGATTCCATTTATATGAAATATCCTGAACAGATAAATCCACAGAGACAGCAGACTGGTGGTTGCCAGGGTATGGGGGAAGGAGGAATGGGGAGGAACTGTTTAATGGTACAGGCTTTTCTTTTGGAGTGATGAAAATGTTTTGGAACTAGATAGAGGCGGTGGTTGCACAACACTGTGAGTGTACTAAATGCCACTGAAGTATTCACTTTAAAATGGTTAAGTGGTTTTATTTTTTTTTTTTTTTTTTTTTTTTTTTTTTTTTTTTTTTTTTTTTGTCTTTTTGCCATTTCTTGGGCCGCTCTCGCGGCATATGGGAGGTTCCCAGGCTAGGGGTCTAACTGGAGCTGTAGCCACCGGCCTACGCCAGAGCCACAGCAACGCGGGATCCGAGCCGCATCTGCAACCTACACCACAGCTCACGGCAACGCCGGATCGTTAACCCACTGAGCAAGGGCAGGGACCGAACCCGCAACCTCATGGTTCCTAGTCGGATTCGTTAACCACTGCGCCACGACGGGAACTCCCAGAATTTTATTTTTTTTTTATTTTATTTTTTTTTGCTATTTCTTGGGCCGCTCCTGCGGCATATGGAGGTTCCCAGGCTAGGGGTCGAATCGGAGCTGTAGCCACCGGCCTACGCCAGAACCACAGCAACGTGGGATCCGAGCCGCGTCTGCAACCTACACCACAGCTCACAGCAACGCCGGATCGTTAACCCACTGAGCAAGGGCAGGGACCGAACCCGCAACCTCATGGTTCCTAGTCGGATTCGCTAACCACTGCGCCACGACGGGAACTTAAAATGGTTAAGTGGTTTTAAATGGTTTATGTTATATACACTTCAGGTCATTTAAAAAATTAATTTGTTACATAGAGGATGAGCAAGACAAGATGCATATGTGAAAAGACTGCCCATAAACTCCTAGGGAAAAGATAAGTGTGTGTATTTTTGCTGGTACTCTGCGTCTACTTGATCACAACACAAAGTTCATGCTAAGCTGTAGAGACTCTGCCATTTTGCTCTGTGTGTGTGCCTTTCTGAAAAGACAGGGACGGGAACAGAAAGTGAAGAAAATAGAATGGTAAAGCCTTGCCAAATGCAAGGGAAGGAGGGGTGATTCCCCCTGCTGCACCCCACCCAACTTGGCACCAGGAGCAACGCTCCCATTAAGGTTTCGAAATGCCAGCAGCAGCTGAAATCAGCACAAGCTTCTCTGCCTGGATAAGAGGCAAGCCACCTAGCAAGAAAAGCTGGGGTGCTCCATTTGTTGCCCTTACTGGCATCAGCACCACCCTTTGCTCAAAACGCCGAGCTGGCCCAGACCGACATCGGTGACTGGCTCCCCCAGACCAGCCAGCCCGCCCAACAGTGAGAGCTTGTTACCGCTCGTGTGCCATGCTCCTGAGGAGCCCCAGTCTACTTCATCTCACCTGCCTTCCAAGATCCCTGCCTCCAACACCATTAAAAATGGGGCCTAGAGGCTCCTAGACCTTTCCCAGGTGCAGCTTGAAATAAATATCCTCTCAGCCCCTCCCTCCCTCTCAGGCCCACTCAATAACCCACGGACCCCTATCCGCACAGACGTAAACGCGGCATCGCTGCCTTGGAGACACTGTGAGACAAGAATGCGCGCCCCTCATGCCCCTGCTTGGCACCACTATCCGGCCACAGCCATCCCATCCCACCTTACCTAACTGCCGTCTCAAAGACCCCTCACTCACTTGGTACCATGCCTCTGCCACTTCCCTGACACCAAAGCCGTCACAGGTGTCCCTCAGTTAAACACCGACGCCCCCTTACATCCTGTCCACTCCAGACATGGGTGCCCCTCTTGGGACCCGTCGACTCTTGACAACATCCCTTCAGCCCCCTCCAGCCAGGCCTCGACGACCCCCAGACCTCCAGCCTGGCCCAGACGCTCCCTCCCCCTTACCTGCGGGGGTTCGGCCCTGGCTGACAGGGGGCTGGGCAGCGCCTGGAGGAGCAGGAGCGCCATGCCACCCAGGAGCCTTCTCCTCTCCATCCCCCTCCTGCTCCTGCTCCTCCGCCACGGCGCCGCCGCCTCCCTCCTCCTCCTCCCTCTCCTCCTCTTCCCTCTTCTTCCTTCTTCCCTTCTTTTCCTGTTTCACTCTCCCCACCCGCTTCCGGCTCTGCTCCACCCCGCCCAGCCGAAACACCTCCCAGACGCTGGGATGGTTCTCCAGTTCCAGCGCTTCATTGGTTTTATCCCTTTTTCCATTGGTTAAAACAGCCGTCGATCAAATACAAGTCCCGCCCCCTCATGATGTCGGAAGACCGGAGAGAGCTGGCCAATGAAAAGTAGGAGGAAGCCGGGCCATCTTGAGTGCTGCGAGGAGGCGTAAACGCGTGCTGCTCCGCAGAGAGTGGCGGAAGTAGCTGGAATCACGGGGCTGGGCAATCCAAAACATGTATAGAAGTCCATTTTGGTGCCGCCATCTTGAGTGTGGCGGAAGATTTCCCCAGTTCAGCAAAGAAAGGGAAGGGGTATAGCAATTCTAAGGGGTGTTGGAAAATAAGTTCATTTTAGAAGGTAACCGAGCGCTCTGAAAGACAACTGCAGTCTAAAGAGCTTTTGATGTCTTTTGTCTTTAAGCATAGCCCCAGTACCAGGTCCCGCTCGTGATCTCAAACAGTGGTTTCAGTCAATTTGAATTCCCTATAAGGCAGTACCTTTATTTGAGACAGTGCTTTGTCACCACAAATGAGAGAGACGAAATTCTATTGATTCTACCTTAAAAATAGGTCTGAAATCCATCCCCATTGCTTCAATCCATGTTCTCATTTTCTGGCTAAATACAAATGGTCTCTTCTGTCCCAGTTCCAATTCTTTCTTGAATCCCTTTCACCAACCAAAGCTGGGGTGCTCTACCACCTAAAACCAAGAATTCTCATCTCAGGGCTTCCCCTCTCGAAATACTTCAACCACCTGGACTGGACTTATAGTCCCAACTTTTAACATGCTTCTTTGTGTGTCCTGGTCCCAGCATACCTCTTTATCTCACCCACTGCCGCTTCACTTCCCACATCCTGCTCACACGTAACAGTTTAGAGCTCCCCAGAGTACTGAGCTATGCAGTGCCCTTAACTTCATTTACACTTTACACAGTTTCCTGTTTACAAACTCCTCATTCCCACCCCCTCCTCTCTTCTGAATTCACATAACACTTAGCACACAGTGTATCTATCTGTAGTTTCTGCCTGCTTGACCCCTCCCACTAGACGTGTAGCTTTTTGTATGGCACACCAGATCTTACACATTTTTTTTTAAAGAAACTCCTACAGCACCTTGTACAGGGCCCAGTCACGAGCTCAATCAATGTTGGGAGAATAAACGAACAAAAGAAGACCCAAAGCAGAGAAGCCAGCTGCCCTGTAGCTGCCAATTTCCTCTCAAAAAACCTGCCAAAGCATTTCAGAGCCTGGCCCATTCTAGCCCATAGCTGAGCCCAGAGGGAGTTGGTTCTTGGTTTAAATGATGGCAAAGTGGGAAACAGGTAAGAGTGAAGAAATCAGTTCTGTCTCTATCTTGATCCTGCTTTTCCAAGTGCTGCAAGTTGTTTTTTTGGGTTTTTTTTTGTTGTTGTTGTTGTTGTTTTTTGTTTTTTTGTTTTTTGTCTTTTTGCCTTTTCTAGGGCCGATCCTTGTGGGCCATATGGAGGTTCCCAGGCTAGGGGTCGAATCGGAGCTGTAGCCTCTGGCCTACACCAGAGCCAGAGCAATGCGGTATCCGAGCCAAGTCTGCAACCTATACCACAGCTCATGGCAATGCTGGATCCTTAACCCACTGAGCAAGGCCAGGGATCGAACCTGCAACCTCATGGTTCCTAGTTGGGATTCGTTAACCACTGCGACACGATGGGAACTCCGCTGCTTTCCCAAGTGCTGCACGTATTTTTGACAAACTTAAATTTCTTAGAAATTCATCCATTCCACTATCAAGCTCCTGGAGAGAGGAAAAGATTAAGTACTAGGCAAGGGCCACATTATTTTCATAGCACAAGTTCTTAGTCCTAGCCTCAAGGAGTTATAAGCCCTCTGTATAAAGGCCACTTATCATCATCATTAGGAAACCCCAATGGTTTAAATCTGGCAAACACAGAGCATTTTGTCCTAACTCCCTTTTCTCCCTTAACCTGAAAGCTCTGACAGACAAACATGACAACCTGCCCCATCTGGATCAGCACTTCTCACAGGCATTTTAGTCACCGTAACCATCTCTTTCCACATCCTGAAGGAGCCAACTCAAAGACAGCAGAGAGGCCTTGCAAAACAGAGCTGAGATGCAGTTTGAGTGAACTCATTTTCATCTGCCTCTGAACTGCAGCCACTACCTACTCCAGACTTTTCCGAGAGTAACAGTCTATGAAGAGAGAAGGAATGCCAGGAGGCTTAAGGAATTGGGAAAGAAAGGTTGGGGATTCTTGAAAGAACTTCAGTTCAGAATTGCTTCCAAGCTCTGCCTAGCTCTGGTAATGTTTTCCTTATTTGCCTGTGGAAGTGAGAAAAGCTGAAGGCAGATTTCCTGTCCTAAGGAAGCTAGCTCCAAGACACAGACTTTTCTGCTCAGACATCAGCTAAAATTAAACTGTACATGTTACAGCATGGATGAACTTTGAAAATATTATGCTCAGGGAAAGAAGTCAGACACAGAAGGCCACATTGTGTGATTCCATCTATCTGGAATGTCGAGAATAGGCAAATCCACAGACAGAAGATAGATGAGGGGTTAGCAGGGAGCTGGGGGATGAGGGTAATGATGAGTGACCACTAATGAGTACAGTTTCTTCGGGGGGTAATGAAAATATTCTGGAACTAGACAGTAATGACAGTTGGTGAGTATGCCCCAAACCACTGAATTGTACACTTTAAATGGTACCACTTTATAGTATGAGAATTATATTGTAATATTTTTTAAGGGGGGGGGGACCAAACTGCAGTCAGTACCTTGACCTCAGAGAGGAGGCTCCTGCTCTTTAGAGCAGTGGTCCTTCAAACACGGTCCCCAGACCAACAGGATCAGCATCACTGAGAAATTACCAGAAATGCAAATACGCAGGCTCCATCCCAGACCACACAATTAGATGGGGCCCTATAATCTATGCTTTGAGAAGCCCTCCGGGTGAACATCATGTATGTTCTCAAGAACCATTACTTTTCGTGTAAAGGACCAGTTAGTAAATATTTTAAGCTCTGCATGCCACATACACAGGGTCTCACATAGTCCTCTTTTTCTTTTTCATGACCTTTTAAAAATGTAAAAACCATTCAGTTCCCAGGCACACCAAAACAGATAATAGGAGTTCCCACTGTGGTTCAGCAGAAATGAACCTGACTAGTGTCCATGATGTGGGTTCAATCCCTGGCCCGGCTTAGTGGGTTGAGGATCCAGTGCTGCCATGAGCTATGGTGTAAGCCAGAACTGGCGTTGCTGTGCCTGTGGCGTAGGCCAGCAGCTGTAGCTCCGATACTTAGACCCCCAGCCTGGAAACTTCCATGTGCCGCACCTTCGGCCCTACAATAAATAAATAAATAAATTTAAAAAACAGGTAACAGGGAGTTCCTGTCGTGGTGCAGTGGTTAACGAATCCGACTAGGAACCATCAGGTTGCGGGTTCGATCCCTGCCCTTGCTCAGTGGGTTAAGGATCTGGTGTTGCCGTGAGCTGTGGTGTAGGTTGCAGACGCAGCTCGGATCCCACATTGCTGTGGCTCTGGCGGAGGCTGGCGGCTACAGCTCCAATTCGACCCCTAGCCTGGGAACCTCCATTTGCCGTGGGAGAGGCCCAAGAAATGGCAAAAGACAAAAAAAAAAAAAAAAAAAAAAGCAGATTAACAGGCAGATTTGGACCCTCGAGCCATAGTTTGCCAACTCCCGCCCCTGTGAGATGGGAATCTCTGGAGCCTCAAGCAAAAGACAGGTGGATTTTCCTTCCATAAAAAGGAAGCTGAACAAAGGCCTCCAGGCACCAGACAGGTTCCCCTTATAGCTGCCATACCCTCCTCTACGCCAAGGCCAAAGTAAGACCAGACCCTGCTTTCCATCCAGCTTTATTAACACAGTGTACAGACTTCATTGTGCTCTTTCAAGAAATGGGATTCACAGTGACATCCTTTGATCAGTCAGTAAATTCCACTAGACAATGTCCACTCATACAGACATTGGCCCCAGGTCAGCCACAGCAGCCTGCCCTCCCCCACAGGCTTGCTAAATCCCCTAGAGCAGCCAAGCGGAGACGGGCAAGTGGCTGCGCTCGGCTGTGTGTCCTTTAAGGCTCTTTGGTCCTGGTTGATTTCCTCTCAGAGGCGTCCAAATAAAACTTCCCTTTCCTCTTCAGTCCGCACCAGTCTCTCTTTGGTGTTAACCCAGTGGGCTGAGGAAGGGAGGCAGCCAGGAAATTATACCCATGAAAATGTTCAGTGAATGCCTCCCTCCTTTGTTTTTACTCACGGTTAGTGGAATTACCTTTTAGA
Organism: Sus scrofa; assembly: GCF_054392235.1. Classification (NCBI taxonomy): domain Eukaryota; kingdom Metazoa; phylum Chordata; class Mammalia; order Artiodactyla; family Suidae; genus Sus; species Sus scrofa. The sequence goes on along the minus strand of NC_139396.1, from coordinate 136,414,321 downwards.
CACAGAGAAGCAGAATCAGATATGATTTTAGGGCAGGAGAAAGAAGTCAGTATCAACGGACATGGCTTGAAGCACCACGAAACTCTGCTGCCTCCATAACGTCCTTTTTTTTCGGCCTCGCCCAGAGCATGCAGACATTCCTGGCCCAGGGATTGAACCCACACCACAGCAGTGACAACACTGAACTCTTAACCCACTGGGCCATCAGGGAACTCCACACAATGTCCCTTTTTTTTTTTTTTTTTTTCTTCTTTCTTTCCACTAAAAATTCCTGGGTGCCTGATAAACTCAAGTTTAGCAAGACTCCCAGAGAAGCTTTCTGACGGGGGGCACTGGGCAGGAGAAAGGGAAAGAGCAGAGAGGGGCCCAAGGCGACCCGGCTTCTTCCCTCCCATTTCCTGAGGGAGCTGGAACTGCAAGGGTGAAAGGTTCCCTCGCCTGAGAGCAGGTGAGAAAAAGAAGAGGGCTTCTTGCTCAACCCCGGCTGGGACCAGAATCCCAAAGGTTTCCTAATTTTTCCAAATAGTTTGCTCAAGTGTCTTCCCCAGGGTCCCAGCAACTTCTTCCTAAGGGGGTCTCAGCTCCTGGTCTCCAGGGGCTGGGGACTGGGTGAGAGCAGACAGAAGACCTGGCCTTTCTCCCCTGTTCATGTTTATCCCCTAGAGTCCAATAAGCCCAGGTGCCTGGAAGAAGCATGAGGCATCCTCCCGCCCCCACCCTTACCCCCCAAATCCACCCTGGCCTTCAAGGCCCCATCGGCAAAAAGGAAGGAGGGAACAGGTATCCAGGGAGGCTAAGGAGGAGCTGGTGGATAGGGGTGTGGACTGGTCCTTGCTGGGATAGAGCACTTAGAGACCCTTATTGAAGTAGACATAAGGCACAGGTTCTTCACACTTGGCCTTGATGCTGTCTCGGAGCTCCGGTTCCAAATAGGAAACTGGCAATTCGCTGAGAAGAGAGAAGAGAGTCGTGAGCACGCCACCTGGATGAGCAGCAAACTACCCTCGGAAAAAGATCTAACTCAGACGCCACCTCTAAGAAGCCCTTCCTGATTTTTCCATCAGAATTATTAATGGCCTCCATACCCCCACAGTATGCTGCTTTTACGTCTGTCGAGCCCTGACTTCATTCTCCCTGGTGCTAAACTTACAACTTCACAAGATTCCAAGCACGGTGCTCAGAACATGGGAGATGTGGAGCACAGGACTACTGAGCTGAGAGCAGCAAGCAAAGGGACACGGGCATCTTCTCGGTATGTATTCAAACTACATCTGGTCTCCCGGAGCCGGTTCCCCCGCCCTCCCTCGCCCCCACCCCAGGCTGAGGCTTCCCTTCCCTTGGCCGTCATCTCTTCTCATGCCCTGCCCCGCCCTTCCCAGGACCTGCAAAGGAAGTGGAGGGGTCCCAGCCATCCACCCTCTGGCAAATATCAGCCAGAGTAGGTACCTACCCTCTTGTTCAATTTCAAAGACCAGATCCAGCCAGGGGAGATGTATCTAGTAACTCAACCAGCAGGGACAGAATGGCCCTTATCGTTTCCCCACCTTCTCTCCGAGGCAGCCTTTGCTTCACTGGGAGTGAGCAACCTGTCTGCCCCTTGGAGCTCTGCCTGGTTTGCCATACACTGGGGGTTAAGAGGCCCGGAGTTTGGGCTGCCCAGCCCGGCCCTCTCTCCTTCAGCACAGCTGGCAGGTCAGCAAAAGCAGGGACAGCGCGTTTAGTAAAACAAAATGAGGAATGAACAGCTGGTACCATTTCTGCGGGAAGAGCCCACACGCCACCGGCACCATGAAGATGAGGCTGGAAGAAAGAAGAAACCAAAGTGTTAGGGGGCATTTGGCCTCTCCCAGAGCCACCCACACCCCATCGCTGAGTCGCCCAGAGGAAGGAGGAGATGCCTACTCAGCTGGCCCCAAAGCTCCCCTCCCTCCAACTTTATTCCTAGTCTTAGTGCCAGGGAACTCACTCTGGCACGGGACAGAAGCAGTCTTCTGCCACCCCCCACCCTCATCCCACATCCTCCTGTGGGTCATTCAAGCAGGTGAAGAGAGTGGAATCACTAGGGCATGCGAGCAGCAGCCCTAAAAGCCACAGGGGCCCTCGGATGTACAGGGAGAGCAGAGGGCTGTGAACCCAGGGTCCTCCTCCCATATTCGCTGAGTGCCCGGGCTGCTGGAGGAGACGAGGCAGCACTTCTCACAACTTCACAAGATTCCAAGCACGGTGCTCAGAACACGGGAGATGTGGGGAACTCAAGGCACTCGCTCAAATGTAACACTAATTCAGTAGGTCTTGGGAAAGGGCCTGAGAGTCTTTATTCCTAACGAGTTCTCAGCATCACGTCTTAGAGGATTTGGGAATTGAACAGACCTGGGTTTGTATCCCAGCTCTGCCGCTTCCTAGCTGTGCCTCTCAGGCAAGTTCCCTCTGAGCCACTAGAGGGAGGGCAGGAGTGACACGGGTGACACATGCAGTCTGTGGTAACTGCCCCTCAGTGGGAACTCCACAGAAAACAGTCTGACATAATGTTAAGCTTGCTGCGGTCCCAACCTCTCAGCTCCAGCAGTTCCCAGCTAGAGACACTTGGGCAAGGAGACGACAGCAGCCTGAGTACCTCCACGGCTCAGGGAATTGGGTGAAATTATAGATGGGAAACATCAGCACAGTAAGGACACACAGACAACACCCAATACACTTTTTTTTCCCCCTTTTCAGGCCACCTCATAGCACATGGAATTCACGGGCCAGGGATCGGATCGGATCCAAGCTACAGCTGTCACCTATGCCTCGGCTGCGGCAACACTGGATCCTTTAACCCACTGTGCTGGGTCGGGGATGGCACCTGTGTCTTGGTGCTGCAGAGATGCCGCCCATCCCATTGTGCCACAGCAGGAACTCCAATACATGTTGGTTTTGGTTGCTGTCATTAGCCTCACGGCCTCACAAGGCATGATTAATGCTGGGACATGTCCAGTCAAGGGCAGGCTCCTAGGAATGCTACATGACTTGAGGCCCTGCCCTCTGTGTCAGGATGGGATGCTTGACCGGCCCAGTCTCTGTTGTCATTTTCAATTATATGTATATACTGAGATATACCTGACACATAACACTGCGTAAGTTTACGGCATCTGCCAATGCCTCTGTCACATTATCATGTCTCTATTGTGGTGGGACGATCTCACCATTTTTGTCTCTTCTCTGAAATCATTGCAGACCTCAGGTCAAAGGGGAGACCCCAGGACAGGAGGGCACCCGGGGGCACTACTTTCCACATAGGCCTGTACACAGGGCCAGCCTGGTGCCCTTGGAAAGATGGAGTGAGAGCTCTCTAGAAGGGCATTTTTTTTGGCCACACCTGTGGGATGCAGAAGCTCCAGGTTCAGGGATTGAACCTGTGCCACAGCAGCAACCTATGCCACAGCAGTGACATGGTGGATCCTTAACCTACTGAGCTACCAGAGAACTCCAAGAGAGGTGCTCTTGAAATCAGGTAAAGGAGTACCTGGTTTCCAGCCTGGGCACAAGAAGACAGATCCTGGAACCCCACCGCTGACTCCAAACCAAGAAGACCCATTACTCACAAGCACCCGGACAGCAGAACCTGCAACGGGGCGTGCAGGACCCGGATTCTCTGCACAGAACAGACAAGAGAGAGCCCATGTGGGACTGGACGTACCTCGAGGTGAGCCCCACGCCCAACAGTCTCCTAGAAACCCTGGCGCCGTGGGGAGACGTCCTCCTTGCCCTCTACAGACAAAGCGGACAAACAGGGAGCCAGCGGAGATGGGGGCGCGGGGGCAGGAGGGAAGGAGAAGAGGGTCATGAGCCCCCAGTATGTGTGAGGCTGGGGGCCTCGGGGCAGGAAAGATGCAAATGAGAACCCACTCACCTTCATGAAGCGCAGTTTCTCCAGCCTTTCCATGACCACCGGCAGCAGGACTGGAAGAGACCAGGGGAAAGGCTGGGGGGCGGGCTGCAGAACTTCCCCCAAGACCCCTTCCCGAAGCCAAATCACAGACGAGTGACTCCCCCTCTGTGCCCAGAAATTCCAAAAATCCATTTCATTCGGGAGAAGAATGAAAGACTGCAGGCGTGGCCACACCTGCCCTCTCCCCCCAAGTCCTAGCGGAAGGGTGCTTCTCGAACCTCTCAACCTGCACACTTGTAATGACAGGAGGACACGTCCCGAAGGCGCAGGGCACCCTTCTCAAGACCGTCATTGGGGAGTCTGGGGATGGCAGATGCCATCTATTATATTCAGAATGGATAATCAGCAAGGTTCTGCTATATAGACAGGGAACTATATCCAATCACTTATGATAGAACATGATGGAAGATAATATGAGAAAAAGAATGTGTATATATGTATAACTGGGTCACTTTGCTGAACAGCAGAAATCGACAGAACATTGTAAATCAACTATAAGTTAAAAATTCCTGTTGTGGCTCAGTGGTTAACGAACCCAACTAGTAACCATGAGGTTGCAGGTTCAATCCCTGGCCTCGCTCAGTGGTTAAGGATCCAGCGTTGCTGTGAGCTGTGGTGTAGGCTGGCAACTGTAGCTCCAATTGGACCCCTAGCCTGGGAACCTCCATATGCTGTGGGTGCGGCCCTAAAAAGACAAAAGACAAAAATATAAAAAATAAATAAATAAAAAATAAAAATTTAAAAAGCAAACAGGAGCTCCTGCTGTGGCACAGCGGAAATGAATCTGACTAGGACCCATGAGGTTGCAGGTTCGATCCCTGGCCTTGCTCAGTGAGTTAAGGATCTGGTGTTGCCGTGAGCTGTGGTGTAGGTCACAGATGTGGCTCGGACCTAACGTTGCTGTGGCTGTGGCATAGGCTGGCAGCTATAGCTCCAATTTGACCCCTAGCCTGGGAACCTCCATATGCCACGGGTATGGCCCTAAAAAGCAAAAAAAAAAAAAATTTTATATATATATAAAATAAAAAACAAAACCATCTTTGAAGGCTCACAGAAGTTTTGTATCTTACTCTAACATGCCCCGCCTAGAAGCGAAACCAGGACAGGGGACTTATTTTCTCTGCCACTGTCTCCCCATCACCCCACGCTATGTCCAGCACACTGAAGGAACTTAAGGAATATTTGTTAAATGAAAATAACTTTCTCCACCAAATCTCCGATTAACTGATGTTCCATGGCTCTCCCGTGGCTTCTGGCACTCAAGGAAACCAGTTTGAGAAGCATGGCCATGGAGAATGGTGTCCCACCCCCCACCCAAAGTGTGGCCAAAGTCTCCATCACGTGTTCCAGGGTCCCCCAGGATAGGAGGGCTTTCCCATCTTACTCATGCCGGGGGCTGCCATGGCGATCCGAGAAATTACCACCTGGGTGATGCCTATGGCCGCAGCTCTCTGAGGGCAGAAAAGAGTAAGCTGTCAGGAATGACCTTATCCAGTATCCATGGGCTGCACCAGAGGACGGGGTCAGGGTCAGGGTCAAGGTCAGGGCCATGGCCAAGTCTGAGATGGCAAAAGGGTTGAGTGACCTCACCTGGCCCTTTCCCAGAGGGCTGTATTTTTAGGGCTTCAGGACCAGAAATGCTGATGAAAAGACACAAACAGAGATGTGGAGGGAAAATCGATGGAGAAGGAGGATGGAGTCAGGGAGACGGGTTCTCAGCCCTATGGTAGAGTCCAGGCCCGCTCTCACCACTAAGAATAGGACAGGGTAGGAGTTTCCCTGGGGTGCAGCAGGTTAGGGATCTGGCGTTGTCACCGCTGTGGGTTGGGTCACTGCCGTGGCACAGGTTGGATCCCTGGCCTGGGAACTTCGCATGCCGAGAGTATGCCCCCCGCCCCAAAAAGACCAGGACAGGGTGTGAAAGGGAAGTCCCTCCTCCCACCCCAAAAGGCAGGCCTCTGCTCACCCGGGAATGACCCATCTCATTGTGGTTCCTGTCCTTCACGCAGATGCCCTGGATGAGCTCCCTAAACACAGATAGGAGGTGCTGGGCTTGGAAAAGGGGTGCTGGACGCCTGCTAGCGATTTAACACACTAGGGGGCCAGAGCCAGGGGATTCAAGCTCTAGGGGGCCACCTCCTGCTCCAGAGAGCCGTATGGCGGCCGGGATCTAGGGTGGAGGCTCAGAGAGCTAGCACTGGGCCTCGAGTGACGAGGCTGAATCCGGAAGCTACAGAGTAAGTTGTACGATCTTGAGCAAGTTCCCTGATCCTTCTAAGGACACAGTTCTCCTCATTTGCAAAATGGGAATAATCACGGCACCCACTTCAGAGGACTTGGTGAGGATTAAACGGGATAATGCCCATGAAGTGCTGAGTCCAGTGCCTGACACGGTGACCAGACAAGAGACAAGAGCTGCCCTGGCTGTTAGTCTCAGGCCGGGTCCTGACAGCACTCCATGCAAGACCAGGTGGGTGGCCGGGACGCATTCATTCCTCAGAAGGAACAACTGGGTCAGGGGAGGGGACGAGGAGGGGCGCCGTGTGAATGCACGACCACTCTGGCTGTTCTCTCTGCAAGGGGAATGGGATGAACTGTTTGCTACTAAGTGCCTTGGAGATGCTGGTGATGAAGGCAGTGATGCCCACGGTGGCTATGAGAGCTAATGCTGATGGAGCATTTTCTTAGGTTCCAGGGGCTATTTTAAGTGCTTTATATGTATGACATCATTAAGTTTTGTGACAGAGGAACATCTGTGCTTTCTCTAGTCAAGAAACAAGGACAGTGAGACACAGCAGGTTTCTCCTTTCACCTTTCCTGCTGTGAAGCTTAGAGCTTGGTGCCTGGAAAACCTCTCTCTAGGCCAGGAGCTTCTTTCAAAGCTTCTTGGCTCTGTTCTATCTTTGGACGCTTTGCTACATTTTATTCTATAAGCTGCCCCAGGGGCTTTGGAAGCAGGCTGAGTTCACAAGTTAAACCCAGTTGTAGTTGAAAGGACATGGGTCCACCCCAGCCCCAGGCCCCATCCCACACCGTCCAAAAAAATGACTCTCACAACAGTTATCACAGATGAAACCCAGCCATCTGCCACTCCCAAAGCCATCACTGTAGGAGCAGCCAGGCCTCACCGAAGCTTCAGAAGCGCAGCCCAGCAGCCCTCCCCGCACCCACTGCAGCACCAACAAGCCACCCCCCCGCCGTGGTCTCCTGCCCTTTCCCGGCTAACCTCATGGTTTATAAGGGAGGAAGGGGGATTCCTGTACTCACTGCTGTCGCATCATTGGGATGTTGACACAATTGGCAGCAGCCACAGCGGCAAAGGGCACCCAGCGACCCACCAGGGGTGGAGCTCTCTGTGGGGGAAGAGAACCATGGGAGTAGTTCAGGTTCACTGGTAAATAGGTGTGGCAGGGGCTTAAGGAAGACAAAACAAGAAATCAGACCTCACTATGGCCACACATCCAGACACCCAGTCAGGGACCCCAAATGCCCTCAAAAGCCCCAGAAGGACCAACCTGGGGACAGCCCTGATGAATTTCCCACTACTTGGCTAGGCTCTGGCCAAACCCAAATCACCTAGATGGGAAATGACCCCTGCCTGGGGAAGAGTTTTCCCTAAGACTTTTGCTGCCCCCTTGTGGCCACCATGCCCACAGCAGCCACAAAGGTACCTTTGTCATCATGTTCATGCTCACAGCGGTGGCCACCGCCGTGGTTGTGGCTGTGATGTAGGAAACTGCCATCTGCCTGTTGGAGAAGAGAGTTGTTGGGGAGGAGGGACCCCTGCTGGCTGAGGGCAGTACCAGAGCTTGAGTGATTAAAGTCTGGAAATGTGGCTTCATGACCAAGAAGCTCATGTGGTCTGTCCCCAGCCTCATCTTGTGATCTCCCCCCAACTCAGATGCTCCAGCCCCCCCACCCCCAAGCATGTTCCTGCTCAGCGCCTCTGTCCCTCTCTATCTCTATCTATCTGTCTTCCCTGGGATCTTGCATGGCTAAGTCCTTATCTCTCAAAACTCAGCTGAAATGTCGGCTCTCCACAAAGGACTTCCCTGACCCGCCCCTCTACACAGATGCCCCTCGGCTGAGATTATTATGCCACTTTTCTTTTCTTTTTTAAAATTTTGGGGGCTTTTTTAAAGTTTTATTGAAGTCTAGTTGATTTACAGTGTTGTGATCATTTCTGCTGGACAACAAAGTGGTTCAGTTTTATATCTATATACACGCACATATACACATACATATATATACAAATATATATATACACACACATCCATCCTTTTCATTTGACAGAAATATTAATTTTCCTTTACAACTGTAGACTTCTTAGAGCTGAAGAACTGGAAACACCATCTCTTCTTTGACTCTTAGTAGCCCTATAGACTTGTTTTCTTAAAAGACCTTAAACTCCAGGGACCATCATGTCTTACTTAAACATATCCCCTGAACCTAGAACCTAGCACCATGCTCAGCACCCAGAGATACTCAAGAAATATCTGTAGAATGGATGCATGAATGATCAAGTCTTGAATTGTTGTAGGAAGAAGCTGGTCAGTCTAATACTTCCGAACCCTGGTCAGTCTAATACTTCCGAACCCTGAAAGGAGACTTGGTCACCTGCCCGGGACAAGTGCCACCTAGAGAGGATGGATGTCCCAGAGCCTTCAGAAGGGCTGTTCCCCCAGAGGCAGGAGGCCCATGGGGACAGCCTGGGGTTCAGGTCTCCTACCTGAGCGACGTGGGGGAAGCTGCATTCCTATTGGTGTAGTTGACTAAGGCATTGAAGGACTGGTTCACCCACTGCCAGAAGATCACTGCCGGCATCGTCCTACAAGGAAGGGAGGCCCGGAGAGGCAGAGAGAAGGATGGAGGGGGACCTGGGGGACACCAGTCAAATCACAGTACCTGCCACTCCCCAGCTGCTCCCACACTGTTTTATGCACCTGGGCTTTTGCACAGGCTGCCCCTCTCCCTGGAACATCCTCACCCCCTGCCTTTCCGAACGTGCCTGAATCCTGCTCTGTTGAGACATCGCTTCTTCCTCGGAACCTTCCCGGCCTTTTCCCTACCTTGCCCGAGACGCAGTTACAATGCTATATTCTCTATGCTCCCACAATGCCATATTCTGCCCCCCACCCACCACTTAGCAGGCCGGACTATAACCGTCCACTTCTTGATCACCACAAAACTGGGAGCTCCCTGAGTGGAGGGACTACAGTTTTCATATTCCCCAGGCCTGGCTCAATAGCTGGGGAGGGAGTTCCCGTCGTGGTGCAGTGGTTAACGAATCCCACTAGGAACCATGAGGTTGCGGGTTCGATCCCTGCCCTTGCTCAGTGGGTGAACGATCCGGCGTTGCCGTGAGCTGTGGTGTGGGTCGAAGACTCAGCTCAGATCCCGCGTTGCTGTGGCTCTGGCGTAGGCCGGTGGCTACAGCTCCGATTCAACCCCTAGCCTGGGAACCTCCATATGCCATGGGAGTGGCCCAAGAAATGGCAAAAAGACAAAAAAAAAAAAAAAAAAAAAAAAAAAAAAAAGCTGGGAGCAAATGCATGGAGAAAAGAGAGCTACCGAGCAACTTTCCCCTCCCCACTGGGCTCAAAGGGGTTTCCTGGTTTTTTACGTGGATATTACATTATAAAAATACATTAAATTCGTTGTTGAATAACCACTCTTTTTTTTTTTTGGCTGCACCCACAGTATGTGGAACTTCCCAGGCCAGGGACTGAACCCATGCCACAGCAGTGACCCAAGCTGCTGTAATGACAACACAGCTGTCATTAACCCACTGCACCCCAGGAGAACTCCTTGAATAAGTACTTTTTTAAAAGGAATTAGCACTGCTCCTTTGTTGAGAATTCTAAAGAGGAGTGCCTCAGTTCATACAGCCAGGCTCCAATATTTCTTGGCTATGTGAACCTGGACAAGTTATGTAACCTCTCTAGGACCTCAGTTCTTCATCTATAAAATGGAAATCAAAACAGTACCTCTCCGGAGTTCCCGCTGTGGCACAGCGGAAGTGAATCTGACTAGGAACCATGAGGCTGCAGGCTCAGTCCCTGGCCTTGCTCAGTGGGTTAAAGATCCAGTGCTGCTGTGAGCTGTGGAGTAGGTCGCAGAAGCAGCTCGGATCCCGCATTGCTGTGGCTGTGGCTGTGGCCAGCAGCTGCAGCTCTGATTCAACCCCTAGCCTGGGAACCACCACATGCTGCAGGTGCAGCCCTAAAAAGACAAAAAAAAAAAAAAAAGAAAAAAGTACCTCTCGAAAGGGTTGCTGAGATTAAATGAGGCGATACACACAGGAATTTAACACAGGGCCTGGTATCTGGTCAGGGATCAATAAAGACAGCTCTTACTATTATCCTAATACGCCTCCCCGTCTAGCAGGTCCAAGCAGCCTTGCTGCCGGGGCGCACCTGTAGAACTGGAGCATGAAGCCCGTGATGATCATTCCGCCAGGGACCTGGAAGGACATCCGCCCGATGACGTTCATCTTCTCCCCGGTGTCAGGGTGGAAGGCTGAGTCGTAGAGCTTCTTGGCATAGAGCAGCTGCTCCACTGGGGTACCTGGGGGGACAGCCCCGACCCTGCCCCCAGGACAACAGGCAGAGTTACCTCCCGGACCGGGGCATCCCTCCCGAGCCCTCTGCCTAGGCCCTCGTCTTCCGTTCCACCTCCTCCGAGGGAACCTCCAGCCGCTTCCCCGAACCGCTCACCTGCCCTTCTCCACCATCGCTTTGGCCCAGTCCAGCTCCCGCTCGGGCACCAGGATGGTGCGGGGGTCTGTGATATTGAAGAAGTGCTTGACCCGCCCCAGGAAAGTGCTCTGGTCCCAACGGGGGGCATCGATGTTAAAGCCGGACAGGTCAGCCTCCATCTGCTCTCACATAAAAGGCTGGACTTCAGAACAGAGGACAAATGAGGGCTGTCCCCAGATCAAAGCTTGCCTTTGAGGCCCTGGGCACCTCCCGCTGTTGCGGACTGATGGCTTTCACCAGCCACGAGCATCATCTGCCTCGGCTTGGAAAGGGCCCACCGAATGGTCACCAGTCTGAGCAACTGGGCACCAACATGGGTTTCCTGCATGCCCGCTGGTGGCCCGTCTGGTGCCTGATCATGCTGTGGGGGAGACAGGAGAAAGGGGACACCATGCCCGTCCTGGGGAGTTGAGTCTGACTAGGGAAGGAGAGCCCAGCTGTGGAACGTAGGTAATACATACAGCACCATAAGCATGGGGAGGAGAGGAAGCAGGGATGGGGGGAAACAGTAATTGGGGTGGGGGGGCTTCCCAAAAGAGGTGGAATGTGAGTGAAGCCCCAGAAGACAGATCTATCTGAAGGAGGAGGAGGAGCGAGACCACACTGAAGGCAGAAACAAGCACAGATAAAGATGGAAACAAACACGGCCAGATCACCTTCATTTCAGAGAGTGTGAGGGGTGTGTGTGTGTGTGTGTGTGTGTGTGTGTGTGTGTGTTGCATGCTGGCCCTGTGAGAAGTCCTGGCCACGGTTGTGAGTGAGACGAGGTGCCATGTCTGCCCTCAAGGCATTACAGAACAGGAGGGGGACAAACAAGTCAATCAACGAGGACAGCAGTGTGACAATGGTGCTGACAGGTGGGGGGGGCGGGGGAGCAGCAGAAAGCCAGAGAAGAGGGACCCAAACCTGAGATGACCATGTCTCTTGGTTTGCCGGCGCCTCTTGTCCTGGGGTAATTTTTAATAGCATCCCCTCTCACCTTCAAGAGTGTCCGTCCCAGTTTGGACAATAAATTACAAGGTCATCTCATCTAAAATGGATAAGGGATTCTGAACACACTTTGTGAGAATAGGACATAAACAATTATTCTTTTCTTTTTTGGCCACCCCGCAACATATGGAGATTCCTGGGCCAGGGACCGAATCTGAGTCACAGTTGCAGCTGCCTCAAGGCCAGATCCGTACGTAACCCACTGTTTGGGGCTCAGGATAGAACCTGGGACCCAGCAGCAGCCCTAGCCACGGCAGAGACAACGCCGATCCCACTGCACCACAGCAGGAACTCCTGAAATACACAATATCTTGAAGGACGTGTAAAAGTTAGTAGACAGGAGTTCCTGCTGTGGCATAGTGGGTTAAGGATCCTGTGTTGCCACAGCTATGGCGTATGGCCCAGCTATTAGATAGACGGAGGAGAGGTACCCCAGGCAAAAAGAAGAGCCAGCCTTTAAAGCACAGTGCATGTGGGGACCTGATGATGATGATAACAGGCAATGGTCACTGAGCTCCCACCCTGCACTGGACTCTCTGCTTCATGCTGAGCAGGCCAGGGATTGAACCCAAGCCGCAGAAGTAACAATGCCAAATCCTCAACCACTAGGCCACCAGGTAACTCCAAGATACTCTTAAATTTAAGCCCATTCTATGGATGAGGAAACCAAAGCACAGATAAGGAACCGTATCAAGTCACATAAGTATTAGCCAGTGGCAGAGCCAGGATTTTAATTCAGACTGATTGACTTCAGAACTCTTGCCTATAATTGGGTTTTGGAATCCATGACTTGAAAAGCTAACACAGGAGTTCCCATTGTAGCTCAGTGGGTTAAGAACCGCACATGGTGGAGTTCCCATTGTTGCACAGCAGAAATGAATCTGACTATAAACCATGAGGTTGCAGGTTCTATCCCTGGCCTCACTCAGTAGGTTAAGGATCCGGTGTTGGCATGAGCTGTGGAGTAGGTTGCAGATGCAGCTTGGATCTGGTATTGCTGTGGTTGTGGCGTGGGCCGGCAGCTATAGCTCCGATTTGACCCCAGCCCTGGAACTTCCATTTGTTGCATGTGCAGCACTAAAAAAGAAAGAAAAAAAAAGAAAGCTAAGGCAGGTCAGGTCTGACATGTGAGGAGCCTGAATGTGGTCACTCCTCTCCTCAGAACATCAAAAAAGCTGAACAGGCTGAAAACCAACAGGTCTTAGACCCATCAGAGAAGTGAAGTCACAGGGCAAACCACTGCCCCCAAGCTTGGAGAGACAGGCAGGTACAGAAAATCACAGCTTACTGGGAACAAAAGCTCAACCCTGGGGCAAGTACCATTGGAAAATGTCAACATTAATTGACAAATTGCTGGAAGTTCAGTGTGGACAAGCTTGAGAGTTAACAATTCCAGGGGGACACTGGTGCAACCACTACGGAAAAGAGTATGGAGATTCCTCAAAAAAATGTGTTCACTGCAGCACTATATACAATAGCCAAGACATGGAAACAACCTAAATGTCCATTGACAGAGGAGTGGATCCAGAAGATGTAGTACATACATATATACAATGGAATATTACTTAGCCATTAAAAGGAACGAAATACCAACATTTTTAGCAACATGGATGGACCTAGAAATTACCATGCTAAGTGAAGTCAGCCATACAATGAGACACCAACATCAAATGCTTTCACTGACATGTAGAATCTGAAAAAAGGACAGACTGAACTTCTTTGTAGAACAGATACTGACTCACAGACATTGAAAAACGTATGGTCTCCGGAGGAGACAGTTTGGGGGGGTGGGGGGATGTACCTGGGTTATGGGACGGAAATCTTGTGAAATTGGATTGTTATGATCATTATACAACCACAGATGTGATAAATTCATTTGAGTAATAAAAAAAAATTAAATGGTAGAGCCTAGGCAGAATTGACCATGGGGGGAGAAAAAAAACTAAAAACAGAATTACCATTGATCCAGCAATCCCACTCCTGGGCATCTATCCAGAGAAAACCATGACTCGCAAATATACATGTATCAAAACTACTATGAGGTACCACCTCATACCTGTCAGAATGGCCATCATTAACAAGTCAACAAATACCAAGTGCTGGAGAGGGTGTGGAGAAAAGGGTACTCTTCTACGCTGTTGGTGGGAATGTAAATTGGTACAACCACTATGGAAAACAGTACGGAGGTACCCCAGAAAACTAAAGATAGACCTACCATATGTCCCAGAAATCCCACAAAACTTTCCTTAAAAAAGACACAGGCACCCACATGTTCATTGCAGCACTATTCCCAATAGCCAAGACATAGAAACAACCTAAATGTCCATCAACAGATGAATGGATTAAGAAGATGTATTATATATACATGATGGAATACTACTCAGCCATAAAAAAGAACAAAATAATGTCATTTGCAGCAACATGGATGGAACTAGAGACTCATACTAAGTGAAGTAAGTCAGAAAAAGACAGACAAATACCATATGATATCACTTACATCTGGAATCTAATATATGGCACAAATGAACCTTTCCACAGAAAAGAAATGCATGGATTTGGAGAATAGACTTGTAGTTGCCAAGGGGGAGGGCAAGGGAGTGGAATGCACTGGGAGTCAGGGGTTAATGTAAACTATTGCATTTGGAATGGATAAGCAATGATATCCTGCATATAGCACTGAGAATCATATCTAGTCACTTGTAATGGAACATGATGGAAGATAATATGAGAAAAGAATATATATATATACGCATTCCCATCATGGCTCAGTGGTTAATGAACCCAACTAGTATCCCCGAAGACATGGGTTTGATTCCTGGCAAGGATCCAGCATTGCCAATGAGGTGTGGTGTAGGTCGCAGATGCGGCTCAGATCCCATGTTGCTGTGGCTGTGGTGTAGGCCGGTGGATACAGCTCCAATTCAATCCCCAGTCTGGGAACTTCCATATGCTGCAGTTGCAGTCCTAAAAAACAAACAAACAAACAAACAAAAATGTACATATATATATGTTGGTGAGAGAAACTGGGTCACTTTGCTATAAAATAGAAAATTGACTTAACACTGTAAACCAACTATAATGGAAAAAAATAAAAATAATTAAAAAAAAAAAAAGATACATGTACTCCAGCACAATAGCCAAGACATGGAAGCCACCTAAATGTCCATTGACAGAGGAGAGGATAAAAAAGATGTGGTACAAAAACACAATGGACTATTACTCAGCCATAAAAAGGAAAGAAATAGGAGTTCCTATCATGGCTCAGTGGTTAATGAGCCCAACTAGTATCCACGAGGACTCAGGGTCAATCCCTGGCCTTGCTCAGTGGGTTAAGGATCTGGTGTTGCTGTGAGCTGTGGTGTAGGTCACAGACATGGCTCAGATCCTGCGTTGCTGTGGCTGTGGTGTAGGCCAGCGGCTACAGCTCCAATTCAGCCTCTAGCCTGGGAATCTCCATATGCCGTGGGTACAGCCCTAAAAAGAAAAAAGACAAAAAAAAAAAAAAAAAAGGAAAGAAATAATGGCGTTTGCAGCAACATGGATGGACCTACAAAACGTCATGCTAAAGTGAGGTTAGCTAGACAGACACCAAGGTCATATGGGGAATCTCAAAAAGGGACACAATGAACTTCTTTGCAGAACAGACACAGACTTACAGACTTTGAAAAACTTATGGTTTCCAAAGGAGACAGGTTGGGGGTGGTGAGGGGGGCTGGGGGGGTGGGATGGAAATGCTATAAAACTGGGTTGTGATGACTGTTGTACAACTATAAATGTAATAAAATTCACTGAGTTAAAAAAAAAAAATTCCAGGGGGACTCAGTCTTCTGTGGGGTGGAGGATGGGGAGACACACTTTTATGAGTTTTACCTCCAAGAGCTCACTAGGTTCTCAGGCTGAAGATCAGAGAAAAATTCCCAAGTGCTTCTGGCAGGAAGATGGGGAAAGTGGCCATTCTGAAGTACACCTAGAGGCCTCTGTCACCTTTAACAAGGCCTACCTAGTCTGTTTTACCAGAGCTTAACCACCTTGAGTTTCACCAGATCCTAACTCCCCTGGGAGAAGGGGAGCCCAGAAGGACTTGCGAAGGTCCAGCACCCCCCCCACCCTATCACAGGACTATAGAACATTCTCCCTCTGCTCACACTGCAGGTGGTAGAGGCTCCTGTACGGTAACAGGAAGAACTGAAAAACAACAGAAAGAACTGTGAGTCTCAGACCTTATCTAAGAAGAGGTCTCTAGAAACCCAAAGACAACAGTGGAGACAAAAACAAGGACAACAGGGGAAATGTAACTTTTGACACCTAGAGCTTTAGCAAACAGTAATCACAGCCTAACTCCTTGCCAGATAAATGTAAAACTTCACACACATCTGGCTTTCAACAAAAAAATGACAAGGCATCCGAAAAGGAAAAAAGAGAAAAAATCCAGAGTTCCCATTGTAGCTGAGCAGGCTAAGGACCTGACATTGTCTCTATGAGGATGCGGGTTCAATCCCTGGCCTCACTCAGTGAGTCGAGGATCTGGACTGCCATAAACTAAGGCAGAAGTTGCAGATGCAGCTCGGATCTGGTGTTGCCATGGCTGTGGCACAGGCCTTCAGCTGCAGCTCCAATTCAACCAGGGAACATCCATTTGCTACAGGTGCAGCCATTACAAAAAAAAAAAAAAAAAAAATGGAGCTCCTGATGTGGCTCAGTGATTAATGAATCTGACTAGCATCCATAAGGATGCAGGTTTGATCCCTGGCTTTGCTCAGTGGATGAAGGATCCAGCATTGCTGTGAGCTGTGGTGTAGGTATTAGACATAACTTCGATCCTGTGTTGCTGTGGCTGTGGCATGGGCCGGCAATTCAACCCCTAGCCTGGGAATCTCCATATGCTGCAGGTGCGTCCCTAAAAGCAAAAAAAAACCTCCACAGTTTGAACAGACAGAGCAAAACATCAGAACCATGTGACAGAGACTTTGGAATTACCAGATCAGGAATTTTAAATAACTGTGAGAACTCCCTGGTGGCCTAGTGGATTATGGATGCAGCATTGTTACTGCCGTGCTGTGGATTCGATTCCTGGCCTGGGAACTTCCACAATGCTGATGGAATGGCCACAAAAAATTAAATAGGCTTAGATTCCGGAGAGCGATCTCCTCTGAGCCCACTGGTATAATAAACCTGAGTTCTCAATAAATAAATAAATAAATAAATAAATGAAACCATGAAGGGGGGACTATTAATTTAGAGTTCCATATACAGCAAAATTATCAAGATGAAGTAAAATACTTTCTGAAACAAATAAAATTGAAGGAATTTGCCACCAATAGACCTGACCTGCAAGATGTTAAAAGTTAAGTTTTTCAGAGAGAAATAAGATGATATGGGTCATAAAGTCTAACTACATAAAAAGGGTCAGACAAGGAATAATTAAAGGTAAAATTTAAATATTTCTTTTTGTTGGAGTTCCCTGGTGGCTCAGCAGGTTAAGGATCCAGTGTTGCTGCTGTGGCACAGGTTTGACCCCTGGCCCAGGAATTTCTGCATGCTGCAGGTGTAGCCAAAATATATACATGTATTTTTTTCTTACCCTAATTGTTACCAGTTAACAAATATATAACAGTTCAAAATAATAATAGCAACAATGTATTCAGTGGTTGCAACTTAGCCATAAGTAAATGAATGACAGCCATGCTGTAACAGGTGGGATGGAAGAATTAGGAAGACTCTATTATAAGGTATTTGCACTACCAGTGAAGTAGGATAGTATAATTGGACTTGGATTGGTTGCAAGCATATATTGCAAACTCTAGGGCAATCACTAAAAAAATTTTCAAAGGAAGTATGATCTATATGGCAAGAGAGGAGAGAAAGTGGAATTATGTAATAAAAGCTATGGCTTTTTAAATTTTGCCTGAAAATTTCAGGAAGCCATTAAAAGATTTTAAGAAGAGTGACAAGATCAGGTGTGTAGTTTAGAAAGAACTGGGCCATCAGATGAAAATAAACAGGGTGTGATAGGACCACATAGAATGCAGAGACCAGCCGGAAAGGAACCCCCAATAACCCTGGCAATAAGTGGGGTTCAAATGAACCCAGACGCACCAGAACCAGGAGGAGGATCAAAAGAAGAAAAGCTTTTGGGAATTTCCATCGTGCCTCGACAGTTAATGAACCCAACCAGCATCTATGAGGACCTGGGTTCAATCCCTGGCCTCGATCAGTGGGTTAAGGATCCAGCATTGCCATGAGCTATGGTATAGGTCGCAGATGCAGCTAGAATTCCACATTGCTGTCTCTAGTGTAGGCCTGTGGCTACAGCTCCGATTTGACCCCTAGCCTGGGAACCTCCATGTTCCATGGGTGCGACTGAAAAAAAAAAAAAAAAAAAAAAAAAAAAGAAGAGAACCTTTTAAAGCAGCATGATCTGGGGATTTGCTAAGTGATTGGATACAGGAGGAATATTCTATCTCTTAGGGCTCAACCACAGAAACAGAATCAGTAGGATCTATCTATCTATCTATCCATCCATCCATCCATCCATCCATCCATCCACCTATCTCCTGGAATCTCTGACCTCAGGGTGGGGGTGTCTATCCCCCCCTTTTTCGGCTGCACCCATGGCATGTGGAAATTCCCAAGCTAGGGATCGAACCTGCGGCACAAGAGAAGCCTGAACCACAGCAGTGACAACTCGGGATCCTTAACCTGCTGGCCTAGCTCTTTTTTTAAAGAGATTCCATATGATTATGTCAGGCCACCCAGGATAATCTCCCTTTAGATTAACTCAAAGCCAACCAATTAGGGATTTTAACTAAAATCCCTTCACCATAGGACCTACAAGAAGGTGTGTATGTGTTATAAACTGGCCCCTTCTCCCTCAAAGCCCCCTCCTGCTAGAAATATGGTGAGGAGGGGTCCCTAGGGAGCTTTTCTAGCCTTGCCAAATTGACCCATCGCAAATAAATAGAATGATACCAGGGTTTCTGACTGGGGCAGTAAAGTGCTGACACAGAATGCAGAAAAATAGGCTTTAAAGGAGAAAACGGTGAGTGTGATTTTTCTTGTGTTGAGTTGCAAATGCTATGAGACTTTCTTATACACAAGAGGCTGCTGTCTGTCTTGGGTCCTTTGCAAATGCCAGTCCAGGATGCTATTCCTTCCTCTCTTAACTACATAACACCTGCTCATCCTTTTTTTTTTTTTTAATTTTAAGGAATTATTTTCAGATTCACTTCTGTTACTATGCCATTTGTCTTTTTTCTTGAAAAAAAAAATCACCTTAACGGAGGATTCTCCATATATACTGAATTCCAAGTTCACAGGTATGGTTTGAGTAAGATTTAAAAAGCTATCTGGGAGTTCCTGTCGTGGCACAGCAGAAACAAATCCAACTAGGAACCATGAGGTTGGGGGTTCGATCCCTGGCCTCGCTCAGTGGGCTAAGGATCTGGCATTACCGTGAGCTGTGGTGTAGGTTGCAGATGTGGCTCAGATCTGGCCCAGCTGTGGCTGTGGTGCAGGCTGGCAGCTGTAGCTCTGATTCAGCCCCTAGCCTAGGAACCTCCATATTCCACGGGTGCAGCCCTAAAAGGACAAAAGATAAACATAAAAATAAAAAATAAATAAAAAGCTGTCAAAAAAATAAAAAATAAAATAAAATAAAAATCTGTCTTCTCGGAGTTCCCTCTGTGGTGCAGCAGGTTAAGGATCTGGCATTGCCGCAGCTGTGGCATAACACATAACATCTCAGCTCCAGCTCAAATCCCTGGCCTGGGAATGTCCATATACCAAGGGTGTAGCCAAAAAAATTAAAAAGCTCTCTTTTTGAGTTATACAATTATCTAAATCCAAAAGCACTCAAAGAGTTGAGCAAACAAAGCCAGTCTTCCTTTGCATCTTAGGGGAAGGAAACATAGTGCTGATGGAAGCCACAGACCTAGTCAAAATTGTTTTATATTTTTTAGTGAAAGTAGCGGTCTTTCCACCCAAGACCACTACTTCAATAAAGACCCATGGGTTATTAGAGCTGCAAAGGAAGTTACAAGAAAGCCACCTCAGAATAAATAGCAGCCTTAAAAGCAGGTTCATTAGCGAATAATTTCAAGTGCTCCCCCTTAACCTCCCCCCAAAAAAAGTATCTTTTTTCTCTCCAGACAGCTGGAGTTACTGGTAAGTAACTCCCATTTGTCGTTCAGACTTGGCTTAAATATCCTTTCCACAGAGAATCCTTCGAAGGAGCCCCCTTTCCTCCCTCCCACCCAACTACATCAAGTGCTCTGCTATAAGCCCTCTTGGGGGGAGTTCCCGTCGTGGCGCAGTGGTTAACGAATCCGACTAGGAACCATGAGGTTTCGGGTTCGGTCCCTGCCCTTGTTCAGTGGGTTAACAATCCAGCGTTGCCGTGAGCTGTGGTGTAGGTTGCAGATGCGGCTCGGATTCCCGCGTTGCTGTGGCTCTGGCGTAGGCTGGTGGCTACAGCTCCAATTCAACCCCTAGCCTGAGAACCTCCATATGCCTCGGGAGCGGCCCAAGAAATAGCAACAACAACAACAACAAAAAAAGCCCTCTTGGCTTCGTACTTCTCCTTCAAAGCCATGCCAGTTTGTCATGGTCCTCTGTGGTTTTACCTTAATGAATGTGCACCTTTCCCTACTAGGCCATAAACTCCTCGAAGCCAGGAGTTGTATCCATTTTGCTCACCATGATTTCCCCAATCCCCAGCACAAGAATTTGAGCATTTGCTAATAAACAAGAGGTTCAGTTGGTCAGCCACTGGATATTCAGGCTTAAAAGCCAGCATGGAGGTCTGGGTTAGAAGGAAAACAGGGAGTGAGCAGCTTGGAAGTAGCTGAAGATAATGTTTTCCAGGGAGAATACACAGACTGGGAGGAGGAGAGAGCCGAGGACATACCCTGAAAAACCACTATATTTATCAGACAACCCTTCCAAAAGATGAGAAAGAACCACCAGCAAGGTAGGAGGCAAGAGCAGCCAACAGGAGTTCCCGCTGCAGCACAGTGGGTTAAGAACCTGATTGCTACAGCTCAGGTGGCTGCAGAGGCGTGGGTTCGAACCCTGGCCCTGTGCAGTGGGTTAAAGGATCCAGCATTGCCCAGGCTCAGATCCAATCCCTGGCCCAGGAACTTCCATATGCTGCAGGTGGGGCCATAAAAAGGGAAAAAAAAAAAAAGCCAATAGATGGGGTAGAGGGAGCATGACGGTCAATTCTGAGACTCCTGGGGCAGGAGAGAGTTCAGCAGGCTGATGGCTCAGGGTAAACCGCTTCCCCAGGAGGAAGGAGAGGCCCACAGTGGAGTTTCCACCGCATCCCTGACGGGCCCCGGCTCTGCTATGCAGACGTCAGATGCCCCAGAGCAAGTGTCCACTACCAGAACTCTGGCTTCCCCCTCCTGCCCCACCACTGAGCCCACAAGAAAGCTCTGGGCTCTGCTCTCCCAGGACAGGCCGACTTGGCTCCTGCAGGCTGGTCCAAAGACCAAAGGCATTTCATGCAGTCCCAACTGAAGCCAGGACGTGGGAGGGGAGAAACGGTTAACGGGCCCTCACTTTACAGGAAGCAGAACGGAGTCTGGCTGGCAGATTGCATGCTGCCTTGGCTCACAGAGCCCCATTCTCCCACTGGATGGAGACAGCCCCAAATGCCATGCTTCCCCCTCAACACACACACACACACACACACACACACACACACACACACACACACACACACACACTTCCCAGCCATCACTCTCAACCCTAAGCCCCACAAACCAACACTGGAAAGTCCTCTGCCTTTCCTAATGGAAGCACTTTTACCATACAGTGGTAATCATTTGCTAAATCATGCAAGAACCTTTGTCTCTGTTACCAAGGTCAAGGCAGGAACTGCCCAGTCCTTGTCTCATGTAAAATACAAAGGGGAAAAAAAAAATCTAAATTTTATGTGGTCTCAGCATTTTCCTTCATGCCACTGCCCCCCAGTGAAGACAGTTCTGTGACTCCTTGGGGGGAAACTCAAGCCCCTTCCTTTTTTTTGCCTTTTTTTAGGGCCGCACCTGTGGCATATGGAGGTTCCCAGGCTAGGGGTCAAATCTGAGCTACAGCTGCCGGCCACAGCCACAGCAACGCGGGATCCTAGCTGCATCTGTGACCTACACCACAGCTCACAGCAATGCCAGATCCCTAACCCACTGAGCAAGGCCAGGGATAGAACACGCAACCTCATGGTTCCTAGTCGGATTGGTTTCCACTGTGACACGACGGGAGCTCAAGCTTTTCTTTGACATAGTCCCACAGCATCCTGTCCTCCAAAGCACTCTGGGCTTTTGTAATTATCACTTTCTTGGTATTTACAATTATTGGGATAAAATTTGCCTCCCCTGATCAACTGTGGAGTTTCGCTATAGCCCTCATCTGCCCTCTAAAAACACTTACTGCTTGCCTGACATGCATTCCAACCTATCTTGGCTTCTCTGGGAATCAAGGATGCCCCCCCACACACCCTTTTTTGGTCATATTCAGAAGTTGCCATGGCTATAGAAGTAAGAGCAGGCTTTCTTTCATGAAGCTGCAAATTGTCTACCCCTCCTACACCGAGTCCTAGCTGGTCTCTTAGGTTTTCTTCAACAGTTACCCTCCCTCTTCCCACACGAGCCACAGGAAGTACTTCCTAAAAAGGTGACGATCATATGGAGGGTGCCACTACAGGGAACAAGGGAGGAGGTGGCAATCAAACAGGGGACTGACCATACCCCCCACCTTCCCGATTAGGAAATGCCACAGCTCAAGGACATTAGGAAGCCAAGATCTCAGCTTCCGGGAGGGAACTGATGCCTAGGCAGGTCTGCCAGCAAGGTGAGCACCTGGGGTACTCATGGCCCTACAGACATAAATGTGAACAACAAACAGATCCAGTCCTGTTTATTCAAAGATCTGACAAGAGCTAAGGTCTATTTTCCCAAGATCACAAGGCACAGCGTCACCTAGACAGGTCCTCTATCCATATGGGGTATTTGTCTCAAGAAAGGGACAAAGAGAAAGAAAGAGAGGGAGGGAAGGTGCAAAGAGGAAGAGAAAAAAAAATGAAATAATGGACTGCCTCTCCTGACGTATTGCTCGTCCTTCCAGAGAGCTGATGCTTAGACAACAGGCTTCCAAATCTCTTCTGGGGTGTCCTTTTGTAAAGGTGTGGGGGGCACCTTTTTTTTTTTTTTGCTTTTTAGGGCACCTGCAGCATATGGAAATTCCCAGGCTGGGGGGTCAAATCAGAGCTACAGCTACCAGGCTACACCACAGCCAGAGCAACGCGGGATCCAAGCTACATCTGCAACCTACCCCAAAGCTCATGGCAAAGCCAGATCCTTAACCCACTGAGCGGGACAGGGATTGAACTCACATCCTCATGGATCCTAGTTGGGTTCATTACCGCTGAGCCACGATGGGAACTCCCAAGATTTCCCTATTTTTATGGGTGTGTGTGTGTGTGTGTTTGGCCACAGCATGCAGTGGCTTGAAGGGGGATCTCAGTTCCCAGACCAGGGATTGAACCCAGGCCACATCAGTGAAATCGCCGAATCCTAACCACTAGACTACCAGGGAACTCCCAAGATTTCACTATCTGAATCCCCACGTAGAAAGAATAACAAAACATCACTAGTACTCACATCAGAGGAAGATCAAAGCAGTCAAAGATGCAAGAAGCTCAGACACAAAGACCACTGAGATGGCAAGGGCTAGTGTCAAGGGTGTTTACAGCAAGCTGGAGAATGAGACTAATAATTAAATAAGCAGGCCCTGGTAGTATATGCCTATGTACAATCATGTGATACTGAGGCAACCATGCTGTCAGACACCAGGCAATTTAGAAAGAACAGTCTGGAGTTCCCGTCGTGGCTCAGCGGAAACAAATCTGACTAGTACCCATGAGGACGCAGGTTCGATCCCTGGCCTCGCTCATTGGGTTAAGAATCTGGTGTTGGAGTTCCCGTCGTGGCGCAGTGGTTAACGAATCCGACTAGGAACCATGAGGTTGCGGGTTCGGTCCCTGCCCTTGTTCAGTGGGTTAACGATCCGGCGTTGCCGTGAGCTGTGGTGTAGATTGCAGACGCGGCTCGGATCCCGCGTTGCTGTGGCTCTGGCGTAGGCTGGTGGCTACAGCTCCGATTCAACCCATAGCCTGGGAACCTCCATATGCCGCAGGAGCGGCCTAAGAAATAGCAACAACAACAACAAAAGACAAAAAGACAAAAAAAAAAAAAAAAAAAAAAGAATCTGGTGTTGCTGTGAGCTGTGGCGTAGGTCACAAACGTGGCTCGGATCCCTCATTGCTGTGGCTGTGGTGTAGGCCAGCAGCTACAGCTCCAATTTGACCCTTAGCCTGGGAACCTCCATATGCTGCAGGTGCAGCCCTAAAAACACACAAAAAAGAAAAGAAGAAAAAGAAAGAGAAGTCTGCCTTGCCTTTCACAAAAGAACCAACAGACTAGAGTTGGGTAGATTGAAAGAGTGCAAGCTCTGAGTTAAACATTCATTTTGCACTTCAGTCAAGGTTCTGAACTAAGTTTTCTCCTTAAGGATCTGAAACAGGTATGCAGGTAGTAGATGTTTTAAAAAATACTTTAGTTGAATATGCATTCAGGACCATTCAGGAAAAAAATCTGCCTTGGTTCCAATAACCTTTTTTTCTTTAAAAAATGGCCACACCCAGCATATGGAAGTTCCCGGGCCAGGGATCAAATATGAGCCACAGCTGCAGCAATGCCAGATCCTTAACCCACTGTGCCACAGCAGGAACTCCTACCTTCATTCCAATAATCTTAACTATACTGAAAAGCCTGTTGGTTGTAAAAGAAGCAAAGCCCAAAACCCAGATTAAACTATTAATATCTAAGACCCACATAGCACTTCCTATGGCCAAGCAATGTTCTATGTGCCTGATATACAATTCATATAATCCTCACAAGAACCCAGTGAGGTAGGTAAGAGGCACACACGCACGCGCGTGCACACACACACACACATCTCCAAACCTCCAGGTATATCATCCATGCCCACACTTTATCAGCTCTTAAAAACCTCTGGACTTACATCTCAGGTATAAACCACTCTGCTCCCTCCACATGGACAATACAATAACAGTGTTTAAAGGCACTTAAAATAACCAATTTCTAGGGTTGTGAGAATGAAATGAAATCATGTATGAAAAGCATTTCACTAGGAAAGATGTAACTTCCATGAGGACAGTTTTGTCTTTGCTGTGTCTCCAGGGTCTGGACTAGAACCTGGCACAACTGTGATAACTCTTCTTCCTGTCCTCTGCCCTTGGAAGGGGTGGGAGGTAGCACCCAGAATCCCTCTCACTCTTTCTTGCCTGTAAGTGCCTGCCCATTTTTGCCTCCTTCCGGGCTGCAGTCGGCGCACCGACCCGTCCAACGCAGTTCAGCAAAATCATCCATCCTAAAACGCCTTTCACCCGGCTGTCACCTCATACCAGCCCTCAGGGCCAGTCCTCAGGCAGTTTCTTGCCCTCCAACAGGCAGCCTCCCACCACCAGGGTTCCTCCAGCCCGGATTCTAACACAGGTGTGTGGAGACGGGTGTGCAACCCACGACGCCCTCGCCCCTCAGCCTGGCACACGAAGGTGCTGGAGGCCATAAGGAAGATGTCCACAGGTATCTTCTTCTTGTGCCACGTGGCTTGGGCAGGTGGAAGCCCGGCCCACGCTGCAGCCCCGCCTAAGCAGAGTTAGGACAGAAATGCAAGCTACGTCGCGGAATGTGGGGACTGGAGATAGATTCTGCAGGCTGCCTCCTCCCAAGACCCCTTACCTGGTCCCAGAAGGAATGTGCTGAGACAACTGCTACCAGATGCAGCCCGCGTTCGCAGCCTGGCCTGGATGCACTTTTGGCTTCCACCCGGGAACCGCCCCTCGCCACGCCCCCTCCCCTCTCCTGGACCAATCATAGGCTAGGTGGCCCCCGCCAGCTGAGTGGGCGAGTTTTCACGGTTCCCCGGGTCTCCACCAGCCTGCAGCTGCCAGCGGCCGCTCCAACAGCCCGCCTGCGCAGTAGGCGGGCACTTTGGCGCGCTTGCGCACTTCGGGGAAAGGGGAGCTGGACCCCGCCCAGTCCTGCTGCTCAGCTCCTCCGCTGTGCGTGCGAGGGACGTCGGGGGCGGCGCCGCAGCAGTTGCCCCTGGTAACGGGGGAGGCAGGAGGTGGAGGAGGAGGAGGAGGAGGGACTCGGCGGGAGGATGGTGAGTGTGGGGGTCAGGGTACCTCCGGAGCCGGTAGGTCACCCGCCTCCCTTCCCCAGGCTCGAGGCGCGGCATTGCACTTAAAGTCAAGGAGAGAATAGCCTGGCGTTCAGCCTGCTGTCTTAGGTCATGGATTGGTTTCGGGGGGTGGCGGGCATCCCCGACTCTGTGGGCCCAGGAGAGAGATCTGGGCCTGGGGAGGAAGGCGGGGCTTGCAACGGGTCCGAAGCTAGGGGAAGGGGCTGGAAGAGTGCGTGGTTATCCCCGTACTGAGTAGGGGCTCCATCATCATTCTGAGGATTGGGATGAGGGCGGATCCGAGGAGCTGCGGAGAGCAGCAGCTGGACACAGGCTTAGATCTTCCCAGGGAATCGGCCTCGCTGCGCCGCAGGAAAGTGGGGTTCACCAGTGCCTGGCCAGAAGCGGGGAGAAGGGCCAGTTCTACTGTCTTTGAGGTCGCGCTGGAGGTACCCTGGGAAATGGTAGCCTAGCTCTCCTCCTTCTCGCCATGTGCGGGCCTCTAGGGGGAAGGGTGTAAATCCCAGGACACAAAGAGGTGTCGCTCAGAAAAGATGCCTGGTGGATTTTCGCCGTCTTGGTGTCTGCGTGACGGACGCGTTTCTGCAGTCCCGAGTCATTTATTTGCGGAGGATTCCGCAAGGTCTGATAGTCGGTGACGACCAGTCTCCTATACAATACGTAATCCATGTGGTGGAGGCAAACTTGCTGCCTGGTCCTTAGCATTTCCTTTGGAACCTGTTGCAACCTTCTTTTGCATATGACCACTCCAGAACCAAAGGTCTTAGTCTCAGTTTGGAGCAGATTAAAAACGGAGAGTAGCCGTCACTTTGGGGCAAGCCTTTTTTTCTCTGTCAGACCAAATTAAAACTTTCCCAAATTGTAAATTATGACATATTTGACCTTCGATACTGTTCCTTGTTGCTTTCTCTGCAGTTAGTTGGAGGGTGTTAAAATAGAATTGAGTAGTTTTAGAGCCAAAGAAAAAATTGATTTGGAAGCATTTAGACCAGGATGGTTGACTTAGGAGCTGCAAAGAGCGTTTTGTTACCTCCCTGTCCCAACTCCAGTTTTGACTTTTAGAAATGTTGAACAATTCCGATTGATTTATGAAGTAAGAAAAAGCTAGATGTCCACAAGGAAAAAATACTTGTGCTTTTGGTCGGATTATCCAGTGAGTAAATTTTGATAGGAAAAAATTTTTCAATTGATTTTTACATTGTCAGATTGGTAAATAAGTAGGATTATTTGATCTGAAGTTGCCAATCACATTTCAACACTTGCTGCATTGCAGTTTTATTAACCTCAGGCTAAACAGATTTTTACATGTTTGCTTTTTATTAATCGTTTATACATGAGCTGTCCATTTAAAGGCTAAGTTTTTCTCAACAGATGAGCACAAAACATAAATATTTACACAGAAAATAACTAGAATTGAAATGAATAAGGCAATCCAAACCAACAGAGAAAGAGATGTCATCACAAATAAGAAACACACGAGAGTTGGCTAAATTTTCCCTGTTTATCAATTAAGTGGACTGTGTAATTTCATGATTGTTTAATTTATAATTACAAGCCACAATAAATTAACCACTGCTCATGTTTCCAGGTGCAAATTGATACTGTATACAACAAATTGATAGTGTGTACAAGAATGTTGTATACTATTGTTGATTGAATGATCAAGATCCATTTTGTTTTTTTGCTTTTTTTTTTCCCTACAATGACCAATATGAAATTAGGACAAATTGGGGTTTGGTTTTGTTTTTTGCTTTTTTTTTTTAGTAGGGCCACACCCTCAGTATATGGAAGTTCCCAGGCTAGGGGTCAAATCGGAGCTGCAGCTGTGTCCAAGCTACATCTTCCACCTACACCACAGCTCATGGCAACACTGAATCCTTAACCTACTGACTGGGGCCAGGGATTGAACCTGCATCCTTATGGATACTAGTCAGGTTTATTATCCTCGAGCCATAATGGGAGCTTCCCAGGATTCTTTATCTGGTTTCCAAAATACATTTTTTTTTTTTTCTATTTCCAAACTGTGAGCTATTCTTAGACCTGAAAGTGGAACACAGAATTTAAATGGTCAGGGGTGTGATGAAGTGTGTCACATCTGGTATCCCATGAACCCTCAGGGTAACTACAATTGAAGATCGAGTCCCGGGTTTATTTGTTTTAATCCTTCAGCTGTGACTAATATACATTTCTTTTAAAATTTGGGTTACTACAACAAAAACCCATTATTGCTTTCTCTGAACACCTAGGGTCAGCTTTTTTTTTTTTTTTTTTGCCTTTTTAGGGCCGCACCTGTGGCATATGGAAGTTCCCAGGCTAGGGGTTGAAGTCGGAGCTGTAGCCGATGGCCTTTGCCAGAGCGGCAGCAACATAAGATCCAGGCCATGTCTGCGACCTACACCAGAGCTCATGGCAAAGCCTGATCCTTAACCCACTGAGCAAGGCCAGGGATCGAACCTTCGTCCTTATGGATGCTAGTCAGATTGTTTCTGCTGAGCCACCGCAGAAACTCCTAGGATCGGCTGTTTTACCCCTCCCTTAGGGTCCTTGGTGAAATAAAAAGATGACAATACTTTTTTGTGCGTAACGAATCACTGTTGTTTAATAGATGAGTCCTTCATTTGGGAATTATTTATGGAGTGTTTTCTGTATATGTGAACCTAGTGGTAGTCATCAAGCATATTTAACATTTGAAGATTGTTCCCGCGATTATGTTTTCTTGTCTAAAATGGCCAGTGAAAGTAGAATTCTGTAAACACAACTACCATGCACTTGGTTTACATACAACATCTAATCTTCATAGCATTTTTCTTTCTTTCTTTTTTTTTTTTTTTTTGTCTTTTCTAGAGCCGCTCCCGAGGCATATGGAGGTTCCCAGGCTTGGGGTCTAATCAGAGCTGTAGCTGCCAGCTTACCCCAGAGCCACAGCAACGCGGGTTCGGAGCTGCATCTGAGACCCACACCATAGCTCACGGCAACACTGGATCCTTGACCCACTGAGCAAGGCCAGGGATTGAACCCTCAACCTCATGGGTCCTAGTCGGATTCGTTAACCACTGCACCATGACAGGAAGTCCCATAGCATTTTTCTTTTTGTTTTTTGTTTTTTTTGTCTTTTTGCTATTTCTTTGGGCCGCTCCCGCGGCATATGGAGGTTCCCAGGCTAGGGGTTAAATCAGAGCTGTAGCCACCAGCCAACGCCAGAGCCACAACAACGCGGGATCCGAGCCGCGTCTGCAACCTACTCCACAGCTCATGGCAACGCTGGATCGTTAACCCACTGAGCAAGCGCAGGAATCGAACCCGCAACCTCATGGTTCCTAGTCGGATTCGTTAACCACTGCGCCACGACGGGAACTCCCCCATAGCATTTTTCTTAAGATATAAGTATTCTTCCCATTTTTCTAGATGAAACCATGCTGGAGGTTACACTCGAGGAAGTTGACTATTAGTCTTTGAAGCTCTGAAGCCAGTAATATTCTTTTTGTTAGGACTCTGGTGAAGTGGAAACCCACTTTTCCAGAGGAAAGGCTGGGTATTTTGTTCCTTGGGAAACTTTGTATTTATTTAGCAGAGAGAGAAGAGCAAGAAGACAAAGGTTGGGTGAAGTTCTCCCTATCAAAGCTCTAGGGGAGTTTCTGTCGTGGCACAGCGGAAACGAATCCAACTAGGAACCAAGAGGTTGCAGGTTCGATCCCTGGCCTCACTCAGTGGGTTAAGGATCCGGTGTTGCCATGAGCTGTGGTGTAGCTTCCTGACGCAGCTCAGATCCCAGGTGGCTGTGGCTGTGGCTGTGGTATAGGCCGGCAGCTGTAGCTCTAATTCGACCCCTAGCCTGGGAACCTCCTTATGCCTTGGGTGCGGCCCTAAAAAAGAAAAAACAAAACAAAACAAAAACTCTAGGACTTCCTGGAAATTAAGGTCTTACTGGGCAGCACCAAATGCTTTTTGGTAAGGTAAAAATAAGTATAAGTCAGTCCCATTTAAGCTAGTTACAGGGAGTGCGTGTACTTGACAGCTGGCTTACTAACTTCAATGCTTAAATTTTAGCTGCTCCTCGCAGCCACATGCATTTTTCCGTATACCAACATATTCCTCACTCCCTCTTCACCACCCAGTTTCTTTGAATGACCTAGTTTGTATCATTTTAGGTCAGTGCGCCATGCCTCTGCCAGTAGTTGAGTTTAAGCTGATTTTGAGGCAGAGAAAATGTCCGTAGTCAATAGCATATCTATTCATGATTTGCCTGTAGAAAAGTTTGTTTAAATGTTTTGTGACTGAGTCTGTCCACCAGGGTGCAGATAACTTGTATGCATGCATGCTGACAACATAAGGTACAATGAACTAAAGTTCTTGTTTCTTAAACTTCCTTTGCTTCCTGTCCTAGGAGTACATATCCTACATAGAGATCATGTCTGTTCTGCTCTTGCTCTTGTACTTGGGGCACATTATGGGGATTTAATATAAATGAATGAATAGATGAATGGATGGATATGTTGACCAAAAATACACTAAAAATTCATTTCCTTGTATTTGTACTGCAAAATTCAGCCCCGTCGTAAAATTAACTTCTAATGGCTGTCTCCTTTCATTTGACATTAAAATAAAGTATAGACATTTATGGGTAGAAGCATAGACTTATTCTGCTCTTTTGTCCGGCCTTTTAAATCAGCTTACTTAGTACCTTTCAGGCAGAACCCTGATATCTATAAATATCCTCTTCCCTATTTAGCAAACCCTGATAATCCTATGATCCCCTGTCCTCAGGAGTTGGGTTAATATGATGCTGTATTGTATTTGCATTTGTCTTGCCTAAACCATATACTTGAGATGCCACTTGTCATTTTGCTGGAAGAAAGTATTAGCTGAACTTTGCATTTCTCTGTAATTTCACTTAAAAGTGAAACATGTGAAGTTACTGTTTCCTGGTGAGGAAAATTGATCATTGGAAATGTAGACGTATTATTTTTTATACTATTAGATTAATAAAGTTTGGCTGTAGTTAGAATGGTTTCTTTCTCATCTGTGCTTTGCTTCTTTCCTTTTAAGATGAATAGAAATTATGTTTTTCTTTGAATCATTCAATTTCAAATATAATGAGTGTATAAAATTTCTCAGCCTACAGAAAGCAGTATTTGCATTTTTGTTGTTGTTGTTTTTGCTTTTTAGGGCCACACCAGCAGCATATGGAAGTTCCCAGACTAGGGGTCCAATCGGAACTACAGCTGCCAGCCTATGCCGTAGCCACAGGGGATCTGAGCTGCATCTGCCACCTACACCACAGCTCATGGCAACACCAGATACCCAACTCACTGAGCAAGGGAAGGGATCAAACCCACATTCTCAAGGATACTAGTTGGATTTATTTCCACTGTGCCACAACAGGAAATCCAGAAAACAATATTTGTATTTTCTGATTTTTTAAGAGACATGAGGAAAAATATAAACATTTATTTTGAACCTTGAAAGTATTTTATAGTAAACAGACCTTCTTTCACAGTTCCTACACTAGTAAATCATGTGTGAGAAGAACTTTACCTGTACTATTGTTTAATGGACAAATGTGATACATTCCAGTTGTTTTATTTATTTATTTTTTATTTTTATTTTTATTTGTTTATTTATTTATTTGTCTTTTTAGGGCCGCACCTGCAGCATATGGACGTTCCCAGGCTAGTGTTGAATCACAGCTGCAGCTGCTGGCCTAGACCACAGCCACAGCAATGACAGATCCTTAACCCACTGAGCAAGGCCAGGGATCAAACCCACTTCTTCATGGTTACCAGTCAGGTTAGTTACTGCTGAGCCATGATGGGAACTCCTGTTTCAGAATTTTATTTGAGACTTCTCCAGTGGCTCAGCAGGTTAAGGATCTGGCAGTTGTCACTGCTGTGGCTCAGGTTGTGGCTATGATGTGGGATTTGATCCCTGGCCTACATGTCACAGATATGGGGGGGGGAATTGAATTTTATCAGAAGGGGTAATGAGGACATCACACCAAGAATTCAGGAAGAAGAGTACAATGTGTTTTCCCTGTTCTTAGCCTTTTTATATCACTAGTCCCCTGAGAATCTTAGAATTCTAATTTTAACTGTTCTGAAAGGTGGTATTATAAATGAGTGATTGCAATAGCTAATAGAAGCCAGGGAGACTGCTCATAAATAGAGTTTTAAAAAAGGAACGTTGTCAAATAATTCAAGCCCAGATGCGATAAAAACAAAGGAAAAAATATGCCATAAAGAAAAGATCTGCTTATCTTTTTTTGTATATTTGTTTCAAATCTATTCATTCTCTTGTCCCCACATCTTTTGGGATAGTGTTTGTCTGTCTGTCTTAAACTAAACCTTCCTTTTTTATTGCTGGCAGAAATTGAGGCATAGAGAGGTTAATGTGGTCAATGTGAATACAGAATTAAAAGTGGTAGACAAAGGGTCTCTGAAGCCAGAGGAATTCTTAATAATTATGCATATTTGCATATCATTGTCCAAAGACTCAATTGTTGAGAATTATTTCATAGAATTATCATTTGATCTTAGGGAACGGACTGGTTTGAATTATTGCCTGGTGCAATGTGGGTAAAAATACAACCATTTTATATAATTCTAAGACTCAGTTTGAAGGAATTTCTGCTTGGGCTGGGAGAAATGATTATATGCCCTTTAAACTCTGGGATTCTTTGGTTCTTGTAGCCATGCCTCACTGGAAAATGATTGTCAGCTGCAAGATAGAACAAATGACCATCTTAAAAGATTGTTATGTTCCTAGCTGAAAAACAAGAAGCCTTATTTCCATCCATTAAAAGAATAATAGGAAGGAAGTTCCCGTTGTGGCTCGGTGGTAACGAACCCGACTGGTATCCATGAGGATGCGGGTTTGATCCCTGGCCTCACTCAGTGGGTTAAGGATCCAGCATTGCCATGAGCTGTGGTGTAGGTCACAGACAAGGCTTGGATCTGGTGTTGCTGTGCCTCTGGCATAGGCCGGCAGCTGCAGCTCCAATTTGACCCCAAGCCTGGGAACTTCCATATGTCATGGGTGCAGCCCTAAAAGACCAAAAAAAGAAGAAGAAGAAGAAAACTAGAAACAAATATTAGATTACTAGTGAAGAATACCCTGGTTAAATTTTGATGTTTTTTGCTTCTGAAGTAACCTTTCAATTCCCTAACTTCTCTGTTGTATTAGAGTCTTCATCTGGAAAACAGAGATGATCTATGCAGCTACCTCCTGTAGGGGGTCTTGTGAACATTAGATGATGGTAGAGTATTTTGAATGATGAAGTTTTAAACCTAAGAACTGAAGTAAAGTCTTAGAAAGCCTGAGTACAATTTTATATACCCTTTTGTAAAGTGCCTTAAGATACTGCATTAATGTGGGTGGCTAATTCTGTTTAAATTGACAACTATCATGTATTGTCTATCAAATATGTGCCAGGCATTATGGGAGATGAAAGCTATAGTCCTTACCCACAAGCAACTTCACTTAACATAAAGGAGAAAAATACGAAAATCAACTCCCTGTGGTTCAATATGATGAGTGCTCTGCTCTAAGTGTATATCTAAAGGCCTTAGGAACATGAGTTGGTTAGTAATTCATACTCCCAGGAGATTTGGGGTGACTGCTAAGCTGGATTAATAGGAGGAACAGGAATAAGCCAGGCTATGTATTAAATTGCTGAACTTCCTAAAGTATTTTGGCCAAAACTTATAAGCAAGTGGAATAAATGCCATTAAAGGGAAAAATAATACTGTAAGCTCTCCACAACCAAGAATGTTTTCAAGGAGAAGATGTTCTGATATCCCGTAATATCAAATTCAGTGCCCCCAAAGTAATCTCTCTTCTTCATGGTTGTTCAAGGGCTTACTCTCAATTTTGCGCAAATTGAAAAGTGCACCAGACCAGGAGGTGAGAATCCTTCTCCTGGGCTTGGATAATGCTGGCAAGACCACTCTTCTGAAGCAGCTGGCATCTGAAGACATCAGCCACATCACACCTACACAGGTGAGCGCTGATTTGCCCCCGATGCCCTGGGTGACACACAGAAGATGATAACAGCAGTATGAAAGACAAATGGAAAATGGACTTTTGTCCATTTGTAAGTTTCGTGACTGAGAAAAGTCTATGCAGTGTTTAATCTCAAATTTCAAAAATATATCAAGAGATTCCATTTATATGAGATACTTAGAGTAGTCAAATTCACAGAGACAGAAAGTTGCATAGTGGTTACCAGGAGTTGGAGAGAGGGAGGAATGGGAGTTAATGTTTAATGGGCACAGATGGTCAGTGTTGTAAGATGAAAAAAGTTTGATGGGTGGGTGCATGACAGATCGATGGATGGTTGCACAACAGTAAATGTACTTAATATCACTGAAGTGCGCAGAAAAAGTATAAGTGAAAAAACCAGAGTACTATGAAAAAAGCCACTTTTTCTTTTTTTCTTTTCTTGCTTTTTAGCACCACACTTGCAGCATGTGGAAGTTCCCAGGCTAGAGGTCAAATCGGAGCTGTAGCTGCTGGGCTCTGCCACAGACACAGCAACACCAGGTCCAAGCCTTGTCCGCAACCTACACCACAGCTCTTGGCAATGCCAGATCCTTAACCCACTGAGCAAGACCAGGAATCGAACCCACATCCTCATGGATACTAGTTGGGTTCATTACTGCTGAGCCACACGGGGAACTCCAAGAAAAGCCACTTTTAGTGTGTATTTTTCAGATTTAATAAGTACAAATATAAATCCAGGTTTTTTTAATTTAAAAAATTAACTATATTATAAAATCCAGCCTCATCAACCCTCCTAAGTCTCAGCAAGCAAAACGCAAAGATGGTGGTGCTCCCAGCATGGAAGTTGGAAACAGGTCCTGCTTAGAAGAACTCTAGTGTGTTTCTTTAGGCCTCCTTCCCTGCAGGAAATCCTGAGAAAGCTTGACCTTTGGCCAGGCTTCGGGTTTCCTAACTAGGAGCACAGCCCCTTTGGTCTTTGTGACTTTAAAGTATTTGAGCACTAGAGATTTTAGCAAAACCAGAGTTATTTAGCATTTTCTGTCACTTTCCCTTGATAAGAGCTTGGCATCAGGTTTGAATCAGGCTGGTGCGTGTACTTCACGGCCAGTGAGTCCTACTGATTCGCAGCTCTTGCAACTGCTACCAAATGAGCAATTTTACAGCTTCTGAACAAATTTAATGTATAGCCTTAAGAGGAGCAAATTACAGTAGTCTAGCCGAGAAGGGCTGAAAACACATATTATTGTGTCAGGAGTTCTGCCAGAAAAGAGGGGCTAAGGTCTTTTTTTAGTATTAGCAATAGGCTGTCTCTCTCAAGAGCACTCCTAGAATGAGAACTTTCACGCTGTGTCATGGAAATGAACCAAGTTATGGACCCAAACTTCCAGTTCTAACTTTCAGGCTTTATTTGTTGTGTTGTGAGTCTGTTATTATATTATGTCGAATTTTCGTATTTAGTCTTTTAAAACACACTTTTTTTTTTGTTGTTTGCTTTTTTGTTTGCTTTTAGGGCCGCACCCACAGCATATGGAGGTTCCCAGGCTAGGGGGCAAATCGGAGCCCTAACTGCTGGCCTATGCCACAGCCACAGCAACACCAGATCTGAGCTGTGTCTGCGACCTTCACCACAGCTCATGGCGACGCCAGATCCTCAACCCACTGAGCAAGGCCAGGGATCGAACCTGCATCCTCATGGATACTAGTTAGACTCGTTTCCACTGAGCCACAATGGGAACTCCGTGATTTTGTTTTATATTAGAAAAATTAATAGATGCTCATTGTAGTAAATTTAGAATGTATAAATAAGTAAAATTGAAAAAATAGAAATCACCTATAATAGACATAACCACTGTTAATATTTAAGAATGTATTTTTATATGTGGGTTTTTTTCTTTCCACGTGTGTGATGGGTATATTTAAAATAAAAAGTAAAAATGGCTCATGGAGAATATACTGTTTTGTATCATCTTTTTCACTTAATGTATCTTGAACATCTTTCTACATTGTTCTGCATGTAAATACTTATACAGTACACGTCTCTAAATGTTCGTATCCATTCATTATTATTTCCTTAGAATAATTTCTTAGTAGGTTGGTTGGGTCTGATGACTTACAGAATTTACTCTTATTTACTACCTGCTTCATTTCAGAAGAGATTTTGTTGTTACTGGGTTTGACATTTAATAGTATAGTTAAGTGCAGAATTTTTAAACACAGAAAAGTGGTTTTATCAGTGAGTCAGAATGAAGCTATCTTTTCCAATAAGCTTAAGCCACTTCCCCTAACAGTTCTTAAACTTCTAATTTATTCAGTCATTGACATTTTAGAGGAGCTGTCGTCAGCATCATCCAGTTATCCTCTAGTGACTGTCCTCAGTGGAAATTGGGTGGCGGTTTTCCTGTACTGTTGCCCTGTGCCTTGTCCTTCTGTGTGAGGCAGTAGTGTGTTGGCAAGCTGCCAAAAAAGACAATTTTGTGTTTTGTATGGGGGGGGCGCAACTGTGGCATCTGGCTAGGGGTTATATTAGAGCTGCAGCTGCCGGCCTACACCACAGTCACAGCCTCACAGGATCCAAGCCACATGAAACGCCAGATCCTTAACTCACTGAACAAGTCCAAGGATGGAACCCGCATCCTCATGGATACTAGTCAGGTTCATAACCTGCTAAGCCACGACAGGAAGTCCCCAGAAAAGGCACATGTTTATGGACACATTCAGAAGCCCACTTAACTCCAGTTATTCTGGATGAAAAACAATGTCTCTGGGGGGCAAACTGTTGATTGGATCCTTCAGATCCTGATTTCAGTATATCATTCTTGCAAGAAGATTTTTGTGAGGTTTTTTGGTGGTTGTTGTTGTTTGGGTTTCCCTTTTTTTTTTTTTTTTTGGCCTTGCCCAAGGCATGAGGAAGTTCCCAGGCAAATCACAGCAGTGACAACACCAAACCTTTAACCACTAGGCTACTAGGCAACTCCCAAATTTTGTTTGTTTGTTTGTTTGTCTTTTTGCCTTTTCTAGGGTCACTCCCGCAGCTTATGGAGGTTCCCAGGCTAGGGGTCTAATAGGAGCTGTAGCCACTGGCCTACGCCACAGCCACAGCAACTCGGGATCTGAGCCACGTCTGTGACCTACACCACAGCTCACAGCAACACCGGATCCTTAACCCACTAAGCAAGGCCAGGGATCAAACCCGCAACCTCATGGTTCCTAGTCGGATTCATTAACCACTGTGCCACGACAGGAACTCCCCGAATTTTTTTTTTTAATTCTTGCTCATGAAATGCCTTCTCTTCCAGCCCCCAAATTCCTGTTGATTCTCTGCATGCCAACCCCCAGCTCACCATTCTGCCTGCCCCTGATTGGCTCAGCTTCCCCAAAGTTCCACCTCGAGTCACTGTCCTGAAAATGAATGCTTTCTTTTCAAGCTCATTAGAGATACCTATTCAAGAACAGTTTCAAATGCCCACCTGTTTGTTTGTTCATTACCACCTATACTGAGCACGCCACTCAGTGCTGGAACACGCTGTCCCAGCAGGCTCACCTCCCTCCACAGGGAGCTACTCCAATTACAAACCAGCCTCCCCCTTCAGGACCTGAGTTCAGCTCCTTCTTTTCCGTGATCAGTCCATGTGAGGAAATTTCTTTAATTTTGAGCTGCTCTTAAAGGATCCTGTCTTTCAGGTTATAGCTTTTGCTTCTTTTTAAACTTAGCACTTACTTGTTCTGTTCTGCTGAGTCTGCACAGTCAGCTTTGGTTTTTGTTAGCTACACGTAATGTCCTGTTAAATTTCACCATCCTGGAGTTCCCGTCGTGGCGCAGTGGTTAACGAATCCCACTAGGAACCATGAGGTTGCAGGTTCGATCCCTGCCCTTGCTCAGTGGGTTAACGATCCGGCGTTGCCGTGAGCTGTGGTGTAGGTTGCAGACACGGCTCAGATCCCGCGTTGCTGTGGCTCTGGTGTAGGCCGGTGGCTACAGCTCCGATTGGACCCCTAGCCTGGGAATCTCCATATGCCACGGGAGCGGCCCAAGACCAAGAAATAGCAAAGACCAAAAAAAAAAAAAAAAAAAAAATTCACCATCCTGAGGACTCATCAAGGGACGTGGTCTGTGTTAACTGTCAGAGCTGTTTTTGGTGTTTTTTTGGGAGGGGTGTTTTTTGCCTCTTCTAGGGCCTCTCCCTCTGCATATGGAGGTTCCCAGGCTAGGGGTCTAATCGGAGCCGTAGCCACCAGCCTATGCCACAGCCACAGCAACAAGGGATCCAAGCTGCATCTGCGACCTACACCACAGCTCCACGGCAATGCCAGATCCATAACCCACTGGGGGAGACCAGGGATCGAACCCGCAACCTCATGTTTCCTAATCAGATTCGTTAACACTGAGCCACAATGGGAACTCCCAGAGCTGTTCTTATAGCATGTTGTCCTTAGCAGTTTCATGTGCGCGTATACCCATGACGTCATCAACACTGACTCCAACCTAAAAGACCTAAGCCTGTATAAATGCATTTATTTTCTTCCCTATCAGAGCAAGCTGTTTTCAGTATCATCGGTGTCACATTTGGCAGAATATCTCAGAATTAATAAATGACATAGCTGCTACATATAACTTTGTCAGAATTATGATCTCAAAGCCTAGTAAAACTTGGTGTTTCTCTTTCAGGGTTTTAACATCAAAAGTGTACAATCACAAGGTTTTAAACTGAATGTATGGGACATTGGTGGACAGAGGAAAATCAGACCATACTGGAGGAATTATTTTGAAAACACTGATATTCTCGTAAGTACTCCTTCTGACACATCAATTCATAGTGTCTTCTGCCCTGTCTTAGGAGCATTAACACTGTAATGGTCTTTCTTGTCAACGATTCCATTGCCGTAACATTGCTCTCTGTCACTATGGATTTAGGGCTGGTGGAAGGCTCTAGACTGTGGAGCTTTGTGTAACTTGTATAAGTTGTTTTGCTGTTGCTCAATAACAATGCTGTGTCCACACCCACCTTGGCAAATAAAATATTTACTAATTACTGTAGTGGTTTGAACAGCAGAAGAGAAGTCAGGAGATTGTGCCATTGACTCCGTTACCCCCAAGGAAATCAATACATCAAATGTATCCCAAAGAGACCAACCAAGATAGTGAAGGTCCCGGAAACCGTGATACAGGAGGAATGGTTGAAAGACCTGTCAGTGTCCTTCCTGGAAGAGAAAACACTTGAAACTATCTCCAGTTGCTTCAAGAACTGTCTTAAGTCACAGAGATTAGCTTCATCAGGAATAGTTTTAGAAGACTGGACAAGGAGCACTTTGGGGAGTATTAGGTGATGGAGTTGCACTCAGTTTAAGAAGAAAGACGTTTCCTCTACTTGTATCTGTCCTGAAGTAGAAGGCGCCCCACGCACTGGGGACTCTCAGCCCAGGCAGCGTTCCCGTGGGCAGAAGCTGAGACCTTAGCTCCCAGCTCACGTTCCCTAGGACCACTGTTTAGGATTCTTGGAGATTTCACCATCCAGGTATACGATTTCTCCAGTACCTCAGCCTCTCAGCCCCATCCTCTCCCTTCCCGTGATCTTGTCATCCACCCCACCTCAGCCACTCACTCTTACTGTCATTTCCTAAAGCCAGGGCCTCTTGTGAACTTGGATAGGAAAAAAAAGTTGCATATTATTTCCATGAACTGAAAGTTTGTGTTTACTTTAATTATGACCATGAATGATACACTACAAAAACACACCAGTCTTCACTGACAGCAGAACTTACCCCGCATCTCAGTTTCCTTCTCTGCTGCTGCTTCCTCCGTGTCTCTTTCCACCTGCTCACTCCTGTCCAAACGCACACACCCTGTAGGTCCTCTTGTTTAAAAACACAAAACTCTGGGGTTCCTGTTGTGGCTCTGTGGAAACGAACCCAGCTAGTATCCATGAGAATGCAGGTTCAATCCCTAGCCTTGCTCTGTGGGTTAAGGATCCAGCATTGCTTTAAGCTGCAGCATGGATCTCACACATGGCTCAGATCAGACGTTGCTGTGGCTGTGGTGTAGGCTGGCAGCTGCAGCTCCGATTCAACCCCTAGCCTGGGAACTTCCATATACTGCGGGTGTGGCCCTAAAAAAATTAATCTTTAGAAAATTAAAAAGAACACCACCACCAAACCCTGGTCTTGACTGTACATCGCCCTCTAGATACTGTCCGATTCCTCAGCCTCTCTTTACAACAAACTCCTTAGAGCAATTTTCTGTCTTCACTTCCTCTCCCTACCAGGAACCCTCCATGCAGAGAATCAGGTTTGCTCATCTCACTTGACCTGTCAGCACATTTAACAAAGGTGATCGTGCTGTCCTTGAAATACTGTCTTTCCTTGGCTTCCAGAACACCATTCTGTCTCACTTACTCCTCCTCCTCAGTCTCCATGGCTCTTTTTTCCCTGTTTCCCAACTTCCAAATGTTGGGGTGCCCCAGAGGTCAGGCCTGTGCTTTTGTTCTCCAAGTCGCTCGCTGCCTAGGTGACCTCACCGTTTCCCGGTGTTCATCACATACCCGTGAATCCCAAACTGTTATCTCCAGCCTGGAACTCAGTTGCACAGACAGCCAGCTGCCCATGTGACATCTGCACGCCAGTGGCTAGTAAGTCTCCTCCACCTTCCCCTGTCCAAAACCAAATCCCTGTCTTTCTCCACTCCTGCCCCGACCTGCTTCTCCTCCAGTCTTCTCAGTGACCGTCACATCGATCCAAAAGCACTGAACTCCTCCTAGGCTTCTTTTCCTCTCACTCCCCACATCTGCTCCATCAGCCAATCCTGTCAATTCTGTCTTCAAAGTATTTCTAGAATCTGCAGTTCCTGTCATGGTGCAGCAGAAACAAATCCGACTAGGAACCATGAGGTTGTGGGTTCGATCCCTAACCTCGCTCAGTGGGTCAAGGATCCAGCATTGCCGTGAACTGTGGTGTAGGTCGCAGATGTGGCTTGGATCTGGCGTTGCTGTGGCTCTGGCACAGGCTGGCAGCTATAGCTCTGATTGGACCCCTAGCCTGAGAACCTCCATATGCGGTGGGTGCGGACCTAAAAAGACAAAAGACCAAAAAAAAAGAGTATTTCTAGAATCTGACCACTTCTCTCCACCCCCCACTGCTTCCATGCATTGATTAGATCATTGCAGTATTGTCTTAATTAGTCTCCTAACTTGCCTCTCTGAGGTCTCTCCTCAACACCATAGCTGTCGTGATCCTGTGAAAACCTAAGCTTCCCATTGCAGAGTAAGAACCTCAGCTCTTACAGCGGCCCACAAGGCACCCTACCTTCGGAGTCCTCTTCCCACCTCTCACCCAGTGCCAGCCACAGTGAGCCTCCCTGCTGCTGCTGGAATGCTGGCGTGCTCCCGCCCCGGGGTCTTTGTCATTGCTGTTTCCAATGCTAGAATTCTTTTTCCTTAGATAGTCTCATGGTGTAATTCCTCACCTCAGACGTATTTTTATTTATTACATTTCTCCCCCACTGGAATGTAAGTTCCATGTAAACGGGCATTTTTCTTTTCTTTTCCCTTTAACTGTTGTATTCCCAGGGCTTAGAACAGTACCAAAAAAATGAAATGAAATGGATAATTGTTATAGATGGATTCCAACTCTAGGTAGAATGGAGGTGGAATTCAACTTTAGTAGAATTCCAACTTTAGAAGTTTACCATAACTTCTAAATTCCCTTCCACCTCTGAAGTTTTATGATTCTGTATCATTGTGGTCAGGTCCAGGGCTTATTAACTCTATGAACTGGGTAGAGCATCTGCTTCACGGAGGGTTTATGAGAAGTAGTGAATGCATTTACTTATCACGATTCTTAAATAGAGAATAATATCAAAATATAAAATTGTACCACCGAAGTTCCCGTTGTGGCCCAGTGGAAATGAATCTGACTAGTATCCGTGCAGACCCAGGTTCGATCCCTGGCCTTGCTCAGTGAGTTAGGGATCTGTCTTTGAGCTGTGGTGCAGACCGGCAGCTACAGCTCCAATTCACCCCTAGCCTGGGAACTTCCATATGCCATGGGTGTGGCCCTAAAAAGCAAAAAAATAAAAATAAATAAAATCATACTACCATCAAATTAGTAAACACATTTGAGGTACTGAGATGGTTGTCACACCAGCTCATCATATTTCTGGCCGTTGGTGGAGGTAAGTTCCAGTGTATTCCTGGTGCCCCAGGTTTAAATGGATGAGAAGAAAAAGATGAGACATACTATGACAGGCATCCATTTATCCATCTATTCAACCAGTTATTCTTCCAAAATATATTATGTGCCTTCTAGGAGAATGAAAGAAAAATGCTGGGCAAAAAGAAAAATTTTCCCTTTAATATAGAAAGAAACAACTTCTGTAATGCCAAATAATGTGTCTGGTTTTGAAATACTATTTTAAATATTTTCAAATGTATGCAAAGTTTAAAAAAAAAATAGTATAATGAAAACCTAGATACCTACCCATTATCCAGATTCCTTAATTCAGTTTTGGCAATCTTGTTTCATCTTCCTTAAGTTTTTTTGGTTTTTTGTTTTTTTTTTTTTTTCCTGGCCCAGGGATAAAACCCGTGCCACAGTAGTGACCTGGGCTGCTGCAATGACAACGCTGAATCTTTAACCCACTGCCCCACAAGGGAACTCCTTTTTTAAGTATTTTAAAGCGAATCCAAGCCATCATATTATTTCAATCCAGCAAAAATCAGTTCAAAGTAACCCTAGAGGAGCTTTCTCCAACTATATTACGTTGCCAGTATCAAACAGTATTTT
The DNA here is from genome assembly GCF_054392235.1 of Sus scrofa. Classification (NCBI taxonomy): domain Eukaryota; kingdom Metazoa; phylum Chordata; class Mammalia; order Artiodactyla; family Suidae; genus Sus; species Sus scrofa. The sequence continues at coordinate 136,371,586 of NC_139396.1, read as the reverse complement.
GGATTCAGAGCCAACCTCTTGTTATTTTCCACTGCTGTTGAGATTAAACAAGTCTTGGGGACCAGCTGAGTCTCCAGGGTTCGATTCCAAAGCCTTGTGACTTTTAGCCCTGCCTGCCCATTTTGTAGCAGCTTGGAGTGGCAGTGGCTGGTGGGTTCTATTAGTTTGTCTGAATTTAAGAGTCTTCCATTTCAGTTGAAAAGACCTGTTACACTAGACTCGATGCTTCCTGCAAGAGCAGGGTTGAGGCTTGACACATTTTCTTGCCTGGTTAATTCTTCAGTTATCTCCAAAGTGCCGTAATAGATTCTTACTTTAGAGCAGCTGTCGACAAACCAGTCCAGCCTGCACCCTATTATTGTATTGCCCATGAGCTAAGAATGGTTTTCCTTTTTTTTTTTTTCTTTTGCTTTTTTTTAGGGCTGCACCCAAGGCATAAGGAGGTTCCCAGGCTGCGGGTCTAATCAGAGCTACAGCTGCCGGCCTACACCACAGCCACAGTAACGCTGGATCTGAGCCGCATCTCTGACCTGCACCACAGCTCACGGAAATGCGTCTCTGACCTACACCACAGCTCACGGCAACACCAGATCTTGAACTCACTGAGGGAGGCCAGGGATCGAGCCCACAACCTCACGGTTCCTAGTCGGATTCGTTTCCGCTGCTCCATGACGAGAACTCCAGTTTTCAGATTTTTTTTAAGTGGTTGAAAAAAAATTCAAAGAAGAATAAGGTTTCATGACACATGAAAGTGATATGAAATTCAAATTTCAGGAGTTCCCGTCGTGGCGCAGCAGAAACGAATCCAACTAGGAACAAGGTTTCGGGTTTGATCCCTGGCCTCGCTCAGTGGGTTGAGGATCCAGCGTTGCCATGACCTGTGATGTACGTCGCAGACTCGGCTCGGATCCTGCATTGCTGTGGTGGCTCTGGTGTAGGCCAGCGGCTACAGCTCCGATTAGACCCCTAGCTTGGGAACTGCCATATGCTGAGGGTACGGCCTAAAAAAGACAAAAGACAAAAAAAATTCAAATTTCAGTGTCTATAAATAAAGGTCTGATGGAACAGCCACATCCATTTGTTTACATATTGTTTTTTGAGTTGCTTTTGCACCACAGCAGCAGAGTTTAGTAACTGTGAAAGAGATTGTATGGGCCACAAAGCCTAAGATATTTACTAACTGGACCCTTATAGAAAAAGATTGCCAGCCCCCACTTTAGAACATTATATGTTTCTCAAAGAGGTTGAAAGAGTCAGAGCAGCTCCTAAAAGTGCCAGAGTTATTCTCAGGCATGATAACACGGAGAACATCTGACTCTAGCTTTATTAATTTGGGGGAAGCAACTAAGAAATTGACGCTGAGATATGATAGAAGGGAGGGGATAGGATGTCTTCCATTTCTCTCGTGCCAGGAAATAACAGCCTTTTGATAGATAAAAGTGCATCATTTTTTTCCAAGATATGTATTCATATTACTACCAAACTCCATTTATTTTATCATTACTAGTTTTGTCTTGAAACATAATTTAAACAAAGTAACTTGTCATCATTTCCAAATCCCAAGGACATCAAGAGAGATAGAGCTCAGAGAACCATCTCCTGCATTATTTCCATAATCTCACTCACACTTAAGCAGCAGTACTACGAGAGCACAAATAATTGAACACCATAAGTTATCCAGAAAACTTATTTGTTGCAGCCTCCTCTTTGACTTTTGCTCAAGCTCTCAATAAAAAGCCACAATTTTTGGTATCATCTCTCTGGTCTCCACTTACCTCTCAGGTGGAGAAATACTTAGGAGCAATAAGATGGCCAAAAGGTGGCAGCAGGAAGGAGGAGGACCAGGAGCAAGAGTAGAAACAAAAGGCCCTCCCTTCACACGCTGGAGAGTCAGTCTCTGGATGATGCAGAGTTGGCTGAACTTCCATCCAGAAAAAAATATTTTTCTCTAGGTCTTCCTTCTACAACCAAATAAAATTTTGTAGCATTCGCCACTGCAGATGTGAATTGACTTGGCTAAAAGTATCGTTCTTATTCTGAGTGCCATGAATTATAAGATTATTTTAGAATAGGTTTATGAAACAATTTTTGAAGGCCCATAATATTTTAAGATTGGTCAGAAGCACTATTTAACTTTCTCTAGTACTTTCTGAGTATTTTGTGTTTGTTTTGGGATTACAATTTTTAAAAAAATTTGCATGACTGGATTAACACTGTTATTAGGCTGTTATTAACTGAAAAAAGAAAGAGGCTATCCTTATCCTAGGCTGTTGACCAAAAGCAAACAGATATTTGCATGAAGAAATTGGGCAGCACTAGGGAGGAGGGTGGCCTGGAGAAGCATATGCCACCACAGAAAAACAAATTTTTTTTTTTAAGGGCCTCACCTATGGCATATAGAAATTCCCAGACTAGGAGCTGAATTGGATCTGTAGCCGCCAGCTTACACCACAGCCACAGCAACGCCAGATCCTAGCTGAATCTACAGCCTACACCACAGCCACAGCAACGCTGGATCCTTACCCCACTGAGCAAGGCCAGAGATTGAACCACATCCTCGTGAATACTAGTCTGGTTCACTACTTCTAAGCCACAACAGGAACTCCTTGTCTCCTATTAAAACTGTCTTTCCATTCCTCATTGTTCTCTCCCAGCTGTCTTTTTCATCCTATCAAAACATCGGTTTCTTAGCTACATCTTTAATTGTATTTTCAGCCTCGTCTCAGCCTCTTTACCTTCTTACTCACACCCTTTGCTCAGAAGCCATTTGTCCTGCTTGTTCATTTCTTTCTTGTCCCATGACCTGCTTGCAGCCTTCAGGCAGCGCTCTGAACCCAGAACACCTGACGCCTCTCCCTCACGTCATCTCAAGCTCTTGCCTGAGTGAAGATCATTCTAATCTGTAGACCCCCACGGAGTCCTAATCAGGTCTTTTATATTGAAGTTCACACTTCCATTGCATTCCTTCTTTCTATATCTATGTTTATACTGTACTTGCAACTTTAAAAATGTGAGACCCACTGTTGGAAAACTAAGCTACCACCACATTCTGCAAAGTGACTTATCAGACAGTAGCCAATTTTGTGTCTCCGTGGTGTGTGTCGACAGTGAGTCAGAGCAATGTTAACAACAACAGTAATAAAGCTGAAAAAAAATTACTGAGACCAGGAGTTCCCTTCGTGGCTCAGTGGTTAACAAACCCAACTAGGATCCATGAGGATGTGTGTTCGGTCCCTGGCCTGGTTCAGTGGGCTAAGTGTCTGGCGATGCTTTGAGCTGTGTCGAAGCTTGAAGACCAGGCTCGGATCCAGCACTGCTGTGACTGTGGTGTAGGCTGGCAGCTGTAGCTCTGACTCAACCCCTAGCCTGGGAACTTCCCTATGCCGTACCTTTGGCCCTAAAAAAAGCAAAAAAAAAGCACTAAGACCAAACACATCCACCCTTCCTCCTCCTCTGATTCTCCATGAAGGAAACACAGGTAGAAACCTCTGAGAAGAGGCTGAGCTTGGTTCCTGATGTGATGGCTAGCGCTAGTGACTCTAAATGAGAGTACATTAACTTATGCAAAGGAATGTTAATTTTTTTTTCTTTTAAAAGAGAGCAAGTTGGAGTTCCCGTGGCTCAGTAGTTAACAAATCCGACTGGGAACCATGAGGTTGCAGGTTTGATCCCTGGCCTCGCTCAGTGGGTTGAGGATCAGGCGTTGCCGTGAGCTGTGCTGTAGGTCGAAGATGCAGCTTGGATCCCACGTTGCTGTGGCTGTGTCGTAGGCTGGCAGCTGCTGCTCCAATTCGAAGCAAAAAAAAAAAAAAAGAGAGAGAGCAAGTTTTCAGAGTAGCATTTTTTTTTTTTTATTTTCCCACTGTACAGCAAGGGGATCAGGTTATCCTTACATGTATACATTACAATTACATTTTTTCCCCACCCTTTGTTCTGTTGCAACATGAGTATCTAGACAAAGTTCTCAATGCTATTCAGCAGGATCTCCTTGTACATCTATTCTAAGTTGTGTCTGATAAGCCCAAGTTCCCGATCCCTCCCACTCCCTCCCCCTCCCATCAGGCAGCCGCAAGTCTTTTCTCCAAGTCCATGATTTTCTTTTCTGAGATGTTCATTTGTGCTGGATATTAGATTCCAGTTATAAGTGATATCATATGGTATTTGTCTTTGTCTTTCTGGCTCATTTCACTCAGGATGAGATTCTCTAGTTCCATCCATGTTGCTGCAGATGGCATTATGTCATTCTTTTTTATGGCTGAGTAGTATTCCATTGTGTATATATATACCACATCTTTCGAATCCAATCATCTGTCGATGGACATTTGGGTTGCTTCCATGTCCTGGCTATTGTGAATAGTGCTGCTATGAACATGCGGGTGCATGTGTCTCTTTTAAGTAGAGTTTTGTCTGGATAGATGCCCAAGAGTGGGATTGCGGGGTCATATGGAAGTTCTATGTATAGATTTCTAAGGTATCTCCAAACTGTTCTCCATAGAGGCTGTACCAGCTTACATTCCCACCAACAGTGCAGAAGGGTTCCCTTTTCTCCACACCCTCCAGCACTTGTTATTTGTGGACTTATTAATGATGGCCATTCTGACTGGTGTGAGGTGGTATCTCATGGTAGTTTTGATTTGCATTTCTCTTATAATCAACGATGTTGAGCATTTTTTCATGTGTTTGCTGGCCATCTGTATATCTTCTTTGGAGAAATGTCTATTCAGGTCTTTTGCCCATTTTTCCATTGATTGATTGGCTTTTTTGCTGTTGGGTTGTATAAGTTGTTTATATATTCTAGAGATTAAGCCCTTGTCAGTTGCATCATTTGAAACCATTTTCTCCCATTCTGTAAGTTGTCTTTTTGTTTTCTTTTGCTGTGCAAAAGCTTTTCAGTTTGATTAGGTCCCATGGGTTTGTTTTTGCTCTAATTTCTATTGCTTTGGGAGACTGACCTGAGAAAATATTCATGATGTTGATGTCAGAGAGTGTTTTGCCTATGTTTTCTTCTAGGAGTTTGATGGTGTCCTGTCATATATTTAAGTCTTTCAGCCATTTGGAGTTTATTTTTGTGCATGGTGTGAGGGTGTGTTCTAGTTTCATTGCTTTGCATGCAGCTGTCCAGGTTTCCCAGCAATGCTTGCTGAATAGACTTTCTTTTTCCCATTTTATGTTCTTGCCTTCCTTGTCAAAGATTAATTGACCATAGGTGTCAGGGTTTATTTTGGGTTCTCTATTCTGTTCCATTGGTCTGTCTGTCTGTTTTGATACCAGCCCCACACTGTTTTGATGACTGTGGCTTTGTAGTATTTCTTGAAGTCTGGGAGAATTATGCCTCCTGCTTGGTTTTTGTTTCTCAGGATTGCTTTGGCGATTCTGGGTCTTTTGTTGTTCCATATAAATGTTTGGATTGTTTGTTCTAGTTCTGTGAAAAATGTCATGGGTAATTTGATAGGGATTGCATTGAATCTGTAGATTGCTTTGGGTAGTATGGCCATTTTTACAATATTGATTTTCCCAATCCAGGAACATGGAATATCTTTCCATTTCTTTACATCTTCTTTGATTTCTTTGATTAAAGTTTTATAGTTCTCGGCATATAGGTCCTTTACCTCCTTGGTCAGGTGTATTCCGAGGTATTTGATTTTGTGAGGTGCAGTTTTAAAAGGTATCATATTTTTGTATTCCTTTTCTAATATTTCATTGCTGGTATATAGAAATGCAACTGACTTCTGAATGTTAATCTTATATCCTACTACTTTGCTGAATTTATTAATCAATTCAAGTCAGAGTAGCAATTTTAAGGCATGTAAAGGTGGGAAGTGAAGATTGTTTTTCATTGTTGTTTTTAAATGAGAATGTTCTTTTTAAAAAGTGTTTCCAGGAGTTCCCGTTGTGGCACAACAGTAACGAACCTGACTAATATCCATGAGAACACAGATTCGATCCTGGGCCTCATAAGTGGGTTAAGGCTCCTGAGTTGCTGTGAGCTGTGGTGTAGGTCAGACAAGGCTTGGATCTGGGGTGGGTGTGGCTGTGGCGTAGGCAGGCAGCTACAGCTCTGATTCGACCCCTAGCCTGGGAACTTCCATATGCCGAGGGTACGGTCCTAAAAAGACAATAAAAATAAAAAATAAAAAGTGTTTCCATTATACCAGTAGTTTAATAACAGTTCTAACTTCTTTAAAGAAAGTTTGAAATTTTGATAATATTTAAGGTTAGAAACTGGGAGAATATTTAACACACTCATTGAAAAAGGACTAAAAAATTATGTCTCTCATTTTCTCTTTTGCTTTCCATATGAAGAATTACAAGGGAACTTTCATAGGAAGTTAAAGTAATTAATGTGCTTAGGTTCCGTAACTATAGGTGATTTTTCTTTCTTTTTTGGTCTTACCTAATTTCTCTTTTATTTTTGTTAGAGGGTGTTTTTTATGCAATAAATAAGATTCAGTGATGAGGGAGAAAGGGATTTGTAATTTATGGTAAATCTCAAAACTTTTCTTACTCTGGCAGAGCCTTTGCCCTTGCTATTTCCAGTATTTGATTTTTTTTTTTTTTTTTTTTGGTCTTTTCCCTTTTCTAGGGCCACTACCACAGCATATGGAGGTTCCCAGGCTAGGGGTCTAATCAGAGCTGTAGATGCTGGCCTACGCCAGAGCCACAGCAACTCAGCATCCGAGCTGCATCTGCGACCTACACCACAGCTCACGGAAACGCCGGATCCTTAACCCACTGAGCAAGGCCAGGGATTGAACCTGAAACCTCATGGTTCCTAGTCGGATTCGTTAACCACCGAGCCACAACGGGAACTCCTCCAGTATTTGATCTTAACCTCCCAGCCTGTGAAGGTAGAATTGGGATAGAGATCCCTGGGTCTCCTCTCCTACGACCCAAAGACAGTTAATACTGAAAATGGTACCTTCAGAATGATGTTCGAGGATGACAGGATTTGTAAATGCCTCAAAACACCATGCCTTGGAGTTCCCGTCATGGCTCAGTGGTTAACGAATCCGACTAGGAACCATGAGGTTGAGGGTTCGATCCCTGCCCTTACTCAGTGGGTTGGGGATCTAGCGTTGCCATGAGCTATGCTGTAGGTCGCAGACATGGCTTGGATCCCACGTTGCTTTGACTCTGATGTAGGCCGGTGGCTACAGCTCCGATTTGACCCCTAGCTTGGGAACCTCCATATGCTGCGGGTGCAGCCCTAGAAAATGAAAAAAGACAAAAAACAAAAAACCACACCATGTCTTCCTGACAATTTGGGACCTAGTATAGCAGAATATTTAAGAGCAGCTATGGACTTCACTGTCAAGTGTGCCCAAGTTTGAGTCCCCATTTTGTCATGTACCAGATGTAACTTGGGCATGTTACTTAACTTCTTTGGGCTCATGTTTATATATGTACAAAACAGGATAAAAATGAAATCTATCACACAGAGTGATGATGGGGACTCATAGGCTAAATCTAGAAAGAATGTACAGTGCATGCCCATTCAATGTAGCTGTTTTTATCATGCTTGGCTCTCCTGACTTTCTACGTTGGAGCTTTGCTGGAGCTTTGTTTTCTGGGCATCTCCTTTGAATTAAGTGATGATTTCACATCTATGGCTGACATAAGAATTACCAGCTCAGGAGTTCCCGTCGTGGCGCAGTGGTTAACGAATCCGACTAGGAACCATGGGGTTGCAGATTCGATCCCTGTCCTCGCTCAGTGGGTTAAGGATCCAGCGTTTTCATGAGCTGTGGTGTAGGTTGCAGATGGGGCTCGGATCTGGCGTTGCTGTGGCTCTGGTGTAGGCCGGTGGCTACAGCTCCGATTAGACCGCTAGCCTGGGAACCTCCATATGGCGCCACAGGAGCGGCTCAAGAAAAGGCAAAAAAAAAAAAAAGAATTACCAGCTTAGTTTCTGTATGCTCTGCTAAGTGAAATCTGCTGTTGGGGAATCATCTGCTCCTTCCCTGAAAGTTGCCCTGTCTTTTTCCATAGCTGCTTATTAAAGTTACCTTCTTCTTTTACTTTACAGATATATGTAATTGACAGCGCAGACAGAAAAAGATTTGAAGAGACGGGTCAGGTAAATGATTGTTTTGTTCAGACAGTTCCCAAATAATTGGGTATTCATTAATCTACTTTGTAAACATATAAGAGTGAGGGAAGTATTTTTTGTTTAACCTTTGCAGTTTAAACGAGGTAGTCATTTTGGCAAGCAGGCAAAATATCACTTGCCTAAAAAGAAATTAGTTGAGAATTCTACAAACAGTTTTTCATTTAAAGCCTTTTAGTTTTAATCAAATTAAATAGGACATAAGCAAATGGAATTTACCACCATGCCTAAGAGCTCTTCAGGCCACCTAGAAATGAACTTGAGCAATTCCCTTATCATGTCTATGTACTTTTTTCAGTACCAACTTAATTGATCCCAGGGTAACTTGCATAAATTAGAAGGGATGAGAAGAAATGTGCAAATGAAGACAAAGCTGCTCTTCTTTCCAAGCCAAGAGATAGGACCCTTTGAACCCAACGATGGCTTCAAATGCAGGGTGCACGTCAACTTGATTCCACGATGTGGTTTGTGTACACAGCTCTAAATAGAGAAGCAACAGGCATAGACCATTTTACCCTCACTGAGTGCACTGATAAGAAGCGAGTAGCAAGGTGGATGTCTTTTTTTTTTTTTTTTTTTTTGTCTTTTTAGGGCCGCACACAAGACATATGGAGGTTCCCAGGCTCGGGGTCTAATTGGAGCTACAGCTGCCAGCCTACGCCACAGCCACAGCAACGCCAGATCCAAGCCAAGTCTGCAACCTACACCCCAGCTCACGGCAATGCCAGATCCTTAACCCACTGAGCAAGTGCCAGGGATGGAACCCACAACCTCATGGTTCCTAGTCAGATTTGTTTCCGCTGTGCCATGACAGGAACTCCAGGGTGGACCTCTTTAGAGAAGTGTGCCTACCTTTTGTTGCAGAGTCCTTGGCCTATGTCCTCATCTACCTTCCAAAGGTAGCAGTCCCACATTTATGTTCCTGTTCCCTGGAAGCTAGTTTGAGAACTCACCAGCCCCTTGGAGACAGCCCTTCTCCCTTCCACACCCTGATGATTTCTGGACCATCACTCATGCGTGCAACATGAGCTTGGAGGTGAAGAATGTTAGGCGAGGAGCTGCGTCTTGAACCATCCCATGCTCTTTGAGAACCAGAGTGTCTTAAGGAGCTAAAATGTGGGTTGAGTGGGTAAGAAGTGGGCATTTAGCGAAGTGGATACCTTGTCCTGTAGTTATTATAGATGGAATCAACATACAGTTTAGACCTCAACCAACAATTTAAAAATCATAGACCTTGCCAGATGGACTAGTGCAGTTACTTTAGAATGTGGGTTTGATGAACTGTAATATACATGCATGCATGTTTTGAGGATAGAGATTGAGGAAACAGAGTCACAGTGTCATAGCAATTGTCAGTTTGAGTTCAAATTTTGAAATATATATGCAGGAGTTCCCGTCGTGGCGCAGTGGTTAACGAATCCGATAGGAACCATGAGGTTGCGGGTTCGGTCCCTGCCCTCGCTCAGTGGGTTAACGATCCGGCGTTGCCGTGAGCTGTGGTGTAGGTTGCAGACGCGGCTCGGATCCCGCGTTGCTGTGGCTCTGGCGTAGGCCGGTGGCTACAGCTCCGATTCAACCCCTAGCCTGGGAACCTCCATATGCCGCGGGAGCGGCCCAAGAAATAGCAACAACAACAACAAAAGACAAAAAAAAAAAAAAAAATATATATATATATATGCATATGTATATATACATACACATATATGTAGGTACATGTGTGTATATATGCATTGAAAGTTACTTGCAGATAATAACCTTGGGTAAGTTTTAAATCTCTAACCACAACTTGTATCCTCCCTTGAACAGTGTTTCTAAAGTATGATCTAGGGAGTTCCCATCATGGCTCAGCGGAAACCAATCTGACTAGTATCTATGAGGACACAGGTTCGATCCCTGGCCTTGTTCAGTGGATTAAGGATCTGGCATTGCCATGAGCTGTGGTGTAGGTTGCAGACAAGGCTCAGATCTGGCGTGGCTGTGACTGTGGTGTAGGCTGGCAGTTATAGCTCCAATGTGACCCCTCACCTGGGAATCTCCATATGCCTCAGGTGCGACTCTACAAAGACAAAAAATAAATAAAATAAAATAAAAAAGTGTGATCTATGAATCCCCTATAACAGAACTACCTGTGGAGCTTGTTAAAAATGCAGATTCCTGAGCCGTGGCTCAAGTTTTCCAAAGTCTAAAATCTGCCAGGAGATTCTTGCACAGGCTCAAATTTGAGAACCACTGCCCCCTTGAAAGTTGCTAGTTGGTCAGCTTAACTGTTTTATTTCTAATTAGAAATGCATGGTTAAATAGCATACATTTCATCCTTCCCTCCCTATCTGTTCCCAAAATGATCCAGGAACTAGCTGAATTACTGGAGGAAGAAAAGCTAAGTTGTGTTCCAGTGCTTATCTTTGCTAATAAGCAGGATCTGCTCACAGCAGCCCCTGCCTCTGAAATCGCAGAAGGACTGAACCTGCACACCATCCGCGACCGAGTCTGGCAGATCCAGTCCTGCTCAGCCCTCACGGGAGAGGGCGTTCAGGTGAGGTTACTGGAGAGCTTAGTCACCTGGCAACACAGCAGCCAACCCAGGCAGTCTGTCTCATTGGTTGGGTGGATCTGGATAGAAACAGCTGCAAAACAAATAGTCTGTGATGGGCAGATGAACCATTCCAGGATATGAAAGGCATGGAGGAGTTTGGTTCTTTTCTGCTTAGCAACCAATCTGATATCATTAACTGTTCCAGGAAAGCCACAGATGAACCACTCCACGCAAGCGACAAGCTACCCCACTGGGGAGGAGGTCAGGACAGAAGGCTTCAAAAATGCTTTCTAGGAGTTTCCTGGTGGCTCAGCAGCTTAAAGATCTGGCATTGTTACTGGTGTGGCTCTGGTTACTGCTGTGGGCATGGATTCGATCCCTGGCCTGGGAACTTGCAAATGCCACACGTGTAGCCCCCCAAAAATGCTTTCTAACGCTAGGATTCTTTGATGGTTCCATTGAGGGTCCTGTCTTGTGTCTGGTATCATGGATGCTAAATACTTATACTCCCAAGGTCGCAGAGCCATCAGCAGTCACACATGCTAGTTATCCTAGAAGTGTTTTGTTTTTTCTGTTGGCTATCTTCACTGCTCTCAGGGTTGGTGTCTGTTTCCGGATACTCCAAGTTGGCTTCCCACCAGGGGGCTTCTGCTGACAGAAAGCCTTATGCTTTATACTGAGGAACTGTGTCCCAGAGGAGCAGGCGCCCCTTCATTTGAGATTAATTTAGGGTAGGAAACGATGGTAACAGAGACGCCTATCCTCAAAGAATGATAGTTTCAGATCTGGTGCTTCCTACCAAGCAGCCTCAGACCAGTTGACCCTTGGGGTCAGCCCTCTAGATTACTTCTTGAGTCTGACGCCCCCAGCATGCTCCAGATGCCTCATTGTAAACATCTGGTGTACCTGCCAGGGAGGTGGCCCTGTGCCGCAAGCACCAGCCAGTACTACTCCAGGATGCTTGGGGGCAGGGGGCAGGGGGACGCACCATCTGGAGCAATGGCATCTCCCCTCACTGCCCTGGGGCACGTGTTTCTAGCTGCATGACTCGTTTGCTTTTTGGCGAACTTGGTGGGTTGGGGGATGAGCCTGCGATTTGATTCTCAATCGCTGTCCCCTCTTTCCACTTCTCTTCCCTCCCTCCTCAGACATTTGATACTGATTTGTCTTAAAACTGCCTGGCTCCTTTTATCTCACGCAAATAATCACTTCCTAGGATTATCTCACTTGTCCCATCTGTTTGCGGCTTGGTTTTTTTCCTTTCTGTTTGCCAAGGCCCGCTTCTGTGCTGGGCCTCTGGATCCAAGGGCAGTACAAAAAGTCAGTACAGAATGACTTTCTGTACTGACTTTACTCCAGACTCTACTCCAGACTCCTCAAAACCTACCCCTCAGAAGCTCTTGGTGCATGTGTGTGCATCGTGGGGGCTCCCAAATAGCCAGAGATGACCTTGGCTATGTCCCCAAAAGGAAGCTGGAGCTTGGTGGGTCTCTGTGAGGTTTAGGTTTGGGGAGGGGACAGATGTTAAGTCTTATATATTTCCTTCTTCTTTCCTGGTTTGTGGTTATAAAACATTATATTCTCATTGTTAATCATATCAAAGTACTACATAAAATTGAAAACTTTTCTCTCTAATCTCACTCAGCAAAGAAACTACCATTAATAGTTTTATTCTGGAGTTCCCGTTGTGGCACAATGGTTAACGAATCTGACTAGGAACCATGAGGTTGCAGGTTCGATCCCTGCCCTTGCTCAGTGGGTTAACCATCCAGCGTTGCCGTGAGCTGTGGTGTAGGTCGCAGACACGGCTCGGATCCCACGTTGCTGTGGCTCTGGTGTAGGCCGGCGGCTGCAGCTCCGATTCAACCCCTAGCCTGGGAACATCCATATGCCGCGGGAGTGGCCCCAGAAATGGCAAAAAGACAAAAGAAAAAAAATAGTTTTATTCTTCTCAAATCTCCTCTATAGGAGGTCCTGTTGTGGCTCAGCAGAAGCGAACCCAACTAGTATCCATGAGGACATGAGTTCAATCCCTGGCCCCACTCAGTGGGTTAAAGGATCCGGCATTGCTGTGAGCTGTGGTGTAGGTTGCAGACTCGGCTTGGATCTGGCGTTGCTGTGTCTGTGGTGTACACCAGCAGCTGTAGCTTTGATTCAACCCCTAGCCTGGGAACTTGCATATGCCACAGCTGCAGCCCTAAAAAGCAAAACAAACAGACAACCACAACAAAAAACTCCTCTCTCCTCTATAAAATTGTAGTCATGGAGTTCCCTTCATGGCTCAGCAGTTAACAAACCCGACTAGGATTCATGAGGATGTGGGTTCAATCCCTGGCCTCTATCAGTGGGTTAAGGATCTGGCATTGCCATGAGCAGACTTGGCTTGGATCCCACGTTACTGTGGCTGTGGTATAGCCAGCAGCTGTAGCTCTGTTTAGACCCTTAGCCTGGGAAGCTCCATATGCCAGAGCTGCAGCCCTAAAAAGCAAAACAAACAAACAAAAAACTCCGCTATAAAATTGCAATCACTTGTTGCAATTTTGAATTAACTGGGTATTTTTTTTAGCTCAATGGTCCAAAAAGTATATTACAACCCAGGGTGTTTTTGAATAGGCACTCTGATCATTTTATTTAGCTTCTAGCTTTTAATCAAATTTTGCCTAAAGTGTTTCCCTCAGTTGTGCATAAGATGATACTTATGAAGCCTAAGGTTATTTTGGTGAGGATAAGACCCAGGAAAAGAGAGTAGCTTTCTTGTGTTTGTACAAACAGCTTCAGCAAGGGGACTTTGCCTCTCTAAACGGCTTAGAACCCAACTCTAGAAAGAGAGAGTATCTTGAGTCTGGGGACTCTAAAGGTGGAGCTTAAGAAAATGAATACATTTTCTGGAGTTGCCTTTGTGGCTCGGCAGGTTACTAACCCGATTAGTACCCATGAGGATGTGGGTTCGATCACTGCCCCTAGTCAGTGGATTAAGGATCCAGTGTTGCCATGAGATGTGATGTGTTGCTGTGACTGGCAGCTGCAGCTCTGATTTGACCCCTAGCCTGGGAACTTCCACATGCCACAGGTGTGACCCTAAAAAGAAAAAGAAAACAAAGAAAACAAAAAAGAAAATGAAAATGAATACACACAAAATGTATACCCCTAAGAGAGACCCCTGGTGGCCTAGTAATTAAAGGAGCCAGTGGTGTCATTGCTGGCCCAGGAACATGCCGTGGGTGTGGCCAGAAAAAAAAAAAGAGGGAAAACAAAGAAAGCTTCGTGATCTTCTCTTGGCCAGAGTATTGAAGGGGAAAAGCAAAGCCGGAATTAACAGTGAGGCTCTTGTTGCTTCAGCCACTCTTAGGGATATAAAAAGGAGGGACTAGAGTTCCTCGAATCAGAATTTAGGGGAGCGGCCTTCACGTCAAGGGTGCTTCCTCAGAGAAGCTTGGAGGGAAGCGCTGGTCATTGTCTTCCCAGCCCTTTCCCGTCCACACCCAGCCAGGCAGAGATGACCAGGAGGATAGAGCTGTTTAACTACCATAGAAATGGACTTCCCGTAGATACAAACTATTGCATTTGGAGTGGATAAGCAATGAGATCCTGCTGTATAGCACAGGGAACTATATCTAATCACATGTGATGGAACATGATGGAGGATAATGTGAGAAAAAGAATGTATATATATTCATTCTTATATATAAAAAGAATGCATATGTATTCATTTGTATATATTTGTGTGTGTGTGTGACTGGGTCACTTTGCTACATAGTAGAAAATTGACAGAACACTGCAAACCATCTATAATGGAAAAAAATAAAAATCATTTAAAAAAAAAAAGAAAAAAGAAATGGAGTTCCCTTTAAGTGACAGGATCTTTAGGCCCAAAAGGAGTCTGTGTGCTACCAGACAGTTAGAGTCTGGGGGGAGGCAGGAACCAAGTGAGACAGTCATGTATGATTTGATTTTGTTGGAAAGTTCTTCCCAGGTCAGGGACCTTCAGCAACTAGGTTCACAGGAAATGATATCAAGAGAGATCCAACAAAGAACTGTGAACGAGAAAAATAGTGATTTCATATGGAGGAGAAATAGTTTGAAGGTCACTTAATTAGTTTAGTAGATAGTACCATGGTGTATAGAATTGGGTAGTTAAGACTGGGATTTCAAGGTTAATGAGATTAAATTATGGTTAATAGAATGATATAAATTTAGAGAATTTAACCATTATTTGAAATGGGTTATTTAATAAAAATGTTAATTAAGAAGGGAATCTGCTGTCTATTGTCCTTTAATGGTAACCTTTGGGGACTGGAGAAAGGTCACAGTTTTCTATGGAAACACTTTTCATTGTGAGGCACTGATTGACCAGGTTCCCTCTCAGGTAATGCCTTTGACCTAAGCTCATGCCCATTCAGCCAGTTTCTCGGTTTTCACTTTAAAAAGAGTCACTTAGACGGAATTCTCTGCATTGCTCAGTTCAAGAGCAGACCTTTTCATGATTCTTATTAATTAAGGCTTTAAGTATTCCTAAAAATGAAAGACTTCACTAGAAAAATGTCACTTTCAGACATACAGTCTTTGTAAAAATTACTAAGATTCTGGGAGTTCCCATCATGGCTCAGTGGTTAGCGAATCTGACTAGGAACCATGAGGTTGCAGGTTCGATCCCTGGCCTTGCTCAGTGGGTTAAGGATCCGGTGTTGCCGTGAGCCGTGGTGTGGGTGCAGACATGGCTCGGATCCTGCGTTGCTGTGGCTCTGGCGTGGCCTGTGGCTGCAGCTCCAATTCGACCTCTAGCCTGGGAACCTCCATATGCCACGGGAGCGGCCCAAGAAAATGGCAAAAAGACAAAAAAAAAAAAAGAAAGAAAGAAAGAAAGAAATAGGCAGGGCTGCCAAAATGGATCTGATGTGAAGTGGGTCAATTATCTGGCACCACAGCCCTAATAACCCTAAAAGAAAATATACAAAGGTTTAAAAAAAAAAAATGGAATTTCTGTTACTGTTTCAGATGTTTAAAAACAGTGTCTCTCTTTTACATTGTGGCGAGGGTGAGGGGCATTGTTAATCAAAATGCATTTGAGAGACCTGTCCTCTCCTGATAAATAACCCTCCAGTGGGTGAGTCAAGGGAACTGGTCCACTGATGGTGAGCTGCGCCCTCTGGCCTCGCTGGGCAGGTTGATCGCTTGTCCTTAGCTGAGTAGCTTAAACCCATGATTTAAGAGCAGGGAAGGCCGTGAGTCCTGGGAAGATTTCCGGTCCTTGCTGTACCTGAGATTCTGAAGGCAAATACGTGCAGTCTCTACAAAGACAGGCAGTTGTGGATGCGGCAATCGGCTTTGGAGGGCTGCAAGAGAGTTCGGAACAGGTTTTTCTTTGCCTCGACTGACGGTGACAAGGAGGCCAGCCCATCACATAATGAAGCAGGTTTTTGTGGGGAAGTGTCAAGAGCAGAGCATAGGTCAAGGGCACTAAAAGCTGCAGGGGAACATCAGTCTTGGAAACTCTGTCCTGTGGAGAGCCCCATAGTCCAGAGGAGTGGTCAGAAGAGACCCAGTCATGTCAAGCAGATGAAGACAGGAGGAGGAGAAACTGAGCAGTGTCTGGGAGGGAGAGCCTGCAGCCCCCTCAGGCAGACTGCTTCGCAGATGTGGGGCAGCCCCCCGCCGCGTCCTGGGTGCCAGGCGGGGGTGGTGAGGGCCTCTCCTAGTGCATAACATCTTTTCGTGTCTAGAAAATAGTGAACAAAAGATCTGGATTAGAGCCAGAGAGAAGTATAGAGAAATCAGCCCCTCTTCCACCTGTACACCTGAACGTGAACCCCAAACCACAGCCCTCCGTGGTTGTCGTAGTTTCAGATATTTCAGGACATTTCCTCTCTAACACGTTGTGTTTATTTTTTTTTTAATTTTTAAAATTTTTGCTTTTTAGCGCCACACCTGTGGCATATGGAAGTTCCTGGGTTAGGGGTCTAATCGGAGCTACTGCTGCTGGCCTACGCCACAGCCACAGCAACGTGGGATCCAAGCCGCATCTGCAACCTACACCACAGCTCACGGCAACACTAGATCCTTAACCCACTGAGCGAGGCAAGGGATTGAACCTGCAGCCTCATGGTTCCTAGTCAAGATTCATTTCCACCACACCACGATGGGAACTGTGTGTTTGATTAAAATTATATTCATTAGGAGTTCCCTTCGTGGCTCAGCAGTAACAAACCCAACTAATACCCATGAGGACAAAGGTTCGATCCCTGGCCTTGCTCAGGGGCTTAAGGATCTAGTGTTGCCATGAGCTGTGGTGTAGGTTGCAGGCACGACTTGGATCCCAAGTTGCTGTGGCTGTGGCATAGACTGGCAGCAACAGCTCCGGTTCGACCCCTAGCCTGGGAACCTCCATATGATGTGGGTGCAGCCCTAAAAAGACCAAAAAAAAGAAAAAAAAAGATACTGCTTTAAAATTTGCTCTCAAAGCAGAAATCAGCAGTTTCATCCTGGTCTCTAGCCTTAGTCATAAGAGACCTACCTACCCCAGTACCTTTGAGTAGCAGAAGGTTCTGGGTATCACTCTCCATGCCCCCACCTCATGCTCGTCCCTTCTTTTCACATCGTTCCCACATTCCCTGTGTTCCTTCCCCGAGCAGGAGCGAGGACCTGGCTCACAGAGGCCTCAGCTGCGTAGAAAGGGCCTCTAGCAGCCTGAGCCCAAGCTGCCGCTCAGTGTGCCTTGGGGATGAATGCTAAACCTTCACTAGCCCAGGTTCTCATTTTTGGTTTCCTTTGTCTTGACGCAGGCAACCTTTCCCTTAATATGCCAACAGAGTTTCAATATTTTTTTTTAAATGACATTTGCAACTTCTTTCTAGGCCCAGATCAGTTTTTTTGGGTTTTTTTGTTTGTTTGTTTTTGGTCTTTTCACCTTTTCTAGGGCTGCTCCCACGGCATATGGAAGTTCCCAGGCTAGGGTCTAATCGAAGCTATAGCTGCCGGCCTACACCGTAGCCACAGCAACGCCAGATCCGAGCCGCATCTGCGACCTACGCCACAGCTCACGGCAACGTCGGATCCTTAACCCACTGAGCAAGGCCAGGGATCAAACCCACAACCTCATGGTTCCTGGTCAGATTCATAAACCACTGCGCCACGACAGGAACTCCGGATCAGTTATTTTTGACTCCAAGTGTGTATGGAACTGCTTATCTGCAACTCAGACCTCAGGTTTATTTTTAAATTTTCAAACCCCTCTGTGGACTGAAAAAGCCAGCTTGGGACATTCGTTTTTGCTACCTCTCTGGTACAGCGCCCTTTGTCACCAGAAAAAGTATTAATAGCAAGCAATATTTTATGTATGCCGCCTCCAGCTGCTCCTTGACCCTGGGGGCCCAGTGGCACAATGGGATAGGCCGCATTGCTCAGCAAGGGTCTGAGCTCCATCGTCTTAAAGCAATTACTGATGTGACCGTGTGGTCCTCGTGGCATTAAAAACCAGACCCAGCCAACCATGGCTGCCACTGCTTCCTTCCAACCACCAAGCAGTGATGGATGCATTGCAGAGATCAAATTAGGAGGGATGCAGTCAGAGACCCCTCTTCCCACAGAAAGGGCACTGCGCCTTTCATCCTGGAACGGAGAGATCTGAGATTAGCAGGTTTCCACCCATATGGTTAGGGGCTGCCTTCTATTTTCCCTGGTGCTTCGTAGGGAATAACATCATGACACGGTAAAATTTATTTCCTCTCCAAGAGGCCAGACACAGCTCAGTATCTGAGGTTCGGTGTCTCTCCTAAGTCTCTGTTATTGAATGGAAGCTAATCAATTCAAATTCCGTTTCAGCAAGGCTGGTCCGGGGGCGGCGTGGTGGGGGAAGAAAGGAAGGACTTATTCATGCCATAGGATTGTCATCCCTGGGATGAAGAGCAAATGTGCAGAAATTTGGTCAGACCAGTTTTTGACAATAATGGTTCAACCATTAAACAAACCTGTGCGTTCATTTCCTTCTTTGGAATCAGAGCCGTAACCTACTTCAAGTAAACGATCACCTTTTCTCAGTCATCTGTTTGAAAAAATCAAAGCCATGCCAAATTAAGGCCAGAGTGATGTGGCTGCTGATTTAAATACAAGAAGCAGATGGTTCCTCCTCTTGCAATGATATTGTCTGTAAAGCTAGAGTTTCCACCCAAGGTGGAAACTCGTGCATAGTTCATACGCTGGAATGGCGCAGTGAGATGAATATGCAGGATTCCACACGCACCGATACCTGACAGCCTGGGAATCTTGCGAGTCGAGTGCTCGGAAACAGCCTCTGGCATCTTTAGGGCTGCAGCAAAGCCACACCGGGTACCTGGCTGGGGCTGTTCCACCTCACACCCCTCTATTCAGCTGGAAGTCATGACGAAGAAAAAACTGAAATTGCTCCCTCTGCCACCTTGAGGGTGAGCCCCAGCTTCTCTCTAAACTTCAGGCAGAGCTCCTCCCTGCACTTGCCTGCAGTCATGAGAAATGGTCAGTGGTTAAAGAGCAAGATGCTGAGATCCCTGGTGGCTCAGCAGGTTAAGGGTACGGTGTTGTTCGTGCTGTGGCTCAGGTCGCTGCTGTGGTGCAGGTTTAATCCCTGGCCCTGGAACTTCCACATGCTCCAGGCACAGCCAAAAAAAGAAAAAAGAGAAGAAATGCATGGATGCTGGGGCTAGATTTCCTGGGTTCACAGCCCGCCTCTGCCATGCACTCTTCTATGCCCCCATTCCTCACCCATTCGGGGGAAATCGCAGTAGTGCTTATGTCACAAGGTTGTTCCAAGGATTAATTTAAAAAATAAAGGAGTTCTCTTGTGGCATAGCATATTAGGGATCCAGCACTGTCACTGTAGCAGCTCAGGTCGCTGCTATGGTGCATGTTTCATCCCGGGCCCAGGAACTTTCATGGCCAAAAAAAATAAAAAATAAAAGCGGAGTTCCCATCATGACTCAGCGGAAACGAATCTGACTAGCATCCATGAGGACTCAGGTTCGATCCCTGGCCTCGCTCAGTGGGTTAAGGATCTGGTATTGCCATGAGCTGTGGTGAAGCTGGCAGATGCTGCTCGGATCCCACGTTGCTGTAGCTGTGGTGTAGGCCGGCAGCTGTGGTTCCGATTGGACCCCTAGCCTGGGAATCTCCATATGCCACGGGTGCCGTCCTAAAACGCAAAGTAAATACAAATTGTCTGCGGCAGGCCATGCCAAGTTCTCTAACAGCACCTCAAGTCAGTCTGGCATGGACCCTCCCCTCAGAGATCTTGGACAGCACTATTATCTTTCCTTGCCAGTGGGCACCCTGGCACAGCTTGTGCCTGATTTGGTTGAAAAGGTATCATTCTCCTTGCCTGTTGCCTCTCGGACACTTCCCAGCTGCGGCTTAGGCTCTCCTCTGGGTAACAACAGGATAGGATTACTCCCCAACCTCCAAACACCTCAGAGCAGGGCGGCTGCCCCCAGCCGGAGCAGGAGAAGCCTGCTGGTGCTTCCCACACTCCAGGTTGCCCGCCCCCCCTTTCCCACCCTGAGCGGGTCAGCCGGTGGGGCCCGACTTCTGAGCGCCCTCTGCTGGCAGGACTGTGGCTGGAAGGGCTTTGCCACCAGTGGCCCTCACAGACATCTGGAGGACACTGCCCCTCAGTGGGGCTCCCCCGTTTAAATCCCCTCTGCCTCCATAACTGATACCCAAGGGAAAGCTGCCCCTCAGCCTCCACGTTCTGCTTTGGGTTCCTGCAGCTGAGTAAATATTTTTCCTATCTCTTTGAGTGCATTCATGTTGAGTTACATACAGTAAAAGAAACCCATCCCCCTCTATCATCAACAATAAAAGAAACCCATCCCCCTCTATCATCAGCCATAAAACAAGGGGAAAAACAGTATTCATAGAGTGTGGGAACACTGTTCTTGATTTTTCTAAGAAGATGGTTTGATAACATGTTGCAAGTCTCTATAGAGGAGAAAATATGAGGTACGCACCTTTGATGGTGTCTGTGCGGGTTCCTGAAGATGGAAAGGGCTACGTGAGTGCTGAGCTGTTCAGCTTCCAAAGCAAAGAGAAGATGGTTATCTTATTCATCCCTCTTTTATTTGTAAAATCTTTTTGTCTCCTGGCAGGTGATCTTTTTTTTGTTCCTGGAAACCAATTAGCTCCTAAAATTAAACATGCTTCTCTTTAAATTAATCCTTTTCGTAAAATGGTCTTAAAATTGGCCTCAGCTTTTCAGAGTAAGCAGCTGACCCAGTTATAATCGGCGATGCCTTCGGACTCCACCTTCTCCCACCTCGGCATTTCCCCCCCCAGTTCCCGCTGCTGCCGGGTGCTGTCCGCCTTTGCGCCTTTGGGTCTTTGGCCATGGCCAGCCTCTTCTTGGCACATGCCTGAGGTCTGCTCTGGGACAGCTGTTAGATTATCTGGTTCTCCCACCCAAGTGCTCTGTTGGCAAGGGGCGGAGTTTTAATCACTGTAAATTCAGGTTATGGTCAGATTAGCCAGGAGATGGGATGCCTGCTGGTTGTTTTGCAGCGATGTATTGTTTATGGGATTAATGCTCCGAATGGTCAGGGGTGTCAGCTGATATTTATTACTTTAAGCTGTCTCAGCTGTTCAGGTTCAACAGCTAGCTAGCTCCCTGGTCACAGGAAATGCGGGGGCCCTGGATGTCATGTACACCCTGAAATGTGCACATGTGTCAGGGACTTCAGTGAGCATGTGTGACAGATGCGGGGTGAAAGGGTGCATGGCAGGAGCCTCTTCTGATTTTGTTCTGGGCTTCTGAGAACTCCGCATGCCTCTGGGGGTCGGAGAGACTCTAGGGAGAAGGCGAGCATACAGGGATGGCTCCAAAGGGGGTTGAGAAGGGGGTCATCTCTGGCAGGTCTGGCACGAGAACTCATGTCGCCTGCCAGGTGGCTGTGGGCTTGGTGTGGTTTCTACCTCCCTCGTCTCCA